>NC_090441.1:174585893-177085893 GCF_031143425.1 Pleurodeles waltl | reverse complement strand
TAGGTTAATGATGTTAACTGTATTCTCTGAATCGGGGTTCACTTTGCCTTGCTTGTCCCTGGTATGGCGTCCCTGTGCATTGGGTTTTCCAAAACATCCTCTTTTGGACGCCACTGTACTTCTTTTCTCCTCCCTCTGTCCCTCCCATGACCTCTGTCTAAAAAAGGGGGTGGGGGTTCAGAGAAGGACCATTGGGCAGGGTGTTGCAGGTAAGGTGCTTGGTATTGTGGAGGGGGGCCATACTGGCTAGGCCAACCCCATTGTTGGTTAAAGTATGGGGGGTATTGGGGAGGTAAGGGTGGATAATTCCATCCTCCTCGACGTTGGCCACGTCGTCCGCGGCGTTGTTGTGTGTAACCTGACGAGTTGCTGTCACTATCTGAGTTGGTGTTGCTCCCTGAGGAAGTATCAGATGTGTTAGAGGAATTTTTTGCTACGTAGTCAGGTTTTGTATAGGGGTATATCTTTTCTAGGGAGAACCGATTTAGGTCTTTTTGAAACTTTCCTATTTTTTGCTGAGTTAAATATTCTTTGTATTCATTTATATTTTTGTTTACCTCCTCCAGTTTCTTTTTGAAGGAGAGAATACTCACACCTGACTTCAGATTATTTTCACTGGTTTTTATCTGAATCAGTAGGGTTTCAGATAGCCTAGTAGCGGTTTTTATAATTAATATCAGCCAATCTCGTGTGCATTTCCATGCTATGAGCGACCAATCTTTACGAAACTCCAGGTCGTCTAGGAATATGCGAGGTTCATTGGTGACAAGTAATCCGTTTGGTGCAGAGTTACTGCGTAGGTATTCAGTGAGGACAGCTCCGTGTAATATGGTCTTAACCTGGGAGCGTTTCAATTCCACTAGGGAGTCCCAGTCTCCAAGCTGGGATAGGCTTTTTGACAAAGCTGTGTCCCCAAGGAGTGAGGGGGCTGAGAGGATAGCTGATACTTCCTCGTTGTTGAAGGAGAGACCTTCTGCCATAGTGTGGCAGACGTAGTGGAGGGGGATGGGGATAAAGAAAAGGAAGATGGGTAGTTAAGGGGTTCGGTCCACAGGTGGAGGGAACGTCAGAAAAAGGGAAAGGCCCAAAGTACTGAGGGGCGCAAGCAAAGCAATGCGCTTGCTAAGGGAAAAGGGGTAAAGAGCAAACAACTCTCGCAATCAGAAGGCTGCTCTACTATGATAATACACAACGGGAGAGTATGAGGGAGCGGGAAAGGACACACACCGTACTCGACTCCCCAAACATAATACTAAATCACAAAAGAGAGTACGGGGTTTTGGAACTATAAATGGATTGATAGTGTGCAAGTTGCGACACTAGACCAATCTTGTACCTCGACTAAAGGTAAAATGTGGATGGAACGTGGGGTGGTACGAGGTCTGTAGAGGGGGATTTCCTTTACGGACTAGGTGGTCTCACACACTATATAGTGTCATGCTTCATCATATGACCACCTAGCCCCACCCAGGTAGGACAATACCACCTGGGCGGACTCAACCTCACTGTTAAAAGAACAGGAGGGAGTGCGTAAATTAGTTTGATTTCTGGAAAGAAGGGATCCAGCTGTGCTATGGGAATAAAAACACCTACTCAGATACCAGGGTGAGTTTAATAGAAGGTTCTGTGTGGTGTGATTAAAAGAAGTGGGGAACCAGTGTGAGAGCAATGACTCACAAGGTCACCTATCTAAAAAAAGTAGCCGACATGTTTCTGCCCTTGTGATTGAGCTATGGAGGGTCTCTGGGCATTCATCAGGGCGTTGGATCCCTGTTGCAAATGCTTATTGCGCGCTGCAGAATTAATCGCAGTAGGAAAAAGGGGAAGGGAAGGAAGGGCCTACCTTAACCAAGGGAATACCTGGGGAGGACCTATAGTAAATACAATAACATAAACAGACCAAAATTGGCGGTGAGAAGATAATCCACAGCAAACCACAGCACACGTGACAAACTTTCATGCAGAACACAAGTGTACTGGTTGCAGATCGAACGGTCGCAGCAATGCTGGCTATGCGCGGCGAGTGGTAGGTCAAGGAAGACAATTCCTTACCCTAACGATAGAGGCTACTAGCCTCTGGTATCCTGGAGAGGGAGCGTCCCCTTATAGTCAGACTCTAGGGTTAGAAGGGAAAGAGCAGAAGGGGAGAGTAAAGATGAAAAAATATATGAAAGAATAGTACAGAAGTAGTCAAGGAATAGACGGTAGAAGCCAAGATCAGAGTGGAAAAAACTGTAGAAATCTGAAAAGGAGGACACTGGAGAAGGGGGAAAAAAGGGGGGGGGGCGGGGGGGAGAAAAAGGGAAGGAAAAAGGGGAGAAAAGGGAAAAAAGGGAAAAAAAAGGGGAAAAAAGGGGGGAGGGGGCAAAAAGGGAGGGGGGAAGAACAAAGAAAGGAATAAGAAAGAAAAAAAAGAAAAAAAATTGAAACGCTCCCAGGTTAAGACCATATTACACGGAGCTGTCCTCACTGAATACCTACGCAGTAACTCTGCACCAAACGGATTACTTGTCACCAATGAACCTCGCATATTCCTAGACGACCTGGAGTTTCGTAAAGATTGGTCGCTCATAGCATGGAAATGCACACGAGATTGGCTGATATTAATTATAAAAACCGCTACTAGGCTATCTGAAACCCTACTGATTCAGATAAAAACCAGTGAAAATAATCTGAAGTCAGGTGTGAGTATTCTCTCCTTCAAAAAGAAACTGGAGGAGGTAAACAAAAATATAAATGAATAAAAAGAATATTTAACTCAGCAAAAAATAGGAAAGTTTCAAAAAGACCTAAATCGGTTCTCCCTAGAAAAGATATACCCCTATACAAAACCTGACTACGTAGCAAAAAATTCCTCTAACACATCTGATACTTCCTCAGGGAGCAACACCAACTCAGATAGTGACAGCAACTCGTCAGGTTACACACGACAACGCCGCGGACGACATGGCCAACGTCGAGGAGGATGGAATTATCCACCCTTACCTCCCCAATACCCCCCATACTTTAACCAACAATGGGGTTGGCCTAACCAGTATGGCCCCCCTCCACAATACCAAGCACCTTACCTGCAACACCCTGCCCAATGGTCCTTCTCTGAACCCCCACCCCCTTTTTTAGACAGAGGTCATGGGAGGGACAGAGGGAGGAGAAAAGAAGTACAGTGGCGTCCAAAAGAGGATGTTTTGGAAAACCCAATGCACAGGGACGCCATACCAGGGACAAGCAAGGCAAAGTGAACCCCGATTCAGAGAATACATCATTAACCTAACCAATCGGACCCTGAGTCAAATCGAAACCCAAGCATTAAATAAAGGCCTGAATTTCGTGCCTACCCCTAAAGTAGACCTATTCAGAACCAGAACAGAACTGGCAGGCCTGTTTCGTAAGATCCGCCTAAAAACCTTTTTCCTCGGGAAAGAATATGATACTCCCGCACAGAATACAGGACTACGCCCGAAATCTACCTTTTGCCCCCCAGCAGGGCAAATGCCCCCGGAGGTACTGGGTTTCGAGAAATCAGTATCCCTTAAGATCAATGGGCTGACTGAGTCATCCAACAAAGTATTCCACAATATGAGTAAAATCGAAATAGAGTCACTGAAGAGCCTTACAGCCGATCCTAATATCATCATCAAACCAGCATATAAAGGCGGGGCCACTGTGATTCTTCCACACAAAATGTATAGAGACGAGTGTGAGCGACTACTGGGAAATACCAGACACTACAAGCGTCTGTCACGTGACCCTACAATTGATGTCCAAGAAGAGATCACCTTCCTAGTATCAAAAGGGAAGGAAAACAACTGGATCACAGATCATGAGGCATCATATTTGATACAAACCAACCCAAAAATCCCGTACTTTTATATTCTACCAAAAGTACATAAAGAAAAGATTCCTCCACCCGGTAGGCCCATAGTCTCCGGGATAGGCTCGGCACTTGAGCCCTTGTCAAAATTTGTGGATTTCTTCCTTCAACCGTTAGTCAAAAGGATCCCGACCTATCTTAAGGACACCACCCATGTCCTCCTTTTACTGGAGTCTATAGCCTTTGACAAATCTAAGGAACTTCTAATTACTCTTGATGTGGAATCGCTCTACACAAACATCCCGCAAGAGGCTACTCTGGAAGTAATAAGCAACCTGCTGGACATACATATGGGTGAATCCCAAACCCCCCCTGGGTTCATACTGGACTTAGCACATCTCGCTCTCACCAGAAACTACTTCAAGTTTGAAGATAGTTTCTTCTTGCAGACACAAGGCACATCGATGGGTAGTACATTTGCCCCTAGTCTAGCATGTCTATACGTTGACCATTTTGAAAGACATACGGTCCTACATGAGGACAACCCCTACCGAGATCAGATCAAACTCTGGAAGCGATACATCGATGATGTACTGCTCATATGGACCGGTAGTAAAGAAGAGGCCCAGGCATTCGCTGTTTGGCTCAACGGGGCTAACCCATTTTTAACCTTCACAATGAACATAGGTGAGAAAAAACTACCTTTCCTCGATCTACTAATCTATGAACAAGACGGCGGGTTAGCTACTGAAGTTTACTATAAACCAACGGACTGCAACAATTTATTACAATACCAGAGCTTCCACCCACGAGCCCTACGAGATAACCTCCCGGTTGGGCAGTTCTTACGGTTAAGACGAAACTGCTCATCCGTCACCGATTACCGCAAACATGCAGACAAACTGTCTACCAAGCTACACACCAAGGATTATCCCCCACATCTGGTTAATAGGGCACGAAAACGGGCACGCAACAATAACAGAGACCAGTTGCTACAGCCTCGAGCACAGAAACCAAGTCTGGATAAGATCGTATGTGTCACCACCTTTAATCCCCTATCCAATGAAATCCAGAAGATTATTAGAGAGAATTGGAAAATTTTGACATCAGGTGGCTTACCCTTTGAACCACCATTACACGCGTTTAAGAGAGCAACCAATATGCGGGACATGGTGGTCCACACTAGACCAAAGGAGAAGCGAGGTTCCACACAGACTACACTTTGGCAAATGGCCCCCCCCGCAGGTCATTACCCATGCGGCAACTGCAGCGTTTGCCCTTTTACCCATAGATCTACTACCATCGATCTTGACCTCAAAACCCCATGGGTGCAAAAATCACTTACAAATTGTAACAGCAAAAACGTAGTTTACTTAATCAAATGCCCTTGCCTACATAAATATGTGGGTATGACTATGAGGAAGGTGAGCACCAGAATTTGTGAACATAGAAGCACGATTAGGTGCAAACGAGACGCAACGAAGCTCACTAGCCATTTCCTACAAAGAAACCACTCTCCAGATGACATGTCTTGGACGGTCCTGGAACATTTCTCTCCTTCGACCCCCAGCATGTCAGAAAAACTATTTAGGGCAGAACAACGCTGGATTTGGAGATTGCACACCGACACGGTTGGATTAAATGACGAGATACCTTGGTTCTCTCTTTAAAATTAGAACCCTCTTTGTTCCCCCTTTTTCGCCTTCTCTGGCCTTGCTCCCCCTTTTTTCCTTCCCTCGCTTCTTAACTCTTTTCTTCTTTCCCTCTTCTCTCCTTCTCTCACTTTTTTCTTTACTTTCTTCTTTTCATTTTCACCCTCCTGTCCCTCACACCTTCTTTTTCCTTCACCTTTTTTCTTCCCTCCTCTTCCTCGACCCTCGGTCTCTCCTTGGTCCTCTCTTTTTCTTTCTCTTCACATCTCTTTCTTTCTCTGCCTCCCCTCTTTTTCTTCTGCTCCCCCCTTTTCTGCCGGTTTTTTTTCCCCCCTACCCCCTCCCCCCCCCCCTCCCCCCCACCCTTCCCTTTTCTTTTCCTTTTTCCCAAACCCTCCCCGCCCCCTCCCGCGCCCCCCCCCTCCTTCCACTCCGCCCTTGTCCCGGCCTCTCCTTTCCTTAGCAGCCTCGCTCGCTACTGGGAGACTACGTTTCCCAGTTCCGCGAGTGTAGGCAGCCCGCATGGCTGCCGGGAAACTACGTTTCCCGACAGCACTTGCGGGTTGGCGCCCCCGCCCAAACAGGGCTTTCCCCTAGCCGCGGTCGCTTACCGCGGCGGCTCCGGCACCCAGAGGGGGCACAACATGTTAGGGTGGCGCTGCCCACGGGCGCCCCCATCACTATTGGCCATTTCCGGCCCCCGGCACCTCCGGGGCGGCCGTAATCAATTCCGGCGCATAGAATCGTTAGCAGCTCGCATTACTTCCGGTCCCCGGGCCGCGGCGGTGATTGCCTGCAGCTGCAAGTAATTCTCCCCATTAAGACCACTATATCAGCTACCGACTTTCAGGTCACTTTACCCAAGCGGTCCTGACAGAGAGGTCGGTATAGGCGTACAGAGAGCGCCCACCTTTGATGCAGTGAGTCGACCAACGATGGAAACACAGATAAGAAGCCTCACTTCTCCCTTCCTTCCTGCCCTTTTCTCTTGCTTTCGTTCCTTTTTCTCAGCTGTCTTTCCTTTTCTTTTTCTTTCTTATTCCTTTCTTTGTTCTTCCCCCCTCCCTTTTTGCCCCCTCCCCCCTTTTTTCCCCTTTTTTTCCCTTTTTTCCATTTTCTCCCCTTGTTCCTTCCCTTTTTCTCCCCCCCGCCCCCACCCTTTTTTTCCCCCTTCTCCAGTGTCCTCCTTTTCAGATTTCTACAGTTTTTTCCACTCTGATCTTGGCTTCTACCGTCTATTCCTTGACTACTTCTGTACTATTCTTTCATATATTTTTTCATCTTTACTCTCCCCTTCTGCTC
Source organism: Pleurodeles waltl (assembly GCF_031143425.1). Taxonomy (NCBI): domain Eukaryota; kingdom Metazoa; phylum Chordata; class Amphibia; order Caudata; family Salamandridae; genus Pleurodeles; species Pleurodeles waltl. The sequence goes on along the minus strand of NC_090441.1, from coordinate 177,079,128 downwards.
TTTCCCTTCTAACCCTAGAGTCTGACTATAAGGGGACGCTCCCTCTCCAGGATACCAGAGGCTAGTAGCCTCTATCGTTAGGGTAAGGAATTGTCTTCCTTGACCTACCACTCGCCGCGCATAGCCAGCATTGATGCGACCGTTCTATCTGCAACCAGTACTCTTGTGTTCTGCATGAAATTTTGTCACGTGTGCTGTGGTTTGCTGTGGATTATCTTCTCACCGCCAATTTTGGTCTGTTTATGTTATTGTATTTACTATAGGTCCTCCCCAGGTATTCCCTTGGTTAAGGTAGGCCCTTCCTTCCCTTCCCCTTTTTCCTACTGCGATTAATTCTGCAGCGCGCAATAAGCATTTGCAACAGGGATCCAACGCCCTGATGAATGCCCAGAGACCCTCCATAGCTCAATCACAAGGGCAGAAACATGTCGGCTACTTTTTTTAGATAGGTGACCTTGTGAGTCATTGCTCTCACACTGGTTCCCCACTTCTTTTAATCACACCACACAGAACCTTCTATTAAACTCACCCTGGTATCTGAGTAGGTGTTTTTATTCCCATAGCACAGCTGGATCCCTTCTTTCCAGAAATCAAACTAATTTACGCACTCCCTCCTGTTCTTTTAACAGTGAGGTTGAGTCCGCCCAGGTGGTATTGTCCTACCTGGGTGGGGCTAGGTGGTCATATGATGAAGCATGACACTATATAGTGTGTGAGACCACCTAGTCCGTAAAGGAAATCCCCCTCTACAGACCTCATACCACCCCACGTTCCATCCACATTTTACCTTTAGTCGAGGTACAAGATTGGTCTAGTGTCGCAACTGGCACACTATCAATCCATTTATAGTTCCAAAACCCCGTACTCTCTTTTGTGATTTAGTATTATGTTTGGGGAGTCGAGTACGGTGTGTGTCCTTTCCCGCTCCCTTATACTCTCCCGTTGTGTATTAACATTTCATATCACCTTGTTGTTGAGGGGTAGTATCTATGCACCTAGCCCTCCATTGCAGAGTCCCACTCTGCAGCATCTTCCTGTCTCTTACATCCATCAGCACCACAGCACTCAAGATCTCAGTGAATTTTCCATCAATGAAGCTTCCGCTAGAAGGAAAGTCGAGCTAAGGTATTCTGTATTAATGCATTTTAGGGAAGGGGATCCAAATGTTGGAGCTGGCTGTCTAAAACTGAGGTTCAATGTGGGCAAAGGGAAAGCTTTCCCATAATGCTTCTGGCAAGCTGTTGAGGATAATTGTCCTTCAGGAAAACAAGGACGCTGTTGGGATGTGCACGTGAAGCGCCCTGTCACGCGACTAAGCTGGGGAACAGGTGAGAATGGAACCAGGAACGTTATGGGGGATTTGAATGTTGCGGGGCAGTTGCATTGTAGCGGCCGGTGTGGGTGGTCGGAAGTTGGGGCTGTTAACGTTGGATCTGAAGAATAAAGATACTTGAACTAACCATATCAACGGAGTCCGCCGTACTTTTCAGTGGCGACGAGGGTTATCTTACGTGACAGCCGACAGCCTCTTCTTCCGTGTGCAGAGATCTTCTGTACGAGGTATTCGCCGAGTGTTGCTGTGCAGCCAGGCGTGTTTGTATCTTAACCGACGTCCGAGACGCACCGTGAGTACGCCTTCTACGAAGCAAGACCGCAGCAGCCACATCGCGTTTGGGATTTCGAGCGTTGCTGGTCAGCCAAGCGTGTTGTTCCTTAATCGAAGTCCGAGACGCACTGTGAGTACGCCTTCTCCGAAGCAAGACCGCAGCAGCCACATCGCGGTTGAGATTGCGTATCACATACACACCTTGGCAGCCATCTTAGGTGCACTATTCATCTGTGCCGCATTTTGAGTTACACACTGCACTTAATATTCATCTTGCGTGTCACGGTGACACGCACACCTCGATGGCCATCTTATAAACACTGCTCGTTAGTCAAGCTGTGGTGACATTCGGCAGCCATCTTGGGAGCGCTATTCATCAGTGCCGCGTCCTGAGTCGCACACTATATTTAATCTTCAGCTTGCGTGTCACGGTGACACGCACACCTTAGCGGCCATCTTACATACACTGTTCGTTAGTGGAGCTGCTACTTTAAAAACTGTAGTTGTGTGTCACGGTGGCACGCACACCTTCGGCCGCAATCGATTCACACATTCTCCAATTTTAATCAGCATTTACTGCCAAAAAATAAATAAAAGTTAGCGTGCCTCTGTGACACGCACACATTTTTTTTTTTAGCATTCATACAAATTGTAAGTAGCACGTTTCCATAATAGCTTTGCAAATACGCATTTTCACCTTTTGCAGTCGTTCTTAATTAGTTGTGATTGATATTCCTATTTCCTTTACAAACCGCTATGCAGCAGTCAATCTCTCCTCCCCCTCCTTTTGTTCCCAATCCGGCCTTACCGGTTGCGGATTGGGAGCAATGGAAAGAGGCATTTGAGGCGGATTTGGATGCCTTGGAGGGTGAAACCTTTACCCACAAGAGGAAATTTGCAATTTTAAGACATTTTTTGGGTAGTGAAGGGCATAAAAAGTTTAAAGTATATCCCCAAGGTACCTGTATTAGCAATTGAAGGGGAAGGTGATGGTGTAGAGGATGAGTACCAAACTGCGATCAACTCGCTTGATGCGAGGTTTAAAAAGTGCAGGAATGTCACCTTGGAAAGACATAAATTCTACAAAAGGGTCCAATCTGAAGGTGAATCTGCGTCCAGTTATGTAGGGGCTTTAAGACTTTTGGCTGTTTCTTGTGGTTACAAAGAATTTGAAGAAGAGATGATTAAAGACCAGCTTGTGGAAAAAACTAATAATAAGAAAATACAGGAAGCATTATTGTCCACCCCCAACTTAACTTTACAGAAAGCCTTAGAGATTGCCACCAGAATTGAAAGCATGGTTTCGTTCATGGAACAAATGTCAATCTCTGATAACAGAAGCCAGTCGCTGCGATCAGAGGTGTTGGCAGTTAAGACCAAATACAAAAATAGGAACATGAAGAGTGGGAGCGCACCGCAGCTTACAGGAGGCAAGACTGGAAAAAATGTATCGAGATCTTTAGAGTGTTATATATGTGGTAGTACTACTCATTTAGGTAATGCTAAATTCTGTCCAGCCTTGGATAAGATGTGTGCCAAATGTTATAAGAAAGGACATTTTGCGAGAGTGTGTAAATCAAGTATGTCCAACAATTCAGACAAACTTAACCACAAGGTTAACAGTGTTGTTACAAATAATTACTCTTCTTCTAGTAGCGAGGAAGGGGAAGTATTCATGGTGTATGACAAAGAACCCTTGATCGGTGAGGTAAGGGACTCTGGTGTGAGAAGACCATTTTGCTTGGTTGGAATAGATGGTGTTCAGGTTCACATGATGGCTGATTCAGGATCACCGTTTACACTTTTGAGCGAGACCAAGTGGAACGATCTGTTCAGAGCCCGAGGGGTTACTTTAAAACCTTCTCTAATCCATCCTATTGGATATGGAGGGAAGTCAATCGATGTGGTTGGTGAATTCCAAGCTGTACTCAAATTTAAGGATAACACAACACCTGCAACAATTTATGTGGCCAAGGATGACACATGTCTTTTAGGGTGGTTTGATCAGGGTAAATTAAAGCTGGTGTTAGATCCAAATAATCCTGAACAAGTCGTAATGAAAAATGAATATTTGCAGGTTTCATCAGTCATGTGTGATAAATGGGAATCACGTTATCCAGAAATATTTAATGGTGATGTGGGACTATTCTAAGGTTTTGCCCACAAGATTAAGATCAATAAGGATGCGCACCAAAAGTACACAAAGTGCGGAAGGTTCCCCTCACTTTGAAAGATGATTTAAAAATAGAGTTAGACAAATTGTGTACTCTAGGCATAATTGAACCAATTGAATCTTCGAATTGGGTTGCGCCTGTAGTTTTAGCCTGCAAAGCGAATGGGTCGTTGCGAATGTGTGTGGACTTACGCGATCTAAACGATCAAATTTGGGTGGATCAATACCCTCTACCCCATATCTCGGAAATGCTATCTTCTATTAAGGATGGTAAAGTATTTTCCTTACTCAATATAACATCCGCATACCATCAAATTAGTCTGCATCCAAGTCCAAGACATTACACAGCTTTTATCTCTCCTTTTGGCTTATTTCAGTTTAAGCGCATGCATTTTGGGTTGGCGTCTGCATCAGCCGTATTTCAGAGAACGGTTGAGAGTATGTTTTAAGAGTTCAGTGGAGTGAAAGCATTTCAGGATGATATTTTGGTTTATGGAAAAGACATGTTTGAGCATGACGAGAGACTAGGTCGCGTGTTAGATGTACTGAAATTGAAAGGTGTAACTCTTAGTTCCGCTAAGTGTCGCTTTGGAGTGTCTGTTGTGAATTCCTTAGGTTTCGAATTAACAGCTGATGGTATCAAACCTAAAGTAAGTTTGGTTAAGGCCATTCAGGATTTTGTGTGTCCTGAGAAGAAGGACCAGTTGATGTCTTTCATGGGGTTGATAGAGTTTTATGCCAGATTTGTACTGAATTGCTCAGAAAAGACCTATAACTTAAGGAATCTATTGAAGAAGAATGTAAAAAAATTATGGGATGCTAACTGCACCCGTGAATTTGAGAGTGTAAAGCAAGAGATAGCTCAAGCGATTCCTTTAAAACCCTTCAACACCAGGGATCACTCTATCATTATGACAGACGCCAGTCAGAAAGGTCTGGGGGCTGTGTTATTACAAAGGAGAGACAGTAAGGAGGAAGTTGTAGCGTTTGCATCAAGGAGTTTGAAGGGTGCTGAAGCAACGTATTCTGTGATCGAACGTGAGGCTCTGGCATGTTGGTGGGGCGTCAATTACTTTAAACAGTTTGTCTGGGGTACTAGATTTAATGTTAGGACGGATCACAAGCCTCTAGTTCAACTTTTCACTGCCAAGGGTGCTGAGAAAGCCACTCCAAGGATTGCCAAGTGGCAATACAAATTGCGTGAGCACAATTTTAAGTTAGAATATGTACCAGGAAAAAAAAATATTTGGGCGGACTGTTTGTCTAGACTGTCTGGCTCTGATTCTTCGGTAGAAATATCAACATAGATTGGTTCCAGGGAGGACGATAATGATGTTGTGGTGTGTTCAGTATTTGAACTTTTGGATGGTGCACTGGATGAACAGGAGTGGAGGGAGGTGTGTGAGACGGACCAGGATATGAAATCAGTCATGCGTGCAGTAGTCACGGGGTGGTCTCTGTGGTCTTCTAATGATGATTTAAGAGATAAGTACAAACATGTTTTTGATGAGTTGTCAGTAATCAATGGATTATTATTTAGGTCAAGGCAGATAGTAGTACAGGACAGTATGAGGAAGATAGTTTTAAGTTTAGCGCACGAAGGCCACATTGGAATGCGAGCCATGAAGAGAAGGGTCAGAGAAGGATTTTGGTGGCCTGGTGTTGATAAATGCATAGAGCATTTTGTGAGGGATTTCGTGTATTGTGCTGTCAGTGACAAGTCCCAAGTTACTGTGCCAAGCCCGATAGAAGCTGTTAGGGTTCCAGATAAACCCTGGAGTAAGCTTGCAATAGATATTATAGGTCCGGTGAACTTGTCTTATGGGTCCCAAGAATATAGATTGGTGCTTATTGATTATTACAGCAGATGGCCAGAAGTAAAATTTGTTAAAGTTCCTGACTCTAACAATGTGATCCAGTGGTTAGAAAGCATTTTCACAAGGGAAGGTATTCCGGATGAGATTTTGACTGATAATGGACCTCAATTTATATCGGCACAATTTGAAAAGTTTATGAAGTTTTTGGGCATTAGACATTCCAAAATGTCGTTGTACCATCCTCGGAGCAATGGCCTCGTGGAAAGGTTCAACAGGTTCCTCAAGGATAGTATTCAGTTGTCCAAGTCTAGTGGTCTGCACTGCAAATCGGAGTTAGCAAAATTGTTGTGGGCAGTGCGTACCACGAACAATTCAGACACTCAAGTTTCGCCCTTTGTCCTGTTACGCGGCTGTATTCCATCCTCAAAATCAACTAGAGAATGGATGGGTCGTTTCGGTGTGCCATGGCACAAAGTTGAAGGTGTTATGGAGAAACGTTCAGCTGCGCAACAGAAATATGTAACTAATGTGGACACTAAACATGCTGTAAATTAAAAAAAAAGGGCTCACTTCCGCAAGGTTGATTGGAAGGAAGGGGATCTGGTGAGGGTGAAGTTTCCGAGGGTCATGGTGAAAGGCCAATCCAGATTTAGTGATTGCAGGAAAATAATTTGAGTAGGAGACAGAGTCGTTAAGTTGGAGGATGGTAAATGGTGGAACAAGAACAAATTATCCTTGCTGTGAATAAAGCTGGCGAGTGTACCAGTAAACATGTTGAGCGTGTTGGCATGCGTTCTTCCAGAACAAGTAGTCCACCTGCAAATCATTGCAGACGATCTACTAGAAGTGTTAAACCACCCAAGAAATTCAATGACTATGCACTGATGTGACTGTACTGATAATTAGTATGCACAGGTATTGTAAGAATAGTTTTGTCATGTATATACATCATCTGTGTTAAGACATGTAAGCAATTTGTGTAATTTTGTTTATTGTTATTTTGTAAGCATTGTTATAAGGGAGGAGATGTGTTGGGATGGCACGTGAAGCGCCCTGTCGTGCGACTAAGCTGGGGAACAGGTGAGAATGGAACCAGGAAGGTTATGGGGGATTTGAATGTTGCGGGGCAGTTGCGTTGTAGCGGCCGGTGTGGGTGGTCGGAAGTTGGGGCTGTTAACGTTGGATCTGAAGAATAAAGGGCCAGATGTAGCAATAGAAAATTTTGCGAGTTGCAAATTGCGAGTCAGACCGACTCGCAATTTGCAACTCGCAAAATTGTATGCAGAAAGGTGTCTCAGACACCTTCTGCGACTCGCTATGGGCTCGCAAAGGCCCACCTCATGAATATTAATGAGGTGGGTCGCATTTTGCGACCCCATAGCGATTCCATGCACTCACAGGGATGGTGGCCTGATGGAGACAGCAGACCTCCATGTCTGTGACTGCTTTTTTAATAAAGCAGTTTTTTTTTTCTTTTTGCAGCCCGTTTTCCTTAAAGGAAAACGAGTTGCAAAAAGAAAAAACTTCAGAAACCATTTGGTTTCGTTTTTTTCAGAGTAGGCAGTGGTCCATAGGACCACTGCCTGCTCTGAAAAAATATTATTTTCGGTATTCACAAAGGGGAAGGGGTCCCATGGGGACCCCTTCCCTTTTGCGAATGTGTTACCATCAGTGTGACACTGGTGGTAACTGCGAGTTGGTTTGCGACCGCATTCGCGGTCACAAAGCAACTCAGCATGGCGATGCGGTCGCAAATAGGAAGGGAACACCCCTTCCTATTTGAGAGTCGTATCCTCAAATTGCAAGTCGGTACCGACTCGCAATTTGAGGATGAGCATCGCGTTTGGCCTTTTGCATGCCGCAAACTGCGTTTTTCGCAATTTGCAACATGCAAAAGGCTTCCTACATCTGGCCCAAAGATACTTGAACTAACCATATCAACGGAGTCCGCCGTACTTTTCAGACGCCTTGCTTCTTATTCCGGCTTCAGCAGATTCTCGTTTTGCTTTTCCCTCAAAAAGATGGACCCAGCTTATTAATAGCGGTGGTCCTTAAACAAATCCTTATACAATTTGCACAATTCACACTGCTACTATTGTGAGATCATGAGGGATTTCCTACACTGAGATGGCACTTTGTGAAACAAAATATTTCATGGAGACCCTTGTATTAAAAAATCATACATGATGGTACCCGGTGGCAGCTGCTTCTTAGCTCCATCCGTGTCCCTCACCGTTAAAACTCTTACATGGCAAAGGAAAATCACTCCCCCATCCATCTCCTGTCCCAGGGCTCCCATTCAGAGTAGAAAGTGAGTGTTCTCATTCAGTAGTGTTACTTGGAAGCTTAGGTCAAACCGCTCTCTCAGCTCCTGTGCTTTGTGCGTGGGACTTTTATACTCCTAGCTTCAAAGCAGAGTGATAAAAAAGAGTGAAGTGCTCAGGACTTCAACCAGAATTGTGTATACCACTTCAGTGCACTCTGGCTTAACCAGGCAGATAGTATTTCATATCCCAAACTGCTATAAAAATATATAGGGTCTCATTACGAGTCTGGCAGTCTGAAACCCGGACCGCCAGACCCATCGGGAGGAGACCGCTGTGAGGCTGGCGGGCTCCCCCTGGCCCCATTATGAGGTTTCCACTGGTCTGACCAGCGGAAACCTCTGAAATTGGTTATTTCCACCGGTCTGCCCAGTAGAAATCATGCAGCAGCATTGGCCTTGGCTCCTCATGGAGTCCAGGCTAATGCCGTCGCATACAGGGTGCCCCCAGCACCCTCGGAATGCTCACTGTCTGCCGTAGCAGACAGTGCATATTCCGAGGGTGCTGGGCAGGGGGGCCTTCAGCATTGCCTTTCCGCCAGCCTTTTCATGACAGTGACCCGCCATGAAAAGGCTGGCGGAAAGGGGACTTGTGATCAGCATGGCGGCGCTGAACATAGCGCCGCTGCGGCTGACCACGACTCTGACCGCTGCTACCCCGTCAGGAACCTTGTTCCTGGTGGTGGAAGCGGTTGGATTCCTAGGGTCGTAATATGGTGGTCGGACCACCAGGAGTGTGGCGGTCCGACCACCACCGCAAGTCTGGCGGTCTTGTGACCGCCAGACTTGTAATGAGGCCCATAGTAATTGGAATATAGCTTCACCAGTGATGTTTAGACCAGGTTACCCATACACTGCAAATTTTGTCTTGGCTGTGTTTGCCAACCAAAAGTTGCAGCTTAAAGTCTAGCTGAGCCATAATGAGCAGGAGTTTGTAGCATGGCTATTGAAAATGTGTGCTGTGTACAACCACCTCTTATTTTAAAAGCCTTTGGGATAAGTTTGTTCCTCACTGACGCCCACAATCCCATATCTTTGTTCTTGCAGCTGCTCTGTAGACGTGCACACAGATAGTTTACAACAGGGACAGTTATGGCAGCACTTGGTGTCCTTTTATCAGATCACCCATGTCTACACATAGTTAGAGGAAGGGCTGTAATTGCAGCAGAAGTCTAACAAATGTCCAGATTGGAAATAAATAGGAATATCATGGGAGAAAAGAGTGAACTTCTCACAGATTTGTGCAATATGTGTATTTCAGGTTATACCACTAGCACTGATAACAGAGCCTGTGCTCTCACCTCCAGGTCTCCTCCACGCCCCTGTCCAGTCTATAGTGCAAATGCAAAGTAGAAAGGATCTTGTAGATATAATATAAATCACTGGGTTCCCCTGTGCCTCAACTGAAAAAATGGCCACACCCCTAGTGAAACGGCCTATACCAGATGATAAAGTTCTTTCTCACTGCCAGCATAATCAATTACATTTCAAATCCAGTGTTTTATTGATGGCTGAAGGCCTTGCTCAGGTGCCACTAAAGTCATGAGAAGGGCGTCAGCATACGGGACTTCTACTGCACAAGCCAGGTGCACCACTTGCAACCTGCAAACATACAAAAACTGGGTTTGTATTTGGTGACGTCAAAGCAGGAGCAAAAGATCGCAGAAGAGTGTCAATATTTCCTCGAAAACTGGGTGAAAACCCAGGGACATAACTTCATCCTTGCTTTAAATATGAATCTAGGGAGACAAATTTGCCAATAAGAAGACCTGGTGATAAGGGGCCCATATTTCGCCAAACAACTAACTGAAATTTTGGTCACAAGGAAGAAAATCATGAAGCACAAAACCTTTGGGGATACTTCAGAAACTGATTCAAATGCCCGGTGATGAAGGCAAGTCAATCCCTTAGGCACGTGTTGGACTGAGACCAGACCTGAGGCAGAGCTAAACAAATCCCTTTAATGAGGCAGAACCACTAAATTGAAATTATGCCATTGGTTCCATGATTGCCCAGTTTGCAGGTCATTTGACCTCTAACTATCCTAATGCAAAGTTCCCCTATAAGAATTTTGAATCAAATTAGGATCAGGTTCCTTGATGTGTTACAGGATCTGAAAAACACCTAATGATGGCTGTAGGTCTTAAACATGAAAGAACCCATGTATTATCATGGTCATAGCCAATTTCCTGTATAACTCATTATTCTGAGGGCAACATGCCTGATTCTCCAGGTTGCCTGCTGAAGCATCTGATAGGCTTCAGGAGACAGGAGAGGGTAACAGAGAGGACTTGATTAGACTTGATTAGACTGGTAGTATAAACTCCTCTTGCACCACCATCCAATGTACCTAAAGTGCTGTTCAATGACTGTATATTGCTAGAATGTCTGGTGGAATTTCTGAATAAGGAAATGAAGATATGTGTACTATAAATCTAAGGGAATCTAGTAATCTCTTGGGAGAACCAGGTATGTGATGCATTTCAGTGAGTCCTCTTTGAGAAGGAATGACTCAGTGAGGATGATAATGATCAGATAATCCCCAGTTGATTTGCAGATAAGAAAATGTGGACGTAAACACCTTCCCACCACTCTTTGCTTCAATGGCCTTTTGTTCAGTTGCCCTTAAAATTCTGGTGACAGAACTAGGTTCTATTCTTATCAGCGTCACCTGTACCCTTGAGTCAGGAGGAAATAGGAATATTCAATCTGCAGTCTTTGCATGATGATTACCTGCAGCCAGTGGAGTAATGAAAAAGCCCCTGATGAGTACGAGACATTGCCCAGTCAGGCCCTAGATTAAACTGTCCTAACAAAGGGGATGGAATGGACTGTTTCTAAGGCTTGGAGGAACAATGGAGCTGGACTGCATGCCACAGAAGTACCCTTTCAAACAGAGGAGTTGTAATTGATACATTTGTAGGAGAAGCATCTGGACTAATATGACTCAGAGGACATTGACAGATTCTACTTGTTTTTCCCCTGGAAAGGTTGGTAATGTTTATTGTGCTTGAAGCCACAGTGTGCCATATCTTCCAGTTGAATGTCCAAAAGCTTAATCCTGAGAAATACTCTTTCATAAGGATGTTTTCTGGATGCTGTCCACCTTTCAGTTCCTCATCAATTTCAAATTGTGTGCTGAAAAGGAGGGCTAAGCAGCCATATCAGCTACCCTGAGATGAAGGAAGTAGACATTAATTGGAAACTGGACATATATTTTGTTGGACCTGACATAGTTGGCATGGTATTAACCCAAACATTTTATCTTTATGCCCTGATTTTGAATGAACTCAATTTTGTTGACATTAGGATTCTGTTCTCCCTACCCCTGCTAACCAAGGCCTCCATCTAATTGGCACATTTAATTCACTTGTAAGTTCAGAGTAAATGGTACCACTTGTTCCCAGGGCCTGTAAGCCAAATGCTACAAGCAGGCTGCAGCACTCATTGTGCCACTTGCTAAAGAAGCCTTTTAAAATATGTGTCAGGCCTGCCATTGCAGCTTGTAGTGCAGTTTTAAACTGCCACTTTGACCTGCCAAAATAGACCATTTACCAGGCCTACGCCTTTTTTTTAGACGTATGGGTCACCCTAAAATAGACCCTAACTACTCATGGGACAGGGTGCATCGTATTCAAAAAGTAGAATGTGTGTTTAAGTTTTACATGTCCTGACAGTGAGAAACTCCCAAATCTGTGTTAGGTGTTGTAAGGCTTATCTCCCCTGTAGAAAAACACTGGCTTACCTTATTATATTTATTAAGTGCTAGCTTCAGATTGGGAGCAGATGGAGAGATGATGTTTACACTGAATTCAATTATAATTTAAAAACCTTCTTAATGGTAAAGTCAATTTTTAGGCTACAATTTTGAAAAATGCTCTTTTAGAAAGTTGGCATTTATCAGCCTAAGCCAACTGTGCCTTCCTGCCAGTGTCCTAGGTCATATAACTGTAAATAGTTCTGCTGTAGTGGGTTGTGTATTGCTCCCAGTGAGACAAAGGAAGCCTACGTTTGAGGGGAGAGGGCCTTCCTAACAGGATGGCTGGAAAGGAGCTGTAATGTGTCCTGACTACATTTTAAAAAATCCATGCCTATAGCACACACAAAGGAACATGACACCAGGCCTGCCCTTGCCTTTGTCAGCCTAGATAGTTTAGAGCCAGGGCTATGGGAAGGGGAAGAAATGACTAGACCCATTTTCATCTGTTGCTGGAAGGATTGCCTTGCTGTCTGAAGGAATAAGACTGGGCCTACTTGTCTTGAATCCAAGATACCCAAAGTGGCATGAAGGGTCAGTTGGCTGCACCTGTTTGAACTACAGAGTAACATTAAGCCCCAGAGGCCTCCCTGTAACCGCCCAGCTAACCAGCACCAACTGGACCTGAACATGGACATTTGGCTGGCATCAGTGCTAACTTCTTCTCAAGAAAAGATGAAGGTCCTGAGATTTTGGGTTTCTCGCACTCAGAACTGACCAACCGTGACAGCCGCCAATGCGAACTTCCATGCGACCTGCAACCATCGGTAATGATCAACCAATGTGAAGCTCCAGCCACGACCAGCTCTTTGCGCTACAGCAATGACCATCCGTGATGCTTGACCTGCCCTTTGTGCCAAAAACCTCCTCCTCACAGCCAGAGAGGAGACAGCTGCAAAACAGGTCCTTTGCAAGAAAAGAACTTAGGTGGAAAGGGCTCCGGAGTAAAGGAGGCTGGCTCTGGAGGAGAAAAACTCCGAGACAGGGAGAACCTTAGTAAAGGAGAAGGCTGAGGCAAAGAGAGCCTTGGCAGAAAAGAAACTATAGCTGGCTCATGAGATGAGTCAGAAGATCTACAAATGGATACCCACCGAAACCAGAAGAACAGTCACCCAAGGCCTCGTAAGCAACAAACTGGACTATGGCAATGCCCTCTACGCAGGAACCACGGCCAAATTCCAGAAGAGGCTGTAACGCACCCAGAACACCTCTGCATGCCTCATACTGGACATCCCCCGCCACTGCCACATCACAGACCACCGGAAAAACCTGCACTGGCTCCCAGTCAACAAGAGAATCAACTTCAAACTCCTCACCCACGCTCACAAGGCACTGCACAACACCGGACCAGAATACCTCAACAGACAACTCGCCTTCTACACCCCAACCCGTCATCTCTGCTCTGCCGACCTCGCCCTCACAACCGTCCCACGCGTTAACAGAACTGCACCCGGTGGTAGATCATTCTCCTACCTCACCGCCAAAACGTGGCACACTCTTCCCACCCACCTGTACCAGACCAAAGACCTCCTTACCTTCAGGAAACTTCTCAAGACCTGGCTGTTCGACCAGTAGCAGCACCATCCCCACCCTCTTCTCCCCCACCTCCTCAGTGCCTTGAGACCCTGATGGGTGCGTTTTTCGCAGTTTGCGAGGCGCAAAAGGCTTGCTACATCTGGTCCTTAACTCTTTAATATTCATGGGGCAGGTCGCAATTTGCAACCCATTTGGGAATGGCTACAAACCCAGACATGGTGGCCTGCTGGGACAGCAGGCCACCAAGCCTGTGATTGCTTTTCCATAAAGCAATCTTATTTTTTGTAATGCACCCCGTTTTCCTTAAAGGAAAAAGGGATGTATTACAAAAAGAAAAATGAAAAGTTTTCTTTTCATTTTTTACGAGTAGGCTGGTGTCTGCGGGACCACTGCCTGATCATAAAAAAATGTTTCCACCTCCATTTGTAAAGGGGAAGGGGTTCCTTGGGGACCCCTTCCCATTTGCAAATGTCTTACCACCAACTAAATGTTGGTGGTAATTGCGAATGTTTTGTGACCACAATCCCAGTCACAAAACATTCTTACATCCCCTTGCAACTCGCTATGAGGAAGGGACACCCTTGGCACCCCCTTCCTAGTAGCGACTCGTAAACCTATTCTGAGAGTCGGTAACAGGTAACCGACTCACAGAATAGGATTGCTACATGGGGAAAAGCCTTTTACTGGTTGCAAACGGCCCGGTGGGCTGGTTACAACCGGTAAAAGGCATTTATACATCAGGTCCTAAGCTCTTGTATAACTATAGGGTTCATTAAAAGTGTTTAATCTACTGTCCCCTATTATATCTTTGAGTACTTTAAATATTAACAAGATGGCAGAGCAACCAGAACTTTAAGTGGGAATACTGTATAAATGATCTCATTTACTTTATTTCTCAAAGTATTATCAACTAAAAACTAATTAATACTGGAATAGCTATGATACTTTTTTACCGCTACTTAAACCCACTGCTGCTTGCCATGCATCAGACCATAATCCTGCATTTTACACATTTTAGCACTTTGGACCTTGACGGTGTTTGCTCCTGTCCTAGAAGAACTATTTAAGCCTCTATCTAAAAGGGCGTTAAAATCACCACCTATAACCACTGCGGCTGGAAATTCTGACATGTTCAGACAAAGGGTATCAAGGGGTTCTGTGTCATCATAATTTGGGCCATAAAAACCTGCACAGGTAAATACAGTACCACCACATCTAAGCTTCCCAATCACCCACTCACCTGCTGCATCAACCCTATATTCTAAAAGATCTGTCTCGGAATTTTCCTTAACTATAAGTGCCACACACCCAGAATTAATTCATTGATCAGTACATGCCATATGATGTCTCCAGTTATGTTTCCCAAGCAGACTCTTGCTTTCCATTAAAGTTAGAGCAGTTTCTTGCAATATCAAAACCTGCACTGCGTTGTCCTGACAATACCGAAACATTAACCTCTCCTTATATTTGGTACACACTCCATTAACGTTCCAAATTAATATCCCGACCTTTCTCACCTGATCTTTCATTCGCATGATAACGACATCAAAATAATAAGAAACCAACAAGGACTAGAAATGTAATGCTGAACATTGCTAAGGGCAATAAACAGTCTGCCTATGCTAGTAAAAAGGATTTTTTTAAATTATTTCCCAATTTGCACTGCACCCATTGCTCCCTCCTAATTACTCCTACCACCCAGCTCGCAGGCAAATCCACCCCAAGCCAGATGCATATACTATACTTCTGTGTCTTTTTGGAACTTTGCATGCCAGGGACCTATTAAATTCAAGAAACTAGACCCTATGAGGGAACTTTGCCCTAAAGAATAAATTTAGACATCCTTCTGCAGGCATACTCTTACTGAGCTCAGGGCCTTGAGACCCTTACAGGTGAGTAGCCGCGCTTTATAAGAATCATGATTGATTGATTGAGCTTGTCAATCTGTTCCACCTTCCTGATAGCAAACATTTCATTTCTCCACAATGCCTTCAACATGGTCAGGAACCATAACTGAACTTAAGCTCCCAATTCAGCAGCTCATCCATCCAATGGCCTAACTACCACTGGTGCTATTCAGTCGATCGGCTTGTATAGGATCTAATACTGTATCTGTAGTATGCTACTGTTATTTTTCTAGTCTTAAGTGCAAGCCCTAATTTCGGCACCATAGTGGTGTATGATAAGTAATTAGCAGTGATTTTCCTGGCTTTCTTCCGCCCCTCCTTCTGCTGAAAAGGGTCCCTTTAAACCCTCTGAAGCCTTTGGACCTCCTTTTTCTACCTCTAGTTTGCCACTAGACACCCCCCAAGGAAATGTATAACAAAACCTTTTAGATCACTACCTTCAATCACCTCTGGAACGTTCAAAATACTTAAATTGTTTCGGAATGTGTGGGCTTCCAACCTCTCAGGATCATCTCAAAGTTTTTGGTTTAGATGCTTCAGTGCTAGGATCTCCGAGGAGTTTTCTCTAAGTTCATCATTCATTTCATCCGTGCTTATCTCTAGGGCCATTGTTCCCTGAGTGAAATTGTCTAGCTTAACTTCCAGGGCTTGACATCGCACCTTGAATATCTCTTTGGTTTGACTCAGAGATCTTAAATCTTTTTTGGATCGCTGCCGGTAAATCCAGCAGTAGACTCTCGAGGTTTGCGGTACCAGCACTCATTAACTGCATATTCACCATCCACACTCCTAGGCATCTGTCCTACACCCTTACTTCCATCTACCAGGTCTACCAACGTTTCACATCTATTCCGTAACTGTACTTCTTCATCATTAATACTAGGGGGTACCACATCAGTTATAGCAGTACCGGTACCTGTAGTACCTATACTTCCATTAGCCAAAGAGACCCAAGGCTGAGGAAGCGATTCCTGATTATCTGATATTTGTTGAGCCCACTCGAGGGTCAGGGTACCCTGGGATAAGACACGCTAAATAAGGGTGTTTCTTTGCACCATAACTCTAAAGATGTTTTTAGGCGAGAGTGCAGGTTTCACTGCAAGATGTTAATGTTTACCTTCCCTTTTCCCCCTTCTGCCCTTGTGGCGGAGGCACAGCTTTACTAGCGTGTTTACTTGTGTCTTCATGCGTGGCTTGAAAGCTAGCTCTGTTGTTTTAACCATATGGGGGGAATTTGGGTTCTTGAGGTAGCAAAAATGTCTCCCCTGGGCTAGGTGGATGATTAGAGTCTTGCAACTCAGCTCTACACCAAATATGTACTGAATATCTTCTCTCCTGATGAGTAATTTCTTTCCCCACTCTAAGGCTGGAAGTCTGTTGCCATGCATCCATACCAAAGAGCTGCTTCAGCCACACAGGCCATGTGTTGACTGTGTAGGGGCAGCCTTCTGCACTCAATCAATCAATCAGAGTATTTGTAGAGCACGGCCATTCACTCATTAGGGTCTCAAGGTGCCAGGGGATAGGGGCAGTAAGTGAAGGTCAGAGGGGATCAGGTGAAGAGCCAAGTTTTGAGGTCCTTTCTGAACTGTGATAGAGTGGGAGATCTTCTGAGGTGAATAGGAAGGGAGTTCCAGGTCTTGGCGGCCTTCTGGACACGTAGGACCGTGACGAGGACGAGGTCGGCGGAGCTGAGTTGCCTGGTGGGTGTGTAGAAGTGGAGTCTTTGGTTGAGGTATTCTGGTCCAGCATTGTGGAGGGCTTTGTATGCGTGTGTGAGAAGTTTGAATGTGATTCTCTTGTCTATTGGGAGCCAGTGCAGGTCTCTCAGTAGGGCCGAGGTGTGGCTGTGTCTGGCGTGTTCTTGATGAGACGCACAGAGGCGTTCTGGATGCGTTGTAGTCTTTTCTGTAACTTGGTGGTGGTTCCGGCGTAGAGTGTGTATGACCCTGCATATACATTGCCTACCTCAATACAAAGAGAACCACACCTGGGAAGCCGTGGTGACACCCGAGACACTACCACAGGCAAGCTCATTCAGACTCTCCCTATTGCGGCCTCTGCATTAGTATGGGCACAGGAGTCTCTCCACAGGGCAACTCCACTGTGACAGTGAAACACAAGCATTGAGTCACCAGCATCCGCCAATTGAAGCCTCCTTCCTGGACTTTAAATAATCAAAACTACACAGCAAGTCCCCTTCATCTCACAGGTAAGTAAAACCACCTCTGGCTATGCTAATCCACGACCGCTCGTTTATCCGATTGTGGTGTTCCCCACCAAGGTGGTCAGTACTATCGTCAATTTGGATCCACACTGCAACAATCATGGTCCATGTCATGTAGAAGAAAGTTCTATCCTAAGAATCCTTCGTCAACATAGCTAAGCATGAGGCTAGCATAAGGTCATCATCAGGACTGGGTATATTTTCCTGTTCGGTAGCACCTAGGGATTTCAGTGAAGGATTATGGTCTTCTGATCAGAGACGTCTTCATAATCAGTAGTTCCCTTTCAATGATGATGACCCACTGTTGATTTATGTCTACATATAGGGTCGAAACATCGACATGATATTGAATGTGGATTAAAATTGTAAAGAAATTCTATGTGACTTCAGGGCTTCCTGGATTGACGGGGCCTTTAGAAGTCCATATTGTTCTTCAACCACCTTCTGTATATATTGTATATAACACCATCACTTCCTTTCACAATATTCACTTTGAGTGTGTTTTTACAATTAGGAGCACCTATCATCACAAGTACAATCTTCTCTTGTCTTGCTTAAAATTTTTTACAATACATGCTGCTAAATCGCTCAAAAGTAGTTTAAAGTATTAAAGCATAATTAGTGTAACATAGATTGGATATACGTAATTGTCTAATCATTCGCTTACCGTGGAAGTCTAGGAGTACTTCCCCCTTGCATTGACCGTACATTATTTACTTTTTTATTTATTTATTTTTTTAGCATAAGGTCTAGGCTCTGGGCGTCTCGGTTTAGCATATGCTCTAGCTCTGACCTTTACCCACAAGTGTGCATCACAATATACCTGCAGACACACAACACACATCTCTCTCTTTGATGCACCCACCCATATCACAACAGTCTTCCCCCCAATGTGCTTCTGCAAGCAATCCCTCAAAACTAATCGACACTAGAGTGGAACAACTTCACACACATTGTTATACAAGGCAGTGCATTTCCCCACAAGATGTGTCATCAGAAATGCCACTAACACCTGAGAAACTCCTTCATCCACACCTCACCTAGTACCAGCTGTGAACAGCTAACCACCTATAACAGATCTCTCCCATCAACCTAGTCTACCTATAACCCCCAACAACAATGCTGATCTGCACTTTAGGCTTGGTAATAAAAATAGCAACATACCCAGATCTCACATCCCTCATAGAAGGTTAACTGTGTGGTCCCTTAAAGAGGACAAACTATGAAGTCCCCTACCTAGGCTACCCTGCATGCCACAGCCTGACTCATCAGTGCAGTGTCACCTCGCACCACTCCAATTCTAAAAGAATGTAATTGATTCTCCTTAGAAGCCAGAATAAACCTTAAAACGGGCAGCACGAGCCATAAATTGCTCCACTCAAGCACACCCGTCTAACTAAAAAATAAACTTCAATTCACAGGGGCACAGGAAAACCCCAGAGGAGCAAATCCATTCTATTTCTTGTACTTCCGAAAGCCAGAAAAAATAAAAACTCTGAAGAAAGCATAATTTCCTTGCCAAGGTACAAGACTCTGGAACAAAGGCCTGAAAATCTAAGACTTGCCCTCAACCGGTTATCTTTCCGGAAAGTTCTAAAACTCAGAAACTTTTCAGAATAACACTAAGGCTCACTTTATTCCACAGTTCTTGTGCTTCCTCGCTGCCCTTTATGCAGTGCTACTGGAATTATGCGGCAGGAGAGGGCCAAGTTATGTGGAAGGGTTGCACAAAATATGCAGCAAGAAACGTCAAATTGCGACATAACGCGGAACATTTTGTAACAGTATTAATTTATGATTTGTCATTCTAAACTTTGTGACACTGTCTGGGCATTGCTTGCACCTCCTTAGTACCAGTTTATCACCCAAATATAGCCGTAAGCAACAGACAAGTGACCAGTCCAATTTTGCAAAGGACCTTCCATTGCGCAGCAACACTTGTCACTTCATTTTTAGTAACTTTTATATCACTTAAGCTAGAAACAATTTTTTTGTTAAAATCTGCAGATTATCCGGGTGATGATGCGTTATGTGCAAATTCGGTAAATCTATAATGACGTCAAAAATCACCGCAGCCGCCCAATTACATAATTCCAGTGGACCTACTTTTATCCGATCCCTGCCTTTTTATTAAAGTACCTATGTTGTCTTATTAAATTTTAACTCCATTCGGTTAGTCCAGCACCTAAATACATTATAAAATGCCGCCAGTCTCAAGAGTCTCTTTTGCCATATTGGTTGTCCTTTTTTCTGCCTGAATCAGCCGTAGAGATAAGCATCACCCCAAGAGTAAAGGGGTCCTTCACAGTATAATCTGGTGTCCCAGATATTGTGGGCAGTGGTCCTGAGCTCTTTGCTCATCAGCCTGTTCCCAAATCCAAAATGTCTGACCAGGAAAAGAAAGGCAGCGGGGTAGGTTGCCATGACAACCGCACAGAATCACAGACATGCACACAAGAAAAAACAAGCATGTGCAATGCAATAGGGTCTCGCATTTCTCCGAATTACAGCTATTAGCAGTTGTAAACTCCCAACAGGACTTTTTTTGCCACATTAAATGGAAAAAAACAGCGCGATTGCGCTGCTACAGTTCACTTGTATGGACAGTTGAAGACGGCATGCAGGTATAAAAAAAAAAAGCAAAAAAAGAGCGCAATGCTGCTACAGTTCACTCGTAGTGAAACCTATTGGCAAAAGTGCAATTATCTACGTAACCGGCAAAAGTGCAATTAACTATGTAACAGGGTCGATGTCATGCAAAGCGCTGGACTTCTGCCAAGTGAGATCGCGCTGCGAAAAAAAGATAAAAAGTAGTCCACAAACCGGACCGAAAACAGCGAGCCTTGCATGTTTTCAGTACTTGGTCGCTGCGCTTGAGGAGGGCTAACCACCGGAAAAGGCATGACTTATGCGTGCCTTCCACTAATGAAAGCAAGCAGGTTTTGAAAGGCAAGCCCTCGAACCAATGAAGGACACTGACATGACATGGCCCACGAGCCCTTTTCTATCTACTAAAGCGTCACGCGAGCGATACGCAGGAGCAAGTGCATGCGACGCAGGCTCGACCCTAACAATAGGGAGCCGACAAAATTTTTTGGGGGGGAGTGCGAAGAAAAACTCACTCTCCAATACTGATGACTCACCAGCCATCTCAGTGAGAGTTGTGTCTTCAGAACATCTTCTCCCCAGGCTTCGGCCTAGGAAAGCGAAAGAAGCATCTCTCAGTGCACAGAACAGTGTGAAACAGAGCACCCCTCACAATATCTTCGAGGGTACCTTGCCTGAGGCTCAAGGATGGGGGTGCATGAAGTTTTTCCCTGTGTACTATGCACATTTCTTGTGAAAGGTATCACGTTTTTGTGTGTTACACAAAGGTAGACATCTTTATGCCAACCAGAAACTTATTTCATAGCGAGGTGTCTATTTTCACCATGTGTGCATGAGTATAAGTGGTCTCACTTAGCTTTCACTCACGGCTGTCCACGGGAGTCACCATACATGTGATGCTCGCTTGTGAAAGGCTTGCACGATACTGGTGCAAAGGAATATCCACCCAGTTTCTGGCTGCTGCAGCCGCATGGGGCTAAGGGGGTAAATCTAATTGCACAATTCAAGTGAAACATTTCTTATCAAAGGAAGTCTGGAATGAGAGGAAGATCTGAGGATGAAGTAGGCACAAGGAACACAGGTTGCAGTCATGAAATAAAACTCATGCACATATTTAAAGATATACTTTTTCTGTAGGCCGAGGCACAAAACTGAAGATGGTAGTGACCACAAAACATGGAAGGCCCATCCCCTACTGGGGTGCACTATCAAGAGCAAAAGGCCTGGACCAATCCATCTTATCATGAGTAAGAGGGTTGCTGAAGATCACATAGGTGGTTAAAATAATCGGATTTTGTGCAGGCCACTAAAATGCCTACTGGGGGTGACCATCACTCAATGCTTTGCTAGGCTTTGCTGTGTGGTACCCAGGTGTAAGGCTTGAACACCATTGAATCCACCCTATCACCAAACCACTCACCCACAGAGCCTGGTCACAGGGTAAGAGCTGGCTTCTGTAGACTGCATTAGTGGGGAAGGGCTCAGCAAAGAGGGTGGCCATTGAACTCAAGTTGCTTTTTGGAATTCAGATTAACTGCATTCTCGGAAAGGTAGTTCACTATAGAAGTCTAGCTGTGGAGCAAGGGGGTGGATTATTTATAACACAGACTTGGGTTGTATGATCAGCAGATCTTTCTGACTATTGCCCTTGTCTTGTTTAAGGCCCTTTGGTTTCACTCCTGTTTCCCGACCCCTGGGAGGCGGACCACTTGCGCTATAGTCTGATATACTGGTGAGCAGTGGTCTCTTGCGGGGAACAGGGAAGTGCCCCTTGTATCCACTCCAGAAGGTTCATGTGTCTGCAGCTGCTAGAACCAGGTTATCAGGGTTCTGTGAGAGCAGGAAAAGGAACATAAAGGTTGACAACAAACCCCACAGTACTCTCCACTGGTTACATCTTGTTTCCCTGCTCATGCACAGCGGGGCAGCACTTCCGAAGCTTGCAAGTCTACTGGTCACATCCAGTGGGAAGCTACGTGTAATCCTAAACAGGTCCCTCAGAGCAGTCCAGCAAACTCACATGCAAGGAGTGAGAAGTGCCAACTTTGGTGGTGGCAACATGTGACACTGACAGCTGCCCGCAACCTCAGGCAATGAATCGACGACTGTGCCAACACTCTCGCCCCAATCAAAAATCCTTCCAAGAGACGCACGACAGAAAGGCCTTCTGGTTCACCGCCGACCTCCAAGAATCTAAGCAAACATGCCGAAGACTCAAAAAGAAGTGGGGCCAAGATCAGACACTGGACAACCAGACAGCCTTCAAAAACTCCATCCGCAGACACCAACAACTCATCCGAACCATCAAGAGAACAGCCTTCAAAGAACGCATCAACAACAACGCACACAGCCACAAGGAGCTCTTCAACATCGTGAAGGAGCTCTCCAACCCCGGCTCCAACGTCAAAGACATCCCACCATCGCAAGACCTCTGCAACTCCATAGCCACCTCCTTCCACCGCAAGATGGCAGACATCCATGACAGTATCAGCACTTAAACCCCCTTCAACCACCGACACCACAGACTCACCACCCATCAGCCTCCTGCTCTCCTGGACCCACATCAACGACAACGACACCATCGAAATCATGAACACCATCCACTCTGGCTCACCATCAAACCCCTGCCCTCACCACATCTTCAACAAAGCAAGCTCTGTCATCGTACCCCAACTCCGGAAGATCATCAACAGTTCCTTTGAGTCCACCACCTTCCTGGAGAGCTGGAAACACGCTGAGATCAATGCCCTCCTCAAGAAACCTAAGACGGACCCAAAGGACCTCAGGAACTTCCGGCCCATTTCCCTGCTCCCCTTCCTGCCAAAAGTCATAGAGAAAATTGTCAACAAACAACTGAGTTTCCTCGAGGAGAACAGCACTCTAGACCCATCCCAATCCGGATTCTGCAGCAACCACAGCACGGAAACTACCCTCATCGCCACCACCAATTACATCAGAACCATACTGGACAACAGCGAAACCACGTCCCTCATCCTCCTGGACCTCCCAGCTGCGTTCGACACCGTCTGCCACCATACTCTACGCACACGCCTCAGTGACGCAGGGATCCACGACAGAGCCCTGGACTGGATCACCTTCTTTCTCACCGGCAGAACTCAGAAAGTCCACCTCCCTCCATTCTACTCTGAAGCCACCAAAATCATCTGCGACGTACCCCAGGGTTCATCCCTTAGCCCAACCCTCTTCAACGTCTACATGGCTCCGCTTGCTAACATCGCCCTCAACATCATCTCATACGCAGATGACACCCAGCTGATCCTCTCCCTCACCAAGGACACCACCAAGACCAACCTCCACGAAGGAATGAATGCCATCACAGAATGGATGAAGAACAGCTGCCTTAAACTGAATTCCGACAAGACTGAGGTCCTCATCTTTGGCTCCACCCCCTCCGCATGGGACGGCTCCTGGTGGCCTGCCACACTGTGAACCGCACCGACACCCACCGACCATGCATGCAACCTGTGATTCATCCTGGACTCTTCACTATCTATGACCCAACAATTCAACACCATCTCCTCCTCCTGCTTCAACACACTCTGCATGCTTTGGAAGATCTACAAATGGATCCCCACTGAAACCAGGAGACCAGTCACCTATGCCATCATAAGCAGCAAACTGGACTATGGCAATGCCCTCTGCGTGGGAACCACGGCCAAACTCCAGAAAAGACTGCAACGCATCCAGAACACCTCAGCACACCTCATCCTGGACATCCCCAGCCACTGCCACATCACAGCCTACCTGAGAGACCTGCATTGGCTCCCGTCAACAAGAGAATCACCTTCAAACTCCTCACCCACGCTCACAAGTCACTGCACAACACCGGACCAGAATATCTCAACAGACGGCTCTCCTTCTACACCCCGACCCGACAGCTTTGCTCCGCCGCCCTCGCCACTGTCCCACACATCCACAGAACAACCACGGGCAGCAGATCCTTCTCGCACCTCGCCGCCAAGATGTGGAACACTCTTCCCACCCACCTGCGTCAGACCAAGGACCTCCTTACCTTCAGGAGACATCTCAAGACTTGGCTGTTTGAGCAGTAGTAGCTCCCCATCCCCCTCAGTGCCTTGAGACCCTCACGGGTGAGTAGTGCGCTTTACAAATTCCTTGATTGATGGATTGATTGACACATCTGTTGGCAGAGTCTTGTTATCAGGAAGAGATGGCCGTATTGAATCGCATCAGGTATTGCTGAGGACGATCCCAGGTTCATCTGGGCCTCATCTCATTTTGGTGCTCGAGTTCTGGTGGCCCTTGAGTTCTGCCTGCAGAGTGGTGGGTGCTCAAGCCCCCCTCAGGTCAAATACTCATGTCATGTTATTCTTGCTCTATCTAATGGAGCCTTTGCCTTGGTTGAGGTGCTGAACTAGTTCTTGAATGTCTATTCTACTTCTGGTCCACCCCAACCACCATCGAAGCCTCTGCTGGAAGCAGCTGCTCCTCCTTTGTGGCGGAGAAGCGTCCCCCCCCCCAGCCAGCAGCAGAAGCTGCAAACCTTTCACAACAAAAGGGCAATAAACTATGTTTATTATTCTTTCATTGTGAAAGGGGCGGGGCATGTGGGATGACGGGCATGAGGGGAGTGCACTATGCACTCCACTCAGTGCGCATGTGTGTTTGGCTGGCCGCCACTGAGTGCTATGGCCAATCCTGATGCTGCACTAAGCAGAGTCAGGATTGTCCGCAAGGCAGGCTGAGAGCCTGGGCCTGCCTGCAGTGATGAGGGAAAGAGAAGCGGTGGCAGAGCAGGTACGTTTTTTATTTATTTTTTATGAAATGCCCACCCGCGCGCTGCACCCGCCCTGCCCCTTCGCAGAACAGTGAGCCGCGACTGCCCACTGGTTACCACCACTGGCCTCAAACTGCATCCCCTATGGTTTTGCAAAAAGGCACTTGCTTTTCTAGGTTCCTTTGGGGTAGGAGCGGGGTGAACCCTTGGAGAGAGAAGTTACAGGGACCAGTAGCTTCTCTCACTACATTTTTAGTGCTGTGGACGTGAGAAATAAAAACTTTGCACCAAGGAGATTGTTTGGGACTCGTGAGGGACTTTGAAGTGCTCCAGAAATATGATTTGAGATGAGGAATCGTATGGATGGAGGATCCTGATTTCCATGATTGGGATGTTGTTGGATCCAGGTGGTATGTATTGTAAATTTCAAGGAATGGACAGACTGGGAGGTAGTAGGGTGGGAAATGGTGAGTAAGGGGGGCTGAACTTGTGGAGTTTCACTCTGTGAAATTCTGTAGAGTTACATAAAAAGTCTGCAAGATTCCATGGGGATCCGCGAGTGGGCAGAAATCGGCATGTTGCACTGCTGTGTTGATCTTTAGCACTAGGAGCTTCACTTGCACTGAGAAATCAGCATGAATGGCACCACGCAATGCACCAGAAGGTGCCACTACTTGAGTTGGTTTTGCAGTTGCTCGAGTAGATTTTCTACTCAAGCTGCAGCTTTCCCAATGCAAATAGTTGCGACCGCCCACATTGGCAAAATCTCGTTGGTAGCCCTCCTTGCACCTGAAAATCGCACTAGAGGATGCCGGTTCTTACTCACACTCGCCAACTTACCATTGGCGGGTCATATACAAACAAAAATTCTGCCACGCTGTGGTCAGCGGGATTTGGCTGTAGCCAATAATCTGTGAACTCAGCCGGTGGAGCGCAGTTTATCTCCTACCTCTAGTAGTGAGTCGGGAATGGCCACTGTGGAACTAGATAGTTGAGATTTAATGTTGATGTTGGTGTTTAACCCCTTCGCTGCCAGGCCTTTTCCCCCTCCTGTGCCAGGCCTTTTTTTGCCTATTTGGGGCAGTTCGCGCTTAGGCCCTCATAACTTTTTGTCCACATAAGCTAACCAAGCCAAATTTGCGTCCTTTTTTTCCAACATCCTAGGGATTCTAGAGGTACCCAGACTTTGTGGGTTCCCCTGAAGGAGGCCAAGAAATTGGCCAAAATACAGTGAACATTTCGTTTTTTTCAAGAAATTTGGAAAAAGTGGCTGCAGAAGAAGGCTTGTGGTTTTTCCCCTGAAAATGGCATCAACAAAGGGTTTGCAGTGCTAAACTCAGAAGCTTCCCAGCTTTCAGGAACAGGCAGACTTGAATCAGAAAACCCAATTTTTCAACACAATTTTGGCATTTTACTGGGGCATACCCCATTTTTGCAATTTTTTGTGCTTTCAGCCTCCTTCCAGTCAGTGACAGAAATGGGCATGAAACCAATGCTGGATCCCAGACACCTAAACATTTCTGAAAAGTAGACAAAATTCCGAATTCAGCAAGGGGTAATTTGTGTAGATCCTACAAGGGTTTCCTACAGAAAATAACAGCTGAAAAAGAAAAATATTGAAATTGAGGTGAAAAAACCATCAATTTTTCTCTACGTTTTACTCTGTAACTTTTCCCTGCAATGTCAGATTATCGAAAGCAATATACCGTTACGTCTGCTGGACTCCTCTGGTTGCGGGGATATATAGGGCTTGTGGGTTCACCAAGAACCCGAGGAACCCAAAGCCAATAAATGAGCTGCACCCTGCAGTGCGTTTTCATTCTATACCGGGTATACAGCAATTCATTTGCTGAAATATAAAGAGTAAAAAATTGCTATCAAGAAAACCTTTGTATTTCCAAAAAGGGCACAAGATAAGGTGTTGAGGAGCAGTGGTTATTTGCACATCTCTGAATTCCGGGGTGACCATACTAGCATGTGAATTACAGGGCATTTCTCAAATAGATGTCTTTTTTACACACTCTCCTATATTTCGAAGGAAAAAATGTAGAGAAAGACAAGGGGCAATAGTACTTGTTTTGCTAATCTATGTTCCCCCAAGTCTCCCGATAAAAATGATACCTCACTTGTGTGGGTAGGCCTAGCGCCCGCGACAGGAAACGCCCCAAAACGCAACGTGGACACATCCCATTTTTTTTAAAGAAAACCGAGGTGTTTTTTGCAAAGTGCCTACCTGTAGATTTTGGCCTCTAGCTCAGCCGGCACCTAGGGAAACCTACCAAACCTGTGCATTTCTGAAAACTAGAGACGTAGGCGAATCCAAGATGGGGTGACTTGCGGGGCTCGGACCAGGTTCTGTTACCCAGAATCCTTTGCAAACCTCAAAATTTGCCTAAAAAAACACATGTTCCTCACATTTCTGTGGCAGAAAGTTCTGGAATCTATCTGAGAGGAGCCACAAATTTCCTTCCACCCAGCGTTCCCCCAAGTCTCCCGATAAAAATGATACCTCACTTGTGTGGGTAGGCCTAGCCCCGCGACAGGAAACACCCCAAAGCACAACGTGGACACATCCAAATTTTTGAAAGAAAACAGAGGTGTTTTTTGCGAAGTGCCTACCTGTAGATTTTGGCCTCTAGCTCAGCCGGCACCTAGGGAAACCTACCAAACCTGTGCATTTCTGAAAACTAGAGACCTAGGGGAATCCAAGATGGGGTGACTTGCGGGGCTCGGACCAGGTTCTGTTACCCAGAATCCTTTGCAAACCTCAAAATTTGCCTAAAAAAACACATGTTCCTCACATTTCTGTGGCAGAAAGTTCTGGAATCTGAGAGGAGCCACAAATTTCCTGCCACCCAGCGTTCCCCCAAGTCTCCCGATAAAAATGATACCTCACTTGTGTGGGTGGGCCAGGTGCCTGCAACAGAATAAGGCCCAAAACTTGAAGAGATAGAAGGGATAGCACAGCGAGTTTATAAGGGCATATTCTTTTATACATCTTTAGACGGACTCTGCTTTGGGGACCCACATAAGTGAGGTGTCATTTTACTTGGGAGACTGAGGGGAAAACTGGGGAGTAGGAATTTTGTGCTGGAGCGGTGATCCTACTAAGAAAAGTCAGGAAAATATACTTTTTTATGCAAATTTTGAGGTTTACAGAGGAGTCTGTGTAAGAAAATGTTGGGGGAGCCACGCAAGCCACACCTCCCTGGACTCCTTGGGGTGTCTAGTTTTAAAAAATTTCTGGGTTTTGTAGGTTTCCCTAGATGAAGGCCGCACCCAGGACCAAAAACATAGGTGGGCCCTCCCCCCCAAAAACAGGTATTTTGTAATATATCATATTGATGTGTGCACATACGTCCGTGATGTGCCAAACACTAAAATTGTGAAAAGAAACACACTTAGGTTATGTGAAGAAGACCCCTCACCCACCAACCAGTTGGTGGCATGCTTCATCATCGGGGTCCCACCCGAGGCACCTAGCGTGTCACAGGTGTGCTGCGACGCCTGATTACAGCGAAGCAGGTTTTGTCATTTTTACCACACATACTGGTTGGATTTGGCACGAGGGTGAGTGATGGTTCAGTGGATCAAATTTTATTAACAAGAGATTTCACAAAAATGAAATGCACTGCTAATAACTGAAAGGCAAAAAACTGAACCAATGACTCACAGCTCGTGAGCTGTAAAGCCGCGACAAGGCACCAACCGCTTTACAGTCCATTCACACACCTTTCATACATGACACGCACAAGACCATTCACACCGCCAGCCACGGGCCCAGCACATTACAACACTCACATCGACAGACCGCGCCACTCAAGGGCCCATCACTTACATACGCCCACATGCCTGATACAAGAATCACACCAGCTGATGGGAGTGTGGACTGCCGTTTGGCTGGCACCGCCAGCCAAGCGCCACCCCACGCACACCGCCAGCCAAGCGCCACCCCAAGCACACCGCCAGCCAAGCGCCACCCCACGCACACTGCCAGCCAAGCGCCACCCCACGCACACTGCCAGCCAAGCGCCACCCCACGCACACCGCCAACCAAGCGCCACCCCAAGCACACCGCCAGCCAAGCGCCACCCCACGCACACTGCCAGCCAAGCGCCACCCCACGCACACCGCCAGCCAAGCGCCACCCCAAGCACACCGCCAGCCAAGCGCCACCCCACGCACACCGCCAGCCAACCGCCACCCCACGCACACTGCCAGCCAAGCGCCACCCCACGCACACCGCCAGCCAAGCACCACCCCAAGCACACCACCATCACTTTTTTTGTTTATAAAAAACAAAGAAACCACTAATTATAAAATAAGCACAAAACTACAAACACAAAAGCTCTAACTAAATACATGACAGAGATGCCAACCGTGAAACATATGAAAATATAAAACAGACAGCTTACGCTCAAGGTATTTCCCAGAAATTGTTTTTGGTATGGTAACTTCTGTAACAGCCGGGCACACACAGCCCAGGCTTTGAAGGGCATGCGGGGCAGTACATCCGGCTCTCCCTCCGGATTAATCTCTGGGCACATACTCTACATTTCTTTGTGGGCATGTCTTTTTTGGGAGTGGGAGGAATGTGATCTGGAAAGTGCCGATCTTTCAATCTAGCCACATCCTCCACCACTTCTACTCTAGGAACTCTTGCCGGTTCCACCACAATAAGGCTTTCTATCACCGACTCCTGAAATTTAACAAATGTCATCCTTGACTCAGGTGAACAATCCTTGTATACAATAAAGGCATTAAAAGTTGCCAAATGAAATAAATGTAGGGCCAACTTTTTATACCACACATAAGACTTACGAAGAGCAGTGTAAGGTTCCAACCTCTGATCTACTCTATCAACACCACCCATGTGCCTATTGTAGTCCAAAATGCACGCAGGTTTGCGCACTTCCGCAACCTGACCCCAAACAGCCACAGGGGAAGTACTCTCATCATGGATGGTCGATAGCATGTACACATACCTCCTGTCTGAAAATTTCAGAGCTAGCAGCTCATTATTCCGCAAGGCACTGCACTGTCCCCTCTCAAGTTTTTTACAGACAAGCTCCATGGGATAGCCTTTCCGGTTAGAACGGATTGTGCCACAAGCAACAGTGTCCACCCTAAACAACTCCTTGAACAACTGCACTCCAGTGTAGAAATTATCTACGTACAAATGGTGACCTTTGTTAAACAGCCGTCTAGCAAGTTCCCACACAATTTTTTCGCTAACTCCAAAAGTGGCCGGACAACCAGGAGGGTCAATACTGGAATCCCTACCAGTGTAGACCCGGAAATTATACACATATCCTGTACTGCTTTCTGACAGCAGATACAATTTAATTTCATACCGTGCCCTCTTACTAGGAATGTACTGCTTAAAAACTAAACGCCCCTTGAAAAGGACCAAAGACTCGTCCACACTTATCTCTTTGCCTGGAACATAGACCTCTGAAAACCGATCCACAAAATGATCAAGGACAGGCCAAGGCGGTCACAATCAGGGTGATCTCGTGGCAAGGCTAAAGCATTGTCTACAAAATGCAGCATACGAAGAAGAAGCAAATACCGATTACGTGTCATAGTTGCAGGAAATATAGCAGTTGCCATCAAGGGACTAGTAGACCAATAAGTAGCCAGTGACGGCTTCCTGATCAACCCCATCAAAAAAGACAAACCTAAAAACCTTTTCATCTCTTCCAGATATGTGGGAACCCACTGAGTAGCTCTAGACTGAGGCTTAAGTCTGGCAGCGTTGTCCCGCAAATATTGCTCTGCATACACATTTGTCTGCTCCACAATCTCTTCCAAAAATACATCGTCCATAAACAAGTGAAAGAAATGGACAGGCAAAAAGTTTTCCGTATTAACTCTACACCCTGGGAGACCAGTAAATGCAGGTAACTGTGGCTGCTCCATGTTTGAAGCAATCCAGGTGTCAGGTCTTCCAATGGGAAACCCTTCAGCCCCAGGCTGCTGCACTCTTGGCACATCAATGTCCTCCTCTGACACAGGCCCTTCATCTGCACTGAGAGTAGCTTCCTCATCAGAAGAATACTCTCAGACAGAAAACTCACTTCCAGAATCTACTGCTTCCTCCTCTGCCTCAGATGCAGAGTCAGTGTCGTAATCATGGTCTGAAGACGACTCAAAGAGCATGCGAACAACCTGCTGAGCGGTCACTTTGCGGCTAGCCATGATCCTAACAACAAATGGATTGCCAACAACAACTAGCACTAAAATAAGTAATAAACAAAGTGTAGCTTTATCACAAAGAGTTATGTACTACAAAAAACTATACCGCTCAGTTGCCTGAAATAGCTACTCACCAAGCAACTACTCTGCACAGACACAGCAATCACCAATGATATCCCACTAAAAAGAAAAAAGAAAAAAGCAAATTAGACATATGACAACACAAACATCACTGTGCTCAAATCTAAGGACAATGTCAAACACACAATACTGCATTTAGTACACCACCTACAAACATGTCATTTATGCATGTCAACAATACTCCTTTGGAGTAAATTGCTTTCACTTACCTAAAACATGCAACTATGTAAACCGCAGGACAACTACTGCCAAAACCGCAAAGATCCACAGCAAAGGAAGCGAAAGCGTTGAACTAGAAGAAAAAGAAGAAATAAATTGTTATAATCACAAATACAAATACTTTGCCAGTTGACAAACACCCCACCACCAAGACACCACCAAGAACTTAGAAGTTGTCCCTGGTACCTAAGTGGATCCTGCCCCCCTCGGGGGTAGATGGGCGTAAAAAAATTGGCCAATCTGCCCCCAAGGGGGGCAGAAATGGGCAACACCTCTGTGCCCCCTTTTAGGGGGCGACCCTTCCCAAAGGGGGCACCCCCAGCACAACACAAAACAAAACAAAAAAATCCCTGCCGTATTGGTGGTTCTGCCCTCCTTGGGGGCAGATGGGCCTACAAAATTAGGGGCAGAGATGGCCAATACGAATTTTCCCCACCTTAGGGGGGCGACCGTTGGCCAAGGGGTGCCCCCAAACACACACCACACACACACACCACACAATCCCTGGCGCCTAGTGTGCTTCCACCCCCCCCGGGGGCCAGATCGTCCAAAAAATGGCTGGTCTGCCATCGGGGGGGCCGAAACAGAAAAAAAAATATAGCTCCCTAGGGGAGCGACCCTTGTCCAAGGGGTTGCCCCCCAAAATAAACAATAAAAACAAAATCCCTGGTGTCTAGTGGATTTCGCCCTCCACCCCCCCCCCCCCGGCGGCAGATCAGCCCAAAAATTGGCAATCTGCCCCCGGGGTGGGGGGGGGCGAAATACTAAACAAATAGCCCCCCAGTGGGGCGCCCCTTGCCCAAGGGGTCGCCCCCAAAATACACACCAAAAATAAAATCCCTGGTGTCTAGTGGTTTTCGCCCCCCCTGGGGGCAGCGAAATACAAAAAAACATTGCCCCCGGGGGGGGCAACCCCTGCCCAAGGGGTCGCCCCCAAAATACACACAAAAAAGAACATCCCTGGTGTCTAGTGGTTTTCGCCCACCCCCCCCGGGGGCAGATCCGCCGAAAAATCGGCGGATCTGCCCCCAGGGGGGGGCAAAATACAAAAAGAAATTGCCCCCGGGGGGGCGACCCTTGCCCAAGGGGTCGCCCCCAAAATACACATAAAAAACAACATCCCTGGTGTCTAGTGGTTTTCGCCCCCCCCCCCCCGGGGGGCAGATCCGCAGAAAAATCGGCGGATCTGCCCCCAGGGGTGGGCAAAATACTAAAAAGAATTGCCCCGGGGGGGGTGACCCTTGCCCAAGGGGTCGCCCCCAAAATAAACAAAAAAGAAAATCCCTGGTGTCCTAGTGGAGATTCCTGCTCCACGATCGCGGGCCCTGCCCGCGATCGTGGAGCAGGAATCTTGTGAAAACAGGCACAGGGGGAAAGGAAAAACCCTTTCCTTTCCCCCGTGTCTGTTTTCACCACCCCCGCCCCCCAAAAACGGAAAGGACTCACCTTTTGGGTCCTTCTCCGAAGACGCGCTGGAAGCAAATGGCTTCCAGCGCGCCCGGCAACACTAGATGACGTCAGCGCGCTGTGCGCGCGCTGACGTCATCGGATTGCTGTGGGGGGGGGGCGGAGGTGGAAGGGGAAGGTCTTCCCCTTCCATCCTTGCCTGGAGGGGGGAAGGGGGTGCACGGGGGCGCGCTAGCGCTCCCCCAAGTTCCCCTGTGCCTAGGACGAGATGATCTCGTCCAAGGCACAGGGGAACTGTAGCCTTGGACGAGATCATCTTGTCCAAGGCATCGAAGCGGTTAATGCTGTAACCACTGGTTTGAGGTGTCATAGATGGGTGTGGGTGTGAAGATAAGCCATGTTATGAATACTGCTCCCAGATTATATTTATTTCTGGTATTTGCGTGATTGCATTTCTGAGCTTTAAGTGAAGCATATTTTCCATATGTTGTGTGCCACTTGGTGTGACGGATATTTAGGAGGTTATTGATTTGTAAAGCACTGGCTTGTGACACGTCACCACTTTGTAGTACTAGAGCTATCATAGTCAGGTGTGTTTCTCCTGAGATCCCAGCTCGTGGACTGCGAATCATGGATCCAGAGGACCTTAAGCGAGCTTTCAGTATCTGTTGCTAGACAGGAATATCTAGAAGGGCCTCCTCCTCTAGTAAGAAGGATTGCTTGTCCCTAACTAACTAACATTAGGAGTAGCTCCTTTGAAGAGGCTGATGCTCTGATTTCACTTGAATGACATCCTCGTTGATGCCTTGTAACTGGACTCAGTGAGTTCTGTAGGTCTACACCTAGAGTTCTCATTTTCATCCTCCATGATATTTTTTGTGTAGAGCTGTGTTAAGAAATCAGTAAAAAAACAAGTTGTTTATTAAGGTTGGCCCTCAGTACAATTAAGGGCTAATTTTTTATCCTTGTGCAAACAAATAGAATAAAAATTACCAGTTGTGTGATAATTATCTCATTATAAATTCCTGCAGGTCAATGTTGCCGGAATTAATCAGGGGAAAAGGCACATAAGAAGGCAAAGCAATTCAAATTTAGGGATAGATTTTTGAAAAGTGGTGCCACCATGTGTGTGCCGTATTTAACATACAGCGCACCATGGCGGTAGTTAGGGAACTAGCGTCTGTTAGACTTTTCATCCTTGGCGTGGTCTCCCTTAACTTTTTGCCTCTGTTCCCCAGGTTATTGATGTGTGCTGGACTCTGATTCTGCTGTTTTTATTACTCTAGGCACTTTACCACTGCTAACCAGTGCTAAAGTGCAAGTGCTCCTTTACAAAATGTGTATGTAATTGGTTCTCCATGATTGGCCTATTTGCTTTACTGTTAAGTCCCTAGTAAAGTGCACTAGAGGTTCCCAGGGCCTGTATATCAAAGGTTACTAGTGGGCCTGCAGCACTGGTTGTGCCACCCAAACAAGTAACCCTGTAATCATGTCTCAGACCTGCCACTGCAGTGTCTGTGTGTGTATTTTTACACTGTAAATTCGACTTGGCAAGTGTACCCCCTTGCCAGGCCTAAACCTTCCCTTTTCTTACATGTAAGGCACCCCTAAGGTAGGCCCTAGGTAGCCCCAAGGGCAGAGTGCAGTGTATGGATAAGGTAGGACATATAGGGGGTCATTACAACATTGGCGGTAAAAGCCGCTTACCGCCGTGCAGAAGACCGCCAATACACCGCCGCAGCCGTGGAATTCCACCACAGCTATTATGACCCACATCTCGGAATCCGCTGAAATTCAGACACCAACACAAGTCCGCCACACCAAAGGTCAGTGATAAACTGGCAAAAACAAAACCTCCACCGTCACGCCAACAGAAACACGCCCATGCTATTACGACCCACGAATCCACGTGGCGGTCTTTCAACCTCGGTATTCCATTGGCGTACACACCGCCGCGCTCAAAATACACACACATCTCCAAAACACCGCCACATTGGACAATTCAAAATACTCACACCTGATACACATACAAACAACACTCCCACACACCCAATACAATATAAAACACACACCCACATCACCCACAAACCCCTACGACCCAAAATCAGAGACAAAGGCGACAGAGAGAGAGCACAGCAATAGAGAACCCCACCACACAGAGGCACAAAACACCATCACCCACACAACATCCACGCACAAAATTCCACACACCACTACACATCACCACACTCATCACCACATACACCACCCCACACATCACCTACACCACCCCATGGCACGCCAAAGACACCCCAGGTTCTCGGAGGAGGAGCTCAGGGTCATGGTGGAGGAAATCGTATGGGTAGAGCCACAGCTATTTGGATCACAGGTGCAGCACACCTCAATAGCAAGGAAGATGGAGCTATGGCGAAGAATCGTGGACAGGGTCAACGCAGTGGGACAGCACCCAAGAAATCGGGAGGACATCAGGAAGAGGTGGAACGACCTACGGGGGAAGGTGCGTTCAGTGCTCTCCAGGCACAACATCGCGATTCAGCGGACTGGCGGCGGACCCCCACCTCCTCCCCCACAACTAACAACATGGGAGGAGCAGGTCTTGACCATTATGCATCCAGAGGGCCTCGGAGGAGTCGGTGGAGGAATGGACACTGGTAAGTCAAATCTTAACTATCATATCCCCCACCCTACCTGCATGCTATCACACACCCCCACCCTCACCCCCTCCCCTATCACTCCAACTCCTCACTAATGTACTTATAACACAAACCACCCATCCCAACCCCAAGCCCTGCATGACACAACTAAGCATGGACACCCATCACTAAAGCATGCCCACTGCACGTACCCAGAACACCCCCCGAACCATCATCACACAAGCCCCCACACTGGAATGCTTGCACTGGGGTACACGCACACCCACCCATTGCACACCATGACACACACAGATGCAATAATCATGCTTTTATACTCCTGCAGGACCACTACCTAACGTCACCAGACAGGAGGGTCCAGACATGTCCACTCCACCCCCAGAAGAGGCCCACAGTGATGACAGCAGCTCTGGCCAACTGGATCCAGATGACCAGCCCGGACCATCGTGGGCCTCGGGACAGTCGGTTCCCCTCGCACAGGCACAGCCCAACACTGACCTTCCACCCTCTGGCAACACCAGCACAGCACCCACCCAGCGGGCCCATACCTCTGTACCCAGGACACGTCAGTCAGCTGTGTGTCCACCACTACAGGGAACCCAGGATAACCAACCACCCCAACAACAACAGGGACCTGGAGGCAGTGGCAGTGGGCACACGGTCCAGGGGACGGAGGCACAGGAACACAGGGGAACTGGGAGGGCTGCCATGCGACAGGGGGCGGACAGGCCAAGGGAACCCACTCTCCACGAGGCCCTCTCCTCCATCATGGTAGCATACCACCACTCCCAGGAGACGATGGCAACGGTCCTGGCCAAGTTTCAGGAGACCCAGCGCATGCAGGACGAACAGTATTTGGGCTTCAGGGAGGAGCTCAGAACCATCAGCTCCGCCCTGGGCACCATCGTAGGGGTGCTGAAGGACATACAAAAGACCATGAGGGACACCGTGGCACTCCAAGGGGCCCCTGACACTAGCCTGGACGATGAACTGCCCACCACCTCCGCCGGGGCTAGCGGACAGGACACCCCGCCACAGGACCACCACACCAGCACCCCACCCCCTGCAGGCGGAGAACCACCCCGCAAGCGGTCCCTGAGATCCAGGAACAGGACAGAGCAAGATGGCAAGACCCCGCCAGGAAATGAGACCACCCTGATTGTCCTCCCACTGTCCCACTTTGTTACCCTGTCCAGATTGGAACTGCCCCAGCTCCACTTCCTATGCCCATATGGGCAATGCACCTGTGAGACTAATAGACAGGACTCTGCCATGGACATTCCTCCACCATCACCCATCACCATTTTGCCCCCCTCCAATAATTAGCACTTCAATAAACACCCTTGAACCACAAAACAATCTGGAGTCAGCCTGTGATTTTGAAAATGTGTATTAGCTATGACAGTGACAAAATCCGTTCTCAATAGTAATGTCAACATACCTATGTCACACATCACAAGTCCATGAAGGATGCAAGCAGATGACACACGTTGGTAACCACACCTGTGAAACCGTAATGGAAATGTATCACTCAGTTAGCAGATACTACTTCAAATTGACAGACAGGATAGAGGTAGAAGTGTGAAAGTGAATGTAATAGTAAAAAAAAAATTCTCACCTGTGTGTCACTGGAAATATTGCTGTATGACAGAGTCCCTGTTATCAATGTCTTCTTCCTCATCACTGTCCACAGGCTCCACAGCTGCCACAACACCGTCATCTGGACCATCCTCCTGCAGAAAAGGCACCTGGCGTCGCAAAGCAAGATTGTGAAGCATCGAGCAGGCGATGATGATCTGGCACACCATCTTTGGTGAGTAGAATAGGGAGCCACCTGTCATATGGAGGCACCTGAACCTGGCCTTAGGGAGGCCGAAGATGCGTTCGATCACCCTCCTAGTCCGCCCATGGGCCTCATTGTAGCGTTCCTCTGCCCTGGTCCTGGGATTCCTCACTGGGGTCAATAGCCATGACAGGTTGGGGTAACCAGAGTCCCCTAATAGCCACACCCGGTGCCTCTGGAGTTAACCCATCACATAAGGGATGCTGCTATTCCGCAGGATGTAGGCGTCATGCACAGAGCCAGGGAAGATAGCATTTACCTGGGAGATGTACTGGTCTGCCAAACATACCATCTGTACATTCATCAAATGATAACTCTTCCGGTTCCTGTACACCTGTTCACTCCTGTGGGGGGGGAACCAAAGCCACATGGGTCCCATCAATGGCACCTATGATGTTAGGGATATGTCCCAGGGCATAGAAGTCACCTTTAACTGTAGCCAAATCCTCCACCTGAGGGAAAACGATGTAGCTCCTCACGTGTTTCAGCAGGGCAGACAACACTCTGGACAACACGTTGGAAAACATAGGCTGGGACATCCCTGATGCCATGGCCACTGTTGTCTGAAATGACCCACTTGCTAGGAAATGGAGCACTGGTAGGACCTGCACTTGAGGTGGGATTCCTGTGGGATGGCGGATTGGTGACATCAGGTCTGGCTCCAACTGGGTACACAGTTCCTGGATTGTGGCACGGTCAGACCTGTAGGTGATGATTAAATGTCGCTCCTCCATTGTTAACAGGTCCACCAGCGGTCGGTACACCGGAGGATTCCGCCATCTCCTCACATGTCCCAGCTGACGGTGCCTAGGAAGGACAACAGCGACCACAGAGTCAACAAATTCTGAGGTATGTACCCACAGCTACACAGAACACGACACCAAATACAATATCCTTCCTGTATGTGTGTTGAGTGTAGGCCTATGTATGTGTGACTCAGTTGTACATGAAGCCATGTGGGCCCCAGAAATGGCGGCTGCCTGACCTCTAAAGTGGGACAATGGGATGTGAGGTAATTGTGCTGGCGTTGTACACCGTCGCGGTAGGCGGTCAAAGACAGCGGCGCAATGCTGCATCGGTTAACATTGGACCCTATGGGTCCCAGGAGCCAATGACGAAGTGTGCCGGCGGTGATGATACGCACCGCCGCGGACGTCACCGCCGCGGACGTGACCGCCATTTTCTATCTGTTCAATCACTCCATACCTGATCTTCAACAGGAGAGGACCTATACTACAAGTGCTGCTGTGACCTCGGTCTGGAAGAGACAATGGCTCGTGCTTCTGGGGAACGGGCCCCTGCCTTCACTGCACAGGAGTTGGAGAGGCTCGTGGACGGGGTCCTCCCCCAGTACACGCTACTCTGCGGTCCTCCAGACCAACAGGTAAGTACACACTGAGCACGTTGTATGGGCTATGCCTGGGTGGAGAGGGCTGGATGTCAGTAGGAAGGGGGCAGAGTCCTGCGAGCAGGTAGAAGTGCGATTGCATGTGCCACATGGCAAGGGCAGGGATGTGGGCCACTCACTTCGATGGTGCTGTTGCTAATGATTTCTCTTCTTCCCCTGTACATGTCATGTAGGTCAGCGCCCACCAGAAGAAGGATATTTGGCGTGCCATCGCCAAGGACATCCAGACCCTGGGGGTCCACCAGAGACGGAGCACCCACTGCCGTAAAAGATGGGAGGACATTCGCCGCTGGAGCAAGAAGACGGCGGAGGCTCAGCTGGGGATGGCCTCCCAACGTGGGAGGGGTGCCCGTCGAACCATGACCCCCCTGATGCTCCGGATCCTGCCGGTGGCCTACCCTGAGTTGGATGGGCGCATGAAGGCATCACAGCAGACACAAGGGGGTGCATTCTCATAACTTTGCGCGCAGTGGAGGGGTCTGGGTGGGGGAGGAGGGCTGTGGGTTTCCCTAGGCCAGGGCGAGTTCCGTAGGCTAGGCCCCTCCGGAATCCAGGTCATGTGCCACTCCACACCACCTCTGTAGACTGCCAAGTACAGGTATACATGCCCCTGTGTCATCTATGTGGGTAGATGACATTCATAGCCATGTAGGCCATATCCCATGAACTGCATCTGTAGAGGCCAAGAGTACGGCGTAGTGCAAGGGGCTGCTGTGTCTGTATTGTCCGCCAACGGTAGCGGTAAGCCATGCACTCAACATGTCTTTCTTCTGTTTCCCCACCCCTTTTTGTGCTCTCCCTGTTCTTTTGTGCATCAGCATCATCAGGCGGAGGTACAGTAGCACCGGAGCACAAGGGGGCTGCACCCCACATGGCCATGGAGGGCCACACCACGGACACAGAATACACCAGTGGGACGGAGGGCGAGGGGAGCTTCATGT
Organism: Pleurodeles waltl; assembly: GCF_031143425.1. Classification (NCBI taxonomy): domain Eukaryota; kingdom Metazoa; phylum Chordata; class Amphibia; order Caudata; family Salamandridae; genus Pleurodeles; species Pleurodeles waltl. The sequence goes on along the minus strand of NC_090441.1, from coordinate 177,039,608 downwards.
TGGTCATCGGATCAGCAAACAGCGACACAGACTCGTCCTCTGATGGGAGCTCCCTTGTGGTGGCGGCACCATCTGTGCCCCCCACTTCTACAGGTACAGCCGCCACCCCCCCTACCAGCACCGCCCTCCCAGCAGCCGCTCAGCCTTCGCTCCGTGCCCGCTCACCCAGGAGGGTGGGCATCACCTTTGCCCCAGGCACCTCAGCCCCTGCCCCTGTCACCCCTGCTGCCCTCAGTGAGGAGGCCATTGACCTTCTCAGGTCATTTACTGTTGGGCAGTCTACCATTGTGAATGCCATCCAGGGTGTAGAAAGGGAGTTGTAACACACTAATGCATTCCTGGAGGGCATTCATTCTGGTCAGGCTGCCCATCATCAAACCCTGCAATCTCTGGCCTCAGCACTGATGGCAGCCATTGTCCCTGTGTCTAGCCTCCCCCCACCAACTTCCTCCACCCTGACCCAATCCCCTGTACCCCAGCCTATCCCAAGCACACCATCAGACAAGCATGCACACACCTCAACACAAAAAAGTGGCTCTGGCAAACATAGGCACCACACATCCCACAGGCACTCACACAAGCATCACCCACATACAGACACAGCAACATCCACTGCCTCCACTGTGTCCCCCTCCTCGTCGTCTCCCTCCTCCCTCCCAGTCTCGTCTACACTCTCACCTGCATGCACTACCACTACAGCCACTAGGACTCGCACCAGAACACCCAGCACCACACCCCGCTCACCTGCACTCACCACCCCCACTACCATTTACACGTCCCCTGTGTCCTCCCCCAGTGTGTCTGTATCGCCCCCTCCCAAAGAACACAAACGCGGGCACCCACACACCCAACATCCATCCACCTCACGACAGCCTCCAGAACCTGCACCCAAATCATCTAAAGTTACACCACCTACAACCACCTCCTCTTCCTCCACTCCCAGACCCCCTCCAGCTCCCCATCCCAGTGTTCATCAGAAACTGTTCCTGAGCAACCTTGACCTCTGTCCCACCACCCCCACCCCTCCAATTCATAGGTCCCGTACTAGCACCTCAGCCAAAACAAGTCCAGTACCAGTGGTGCGTGTTAGAGGTCTGTGGAGTGCACCGGCCACCAGGGCAGCCAGTGTGACACGGAGCCAAAGCACTGCCAGTCCACCCCCTGTAAAGCACCAGAAGTTGGACAGTGCCCGACGGGAGAGGGTGAAGACTCCTGCCGGCAAAGCCGCTCGCAAGTGTCCCGGGGGGAGTGTCGAGTCAGCTGTGACCCCTCCCAAGGTGGTGAAGGGGCAGAAGAAGTCTCCAAAGTCTGGTAAGAGCAGCACGGCGGAGAAGGCTGTCATCCTCCAGCTTGCCTGGACGCCACCGCCAGCACTCTCGTCACTGTTCCGGAGACCACCGCCAGCGTCAGTGCCCTGGAGGGCAGCACTATCGTCACTGGTCCGGAGACCACCGCCAGAGTCAGTGCCCAGGAGGGCAGCACTATCGTCACTGGTCCGGAGACCACCGCCAGAGTCAGTGCCCCGGAGGGCAGCACTCTCGTCACTGGTTTGGAGACCACCGCCAGAGTCAGTGCCCAGGAGGGCAGCACTATCGTCACTGGTCCGGAGACCACCGCCAGAGTCAGTGCCCAGGAGGGCAGCACTATCGTCACTGGTCCGGAGACCACCGCCAGGAGTCAGTGCTCAGGAGGGCAGCACTATCGTCACTGGTCCTGAGACCACCGCAGGAGTCAGTGCCCAGGAGGGCAGCACTATCGTCACTGGTCCGGAGACCACCGCCAGCGTCAGTGCCTTGGAGGGCCCCGGCAGCCACAGCCCCGCTGGGCACTGAGGGACCGTCATGCCACACACTGCTGCACAGGTCAGAGACAGCAAAGTCAAGCCCCGCTGAACAGGGCAAAGACCGCCATGGCTAGCACCGCTGAACAGGGCAAAGACCGCCATGGCAAGCACCGCTGAACAGGTCAGAAACTGCAAAGTCAAGCACCGCTGAACAGGGCAAAGACCGCCATGGCAAGCACTGCTGAACAGGGCAAAGACCGCCATGGCAAAGCACCGCTGAACAGGTCAGAAACTGCAAAGTCAAGCACCGCTGAACAGGGCAAAGACCGCCATGGCAAGCATCGTTAGCCCATGTGCAGCTGGGACAGTGATGGAACTGGAACTGTCACGGGGAGCGTGATGCACTCTGGGCACCAATCCCCCTCCAGAACCAGTGGAGAACTGCATCCACTACCTCTGTCCTTCACAGGATGAAGCACTCTGGGCACCAGTCCCCCTCCAGAACCAGTGGAGAACTGCATCCACTACCTCTGTCCTTCACAGGATGAAGCACTCTGGGCACCAGTCCCCCTCCAGAACCAGTGGAGAACTGCATCCACTACCTCTGTCTTTCACAGGATGAAGCACTCTGGGCACCAGTCCCCCTCCAGAACCAGTGGAGACTGTTATCCACTTGAGAGACTTTGGCTTTGCACTCCCCAGGATTGAACAGTGGGCAAGCCACCGACTGTAGAGACTTGAGAGACTGTGGCTTTGCACTCCCCAGGATTGAACAGTGGGCAAGCCAACCACTGTAGAGACTTGAGAGACTGTGGCTTTGCACTCCCCAGGATTGAACAGTGGCAAGCCACCCACTGTAGAGACTTGAGAGACTGTGGCTTTGCACTCCCCAGGATTGAACAGTGGGCAAGCCAACCACTGTAGAGACTTGAGAGACTGTGGCTTTGCACTCCCCAGGATACATCAATGGGCATGGAGCCCCGTCGTGAATCTGGCGTGGTGCTGTAATCCAGCTTAGGTGCCCCCCCTTCCATTCCCCCTGAGGTGCTTGTTGTATTTCTATCTGATGCGCCTGCAGTGTTCTCTCCGTTTGTGGACAGGTATCTAGTGTGGGCCTCGCCCGTGCTTTGTGGGCCCAGTGGTCCACGGACATTGAATTGTGCATACCTGCACTACTAATCGTGATGTATATATTTGGAATGTGTATATATTTCTGTATATATGAGCTTACTGTATTTGGATACATTACAATGGTTCAACTAATTTGGTTTTGTCTTTGCATTCTTCCGGGGGTTGGGGGTTGTTACTGTGATGTTTGTAAATGCATTGGTGTGTGTGTTGTAGTGTGCTAGGGTCGGGTTGGGGGTGGGGGTGTTGCGTGTGTGTGTCCCTGACTTTTGCCTCCCCCCTCCCCTATGTCGTAGGTGCAGTACTCACCGTTGTCTTCGGCACCGATGTTGCTGGTGTTCGTAGAGGAGCAGGAAGACAAGCGCAGGGAGTATTTGTAGTTCCGGCTCCATGGTGGCCTCCTTCCTCATAGAGTGTGTTAAGGTGAGCGTTTTCACATTGCAAAAGCTGTTTCCGCCTTGATTTTATCCACTGTGAATCCGCCCCGGAAAAGGTGGCGGATTGGCCTGTTGTAATACTGTGGGCGATACTTTGTCTCCCGCCTGTCTGTTGGCGGTGACCGCCGGGTTGCTTGTCTGTACCGCCGTGGCGGTCGGAGGGTTAAAGTGGCTGTCTATGTTGGCGGTTTCCGCCACGGTCATAATTCCCTTTTTTTTTTCGCCGGCCTGTTTGCGGTATTACCGCAGCTTTAACACCGTCCGCCAGGGTTGTAATGACCCCCATAGTAATGTGGTTTATATGTCCTGACAGTGAAATACTGCCAACTTCGTTTTTCACTGTTGCAAGGCCTGTCTCTCTCATAGGATAATATGGGGGCTACCTTTAAATATGATTAAAGTGTAGATTCCCCTAGAGAGTATATGGACATGTGGAGTTTGGGGTCCCTGAACTTACAATTTAAAATACATCTTTTAGTAAAGTTGATTTTATGATTGTGCGTTTGAAAATGCCACTTTTAGAAAGTGAGCATTTTCTTGCTTAAACCATTCTGTGACTCTTCCTTGTTTGTGGATTCCCTGTCTGGGTCAGTTTGACAGTTGGGTTGTTTTTCACCTCACACTCGACAGTGACACAAAGGGAGCTGGGGTGTAACCTGCATTTCCTAATTAGCCATCTCTGCTAGGAGGGAGGAGTGGAGTGGTCACTCTCATCTGAAAGGACTGTGCCTGCCTCTGACAATGCAGACTCCAACCCCCTGGTGTGTGTCTGAGGCCTTGCCTGGGCAAGGCAGGATTTCACAAGTAGGTGTGAGTCCCCTTTGAAGAAAGGTGACTTCAAAGACTAAAATGGGTATAAGAAGGGCACCCAAATCTACAGACTTTAGAAACACTTCTGGAACCAAGAGGAACCTCTGCCTGGATAAGAGCTGATAGCTGAGGAAGAAGTGCTGCCCTGCCTGTGACTGTGCTTTGTGGAGCTTTCCTGCAGTGCTGCTTCTGCCAGAGTAAGAGGGCAAAGACTGGACTTTGTGTGCCTTCCATCTTGTGAAGAAATCTCCAAGGGCTTGAGTTAGAGCTTGCCTCCTGTTGTTTGAAGTCTCAGGGACAGCAAAGACTTCTCTCTGCCAGCACCTGGAGTCTCTGGAGAGACTCCTGCTCTGACAAGTGGTGCCCTATCCAGTCCCGGGGCCCTTGAAAGGAAAGCTGGTGGAAATCCAAGGAAATCGACTTCGGACGACTCCGGACAGACGCCGCTGCTGAATCCGGTGACGCCGCCTGCACCCGACACCGTGACCTTCTCTGGAACGCGACACTCTTCGCAGGCCCGACACCGCTGCAGCCCCGCTGAAGTCCGCGACTCAGTGGAAGTCGCCGCACCACGTCGTGACCGACGCCGCTCGAAGTGCGTGGATTCAACGTTTCGCACAGACGCCGCGATCCCCGACTTCGCGCATCGGCTTGTTTTCAGTCTTCACCAAAGGTACTGTACTTGAGGGTCTACACGACTCCGTGTCCGGCGCCGCTGGTGTCGGCTTGTTGGGAACGACTCCGTCACGACGCCGTGTTAACATCTCATCGAAGCATTTTTGTTTCTAAACGCTATTTTTGAGTTTAATCTCTAAAAATTCATAACTTGACTTGTGTATGTCGGATTTTTATCATTTTGGTCTTGTTTTGTTTAGATAAATATTTCCTATTTTTCTAAACTGGTGTTGTGTCATTTTGTAGTGTTTTCATTAAGTTGCTGTGTGTTGGTACAAATACTTTACACCTGGCACTCTGAAGTTAAGCCTACTGCTCTGCCAAGCTACCAAGGGAGTAAGCAGGGGTTAGCTAAGGGTGATTCTCTTTTACCCTGACTAGAGTGAGGGTCCTTGCTTGAACAGGGGGTAACCTGACTGTCAACCAAAGACCCCAATTCCAACAGCGTCAAAATGTTTGACGCTAATTCTGTGCTTTGCAAGATTAGCCTAAAAAATTGACGCTATTTCTCGAAAGCACCCAGAGGCCCTTTGGAAGCAATGGGAGCCTCCCTTTAACTCCTGATCAAGCAGGCGTTAAAAATGCAGATAAAAATGACGCAAAGAAATCTCTTAGATTTCTTGGCGCCATTTTTTCAGCCTCCCCCTAACGAGGGAACGCCCCCCTTGCCTATATTAAATACATTATGCCTGGCGCAGACATAGGGCCTGATTCTAACTTTGGAGGACGGTGTTAAACCGTCCCAAAAGTGGCGGATATACCACCTACCGTATTACGAGTCCATTATATCCTATGGAACTCGTAATACGGTAGGTGGTATATCCGCCACTTTTGGGACGGTTTAACACCGTCCTCCAAAGTTAGAATCAGGCCCATAATGTGGTGCAATTGGTTACAAAGTGGCACAATGCATGCATTTCACCACTTTGTAAATATGGTGCAGCGATTTTGCTCTCATTGGGTCACATTTGCATTTTAAAAAATGATGCAAATATGGCGCACGGAGGCGCTGGGCTCTCTTAAATATGTCCCTTAATGTATTAAATGGCAACTCTGTATGCTATTCCAAATTCTAAAGTTCAAAACTTGAAATAAGATGGATTTCCCGTATGTGATAAATACCTCCCTCTGGGGTAATGATATTTATAAACTGTGGTAAATACCCCACCCTATTCTGACTATGTGGTACTTAGGACCTTATCTTTTCAGAAAAAACATACAATGCACTTCTATTATAAAAGGCCTATAATATTTCTTTAAATTACTTAAAAAATGACCCACTGCTTATCTGGGCTCTAGAGGTTCTAAGCGCAGTCAGTAACGCTTTGCATTCTCTTGATTGTTAATAAGGAATTTTGAATTGTTTCATCTGACAGATCGACTCGGTCTGTAGTAGGCCTGGTCCCTACATAAACTGGAAAAATGTGCATAGGAATTTGAAAGTGATTCTTTGTGCCACAAGAGCCAGTGAAGATATTTTTGGGCTTGTGCGCTGTGCTCAGATTTCTAAATGGCAGAGGCAGATTCGGCCCCTTGACTTTATAACCCTTTTCTATCTCTTTGTCAGGAGAGTACAAGAGATCTTCCCTTAAATCCAACATAGTATTTCTGTGCCTCTTATGGATCTCAAGCCTGATTCAATCAATCAATCAGTAGATTTGTAGAGCAGTTCTGGTCACCCGTGAGGGTATCCTGGCGCAGTCAGTCGAGTAACGGACTGCGGGATTTGATGCAATCTTGAAGCTGTTTTGTGCCCTCGCTTTCAAGGAGTTTGCCAAAGAAGGGAAGGCCGAAGAGGGGTCTGTGTTTTGATAGCTCCTATGGATCTACAGAACAGTGGTAGTTATGGTATGCCACAGCTCGTGGGCACTCTTTTCAAGTTGGAGGGAGGCATTCATGATTTGCAAGATGTAATGACCTAGTGTGGACAGAAGATATCTTATAGTATGTCCCTGAAAATGGCAAAACTAGGAGGTTTCAAGCCTTTAATTTACTGTATTGAGAACTTGGTGAAGGTTCATGTGAGAGAAGGTTGAAAAATGCGACTCGATCGGAGATAAGTGGGAGGATTTTTTGATTCTCCCTGATGTTGGATCAAATCTTTCCCATTTTATTCTCAAAGAAAGTCAATCTTTCTTCAAAGAACTTCTTGGATTTGGTGATAGACTCTAGATACTTCTGGGTCAGATATTTTCTGGTCGTTTTTTAATAGTTTTTTACGTTAATTTGCGACATGGGTGATTTGATTTTCGTAGTTTGCTTTCTGGATGGTTTTGTGGTAGTTTCTCGTGTGCTCTTAACAGTTTTCTTTCTATGAGAGGGCTCGCAATGTTGGTAGAGAGGGTGTGTGTAAATGTATAATGTGAGGGTCTGCCCTGGGGTGTGGAACAGACACACATCTTAAGATACCTGATGGTGAGGGGCAAGGCTTCTGTCCTTTAGCATGCCTTTCCATCAGAGGTCCAGGTAGGGATACCTTGAAAATCCTTCTGAAGAATGGCTTCTGCCTAGAAGGCATGGAGGATTCTGATTGGCTGGTTAGGACATGTCACGTTAGAGCTGTTCTCTAGTGTCGGCTTATTGTGCAAAGTTTACATTGTCTCCTTATGGATAAAGCTGATAGTGGTAAGTAGATAGAGCAAGTCACATGATCACAACCTGCTTCTGCTGCTCTCAGGATAGTTTATGAGCCAAGAGTGTTTTTTGCATTTCTTGAAGGTGCTACTGATTGAGAAGGGGAAGTGGCCAAACCCAGCTGCCTCTCTTCCAGAAATATATATATATATATATATATATTTTTTAATGTTTAATGGTCCTCCTTCTGGTAGCCTGGATAGAATCAGTGGCCCTGAACTATCCAGTTAGCACTCCAATGAAAAGTGAGCTGGAGCACTGCATTTTCAAAAGAAAAATTAAGCATCTGTACTTCAGGGGAGAGTATGAGATGGAGTGGGCATACTTGCACTAAGGGCCTAATTACAATGTTGGTGGTCCTACCACCGGACCGCCTATACGATGGTGGGAAGACGGCCGCCCAGCCGGCGGCTTCTCCACCCCCATGTTACAAACTCCCCGCCGGGCCGGCCGGTGAACACAGTGCGGTGGCAGTGGCCTCGGCTCTCAGGGAGAGCCAATACCACCCCACTGTGTGCGTCGGCAGCCATGGCAGACGGTGCAAATTCTGAACGTGCTGACAGGGGGGCTCCTGCACTGTGCAGGAGCCCTCCCTGTGCCCCCCATCCCTGTCTTCCGACTGGCCTGTCTATGGCAGGGATCCTGCCATGGAAAGTCCGGAGACAGGCAAGTCCTATTCATTATGGCAGTGCCAAACTCAGCACCGCCGTAGTTGACCACGACTTGCACCATCGTGAACCCGTCGGGATCCATGATCCTGGCGGTGGTGGCAGTGTGCTGGTGTTCTTACCACCAGCATTGTAATGTGAAGGTCAGACCGCCAAGGTTGAGGCGGTCCGACTGCCACTGCGGGTACAGCTGTCTATCGACCGCTGTGATTGTAGTGAGGGCCAAAGTCCCCAGAATAACTGAATTATTCAACGTTAGAGTGCAATGAAATCGCGCAAATAATGAACTAAGCGCTATAAAAGGCAATTGCCCTTACAATTAATACATAATGCCATTCTTATTTGTGATATTGCCATCATTGTTCTATTTTTAATATTTTAATTATATGTACTTTATTTAGACAATCAAGTTCATTAAAGTGCCATGTGCAAGTAAAAATAACATCATAAATCATAAAATTAAAGAAATTAAAATGTAAATTAAGGGCAAATTGCAGCTTCTTATGAAAGGGGTTTCTGAAAGTTCCTATAGAGTAAACACGGACAACAACATAAAACATGCCGATTTTAAAATGCATCTTGTTAATGCCATGTAAGACAAAAAATTGGCTTGACAATTTCTGCATCTCTAAGGCCGAGAGATTTAGCAGCACAACCTGGAATTTAGTACAATTTTATAGCCTAACAATATAGTTTGCTCAGGGCAGGTATTCTCTAAAAATCATCAGGGAAAGATAAAGAGAGAGCCAAAAAGGCTTTTTTTTTTTTTTTTTAAAACACTTCACATCTGATGAAAGCTTGGCACTGACATGCATTGTTTAGTTCTGAAGCTATGAGACTGGGCCTATGTCTCTGGAGCATCTGAGGTGGTGTTTTTTTGCCTTAATGATTTAGCCACCATATCTTGGAATTTAATGAGTCTGGTGATCAGGTGGGGCTGAGCATCCTTCAGCAGATATTTGGTGGCCACTAGAATTGTCTGTGTCCCTTCCTTGTTCAAGGGATGTCAAAAAACCTTCTGCGCTCATCAAGTAAGGCAGGACATGTACAGGGCAGATGGGTTAAAGATTCCTGGAACAGGCTGCTTAAATGGCACATTTTGGTGGCTGTTTGGCAATGTATACCTATGTGGGCAGTAGATCTAGCCATGAGAATTGATATATATATACATATATATACATATATATATATATATATATATACACGATTTTATTAGTAGTACTAATAGTGCAGTTGTCACTGGAGTTTTCCGCCGGGTAATCCAGCTCCCATGAATCCTGGCGCTCTTCCCCTCGTGGCGCCCTGCTCGCAGTCTCTGCCTCCCTGCCTGGGCAGACCCCGGGTGAGGAGGTCTCCTCCCCGCCCCCGCTGTCACCTCCCGGCGTGTGAAAACATGTCGGGCCCGGGCTACTCTTCGGCATATCCCACTAGTTCTGCATTCCAGGCAGCCGCAGCCTCGCAGGGCTTTTAACGAAACTTGTCTCGGTGCCCAGGGTTGCCCAACCCCTCTTTTGAATAGGAGTCGAGATTGGCACCGGGTACACAAGGCCAATGAGACGTGGGAGCGACCTGTGTCAGCCTCCCTGGTGCCGCCGTGTGCACTCTGCGTGGCCCCTGTGCAGGTGCGGCGTCCTCCCGCGGTGTCACAGCGCCACCCAGTGTCGCTTTATAGATCATTACATCTCAAATAGCGCCGCTTTCAGCTTTAATCCAACAGTGAACAGGGCGGCTAAAGCAAAGCGTTCTCAATCCCTGCCTGGCACAGCCCACTGGCACGTTACACTCTCCCGCGCAGTGAATCATGTCACGCGCTGCCCATCGGAAGCACTTGATGGCGACACCTTGCCCGGCGCAACCATTCACTAACGAACAAACCAATGATGTGCCTCCCTAGCTAAATGAAAGCATTGGTGCGACCCACCGATTACCTAAAGCATTGGGGTGCCCCCTCCACCACCAATAGAAATCACAGGTGAGTGACACCTTCATCCAACATAGGGGCATATTTAAGAGCCCCTAGCGCCTCCTCGCGCCCCTTTAGAGTAATTTTTTGACGCTAATGTAGCCCGACGAGGTCAAAATCCCTGTGCCATATTTGCAAAGTGGTGCAATGCATGCATTGCGCCACTTTGTAACCCTTTGCGCTACATTATGCCTGCGCCAGGCATAATGTATGCAAAGGGGGCATTCCCCTGTTAGGGGGGGGGCAAAAAAATGGCGCAAAGAAATTGAAGAGATTTCTGTGTATCATATTTTACGATACTTTTAATGCCTGCTCATAGCAGTTGTTAAAAGGAGGCACACCATTGATTACAATGGGCCTCAATGAGCTTTGCAGGAATAGCGTAAAAAAAGTTACGCTAATCCTGCAACGCTCCGGACTAGCGTAAAAAATGATGATGCTAGTCCCCTAACTACTGCCATGGTGCTCCTTCTTTTAAATACAGTGCACGCATGGTGGCATTGGGGGGGCACTAAGGGGCGCAAAAAAAGTGGCACTGCACAGTGTGCAGTGCCATGTTTCTTAAATATGCCCCTTAGTGTTACCCCAGGGCAAACACAAAAAGGTGTGATCACCCTTCCCAACACAAAGCATAAGTTTCAACCTCACTGCAACACAAAGCAATAGTCTTGGCCCTGTCTAGCACAAACTATTGGTGTGACCCCACATTTGCAGCACAAAGCATTAGTGCTACCCCAGCCAATCAAAAACATTATAATATCATATCAACAGTTCTAAGGCGCACAGCTACTCCAGAGAGTTCCCAGGCGCTAAGAGACTAGAAGCCCTGCACACCCAGAAACTAACAAACAAGAGAAACCATATTCAAAAGACTATTCCAAAAAGCCACGTTTTAGAGACTTTCGTAAAAATAAAATAAATTTGCAATTTTACAGAGTTGCAAGTGGAGGCGGCAGCTCCTCTGTTTGGGCCGAGGAGCGTCGTCCCCGGCCAAAAGCAGCCGCTGCAAGTCCTTTAACAAACAAAACGAACGATGCTCTGAGCAGCGTCAGGATTGGCCACAGGGCAGGCTGGGCGCCTTTACCTGCAGCAATGGGAGAAAGAAGAGCGGCACGGCAGCGAGTCAGGCATTTTATCATTTAATTTTTTTTTTAATTAAATTTTACCCCATCCCACATCAAACCACCCCACGCGCAGCACCTGCCCCTTGTGAGTGCAGCAAGCTGCAACTGGGAGGCAGTTCTAGTCATGGACATCATTTAGGGGTTGACCCCTGGCTTGCCCTTTGTGACCCCTGCCACTGCCTTTGCGACCCTGGCCTCATAGGTGGAAAATTCAGTGCCAGGAACACAAGGGCAGCTCATACTTATGGCAGTAGGAAAAGGGGGAAAAATGGCAGCCTTAAGTGGGATATTTCTGCCGCTACAATGGAAAGAAGCAGGTCCCCCAAATATAGATGCGGATGTGCTAAGGCTAATATGATACCAATAACCACAAAACCTCAACAAAAAAAATCTCCCTCATAAAAAAACCTCAAGGTAAGAACAATGTTAAAACCCCAATATACCCCTAAAATGGCAATAAACTACAGACAGAGAAGAGCAGGTTACCATCTGTTAAAGGCACATCCACACAGCGGAGACTACCTTGCCCTCCAAAAAAGGAACTAGAGTACAGCCATAAAAAAGTAGTGCCTCTAAACAGCCCACAAGAGGCAAAAATGGGCACCTTATGCTGGATCTTTTTGCCCCATAACGGGGTGAAGCAGGTCAGCCTAAACGTAAGTACAGGTATGCTAAAGCTAACACAATGCCACCACCTAAAAAAATCCTAAATAAAAAAACACGGCCTCACAAAGACCTCGACATAAGAACATTTTTAAACCCCCCAAGGACCCACAAAAACAGCAATAAGCTACAAACAGAGAAGAGGACCTTACCGTCTTTCATTATTGTGACATCCATGACTAAAGCAAAGCAGTGGTGTTACCCCCTTGTCCAACGCAGAGCTTTGGTGTGACCCCATCCAACACAAAGCGTTAGTCTTACCTCCCTCCAACAAGAACCATTGGTGCTACCTCCAACCAAAGCAAAGAGTTCGGGCCTTTTTTAGATTTTGGCGGACAGATTACTCCTCCACAACAGTGACGGATCGCCACTCCACCCAAACCTAAATTCCATAGAATATAATGTGTTTTATATTTCAGCAGACGGACTGTCCATCACCATTGTGACAGAGTAAACCCCCCTCCGAAATCCAAATCAGGCCCTTAGTCTTAGACCTTTCCAACTCAAAGCATTGGGATGACCCCCCATCCAACACAAAATATTAGTCTTAGCTCCGTCCAATACAAAGCATTGGAGTGAACCCCTGTCCAACAAAAAGTGTTAGTGTTACCCCCTCCTTAACAAAGAATATTGTTGTGAGCCTCTTGACCAACAAAAAGCATGGGTGACACCCCCTACCTAACACAAAGCATTGGTGTTACCCCCTCTGTCCGACACAAAGCATTGATGTGGCCCCCCATACTACACAAAGCATGAGTGTTAACCCATCCAACAAAAATAATTTGTGTGACACACAAAGCGTTAGTGTTATCACCTGTCCAATGCAAACCATTGCTGTGATCACCTGTTCAGCACAACTTATTAGTGTAAACCCCACTCCCTGTCCAACACAAAGCATCAATGTGACCCCCCTGTTCAGCACAAGGCATTAGTGTTACCCCCTGCCCAACACAAAGAATTAGTGTGACCCCATGCCCAACACAAAGTATTGGCGTGACCCCCTGCCCAACATAAAGCATTGGTGTGACCCCATATCCAATACAAAGCATTGGTGTGATCTAACATGTCGTCCAACACAAAGCAGTTATATAAATCCTTATCCAGCACAATGTATGACTGCATTTGCAACACAAAACAGTGGTATGAGCCACTTAACCAACAAAAAGCATTTGGTGACACCCCCTTTCTAGCACAAAGAGTTGATGTCACGACCTACCTAATTCAAGGCATTAGTATCACCTGCTCTGTCCAGCACAAAGCATTAGTGTTACCCACATCCAACAAAAAGAATTGGTGTGGCACCCTGATCAACACAAATCTTTAGTGTTACCCCTGTCCCACACACAGCATTGATGCAAACCCTTGTCCATCTCAAAGCATTAGTGTTACCCCCTCTCCCACACAAAGCATTGGCTCCCCCTTGCCCAACATAAAGCATTGCCGTGACCCCCATGTCCAAAACAAAGCATTGATGTGACACTGTGATCAACACAAAGTATTTGTCTGACTCACCAGTCCAACACAAAGCATTAGTGTTCCACCTGTGCCCAACACAAAGTATCGGTGTAGTCCTCAGTCCAAATTGAAGAATTAGGGCTACATTATGAGTCTGGCGGTCCGAGGACTGCCAGACTCGCGGTGACGGTCGGACCACCACACTCCAGGAGGTCCGAATGCCACATTACAACCTTGGCAGGTGGACCTGCCAGGGGAACGCCGTCACCACCAGGAATGTGGTTCCCGATGGGTAGATGGTGGTCTGAGTTGTGCTCAGCCATGACAGCGGTGAACTCAGCGTGCCGTGCTGATTACAACTCAGCTTTCCGCCAGCCTTTCCATCGTGGACACCCACCGTGGAAAGGCTGGCAGAAAGCCAATGCTGGGGGCCACAGGGGGTCTCCTACACTGTCCAGGGCATGGGCAGTGCAGGGGCCCCCTTGCCCAGCACCCTCATAATGCCCTAGGGTGCTGTAGTGCTACGGTATTGGCCTCAGATTCCTTAAGGGAGCCAATACCGTAGCACTGTTGAACGTGGTAATACAATGTTCCCATCAGTCAGCCCAGCGGGAATATTGTAATACGAATGGGGGGAACACACCAGCTGCAGGACAGTGGCATCCTCCCCGGAGCATTGGCAGTCCTGTGGTGGGACCACCAATGTCATAATGAGCCCCTTAGTGTTTCTCCTCCACAACATAAAGCATTAATGTCACCACAGGCCAGCAAAAAGCATTGGTGTGACATCCTGATCAGCACAAAGTTTAATTGCCCATGCCCAACACAGACCATTGGTGTGATCTGCTTTCCAACACAAAGCATTGGTTACACCCCTAGCCAACATAAAGCATCGGTGTTACACCCCTGCCAAACACAAAACATTGGTATGACTAACTGTCTAACCCAAACACTAGTGTTACCCCCATTCAACACAAGACAATTATGTGACCCCTGTCCAAACAAAGCATCAGTGTTAACCCATATAACAAAAAGCATTGATGTTACCCCCTGTTCAACACAAGTCAGAGATTTGTTCCCCTGACCAACACAAAGCATTGGTGTGAGACTCCACCTGACCAACAAAAAGTATTGGTGACACCATCATCCAACAGAAAGAGTTAGGTTATCTTTGTCAAAAACACAACCTTGGTGTGCCCTCATATCCAATGCAAACCATTAGTGTTAGTCAGCGTACAACATGAAGCATTAGTTTGACTACCCCGTCAAACAGAAAACATTAGTGTTAGTCCTGCCAAATATAAAGCATTGGTGTGACCCTCTGTCCAACACAAAGCCTTATTGTTGACCCAGTCCAACAGAGAGTATTGGTCTGCACGCTGAGCAACACAAACAGGAGTATTCAAAAAGACAATTTACGCTTGAGAGTAATTTGCACATGTAATTTACTCTTACACTTGAGTAACTTTAATACTTTGGCTACTCACAAAAAATCAGAATGGCAAGATACAAATAAGTGTAGAATTAAGGGGCAGATTTAAGAGCCCCTAGCACCTCCTAGTGCCACATTAGCATCATTTTTTTTAAGCTAATGTGGCCAACGAGGTCAAAATGGCTGCACCCGATTTACAAAGTGGCGCAATGCATGCATTGTGCCACTTTGTAACCCTTTGCGCTACATTATGCCTGCGCCAGGCATCATTTATGCAAAGGGGGCATTCCGTTGTTGGGGGGGGGTGCAAAAATGGAGCAAGGAAATCGAAGAGATTTTTAAGCGTAATTTTTTTCGCCACCTCTAACGCCTTCGTAGAGCAGGCGTTAGAAGGAGGCACACTATTGTTTACAATCTGCCTCAATGAGCTTTGCAGGATTAACGTCAACATTTTTTATGCTAATCCTGCAACGCTCAGAACTAGCACCAAAAATGTTGACGATAGTTCCCAAACTACGGCCATGGTGCGCCATATCCTAGATACGGCACACACATGGTCGAGTTAGGGGAGTGCTAAGGGGCGCAAACTGGCACTAAATGTCTCCACCCTCTGAAAAAGGGACTGGACCCAAATTTATGAGAATAAGTTACTACTACTAAAATGAAGCAGTAGTAAATCCAGCACCACACCCGGCAAACCAGTAGTACTGCAACACGTCCCATTGGAAATAATGGTGGTAGGGATCTAAAATCAAATACAAAAGGAAACAACGTTAAATTAAATTAAATTGTTTGAAAAAATAATCTAAAAATAAAGGAAAATTATTGTTTAATTATAAATACATCACGGTGGTTCCTGTCAATGCATTTTTATGTTTGTTTCAGGGCTCTTTCAGCAGGATGGAGCCCTCTACCAAACAGGTTTCTTTTTTATTTTCAAAAAGAAAATCCTGGAATGGGGGGTAGGGAGGGCAGAACATTTCCACTCTTGTTAAATGCTGCCTTTTCACTCCAATCCATTGTTTCTTGGCTCCTCTGTACCATTATAGAAGATGGTACAGAGGCAAATCTGTGTTAAGTCTGCACCAAAAGGTATAGTCCAGCCCGGCATCCTAGGTCATGTTCACTCTCTGCCATTTCAGACAGGGACTAGCCATATGGAGAACAGTCTTCACCCTGATTCAAAAGGAACAAATCCAATCTAGCAGCCAGGCCATGACCCCTCTGAACCGGAAGAAGTGGATTCCTGGACACCTTTCTGCCTTTTAATGGATCATCCCAGTGTGGTGCAGCTTGTGTTCCTATGGTGCCCATTCCCGGCCACATCCACACAACACAGGATGACTCAATTAGACAACAGAAAAGTGACGGATGAAGATGCTTAAACTACTGTTGTCCACAGGTTATTACTCTCAGATCTCTTCATGATATTCTGTGTGCCAGGTCTGTGCTCTTATAGAGAGTGACCAACCAAAGTCCCTCACAAACACTCACTCTGTGTTTTCTGTGTAATAAAGTACCTGTCCTTTTTACAAAGAGGAGCACCGGCTGGACATGGACCATATTGTGCTGCTGGGGGTAGGGGAGAATGGTTATTCATTCTTGAGCCTGCGTATCCCCCACATGCTGAGCTCCCCGAGAAGCCCAAGACTGCTCCCCATTGCTACTACTGAGAGTCAAGTGCAGAAAAGGCCCGTGCGGGGTCCAGCTTTCAGGGCCCACCGAGGACAGCAGCAGCGCCAGGCAGCGGCACCCGCGGTTGCTGCACAATAATGGCCTCCTGACAGGCGCTGACAATTCTTGTTGCTATTATTATTATTATTATTATTATTATTTTTATTATTATGTTATTATTATTGTTGCTGTTGCTATCATTAGTATTGCTATTATTAGTATTAATATTATAATTGATGATATCATCATCATCACCATCATTATTATTATTGGTATTATTATCCTTATTGTTGTTGTTGTTATTATTATTATTATTATTAATATTATTATTATGATTGTTGTTATTATTATTATTATTATTATTATTATTATTATTATTATTATGATTGTTGTTATTATCATTATTGTTGTTATTATTATTACCAATATTATTATTGTTATTATTATTGTCGTTTTTGTTGCTGTTGTTATTGTTTGTTGTTGTTATTATTATTATTATAAGCAATGTTGCTGCTAATTTGCACTTGTATATTGCACAGTCATAGAGCAGACTATTACCACCAGATCTCTAGACACCCCATGATCACCAATAAAAAACTCAACTGAAATGCAAATGTGAATTTTTGATAATTCTCCTAAATTTTAGGAGGGTTGTCTAGCTTTGTAATTTCAGTGGAATTCAATTGCACATTGTAGGCGGAAGCACTCCCGAGCGTAGTGACCACGCAGCACAGTGCACCCTCCAGAAAGTATAGGGCTGGTCTGCAGCCACTTTTGTGCAGGATATACAAAGACTTGAAGGGTATTCTAGTCTCTAATCTCAGGGAAAACGTCCCATTTCTGGATTTCATGCAGCAGCAAATCTGGACCCTCTCGGGATTGTGCTTTGACAAAAAACAAACATCTCAGAGAAGCCTTCTGATTTGCCCTCAGAGCATTAAGGACAATGGTTAAAGGATGTATACATGGAACCTTCAGATTCACAACTCTCCTTTTACAAGAGGCTTTGGGCCCATCACCGATAGCATCATCAATCACAGCTGGGGTACCATTCCTGGCCTCACTTGTCTAAGTTACTCTGCTACACTTAAGGTAGTGAAAGAACATGGGGCCTGATTACAGGTTTGGCGGTCTCCCCACCAGCTCTATTATGACTTTCCCACTGGGCTCACGGGTGGAAACAAAGGTTCCCGCCCATCAGACCAGTGGGAAAGGTGCGGCAGACAGTGTGCATTCTGATGGGCACGGGCAGTGCAGGGGCCCCCCTGTGGCCTCCTGCACTTATTCTCCGCCAACCTTTTCAAGGCGGTCAGACCGCCATGAATAAGCTGGCGGAGAACAGGGTTGTTATTAGCAATCTGCATCACTGTCATCACGTCGGATCGGAGAACCTGGCGGGGGTGGAGGTAGATTTGTGGATCTGCCAACCTCGTAATGTGGCGGTCGGACCGCCACAATCATGGTGGTCCGACTGACACCGCAAATCTGGCAGTCTGTTGTCCGCCAGACTTGTAATAAGGCCCATAATTAGGACCCAAAGATCTCATGGCAAATCCAAAGGAACAGAGAGACATGCAAATGAAAGGCATTACAGGAGCTCGCAGAAGAATTTGGCTAAGGAGACAGGTATTGTTTTTTTTCTGAATTGTAGCCATGCACTCCCTCGTCCGAGGACTTTAATTTGTAAAGTTATAATACATGGCCTCTAAATCTAAATGCAAAAAACTGAAGGCCTGCTTATGAATTGGGCAGTTGAACTGCCACAACTCCAGTACGGGGGTGGTGAGGTGGCCGTCAAGCCATCGACCTCACCACCATCGTATTACGATGTTTCCACCGGGCTGACCGACGGAAATGTTGTATTATGACCTTTCCGCTGGTCAGCCTGGTGGAACCAGTGCAGCGGCATTGGGCTCTGCTCCCTCAGGGAGCCAAGGCCAATGGCATCACGCACATGTAGGAGTGTGACTTTTATAATCAATATTATCATGAAAAGCTTGTGAAATAATGTATAATAAAGCCGCATAGAAAATGTGTTGGAATAGTATTAATGCACGCGTTTGAAATGTGCCCACAGGGAGTGGCCACCACTGTATACGATGATTAATGAAACTGACAAATAATGAATTAAAAATTGTACTAATGTATGATTTTGTATTAGCGTTAAGAGTTATGTATTAGGGTTTTGTTAAATTAATCACTAGGCCTTAGTTAGCAAGGGTCTGGGCCTCGCTGCCTGGTCTCATATTAAATGTGTTTTTCTAAAGTGCAATGTGCTGTTTTCCTGAAGAACAATGCTGTACTTTTCCAGAAGCTAGAGATGTTTGTGTAACCGTAGTAAATTCTTTCTCATGAGACCCGACTTGCTCAAGGAGACATTCTTGCCAAATGCAACAGTGTAATTCACAACAGCTACAAGGTCGCCTTAACCAAGGGAAGACAATGGAACTACTGACTGGAGTGACTAGTGCAACTTTTCCTACCTGACATTCTACCTGTTGAAGACGTCAATCACAGGAGCCAATAAACTGCATGAGAACTGTTTTAGGTGGAAAATTCTAGTAAGGTGATCAACGGATTATTGGACAGAGATAACAATGCACCAAATATTGCCCAATTGGAAATTAGAGACTTGTTCAACAAGTTTAATATAACGGCGTGACAATAGGAGAAATCAGCCATTATTGAGCCATTACTCGCCTTTACCCTGCCACTCTTGAAGTCATTCTTCCTAGCCATTACCTTGCTGTCCATTCTTAGCCTTCCTCCCCGCCACTTTGATGCTGTTATTTGTCCTTACTCCTGAAGAGACTTTGGGGGTCATTACAACCCCGTCGGTCGGTGTTAAAGCGGTGGTAAAAAAGATGGAATTCCGACCGTGGCGGTAACCGCCAACATAGACAGCCACTTTAACACTCCGACTGCCACGGCGGTACAAACAAACAATGCGGCGGTAACCGCCAACAGACAGACGGAGGACAATGTACCGCCCACACTATTACAACCCACCAATCCGGCACCTTTTCCGGGGCGGATTCACCGCGAACAAAAACACGGCGGAAACAGGACTTCGAAGGGAAACCACTCACCTCTACACACCCCACGAGGAACTAGGATGCCAAGGAACCAGAGCTCCAGATTCTGCCAGCCTTTATCTTCCTGCTCCTCTACCAGGAGCACGAACGCCGCCGGCGAAGACAACGGTGAGTACTGCACCTACGACACAGGGGAGTGAAAAAACAGTGACACACACACGCAGCATGCAACACCCCCACCCCCACCCTCACCCACCACAACACACACGCTAATACATATTGACACATAACAGTTACGCCCCCCAACCCCCCCTGGAAGAATGCAAGGACAAAAGGAAATGAGTCGAATAATTGTGATGTATTCAATTACCTTCATAAAAAATATTTACAAATATATACATTTATCATATATACAATTATATACACCAAGAACACAAGTCCAAGGGATTCAACCATCATAGTCCGTGGATCGCTGGGCCCAAAAGGCATGGGCGAGGCCCACACTCAATACCCGAACAAGACGGATAGAACACTGCTGGGGCATCAGATAGAAATAAAACAGGCACCTCTGGGGGAAGGGAATGGGGGCACCTCAGCCGGTTGAGTGCACTACGCCAGATCCATGAGGGGGCTCCATGCCCACAGTTCAATCCTGGGGAGTGCAAAGCCACAGTCTCACAAGTATCTACAGTGGGTGGTTTGCCCACTGTTCCATCCTGGGGAGTGCAAAGCCACAGTCTCACAAGTCTCTACAGTGGGTGGGTTTCCCACTGTTTAATCCTGGGGAGTGCAAAGCCACAGTCTCACAAGTCTCTACGGTGGGTGGGTGGTTTGCCCACTTTTCAATCCTGCGGAGTGCAAAGCCACAGTCTCACAAGTCTCTACAGTGGGTGGTTTGCCCACTGTTCAATCCTGGGGAGTGCAAAGCCACAGTCTCTCAAGTGGATAATATTCTCCACTGGTTCTGGAGGGGGCTTTGTGCCCAGAGTGCTTCATCCTGCCAAGGACAGAGGTAATGGATTGTAAATCTCCACTGATTCTGGACGAGGCTTTGTGCCCAGAGTGCTTCATCCTGCCCAGGACAGAGGTAGTAGATGTAAATCT
This sequence comes from Pleurodeles waltl, assembly GCF_031143425.1. NCBI lineage: Eukaryota > Metazoa > Chordata > Amphibia > Caudata > Salamandridae > Pleurodeles > Pleurodeles waltl. Next base: position 177,019,023 of record NC_090441.1, on the reverse strand, counting down.
CCACTGGTTCTGGAGGGGGCTTTGTGCCCAGAGTGCTTCATCCTGCCAAGGACAGAGGTAGTGGATGTAAATCTCCACTGGTTCTGGAGGGGGCTTTGTGCCCAGAGTGCTTCATCCTGCTTGTGGCGGTCTCAGTAGCGTCAGAGCTTTTGGCGCTTATTGGCCTGCAGTGCTGGTGGCAGTGGTGCTTGTGGCGGTCTTGCCCTGTTCAGCGGTGCTGGTGGCAGCGGTGTCCTTGGCAGCGGTGCTTGTGGCGGTCTTGACCTGTTCAGCGGTGCTGGTGGCGGCGGTGTCCTTGGCAGCGGTGCTTGTGGCGGCGGTGTCCTTGGCAGCGGTTCAGCTTGTGGCGGTCTTGTCCTGTTCAGCGGTGCTGGTGGCGGCGGTGTCCTTGGCAGCGGTGCTTGTGGTGGCAGTGTCCTTGGCAGCGGTTCAGCTGGTGGCGGTCTTGTCCTGGCCTGCGGGGCTGCTGGCGGTTGCCTCCTGGGCAGCGGGGCTGCTGCTGGCGGTCCTGTCTGTGGCAGCGGGGCTGCTGGCGGTCACCTCCTGGGCAGTGTGGCTGCTGGCGGTCGCCTCCTGGGCAGCGGGGCTGCTGCTGGCTGTCCTGTCTGGGGCAGCGGGGCTGCTGGTGGTCGCCTCCTGGGCAGTGTGGCTGCTGGCGGTCGCCTCCTGGGCAGCGGGCTGCTGCTGGCGGTCCTGTCTGTGGCAGCGGGGCTGCTGGTGGTCGCCTCCTGGGCAGTGGGGCTGCTGCTGGTGGTCCTGTCTGGGGCAGCGGGGCTGCTGCTGGCGGTCCTGTCTGTGGCAGCGGGGCTGCTGGCGGTCACCTCCTGGGCAGTGTGGCTGCTGGCGGTCGCCTCCTGGGCAGCGGGGCTGCTGCTGGCTGTCCTGTCTGGGGCAGCGGGGCTGCTGGTGGTCGCCTCCTGGGCAGTGTGGCTGCTGGCGGTCGCCTCCTGGGCAGCGGGCTGCTGCTGGCGGTCCTGTCTGTGGCAGCGGGGCTGCTGGTGGTCGCCTCCTGGGCAGTGGGGCTGCTGCTGGTGGTCCTGTCTGGGGCAGCGGGGCTGCTGCTGGCGGTCCTGTCTGTGGCAGCGGGGCTGCTGCCGGTCACCTCCTGGGCAGTGTGGCTGCTGGCGGTCGCCTCCTGGGCAGCGGGGCTGCTGCTGGCGGTCCTGTCTGGGGCAGCGGGGCTGCTGCTGGCGGTCCTGTCTGTGGCAGCGGGGCTGCTGGCGGTCTTCTCCTTGGCAGTGTGGCTGCTGCTGGCAGTCCTGTCTGTGGCAGTGGGGCTGCTGGCGGTCTTTTCCGTTGTGCTGATCTTCCCAGACTTGCCGGTTTTACTGTGCCCCTTCCCCACCTTGGATGGTGTCGCAGCTGTCTCCACACTCCAAACTGGACCCCTGGGAGCGGCTTTGGTGGCTGATTTCTTTCCCCTCTCCCGCCGGGCACTGGCCAACTTTTGATGATTGACAGGTGGGGGACTGTCTGTGCTGTGGCTCCTTGCCACACTGGCTGCCCTGCTGCCTGGTGCACTCCAGAATTCAGTGACTACTGGCACCACTGGTCCCGCCGATGTTGTGGCTGAGGTGCTAGTTTGGGACCTGGAGAGTCGGGCCCTAGGAGACTGAAGGGGTGGTGGAGGTGAGGGAAAGAGGTCAAGGTTGGACAGGAAAAGTTTTTGGGACACAATGGGACGGGTAGACGGAGTGGGTTTGGGAGTGCAGGATGAGGTAGTGGTTGTAGGAGGTGTACGTTTGGTGACTTTGGGTGAAGGTGCATGGGCTTGAGGCTGTTGTGAGGTGGATGGCTGTTGGGTGGGTGTGTGGCTGCGTTTGTGTACCTTGGGAGGTGGCCTCACAGACATACTGCGAGAGCACACAGGGGATGTGTGAATGGTAGTGGGGGTGGTGACTGCACGTGAGCGGGATGTGGTAGTGGGTGTGCTGGTGATGGACGTAGTGGCTGAAGATGTAGTGCATGCAGGTGTGAGTGGAGATGAGACAGGGAGGGAGGAGGGAGACGAGGAGGAGGGGGACACAGTGGAGGCAGTGGATGTTGGTGAGTCTGCATGTGTGTGATGCTTGCATGAGTGCCTGTGGGATGTGTGGTGCTTATGTTTGCCAGAGCTTCCCTTGTGTTTTGAGGTGTGTGCATGCTGGTCTGATGGTGTGCTTGGGATAGGCTGAGGTTCAGGGGTGTGGGTCTGGGTGGAGGAAGTTGGAGGGGGGAGGCTAGATACAGGGACAATGGCTGCCATCAGTGCTGAGGCCAGTGTCTGAAAAGCTCACTGAAGGGCTGCCTGACCAGAGTGAATGCCCTCCAGTAATGCATTGGTTTGTTGCAACTGCCTCTCTACACCCTGGATGGCATTCAAAATGGTAGACTGTCCAACGTGAGGGACCTGAGGAGGTCAATGGCCTCCTCACTGAGAGCAGCAGGGGTGACTGGTGCAGGGCCTGAGGTGCCTGGGGTGAAGGTGATGCCCACCCTCCTGGGTAAGCGGGCACGGGGCAAAAGCTGAGGGGCTGCTGGGAGGGCGGTTCTGGTAGGTGGGGTGGCGGCTGTACCTGTAGATGCGGGGGGCACAGATGGTGCCGCCACCGCAAGGGAGCTCCCATCAGAGGAGGAGTCCGTCTCGCTGGTGTCAGCTCCTGTCCCCGCTGTGGAGCTCCCCTCGCCCTCCGTCCCACTGGTGAATTCGGAGTCCGTAGTCTCGCCCTCCAGGGTTATGTGGGATGCAGCTCCCTCCTGCTCCGGTGCCACTGCTCCTCCGCCTGATGATGCTAATGCACACAAGAACAGGGAGACCACAAAAAGGGGGGGGAGACAGAAGAAAGACATGTTGAGTGCATGCAATACTGCTTCAGTTGGGGGACACGACAGACACAGAAGCCCCCTGCACTACGCTGCCCACTTGCGGTCGACTATTCAATCCCTGGGACATGGCTTACAAGGCTATGGCCGATTTCTGCACACATGGATGTCACAGGTGCCTGACTAGGTGTAGTTGGCACTGTACACAGGTGGGGTGGGCTGCCACAGGGCCTGCCTGAAGAAGGGAACTTAACTACCAAACTCGCCCTGGCCTAGGGGAACCCAGAGCCCACCTCCCCCACCCAGACGCCTACAATGCGTGCTGAATCAGCAGAATGAGAGTGTACTCACCCCCTTGTGGCTGCTGTGATGCCCTCAAGCGCCCATCCAACCCCGGGTACGCCACCCCCAGGATCCTGAACATCAGGGGGGTCATGGTGCAACGGGTACCCCTCCCACGTTTGGAGGTCTTCCCCAGCTGGGCCTCCTCCGTCTTCTTGCTCCAGCGGCGAATGTCCTCCCATCTTTTCTGGCAGTGGGTGCTCCGTCTGTGGTAGACCCCCAGGGCCCAGACTTCCTTGTCGATGGCACGCCAGATGTCCTTCTTCTGGTGGGTGCTGACCTACAGGAATTGTACAGGGGAAAAAGAGTAGTAATTACCAACTGCACCATCACAGTCATTGGCCCGCATCCCTACCCTTGCAATAACGCACATGCACTCACCGTCGTTTCATGCCCGCCTCAGTCTCACCCCCCCTATCTTTCATCCACCCCACTCCACACAGGCATTGCCCATACAGCATGCTCACAGTGTACTCACCTGTTTGTCTGGAGGACCGTAGAGTAGCATGTACTGGGGAAGGACCCCATCCACAAGTTTCTCCAACTCCTCCATGCTGAAGGCAGGGGCCCTTTCCCCAGACACACAAGCCATTGTCTCTTCCAGACTGAGGTCACAGCAGCCCTTGCAGTGTAGGTCCTCTCCTGTCGAAGATCAGGTATCGAGTGATTGAACAGAGAGAAAATGGTGGTCACGTCCACAGAGGTGTGTACCGTCACCGCCGGCGTATATCGTCATTGGCTCCTGGGACCCATAGGGTCCAATGTTAACCAATGCAGAATTGCACCGCAGTCTTCGACCGCCTACTGCGACGGTGTACAACGCCAGCGCAGTTACCTCATATCCCCTTGTCCCACCTTACAGGTCAGGCAGCCGCCATTTCAGGGGCCCACATGGCTTACTTTTTGACTGCGTCACACATACCCAGGCCTTGCCGCAACACTATTACAGGCAAAATTCGATTTCTGAATATTTACAGAGTAAGCTGTGTTTACGTACCTCAGAGTTGGTTGACTCCCTGCTTGCTGTTCTCCTCCATAGGCACCATCCGCTGGGGCATGTGAGGAGATGACGGCATCCGCCGGTGTACAGACTGCTGGTGGACCTGTTGACAATGGAGGAAAGACATATGATCAACACCTACAGGCTTGATCGTGCGACAATCCAGGAACTGTGTGCCCAGTTGGAGCCAGACCTGATGTCAGTTATCCGCCATCCCACAGGAATCCCCCCTCAAGTGCAAGTGCTGTCAGTACTCCATTTCCTAGCAAGTGGGTCTTTTCAAACTACAGTGGCCATAGCATCACGGATGTCCCAGCCTACGTTTTCCAAAGTGTTGTCCAGAGTGTTGTCTGCCCTGCTGAAACACATGCGGAGCTACATCGTTTTCCCTCAGGTGGAGGATTTGCCTACAGTGAAAGGTGATTTCTATGCCCTGGGACATATCCCCAAAATCATAGGTGCCATTGATGGGACACATGTGGCCTTGGTCCCCCCCGCAGGAGTGAACTGGTGTACAGAAACCGGAAGAGTTACCATTCCATGAATGTGCAGATGGTGTGTTTGGCAGACCAGTACATCTCCCATGTTAATGCAGTATTTTCTGGCTCAGTGCATGACACTTACATCCTGCGGAATAGTAGCATCCCTTATGTGATGGGGCAATTCCAGAGGCACTGGGTGTGGAAATTAGGTGAGCAGCTGGACCCAAATCAGTGGGAATAGTTGTCTGGGTCTGTGGATGTTCTTAAGAGTTAGTGTGTGTCTAACAGTTGTCCCTCGCCATTTGCAGGTGACTCTGGTTACCCCAATCTATCATGGCTACTGACCCCAGTGAGGAATCCCAGGACAAGGGCAGAGGAACGCTACAATGAGGCCCATGGGTGAACTAGGAGGATTATAGAGCGGACCTTCGGCCTCCTGAAGGCCAGGTTCCGGTGCCTCCATATGACAGGTGGTTCCCTATTCTACTCACCAAAGAAGGTATGCCAGATCATCGTGGCCTGCTGTATGCTTCACAACTTGGCTTTGCAATGACAGGTGCCTTTTCTGCAGGAGGATGGTCCAGATGGAGGTGTTGTGGCACCTGTGGACAGTGAAGATGAGGAAGCAGAAGAAGAGGACATCGACAACGGGAACACGGTGATCCTGCAATACTTACAGTGAGACACAGGTAAGAAGACAAACCTGCCTGCTGCATCTAATTTAAATCTACTACCTCTCTACTGTCTGTCATTTTCACCCAGTGTATGGTCACTGAGTTGTTACTTTCCCTTACGATTTCACAGATGTGGGTCCCACTGTGTGACATCTGCTTTGTTTCTTCATGGACTAGAGCTGTGTGACATAGGTATGTTGACATTACATTTGAAAGAGCATTTTGGCACTAATTGCTAATACACTATTTTGAAATCACAGACAGACTCCAGATTGTTTTGTGCTGTAAGGGTGTTTATTTAAGTGCTCAATATTGGAGGGGGTTGTAAAATGTTGAGGAGTGATGGTGGAGGAATGTCCATGGCAGAGTCCAGTCCATTAGTCTCACAGGTGCATTGTCCAAAGGGGCATAGGAAGTGGAGCTGGGGCAGTTTAAGTATGGACAGGGTGACAAGGTGGGACAACTGGATGACAATCAGGGTGGTCTCATTTCTTGGCGTGGGTCTTGGCATCATTCTCTGTCTTTGTCCTGGATCTCAGGGACCGTTTGCGGGGTGGTTCTCCCTCTGCAGGGGGTGGGCTGCTGGTGTGGTGGTCCCGTGGCGGTGCCTCCTGACCACTAGCGCCGGCGGAGGTGGTGGGCAGTTCATCATCCAGGCTAGTGTCAGGGGCCCCTTGTTGTGCCGCAGTGTCCCTCCCGGTGTTCACGAGTTCCTTCAGCACCCCTACAATGGTGCCCAGGGTGGAATTGATGGATTTGAGTTCCTCCCTGAAGCCCAAATACTGTTCCTCCTGCAGCCGCTGGGTCTCCTGTAACTTGGGCAGTACCGTTGCCATCGTCTCCTGGGAATGGTGGTAGGCTCCCATGATGTTGGAGAGGGCCTCGTGGAGAGTGGGTTCCCTGGGCCTGTCCTCCCTCTGTTCCACAGAAGCCCTCCCAGTTTCCCTGTGTTCCTGTGCCTCTGTCCTCTGAACCGTGTGCCCACTGCCACTGCCCCCAGGTCCCTGTTGTTGTTGGGGTGGTGGGTTATCCTGGGTTCCCTGTAGTGGTGGACACACTGCTGATTAACGTGTCCTGGGAACAGAGGTATGAGCCCGCTGGGTGGGTGCTGTGCTGGTGTTTCCAGAGGGGGGAAGCCCTGTAGTCGCTTGTGCCAGTGTGAGGGGAACCGACTGTCCCGAGGTCCCAGGTGGGCCGGGCTGGTCGTCTAGATCCAGTTGGACAGAGCTGCTGTCATCACTGTGGGCCTCTTCTGTGGGTGGAGTGGACATGTCTGGACCCTCCTGTCCGGTGACGTTGGGTAGGGGTCCTGCAGGGGGTTAAAGGCATGATTATTGCATCTGTGTGTGCCATGGTGTGCAATGGGTGGGTGCCCGTGTACCCCAGTGCTTGCATTCTTCTGTGGGACCTTGTGTGATGATGGTTTAGGGGGGTGTATGGGTATGTGTAGTGGCCATGCTTTGGTGATGGGTGTCCATGCTTTGGTGTTGCATGCAGGGCTTGGGTTTGGGATGGGTGGGTTGTGATATTGGGACAGGTGTGAGAAGTAGGAGTGATGGGGGTGAGGGCAAGGGTGGGGGTATGTGATAGCATGCAGGTAGGGTGGGGGATTTAGTAGTAAAGATTTGACTTTCCAGAGTCCATTCCTCCAGCTACTCCTGCAAGGCCCTCAGAATGCAGAATAGCCAAGACCTGCTCCTCCCATGTTGTTAGTTGTGGGAGAGGAGGTGGGGGTCCGCCGCCAGTCCTCTGTACCACGATGTGGTTTCTTGAGACCACCGAACGCACCTTCCCCATAGGTCGTTCCACCTCTTCCTGGTGTCATCCCGTGTTCTTGGGTGCTGTCCCACTGCGTTGACCCTGTTGACGATTCTTCGCCATAGCTCCATCTTCAAAGCTATGGAGGTGTGCTGCACCTGTGATCCAAATAGCTGTGGCTCTACCCAGATGATTTCCTTCACCATGACCCTGAGCTCCTCCTCAGAGAACCTGGGGTGTCTTTGTGGTGCCATGGGGTGGTGTGGGTGATGTGTGAGGTGGTGTGTGTTGTGATGTGTGGGGTGATATTTAGTGGTGTGTTGTGTGAGGTGCGTGGATGTAATGTGGGTGATGGTGTTGAGTGCCTGTGGATGCTCGTTTGTAGATGGTGGTGTCTCTCTCTGGCCTTCTGTCGCAATTGTTGTCATAGGGGTTTGTGGGTAATGTGGGTGTGTGTTTTATATTGTACTGGGTGTGTGGGAGTGGTGTGTGTATGTGTATCAGGTGTGTGTATTACGATTTGTCCAATGTGGTAGTGTTTTGTAAATGTGTATTTTCAGCGCAGCGGTGTGTACCGCCAATGGAATACCGCGTTTGAAAGACCGCCGCGTGGATTCGTGGGTCGTGATAGTGTGGGCGTATTCCTGTTGGCGTGACAGTGGAGGATTTCTTATCGCCAGTTTATCACTGACCTTTGGTGTGGCGAACTTGTGTGGCTGTCTAGATTTTGGCGTATTCCGGCCTTTGTGTCATAATCGCCATGGCGGAATTCCGTGGCTGCGGCGGTCTATTGGCGGTCTTCTGCATGGCGGAAAGCGGCTTTTACCACCAATGTTGCAATGACCACCTTTGTCTTTAGCTGTTTGATACTCTTAACCATCCTCGCCTTGCCCTTTCCTGATTTGCACTTCTCCTCCTTATGAGGGAACAGCCCTTTGCTATACCCTGCCGAGCCTTACTTGCTTATCCTGGCTGATGGCGAATCGACTGCTGTCCTGAGGACGAAGACTGTCACTGTATGCCGCCCCATTTGGATGGGTAACTATCTGATGATAAATTGTAATTGTCTGTTTTCCTTTTCTTTCTAGGTACCAACTGCTCTCTGACAGAGGCCATAGATAGATGGTTTCTAAATTCATGTTACTAAATTGTTTTGCATAAAGCCCAACATGCAGATGCTAATTAGAGGTTAGTTAAGGAGTTCACCAAAATCGGGGAAAATAGACAAATGACTGAATCTTTGCTTTGTGGAATAATAGAATAATAATACTTGGCTAAAGTTTAATTCATGTTGACTTCATGTTTTGTGCTAATGTTCATGATCTTTGAATTGATAAAGTCATATTCCAGTTGCCATATTGTAGTTTGTTGATGTGCCTATTGGTATTGAGACTAATGAATATGCTAGTAGGTTGTAACTAATAGGGAATAAATATCCAAAATCTTACTAGATTTGTGTGATTATTTTGTGGCCGAAAGGTCATGGTGTGTTTTATTCTTGTTAAATGTTATTGATAAATTTGGTTGATTAGTTATTGTGATTATTGATGTGGTTATTGATCTATTAATTGAAATGATAAATAGATATCTTGTCCTAAGGAGTCTCCAATCAGGGTCAAAAGGTTCATTGGCCTAAAACGAGTCCCTGAGTAAGTTAAATTATCAAATTTGGGACGCGTTATCACACAGCGCCCTCAGAATGTGCACAGTCTGCATTTCGAGGGTACTGGCAGGAGGGCTCCCTAACACTGCCTTTCTGCCAGCCTTTTCATGGTGGGGACCCCGCCATGAAAAGGCTGGCGGAAAGCAAAGTCGTGACCAGTACGGTGGTGCCGAACTCAGCACCGCAGTGGCTGACCACAACTTTGACTGCTCCCTACCCGTCGGGATAGGCTGGCGGAAAGCAAAGTCGTGACCAGTACGGCGGTGCCGAACTCAGCACTGCAGTGGCTGACCACAACTTTGACTGCTCCCTACCTGTCGGGATCCCAGAGGAGGTGGCGGTCTCCTGGTGGTCTGATTGTAATCTAGCAGTCGGATCGCCAAACTTGTAATGAGGCCCTAAGGGTGTTATTTAGTTTTTGTGGGTATCTGCCCTAGTTAAAGTGCATAGAGGTCCTATAAACTCTAAATAAGAGCCCGATTCCTCAAAAACTGGCCGAGATCTTCATTTCCACCTCATCATGCTTTATTTCTTTGTTCCAATTTACAAACATTCCCAGTACTACACCTGGAAGACTGTGGCAAGTGGAGTATTCCAGGTGTACTACTGGTAGCGTCATATCGATACAGTTTCCTCTTCCGTTTGGGTGGAAATATTTTAAAATAGATAGATTTAAACATAAGACGAATGAAGCCCTCTGTCCAATGAACATCGGTGGTAAAAATATTTTTTTCCTTGGAGATAGCTCTTCTCTTATACCCTACTATCCTGGAAGGTTATCTGTTCCTATCCAGGAAGGGGGTTGTTATAGCCTTTAGCCCAACAAAGGGGCATATTTATGAGTTTTGTGGCTAAGAGCAGTGCAGCAAGTCACCTTGCTGTGCTGCCCTGCATCACAGGAAAAAGGGAGGAATGTGCTATATTTATCCAATATGGCGCATTCCTGTCCATTTCCCTTGCATTGGTGCTGTCTTTGCAGCCTAGCGCCAACACAGGCACCCTTGAACTATGGTGCAAGGGTGCCTGTGTTATAGGCAGGATTGTTTTTTTTCAGGATGGGGCAACACACATAGAAAGAGGGAAAAACAAAGAGAAATTAGGATATTTCCCCTTGTTACACATCTCCTGGGTGCATTCCCAGGTTTACCAGTTTTGGTAAATCTGGAAATGCATAAAAAACCATGAGAATTGTGTGGGAACACCCACATAATACCCATTGAATGCCTCCCTTGCACAGAGTAATGGAATACGTTAATTTACACTGTGTTGCATTACTCCAGATTTTTGAAGCCATTTAAAGCCACGCAAAGTAGCTTTGCATGGCTTCAAGAATCTGACCTAAGTTTAGCGCCACTCTTACACCAAGTTGCTTGGTGCAAGAGCAATGCAAACTGGATCATAAATAAGGCCCTACATTTATAACCATTATCAGAGAAGGAGATCACTGGATCTGAGTTTAGGAAGGCCCACAAAAATGCAGCATTCTCAAAATTACAAGTCTAACCACACCTTATAACCCCCACATCTCACCCTTTGTATAGGATTTCCTACTGCAGCTTTCTCTGCAAATATTACAAATAAATCTGTAGTAGTAAGTCCATTTATGCCTGCCAGGAATGCAAGGGTGAAATGCAAGCACCTGCAGCCCCTCTGCTGCAGGAGGGCTACCAACCCTCTGGGGACCCCAACCCTTCAAACGGTGGGCCATTCTGCCCAAGTTCAATGAATATTTTTGAGATGTAGGAGACTCTGGGGTCCCTCAGTACATTCTGCGGGGGTGGTCAACATTTTACATTACATTAAACAACAGCAGGAATGCTTTTGTGATTTCTTGCAGGTGTTACTAGAGGAATTTGTAGGTCTAAACATATGTTTATCTTGAAAATACAGTTGGGAATTGGGCCCTAAAGTTTCTGAGAAGGATAAAACATACTTTATGCAAGAGTTCGGGGTGGGGTGGGACAAATTAACAGGTTGGTATTTCTTTGAATTCTTTTTTAGAAAGAACACAAAAGGGCCTCATTTATGAGGTCTTAGTGGCACACCGTGGCACCGGAGCATAATGTTTTTTTTGCTCTCCAGTGGCGAAGTGTGCCACCCATATCTACAAGGCCATGCAAAGCCACCTTGCAAGGCTCTTCATAGCCTTGTCAATTTGGACCCCTTTCACGCATAATACTGCATCCACAGCAACACCCATGGAATCCAGTGGAATCTGATGCATTCCCATATTTACAAGTCTGGAAATGCGTCAGATTCCTACTCCACCCCAGGGGTGGCGTTAAAGTGGCGTAACAAGGAGAAATAACATTATTTCTCCTAATTTTTGTTCCTCCTTCTACGTTTGTTGCTTTCTACAGCACACATAGAAAGAGGAAAATGCCATTAATGATTGTTTATGTGCAGGAAGGTGACCCTTCTTGCACATAAATAATCATCCCTGCGACAAAGGCACCCTTGCACCATGGTGCAAGGGTGCCTGCATTGGTTATAGGCAGCAATTTGTGCACCAGCGCAGGGGACAAGGACAGGAATGTGCTATATTTTTATAGATCTTATAGATATAGTGCATTCCTATCCTTTTGTTTTGATGCAGGGCAGTGCACAAAAAGGCTTGCGCCACTGCCCTTTGCCACACCTTAGTAAATGAGGCCCAAAGTGCCTTGAACTGGGCACATTTCTGCTTTTAGAGCCAGTGAAGGCAGAGAAGAGAGGATGAAACATGGTTACATTTCTACAAACAATGCAATACTTGCACTGCAGTGTTTTGAGAATGCTGAAGGTACTGTATAAAGTAGTCAGGTGATCTAGGATAGATCTTGTTCCCAAAATTCAGCATAGAGCTTAGATGTGAGTTCAAGACCTCTGCTCATGGTAGGAATTTGGTGGCTTAAAAAATAAACATTTGAAGCCAGGTTTGAGGCATCAGAGACAATTCTGAATCCATGGGTATTCTTAGGTTTCTTAGCAGTTTATTAGGAGTGGAGAAAATTCAATGGGCAATGGAGACACAGCCTTATCTGAGGAGTGTTTTCACAAAATACAGAAATAAAAATATTGTGATAGAAATATTTTGTGTTAAGAATATCGAGATGTCAAAAATATCTTTGCAGGCATATCAAAGGTAAAATATATCATATTAAGGGCCTCATGAGTTTGGCAGTCCACGGACCACCAAGCTCACGGTGGAGGTCGGACCGCCACATTTCTGGCAGTCTGACTGCCAAATTGTGATCCCGGCAGTTGGACTGTCAGGAGACAGCCGACTCTGCCGAGATCATGGATCCTGACGGGTTGGCGGCATTTGATGTCGTGGTCAGCCACGGAGGTGTCAGGTACGGCACTGCTGTGTTGATCACAACTTCACTTTCCACCAGTCTTTTCATAGCGATGTCCCCACCGTAAAATGGCTGATGGAAAGCCAGTGCTGGGCCCCCCCTGCCAGCACCTTTGGAATGCTATTGCAGGCAGTGCACATTCCAAGGGTGCTTGTGTGCGATAGCCGCTATACTGTTTCCACCGGCATGACCGGCAGAAACGTCATAATAAGACGTTTCCACCACTCAGCCCAGTGGAAACATCATAATACAACGGGGTGAGGCCGCCAGCTTGACAGCAGCCTCACCCCCGCTGTATTGGCGGTCCAGGCGGCAATGTCGATGAGATCGTAATCTGGCCCTAAGTGTTGTTTTTAATATTGGTGTAAAAAATATTGATTTAGAAAAAAACATTGTATGTAATATCGTTTGTGTTATTTTGTATGTAATTTAATGTAGTGTGTTTTATTCGATATGTTTAGTAATTCTTTTAGTTTTAGTTTTTAGTTTGATAATTTAATAATTATGAAATTGTTGACATTTGCCAAATATTTAAATGATATGCAAATTATTATTGTAAAATCAAAAAAGTTATTTTAATATAATAATCATTTTTATAAAGAATAATTAAAAATTAAGTAAAATATATATTATTATAGTGAATGAAAAACATGATTATACTGCATATACTAAAATACATATCTAAATAAAAAATACAAATAAACATATATAAAAAAAATATGTTAATTAAAAACATAATTCAAATTTTGAAAATAAAAAAAATCATTTTTAACATTTTAAAAAACTATTTAAGTTAAAATGTCATGAGTTTTTTTATGTTCAAAATCACAATGTAATTGTTATGTTTTTTACATTTATGTTTTCAAATTAATGTCATAGATTTGTTTAAGTCTATGATTGTAAAATTTGGATTATGATTTTATTTCTTATTTTATGGTTCAAAGTTTAGAAATTGTAGTGGATAATTTCAAAAATACATAAATATTATTAGTGTTAAACATATACTTTTATATGTCTTTGTTTGAATATGAATATATAGGTTTGTAGGTTTGGTTAGTGTGCTTTTTATGTAAATTGTAGTTTACTTTTTTAGTTTTATGTCCTAAACTGTAATATATTGAATGAAATGTTTTAGATTTTAGTGAAAATAGTAAATGTCACCCCTTTGGTGTCCAACACCCCCCCCCCCCAATTTAATACAGATTGGAGTGGGAATAGCAAATGTCACCCCATTAGTGTGCCACTCCTTCCCCAAATTTGGAATAGATTGAAGTGGGAATAGTAAATATCACCCCTTTTCTGTCCAGCGCTTTCCCAAAAATTATTTTGGACCGGTGTGTAAATAGTAAATGTAATCTTTAGTGGCCAACACTTTCCCAAATTGGTTTAAATTGTAGTGGGAACAGTAAATGGTACCCCTTATTGTCCAACAACTTCCCCAAACCTGTGTAGATTGGAGTTGTAATGGTAAATATTACCCCTTTAGTGTCCAACATTTTTCCGAAATTGTTTTAGTTTGGAGTGGAAATAGTGAATGCCACCCCTTTAGTGTGCAACACTTCCTTAAAAATGGTTTAAGTTGAAGTGAGATTATTTAATTTTAAAACTTTAGTTTGAAATCCTTTGTTTAAATCATATTTGACATAGCAGCAATAGTTTGTGTTATTCAAATAGTATATTCGATTAGTATTGTTGGGGATTAGAAATATAACAAAAAAATAGTTGTATGTTTGTAATCAATTATTTTTTATTACAGATAATTACATATTTTTATAGAATAAAGAAATATATTTTTTCATTTAATTTATATTTTCAAAGTTTATATACATACATTTTTTAATTTTCAAACATCTATATTTCAAATTAAAAATAAACATATATTCATAAATAAAACATTTTTTTTATTTTTTATTATTACATAAAACATGTAAATCATATATAAATTGTATTGCATGATGTACATATTCCACTTTTTTCCATTGTTTAAAACTTTTAAACTTTTCTAATTTGTTTTATATACATAATTTCAACATCATTTTAACATATGTTTTTTATATATTTAAATTTTTTATATATTTTATACTATCATTTAATTTATACTTTACAATTGTTTAACATTACAACAGCATTTGACATGCTTTCCATGTTTAATATTTTTTAACATTTTTTAACACATTTGTTTAACATTTTAACATTTTTGAAATTCATTTCTATGGGGAGATAGTCTTTATTTTAGTTTCATTTAGTAGTCATTTTTTACCATTGCCTATTGTGTGGTCTCTTTGTGCCATTTTTAGTCTATTTTCCAGGATTAAGGTTGAGGGAATAAGCTGCTGTTCATGAGAACAGGTAAGTCCCTTTTTAAGGGGTTTGAGGACAGGAGGATGTAGGAGAAAGGTCTAGAAGTTACATACAATGTTGCTTTTGGGTTTTGTGTGCATTACATTGTATTAATAGTAGTGTTTTGTTCCTAGTGTGCAGTTTGGGGCTTTTTAGTACACTGTTTCAGTAATGTGTTTCTTTTTTAACACTTTTTAGGATTTTTGTAATGTTTCCTATATACTTTGGATTGCTTTGAGAAATGTCTCTTTGATTTGTTTCATTTTTGCATTGTTTTAGATATTTTGGAAAATATATTTTTCATTTTTGGTGGATTAATATTTTTGATGACATAGATACAGAAGAAGATCTGCAGCTACTGACCAGTAAATTATATTTATTCTCTTTTTTGGGTGAAAATGTTATATTCTATTGTTTGTGGAAATATTATGCGATTATTATTTGGAAATGTATGGTTTATGTGTTGCATTTATTTTGCAAGATGGAATGAGTTTGTTTGTTGAGCTTTTTGGTTTGTGAGGGGTACATTTTGCATGTAAATAATGTATATATTACTTGATAATTTCAGTCATATTTACTATTGGAATTGTATATAATGTTTAGACTTACGTAACAAAATATTATGGGGCAGATTTAAGAGCTGTAGAGCCTCCTGGTGCCACATTAGCATCATTTTTGTTTAAGCTAATGTGGCCCATCGAGGCAAAAATCGCTGCACTAAATTTAACCCTGGCATAATGTATCCCAAGGTGGCGTTCTGCCATTAGAGGGGCCGAAAAAATGGAGCAAAGAAATATAAGATGCTAAGTTTAAGTGCAGTTTGGGTAACAGATTGCTCCATTTGTAATTGTTGGTAGCTTTGTTCTTTTTGTAATGCTTCTATATATTTATGGAGTGTAGGTTGGGTTCTGTCTAATATGGATTGGAAGGCATTGTACCATCCTTCCACTGCTTTGTTTGTTTTGGATTCCTGTGCCAAGGTGCTGCCATAGACATTCTACCACAGTATTTGGAATTTGGGTTGGTGCCTGTGTCCAGAGCGATGCAGTCTGCCAACCCAGGAGTCTTTCAAACAATCTACTAGGGGGCTTATTTTGTCTTTGTTTTGCTGGCAGAAAGGGGTTTCTATTAGTAACTTTTAGTGGTTAGCTACCTCTGTCAAGTGTAATATGTAAGTGCTATTATTTTTTTAAGGCAACATGAACGTTTGTAGAATAGTCTACTCTTAGTGCAGGTTGTTGGAAGTGTCTCCTTATGCTTTGATTAAAATTATAGTAACAGCCTTGTTTGGGTGTGTAGGGGTAAAGTTTTAAAATGGTTTGAATCATGGCTTGCTCAAAGTCTATGATTATGTTTTGTGGGTAATAGTTATTTGTTTTATTTTTAATGTGGTTTATGAGTTTGTAGTAAGTGCTGCTTTTTTAATTTGGTAGTAGAGCATATGTAAAAGTGATATTTGTGTTTAGATACAATTTAGGGTGTATATCTGAGTGAGTGATTTGGGACATATTTTGAAGTTTCCATTCATCATCTAGGTTTGACAATGGCTTAGTTTTAGTAAGTTATTTCCTGTGAAGAATATTAGGATTTGTTTCTCATTGTTTAGATTGTCATATAAAAGGAAAGGTTCCTCATTATGGGCATCATTACGAGTTCAGCCAACGGGATAACCCGTCTGCCGAACATCCGACGGGGAGCTTGCCGCCATACTGGCTACCTCCCAGCCGGGCCGATTATGACTTTCCTGCTGGGCTGAAGGGTGGACACCAAGGTTTCCACAAATCAGCCCAGCGGGAAAGTGGTGCAGCATTGTCACTGATTCATAATCGAGCTGACGGCAATGCGTCTGCCTGCAGGGGGCACCAGCACTCTTGCAATGCTCACTGTCTGCATAGCAGACAGTGAACATTGCAACGGTGCTGGCCAGGGGGACCTCTGCAGTGCCCATGCCAAGTACATGGACAGTGCAGGGGCCCACTCCTGTGGCCCTCTGCACCAGTTCTCCACCAGCCTTTTCATGGCAGTGATACTGCCATGAAAAGGGTGGCGGAGAACCAGGTCGTAATCAGCAGGGCGGTGCTGCATGCAGCGCTGCCCTGGCTGATTCCAACCTCCGCCACTGTCAGTCCGTCAGGATCACCGATCCCAGCTGGAGACTGCTGTACCACGAGGGTCGTAATGTGGCGGTCGGACCACCCCAGCAGCGGCGCGGCCGGCAGTAAGCTGGCAGTAACCACCGGCCCCTCCAACATACTGGTCATAATCCCCAACCGCCAGCCTGTCCACAGCGGTAAACACCGCCATGGAAAGGCTGGCAGTAAGGGGTACTCAGGGTGCCCCTGGGGGCCCCTGCACTGCCCATGCCCAAATTTCAGGCAGTGAAATGTGCGACGGGTGCAGCTGCACCCGCTGCACATCAACATTGCTGCCAGCTCTATTATGAGTATGCAATGTTGATGTGACTTTTCTGCTGGGCCAGCGGACGGAAACGCTGTTTCCATGCTCTGGCCCAGCGGAAAAGTCATAATAGGGAGCCAGATATAGTGGTGCCCGCAGCTTCGGTGGTCTTTTGAAAAGACCGCCGAAGTTGTAATAAGGGCCTTAGTGTCATTGTTAAATGTTCAGGTATTTCTATGTCTCATTATTTTCTAAAACCCGTATCGCTGGTGGCATTTTTTGTTTGTGCAATCAAATGTTTTAAAGTGGGCATAGGTTGTAGTTGCCCTGTGATGTGCCCAGGGACTTTAGGCAGCATATCTTTTAGGATTTTGGTTGTGGATTCCTGAGAGCTAATGCTTGCCTTTCTTATATCCAGCAATACCACCCTTAGTTCTGTTCATGTCTTATTTGGGTTGTGGTTCTGTTCTCGTACATGAATTACAGCACAATCATTTGTATTGGCTCACCCACAGCCTGCATTAGAATAATATTTGGTACATTTACAATTCATATTTTGTCGGTGCACTTTCTTGGTTGTAGGTGTGACCCCTGTGACTTGGGGCCTGATGATGAGTTTGGCAGTCTTACCGCCATTCCCTCACGACAGCGGTCTAAAGTGCTCTGTGGAGTCAGCAGTCTTTCACCCACTCTATTACAATACATGTAGCCTGACCCGCCGACCACATCGAAGTAGTGTGTCCCGCCTGCAACGCGGCGGACTGCAATGCTGGTGATTCATACTCCATCGTAATCACCGTCAGTGCCGTGGGTTCACATCGAGCAGATTAAGAAAACACAGTTGACCTGGCGGTCCCCTTGCAACGGTTCCCTGATGGTGGTAGGCCATCACAGTATATGCTCAGCAAAGCACCATAGCAATACAAGACCTGGCATGTGAGAAACTGGAGGGGGGTCACAGAAATTATTTGCTATATTGATAGTAAGGAGCTGCTGTTGTGTTACAATATTGTAAATATTTACATTTACATTTGTAGAGCACATTACAGCAATAGCATTGAAGCGCTAGCAAGTGAGAAGAGCAGAGTCAAACCAACAGAACAAGGAAGAACAGATTATTGGGAGAAAAACTGAGTTTTAATATGTTTGCGAAATTATATATAATCTTTCAGTTTTCTAGTATATACCAGCAGGGAATTCCAAAGCCTAGCTGCAGCAGCAGAAAGTGCCCTGTCTCTCCATCTGACTTTCTTGCAGCAGGGAAAAGGGTCATGCAAAGACACACTGATCTTAAAAGGTGGCAAGGAGTGTACCACCTTAAATTTGATTGAAGATATTCACATCCCTGGGAATGAAAAGCCCTATATGTAAGACATAAAGCCTTGAAGGAGATTGCCTTTCTAATAGGCAGCCAACATAGCTGTCTAAGACTCTCACTAGCTGAGGCCGGCCTTGGAAGACCCAAGACTAAGCGAGCTGCAGCATTCTGTATGAGCTGAAGCTTATATAAGGAGCCTTGATTAATGTTCAGTAAAGTAATAATGTGTTGCAATACTCCAGTCTAGACATGACCAAAGCAAGTACAACAGGAATTCTAAGCTCGTTGGGGATAAAAAGGTAAAACTTTCTTTAATATTTTAATCATCCAATAACAGACTTTGGTGGTTTAATTAACTTGTAGGTTGAAAGCCACAGAGCTATCAAACAGAATTCCTACATTTTTAACTAGTGGTATTGGAGATGGTAATCCTCAGAGAATTCGGGCCATCAGCGGGTGCCCCAAATGGGACTGTCTGTTCCGCAGACCAGGATCTCCATCTCTCGGTTCACTTTTAGCCAATTGTGGCTCATCCATTTGTTCACCTCTCTCATACAATTATGGAACCTGTCAACAACCTTTTTCCAGTACCTACTAATAGAGACAAATAAACTGCATATCCTCCGAATAGGAAGAGATCTGGAAACTGTGTGAGTGACCAGTTTTGCCAAGGGATCCACATACAGAGTAGGGCTAAGCGATGATCCCTGAGTAACAAGGAAGTTGAAACGGGGCTGCTCTATAGTCCCAGCAACTCACAGTAGTGCATATCCCACTCAGAAAGGACTCCAAAATACCTAATGTGGCGTCTCTCATTCCCGCCTGTTGCAGATGTTGCACTATCAACTTTGGAGAAATAGTGTAAAATGTCACAGAGAGATCTAATAATACCAAGATAGCTGCTCCTCCCTGGTCCACTTGTCTACGTATGGAGTCAAGAGATGGAAATTAATGCTGACTCTGTATTGTGGAACTTCCAGAACCTATGCTGAGAAGGCTCTAGACAACCTTTTTCAAAAAAAAAATTTGCCAGCTCAGTATTAAGATGTTTTTCAAGTATCTTAGCTGGGGCAGGTAGGAGAGAGATTGGACGTAGATTCTTCAGATCGTCCAGATCACCCCCAGGTTTTATTTTTCAGTGGAATGACAATTGCCTCTTTCCAGGTAGTGTGAAAAACCTTGGTTTCCAACACCTGTGCGAAGGTGGTTTCAAGAATCTTCGAGATGTGATCTGGAACCAACTGTAGCACCTTAGGTGGACACAGATCATCCAGAGATCTGGATGTAATCCCAGCAAGAAGCGACCTAATCTTATCTGCAGGGAGCAAGGAGAATCTAGTTAGTAAAGTTTCACTATCTGCTCCTACGCCTCCCACTGATGCATTGCTACCAAGATCCAGGGAATGCTGAGAAAAGTAGCGTGAATCTGTAATACTTCGGGCCTAATTTAAGATGCCCTAGAGCATCCTTAGCTCCACCATAGCGTCATTTTTTGGACTCTAAGGCGGCACTAAAGTGGCTTTGCACACACACCATATTTACAAAGTGGCGCAATGCATACATTGCGCCACTTTGTAAATCCTTGAGCCACATTATGCCTTCACCAGGCATACTATATGCAAGGGGGGCAAAAAAAATGGGGCAAGGAAATCTAAGAGATTTCCTTGTGCCATTTTTTTCGGCACTTTTAACGCCTGCTCAGAGCAGGCGTTAAAAGGGGCATGCTATTGAATACAATAGGCCGCTATGTATTCTGCAGGAGTAGCTCCATTATTTTGGCGCTACTCCTGCAGAGTATATCAATAGTGTCAGGAATTCGGATGCTATTGCCCCGTACCCTGAGCCATGGTGTGCCGTATTTTAAATACGGCACACAAATGGTGGCAGTAGGGGCCGCTAAGGGGCGCAAGTAAAGTGGCGCTGCACTGGGTGCAGCACCATTTTTCTTAAACCAGATCCTTTGTTTTTAAAAAAGCCTGCCACCTTGTCACAAAAGACTTGGGAGTTCTCTAAATCATGAGAAGTAGTAGGGAATGCCAGGGAACGGACTACTTTAAAAGGTTCTTCAGGTACGTTAACAGCTTCCTTAATCTTTTGAGCAATAAAGTCTGCTTTGGCTTTCCTAATAGCCTATTTGTTGTCACCAAGAAATGCCCTAAGTTTATCTTTCTCTACCAAGTCTCGGTACAGTTTCCATTTACGCTCCTGGTGTGTATGCAATCTTTGGAGCTCCTTAGCATACCATGGCGCCAAGGTTCTCCTACTGACAGCCATTCTGTCCTTTCTTGTGGGGCCAATATCATCCACCGCCACTCTAACCCAATGATCATATTTCTCAACCATTGAGCTACACTTCTCCCCTTCCTGCCCCCATTGTCTTTCTAGGGCCTGCATGAATCTTCCCCAATTTCTAACCTTCTTGGAGATGAGAGGTCTGTGCTTGATCCCGCCCCCCCCCCCTTAACCTTAAAAGATAGGAGACTATGGTCCGTCAAGGCAAAGGCTTGGTTCCCCATAAAAGTGCATCCATGCCGGAAAACTATTCCATCCAGGCTATGTCCCACCAAGTGGGTGGCCGACATGACCCCTAAATTCCAATCAAAGTTGATCATCAGTTCCAGCAGGGTGCTTGTGTTATTATCCATCTTATCCTCCAAGTGAAAATTAAAATCCCTTAGCACAATGCATTTGTTGGCAGTAATTAGTGGTTCAATTACAAGGTGCCAATGAAGCAAAAAAGATTTTTGGGACCTGGGGGTCGATAGATCAGCTGGACCTCCAGCCAAATGTAGTCTCTACGGCATATCTTAAAAAAGGCCCCTTCACATATTCTGCGCTAATATTAAATGGTTCTATTGTTCTGGAAAATTTACTACTACTGATCACTGCCAGCCCTTCTCCCCTTCAGCTAGGTCTGTCTATCCTGGTGGACTCCTAGCCTAGGGGGGAGGCTACAACAAAGTTAGGATCAGAGTCTTCCCTGACCCATGTCTCATTTACAAACAAACAATCCAGTGCCATATCTTCAATGGTTTCACCAATTTCTACACTGTGTTTAATTAGAGACCTCACATTAATTAGTCCTCATTTCATCTCACTCGAAGTGCTTGTTCCCCTTCCTGCAGTAATAGTTGTATTACCTCTAGAGGCACTAGATAAGTAGGAACGAGTACTTGCTGGATAAATCTGCTTATGCTGCCATGCGCAATTCGCACAGCTCCAACCTCCCAGCTGATCCGCTTGACCAGCTCCCCACCTTTGCAGCTTACCCACAAAGGCAAGTCAAGTAAAAATTGTGGCCGGGCGCAGACGGGCACACCACTAACCCTGAATATTAGTTGTGAACACATTTAGAATTTGGAAGGGTGTGCCTGTGCAATGTCAGTGACCTGGCCAAATAGGGCATCAAGCAGCTGAATTTTGATCATACATTCAAAGCTGTTCCAAACAGGGACCGGTAAAATAGGATTGGACCAGGGCCCCCATACACCTTAAGATGTACCTGCCTGTGCATCTATTAACTCAGAAGTCAATGGAAGCAGGTAACATTGTGGCTTACCGTTGGTTGCATCCCTGACAGTGTAGGTTTTGGACCTCATCATGCAGCAGCAGCAGCGGTAGGACATGTACAATCGGCTCCATATTGGCACAGGACATGTGCAGCTGAGTGCAGGTGATTTTCTGCCTTATATCCGTCCTTTTCCACCAACTCAGGTGTGGAGGTTTTTACCGCCACAGTCATGTCAGCAGGAAGGGACATCCCCTCTGATAGACACACTGACCTAGCCTATCCCGCCATAGTCAAGATTTCCTATCAGCGACGGCGGTGCTGCGTCAGTCGTTAGTGCCTCATTACGAGTCTAGGGGTCTGAAACCTGTGGAGAGGAGACTGCCGCAGAGCTGGCGGTCTCCCCCGGCCCTATTTCAAGTTTTCCACTGGCTGACCAGCAGAGGCATCAGACATCTGAGGTCTCTGCTGGTCAGCCCAATGGAAAGCATGAGGTGGCATTGTCCTCAGCTCCTCATGTCATTGCACAGAGGATGCCCCCAGCACTGGGTTTCCGCCAGCCTTTTCATGGTGGGGTCCCACCATAAAAGGCTACCAGAAACTGTTCTCGTGATCAGCATTGCAGTGCTAAACTTAGCACTGCTGTGGCTGAGCACGACTCCGACCACTGTCGAACCATCAGGAGTCATGTTCCGGGCAGGGACGGCGGTCCCCTGATGGTCTGACCGCCTGGGACATAATGTGGCAGTTGGGCCGCCTTAAGTGCAGAGATCCAACTGCCACCACGAGTCTCGCAATGAGGCCCTTAGTCTATGCACCTGCTTGCTTTGTAATTGGGTGGGAGGACCACCAAGTTAGTGGGTGGGGAATCCAACGCCATTTCAACGGGGAGACCCTTTCCGTCAAACTCATAACCAGGCTTTTGGTAATTGCTTTCTATTCTGGCATGTTATATATTTGGCTTGCTGTGTCATTATGTCTGAAAATAGTGTAATAGTCGAAGCCAACGGAAACCAGATGCAGAGTTGCCCAGGCTCCATCCTGAGCCCCACCCTCTACAACATCTACATGACCCCACTCACCGAGATCATCAGACACCACGGGCTCAACATCGTCTCATACGTGGATGACACACCTTATTCTCTCCCTCGCCGACGAACCATCTACAGCCAAAATGAACCTTCACAATGGAATGAAGGCAGTCGCCGACTGGTTGAGGGACAGATGCCTCAAACTCAACTCGGACAAGACAGATATCCTCATCCTGGGGCCCACCACTTCTGCCTGGGATCAGCTCCTGGTGGCCCAGCAGTCTCAGAACTGCCCCACCTCCGACTGACCACACCCGCAACCTTGGCATCATTCTAAACTCACCACTGTTCATGGCCCACCAAGTCAATGCTGTCTCCTCATCATGTTTCCACACTCTTCGCCTGCCTCAGATGATTTTCAAGTGGATCCTGATTGAGACAAGGAGAACAGTCACCCAGGCACTCGTCAGCAGTAAACTCGACTATGGCAAAGCACTCTATGACAGAATCAACAAAAAACTCCAAGCAAGACTCAGAGAATACAGAACACCGCGGCCAGACTAATACTGGACTTCCCCCGCCACAGCCACATCTCCACCCACCTAGAGACCTACACTGGCTCCCCATCAATTAATGCATCACTTTCAAACTCCTGACCCACGCATACAAGACCCTCCACAATGTCGGACCTGCCTACCTCAACCACTGCCTCTCCTTCTATACCCCCTCCAGGCAACTCTGCTCAGCAAAACTGGCCCTCGCTACCATCCCCAGGATTCCGACGAACACGGCTGGAGGTAGATCCTTCTCTTACCTCAACACGCAGACCTGGAACATGATGCCGCTGCACCTCAGACAGTCCCCATCGCTGGCTCAGTTCAGGAAGTACCTCAAGACCTTGCTCTTCAACTGACCTGCATCCCCCAGCTAGCACCTTGAGACCCCATGGGTGATAAGCTGCGCTTTATAAATATTGATTGATTGATTTATAAATAAGTACATATTTTCAAGTTTATACGTTTGCTATTTACATATAAAATTAAGCAACTACTCCTATTTTTTATACTTACATGTATGCTCTTTTTAAATGTTCACACTGTTTTGCAGCTTTTCTGTTGGGGTATTATATTGTCGCGTAGGTGATAACATTTCTGTTGGAAGAGAAGTGTTGGTTTCAATTTATATATTTATTTTATTGTTAGTTTGTATAGGTTGAGATTCTTAGGTTTTTCCTGTACTCACTATTTGGGTGAGTTTATACTTTTTAATAATGTTTGTATACTTTGTTATAGATTTTTGCTAGTTTGTGATAGCTGTTTTTTCCTAGCCTTACTACTTGAAAATCAGAGCGTTTTTTTTTCAGAAACTACATGTAAATAGATAGAAGTTGGAGAGTGTTTTGTTCATTATTTGCTATTTTCCTTTTTTCAGTTTATTAACGAGTAAATTTTACTTTAAATATAAATTTTACTTACATGATTAGGTACTTGTTGAGATGCATGTATTTCTCCTTTAAGAGTCTCGTTAGAAAATCTGGCAGAGTTTCCTCCTCTTGCAGTGTTTTCATTTTAGAAGTATTTAGTTGGTAAACCTAGTGTGCCTTTTAAATTATTGATTTAATTGTTTGTCAGATTACATTGGTTAGTTTAGTTTTAGTTTGAATTGTATTCACCAGTTATGTCTTTCCATCCTAAACACTAACCGGTTTTATTTATACATTTTGATAGATAGGGCCACATTTAGAAGAATCTGATGCATTCGCTCCAATGCATCAGATTTCTTGTGCTGCCCTGCGACCCCCTAACGACGCCATGGATGCCAAGCATTTGTAATGCAAAACTCCATAGCGTACGTTTCCAAAGATGCATCAGAAATTCTGACACACCTGTGGCGCTAAACTGACGCATTGCTGGACTAGCGTAAAAAAATGACACTACTCCAGCAATGCAAGGAAGGCTTGCATGTTAATAAGTCCTGCATCAGTTTAACGCCTGCTGCAAACAGGTGTTACATTTTTTATGTAGTGAAGTTGCAGAACTGGAGTAGTGAAATGTAGTAAATTTCACTGCACCAGTTCTGTGTGGCTTTTGCCCAGGAACACCAACCTTGGATACATCAGACCTGCGCAGGTATAATGTGGCGTCAGGCCTTACAAACTGATGCAATGGTCCCACTGTAGGGGGCTGCTTGCGCTGCCACTGCGTAAAAAAAAAATGTGACGCTACGGAGGCTCACAGGGCTTGTAAATAAGCCCCATAGTTTATGGGAGTTATATGGTAGTTTTTCATATATACATTTATTTATTTATTTATAGATATTTATTCATATATTTAAGTTGATGTATAAATGTTGGTAGTTAATTGCAATACTTTTTTTGTTATGTTGGTTATTTTGTTATGAATTTAGTTATATATTTTGTTGAAGTAATATGTTTTTTTTAACTTAAAAATGTGTATAAAATGTTTCATGTTTATTTTCAAAAATTGTTTTACTGAAAAGGTTTTTTTATATTTATTAATGATATATTTATTTTCATGCTAATATTGTAGCTGATATTGCGTGAATTGATATTATGACATATTACATGTTTATTTGAAGGTGGCGATAATTTTGTTTCTGATATCTATGTTTTCAATATAAATAAAAATAATTTTTTAAACAACGACAGATTTGTTCTCTCGATTTGTGGTTTTATTAGTTAAATATAGGAAAGCAATTTTTTTGTTAACAATATTTATTTTCTGATATCTTTGTATTTCAATATTGTATACATTGATAATACGTCAGTGATCCTTCTAGGTAGGTTCCTTCTGAGTGAATACAATCACTGAGATTTCCTAGTCTTTAGGAGCTTAGTCAAAACATGGCTCTTCCCACGCTAATGCCTCCCTTTTGACTTCTCTTTACTCAGTGGACGTGTCTCCAGCCTTCTTAGCGCTGCGATGCCTTAGCCGGAATGCGCTTTATAAATATAAATACAAATACAAAATACAAATACAAATGTAATGAAGTTTTACTTGCAAAAGTTTGTCACTGTCCATCAGCAGACTTGAGTCCGAGCATTTTAGGAATGGAAGGAGAGTACAAAAGGTTAGAGATAGGAATATACGATGAAACGACTGCAAAAAAAACTACTGCCTTAACAACGAGGTCGGAACACCGACCTTGTTGCTACTACTAATGATTTTACCACGAATGCCTTAACAACGATATTTTGTTGTAAAGGCATTCCTGATGAAATCATTAGCAATAGGCACCATTCACCCTACATCCCTCACCCCACCCCCCCAACCCCACCCCAAAACCTAAACCCCCTGACCCCCCACCCACTCCCCAAAACCAAAACCCCCCACCCCCCCAAACCCACCCTAAAACCAAAAACCCTGTGACCCCCCACCCACTCCCCAAAACCAAAAACGCCCCACCCCCCAACCCCACCCTAAAACCTAAAACCCCCTGACCCCCCACCCACTCCCCAAAACCAAAAACGCTCCACCCCCCAACCCCACCCCAAAACCTAAAACCCCCTGACCCCCCACCCACTCCCCAAAACCAAAAACGCCCCAACCCCACCCCAAAACCTAAAACCCCCTGACCCCCCACCCACTCCCCAAAACCAAAAACGCCCCACCCCCAACCCCACCCTAAAACCCCCTGACCCCCCACCCACTCCCCAAAATCAAAAACGCCCCACCCCCCCAACCCCACCCCAAAACCTAAAACCCCCTGACCCCCCACCCACTCCCCGAAACCAAAAACGCCCCACCCCCCCAACCCCACCCCAAAACCTAAAACCCACTGACCCCCCACCCACCTCCCCAAAACCTAAACCCACCACTTACCTTCGCCAAGTCCCTTCTTTGTACCTTAACCACGCATGTTCGTTGTTCAGAACATACGTAGTTAAGGCACAAAAAAACGAAGTCGTGGTTAAAAAAAGCGTTGTTGCGCTTTCGTTAACCACGACCTTCGTAAAAAAAAAGTCGTAAAAAAGGATGTTTCCCTAGAGATAGTAGATGAACAATATCAGGGGTGAAACACATTATTATAGGGCACATTAGATCAATGACATTGATGTTGACTTAGAAGGAGAACATTCCACAGGTTGGGTTCTAGATGTTAAGGAGTAGTCTTCTCATTTCAGCGTAAGACCTTGTATGCTGACATCAGAGAGCTGTTACATGGTACACGGTGTCACAGACAGCAGAGAGAAGTAATACAAAGAGTGCTCTGGCACTGCCATCCTGGGTCATAAAGGACTAAAAGTACCGAACTGTTGGTGCTCAGATCCAAACAAAATCTTATTTGGAAGGTGTCTGAGATGGTATTTTGTTTTCCAAATATTTGAGCAATTGCTTGTTTTTCAAGATGCTCAGATGGATACATTAACAGGCGATAGATGGAAGGTTTGCTAGACTCAGAGGGATCCAGCAAGCATTTGGAAGGAAAGATGAAACAACTTCTAGTTTTCTTCAAGTTGGAAATTGCCCACCATCAAGAAAATGTTTGTCAGATGGAGAAAAAATTGACCCATATAGTCTCTCGTCAGTTTGTCCAGAAAAGTGCCACCAAGCAGCCCAGTAGATTTACCGAAGGTAAGTACTCTGTCCGTAGCAGTTAGAAGTCTTAAAAAGGGAGAAGGGAGGGTGCTGTTCTCATCTACAGTGGGGTAGAATGTGGCCAGACCAAAAGATTCTGACTGTTTCAAATCTGATCCTACTAGCACAAATGATTAAAAAAGAGGAGTTTTTTCTACTAGAAACAAAGTTTGAATCCAGTGGCGTAACATAGGTGCCCGCAGCCCCTTTGGTGCTGGGGGCTGAGCTCCAGGTGGGCCCCTGAGCACAGTACCTTGACATACTTGTTCTTGTATTTGGAGCACTCCACTACACCTGTGGTGAAACATAAGGTATCTGCACACAGTGAAGTAACACAAATGGAACCTACATTACACCCCGTCTGCATAGTTACAATATAAGCAATGCTAACAGGCACCACAGTGGACATATGGATAGGATACTGAATTGAGGGGAACACTGAAACCTCAACAAAAGGTGGGACCCTATATCTATGAAACACTCCCTGTTAGTAACAACGAGGGACTTGCCTGTTATTATCCGAGGTACCTTATTGAATGACTTGCAGGAGACACTACAGAAGATGGATCTGCCTAAAATGTTAAGTGCTGCAAAATCCTAAATATAAAGGGGATAAAGGTTACATGCAGTAACATATCCTTGAACTTTTCTAAAGTACAGTTTTGGCACCCTGTGGTTACTTCTGCGTGCTATCATCAACATCTGGTTACATCAAAGTGGGTTTGTTTATTTGTATGGTGGCTTTGAGGTTCTGTGGGGTCATTTTTTAGTTTTAGCAACAGCCAGTTCCACATGAAACCTTGGTAGGGGTCAAGCAGAAGGGGAGATCTGTACAGTAGGGAGAGTGTAAATTCCAGTGTGGAATCCATTAGGCAGGTAGAGTGCAGGCTAGAGATGAGACCTGACCTCACTGCAGCCTCCTTCGTCTTTGGGGGTCACCTTTATCTGCGGGCTACTATGGCGTTATTTCATCACATTACAGACTGCCACAAAAAGGGTTAACCTCCTAGTGCTCTTCATTCTAGCTCTTCTCACGGTCTCGTTTGAGGATGGCGTCCATCAATAAATATGTAAATGTGTTATGAGATGATGATTATGAGGATGTCAGTGACAATCCTTGTAGGAAGCTGGCCTGGTGTGTGGTGGACACCTATGGTCCAGGTACAGGTTTAGGTATCCCCTATTAGTGAATGAAGACAGTGTCTAGGAAGTCATGGTGCTCTAGGGGAAGCTGTGGATGACCAGCCAAGACTTGTCTAGGAGACATGCAAAGCTTATGCAATACCACTGTAGTCACACAGCACTTACACATCTGAAAGAACCACACAGTGTTACAAAAAAAGGTACTTTATTATAGTAACACCACACTACATTACCTATAGGCAGTCCCCAAACTGGAGGTAAGTACACACTATATATATATAGATATACACAGCAATAATTAGGAATTGGCACAAGAAACAAGAATTGGTAAGAATTAGTGAAAAATAGTTAGGTCCCTAGGGGAGGCCCAAACCATATACTAAAATAGTCGATTGCGAAGTTAAGTCCCCCACCAAAGGATATGCAGTCATTAGAGGGAAGCTGAAAGAACTAGGGACCCCAAAAGGTGAGTATCTAAGTGACCCTCAGCGACCCTGGAGAGCAGAGGTAAGTATCTGGTCTTCCCAAGGACAAACAAACAGCTTAGAAAATGGATTGTTCATGAACGGTACCAGACTAGAGGAAACCAAAATTGGATTCTGGAAGAAGAGGACCTGCAAAAGAAGGGGACAGAGTCCAGTCCACAATGGAGGGGCAGGAGCCACTACCCACCCTTCTGTGGATGAAAATCCCAGTCGACGAGGGACGAAGAAGATCAGCTGTGAAGCCAAGTAGCTGGAGAGAAGTCCTAGGAGTGGTGGAGATTGTGTTCCATGTCGGTTGTCGGGTTGCAGATGATCAGTGGTTTAGGAGAACCACCAACCAGCCTTGGCAAATGCAAAAGGAAGGAGAAGAAGGGCTGCAAGGCTGAAGAGGACCACCAGGGGCCAGGGGACTCGCCCGTTGGAGGGGAGTCTGGGCTAACCCTTAGCAGTCAGCAACCAACAGAAGCCGTTGCAGCCCCCACAGGCAACCCACTGGCAGCAGGCACAGTAATTTGCAATGAGTCCGAGTTAGCACACCTGGAGATGAGTCGCTGGAGCAGCAGAGAGGACACAGTCCTTGGCAGGATGAAGTGCTGGCTTCTGGGGCTACTCGGAGCCTGAAGATCCCTTGGAGCAGGAGACAACAAGCCTTGGTTGCTACAAGAGTTGCGGTATACAGGGGTACTGTCCTGTAAGGTAAGGCGAGGGCTCACTGTCTCCGAAGTTGGACAGCGGGCAGAGAGAACCTATGGGACCACTCCAGACTACCACCTGTTATTCAGGATCCATGCAGTTCCAGAGGAGAGCAGATCCACGCAGCCGGACGTCGTTACTGTAGGTGCCTATAGATGCAGGGGAGTGACTCCTTCACTCTAAGGGAGATTCCTTCTTGCTTCTTGGTTCAACTGAAGTCTTGCCAACCCAGAGGATGCACAGCCAGGAAAATGTTGCAGTTGCTGGAAGGAGCTGGAGGGCCAATATTGCAAGGCGAGGTCATCTCGGGAGTTGCAGTCTTGTCAGTTCCTGAAGTGTCCAGTTGCGGTTCCAATGACTAGAAGTAGAAGTAAACAATGCAGAGGAGTCCTGGTGGAGTCTTGCATGTCAAATCTGGGGACCCAACCGCAAGGGAGTCTCTAAATAGTGGATTGGACACCTTGCATGGTGACCACCTATCAGGAGAGGTCTCTGATGTCACCTGCCTGACCTGGCCAATCAGATGCTCCCAGGGGCCTCTGCACATCTTGGTTTCGAGATGGCAGAATCAAGGGGCCACCTGGAGGAGTGGTGATGGACCAGGGAGTGGTCACTTCCCTTTCCTTTGTCCAGTTTCGTGCCAGAGCAGGGACCGGGGGTCCCTGGACTGGTTGAAAACGATTTATGCAAGGAGGGCACCAAATGTGCCCTTCAAAGTAAACCAGTGGCTTAGGGAGACTACCCCTCCCAAGCCTTGTAACATCTATTTCCAAGGGAGAGGATGTTGTCTACCTCTACCATAGGAAATCTGTTGTTCTGCCTTCCCTTGCTTGAGCTGGTCAAGCAGCAGGAGGGCAGAAACCTGTCTGAGGGGTGGCAGCAGCACAAGCTGCCCGGAAAACCCTAGAAGGCTGGTAGGAGCAATACAGGGGGATTCTCTAAGGAGCCCCCAGAGTGCATGGAATCATACAACCAATACTGGAAACAATATTGGAGTATGATTCTGACATGTTTGATACCAAACATGCCCAGGTTAAGAGTTAACATTATGTAGCTGGACACAGATAGTGACCTGTGTCCAGTACACATGTAAAATGGCTTCCCTGCACTTACGAAGTCCAGTGCAATGGAAATGGAGTTTGCAGTGGCACCTCTGCTCATGCAGTGATGCCCTCAAACACAGGGACCTGCACCCTACCCTCTGGGCTAGGAGGGCCTACCATAGGGGTGACTTACAAGGACCTGGTGCAGTGACCTGTGGTAAAAGGGTGCATGCACCTTTTCATGCAGGCTGCCCTGGCAGGCCTGCAGACACATTTTGCATGGGCTCCCATGGGTGGCACAATACATGCTGCAGCCCATGGGGGACCCCTGGTTCCCCAATGCCCAGGGTATTTAGGTACTATATGCTAGGGACTTATAAGAGGGCACTAGTATGCCAATTGTGGAGTGTGAAAATGTCCTAGGCAACCAAATTTAGGAGAGAGCACAATCACTGGGGTCCTGGTTAGCAGGATCCCAGTGAAAACAGTCTAAGCGCACCTGGTATCACGATCTCAATTTTTGTGCAAATAACACAGAAGATATTCTCCTTGACCCATAAGTATTTGTGTCCCACCACTTGGGATAAAGTCTTATCTAGCCTATGAACACACGTCAATGCTAAACAGAAAGGGTGATATCGCATAAATGTGGCACATGAAGAATAACCTCACGACTTGTGGTCTGGGCCACTTTATTCCATATCCGATGTCTGTTATGATGGAGCAAGGTTTGGATCCACTCAAAGACTGTTTCAAAGCCTTCATCCAGCCCTTGCATTTGTTCATGAAGGTGGCGCATTTAACTGCTTCATGCACCAGCGAAAGCTTCAGAAGTGTCTGTGCTGCACAACCACCATTGTTTAGTGCACGTAGGAGATCTAGCATTGGCAGTGCAACTTTGGTGTACCATGATCTTCTGTATCCTGACCGGTTGTGATGGACCTGGAAGCTCTGCCCCACACATTACTGGGTGTCCCTGGTCACCACTGTATCCAGGATCTTGCTCGCGTGTGGATTGTTAGAAACTGGTCTGTTATAGACTGGATTTCCTGAGTCCATACTGATTTTCATAAGCAGGGAGTGACTTGACATGCTCTTGATAATGAGGACATTCACTAGCATTATAGTGATTAGAATGGCAGCAAGAAATAATTGGTCAATACATGCTTGGGGGCAAGTGTTGGAGGCTGGCCTTGCTTATAGTGGGTACCTTGTGGTACTTACACCCTGTGCCAGGTCCAGTGATCCCTTATTAGTAGAATAGAGGTGTTTCTAGCAGCTTAGGCTGATAGAAGGTAGCTATGGCAAAGTAGCTTAGGCTGAACTAGGAGACATGCAAAGCCCCTACTATACCACTTATATCATATAGCACAATACCATAAGAAAACACAATACTCAGAGTTACTAAAAATAAAGGTACTTTATTTTAGTGACAATATGCCAAAAATATCTCAGAGGATATCCTCACTTAGGAGGTTAGTAATATATACAAATTATATGTACACAAACCCAAAACAGGTAAGTAACAGTAAGAAAAGTAGTGCAAACAATGTAGAATCACAATAGGATGCAATAGGTAAACATAGGTCTAGGGGCAACACAAACCATATACTCCAAAAGTGGAATGCGAATCACGAATGGACCCCAGACCTATGGGAGGTTGTAGAGGATCGCTGGGACTGTAAGAAAACAGTAAGGATGTCCAAAATACCCCACCCCAAGACCCT
This sequence comes from Pleurodeles waltl, assembly GCF_031143425.1. NCBI lineage: Eukaryota > Metazoa > Chordata > Amphibia > Caudata > Salamandridae > Pleurodeles > Pleurodeles waltl. The sequence goes on along the minus strand of NC_090441.1, from coordinate 176,986,681 downwards.
AGAAAGTAGGAGTAAAGTTACCCTACTACCCCAGAAAGACACAATAGTCGTGATAGGGGGATTCTGCAAGAACCACAAGCCCCAGCAAAACACTGAAGATGGATTCCTGGACCTGATGACTTGAAAGAGAAGGGGACCAAGTCCAAGAGTCACGATAGTGTCCAGGGGGGGCAGGAGCCCAGAAAACCCCAGATGAAGGTGCAAAAGGGCTGCCTCTGGGTGAAAGAAGCCGAAGATTCTGCAACAACGAAAAGGGCTAGGAACTTTTCCTTTGGATGGAAGATGTCCCACGGCATGATGGATGTTGCAGAAGTGTTTCCACGCAGAAATACTACAAACAAGCCTTGCTAGCTGCAAGGGTCGCGGTAAAGGTTTTTGGGTGCTGCTGGAGACCAGGAAGGACCAGAATGTCGCCCGTTGGAGGAGGAGACAGAGGGGGAGCCCCTGCAGAAGTAGGCAGCACCCGCAGAAGTACCAGAGCAGGCACTTAGAAGATCTGTGAACTCAGAGTCACAAGAGGAGGGTCCCACGGCGTCGGAGTCCAACTAAGCGGGTTGAGCACTGCAGGACGTAGTGCTGGGAACCAGGCTAGGCTGTGCACAAAGGAATCCTTGGAGAAGTGCACAGAAGCCGGAGCAGCTGCAAATCACGCAGTACACAGGTTTGCTGTCTGGCGTGGGGAGGAAAGGACTTACCTCCACCAAATTTGGACAGAAGGGCTACTGGACTGTGGGAGACACTTGGACCCAGCTCCTGTGTTCCAGGGACCACGCTCGTCAAGATGAGAGGGGACCCAGAGGACCAGTGATGCAGAAGTTTGGTGCCTGCGTTAGCAGGGGGAAGATTCCGTCGACCCACTGGAGATTTCTTCTTGGCTTCCAGTGAAGGGTGAAGGCAGACAGCCCTCAGAGCATGTACCACCAGGAAACAGTCGAGAAAGCCAGCAGGATGAGGTGCTACAATGTTGCTGGTAGTTGTCTTGCTACTTTGTTGCGGTTTTGCAGGCATCCTGGAGCAGTCAGCGGTTGATCCTTGGCAGAAGTCGAAGAGGGAAGTGCAGAGGAACTCTGGTGAGCTCTTGCATTCGTTATCTGAGGAATAGCCCAGAGGAGAGACCCTAAATAGCCCAAAAAGGAGGTTTGGCTACCAAGAAAGGAGGTTTGGCTACCAAGAGAGGTAAACACCTATCAGGAGGGGTCTCTGACGTCACCTGCTGGCACTGGCCACTCAGAGCAGTCCAGTGTGCCCCCAACACCTCTGAATCCAAGATGGCAGAGGTCTGGGACACACTGGAGTATCTCTGGGCACCTACCCTGGGAGGTACTGGCCGTGGGAGTGGTCACTCCTCTTTCCTTTGTCCAGTTTCGCACCAGAGCAGGGCTGCGGGATCCCTGAACCGGTGTAGACTGGCTTATGCAGAGATGGGCAGTATCTGTGCCCATCAAACCATTTCCAGAGGCTGGGGGAGGCTACTCTTCCCCAGCCCTTCACACCTATTTCCAAAGGGAGAGGGTGTAACACCCTCTCTCAGAGGAAATCCTTTGGTCTGCCTTCCTGGGACTGGGCTGCCCAGACCCCAGGAGGGCAGAATCCTGTCTGAGGGGTTGGCAGCAGCAGCAGCTGCAGTGGAAACCCGGGAAAGGCAGTTTGGCAGTACCCGGGTTCTGTGCTAGAGACCCGAGGTATCATGGAATAATCCCCCAAATACCAGAATGGTATTGGGGTAACAATTCCATGATCTTAGACATGTTACATGGCCATGTTCAGAGTTACTATTGTGACGCTACACATAGGTAGTGACCTATGTGTAGTGCACGCGTGTAATGGTGTCCCCGCACTCACAAAGTCTGGGGATTTTGCCCTGAACAATGTGGGGGCACCTTGGCTAGTGCCAGGGTGCCCACAGACTAAGTAACTTGGCACCTAACCTTCACCAAGTGAGGGTTAGACATATAGGTGACTTATAAGTTACTTATGTGCAGTGATATATGGCTGTGAAATAACGTGGACATTATTTCACTCAGGCTGCAGTGGCAGTCCTGTGTAAGAATTGTCTGAGATCCCTAATGGGTGGCAAAAGAAATGCTGCAGCCCATAGGGATCTCCTGGAACCCCAATACCCTGGGTACCTAGGTACCATATACAAGGGAAGTATAAGGGCGTTCCAGTATGCCAATCAGAATTGGTGAAGATAGTCACTAGCCTGCAGTGACAATTGTGAAAGCAGAGAGAGCATAAACACTGAGGTTCTGGTTAGCAGAGCCTCAGTGATACAGTTAGGCACCACACAGGGAACACATACAAGGCATACATTATGAGCACTGGTGTCCTGCCTAGCAGGATCCCAGTGACACAAGGGCAAAAACAAACATACATACAGTGGAAATGGGGGTAACATGCCAGGAAAGATGGTACTTTCCTACAGAAACCCCTGCCCCAAACGAAGGACAATAAGGCTAACCTTGCCCATATGAGTCTTCATTGTCTAAGTGGAAATATCTGGAGAGTCCATCTGCATTGGAGTGGGTACTCCCAGGTCTACGTTCCACTGTATAGTCCATTCCCTGTAGGGATATGGACCACCTTAACAATTTAGGGTTTTCGCCTTTCATTTGTTTTAGCCGAAGTAGAAGTTTGTGGTCTGTCTGAACAATAAAGTGAGCACCAAACAGGTATGGTCTCAACTTTTTCAGTGCCCAAACCACAGCAAAGGCCTCCCTCTCTATGGCAAACCAACGCTTTTCTCTAGGGGTCAGCCTTCTGCTGATAAAAGCAACTGGTTGATCCTGGCCCTCAGAATTCAGTTGTGATAATACTGCCCCTACCCCTAATTCAGATGCATCAGTTTGAACAATTAATTTCTTGGAGTAACAAGGGTTTTTTAGGATAGATGAAGAGCACATGGCCTGTTTGAGCTCCTCAAAAGCTTTCTGACAGCTGGCTGTCCACAATACCTTCTTAAGCATCTTCCTGCTAGTGAGATCATTAAGAGGGTCTGCTATGGAGCCATAATTCTTGATGAATCTCCTATAGTACCCTGTGAGGCCTAAAAAGGCTCTCATCTGGGTTTGAGTTGTAGGGGGAATCCAATCCATGATAGTTTGGATTTTCCCCTGTAGTGGTGCAATCTGTTCTCCACCAACCAGGTGGCCCAGATAAACCACTTTCCCCTGCCCTATCTGGTACTTTGAGGCCTTGATAGTGAGACCTGCCTTTTTCAGGGCCTCCAAAACTTTCCAAAGGTGGACCAGGTGATCATCCCAGGTTGAGCTAAAGACAGCAATATCATCTAGAAATACTGCACTGAAAGCTTCTAACCCTTGCAGGACTGTGTTCACCAACCTCTGAAAAGTGGCAAGTGCATTTTTCAAACCAAAGGGCATCACTGTAAATTGGTAGTGCCCTCCTATAGTTGAAAATGCAGTCTTTGGTTTAGCATCCTCAGCCAATTTGATCTGCCAATACCTTGCAGTCAAATCGAAGGTGCTAAGATACTTGGCAGAAGCCAGTGTATCAATGAGCTCACCTGCCCTGGGTATAGGGTGAGCATCGGTTTTTGTTACCTGATTGAGCCCCCTGTAATCTACACAAAACCACATCTCCCTCTTTCCATCTTTGGTGTGAGGTTTTGGTACAAGCACAACTGGGCTAGCCCAGGGGCTTTCAGAAGGTTCAATCGCCCCTAAGTCCAACATTGTCTGCACCTCTTGTTTAATGCAGTCCCTGACATGGTCAGGCTGCCTATAAATTTTACCTTTGACAGGCAGGCTGTCTCCAGTGTCAATTGTATGTTCACACCAGGATGTTGTACCTGGTATAAGTGAAAAGAGGTCTGAAAACTGACTTAAGAGATTGATGCCATTGTCTTTCTGTTCTGCAGTAAGACAATCTGCTAAGACTATTCCCTCCACTAAACCATCAGATTCAGTGGTGGAAAAGAGATCAGGGAGAGAGTCACTCTCTTCTTCCTGTCCCTCATCTGTTGCCATGAGCAGGGTGAGATCAGCCCTGTCATAGTAGGGTTTTAGGCGGTTGACATGGATCACCCTAAGGGGACTCCTGGCAGTGCCCAAGTCTACCAAATAGGTAACCTCACCCTTTTTTTCAACAATTAGATGGGGTCCACTCCATTTGTCCTGGAGTGCTCTTGGGGCCACAGGCTCCAATACTCACACCTTCTGTCCTGGGTGTTACTGAGTCAGGACAGCCTTCTGTTCATGCCATTGCTTTTGCAGCTCCTGACTGGCCTGAAGGTTTTTACTGTCCTTTTTTATATACTCAGCCATTCTGGATCTTAGGCCAGGTACATAGTCCACTATGTCCTGTTTAGGAGCTTTTAAAGGTTGTTCCCAACCCTCCTTTACAAGAGCAAGTGGACCTCTTACAGGGTGCCCAAAGAGGAGTTCAAAGGGGCTGAAGCCCACTCCTTTTTGGGGTACCTCCTTGTAAGCAAAAAGGAGGCAAGGTACCAGGACATCCCATCTCCTCCTGAGTTTTTCAGGGAATCCCATTATCATACCTTTGAGAGTTTTATTAAACCTCTCAACCAGACCATTTGTTTGTGGATGATAATGAGTTGTGAACTTGTAAGTTACACCACACTCCTTCCACATTGCTTTTAGGTATGCAGACATGAAGTTGCTTCCTCTGTCTGACACCACTTCCTTAGGAAAACCCACCCTGGAAAAGATTCCCAGGAGGGCCTTTGTCACTGCAGGAGCTGTAGTGGTCCTTAAGGGTATGGCTTCAGGGTATCTTGTGGCATGGTCCACTACCACCAAGATAAATCTATTGCCTGAAGCTGTTGGGGGGTCAAGAGGGCCAACTATGTCAACCCCTACCCTTTCAAAGGGCACCCCAACCACTGGAAGTGGATTTAGAGGGGGCTTTGGAGTGCCACCAGTCTTGCCACTGGCTTGGCAGGTCACACAAGATTTACAAAAGTCGTTTGTGTCCTCTGACATATGAGGCCAGTGAAACAAGGTGACAAGTCTTTCCCAAGTTTTCGTCTGGCCCAGCCAAAGGAATGTCATGAGCCAGGGTGAGAAGAAACTCTCTGTACTGCAAGGGAATGACCAATCTCCTGGCAGCTCCAGGTATAGGGTCCTTTGACTCTGTGTACAAGAGGTTGTCTTCCCAGTACACCCTATGGCTATCACTGACATCTCAATTCTGCTGTTTGACAGCTTGCTGTCTCAAAACCCTATAATGTGGGACAGGTTTGCTGTGCCACACTCAGCTCTTCCCTGGCAGGCCCCCTGCACCCAAAAGCTCAGCAGTGTCTGCTGCCAGCTCCTCTGGTGTAGGTTCTGCACAGTGAGAGAATTCCTCTTCCTCAAAAGGGGAATCATCTGTAGAGGGAGGGATAGTGGGTTGGGATTTACCCTTTCTACCCCTAGTTTTTGGGAGCACTTGGTCCATTGTTCCAGGATCCAAGTTTCCCTGTCCTTCTTGCTTCTTGGCCTGAGCCCTTGTCAAAGCAAAAATATGCCCAGGAATGCCCAGCATTGCTGCATGAGCCTCCAACTCCACTTCTGCCCAAGCTGATGTTTCCAAATTGTTCCCTAGTAGGCAATCTACAGGTAATTCAGTGGCTACCACAACTTTCTTTGGACCAGTAACCCCCCCAGTTGAGATTCACAACAGCCATGGGGTGGCTAAGAGTGTTGTTATGAGCATCAGTCACTTGGTACTGCTGACCAAGTAGGTGTTGATCAGGGTGGATCATTTTTTCTATCACCATAGTTACACTGGCTCCTGTGTCCCTGTAGGCCTCAACCTCAACACCATTGATTAGGGGTAGTTCCTTGTGCTTATCAATATTAAGGGGACAAGCAACTAAGGTGGCAAAGTCAATGCCACCATCAGAGACTAAAACAGCCTCTGTGGTCTCCCTAACAAGACCACCCCCAACTACATTGCCAATAGTGAGCCCAGCTACACCCTTGGATTGGCTATTAGTAGTAGACTTCCCACCACCACTGCTATTACTAGGGGCACTAGAGGTTGCAGTTGGGGTTGTGGTGGTGGGAGGTTTGGTGTTTTCTTTGGACAAGTGGAATCACTTGCCCAATGGCCTTTGACTTTACACAAATAACACCAAGGCTTTTTCTGATTGTTTGAAGAGGATTTGGACCCACCACCCCCAGAGGATTTTTTGTGGGCCTGATGAAGACTCAGAATGCTTACTTTTGTCCCCACCCTTCTCAGCAGACTTACCATCCTTCTTCTTGCCTTCCTTGTCACCCCCTGTATGAACTTTTCTGTTCACCCTTGTTCTGGCCCATTTGTCTGCCTTATTTCCCAATTCATGGGGAGAGGTCAGATCAGAGTCTACTAGGTATTGGTGCAACAAGTCAGACACACAATTGTTAAGAATATGCTCTCTCAGAATAAGATTATACAGGCTTTCATAGTCAGAAACTTTACTGCCATGCAGCCAACCTTCCAAGGCCTTCACTGAACAGTCCACAAAATCTGTCCAGCCTTGAGAGGACTCTTTTCTTCTGGTGTCTCTGAACTTAATCCTGTATTGTTCAGTGGTTAAGCCAAATCCATCCAAGAGTGCATCCTTCAAAACTTTGTAATTATAGGCATCACTTTCCTTGACAGTAAGGAGCCTATCCCTACCCTTTCCAGTGAAGGATAGCCACAAGATAGCAGCCCACTGCCTTTGAGGGAACAACTGTACAATACAGGCCCTCTCAAGTGCAGCAACCACTTATTAATATCATGCCCCTCCTTGTAAGGGGGGACTATCTTATGCAGGTTTCTGGAATCTTGCTCTCTAACAGGATTACTATCTGAAACATTGCTGCTGCCACCATGGGGCACTAACCCCAATCTCTGTCTTTCCCTCTGTATGTCTAGGGATTCCCTGTCTAAGGCCAGCTGTTGTTTAAGCTTCAGTCTGGTCTCTTCCAACCTCAGCTTTCTGAGTTCCCTTTCCATTAGGTTATCCTCAGGGTGGGTGGCAGGACTTTGTAAGACCCCCCCCCCCCCAAGTTTCTTCAGGGAACTCCTCTGAGTCCGACTGGGAAGCTTCCCCTTTTTCTACCCTCTCCTGAGATGGGCCAGACTGATAGAAAAAGGTTTAAGGATAGTGAGAGAAAAAGTTTTAGAACTTTAGAAAGCACAGAGAAAAAACTTTTTCAAACTTTTAGAAAACTTTTAGAACTTTTCAAAACTTTTCAGAAACTTTGTTAAAAGTTTTAGAGTAGAAAAGTAAACTGTTTTGGTTAAGTGTACATATACTGAACTATTTGGTATAATATTTTTCTATGAAAAGCAACAAATGACAAAGTGGTAAAGCAGTTACAAGTACTTATTCCACCGCTGCCACCAATGTAGGAGGCTGGCTTATTAGTAGAATAGAGGTGTTTCTAGCAGCTTAGGCTGATAGAAGGTAGCTATGGCAAAGCAGCTTAGGCTGAACTAGGAGACATGCAAAACTCCTACTATACCACTTATATCATATAGCACAATACCATAAGAAAACACAATACTCAGAGTTACTAAAAAATAAAGGTACTTTATTTTTGTGACAATATGCCAAAAGTATCTCAGAGGATACCCTCACTTAGGAGGTAAGTAATATACACAAATTGTATGTACACAAACCCAAAACAGGTAAGTAACAGTGAGAAAAGTAGTGCAAACAATGTAGAATCACAATAGGATGCAATAGGTAAACATAGGTCTAGGGGCAGCACAAACCATATACTCCAAAAGTGGAATGCGAATCAGGAATGGACCCCAGACCTATGGGAGGTTGTAGAGGATCGCTGGGACTGTAAGAAAACAGTAAGGGTGTCCAAAATAACCCACCCCAAGACCCTAGAAAGTAGGAGTAAAGTTACCCTACTACCCCAGAAAGACACAATAGTCGTGATAGGGGGATTCTGCAAGAACCACAAGCACCAGCAAAACACTGAAGACGGATTCCTGGACCTGAGGACCTGAAAAGGAAGGGGTCCAAGTCCAAGAGTCGCAATAGTGTCCGGGGGGGGCAGGAGCCCAGAAAACTCCAGATGAAGGTGCAAAAGGGCTGCCGCCGGGTGCAACAAGCCAAAGATTCTGCAACAACGAAAAGGGCTAGGAACTTCTCCTTTGGATGGGAGATGTCCCACGGCATGGTGGATGTTGCAGAAGTGTTTCCATGCAGAAATACCACAAACAAGCCTTGCTAGCTGCAAGGGTCGAGGTAGAGGTTTTTGGGTGCTGCTGGAGACCAGGAAGGACCAGGATGTCGCCCCTTGGAGGAGGAGACAGAAGGAGCACTCAGCAACTCAGAGAGCCCCCGCAGAAGTAGGCAGCACCTGCAGAAGGACCAGAGCAGGCACATAGAAGATCTGTGAACTCAGAGTCACAAAAGGAGGGTCCCACGATGTCAGAGTCCAACTCAGTGGGTTGAGCACTGCAGGACGGAGTGCTGGGGACCCAGGCTAGGCTGTGCACAAAGGAATCCTTGGAGAAGTGCTCAGAAGCCGGAGCAGCTGCAAATCACGCAGTACACAGGTTTGCTGTCTGGCGTGGGGAGGCAAGGATTTACCTCCACTAAATTTGGAGAGAAGGGCCACTGGACTGTGGGAGACACTTGGACCCAGCTCCTGTGTTCCAGGGACCACGCTCGTCAGGATGAGAGGGGACCCAGAGGACTGGTGATGCAGAAGTTTGGTGCCTGCCTTAGCAGGGGGAAGATTCCGTCGACCCACTGGAGATTTCTTCTTGTCTTCCAGTGCAGGGTGAAGGCAGACAGCCCTCAGAGCATGCACCACCAGGAAACAGTCGAGAAAGCCGGCAGGATGAGGCGCTACAATGTTGCTGGTAGTCGTCTTGCTACTTTGTTGCTGTTTTGCAGGCATCCTGGAGCAGTCAGCGGTCGATCCTTGTCAGAAGTCGAAGAGGGAACTGCAGAGGAACTCTGGTGAGCTCTTGCATTCGTTATCTGCGGAATAGCCCAGAGGAGAGACCCTAAATAGCCAGAAAAGGAGGTTTGGCTACCAAGAAAGGAGGTTTGGCTACCAAGAGAGGTAAGCACCTATCAGGAGGGGTCTCTGACATCACCTGCTGGCACTGGCCACTCAGAGCAGTCCAGTGTGCCCCCAACACCTCTGAATCCAAGATGGCAGAGGTCTGGGACACACTAGAGGAGCTCTGGGCACCTCCCTTGGAAGGTAGTGGTCAGGGGAGTGGTCACTCCCCTTTCCTTTGTCCAGTTTCATGCCAGAGCAGGGCTGAGGATCCCTGAACCGGTGTAGACTGGCTTATGCAGAGATGGGCAGCATCTGTGCCCATCAAAGCATTTCCAGAGGCTGGGAGAGGCTACTCCTCCCCAGCCCTTCACACCTATTTCCAAAGGGAGAGGGTGTAACATCCTCTCTCAGAGGAAATCCTTTGTTCTACCTTCCTGGGCTGCCCAGACCCCAGGAGGGCAGAATTCTGTCTGAGTGGTTGGCAGCAGCAGCAGCTGCAGTGGAAACCCGTGAAATGCAGTTTGGCAGTACCCGGTTCTGTGCTAGAGACCCGGGGGGTCATGGAATTGTCCCCCCAATACCAGAATGGTATTAGGGTGACAATTCCATGATCTTAGACATGTTACATGGCCATGATCGGAGTTGCTATTGTGACGCTACACATAGGAAGTGACCTATGTGTAGTGCACGCGTGTAATGGTGTCCCCGCACTCACAAAGTCCGGGGAATTTGCCCTGAACAATGTGGGGGCACCTTGGCTAGTGCCAGGGTGCCCACACACTAAGTAACTTGGCACCTAACCTTCACCAAGTTTGGGTTAGACATATAAGTGACTTATAAGTTACTTATGTGCAGTGATATATGGCTGTGAAATAACGTGGACGTTATTTCACTCAGGCTGCAGTGGCAGTCCTGTGTAAGTATTGCCTGAGCTCCCTATGGGTGACAGAAGAAATGCTGCAGCCCATAGGGATCTCCTGGAACCCCAATACCTTGGGTACCTAGGTACCATATACAAGGGAATTATAAGGGTGTTCCAGTATGACAATGAGAATTGGTGAAGATAGTCACTAGCCTGCAGTGACAATTGTGAAAGCAGAGAGAGCATAAACACTGAGGTTCTGTGAGCCTCAGTGATACAGTGATACAGTTAGGCACCACACAGGGAACACAAACAGGGCATACATTATGAGCACTGGGGTCCTGCCTAGCAGGATCCCAGTGACACAAGTGCAAAAACAAACATACATACAGTGAAAATGGGGGTAACATGCCAGGCAAGATGGTACTTTCCTACAGCAAGGTTTGGTGGGAAGAACACACATTTTGTAGGTGAGCCTGGCAACGTCTACATTTTGCTTGCTAAAGACAATAGGCTAGGTGAAAGGATATCTGCATTGGGATAGCCTGAGGACCATGGGCACTAGTGCATGCACGTAAACTATGGACCCCAGCCGGTATTAAAATATTGCCACAAAAGAGGTACAGCACGTCTACCACACCCCTAAACCCCAGTGTCACTGCACCTGCTACACTAAAGTAGTGTTTAGGTCTCCACATTCCTCATTTCCTCATTAAAATACTCTTTCCTTGTCAATTCCCTATCTCTACCCCTCTGTCCTCTCTTCTCCTTCATCCATGTTATACTCTCTTCTCTAGCCCCTTCCTCAGTCTCTCTCTTACCCCTCTTCTGTCTCTCGCCCATCATCTCCTTCTACTCTTCTCTCCTTATTTCTGGTTCATTTCTCTTCCTTTTCCCTTTGCCCACTTTTGCTCATCTGAATCACCTTTCTCTTTCTAGTTTAACCTTATTTCCTCTGTCTCCTTTTCCTGTCCTCTTCCCTGTTCTTTCAGACTCTTTTTTTCTTCATTTCTTTTGTCTCTCTACTTTATTTTTCCCTTATCCTCTTCTCCTTCTGTACCCCTCTTCCTGTAAACATGGCTAAACCCCTGGCATACACTAGGGCATATTTACAAGCTCCTTAACCTCTTTGCGCCACACTATCGTATTTTTTTTTTACACTAATGAGGCGTTAAGGAGGCCCCCACCGTACGCCATATTTACAAAGTGGCACAATACATGCACTGCGACACTTTATAACACCTTGTGCCACATTATATTTGCACCAGGTATAATGTACGCAAGTAGGGTGGGTTCTCATACGTCACAATTTGAAAAGATACTGCAAGCCATTCTAGACACTAAGACCACCCTGAAAGCTAAAATAGGCTCGGTAACAGAAGATCTCAACATACTTCGTACTGATCAACACACACTGGCCGACAGGGTGTCTGAACTTGAAAAAGACACTGTAACCCTTCCCCGCTCTGTGAAAGATCTCCAATTGCAACTAGCTCATTTATCAACAGAAGTGGACTCCTTAAAACAAAGAGCTGAGGATGCAGAGGGCAGGTCCCATCGCAACAACATTCGGTTGGTGGGGTTCCCTGAACGTACCGAGGGCCTCAGCGCTGAATTATTCATAGAGTAATGGCTCACAGACATAATTCTTAAAGATAATATCCCGAAGTTCTTCTCCGTTGAGAGGGCTCACAGGATCCCCGGCAGACCCCCCGCTTATAGTAAGACTCCTTAACTATCGAGATAGAGATCTTATCCTACAGCTATTCCGCAAATCTGGCCCGGTAAGCTTTTAAAATGCGGTGATTACAGCTTATCCAGACTTTACAGCAGAAGTACAGAAGAAGCGAAATTCTTTCTACAGTGTTAAGACAGGCCTCTGCAAACACAGCATCAAGTATGCGTTGATGTTCCCAGCCAGACTCCGGGTGCAGGATGACACTCGCTCATTTTTCTTCACCACTCCGGAAGATGCCTGGTCCTGGCTGCATGCCAAGGGTCTAGCCGACCCGTTAGACACAAGCACCCAGGATGATAATAGGTCTTTCTCCATGCCGGGTCACAGGCAACGTAAAAAACAAGGTGCTAAACCTTCGCCTGAACAGGCACAGACCGAACGCTCCCGGCTCCTGCGGGCCACATCTAGATTTGTTAACGCATCACCCACTGCCTTATCCACACAAACGGAAGTGGATCTGGAACAGGACGCAAACTCTGACTCAGCGGAGTCCACGCGAAGTCCTTTCCTCACACCACGTGCTGCGGACGACATCTGCTAAGCAGTTAAGTTCCACCTACTCCTGCTCTCCGGATGCGTTGGTACGACTCCCCCCTTTTCTGGCTGCTCAGTGGCTAATGGACGCCACTATGGTTTCCTCACTGCGGCGCACGGCCCACGTGCGTCCCCCGGGCAGCGTACTTTGCACCATGAGTAACCCGGGTAGGGTAAATCCATGACTCTGCACCAATGCCCTCTGGCACCCCCCTGTTCCATATGGATCATTCTCTCAAGCCGGCAATCGCCGGAATTGTCTTCTATCTTTTAGTAATTCAATTGTTGTTATATTTCGTTTTAGAGTGCACCTTTTTATTTGGTGGTTAGTTTTGTCACATGCTAGTTAATTGCAAATGCGGCAGCAAACGTACATGTCATATCTACTATAGCAATAGGATTACAGCTTACAATATAGTAGTCATCGACTGGCCAATCTTAGCGGGTAAGCGTCACAACATTTTCATAATGGGGGTAGAGGATACCTACTCCTCCGGTTACACGGAAGCTACAAAAACATTATGGCCACCCAAACGCACCAAGGTATCTTGAAATATAAGATGCTCACATGGAATATTAGAGGCATGGCAACCCCACGGAAACGTCAAAGGGTCTATGCCTTTCTCAAGAGGCATCGAGTACACATAGCTCTACTACAAGAGACACATCTCTCTAAATCCACGCTGGAAAACACACGTTCAAAATTGAAAGGTCAATTGCATGGCACCACTTCTTCGTCTTTTGCTCGTGGAGTAGCGATTTGGATTGCTCCTGGGGTCCTATTTGCCTTATCTCGCACACAGTGCGACCCAAATGGTAGACATGTGATACTCGAAGGCACCCTTGACGGGTCCCCTTTAGCCCTGGTTGCACTGTCCTCCCCAAATACAAATCAACGCGATTTTCTATCCACGCTCTCCACCACTAATCTCAGCGACCCCACACTAGAGTGCATGTGGGGGGGCGACTTCAACAGCGTCCTAGACACTCAAATAGACCGCTCGTTTTCCCCACTCACCACTGCCCCTTCCAATCGCGCCTCACAAGCACTAGCAAGCTGGGCATCAAACAATGGCCTGAGGGATGTATGGAGGGTGGGCCATCCCACCCACCGCGAATATTCTTACTACTCCCCCGTACACAAGCTACATACCAGAATAGATATGATTTTTGTATCTGCAACCGTAATTCACAAAGTATGCATGTCCGAATACCTAGCGCGCACTATTTCAGACCATAACCCTTTATGTGTAACAATGGCCTGGGGCCACATGCACACTTGTATACCAACATGGCGATTGCAGCCAGAAGCTCTTTTAGACCCCCCCTTTCAAACAGATATGTCCAAGAGACTAGCTGATTACTTCCTGCTGAACCAAAACACAACCTCATCCCGCACTATAGAATGGGATGCCCATAAAGCTGTGATACGTGGACATTGCCTTGCAGCCACGGTAGGGGTAAGAAAAGCACTCACCAAAGAATTACAAGATTTGGAGGTAAAACTCCGGAAAGCAGAGAATGCGATCGCCAGAGACGAGTCCACACTAACAACATTGAACTCTCTTAGGGCTGCCCATAAGGAAGCAGACAACAGATTAGGCAAACACGACTATAGACATTACATGACAAGACAACACCCTGAGGGAGACAGGTCGGGCAGGCTATTCGCTTGGCTGACCCGCCAGCCTCCGCAGCCAACACCCATCGGTGCAATACGTCTAAACCCTGATGTCATTGTCAACATAAACAAAGCCTTTTCTACATACTACCGCACCCTTTACATGCCCCCCCCCTCCGCCGGAGCAGCACCTCACTGACATACTACACCTTGTCTCTCAAAACCAACTTATCCTCGATAATACCGCTACTCTGGATGGCCCTATTACTATTGAAGAGCTGCGCTTAGCTCTGTCATAAATGGCACGCAGCAAAACCCCCGGTTAGGACGGTCTACCGGTAGAATATTTTAATTCCCACGCTATCCATCTCCTACTCCCACTCATAGAGGTATTCAACGAAGCACACCACAACTTACAATTGCCAGACTCTATGGGCGAGGCTTTGATAATCGTTCTTCCAAAAGCGGGCCGTGACCCTCTCGATGTTAAATCGTACAGGCCGCTCTCCCTACTCAATACAGATTGTAAGTTATTAGGGAAAGTACTAGCAAATAGGCTCCTCCCCTACCTACCAAGCTTGATACACCATGACCAGTCCGGCTTTATTCCTGGTAGAAGTACCTTCTTAAATATCAGAAGACTGCTACACATAATGCACAGTAATACAAACATTGAAGTGTGGCCCTCTCCCTAGATATTGAAAAAGCGTTTGATACGTTAAGCTGGAATTATCTCCTGTGCACACTAAAAGCGTTCGTTTCGGTTCCGGCTTTATCAGCTGGATCAAAACGCTCTACTCCATGCCCACATCCCGTGTCAAAAATGGTCGCACTATCTCCAAAGCATTCCCTATAGGTAGAGGCACCAGACAAGGCTGCCCACTATCTCCTTTGCTATTTGCCATTGCCATGGAACCATTAGCAATTAAACTACGCAGCTACGCACACATATGGGGCATTCCGGAGTCTAACACTTATCACATTATATCCTTATACGCAGATGATGCCCTAATATACTTGCGCAACCACTCTGCCTTTATGGTAGAGGTATTGCAGTTGCTGGACTCCTTTGCCCTCGCCTCTGGTCTGCATGTCAATTGGTCCAAGTCAAGTATCTTCCCTCTCACCTTCATCCCGATCAACCTCCACATGGCACTTACACAATATAAATTACCGTGGTCACATGCAACCTTTAGATATCTTGGGGTGCAGATTTATCACTCTATCACAGATCTAAAAGAGGGCAACATTGACAGGGTACTCGGCTCCACCCGCAGCTCAATACCATTTTGGAGCTCGCTCCCCCTATCCCATATGGGTCGGGTAGCGATAGCCAAGATGCTTATCCTTCCAAGGTTTTTATATTATTTTACTGGCCTCCCGTTGTGCCTACCACGCTCGTTCTTTAGCAAACTGCATTCAATATTAACCGACCTACTCTGGGGCAAAGATAGACGTAGAGTAGCGTTGACTATAACACAACACCCGCAGGAGACGGGTGGGCTGGGCATGCCTAACTTCGAAAGTACTACGCAGCTGCTCAACTGTCGTGGCTATCCACATGGCTTCAAGATACTCCGTCCGCTGAAAGCATAATGTTGCAGACATATATAGCCCCGCAAAAGTTTCTGTTTACAATGCTATCTGGCCCTCCCCCCCTGCTCCCAAAACTTATACTGTTAGAAGCAGCTCGCTTCTGTTGGCGCAGATACGTCCAAAGCAAGACTCCCTCTCCCCCTTATTCACCCTTGCTACCGCTATTTCAATTGCCGGGCACCCAAACCCTCTCAACACATCATGACACGTGGGAAATAAACACACTGACGGTGGGCGATTTATACTCTAGCTCCGGGATGCACACCTTTGCGGAACTGGTGTCTACCGGAGTGATGCACAAGGGGGCCTTCCTGACATACAGCGCCATTAAGCGGCTACTTAATAACCTCTGGGGTGTTGGCAACGCCGAGCCTCCTGAGTCCCCATTACTTACCGTCATCCTCACCATAGGTAGCACAAAAGGTATTATAACTAAACTATATAAAGCATTGCTAGCAGCGGTTTGTACCACCATGCCGCATGCTAAGGCACGCTGGGACTCTGTCCTCCCCTCACCACTACCACAAAAGACCTGGATCGCAGCTCTTGCAATGATCAAATCAATATCCCGTAATCCTCGCCTGCGTTATACCCAATTCAATTATATTCACCACTCATATTTGTCCCCAGCCTGCATCCAAATAATATACCCGAGCACAACCCCGACATGCCCAAGATGCGCTACTCCGGCAGCTGACTTTTACCATATGGTTTGGAGTTGCCACTCAATAAACTCGGCCTGGCACCGCGTTACGGACGTTACAGCAGACATCTCATCCCACACCCTGTTGCCCACGCCAGACTCCTGCTTACTTGGCATACGTCACCGCACTAGAGCGGATAAACAGATACACAGATTTATAGTTTTAGCATTTGTTGTTTTCAAACGACTAATAGCAACGCATTGGAAAGCTCCACACATCCCTTCCCAATTGTCTTGGCTTTGTGACATACACAGCCGTGCGCAGGCTGAAGTCCAGACACTTCACTCATTGCAACACAAGGGTCTCATTCTGGAGGGCCGCGAAGTTTGGGACACTTTTGTGGTGGCAATAGAAGCTAGGGATGACATGTACCCCCCGTGAACGGGGCACCATATATAGCTATTACAGTCCTGGTTGACACCATCAGCACGCTAATTAAGCTGCCCCAATCTCACTCAATCTCACTCATCTTCACTTTCAACATCCTCATCCCTCTCCTCAATGCAATTTCGCAACACATCAGGACACTTTCTCTGCGGTCAAATCTTCATGCAATCCATACCTAGTTTAATTAATATTACTCTTGCCCTGTATCCCGTCAAACCCCGCAAAACATAATCCACACCTCAATTATGACCCCTGTTCTATTCATACATATTAGCTGTACCCCTTCTTTTTCCTTCCCCCAACTTCTGTTGGGGATTGCCTATACTAGCAATGACATTAATAGCAATTAGCTGCATCTTTAATTGGCAATTAGTTAATACATAGTTTTGAAGTTGAATGTTGCTTTCTTTTTTTTTTACTTCCATGTTGTTTTATATTTGTTTTTTTAGTTCTCCCCGTCCCTTTTGACAACTTATTGTGTAATAATGCTGTGCAAGTTTATATAAGTAAGCAAATGGATCGCCAAATTATTAACAGCCAATGTACTGTTGTGTGAATGTTACGATTAATAAACAGATTTAAAAAAAAAAAATAAGTGGGGTGGGTTCCCACGCAGGGAGGCCCAAAAAATGGCACAGTGAAATCTACAAGACTTCACTGTGCCAATTTTCTGTCATTGCTCAGAGGAGGCGTTAAACTGACGCTCCCATAATGACCTATGGGCCTCCCTGTGCTTTGCTGCACTAGCGCAAAGTGCCACAATAGCGTCATAAACTATGGCGCTATTTTGCTAACGTGAGCCATGGTGTGCTGTATAGTAAATACCGCACTACCATGATGACGTTAGGAGGGGGCGTAAGGCGACGCAAGAAAAGTAGCACATCAGAGCTGATCCGCCACTTTCTTGTAAATATGCCCCACTGTATCTAAAAAAATCAGAACAGACCGTCTTTGAAATGGTGCATTGCACCAGCTGCGCTAATAATAGCTAGGCCCTAGATATCTAGTGTTGGAAATGTTTTATGTTTGTTTGGCACGTCCTGCTTTTTTCAAGTTTTGATTACATTGGAAGAATTTGTGTATTTTCTTGCAGTTCCATTGACATGGACCGGAGCCTTTTCAGAAACTCCTTTTTAATCAACTTACAGATGTTGAACATTTTTGGTGATTAATTAGTTAACTCGCTTATAGGATTCAAGTAGAAAACACTTTTGGTTACGTATTTTCTGTCAGCGTTTATCTTCTCTGTGTTTCATTGCCACATTGGTCTTTACATTTTCCTGCCAACTCTCTCGATGTCAGTAATTGTTTCATCGAAGGATTTCAGTTTTTGAAGATTTTGTTCATGTCGACCCTGTTCAGTGGTACTGCTCCTTCAATGATGTTTGAAATGTGGCAGTAAAATATTTCGACTGTGTTCACGGGACTCACCACAATCCTCAGGCTGAGCCCATCCTTGGAAAATATCACTCGGTCCTCTGAATTATCTAACTTGTCCAGCGGCGGCCGCTGAATATCCCAAGGGGAGGGACAGGCAGGGGGGGAGGGATGGTGACGGGGGGGGGAATAAAAAAATAGTTTTAAAAAACATACTTCTCTTCCCGTCACCGCCGCCTCCTGCTGCCTCTCTCCTCTTCTTCTAGTGTCCCAGCATTCTCTGGGACACCAGCACAGGATCCACCGCAATGCTGGTGCTGCTTTCATGCTAAACCTAGCATAAGAGCAGTGTGAGGATTGGTCTGAGCAGCTTGGACTGCCACTTAGACACTGCCCTGGGGTCTGTGCAGTTTCTCTAGCCCGGCTGTGTTCACAGCCAGGTTGGAGAAACCTAAGTGCGCATGTGTATTTGGCCAGTCTGAGACGTCCAGCCAAACACACATGCGCACTTAGGTGCACTTTCTTCTCCTCCCCCCTCCCGTGGCCCAGCCAGCCCCTCCCTGAACATGCTGCTGGCTGAGCCAGGAGCTGAAAGATAAAACAATAAATAAATATTGTTTTATCTTTCAGGTCCTGGCTCAGCCAGGGGGGTGATGCTACTTCACCATTGCGAAGGAGAGACCCCTGACTAAGTAGTAAGATTGGTTTGGGGAAGCACACATTTTGGAAAGAAGGTGGGCAAAGGGATGCATTATTTCTCTAAAATGGGCTTCAGTCTCCAATGGAATATAGTGGCTGGGGGTGTGTTGAGTTCAGCACGCCTTATGGGGAGCAGACGGCAACATCTGCCTCCATTTTGTACGTTCCAAGCATATCTCTATTTTTCTGCCCATTGCCCTTGGGTTTAATCAATCTTACTGCAGCCTTTTTGACCATAACAAACTGGGAGTGTAAGAGCAGGTCCCAGGCCCATCTCTCCCCGTGTTGCTGCATTGCTCTTGCTCCTGTCTTCTCCTTGCTTTATCCTTGTTTTTTCTCTTCCTTCTCCATGCTTTTTCCTCCTTTCCACTGCTTTCTTTTTGCTTTCTCCCCATTTTTGTGTTCCTTCTCCTTGCTTTTCCCTCATTTTCACTGCTTTCTCCTTGCTTTTCCCCCTAATTTTTTGTATGCCTTCTCCTTGCTTTTCCCTCGTTTTCACTGCTTTCTCCTTGCTTCCCCCTCATTTTTGTGTGCATTCTTCTTGCCTTTCACTGCTTTCTCCTTTTTCCCATGTTTTTTTGCAGTTTCCCCATGCAACACCGGACCATCACCTCACTTCGGATTACTCAAGGGCCCTTAAGACCTGGCTGTTCAGATGAGCCTCTGGGACCTGCAAGCGCCTGCATACCCTGGCGGGGGATTAGCCACGCTTAACAAAAGCTGTTTGATTGATAAGGGTACATGGCTTTTACTTGTACCCCATGGTCAGACTTCCACATACCCTTGACCCCCTCTTGCCCATGGTTGCCTACAGACCATACACACGTTTAAGACCACCCCAACTGCCATGGCCATCCAGTAACTCCTGGGACCACTAGAGGAACTGAGGCAGTTCCTTGTATTCAGATGAGACTGAAGATGAACTCTGCAGCACATCTCAGACATTTCAACTGATGAGCGCCACTGCCTTGTGGTACTGTTCCACCCAAGGAGAGGGCCAGTCCTGGGATCTTGAGAAGCCTTGCTGCTGAGATGTGAAGATTGGAGTTCTTCTGGCCTGGAAATGAGAGAAGGTGCCTGAGTAACTGAAGCCAGTGTTTAGGATGGCCTGAGTGAAAGCGCCTGCTGGTCTGATCTAAGAGGCACCTCTGATGTCTACGTCACTCTTTATATCATCACAGGGCTTAGTGAAATGTGTGGCCATTTCTCAGACATAGCACAGCAAGTTTCGTAAGTATGTAAGTCTCTGTCTGACACCTTGTCTCATTGACAAACATTGTCAATAGTGAAAGGCTGATACCCACAGAGACGTTTCTGGGGCCCTTGATAGAGCCAGCTCTCTCTTGCAGAGCGTCTTGCCCGCTTGTTGGCCTTGAATAATTCTTTAACAGATAGTTTTCAATAGCATTTTCCTTTAATTTATGTTTAATGTGGGTGATGTGTGAGAGTCTGTTACAGACATTTTGCAGACAAATGTTGTGTTTATGTTTCATGCAACATCCATAAAACTTTTCTTTTAGATCAAATCAGAACCTCAGATATGAGAGGGTGTTACAGAGATTATTGGCAGTAATATTAGTGAGCTGCAGCTGTGTTACAATATTGAAAACATACATTATTATCCCTAAGTATTAGATGTAAACAAAGTTAGAATTTGGACCAGTGTGCCTGTGCCTTGTGCCCTGTCAGTGACCCGGCCTAAAAGGGCGTAAAAAACGGAAAATGGACAATACATTCAAAGCTGTTCCGAACTGTGGCCCCAAAAATACGTTCAGCCCATGGCCCCCAAAATCCTTAAGATGTTCCTGGACACCCATATTGGTCTGGGAGTTCCCAGATTCTCTGTTCCATAGGCTTACATTGGCCATACTTACATTATAGCTTTGTAAGTAGTGTGCTACTGTTTGAGGTTAGGTCGGCCCCAGAAGATTCTAGTAGCTTCTCCTTTTGGACGCATCTTAATTTTATGCTCCTCTTGCTTGTTCTTGTAAAGATGGATAGCTCTGAAAAGTGCCCTTTATTGAGTGTAATTACTTTGCATCTGAGTTCCAAACCTTTGTCACTTAGAAATTAGACCTTTATCGGCTCAACCCTCTAACACCCTCAAGAGTCAAGAAGACCAAAGTAGGAAAATCTGACCCCCCCCCCCCCCACAATGAGGCGTTTCATGGTTTCCAAGCCTCTTCAGTAACTCAGCAGAGAGCTGCCCCGGTGGCTGGAGGAAAGACCTAAAAAGCTGCTGGGTCTTAACTGGAATCTAGATTCACTCGCTGCATAGTTTCTTCATGTCACTCTATGGTAGAGGTCTTCAAACTAGGGGGGGGCTCAAGTGATTCCAGGGGGGGTGCCAGGCTCTGGCCAAAAGAGGCATTATGCAGATAAATGTGCTTTGTTTTAAGCAGAAAACAATTTATTGCATTTTTAAAACGGTAACATAGCTTAACTGCAATGTTTAAATAAGTCTACACATGTTTAAACATTGCCATCTTAATAGAATAATTGTGAAAATTTCTGAGGGGGGGGGGCAATGATTCATTTTTCACTGGGGGGCGCAGCATTAAAAGTTTAAAAACCACTACTCTATGTGAACTCGAGTCATACAGTGAGAGTAGATATATGTGTGACTTGGGACATCTGATGGTTTTCAAAACTCCTCGCTTCCCAGCTTAAGACATGGTATCATCATGGTGCTATCAGCAAAGATCTCAGTGCTACGAGTGCCACGGATCGTTTTATTCAACCAAACACCAGCTGAGGATATGGTATCATCATGGCGTTGTGGCTAAAGGGTTCTCACAGCGCTAGACATGCCTCGGAGCACTTTATTCAACTAACCCCCAGCTCAAAACATGGCATCATCATGGTTTTGTGACAATGGATCTCACAGCACCAGGAGTGCCTCAGAGCCCTTCATTCAACTAACCACCAGCTTAAGACATGGTATCATTCTGGAGTCGTGGCTAAGGGGCTCTCACAGCGCTAGACATGCCTCAGAGCACTTTATTTGACTGAATGCCAGCCTAGTACATGGTATCATCGTGGTATTGTGACTAAGATACTCAGTGCCAGGCGTGCCTCAGAGCACATTATTCGACTAAATGCCAGCCTAGCGCATTGTTATCATCGTGGTATTGTGACTAAGGAACTCATAGTGCCAGGCGTGCCTCAGAGCACTTTATTCGACTAAATACCAAACATGAGAGTTTCTCAGCCAAGCACCACAGCAGAGGCAAACCGTGCCTAAAGGGAGAGGCAGATTATTTAAGTAAATCTGTGCATCTAAGAGCAGGGTGACCATCCTCGTGATAAACAGATAATGTAACCAGTGCAGATCTCCCGACAGGTGAGCCCTGGGGCATCAACTCCGCATACACACTGCCATGTAGGACAATACCTGTACCATGCACAACAGTGCTTGCCAATATAGGGCCTGCTATTGATCTTGGCGGACGGAATATAGTGCTTGGGACTGGTAATAAGGAAACCAGGCTCTTTACGGAACACCTACATGCACAGGGATGTGGGGCAGCGCAGGTGGGTCTCAGCATCAGACGGTAGACATGAAGCTGGACACAAAGGTATCAGAGACCACAGCTTCCGGTCAGGGGTTCTTGCGGCTTGATGGTGGGAGCAGTACAGGAATCTTAAACAAGTTGTCTCTGTTACATTTACGCTTCTTCGGTGTTCACCAGCTAATAAAGTATTTGCATTTGAACTTCTTAAAGTCACAACCGTTGTTATTCCAGAGAATACGACGGTGCCCGGCAGTCTGTTATTGAAGCAACGAGTGGGATTCAGGTCGCAACAGGGGTGTGTGAAGTTTGTGTAGTTCAGGAATATTGGTCTTGGTGTAGGTCCAAGAGTCTACTGCCAAGCACAGCTTTTACACAATATATAATTTTTATATCGGTTTTCTACCTCATATTATTCAGTAAAGCGTTCCCTAAATTATAAATTAACTGTTCTTCACTCCACCTCTCATTACCTATTCTCAAAATAGGTTGCAGCCCTTTACCTCGAAAGTGGTTCAACACGCACAAGGGGAGGGTACTCTAAATTAAAGTCACGTACAAAACGATGAAAATGTGCCGTGTGAACCACAAAAGTAAACATTTGCACGCAAACTGCCAATTAAAGACAAGTTTCAAACCCTTGCTTACTTTTAATAGTTTTTAGCAGTTTTAGCAAAGAAAAAATCTTTTAGTTGTGGCGTTTGCATACCAATAGTCAATATTACTAAAACTGTTAATATAATTATTATATTGACTGATTACTCCTTTGCTCTTATGCCTTATTAACAGTCCTTCTTCTGAAGGGATATTATCGTACACACGTTTAATAAAATATGGTTTCCCGAAGGCTACATCGTATAGACTGTTGTTTCCTGCAGTACAGTCTTATGACAAGTGGAGGGCACTCGTGTCACGCAGAAAAGTTACAGTAAAGGGTTCGTTTAGGAAGATACACTGTCCATGAGCTATGGAATCCCATAAAAGTCTGATTTAGGTGTTCTTCAGATGTGATCACCAGGGGCATGTGATAAATATTTAGGTACAGGTGCTTTCAGTCGTGTATGGTGGGGTGTCTGTTGGGAATTTTTACACAGGCAGACACGCTTAAAAAATGTTGATTATTTCACATACTACTGTTCATTCTCTCACTTAATGCATCTACCAATCCTCATTCCATCCCACTCTCCGCTGTCTTTTAAGCCCCTCTCGTGCGCCCTGCTTGTCGTATAATGTATTGTAACATTATGTGTCTGCGTGATTATTGGACCCCCCCCCCCAATCTTATTAACCAACCTAAGCTCTAGTGATCATTCTAGATATTCTTAGTTTTTAGGGAATAGTATTTGGATGTTGTAGATTACTGCGCCAAAATCCACAAGTCCCAGTAAATAGCAGGCTTTGCCCTATTATTAAATCCAGGCAGGTTTGAATTTACCGAAATTTAAGGAAGGGTGAGACATTTAGGGCCAACTTTACAATAAAGTGGCGTATCGGTCCCGATGCGCCGCTTTTCTTGCGTCACCCCTGCACCACCTAACGACACAATGGCTGCGCTGTATTTACAATACGGCACACCGTGGCCGTCGTTTCCACAATAGCGTCATAATTCATGACACTATTGTGGTGATTTGCTGGATTAGCGATATAAATTAAGTCACTAGTGCAGCAAAGGACTAGGGAGGCCCGTAGGTTACTATGGGCCCGTCACTTCAAAGCCTGTCCTGAGCAGGTGTTAAAAATGACGGAAAAATGTTGCAGTCAAACCTTGTAGATTTCACTGCACCATTTTCTGCAGCCTCCCTGCGTGGGAACGCCCCCTTGTATACATTATGTCTGGCACAGGCAGGATGTGGCGCAAGGGGTTACAAAGTGGCAATATGCAAACATTGCACCGCTTTGTAAGTATGGCCGGGGGAAATGGCCTCCTTAATGCCACATTAGCATAAAAAAACAATTACACTAGTGGGTGCAAGGAGGAGGAAGGTCCTTGTAAATCTGGCCCTTAGTGCACCTGGTTATTGCCAGGCGCGAGAAACATCACGCCGCTTGTAATTGCGAGTCTTCCGCCAGCAGGCGCTTGCGCAGGCATCCCAATTTAACCGGGCACATGTGATCAGGCTCCAATTTAAACGTATCGATGTGATCAGCCTACCCACACGTATGAACATCAATTCAACAACATGCGAGGGGCAGCGGAAGTGACATCACACGACATTTAACCTTTAGTTTCTCTTACACATGCATGCTTACACATGCACACACATTTACTCATACCATATTCCAGCAAACTGTACTCCATTCTTTATTGCTCTAATAGCAAATAATATTTTTTTTTCACTATTAGAGTAATAAAAAACTGACAGAAAACAAGTTAAGTGGAGCTGGCCTTGTGCTCCTGGCACTGAGTTTGCTTCCTCTGAGGACAGGAGTCGCAAAGGGTGTGCCAGGGATCACACATGCGACCCCTGGTGACGCCTAAATGACGTCCATGCTCACAAAGAGTCATGGTGAAAATATCTCTTGCGACAAATGTTCTATTCAAACTTGTCTACTGTGCATCGTATCCTCTGCAGCAAACATTGTGTGAAATGAATCAAGCAACTGAAAGGTTTGCAAAGGCCTAGGCCATACCTGTTGGTAGGAAAGGAGACATGGCCCCATCATTGGAGAGGAAGCCCCCTTGGCCTCTTCGGGTTTATTTGTAGGAAGTATTAAATGCTTGGCCAAACTTGGAATGACCACAAATGGAACAAGCAATAGTGATTAAATAGAATAGGAAAGAGCACTTACCTCCCAGAAGCACTTGCAGCCTGGGAATGTGATCACCAGAAGGATAAAGTGCAGAATATCACAGAAGCACATCCCGTGAAGACACACACCCCAGAGCCACGTAACTAATACCTGAATCACCCAAGATAAGAGCATTTCTAAAAATGAACCTATCAGGTTCGTGAAGAAAATGCAGCACTCATTCACACTCACTACTGTCTGACCTGAATGCTCAAAAGGATGACCCTAGCCGGTCACTCGCATGGGGAAGCTGGCGACCCGGATGGGGAAGGTCTAGCGTGGTGCGGTATCCACACACATTAGAATAAACCCGGGCACGATCCGAATCGCCAATGATGGAGGGAGTGGAGAGGGCAGTGGCGGCTGGTGATCCCGGAAGTGATGGGGCATGATACTTGTCACGGGTTCACCTCATTGTTTTCAAAATTGGCTTTGAGTGCCCTCACACTCAAATGGTCCTGATTTGAACCTCTGAGTTACAGATGTTCTGCTTTAATAGTTCAGCAGGCGCAGTTGCACCAGGGCTTCCGTGTCCTGCAGCAACCGCACCTGTTGCACCATTTATAAAGGGGCACCTGACTCACTCCCACTCCCTCCAAAAATCCCAACTCACTCTAATTCACTCTAACTCACATTGTTTTGCTCACTCCCTCACTTTTCCATATTCATACACGCTCTCAGTCTTTGATTTTCACTCTTTCATTCTCATTGACACTCTCAGACACATTAAACACACACTCTCATTCACTCTCAATCACTCTCAAGCATACTTTCACTAACACATGCGCAGAGAAACAACACTGTTTTTTAACTTACCTTTCCTACTTTGTTGCCAACTCAGAGGCTTCGTGGCCCCAGGGAGCAGGAATCAGGTGCTGGAGATTGGAGCCAGTAAGCCATGATCCTTAACTAGGAGCCGGAGCACCAGGACCAGGTTTCAGAGAAAGACCCACCTCAAGTCCTTTCCCTGGCTCTTGGTGAGATTGGAGCACAGCCCTATGGGAAGCCAGGGGTCCCGCCGCCGATGATCTGCGTGGCTGTTAGCTGCTCTCAGGAATGCACTGATCTGCGTCCTGACAGCCGCATTTTGGCAGATATACTCTGCTGCCCGAGGCGTGCGTAGTGTGTCTGCTAGATAAAAAGGATTGTGTCTGTGTTAGGGGGTCGCAGTTGAACTGCGCCCCTCACAGGAGCGATCCAGAAATGCACTTACAGAGCGCTGTGTTTCTAACACCCACACACGCACACATGCACGCACAGGTGCACGCACACCCAGGTGAAGACACGTGCACATCTGTCTGCCAGTCTGAAAAGACATGCTGCTTCTCAAATGCTCTTTGTTCAATTTTCTAGATAAGACAGGTCTCATTTCTTTGACACATAACTTCTTACAGGAGAAACATGTAAAAGTCTCCTTTTGTAGATCAGTACACCACACATCCACCACAAATCACAACAAGCAAATGTGCACTCATTCACTTAAACTCCTAACCTATTCTTCACATAGGAGGCTTACAGTTACTTTGGGCGCTGTTCAAACTGCTCTCCATGTATATCACTCTTTTCTTATTCTCAGACGTGCAGTCATTCGTGATCTAGACTCCTCCTGGCAGACCCACCTTATCTGGGTGTGGATCCATTTTGGAGGCATTAGGTAAATACATGTATTTTTACATCGACGAATATGTGCCATTGCAGGAGAGCTATGTAAGGGACAGCACCTATGTGGTGAACTTATTTGAAGACATACCCTTTAATGCTGCCTCTCTTTACACTAACATTCCACAGGAGGATAGTACTACCATCATTGAACCAACGTCCACAACCTGTACGGGTTCCAACAGGCCTTGTTACCTCGCTCTTACGCATTGCATTACGGAGCAATTATTTTAAGTATAACAACCAGTATTTGCAACAGTGCTCCGGTACCTCAATGGGAGCTACTTTTGCTCCCAATCTGGCAAATATTTATGTTGATTTTTTTCGCACAGACATGTCTTGTCTTCCACCAATAGTTACCTGACCAACTTTAAGTGTTGGAAATTATATATTGATTGTATTCTTGTGATCTGGTCTGTCGCTCAACGAGAAATACAAGATTTTGTAGCATATTTGCACCAGCTTCAAGAACATCTTCACTTTTTCCATTAGTAATTCTGAAATAGCTTTCCTAGACCTTATGATCAAGCACAGGGAGGGGAGACACTACTCAAGCTTATACCGTAAACCTACGGAAAGGGACACCTTACTCTCCTATAACAGTCACCATCCGAGGGCTCTTAGAGATGGTCTGCCTTTTGGCCAGCTTCTACGTCTCATTGAAATTGCTCACTAAAAGAGACTACTTCAGAGAGGCATATATACTACAGGAGAGACTTCTCTTCAGAGGTGACTCTAAAAAGATTGTAAGAGCAGCCATGAAGCAAGATGCCCCAGGGATGAACTATTACTTACCAAATCTAGAACACCAATAGAGAGACTAGTACGTAAAACCACTTTCTGTCCACAAACCAACAGAATTCGAAAATTGTTTAAGGAAGTTGGCAGATTTTACAGAACATTGACAGTTCATTGGAACCAACAATGTTTGCCTTCAAGAAAGGCAAGAGTATAAAGGATCACCTTGTTCATTTAGCAAACAGAAACATGAACTCTAAGGAGTTCTTAATGTTAGAAGCAGCCTAGAGCCTCCCATTTGTGACCCAAATTTAAGAGGGTCTAGTGCCTCCCTGGATACATAAGCGTATTTTTTTATGATGCTAATGTGGCTTAACAAGGCTAAATTCTCCACGCCAAATTTACAAAGTGGCGCTCTGCATGCATTGCACCACTTTTTAAACCCTTGCCTGAGCCAGACATAATGTATGCAAAGGGGGGCATTCCCCCATTAGGGGGTCTGCAAAAGTGGAGCAGTGGAATCTAAGAGATTCCACTGCTCCATTTTTTGTGACATTTTTTAACGCCTGCATAGAGCAGGCGTTAAAAGAAGGCACACCATTATTGATATTGGGCCTTCATGTACTTTGCAGGATTAGCACCAACATTTTTGGCGTAAATGTGGAAAAGTACAACAATAGCGTAAAAAATGTTGACGCTATTGTCTCTAACCAGTGCCATGGGGCGTCATATGTTTAATACGGGGCACACATGGTGGCATTAGGAGGGCGCTAAGGTGCACAAGAAAAGTGGCACTGCATGTAATGTAGCACAACTTTTCTTCAATTTGTGCCTATTACTTTTAAACATGCCTCACTAAAGGTGGACCTAACATTTTTCTCTAACTGCAATTCTAAAAATGTTGTATATGCCATATGGTGCCCTTGCACAGCAGATTAAGACTTGTATTTGCCAGCCTTTTAGCCAGATTAGGTGTTCAGCCACTGCTGTCCCAATGGTATCACATTTCCTAGAAAATAATCACTCAGCAAACAACTTCAGGTGGCAAGTAGTTGATCTCGTTGCAATCCCAGCAAGAGGTGGAGACATCACAGTGATCCTCAAGAAAAGAGAGGTGAGATGGATTGGGAGTTGTGATTTCATCAATCAAGGACTCAGTACAGCAGAAGAGTGGCACAGATATGTAGCTGGTTTGGTGGATTAAGAAGAAACCATGAATTATTCGTAATCACATTAAAGCATGGACTCTTTGTTTTATTACATTGATGTATGGTGAATAGAGGCATCATGTGTTTTTTATCTGACCAATGAAGTCCAGTCTCCTGACAGGGTGTCACTTTACTCACGTACCAGTTTTTGCATCATGTTAATCTCACGTTTTGACTATCGTGGTTAGTTATCTGGTTGGGTTATCTAGAAGGGGCTCTTTGTCCTGTGCCAATGATGGCTATTGTGCCATTTGGATATAACATTGGAGTATCTCTTCTTGTGTACGTATACTCACGTAACATGAAGTTATAGTTACTGCTCTGTACCGGCATGTATTCTCCTCTATCAAGAATTTAAGGGCTTTATTTTCCCAGTCTTCCTGGGTACATTCTTTTAATTCGCACAGGAATCTATGTCTTGCTTATAAATGCCTAGTGATTGTTTCCATCACCTGGTTGGTCTAATTACTGTTCATGTGATTATATAATACCCCTGTTTATAGGATTTCTCTCTTGATTGTATCAAGCCCAAGCTTCTCTTGGGTTACTTAATTATTTAGTTGTGATTGTTTCACTTTGTTCATCCTTCGACCTCTCTAGCCTTCTTCTATTGTGTGTAGAGTGTGCACACCCCCTTTAGGAAGTAACACTCTTTAAATCAGCGTTCCAAGCCTCGCTTGGAACCACATCCTTATCTGGTTATCGGCATGGCATGCATCAAGCCTGTCCCAACTGAGGTTGCAGGTGTCCCCTTTTATTTGTTTAGTCCTGATGAGACCCTGTATTGTTTAAAGGGTCAAAACGGCGTTGACTGGGCTCACAACGAACCTAATAATGTGACCCTTTGAATTGAATTGGGTCACAAGAATGGACTTTGATTAACCTGGTTTGTTTAGGCCATTTTTTCAATCAATTACTGAGTCATATATAGTGCGAGCTAGTCACCCTGGGTGAGTCTCTAGGCACTGGGGGGTGCTGGTGGTTGAAGAGCCAGGTCTTGAGGTGCTTACTGAAGTCCTTCAGGGAATGGGAGGGGCGCAGGTGGAGGTGGGGGTGGAGGCCGTTCCACGATCTGGCGGTGAGGTGGGAGAAGAAGTGACCTCCGTAGCATTCACAGTGGATGCGGGGGACGTGGACCAAGGCCAGGGAGGCTGAGCGGAGGTCTCTGGTTGGTTGGTGGAGAGTGAGGTGCCAGTGGAGGGCCCTGAGGTGGGGGGTGATTGTGAGAAAGTAGCCTCTTTCTAGCCTTGTTACCCCCACTTTTGGCCTGTTTGTGAGTGTATGTCAGGGTGTTTTCACTGTCTCACTGGGATCCTGCTAGCCAGGGCCCAGTGCTCATAGTGAAAACCCTATGTTTTCAGTATGTTTGTTATGTGTCACTGGGACCCTGCTAGTCAGGACCCCAGTGCTCATAAGGTTGTGGCCTATATGTATGTGTTCCCTGTGTGGTGCCTAACTGTCTCACTGAGGCTCTGCTAACCAGAACCTCAGTGGTTATGCTCTCTCATTTCATTCAAATTGTCACTAACAGGCTAGTGACCAATTTTACCAATTTACATTGGCTTACTGGAACACCCTTATAATTCCCTAGTATATGGTACTGAGGTACCCAGGGTATTGGGGTTCCAGGAGATCCCTATGGGCTGCAGCATTTCTTTTGCCACCCATAGGGAGCTCTGACAATTCTTACACAGGCCTGCCACTGCAGCCTGAGTGAAATAACGTCCACGTTATTTCACAGCCATTTTACACTGCACTTAAGTAACTTATAAGCCACCTATATGTCTAACCTTTACCTGGTAAAGGTTAGGTGCAAAGTTACTTAGTGTGAGGGCACCCTGGCACTAGCCAAGGTGCCCCCACATTGTCAGAGCCAATTCCCTGAACTTTGTGAGTGCGGGGACACCATTACACGCGTGCACTACATATAGGTCACTACCTATATGTAGCTTCACAATGGTAACTCCGAATATGGCCATGTAACATGTCTATGATCATGGAATTGCCCCCTCTATACCATCCTGGCATAGTTGGCACAATCCCATGATCCCAGTGGTCTGTAGCACAGACCCTGGTACTGCCAAACTGCCCTTCCTGGGGTTTCACTGCAGCTGCTGCTGCTGCCAACCCCTCAGACAGGCATCTGCCCTCCTGGGGTCCAGCCAGGCCTGGCCCAGGATGGCAGAACAAAGAACTTCCTCTAAGAGAGGGTGTGACACCCTCTCCCTTTGGAAAATGGTGTGAAGGCAGGGGAGGAGTAGCCTCCCCCAGCCTCTGGAAATGCTTTGTTGGGCACAGAGGTGCCCAATTCTGCATAAGCCAGTCTACACCGGTTCAGGGGACCCCTTAGCCCTGCTCTGGCGCGAAACTGGACAAAGGAAAGGGGAGTGACCACTCCCCTGACCTGCACCTCCCCTGGGAGGTGTCCAGAGCTCCTCCAGTGTGCTCCAGACCTCTGCCATCTTGGAAACAGAGGTGCTGCTGGCACACTGGACTGCTCTGAGTGGCCAGTGCCACCAGGTGACGTCAGAGACTCCTTGTGATAGGCTCCTTCAGGTGTTGCTAGCCTATCCTCTCTCCTAGGTAGCCAAACCCTCTTTTCTGGCTATTTAGGGTCTCTGTCTCTGGGGAAACTTTAGATAACGAATGCAAGAGCTCATCCAAGTTCCTCTGCATCTCTCTCTTCACCTTCTGATAAGGAATCGACTGCTGA
The DNA here is from genome assembly GCF_031143425.1 of Pleurodeles waltl. Classification (NCBI taxonomy): domain Eukaryota; kingdom Metazoa; phylum Chordata; class Amphibia; order Caudata; family Salamandridae; genus Pleurodeles; species Pleurodeles waltl. The sequence continues at coordinate 176,955,568 of NC_090441.1, read as the reverse complement.
CCGCGCTGGAAGCCTGCAAACCTGCAACATAGTAGCAAAGACGACTACTGCAACTCTGTAACGCTGATCCTGCCGCCTTCTCGACTGTTTTCCTGCTTGTGCATGCTGTGGGGGTAGCCTGCCTCCTCTCTGCACCAGAAGCTCCGAAGAAATCTCCCGTGGGTCGACGGAATCTTCCCCCTGCAACCGCAGGCACCAAAAAGCTGCATTACCGGTCCCTTGGGTCTCCTCTCAGCACGACGAGCGAGGTCCCTCGAATCCAGTGACTCTGTCCAAGTGACCCCCACAGTCCAGTGACTCTTCAGTCCAAGTTTGGTGGAGGTAAGTCCTTGCCTCACCTCGCTGGGCTGCATTGCTGGGAACCGCGACTTTGCAGCTACTCCGGCCCCTGTGCACTTCCGGTGGAAATCCTTTGTGCACTGCCAAGCCTGGGTCCACGGCACTCTAACCTGCATTGCACGACTTTCTAAGTTGGTCTCCGGCGACGTGGGACTCCTTTGTGCAACTTCGGCGAGCACCGTTTCACGCATCCTCGTAGTGCCTGTTTCTGGCACTTCTCCGGGTGCTACCTGCTTTAGTGAGGGCTCTTTGTCTTGCTCGACGTCCCCTCTCTCTTCAGGTCCAATTTGCGACCTCCTGGTCCCTCCTGGGCCCCAGCAGCGTCCAAAAACGCCAAACGTATGATTTGCGACTAGCAAGGCTTGTTGGCGTCCTTTCAGCGGAAAAACACTTCTGCACGACTCTCCAATGCGAGAGGGATCCGTCCACCAAAGGGGAAGTCTCTAGCCCTTTTCGTTCCTGCAGAACCCTCAGCTTCTTCTGTCCAGTAGAAGCTTCTTTGCACCCGCAGCTGGCATTTCCTGGGCATCTGCCCATCTCCGACTTGCTTGTGACTTTTGGACTTGGTCCCCTTGTTCCACAGGTACCCTATATTGGAAATCCACAGTTGTTGCATTGCTGGTTTGTGTCTTTCCTGCATTATTCCTCTAACACGACTACTTTGTCCTTAGGGGAACTTTAGTGCACTTTGCACTCACTTTTCAGGGTCTTGGGGAGGGTTATTTTTCTAACTCTCACTATTTTCTAATAGTCCCAGCGACCCTCTACAAGGTCACATAGGTTTGGGGTCCATTCGTGGTTCGCATTCCACTTTTGGAGTATATGGTTTGTGTTGCCCCTATCCCTATGTTTTCCCATTGCATCCTATTGTAACTATACATTGTTTGCACTGTTTTCTAAGACTATACTGCATATTTTTGCTATTGTGTATATATATCTTGTGTATATTTCCTATCCTCTCACTGAGGGTACACTCTAAGATACTTTGGCATATTGTCATAAAAATAAAGTACCTTTATTTTTAGTATAACTGTGTATTGTGTTTTCTTATGATATTGTGCATATGACACTAAGTGGTACTGTAGTAGCTTCACACGTCTCCTAGTTCAGCCTAAGCTGCTCTGCTAAGCTACCATTATCTATCAGCCTAAGCTGCTAGACACCCTATACACTAATAAGGGATAACTGGGCCTGGTGCAAGGTGCAAGTACCCATTGGTACTCACTACAAGCCAGTCCAGCCTCCTACATTGGTTGTGCAGCGGTGGGATAAGTGCTTTGAGACTACTTACCACTCTTGTCATTGTACTTTTCATAAGAGAAAAATATACAAAACAAGGTCAGTGTATATACACATAGCCAAAAAGTTTTGCATTTCCTCTTTTCACTCTTTTCTAAGTGCTGAAAAGTACTTCTAACTTTCTAAAAAGTTCTAAAAAGTTTAAAAAGTTTTTTTTCTCTGTCTTTCTAAAAGCTCTGACAAACTTTTTATCTTTTACTATCACTTTAACTCTCTCTAAAAATGTCTGGCACAGGCCAAAATGTTGATCTGTCCAAACTTGCATATGACAACCTTAGCTGGAAAAGAGCAAGGAGTCTCTGTATAGAGAGAGGTTTGAGTGTTGGGAAGAATCCTTCCTTGGAACTGTTACTTAACATGCTTAGAGAACAGGATAAGGCCATAGGTGCCTCATCTGTTGAAAAAGTACCTAATAGTTCTCAATCTGATTCAGGGACTCCCCCAGGAAAAGATTCAGGAAAGAAACTTCCTAGCCTGCCCATTACTAGACAGTCTAGCATAGTTGGTAATGATGATGAGCCACACCATACAAATAGTGTTGTCTCACAGCATAGCAAAAGCATTTATTCTCACCATACTGGTAGTGATGTTTCTGTTAGCCAAGCTGTTAGGGTGGCTTCTGTAAGGGACAGGTCTACTTCTGTCCATTCTCACCATACTTCTGTTTCAAGGCATGTCCCTCCCACCCACCCTGATGACAGATTGTTAGAAAGGGAGCTCAATAGATTGAGAGTGGAACAAACCAGACTGAAGCTCAAGAAGCAACAGCTGGATTTGGATAGACAGACTTTAGAAGTAGAGAAGGAGAGACAGAAACTGGGTTTAGAAACCCATGGAGGCAGCAGCAGTATTCCTCATAGTCATCCTGCAAAAGAGCATGATTCCAGGAATCTGCATAAGATAGTTCCCCCTTATAAGGAGGGGGATGACATTAACAAGTGGTTTGCTGCACTTGAGAGGGCCTGTGTTGTACAGGATGTCCCTCAAAGGCAGTGGGCTGCTATCCTATGGCTATCATTTAGTGGAAAAGGTAGGGATAGGCTCCTTACTGTGAAAGAAAGTGATGCCAATAATTTTACAGTTCTTAAGAATGCACTCCTGGATGGTTATGGCTTAACCACTGAACAATACAGGATAAAGTTCAGAGAGACCAAAAAGGAGTCTTCACAAGACTGGGTTGATTTCATTGACCATTCAGTGAAGGCCTTGGAGGGGTGGTTACATGGCAGTAAAGTTACTGATTATGAAAGCCTGTATAACACGATCCTGAGAGAGCATATACTTAATAATTGTGTGTCTGATTTGTTGCACCAGTACCTGGTAGACTCTGATCTGACCTCTCCCCAAGAATTGGGAAAGAAGGCAGACAAATGGGTCAGAACAAGGGTGAACAGAAAAGTTCATACAGGGGGTGACAAAGATGGCAATAAGAAGAAAGATGGTGAAAAATCATCTCAAGATAAGCATGGGGATAAGGGTAAAACCAAAGATCCCACTTCAAATCTTAAACACTCTTCAGAGGGTGGGGATAAAACTAATTCTTCCTCTTCTTCTCAACCTGCACACATTAAAAAGCCTTGGTGCTTTGTGTGTAAAAACAGAGGCCATAGGCCAGGGGATAAGTCATGTCCAGGTAAACCCCCTGAGCCTACCACCACTAATACATCAAGCTCTAGTGCCCCTAGCAGTAGTGGTACTAGTGGTGGGACTGCTGGCAACAGTCAAGTTAAGGGTGTAGTTGGGTTCACTTTTGGGTCCATAGTAGAAACTCAGGTAGTCAGTCCCAAGACAGTTTCTGTCACACCTAGTGGCATTGGCCTTGCCACACTGGCTGCTTGTCCCCTTACAATGGATAAGTACAAGCAGACAGTTTCAATAAATGGTGTTGAGGCCTTGGCCTACAGGGACACAGGTGCCAGTATGACTTTGGTGACTGAAAACCTAGTGCACCCTGATCAACACATCATTGGACAACAGTATAAGATTATTGATGTCCATAACTCCACTAAGTTTCTTCCCTTAGCTATAATTCAGTTTAGTTGGGGTGGAGTTACTGGCCCTAAGCAGGTGGTGGTATCACCTAGCTTACCTGTAGACTGTCTCTTAGGTAATGACCTAGAGGCCTCAGGTTGGGCTGATGTAGAGTTTTATGCCCATGCAGCCATGCTGGGCATCCCAGAGGAATTGTTCCCTCTCATTTCTACTGAAATGAAAAAGCAAAGGAGAGAAGGCCTGAAAACTCAGGATCCCTCTCCATCAACAGGTAAAAAGGGTATCACAGTATCCCCTAACCACCCTACCATTCAGGATACCATTCCTGTGGTGGGAGAAACCTCTCCTGGGGTGGCACCTGTTCCAAGGGAATCATCAGTTGGCAAAACTGGACTCCCTGAGGTGGAAGTACCTCTCTGTGGGATAACTAACATTGGTGAGAAAAAGAGCACCATTTTAGTTAACATGGAGCATCCCTCCAACCCTCCCAGAGAAACTTTAGTGCAGAAACCCTGCACTGCCTCACAACACTTAGGACAGCATCCCTGCCCTAGTGTGGAGCTGATAGGACAGCAGCCCTGCCCTGCTCCAACCCAAGAGAAACAGCATCCCTGTTCTCTCTTCCAGCCATATGGACAAAGTTTTTGCCCAGCTATGGCTTTTCTGAGACAGCATCCCTGTCTGGCATTTCCATCACTACAAATAGGTTCAGTGGACAATTCCCACTGCTCTAAACTAAAACTTACTGATAGAAACTCTGAAAATACATCTTCACATTGTTGCTTAGCTAAAAAACTTCAAACAGGGTGGTTTACATCCCCACAGGGAAGTAACCATATAGTGGATGATAAAGGGAGTAACCAGTCTATTGCAGAGCTACTCTCTACTTATCACCACTTAGACAATAAAGTCTCAACTGGCCAAGGTTAGCCTTATTGTCCTTCGTTTGGGGGGGGTTGTGTGAGAAAGTAGCCTCTTTCTAGCCTTGTTACCCCCACTTTTGGCCTGTTTGTGAGTGTATGTCAGGGTGTTTTCACTGTCTCACTGGGATCCTGCTAGCCAGGGCCCAGTGCTCATAGTGAAAACCCTATGTTTTCAGTATGTTTGTTATGTGTCACTGGGACCCTGCTAGTCAGGACCCCAGTGCTCATAAGGTTGTGGCCTATATGTATGTGTTCCCTGTGTGGTGCCTAACTGTCTCACTGAGGCTCTGCTAACCAGAACCTCAGTGGTTATGCTCTCTCATTTCATTCAAATTGTCACTAACAGGCTAGTGACCAATTTTACCAATTTACATTGGCTTACTGGAACACCCTTATAATTCCCTAGTATATGGTACTGAGGTACCCAGGGTATTGGGGTTCCAGGAGATCCCTATGGGCTGCAGCATTTCTTTTGCCACCCATAGGGAGCTCTGACAATTCTTACACAGGCCTGCCACTGCAGCCTGAGTGAAATAACGTCCACGTTATTTCACAGCCATTTTACACTGCACTTAAGTAACTTATAAGCCACCTATATGTCTAACCTTTACCTGGTAAAGGTTAGGTGCAAAGTTACTTAGTGTGAGGGCACCCTGGCACTAGCCAAGGTGCCCCCACATTGTTCAGAGCCAATTCCCTGAACTTTGTGAGTGCGGGGACACCATTACACGCGTGCACTACATATAGGTCACTACCTATATGTAGCTTCACAATGGTAACTCCGAATATGGCCATGTAACATGTCTATGATCATGGAATTGCCCCCTCTATACCATCCTGGCATAGTTGGCACAATCCCATGATCCCAGTGGTCTGTAGCACAGACCCTGGTACTGCCAAACTGCCCTTCCTGGGGTTTCACTGCAGCTGCTGCTGCTGCCAACCCCTCAGACAGGCATCTGCCCTCCTGGGGTCCAGCCAGGCCTGGCCCAGGATGGCAGAACAAATAACTTCCTCTAAGAGAGGGTGTGACACCCTCTCCCTTTGGAAAATGGTGTGAAGGCAGGGGAGGAGTAGCCTCCCCCAGCCTCTGGAAATGCTTTGTTGGGCACAGAGGTGCCCAATTCTGCATAAGCCAGTCTACACCGGTTCAGGGGACCCCTTAGCCCTGCTCTGGCGTGAAACTGGACAAAGGAAAGGGGAGTGACCACTCCCCTGACCTGCACCTCCCCTGGGAGGTGTCCAGAGCTCCTCCAGTGTGCTCCAGACCTCTGCCATCTTGGAAACAGAGGTGCTGCTGGCACACTGGACTGCTCTGAGTGGCCAGTGCCACCAGGTGACGTCAGAGACTCCTTGTGATAGGCTCCTTCAGGTGTTGCTAGCCTATCCTCTCTCCTAGGTAGCCAAACCCTCTTTTCTGGCTATTTAGGGTCTCTGTCTCTGGGGAAACTTTAGATAACGAATGCAAGAGCTCATCCGAGTTCCTCTGCATCTCTCTCTTCACCTTCTGATAAGGAATCGACTGCTGACCGCGCTGGAAGCCTGCAAACCTGCAACATAGTAGCAAAGACGACTACTGCAACTCTGTAACGCTGATCCTGCCGCCTTCTCGACTGTTTTCCTGCTTGTGCATGCTGTGGGGGTAGCCTGCCTCCTCTCTGCACCAGAAGCTCCGAAGAAATCTCCCGTGGGTCGACGGAATCTTCCCCCTGCAACCGCAGGCACCAAAAAGCTGCATTACCGGTCCCTTGGGTCTCCTCTCAGCACGACGAGCGAGGTCCCTCGAATCCAGCGACTCTGTCCAAGTGACCCCCACAGTCCAGTGACTCTTCAGTCCAAGTTTGGTGGAGGTAAGTCCTTGCCTCACCTCGCTGGGCTGCATTGCTGGGAACCGCGACTTTGCAGCTACTCCGGCCCCTGTGCACTTCCGGCGGAAATCCTTTGTGCACAGCCAAGCCTGGGTCCACGGCACTCTAACCTGCATTGCACGACTTTCTAAGTTGGTCTCCGGCGACGTGGGACTCCTTTGTGCAACTTCGGCGAGCACCGTTTCACGCATCCTCGTAGTGCCTGTTTCTGGCACTTCTCCGGGTGCTACCTGCTTCAGTGAGGGCTCTTTGTCTTGCTCGACGTCCCCTCTCTCTTCAGGTCCAATTTGCGACCTCCTGGTCCCTCCTGGGCCCCAGCAGCGTCCAAAAACGCCAAACGCACGATTTGCGGCTAGCAAGGCTTGTTGGTGTCCTTACAGCGGGAAAACACTTCTGCACGACTCTCCAAGGCGAGATGGATCCGTCCACCAAAGGGGAAGTCTCTAGCCCTTTTCGTTCCTGCAGAAACCTCAGCTTCTTCTGTCCAGTAGAAGCTTCTTTGCACCCGCAGCTGGCATTTCCTGGGCATCTGCCCATCTCCGACTTGCTTGTGACTTTTGGACTTGGTCCCCTTGTTCCACAGGTACCCTAGATTGGAAATCCACAGTTGTTGCATTGCTAGTTTGTGTCTTTCCTGCATTATTCCTCTAACACGACTACTTTGTCCTTAGGGGAACTTTAGTGCACTTTGCACTCACTTTTCAGGGTCTTGGGGAGGGTTATTTTTCTAACTCTCACTATTTTCTAATAGTCCCAGCGACCCTCTACAAGGTCACATAGGTTTGGGGTCTATTCGTGGTTCGCATTCCACTTTTGGAGTATATGGTTTGTGTTGCCCCTATCCCTATGTTTTCCCATTGCATCCTATTGTAACTATACATTGTTTGCACTGTTTTCTAAGACTATACTGCATATTTTTGCTATTGTGTATATATATCTTGTGTATATTTCCTATCCTCTCACTGAGGGTACACTCTAAGATACTTTGGCATATTGTCATAAAAATAAAGTACCTTTATTTTTAGTATAACTGTGTATTGTGTTTTCTTATGATATTGTGCATATGACACTAAGTGGTACTGTAGTAGCTTCACACGTCTCCTAGTTCAGCCTAAGCTGCTCTGCTAAGCTACCATTATCTATCAGCCTAAGCTGCTAGACACCCTATACACTAATAAGGGATAACTGGGCCTGGTGCAAGGTGCAAGGTGCAAGTACCCCTTGGTACTCACTACAAGCCAGTCCAGCCTCCTACAGTGATGTTGTTTCTTCTGGGTAGGTCGAGGACGAGTCTTGCAACAGCATTCTGGATGGTCTGGAGGTGGTTCATGAGCTGTTTTGTGGTTCCAGCATAGAGCGCGTTGCCATAGTCTAGTCAGCTGGAAATGAGGGTTTGGGTTTTCCTGGTAGAGATGGGGATCCAATGGAAGATCTTGTGGAGCATGTGAAGGATGTGGAAGCAGGCAGAAGAGATGGTGTTGATCTGTTTCTTCATGGTCAGTTGGGTGTCTAGGATGATCCTGAGGGTGAGTGCGTGGTTGGTGGGTGTGGGTGTGGGGCTGAGGGAAGCGGGCCACCATGTGCCATCTCAAGGGGAGGACTTTTTTGTCTGAGTTTAGTTTGAGGCAGTTGGTCCTCATCCAGGCAGCAATGTCAGTCATAGTGTTTTGGAAGTTAGTTCATGTGGTGGCAGTGTCATCTGTGAGAGAAAGAACGAGCTGGATGTCATCTACGTAGGAGACAATGTTGAGTCCATGGGTGCATGCAGTGTCTCCCAGTGAAGTAATGTAGGCATGTTGCAATGTGCTAATGTGTGTGCCTTATGAAAACTGTAGGTTCCACATTTGTTTTGGGGCTTTTCAAAATCATATATGAACCTTGCACAAGTACATTATATTGGTTTTAAGACTGATTTCAGTTTGAGTGCTTATTGTTTCTGCTAATTGAGGTTGTTTTTTTTTCCTTTTTTTCTTTCTACTGTTGTGATATCAATACAATTGTGTTCTGTGTCCGTTGTATATCCATTTATATTCCAATAAGAACCACTGTGCTTTAAAAAATAGCTCATTGATCTGGAACCTCAGTCTAAATCTGTTATAATCAATAAGTGTACTTATTCCATGGATGGCATTGTAGGTGTCGTTACTCTATAGGCCTGGACACGTGTTGGGCTAGAAACACTGAGCAAGATTGTTGTCTCTTCCCTACCACACAAAAGTCAACCTATTCAATAATGCACATGTTGTGTCCCCACTAAGAGATAGTCTCCTTAGCATATATGTCAGTCATTTGTCATTGTTTAGAGTGTACATGTCACTCTGTTACACCCCAGCCATCGTTTTTGCATGTATGTACCTGTCTATTACACCGCTGCCATTGTTTGAGTTTATATTGTCTATTACTCCGCTGCCATTGTTTGAGTTTATATTGTCTATTACACCGCTGCCATTGTTTGAGTTTATATAGTCTATAGCACCGCTGCCATTGCTTGAGTTTATATAGTCTATAGCACCGCTGCCATTGTTTCAGTGTATATAGTCTATAGCACCGCTGCCATTGCTTGAGTTTATATAGTCTATAGCACCGCTGCCATTGTTTCAGTGTATATAGTCTATAGCACCGCTGCCATTGCTTGAGTTTATATAGTCTATAGCACCGCTGCCATCGTGTCAGTGTATATAGTCTATAGCACCGCTGCCATTGCTTGAGTTTATATAGTCTATAGCACCGCTGCCATTGTTTCAGTGTATATAGTCTATAGCACCGCTGCCATTGCTTGAGTTTATATAGTCTATAGCACCGCTGCCATTGTTTCAGTGTATATAGTCTATAGCACCGCTGCCATTGCTTGAGTTTATATAGTCTATAGCACCGCTGCCATTGTTTCAGTGTATATAGTCTATAGCACCGCTGCCATTGCTTGAGTTTATATAGTCTATAGCACCGCTGCCATTGTTTCAGTGTATATAGTCTATAGCACCGCTGCCATTGCTTGAGTTTATATAGTCTATAGCACCGCTGCCATTGTTTCAGTGTATATAGTCTATAGCACCGCTGCCATTGCTTGAGTTTATATAGTCTATAGCACCGCTGCCATTGTTTCAGTGTATATAGTCTATAGCACCGCCGCCATTGCTTGAGTTTATATTGTCTATTACTCCGAGTGTATTACACCGCTGCCATTGTTTGAGTTTATATAGTCTATTACTCCGCTGCCATTGTTTGAATTTATATAGTCTATTACACCGCTGCCATTGTTTGAATTTATATAGTCTATAGCACCGCTGCCATTGTTTTGGGTGTATATAGCAGTCTGATGCACCTCTGCTATTGTTTCTGGTGTATGTCACTCTTTTGCACCTCTCCCATTATTCGCACTGTATATATATCAGTCTATTATTACACATCTGTCATCGTTTTGTGTATATATCAGTCTATGGCACCTCTGCCACTGTTTTGAATGCACTGCCATTATTTTCAGTGTACATATCAATATATTGTACATATGCCATTGTTTTGAGTGTATATATATATATATCAGTCTATTGGTCCTCTGTTTCAGTTTTAGATGTATATCAATATATTGCACCTGCATCATTGTACTGAGTGTATATATCAGTCAGTTGTCCTCTGTAATAGTATTATATCAATATATTACACCTCTGCTATGTAATGAGTGTATATATGTCTATTGCACGACTGCCATTTTTGGGGTGTATCAATCCATCGCACTTCTATCATTGCTTTGAGTGTATATATCACTATCTTTCACATTTTAGCGCTAAAAGTGTGATTCAGGGAAAGTTTCAAGGGGACTCCCGGATCTCAGTGTTCGCAGAAGTGAGCAGCTCCACTGAAAGGAAGAGGAAAGAGCTAGAAGCAGTGAGGACAACCTACCTGTACCTCTTGCCTCTCTGTAGAGAGCACAGGTCCCTTTTGTATAGATCTGCTCATCCTCCGTGCCCCTTCCCTGACGCTGGGGCACACGTCCATGAGTTGCTGGTCACAGCTGGGGAGATGGGTAGAAGGGAAGCATGGTGCACGGGTTTCTTTAGGTGCTCACTGCTTTAGTTTGCTAGCAGTATAAAGTAAAATGCAGCTATGCTGATCATATATAATCCCTAGAGACAATAAAACGAGGGCCCTGAAAAGAACTGAAAGGGATGTTGTCTTTTATATAGCAGGCAAACATTCATTGCTAGCAACATTTCTAATTTATGTATTCCCCCCATCACCTCCATGCCCCCCTAGTGAAATCACCAGAAATCCAGACTGACTTCTGCAAAAAACATTACGTGGTTAGAACAAGCCCACTCAGGGCACAATTCCTAAAAAAAGAAGTGCGAGGGACTAACCAAGTTAGGCAGTATGAAAATGAATTCACAGCATATGCCATCACGGTGCGTGACATCACAGGGGATGACATCAAACATGGTATCACAGGAAGTGGCATCAGCGGAAGTGGCATCACAAACCATGACTTTACAGGAAGTGACATCACAAGGTGTGACATCAGATCTTAAGATCTCACACATATGTTTAGCAGGTCTATCATTAATACATGCAAGCACATTATGAGTATACACATAAACACTCCTGATTTAAGCAGAAGGCTCATGCTTTTATAAGCTACACATAAAACAATATTGCCTTTTGTCTGCATAAAGCTTCCTTTACCCAAGGACTGAACAGAGTAACTCTTTTGCTAGCCTACATCACCAGGCATAATATTCCATATGTTGCACATTTCCATGTAGATGTGATTGCTTTTGCTGCCCACGCTCTCCACAGGTGGGACCGCTCTCCTATGCGAAGTATGCTTACTCATCCCTAACCACCACTTAAGGTGTCTGTGGTGGGCACCTGCACTCGTTGTATGAGACTGGGGCTCTTTTTCCAGCATGACCCAAAGCAAGATAGAAAGACGGAAAGGGAAGAAAGGAGAAAGAGAGATAGGAAAACAACGCTGAATTTGAAAACGATGATGAAGAAAGAACCAGCAAGAATAAGCAAGTGTAAAGTAGTGAAAGTAAAAGGTTATCACAAGCTTGGCATTCAGCAATGGGACCCTAAGAAGAAATTTGGAGTTCTGCATTTATGTGTTTACAAACTATACACTGTCCCCCAAAATATCTGTTCTACATTTAGCAGCAGACATTTCTCATGGTGTTAGTTGGCGTAATTGTATTTCAATCACCCTCACACTCACCAGCGCAACCCGACTACTCACCCTGACATCTGTACGACCAGAATACCCACACAAAGAATGGATCATGAATTTCAAAGTAAGTGGTTTCAGCTTCATATCAAAATAAGTGTAAGCCACCCAATATCAAAAGATGAGATGGAAATGGTGAAAAAAGTAACTCACAAGAAAAAGGCATATGCAATTCTAATCCCAACTAGCACTTTCAAGAGAATTATTGCCTTCAGAAGGAAATATTGGTAGTTTGTAGTGAAAAACTACCCAGGTGGGGAGATGTAGGTACAGTGAGAGCCACCAAAACTATGGCCAGTAGTCAGTAATCAGAATGTACACTAGACCATGCTTGCTAATAAGAACTTTGCATGTCCTAGACATGTTATACTGCCAAAATCTTGCACTGGAGTGGAGAAGGCTTACTTGTAACACTGACCTGTGGGCTCGCCTATTCACTGTAACCTCATCCTAGAGGTGTCAGTCCTAAGTAAGCGCACATGATCTTTCATTTCATACATAGCTTAACTGAATTACATCAGTTTTCCTGACCTAAGAGCTACATAACAAGAAAGCTACCCTGTGGCAATGGGTTATAATACAGTACATTGCAAACTTTACAGCATTGCTGCAGTAGGTAGTTGTGAGAAGGGAAAAAAACCAGACCACCTTTCCCCGACAGGGCAACAATGTCTTCCTTTCAAGGAAAACAGCTCTTCAACATTTAGTGATTCGAACTGGTAAATGAAGGACATAATTTCAAATGTTTGAAAATCATGTTTTGTTGTGGTGTGATGGATTGTAATACTTCTGGAGGAGCAAGCCAGATTATGCAAGGCAGTCCTTTTTTGAAGTGAAAAATGCAGTTGCAGCATCTTCCTTCCACCCACGCTCCAACCTCATGTGCCAAGAATTAAAGACAAAGCATTAACCTTTGAAGTAAAACAGGAGAAATATAGAGATGTCCATCTAATGTGAACGCAGAAAACTTGTGATCAATCCCAGCTTCCCATCTTGATCAAACTGTGTGATCCTAAGGAAATCTCTCTCTTGAGTTTGATGAGTAGGCTGCAATGCTGCACCATGTTTAAAAAAATTGAGGCCCCAAAAAGGATGCACTTGACTCTTGCATTTCATGTGCTTATGCTGGGCAGCCACACTCTAACCTCATGCACCAAGAATTAAAGACAAAACATTAACCTTTGATGTGAAATAGGATAAATAAAGAGATGTCCGTTTAGTGGGTGAATTGCATATATTGAACACGGAAAACCTGTGTGCTGCCCATGACCTCCGTATGCCAGGTGTGGGGGCCATGGTGATGATTGCAGGCTGTTGCCCTGGGGCATCGCTCTATAGAGAAAACAGGTGTTGCCCTGTGGGATGCTGCGACCTGAAAGGGCCATTACTCTGCGTGCACAGTTACAAACCCCATATGTGTGGTGAAGTGAGAAGGCTGTCACCCTGGTACAGTGTGCTGCTGTGAAGGAGAAGCAAGCTATTACCCACGTAGGAAGAGCAACGATTCGACTACAAAACAATCCAGGAAGACCCAAGACCTGCAACCGGATTCAAGGAGACTTTCTGCATACACAGAGGAGCCCCTCTAACGTAGCATCTAGATTTTTGCTCACCGCTGGGTCGCAGACACATGCCAGTTCACTCCGAATTTCCACTCCAGCAAGAGCAGGTTAGACTGAATACTGGGCTGCCAGGCCTCGGCGGCAACTAGCACTGATTGACAAGCTACGGCACGGAGGCACTCTGACTTTCTAAGGTGACTTCTTTCTAAGACTTGAACTCACTAGCGGGCCTAGCTGGAATGTTGCCTCACATAACTGGGTAATAACCACAATCCTTTGTCAGGGAAGTGGGACTCCAGAACTGACCCAGGAAAATCAAGTGTGCCTGACTTGAGAAGACCTTGTATGTTATTTGCCCACAAAATACATGTGTAGATATACGGGAACACCCATGCACCACCCATGCAATGCCTACCAGACACACAGTAATGCATGGCAGAGCAACATGCTACCTGGCATACTTTTTTTTTTACAAAGCCATGCCAAAACTATCCTACAAGGTTATTTCCTCTTTGTATGTGCACTGCAGAATGCAGCATACATGCATAGAGGGAATAACGAGGTGACATAAAGACATTTCCTCTAGTTACACCAGCGTCAGGTAGCCTCACTAGTTTAGTGCAGACCTAATTACAAGTACCACCCATTTAACACCTACTTGATGTAATACAAGGCAACGCAAGGCCAGGCAATGTGCTGGCTTGTGTTAGGTATTTTTTTTAACAAGTCACAGAAATGGGATTTTTGTAGCAATGTACATCCCAAAATATATTTTGAGTCAGGGTTGTGCCAGAAAAAGTAATGCAAACTCTGTCTCTCAAAGAAATGGGCAACAAGGAGAAATGTGACAGTAAATCTGTTCTGCTTAGTTGGTTGCAAAGTCTGAATATTAAAACATCTTATATGGTTAAGGCACATGCTGCAGAGATCTTTATGTTCTCAGAAGATCTGAGGGAATAGTGATAATTGTAAAATAATTCTATGTTAAAGCATTTGCTGGAAAGATCTGTGATTTGTCTAGTCCCAGTTTAGACTTAGAGTAGCATACAAGGTTAATGCTTCTCCTGCAAAGCACATCATGCAACATACATACAACAGATTTTTATTATATGTAGATAGGTAAGTGGTTCAGTGCTTTTAACACAGAGATCCTTTTTATTACCTGCAGTTGCATTGTAACCGTTCTAATATAGCACTGTGAGCTGTGAATGATGACATGTGACTCCTACACCTTGAAACCCTCACTGTCTTATGTAACATAACCTGTACATTGATTTACAAACTTGAATGTTTTATTGCCAATATAATGTGTACGTGTTATGTAAAGCATCCCGACACACTGCATTGTGATAAATAGCGCTATAAAATGTATTAAAAACGTGGTATTTAAGTTGTTATTTTGTGTATGACACTGGGACAGAGAAACACATTTGATACGCTTGGAGTGCATGCATATCTCGTACACAGGGTCTGGACAAAGTCAAAATCGTGCCTCTCTTAAGTACCAGTGAAGTGCTAACACGCTGTGTGCTTTTATCTCACTTCCACTGCATTCACATCGAGGTGTTAGGCTCCAGAGGCACCCAGCCGGAATACTGGAACAAAAGGAGGCCAAACGGCCCTTTAGATTGGCCTTTGCTAGGGGCCCAGCTGGAGTCCGAAGTAACAAAGACCTCACGCTGCCTGCACTGTTGCTTGGATCAGTGGCAGAAAGCAGACATTGTGCAGGCTCTGCTGAATGTGTCCCGGTGTTTGAACAATTCACCAGGACAAGTTCAGTGTGTTTTACAGTGGGGCCCACCTTGGTGGCTGCGTGGAAGGCATCCAACCTGTGAAAATAGTGGGTGGCCGACGTCCACCCGCGTGGACCCCTGACCTGTGCCCTGAGCACACTGAATACTGGAGCATGAGCTTGGCACAACGAGTGCCCGCCTGCTTAAATGCTTCCATTTCATGACGTGAAATGTGAACCTGGACAGGAGCCCTCGCGCACTGGCACTTGGCGCGCGGAGCAGCATGCGGCTACCAGCGCAGCCATCAACCTGCCTCCAGATTGTTATTAGTCTAATTCCCTGGAGGAGGAGGAGACCAATGGCAACACTGGACTTGCCTGTTGCTCCCTCCCACTTTCTCCATGTTACAGGAAGGGTGATGTCACATCCGCTAGTTCCAGCCTCATTCAGTGATGAAGTGAGAAAGGCTGGGAGTGGGACCGTCAAACTCTTACCCCATCCAGCCTGTGACATCAGAAGAAAGGGTGAAGTGAAAGGCAGAGTTGGACCCTGGTCCCTCCTGCAGTCTCCCCGAAGGGGCTTTTACATGCTGCGCTCTTGTGCTGCCTGCACTGGCGCCTTGCATTAGGAAACGGAGGGCTGGACACGTTTCATCCCGACCTAAACCCGCACATGCGCAGTGGAGTCGCTCAGATGGCGCGCGCTGGCTAGTTACCACTGAACAGTACCGCTGCCCATTGAGCCTCTGGACTGCATAATGATGATGAAAGGCTGAGAGAGGGTAGGCGTAGCCCTTTTGCCCCAATTAAGGAACCACTTCAGTGCGGGGGTGTACAACTGGGGAGAGGATGATGAAGAGGACAGAATGTCATTGTTCCTAGATCTGGCCATGACCCACATGTACTAGACTATGGGATGTATGTTTTTAAATTGTGGGTGGTGTGTTGGTGTACATAAGTGCTTTTGCAGTACACTATTTTGTTTAAGCAATGTACTTTACAAAAGGGCTACAAAAATATAATTTGAAAAAGTAAACACAAATGATGTATTGGATTCTTCAAATTATAGCAGCCATCTCACTCCCAACCTAAATGGCGGATCCCTTATCATATAAAAAGAAACATTTACATGCATCAGACAGGACTCTACAAACTCTTCAATATCAATGCAATGTACATATTTATTCCACATGTCTCAGTGGCTCCACCCAATCTTTACATCTTTATACTGGTGAGAAGTGTGAGGGTTTTCCCCTTTAGTGGCACTGTGAACTGTGAGGTTTTGCCCACTACCTGCTCTTGGTGGCAGTGACAAGTGATTAGCCTAATCTGCTTCCTAATCTAAGTAGAGCAGATATCAAGTAGGATTCAACCACTTTGTGCTTTTTGCCAATTTCAGGTGCTGGACTTCGTTCCCCTTGTACACTATCTGTTGATGTCACGCGTGGGGATTTACCCATCTTCTGCTTTTGTTGGCAATGTCAACTGAAGGTCTTAATCCGCTCTATCCTACTAGTCATGCTGCCAATGGTGCAAATGCACTTACTTCCTTCACTTGTCTCATAATTCACACTGGCAGCTTCACCCACGTTCTCTTCGTATTGCCAAAGGATCGCTTTACAGATATATAAGGAACAGTCAGTGGAGACTAATGATCCCTCCAAGGTTCCACAGTGGAAGTTGAAGGGGATCAAAGGATGACCTTAGAAATCTACAGCAATACGTTTTCTGCATCATCCTTCCTGAACACGGACCAAGGATATGCTTTTCCTGGCACTCTTGATCACTATACAAATGGGAGGGGACAACCCCTTGAGCACTATGCAAATGGGAGGGTACAACCCCTTGAGCACTATGCAAATAGGATGCTTATCAGGTAACAGTTAATTCTATGGGAAATCACAGGGACAATTTTTGGAGTCCAAACCCCCCTCTATAAAGAAAAGGAACACTCAACAATACTAGGAAACCAGGGACCTATTTTAATGATTTCTTTTAAAATCCTTTCTTAGTGCACATAATATGAAGAATAAGTACTATGAAAGTCAATAATATAGTGATGGCAAGTTTTACCAATAAAGTGAACAACAAACAGCACTGTAACAAATTGCTGAAATTACAAGAGTCTTCTACATTGACATTTCTAGTCCCATTTCATCCCTTTGGCTTTCCCAAATACCAAAGAAAAGGTCTAAATGTGAGTTTCAAAGATGCTTCCAGCTCACTTACCTCCTCTAAACAATTAAACAAATGTTCAGTAAAGTAGCAACACCCGCCATTCTTGTTTGCATGGAAAGGAAGGCCGATAAGCCCACATAGTGAAGGTTAAGTGTGCCTCCCAGCAGCTTTCAGCAACGTGGGGTGGAGTGATTCTGTATGGGCTCTGCCTCAGGTCTCTGACGCAAAGTCCCATCTATCCTGTCACACTCTGTTCTTAGGTTATATAACATGTCTATTCATTGCTGTATCTTTCAGAATCAACTATTAGAAAGTGCCTTCGCAACCTTCACTTACATTCTATAAAACGTTGATTTTTTGATTAAAAACAATATTGATTAAAAACAAAAAATGAGAAGCAAACTTTTCAGTTTTCTTGAAACTTTGGCTATCATTCAAAACAATCACTAGAACAAGAGATTTGGTTCACATGAAATAACACTAACATCGTTAGGCAGACTTAATTCATGTGGCATTGACTAAATATACTGTTCATACTTCAACATTTATATCTTATAACCAGCATATATTATTCAGAAACGGGGATAACTAAAAGAAATAAACATGATAATCATAATAATAAGTGAACAGTGTCCCAGGACCAATCAATCATGATGGAAGGTGAGCTATATCACACAAGGCTGTGTCAGGAAGTGAATATATGTGTAGATGTATTAGTGAGTGAGTGGTGACTGCGTGAGTGTTAAGTGAATCACTGAGTCACCTAGTCATTGAAGATGTAAATGAGTAAAGGCATATGGAAGTAAGTTGCTGAATTAGTTAATGTTGCTAGTGAATGAGTATGAAAATAGGCTAATCAGTGAGTGAATGGAAGTGTGGATGAGAGAGTATGAAGTAGGTTGGTAAATTAGCAAGTAGTAAGATTGGGGGGGTGAGTCAGTAATCAAATTGACTTAGTACACACTGAACCCATTCCCCTCTAGGCACATCTGCCTGGAACCAAGAGTGATTCTCTCAGTAAGGTGTGTTGTTGAGTGTAACTCAGAAAAGAATGTGAAGCTATGATAAACTCCCCAGTTTTGTTTAGGGAGTCATTCGTAAGTGGGAGAATGATACATCATCTACGTCTGCCATCAAACAACCATGCAAGACTGATTTCCCTGGTGTAAGGCACTGCTGGTATCAGAAAGACCAGGAGCAGCGCTGCTCTGGCAGGTGTCAGAGTGGTGGGACCCTCTCAATGAACTGTAGGTTAATCGGTCTGTCTGCGGCCAACACAATGCGTGAGATGTGCTTCACCTGCTCCCCCGTCGGGTCGGGTCCTATTTCAAACATCCGGACTATCTGCAAGGTAAAGACAGGAGGTGTGTTACTACAGAAGGCAATATAGCAGGGTATGCATGTGGCAATGTCCACACTGAGGTGGCACGATGGGCAAGAGAATGGTGGGTTGGGATGCTACCATAAGCGATCGCCAGTGGTAAGACTTATTGCAAGCATGCTCCCATCACCTTTTGTGTGCTTTATATAAGAGGTTTACCCCCTTTGGGATACCTTAAGTAAGTGTTCTATCCTCAACCAGAGACAACCTGCCTTACTTGGGCAGCACTGAACAAGGAGTATCTTCCATACCTTTGACAGTGGTCAACCAGGGGTATCGGGGATACCTGTGATAGTGCTCATCATTGGGTATCAGGCATACTTGTGACAGTGCTTGACCATGGGTATCGGGCATACCTGTAACAGTGTTCATCCCTGGGTATCAGGCAGTCCTGTGACAGTACTCATCCATGGGTTTCAGGCATACTTGTGACAGTGCTCATCCATGGATTTCAGGTACACCTATGACAGTACTCATCAGTAGGTTTCATGCATACCTGTGACAGTGTTCATCCCTGGGTATCAGGCATACCTGTCAGAGTACTCATCCATGGATTTCAGGCACACCTGTGACAGCGCTCATCCATGTGTATCAGGCATACCTGTGACAGTACTCATCCATGGTTTTCAGGCGTACCTGTGACAGTACTCATCCATGGGTTTCAGGCGTATCTGTGATGGTGCTCATCCATGTGCACCAGGAACCCCTGTGACAGTGCTCCTCCATGTGCATCAGGCATACCTGTGACAGTACTCATCCATGGGTTTCAGGCATACCTGTGACAGTACTCATCCATGGGTTTCAGGCATACCTGTGACAGTACTCATCCATGGATTTCAGACCCACCTGTGACAGTGCTCATCCATGGGCACTAGGCACACCTGAGACAGTGCTAATCCATGGGTATCAGGCCCACCTGTGACAGTGCTCATCCGTGCGTTTCAGGCATACCTGTAACAGTGTTCATCCCGGGGTATCAGGCATACCTGTGACAGTACTCATCCATGGGTTTCAGGCATACCCGTGACAGTACTCATCCATGGGTTTCAGGCATACTTGTGACAGTGCTCATCCATGTGCATCAGGCATACCTGTGACAGTGCTCATCAATGTGCATCAGGCATACCTGTGACAGTACTCATCCATGTGTATCAGGCATACCTGTGACAGTACTCATCCATGGTTTTCAGGCGCACCTGTGACAGTACTCATCCATGAGTTTCAGGCGTACCTGTGACAGTGCTTTTTCATGGGTATCAAACACAACTGTGACAGTACTCATCCATAGGTATCTTGCCTACCTGTGATGGTGCTCATCCATGTGTACCAGGAACCCCTGTGACAGTGCTCCTCCATGTGCATCAGGCATACTTGTGACAGTACTCATCCATGAGCACTAGGCACACCTGAGACAGTGCTGATCCATGGGTATCAGGCCCACCTGTGCTGATCCATGGGTATCAGGCCCACCTCTGACAGTGCTCATCCATGAGCACTAGGCACATCTATGACAGTGCTCATCCTTGGGTATCGTCCATAGCTATGACAATGCTCATCCAGAGACATCAGGCATACCTGTGGCAGTTCTCAACCAGGGGTATCGAGCACACCAGTGACAGTGCGCAGCCAGGGGTATCTTGCTTTACTTTGATAGCACGCATTCAAAGATTTTTTTTTTTAACATGTTTTTATTAGTTTTTCAAAAGAGCCATACATTGTGTTGCATACAAAAGTCATTGATAGCAATTTGTTATTGGTTACAGTCTCTCGTCAGGCTCTCCCATGTCAAAGTCAATATACAACAAACAACTAAGAACTTGTGTGCACTCCCCGGTCTGCTAAATCTGCTCAGTGCTTCCGGAGTTTGTCGCCATGTAGGTTTGGAGCGTTCAGTTGCGGAGAGGTTCTATTGCCGCTAGTGACGGGGGCCCTCGCCGCCGCACGGGGAGGGGGGGGGGGGCAGAGGAGACAAGGGGGGAGGGAGCAAGGTGGGAGGATGTGGCACAGTGGATCATGGCGCTGGTGTCTATTGGTTGAATGTGCAGGCCTTTTGGAGCTGTTGGCATATGTGCGTTGGGGGGTCTGATGTGCTATCAGTGTAGGCGAGGCATTGATGGCGGATATGTATGCTTCCCTAAGTGTAGTATTGCCTTCCTGCCGGAGCTAGGCCCGTGACCTTCTAGGTGGGTGCAGCTGTCTGTGGTTCAGGGGGGTCTTTCATCATTTTTGGCTTCTAGTCTGGATACTAAAACGCCCCAGGCCTCGCAGCCCGCTTGTCGCAGTCCCCTACGTGCGAAATTTGTGAATACCTGGTGTTCAGCGCGAGCCCAGCAAAGCGTGAGGGCAAGCCAGGCTTTTAAGTCAGGTGTGTTGCGAGCCTTCCAGTTCATTGCTATCAATCTTTTGTACATTGCATACGCTAGATCTACAAACCTGTGCAAGTGTTTATTTCTTTTCGTCCTTGTCCTGAGACCGAGTAGACAGGATTTGGGATTCGTGTCCAGGTTGAGCCCCGTCATTTCCGCTAAAGCTGTGACCACCCCTGTCCATTCCCCCCGTAACCGCGGGCACTCCCAGACCATGTGGTAGAACTGTGCTGCTGGTGTTTTGCATCTGGGACAGGCTGGGTCCGTCCCGGGGAACATACGTTTAATCCTGGCTGGCGCCAGGTATGTCTGATGTAGATAATTAAACTGTGTATATTGGAATCTGGGGTTTCTTGAGACCTCACGTGTGTGGCTCAGAGCTTTTGGCCATTCTGTCCCTGAGATCGGGGTGGGCAATACGATGTTCCACCTCTCCCATGCTTTCTGCAGGTTGACTTCCGGGGGTCTATTCAGAAGTTTATATAGGTTTGAGGCTGGTTTTCCCTGGGGGTTCCAGTTCAGCATGTGATGCAGGGTGACTGAGATGTCTGGCTCTGCGTCACCAGATGCCCATGTTTTCCTGATTGCATGACATATCGCGTGATATGCCAGGAATTGCCCCGGATTGATCTCTGTAAGGGCCTGTATAGCTTCAAAGGTCATTAATTTTCCTTCCTCGAAGCAGTCTCCTACTGCATTTATGCCCGCGTCTGACCAAATTGTGGGTGAATGCGAGCCGGCTTCCACCCACCCGGGGAGCCGTTCTAATGGGAGAAGCAGTGAGTAGGGAAGTTTTTTGACTCCCTTTTGGATGTACTTCTTCCAGTATGCGTGTGCCGCTGTCATCAATGGATTTTTGCATGTGCTTTTGGTTTGCTTATCCAACAGCCATACTAGTAGGGGAGCACCTTGGAGTCGGGATTGTAGCCAAATAGTTTCTGCTGAGCTGGGTCTATGAAGCCAATTTAAGATCCACTGCAGCTGTGCGGCCGCAGAGTAGAGCTCAAAATTTGGGGCGCCCAGTCCACCCATTGCCACCGGATGATGCAGCGTGGTAAGTGCGACCCGCCTTCTGCCCTCGCCCCACACCAATTGTAGTAGGATGGAGTTCAAGCTAACGAAAAAGCTTTTGGGGATAATAACTGGCAGGGCCGCAAAGTAATACAGCAGTCTAGGTAATATCAGCATATTTGCTATAGCTACTTTACCCAGTGGTGAGAGTGGTAATTTATTCCAAAAGCGTACTGAGCTCTTTACAGAGGACACCACTTTCCCCAGATTTCCATCCCTTAGGTCTTCCGTACTATGGTAGACGTTGACCCCTAGGTATTTAAATGTATCGAAGCACCATTTTAGGTGGCCTGGCGGGGCACACTCTTGCCTCGCAGGGGGCCAGCTGGTTAGTGGGAATATACAGGATTTCCCCCAGTTAACTATTAGACCGGATACCCTTCCGAACTCAGACAGCAGTGACATCACCGGGGGCAGCAACTCCTCCACTCTGCGTATGTATATCAAGGCATCATCTGCGTATAGTGATATGGAGTGGAGAGTACCGCTCCTTGACACCCCCCATTCTTCTTTTTTGGCACGGACGCGTGCAGCTAGTGGTTCCATCGCTAAGGCAAATAGGAGGGGGAAACGGGGCATCCCTGTCTTGTTCCCCTGCTAATCGGAAAGCTCTCTGATATAACTCCTCCCGTCTTCACCCTGGCCTGTGGGGTAGTGTACAGAATGCGTACCCAGCTTGTGAATTTTGGGCCGATACCCATTAACTGCATGGTGGCAAACAGAAAATCCCATTCTAATGTATCAAACGCTTTTCCTATATCAAGCAATATCACCGCTTCCTCGAGTGCGGTCAGGGGGGTGTCACCTATTACACTTAGCAGCCTCCGAATATTTAGGAAGGTGTTACGTTTCGGGATGAATCCATTCTGGTCCTCGTGTACCAGGATATGCATGTAAGGAGCTAGTCTGTTAGCCAGGATTTTGCCAAGTATCTTGCAGTCTAGGTTTAACAGTGAGAGAGGTCTGTAGGACCTGACGTCAGTGGGGTCACGCCCCTGCTTTGGAAGGACCACTATCATTGCCTCCCTCATTGTGGGGGGCAGGATACCGTTGATTCCTGCTTCTTCGAACGTTTTTAGGAGATGTGTGTTAAGGTGTGTCACAAAAGTGGAGTAGTATTCTGATGGCAGGCCATCTGTCCCTGGGGCTTTATTCCTAGGTAGTTGTTCGAGGGCCTTATTAAGTTCCCCTAATGTGATGGGGGCTTCTAGTGTCTCTCTATCGGTGTGCATTAGTTGGGGCAGGGGAGAGTCTGCCAGAAAGGACTCGAGCTGTTGGAGGGAGCATGATGTGCTTTTGGTGTATAATTGTGTATAATATTCCCTGAACGCATCATTTATTGTTAACTGCGTGGTAGCTATTGCGCCTGCGCCTACTCCTATCGCCCCAATTGGAGGGCACCGCCGGTCCTCCCGCAGTAGCCATGCGAGCAGCCTTCCAGATCTGTCACCTTCTGACTGTAGCCTAGCCAAGTGGTATTTGTGATCATGAAGGAGTAATGTGGCATCAGCATTTGCGTGTTCCGCGCGCATATCCTTTAGCGCCGTGTATGGCGTTTCATTGCGGGCAACTGCATTTTCTAGTGCTCTCAGTTTCTTCTCCAGCTTGCTGACCTCTGCGTGGAGTGTGCGCCTCACCCCCCATGTAGTGGAAATACAATGTCCGCGGATCACCACTTTGTGTGCGTCCCACTCCATTGCTCTTAATTTTGTGGTGCCGGTATTTAATTCCCAGTACTGTTTTAGCGCTGTTCTCAGTGTGTCTGTAAATGCAGGGTCGTGTAAGGCTTCCGCTTGTAGCCTCCACGTTGGGATAGCCTGGCGCTTCCTGCCCCAATCCAAAATTATTTTAAGCGGTGAGTGATCTGATAGTGTCTTGGCTAGGTATTCTATTCCGCTGGTTACTGTGCAGATCTCCTGGGTGCCCCACGTCAAATCTATCCTGGTATGTACCTTATGTGGTGCTGAATAGAATGAATATTCCCTGTGTTGTGGGTGTTTCATGCGCCATATGTCATGGAGGCTCATGTTACTGGCCCATGTTGACAATGGGCGACTGGGGTGTCTAATAACTGTTGAATGTGTGGGGGGATTTGACCTGTCCAATGTTGGGTCCGGCGTGCAGTTGAAGTCTCCTCCCCATATGGCGGGTGTTTCGGGGTTCGTTAATAACGCTGGGGTAAGTGTGCACAGAAACTCAGGCAGCGCGCTATTAGGGGCATATACCCCTATGATTGACAATTGTTTGCCATCCAGCTTACCCTCCACTACCACATACCTGCCTTCGTGATCTATCTTGTGTGATGTTTGGATAAAGGGGACATTCCCTGCTATCCATATGAGGACCCCCCTCGCGAAGGTTGAATAGGATGTGCCCACAATCTTTCCTCCCCATTTACTGCGTAGGTCCTGCAGGTCTGGGTCCCGCAGGTGGGTTTCTTGTAGGATTGCAATATGTGTGCCATGGCGTTTGAGTCGTGTATGCACCCTGGACCTTTTGCCTGGAGTCCCCAGTCCCCTAACATTCCAGGTGACTATGTCATATGTGGTTGTGCTGTAGTTTATAGATTGGGCCATGTTCGATTTGTGAGTGTGTGTCTTGCTCTCTGCTCCCCGGGAAGACCCATTGGGTCCCCTCCGCCCCCGTCGCCTCCGCGGGCGGGCCCCCTACCTCCGGACGCATGTCCTGTGTTGTGAGCAGACCGGTAGTGCACAAACTAGTAGTTACCCTCTTTCCCTCCCCAACTGGATCCCAACCCCAACTGTGAACTTGCAACAAGCTACACACCCAATTTAGGTGCGAGCTGAAGTGTATCCATATGGATGTCTGCGGGGGAGCAATGATACTATCCGGATGCGGCTCATTTTAGGGGCTCGCATCCTTCTGCAGACACGTCTATGGGTGGATTGGGGCATTTCCAGGGCACGGCCATCCGCCCCACCCCCGCTCTACGCCGCTAATTGCGCGCAATATAGATAAAGGAGTTATCTCCAGGAGCAAATGTGTAAGGATACATAAGTTCAGGTGATGTAACCACCCACTTCGAGTGGGGGTCGCACATTACAGTTCTGTACTCCGGCTGTGGCGGTCGGTCCCCCTGGGGGGACAGTTCGGTAGTGCTTGTTCAGAGTGTGTCTGCGGACCTGGGGTTGAGCTCCGGGCCCCTCAGTGCCTCCGTTAATGTGGAGTCCGAGCTGATCGAGTCAGACTCCGAGCCTTCCTCTGGATGGGTCCTGAGAGTCTCGAAGGAATTCTGTGTTAGTAGGGGGGTTTCTTTAAGGGCCCTGGCTCTCTCCTCTGCAGCCTGTTCCACCGTGGGTTGACCCCTGGGGCGCCTCTTGGATCGTTTCTGTGATTTTGTCGTTGACCAGTTCTCGTCGGTGCCGGCTGCCTCGCGGGGGTGGGCGATGTCTTTGGCATGCATCCACGTCCAGGCATCTTCCGGTGAGGTGAACACATGGGTGCGTTCATCTGTTAGTACACGTAGTTTAGCGGGGAACATTAATTCGTATTTTATGTCATGTTCACGGAGGCGTTGTTTAATTTGGGTGAAGGAGTTACGTTGCCTTTGCACTTCCTGAGTGAAGTCTGGAAAAGCGTGAACAGTCGAGTCCTCGTACCTGTATGGGCCTTTGCTGCGGAACTGTTGAAGTATCGCATCACGGTCTCTGAAGTTTAGGAACCTGGCTATCAGCGGTCTTGGAGGTTGACCCGGTGCTGGGGGATGTCCGGGAATCCTGTATGCTCTTTCCACTGAGAAGAATTTGGATGGGGCTCCATTCAGGACCTCTTTAATTAACCAATGTTCCAGCAGGAGCTCTGAATTTTGATCCAGTGATTTTTCAGGAAAACCGAGAAACCGTATGTTGTTGCGGCGGGATCTGCCCTCCGCCTCCTCTGCTCTTCCCAGCAGTGACTTTACTTCTGCATCTAGGCGGAGAATTTGTTTTTGGTTATCCGCTACCGTGGGGGCCAGTTCACTTAGCGACACCTCCGTTGCCTTCACTTTATCGGATAATTTGCCATGGTCTACTCTGAGGATGTTCAGATCTTGCGACACCGTGTCTATCCTGGTCTCCAGTGAGGTTTTAGTGTTCATGATTGCCTGTATTGCGAGGAGTGGGCCAGGAGCGTGGACTCCAACTACTGCAGGGAGGGCGTATGTTGCTGATCGCCAGGTGCCTGGCCATGCGTATTCCGATCCTGGTTTTTAGCTGATTTGGGCCTTCCGGCCACTTTGTCTTATCTGGTGTGACCTGATTCCACCTGCAATCACGCGCTCACCCACGTTCTCTGGGCTATTCAAGCAAGGAGGGCGTATATATCCCTGCGGGGCCACACCAGTGTGCGCTTCGGTTTTTGAGGTTTCGGCCCTGCTGGTGATCCTCCAGGTGAGATTTTATTCAGGCGGTCTGGGACCTCCCGTCGCTAGGTCCGCACGCGTACTTCAGCCCCCGGCCGGCAGCCAACTCCAGGCCCTGGGTCCTCTGTCGGTATGGAGTGGAGGAGTGACGTTCCCGAGTGTGTTCGCTTAGTATGTTTCGGGCTCGCACAGGTTCTTTAAGCACTGTTCCGCGCTGTGGTGCAGGTCAGCGCCTTTTAACAGAGGATATGGTTTGGCCTGATCCAGACCGGCCCTGCATGTACCCCGTCTGTGTTGGCCTCGATATCTAGCTGCAGACCCAGGGTCTTCTCCGGGGAGGGGCGCACCGCGCCATCAGTCATGGGGTAGGGAGGCACCCCCCAGGGGTCTCCGACAGGATTCATCCCCCGTCCTCCGTCCTCCCTCGTGGGCGGGAGGGGGTATTCAGTACGAGGAGAAGGCGATGGCTCCCAGTCCCCTCCGTGGCGGTCCCCGCAGCCGCCGTGCACCCGCCTCACCGTCCGGTTCTCCAAATTTGGTGCGGGTCCCCGCCTCAGGGGGAGAAGGCGCCAGCGGCCTCCTAGAAAGGGCGCGTCATCTGCGACCGGGTTCACAGCCACCCGGCAGGCCTCATAGCCGTCAAGAACAGTTGGGGGGTCCAGGGAGCAGGTCCCACCCCGCTCCCGAAACGCCTTCACCCCTGGCCTGTTATTATGGTCCCACAGGGCCTTTCGCAGAGGGGGAAGCGCGTCCCTCCGCCTGCCTTTAGTTGTAGAGAGGGCACCCGCCCGGGGCCCCTGCAGCTCCTGCCGTTAGTCCCCCGCTGCTCATCGGAACCCCCCGCACCTGATGGGGGGGAGGGGTAAACTCCGGCAGCCGAGAGGCGGACGGGTTAGGGCGAATGCCCGGGACGATATGAAGGCAAAATATGGGCTTATCGCCCTCGCGAGGTGGGCCGCTCCCGTTTCCGCGCACCCACCTCTCGTTCAGGCTCCAGGGCAGTGTCCCGTCTGTCGCGGCCGACAAGATGGCGGCCACAGCTCCCTGCTACGAGTCGCTCCGTGGCAGCCTCTCCTCCCGGTCACCCGATCACCTCCAAATCCGTCGGCGAGGGGAGAGCGGCCCCAGAAGCGGATCCCACCTCCGGGATGTGACAGCGGCGCCCCAGGAGCGCCCCGCAAATGTTCCGTGGCGAGCCCGAGACGGAGCGCTTAATTAAGCGTCCTTCCCGGTCGCCATCTTGGTTCCTCCCCCAGCACGCATTCAAAGATATACTGCACAGCTGTGAAAGCACGCACCAGGGGCAGCTTGCATCACTGTGAAAATGTTCACCCAGTGATCTCTTGCATAGCACTCTACCAGGCGTACCGTGTCAAAATCTGAAACAATCAACTTGCATAAGCATGAAAATAAACCATTTAACAGTGCTCCATGTATGTAGCAATGGTGGTACAGCTTCATAACTCAGCCTGCAATACACACACATAAAGACTTAAACATAGCACAGTTTCTAATTGAACATTATGGTACAGTAATTAAGACACAGAAAGGCACCTGGGAGCTCGCGGGGGCTGCTGCCTTCTCACTGTATGGGTCATGGCGGCATTTTCTGATCTGCTGTACTGGCCACGGTGGCTTCAGTAAACATTGCTGTGTGGCCCATGGCAATTATTAAAATGGTGTTGGGCCATTGCCGCATAAGGATTGGCACCTCCGTGGTGGTGGAAACGTGATGGCATTTTCTACCGCCACCATTTTAACATATAAAATCTGGAATAAGCAGACAGGTGTTTTATATATATATATATATATATATATAGATATATATATATATATATATATATATATAAATGCCTAAATATATGTTTATACTTGTTATACCCTTTTTCAGATTCAACTAGGATTGCTCATTTTAGTTCTCTTTCTGCTCCTCCCAATCCAAGATGGCTGTCATGTTTTTTTACTCCTAGGTCATTTCCTCCTCACCACTGTGAATGCTGAAATTTTACTAATCATGAAGTGTAATTATTAATTGCATATTAATATTAATTGAAGTGCTTATGTTTAGTTTATTTTAGTAATGTGATGTATCACTGAAAAATGTGCATTATGTATTTGCTTTATTAATCGTAGGCCTAAAGTTAGTGAGGTTTGGACCTAGTTTGCACATCCTCCTGTTAAGCTGCCCTGTTTGAATAAATGTGTGGGAAATGTATGTCTAGAGAAATTAATTAATGTATTGTTTTTCACTGAGTTGACCAAACGTTAGCAGATGTCTTTAACTTTCTCATGAGAACTGCCTGTCTTGTACTAGTAACTGCTACATTGTATAGTTTAATGCGTGAGACAGCGATGTTCCCCGGAGCTAACAATGGATGCACTGAATGGAGTACGTGATGGATACAAAAATGTTACCCGACGAGCCTGACGGTGGGAACAGGAGAAGGGGAGCAAATCATCGACATGTGAAAGACAGTTTAGTTATATCTTAGATTTGACCTTTTATTTCTATTTGGCTAATTGTAACCGTACAATTCTTTGACCAAAGGCAAAGTGGGAAGTTCTTTAGACGATTTTAACTTAGCCCGACTGCACAGACAGAGGAGAGCTCGTTCTTACTTTTGATTTCCTCCAGAGAGGATTCTATCTTTAACTTTATTGCTTAGACTTCTGATGCCGAATGCGGATCCGTTAGACTTTGCTTTCTATATGGTTCAGGTAGCTTTGAGTCCCCATTTCTGAACCATTCCCTTTCATGACCCGTTGCTGATGCTGACCGAACAGATGTCCAACTGACGAAGATAATCGCAGCTCACTGATCCATATGAGGAGCAGTGTTAAAAAAATGCTATTGTTTCGTCTTTTGTTTCTAGGCACCAACCGCTATTTTGATAGAGCCATAGTTAGATGTTTTCCAAATTTATGTTGACTAAAATTGTTTTGCATTAAGCCCAAACATGCTATTCTAATTAGATGGTAAGTAAGAAAAACTTGATTAGTTAACAGTTGCTACTAACAACTACTTGATGTTGCTTAGTTGCTGAACCTAGGTGTGTGCTATTTCTATTGTGCAGTTACTTCTATTGTTAATTTGTACTGGGATTCTTGAATGCATAGTAATCCAAGCACTAGTTAAATTGAGATTCTTTAGAAGGTTTGGTCAACCAGTGCTGTTCTTATATGTGTATCAGTTTGTGTTGAGATTAATTTATGTGATATTAGCATTGTTGATATAAGGAAATAAACATTCTAACTATTACAAAAGGTGTGGTTATCCGTGACCAAATGGGTCATGATGCGTGAACATTTCTGACTCCAAAGGCTATTAATGTTGTTGATTGATACTATTGATGATTTGTGATTGCATTTGGGATTTATGGTGGGACTTACTCTATACGCACTCAAAAGGTCCATCAAAACCCTAATACGTCCCCTTATAGGTTAAAGATAAGAAACCAAATAAGGTCAGACCCGCTAACACCACTATATAAGCACACTCAGTTGCGTCGCAATTAATTCTTTTTTGCTCACTCCTGGTCTCCATGGATTCCAAAGTTTCTAGTTCTTCATTCCTCCTACTCTACCTCAAGTTCCAGTATATCATCATCCTTTTGAAGTTTTTTTCTGGACTCCAGTTTTTTCCCTTCAGCTGTGTTATTTCCTTGGAGCAGTTCCGGACATCTGTTACAATTCTGGCATCCGCTCCTGCCTCTGAAGATAAGCGGCCTTACCTTCCTACCAAGAAACATCTTCCAGCATTGCTAAGAAGACCTGCCCTAGACACACTAGGAGTACTGAAGTTACCAAACATCAAATGTCACTTAACCTGCTATCTGCATGTTTAAAGGAAATGTGAAACACCTTATACAAGAATATTAAGAACACAAAATAAAACATAAAATGTAGGCACGTGAAAATGAAATATAGTAATAACCAGTCTATGCGAACAGTTGATTATTTTCATACAAAAAAAAACAGAGAGCATTTATTCTCAGTTTTTGGTTTTGTTTTTAAACAAAAAAGGGACAAGGGGTTTTGTATTTGAGAAAAAACAAAAGTGTTTTTTGTAAAAACACAAATCCACTTCTTTATCAGACAGCAAAACATTAGGATCCTGATTTAGAGTTTGGCGGATGGCGTTATTCCGTCACAAATGTGAAGGATATCCTATCCTCCCCGCCGTATTACGATCCAATTATATCCTATGGAAATTGTACTACCGCGGACGGGATATCTGTGATATTTGTGATTGAGTAACCTGTCTGCCAAACTCTAAATCAGGCCCAATGTCGTGTACTAAATGTCCTACCGTGTAAACGGGCCAGGAGAAAGCGGAAGTGAAATTGTGTCTTCACCTGCAGAAACCCTTCACTGTTGGCCTGTCCTGCACTGGGCCGTTGCACAACGTCTGCCCTATTTGGGCCATCTGTACCTGTTTTCTGTTCCAAACTGCCAGGGAAAGGTATTTTCAAAAGCTGAAAGAGGACATGAAATGTGCTACTCTAGGGATCTTAGGAGGAAAGGAAAGTGCCCTTTTGCAGCTCTCACAACGGGACAGGTTATGTGTTAATCTAGGTAGGGATCTCCAACCTTTTCTGTAATAAGAGCTACTTATGGTTTATGAGGCTCATCGAGAGCTACTTATATTACTAGTGTTGTCTACATGAGACAACGTTACATTAGTGGCCATCACCTGCAAGATTACTACCACCGATCACATCTGTGTAACAGTCATGGTTGCAAGCAGTAATGCATAGGAGGCTTTCTCAATATGGAATGTCTCTACATAGGTAATACACAACAGCCATACCTGCAATGCCTCTGCACCAAAGTAATGGCATTTGTAAAAATCTTCCAAATGCCCCCTGATTTATCACTCAAATATCAGCTTTAAATATATTTGGTCAATTCAGCCTCCAAAAATCAAGAAAACAAGTTCTGAAAATAAACCCTTTTTGTCTCAGCTGTACGCTCTAAATGTTGCTGCACATATATATTAATTTAACTGAGCAAATGCTTCTAATGTAGTAGTTTGGGTTGCACACAGGAGTGATACTTAAAGGTAGAGAGCTACCAGTAGCTCACAAGTTACTCTTTGGAGAAGTCTAATATAGATCTTTCAGATGCAGAGGTCATGAAGGTGTCCTAGAGCTGTTACAAATATTGGTGAGAAAGATTATTTGGTGTTCACAGATCAGAGCCAGGGAATGTATATTCTACAACTAACTCAAAGAGAGGCAGGGAAGCTTTTAAAAGGAATGTCCCAAGTTGGGGACAACAACATTATTCTAGAATGTTTTTTCTTACCAACCACATAATGTGAAACAACAACAGTCAGTCAAGTAGCCCTCTTTGAGCTGAATTACAAATACTGCTGAAAAGAAAATAAAAATGACAGTAATGTAAAAAGTTGAGGTGGCTTTGTCTAGTGACACTAAGACTATTGCAAGATGGCCACCAGCAGTGAGACACCACATTTCCATACCAGGCCCTTCATTTTCACAAGTCATTGTAATCTGGTGCTTTAATCCAATTGCAGCAAACCAACCTTTAAACTCATATTATGGTTGTTGCATCCAAGAGAAGCAGCCCACTGAATGTACCAGCTGGTGCATCATATCCTTCTACTTCACAGTAGATATTTCCCAGCTATTCACTTTCACCTTCAGGTAAAGAACAGCAAACACCTTACTCACCCGTGACAGTGCCAAGTGCATCTCCAGCTCTGCGATTCGACGGCCCACGCAGGCTCGTACCCCATACCCAAAGGGGATGGAGCTGAAGGGATGGTGCTTCATGCCTCCGTCTCGCAGCCAGCGTTGGGGCAGGAAGCGGTCCGGCTCCGGGAAGTTGTTCTCATCTCTGGAAAGTGCAAAGTGGCACATGACGAAGAGAGTCTATTGAAAGGGCACAAAGGGAAATTACCGCCATAAACTTGGTGCAAAACTGGAAGTTGTGTGACTACATACACAGACACACTACATACAGAGCACAGTAAGAGCCTGATTTAGAGTTTAGCGCAGAGTATACTCCACCAAAATGCTTGAAGAATATCTCGTCCACCGTAGTACAAGTGGATTATATCTTATGGCAATTGTAATGTGGCAGAATTTATTTACGTCACATTGTGACGGAGTAGCCCATCCATCAAACTTTCTTTCATTCACTCGAATGCCCTTTAAAAACCCTTTCCATCCTCCCACCCATTGGAAGTGATGTTGAAATCAGGCACAGGGGGTAGGCAGGTTGAATTCTCAATTATATGCAGCATTGAAGGATGACAGGAAGACTATGGGGGTCATTATGACCCTGGTGGTCCTGCTCTGCCACGCCGGCGGTGGAGGCCAGACCACCGACAGCGTGGTGATGCAGGACCACCAAATTATGACAACAGTAGTGAACTGGTTGCATTGCAGCCAGTTCACCACCTGTACCGCCAGGGGGGTAGGACCGTCTGGCCGAAGGTTGACCACTTTCGACCCAGCGGTACACCTAACACCGCCCGTGGTATTTTGAGTATCCTTAGCGCCAGAGATTCTGTGGTGGGGCAGCTGCCACAAAATCTCTGGAGACAACGATACTGGCGACAGGAATACTCATTCCTGTCGCCACAGCAGGACTCTCCACCCCCACCCTCCATGTAGGACCCTCCCCCCAACCCCTGACCCCATCAGAAGCCCCCCACCCCCAAGCAGTGACACCTCCCCTCCCCCCATTCTGTACCCCCCCACTCCCTATCCCCATTCTGTACCCGCGATCCCCATTCTGAACCCCACTACCCCCCGTACATCCACTCAGGCACACATCACACATACATACATACATGCACACTCATTCACACACACATGGCCACAACACCCTCCCCACACCTCCAGCATACACGCATTCACACAAGCACACATACACTTGCATACACATGCACACAAACACACACAACACCCCCCTCCATTCACACAAACACACACCCCCATTCACGCACAGAACACTCAACACCCTCCCCCCTCCCGTCGGCCAATCACCTTACCTGGTGGTCATACAGGAGGGAACGGGGTCCATGGCGCTTGCTCTGCTGTCAGAGCCCCGTCACCACTACATTGGCAGTCATTTGGCAGGCGCCACATTGGCAGTCTTTGTAAAAGACTGCCAATGTCAAAATGAGGACCTATATCTCTAAGAACAAGGTAGGCATGAGCTAATGATCTACCTCAACATCTGGAGAACAGAGAGTCCCAGAGGGTATGTGCCTTAGTGCAGAATGTAGCTATCGATGCTAGGTTTACTACACTTTCACTTCCTGCACAGCACATAGATTACACTTGTGAAGCTGAACAGGATATACCCGAGTAGATCATTGGCATGTGCGGAATGTAAGAGTTAGGTTGCCACATTCATGCACAAAACTTGGACATGCAGGCAAAGGAGTAGCCAGAACATTTAAATACCCCCGCCCCCCTCAGTGCTTCATTTGTAAGGGCCCTAGTCAGGAGGCCACTGCAGTTTGCACCACACCACCCACTGCCACTGCCAGTGCCGCCAATGATGGTACCTACACAAATACTAACCATCACACTGCTACACGTGTGACAATTCAGACTGTTTGAGTCCCCAAAGCTGTAATAATGGCTTGGGCAACATGTATTAATTCTTTGTAATTATTAAAAAAACTGTTGTGCTGCTCATATTTAAATTACACAAACAGTGCCACCATTTGGCAGCTCTCATAAGTACTGGTGTTGACACTTAACTTAAGTGCCAGTGCTCAGCACCGGAAACCACCGGCTCAAATTAAGCACTAACCCTACTCTGAACCAAGGCAAGTGAAGCAAGGGAGTCTGACTCACCCCCATTGTAGCTGGTAAAGCAGCAGGTTCACGATGCCCCTGCATGTTGGGAGGCAGTGGTGACGAGATTACAGGTTATGTCAACCATCGGGATAGAGACTAATATCACACAGTCTCTTCTAAACATAATCCCTACGAGCAAGAAGAAAAATTCAGTATAGGTTTGTTGTGTTTTTTTGCTCTTAGCAAATTGAAGGATCGCAATATATTGGTTATCCTCCATGCCACCCACAGTTCAGGGAGTGAGGAGGGATTTCTTAGGATGTTAGGGGTAGTCTCTGTGCAGGGGGGAAGTAACTCTGGCTCCGACAGGGATGGAGCATGCAGTTGAAGACTGCTGACCCAGAAATGCCTCAAGAAGGGTGTTTTTTGTAGGGTGATGGAAGACTGAATGGAATGAACTGTCTACCATGAAGTTATTCATACAATGTGCATATGAGTGACATGGGTAGCATGCAGAAAAGGCACATTGGCTACAGTTACTTACATTTTTACATGTTTAAAACCAAAATGATAAAATTATAACTGTTGGACCTGACCCTTTTTGCAGGGTCATCTCAAAACTTTTTGCCTCCTTCCTCCTATTTTTTTCTGACCTCTTGCTGTTGGCTCTAGGACTCTGAGCACTTTATCACTGCTGATCAGTGCTAAATGGCAGCGCTCTCCCTTCTAAAGTTGGTATGATTGGCTTACACCGAATTGGCACATTTAATGTAACTGTAAGTCCCTTGTACAGAGGTATCCCTATACCCAGGGCCTGTGAATTAAATGTTATTAGTGGGCCTGCAGTGCTGCTTGCGCCACCCACAGAAGTAGCCTTTCAAACCTGTCTCAGGCCTGCTAGTGCAGGGCTTGTGTGCGCAGTTTACTGCCCTAGGGAACTGGCATCTACTACATATAAGTCACCTCTAAGGTAGGCCCTAGCTACTCCTAAGGTAGGCCCTAGCTAGCCCTATGGTCAGGGCGCTATATAATTTATAAATCTTGGACATGTGCCTGGTTGTGCAGCCTGTCCTGGTAGTGACAAACAGCCTATTTGGTTTCTCACTGCTGTGAGTTCTGCCTTGCTCATAGGATTGCATTGGAAATGCCCTACCTTATTTCTAGGTGGTATTGTCTGATCTATGAGGGGTAGCGTAGGCATGTTTGGTATGGTTGTAATGATAGTGAGAAATGCTGCTTACTGGTGTAAGTGGATTTTTATTGCCATTATAGAAATGCAACTTCTCTGTGCTTATGACTCTGGTGTTTTACAGCTTGTCTCCAATCCACATCTGAGGCAGAGGGACAGCTAGGCTTTGTGCATACTTTTCAGACAGCCTGTGCACAGGGAAGGTGGAGGTGTCACAGAGGTACATCTGTATATTGAATGCTCTTCCTGGACTGAGAGAAGGGGAGGCGGGGCACACCTGCATTTGTAAAGGCTGTACCCTGGCCTCACACAAAGGGCTTGTTTACCCCCAACTGATGTCTGGAGCCTGTGCTGGAGGAGAGAGGGGACACTCCTAGAACCAGTTGTAACTGGTTGGAATCTCTTCTCCCGCTATTTGTGAATGCTTTGCAAAACTGAGTATAAGTACAGGGGATTTTCCCCATGTAAAATGCACAAGAAACGTCTTAAGGATGTGGACACAGAATGCTACTGGAGGGACTCACCAGGAACCGCCTTGGACTGCTGCTACTGTGCTGACCTGTGACCTGCTGGGTCACTAGGAGGAACTGCCACTGACTGCATACCTTAGTGTTGGCCTGCTGTTGGGCCCTACTACCCTGTGCTCCACTTGTATCCTCCTGGGACTGGGTGCTGTGGCCCCTGTCCCCTACATCTACTTGTTTTCTGGCACAAAGGAGCGCTTTGCATGGGTTGCAGCACCCCCTGAGGAGCGCTATACTTTAGCCTCATAGCGCCTTGAGAGCGCCTCTTCTTTTGATGGCAAAAGCACCTTGAGAGCGACTTGTGTTATTTGCTAATGTGCCTGGAGAGTGCTTTCCTTGTTGTCTGCGAGGGAAAATCACCGCCGTGACCCGGGAACTCATTTTTGCCGAAGCGCGTCTGAAGAGTTCTGTGTTCTCTGCCCCCAGGGCAGGAGAAAATGGAACCTGGAGCAAGCACACTCCTAGCAGTGCCCCCGGGGCGAGGCATGCTGAGAAAAGCGACCGTGGGTTGTGAGGCCAGTTGCCGAGTGGTGATCCTGGGCTGGCGGGAGAATTGTGTAGAACGACTGTACCCAGCACCCTCACAGTTCTGGATTATGGTGGTATCACTCCTAGGAGAAGGTGGTGGGACCCTAGAAGGACCTAACCCCTGTGCAGCCTATGTTCTAACAATAACATTGTAATAACAGCTCAATTTCACATTTAAAAACAAAATTTGCCTCTAGGACTGCAAGTGCATTGGCACGTCTGTGGACATATGGGTGTAAGTTTCTATGACCATGAGTGTGTTGTTGTGCCTATGTGTGCAGGTCTTTTTGTATGTATGCATATATGCCAATGTGTTTTATTTGTGTGTTCTACCTGTGTCCCCTGTATGCCTCTCTTCGCTTACATGTATATTTTGGGCCATATTTATGGCAAAGTCACACAGCACCACACAGCAAGTCACCTTGCTGCGCTAAATGGCAGGGAAAGGGCAGGAATGCACTGTATTTATAAGAATATGGTGCATTCCTGCCTTCGTCCCTGCGATGGCGCTGTTTTGACTGCCTTGCACCAGGACAGGCACCCTTGCACCATAGTGCAAGGGTGCCTGCGTTGTAAGGAGGGTAGATTTTGTGCAAGAATGGGCACTTTCCTGAACAGAAACAATCCCCTAAGGTATTTTCCTCTTTCTATATGTGCTACAGAATGCAGTACACATGGAAAGGGGAAAAATCGAGGAGAAATAGAGATATATCTCCTTGTTACGCCTCACCTGGGAAGGGTTAGCATTTTGGAGCATTCCTATGTCTACCACCTCTTGTAAATCTAGAAATGTGTCAAAATCGATGAGTGTTGCGTGGGAACACCCACACAACACCCATGATATGCCTCCCTGGGGCAGGGTAACGCAAATCTGCAATTCGCACTGCATTGCTTTACTCCAGATTTATAAAGCCACTCAGGCCCACACAAGGTGGCATTGTGTGGCTTCATAAATCGCATTTTGGGCTTGTGTAGCGCTTGCACCACGTTGTGTGGTGCAGGAGTGACGCAACTCCCCTTGTAAATATGCCCCTTTATGTCTGCATGCCTCCATCTCTTTGTTTCTGTACTTGTTGGTGTCTGTCTCTCTACGCGCCTGCTTAAGTTACTACATGTCTATGAGCCTGTTTGAGTCCCTGTGTGTGTAAGTATGACTGAGTGTGTGTGTTTTGCATGTGTTTGTGTATGTGCTATAAGCATGCCTGTGTGACTTTATGGGCATCTGTTCCTCTGTGTGGTTGTATGATTTTGCCATTCTATGCTTCAGGGCATTCTGCAGACTGAACAGTAATGTATCAATAGAGTCATGTCTTGCTGTTAGAGCAAGGATGAACTTACACTCCGTGGTGGTTGGAATTGATTAATCAGACCTAATAATAGCACAGAGGAAATGATTTGTTGATATTCAGGTCTGTTATATTCTGCTGATGATGTGGGGTGATGACCTTCAAACATCAGGAATAATATGTAAATGGGACCATTGAGCCAATATAAAAGGTGCTCTGTAATCACAGACCCACAATGAACGAGCTGCCAGGCTTCATGGTTGCAAAAACCCAGTTCACAATGCACAGTGGAATTTGCAGATCACAAACACCTTGACATTGGGCTGTCACCATTCCACCTCGGTGTCAAAGAAGGCGCTGAAGGGGCGCCCCCCACAAGAGGACTCTCAAGGCACCATCACTGCTTCTCAGCAGGTTATGGACAGTAACAGTCTGCAGAGTGCGACCTGTGACAGAAGGACTCCTTCCACCACTGAGAGGCAGAGGAGGGAGTACACAGATCCCATGGGTACTGCATAAAGCTTATCCTGCTTTATTCCTGGAATTTCAGTCCTGTTCCTTCAGGGAGGGGAGAAGTGCCTCTTTAAAGCCAGTGGTGCCCACCGGCACTCATTTTTGGAGACTGACTCTTATGTTTCCTCCACAGGCTGTAAAGTACAGCAAGAGAGGGAAAAACACAAGAGGGAGAAAGAAAGAAGAATAGAAAGACTAAACCCATTGAGAAAGGGGGAAAGCAGGAGTGAAAAAACTAGCAGGAGCAGGATTTAGAGGCAGGGAGAGTCTGGTGATGGATTAAAGAGGCATAAGCCAGATTCGCGATGAGGCAGCTTTGGAATCCGGCACTGGGCTACGGTAGGACCCGGCACGTGTGTTTTTCACATATTAAGCACCGGAGAGGGGTTTCCTTTGCTTTTACAGCCATTTTCAACCATACCAGAGGATCTCCTGCTGCATGAACATTATTGTGCAAGGATTTCTGCAACTACACATGAATGGCCTCATGTTCCTGGGCCAGATCAGAACATCCATCACAGCACAATGAATGGACTTTGTCGAATCACAGATGCAGTGCAGACACAAAGCTTTCGGGGTTCACTGGAGGGACCGCCCTGCTTGGCCAGTGTGGGGCTCTGACAAAGGTTCTGGTGGTCAACAGAACTCACCATAGCCTCTAATACAGTAACTGACACAAGCATCCCTGCAGCACTTGTCCAGAAGGGTAAATTTTTCAGAGCTGCCTTCCATCTTCATTCAGTCTTCCTTACTATGTTCAACTACTTCATAAATCAATAATTTGCCAAACATTAATTGTAAGGTACTCGTCCAAGTGCATCTGTATTTATTTACGTATTCATTTAGTTAATTATTGAAAGGATGTATAAAGTGCTGGCTCTTGGAGAGTAGTCACTTACTAGTGCTATGTTTACAAGGTCATAATTTCAATTTTCGGGATTTTCTCCCACTGAGCCAAAAGGTATTGTTCTGCAACACCGGGGAGTGACTGTCCAGTGCATGGTCATTTCTGGGTTGCCGGGGAGGCTGTAGTGCTTATGGAAGGCAGGAGGAGGCTTGTCGCCTGGCTTGCCCGCGCCCTCACACACACGACACAGGGCCCCCTGTTTGCACTCCACAGGGAGTGGGAAGGGGATATGGGTAGAGAATTGTCGAACAAGAAGTGGAAGGCTGCACTCCTGTACCCTAGGAAAGTCTCCAGGAATGCAAAGCTCCAATATATACAGTTTAATATCCTCCACAGGGCTTACCACACGCCTGCCGCCTTGTCCCACAAATCGCTTCATAGACCTACCTCTACTAATAGCACGCAGATTAATCGCCATTCACTGGAAGGCCCCATCTTTGCCCAGCCTAGCTCACTGGTGCACAGCAACACTAAAATGGGGACGGGTGGAGACAGCAGTGTTACGTTGTGAAGAAGCGCGTGGCCTACGCAAATAACCCGACAGCGGAAAATTGGGAGGTGCTACTCCAAGAGCTCCAAACATATTGTGACGGGGGAGACAGCTGACTTGCTACATGCAGCTAAGATAGTCTTTAACATCTGTCATCCCACTCAGACTCACCCTCTTCTCTGAGCATGCCTGGCAATCAAGCTATGTCCATTTTAGGCTCACAGGGGCATTGCCCCGGAATTAGGGCATATAGAGATAATGATTCGCCTATACCGACAAATGGTATCACAAGACAGTTTACTGTTAGTTGTTAAATGTTCTAACTGGCACTGTTTGAACCTCCTACTCCTGAACTTGCAATATAACCTGATTGCCAAAATCATCCCGCTACTCAAGAAACCCACTGCCAATCCTAGGCAGCTAAAGAACTACAGACCCATCTCTCTGCTCCCTTTCCCAGCAAAGGTTACGGAAAAAGCCATCAACCAACAACTCACCGAATTCCTCGAGATACACCATATCCTAGACCCATTCCAGTCCGGACTGAGAAGCAACCACAGCACGGAAACTGCACTCTTAGCAGCCACTGATGACATACTCATCACACTGTACTGTGGAGACACAGCTGCACTCATCCTCCTCGATCTCTCCGCCACATTTGACACCGTCTCCCACTCCACCTTCTGCGACAGACTGCACAGCGCCGGCATTCGAGACAAAGCCTTGAACTGAATCATTTCCTTCCTCACCGGAAGAACTCAGAGGGTCAAACTACCACTGTTCACATCAGAACCTAAAGACACTTTCTGCGGAGTGCCTCAAGGATCCTCCCCAAGCCCAATGCTTTTCAACGTCTACATGGCCCGCTTGCCAAAATCACCAAACAACATGAGCTAAACATTGGCCCTCATTTGGACCTCAGCGGTCTTTTTCCAAGACTGCTGAGGTACCGCCGGGCTGAAGACCGCCAGTGCAGGCTGTCTTCAGCCCAGTGTATTATGACTGCTGGCAGCCCTCTTCCCTTTTTCGGATGGAGAGCCGCCAGCAGCCATACTCGCCAGGATTCGGTGTGGCGGTGTTCTGGTGACAGGGTGCTGGTGGCGGAGCAGCCCCCATGGATCCCGTTCCCTCCCTGAGGATCACCGGCAAGGTAAGGTGATCGTCCGTTAGAGGAAGGGGGTGAGGGGGGCGTTGTGTGTTGTGTGCGTGCATGGGGGTGTGCGTGTGAGTGTGTAGAGGGGGTGTGTGAGTGCGTGTATGCATGCAGGAGGGTGTAGTATGTATGGGAAATGTGTTCGCATATGTGTGTGTGTATGTGTGCGTGTATGTCAGCGTGTTTGTGTAGGAGTTGTGTGATTGCGGGTGTAGGGGGGTAGGGGTGTGTGTGTGTCAATGTTGGATGGGGTGGTGGGGTTTGTATAGGGGGGTCCTGCCACCTTTAGGGGGTGGTAGGAGGGTTGTGGGTTTTGGGGGAGGACTCTGGGAAGGGGGGTGGGGGAGACCCCTATCAGTGCCAGGGAACATATTCCCTGGCACTGAGAGTGCCTACCGCCATGGATTGCGTGGCAGTACAGAACCCCACGAAATCCATGGCGGTATGTGGGGTCGTGATACTGCCGGCGATCTAGTAACAGCCGCCAGGCTGGAGACTGAAGTCTCCAGCCCAGCGGTCGTTACCACCCTGGCGGTCGGAGTGTAGAAGTGGCGGTTTGGCATGGCGGTAACCGCCATGCTTGTAATGACATTTTTTTTACTGCCGGCCTGTTTGTGGTATTACCACCACTTCAACGCCGACCGCCTGGGTTGTAATGAGGGCCATAGTCTCCTACATCGACGACACCCAACTGATTCTTTCCCTGTCAGAGGACTCTTCTCAAGCCAAGAGGAATTTCCACAACAAAATGAGAGCAGTTGCCACCTGGATGGAGGCCAGCTGCCTCAAGCTCAGCTTGGACAAGACAGAGATCCTTGTGATCGGCTCCAGCCCTTCTGCCTGGAATGATTCTTGGTGACCCACCGCTCTGGGTAACGTCCCCGTCC
Source organism: Pleurodeles waltl (assembly GCF_031143425.1). Taxonomy (NCBI): domain Eukaryota; kingdom Metazoa; phylum Chordata; class Amphibia; order Caudata; family Salamandridae; genus Pleurodeles; species Pleurodeles waltl. The sequence continues at coordinate 176,914,015 of NC_090441.1, read as the reverse complement.
CGACTGCCCATGCACGCAACCTGGACATCATCCTGGACTTCTCTCTATAGATGACCCGCCAAGTTAACACCATCTCTTCATCATTCTTCCACACCCTCCGACTCCTGCTGAAGATTTTTAAATGAATTCCCCCTGACATGAGGAAGACAGTCAACCACACACTATTCCCCAGCAAACTGGACTACAGCAATGTACTGTATGCCGGCATCAACAAGAAACTTCAATCAAGACTACAAAGAGTCCAGAATGCAGCAGCCAGACTCATCCTGGACATCCCCCGACACAGCTGCATCTCCTCCCACCTCAGAGACCTACACTGACTCCCAGTCAACAAGATCACCACATACAAACTCATAATCCACACTTTCAAGGCACTGCACAGCATAGGACCGGCATGCCTCAACCATTGCCTCTCATTCAACATACCCACCAGACGTCTCCTTTCCTCCCAGCTCGCCGTTGTAGCCGTGCCCAAGAATCAGGAAAAGTACAGCAGGAGGAAAATCCTTCTCCTACCTAGCAGCCCAGACATGGAACACACTACCTCTCAAGCTCAGGCAGATCGCATCACTGAACCAGTTCAGGAAGGAACACAAGACCTGGCTCTTCGACTGAGCAGCACGCCCACATTCAGCGCCTGGAAACCCTACGGGTGATAAGCCGTGCTCTACGAATCCATGATTGATTGATTGATCCCTATGCTATTTTTCAGTGATTGTGATTGTGATATTCTCGCTGTCTCTAATGCTAATAAAATTGGTTATAGAAAAAGTAGGGGAGGCTGCAGTTTTCTTTCTTTTTGGGGTAGTGCCTGTAAAGTCTGTGCATGAAATTAAAAATTCACAGTTTTGGCTATTTTCACTACCCGATGTGCTTTAAAATGCACCAATTGGCACACATTTTTTCCAATAAATCTATTGGAAAGAACTTCAAGACCCTCCTGTAAAAGTGTTGCATTACTGGTGCAGCGAGCTTAATTTTAACACAAACATTGCTGCAACGTGATTTGTGGTGAACCCTATGGCCACCATAATTCATTCAAAGATATAGTAATACTTAATGTTGTGCCCGATAAGTTTTAAAACTCAGCATTTTCAAACAAATGTTTTTAAACACCCCCAGCATGAAGTCCCCAGAGAGTAGTTAGCAAAACATGGGTGATTTTTTTGCAAGTACCTGATGGCTGTAGGTCCAGTTAAAAGGCAATGTTATTTGTAGAAGTGTGGGACAGATCATTAGCCTCAATCGCCCACAAACCATTACTTTGGCAACAGAGTACTCTAACAAACCTTGTTTGCTGTCCTCATGCTTCTAGTGCAGTTTATTTGCTATCCTCAAAAAGCTACAAAGAAGTAGTCACACATCCGAATTATTGCATCTGGGTTATTGCATCTGAGTTATTGCATCTGAGTTATTGCATCCAAGTTATTGCACCATTGCAGCCTGCCCCCTGTTCCAGATCAGTGAGGATTCAAACAAACCCTTTGGGTCTTCAGGAAGGGTTATAAGGCATCCTGGATTTTCATGGATAGTCAGCTGGATTTTATCGATCTGTCCTGCAGAATTTCAGTAACTTTAGCATATATCATGGTTTTCAGAGAGGGCCGACTCAACATAGGGGGGGTGGGACTTCACATATGTTCTAGTGCAAGTGTTCTAGGGCCAGATGTAGAAAAGGTTTCTACCCATTCTGTGTCTATTGGAAAAAGTGTTTGTACATATGGCCCCTAGTTCTGGCAGCTTGCAGAAAAGCACTGACTCCAGTATGAATGAGTAGGTTTACTTAAGACAAATAAACAGCAACACCTCATCCACCCACCAGCTCTGGGACTCTGTTCCAACTGACAGACTGTGGAACCCGGAGTAAGTAAGAACCTTCTGATCTCCACATTCCAATTGCCCAAGTTCTAACCCACATTCCAGGATACCACACAGGTCTTATCATAAAGCACTTTATTTAGATGCTCCTGTAAGTGGAAGTCAAAATTAATTACCCTTAAGATCTCATTGTCTGTGTATTCTACTTCACTGAGTGCTAGCAATTAGGTCACCTAGGTTGAAGTAAAATTGTAGGCCTGCTTCTATGTTTGTGGAAAGCCCCGATCGAGGAACTCAACAATAAAAATTGACCCCTCATTCATTGAGGAAGACCAGACTCAAATCTCTGGACACATTCCACGAGTCTTAGTCCTAAAGCAAGAACAAAATATTAAATACAGACTTACATCTTTGGGAAAGTAATAATCTTCAATGACAATATCTTTCTCAATTCCAGCCCTCGAATTTGCAGGAATAACAGGATACAACCTGTTCAATAATGAAAATGTGATTGATTACAGACATATAAACTCCTTTAGTGTCAAGCAGCGTTTGCATGTAAAATGTTTGGTTACATCCATGCCCTCCCACTACTCAACAATATTCATGCTTCTAAATTCATTCTTGAAACACTCTCTGAACTGAGATTTAGTTCACATTATATGAAAAAAGGAATGATTGTGTTTCTTGAGCTTTAAAGCGTTGCCGTCTGAGCAGATTGATGAAAGAAGCAATATCTAGAGAGAAGAAACTCCAGGATGAAATGATCTACCATCGTTTACGTATCTTGCTGTTTAAATGTCAGTATGGTTTGGTGTGGCCGAGCTTAGCTGTCTGGTTGAATGGAAAGGCAGCAGCAGTTTGGTGAGGTAGGATAGAGCTCGTCCTTGAAGGAACTTCATTTGAATCTATGCTATCCTGAATTTAATCTTCCTTGCATTGGAGCCAATAAGACATCTTCATATGGCCAGTGTAATCCAGTCCAGGAACAAGACTAGCAGCGTGGTTTGGGGTTCTCTGCAGTTTGCGGCTGACACAGGTAGGAAGGCCTGCATAAGTAACATTGCATTGATCAATTCTGTAGATCAGAAGCAGAGGCAGGATAGGTTGCCATGGTGTGAAATGTGTTTCCACCAATCTTATACACTTCAGGGATAACTTTTAGGCTTGAGTCAAGAAGTAGACCCAGATTATGAAAATTATGGGTTTTATTGGGGGCCCCTGAATGGAAGACATTGAAATAGGAATGGGATGTGGTTTGCCTGGATAAAGAACCTGTATCCTAGTCTTAGGTGATAAACAGTCAGTTTAGGTGCATCCAGTTTTAGACATTTTCAAGACATTATTTGACATTAAGGTGATTTGCTGGATGTCTGCAGACACTGATGTGCATTTGTATATTAGCAGCCTGCTTACGGTAGCCCAGATTGCAGCCCTTGAAGATTTTTGCAAGCAGTAGCATATAGATGTTGAAAAGGTTAGGAGACAGAGCTGATTCCTAGGGGGCTATGTAGCAGAGACTGGTTGAGCAGAATAAAGAAGGGTCAACTCTGCCGGGTGAGACCTGTTTTTTAGGAATGAGTGAGTCCGTTTGAGGGCCATTTCAATGATGTTGCAATGGGGTAGCAACTGGTTCAAGAGTATGCTATATTTAACCATGGAAAATACTGCTGAGACATTAGGGCCTTTCTTATGGTGGGCCGATTATTGGTGCAATATCACTGCACCTGATAAAATTTGATTCCAGGCATCTTTGATGGTAGATGTTTGTATCTCATGTGGTAAGGAAGCAGGCAAGGTGATCAGAGAACAGGCTAAATTTCCTATTTCCAGGGATCTGCCTTGGCATTTCAGAATGTTTGGGTGATTGGAGAGTAATGTATGTTATTTCATGTATTTAGCCTTTCACCTCCTTGATGAGCCATTGTTTCATGGGTGATATTCACAAAGTATAATGAAGTAGCCAGGAGGGTTGGGGAGATCAATATGATATGGAACTTTGAATATATATGTGAACACATTCTGATCACTGTGGTACTCTGATGTCTGGCTTGTTCAAAGACTTACATTTTATTCTGTGAATGCAGCCCCCTGCGTGGTGTTTTCAATTGTGAGACTGATTTATAAAGTTGTCTTCATGACTACATTTTCATTACTTTTGGACATTTTGGAGAGAATCTCACCTAAGGCAGGCATCTAACTCACAGAAATAACTTTATGATTCAGGTCAGTAGCGCATAAACTTTAATTCCAGGAGTGTTCACATTTTGACTTGTCCACATTTAGAACTATTATTCTTATTTAATTGTTTGAGCTGTCTTCAAGATTTATGGAGGCTGACATACCTGTCACCTCTCTCAAGAATCCTTTTCAGTTTCTTTAAACCAAATGCATGGTTTTTTCATGAAGAACAAGTTGTCCAAGATGACCTCATCAGGCCTGATCCACAAAGGTAAAGTTACTCTTTTGTGTAAGTTTACTATTCACAAACTACCAGTTTAATCATACTAATAGTAATTTTACGACTATGAAGACTCTGCACATGAAAGGATAGGCCCAGCGTATCTTTTTATGTGCGAGGTCTCCATCTGACTGCGCAATATCCACAGTCCATTAGTATAATTAAACTTGTAGTTTGTGAATAACGAAAAAACAATAAACTTACTCAAATGTCTACGTTTACCTTTGTGAATCAGGCCTTCTGGTCAGCCAGTTAATGACACTTTATGAAGAACTCTTCTGTTTCAAGCAGCTATAGAGTGCACCATCTCAACACATTGTATTTGGTTAACTAAATAGAAGATTACTGTCCTGGAATTCCCGACAATAAATACTCTTAGCAGAAAAATCCAGTCTGGACGGTAAGATGACATTTGACAAATACTATTCCACCAATACTTTGTGACTGAACTCTTAATGATTGTACTTAATTACTATGACCAAACAATGAAGTTTACAATATGTCTTTGCACTACATTGAAAACATTTTATTCTATTTCTCCATTAGAAATATCTAAGATTATATTTGTGAAACCTTTTCGACATATTTCCAGCCTTGTTGGCAATATTACATGCATGCTCTAATATGCTAGTATGAAACCCAGGCCTACTTGCTTCTCTTTCCAATGGCTCTCAGTTTAAACATGTACCTTCCCAGGACTGCTGTCTGTTTTCTTCATCCTAAGGGTTTACCGTAATGTCTCTTTAATAACTGCCTTCAGCAGGGGCATTTTGGAAATGTCCTCCGCGGTAGGAATTCGGTCACCTGGTACCACACTGATCACCTCCTTGTACAGGTCTTTCTGAATCTCCGGATCCCTGGCCAGATGGTATAGGGTCCAAGTCAACGTGTTGGAAGTCTAGGATAAAGCAGTGAAAATTAGAACTCACTATGTGATCTGTTACTTCTAGAACACGTGTACCTATGTGCCTCCTGTACTGCTCTCAACACACTGTTAAATGTTATCAGACTTTAAAAGTATGAGATGTCATCACTGTTTTGAAAAATATCAAACACCATAGGCACAATTCATAATGATTTGCCTGTGAGAAACTGTTTTACCCCTGTGCTGGTTGGGAATTACAACTGAACTTTTTTGGCCTGATTTACAAGCCATTCTAAACCGCTACATTGCAAATTATACACAATGTCCTCCGGACCACAGACATACTTGCATCCATCCGGACCTCCACAGCCCTGCACCAGTTCAGGAAACAACGGAAAACACACTTCTTAAAGACCACTAAATGGAGATGGGGTTATAGTCCACCTCCACTCTCAGAATCCACAATCCCTCCAATCACTTGTTGACTATCACCCTGGACAGTGCAACGTAGCCACTTGGCTAAGTTCATGCTATAGAAATAGCATACGGAGGCCTAGGTAAGCCATGTGTTACTCCAGATATTAGTATGATGTACTCATTATTTTCCAAAGAATCTGAATTCATGCATTTGTATTGACCAGAAATCTCAATCAGGTCAAATAGCATCTGTGATCTACTACTTTGGTCTGCCAGTAAGTGAAGTCATAGAGTCGTATTGAGCGCATATATTAGAGTCACTGGTAAAATTCAGAAGATTTTATAGAGTTATTTGTGCACAATCTGCTTCTGCTTGCGTGACGCATAGATTATTAGAATTCAAAAGCCAGAATTCAAGCTTTGTAGTATTGAGGTCATTTTATCCATTTATGTCTTATAAGTGATGATTGCCACCTCGCTAGCTGTCAAACTTGATTCAGATAGAGGTAGAGGGAGATGGAGCAGGACTCGTTTCACGTGATATTACTCAGAATTGGATGGAGATTTCATTCAGCCCTGTGGTCCTCTGCTGAAACTATCTATTGGGGAGCCAAGGAATAGCCAGTGAGACTCTAGTAATGCATTGATGCAGTGTGGGCATCAGCTGGAAGGATAATGAAACATGTCCAGCATCTCTCACGATACCTGTTACAGATCAGATGCTCTCATGGCCATCGCATAGGATCTGAACGTGGGTGATACATACCGTGTCCACTCCAGCCAGAAGTAGTTCAGCCATGCTCCCACAAATCTCCTTGAGGGTCAGTTTCCCGCTAGACAGCAGGTAGGTCAAGTATTCGGCTTCCACCTCCTCTCCTTGTGCCAGCTGCTCCTGTAGTCTTTCCATCTTACCATCAATTAGTTTTTGCCCTGCAAGTTACAAAACAGGGAAGCTCTTCAAATGCTGTCATCTCATACATGGCCTCCTTCTAAACCAAGGGGCCTGAAAGATCTTTCTAAATATCAGCTGTTGTGCAATGTAAAGCCAGCTACATACAATCAGTGTAAGAATAAGGAACTACACTCCAAAATAGTTGCAAGTACTATTCAAGCACCTCCTAATGTGTTCACTAGAAATCTGGAAGTACATTCCAAAACCACTGTGGGTCTCCTCTTTGAGGTTTGAGTTCACCTGCCGGTGATTCAGCATTTAGGGTTACAGGATACCTATTGAATTACATAATGCTAGAACCTCACAGGCCTCTCTGTACAGCACTGCAAGGATGCAGGCTCACTCACTGGTGCATGAGTGGCTTAGGAGTTGCCACCTCTTTCTTGCCACTATGTTTGGCTTTCAGATGGCAACCTAATATAAGCTGGGAGATTTAGGGGATCATTATGACCCCGGGGGTCGGCGGTAATATGACGGGAAGTACTGCCAACAGGCCGGCGGTACTTACCGCCATTCTATGACATTGGCAGCTTGACTAAAGCCAACCCGCCAATGTACCACTCCGACCGCCACGGTGGTAACAGCCACCAGGCTGGAGATGTCCATCTCCAGCTCGGCGGCCGTCACTGTTCCGCCTGCGGGATTATGACCCCGCCTACCGCCATGGTTTTCGTGGGTTCCTTATCGCCACGAAAACCAGGGCGGTAGGCACTATCAGTGACAGGGAATCTCTTCTCTGTCACTGATAGAGGTCTCCCCCCCTCCCTCTCCAGTTACCCCTCCACCCTCCCTGCCTCTCCAAAGGCCCCCCCACGTTCACGCCCCCCTTCACACACACACACATACACACACCCTTTTCCTACAAACATCCACGCATGCATACATCCACTCACACACACCCGCACACACTTTCAAACATACACGCACACACACAGTCATATAACACAACATACACACACTCACACCTCCATACATGCACACTCGCATCCAACATTCAACACACACCCGCATCCAGGCACACACAAACATACATACACCCCCACACACACAACACCCGCCACTCCCCTCCCCTGTCGAAGACCCGACTTACCTGTGTTCAGGGGGTCCTCTGGCAGGAGACGGGACGGGGCGCTGCTGCCACCAGCAGTGTCTGCCAGAAGAACACCGCCAGGCCGTATTATGGGTCATAATACGGCTGGCTGCGGTCTACTGGCGTGGCGCTGCTGTTGGCAGCAGCGCCACCCTACCGCCGTCCGCTGGCATTGCCACAGCCGGATTCCCGCCATCCTTCTTGTGGAAATCCAGCTGTGGTCATAATACAGTGGACGGCTGGTAGCTGCGGCGACGGTCTTTTGGCGGACGTCGCCGCGGCTGTAGGCGGTTATTACCGCCATTGTCAAAATGAGGGCCTTAGTTTTGATTTGCTTCCATTGAGCCAATTTGACCATTAGACCTGATAACAACAACTTTTAACACAAAAGTCCAATACTGGGAATATAATTTACTGGAAATCTGGTATCCAAATGAAGCTTGGTGGCAATCCTTGTATGACTAGACCTTTTAAGCCTTTATTTGCTGTCTCCTTTATGGAGTGCACTGAGCTTCTGCTGTATGTACAATAGCTAACCCCAAAAAGTACTTACCTTCAGTCTTATCCAAGCAGGGTCAGATGGGGACAGAAAATCTGCCCCGGCACCAGAAAAATGTGGACCCTATTAATGCTTAAAAACGTGGCACACGTTTGGAAATCAAGGCAGTTTGGAACTTATAAAGACACACTGTATAGGTCTTTCGCAGGGTATGGAAGGCTGCATAGATTTGTGCTTGCTGCAGGCAATGTTTGTGATAATATCGATGAAACCAACACTGACACAGTCCCACAAACAGCAAAAACATCAACCTACACACTGACCTATCAGACCCGCCCTTCGGGCACTGCCAGGTTTCCCTCCAGTCAGTCCTGCTCTGAATCCGGGTTGAAGGCTCAACATTTTACTAATGTATCTGTTTCAGTTCATGCATTCTTGAAAATCACCCCAGATTTCAGGTTAATTTTTGATGTATCCCAAATCGCCTCTGTGTGCAGCTATCTCTAAAACTGAGGCTCGGCTGGGATTCATGCCATATCAACAGACCTCTCCAAGCCTGTGTCTACATCCACCGCTAGAGTGCAGTTTCAGTCTCCAGTTTATGTCTGAGTCACCAGACCCCAGAAAGCCTGTGTGTGCAGCAATGCCCAGAGGTTAAGGGCCAGATGTACTTAGATTTTTTCAGGTCGCAAATGGCCCAATTCACAGATTCGGGCAATTTGTGACCAGAAAAATACCCTTTAATATATACCAAACCTATTTTGTGACTCAGTAACCTATCACCGAATGAAGGGGCGTGTTAAGGGCACCCCTTCCTAATAGCGACTTGCACTGGCATGTAGAAATGTTTTGTGAATGAAATGTGGTTGCAAAACATTTGCAGTGTACCACCTACTTGAAGTAGGTGGCAACCCATTCACAAACGGGAAGTGGTCTCCAAGAGGCCCTTTTCCCTTTGTAAATGGTTGCAAACACATTTTTTAAGACGAGGCAGTGGTCTCCTCTTAAAACTTTTATTTTATTTTTTTAAACGCATCCCATTTTATTTTAAGGAAAATGGGTTGCATTAAAAAAAAGTTTTATTTAAAAACCAAACACATATATTGTCGTCTGCTGTCCTTAGCATGATCCTGTTTTTTCAGTGATTCCCAATGGGTCGCAAATTGCGACCTACCTCATGAATACTACTGAGGTAGGTCGATTGCACTGGGAATCGCAAACAGTGTACAACACACTGTTGTACATAGTTGTTTGCAATTTCCTAATAGCGAATCGCAAAGAGTTGCTATTAGGAAATCACAAATGGAAGCCTATGTGCATCTGGCCCCAAGTCTCTAGTTCATGCACGTGAACAGACTGCTCAAAGCCTCTGTGTGCAGACATCTCTATGGTGCAGCCTCAGCATCTGTTTCACGAATGTGTATGAGACCACATCTGGCCTCTGTGTGCAGCCACCTCTACAGTGTAGGCTCAGCATCTGTTTTGCGAATGTGTAAGAGACCACGTCAAGCCCGTGCAAGAGACCACATTCGGCCTCTGTGTGCAGCCATATCTTGGGTGCAGGTTCAGACTCAGTTTAATGTGCATGACCAGAACGCGCCAAGCCTCTGCGTCCACTCGCCCCTAGTATGCAGCTTTCAATGTCGTGTCCCACACCAAGATCCGTACAGACATCCGTTTCCTAACCCCCGCCCTTCATCTGGGTGAGGGAGCCAGCATGCCTTGGTTTGGAGGTGCTGTTTTATTGACGATTGTTGGATCTATGGTTTCTTTATGTAGGCAACGCTTAAAGTGTGAGTACTATGACCTGAGTATACTCATGGAGAACGTTCACATATCAGTACGAGTGTTACTCGCTTACGATTGCTTCAACACACGAGTGCACCTCTGTAAACATTATAGATGAAGGCTACCGATGGATGGCTTGATATTGCTGCTGTTGTTGTACATCAAACCAATAAAGAAATATTATAAAAAAACAGTTAACAACAACAAGGCTGTTGCACCTGTTACAAGGAAAGTACAGTCGTTTTTTCATTTAGCACAATATATGTGAACCTTATAGGGTTGCGGAGGTCCACACCTCCTTTATAACTTTACGCCACAGTAACATTCCACAGCAGAACAAATCAAGCAACTATCAAAAGGATAGGAGAAAAGGAAAGGCAAGAGGAAGATGGAAGGGAAAGGGAGATTGAAGACAACCAGAGCAATACAATTATATGTCAATCACTGCAGGGGGTGTATAAGTTGTGGACTGTGTATATTTCTAAGTGTGCATGTTCCTTTAAAGGTGTTAGAACCCTTGGAAATATACGGGCATCATCTGGAATGAGATGCCTGGTAACAGGCAGAGGGTTGATGAAAAAGCTGAGCTGTGGCTGTGCATATACATTGGTGGATGCAATATAGAGTCAAGACATTTCTATGTAGTGTTGTCTTTCCCTCAACAGTATACCACTTGCAGGCTAGACACCAGCTACGAGTATTATTAACCATCTTACCATGGTGTGCAAGCCGTGTAATGAGAGTCTCTTGGTCGAGCAAAAAGATTGAGGCCCATAATGATGAATCAACTCATATGTAAAGAAAGGTTTCAACCAGGAGTAGGAAGGAAGAACAGGAAGGGCAGTCACACGATTACGTGGTCCCTGCAAACCATCTACACCCTGCAGTCTACATTCAGGAGGACTGCAGTGGGACTCCTCAAGTGTTAGGCTGCAGAGTACAAGGGAACTTCTTATCATCTTTTTAAGTAGATTCAGCATCAGTGTATCCTAGTGTTGGGTGTGGCCGTGTAGTAGCCTTTTTGGTTATCTATTTCGTAGCACTCAGCTTCTGCCTACCACCCATCTCCTTGTTCCAGTGCTCCTGTGAGCGAGGATCCAGCTCCTTCCATTTCTGAGCATCAAGCCTTTTGCCTAATGTAGGTTTTGGAAGCTGGTTATTAGTAGAGGTAAGTACACCCCTACCACTAGCAATAATGCCCCCAGACCGTGTAAGGCTCATTCAAGGTCTAAAAACATTAGCCCCTGGCTCAACCCCTTGTAGCTTGGCAGCGAGCAGGCATGTAAGGCATTTAAATACACCAATTCAGTAAATAAGTAAGACACAACACACAATAAAAATCCCACACCAATTTATAAAAATAGGAAATATTTTTATCTTTAAAATGATACCAAAATGACAAAAATCCCATAGAGGGAACCAGAGATATGAATTTGTAAAGATTAAAAGTAAAACTAGCACTTAGAAGCAAATAGTGCTCAAAGGGAAAGTTGCACGAGACCAAGTTCCAGCCGTCCGTACTGTAACACTTTTACACTTACTTCCAGAAGTGTTTCTTGATGCAGGAAAGTGGTCCACAACCCTAATCCAAGGTTCTAGAAGCTTGGAGTTGCTCTGTGAGACGTTGGGACTACAAATCCCACAATGCACCTGGCCAAACTCTTGCAAATTTAATGTATGCACTCCAGGCTGGGGACTCTTGTGAAAGCTGGTGCAAGGAAGCTCTTTTAGCCTAATTCTTTCAGGGAGAACTGTCCTGGGTCCTTTTAAAAGCAAGGCAAAGGCCTTGGGGCTGTTGTTTCAGTGTGCAACAGGAGCAATACTTCAGTATGCAGCGCTGTGGTTTGCAGGCCAATATTCCAGAAGGGCAGTCTTTCTTCTTCTTGTGGTTGCAGGCAGCAGATCTGAATTCCAATGCAGATCAGCCACCTTTATTCAATCATCTTGGTGGACAGTCAGGGGCATCCTTGTCCAATGGGCTGCAGGGTACCACCCAGAAGCATGACTACTTCCTCTAAAGTGTTGCATCTTCTTGTCCCATAAAGCACTGCACTTTAGAATTCCAAGATGGATGAATTACCAGACCTGGCTAAATCAATCCGCTGGTGTAGCCCATTTCCATTAACTCCCGCACTAGACATCTGCAAATTCCTTTCCTAAGCCCACTAGCTATCTGTGGGGTACAGGGTGAGAGGGCAGGCCTAGCTTCCTTTCGAAGCCTCAGCTTGATTTAACCAGCTCCCTTCCTGGGCTGGCCTCAGCATCTGCCAACCTCCCCCATTACAAAGCCTCTGCTCAGACCAGGCCACTTATCACCTCATCAAAGTAGCCTGGCTAATCCTGTTAGGGCTGGTCCATCTGGAGAGACCACTAGCAGGCTGGAATTTGGCTTACAGAAAGGAAAGTGTTACAGCTTCTTTTGTGTACTAGCTATGATAAATTCAACAAGGGCAAGTTGGTGGATTTATTATTACCATTCATTTGAGTCCTTTCATGACAGATTTAGCTCCCACCCGCCATACTTAGGCTTATGGAAAATAGTCCCACTTTATCCTATGGAGCTAAGTATCTACAATGGAACATTGAAAGGTGCAGTTTTTCCCTCACCAGAGCATATAAAACATCTGTTATAATATCCCTGCTTAAAGTTACATGACACCTCACGCTGGGGCATCTAGGGTAACCTTGGGGTGACTTAGATGTAAAAATAGGGCAGTTTATCACTTGGGAAGTGCGTTAAATCTCAAAGTCAAATTTGCACACAGTTTACTATTTAAAGACAGTCTGCAATGCAAGGCTGCCTTTAAAAATGGCAGCAGGCACCACAGTTGTGCACACTCCAGTGCAGGAAATCTACTGGGCCTCTAAACATCCCTGCCCTATTATATACTAGGGACTTATAGATAGTTTAGAACCTTCTTGCCCTATTATCTACTAGGGACTTACAGGGTCTGTCATTGCCAATTGGAATTATAACATTGTACCATTTGACCATATACATTTCATTCAGAACACTGGCCAAAGGGCCTGTTTTGCAGAGGCCAGGGAACAGACAGGGTCAGTTACCACTGGTGCCAGTCAGAAACATTGGGGTGAACATGCTAAAAGGGTGACTTTATCACAATAAGACAGAGGTCGATGAACCTAGATTCATTTTTCTGGTTGTGGGGGCATACCATCAAATGCATGACATCTTGTGCAACAGTGTGGAACATTTCAGAATGTTCTGCACATCCCAGCAGGAGTCAAAACTGTGTGTTGAATAATGTTAGGTTGTATTAATTTAAAGGGAGCATTTTTTGACACTGTTTTCGCATACATCAAAACCCTGCCCAACTTCTGCTCTGACATTTCTGTGTCAAGGTCAAGCTCCCATCTAGATAGATCATGGAAATCTGATTTGGTCATTGGTGTAAAAGTTGCATACGAGCTACTGACAGCCCTCCCTGAACTACCAATACCCTGCAATGATTTGAGCACTGCGTATAGCGGAAGGAGCTTTGGCCAAGTGACCTTGATGATGCTGACCACCAGAATGAATAGCAGTACTTACCCCACTAGAAGAGGAAAATCCATGTGAAAAGTTTTGAAGGAGAAGAAAGCAGCATCACCGTATAGGTCGCCTATTTGAATAATGCCTGCCTCTGACAAGTGCACCTGTCGATGGCTAAAACTACTTTCATGAGTTTGGGAATACTCCACAGTGATAAATTGGGGGTGAAGGCAACATTCATGTTAGTCTTCCACAAAACTCCATGCCAACACCAATGAGCCACATCTAGGAGAATGTTGCCCATTAATCTGTGAGCCAGGGCAACGGTCATTACTGCTGGGAGCAAATTGGCTGAAACAATGTCTCTGACCTGTGCTGCCTCCGCCAGAGCCGGGTCCACTAACCAGCAAGCCACGGACTGCAATTGGGCCGCTAGGTACTGGTTCTCAAAGTCTGGCCTTCTCTATTAACCCTCCATAATGGGACATTGAAGCCTTCCAAGGCGAGTCTCTGTCTCCAGCCATTCTGTAGCAGATCCCTCAGTAGTGTGCAAAGTGCCATAAACAAGTGGGCTAAAAGGCATACCACTATTGTTGCAAACAGATAGAGGAATTGCAACAAGATAACCATTTTGCAGGGGCAATCATTCCCGTAACTGATGATAGCAGCTTCCACCACAAAGTCAAAGATGCTCTAGTAATAGAGATTAGAGAGATCCCTAATAAAATTGCCTTCTAATAAATCAGGGTGACGATGACACCCTCTAACTACCAAATATTTAAAGGTTGTGCACTCCCACTTGAAATTAGTTGAGGCAGACTATCCATAGCTCTGCCTCCCACAGCCTTCAACAGAAACAAGCAGTATTTAACATAATTAATAATGTTCAACCCCAACAGTCCCCCAACATTTCTGAGGGCCTGCAGGGAATAGGGTGGTTAGGACCCCACATCCTAAACATAAAGTAAAACATCATCCATGTAGAGGGAGATACCATGAATTGTCCCTCACACACACATGTTCAGCCCTTGCAATAGGCCATCTGTCTGAATGGAAGCGCAAATGGTACTAGCAACAGAGAGAACAAAATAGGAGAAAAGGAGCACCCCTGGCGCACGCCTCTCATTATCCGCCTCTGCGTGGAGATAACCTTGACTGTCTTCACCCTGGCAAATGGGTCAACAGATAACAGCCTGATCCATTTGATTATTCCAGGTCTAACTCAAGATTGCAAAAAGATATTTCTAGTCTGATGAGTCGAAGGCTTTCTCCATGTTGTTGATATGACCACTGGGAAGCCATTGTCAGTTTCAACATCGCCCCTAACCTGAAAGAGCCTTCAAATGTTCTACACAGTGGTCCTGGAAAGCACAAATCCAGATTGAGCCATATGCTGATGTGGCTCAATCTGGATTCATACTTTCAACAATCCGAGCAAACAACTAGCTAATACCTTACCGAGGATTTTGCAATCAATATTAAAGATGGAGAGAGGGTAGTAGGATTGCACCTCCAAGGAGTTAGCTTCTGCTTCCGAAGTGGAACAAACCATGCCTCCCTAGCGGGGAGTGGGGCGGTTCCTCTGCCCAGCCTCCAGGTACACTGCAAGAAGTTCACATACTTCTGCCAGGAATTATTTTTGGCAGAGGTACCTGGCATAGTGCAGGACAGAGTCCATGCCCTGTGCCCACTATCCAGAGGACATATCTGGGAGTGTGCCATGCCTATTGAGAACTGGGAAGAGGTGGTCACACTGTGCTTAGCAGGCAAGGACGGGTACATAGGACATGGTATGCTTTATTGCAACCCCTTTGTGTTAGACTTGCTCCTAGTGTCTGCCCAGTGCTCACTCAGTGCAGCTCAGTGGTGCAACAATAGCCTCACGATGCAGGGGGCCCACACCGGCAGGCCCCGGACTGAGAGCCCCTGACTGGGTCCGGAGCGCGGGGACTCCCCTCCAAGTATTTTGCAGGGGGGGGGCTCAAGTTTTGTTACGGCACTGGTGCAGCTTAAGGCTATTCCAATATGTGCACAAAATAAAGTTATATTACTCCCAGAACTCACTTGTGGGGCCCATTTCTGGACGGGCTCTAAGAGACGATAACCAAGCCTTTTCCACATATTATGTCTGGAGAGGAATGAACCAGACACGAAAATCACTTTTTCACTGGACACCAAAAAACATACCAGATCACAGTAATGGACAGATCTGAGGCCTGATTTACAGTTTATGGGATGGGCTACTCCATCACAAACTTGCTAGATATCCCATCCACCTTATTACAAGTGCATCAGATCCTATGGCACTTGTAATAAGATAGACGGGATGTCAGAAACATTTGTAACTGAGTATCCCGTTTGACAAACTCTAAATCTAAATCCATCCTTTGCTCCTCCTCCTCCATAGCAAAAGAGCCATCCCCAGGAATACTGCTGTACGCACTCCAGAACTTGCAAGCAGGAAAGTCACAAAGCATTGAATTGTAGGCTTACAGCTACAGTCTATGTAGGTTTCTGACTTTCTGAAGTTTCACAACGATGTCTGCACATAAATGTTGTACTGTGCCATATATGTTCCACTCATCGGCACTCATCGGCAGTTACACTCAATCAATCAATCAATCACGATATTTATAAAGCGCGCTATGTACCCGTCAGGGTTTCGAGGCGCTGGGGGGGGGGGGGGAGGGGGGGGGGTGCGCTGCAGTTAGCGGTCGAAGAGCCAGGTCTTGAGGAGTCTCCTGAAGGCGAGAAGGTCCTGGGTCTGGCGTAGAGATGTGGGGAGAGAGTTCCAGGTCTTGGCGGCGAGGAAGGAGAAGGATCTGCCGCCGCAGGTCTTGCGCTGGATTCGGGGGGCGAGGGCGAGGTTGGCGGATCGAAGTTGACGTGTGGGAGCGTAGAAGTTTAGTCTGGAGTTGAGGTAGGAAGGTCCGGTGTTGTGCAGTGCCTTGTGAGCGTGGGTGAGGAGTTTAAAGGTGATCCTCTTCTCCACCGGGAGCCAGTGGAGTTCCCTCAGGTGAGGGGAGATGTGGCATCGGCGGGGTATGTCGAGGATCAGTCGGGCGGAAGCATTTTGGATGCGCTGGAGTCGTTTGATGTCTTTGGTTTGGATGCCTGTGTAGAGTGCGTTGCCGTAGTCCAGTCTGCTGCTGACGAGGGCTTGGGTCACCGTCTTTCTGGACTCTGTTGGAATCCACTTGAAGATTCTGCGGAGCATGCGGAGGGTGTTGAAACAGGAGGAGGAGACGGTGCTGACCTGTTTGGACATGGTGAGGGCCGGGTCCAGGATGAAGCCGAGGTTTCTTGCGTGGCTGGCAGGGGTGGGTGGGGGTCCGAGGTCGGCGGGCCACCAAGAGTCGTTCCAGGCCGAGGGAGAGCGTCCGAGGATGAGGATTTCCGTCTTGTCGGAGTTGAGTTTCAGGCGACTGTTGTTCATCCATTCGGCGATGGATTTTAGTCCCTCGTGGAGGTTTGTTTTGGCGGTGAGTGGGTCTTTGGTCAGGGAGAGGACGAGCTGGGTGTCGTCGGCGTAGGAGATGATGCTGAGGTCATGCTGGCGGGCCAGTTTAGCGAGGGGGGCCATGTAGACGTTGAACAATGTGGGGCTGAGGGAGGATCCTTGGGGGACGCCGCAGATGAGGTTGGTGGCTTTGGAGCGAAAGGGGGAGAGTCGGACTCTCTGAGTTCTGTCGGAGAGAAAGGAAGAGATCCAGTGGAGGGCTTTGTCTTGGATGCCGGCTTCCTGGAGGCGGGTCAGTAGGGTGCGGTGGCAGACTGTGTCGAAAGCGGCTGATAGGTCGAGGAGGATGAGGGCCGAGGTTTCGCCGTTGTCCATTTGATGTCTGATGTCATCTGTGGCGGCGAGGAGAGCAGTCTCCGTGCTGTGGTTTCGTCTGAAACCGGATTGTGAGTGGTCCAGGATGGAGTTGTCTTCGAGGAAGTGGGTGAGTTGTGTGTTGACGATCTTCTCGATGACTTTTGCTGGAAAAGGGAGGAGAGACATCGGGCGGAAGTTTTTGAGATCGTTGGGGTCGGCCTTGGGTTTCTTGAGGAGGGTTTGGATTTCTGCGTGTTTCCAGCTGTCCGGGAAGGTGGCGGAGGTGAATGAGAGGTTGATGATCTTGCGGAGTTTGGGGGCGATGGTGGCGTTGGCTGAGTTGAAAACATGATGAGGGCATGGGTCCGTGGGGGAGCCTGAGTGGATGGTGTTCATGGTTGTTGTGGTTTCTGCGTCATCCACGTGGGACCAGGCGGTGAGGCGGCAGTCGCGGGTGGAGACGTCGGGGGTGGGGTCTGGCGGTGGGCCGGTGTTGAAGCTGTTGTGGATGGTCACGATTTTCTGGTGGAAGAAGGTGGAGAGGTCGTCGCAGAGTTTCTGGGAGGGCGGGATGTCGTTGGCGTTGGCTTTTGGATTTGAGAGTTCTTTCACGATGCCGAAGAGTTCTTTGCAGTCGTGGGCGTTGTTGTTGATGCGTTCGGTGAAGTGGGCGCGCTTGGCGACGCGGATCCGTTGGTGGTGTTCACGGTTTGCGTCTTTGAGGGAGGCGAGGTTGTCGGGTGTGCGTTCTAGGATCCATTTCTTTTTGAGCTTCTGGCAAAGGCTTTTGGAGGTGGTCAGTTCGTCTGTGAACCAGGCTGGTTTTTTCTTTCCTTGGTTGGCGGTGGGTTTCTTGAGAGGGGCTAAGGTGTTAGCGCATTCGAGGATCCATTGATGGAGGTTGATGGCAGCTGTGTTCGGGTCGGCTGCGTCGGGTGGAGGGTTTTTGACGAGGGTGCTGGTCAGTTGGTCTTGGGTGACTTTGCTCCAGCGGCGGTAGGGGGGTAGATGGATGAGATGCTGCTTGGTAATTTTCTTATAGGAGAAATGGACGCAGTGATGGTCGGTCCAGTGGAGTTCGGAGGTGTGGCTGAAAGAGATGTGTAGGAGCGTGCAAAGTTTCTGTAATATTCACAGATAGTAGAATTCCTACCTGTAGTTCACAAAGATTCCTGCATGTAGATTTTTATGTTAAAGTCAGGACGTAAGCCATTCTTTTACATTTTGGAGCAAAACAAAACATTGTGAACATCTCTCCAGTTTGAAAGTCTTAAAGAAAATGTATTTACAGCCAACTTGTACTGAAAGTTTGCTGGAGCAAAACTAGCCCAGGCATAAAGCTGCAAAACAGGAAGCCCTACTAATTATGAGGTTGATTTGGGAACTTTGCTCAGGTAACAAAATCTTTGATTGTGAATGATTGTGAGTACAGTGCACAGGACATACACTCCGCAGGAGTGGCTTGTGTAAATTTGCTGTGGCACTCTAGTGGGCATATTTACAAGAAAGTGGTGCATCAGTCCTGCTGTGCCACTTTTCTTGCATCGAACCTGCCCCACATAACGACACCATGGTTGCGCCATATTTAAAATACAGCTCACCATGGCGGTTGTTAGGACAAAAGTGTCAGCATTTTTTGCAAAATGGGTGTGTCGTTTTAACACCTGCTCTGAGCAGGCGTTAAAAATTATGGAAAAAATGGTGCAGTGCAATGGTGTAAATTTCACTGTGCCATTTTTTTGGGCCTCCCTCTGTCAGAACGTCCCCCCTTGCATACACTATGCCTGGAGCAGGCATATTGTGGCGCAAGGGTTTACAAAGTGACACAATTATTTGTAAATATGGCTCTGGAAAAAGGTCTCCTTAACGCCGCCTTAGCGTAAAAAAAAATTACGCTATGGCTGCGCAAGGTGCCGCTAGGGGCTCGTAAATATGCCCCTAAGTGGTTGACTGATTGAGACTTTTCAAAAGCATGCGATTACCCAGAAGGAGTGCTGGCTCTAAATAGACAAGGATAACTCAAACAAGAGATCTATAGACAGTTTCCTGGTGGAACAGCTGAGTTTTTAACGTTTTGCAAAACACAGAAAAGGTACTTTCCCTATGGAGGCAAGAATGCAGTTTATTCCATAACTTTAGGCCAAGATAAAAAAAGATGCAACATCCCACCGGCTTAGCCTGGTGTCTTTCACAATAAATTGTCAGTAATCTGGACCAGATATATAAAACATGGTGACAATTGAATGATGAGCTGAAAGTCATGGTAAACCAGAGAGAAAGGGCCATGCAAATGCCAAAGGAAGGATAGAGAAGTGCAAAGGGGCCTCCATGATCTGAACAACTTGGAGCTGTTTCACCACCAGAGATGATGCTCCCAAAAAAGAGAGTTACCGTATCCAGGCGTGACAGAGCAAGTACCCGGATTCCAGAGTTCTGGCAATTAGAGTACCCCAATAGATCAGAAACAACGTGATGCAACTGTTTGGATTTGAACAGAGAAAGAGATGACAGAGTCAAAGAAAACATCCACAATCTCAACAGAGTCACAGTGGTAGAAACCAGGTTAAAAGGCCACGAAGCCGAAGACGACAAAGAGGACGGGACACCCACACTAGTACCTACATTTTATCTAAATTAGGTTTCAACTACCTGGAACTCAGCCGCATGGGTTAAGCTTCCATTGGTCCAGCACCTGCGGTAGCATCAGTACCCAGAGGCCTGAGAAGCCCACTGAACCCTGGACATTGCTGTATTTCATAGTTCAAACAACAGCGTGGGGGCAATTTCTTTCCTTGCCCTTGGGTCCATGATACACTTGCTACACTAATGATAAGCAGCAAAGAGGAACAGAGGGCTGCAATGGGAGGAAGCAACTTGAAGGGCTGGTGTGGGTGGGGGAAAAACAAAAAGAGGGTGCAGGTGGGGAAAGGAACACAGGGGATCAACGCAACAGAGAGGGTGTGGGTGGGGAGGAGAAGAAATGGGCGAGAGAGAAGGAGAGCATGGGTGGAGAAGCAACACAGAGGGTGGGTAGAGAGGAATAGCAACAGGCGAGAGAGGAGGCCATGGGTGGGTAAAGGAACATGTAGGGTGGGGAGAAGAAGCAACAGGTGAGAGAGATGGAGGGCACAGATGGGGACGCAACAAGGAGGGTGGGAAGGAGATTCAATGAGGGAGACAGCAATGTGAAGCGGGTGGGTTATTTAGACAAAATATCAGAAACAATATCATGTGGCCTAAATGTCATGCCAAGAATATCTAGGACAAATACTATTGTGAAGGTACTTTCCAATAGGTATGCAAAGTTTTACTATAGAGAACTCCACATACATGTACTTTGACAATCTATATATCTTCAAGGAGCGTCGATGTGGAGTTAACAATAGTAAATCTATATTGACCTATTTGCACTTACCTTCTCGATATTTTGTTCCTCGATAGTTTTGACATGGTATTCTGTCCACATGATATTTCTGCTGCAGATAGTATGTCAGTGATCGGCGGGTGGTGGAGAAGACCTCAGGCAAGAAAGCAATAAGATGAGTACATGAGGGTGACATCTAACATGGAAGAGGTGGGGAGAATCACACAGATGACAAACAGCATCAGAGAGTGCAGGGAAGAGAAGTACCCAAGGGAGAAAGCTGGAAGCAACATGCCCCCCATGTAGTGCTTAACCCAAAAGAAAAAAGTAGTGCTTGAAAAGCAAGCAATGAAAGCATAGGAGCCAGCTGATCAAAAGAGATGTCAATGCTCCTTTGGAGGGACAGACACACGATTAACAAGGTTTGCCAAGACTTAGAAGCAGGTGAATGAGAGTGGGCAGGAAAGCCACTCAATGGTAAGCAACAGGCAGGCTCCAAGCCCTTGTGTGTTGATAAGCCCACAATATACCTTGCAACCGATGGCGCATGCACTGTCTAGTAGGTATGATCTAAAAAGGAACTTGAAGCCCTCATGAACATCTATCAAATGCCATATTAAGAGCAAAGAAAGCCTAATGGCACTGTGAAATTAATAAAGCATCTTACTAACCAGCTGTGCTTTTTATATCAATCCTATATTATATGCAAGGTTTTTGACATGGCACTCTGTACATAAGGCATTGAAGCTAAGTGTGTTGCTTTACAGCAATGCACAACTATGCAACAAATCTGTATTACTTATAGGTGGAAGCACATTCTACTGACCCTGGTGAGCTGGAAAAAGGCACCTATACAATAGGGCATGTCCCACAAGGAAACAGTATTAAATCACTTCATGATCTGAATATAGTCTTTGGCTTGCCAAATACTCAGAAATGGAGATAGCCACTGTAGTCAAGAGCTTGCTTTGAAGAGCTCAGATTTCTTCATATCTCAGAAAATGCAGTGCTATTGGTGATGTAGTCTCAGGGATAGCAGCATAACTATTCAGTCTATTTATTGCAATCCTCTCAAGACAGGGCCCAATGTCTGGTGTCAAAATGATCAATATACAGAGGACTCAGATGTAGACTAGACTGAACTGTTGTCACTGTATAATAAAATGCTGAGGGATGCCTGTTTGAGGTTTACTTACTTTAAACCCATACATGGCTTTTACAGGTATTGACACAGATTACAGAGAATGAGTGTCAGCCCAAACTCAAATTTCTGGTGATGCTCAGAGGCTGAATGTGATATTGTTAGATACATGCTCATCCTTTGGTCATGCGCTCCTAAGGCCATATACTGGAAGATGATCTGGAAAGCTATTCACTCATCAAACTAGACATCTGCCATTCCCTCGGCTGCACTAGTTTTTATCACCAACATGTCAAATATCCCAGGCTTATCCAACCATAAAAGGAGGTGTTTCGATAGATCACTGGCTGTTAAAAATATATATGCTATGACAAAATGTACTTACTTCTTTCCACTGACATACTAGGGTGGCACTTTGAAATGATGATAATACCCATTGAGAAGGAAATTGTTCCTTGTCTCGAACACCTGGTTTGCAGCTTATAGTGGTGTAGATGGGTGCAATTACCTACCATTTCGTGTGGGCTTGGGTAGTACAAATTGTTTTTCTTTAAAGGAGGTGTTTCCATATCAAGGTGACTCATTATACCTCCTGTGACACCCACAATGCACCAGACCATAGGAGCCTTGTCAGAAAGCACTAACCTTGTACTCTAGATCTTATGAGACTGATGCACTCTTTCACCAGTCACCACATCCACCACTTATAAAACACGATAAGAATATTGAGGTTAATAGCAGAAAAAGGGGTAATGGAATAAGAGATAAAATATAGACAATAGATATCACCTCTCTGACTTGTCTCTCCTCTAGACACTGACATCTGCAGGTCAAAGTAGGTATCAAAAGACAAAATGAGATGTCTTAAACGTTTATCTATGTGACTGTGAGAAATTGGATTGTAGGTTGACTGGGGTGTGAACCCTGGTCAAGCAACAGCCACAATCCTTTGCAGGCTGAACTTAACCTTGGGTAGCTAGCCACAAAAAGCAGTCAGGCTAAACTTAGAGTAAGTGTGTTAAGTATGTATGCAATATACAAACATCAACATAGTAAAAACACAACAAATCAAACTCAGACCAATTTAGAAAAATAGAGAACATTTTTAATAAATTATTCGACACTGAAACCATGAAAATCCAATTAGTAGAAAGAGAGTTCTGAATTTTTAAAGTTTAAGGTTCAAAATAGCAACTCATCAGTTTTAGAAACTGGCCCCCTGGGCACCTTTAGCACCATATCCAAGGGTCCAGGAACTGAGGGAGACCTCTTGGGGATGCAATCAATCAAGCTGTGCCTAGGTGCAGCAGTTTGGCAGAGTGCACAGCAGGTCACAGCCGCAGGTAGTCCTCTGAGAGTCCTTCTACAGATTTTATAGTGAACTGAGGAGCGTGTTCGAGAGCACTCTTTTCATACCCTGGTGCCCTGCTCCTAGAAGTTGGGAGAGGTTCCCAGAAGGGTCCTCTGAAGTTTCAGGAATTTCCTGCCTTCCCTACCCGGGCACCTAGCTGGCTGCACAGACAATACAGGGTTGTTAAGCCTATTGTGTTGTGACAAAGCCCAGCCTATTCAGTTGCAAGTGGGGCTGTGTTTAGCCCCGCCCTCCATCAAGTCAGCTAATGGCCTATTCAGGCTCTGCTAATCTCCCTACTGTGTGACAGTCTGTGGTGAATTCACAAAGTCCCAACTATCAGTTACACCCAGTCATATGACCTAAAGAACGTTACAAGCACAGAGGGCTAAGGGCAGGAAAATGCCAACTTTTTAATAGTGGCATTTTCAAACTTGGGATGGTAAATCCGACTTTACTGTTAAAGAGGGTTTATCGTTACATGTTCATAGGTACCAAACATGAGATATAAACCACCTCTGGTTTAGGAATTACAACTTATTAATTTTAATAAGGAATCCCCAATATTACCCTATGGGAGGGGTAGGCCTCTCAGTAGTGAGAAAACAAATTTGGGAGTTTTTCACTACTAGCACTTGTAAAACTAAAAAGTACATGGTCTACCTTTTAATTACACAGCACCCTGCCCTATGGGCAACGTAGGACCTACCTTAGGGGTGACATATGTAATAAAAGGTGAGTTTAAGGCTTAGCAAGGGGTTTTAAATGCCAAGTCGACATGGCAGTGGGACGCTGCAATGGCAGACCAGGGACAAGTTTCAAGGTGCCACATAAGTGGGTGGCACAATAAGTGCTGCAGGCCCACTGTATTTAATTTAAATGCCCTGGGTATATGGTATACCACTCAACAAGGAACTTACATGTAATTTAAATATGACAATCAGGTATATGCCAATCAAACTGTGTTTAGAGGCTGAAATGTCTACCAGTAACCACCTCTGTGTTTTGATGAGAAAACTGAAATTAAAGCATAACATGATTTATGTACTGTGTAAATTTAGATAACCTTTCTTCTTCACTGCAAAAGTAACTAGATTCTGCTTTGTAAATAGGTGTTAGCTAAACAGTCATGGGCTCTGACAAACTGAAGTGCAGGCTTTGATCTACATTTATAGGTTCCCTCTGTGAGCTAGCCCACCTGTGATGAGGCATCTGTGATGATGGTCCCCTGTAGTTGTAGGTTTAGTAATGGTTGACCGATAAACAATTTTTCTTGTTCTACTATTGCAGCATGAATAGTAGGCTCAATGGATCGTTCTACTTCAGAGTCACTGCAACCATTGTCTAGATAGACTTTCCTGTGATGGATACATGTGCAAGCTTGCATTAGGTCCTAACGCAATCCAAGGCACCATCATTTCCAGCAGTTACATCATCATTTTTATGGTCAGAAGATGTGACCTCTTGTAAGTGGAAGTTGCTTATGAAATGTCATTACTCTTTTGTTGCTGGCATACATTTGTGCTATATGTGCATTGAGTGATGAGCCCCAAAATCTTTGTGGTTGTTGAAGAGAGAGAGAAGGGATTTTCAGGCATTGATTGTGAAGCCCAAATTGTATAAAAGTTGAATACCTTAGTAAGTGTGGACCAGGCATTGTGAACAACTTGACCCCTTTGACAGCTAATGTTCTAGTTAAAGAAACACATGAATTATGTTACGCCTCACTAGTGCTATATCCACAGCAAGCATTTTGTAAACACTTGTGGTGCTGTAATTTTTCTAAACAGTAGAACTTTGATGTGGTAACCATGCAGTCGCCCACACCTTAAAGAAAGATAATGTCTTGCAAGGTGAATATCTTCAAATGCTCTGAGAGTATATAGTAGTTCAATGCTCTCAAGTCCAAGATTGGTCACAAGATTTTGCCTTTTTTGGAGATTAAGAACCATGGAGTATGCTCCTTGTCTCCATTGATCTGTTGGCACAATTCCTATGGCCTCTTCTGTAGAAGTGCTTGCTCCTCTTCTGCTACAAGCTGAGATGATCCATGTTGATTTTATGGTGGAATAGTGCCAGATTTAAATGGATGGTGTGGAACTATAAGGAGTAGCCGTAGATGAAAGTGGAAAATACACACTGATCTAAGAATATGTCCTCCCAATAGAGAAGGTATACCCCGCAACATTCTTGTTATTTGTGCTGGATTGTCTTGGGAATGCAAGGAAGTTCATTGCTTAATTGCAGATGTGACTCTTCCTTTTGCATCTCTAGCCCTGGTAAGCCCATTGCCATGAAAGGCTACCCTGGCATACTGCTGTTGCCTACCATACAGCTGTCTTATTTCTTTCCATTTACTCCTGCCATATCTAGCTATTAGGCCCGTGGACTTTGCTATGTGCCCCTGTGTAGTAGCCTCTAATGTTAATCATTTCTCTTCCTCATTGATTTTCTTTATCAGGAGGTGAGAGCAACCTGTTATCTGCATAAGTGACTTTTTCCTAGCTGTGAGTCAGACGGCACTATGTCAGCCTTCGCTACATCCTTAAAGATATTAAAAGAACACTGCAGCACAGTCTTTACCCTGGTAAAACTTAGGTGTTCTTTTCTGGCAAAGTACTAATGTATCCGACTCTACTGATGCGCTGCTGCCCTTACAATGATGGCATGTTATTCAGAGGTGTTTTCCGGTGGAGATATTTTATCTGGGTTCAGTTCCAGGGCTGTGCCATTTTGATTGTACATTCTGTAGTCATTTAATGCATTATCCAGCTGGGTGGTTGGCCCTGTCTCTTGGTATGTGTGAAAGCTCATAGAAGGGTCGTCATAGGATTCTCAAGGTACCGGCTGTTGTGACATTGCTTGTAGTAAAGACCTGGTTTGTCTGTTTATGTGCATCTTGGCCTTTTGCAATATTGTCTTGAGAACCTGAAACAAGGTGAGGCATAACCTAGTAGGGGTTCCTTATTAAGAGAACGTAAAACCCTTACCCTCCAGGTGGCATGCTTCACACCAAGGCTATCTCCTCAATCACAGTTTTGCAAGCTTCACAATGGTGGCCCTAACCCAGTGGGAAAGCTCTTGGGACAGCTCTTAGACATTTTAAGATGGTGACCTTTAGCTAAAAAGTAGTAGCGCTATCTGTTAAAAGTACCAATTGTGTCCCTAGTAAGAAATCTTTATTCATGTCTTTCTATGGCACAGTTAAAAGTATGAGAGTGTTTATGCCTGTTCAAAACCCTAAAGTCCCATGGGCCTAACAAGGCCTACCCTTAGAGAAATCCAGAACTACATTCCACATGATGCACTGGGCACTCTTAAATGGTAGTTGGGGAAGGTTGCGATACCCATCTCCTCTAGTGCTCTTGCCATGAGGAAGTCTCATGCTAGCACACGCCACTCTACTAACAGAGACAACCCCTCAGCACCAAGAGGCCATAAAAATAGCAGACAGTGTGTGGACGCCAATGGAGTATTACTGCTGTAAAGCTACTTATTATCGTCATCCATTTATAATGTATAGGAAGAACTGCTTTGGCTTGTCAAATTAAAAATAGTCCTAAGGATATTGTACGTAGTGTGTGCTATTACCTGAATCATCTTGAGGCCCTTCAATAAGTTGTCATCCATTTCATTTGGTGCCAATGTTATCGCCCTCAAAAAGACTGAAACGTTGAGTTGACCACACCAAGATCTAAAACTGATCCTGAGGTCTCTGTAACAGGCACTTCACGTATTTAATAACATATAGTGCGTAATACATGGTGTAGGTTGACCTTAGCTGAGCTGACCCTGCTGTACATTGAGGTCTGTGCATCACCATAGTTCACTATAAATGGTAACAAGAATCGTTTAACTCACACCACCATCTTACCGACTTATTTGGAAGCTATATTCTTTGATTTCTTGCACTTGCTCAATGGATCCAAGCCAATTGCATTCATAATAATCCACATAACTTGCAGATAGAGTCTTACCAAATGCAAAGATGGTGTCCCAGCTCTCCAGGTAGCGTTTCCAGAAGGGCAGGATGGCACGGGTCCAAGTGGGCAGCAGCATGATGATGATAGAGTTCCGCATCATGCAGGCGATGGAGTCAATGAAGTTCTGCGTCTCAGGGGGGATCCGCTCCTCCAGGCAACCGAGGCGCGTCTCAAACAAGATGGCTGAGATTCCTAAAATGAAGGCGATGCATAAGAGAAGTGTGGAGGGCAGCATAGGGTACATTTGTTTTCTTCCCAAAGGACATCCTGCAGGAGCAACAAAGTGAATTTTAACTCTTGTTTCCTTGTGTATTTTTGCACCGGGGCATCTTTTCGTTGGTATGTGTGAGCTCTACTAAATAACATTCATTCATATATTTTTTCTTCATTTGTCTGCTTTTTTAATTTTCCATGCCAAAAGTATCATTATTATTAATTTGTACTTTTAAATTACAAATCCTAATTTGGGGGCTGATAATGCAGGTATATTGTTGGAATCAATCTTAATTGCTAAGCAGAAGTTTGGCTTGAGTTTAAGAGGCATTTCATAGAAGAGTTTAGGGCTCAGCACATACAATAATTTGTCCTGTTAGCATCATACAATATCATTGTGGTATGAAACTGTCTTTCATTAAAACATAAGGCACACCTTAATGTACATATTTACCACCTGCTCTGAATAATTCATAAATCTTCACAGGAAGGGGGATGAGGAGGGAGAGGTTTGATGGGCTGTTAAGGAAAGAATGATGCCTCGCAGGGTGAAGCATTCAGGGGGCATATTTATCATCATATCACACAGCGCAGCAAGTCACCTCGCATAATGCAGGAATATGCCATTTTCCCCAGCACTGGCACACAATGTGCTGTGTAGCACCAATGCAGGCACCCTTGCACCATGGTGAATGGGTGCCTATGTTGTAAGCAGGATTGTTTTTGTGCACAAAGGGACATCTTTCCAAAGAAAAACAATCCCCTGAGGCACATTCCACTTTCTACTTGGTCTTTTGTAAATAGATTAAAAAGACAATTGCAGAACCTAGGATGAAGTATCATCCAGTCGAATGTATAGGTAGGGTATGTGTCTTCTTTCTACAACTCAACTTATGACATCAGTGACGGTACAGGTGAGCTTGCTAACTACAATTCTACTGATGCAGGAGGCTCGTCCCATGAAAGTGCTGGTCAGAACGATGCTGCATATGAACAACGAGTATCTACCGATCAAATAAAGGAGATCATCCGAAAGGGACGGTCAGATGGGACCCCTGCGGAAAATGAGTTACCTTCAAGTGTTTGCACCTCATTACTGAAATCAGTGGTTTGACCCACTGTTCAATGCTTGTTTTTTTCATCGACAGTCCTTACCTCATTGAGTGACTCAGTTCTTTACCCACTCCACAAAAAGGGTGATAAGTCTTTGGTGAGTCATTGCTGCCTAATTGCTGGAGGTTGAGGCTAAATATAAAGCGTCTTTGTTTACTGTTTGGGCTCACAAAAATAGCCTTGTTCCCTGGTTGCAAGCAGAATTTAAAGTAGCAACTGGAGCCCCTGATAATGACGTGGCCTTGTCACTTTTGTTCGACCTTTACACTCAGGCAGGCACTGACCAACTCTACAGCTGCTTTATAAACTTTCAAATGGCCTTTTGTGGCATAGACCGGTGGTTCCCAACCTTTTGTCTCTCTGGACCCCGACCTTATCATTAATGGAACCTAGGGACCCCCACCGAATTGTTATTGGAATCGGCGGACCCCTCCCACTGAGTCATTACTGGAAGCCGGGGACCCCAGCCTAAACATTGTTGATGATTTGGGATGCAAAACAATCCACAACAATTATAGAAACAAGCATTCATCAAACACATACACAAATGATACCACATTTAATTTAATTTGCAAACAAATATAAATTTTTAAAAATGCAAAATTTAATTTTAATAGGAAGGTTGGAGCTTTTCTAAATTTAATTGAAGCCACGCATCATCCATATTGTATTCTCTTTGATGCACTTGCACGGCGTCCACGAATCAGTCTGAGGATACTAATTTAATTTTTAGCCTCTGATTTCAAATTTCTTGACATTTACAGTACATTTTAAAATTTTCAATTGTACATTTAGCCACTTTATTTATATACACTTTATTAAGTTGTTGATATTATTTAATTTTCTAAGTAGTTGCGACCCCCTTAAGAGGAACTAGTGTCCTAGACAGCACAGCTAAAGGCTTTGGAGAAAGTTATGCTTTCTGTTATGTGACCTTTACAATTAAGAGCTATTCAGTCTCTCCATAGTAATATGTGGATTCAGGTAAGAACAGGCGAGAACTCGATGATAACAAATAAAACTGTAAAAAGGCAAGGATTTAAAAGAGGAAGCCTGGTGATGCCCATGTTAATCTTTCTGTGGCTGTCATGGAATTGGGGATCTGTAAGAGTTGTAAGCTAGCTTGTACACAATAATATGGCTCAGTAAGCATGACTAGTCCACGGCCAGCTTGCAACGATAGCTTTTCATATCTGCAGAAGAATAGTGCACGTTTAATTGGCATTAGCAAGCCTTGCTCCCGCTCTCCGTGTATTTGTGGTTTCCCATCTGAGGAAAACCATTGAAAACGAAGCCTCAACTGTGGCGTCTGTACAAACATAAAAAGTAACATTTGTGTTCACTCGAGGAAGCAATGCTCAGAATGCCCCTTTCCTTTATAACTTTGCAAGGTTGCCTCTTGATGTCCTTAACTCTTTCATTAGCTGAAAAAGCCATTGGATTGCAGTGTCAATTTGTC
This sequence comes from Pleurodeles waltl, assembly GCF_031143425.1. NCBI lineage: Eukaryota > Metazoa > Chordata > Amphibia > Caudata > Salamandridae > Pleurodeles > Pleurodeles waltl. Next base: position 176,884,191 of record NC_090441.1, on the reverse strand, counting down.
TCCTTAATAAGTTATGCATAACAAAACCAAAACAAGCACTAGAAAGTAAATGTCTCAAGAATCATGGCTATTAGAATAAGTACTGGTTGGTGTGTTTGTAACACTGCTAGCTGCACCTGTTATGTCATATCATCCCACACAATAAGAGTGGCTTCTGTACCCTGAAACATTATAAATGCAGTGTTATTTTGGAGATGACCCAGTTGTTTTTTTTAGGCTTCCTAATTGAGCAGACTCTGCACTAGTCTGTTTATCAATGTATATTTAGACTCTTTTTGTCTTTTTGCACTTGCATAAGAGCAGCCTCTATGTTAGTCTTTTGACTGATTTGCACGTAGTTCTTCCATCAGTTTTATTCAGAAGCAAACCTTATGATATTCCTCTTGCAAGATTATACTTTGATTTTGATTAGGTTGGCTCCCTAATTGACCAAGTAATTACTTTTCACTTTCTGTAATGATCATAGTTTTGTATAAACCCATGAGGTTATAACCTGACTCTTTAAAGAAGAAAAAGAAAGGAAAATGCTACTTAAGCCATGGTATGCTATTTCATTATATAATCACCTAGGCACCTGGCAGCAAGAGAGGGACATAACACATTGTAATGTTTTCAGAAGTATTTTTAATGTGTCTTTCACTACAAACCAGTCACACATTAGTGTGAAGATCTGTTTGCTGTGTCAGACAGTTTCATCATGCCAGGCTGATGCAATTCTGGTACCAATGTTATAATCTTTACTGCAGAAGGAAACACAAGCACCAACCAACAACCCATGGCTCAAGTCAATTCTAAAAGCAGCTGATGCTCTGAATACTGCAGGACTAGAAGCATAAGATAATTAAAGCTCAGATGCTTCTAAGTGCTTTTTTTATTTATTTGGGATACCTACCATATAGTAAATCAAAGATTTAGCATATAGTAACTTAGTTATAAACTCCTACTCTCAAGTTCGTCTTCAAACTTTTTTATTACAGCCAATTGTTACAGTCAATGACATACAAACCAACAAGAAATAGGCGGGCTGCATTGTGTACGTTTTGATATAGGCAAATTTTGGTAAATATGGAAATACAGTCACAGGGAGAGCCTCCTGCATCAGGCGAATGGTAGTTAGCAAGCTCACCTGTACTGTCACTAACGTCAAGCTTTGAGTTGCAGAAAGAAGACACATATCCTACCCATGTATTTGACAGGATGATATTCCCTTCTAGCTTCTGCGATTTTGAGCTTAATCTTGTTTCAACTGTCCTTGTGTTGGTAAATGTCATGTCCAAGCTTGTGGTATCCACCGTTAACCTTTATTTTTTTTTAGCTGCACTGGCACCAATGTTCATAATTGTAAAGCGAGCAATTCCATGCATTGATATCCGGTGTCCTTCCTTTACCTTCAAAAGCGAATCTGTAGAGCACGTTGACCATGTCGTCCACCATCACACCAGATGGGCTTCTTCTCCTCACCTCCTGGAGCCGGATGAGCAGGTCGGTCACCACCTCGTTGATGACCCCAGTGTACTTCACAGCCTCTACTGGCTTCAGCATCCTTTTGTTGAGGACGGTGCGGAGCTGGTGCCATTGCTCGCCTTCTCTGACCCAAAAGGAAAAACAGTTTGATCCCAGCTTTCCTGATGGGGAATATCACAAGCTCCTTAGGAAAAGGAACCCACTGCATCCTGAACACAATCTATGATACACAGAGCTCTGCTCTGACTTTCTAACCTAGTATGAGTAGTGCTGTAAAACAAATGAAATACATGTGAGTGACGAGCGATGGAGAGATGAAGGCCACTGTTAGAGGGTGGTAGTGAGGGAATCGCTGGAAAAGTGGCACCTACAAGGATTGCCCGCTCAGGGCATCTCCAGTGCAATAGCCGGCCATGGACACAATCTCTTTCCAACATACAACACATCACCGAAGAGCATAACTGAGCGACTATAACATTACCACGTCTGAGATTATCAATTGACATATGGAAGAGAATAGCTCATATGCTTGATATTAAAAGAACTGATGCTGCCCTATAGTGAATGGATGCACCATATATAGAAAGTACATCCAGGAAAGCCCAAGCATAATAAATTGACCAGGCTCTGAAAACCTGTTCTCAAAAACTTGGTAATCTAAAGGAATAAGGGATTAGTCTGGACCAATCAAGGCATCTAAGAAATGAGACAGATATTCACTGCATGGGGTGTCAAACAATAGAATAGAACAGACATGTAAAAAAGGGAAAGTGAGGAACTGAAAACTAGCAGGGATGGGTTGTAGATTTTCTTTGCAGCCTTTACCCTCTCGGTATCCTAGGAAGATGGCTTCCGAAAGTACACAAGAGGTATGTGAAGTGTGTGCCGATGAGGGCCGGGTTAAATCCAACAGGGTGGAAGTAAGTGAGAGTATACAGAGAGCTGTCATTAGAACTGGTTTGTGAGAATTTTTCCCTTTACTAAAATAATAATAACATACTTTGTGATGTGTAACCTATCAATGCCTACTATGAATAGTTGATAATGTTGACTTCCACTTATTATCGATAATGTTTGTGCTAATATGATCCGACTGCTATTTTGGTGGAGCCCTTCCTTCTCCGCTGCTATCACCTATGTACCCTGATATTTTGCACTTCCCTTTATGCTGGGATTATACTTTCTTAGGTGATGCTTGTATGCATTATCACCATACAGACACCACTTTATGCTCACAAGCTTTAACAGTGGCGACGAGGATTGGCCTTTGCAGACCGTCATCTCCATGTATCCAGTCATCCCCTGCAAGCACCTCCTCTCATCTTGACGCCGCATGAGCTTCTATCCTGGGTGTACACATGGGGAAGAAGCCCCCTGATATCACTTTTACTCCTCTGACAGGAGCTGTTTTCAGGTATTGTTCCATTTAGCCTGCCTTCGGATATACATTTTGGCTGGGTGTATATGAGTGTGGGTGTTAACTAAACAATCCTTTAATTGGGTTGTTTAAACATCCATCATGGTATGCAGCAATTAGTTCCACCTGCCAACTCATCATGTTTGTCTACCTTTGCTCTTTACGATTTCTTCACAGCAGGCCAAGCCACAATTTGGATGGGCTGCCATCTTGAATTTCCCTATTGCGGCCTATGTGAAGATTGCATTCCATTGAAAAGTTGCCTTTTTATTGATGGCTCTTTGGAGGTGCTCCCACCTCTACTTGCTTATGCACCCCAACAAATACTGTCTGTGATGACTGCACGCTCTCATTATGTTTTGTCTGCCTGTGAAGATAACCAACTTCCAATTAACCTAACCAAGAAATACATCTCTACCTCGTGGTATCATTAGTATAATGTGCACATCTAGAGCAGACATTTAGGGCCTGATTCAGACTTAGACGGACCAGTTATTCTGTTACTACAGTGACGGATATCCTGTATCCCCAAATATAAATCCCATAGGAAATAATGGGATTTATATTTTGGCCGACGGTATTACTGTCACCGTTGTGACTGAGTAAACCATCTGCCAAAATCTAAATCAGTCTTTAAGTTATTTACTGGTATCAAATTTTATTTAATTTAATTTTGAACACTAATAGGACATTTATGTGTAGTTTCAATGTTTGTCTACTGTAGCATACATCACTCCTTTATTTGTGTTATTACAACAATTTACATTATCCTTGCCACTGTGCTCTCACGTATTTTGAGAGCTCCACAACTGTTTTTGCAATATAAAGGTGACCCACCTACACCCTGAATATGTCTGGTAGCAACAGAAGGAGACAAAATACATGTAGAAATGAAAGAATGGTTCACCCTACACCAATATATTCAGTGATTTATTTGACAATGTTTTGGCTGACTTTGCAAAAGAAATGCTTGAACATGATGTGGGGCTTTTATTTTAAGGAAAATAACACTGACCATGTAGGCTATTGGCACTGATGTAAGATTGAAGTATAAGCCAACTTTGCTTAAAATCTATATGGCAATTAAAAGTATCTGTGTGTTAGGTTGGAGTTATCAAAGCAGATTAGAAATCACTTGTTCTCCTGGCCAAGTTCTTGCCATTGGAGATGAAGAAACCCAGCACCAAGATAATGAAGCAATTCACTGAAGTAATCACGAGTAAACGTGGAAACTCAGAAGGGTTTCTTTATAGAATAGTTCCTAAAAGCAAAGCTATACTAGTGAAACAGAATATATTGGGGGGGGGTCCTTCATTAGTGGGTGTACCAAATTACAAAACACGATGGAGGACATGGTTTGAAGAGATAGAACTGAAATAGAATCACCTAAATTGGTTTATCCCATTGCTCTGACATGTTATGACATTGTGTAAATTTGACAGCACAGAACAATTGTATAGGAACTAACAACCATCCCTTGCTGAACAAAAATGAAATGGTCTTTTCAGTGGAGGTGGCCAATGGTTTTTCTACACTGGATCCAAAGACAGAATGTCAGCGAATCAGATTAACAACAGAGTCCTAGACATTTACCATGCTTAATATACCCTTTGTCCTGCCCTGTCATAAGAGGATGCCATTTGGTTTTGCCTGGGTCCCTTCTGTTTTCCAAAGGGCAATATTTCACATGCAAGACTTAGAAGATGCGTTAAAATAATTCAGGGTGGTATCGTGGTCTTTACAGAGAATAAGGAATCTCACAAAGAGGTTCTGAGTGAAGAGTGTTCAAGGTCTGAGAACTAATGCTTGGTGTTATTTCCTGCCAAGTATTCTTTCCTCCAGACCACAGTGGACTATTCAGATCATTCTAAATCCAAATATGGCATAGGTCACCAAGAGACCTTTGCAGAGAAGATGGAACTACTTACAGAGCTTTTAAATAAAGCACAACAATTTTGGTAGGGTGATCAACAACAACATGCTTTCATACCAGTGATGAAAATAATTGCATCAGCGCACACTCTGAAACCGTTCAGTCATGAAAAACCTTGCATCATTAATGTTGACGCAAGTGCATATAGTTTGGGTGCTGTTGTGTCACAGTGTTGTGGGAAACATGAATGTCGCCTTCAATCCTGGAACTCGAAGCATACAAGAACGCAGTCACAGACAGAGAACCAAAGTCTTGTGTGAGGCCCATCAGTCATTTCAGACATTGTGCATGAGACAACATGTCTGTCAATAGATATGGTCACAAACCCATAATTAATATTCTGTCAATGGGAGGCGGGCATTCTTCTACAGCTATGATTGCTCCTTGTGCTGGAAGTTGCTAGAATATTATTTAGAATGAAGTTTGTGTTTGGGGAAAAGTCTTCACCACACACTTCCCTTCATGTCCATTTATCATACAGCCACATTCTAAGATGGTGGAGGAATAAGAATGGGATGAAATAATACCTGTTTACAAAGTAGTCAACAAATCTTCCTGGGGTCTCTAATGATCAGTGAGCTGACGCTGGCCAGAAAGATTGAAACTTGAACATAGGCAACACTCTAGTTCTTCAGGCACCACCAATAATCATAACGTAGTTTCATTCTTCTCATTTCACACATGGGCCTACATGTCTCATAATGCCTAGTGCTGCTGTTGGATAAGCAAAGACCAGCTAAAGTTATCCTTAAGATATCAGGCTCACGGATGGCTACATCGGTCCTCAGCAGTGAGCTAACTGAAATCACAGCATTAAACTGGAGCTCATGTCAGCTCCACAAAATTAACACAAAACTTATTATGCTCATGAAATCCTTTTGGCAACTAATCCTACATAAAGAGTTGCTTCCATTGCCTTTTCACTGGCAAATCCACCATGCATGTCAAATCTTTTTTACATATTCAACTATGTTACAATAACTTGGCATTATTTTTTGAGGAGACAATACTCAATACTGTGCAATATTGAATCTAACAGGAGTTACCTAGCCACCTCTCTATACTTCAGTCATGGACTCCAGTGACCTAATACTCAATGTAAATTCAGGGCCACTTTTCTTGCGCTTTCTGACTTCAGCCAAATTGACATGGTTAGTTTTGGGAAACTGATAATTTCTATGTCCTCACCTCTCCACCTGATACCATATATCTTGAAATATGGTCACAAAGACCAGACTAACAGGCCCGCTTCTTTCAATTTGTAATCTTTCTCCATTCATTGAAACCGTGCCAACCAGATGGAAAAAGCTATGGTCATTCCAATCCTGAAAAAACCCTACAGCAGACCCAACAGTCCTTAGTAATTTTAGACCAACATCTTTATCCCTTTTCGGTGAAAATATTGGAAAAATATGTCAATAGGATCATTTCAGATTGCTTGGAAACTATTCTGCTGCTCGACTCCATTCAAAAGGGTTTTAAGCCACTACATGGTATACAATCCGCTTTAATAATGGGCGAACTTCTAAGGGCATTCGCCAACATGCCCTGTGGCATCAGAAGTTTCATGCTGAGATGTTGTAGGTTTTATCTGGAAAATCAAAGCAAGTGGTGCATTTACCACCATTCTGATCAGATTTCCGGATCACCAGTCTATATTAAAGATCCATCCCAGACAGCTGGCCCAGACGATCCACAGCCAAGGGATTTTGTTTATGAACTACGCAGATGATATCCCACTCATCATCTCTGTAGACCTTTCCTCCCCAGCATCTTTGAGTCATTTCACTATTGAATGTACAATGTTACAACCTGGCTCAACCCAAATTCTCTGAATTCCAATGAAGACAAAACATAAGTGTTGTGCTACTCCACTCCACGGGCAAGATATCCACACTCTTGCCAGCTGATTCCTGACACTGGCCTGAGGAAGGCCCTTTCCCCCCTTTATCTCGGCTGTAAGAAACGTGAGGTTCCAACTTGACTCAGTCCTGTATACGACCTGTCCAGTCAACAAACTATTATCCTCTTTTTTTGCTTTACTGAGAACTTTATGCAAGCTAGTACCTTTTCTACCACAACAGCTATTAGTTGCCAAAGCGACAATTATGAGCAGACTCAGCTACAGAAACTCGTTGTTTTTAGGGGCCCTGACTATCTGCTCAAAATCCTTAAAAGAATTGAGACTGTGGCACCTGCTTTTCCTTGTCTCTTCTGCGGAGGGCTTTGGCATCTGCCCTGTTGGACAGGCTACACTATCCTCCTGTACCCACAAAGATCATCTTCAAGCCTCTCTGTCTGGCGCAGAAGACCGCACATAATGTTGGCTCTGTATCCCTCCAAGATAGATTTCTTCTTTGTCATCCTACTCATCTGCTGCACTCAGCTCACACTCATTTCTTGATCATCTCAAAGTACAAGCACGTAAGCTCCAGGGGCAGGTCCTTCAAGGTCCAGACTTCTTGTACTGCAATTTTGTGATTCTTTAAGACCTTGCTGTGTACTCTTTGAAGAGGTAGCTGAAACTAACTCATCACTTTGTATGGCTGTTATTAGCATCAGCAGGTCTTTCCAGGCCACAGTTGCACTAGTAAATAAATAAAAAGAATAAGATGGCATTACACATCACCTTAACATTATGGATGATGGCACTATGGATATGGCATTATTTCTTTGTCTGGAGATTTGTTATTATTTAAAGATTTTAGGTTGCACATTTTTATTATTTTTTTGTATTAACATTGTAAGGTCTTAAAGAGTGCCTTTGGTAGGCAAGTTATGGTTTTCATGGCAGGGACATAAGATATGATTTGTGTACCTAAGAATGATTGGCCAATTTCAGAGGTTTTTCCTGTTGTTCTGTAACCGTAACTGCATGGTATCTGTTTTGTAATGTAATTTCTGAGGTTTTCCAGCAGATATAAGGGTGTTATGAGCAGAAGAGACCATAACTTCCCATTCATGACATTCCTCAGTGAATTTCTAGGGTGTTTTGAGGATATGCTACACCTATCTTTTATGAATGCAACCTACATGGTCTGTGGCTGTGTGTTGCAGGATTGAGCAAAGATCTTGGTCTTTGCCTATGCCTGCACTCAAACCTCCATGGGTGCTCAGTGTACCTGCCCACAACTTTTAATACCAAACATATAAGGTTGCCCACAAGACCCGTTCCCCACTCTTCACAGGTTAGCAACCCACACGGAGCATGGCCTTTGTCCAAGCACAGAGGAGACTGGTTGCAGGGCCTTGTCTATGGCATGGTCCTGCTCCCACCCCTCCAAGGCCACAATCCATGCCTGAGGTCCACAGAGGGTACTGTGCACAGCCTTGTCTTGCATATGTACAAGGTATTGTATCGTTTTACCTTTTTCAGTATTTCCACACCAGTGGAGTAAAACAATGTGGCTCCACTCATGAATTCCACATTGGATGAAGAGAAAACATGATTCCTCCTTCAATTGGGTTTGTTTATTTTTTTAAACAATATCTCTATAATTACTGTTTAAGGCCCACATAACCTTTTTGTAACACTAATTTTGCAAACATTATTTAACCTTAAAGTTGATCTGGTTCTGACTATTATTGAACTACCTAAGGCCAAAGGCGTGTTAAAATGGAATTGTGAGAAAAGCCCTTTTTTAAGGTTTTGAGTAAGGGTAGAAGCTGGTCTGTGACCATATAAGTTTTCAGGCAAAGGAAGGTCTGAATATATGGATAGGGTGAGAGTGATGAGATTTTAGTTGCAGATACTGGGGATTGAGACCATGGTACGCTTGGAACACCATGCATAGGAATATGAAAATAGTTTTTGCAGGTACGGGAAGCCAATGCAAACATTTCAGTGTTGTAGATCAGTGTTTCCCAACCTGTTGTCCGGGGACCCCCGGGGGTCCGCAAAGGTTCCTCAAGGGGTCTGCGACTGCTTAGAAAATTTAATCATTTAAACAGATTAGGTCCCCAGCTTTGAGTAATAACTCACTGGGGGATCCCCACATTCCTATAATGATTGTGGGGGTCCCCGGGTTCCAGTATTGATATACTGGTGGTCCACAGAAGTCAAAAGGTTGGGAACCACTGTTGTAGATGAAGAAGAGTGAATAGGGACATTGAGGATGAGAAAGGCTGCAGAATTGTGAATGTGCTGAAGTTGAGTAACAGTGTGGTTAGGTACCTGGGAACAATGAGTTCCAGTACTCTGGGCAACTTAGTATGGGTTCCTGAAGCACTAAGCAGTGGGATTGATAGAGGAGAAAGGGGAGGATTTTACATAATAGGTTTAAAAGTAAAAAGCAGGAGGAGGATAATGTGTTAACATGAGTTGAAAGAGATACACATTGATCAAAGATGAAGGCTGAGTAGTGGTTAAGTAGTGGGCATGGGGGCAGTGAGCAATCGTGCTGAAAGGGCCAGAAACTGCAGAAAATGACGACCAAAGCAGATCAAAATCTTTGTATTGTCCATATTCATTGCAAGGGAATTATTTCTCATTCAGTCGACTGTGCCAAGTAAGCAGCTCTGAAAGATGGAACTGAATTACTAGAGTGAACATTTACAGACAAATTACCTTGTTTTTGTCAGAGCATCACAGGTTGAGACATTGGGGGTCATTTCGACCCTGGTGGTACAGGACCGCCAGGGCTGAAATGACGGAAGCACCGCCAACAGGCTGGCGGTGCTTCAGCTGCGGTCATTACGACCGCGGCGGAAGCGCCACGGTTGCATCGCCAGGGCCGGCGGTTTCCCGCCACAATGGCCCCGGCGGTAGTAATCCACCAGGGCAGCGCTGCTTGCAGCGCTGCCCAGGGGATTACGAGTCCCCCTACCGCCAGCCTTTTCCTGGCAGTTTGAACCGCTAGGAAAAGGCTGGCGGTACGGGGAGTCGCTGGGCCCCTGGGGGCCCCTGCACTGCCCATGCCACTGGCATGGGCAGTGCAGGGGCCCCATGACAGGGCCCCATGCGGCTTTTCACTGTCTGCTCTGCAGACAGTGAAAAGCGCAACGGGTGCAACTGCACCCGTCGCACGGCCGCAACACCGCCGGCTCCATTTGGAGCCGGCTCCCATGTTCCGCCCGCCGGCCCAGCGGGGATGTCATAATGGGCACCGCAGGAGTGCGGCCGCATTGGCGGCCGCACGGCGGTTACAACTAGGCGGGCGGCGGTTGCTGCCAGCCAATGTTGTAATGAGGGCCTTTCTCACTTTTGGACACTCTCCACGTATCCATATGTTATGCATCCTCACCTTTAGGATAAGGACCAACTATGAACTGGTTGGGGTGCATGGCAGCCTCTTTTCTCACACGTTCAGCAATATCTCATGTGCAGCGACATTGCTGCACCTTATTTACAGTGTGAATTTGAACTTCATTCACTTCACCCAACACTTCCCATATGAGCCAAAGTACGTCCAACATCCCATCAACAATGGACTCCAGAAGAGCATCAGAAACCTGATGAAAACCAAAGCACATTATTGCCGGATCAAGGGCACTATATCCATGATACAGCACAATACACTGCAATGCAATAGCTGGAATGAACCCCTTACTGGGCAGGAGGCTTTAATTTCTGTAACCTAATTAAAAAGAGTTGTTTTTATTTTATTTTTTTGCCAATATGATTGTTTTTATGTGGGACTGTGTTGACTTCTTCATAGGGATGTCCATTGTTTTTTTTGCCAGTGAAGTTTCCTGAAGGTGCTTCTGAAACTATGGTACTGTTTGGACCTCTCTGTAGCCTTTGACACAGTCTCCCGGCCTGCCTTAACCAAGAGGCTGATTGAAGTGCCGGTGGGGCAGAGCCATGGCCTGGCATCAAGGAAGAACCCACTAAGCTAATTTAAGAGGGATGCTAAAAAGGTGGAGTATGGTAAGGCCTATCAATCAGCCCATCTCTTTTTTTTTATTTTTTATAGTTAGCCTCAAATTTGATATTTTTTGTAATTATTTTTTTTATATCTTTTTATTGGAAATTGAGGGATGGTACAGAGTGATACAGAGTGATACAGAGTACATTATAGGGCGTCGCCAATGTGTTTTTGACAGAGGCTGGTATCTCGATTGACGTACGTATAAGTTTAACAGAAAGAGAATATGAACATTGGGGTGTGAGGTAAGAAAAAGAGAAGGGATAGGTGGGAAGGAAGGGGCGGGAGGGGGAAGTAGTATTGGGGAGGGGGAATAGGTGGGGGAAGGAGAAAGGGGGGAGGAGAGGGAAGAGTAGGAAGAAGAGAGGGGGGGGAGGGGAAGGGAAGGGAGGAAGGTAGGTCAATGCATCAGGATAGCTCGAGAGGTGTGGTGGTAGTTCCCTTTATGATATGAGCTCTCATGTGGGGTCTTGTATGGATATGTGCGTGTTTGCTTATGGTGTGAGGTATAAAATCCAGAATATGAGGGTGGGGTGGAGGGGGTGGATCGGGGAGAGTCTGTATGGGTGTCCTTTAACAGTTTGAAACTCTGGAACTCTTGTGGGCAGATCCTATAGTTCTGTACTGGCCGATCTAATATAAGTTGGATATAGAGAGGGAAGGGGTTGTGGGGGGAAGGGGGGAAGAGGGGAGAGGCATTGCGGCCTAGGGCAGGGAGAAAGAAAGGGCGGAGTTGCTGATTAAAGTTTAAGGCGTTGCGGGGTTGGGGAATACCGTCCGGGGTAGGAAATCGAGGGGTCAGGGAGAGAGAAAGGTGGAGAGCTTGATATGGGAAATAAGAGTGAAGATGGGTTAGAGCGGAAAAACGGGGTATGTGATATGGTAAATGAGAAGAAGGGGAGAAAAGGAAGAAAAGGGAAAAGGAGGGGAAGGGAGGATCCTGTTGACATCTGTCGACTGTCCACCAGCTGGTATGAGGCGGGGGGAGAGGGAGGAGGTGGTGTGAGTGAGGAAGACACCAAGTGTAGGGTATCGGGGGGGTTTGTCAGTTACGGCCCTGGAAGAAAGGGGCTCCAGACTTCTGTGTACAGGGCCGCTTGGTCTTGTAAGTTATAGATTACTTGTTCATGAGTGGCAGTTTGTATCATAGCCGTCATCCGTTCTGTCGGTGTGGGGGCGGCACTAGATCTCCAGTGCCGGAGTATGCAAATTTTGGCTGTGGCTATTGCCGTGTGCAGCAATCTCTGCTGTGAGCGTGGCAGGGGGGATACGGGTGCTTATCGTGGAGGAGGATAAGTGACGGCGGAAACGGGTGCGGTATCTGGAGGGTGTCCATCAGAGTGTGATGCACGGTGTCTCATAAGGGTTGTATCGATGGGCAGAGGCACAGGATGTGTAGTAGGTCGCAGTGAGGGTCTGTGCATAGCCAGCATTTCGCATGCGGTATTAGACCCGCCCTGAAGAGCCTCATAGGGGTCCAATACCAGTCTTGGAAGACTTTGAATTGGCAAAACTTCAGTCGAGCCTCTCGGGTGCCTCTGTCGAGTGCCTCCAGGATGTCTGACCAGTCCTCCTCTGTGTATGTCGTTCCAAGCCGGTCTTGCCACTTAAGGCGTAGGCTTTCAAGAAGGGGTTGCGAATAAAGGTAGTTGACTAGCACTCCGTATAAACCTCCCATCACGCCTTTGTGGCGGCCCCATGTCTGCAGATAGGTGATAATTGGCGAGGCCTTGACTTCCCACGTAAGGGTTCCCAGTACGTTATGTAGACAGTGCTTGAGCTGCAGGTATCGCCATTCTTGACTATTATGTATGTCGAACTCGTCTCTTAAGGTGGCGAAGGGTCGGAGCCGATCGCCATCTATGATTTGGGCTATGCAGCTGATGCCAGCGTTGTTCCACTGGGGCCATTTTAGGGTACTTCCCCCTATTTTAATGCTTTTGTTTCCCTCTATAGGGGCTTGTGTGTGTAAAAAGGGGTGTACTCCTAGGAGGTGATGAGCCCTACGCCACGCCGCATTTGTTGCTGCGAGGACAGGGTTAGGCAGTTGGGGGCGGTCTGTGTATATCCCTCCTAGTTTCTCTGTGGCTACCCACTGTGGGGGGTCCATGTTTCCAGGGAGTAGATATGCCAGTTGCGATAACTGTAGGGCTAGTGAGTATTGTTCCACTGAGGGGAGACCTAAACCTCCGTAGGATCGCCTTGTCAGTATTTCTGCGGGTGTCAGCCTCGGGCGTATAGAGCCCCACAAAGGTTCTTATTGAGGCGTCTATCCCCCGAAGCAGGGTAAGGGGCATGTGCAGGGGGAGCATGCCTAGTATATACGTGAAGCGCAGGAGGGTGACCATCCTGACCGCCTGTGTCCTGCCCCACAAAGAGAGTCCCAGCAACGACCATTTAGCGAAGTTCTGTTTCATCTGAGATACGAGGATCTAGATTATCCCTAATCATGTGCTCCAAGCCTCGGTTGACAAGTCTTCCCAAATATTTGAGATGTGTCGGGGTCCATTTGAATGGGAGACCATAGATTGCGGCCCTGGTCATTACTCGTGAAAGGGGTAGTGATTTGCTCTTGTCCCAGTTCACCCGGTATCCTGACAGGGATGCAAAGTCCTCTATGATTGAGAGTAACGCTGGCAGGGACCTTTCTAGATCAGACAGGGTGAACAAGATATCATCAGCATAGAGGTAGATTTTGGAGATGCCTCCTCTTAAAGGGATACCTTGTATCTGTTGGGAATTTCGTATGGTAGCCGCTAGTGGCTCCATCGCTAGCAGGAACAGTAACGGTGACAGGGGGCAACCCTGCCTCGTGCCTCTTCCAATGGGGAACGGGTCCGATAGGAAGCCCCCGCAATTAACTTGTGCCGTAGGGTGGTCATATAATAAGCGGACTTTGGAGATAAATTGTTCCCCAAGACCGAAGTGTTTCATAGTAGCGAATAGGTAGGGCCATTCGATACGGTCGAACGCTTTCTCTGCATCGAGGGACAGGGCCAGGGCTTCTTCCGGCATATTTAGGGATTCATATAGAGTATGACAGAGAGTACGCATATGGTTTCTGGAGGTGCGGCCCGGTACGAACCCCACTTGGGTGTTATGGATCAGGGACGGTATCACTTTCCGTATGCAAGCCGCCAAAATGCTGGCCAGGAGTTTGAGATCTCCATTCACGAGGGAGATAGGACGATAACTGCTGCAGAGTAGGGGGTCTCTGCCTGGTTTGGGCAGGACAACAATAGTGGCCTTGTTGGACAGTGTACCTAAGGAGCCCTCTCGGTTTGCCTCTGTGAGTGCCTCATGTACAGCAGTGACTGCCTCTTCCCCTGCCCATCTGTAGAATTCAGCAGGGAAGCCGTCCTCACCCGGAAATTTGTGGTAGGGGAGGTTTTTAATGGCTTGTACTATTTCCTTCCTGCTTATGTCGCCTTCTAGGAGAGCCCAGCCCGCCTCCGAGAGGTGGGGTAGGTTGGCCGTGGTGAGAAAGGCCTCAGTTTGCGCTGTGGTGGCCGCTGTCTCAGGGGTATAAAGATGGTGGTAGAAGGTCGCAAATTCATTTACGATGTGTTGTGGGCGGGTTAGTACTGCTCCTGAGGAGAACGTTATGGCCGGAATGGCGGAGGCAGCTTCTCTCTGCCGGAGTTGTGCCGCCAGAAGTCGTCCCGCTTTCTCGCACTGTTCATAATGACGACCGCGCAATCTTTGTAGTGCATATTCTGCCTGCGAAGTGTACTGCTCGTTGTGTGTCATTTGGGCTTGTTCAAGAGAGCGGCGTAGTGTGAGGAATGGCTGGTGAGACTCCGGATGTCATCTTTTAGGGTTCGTTGGCGTATCATCCTGTCCTTATTAGCCAGTGCTGTGTCGCGCATCATATTGCCTCTCAGGGTTGCCTTTGCCGCCGCCCAGAGGACTCGTTTGGAGGCCACAGTTCCGGTATTGTTGGCCACGTATGTGGATATATGGCTCCTCAGTTATTCTTTCTTTTGGGGGGAAACGGTATATGTGCACCGAAAAACACCATGGTTTGCGGCCATGGGAGGCGAGGCCCGTTTGAATCTGGAGCAAAATAGGAGAGTGGTCTGAAAGTTCACTTTCAAGTATACTAGAATCTTGGAGTTGGGGAACTACGGTGTGCAACACTATGAAATAGTCCAGGCAGGATTGGGTACCGTGGACAGGCAACAGGAATGTATATTCCTTGTCCTTAGGGTGTAACAGCCTCCAGTAATCAGCCAAGCCTGCGTCAGTGATTAAATCCGTTAGCAGTGCCCTGTCGTGGTTGTTGCCCGTATCGATAGCCCTGTTCTGTCTAATATGGCGTCCCAGGCAAGGTTCCAGTCCCCTCCTATGATATAGCGGGTAGTCCCTATTTCAGTCAGGAGGCGGTTTAATTGTAGGAAGAAAGGTCGCTTAGAACCAGTCAGCGCGTAGACTGAGCCCACGCATAGGGAAGTGTCTCCTATCTTCAGTTTTGCAAATACGTATCTCCCCTCCGGGTCATTCCATGATTTGATGATTGTGACTGGAAGGGTTTTACATCACTACTCTGCATTTGCGGGGGGTGCCTCCTCCAGGCCCCTGGTGTGCTGGACAGCAGCTGAAGGAAACCCTTCCCACCCAGTCCCGGCGGAGCTTGCTGGTCTCCATACTGTCCAGATGGGTCTCCTGGATCAGGGCTAAATCCGCTCTTTTAGATTGGAGATAAGACAACACCTTTTTTCGTTTGATGTAATTCGTCATGCCATGCACATTCCAGGAGATGATTCGTAGTGGGAGTGTCGCACAGAGGGCAGCTCTCGACATGTTGGATGTGGTTGTTGGGTCTCGGCAATTCGGACGGTGGTGTGGAGGGCTGCCTCTTGCGATGGGGCGGGGAGAGTGTCTTGATGGCGTTACAGTTCGGGGGGGAAGGGGATAGCTGGTGGACGCCGGGTGATCCTTCAGAAGGGGGGGGAGAAGAGGATAGATAAGGTTAAGAGAAGGAGGGAGGAAAGGGGATAGGAAAGAAGGTGGGCAGAGGAAGAAGGAGGTGATTAGCTTAAAGATGTAGGGGAGAAGGTGAGAGGGGGGAATGGGGAAACGCAGTCAAGAGAGGGGGACGAGGGAGAAAGGAAGAAAGAAAGAAAGAAAGAAAGAAGGGACAGGAAAGGGTGAGAATAGAGGAGCTAGGTTGGGAAAGCTAGGGGAAAAATTTCCCCTGGAGGGATAGATCTGTAGGCTGCGGGTCCTTTTCCTATAGGGGCTCCTAGTGCCGACGGTCGGATTCCTGTCGGGGGGAGAGGAAAAGGAAGGGCGCCCGTCGTCGTCTTTTATTAAAAGTCTTTCTGTCTGGCTCCAGAGGGAGGGAGGAGGAGTGACGTAGGTTTGTCGCGGGGGGCCATAGGGGGGAGTGACCATACTGGGGCTGTCCTATGTGGAGGGGAGGGGGGAGAGGGGAGGGGGAGTGAGGGTTGAAACAGGAGAGGGGAGGTGTGTATATTGGTGATTATTGACAGAGTAGAGTCTTGTTGTGTTAATGATGGGAGGAAGGGGGGCGGTCAGGCATGGGTGTAGAGGAGAGATCATTCTATTAACGGATGAGAGCTGATATTATTCATGTATTCCTGGCGATGGAGTGGGAGACTGCTGTGTCTGGTCGTCATTGCTGTGCAGGATCCTATGTTGTAGGGACGATTTGGCGGTTGGTGGGGAGGAGGTGAAGTGGTAGGGAGGGGGGCGGAATGGGGGGTAGGTCAGCAGCGGGCCAGGAAAGGGTTTTAAAGTATACATACATATACATGTGCATACATTACATCCTTCGTAGGTAGCATCTTTGTGGCTTAGTGTCATAGTATTGCATGCAGGGTATTGAATTCTAGGGTACATCCATGGCCTATGGGTAAACAATGGAAGTATATAAATTCTGAGTCTTAATATAGACAATATAAACTCAGCGATGGGCCAGAAGTAGCTTCTATTGCATCATCACTTCATACTACTTTGTATGAAAGAGTAGAAACAAACGAACAATGCTGTCATAACATCTGCATGGGGCATAAACCTGTCCTATGCTTAAACATAGGAGTAGGTGATATTAGTTGATATCGGTGCTTCGTTGCCCCCTTTTTTCTCCGCGAGGGTGGGTGTGTGGGTGCCCTCCCACCTCTGATCACCTGCTGCTGTTCCCTGGTGGCGAAGGGGGGACCAAGGGAGGAGGTTGCTACATCTTAGTATGCAGTCCTGCTCTGCTGATCGCTGGCAATGGTAAAGGGCCACGCAAGTCGTGGTCTCCGTACCTAGTAGGCCGGTTCGCTCTGGCCTCAGAAGGCGCGGCTCCGCCCCCGGTCAATGCCTTTCCTGTCGGGGTGCAGTAGTCCTTCCCACTGTTATCTCTGGGTCTCCTCTGTAGAGATCAGGGCTCCATAAGTTTTAAGGAGCCTCCGGGGATATTATGATCCCGTTTGCGGTGGCTACGGTGTCCCCGCTGTCTCCCCAAGTCCGATGCCGGCTCTTGTGCTCTGGGGGGGTCAGGGGGGTGAGGGTGCAGCGTCCTGGAATGCTGCGCGGCACTGCTTACACTACTGACCGGGGGTAAAAGGGAGAGGGGGTTGTTGTCTCCTTCTTGACGGGCCGGTCCTCTCCGTCCTCGGGAGAAGCAACTCCTCCCCCCGGGTAGGGCCTTTCCTGGCCGTTTTTGCTGGTCCTCCTCAGCTGGGATCGGGTCTCCGATTATTCATAAAGCCTCTGGATGGCTTTTGATCTGATTTGCGGTGGCCATGCGGCACGGAGCTCCCGGTTTGGGCGGCCATCTGCTCTTGTGGCCCGGCCACGCCCCAGCCCATCCCTTTTTAACATTTATGTCCTCCCGGCAGCCCAGCTTTTGTGCTCCGTTGGGCTCTTGTTTCATGACACAGATGACACCGAGCTCATCGTCATAAAAGATGAGGAGGAAATAAATATGAAACAACAAAGGTTTCAAACATGTCTACTGGTACTTCCCTGCTGGATGAACGACAATGAGCTGCAGTTAAACACGGATAAGACAGAAAGTCTTAGTGTTTGGGTACCAAAGCAGCCTTGCTTGACAGTCTTGATGGGAGAGCTCACAGTTCAGGTTGCAGAAGCTGGGAATCCTGGCTTCATCACTGACAAAACATTTACACTGAAACCTCAAATTAATTTTAAAAAAGTCTTCTTCCTGCCACACAATCCACAGAAGCTTAAGGCAGATTCTGCCAGATGTTCCTATGGCTTGCAGTAAGACTATAGTGAAGCCTGGAAATACTTCCTCTTCAGAATATGTAGGTCTTCCTGGATACTTAACCTGCATTCAGGGTCTCAAACCTAGTGAGCCAGTGCCATGACATGTAACTCATCTGTGGGGGCTCCCTGTGGCTCAGCAGTCCTGCTGTTCAAGGCTAATGGATCTACCACAGAGTTGTTCATCACCGACGAAACATTCTGTTAGATATGAGTCTTGGAGATCCCTCAGGATCCTTCAGGTGGGCCAACCCTATGCTACTGAAAGTTCCTAGGTTTAAGAACTTGATCTGGTTTAAGAACTTCCTTGGTATGACATGCCAAGGCCTTGCAGTCTTCTGATCTTCTGCCAGCTTTCATTAGTGCAGAAACCTCTCATTTTCAATGTAGAAAAGCTTTTTTTTTTAAAACAGGTTATTTGTTAATCAGCTTAATGGATAGCGCCGAGGTGCCCCTCTGGGCCTGTCTGCGCTTTATAAAAACTATATATAAATCAATAAATAATTACATTCACCATTTTTTGCGTGTCACAAAAAATCCGGCGTTTTCCAGATTATCATTCGTCTTCGCACATGTAAAGTTTTTGCACGCATAGTTGGAAGTATGTGACCACACAAGGAGGTCATTTTAACTCTAATCAAAGTAAGCCTAGATGGAAAATATTTCCAGATTTTTTCGCTAGAAGTCCGCCTCTGCAGCGCTTTTCTAAAAAGATCTGCAGCCTGGCTTTTATGTAGCGAGTTTAATTGAAACGTTGGGCAGAAAAAAACGTTTTGGCCCCACTCCTTGAAAAATGTTTCTGTTCTCTTTCCTAGTGCTCTGGAAAGGGTCATGTTTGGTCACTGCGCTGGCTCATCATTATGGCATTCATTTTAGGACATCCTCATTCCTCACTCCTCATCCCTACTTCTCATTCCTGCTTCTCATCCCTGCTTCTCATCCATCATCCCTACTTCTCATCCATCATCCATCATCCCTACTTCTCATCCATCATCCATCATCCCTACTTCTCTTTCATCATCCTTACATCTCATCCCTGCGTCTCATCCCTGCTTCTCATCCATCATCTTTACTTCTCATCCCTGCTTCTCATCCATCATCCCTACTTCTAATCCATCATACATCATCCCTACTTCTCATCCATCATCCCTACTTCTCTTCCAACATCCCTACTTCTCATCCCTGCGTCTCATCCCTACTTCTCATCCATGCTTCTCATCCCTGCTTCTCATCCACCATCCTTACTTCTCATCTGTCATACATCGTCCCTACTTCTCATCTATCATCCCTGCTTCTCATCCATCATACATCATCCCTACTTCTCATCCATCATCTCTACTTCTCATCCATCATCCCTACTTCTCATCCATCATCCATCATCCGTACTTCTCATCCATCATACATCATCCCTACTTCTCATCCATCATCCCTACTTCTCATCCATCATACATCATCCCTACTTCTCATCCATCATCCCTACTTCTCATCCACCATACAACATCCCTACTTCTCATTCATCATCCCTACTTCTAATCCATCATCTCTACTTTTCATCCATCAAACATCATCCCTGCTTCTCATCAATCATCCCTACTTCTCATCCATCATACATCATCCCTACTTCTCATCCATTATCCCTACTTCTCTTCCATCATCCCTACTTCTCATCCCTGCGTCTCATCCCTACTTCTCATCCATGCTTCTCATCCCTGCTTCTCATCCATCATCCTTACTTCCCATCCGCCATACATCATCCCTACTTCTCATCCATCATCCCTGCTTCTCTTCCATCATCCCTGCTTCTAATCCATCATCTCTACTTCTCATCCATCATACATCATCCCTGCTTCTCCTCCATCATCCCTGCTTCTCATCCATCATCCTTACTTCTCATCCATCATACATCCTCCCTACTTCTCACCCGTCATCCCTAATTCTCTTCCATCAACCCTGCTTCTCATCCATCATCCCAAATTCTCATCCATCATCCCTGCTTCTCTTCCATCCTCCCTACTTCTCATCCCTGCTTCTCATCCATCATACATCATCCCTTCTTCTCATCCATCATCCCTGCTTCTCATCCCTACTTCTCATCCATCTTCCATTATTCCTACTTCTCATGCCTCAGCCATCATCCCTACTCCTCATCCATCATCCCTACTCTTCATTCCTCATCCCTCAGTCATACCAGCACATTTTCAGTTTTATGAAACACACCTTCACACTGATAGATATGAAACTGAAACCAGAGAGGTTTTTGGTTGAACTGTAGATGAACTCTATAACCCTTTCTCCTAGAGCTGATTTATGGCCCAAGCTGGGGCTCCTTGTATTTCCCAAACCAGCAGAGCTTTCTGCAGGGGCCTGTGTAAACAGAACAACACTTAGTTAAATAAATTGCAATGTTGTACAGCCTTGAATTCACTGGAAACAAACACAGAGTTGCATTTAATCTCCTCTTCACCCAGCACATGCAATGAGAAGGCTGTTTTTCAGTGAAATAGAATGCAGCTCTCTCTCTTAACTCTGATTGGCTGTTACCAACCAATCAGTGTGAAGGTGTGTTTCACAAAACTAAAAATGTATTGGTATGACTGAGGGATGAGGAATGAGGAGTAGGGATGATGGTTGAGGAGTAGAGGTAATGTATGATGGATGAGAAGTAGGGATGATGGATGAGGCATGAGAAGTAGGAATGATGGATGAGAAGTAGTAATGAGAAGCAGGGATGATGGAAGAGAAGCAGGGATGATGGATAGGAAGTAGGGATGATGGATGAGAAGCAGGGATGATGGATGAGAAGTAGGGGTGATGGAAGAGAAGCAGGGATGATGGATAAGAAGTAGGGATGATGGATGAGGAGTAGGGATGATGTATGATGGATGAGAATCAGGGATGATGGATGAGAAGTAAAGATGATGGAAGAGAAGCAGGGATGATGGATAAGAAGTAGGGATGATGGAAGAGAAGCAGGGGTGATGGATGAGAAGTAGGGGTGATGGATGAGAAGCATGGGTGATGTATGATGGATGAGAAGCAGGGATGATGGATGAGAAGTAGGGGTGATGGAAGAGAAGCAGGGATGATGGATAAGAAGTAGGGATGATGGATGAGAAATAGGGATGATGGATGAGAAGCATGGATGATGTATGATGGATGAGAAGCAGGGATGATGGATGGGAAGTAGGGGTGATGGAAGAGAAGCAGGGATGATGGATAAGAAGTAGGGATGATGGATGAGAAGTAGGGATGATGGATGAGAAGCATGGATGATGTATGATGGATGAGAAGCAGGGATGATGGATAAGAAGTAGGGATGGTGGAAGAGAAGCAGGGTTGATGGATGAGGAGTAGGGATGATGGAAGAGAAGCAGGGATGATGGATGAGAAGTAGGGATGATGGATGAGAAGCATGGATGTTATATGATGGATGAGAAGCAGGGATGATGGATGAGAAGTAGGGGTGAATAGAAGAGAACCAGGGATGATGGATAAGAAGTAGGGATGATGGATGAGGAGTAGGGATGATGTATGATGGATGAGAAGCAGGGATGATGGAAGAGAAGCAGGGATGATGGATAAGAAGTAGGGATGATGGATGAGAAGTAGGGATGATGTATGATGGATGAGAAGTAGGGATGATGGATAAGAAGCAGAGATGATGGAAGAGAAGCAGGGATGAGACGCAGAGATGAGAAGTAAGAATCATGGAAGAGAAGTAGGGATGATGGATGAGAAGTAGGGATGATGGATGATGGATGAGAAGTAGGGATGCTGGATGAGAAGTAGGGATGATGGATGATGGATGAGAAGTAGGGATGATGGATGAGAAGTAGGAATGAGGAGTGAGGAATGAGGATGTCCTAAAATGGATGCTGTACACTCAGTTCATCAGGATATAAGAGTCATTCATTTTCCACGACTGCTTCTAGCTGTCAGTCCAGTGCTGTCAGTGCAGTGTAGAGCGTGTCTGCTAATAACCCCTCTGGCTGACAC
Source organism: Pleurodeles waltl (assembly GCF_031143425.1). NCBI lineage: Eukaryota > Metazoa > Chordata > Amphibia > Caudata > Salamandridae > Pleurodeles > Pleurodeles waltl. The sequence goes on along the minus strand of NC_090441.1, from coordinate 176,862,275 downwards.
TTTCATATCAGCTCCGAACCTCTCATGCCACCAATAATTAGTTGGATCATAAGAAACATTGGATATTTTTGCTTGTTTTCAAGCCCCAGAAGTCGTCATAAAAAAATGTCCATTCTCACGGTGAGACGTTTTCCTATATTCTTTATTTATAAATTGTATTCCCCGTGCCATTTATTTTACTTCAATTGAGCTGTGCTCACCCACCTTCCACCCCTTGATATATAGCTCCATGGGTTATGAATAGCGCTATGTTGCGCTCCATGACTAGGTAAGTTTGCAGTAGCAGGGTAAGAGAAGCCTCTGACATACACAAGACACTAATATACTTCAAACGTAGGCCACAGTATGTCACGCCTTTCTCCATACAGACACTAGCGCCTTGAAGCAGAAGCACCTCATCTTTTGCTCCCTTCGCTTCAGCGCAGCCCAAGTACAGTGAAACGAGCATCGTCCAAGTCATAGGTCTTACCTACAAGGCCTATTGGTTTTGCTAATGATTTTAGCCATGTTGTCCAGCACTGCAGCGGTACATCAAGACAAAAAACACAACATAGACCTGATGATGCAGCCGACACACTATTTTGTAGGCGCAGCCATGCGGGATTGGTTTGGTGAGGGGTGAAGTAACACAACAGACAGGGGTAGTAGCAACACAGCGGGCGGGAGGGGGAGAAGCAGGAAGGGAGATGGAACCTGGGCAAAAGAGGGCAATGTGGAGTGTGGGAGGGAATACAAGTGTGAGAGAGAGCAAGGGTAAGAGAGCGGGTGGCTGAGAGAATAACATATGTAGGGAGAGAGTGAGGGTGAGCAGACGAGGCAGACAGCTGATAAATACATGCACTCTTATTAAGTGTTTAAACAAAAAGAAAAAAAAAGAAGTTCCCTAGAACCAAGCAGTGGGGCGGAGTTGACAGCCAAACCAGTAAATAGTAAAGAGGTTCTGCTCACTGGGAGGGACAAATGCAAGACTGACCAAAAAAACATCAATTAAGAAGCGGCCAAAGTAGATTGACAGGAAGGCCAACCAATTGTAAGTAATGGGCGGACACCAAAGCCCCTGTATGTTCTTGGTAAGCCTACAATGTATCTTTTCCATCTGGATTGACCAAATGAGGATAACGCTGGTCGTCATTCACTACATTACTTTCGGTCACACCACCCAGAAACTCGCATTCTTTGATCCGAGCACACCCAGGAAGTAGTAGTAATTTATTGTACAGATAATAAAATCCAATACAAATGAACAAGGAAAGATAGAGAAAAAAAAAAAAACAATCAATGACAATCAAAATAAATACCCTCAAGGACTGAATTCAAACTAAAAGCACATCATAAGGTGCGCATGTGACATGTTAAAAACGTTTCTCCCAATAATAAATAAAATACAAATCACCCAACCCAAAACCTCACATAAAACACAAGGCAATATACATAGGCACAGCCTTAAGGTGCAAGGTGCATGAATTAGTAATTGCGCTAAGCATCATCTTATACCGTTAGAGCTCCTCATCCTAACCAATAGTGAGCAAAATGACAGTGTGGAAAGATTCCAACTAGACGTGTTCGTTGCTCGCAGTGCCTTTAAATTTACATCGTGCAATTGTAATAAATTTGGTCAGTAACACATTTAGCATTGGATTGCCAGGGTCCAGAGACTGGATAACAGCTTGTCGACAGGAGCGGACTCCCAATTCAATCCATTTGCTCCGGAGCAAGAGTCTACGCTCCTTTAGTAGAGCTGGGCACAGTCATACCACATGGTCAATGGTTTCGTCCGCATTGCTACAGTCTCTACAAGTCACGCTGTCCCCGGGGGGTAGCTGCCATTTGGGCCGGTGTTTTAAAAAAAAACAATCACCCATCCTTAGGGCAAGAAAGGCCTTTTTCAACCACAACCCGTATGTACAAGAGAAAAAACTGGAGGGCATACCTGGCTTAAAGGAACCAATTACTGCCCAGGTATGCTTCTGATAGACAAGAAGAGAGCAATCTGAATGATAAGAATACAGTTGGCTAAGCCTTTTAATCTCTGATTTAAACAAGGAATAGGGGGGATTATTTTCCCAAAGATCGCCAGCAACCAATCGCCGTTTGCATTCAACCAAAAATTGGGAATAGGTGCACTTCGATTTTGGCTCGCTAATTACTTGCCTCAGGACTGCCTCCAAGTGGCCGTCCGAGGCTTGACGCATTTTATAACACAACTTCGAAAAAGCACCAGCGTCAACTGCCACCGGTGCTTTTTTGAAGTGCTTCCGGTTTGACCCATCAGTGACACCAACTGCTATACAGAAAAAGCAACTGAAAGGTGATAAGTCAACCAATGCAAAGGACCTTCCAGTATGCGGCTACACATGTTGGCACGTTTTAAGTAACTTCATCTATTTAAATGAGAAACAATTTTTGCTAAAATCTGAAGATTATGCACGAGAGTATGGATTAGATACCAAAATCAGCAAATCAATAATTATGCAGAAGACATTACAGAATTGCTCAATTCTAGAAAACCTGCTTATTACGTATAAACAGTAAACTTCTTGTCAAAACATAGATCACAACATGCAACCCCCTTAATAAACTCAAGAACAAAACACAAAACAGTAATAAGAGAAACGTTCAATGGCATTAAGTCATAAACTGTAAATGAAAAAAAAAAAAAAACTTAAGGCATTAGAAATGATACAGGGAAGGGACAGGTCATATTGAAATTGCATGGGGTGCCAGCTTGACTAGAACAAGGAGCAACAATCGCCATTAAAACCTTTCACCCTAAACTGCAGCAATAGTTATTTCATCAAACAAGTCACTTTTTAAATTGAGTGAATTATGGCGAACAGATTAAATTTTAACCGATCTTTCAATGAGACAACTCCTTGAGCTTCTCTCTTTTCTTACAAGCAACTTACACCAGGGTTACTCTGTCCACATTCCCTTCTTATGATTCTTTAAAAGCACTACATTATCCCACACAGATTCAATCCTATTCCGTCCAGAAAATCGTGAGTGTACTTCCCTAACTAATTTAGATATTGGCAGATGGGTTACTCCGTCACAGTGGTGACAGATATCCTGCCCACTGAAATCTAAATCCTATAGAATATTGTGGGATTTAGAGTTTGGCGGACGGGATACCCTTCACAGTTGTGACTGAGTAACCCATCTTCTAATATCTAAATCAGGCCCTTATTGTGGATTCTTCACACACCCACTTGTCTAGTCTCAATATGTTTTGTATAACAACATTTTCTCTGTCACATCTTTCTATGTATCCTTCCTGATATCTGCCCAGTCCTGGAGTTCCCTGAAACCTACTGAGTGTCTTCCCTCTCTACACATGTCACCCAACCTGGCAGAAACATGGGCACTCATTCTACTGCTCATGTACTCGAAAGGTGAATGAAATGCTCTGTGCACAACTTGATTAAAGCCAGAGAACTTTATCCCAGGAGACACCTCAACCACAGCCGAAACAGTCACACCAATTGAAATGTACATAACACAGCTACATATATGGCATGGGAGTCTAGAATTCTGTAAGAGCAACATACAAGAACCTTGGGGGTGAGATGAATTATAAACAGTGGAAGATATCATACACCTTCCCCTCACAGAATGTGTTTCTATAAAACAACAGGTATAATACATCAAACAAGCAATAGCCTATATCTGAGGATACAGTAAGATGCAGGGGAATTAACCAGTATTGGAAACTGTACAAGAAGGTATTGACACTGATAAATAGAGAAGGCACAGAGTCACCCTGTAACCATACATGTCACACACATTACAATTCTGTAAATAAACTGGAGTATGCTTTACTCTCTTAATCCCTCTGTTGTATATTTCCAGACAAACGTCAACACCCTCATTCATTATATGTTTTCCAGCCACTGACCCAACTGCCTTCAAAACAGATATTCTTCCTACTTTCCATATCCTTTCATCCAGGTCTTCACTGCTTTGCAGATCAGTGTCACCACTTTAAAAGGTCTTGTGAACTTTGACTACTTTTCTGTCACAGTGGTGAGCCACCACACTTAACTTCCACAGGGTCCACCCTGTTTCCCTCATCACAGTACTCTTTCCTCTCCTCTCCCTTCGTAACTTCAGCTCTCCCAACCTCGGCTCTTCCTCCACTGATTTATGCTCAACTCTTGCCACACTTAATCCGGCACAGGACCAACCAAGTATCAGGTGACCTTCTCCTAAGCAGTTCAACGTGAGACCTCCCCATCATCCTGTGAAGTGTAAACCTAAACTCCACAATTCTCTTCTTGAACTCATTCTTCCAAAGTAATCCATTGGACCTGGCTAGCTGAATGTCCTCATTGAGAGTTTTGTTAAGCCTTCTCACTACACACTTTGGCTCAGTATGGTGTAGGGTACACTTCTTGTACACTATCCCGTGTCCATGTAAGAAGTCCTCCATTTTTCTAGATCAATATTGCAGCCCACTATTGATTAAGCTAGAGATAGGAAATGCCTCTCTAGAAAAAGTCTCCAAGAACTTCACAACACTGCCCACACTGATATCGCTAACAGTTTTAACCTCAGGCCAACCTGAAAATAGAATTATTAACACAATCAAACAGACAGGATGTCTCTCTCCAGGATTGGCTCCACAATACCCATTGTGATTTCCTGTTGGGGCTTAACGGGAAGATTATGCATGAACATCAGCATTCCAAGCAATCAGTAGTTTTCTTGTTTTGCAACATTCCAAACAGAAGCTTATGACTCTTTCGAGCTGCAGATCCATTCCTGGCTGCCAAAAACGTGACCGTAGCCTCACCCTGGACTTGCTTACTCCATGATGTTTCTTATGTGACAAGTTAATCAATCTGTCTCTTGCAACAGTGGTTGAAACTAATCTAGCTCCCCATACCAGATAGTTGTTTTCTACTACCTTCTGTCTTATTTGTCAAAATGGGCACAAAAACTTACTCATTTATTTCCTGCTTTTCCGCTCTCTTCTCAACCTATTTATCATCTCTGAAAGTACCAGGTATTTTCCAACCTCAACTTTCCTCTTCTCTTACATTATGCAAACCTTTTTCCCATCTGAATCAATGTCCTTGGGATCAGCTATTGTACCCGGTTCAGCTAATAATGAAAGATAATCTGCTGCCTTGTTGGTGACTCCAAGGATATACTCCATTTTAAAGGTGTACTTACCCATCTCCTAATTCTACTTGTGACTACTGCCAATCCTTTCTTCATAAAATTTCCTTAAATGGTTATTGATGCATTCGGAAAACAAAAATTTCTCCCAATTAAAAAGCTTCAAAACGTATTGGCATCACAATGAACAGTAAAGGTTTCTTTCTCAGTTATAGAGTGATTGTACTCAGCACTATGAAGCGACATTGATGTACAAACAACAGTTACCGCAGTTGCATCTGTTGTTTGCTTTTGGTAATGGCAGCTGTCACATCAATCACTTCACAACTTGGCACAAAAGCTTGAAGATTCGGAGCTTTGCTCAAACTCTCCTTTACCTTCACAAACTACTCATCACACTTTGCATCTCCCTAAAACACAAAATTATTTTTCAACAGCTCTAAACTTCCTCTTAAGCTTTACTCCAGAGGCAGAAGCTAAGGTGCAGATATACTAACATTTGACGCAGCATGACGCAGCAAGACAACTTGCTGTGCAGGGTCAAATGGGGAGAGCAGGAACGCCCCATGATTACTAACATATGGCATTATAAAGTCCACTTCAAACTTTTATATATAAAATTCAGACTTTATTGCTTCTTCTCCACTCTGTGCCTTCCTTCTCCTCCTTCATCACCTTCTCTCTCAACTCCAACATTCTATCATGCACTCCAGATCCCAACCACCTACAGATCATTCCATCTTTAATCTCCCAGTAGGGGAAGGCGGATCATACCATTATGAACTAAATCTTATCAGTACCTAATACATTTTGATGTCAATGACATTAATAACCTAATAACCATAATTATCTAAAGACTATACCTTCATGAAACTACATACATATAATTTGGTAAGTAAAACATTGAATTAAAATATAACACATCTTCCCCTCACAATAAAATAACCAAAACTAGAAGGGAAAGAATTTACACTAGAAGGAATCAATTAAATCTAAATTGTGATAGTTCCAGGAATTTAAAAATTGTGATAGTTCCAGGAAGCCAGATGGTTTCATGTGACTGCTGGACTATCTTACATAATCCTTACTCCATGCAGGAGGCTTGGTCACTCGACTACTGGGAGATCTCTGTATGTTGTCCCGTATCTTTAACTGCGATGGTTCCTTCCAAGTTGGAACTTTGTCTGCAACCTTAGCAGTGATTGGTACATATCTTGCAACTCTGTCCATGCTCCAGCACTGTCCATTTTCTAAAATAACAACATTCTTCTTTACTTTTGAAATGCAAAATGGTCCCATGAATTTGGACTCTCTCAACCCCTTTCTTGAGTAACCTGCTGGTTTCCTGATCATCACTTCATCTCCCACCATCCAACATTGTTTTTTAACACCGAATTTGGCATTATACCTTTCTCTATACTTTTCCTGGTACATCGCTACACTTGTCTTAGCACTTGGAGATGTATTTTTGCATTGTCTTCCCCCCCCAACCATGAGGGAAAGAATTTAGTACATGGTACTCTGCCTCGTAATGCAGAGAAAGGTGATATTTTCGTTATAGAGTTGGGAGTGGTGTGATAGGCCCATAACATTTCTCTAATGGCATTCTCAATGTTCAATCTGTTAATACTTGCTAACTGGATACACTCCTTTATCATTCTATTAGCTTGTTCTGCTAAGCCGTTGGCTCTGGGACAATATAAGGCTGTGGTATAATGTTTTACCCCAATAGAATCCAAAAACTGTTTCATTGGGCTTGAAGTTAATTGGACCCCATTATCCGTTATAAGAATTTCTGGAATTCCTTCTATGCTAAACACATTTTTCAGGAAGTTGATGACTGATTCAGTAGTAATTATGTTAACTAATTTGGTTGTGATCCAGTGCGATTGATAGTCTATAAGTACAATCAAAAATTTCGTAGGCAGACCAGTATAATTAAGGGGCCCAATGATGTCTAACGCTAACTTAGTCCATGGCTTGCCAGGAACCTGTACTGGGGAAATGGGTGTCTTGCGTGTGATCTTGGACTTGTCACTTAGAGCACAAAAGGAGCATTCTTTAACTTCATTCTCAATTGTGGAATCCATATTGGGAAACCAGAATCTTTCTCTTACTCGGGCCTTCGTAAGACTTCTCCCTAGATGACCCTCGTGAGCAAGTTTTATTATTTTTTGTCTGAGATTCCGAGGAGGTATTATTTTGTCATTCCTGAGAATATAGTTGTCTTTTTCATTAATTTCCAATCTTACCTCCCAATAGTCTTTGATGATGTCCTCTAAGTCTTTTTTCATCTTAGGCCATCCCTCTCTCGCCTTCACCCTTAAAAGAGCTAAAGAATCATCTTGTTGATATGCAGATTTCCACTCCTCATCACTAATGGATGGTAAATCAACCGCTAAAATAGGGTATTCTATAGTGTCAACATTTTCAATACAGTCCATTGGGCTTCTCGAGAGAAAATCAGCTGCACAGTTCTTATACCCTGGTAGATATTCCACTGTAAAACAGAAGTTTTCCAAGGCTAGGATCCATCTAGCTATCCGGGGTGTGCTACTATTAAACCCCTTAGTAGAAAATACATATACCAATGGCTGATAGTCAGTGCGTAATATGAATTGAGTGCCCCACAGTAAAAATGTAAAATGTTTCACTGCCCAGAAACATGCGAGAGTCTCCCTTTCGATTACCGAATAATTAGCCTCAGCCTTGCTCAAAGTCCTCGACACAAACGCTACTATTCTTTCCTCCCCATCAATAATTTGCGATAAGGTGGCACCCAGACCTAACTTGCTGGCATCGGTTGTAAGGAAAGTTTTCCTACGATGGTCAAAATTGCACAAGTATGGGGCATTCACAATGGCTGATTTGATATTCTTAAACGTCTCGTCCTGGACTTCATTCCAAGCATAAGGAGCTTTGTTTTTCAACAGCTCTCTAAGACTCGCAGAGACCTTTGAGAATTTTTTTACATATTTTGCCATAAACTCGGCAAGGCCCAGGAAGGACTTTAGCTCATCTTTGTTTTTTGGTGCACTGGCATTCACTACTGCATCAACAAGAGAAACTTTGGGTTTAAAGCCATCTTTTGATATAACATGCCCTAAGTATTCTACCGAATTTACCTTCAGCCTACACTTTTCTTTCTTTAGTGTGAGTCCTGCTGCTTTTAATTTTCCTAGGACAATCCTAAGTATTTTGTCATGCTCCATTTCAGTTGCTCCATATATAAGTACATCATCTTGGAAGTACAGACTATTGGACACATTGCCCAGAATGTTCTGCATAATTTTTTGGAAAACCGCCGCAGCTGATGCCAGCCCGAAAGGCATTCTATTGAACATGTAGGATCCAAATGGAGTGGTGAATGCTGTAAGCTATTTAGACTCCGGGTGCAGTTCAACTTGATGGTATGCACTCGAGAGATCTAACACAGAAAAGTATGAAGCTTCCCCCATAGTGCTCAGTATTTCGTGTATTCTTGGAAGAGGATGCCTCTCAACCCAGATATTTTTTTAGGTCTCTTAAATCCACGCAAATTCTAATTTCATTTTTGTTATTTTTCTTGGCCACCACAATGGGGGCCAACCATTCGGAGCATTCGATGGGTTTAATAATTCCTTGTGACTCTAGCTTTTCTAATTCTTCTTTGACTAATTGCTTCAGCAGGTGTGGAATAGGTCTGGTTTTATGCACAGTGGGCTTATTTTTTGGCTTGAGTTTGATTTTATGCTGGAAGTTTTTTAGTAATCCTAACCTCTCACAAAAAATATCTGGGAATTCTTGAATGAAAGCTTCTCCCAAATTAGAATTATCAATACACAGAACTTGTTCAGAATTATTAGGATCTAATGTTATCCCCAGTTCTTTTTGATGTTGCCAACCTAAGAGATTGGAACCTTCCTCTACCACATATACTTTCCCAACCGTTGATCTATCCTTAAAGGAAATGATACTTTTGAACATGCCTTTTTTTCAGATTATTGGATCTCTATTGTAACTCTTTGGGCTTATATCTGGATTCTGTAGTTCTATTATACCATTCTTTTGAATTTTGTGAAAGTTCCTTGCATCTATTATGGTGAACGGAGAACATGAGTCAGCGTACATTCTTATGTTCTCTTTATCAATTGCGATTGTACACACAGGGTATTGGGTGTTGATTTTATCCTCACTGTTCACCTGTAAAATCATTTTTTTACTTAATTGCGGTGGTTCTTCAGATTTTTTGTTATCCCCATTCTTGGAACTATCTTTACATACCCTTGCAAAGTGACCTCTTCGATTGCATTTCCTGCATATTGCAGATCTAGCTTGGCAGGATGTGGAATTGGCAAGGGGATTGCTGCTGCCACAGCGATAACAAGTGAAATTTGTTTTGTTACCATTATACCTTTGGGTTTGTTTCTCGTTACACTTAATTTTCAGAATTTTCTCCTCTTTTACTTCCTCCAATATTTCATTTATCTGTGTTTCAGAGGAAGGGGAATTAATTTCCTGCAGACAAATAGCTGTATGTTCAATTGATTTGGCTAATTCAACTGCTTCTACTAACGCTGGTTGCTTCTGCAGAAGCTTTTCTTGTATTTTAATGTTGTTAGTACAACAAACTAACTGATACCTAATTAGAGAATCATTTAATTCTCCGAACTTGCATAACGTACTCAATCCTCTTAAGGCCGCAATATAGCTTATTACACTCTCCTGCTTGCCTTGACATCAGGAAAAAAAATTATGTCTTTCTAACACTACATTGATTCTATCTCCAAATTGCTTTTCTAGTTTCGAGTATGTAGTGACATACTCGTCCTGGGCTTGTCCCTCAGGAAAGATTGGATCAGGGAGGGATTCATATATTTTCCTCCCATGAGTTCCTAGATTATGAAGCAAAATATGTTGCTTCCTAATGGGATTGAATTTATCCCCTCCAATTGCAATTAAGTAAGACTCAAAAATTTTGAACCAATCTTTCCAAGGCACATTTGGTTCACCCATCTCATTCAAGAATGGAACTGGTTGTGACATCCCCGCTGCTGCCATTGTCCAGGTTATTATACAAATTTACAGAACTGATAATATATTCTATTAACTACCCCTTGAAAAGAATTAAATTAGACTTATACCATAGAATACCAATAAGCAGATTACTCGTACAATAGATCAATATGTATGATCTGTATGTGCAAACATTCTCATTTAATTTACTTGTTTCTCAACAAAAAAAAAATCACAATTATAAATTGCCCCGAACAGAATTGTCTGATGAAAAGTGTACTGAATAACCTATCTAAGATTATTATTATCGGTATCAATGCTTATAGAGAAGAGAAACTATTAAAAAATGTCCAATTTGTTGATATGCTGTGCCTGTCAGCGTAATTGCTTAACAGGCAAATGTGTACTTCTTTAAAATGCTGTGCCTGTCAGCGGTGTTCAATTAGCGTTTTGAAGTACACGCTTGTAAGGGAATGTAATCCGAAGAATTCAATTTAAGATTTTCCTAAACAGAACAGAATGTTGGCCTGCTGTTTAGTCACCGTGTTGTTGAACTAAGTTTGACCTTTGCCGTTGACAGAACTTGCTCTCAAGTTCTAATGGAATCCCAGTCAGGCTTCACATAAACAGAAGCTTCGTCGCTTGTAGAGAATTCTGAATACACATGAAGATAACATCTGAATGCCGTTCGCTTTGGCTGCCGAATAATTTTGCTTTGACTGACAGAACTTCCTTGCTAATTGCCGTGGTGCTGCTTCGGTTCTCAATTTCACTCACGAATGCCGTTTACTTTGGTTCTGCGTTCGCTGATATGAAATAATAGAACCACGGCTTCAAATCCAGACAAATAAACACGCTCTGAACACGCTTGGAATCTGAATGCCGTTCGCTTTGGCTGACGAACAATTTTGTTTTGAATGACAGAACTCCCTCGCTAATTGCCGCGGTGCTGCTTCGCTTCACAATTTCACTCACAAATGCCGTTTACTTTGGTTCTGCGTTCGCTGATATAAAATACTAGAACCACGGCTTCAATTCCAGACAATAAACACACCCTGAACGCGCTTAGCTTCTTAATTCATATCTTTCCTTTGTATGTATTTGCCGCTCCTAAAACATTGCGGTGCGGATTACACTTCGGTTTTCAGTCAGATGACAGGACCTTCTGTACGCGTTCCTTTTAATGTGTCTACAGTCAATACTGAAGGTATATTTAACTCGAATAATTGAAAGAGTGTTTAAATCTTCGAGTTGTTTGTTATGTAGATTACTTATTCCAGAGTTAAATAGAAGGGCACAGGATAGGTGGAGTGTCACCAACCTGAAAAGGGGTGAAGAAGAATGTGCCCCCTTACGCACTCCTCATCGCCAGTATTATAAAGTCCACTTCAAACTTCTTTATTTCAAATTCAGACTGTATTGCTTCTTCTCCACTCTGTGCCTTCCTTCTCCTCCTTCATCACCTTCTCTCTCAACTCCAACATTCTATCATGCACTCCAGATCCCAACCACCTACAGATCATTCCATCTTTAATCTCCCAGTAGGGGAAGGCGGATCATACCATTATGAACTAAATCTTATCAGTACCTAACACATTTTGATGTCAATGACATTAATAACCTAATAACCATATTTATCTAAAGACTATACCTTCATGAAACTACATACATATAATTTGGTAAGTATAACATTGAATTAAAATATAACAGTATTCCTACGCTCTCTCTGCGTTGGCGCACTATTGGCTGCCAAGCACCCACACAGGCATCCTTGCACCAGGCAGGATTGTTTTTGTGCAGGAAGGGGCACGTTTCTGCACAAAAACAATCCTCTGAGACTGTTTCCTCTTTCTATGTGTGTAGCAGAATGCAGCACACAAAGAGAGAGGAAAGAATGAGGAGAAATAAACATATTTCTCCCGCCTTGTCATGCCTCTCTGGAAAAGCATAGGATTTGGACACATTCCTAAGTTTACTATTGTTAGTAAATCTGGGAATGTGCCAAAAACATTGGGTAAATGATTGAGAAAAACCACGCTCAACCCTTAAAACGCATTCCAAAGGCAGCGTAACGCAAGGCAGAAACGTGTCCTGCCTTGTGCTACTCTAGATTTGCTTTGCCACGCGGAGCCACACAAAGTGGCTCTGCGTGGCACAGTAAATTTCACGTAAGCACTTGTGTTGCCATGGCACCATCTTACGTGCTGCAAGGGCAACGCAAGCTCTTAGTAAATCTAGACTTACCTCAATAACACTTATCCATTCTAAATGTCTATTTCTGTGCTCTGAACTTCTCAAGATCCCTCCATAATCCATCATTGTGCTCGTACTTCAACTTTTCATAACCCATTCTGGTAATGCAGACCCCCATAATGTGCTTCAGCATGGACACCATTGCCCTGTGAAAAACCACAGTTGAGGGGATCAAACCAAATGGTATTACCTTAAATTTAAATACACCCATGGGCATTATGAATAAGGTCAGCTACTATGGAGCTTCAGGAAAGCGCACCTGGTGGTAGGCTCATGCCCAATCTAATGAGGTGAACAACGTGGCCCACAAAGCAGCCACTATCGCTGTAGTATTGGGCAGGGGAAAGTGATCTACCACCACAGCCTTGTTCAATGTTCTTGGGTCCACAATATCCGCATGTCTCAATTCGCCTTCCATGCAACCACTAATGGGACCAGCCACTTCTGTGCTTCTCTCGGCTCTATTACCCCTGACACACTTCTAAACCCTGGAGATACACTCAAGGGTAATATTCTTAGCTTTGACAGCTCAATGTTAATATTACACACTACTGGGAACTCCTTCTCAAATTACACATTCTTTTCAACTTCCCATACACTGTTAACAGTTTGACACAATTGAACGGAGGGTTGTGCATATGGAGCTAGGACAACCCCCAATTTCTGTTGTGGTCACCCTAAAATGTTATTGCCTTTAACTTTTATACATACTTTTACCCCGTCAACCTGCCTCTAAATTTCAAAGTTACATAAAAAAATCTAATCATCTTTATAGGTTGACAACCATAACATCCTTCGCAAATATATTTTGCGTAGCTCCACATTACCTTGGAGACACTGCATCCACACCTTTTCAGATAGAATTGTTAACTTTGAACATGAGTCAAACACAAACTACAATGTCACATTCTCCCACATTTTCTCACAACTGGTGATCCACTTCTTCACACTCCTTCTTAATCCCTCTTATTTTCTTTGCTTGCACACCACTTGCACAGCACTTTGTGTAATGCAATTATTGCATCTTTTCCATGAGGCCATGCTTTATAAAATGCCAAATTGCCTGTCACACCACACCTGAAACAAATACCCTTGAGTTTCCCTTCTTCCTTTACTCCGTTTCATTCTTCCAACTAGCAACCACATTTACATTTGCTGTGTTTTTCTTAATTTCATCAGCACAGGACACCGTATGTTCAATTTGCTTAGCAGCTGTTAGAACCTCATTGCTTGGGGGCTTGCCCTTCATCCATACAGCTTCTCTTATTTTTTCTACATTAAGGTTTAGTAAAAATTGGTCTTGAATGTGTTAATCTGTTAAATTACCAAACCTATATAAAGCTGTGCTATGTTCTTCTATTGTTTTGTCCTCCTTCTGTACTGTTTTAGCAAAATGGTATCTTTCAGGGACAGCACTCACTGTAGGCAAATAGTGAATATCTAACATGTTGATACATATATCCTATTCATTCAACCCTCCTCTTATCTTAAGTTAGCAAGATGTCCAATCACCTCATTACTTTCTGCTACTAGACAGTGCATCAAAGTGCTAACTAGTCCTCTGCCCCCAAATTACACCCACATTCAGCTGCATAGCTTTCGAAAGCCTTTTTACCAGTTGCTCCAACAAATTGCAGGTTCTCCGGGGTACTAAAGAAATGGTTGTAGGGTCACATTCTGTAGGTCTGCAAGAAGCTTGCTTTGCAACCATACTTATGGTGATTCCAAACTCCCCCTTAGCGTGACGAAAATTGATCCTCAAGACTTCCTTAACCAAGTAACTTATATTCTGAATTAACCATAAAGAAAATCACATGTATACTAAATTTGACAATTACATGCTTTGTTGTCTACGTTGACCCTAAATTCTTTAACGGTGTGCCTGTCACTCAGTCACCCCAAAGATTTAAATTTAGTACATGCCTGTCACCATTAGTCCAACAGATACATGCTTAGATGACTACACTTACATGTAATGTCCATGTGAGCTGTGCCTGTCAGCAAAATCTTTAGGCACCAAGCGAACATGTGTTCTTGTTCACTCTCAGCGTTGGATTATATTACAATGCTACACTTGCTGTGTGCTTGTCTCCATCTTCAGATGACACTGGTGAAGCGCAAAATAGGACAACATGGTTGAGCGCAGACAAAAGAAAATTGTATCAAACTTGACACAACACTACAGTAGCTGAGTTGTTCCTTATTTTTTGTTCTCTTTTCTCTGAGTGCCGCTCCAAGCACTTTTTCTGAGTGTCCCCTTTGGTTTGAAGTCAGGGTTTATCCTTTGCTCAACATGGAACTGTGGTGTCTCTCTGTCTTTTCCAAAACTCCCCAGAAATAAGCAGAGCACGTGTTTGATTAAAATCAGAGGACTTTATTTCAAGAGATACTCAAGACACAGTCTGAAACAGTCACACTAATTCAAATGCACATAATGCTGCTTCTCTAGCATGGGATTCTAAAACACTGTAGGAACCACATCCCAGATCTTTGAGAATGAGGAAGATACCAACAGTGGAAGATGCCACAGCGGTTTTCCCATACCCACATTAGGTGACGATCTACCGGCCAAACGTTTCTCATTACAAATCCGTGACACACACATCGGCACCCACTGCCATCAAAACCCCATCTTTCAACAGCCTTCTCATTCTCTTAACTAAGCTACTGACCAGCAAAGCTAGCATTGTTCTTCTATGTTTGATTTCTAAAGCATGAACAACATATTTCTTCTGAAATAAATTGGACAAAATTATCTGTAGTTAACTATTCTGGTAGCTGATGATAAACTTCCTCCTTACGAAGGCCTATCACCATTCTGGTGCTCATCAAAGCTATGCATTTAAAACTCAATTGCTTGACTGTATAGTCCTCTAAATTATGAGTATATCTCTCGTCAGTTGGCAATAACTCAAAGGCCGATGAAATCTGTAACCCAGGCTTCAACCAGGGTTTTTCAGGAACATTACCAACAGCAGCGGAGTTTTACTCACTAGTGTGCACACTACACAGTATGCTCAACAACATTCTCAACTGGCTGATCCAGGCTCTATCACCAATACCATTCCCCTACCGTCCTCTTGGTAGAGCTTCATCTCAAGGGACCCTCATGGGCCAGATTGAATGTTTTCTCTCAATGGTACATGAGAGACTAAATGCACACCTGTATTCACTATATGATGCATAATGCAAAACTCATATCTAACTTGCCAAAAGTATTCACATTTTCAACTTTACCTTCCACTTAGTCGACTAACACTACCCCACAAAATTCTTTCATGCCCCCATCAACCTCCATTGCTCTTTTTTACATCACAATAAATGGATAAGCAGAGTCCCCTTGCTGAGCTCACCTTTCCCTCTCTCAAAAGCACACTCTCTCAAAACCAGGAGTAAAGTATTGGCTTTTTCATTATCCGTCACAAAGGTTGAGCAATGGAGGCACAATTCTTAACAAATTTAGAATAATATTCCCTGAATTGTAAGATGTAAGAAATGTCCTATTTGTCTTTTGTCATTGCTGCTTTTAATAATCATCTCAACAAGACTAGGCATGGGTTTAATACCCTCACCAGAGATCCCTTGTCAGAGGTGGTCAACAAAACTAACTCTGAAATTACACTTATCCTTTTTCTATATTGCCACTTGGGATTCCAGTCTACTTAGACTTTAAAATGTTTTCCAAAGTTCTATCATATTTTTCACCATAACTCACCATGCCATCTTGGAAGAGCATCATATCCAGAATTCATTTGAGCACCTCATTCATCAGACTTGGGAACAGAGCTGAAGCCTAAGCTAAGTCAAATGCATGCATATAAATCTAAAGGCTCCCAATGTGGTAACAAAAGACTTAAGATGTATAGAAGTTGCACACCCTTTACATCAAGTGCTCTGCATTGGGAGTCATTACATTGCCGGCACATATTGGAGGTGATTTTTGCTATAATTACATTAGGAGTCCTTCATTCACACAGGCATTACATTTAAGTTAAGTATTCATAAGTGATACAATTTAATGGAATATTTATATTCTTAACCTTGTCCCTAATGAGTGAATTTATGTTCTGTGTTTTTTTCTTTTGTGTCCAGCAACGATCTCAGGTCCCTGTATTCAAGGCTTCTCTAAATACTCAATTTAGGGGGCACTAAGGTGAGTGAAGGGTAGTAGATAATGGGCTTCTTATCCTCGGGGTCACTACACACCCTAGACAACCACTTCCTTTTGGGAGTGGGTATCACCCTGTCCCAGAGTTCCTAATTTCACCACACACAAGATGGCGGAACTTCTAAGGTTGTGTTCACTTCAGCCAGGTCACCCTAGGGCATGTCCACCCTGCAATTGCAACAGGTCTCCTACATAGCTAATTTTCCCACCTGTCCAGGTGCCAAATGGTACCGGGGGCAAAGAGGTCAGCATCTTCCTCTGAGGAGAGACATATCTGCATACCAGAGGCAATGGGCTTCTTTGAAGCTGCCTGCCTTGGAATACAGATTTGTGGGTCAGCACCCCTGCCAGAGTAGGCTTTTGTTTCTGACCTCTGGAGAACAAAGGCTCTCACCCCTGGGATCAGAAATTCGTCTGTTGGTCGCAGACTGGCTAGAACTAGTCAGTTGGCCCTCCAGCAGCAGGTAGATTTTCAGGGGGCATCGCTAAGGTGCCTCTGAAGTCTGATAAATAAATTACTTCCAAGAGCGGGAAAAGGTAGAATCCAAGATTTATTCAGGATAACAAGGAAACTCCATCCACACAGCTGATGGTCCAGTTCAAGTCTAACCCACTTGCATTCAAAGCATAACATTCTAGATTCCTTGAGACAGGAGGTAGCCAAGGCAACCATAATAGCTAAAACATTACAACACCTAGCTACATAGAGAAGAGAATAATGCATACTGAACGCATAAAGAGAAGCAAATATAACACTCCCCTCTGGGTGCATGTATTAATAAATCTATCACTGAAATTAGTGAAGGTTTATTAATTTATTACTTATAAAATACAAGAAGGTTGATACCAAATATCCCTGTCTTAAAAGTGAAGCCATCATGTAGCTGGGAAACTCATAGTGATCAGTATCCAGCACAAATGGCTTTCTTGTTTACTTACTATGTCTAAGAATGGACAACAACATTGCATGGACATATCTGCTCTTGCAGATATGTCCACACATGTAATATAATGCACCCTGCCTTAGGGATGTAAGACCTGCTACAGGGGTGACTTACAAATATTACATGCAGTGTTTATAGGACATGGCACATAGGCTGTGGGACATTTCATGTTTTCACTTTTGGGAGCACCTTGTCACGCAGCCTGCAATGACCATTTAATAGGGACTTACAGAGGTGCTAATGGGTGTGGCCACTTAGGGGTCAGGTGTCTTGTTTTTGCGGACGGAACACTGGCTCTGGGGACCTGGTTAGTAGGAACCAAGTGCACTTCAGTCGAAGCTGCAACAAAAAACAGGCAAAAAGTATGCATGTGTGTGTGTGTGTGGTGGGGGGTTGCTATACAAGGCAGATAAGGTTTTGATTTGGTTTACACACACAAACTAGCCCCCTGAATTCGGACCTTCTTAAAAACTTAAAAAGACCCAGATAATTTTATTTATTGATAGAATTGCTATCTTGGAGCTGCGTAAAACAGCTCCTCATTAAAATAACTGGTGGAGCCTGTAAGTTCTTGCCTTATCTTTAAAGATAATAATATCAATAGTCACCTAAAAGTTATTTCCTTTCAGGAAAGTGTTTGGATTAATCTCTGGCTTCTTATTGGCACATACAAGCTTAACCTAAGATAAGCCTTTCTTTGTGGTACATTCCCACCGTTAATAAAACAGAAGCTAACAGTGGCAGTTTCTTTATTTGGGTGTGGGGGCATTGCCCCCCCTGTATGTTTTGTTGCCCCCGGTAGCCCCATAAATGTAAACTTGATTCAATTTAGCCCGTCCGCATGATCCTGCAGAGTTTGCCTTTGAGAGACAGGGTGGGGCTTGAGTCATGATTGACAGATGGTTCAGCTGGGCCTGGGGGATGAATTGCGCATGTCAGGTTGGATGGGTGCCTTGCTCTGACTAGTCCAACATGCGCAATTGAACCCTCGCCACGCTGCACAATGTTAGGAGCCTGGGGGTTTACAGCCACGGCCTCCAAGTTTCCTAAGGAGCGCTGGCAGCACCTGACCGATCCAATCCTTGCGTTGCTCTCACGCGGTTTACTAGTATAACCAGCAGGGGAGCAGTGTGAGGATTCGCTCAGCAGAAGGCGGGCGTGAGTGCTGAGCTGGTGGTCAACTCACAACTCCATGCCTGCCCAGATGCAGCAAGGCACGACAAGGGTTCTTCTTGGTGAAGACACTGGCAGTGACTGTAAGTCACTCACTTGTAATTTGTGAGTATGATTTATTTTGTGTTACCTTGAACCAGGGCCTCAGCTCAAATGACGACATTTAAGGGCAGGGCTGTGTGTAAAGTATCAGGCTTGGATGACATCCCCCTATGTGAATGGCAGCTCTGGGCTTTGGAGGAAGTAGACACCAGTACATTAAACAGCTACATGCTCTCCCTAAAATGTCCCTTACCAAAATCCCTTATTTTTTTCATTACAATCACTACCCCTCAAAGAGTGAGGGCCTGATTACGACCTTGGCAATGGTGACTACTCTGTCCCAAATGTGATGGATATCCGTCCGCCGTATTAAAAGTTCCATTATATCCTATGGAACTTATAACACGGCAGACGGAGTAATCCCCTCCACCAAACTCATAATGAGGCCCTAAGTGTCTGCAACCATGATATTCTGTAGATTTGATTGCCGGGATGAATGCCTATTGTTCCACGCCAGCCTCTGTCACTGAATTGGAAGCAATTGACAAGGATTTACAGAAGACATTTCTATTACTCAGACAGGGCTTGATTCTGCAATCCTTGCTAATGTCCTTCTTGCACGATGTCAGATTAGTTTGTAACTAACTCTGGTGGAGCCCTGCATTAGAGACCCCACTGGGCCGGGACCTCCACGTTGGAGGGCAGGGGCGCAACGTGCTCCCAACCTTCAGGTAAGGATCCCAATGGTTTGAGGAAGCACTTCGAGTGCTTTCGAGCTGCGCGCAGGGATTCCTCCATCGCCCTGCCCATAAAAGGTGGCCGTGGTCGGCGAGCGGGTCTTTTAGTTCCCGCTTGCCAACCACTCCTGATCCTCCACATCAGCAATTCTAGCGAAAGCTGTTTTTTTGTCTGTATTTCTGTTTTTTGTCCCGTTTAGATATTTCAGCTGGATTTGGAGCATGCGTGCGCCGCTCATGCTCCTCCTTTGAGTGACCACAAGTAAACAGCCCAGCACGCCTTTGGCGGAAGCCACATGGGTTAGAGCCCAGCTCACCTGACTCGAGCACTGCTGGTGGCGGCTACGGTGGGAGGTTTTTGTAGGAGGGGGCCTGAGTGCAGCTAGCCTTTTTTTGTGAATTGTTTGTTTGGTGTTTGCCTGGTTAGCAGCTGGTTTGAACTGAGTTTTTTGTTTGGTAAGTGGAGAATGTGGGAGGATTTTAGGGGCTACGAAGGAGGCTTGCTAGTGGTGTGCACTTGATTGGGGCTACCTTTTCCTGGCAGGGTTCCCCATTTTTTCACCCAGTTGGGTCTCTGGTGTTGTGCTGGTGTTGCATAAGGTTGCACTACTGTAAATCCTTTATGGTGGTCCAGCATGCATCCACAAGATCTAGTGATATGACTGTGCCAGGCATACGGGTTGGCTGATTTTTATCCATCGGGGCAGCAGATAGGCACAGAGGTTCCAAGCGCTCACACACTGAGGCTCTGCTGGAAGCATTGATACTTAAGATGGACCCTAACGGGCCATAGCATTGTTGAGGTCGCAGCCCCCTGTCCCATATGCGGTCCCTCTCAACCAAGTGGACAGGCTGGGTAGAGCTGGTATGGCTCCTAGAGGCATTCCCTCCAGTCCAGAAGAGGGCGGGGTGGGGAAGTCTAGGGGGAATCAAGTGAGCTTGTCGGACTCTAGTCAGGGTTTGCCTGGTCAGGTTCCTAGTGGTGCTGCAGTGGCATCATCAGTGGGTTTGTTCCCTGCATGTGACCCCCGATGCAGGCTCCAGTCCAGTCTGTGCCCGCCGTGGCACTGACCCTGTCCCAGGGGCCCTCTCTGGCCTCAAGTGGTATTGACCAGGCTGCTGTTCTGGTTATTGTCGAGGATAGCTCAGGGGCAGCACTGACAGCTAGTGTGGGGCAGGCTGTGATTTCTGTTATGGCTGGGGGGGCTCCCTCTGTGGAGGTTTAGGGCAACAGGATTTGGTAGCTCATTTGACATCCATTTTGCTGTGGCTTTCAGAAGTGGGCATATAGCATGATTGATTGAACACTTAGCTTCACCTTACCTTACCGGAGCAGGACAACAAGGTAATGGGACTCTTCAAAGGGTGCTGGCTGGAAACCGAAGACAGCATTAAGGGACGTGGAGGGTTGCAAGCTGTCGCTGGCATCTGGTCAATAGGGCCAACCACCTGCGCATGCGTTAGGGTGTCAAGGCTAGTACTGGCCCCTGGGTGGTGGGGGTGGAGTCTGGGGGCGCCCGAGATAGGTATCATGCAAGGCAGATGGGCCCCCTGCACAGGCATTCCAGCTATTATGATGATATGAAAGGGGGAGGGGTAGAATGCTCCATATGGAGGGCCTACCCCAGGGCCACCTAGACATGAGGTGGAGCAAGGACTAGGGTGTCTCCCTAGGAATCAGTCATGATCTCATTTGGAGACACTGAAGGGGTTATGCAGGAAAACACCTTAGATAATGTTAGGAACTCAGATGTATTAGCGTACTCTGTTAAGGTTAGGCATCAAAGAAATTTGTAAAATTATATATAAATAACTTGTGGTTGCTGTGTTAAGAATTTTGATAACTGATTTCAGATTTTGCTGTAAATAAAATATGGCCGGGAGTTTACGACCTCTGATCCAAAAAGCTGAGTTTTATTTTCCAAAGATAGTTGTGGTCCGCACACGAGGGTGGACTTTGGGGGGTTGGTGGGAGGCCTCGGCAGTACCTTGCCATGTTATTGTGTGCGGTGCTACCTCACCATTCCGAGTTAATACCAAATGCTGTCCTACGTTCTGACCTTCGAAATGTGGAATTTGACATATTTTCTCTGTCAGAAATTTGAGTGAGAACAGTTATTTCTTTAAGCACAGAGGGCCTCCTTACGAGTGTGGCACTCTCTAAACTGCCACGCTCGCGGTGGCAGTCTGCACTGCTGCCAATGCGGCGGTCCGACTGCCATATTACAACCCTGGCGGTCGGGCCGCCAGGGAGCTGCCAGCTCCGCCAGGATCTCAGATCACGGCGGTCTGGAGGTTGGTGGTGGTCCAAATCTGCCAGGGCAGTGTTGCAACCAACGCTGCACTGGGGATTACAACCCCCTTCTCTGCCAGCGATTTCGAAAAGGCTGGCAGAGAATGGGTGTAGGGAGCACCAGGGGGCCCCAGGCATGGGCAGTGCAGGTGCCCCCCTTTCCAGCAATGCAGACAGTGAACATTGTGAGGGTGCTGGTCCCTCCTGCAGACGACAGCATTGCTGCCGGCTTGATTAGAAGCCAGAGACAATGCTGTAGCCTGTTTCTGCTAGGCCAGCGGGCAGAAACTCAGGTTTCCAGCTGAAGACCTAGCAGGAAACTCTTAATAACACGGGCTTTTCGCCAAACTCATAATAGTGCACACAGTCTGTAACACCCAATTTGGTGCAAGTTTCCTTTTCCACCCAAATCGGGATTATCAGCACCCCAGCTTCGTGCTTTACTTCCGAGAGAAGAGTGTTTATTTGAAATTAACTTCTGACCTGCTCTGAAAACTGGTGTCTTTCAACCCGTTTCGCTCGGTGAACATTAAAGTGCTTCGCTGCAGCAGGAAATGTGCAGCAGGAAATGTGCAGCAGGAAAAGCGTGTTAGAAGCTGCTCACTAAACTGTTTTAAAGGAGCAAAGGTGAGACACAGAACCATTTTAGATGTCTGAAAGCGTGTATGTGAATTTGATTTCTGGGGGACAGTGGACCTACTGGGTGTTCTGTCTGCAGGGTCTTACTGGACAAACACGAAGAGCAATCTGGCAGAGCCCGCTGGGCTGGTCCGACTGGTTAGTGTGTACTTTTTTGTGGCTGTATGTTGGCCTGTTGTGTGTTCTGCTGCTACCTGGTTTTGTGGTTACTGTTGTTTCCTTGATCAAATTACCGCAAGCATTGACTAGACCAAAAGCACAAATGCATGCAGTCTACTGTACCATACCTTGTAAGATAACTGTACATGATCACCCTATCATACGAAGGGTTTACTAAACTGATACTGCCTAATAATGGTAATAAAATTGTGCAAAATCACAGAAGCAGCCACCGCTGTGCTGACAAAGGAGGGCTGCCGTGCACATCTGGATATAGTAATGATTGTTTCCAGAAACAAGTGACATGGGATCTTTGCAGTGGTTGGATGTACATGCTTCTTAGAGGTAGAGGATATAGGAGAGGGACTTAGGGCCTGGTTTATACTTTTCTTGTGCCGCATTTGTGTCATTTTTTGATGCAAAAACAGCGCAAACTTACAAAATTCAATTATATTTTTTAAGTTTGTGCCGCTTTTGCATCAACCAATGCCGCAAATGTGGCGCTAAAAAAGTATAATTCAGGCCCCTGGAGTCAAAAGCTTTCTCTGTAACTGCCCAAAGGCACCGACCATTTTATGCTGCAATAAGCAGGTCTCGGTGTGTCTTGATGTACTCACCATAAAGCTGTGTTTTAAATGCCATGTCCTCCAGAACAATGCACTTTTCATGATCGAAGGCTCTTTCAGAGGAAAAACAAGCCCAGATCTTAAAGAGTAGACATGAAACAGGAACTGACAACTGCATTGTTATAAAGTTCCCGGATGTTGATGATGGAAGCGATTTATTGTGCGCACAGATACTCTTATGTGTCCCGGTGCGTAACACCAAGGTCTGCAGACGAATCTGGAGGTAACTAGCTCTGCACAATAGCCACGTCTTAAGCTTTTTTTTTAAACTTTGCAGAGTTGCTTAGAGCTCGAAGCTCAAGTGGGAGTTTATTCCATGACACTGCGCCTTGGTGTGTTGTATTTCTGTATTTTTTGCATATTTCTCTTTTAAGTGCATACTTTGAACTGAGTCGCTTTCAGGTATTTTTAAGGAGCCACCACAGAGAGCTCTAGGGGCTGAAGGCAGCATGAATTTCTCCCACGCCTGTCAGTGGGTCAAAAAAAGTGGTTCGGAATACTTGGTCATCCAATCCTTGGCCTCTCTGCTGAACAAACAGAGCAATAGTCACTTATTCCAGTTGAAATTATGATTCTGTACAACCGTGTGTGAAGTAGGTACAGTTACCAAAAAACTGAGAAGGTTTAAGTAAATTAAAATACTGTCACGACTCACGTGCTGCTTGCGTCTGGAATTTGCAGATCTAGTGGCGTGGATCTTCGATGTTCGGCTTTGGCCCAAAAAGGGGCGACTCTTTCTGGTAGCCACGGTGCTGTAGGTGATGGAGACGCCAAGAACAGACCGTGGCCTTCAGAAAATAGCGCCAGAGGGAAAAAAAACCTTAGAACAAAAGGGGAAAAAACCTCTAAACAGGAGGTCTCCTGAAAAACAAGAACAAAAAGCAGGAATCAAAAAGAACAAAATTCAGGAAACACAGAGCAATGAAATCCAGAACCAAAAAGGCGAGGAAATCAGGAGCGAAGACACTATCTGAGCAGAAAGTGTTGCAGCGCAAGGAAATGAAGAAAACACAGCCCTTATATACCAAAAGACAGGAAGTGACCCACAGGAAGTAAAAGGACACAATATTAGACAGGGAGAGGTACATAGAACAAAACAGAATAGAAACCATAGAGAATAGGGAACAATGAATGCTGGGAAGAGAAAGGTAACCTGGGAAGGGAAGAAGACATAAAAAAAAGTACAACAAAAAGACCCCAGAAAGAAGAAAAAGAAAGAGGACAAGAAGGAAGAAAGAAGAACAGGTAAGGGGGTCAGGAGACCCCAGCAAGGCGGTGGAAAACGACAGAGCGAGGCCCCATGCAATGCCTGGGGCCTCGAAAAGTGCATGAAAGGCTGGGGGCGCGCCGCTTTTAGAAACGCGCTGTGCGGCCCCAGCCGAACGCCCGGCTTGTGCCGAACATTCGGCTCGCGCCGCACCACGCGGCGCGACAAATACAGTGCTTACAGTGAGTTGATGCGTTGTGTGTTTGGGGGCCGTGAAGTGAAGTTCTCTGGTTATGCTGAATAAGCAGCTACCAATGGCATTATCATATGAAATCTCTTTAATAATGTCATAACTACACTTTCACAATTGCTTTATTAACCATCTTTGCTTGAAAATGCACCATTTGCCCACTCTGCTTTCAAAATGTTCTCCTGGGAGAACCCCCCTGGCACACCGTTTATGACAGTAGGGCTCTCTTGCTATGGTCACTCGCCACAGGACACTCATCACTCATTTTCTACGCCCAACCTCTTTTAAATGTCACCAGCCGCCACTGGAAGCTAATAAGGCGTGGTTTCGGCCACGTACCTGCCTTCCACTTTTTGACAATGTGGAAGGATCTCATGGAACATAAAGCGTTTAGGTGGTCTAACTACAGACTTGGGTCCTAAAGTCAGATTTTATACAATCCTCCCATTTTGTCAGCGAAATAGAGGAAATGGCCTCAATACTGTTTACAAAGATAGATTGGTCTGCAAAAACGAATCGTATGGAAAGTGGTCAAACTGGTTCCTTCTGTTTCAAGTGGGGGCTGCCTCCGGTGGCGGCAAGGTTCACAGGATTTATGGATGCAGTCCCAAAACATTTACATTAGCCTCAGATTTTATATGTTGAGTTAGTATACCATGCCATGACCACTCAGGATTTTCAATTCCTGAGTTATAAGGCCAAAGCTTAGAGCATATTAACATTTTTAAAACTCTTTTTTAAATTTCTCTGGTTTTTACTAACAAAGCTAAAACAGTTTCTTAATCTTATTGATTAGATTGTGTTCATTTCTACAGGTATAGTGTGCAGGTCTAGAGGTCACATACAGACAACTGTGTTCAGTTCTCCAGATCACATCTGTAACACTGACTGCACTTTTAGAGGTGTCTAGTTCTGAAGGCTGCATCTGGAGTATTGCGTATAGCTCTAGAGGCCGCAGGCAGAGTATTATGGCCTAAGAGGGCAGGCCCAACAATGTATACACAGGAAGGAAGGAGGTAGGGATCTGAATGCAGAAAAGCTTAACATATTTCCCTACCTGAGGAGAGTAAACAAAGTAATAGAAATAGCATTCTCCATTGGATTAGCAATCCCGGATCTAGAGGCCAAGATAAGAGATTAAAACAAGGAAAATGAGTGCACTTTGAAGTACCTTTAAACCAAGCACCCGCTAGTATGAAAGTACAGCAAGGTGTAGAGACAAAAACAGAGCTTTAATTAAACAGGCATTGGCAACAGCAACCTCCTTCGATCCGCTTCTCTTCATAGCAGCCAGGCCACCAAGTTCTAAGTGACATATACTGTACTGCAATGATTGCCAAAGGTGATTGTTGCAAGAAAGCAAAAATCTTCACAGAGCTACAAGTTTCTAGGGGGACCTGAAAATTTCAGAGAACACAAGTGAACAAAGGGTATTCCATTGTCTTCCTCAGGGAACCCAGTGTGCTAATTTGAGCTCCCACAGGAGAACACGGCATGCCTTGAGCATGCCTTTTTAAGGTGACGAAGAACGCCATGCTGCTCTTGGAGATCTCCGAGACTAGGGCCCTGATTTAGATATTGGGGGACGGGTTACTCCTTCACAATAATGATGGATATCCTGCCTGCCAACATCTAAATCCCATAAGAAACAATAGGATTTAGATTTCACTGGATGAGATATCTGTCACCGTTGTGACGGAGTAACCCGTTCGCCAATATCTAAATCAGGCCCTAGGTGCCACACTCACAAAGCAGGCACAGAGGAAGGCCTATAGTGATCCCCGCTGCCAAGCACCACACAGTATACACAGAGGAAGGACCGCATCCGGTAGATCCTGCATAGGTCCCAGGAAGGACCGCCACATTTCCCAGAGACAAATACCAGGCATTGCTCGTGGTTTGATACTTCAATAGGAATTTAGATAAAATCCTCTGCATTTATTTCTAACATGGCGTTTCTGTCTTTGTTTAATTTAGTTATTAGTTAGAGACCACGTAGGCGGCTCTAGGACACTTTTTAAAGCATTTTCTTCTTGCATTTGCTGACTTAACTATGTACTGATAAGAGGAAAAAGACCATCTTTAGGTAGTTTCCTCAATGTTCTTACCAGCCTCAACAGAAATATGGTAATGCCAGTAAAAAACACAGTCAGGTGGCAATTCTAGCCACAAGAGAGGGTGCAAGCGGAAGTCAAAACATGAACAAAATTACAGCCGGGTTAGTAAGTAACAAAGAGCAGACACACCAGGGAGGGGAAAGAGGAATGAGGAGGCGGCAGGGAGCAGCCGGGAGATGTAAACTAGTACCGAATGCACTGCAATGCAAACACCGGAAGTGAAAGGATACACTTAACCAGACGGAAGAATGAGGTTAGAGAAATACCGCTCTGGACTGAGCTACGATGGGACTGGCAAATTGTCAATCCAATGGATGAAAGACGCTGGCCCAAAAAACAAAACTCCTAGTTACAAAGCTGCACGGTCAAACGTCAGGCATGAAAATGCCCAGAAGTGACGGGGGAGGGGCAGCGAGGATAATGTTGAACCATTAAAGGGATTGAGGGTGGTTAATTTCTCTGTGAGTTCCCTGAATTTATAAAAAAATTAATCGGCTTGAAACTTGGGGTCTGTTTTATAATTTGGCGAATTAATTACCGTCGCCATGGCATAGTACTTTACTCGTGCTATGGCAAGGGTACTCTGCCTGCCAAAGGTAGAAATCCACACTGGCCCAGTGGACATCTCTTGCATTTACAGGTTCCAAACTTTCAATATTTTTTTATTTTCAAAAAGAGAATCCTATAGTGGGATTTTCTTTTTGAAAAAAAAAAACCAACCAAAGACACCTTGCCATTTCTCCCACACGGTGAGAGGTATTTCGCAGTTTTCAATGCCAGGTTCTAACTGGCGGTGATGGACAGTGAAAATTGTCCATGTGTATGTAGGCAGTGCAGACAAAGTAGTCTCCGCTGTCTACACACAGACGTCCTGTTCGACTCTAAATGCGACAGGCGGAACATCCGTTTGGCAAAGAGGGCACCTGTTGCTGCCTAAATCAGGCCTTAGACTTCTTGGGCCAGATGTAGCAAAATAACATTTTGCGACTTGCAAATTGCGAGTACTAGCGACTCGCAATTTGCAACTCGCAAAATGTTATGCAGAAAGGTGTCTCCGACACCTTCTGCGAGTCGCTATGGGGTCGCAAAGACCCACCTCATTAATATTAATGAGGTGGGTCGCAAATTGCGGCCCCATAGCGACTATGGGCACTCGCAAACATGGAGGCCTGCTGTAGTCAGCAGACCTCCATGTTCGTGACTGCTTATCAATAAAGCAGTTTTTTTTTTTTTTAAGTGTAGCCCGTTTTCCCTAAAGGAAAACGAGCTGCACTTAAAAAAAAATCCGAAACCTTTAGTTTCGGTATTTTTTCAGGGCAGGTAGTGGTCCCTTGGACCACTCCCTGCCCTGAAAAAATAGTTTTGGGTACATTCACAAAGGGGAAGGGGTCCCATGGGGACCCCTTCCAATTTGCGAGTGGGTTACCATCCACTTCAAGTGGATGGTAACTGCGACACCATTTGCGACCGCATATGCGGTCGCAAATGGTATTGCATACCACTGCGAGTCGCAAATAGGAAGGGAACACCCCTTCCTATTTGCGATTCTGAAATGCATTTTGCGAGTCGGTCCCGACTCGCAGAATGCATTTCTGCATTGGAAACACGCATTTGCGAGTCGCAAACGGCAGATTTTGCCGTTTGCGAGTCGCAAAGTGTTTCCTGCATCTGGCCCCTTGTCTTTTTCTGAGTTTAACATTGCTGAAACTATTTATGGCTCTCACCTGGCAAAAGTGGATTGAAATCAATGCCTTTGTCTTTTTACACAATACCATAAAAAAGTGTGAAGTGCTGTTGCGACTCACAAATATTTTCTTTTATGCGATTAATGAAAATATTTTCTCATTTTTTTGTGTAGCTTTTTAAAATTATTTGTGTGTGTAAACATGCTTGAATTAAATTAGTTGTTTTGCTGATATATTTTCTGTGCCTCCCTCACCAGTGTTTCCTCTTTCTCTATTCTATTGTGTTGTTTATAGTTTGGGTTCATGTGATTTGTAATTATTTAAATATTAGAGTACTGCTTGTTGGTTATTTGAAGACCATGCAAGGTCAGTGTTTAGGCAGTAGGTAGGAATGGCCAGACTGGATAGGGCAGAAAGTTCTTATCTGAGGCTACAGTGAATGCATCTGTAGGGTTAAAACCTGGCATTCCCTTATCCTTTTAGGACCAGCAGGGTGATTACTAGCATTAGCTGACATGAATATCCCAACTCTTACTCAGTCAGGGGCCCATAGGCAAACTCTCTCAAGTCTCTGTGTTCTTTCCAGAGGGCCATGTCATTCCTCATGGGGTATTTTCCTTCCTGCCGCAGCACCCACTCCGCAATCTCTGGTGAAGCGATGTTCAGGTTCTTGTACTGTCCGAATGTGGACTTCCACATGGTCCCGTACATCTTCTTATACACCAACTGCAAGACACAAGGCGGAGAGTAGACAGTCAGTGGCAGAGGCCATATGGCTAACAATAATAACTATTCACATAGCGCCTAGTATGTTTTGTCATTTCTGAGTGTGCCAATAACAGGTGTTAGTATTACCCAATTTAATGGTACTCAGCTTATGCTCTCTGAACAATGGACGCCTAAGTAGACCTTCCTGGTGTAAAAACTCTAAAAAATCTGAAAGGTTCCCACAAATATGCCACTATCTTTCAAAAACAATAAGACATAAAAGTGGACAGATTCAGAGAGTAAGAACTACTGTCCAAGTATGAGGTCCATATACCCTAAAACTCCATATGAAGCCAAACTACAGGGTGGGATGTGAGAGGACATTTCCACGGACAGTAGTTATAAGTGCCAGTTGGTTCCGTGGCAGCTATGAGGGTCAAAGGTGCTCCCTTGAGTGCAGAGTATGAGTGCAGCCTAAGTATATGGACTAAAGCCACTCTTTCAATCTTGTTGTGATGAGGAGTGTACAAAGGCGATGAAAAAAATGGGATTGAATGCTATGATGAGCAGTTACCTAACCTACGAGAATTAGGTGCTCTAGGAGATACTTAGCTAACTGGAGAAGAACAAGTTGAAACAATGGAATGTGATCAAAACAACCTGATGAAATGCAAACTTGGTGAAGTGGCAACTGTTCCATCACTGCATAACCCAATATTTGACCTACACAAAAACCTTGACATTGGACACCAATAGGCAGGTAAGTCACAGCTCTTTTTTAAACTGATGTCTACGAATGATGCGGTGCAGAAAGAGGATAGAGAGAGGAGGAGTGGTCTGTGCACTGCTAAGTGCAGAGAAGGCCTTCGGCTCGAAGTGGAGGACTTCAACTTTAGGACAAAGAAGGTATGAACTTTGGTGCAGTGATGGTACAATGGATCATAGAGCTATAGGCTAGACCCACAGAGAGAATTCACATGTGTAGATTGATATACAATACTTCTGAAACACAGTCAGATAAGGGATAGGAGTGCCCATTATCACTTCTCTTATTTGCTATTGCTATAAAGCAACTAGCTTGCTCGCAGAGATAAGCTATGAATATAGATGCAAGGAGACAGATATGTAGGAATGATCTGGTGGTGTACATGGCCAGACCAGTTGAGGTTGTTACCCACATCCTGGAGGAAATGGAAACATTTGGAATGATTTTAGGAGTTACAGTAAATTGGATCAAGCCATGTATCCCAGTTCTATTACAAAATCTCTTCCCACAAATAGAGTAAGAACGCCCCCTAAAGACCTATCTGACATCTAACCCTGGATGAGAACACACCCCTTACAGCCCAACCTACATAAAACAGAGTGCCATCTAACTTCTTCATTTAAGTGCACAATCTAAGTCCAAACCCCGCTTAATAAATACTTGGTGCTAAAGTGCCAGCTACATATTTTGGAAGGAGCCAAACCACTAGACGTCTTCCTTGATAAAAAGTTAAACCTACAAATACACATCAACTCTCAAGAAAAAAGGGACACACTCAGCTCCAGCTCCTGAGTGGTATCAAAGCCCTCCTCCTAGAAAATAATTTTAAACAATTGATTTTTACACTGTAAAGGCTGAACTGCAGAAAATCAGTTCTACTAGTAACTCTGAAACTTCACCTAGCCCCCCTCCCCTCAAAACTGCATTACAAGCAGCAACCAGACTGGCAACTGTTATATGAAAGTTTGGTCATATCTGTCCAAACCTCATCACACTGGACTGCCTTTACTTTGAAGCAAGAGGGTATTACAAAATAGCATGCATATTGATACGGCACTATTTATACAGAAACTAGTAATTTCAGCACAACAATATAGCCTTATAGCCTGCTGCAGAGTGCAATACTGGTTGTTAAAGGCCCTGAACTCGAGTTATAGACCCGAGCCACGTCCTTCAAAAATTCAAATACTCTAAAAAAGATATTTTCCGAGAGTGGACAAATTATCTGTACCTATACAGTTTGGTGTGCAAAATAACAATGGACTAGGATGCCGCCCTGAGTAAGTGCCAGTGCTTACAATTGATGCAAGCACTCCTTCCATCACTTTTTCATATACTTTAGTGTGATGTCCTAAGTGCGATGGGCATGCCCAAACGTGGGTCCTGTACTCACTGTGCTGCTGGAACCAAGCTCCACATGACCAGCCAGCCCATTTTAGGGTAAAACCAGTCTTGGGTTGTTTTTGTTCTGGTTCAGGGAGGTCTTGACCCTGCAGTTAAGGCTGAACTGTTGCTATTGGAGCAGGGTCAAGAGTTGCATAAGGCTGGGTGCAAACTAAGGCCCTGCATCAAAGGGCATAAATGCACCATATTTAAGCAATACTGCACAATGTTATCCTTTGCCACTGTGCTGCTGCCATTTTGCAGCCTAACACCAATGCAAGTACCGCCCATGGTGCAAGGGTGTCTGTGATGTAGGCAGGATTGTTTTTGTGCAGGAAAGGACACCTTCTTGCACAAAAACAATCCTGGGAGGCTTTTCCTCTTTCTATGTGTGCTGCATTCAGCTAAAAACGAGGAAAAATAAATATATTTTTCCTTGTTGCACCTCCCCTGGGGAGGCGTAAGGTTATGGCGCATTCCCAGGTTTACAAGCTCTTGTAAATCTGGGGATGCATCGAAATCCATGGGTGTTGTGTGAGAACACCCACTGCAATGCCCATGAAATGCCTCCCTCGTGCAGAGTAAGGCAGCGCAGCAATTTGTACTCCTTGCCTTACTACATATCTATGAGGCCATTTAAAGCCATGTAACTTTACGTGGGCTCATAGATATGAGTTCATGGTTTGCGCCACCGTTGCATCACAAAATGTGACACAACGGAGGGGCAAGGGGCTAACTAATATGCCCCTGAGTTGGCATGGAGTGCAAAATAACAATGGACTGGGATGTGGTCTGAGTAATTACCAATGGTTGAGATTAATTTCATCACTTTTTTGTGTTCTTCACATATTTTGCTGCATAATTTGCAAATTACAGTTAAAATATTGTTTACATCATCAATGAATAAAATAATAATGATGGAGGATGTGCTGCATAGTGCAACATAATGTGCCTTTTCTTGTTGGACAATGTAGACAATAGCAAAGCTCAGCAGAGCGATTTGGGAGGTTTTATGAGGAAAGAACCCATATTTCACAAGGACCTATGAAATATTTCTATTTCTAACCTTTCTAAGCTAACTATCCTACAATAAACTTGTAAAATGACAAATGCATCAAGCTAGGGGTTTTTGGTTATCAACATTTTCAATCTGTTTGGGTTTAATCATTACAGATGCAATTCTTGATATTTTACTTTAATATTTAGGGGCTCATTATGAACCTGGCGGTTCAGACCGCCATGCCTGCGGCGGCGGAAAAGACCGCCACTGGCATGGCGGTCTGAACCGCCATATATTAAACACAGGGAAGGCCCCCGCCGACAGGTAGCCTGACGATGGTGGATTACATCATCCGACAGGGCAGCACTGCCCTCCGGATAATGTACCCTGTTTCCCCCAGCCTTTCCCTGGCGGGCTCCCCCGCCAGGGAAAGACCACCAGCATGAACACAGTGGGCAGTGTTTACCGCCGTGTTCATAATGACCCCCTTAGTGTCTGAGCACTCCTTGTTCTCTGGGCCGAGCAGAAGCAACTTGCATGCCACTGCCTCCTGCAGCTTTGTGATTGCCAGGCAATCCCACACCATCTTGGTTGCCTAGCAACCCCATCAGAGCCAACAGTGTTGCCTGGACATACTCAGCCTTTCCACCCTCCCACCAGGCCCCGCCCACCTTCTTGCCCATTCCGCCTTCTTTCCCCATTTAATGGAGCGCGCTACGCGGCTGCGAAGATGGGGTGGTGAAGGCATGTCGAAGGCAAGCCCGTCTGCACCTGTCCGTGCCTGGACCGCGTCCAGCACCAGAACCCCTGGACCTCCTCAGGGACTCAGCTACTCAAGCACCACATTCAAATCCCTTAACCTTGGAGGGCCCAGTGCAGAGTGCTGCTCCCAAACACCAATGAACATGGAATGTCCATTCACTTGCTAACTCTGCAGTTTCACCTGACACACCGCCACACCCACACCGACAACCCGTCCCACCACGGATCCCCAGAACCAGCTCAACTGCATGCTAATCAATGTCAGGTTCCTCTGCATACATGCCATGGAAATATGGGATGCCATCACCAACCAAGACCCAGTCTTCATCACCAAAACCTGGCTCAAGCAAGCCACTGCTCAAGCAAGCGACCACAACTCTCAATGGCTGCAAAATTAATGACAAAGACTGCCCACTCAAACTCAGAGGAGGGATAACAGTCACCCACAAAGACTCCTTCAGATTCACCACCACAGAGGATGACTCGACTCCCATCATGAAACATCTCAACTTCCAAATGTACATGAACGCCAACACTACCATCAGGAGTACCCTCGTCTACAGACCCCCAGTCCCGCCTCGTTTTCTGCAACGCCGTCACCGAGATCATCACCTCCCTTGCCATTGAGTTGAATCAGTATTTCTTCCTAGGAAACCTCAATTTCCACCTCGACGACCCCACCAACATTAACTCCACCAACTTCCTGAAGGACATGACACAAATTGTTACCAGCCCCACACACAGCACCGAACACATTCTCGACCCTATATTGCGACAGAGTTGGATTCAGCCACACCTCTGAAGTCGCTAGGACAGCCCACAGCATCATACATTTCACCATTGCAGACACTCCCCAGCCCACCAGCACACCACCCACCCTTGCACAGTGCAGCTGGAACAAAGTCACTCAATCCCAATAGATGACTACCCTCAGCTCCACAACCCTCCACACCACGGATGACGTGAACCAGGCTGCCCAGAATTTCTCAGACTGGATGACCACCAGCACAGACAGCATCGCCCCCATCAAACCACCCAACACCAAGAGGTCCAACAAACACACTACCTGGTTCATCCCTGAACTCAAAAAGAGAATTCAAATGAATGGAGAGACGATGGCGCTCCAGCAGAGACCCCACTGACCACATCAGGCTAAAGTCCGCCCTCAGATAATATTACAGCTCCCTCAAACAAGCCACAAAATTCACCCTGGCCACTCGCATTGAAAAAAGCAGCAATTACTTAAAGGAACTGTTCAACATCATCAGAGAACTCTGCATCCCAGCAGCCATCAAAAACGCAATCACACCCACCCAAGACCTCTATGTTACCCTATCGAACCACTTCCACAACTAGATACCAGACATCTAAGGCATGTTTGACCCTCAACCAACAGAGCTCATTCCACCCCCGATCCCTGCCGACACCTCGCACAACCACCTCACTGACTAGACCGCCCTCAACCCTTAGACTACCATGACCATCATGACTTCCATACACTCAGGCGCTCCGACAGACCCCTGCCCACACCACACCTTCAACCTAAGACAGAAGGAAATCTGCCCTCCGCTCACTCACATCCTCAATGTAGCCATCAACTCCGCCACTTTCCCTAAAACATGGAAACACACAGAAATAAGAAACCTCCTAAAGAAACCCACCACAAACCCCAACGACCTCAAGAACTACCGCCCCATCTAACTTCACCCATTCCCTGCAAAGGTCCTTGAGAAAGTCATCAACCATCTGCTCACAGAGTACCTGGAGAGATCCAACCTTCTAGACACCTCCCAATCCGGGTTCGGATCCAATCACATCACCAAAACGGCCCTCATAGCTGCAATGGATGACATCAGAACCATCCTCAACCACAGAGAATCCGCTGCCCTTATCCTCCTCGACCTCTATGCGGCCTTCGACATCATGTCCCACCAAATCTCGGGCAACAGACTTCACCACATCGGCCTCAGCGGCAACGCACTCAAGCTGATTAAGCTGAGCATCTTGTTTCTCTCATGACGCACGCAGAGAATGCACCTACCACCCTACACCTCCGAACCCAAGGACACCATCTGCAGCGTCCCCCAGGGATCCTCGATCAGCCCCACTTTCTTCAACATCTACATGACTCCGCTGGCCAACATCATCCGCAGCCACGAACTCAACATCATCTTATACGCAGATGACACCCAACTCACCCTCTCCCTCACCGAAGACACCTCCACCACCAGAGCCAACTTCTGGAATGTTATGACCAACGTCCCCAAATGGATGAAGACCAACTGCCTGAAACTGAACACGGACAAGACCGAAGTGCTTATCTTTGGAAGAAGCCCATTCCCATGGGACGACTCCTGGTGGCCCCTCCGCTCTCTGACCTGCACCATCCCCCACCACCCACGCCAGTAACCTGGGCATCATCCTGGACAGGGAGGTCTCCTTGAAGCACCAGGTTAACACAGTAATCTCCACAAGCTTCCACATCCTCTGAATGCTCCGCAAGATCTTCAGGTGGATCCTGTCCAGCACCAAGAGAACACTAACACAGGCCCTCATCACCAGCCGACTGGACTACGGAAACGCACTCTACATCGGAATCATTACCCAGCTCCTAAAATGACTTTAGACCATCCAAAATGCAGCATCCAGATTCATCCTTGATCTCCCAAGATGGTCAAGCATCACCCCACACCTAAGAGTCCTCCACTGGCTCCCAATCAAGAAGATATGCCACTTCAAACTATTCACCCACGCTCAAAAGGGCCTCCACAACACTGGACCGACTGACATCTCACTGCGTGACCTTCCACCAGCCCACCAGACAACTCCGCTCAGCTCACCTCGCCCTTGCACACATCCCACGCATCCACTGGATCCTTTCCTTCTCCTACCTTACTGCCAAATTCTGGAATGACCTGCCCCTCCACCTCTGCACTTCCTCCACCCTCACCGACTTCAGGAGAGCACTCAAGACCTGGCTGTTTAATTAAACGGCTCATCCTCAGTGCCTGGATACACCCAGGGTGATTAGCCACGCTCTACATATCCGGCTGATTGATTGCTGATTGATTGAAATCATATTTTACATTCTTTTGAGTGTCATGGGTAGGGAGTTATGGTTATGTTATTAGAGAGGGAACTGGAGATTAGGACATGTACTATCTCAACTGCTGAAGTATTTTAGGTCCCGTAGTGAATCCGATATTGACCCATCTGTCAGCCTTTATGCTCTTTTAACTTTAATTATGTTTGAGACAATTAGTACGCATTTTATAGGTGATCAGCTCTTGTAATGGTTGAGCAGCTGACAACTTGCCTTCCACCCTCTCTACTCCTGTCGACAAGGTACTAGCAAAGCTGGAGTTGTCCCGGCACCCCAAGCACCAGCTGAGAGATGGGCTGGTCATTACTAGGAAAAGGAATCAAAGCAGGGTTCACCAGTCCTAGTGCTCCTTGGTCTATGTATTAGTGCAGTCCAAAGAGCACTGTGACAGATGACAACTTTCCCTGGAGTTTTGTAGGTTATTACAAGCAGGTCCATGGAGCTGCTGCTAGCTGTCTCACCCTCCCTTGCCCTTTTTCCCTGACCATGTCTTCAGATGAAGTTTGATCAACATAAAAGTTTTTATCTGTGAATGTTATAAATTCAAATATAGTGCACTGTTCACAAATATTTTTGGAGTAGGAAAAGGAGAACTACTTCACATACTTCAAAATTCAAGTTCCAGTTCTCCAGCCGGAGATCTCCAGTTCAGCTTCTCCTATTTTTTTGTATAACATGGTGGCAGAGATCTCCACATACATTAATATAGAATTTAGTAGCAAATGAGGGCAACACAAGAGGGGGTGGTTGGAAAATAGTGAATAATTACTACTAAATGGGTGTTGTATTAAAGTGGGTTATTAGTTGTAGAGGATGTAGGTCCTTCACAAGTAATAAGGAGACAAAAGTGTCAGGTCACACATGAATCTCAGTAAATAAGCTTGGGTTCAATGCCCTGGTAGCTATCGCACAGAGAAGCCATACGAAAATGTGAAGAGTATTTAGCATGACCAGTTAAAAAGTAAAAACACAACATAATAAAAAAAATTGAAAACCATTTTCTACAAATCCAGGAAACTGTAATGAGAAAAATGACACCAAAATGATTAAAATCTAACAAGGGAAACAGGAGATCATTATTTTGAAAGATTCCAGGTTAAGCACCAAGAAACATCAAAGCATCTATGGCAGCAGAAGGCAAGACCTAGGCGCAAGTTAAGGCTGGCCATAAATCACTCAAGGCAAGCCATGCATACTGCATCTACGTGGTTGTCCCCCTTTTGACTTAGGGCCTGATTTACAGTTCAGCGGACAGGTTGGTCCATCACAAACGTGACAGATATCCTGTCCATAGGATATAATGGCATCGTAATACATTTGTGACAGAGTAAGCCCCTCCGACAAACTCCAAATCAGGACCTCAGTCTTTTTTATGAAAATAGAAATCCTCCACAGAGGCAAGGCTAACTGCTGTATCCAGCAAAATCCATGTCAAGTCAGACAGCCGTTGGACGAGGTTCTGGGGAAGCCGTGGGTATAGGCAAGAAAAGCTTTGACTAGGAAAATTCAAGTTTTGTGTTCGCCGAAGTCCTCTCACCAGTTGGATACTTCTCACACCTTCACATGGTCAAAGTATCTTTGATGAAATGTAGTCTCTTTTTTGGACCTTGAAAACCTCCAGCGGGACAAGCATTGAAGGCGCAGCCAGGCTAGGTGCACCAAAACTTTACCTTCTAGGCTACACTGAAGTCCTCTTTCGTGCAGCAAAAAGGTCTGAATAGGACCAACCTCATTTTTTGGCTCACCGAGGACATCCTTTGGGCAGATAGTCTTTTAGTTGTTAGTCCCAGTCCTCTGAAGGTCATACATCTTGGTCCCATCTACGGGTCCCAGGACCTCAGCGACAGCACTTAGAGTCTAGACCAGTGGTTCCCAACCTTTTGACTTATGTGGACCCTCATTTTAACATTAATGGAACCCAGGGACCCCCACTGAATCATCATTGGAATCCGGGGACCCCCGCCTGAGTCATTACTGGAAGCTGGGGACCTAATTTGTCAATATTTGTTAATATTTTTTAACTTTCTAAGCAGTCGCAGACCCCCTGAGAAGGCTTCGCGGACCCCCAGGGGTCCCAGGACCACAGGTTGGGAACCACTGGTCTAGACTCTAAAAGAAGCCACCAGCACAGTCCAGTCAGGATCTTCCTGCCACCGGTCAACTGGCCAGTCTAGGAGAATGGATCTTACAGCTTTTGATGACATTTGTAGCTACACAGGCAGTCAGCCAATTGACCCTTGAAGTTCACTTCATAGACCTGCGTACAAGTGGGTGTAGCACCAGTCCTTCATGTCTCCTCGCAGATTGCAGGACACCAAGGAAGACTGGATCATTGAAGGAGGGATCCTTGATGGCTGAACCCTTATGGATAGACTTGTGCTGATGTGTACTCTGTTAACCTGCCTTTCCTGTGCCACTGGCACTGGCCTCCCCACACTCTGGGGCACAGTGGCGTGGTTGACCTGGTGGGGGCCCTAGAGAAGAGAGTTCTCCTAGAACTTCAGTGGACTAGCCCTGTAGTTGGATGACCTTAATCAAGAGGGGACCCCATGGTTCCTTCTGACACACAGATGCCCTGCACGTGGCAAAGAAGCCTGTGGGACTTCAGGAGTTCAGGCAGGGAGGTACTCTTTTTGAGGGCTGTGTCCGGCTGCTGGACAGAACAAGGAGCCAGATAGGGAACTGGTTCTTGGTATGAAGATGGGGGAAGGCCCAAAGCTCTCCATCAGTTGAGTGAGAGCAGTGAAGAAAAACAGCTCTTAAAGATCCCCAAATACCTAAAAAGCTAAGAGGCCAAAAGAAGACATCCCTGGTGGCTACAGCCCACCATTAGGAGCAAAAAGAGGACCTTTATTCTGAGGCTTCTCCTGCGGCCACCAGGCAGAGGAAACTGCAACCACTGTAAGTGGTGCCTGGCAGTCAGGCCCAGGGGACAAACCTGAAACAGGGCATGTGGCATCCCCATTTTTCAAATTTCAAAACTCCAAAGGGAGTACCAGAGACCCAGGAGATTACCTGTGGGGGTTGTGTGTGGGGCCCCACCCTCATAGGTTTTATTTATCTTCAGGGTCACCCAGTACTCCAGGTCCTGACATGAATGAAATAACAGAGAACATAAGCTCTGCTGCAATCAAGCACTGAATTGTCCACAGGGGCCTCCAGTGTCCCAGAGACTGATCAGGACAACAGAAAAGCAATACGCTCTGGTGTCCCAGACGACCCCAGTGGCCTTGTCACTAAAGGAGTGCGCATCACCAAGCTCCAGAAATGTCATCTCTCGGGGAGGACCAGAGAGAGCACGACGACACCAACATCCGGTCCCTGACAAAACCAGTAATCCCTGACATTTAATAACTAGTCCCCATCATATGTTGGGGGTATAGTGGTTTTAGGTTTCAGGACTTGCAAACTGTAAAAGGTTGTCACTATTGGTATTTACACCTGCCATCTTGTACTTATTGCCAAATTAATGCAA
The DNA here is from genome assembly GCF_031143425.1 of Pleurodeles waltl. Taxonomy (NCBI): domain Eukaryota; kingdom Metazoa; phylum Chordata; class Amphibia; order Caudata; family Salamandridae; genus Pleurodeles; species Pleurodeles waltl. Next base: position 176,822,669 of record NC_090441.1, on the reverse strand, counting down.
GGTACTCTACCTTTTGTATAAGCAGGAGTAATTGGACAGCAATTTATTGAGTGTTGTTTGTTGCATACCTGAGGACTGTGGTACGAGCCCACAACCTGCTTCCCTTATGTAAGAGTTGGACTTCTCTGCCTCGCTACCCTGACGGAGTAAAGTGCTACAAATGGGTTCTTGAAGATTTGGGCCTTATTACTTGAGAAGGACTCCCTTCCTTCCCCAGTTAGTTAAGGAAAATTGAGACAGGGTTGTAGCAGGTTAATGCTAATATAAAACACACAACCACAAAAGAGTAAGACAATTGAAATTTTAAAAGACATACTTAGATCTACTACTATAGTACTACAGACAAAACAGGCTCAAATGTGCTCAAGTCCAGCCTTCGAGCGATCAAGCACCACACATGACCAACCACTAACACTGCAACACGCTCCCACAGAACTCAATGGAGACAGACAACAACACTAACACATAGAGAAACATATAATATTACATTAAATGACATTTTAAATTAACATTTATTTAACACCTTTAATTATTAAATGTCTATTAAATTAAACATGTTAATGTTGTTTTTTAACATAAATACATTTTAAAAACATATATTATAATTAATAACCAATTTAAAAAAATTATAATCACACTTAAAAAATACAAAACTTGCATCCAAGATATTGACACGCTCATCACAAATGATAGGGTAAGGGACTGAAAATGAAAAGATAGCATTAAATTGAATGTAATTTAATTTCATTTCATTTAAAAAAGAATATAAATAAAAATAAAAATATTTACTTCAGGTAAATTTAATAACATGTTAAGTTTATGCGCAGGAGTGTTGTCCTTTGTTACTGGTGTAGTCATACTGCATAGGAATTAGGAAAATGTGTTTTAATAGTTTCAATTGAAAAATAAATATTCTTTTTTAATTTAAAGTTAATTTTCCTACAATTCCCCGCTGCCTCTATAGTGACTTTGATGGCAGAGAGCTCTACAAACAGGCTCAAAGGTACTAATATTAACTTTTCAGTCACAGGAGTCTCAGGGGATGGAGACTTCTAAGTCTACATCTAGGTGTAAATCTACACATGGAAAAGGTGAATTTCATCCATGAGGAGATTTAAACTTAGAGGCAGGTGTAGAGCTATCCTGGATTTCTTTTTGCTCCCCACTACCTGTGCCTGGTCTTCTTAAGCAGCAAAATGGTGCAAGTCAAGCAGGTCCAGGAAGCTGACACCTGCCTGTCGCTGTTTGCTATCCACTCGTTGTTTGGAGCCTGAATGAGGACAAGAACAAGTGCCCTTGCCCCCCTGCCCTCTAGGACCAACAAAGTGAGTGAAGAAAGGAGGATCAGGAAAGCCAGCATCTCCTGGGGCGCCATGTTTGCTTCTGTGCGCATTGTGCAGTGCAGCTGCAGCTCTAAGCTTGTTGGAGACTTCCTCTACTCTTTCTGTTTTTGAGGATGAGGTAGGCCTTAACTAGATGACAGGCGCCCCTGTCACCTATCTGCAAGGGTGAAAAGGGCACCAGGGCAGCTGCCACCTGCTCAGGGCCTCATTTGGTCTCCAAAATGATGCAGGCCAAGCATGATCAGGCAGTTCTGAAATCCCCTCTGAAGTCTCTTTGCTAGTAAGAAATTGGAACACGACCCTAATGTGTTAGAGAGTGAAAAAGTCTTGGAACTTCTACGAGCTAGCCTAGTACCCTACTTGTAATTACAAAAGAGCACTGGGGCATCTGACAGCTCCTCTAGGTGAATGTGCCTTCAAAACTCTAAGGCGTTGATAATGAGCTTCGTGGAGAAAACCATCAAATCTGCACATAAACACTAATTCCATGGGGTTTGGTAAATGACACATGTGAAATAAATCTGATTATTAATCACTCAGTTATCAACAGCTGTAACCTGCCAGACTATTCCATCATGGACCCAGGTAGGGAAAGGAAGTACAGGTTTGTGGCTCCTGTTCAAGGTGGTGGTAAAACACCATGACCATCTAACGTGACATCTCCTGCTAAAGATGCCACAAAAAGAAGCAAAACATTCATGTGGGTAGAGATAACAGACATAATCAATATTGCATCAACATACCTACATGATGTTGAGAACATTGAAACAAGCATTTGCAATGTGATGGGTCTCGCATTTACGACAGTTAGAGCTATTGGCATTGTGAATGACAATGTCTTTCACCTATGTGTTTTGTTTCGGAGTGTGGTGGATATGTGTGGTGTGGAGTGGAATTGTGTGGGTTCAGTTGGAATTGTTAGTTGTGACTTTGTGTGTGATGGAATTGTGTGGTGTGCAGCGGACGGGCACTAATTAAGTTAAATCAATCAGCGCTTGGTTCCTGCTCCAGGACAGGACAGGAAACGATGTCAGGCCTGAAGTGGACGAATTAAAAGACTTGTAAGGAAGAGTGCCATGCAAGCCAACAAATAGTGAACGACAGGCGGGTTCCAAGCCCTTTTGTAACTACAACAGCATCTCGCAAGCGATACACATGCACTAGAGCATGCCATTGCAGACGTGACCCTAAAAGGTATATAACTTTATAACAGCTATTGACAAAACCAGTAGGTCTGGCCTATATGAGAGATATTGGCTTTGCCAATATCTTTTAAACATGTTGAAGAGCAGCGTGGCTATAAAATAATTTTTTTTATACCGCTACGAAAGCTATAAAAAACAGTGCTATCACTCAAAAGAAGGTTAAAAAGGGCTCATATTGTTTCTTTAATGTCATTCAGCCATGCTTCACAGCAACCACGCTCCTCTACAGCATGGCTAAAGGACCTTGGCAAAGCGAATAGCTCTCACATAGGCGAGACATATTGGCTTTGCCAACGCTTGTTATGTTGAGGTGCTCTGATGTCATCAGCAGATTTGTAAAATATATTACTGTGGTTTTGAAATTCATGGACTGATTGTACACTGCAGAATGAAACTGATTATCTAATATATGGCGATCTATATTTAAGGATGTAATATCTGAATGGTTTTAATTAACTGTTAAGTTAGCACTGGGCAGGGAGCGACTACTATATTCAGGGAGAGGTGCACGTGCGCCACAGTCATGATGTCGGCTCCTGTGCACCTTTGGCACCGGGGCTTGGGGTACACTTTGGTTACTGTACAGTGCATCTACTCTTTACTCCTAAAGCAGTAGGCATCTACTAAAATCAAGGACAATTCCCATATTCATCTATTGCTGAGCTATCACCGGGCACTGATCGTACCTTTCCATCACTAGGCAGCTCTTTAATCGCGGGACAGTGAATGTTCTGTCACTAGATGGCGCTGCGCATACACTTCACTCACTGGGTTGCTGTGTACACTTCAGTAACTGCAGCGCGTGCGCGCTGTAATCCCTCGGTACCGTATTCTGGCCCCGGTCACTGGGCAGACATTGGCAGTATTAAAGCAGGCCTCAATGCTCAAGCCTTAGTATGGCAGAGGTTCAACTTGGATACAAACCTGCCAGACCACAAATCCCTTATTACAGGTGGGAACGCAAAGTCATTTTCTGATTGTAAAGCGGATAATAAACCCCAGGGAAGTCATTTCAGCCAAGACCCATAAAAAACATCGCTCGGACAGTAGACCACGTGGTGGGTCTGATGTGTGAATAAAGTCCACAGCCTAACAAAACTGAATGTGTGCAGAGCCCGAGCAGGATGTAATGTGGCAGGAACTCTATAGAACAGAAAGGGTATAAATCACAAGTGGAAAGCAGCAGCAGACATTAACTGCACAATGTAAAGGGATGACATCTAGTGCACAGAATGTAAACAGACAGCCTCGGTGCATACGGCCCAGAATTTCACGATTTAAACGTTATGCACAGAGTAACACAAGAGCAGCAGTGCTTAATTTGTAAATAAAAAGGTGCCGGTGCCCAAAGCCCTCCTCTTAAACACGTGGCTGCTGCAATCAAATGTGCGTACACAGAATACTGAGGCAGCGTAATCCTGAAGCCATCTCGGGCCTCTTCAATCCATTTACAAGCACTCTCTGCCCCTTCAGCTCACTCTTGCAGCTTTCTGCTTTCTCAATTTGTGACTCTTTTTCGTTTGTCTCTTTCTCCGTCTTTCCCATATGTGTCTTTTGCTCACAGCAAATGCTTTAGGCAAAAAAATAAGCGCTGGCCATCAGAAATAAGTGCCGGTGCTCAGCACCGGAAACAACAAGTACAAATTAAGCACTGGAGAGCAGTGTCTGATAATTGGTGCATAGGAGCGAGGATGGCAGATAGTTTTTAAAAACTAATGGTGTAAAAAAAAAAATTGCTAATGAGGGAACAGCAAGCATCAGGAGGGGGAAGAAATAGTACCTCAATCACGTCACGATCAGCAGACGGACTCTAATTAAATGAAATCAATCAACGTTTGGTCCCTGCTCCAGGACAGGACCGGAAATTATGTCAGGTCTGAAGTGGACTAATTATGGGGCTGTAAAGAAGAGTGCCACGCAAACCAACAAATGGTGAGTGACAGGCGGGCTCCAAACCCTTTTATAACTACAACAGTATGTTGCAAGCAATATGCATGCCCTAGGCTCGACCCTAAACAGGTTTCAAACCTTGAAAATCTAGGTTCTTAACTGAGTTGTCATGTAGAAGCTCTAAAGCATGCCAACTGGTGGTGGTTCTCTACCTGAGCTCTACCTCAGGTTGAGGGGAAAAAAGTATGACCATTCTGAACATGTCTGGAGTGGAAACATGAAACACATGATTGGAGGCATCCAAGGTAACAGACATGAGAGTTGTAATGGAAGTACATGTGGCTGCTAAAAAGTTGCCATGGCTTGTGAACCATTGTGATTGTGAAGAATGACTGATATCATTTGGTACATATATTCACACTGATCGATAAGTGTGGTGTAATAGAGGCTAACAGCTCTCTGAAGGTACTGCTGACATTCACTGAGCTTGGACTACAACAGTCATAATGCACTAACATTGGGACGTCGGCTATAGTAAGACGCGTGTATTACCTTTACTATGAGTCGTTTACAACGAGAAACACTTACAGCATATGCTGTTACTAGGCCAGTTGAATCATGGGCAAGAACAGAGCCATATATGAGCTACTATCATTAGAATTCAAATCACGAAATGTCTAGTGCCTAACTACCTCTTGGCACAGCACTACACCTACTTGGAAATTAATTTCTACCAATCACAACCAAATGCGCCCTCTGCTGCCTTGAACCTCCAGGCCATTTACTTTCTAGTCACTCCACACTGGAACTACTAGTTGACATTCGGGCCATTCACTCTCTTCAAGAGCACCCCAAAGACTACTGCAATCTGAAATTCACGAAGACTAGAGGAGGGAATACTCTCCCATCCCTTGATCACAGGGCCCAGACCTCCCACAGTATTGGCACTGGCCTCCCCTGTCCCATGCCCGCTTTTTGGCATTTTGTCCTGCCCATCCTGACCTATTTATATGGGAAGCACAAGATGAGGAGCTTACATCAGTTATGTAAGTCCAGCTGAGTCCAACCGCGTACTCTGTTTAGACTTCCATCTTCACAAAAAAATCCCCAATGGCCCAGACTCTATGTCAATCCAGATCAACTTGTGATCAATCAAGCTAAGGTTGCACTCTAGTGGGATGTCCTGGTCGGGTGCATCACACGCGTGAAAAAAACCTATATTGCATGAAATCTACTGGGTACCTCCAAATGAACACTGGTGGCCCCCAATGTGCCCACCTTCACTTGCATCTTCCCAAGAAAAACCCATATAGCCCAGGCTCTGTCTCAACCCAGATCAACTTGTGATGAGTCAAGCTAAGGTTGCTCTCCAGTGGGAGGTCTTGGTCGGGTGCATCACACGTGTGAAAGAAACCTATACGGCATGAAATCTACTGGGTACCTCCAAATGAACACTGGTGGCCCCCAATCTGCCCACGACACCCACACCCTTGTGCTTCTTGTAATCTCTACTGGACACAGGTCTACGAGCACTAGTTGCAAACACAAACCAGAATCCATATGCAGGAACACTCCAGCAGGACCTTACCTCACCATTAATGGAAGTGGTATGGATCTAGATACTAGGAAACTACAGAAATATACTTCTTGCTTGCCGCATCTCTTTTTCCTTTTTTCCCCCTTATTTCAGACAGAGGTTCACTTATGGAACTTACCTACTAAAGGTAATAACGTCCACACACAGTTGGAGTCACATCTAAGTTCATAAATGATCACAGTTCTTGTCCAAGACACATCCTTTTCCTTTCTAGATTCAGCACAGAATAACTCCTGAGACAAACCACAATTATCAGGCACAACCTTCTGTAGGTACAAGTACATAAGGCCTGTGCCTGCAGTCCATCATTGACGGTCACCTTCTATCACCACAACTTATGCATGGAACCGAAACAAGAATGTTTATGTCTCATCTGAGGCTATGGAGCTGATGTACGAAGGCTCCTAATAACAGTAAATGGCATCAATTACCAATTTGCGATTTCTTATTAGGAATCCACTAAAATGGATAGAGTAGAAGTGGGGGCAATTTGCACGTCGACTTTTACCAAATGCATTGGTATTTTGTGCAGCAAACTATTAGGTTGGTTCACAAAATACTGATTCTTAGTGGGTTGCAATTAGACCTATCTCATTAATATGTATAAGGTAGGCTGCAAATTGAGACCCACTACAATTGGTTAAAGTCAAAGGTAGGGTGGACTTCAGGGGTCAGCACACCAGAATCCCTGTTATTGCATTTAAATAAAGCAATCTTTTTTTTTTTTTTTAAATACAGGCCATTTACCTACACTGAATAATTTTACAAAAACATTTTTAAAAGCAGGCAGCGGCCCCATGAAATACTGCCTGCTCCTAAAAATGTTTTTGTCAACAGTCACAAAGAGGAAGAGGTCCAGTTTGCAAACTGTTACCACCAATTTGGATTTAGTAGTAATATATTAACGTTTTTTGTGATGGGATTTCGATCGCAAAGCATTAATACAATAGTTAATGAATCAGTATTTAGAAGGGCAGAAAAAGTACAGACAAAGTACCAATTCTGTACTTTGTCTGAAACTCAGCTTGTGATTCGGTAACGTGTTACTGAATCACAATTTAGGTTTTGTATATTTAAAAAGCTATTTTGCGGTCACAAAAGCTCAAGTTTGACTTATCACTCTGTACATTAGGCCCCTCTGTTTCCTCTTCCTCCTATATTCCCCCCGCATGTGTGATACCACTGTCTTGGTCACGCATCCCCTGACATATTCATGCCATGGCTAGATAACACGTGCAGTGAAGAATCAAGACGGTGACCCACCTCGCGAGAATTAAATGTTACTATGTTTAAGTGTTTGATATATGTGCTCCATCTTCCAGCCTTGAGAAAGCTCCAAATCTTCCGCTCATAAGGGACAAAACATGCATTGGCTGTACATCTACGATGAAGAATCTTGTTTTCAATTGCTGTACATCAAAAAGCAAGTTTTCTGTCTACAATAAACTACATTGTGAGGTCTACCTTCAACGAAGTATTGCATTTTTCGTTAAAATACTATCTTGACGCGAATAGAATGTTCTGAATGTTACCAAAAGTGGGGTTGTGTTTGAAAATTAACCTTGATGTTGCATATGAAGTAACCTGGTATTGAATGGGACTAGAAACTACTAAGGTTATGATTTGCTATCACCATTACTGCGGGCATAAGCAGGTTCCCTTTAATAAGTCTCACTATCACCAGAGGAGAAGTTGTCCTGACCCTCCATAAACGAGTGGCTTTTTCACCTCTTATATAAAAAATACTTTCATCTGGCATCTGGGCATTAACAGATGTCGGACTTCCTCTCAGGATATATGAACAAAACTGATGTACTCTGATTTAAATATATCCACTGCCTCTTTGAATATGTACAATTAATTCATTTATGTGCTTTAGCTAAAAGAGATGATATTGTCTCCGCCAATCAGATCCATACACTGGCATAATTTGACTCTCATAATTTATATACTATATTTCTCCTGTTCACCGACATCGCTGCTAAGTATAACATTTCTGATTGAGACGTAATTGCTGCTAAACAAATCAATAGAAGTACATTAATAAAATGATTTAGCTTTCATTAGTGGGAGGATGCGACCCAATCTTTTGGTTCCCATGACAACTTGAGACACCACATGCAAAGCCGCCTTTAACGGGGAAAGGTATCCATAGGTGGGCTGGTTAAGAGGAAAGTATTATACTCGATTATTGTTACCCTTTTGGTTTGTATCATTTATGATCAGAGAACATACACTGGAGCTGATGAAACATGTCATTATGAATTGGAAAAAGGAGGACCCATGGACGCATTTAGGGGTCGCCAGCGGTTGCAGCTATGACCCCTGGCTTGCCCCTCGCGACCCCTGGCACTGCCTTTGGAACCCCTGGCCTCAGAGGTGGCAAAATCAGTGCCAGCAACAGAGGGGCAGCTCATCCTCATGGTCTTCAGTGGGGGCGCCGCGCTCTTTGTTTTCTCTCAATGTTTGTATTAAACTAATAAGGAATAATGCCTCATTATTCTCTATTAGTGTGGTAAAATAAAATAGAGTAGAATTAGCTAGAATATGACCTTCGCTGCCAGCTGAGGTGAGTAAAAAATGCCTCAAATGTATGTTGTGTGTGTGCTTGTGGTAGGCTGTGTGTTTACATGAGAGTGTGTAAGTGTGAAGGTGCATGTATAGGTGAGTGAAGCTGAAGGTCAAAGGGCCAGGGGCGGCTCCTCCTTTAGGGTGGAGGAGCATCGTCTCCACCCCCGCCAGCAGCGACAGCTGCAAAATTTACCAAACAGCGATAATAAACTGTGTTTATTATTGCTGTTTGTTAAAAGGGCAGCCACGGGGATGAGAAGAAGTGAGGGGGAGTTCTCAGCACCGTCTCAGGCCAGCCAAACACACATGCGCAGTAGGCTCTCTCCATCCCAGCCAATCCTAATGCTGCTTTGAGCAGCGTCAGGATGGGCCGCAGGGCAGGCTGGGAGCCTGTGCCTGCAGCGAGGAGAAGCAGGAGCGGAGCAGCACGAGGCGTTAAGGTAAGGGTATTTTAACCCCCCCTTCCCCCCTCCCTGCACACCACTCCACCCCTTCTGCTTGCTGCAAGCCACTCCTTCAAAGGGCACGTGATATCATTCATGCTACCTCTGGAATTTTGGTAAATCGACGTTCATGTGAAGACCCCTTGTAAATGCGGCCCGTTATAACTCCAGAATGCCCTTCAGCAGTCAGAAAAGCTTTTCTGGCTTGCAAAAGAGGGTATATAATTTTAGAACTACTTTTTTCGATTAAATACGGTGATTTTGCAGCCTGTTTATTCAGACCACAATCCTATTCGCTTCTCTCCCTGTGTGGGCCCCAGAACAGTCTCTGCACACCAGCAGCTGTTACATGGAAGCAACAGTGGGGAAGGCAGAGTGACATCCTGTCCTGTACAAAGATAAGAATGTATCAGTGGTGGAGTGTGGAGTCAGCCAGAGAGGTGGGATGTTGAGAGAGAGCAGTGAGATGCAGGCTGAGGTCAGCTCAGCAGCAGGCCTCAGCTCAAGGGAAAGCTTCCACGCTCATCATGAACTTCAGTTCACCAAAATGTCAGGCGTAGTGATGTGACACACCCATGGACCACTGCCTTTTCATTTTTTTTGTTTGTAATGCAACCCATTTTCCTTGAAGGAAAACAAGCTGCATTAAAAATGCTTTATTTAAAAAAACAGTCACAAACATGGTGGTCTGCTGTCCCCAGCAGGCCACCATCCCAGTGAGAGCGGCCATTCCAAATACAGTCGCAACTTGCGACCTACCTCATAAATATTAATGAGGTAGGTCATTTGGGACCCCATTGGGAATTGCTAAATGTGTCTGAGACCCATTTGTACATTTGATTTTGCGATTCTTTAACTGCGATTTGCAATGAGTCACAATTAGAGACTTGCTAAATGAAATGGTCGTACATCTGGCCCCTAGTTACATATTCTTCAAGTGTCAGGCAGTGGTAGAACAAAAAAGAAGATAAAAAGTAAAGCAAAGAACTTCTAATAACAAAAGCAACTCAAACCTTAATATGAATCCTGTCTAGTAGGGTGTTATTTTGATTGGATGCAGAAAGGGGTGTGTCTCTGGGGCACAACCAACAGATTACGTTAACAGTAACTCGAGAAAGTGGATTGTCTACAATTTCCTGCATACTACAGGTGTGGGACAAATGAAGGTAATTCAATCCTAATGACCCTGAGCTGAAATGAAATGCATTAAATGGCTTGGGATTTTACAGAGCTGCACCTGCAAAGTGCAAATCGTGCTGGGTTCAGAGGCTTGCAGAGATAAATCAGACCCTCTGATGATCACTTTTTTTTTTTTTTTTTTTAAGAAATTAATCAAAACCTCTAAGTGTTAAAGGCGGCTTTTTGAAAGGATATAGTAAGACAGCATTCTGGAAATAGATCCAAAAAGCGACAACAAAATTATCCACGAAAAAGACTGGCAAATGCATTCAAGTAATTGAGTGTGATTGCACACATGAGCCAAAACCACAAAATATTGTATTGTGCATCTGCTGGTGGTTGCTGGAGGTATAATGAGTCAAAGGCTTGTCTGAATCAGTTATCTGACATATACCCAAACATGTCATGTTTTTGGGAGGATTTTCTCAAAAGGAGAAATCTAGTTTGTGAATCTCTGTTAAAAATCAGTGGATAATTATGTTAATGACATCCCTTGTAAAGAATCAAGCAGGAAGAAGAAATATGATGCTTTCCAAAAGCTTGGATAATTGTGAAGAAAACAGTGGCGTGTAGTTTGATGAATAAATTGAACATAGACGCCTTTATGCACGACTAAGAAAAGTCAAGCCTGGCCAAAAGTGGGTACAAGCTCCCTGGGAAATTTAAAAGAATTTGGAGGAATTTCCTGAATTTGTGCCTTACCAAATAGATGTAAATTTCAAACGGCTGGTTTTGGAAATGGGTCTAACTTGGAGGAGGGCATAAAGTGCACCCACCAGAGCTGCTGTAGAAACATCACTGCCTCACATCATGCAGAAGACGATGCTCTGCATTTAAAGCCCCCCGCTACAGATGCGGCCCACTGATTCCAAGAAGGTGGGTCCCCTTGGCACAGCGGGAGCAAACTCGGGAGGAACATTGCTAATCACTGCCATTTGTGTGTGTTATTCCGGCGTGGTGGAGTTTCCATCATAAGTGTGGGCGTAGAAATACAGCACTTAGACTCATTACAAACCACAATAATAACATCTTCTCATTATATTATCTTTCCCTGACATTTATTAATATGTATTATAACCGATTACTAACATAAGCACATTGCATATAACATTAAGATTCAATAACTTGGAGATAAGTCCTTCTTTTATTTTTACACTGCAGCTTTAGGACCCACTAACAAGAATCTTTACACTGTAGAGCCTTTACACAAGAGCGCAGCCTCCAAGAATGATTGGAAGCAAGAACTGCCACTCAGAGGTGCATCTATATAATCCCCTGGGAGACTTAGGGCAACCTTTTTGTGGGGCTCAGGTGGGGGCTGCTGTGCTCCTGGCTGCCCCCAAAACACTATAAAACGATGGTGGTCCACCTGCCCTTTCATGAGCACCACAATGAGCCAAATATGGGACTTCTCAGCCCTCTTAGGGGTTTGAGATGTATCCCTATTACATTTTTAGGGCCGGGTGTTCCTGTTCCTAAAATGGGGTACACAATGCGCTTATTTCTGAGGCCATGTGCTGAGCTCACTCCCATGTGGCCCAGCTGGCTCCTGCTTTTCCCACTAGCGCTGTCTGTGTCATGGGCTGGGGGGATACTTGTTCTCTGTTCTCTCACCTGTGGTCAGGCCAGGCAGGGGAATGATGGGCCTGGTGCCTCCTGCTCGTCCCCAGACATGGACATGGGGAGTGAGGGGAGTGAGGGAGGCACTCAGCGATGCCCCACGGGATTTGGCCTTCCTCTGATAGAGCATAGTGGACCTCACTTTTCTGCTGTTATTTCCCGGAGATGGGGTCCAGCAGGACAGTTCGCCATTGTGTAAGTCCCGGGGGATGGACCATTTAAAGATGGCAACTTCAAGTGGTCTATGAAAAGATCTTCCCTAGGAGCCTCAGCTATGACCCCAACTGACACAGCTGCCCGATCCCTTGCCACTAAAACTTCAAAGGGGAGCCCCTCCTGTGTTTGGTTTCAGAGGTCTTGCCTTCCACCTTTGTTTCTGTGGACTTCGACTTGTTCAGGCCAGACGCAGTGTGTAAAGTTAATTAGCATATACTAAGATTTGCTTCTCACCCCTTCATTTCTCAGGAACTGGCTCTATTGTGTAGGGAGGCCTTCCATCTTCTTCTTGGCCAAGAGACTACTTAATTTGGCCCAGTAAGAGGACAAAGAGCTGGAATCTGATTATGGCTGAGTCAGGGAAACAGGATAATTGTCAAAGTGGCATAAGGAGTAAACACTCATGTGTGATAGTGGATCAGCACTCAGTGTTTAGTCTAACATGCACACCTGACCTATAAAATTGATACCTGATTGGTATCTCTAGGAGTAGGTATGGCAAAACTGTGCAGTGGCAAAGAGTTTGCCCATAAGGTATAATGCAGTGAGCAAAAAGCTTTCAAGTAATGCCCACCCAAAGTATAAGGCCTACACCAGGTCAGCACCAATCCCTGAAGGATCTCTTCTGCGACAGGGTACCTGTAGACACATACCAGGCTGACGAAGAAGGTATTCTTTACATGCTAAGCACACACATGCACATGTGTGTGCTTACATGTTTGTATGTTCCCATCACAGAGTCTCATACCCTAGCTGTGCACGAGCAGCATTATCTTAAAATGTGTGCACTGGTGGTTTGCACTCTTAGGGCCAGATGTACTTTTTCCATAGACACAGAATGGGTAAAACCCTTTGATACATCTGGCCCTTAGTCCATTTCCACAGAATTTACAACAGTGAGTGAGGCTCAGTTGGTGATACTCACCCGCAGTAAATGTCCAACACCAGGTATCAAAAAGTGAAACATCCAGGGACAAACGGGCAAAAAGGATTTCCTTCAGTAATCGTACACAAACCCTTTACCTGCAGCCTTTGAAACATTTAATTTAAATATATATGTTGTTTCATTTGCACAGATGTAAGTACCAGGAATGCTAACGTCAAACCCTTGGCAATAACCTAAATTGCTTAGTTAAATTAAGCTTCAATACATTAAGTTTAATTAAAGTTATTTATGTTAAATATGGGTCTAGCCCTTTTGAAAATGTTAATTTCTAACAACAATTTTATTGAATTATACAAGACATTCCTAATTATGGTATTCCCAACCGCCCTTTTTTAGCATAAATAGCAATGGAGTTCTCTAAACATAAAGGGCCTGATTTAGAGTTTGGTGGACAGGTTACTTTGTCACAAATGTGATGGATATCCTGTCCACCCAGTGCTTAATTTGTAAATAAAAACGCGCCGGTGCTCAAAGCCCTCCACTTAAACATGCGGCTGCGGCAATTAAATGTGCGAACACGGAATGCTGAGGCAGCGTAATCCTGAAGCCATCTTGGGCCTATTTACTCCATTTATAGCCACTCCCTGCCCCTTCAGCTCACTCTTGCAGCTTTCTGCTCTCTCCCTTTGTAACGCTTTTTCGTTTTTCTCTTCCTCCGTCTTTCCCAAATGTGTCTTTTGCTCACAATTAATGCTTGAGGCAGAAAATTAAGCGCCAGCTCTCAAAAATAATAGCCGGTGCTCAGGAAACTACGAGCACAAATTAAGCACTGTGTCCAGCATATTACGATCTCCGTAGGCTATAATGGGATCGTAATATGGCAGATGGGATATCTGTAATATTTGTGACGTAGTAACCCCCTCTGCCAAGCTCGAAATAAGGTCCAAAGTGTGTTTGGCAACAAGGTTGTGCAGGGATGAGTCAGTCAGTGAATGGGATGGTGTCGATTTCACAGTACGCATAGGTCATGGTGTCAATGTGGTGGGGTATGCTGTGCCTGCACTGTCACAGTGGGACAGAAGAAGAATGGGAGAGGACCTCGAGGTATTGTCCTATTAAAAGTCACATAAGACAAGCAGGACAGTATGCTTCACTGCACAGCACTTCATTTTGTCCTTTCTCCCATCCTCACTGCCTCAGGTGACTTTAGGAGAGGCACATTAAAGGATATGAAGCACCACAACACCTAAGGAGATGGAGGAGATTTACGCATCTTATATTCTGCATGGCAACTCTGCTCTGTGTAAGGGGTGTGACTGCGAGTACAGAAGGTGTCTCTCCTCCCTTTCCACTCTCAGTTCTTTCATATTCTCTCCTTTGTCTGTCCGATTCTCCCATACTCTTGGATTTTTGTCCTACCATATCTCTTTCTAACGCTCCCTCTCGGTATACCTATCCTTTCTGCTTTTTTTTGTCGTATGATCGATACACTTTTTCTATCTTCCAATTTTCTTCTCTTTCTAGCTCCTTGCATTATTTCCCTGTTTTGCTTTCTTCAGCTTCATAATTCTACTCTTCTTCTCTTCCCCGCATGACCTGTGCCTGCTCTTGAACCCACCTACTCTCCCCTCACCCCGGTACCGCCTTCCTACTCTTTGTCTTTCTTCTGTATCTAGCTCCCATCAACCAATGACTCCCTCTCTATATGTCACATCCAATCGCAGGATTCTCTACCAGGAGTTCTTTATCCCTTCTTCAAAGACAGTGGTTCCCAAACTGTGGTCCAGGGAATCCTAGGGTCCCGAAGCCTTCTCAGGGGGTCCGCGACTGCTTAGAAAATTAAATAATAATAACAGATTAATAAATTGTATATAAATAAAGTGGCTACATGTACAATTGCAAATGTTAAAACATACTTAAAATGTCAAGGAATTTGAAATTGGAGGCTATAAATGAAATTAGAATCCTCAGACTGGTTGGTGGGAGCAGTGCAGTCCAACCTTCCCATTCAATTGTTTTAAATATATGTTTGTTTGCAAATTAAATACATTCTGTTATCATATGTGTATGTGTTTCATGAATGTTTGTTTCTGTATTTTTTTTGTATTGTTTGGTGTTTCAAATCAACAACAATGTTTAAACCGGGGTCCCCAGCTTCCAGTAATGACTCATTGGGGGAATCCCCTGATTCGAATAATGTTTCAGTGGGGGTCCCTGGGTTCCAGTAATGATAAAGTGGGGGTCCACAGAAGTCAAAAGGTTGGGAACCACTGTTCTAAGACTCAGATGGACAGAGCCTTAGTTCAGAATAACATGGAAGTATCTGTATGGGGAGATCGGTATTAAGCAACAATACTTGCCAATTGTTATGTACCTTGGGTGTATTATGAAGATGTAACGTGCTGGGGAGGCAGCGTATTTCTCAATGCTAACATTGTTGCATTTTAAGAGGAAGAATACAAGAGACCAGTGTGGCATGTATCTAGCGAAGCTGAAATAATGGGTACTTGCCACTTTCCTAATTATAGGATAAAACAACTGAAATGCTGCTGGCAGGGACAAGGCCATCCATATAGACTCTGTAAATCCGACAGCAACTTTTCAGAGATCAGTGGCTGCCAAGAACAGATTCAACTATGTAGCCCTACTGTACCCAGGGAAGGTCCTACGTGCATCATCAGATGGAGGTTATCAATAGGACTTGGGCACTGCAGGCCCAGATCAACCATCCGCAGCATCAATCATTGTAGAACAGGTGTTCAGCGCACAGCAAGACTCACCTCCACAGCACCTCTTACTCCACAGAAGTGCTTAGTTTAAGAACATCATTCCAAACATAGAGTATCTATTTATCCTAAAGCGGTACTGTCTACGTATCCAGTAGAGAGACGTTCGAGTCGAGCAGGATGTGCGTTTGAACGGAATTATGAGAAAGAACAGCCGTCCCATTGCAAAGTTTCAATATTATCAATATTATCCTTGCAAAAGGGTAACATGGAGTGGTGGCTCCTCTGTTTGGGCGGAGGAGTGCCCCCTCCCACCCCCCACCGCCAGCAGAAGCAGCTGCAAACCTTTCACAAGGAAGGGACAATAAGGGTGGGGCCATGGGGTGACAAGCAGTGAGGGGAGTGCGCTGTGCACTCACCTCACTGCGCATGCATGTTTGGCCGGCTGTCTCGGGCCAGCCAAACACACATCCACACTGTGCTCGCTCCAGCCGGGCACTGTGTTGCTGGGCTGGAGAGAGCCTGCACAGGTTCCCAGTCTGCCTGGGAGTGCTCTAGCTGGGCGCTCCCAGCCAATCCTGACGCTGTTCTGCAAGAGTTTCAGGATTGGTCGCAGGGCAGGCTGGGAGACTGCACTGCAGGACTGAAGAGGGGAGTGGTGAGGCAAGAAGCGGCACAGAGGTAAGTTTATTTTATATTATTTTTTTAAATAAAAATTCCTTTAATGCTCTGCCACCTCTCCCTGCGCGCCACCCCAACCTGCCCCCTGTAACTGCAGCGAGCAGCGACTGGTAATATGCCACCCTCTATGGTGAAGTGAGAATTCACAACTTTCCCAACAGAGGTAGAAAAGTTGTGCAGATGTGTCTGTGCCCTAAAGGTCTCATTGAAAGTGCGCCTTCCCCTGCTTAGAAATGCCTATAATGCCTCATTAAACAGACACTGGGCAAAACTTCAGACAAGTGCTGCACCATTGAATAACAAAGTCAAATAGGTCTGGCCTTGGCAAGCATGCAACATTTACCTTTTTTAAGTTTATTTTTCTCAACCATATGTAATATGCAAATGAAACTGTGAAACATGAAACATACACAAATAAAAGCAGTGGCCCCTGGAGCCCAGGCACACCAGACCCAGCTTTGTGTGTGTATGCATTGTGTATGCATATTTTAATTATGATTTGTTTTGGATAATATGAGACTGGCGAGGCAGCTAAGTCTGTCTCTAGGTCAGAACTAAAAACGTTTGTCTATCCTGCTGAGAGGGACTAGTGCAGTATGAACGTAAGAATAGAAACCCTGTTGAGGTGTGTTGGTACCACCCCACTACAAATAAACTACTCCTTTTACGAGGTGCTGATGGGCACCATTAGAAGTATGGCACTCTTGGTGAGAAGCGCTGCTTTTGTCCTATAAACAAATTGCAGCTCTTTTGAGAATTCCGTTCCATGTGTTCCCCAAAAAGAGTTTCTGTTGGAAATGTTATCTATATATTAGTAACAACTACAGATTAGTTTTTTTCTCTGGCTGCGGCATAGCTAGGCCTATGTAGAGTTGCACAGGCGAGTGCGTAGCTTGCAGCTTCGGGCACAAATCTGACAACTACACTAACAAACTGGAAAAGTGTTAAAAAATTGAATATATCCTGGCGCTAGGAAAAAGATGAAGGGCTCAGTTTAAATTGCTCAGAAAGTCTGTGAGAAGCACCATGTTTCCAGTGCCCTTGATAGTTCTGATGTATCATGGAAGAATGTTCTACCGCCTGCCAAGGTCTTCTAATGCTGGGCATCTTTGGAAGGGCCAAGGCGGCTCTTAGCCGCGAAGGTTGATATCTAAAGAAGCAAGACCTGATGGATAAAGGCCCCAATTTGATGATGGCTTCAGGACAAACGCAAAGGGCTTTGAACAAAATCTGAGCCAATGGAGAGAAGCCAGGTGACCCAAATGTGAGGACACCATGGGAGGCTCAGCACCTGCACTTGTCTAGGTTTCAGTGAGGTCAGAAGAAGGCCACGGCAGACTGCATCTCTGTAGTCCAGCTTTGATGATATCAGTGCTTGCACACCTGGTTACCAACAGGGAATCAGGAGTGCAGGGAGAGCCATATGCAGGGCTCCTCGTGTGATGTAGCAAACAAGTGAGAGTTTAGAAAGATCTGCAGAGTGCAAGAAAGATTAGTGTAAAATATAATGCTGAGAATTCATACCTGTTTACCTGAAGGGGGGTGGGGGGGTGCAACAAGCCCCCAGGCTTAGGGATCAAATATGTTTGCACAGTACAGCCCCACAGCCTGTCTTGGCGGATGTAGAATCAGGCTATAGGGAGTTGCCAGGTTTTAATGATGCTGCAAAGAGAAAACAAGCTTTAGGAAACTTAGAGGCGTATTTATGAGTGGTTTGCATCATGCTTGCACAGGCACCCGTAATGCAAACCTTACGTCATATTTTGCATGGCTTTGAGTGGCTCCACAATTATGGAGTAAGGCAACGCAGCGCAAATCGCTGCATTGTTTTACTCTGCCCTAGGAAGGAGTTCCATGGGTGTCGCATGGATGTTCTAACCCAACTTCCATGGATTTTGACGCATTCTCCAATTTAGAAGGACTTTTTAACCTGGGAATGCGCCAAAACGTTATGCCTTCGCAGGGGAGGTGTAATTAGAAATATCTCTATTTTTCCTAGTTTCTTCCTCTTTCTATGTGTGCTGCATTTTGCAGCACACATAGAGGATTGTGTCTCCCAGGATTGTTTTTGTGCAGGAAGGTACACCTTCCTGCATGCAACACAAACGCCCTTGCACCATGGTACAAATTCACCAAATTTACCCATACAAAACGGCATGATTAAAATTTGACATGGCCCTAAGTATAAGTCCAAGACCAGACCAGAAGTGGTCACTCTAAGTTAGGTCCTGATTTAAATCGCAGAGGACAGGCTTTACACAATCACAGCTCCTTTGCTCTGATAAAGTACATATCCTCCCCATTTAGAGATGTGCACCAGCCCTGCAGCCGTCTCTAAAAATTGGCAGTAACAGATGTCACGACATTTCCTATCAATGTGCTAAGTGTGACGGATGATTCCATCTAACATGACAGCCGCCTATCAAACTTTTGACTCAGTTTTGCTTTTTGCTAGAAAAACAAAAACTTATGGCCCTTAACCTTCCGCGGTGTGGGAGTCATTTAAACGTTTTCACTGTCCCTTGGCACCAGGTTTTTCACAAGGGTGGGGAGGAGTGAAAACTGGCCATTGGACCACCACTCTGAATTGGGCGGGCGGTCGAATGGCCAAAACTCTAGGCCCGTACTCCATCGGTCTGTTATAGGAGTAAATCAGCAGCCGAGCTGGACTAGGCTCTGTCATTAACACACTTGGGCCCATATTTATACTTTTTTAGCGCCGCATTTGCGTCATTTTTTGACGCAAAAGCTTGTATTTTGTAAGTTTCCGCCGCTTTTCAGTCAAAAAGCGGCGCAAATGCGG
Organism: Pleurodeles waltl; assembly: GCF_031143425.1. Classification (NCBI taxonomy): domain Eukaryota; kingdom Metazoa; phylum Chordata; class Amphibia; order Caudata; family Salamandridae; genus Pleurodeles; species Pleurodeles waltl. Next base: position 176,803,509 of record NC_090441.1, on the reverse strand, counting down.
CGCTAAAAAGTATAAATATGGGCCTTAAGGTGCGCCATCTGCAAATCAGAGGTGCAGACAGGGCTTGGGCGACAGGGTAGTCAGTTGCAGCCCCACAGTGAACGTTTCACTTGAAAAATTGGATGTTTATTTAATATTCTGAGGACGCTGGGAAGAAAGGTGGAGAAATGAATATGGCTTCATTTCACATTATTTAAAGATGTATTAGGTTACATGTAGTGTAGATGTGAATATAAACATTCCCAAATTAAAAGACTTTCAGTGTGACTAATGCAATGGACACCACAACAGAAATGTTTTGGCTACAAGTACAAACATTTATGTTTTAAAAAATAACAAAAATCACAATTACAAAAAATGTTTCTAAGGACATAGAGTGTCATAGTCCTTAGAAGACAGTTTATAAAAATTCGAAAATGTTATTCAGTGGTGTGCAGATAGTAATGAAAGGCAATTTATAATCCTTTTGCTTAAACCCTAAGCTGCCTTCACCACAGCTCCCATAATATTCAAATGAGATGTGTGGGCATCATGTTGCCCCTCAGAGAGTTATGTAGTAGTTCACACAAACTTTATTCGGTCTAATTTAACCATCAAAGCAATAACTTACAACAATAAAACCACGATCTGTACATAATAAATATATTATCAAGGTTAAAAAATAAAAAGATCAGCGATTATACAATAAAATATGGTGTGGATCTCACAAGTATATCCCCTCCTATATATGAGGAAGAATTATCGATCTTTAGCTTCCTTAACTTAAAACTATTATATAAACAGTAATTAAATTAAATAAATTGAGATCGATGTTCTATGTCGCTATGATTTTTTAAAAGGCGTACGCGTATGTGCCATGCGGACGCAAGGAACTTGCTGACCGCACACGTTAAAAAGGAGAAACAATCTCTCATCATTAACCTTAGGGCATCTTTACACGTTCTCAACCCCATATTCCTGCAGGCGGGGCAAAGCCATTTTCACCGGACGAGCACATAGGCAGGACAAATACACATAAAGTGCACTACAGTTTCTGCAGGGCTGTTACAACTTGGGCATTGATCGGTTAGCGAAGTGGAGCACCATGGACTAGTAAAAGACTTCAAGGGTAGGCATCCATACCTGAACCGAACATACAAACTTTTGCTTAGTTGATCAGAAATTAAATCTAGAAAGGGTTCGAAGTTGGGATACCACTTGAAATCGAGAAATTGGGATGTCAGCCTACCATATGAAGTACATAACAGGTAGTTTTTCCTAACATGGGACCAGTAGACTGATTTCAAATGTTCCTTGTGAGCCCTCCTTAAATTGTGGGGCTGGCTCCAAAAGTCACTAAGTCCCAAGGTGTGGAACCAATCCGAAATATACTTGAGCCAAGGGATAGAAAGTACATTCTGTCTATCCAGTAGATCTTGTAAAGACTCCTTGTATACAACTAATTCAGGGGTGGTCCAGATACGAACCCAAAAAGTTAAAGGCCTTAGAGCTATTACATCAGAAATGTGGGAGAACCCTAAGTCCAGAAACACTGGAACCAAGGGAATGCTGAGAGGACATGCCAAAAGAGATCTTACAAAGTTATTTTCCCCCACAGATAATTTACTAGTTTTAATACAGCCCCAAACCTCTGCGCCATAGACCGCAGCGCTCTGAGCCTTCGCTAGATAAATTTTAATGGCTGGGGAAACAACTTTCACAGTATTGGACTTTTGAAGGCGCAGAATCGCCCCTGACCTATGTGCTAAAAGAGCTAAACTTTTTTCCACCTGGGCCTGCCAATTCATGTTGTTACTAATTCTCACCCCTAGGTAATCAATGGCGCATCCCTTACTCAGAGGGACCTCATTGTGTAAAATGTTGCACCGTTTGGTGCGACCTCGACCAAAAAATCATAAATTTAGTTTTAGTGGAATTAAGCTCCAATCCATGATCTGCACAAAACACACTGAACCTGAAGGAGAACAGGAGAACCTGAAGGCCCATAGGTGTTTTGGAGATCAGAAGGGAATCATCAGCGAAAAGAAGGATTGGAACTTTTGAATTGTTCAGGGAAGGGGCATCATTTTGGCAGTCGGATACAACTATGAACAGAGAAAAAAGAGTAGGTGCAAGGACACAGCCCTGGCGTACCCCCGCCTGATATCTATGCGGTCGGTGAGTTCCCCCTGACTGCCCCATCTTACTCGAGCATAGGTGTTCTCGTGCAACCTTTGAATTAGGTGCACCAGATTCCCCGGGACACCGATTTTGTTTAGGACCTCCCACAGTTTCTCTCTTGGGACGAGATCAAAGGCGGACTTTAGATCAACAAAAGCAACGTACAAGATTTGTTTATCTAGAGTAACGTATTTCCAAAGTAACAGGAAGAGCCTAAAAACTTGGTCCATAGTACTAATTCTTGGGTGAAAACCAGCCTGGAGGGGGGATAAAACCTGGTTAGCTTGAACCCAATCCATAAGCCTATCTAGGACTTGCTTAGAGAAAATCTTTTGTAGGTTGTCAATAAGACTAATTGGGCGATAATTTGCGGGCAGTCCCACATCTCCTTTTTTATGGATAGGGATAATCTCTGCCCCAAGCCACGAACCAGGAATACGGTCACCTGCTGCAATGGCATTCGACAATGTATTTATATACCATGCCCAAATGACGGGTTCAGACTTAAACAGGTCCCCCGGTATCTTATCGGGACCAGGAGCCTTAGTGGGTTTCAAAAAATTAATAGCTGCTGTAGTTTCTGCGATTGTGAAAATAGTGTCCTCCACGGGGCCTTCAATAAGAATTCTGCATTCATCACCCCTATGGTCCACAGGGTCCTGCTGTATGGATGAGGTGTAGATCTCAGAGAAGTGGGCCACCCATCTTTCGGGCTGGACGTGCAAGTTTAGAGTGTCATTACCCCCTTTATGCCTGTTGGTCAGCAACCTCCAAAAAGAACCCTCATCTCGATTATTAACTGCATCCAGCAACTTCTGCCAGATCTCAATTTCCCAATTTTTCTTTGCTAGATCCAGGGCCTTGGTATAGCTAAGTCTGACGGCCCTGGTCTCTGCCTGTGAGTGCTTCCGGAGGGCCAATTTAAGATTGAGCCTCGCATGGTCACAATCTTGGTTGAACCATTCTCTAGATCGAATGATATCGGGAGTATACCTAGAAGTGGTTTCTTTATAAAAAAAGGTTCTGTAGGATATTTGTCAATTCAACATGGATTTTCAGGATTGGAATACTGTCAACCTTTTGCTCGTCAAAACTGGAGAACAGCTGTAAAAAGGAAGAGTAAATCTCCTTGATCAGGAGAGGATTAGATGTAACTTTTGGCCAACTGACACTGGTTTGCCTAAGATTCAGGCGAGGGATCGGGCATCAGTAGTCTCTAGATGCTGGGCTCTCCCAAATGCTTGATTGGGTAGAATAAGGCACAAAGGGTGGAGGTCACTATCATAGCGAGGTTCTACCTTCATATCCAAAGTATTTGACCACAGCCTAATATCGACCAGGAAATAATCAATAATACTGGAAGAGCGCCCTCGCATGAAAGTGGGAGCACGATTTGGGTCAGATCTAGTACGACCATTGCATTCTCTAAGTCCAAATCGTAAGCAAAGGGAAGCCATCTGCATGGCAACACAAGAGCCGATGCTAGGAGTATCATCTTTCGTTTGGGGAATACCCCAAGATTCATCTTCTTCGGTTGTCAGATTACCCATAAGGTTCTTGAATACGAAGGAACAGTTTCTATCACCCCCTACCACCAGATAATTGGATGGATGCAGAAGTTCCATATATTCAGCTAACTGAACAAGTGCACTAGATTCCATGCTACGAGGGACGGACCTCGCATAGACATTGACCATGGTCACTATAAAACCAGGATGAAATGTAAGTCTAACACCCAATAAATCTAATGAGTTAAGGGATAATACAGAGTGGTCACAGTTCAATTTCTTATTTAATAAAATCATGAGCCCGCCCATAGATCTGCCCAAGCCTCCAGAGGCGGGTTGAGCTGCGGAAAAGTATGTTGTGAACCCGTCAACATATATCATCTCTTCTGCCCAAGTTTCCTGAAAAAAACAGATATCTTGCTTGGTAATGAGGTTGACCCAATCGGGATCTCCCAGCTTTTTCTCTATTCCAGCCACATTCCAAGACATGATGTTAAGTTCAGGAAGCATAAATGTTGGCCTGGCTCTCAGGGGTGCAATGAGCTCCAAAACCCCTGGTCGTTGGTCTCTACAGGCCATAGTAACTGCAATGGGGAACTCTGAGGGTGAAGCAACATTTAGTCAGTCTAAATCGGATAGCAGAGGGGAAGGGATCTCAGTCATAAATGGTCGATTGCTCTTAAATGGACCCTGAGTCCCTCCCACGAAAACATTGGATGGTCTATCAGTCCTTCGTGTCTCACCCCCCGTAGGATACATACAGAGGCCGATTCCGGTATCTCTGCCAGTTTTCAGAGGGCTAGTCCGTGAGTTGAAAGCCATAAGGTTATCGACCATGATGGTATCCAAAAGAAAAATTGAAATATAATCAAAGTCTGAGTCTGGTTGGGGATATCTGCATACCTCCCGAATATCAGACCGTATAACAGAGAGACATTTCCTCTGTAAGCGAATCCAATAAATAACTTAATTAGTGAGAGATTCATAAGACTCTCTCTGGCCAGCAGGCAACCTAGGGACCCTTGTCATGTAGATATAAGCATCCTTCCTGCTCTGGTCATATCTCCCCTTTAGATCAGTCACCTGAGTTAGTCTAGGTTGGCCTCGATGTAAAACTCTGGGAGAACTGGCAGGCACCTGTACGCCCATACCATCTTTAGCTTCCTTGAAAAAGGAGTTTTACAGGGAAAGCTCTGATCATTATTTTTTTAGACAAAGTTAGGCATCCCAGTATCTATGGGAGTATCGATAGGAGGGTATAGGCCACTCCCCTTTTTCTTTATTGCCGTACTCGTGGACTTCGCCCCCAACTTTAAGCGTTTGGGGAAAATAGTGGAATTATCCCTAGTATCTAGTGTTACTGACATGTTGGACCCCCCGGTCGGCTCAGGGATGTGGTCATTCATACTGGGCAATTTGCAATTACATGTAAGCTTCTGATCAGATAGTCCAGTAATTTTTTCCAAAATTACCACTACCAGGGACTTTAGATCGTCCAGCTTCTGGGAGATAGTTGCCAGTTCAAGCGACCCTTTGTGCTGGGTCGACCAGTCCTGTTCCTCTATATTGGGTTCAGCTAAAATTAAGGGTAAGGAACAACCTAAGCTCCCACTAGAAGTAGATAGGGGTAAAAATCTGTTCGAGCAGGGAATGTAACTGGAGATTATAGTCTTAGAGCCTGAGTGCTGGGAGTCCTCGGTTTGGGTGCATTCAACGGCTTCAACATTCAGAATATGCCTCTTTGGTGGTGAGGGAATTACAGCCTGGGTTATAGGAGGCGGATGAAGGTCCACTTCCACAGTCAGATGGGGCGTCCGTAGTTTCTTATTGAATAGATCCGGGATCTTCCTATGCGTAAGAGTGGCAGAAATTGGGGGGGCAGTAATAGATGGGCTCCTCAATATTGCCTCTACTTCCTCAAACAGGGAGTCAATAGCTTGAAATTGATTCCTAGTAGGCTTGGGAGGGTCATCTGCTTTCCTGCTGACACGCTTCTTATGTTTTTTAACACCAGAGTGTAGCGCAGAAATATCATCTGCCTTCCGTTTCCCCATTACTTGCTGCGTGGTGTCCAGATCCAAATAACTGTGGCCGCCAAACAAAACTTAAAAAGGGGTGGCCCGGCCTCTGTCGGTCGCGGACGGGCGAAGGATGGGCCTGCACCCCCTCACCTTTCACATTAGATATGACATACTATGCCCATTCAATATTTGACCTCTCTGATGTGGCTGTAATTTATAGTAGTGATTTGACATTATGAATACATCAGCCTTTTTTGATGATTACTTATGAAGGCATTGAAGCTCTGAAATAAAGATGCCAGTTAGAAACTATGTTACAGCCCTTACTGCTAAGTACTGATTTTGATTAGAGTTATGTAAAACTCTAATCATCAGGCTTAGAAGCACTGCCACTGCACTCATTATGATTTTACTAACCAAACTTAGAAACACTGGTAATGTCTCTTTAAATCTTCATAGCTGTCCTGCTGTGAAGTTATGTCATCTTCTTTCATTGGGTATGAGTGTGTGTCATATCTACATAAAGTTGGGGGTGGAGCTCTCATAATCATTAAATCCTTGCCTCTGTAAAACTGCTAACAAGCACTATAATTGCCAGTTATTGATACAATGTGCTTAATACCATCCATTTTCTTTTTACTTAATGGGAAAGATTACGTTCCATTGATTTGCATGTCGAAGTTCAACTTACCTGTGTAAATGGCTTGATTTGCAAGTTTAAAGTATTCACAAACTGTGGCTTTCCTGTGTAATATAACTGTACAAAGTTTTAAACTATGCATGAGTACATCCCAAGACAGAAGCATGGGGTGGGTCCATGGCGCAATAACTTAGAAAATCCGGAAACCGTCTAAGACTCACACGTTTGTAGATATTAAAAACTTTTTTTTCCAACCCATTTCCACTAGAAACAGACACATTTATTATTGGAGTGTTTCCAGGATGGCTGTCTGAATGTTTTGTGTGCATTTATATTTTTCTGCATCATTAATGTAAATGTATCCATTTTAATTGAAGGAAAAGATTAGGAAGGCTAATGTAAATTTGCAATACAAATATCCAAAAAACAGAAAGTGATAGGTTCGGTCAAAAAAAATGGTAGATGGTATGCTCCTAAATAACCCTAGCTGGGAACAAACTTCATTTTGATAAATGAGGGGATGCCACGGTGCACTGGCGGCCCTCGCAGGCCATCACCTGGAGCGCGTGCTGCACCTGTTCAAGGCAGTATGCATCACAGTGGAGGTGCCGGCGCTCCACCCAGATCACACCAGCCTCTTGGCCAAAAGGGGCTTGGGAAGAGGGCTGCCTGCACATTTCTTTATTCAGAGCCTAATTTGTAAAAGAAAAAGTGTTGCTCAGAAGCCTACGGCTAACACTATCAAAGATCGGGGTGCCAACTATCAAGACTACCAAGGCTGCGATTCCACCTTATGCCTCTTTCATCTACCACGGACACTCCCTGCTTCTTTATCTCACTCTGTCGGGTTATTTTTCCGTCTTTGTCGGAAATTGGGTTACTGGTTGGGGAGGGGGGTTAAAACCCAACTCAAGCAGGAACCAAAAGTCTTGTCAGGGTGAAACACATGCAAACCCCAAATTAAACTGTGCTTAACCCTCTGGTAGCTTGGCATAAAAACATAGAAACAATGTGTAAAATAGTTATGCAGAACTTTAAACAGTAATAAAGTGAAAATGCAACACAAAAAAATCCCACACCAATGTAGATAAATAGAGTAACATTTGATTAACTATTTTACAAAATGACAAAAATCTAATCAAAAGAGCAGGAGCTATAGAGTTCTAAATATTTAGATAAAAATAGTGCGTAAAAGCACAAAGAACCAAATGTGGTTGTCTGGTTGTGCCAGACCGGGACAAAGTCACAAGTTCAGGTTGATCATGATTGTGCACGGGCTGGACAAGGGACCAAGATAGGCCCACCGAACCTTGGTGTGCAATCTCCGCAGCATTGCTTTGAGAAGCTTCGCATTGTGCGGTGGAACTGATGAAGCTGTCCGGCGAGGCTTTGCGTCACCCTACGTTGATTCCATTGAGCTCCGCAGTGTAATTTGTGGGGCTTTGCATCACTCTGTGTCAGTTCTGAAGAATCTGGCAGCTGTCCGGCTTGGCTTTGTGGGGCTTTGTGTCGCTCTTTGTTGAATCCGGTGAGGCTGGGAGCTGTGCAGCGAGGCTTTGTGGACCTACGTGTTGCTTCAAATCACTTCCAATGGGGACCACAGCTGGGCTGGCAGAGCACCTACATGCACACTTTCAAGGGTCCAGGACTGGGTGGCACCACTTGGGAGTAGAAGTCACAGTGGGCAGAGTCCAGGGCCAGGGTTCAAGCGGGTTGGAATGTTTCTGTCCCTGAGGCTGTGATCAGGAGGCCAGCCAACTAGTCCTTGGAGTCACATTGGTGATCCTGGGTTCAAGATGTATATCCAGTCCTTCTAATTCAGTGTAGACACCCTTCCTGTAGCACAGCAGCACAGCAGTCCATCTTCTTCCACAGGTCCAGATGTGGTCTGAGGGTCAATTATTCATCATTGGTGCCAGCTTTAAAGTAGAAGTTTCTAGAGGTTTCCATCCCAAAGGTGTTTGGAATTTCCCTCCTTCCTTCCATCTCCCAGACTAGTGTAAACCCCTTTATGAGTGTACTGAGGCAGAGTCGTTATGATGTGCAAGTGTGGTAGGAACAACTCCACCCCCTTATCAAGTCAGGGTCTCACAGTCTGGGAGAAATACACGAATACCAACTGCCAGTTACACCTAGTAGACCCAGGATACAGACTGCAGGCACCAAATGGTTAGGACAAGAAATTGCAAACATTCTAATAGTGGCATTTTCGGAATTGTGGCTTAAAATCCAACTTTAACATTAGAGGGGGTTTTTAATTACAATTATTTAGAGGGAAAGCTCAACATTCCTCATTCCTTCCAATTGAAAGGTATCACCCATTAAATGTAATAAGGTAACTAAATGTTACTCTATGGGAGAGGTTGACCTTGCAGTAGTGAAAAACACATTTAAGAGTTTTTTTCACTACCAGGACATGTAAAAGTTAAAAGTACATATCCTACAATTTTAATATACTGCACCCTGCCCTATGGGCTGTATAGGGCCTTCTCGAGGGGTGATTTGTATGCACAGCTCTTGCAGATCGCATGAACGCCAGCATTAACAGCAGCAAGGAAATCTTCCCCATCATCAAAGATTTCACCACGTCGCTTGCCTTCTCCAGCAACATCAGGCCCTCACAAGATCTTTGTAACAAGTTCTTGGAATTCTTCTGTAACAAAATCGCCTCCATATACAGCACCTGTGACCCTCAACCAGACCCCCCTACTGTTACAACTCAACTTCACATCATGGCAGAGGAGTGAACACGTACATGGTGACCTGCCATCACCACTGTTTAAATTGCTACTTCAATGAAGGTCATCCCCTCAGGGACTCCATCTGGCCATTGCCCCCACCACACCTTCACCAAAGGACTCCTACCAATCAGTGAAGCACTAATACTCATCCTTGATGCATCCATCGACTCAGCCACTAACGGATCCTGGGCCTGGAGGAACCTGCCCCGGATTCAGGTTCGACATTGGGTCAGGCCGGCGATGGCCGCCCGCGCTAGCGGAGGAAAGAAAGAAGAAAGAAACAGCAACGCCCAACTGCGTTGGAGCAGATCTCGGAGCACCAGTCGGCAGTGAGCAATGTGGCAGCTGGGACAAGTGCCTAAATGAAGAGTGTTGGGGGGCCGCTGGTTGGCTGGGGGCCGCTTGCCGCGGCCTAGTTACGGCGGAGGGGGGCCCGGGCGACGGAGCAGACGGACTTGGTGGAGGAGCACGTGTGGTTCTACAGCCCAGTTGAGACTTTTACCTCTTAGGATGTGTGAGAGAGGACTTTTTTGGTATGAGCACCTGTTGTGCATTTTGGTTATCTGTTTGAATGCTCCCCTGTGCGCCTGGTCACAGATGATTTTGGCGGCTCGTCTATGTGAGCTGGAGCGATTGCGCTGCTACTCTGGATCCTGTCCCCTCCGTGGAGCTCCTCCCGACCTGAGCAACTGTTTCCCTATACGGTATGACAGTTAGGTGTCTTAGTTTAAATGTCCGTGGGTTGAATAATCCGACTAAGCGATTAGCGATTCTGTCAGGCCTGGAGAATTCTGGGTGTCAAATATGCTTATTGCAGGAGACACATCTTTTACATAAGGACACATACCGCATGAGCTTAAGGTGGTTCCCTAGGCAGATTTGGTCTTCAGCAACTACAAAGCATGCAGGGGTGGCGATATTGCTTTCCAGGTCCTTTTCCAGGGAGATAATAGGGAAGGTACATGAAGTACAGGGCAGGCTCCTGGCCATCAGAATAAGACTTGGGGCCTTTTCGTTCACCATTGCTTCTCTTTATGCGCCAAATGTCGAGCAGGAGGCATTTCTGAGGCAGGCGATCTCCCCAGTCCTTAACTCACCAGATGGAGCTATTTTGGTGGGAGGTGATTTTAACTTGGTAATGAATAACGAGCTTGACCGCTCGGGCCAATGCTTTGGGCAGGTGGGGGCCCTGTCGGTGGCGGGGTGCCAGTGGATGGCCGAATGTGGGTTGGAGGATGTCTGGAGAAAGTTGCATCCTACGCTTCGAGATTATTCCTTCTAATCGGCTGCAACCAGGACGTATGCTCGGCTAGATCTTTTCTTGGCCTCACAGGAATTTGTCGCCCGGGTTAGAGAGGCCACGATTGAGCCCAGAGGCCTGGCTGATTATGCCCCAATTACTGTGGAGATTGCTGTGGGGTGGGCCGAGTGAGTACCCAGAGCTGGCGTTTTAGGGATTCCCTGCTCCAGAGTGAGACAATGGTAGAGTCACTTTGACGGGCAATTACGGATTACCTTAGCTTTAATGATGATGGTAGCTCCTCAACCGAGATAGTATGGGAGGCTATGAAGGCTGTGGTGAGGGGAGAGGTGATGGCACTGTCCGCGAACGATAATAAGACAATGAGAGAGATAAGGGAGGAGCTGGAGCATAGGGTGGCTGCCCTGGAGCGCTCCCACAAGGCTACTGGCGTGCCGCGAACCTGGCGAGAAGGTGAGGCAACAGTTGAAGAGGCTGGATTGGGATAGAGCGGAATATGCGATAGCGAGACTTAAACACAAATTTTATGTTGGGAGCAATAGGTGCGGGAAGCTACTGGCACACCGATTGCGAGCACAGCGCACAGCGTCTACGATAAAACTGATCCATTCCCCTTCTGGAGTGGAGGCGGGTACGAGCAATCAGATCGCAGAGACTGTTGCGGAGTTCTACCGGGGCTTATACGCGGCTGCTGAGGGAGATGCCGCGGCTTTGGATTTATACTTAGAGGGCATATCAATTACGCCACTCGGTGAGAAGGAGGCGTCGCTGTTGGACCAGCCGATAAGGTTGGAAGAGGTTATATCGGCAATTTCCCGACTAAAAACAGGGAAGTCCCCTGGCCCTGATGGGTTCACGGCCTTATTCTATAAGACTTTCTGCGTGGAACTCGCTCCACTTTTGGTGCGCCTTTTCAACTCCTTTCGGACGACAGGAGCTCTGACACCGACTATGCTGGACGCTACTATTGTAGTTATCCATAAACCCGGTAAGGACCCAGAGGAGTGTGCCTCATATAGGCCGATCTCGCTCCTAAATATAGATGCTAAGCTATTCACTGGCACTCTTGCTACCCGTCTTAATTCCTATATGCCGGGCCTTATTGATCCGGACCAATCAGGTTTTATACCAAATCGACAATGCTGGGATAATACGAAGCGGCTCCTACACCTATTCGATAAAACAGATCGCTCCCACAGAGAGGCACTTTTTCTCTCTATCGATGCTGAAAAAGCGTTTGATAGGGTCCATTGGCCCTATCTCTTTCAGGTGTTGGAGCGATTTGGTCTGGGCCCCGTTTTCAGGTCCTGGATCAGTTGCGTATATCGGTCTCCCAGAGCGGCGGTTCGAGTTAACGGGGTGCTCTCTCTGGCCTTCCCGGTGGGACGAGGGACCAGACAGGGTTGCCCGCTTTCTCCCCTGCTATTCGCGTTATATATGGAGCCCTTCGCGCAAAGGTTGCGAGACAGCCCCTTGGTCTCTGGTGTGAGGTTCGGTGGAGACAACCATCTTATCACCCTTTACACAGATGATGTGATCCTAACTTTGGCGGAGCTTGCGACCTCACTACCAGCGCTTATGGAGATAATAGCCGAGTTTGGCCGGGTCTCAGGATTTCGGGTTAATATGCAGAAGTCGCAGGTCCTCGGTTTGTCGGTCAGACCGGATCATGAAGCAGACCTGAGAGCTAGGTACCCCTTTATTTGGTCGTCCTTGAGCCTCTCCTACTTAGGAGTTGAGCTGGCGACCTCGGCCGCTAAGACAGCGAGCTTAAATCCGTGAGGTCCAGTGGGATTTGGAATCATGGGGGAGGCATAAACTATCTTGGCTGGGTAGAGTGGCGGTGGAGAAGATGACAATTTTGCCGCGCATCCTTTATGTGTTTCAAGTACTTCCGCTGAATCCGCCCCCTAGAACGTTGGTTACCCTTCAGGCGGCGATTATGAAGTTTATATGGGAGGGGCGACCGGCGCGGCTGTCCCGACGGGCTCTGTATCGATCCAAGAGCAGGGGGGTTTGGCGAACCCTTGCCTTCAAAGATATTTTCAGGCGACCCAACTGCGCTTTCTACTAGAGTGGAATCGCCCTCTCACTGAGAAACACTGGTGCTTCATGGACCAGGCAGTAGCGGGCTCACATGTATGGAAGGAGCCTTGGCTCCGACGCCGGCATAGGGCGGCCAGACTCTATTCCTCCCCAGTCACAGGGGTTATGATGCGGACATGGGATGCAGTGGCTGTTAGGACTGGATTGACATCCTTTCCATCCCCAATGACCCCCATAGGAGCAAACCCTGACTTTGAACCTGGATTCCGACTGGAGGGTTTGAGACGTTGGTACGAGGGGGGGCTGCAAAAGGGTGGGAGGTCTCTTTGAGGAACAGGGGGTCCTGTCCTTTGAACAGATGAGGGAAGCGAATGGCTTAACGGAGGCAGATAGATTGATGTATTATCAGATTCGGCACTGGCCGATGCAGCCGGCGAATAGAGCATTAATAGATAGGCCTCTCACACCATTCGAGAAATGGCTCCTGTTAAAGAAGGATGATAGAGGAGCCATCTCAGAACTTTATCGACTTTTGCAGGGGGAACAGCGCCCACCAAAGACTAGAGGACAGATGCGTTGGGAGAGGGAGTTGGAGAGAGAGCTTTCGGACGAGGAATGGGACAGTATCTTCTACAGAATACATCACACAGCCTATAACGCAGCGGGGACGGAAACATCATATAAGGTGGCCTCCTATTGGTACTACACTCCGGCGCGTATTCACACATGGGACCCTGGTAAATCTGACTTATGCTGGAGAGGGTGCGGTGGCACGGGTACACTTGTGCACCTGCTGTGGCGCTGTCCCAACCTTCATCGCTACTGGGAGGGTATAATAGATGTGATTGACATGGCATTCCACACAAAGATCCCCAGATTTCCATCTTACATCTTGCTGGGGCTGCCTAATCCGCTTACCTTTCCCTTGAGGTCGTTGAGGGGGAGACAGATGGCCCTGGCACTTAACGCAGCCTTACAGCTGATTCTGACCATGTGGGGTACGAATATGGTCCCGACACGCAATGCGTGGCTCCAGAAGCTTTGGTTTATACTTGCCATGGAGAAACTCACATTGGCTTCGCAGCAGCGGGCGGGTGACCTGAGTGAACTATGGAAGCCATTTCTGCAGATTCTCTCTGCAGAGTTTACGGAGTTGACATGCCCCGTGTACTTAAGAGTCTTGAGGCTGACCTGAACTTTGGCTAGTATGTCGACTGAGAGATCCCCATGGGCTGTGATGTGGCGGGAGGAGAGGTGGAGTGGAAGAGTGATGGTGAGATGACACGGTCGCTGGAGGGGAGCATCGTTAAAGTGTTTATTTAATTGTATGTTTGTTTGATTATTATAAACGGCACTCGCAGTCTAAAGGATCTCCTGTTGGGGCTCGGCCTGTGGAGTTTATTGTCAACAAGAGATTTGTAGCGAGGCTCTTCGAGCCAGAACTAGAGCCTAGTCTGGTAGTCCTCTGCTAGTGGATATAGAGTGTCTACAACAGAGATGTACACTATGTATCGAACTGCGATGTACTGTGCTTATATTATATATTTGTATTTACATGTCTCAGGGCCTGATTCTAACTTTGGAGGACGGTGTTAAACCGTCCCAAAAGTGGCGGATATACCACCTACCGTATTACGAGTCCATTATATCCTATGGAACTCGTAATACGGTAGGTGGTATATCCGCCACTTTTGGGACGGTTTAACACCGTCCTCCAAAGTTAGAATCAGGCCCTCAGTGTTTAAAATAATAATAAACAGATTTGATCCATAAAATGCATTTTTAAATTGTACATGTAAATTGTACATGTGTGCACCTTACATGTCCCCCGAAAAAATTTGGGCTGCAGCAGAGGGGGCCTTAGCCCCCGAGCACCCTGGGGTTTGGCATTTCCAAAATTGCGATTTCGGGTTCAGAAATTGCAATTTTGGAAATGCAAAAAATTCGCAGATATGGGCCAACTGGCCCATAGCTGTGAATGGGGCCAGTATCGCAATTTGCGATTTGGTAATAGCATTTGCGAGTTTTAAGAAATCGCTATTACCAAATTGCAAATGTGATACATGGCACTTTGCGAGTCGGAAATAGCAATTTCTTAAAAATCGCTATTTCCGAATCGCAAAGGGCCGTGATGATACATCTGGCCCCATATCACCGGAGGACGATTATTGACCAACAGTCTCTGTCAGGACACACAAAGACTCCTAATCACCCCGCACAAACATCCCGCTAAATCCTTACTAAATTACTCCATCCCATGACGGATGACCGCCTGCAAAATTCATAAATGACTGCCAAGCAGGTGGTATTTTATACAACATTGGCAGGAACTGCTGTTATGGTGGTTCCTGTCAATGCATCTGGCTGTTTGATGCAGGGCTGGGTCAGCATAACACAACCCTGCACCAATGAATATATATTTTTTATTTTCAAAAAGAGTATCCCAAAACTGGATATTATTTTTGATTTTTTGTGGGGGAGTCATCTTCATGTTGGTGGCATGTATAATCAGTCGCTGTCCAATTTGACCTTTAAGTCCCTTTGAGAAGGACAGAGACAGCCCAGATAGCCACCTGACCCATAAACATCTCACCCACTCAATGAGTTTCATTAATCTCTAAATCACAAGAAGAAGAACATCCACCAACCAATTACAACGCATTCATCATGACCACAAAAGAATATACAATGCTAACCTAGCTCCATTTCACTCTGCCTAGAAACACACCACACACCAGCTAAACTGCTTGCTGATCAATGAGCAAAAACAAACACAGTGGTTTTGCTTCACAAAGGCAGTACACTTTTGAGTAAGTTTAGACTTTTTTTAGCACTACTTTTTGGTATTTTATGAACCCTGAGTGTAAGCTACTACTAAAAAAAAAAGAACAGTAGTAAGTCCAGCACTACACATGCTCAGCCTCTTGTACTGCATCACCCTCTCATAGAAAATAACAGAGGTAGGGGCTAAAAATAAAACCCCATAAGAAATAATCTTTAATTAAATTATTTAAAACAGTTAATTAATGTTTCAAAATAAATTAACATTTTATGATTAAATAATTATCATCATTGTAATTTTTTCAATCCATCACTTTTGATAAGTATTAATGCACAATAAATTGTTCAGGTGGGAAAAAAATTAATACAAACTACAGGAAAATTATTTTAATTTATTTTATTATATTTCTATTATTTCAAGTTTAATTCTAAGTTATTTTAATAGTGCTCTAGCATTTTTTTCTGATTTTTTCTACATTTAAAGTAACTATATAAAAGTTATTTTTCCCTAAACTTTACCATAGTAAGAATCGAAGTTCAGGACAGAGATCTCAGCATGGTAGAATGTAGGGAAAATAAAAACGTTATTTGACTCTAAAATAAATATTCCACTATAATATCCATTAATAGCTTTTACTGACACCTTCTTAATGCAAACATCTGACCTGTCCATTGCCCACTGCAACCTATGCATCCTTGGGGACAACATCTTCTTCGACAAGCCATAAATGATTCATCCACACTTCATTTTATCAGGTTTACCCTCTCATAATCTAATCTAGGTTTGTCACTGGGCCTACGCACATAGCAGTTCA
This sequence comes from Pleurodeles waltl, assembly GCF_031143425.1. Classification (NCBI taxonomy): domain Eukaryota; kingdom Metazoa; phylum Chordata; class Amphibia; order Caudata; family Salamandridae; genus Pleurodeles; species Pleurodeles waltl. Next base: position 176,787,536 of record NC_090441.1, on the reverse strand, counting down.
TACGTTAGATCCAACATTCTGCAACTCAGACATTATATGAACCAATGGAAACTCTCCACTTACCAGGCCACTCATCACCTCATCGCCTACTGACTTAAGATCCTTTAAGAATGCTCAACTAACTTATCCAATTCAGTAGCAACCTACGATTCTTAAATAAGCTGAATGTGGATGACTTTAAAATTCATCTAGACACAAGCATACAACTGGTTGCAATATACTCTGATAAGAAACTCTATGACTGAATGACCTCAGTCTGTGAAAAAAGAATCCCTATAAAAACATAAAAATGCACCAACAAGAAAAGAAAGCCCCTTGAATGAATTATCACCTAAAGAAATATACAAAGAAACCTGGCAGAAATGAAAAATCCTCTTGACAAAATGTTTCTATACACACACAATAGAATGGATAAATCAAACATTAAAAAGGCAAGGAAAATCACCATCATAATTCTCAGGCTCAAAGAAATCAGTATTAATGGTATAACTCTTGCTTGGATGGAACACGGGCTCGTGCATCGTCGATGTGGCGCAACAACATTGTTGCTACCTGGAGGTGAGGAGCGGTGGGGCGCGCCGCCCAGTCGAGAGCACGCTGGAGGGGTGGTGCCGCCCGGGCCACCTCCAGCACATCGTCATTTCTGTCGGAACAAGCCTTGCCGTGGCAGGCTTTCTCGGCTTCTCGCTCAATGGGGGAGGCTCTCCGTGCCGTTAATTTGCGGCAATACGCCGCTCCGCGGCCGACCTGGAGGTCGTGCCGCAAGTAACGCGCCTTCTACCGGCGTGGCCCGTGAACCGTGTCGCACGGATGGAGAACACCAGCGTGAGCCCAACCCAGCACTGAGCGGGGAAACGACACGCCGGCCCGTAAGAGACATCCTGCAAGGACGGCGCCAGCTGAGCTCCCTTCACTGAAATGTGGCCCCTCGCGGGTCGTGATTTGCCGTGGTGAGCCCTCTTCGTACTATAATCATCGAGGTATGCGGCCGATGTGGGTGGCTATGACCTGACCCCTCCCGATTGCCTAAAGCTGCATTGCGCCCCGCGCTCCGGTTAGTGGTTGGACCACGTAAACCGCATATCTATAAGCCCAACAAGTGACGGCCAGTAATCTCTACTGCTGCGTCCTTAGCAGACAACAGCGCCGAACTCTGCCATAAAAATCCCATCAGAGCGCTGGAGGCGAACACAGCAGTGAAATACATTAGAGCGCACACCCTGAAAACTCACTCTGGAGCGTTGTTGAGTCGCGGCACAGTCCTGTGGTATTCCTGCTCCCTGCATGGAGTGGCTTGCGGGAACGGTCTTACAAATCAACCAGCTCCAACATTGCAGGCCGCGCTGGATTATTAATCATGGCCAATTAAACGCACTGGATTAATGTGAAATGTTGTACCAGCATAAGAGGCCACAGCCACAGCCCCTGCTGCACGGTTCCTTGCCCTGTATTGGCCGGTGCTCCATCTTTAAGAGTTCGAGGTGACAAGAAGTCAGCTATCTGAGTGTGGGGAAAACGTAAAATGGTCCTGGTCGTTTATAAATGGAGTGCTTATTGGTGGCAGTTACCGAACTGTAGGGTGCATAGGCATGAGTCCTCTCTTTTGAGACACAAGATACCATGTGCGGCTGCAACATCCTTTATACTAAACAGCGGGCTGCTCCCTATCCAACTAGGCTTACAAGCTCACACCAGTACTGTAATTATTAAGATCCGTATATGATAGCAAAAGCGCCAGGCTATCATCTATTAGCAGTTTCGCTTGATGCCCGCCTTGCTCCTCATCGGCGTCCAGGTTGAACTGACAGGACACTTGACTTGGACGTATACACTGCCTCGCGTTTTCTCAACACGCTAACATCTAAGAGTTTCCGCACTTGCCAAATGGTCAAACCAAAAACCTCACGTGCACCGTTGGGCACGATGGAACATGCCACCTCATCCTCCTCAGAACCCTACGCCACCACGCAAGTGGCACTTCAGAAGCTAGAACTGACCCTACAATCACACACATCACAATTTGAAAAGATACTACAAGCCATCCTAGACACTAAAACTACTCTAGAAGCTAAGATAGGTTCGGTAACAGAAGATCTTAACATACTTCGCACTGACCAACACGCACTAGCTGATAGGGTATCAGAACTTGAAAAAGACACTGAGGTCCTCCCCCGCTCTGTGAAAGATCTTCAATCGCAGTTAGCTCACTTAACAACAGAGGTGGATTCCTTAAAACGCAGGGCTGAGGATGCAGAAGGCAGATCCCGCCGCAACAATATCCGTATGGTAGGTTTTCCCGAGCGGGCCGAGGGCCTCAGTGCTGAACTATTTATAGAGAAATGGCTTACTGATACCATTCTGAAGGACAACATCCCGAAGTTTTTTTCTGTCGAAAGGGCACACAGGATTCCCGCCAGGCCTCCCCCTCCTGGCTCACAACCACGTCCGCTTATAGTAAGACTCCTCAACTACCGTGACAGAGACCTTATCCTACAGTTATTCCGTAAATCTGGTCCGGTAAACTTCGAAGATGGTGTGATTACAGCCTATCCAGATTTTACAGCAGAAGTACAGAAGAAACGCAACTCTTTCTACCATGCTAAGGCGTGTTTCCGTAAACACAACATTAAGTACGCGCTGTTGTTCCCTGCCAGACTTCGAGTACAAGATGACACCCGCACACTCTTCTTTACTTCTCCAGGGGACGCCTGGACCTGGCTACATGCCAAGGGTCTAGCTGACCCGTTAGATACAAATGCTCTGGGAGTCAATAGACCCTCCTCCACGTTGGGTCGTAGACAGCGCAAAAAACAAGGTGCGAAGCCCTCGCCTGAACAAGCGCAAACTGAACGCTCCCGACTCCTGCGGGCCACATCCAGATTTGTTAACGCTTCACCAACTTCCTCCTCTACACAAGCAGATGCTGAGCAGGAGCAAGATCCAAACTCTGACTCAGCGGAATCCACACGTGGCCCTACCCTCACACCACGCACAGCGGACGATATTTGCTAAGCAGTTGGGTTCTACTGGTTCTTACAGAGTGAAGATAGCATCACAATTATACCACACCTCCTTCTGGGCGCCGTCGTCATCTCCCTGCTGTGCCGCGTGAATCGGATGTGCCCCTGGGCGGCACACTCTACATCACAAGCGAACAGGGCAGGGTAAACCCTAGACTTTGCAACAATGCTCCCCGACACCCCCCTACTCCATATGGACCATTCTCTTGTGCCAGCAATTGCTGGAATTGATCTTTATCTTTTGATTCAGTTGTTATTGTGTGTGGTTTTAGAGTGCACCTTTTTATTTAATCGTTGGTTCTGTCACATGCTAGTTAATCGCAAATGCAGCAGCAAACGTATATGTCATAGTAATTATAGTAACAGGATTGAAGCTCGTAATATTGTAGGTACAAGTTACCCAATCTTAGCGCGCGCATATCACAATGTTTTTGCGCCGTGGTCAGCGGACACCCATTCTCTGGAATATACGAAAATCACAAAAATATTATGGCCACTCAAACTAATCAGAGCATAGTAAAATACAAGGTGCTCACATGGAATATTAGAGGCATGGCAACTCCACGGAAGCGTCAAAGGGTTTATGCCTTTCTCAAGAGACATCAGATACACATAGCTCTATTGCAAGAGACACATCTCTCTAAAATTACGCTAGAAAACACACGTTCGAAATGGAAGGGGCAATTGCATGGCACAACTTCTTCATCATTTGCCCGTGGGGTAGCGATTTGGATCGCCCCCGGGGTCCCATTCTCGGTATCTCGCACACAATGTGACTCAAATGGTCGACACGTGATAGTTGAGGGCATACTGGATGGGTCCCCTTTAGCCCTAGTTGCACTGTACTCCCTAAATGCAGACCAACGCGATTTCCTATCCACACTTTCTACCGGCAACCTTAACGACCCTACGTCGGAATGCGTTTGGGGGGGAGACTTCAACAGTGTCTTAGACACTCAAATAGATCGATCGTTCCCCCCGCTTACCTCAGCTCCTTCCAACCGCGCCTCTCAAGCACTAGCAAGTTGGGCTTTAAATAACGGCCTGAGTGAGGTATGGAGGACGGCCCATCCCACCCAACGGGAATACTCTTATTATTCCCCTGTACACAAGTTATATACCAGAATAGATATGGTCTTTGTATCCACGGCAGTAATTCAGAAAGTGTGCGGATCTGAATACTTAGCTCGCACTATATCAGATCATAATCCTTTATGTGTAACAATAGCCTGGGGTCATATGCACACTCGCATACCAACGTGGCGTTTACAGCCGGAAGCTCTTTTAGACCCCCCCTTTCAAACAGACATAGCTAAAAAATTTACTGATTATTTCCTGCTAAATAAAAACTCGTCATCATCCCGCTCTATAGAGTGGGATGCCCATAAAGTGGTGATACGAGGACACTGCCTTGCAGCTACGGTGGGGGTGAGAAAAGCACTTACTAAAGAGCTACAAACACTAGAGGTAAAAATCCGCAACGCAGAGAATGTGGTTGTCAGAGACGAGTCCATACTAACAACACTGAACTCACTCAGGGCTGCCCATAACGAAGCAGATACTAGGCTGGGCAAACATGACTACAGACATTATATGACAAAACAGCATGCTGAAGGAGATAGATCCGGTAGACTATTAGCCTGGCTGACTCGACAGCCCTCACAACCAACGCCTATCGGCGCGATACGCCTAAACCCCGACGATATCGTTAACACTCAGTCAGGCATTAATGAAGCTTTTTTCATATATTACCGCACACTTTACACATCTCCTCCTCCTCCGCCGGAATCACACCTCACTGATATATTACAACTTGTCTCTCAAAACCAACTTATCCTCGATAATTCCCCTATTCTGGATGGCCCCATTACCATTGAAGAACTGCGCTCAGCACTAGCACAAATGGCGCGCAGTAAAACCCCCGGGTCGGATGGACTACCGGTAGAATACTTTAACTCTTATCCGAGTCATCTCCTGCCCCCGCTCGTAGAAGTGTTTAATGAGGCGTACCATAATTTACAACTGCCAGACTCTATGCGTGAAGCCTTAATAGTGGTCCCTCCAAAAGCTGGCCGAGACCCCTTGGATGTTAAATCATACAGACCGCTATCCCTCCTAAATACAGATTGCAAATTATTAGGGAAAATATTAGCGAACAGGCTCCTCCCTCACCTACCGAGTCTGATACATCAAGACCAGTCCGGCTTTATTCCTGGTAGGAGCACCTTCCTAAATATTAGGAGGCTGCTCCATATAATGCACAACAGCACAAACACCGAAGCGGTCGCCCTCTCCTTAGATATTGAAAAAGCGTTTGACACTCTAAGCTGGAATTATCTTCTTTGCACACTTAGGGCGTTCGGTTTTGGACCCGGTTTCATAAACTGGATCAAAACACTGTATTCTAAGCCCACAGCACGTGTAAAAAATGGTCGTATTATCTCTGAAGCATTTTCCATAAGCAGAGGCACCAGGCAAGGCTGCCCATTGTCCCCCTTGCTGTTTGCCATTGCCATGGAGCCATTGGCAATCAAATTACGTAGCTGCGCGCATAAGTGGGGCATCCCGGAATCTAACACCTATCATGTCATATCTTTATATGCAGATGATGCCCTGATTTATCTGCGTAATCATTCTACGTCTATGTCAGAGGTGTTGGCATTGCTGGACTCCTTTGCCCTCGCCTCTGGACTACACGTCAACTGGTCTAAGTCCAGTATTTTCCCTCTTGTCCCCATTCCGGCTGACACACATACGACACTACCGCAGTACAAACTGCCGTGGTCGCATACGACCATTAAATACCTCGGGGTGCAGATTTACCACTCTGTTATAGATCTAAAAGAGGGCAACATCGACAGAGTGGTGAGATCCACCCGCAGCTCGATACCATTCTGGAGCTCACTCCCCTTATCCCCGATGGGCCGTGTAGCAATTGCCAAGATGCTTATCCTCCTGAGGTTCCTATACTACTTCACTGCCCTTCCAGTGTGTCTGCCACGCTCTTTCTTTAGTAAATTACATTCAATGTTAACCGACTTACTCTGGGGCAAAGATAGACGTAGAGTAGCGTTGACCATAACACAACATCCGCAGGAAATGGGCGGGCTGGGCATGCCTAACCTCGAAAGATACTACGCGGCCGCTCAATTGTCGTGGCTGACTGCATGGCTGCGTGATGCCCCTTCCACTGAGGGCGTAATGCTGCAGTCATGCGTGGCCCCACAGGGGCTGCTGCTCACATTGTTATCTACCCCTCATTCCCTATCCTCGAAATATATACTGATGGAGGCAGCTCGCTTTTGTTGGCATAGATATGTCCGTGGCAAGACCCCCTTCCCCCCTTACTTACCCTTGCTACCGCTGTTTCAATTACCGGGCACCCAAATTATTTCAACACATCATAACACACGTGACATAAATATGCTGAAGGTGGGTGATCTGTACTCCAATTCCGCGTTGTACTCCTTTACGGATCTGGTGTCGGCCGGGGTGATGCATAAGGGAGCCTTTTTGACATATAGCGCCATTAAACGGCTACTAAACAAAATTTGGGGCCTCGGCAATGACGAGCCTCCTGAGTCTCCATTGCTCACTACTATCCTTACAATAGGTAGCGTAAAAGGAACCATAACTAAAATATATAATATACTATTAGCAGCAGTCTGTACCACCCTGCTGCACGCTAAGGCACGCTGGGACATGGTCCTTCCTACACCATTACCACAAAAAACCTGGTCTGCGGCTCTTGCAACGATTAAATCAATATCCCGAAATCCTCGCCTACGCTACACCCAATTCAATTATATTCACCAATCTTATTTATCCCCAGCCCGCATTCTAAGAATATACCCGAACACAACTCCTTCATGCCCAAGATGTGCTATCCCGGCAGCCGACTTTTACCACATGGTTTGGAGTTGTCACTCAATAAACTCAGCTTGGCACCGAGTTACAGACGCCACAGCAGACATCTCATCCCTCGCATTATCCCCCACACCAGAGTCCTGCTTATTAGGCATACGTCACCGTACTAAGGAAGATAAACAGACACACAGATTCATAGACTTAGCGTTTGCTGTCTTTAAACGTTTGATCGCAACACATTGGAAGGCTCCACATGTTCCATCCCACTTCGTTTGGCTGCGTGACTTACATAGTCGCTCACAGGCTGAGGCGCAGACACTCAATCTACTGCAACGCAGAGGTCTCATTGAGGTGGGCCCCGAAGTCTGGAACACTTTTGTGGTGGCAATAGAAGCGCGCGATGACTTGCACCCCCCGTGAATAGCGCACCATACACAACTCTAACAACCAGGTGGATATGGTCAGTAGGACACTTGAACTGCCTCAATTTCAATTACTGACATTGCTGACATTCTCATTATTATCCTCAAAGTATTAACTTAACACACCAGGCTGTTCTCACTGCACACAAACCTGCGCACAGGTCAAACCCAGCTCGCTTAATGCTAATCCTGTTCAGTATTCCGTTGAACACCGCAAAATGTAAATCCCTGCTTCACTCCTGTCCCCCGCTCTACACACATTTACATATATAAGATGCAATCCTTCCTCTAACGTCTCCTTACCTCCGTCTGAGGTAGTATATATTATTAATGACATCAGCCGTGCTGAGCTGCATTGTTACTCGGCAAGTATTTGTTGCACAGTATTTAAGCTGCATGTTTCTTCTTTTCTGCTTTGTTAGCAATATTTTATGTTTTGTCTATAATTTGATTTCTTCTCTTTTTTCCTACATACCAGTTAATATGCAACGAAGCTGTGCAAGTTTATATATGTAAGCAAATAATTTGTTAAATCATAAACAGCCAATGTACTGGTATGTGATTGTTATGATTAATAAACAGATTTAAAAAAAAAAATAACTCTTGCTTGGATCTCCTCTTACTCTTGTAACAGGATTAACAGGATATTGATGCCCCCTTCTCCTTGACGCCTTACAAAATTAAAACAGAACTTTCCCAATGATCTCAAATATTGTATAGATGAAACCAGTGTCAGAACTAGTCAACAGTTTGACCTGATCTGCTACAATTATACAGACTGCTCCTATCACTGCAGGACCAAAGCTGATTGGCTGATTCTAATGTGAGGTGGAATGGTGGGCAAAAAACAATGGACTGCATAGCTGCCCCGAGTAATTACCAGGGGCTGAGATTAATTAAAGCATTCCATCAATCACTTTTTTGTATTCTCCATTGTGATGCCTAAGTGCAAAGGCTATGCTCAGACATGGGCCCCATGCTCACTGTAGTGCTGGAACCAAGCTGCACCTGACTGAAGAAGCCCTTCTAGGCTGATACCGGCTGTGGGATGTTTGTGTTCGGGTTCTGAGAGGACCTAGCGGGTAGTTTGGGGTATATTGTTTTACTGGAGAAAGACTGATTCAAATATGGCTGGGTATACAGTAATCTGTGGTAGCAAGGTGGGCATTAAACAAATGAACTGTGATGCGGTCTGAGTAATTACCAGTTACTGAGATTAATGCAAACATTCCATCGATCACTTTTTTGTATTCTTCATTGTGATGATCTAAGTGTGACAAGTATGCCCAGGCCTAGGTCCCATACGCGCTGTGCCACTGGAACTCCTTTACACCAGCCTGAAGAGTCACAACCTAGGAAAATTTGGTCTTGGGTTGCTTGTTGTTCTAGTTTAGAGAGGATTTGGCTAGGCAGTTCAGGCTGGACAGTCCTTAATGGAGCAGAACCATGGCTGATTTGCATATGGCTTGGTACAATCTGAGACGGCAAGCTGGGCAAATAAATGATGTCTTGGGATTAGACCCTAAGAAATTACCAGTGGCTGACAATAATTCAAGCATTTTGTCTATCACTTGTTTGTATTCTTCACAATTAGAAGACGACAAACAAAAAGTACTCAAAGTGGAACCCCAAAGACATATGAAACTCAACAAATGTCTCAAAGCTGCCAACCATTGGTTGATATAGAACTATATTAAACCAAATGCATCAAAAACAGAAATACTCATTTGTGGCGACTGAAAAAGTGATGATCCATTAACACTCTAGCTGGAAAATCTAGGACCACCATCAAAAATATTTTTTAAAATTAAAATTTTTGAAATTGTCATGGACTCTGCACTGATAGTGAATGCCCCAATGGATAAACTAACCAAGTCAGCCTTCTACTCTATGAAGACACTCCATCACATTTTCCCCATCTTAGATTACTACAAAATTGTTCAAACAACAACATCACTTATTCTCTCACAAGTTGATTACGCAAATGGTCTATAACAAAGGATTCCTCTCTCCACTCCAGAGAATTCAGAACTCCGATGCAAGATTAAGGCCCTCATTCTGATCTTGGCGGGCGGCGGAGGCCGCCCGCCAAAGTCCCGCCGTCAGATTACCGTTCCGTGGTCGAAAGACCGCGGCGGTAATTCTGACTTTCCCGCTGGGCTGGCGGGCGGTCGCCTTCAGACCGCCCGCCAGCCCAGCGGGAAAGAGGCTTCCACGATGAAGCCGGCTCGGAATCGAGCCGGCGGAGTGGAAGCTGTGCGACGGGTGCAGTTGCACCCGTCGCGTATTTCACTGTCTGCGCAGCAGACAGTGAAATACATGTAGGGGCCCTCTTACGGGGGCCCCTGCAATGCCCATGCCAGTGGCATGGGCACTGCAGGGGCCCCCAGGGGCCCCGCGACCCCCCCTACCGCCATCCGGATCCCGGCGGTCCGACCGCCGGGATCTGGATGGCGGTAGGGGGGGTCGGAATCCCCGCGGCGGTGCAGCAAGCTGCGCCGCCACGGAGGATTCAATGGGGCGGCGGTACACTGGCGGGACCCCGCCAGTGGTGCCGGTCCGACCGCGGCTTTACCGCCGCGGTCGGAATCCCCATTGGAGCACCGCCGGCCTGTCGGCGGTGCTCCCGCGGTCCTCCGCCCTGGCGGTCAAAGACCGCCAGGGTCAGAATGACCACCTAAATGTACTTCTAAATAAATGTACTTGTAAAGATATGCATCTCCTATGCATTGAAGGCTTTTCATTGGTTACCAGTTACAAGAAGATCTTTAATGTATTATGTCTTATTCTCAAAAAATGCACAATATAGGCCTAAATTTTCTCCAGATGAATATCCCAAAATACTTCCAATCTAGGAATTTACAGTCCTGAATACCACCACAACCAATCATTTCACCTCACAAAAAGGAAACAGCTGGAGGCAATACTTTTGCTATAGAGACTGACAAATTATTGGAATTCCATCCAACAAAAAAATAAAAACTACTGACACCCGTCTGTAATTTAGAAGAATAGTTGAGAGCTGGCTATTTCTGACCTGACCCCCATGGATAATCAATCTATCTATCTATCTATCTAGCTATCTATATAGCTAGCTAGCTAGCTACCTATCTATCCATTGTTTTGCAGAGTGCTCTGTTATCCTATGGGCATCCTAGCACTGGAAAAAGAACGCCTAAGGAATAGCTGTGGACATAAAGTTCAGATTCTAAATACTAATTGTCAAATAGTAATGTCACCTTAACATGACATTTTTTTCTAAAATGGGACACACCTCAAGAATAAAGCCTGCTCTGTCATCAAACAGAAACTCTGGCCAAATTGTCAAGATCTGATGCAAGAACTCAATCAGTTCTAATTGCTGAGAGATTTTTCTCTCACCCAGTTCTCAAATAAATAAATACTTCTGTTACTTATTTTGATAAATGGCAGAACTTTCTCTGCTACATCCACGGTGCAGACAATGTACTATTTGCTAAACTATGGGGAAGCAATCGCTCTAGACATTTATGGGATGCTCTTGATGTATATTTGCAAAACACAAGCCTCCATAGGAGTCCCTTTTCCACTATCCATTCAGTTCCTATCACAGAGTTTTAGATAATGAGGATGTTGAAGTTCCATGTTTTCAAGAGTAATAACTGACGTAATTCTATGAACCATATGCAACCTGGACTCCTTTATCTCTTGATCTTTTATTATTCGCTTTCTGTAGGGGTTATTCTTTCTGGTTTCTCTGGTTTCTTTTCTTCTTTTCTCCTTTTTTTCTTTTTCTTTTTTTTTATTCCCTCCATGACATGTTATACGATGTACCTAATACTGCTTGATACTATGGACTATGATCTTACTTGATATTGTTCATATAATTTTAATCTCCATGTGTTGTTGTCATACGCTCATCTATGTTTCCCATCATGGCACGTTTATGAAGCAGATTATTATATGTTACGTGCTGTTATTCTTGTCATGGCTTTGTTTCTTGTTAAACTTTAATAAAAAACATTCTGGAAAAAAATGTCAAGATAAGATCCTATCAAGCACTCAAATACTCCAATTTTTTCTGCTATTGCCTGCTTAAGACTCCATGAAATCCAAGAAGCTTCCTTCTCAGTGGCTGTGCATGTTCTCCACCCGGCTGTGCAATACAGCTCGGTGGAGAAATGCAAAGTGCGCATGTCTGTCTGGCCAGCCCGAGACGGCCGGCCAAACAGTCATGCGCACTTATGGTGCACATACCACTCCTCCTCCAGCCCTCCGCCAGCCCCCTCCAGCCCAGCCCCGCCCTGCCCCAACCTGGTTCTCAATGAAAAATAAAATGATAACATAGTGTTATTATCATTTTTTTTTTTCACTGCTCAGAGCACTGGGGCAATGCTCCTCCGCCTTCGCGGAGGAGCCGCTGCTGTTCCTTCCACTATACTGCATAATGCCCACATAAAACAAAAAAAACTTTGTTTTATGGCCATCCAATATCTAGGATCCTGTGCATGTCCTCTTGTAAGAGTCATGTTCCAAAGTGCATGTGCTAATTTGGCTCCTGTACACACTCTGTCGTGTCTCAACCTAAAGACTATACCCCTTCCGTTTCATATATTGGCAATCGCTTACCTGCAATTTAACAATCTTCTAAGCTTCCTCTACCCAAGCTGTTCACCCCTCAAACCACTAACACTAACTCGCAGTAACTTCAGTCACGGCTTTCAGCGCTAAAAAGGGGCGGGTGCGGAGCAAGGGGGAAGAGAGGGGGAAGTGGCGAGGGGGAAGCGGGGTTACATTTACGTACCTGATCCACCGACCGCATTGCGCCACTCTCCTTTCCATCGTTGCTGCAGGCACAGGTTTCCAGTCTGCCCAGTCTGCCCTGCGCCCAATCCTGATTGGATGGGAGCGCCCAGCCAGGTCGCTCCCAGGCAGACTAGGAGCCTGTGCTGGGCTGGAGAGATGCGCATGTGTGTTTGGCAGGCCCAAGATGGCAGGCCAAACACACATGCGCTTTGAGGGAGAGTGCACTGCTAGTCACCCCCATGTCCCCGCCCCTTTCAGAATGAAAGGATAATAAACATAGTTCATTATCCTCTCGTTCTGAAATGTTTGCAGCTTCTGCTGCTGGTGGGGGGCAATGCTCCTCTGCCCTAACAGAGGAGCCACCCCTGAGTAACTTACCCCAACCCCCACTAGTGCTGATCTTTAGCCACTTCTGATTCCTCCCCAAACAAACTGAAGTAATGCATGCAAGGGTTTCTTCTAAGAGAACAAGAATAATCGCAAAACCAAAACCCATTACACCAACCACTTCCCTTGGATTCCAAAGTAGCATGCTTCAAACCATAAAGTGCTTCAAAACCTAATCAGGGATAGTAAGCGCTGTATAAATTGAATTACAGCTCAATAAAAGTCACAGTCTACATAGAATACAATAATATAACATAAAAAACATAAAAAATAAAATATGTAAATGTATAATTAATTAATTCCAGCGCATAAACGTTTGTGAAATTTTGAGAATCAGGCTGGCTCACATACTGGTTATGTTTAACTGAGTGAATACAACCTCTTTAGGATTAACTTAAGAGTGGCCAGCACGAGAGTCTTCTAAGATAACCTTAACTCCTCTGCCTTCACACATATACTGAAACCTGAACACATGTACTGTGGCTTTCGTGCAAGCACCTCACATAAACACTTCACTTTCACCACTTTCTGAATGCAAAATATGAGAATAAGCTCCGATGACAGTAAGTGCATTCTGCTAGAACAGAAGCACTTCAAGTGCTTGAGCAATTCTTTCTGTGTAAGTAGGCACCTGAACCTGGGTCTCTGGGGAGGAAGAGGGACACTGCAGCCGCTCTGCACTACGTGAGTTTGCGATTCCAGATCAAACATTAACTAGCACTTGTTTTACTTCACGAATTGCAATAAAGTGCTAAAGCTTCCCTCTGCCCCTTTTCCAGGGCACGTTATTACTGAACAAGAGGCTAAAAGTGCAGGGTGCTAATGAAGGCACACAGCCTGGGAGAGCTCTCAGTGACAAGCTGAAAAAGTTACTAAGAAACTTTTAAACTAGTGGGATTGTCTGATGACCCATGCTGTGCAGGCCCGTCTGCGATGCACACCTGAGAGGCCAGGTGGCACACTGCAGAGACCTTTTAAGGCACTGGCCAAGTGGGCTCTGCCCCGGGGCCCCAGCCTTTCAGGGAGCCCCCATATAGAGCCAGCTCTGTTCTGCAGAGTGTCCTGCCCTATGACCTTGAATAATTCTTATTCAGATTGCTTTAAATATCGTTTTCCTTTAATTGATTTTTAATGTGGATGATGTGTGAGATCTATTACTGACAATTCGCAGAAAAATGTGTTTGTTTCATGAAGCACGGGTAAAACAAAAGTTTACATATAAGAAATAAGAGGGTGTCACAGAGATTGTTTGCAGTAATGTTAGTGAGCTTGCGCTGTGTCACAATATTCAAAACACAAGTCACTATCACTGAATAATAGATGTAACACTTTAAGAATTTGGACAAATGCGTCTGTGCAAAGTCCTGGCCAAAGAGGGCATGAAAGAGCTGAAACTGGATCATCAATTCAAGGCTATTCCAAACAGGGGCCCCCAAAAGACGTTTGGCTCAGGGCCCCCAAAATCCTTAAGATGTCCCTGACACACTGCACCGGACAGCGCCACCGGCACAGTGCAATCTGAGTACATTTTATTTGCTTGGACTGAAAGCATCCAAGGGCCATTTGTAAAGATTTTTAAGACCTAACTTGTTTACTAATAGGTTGGTTCTTAATAATCCGAATCTTAGTGGGTCTGAATTACACCTTCTCATGGATATTAATGAGGCAGGTCACAAATTGCGACCTACTATGATTTGTTGCCATCATAGGGAGGTGTCTGTCAATGATTTAAATACAGCAATCTTTTCTACTGCAGCTCGCTTTCCTTAAAGAAAAACGTATAATAGTTAAATGTTTTTAAAACTTTTTTTTTTAAAAAGACAGTGATTCCATGCACCACTGCCTACTTCTACAATCTTTTTTACCATTCAGAAAGGGGAAGGGGCCCTTGGAGACCCATTCCTGTTTGGGAATGAGTTACCACTAGCTTCCAGCAGTCAGTAAACTATTAAACCGCCTGCAAAGGGAGCATCACAGATATATGGACACTATCTGTAAGGGGACATGATGGGTTAAAAAAGCGACCACTCCGCTTGTTGGGATGCATCAAGTCCTTTACAGACTGAGGACGCGCACGATCTAAATGCCCTCACTCATGACTAGTGACTGATGTAGGCATACTCAAAAAAGGCACTTGACACCTTATGTGCCCTCTATTTGTAGGGTGCACATTATTGTGTGCAAAACATGAGGTGAGACTATTAAAGCTGCCTTGATTTCCATACCTTGCCATACATGCCCCGACACTGACGCATACAGTTTCATGCGGGGTGTGCGGTGGGGGTGAGAGGTGTCATGACCACATTACACAAAGGCAAAAAGCTTCCACTCACAATGAGAGCAGTCAGGACCTGAGCAGACTGGCCAACTGACCCATGCTGTAGAGATAACATGTGAATGACAGCTGAACAGACCAATGGGGGGAGAGGGCTCGGCGAAATCTCTTCTACGGGTGTATAGCATTTTTTTTTTTTTTTCAAGAATACATGAGTCTGATTGTTCTGCTGGCGCTAACTTTACACCAAACCTAAATAGTCATGCACCTAACGGCGGACATCACATTAGGATGCACTGGTGACCCGGGACTGACCTGCAGCTCGTGGGTCCGCAGGAGGTAGCCCTTGGCGAAGAGGTAGTACAGGTTCTTTAGGAGAGAGGGGCCCGGGAGGTCCTCGTAGCCCTTCAGCCTCGCGCCCCCGGCAGGGACAGTGGCCCCCGCGGCGGTGGCCTTGGTCCTCCGAGGGCTGAGCCCGGCCCAGCAGGTGGTGGGCAGCAGCAGGGTCCCGGGGGCGGGGAGGAGGCGGCGGGCGCACAGGGCGGCCATGGCATGGACCGGGCACAGCAGCGGGGCGGGCGCTGCTGGGGCTGCGGAGTGCGCGCTGTTAACCGCGTCTGTACCCGGCCCTCCCCAGCTCCTGCCAGCAACGCGGCCAAACCCCGCCTGCAGCGGGATGTCGGAGGCACCAGCACACACGGAAGGGACTTTGTGTCATCATCAGCTGCTGGGAGGAAACCTCGGGGTTCACACCGAGGCTTTGGAAACAAGACACCGGCTGGGAAGCCACAGACGATGCGCGGCCTGACCTGTCCCTTTGTAACAGGAGATGAGGTCTTTCTTTCCGATCAGACTTTGAATTGTGAATCCAGTGTTAACGAGATGTGAAAGAGACACATTATTGGCGTGATGACGATAAGGCAGGGAATGAAGACAAGAACAGAAAGATGCGAGGTTGCAGCCAGAGCTTTTGACTTTCAATCTGGGGAACCAGGTTGACTGTCGCCGTCGGATCAACATCCCGTGATTCTGCGTCCGAGCCTAAACAATGAACGTGACCTTGTGCAACTGGCGCTCATGTAAAGCGCACCGCTGCCTTTAGGACTGGCTCGCGCTATATACAACTGCAAAACAACCACTAGCAAATGCATTAGGCTTCGCCTAGGTCAGTGGTTCCCAACCTTTTGACTTCTGTGGACCTCTACTTTATCATTACTGGAACCTTGGGGACCCCCAGTGAGTCATTACTGAAAGCTGGGGACCTAATATATCAATACTAATTAATTTTCTAAGCAGTCGCGCCCCCCCCCCCCCCCTCTGTTTTTTTGTTTCTGTGTTGTAAGCCATGTTTGTGCCTCTTGGGGGAGCAGGCGGAGGGGTTACTGGGGTGGTAGCCGGCAAGGAGCTGCTCCGTACCTATCCTACGGGTTTCACAGGAGCATTAAAGCTGCTTTAGCAGTAATACAGGGCACTGAGCTAAGAGGCAGGAGTGGATGTATTTATTTGTCCCCCACCCCCCGCATGTCTGAGCCGCCGGTGTGAACCAATGAAAAGCGAGGACGCGGTACAGGCGAAAGCTCAAGAGCTGGGAATGCCTCAGCATAAAATTCTCCGCAGCAGCGATGCTCCATGTATCCTTTCGCGCACATAGTCCCACGAAAAACATCTCTTACCCAAATCTTGTGAAGTATATGAGAGGATCTGATTATGAATTGCAATATTACCCGAGGGAAGGTGCTCATTTCCTGAACATTTTCTCCCCCCTTAGAAAACAACTGGCAAACCTGGTCCAAGCTTTTCTCTGATAATACTAGACTTGAAATGCCGGATTCGGATTGGCTGGTTACAGAATGCTCTCTGCTTTGCTTTTCACTCTCTTATCTCAAGAAGCCCAAAAGTCTAACTCTTTCCTCCTTAAATGAAGATATGACATCGGACACTACATACTGCCTTTGGTCCTTGGTGTAGCATTTATAACATGTAGCCATGATAAATAACCTCTTATCACTGCCCCAGTTAATAAATCAGACTGTTTGGCAAGAGTACAACTTAACAGAGTACAACCTTAATGGTGAACATACGCAAGTAACTGTTTGGTTGGATGTAGTCTCTTCCAATAGCATGGCATCTTCCATACTGATGTCCTTCTGAACTTAATCAATCATCACAAAATGCCTCTGGGTACATTGACCACACCTTGATGTGAGCACCATCCAACTTATCCATGGATCACCTGAAAGTGACCTCAATTATTATTATTTTTAATTTCTTTATTGACATTTTGTCTATACTCATACGTCAACATACGCATAGGAGCTATGTAAAGGCACAGTACATCATCAAGGGTGTTCGCATACAGGTGAATGCGTGATCCTTGTATATCCGTATTCTTGCAGGATTAGCCAATAAGACTCAACACAAAACAAAATATTATCACATAGCTTCAACATTACTAGGATATCCAACATAAGACACCATCTGGGCAGCGCGGTATAACACCTATAAAATAAGTGTAGTAGGATTCAGAGCTAGAGAACAAAGTGAGGGAGTGTAGGAGGCTAGACTGGCTTGTAGTGAGTACCAAGGGGTACTTACACCTTTCACCAGGCCCAGGTATCCCTTATTAGTGTATAGGGTGTCTAGCAGCTTAGGCTGATAGATAATGGTAGCTTAGCAGAGCAGCTTAGGCTGAACTAGGAGACGAGTGAAGCTCCTACAGTACCACTAGTGTCACTTGCACAATATCATAAGAAAGTACAATACACAGATATACTAAAAATAAAGGTACTTTATTTTTATGACAATATGCCAAAGAATCTCAGTGAGTACCCTCAGTATGAGGATAGCAGATATACACAAGATATATGTACACAATACCAAAAATATGCAGTATAGCAATAGAAAACAGTGCAAACAATGTATAGTTACAATAGGATGCAATGGGGACACATAGGGATAGGGGCAACACAAACCATATACTCCAAAAGTGGAATGCGAACCACGAATGGACCCCAAACCTATGTGACCTTGTAGAGGGTCGCCGGGACTGTAAGAAAGCAGTGAGAGTTAGAAAAATAGCCCACCCCAAGACCCTGAAAAGTGAGTGCAAAGTGCACTAAAGTTCCCCAAAGAGCACAGAAGTCGTGATAGGGGAATTCTGCAGGAAAGACCAACACCAGCAATGCAACAACAATGGATTTCCAGACTAGAGTACCTGTGGAACAAGGGGACCAAGTCCAAAAGTCACGATCAAGTCGAAAGTGGGCAGATGCCCAGGAAATGCCAGCTGTGGGTGCAAAGAAGCTGCTACTGGACAGTAGAAGCTGAGGATTCTGCAGGAACGACAAGGGCTAGAAACGTCCCCTTTGGAGGATGGATGTCCCACGTCGTGAAGAGTCGTGCAGAAATGTTTTCCCGCCGAAAGACCGCAAACAAGCCTTGCTAGCTGCAAGCTCGCGGTTTAGGGTTTTTGGATGCTGCTGTGGCCCAGGAGGGACCAGGATGTCGCCAATTGTTTGAGGGGACAGAGGGGGCATCCAGCAAGACAAGGAGCCCTCTCAGAAGCAAGCAGCACCCGGAGAAGTGCCAGAACAGGCACTACGAAGTGGAGTGAAACGGTGCTCACCCGAAGTTGCACAAGAGAGTCCCACGCCGCCGGAGGACAACTCAGGAGGTCGTGCAATGCAGGTTAGAGTGCCGTGGACCCAGGCTTGGCTGTGCAAAAAGGAAATCCTGGAAAAGTGCACAGGAGCCGGAGTAGCTGCAAAAGACATGGTTCCCAGCAATGCAGTCTGGCGTGGGGAGGCAAGGACTTACCTCCACCAAACTTGGACTGAAGAGTCACTGGACTGTGGGAGTCACTTGGACAGAGTTGCTGAGTTCAAGGGACCTCGCTCTTCGTGCTGAGAGGAGACCCAGAGGACCGGTGATGCAGTTCTTTGGTGCCTGCGGTAGCAGGGGGAAGATTCTGGCCACCCACGGGAGATTTCTTTGGAGCTTCTAGTGCAGAGAGGAGGCAGACCTCCCCCACAGCATGCACCACTAGGAAAACAGTCGAGAAGGCGGCAGGATCAGCGTTACAGTGTCGCAGTAGTCATCTTTGCTACTTTGTTGCAGTTTTGCAGGCTTCCAGCGCGGTCAGCAGTCGATTCCTTGGCAGAAGGTGAAGAGAGAGATGCAGAGGAACTCTGATGAGCTCTTGCATTCGTTATCTAAGGAATTCCCCAAAGCAGAGACCCTAAATAGCCAGAAAAGAGGGTTTGGCTACTTAGGAGAGAGGATAGGCTAGCAACACCCGAAGGAGCCTATCAGAAGGAGTCTCTGACGTCACCTGCTGGCCCTGGCCACTCAGAGCAGTCCAGTGTGCCAGCAGCACCTCTGTTTCCAAGATGGCAGAGGTCTGGAGCACACTGGAGGAGCTCTGGGCACCTCCGAGGGGAGGTGTAGGTCAGGGGAGTGGTCACTCCCCTTTCCTTTGTCCAGTTTTGCACCAGAGCAGGGCTGAGGGGTCCCTGAACCGGTGTAGACTGGCTTATGCAGAAATGGGCACCATCTGTGCCCATGAAAGCATTTCCAGAGGCTGGGGGAGGTTACTCCTCCCCTGCCTTAACACCTTTTTCCAAAGGGAGAGGGTGTAACACCCTCTCTCTGAGGAAGTCCTTTGTTCTGCCTTCCTGGGCCAAGCCTGGCTGGACCCAGGGAGGGCAGAAACCTGTCTGAGGGGTTGGCAGCAGCAGCAGCTGCAGTGAAACCCCTGAAAAGGCAGTTTGGCAGTACCCGGGTCTGTGCTAGAGACCCGTGGGATCATGGGATTGTGCCAACAATGCCAGGATGGCATAGAGGGGGCAATTCCATGATCATAGACATGTTACATGGCCATATTCGGAGTTGCCATTGTGAAGCTACACATAGGTAGTGACCTATGTGTAGTGCACGCGTGTAATGGTGTCCCCGCACTCACATAGTCCGGGGAATTTGCCCTGAACAATGTGGGGGCACCTTGGCTAGTGCCAGGGTGCCCACACACTAAGTAACTTAGCACCCAACCTTTACCAGGTAAAGGTTAGACATATAGGTGACTTATAAGTTACTTAAGTGCAGTGGTAAATGGCTGTGAAATAACGTGGACGTTATTTCACTCAGGCTGCAGTGGCAGGCCTGTGTAAGAATTGTCAGAGCTCCCTATGGGTGGCAAAAGAAATGCTGCAGCCCATAGGGATCTCCTGGTACCCCAATACCCTGGGTACCTCAGTACCATATACTAGGGAATTATAAGGGTGTTCCAGTATGCCAATATAAATTGGTGAAATTGGTCACTAGCCTGTTAGTGACAATTTGGAAAGAAATGAGAGAGCATAACTGTTATAAAGTCTAATACTCATCACGCTTCAATTGAAGTATAGGCTTTATTTCTTCTCCTTCAATCTGCGCCTTCCTTCATCTCCTCTCTTTCACCTCACAACATTCTAACATGCCCTCCAGTCTCTTGCCACCTCCCGACCAGTCCATTCTTATCTTTCCACAGGGTAGTGGAATATACCATTATGAACTAAGTCCTATCTGTAACGTAAATACATTGTATTACCTATAACATTAATTAACTAATGACATTTATTATTAAATAACATAATTATGAGAAACTATCAACTAATGTAATTCTCTATCTTAATGACATTGAACTAGGATATAACACATCTTCCCATTATAATAAAACAAATAACCAGATTTTATATAGTGTTATATTCAATTATACCTAAAATTATGAAATTCTAGGAACATAGGTATGAATGTTATTGATCATATTATTTAGTATAGTCCTTGTTCCAAACAGAAGATTTGGTCACACGAGTACTTGGAGTTCTCTGCACATTGTTCTGGGACCTTCTCTGTGCATGTCCACTCCGTGTGGGATTTTCACCTTGTTTTACAGCGGTGACTGGATTCACATATTTTGTAATTCTGTCCATGCTCCAGCATTGTCCATTTGTCAGAACCACCACATTGTTTTTTACCTTAGAAATGCAAAAGGGGCCCATGAATTTAGACTCTTTTACTCCTACTTTTGAATAACCTATCGGGTTCCTGATCATTACCTGGTCCCCTACCTTCCAGCATTGCTTTTTTACACCAAATTTGGTATTGTACCTCTTTTTATATTTTTCCTGGTGTTTTGATATGTTCGCAAAATCATATGATGAAGTATTATCGCACCGCCTTCCCCCACCCAACCACGATGGGTAGAATTTAGTACACGGTTCCCTCCCTCGTAACGCTGAGAAGGGTGATATTTTGGTAATTGAGTTGGGAGTGGTATGATAAGCCCATAACATTTCCCTAATGGCATTTTCCACATTCAATCTGTTAATGCTTGCTAATTGGATACATTCCTTTACCTTTTGATTGGCTCGTTCTACTAATCCACTGGCTCTGGGGCAATATAAAGCTGTAGTGTGATGCTTTATCCCAAGAGAATTCAAAAATTGTTTCATCGAGCTTGACGTCAATTGGACTCCGTTGTCAGTTATAAGAACCTCTGGAATTCCCTCTACACTAAATACATTTTTCAGGAAATTAATGACTGACTCAGTGGTAATTTGGTTAACCAGTTTAGTAGTGATCCAATGTGATTGGTAATCTATGAGAATTATAGCAAATCTTGTTGGAAGCCCAGTATAGTTAAGAGGACCGATGATGTCCAAGGCTAATTTAATCCATGGCTTGATAGGAATCTGTACTGGCGATATGGGTGTTTTGCGTATTATTTTGGATTTGTCGCTTAAAGCACAAATGGAACATTCTTTTACTTTGTTCTCAATCATAGAATCCATATTCGGGAACCAGAATCTTTCTCTAACTCTGGCCTTAGTTAGACTCCTCCCTAGGTGGCCTTCATGAGCAAGTTTTATAATCTTTTGTTTGAGTTCCTGAGGGGGTATAATTTTATCATTCCTAAGAACATAATTGTCTTTTTCGTTAATTTCTAATCTAACCTCCCAAAAGTCTTTGATGGTGTCTTCTAGGTCTTTTTTTCCTAAGGGCCAACCTTCTTTTGCTTTCGATCTCAACAGAGTTAAGGTATCATCTTGTTGGCAAGCTAAGTTCCATTCCTCATCACTAATGGAGGGTAAGTCTATTGACAAAATGGGGTATTCCGTAGTATCGAACGTTTCCATACAGTTCACCGGAGTTCTTGAAAGGAAATCTGCTGCATAATTTTTATCTCCTGGTAAATATTCAACCGTAAAATAGAAGTTTTCCAGAGCTAGAATCCATCTAGCTATCCGGGGCGTGCTATTATTGAACCCCTTGGTGGAGAATACATATACTAATGGTTTATGGTCAGTGCGTAGGGTGAACTGAGTGCCCCATAGGAAGAATTTAAAATGTTTTACGGCCCAGAAACATGCAAGGGTTTCTCTCTCGATGACCGAATAATTGGCTTCAGCTTTGTTCAAGGTCCTAGATGCGAACGCTACAATTCTCTCCTTGCCATCTATGATTTGTGATAAAGTGCCCCCCAGACCCAACTTGCTGGCATCAGTTGTGAGAAAGGTTTTTCTATTATGGTCGAAATTACATAAGTATGGAGCATTCACAATGGCAGTTTTGATTTCCTTAAATGCATTATTATGGCATTCGTTCCATTTGAAAGGAACATGGTTTTTCAATAGTTCTCTAAGATCTGACGAGACAGAAGAGACATTTTTTACATATTTCGCCATAAATTCAGCAAGACCCAAAAAGGACTTTAATTCATCCTTGTTTTTTGGAGCTTTGGTGTTCCTTACTGCGTCAACAAGGGAAAATTTAGGCTTGAAGCCATCTTTTGAAATGACGTGCCCTAAGTACTCCACTGAGTTTACCTTCAACCAGCACTTTTCTTGCTTTAGGGTAAGACCCGCTGTTTTGAGTTTACCAAGAACGATTCTAAGGTTTTTGTCATGTTCGTTCTCTGTTGATCCATATATAAGTATATCGTCTTGGAAACAGAGAGTATTAGGTACCTTACCTAGAATATTCTGCATAATGTTTTGGAAAACTGCCGCAGCAGATGCCAGGCCAAAAGGCATTCTATTAAACATGTAGGATCCAAATGGAGTAGTGAACGCTGTGAGCCATTTTGAATCAGGGTGTAATTCTACTTGATGGTAAGCACTAGAAAGGTCTAACACTGAGAAGCATGATGCCTCCCCTATAGTGCTTAGTACTTCATGTATTCTTGGGAGTAGGTGCCTTTCCACCAAGATATTTTTGTTTAAATCTCTTAAATCCACACATATTCTAATATCGTTGCAATTACTCTTTTTGGCCACCACAATGGGGGCCAACCATTCCGAGCACTCAATGGGTTGAATAATTCCTTGCGATTCTAATTTCTTTAATTCTTTTTTTACAGATTGCCTCAGTAGGTGTGGAATTGGTCTGGCTTTATGTACAATGGGTTTATTTTTGGGTTTGAGTTTGATTTTATGTTGAAATTTTTTTAATAGACCTAGTTTATTGCAAAAAATTTCGGGGAACTCTTGAATGAATGCTTCCCCAGAATTAACATTCTCGATGCACATAACTTGTTCAGGATTATTAGGATACAGTTTTATTCCCAGTTCCTTTTGATGTTGCCAACCAAGTAAGTTGGAACCTTCCTCTACGACATCAATTTTACCAACCGTGGACCTATTTTTGAATGAAATAATACTTTTAAACATGCCTTTCAAGATGATCGTGTCTTTATTGTAACCTTTCGGGCTGATATCTGGATTTTGGAGCTCTATTACGTTGCTTTTTTGAATCTTGTTAAAGTCTGCAGTACTTATTATGGTGAATGGTAAACAAGAGTCAGCGTACCCTTTTATTCTTTCCTCATTAATCACAATTGTGCACACC
The DNA here is from genome assembly GCF_031143425.1 of Pleurodeles waltl. Classification (NCBI taxonomy): domain Eukaryota; kingdom Metazoa; phylum Chordata; class Amphibia; order Caudata; family Salamandridae; genus Pleurodeles; species Pleurodeles waltl. The sequence continues at coordinate 176,763,897 of NC_090441.1, read as the reverse complement.
GGGTATTGGGTGTTGATTTTATCATCTGTGTTCACTTGCAGTATAATTTTTTTAATTAACTGTGGTAGTTCTTCAGATTTTTTGCTATCCCCATGTTTTGAATTGTCTTTACATACCCTCGCGAAATGGCCTTTTTTGTTGCACCTTCTGCAGATTGCAGATCTCGCCTGACAAGAGATGGAATTAGCAAGGTGATTGTCACTTCCACAACGGAAGCATGTTAAATTCATTCTGTTACTACTATTCCTTTGGGGTTATTTCTCACTACCTTTAATTAAAAATTTTTTATCCTCTCTTACATCTTCCATTACCTCATTTATATGTGCCTCTGGGGGAGGGGAATTAATCTCCTGCAAACAAATTGCAGTGTGTTCGATTGATTTTGCTAATTCAATTGCTTCCATTAAACCTGGTTGTTTCTGTAGAAGCTTTTCTTGTATTTTAATGTTATTAGTGCAACAAACTAATTGATCTCTAATTAAAGAGTCGTTTAGATCTCCGAACTCGCATAAAGTGGTTAATCCTCTTAAAGCCAGAATATAATTCGTCACACTTTCCTGTTTGCCTTGGCATCGTGAAAAAAATTTATGTCGCTCTAGAACTACGTTGATTCTGTCTCCAAATTGCTTTTCTAGTTTAGAATATGTGGTAACGTATTCATCTTGGGCTTGACCCTCAATGAAAATTGGATCAGGAAGAGATTCATATATTTTTCTTCCATGAGTTCCCAAATTGTGAAGTAAAATATGCTGCTTCCTAATGGGGTTGAATTTATCCCCCCTGATTGCAATTAGGTAAGTTTCAAAAATCTTAAACCAATCTTTCCAGGGTATGTTTGGCTCACCCATCTCATTCAAAAAAGGGATTGGTTGGGACATTCCAGCTGCCGCCATTGTACTGGGTTAATAAAGCCAAATTACAATAAGTTATATTCTAAATAAGTATTTCAATGAGAGGCAAAAATATCACAATTACGTTAAACGTTACTTTTTTTTTTTTAAGCAAATAAATTAAAGCTATGCATAGAAATCAATAATGTGCTGCCGTCCATTCAAACTTTAAGTAAATTGCAATAATTGGAGACTATAAGAACAATGTCCAATGCTGACGGTGTCATACGATGTTGTGCCTGTCCACATGGGTTTTTTGACAGGCGAGAATGCTGTGCCTGTCAGCGTAATACTTACATGTAAATTGTATGTTCAACAATATGGAGATCCACTTCCCAATAGAAATATTTAACAGTACATAACCTCACCTAGAAATGTTTGACAGTCTAAGATTTTTAGACAGGAACTGTAAGTGCTGTGCCTGTCAGCGTAGAAGTACGTTGTGCAGGTCGGCTCTGAATGTTTATCAACGAGAAAACCACGCGGTGTCAGCACGCTCCGGCCGTGATTGAACAGCTGAGATTCCCGATTGTGCGTAGCCGATTCTAGTCAGAAGCGTCTTCTTCGCCCCAGAAATTAAATTTCCCTTCGCTGTGTGGAGCACCGATCAACTGTGTAAACACCTAAACAAAATTCTTGAGGTTCTAGCCTCTAAGCGGCTCACAGCGGCTGCCGAACTTCAGTGGGATCACCTCGCTGTGTCAGCAGTTCCTCGAGCACCGATCAGCTGTGTGATGTAAATACGTTGTGGAAATTCTTGAGATTCCTGCCTGTGTGCGACTCGCAGTAGCCGCCAAACTTCAGTGAGATCACCTCACTGTGTTAACAGTTCCTCAAGCACTGATCAGCTGTGTAACGAAAATACGTTTGAGGAAATTCCTGAGATTCCCGTCTGTGCGCGCCTCGCAGCAGCCACCTAATTTTAGTCAGAGGCGTCCCCGTCTATGTCAACACTCAATGCCCTGAAACTTATTCATGCGTGTTACCGATCAGTTGTGAAAATTCTGCTTGCGCGCTGCCTTATGTCCTATGAATATATGTCAGCGGTGTTCCTCATGCTGATGTCTGTACGTATTCTCAAGCAGTTCCAAGCCCTTATATAAGATAGACCGAAGGTCACAGGATAGGTGGTAATGCTACCAACCTGAAAAGGGGTGAAGGAGAATGTGCCCCCTTACGCACTCCTCGTCGCCAATGTTATAAAGTCCAATACTCGTCACGCTTCAATTGAAGTATAGGCTTTATTTCTTCTCCTTCAATCTGCACCTTCCTTCATCTCCTCTCTTTCACCTCACAACATTCTAACATGCCCTCCAGTCTCTTGCCACCTCCCGACCAGTCCATTCTTATCTTTCCACAGGGGAGTGGAATATACCATTATGAACTAAGTCCTATCTGTAACGTAAATACATTATATTACCTATAACATTAATTAACTAATGACATTTATTATTAAATAACATAATTATGAGAAACTATCAACTAATGTAATTCTCTATCTTAATGACATTGAACTAGGATATAACAATAACCACTGAGGTTCTGGTTAGCAGATCCTCAGTGAGACAGTTAGGCACCACACAGGGAACACATACATATAGGTCACAAACTTATGAGCACTGGGGTCCTGGCTAGCAGGGTCCCAGTGACACATAACAAACATACTGAAAACATAGGGTTCTCACTATGAGCACTGGGCCCTGGCTAGCAGGATCCCAGTGAGACAGTGAAAACACCCTGACATACACTCACAAACAGGCCAAAAGTGGGGGTAACAAGGCTAGAAAAAGGCTACTTTCTCACACAACCCCCCGCCCCCAAACGAAGGACAATAAGGCTAACCTTGGCCAGTTGAGACTTTATTATCTAAGAGGTGATAAGTAGAGAGTAGCTCTGCAATAGACTGGTTACTCCCTGTATCATCCACTATATGGTTACTTCCCTGTGGGGATGTAAACCACCCTGTTTGAAGTTGTTTAGCTAAGCAACAATGTGAAGATGTATTTTCAGAGTTTCTATCAGTAAGTTTTAGTTTAAAGCAGTGGGAATTGTCCACTGAACCTATTTGTAGTGCTGGAAATGCCAGAATAAAGCCATAGCTGGGCAAATACTTTGTCCATATGGCTGGAAGAGAGAACAGGGATGCTGTTTCTCTTGAGGTGGAGCAGGGCAGGGATGCTGTCCTATGAGCTCCACACTAGCGCAGGGATGCTGTCCTAAGTGTTGTGAGGCAGTGCAGGGTTTCTGCACTAAAGTTTCTCTCGGAGGGTTGGAGGGATGCTCCATGTTAACCAAAATGGTGCTCTTTTTCTCACCAATGTTAGTTATCCCACAGAGAGGTACTTCTGCCTCAGGGAGTACAGCTTTGCCAGCTGATGATTCCCTTGGAACAGGTGCCACCCCAGGAGAGGTTTCTCCCACCACAGGAATGATATCCTGATTGGCAGGGTGGTTAGGGGATACTGTGATACCCTTTTTACTTGTTGTTGGAGAGGGATCCTGAGTTTTCAGGCCTTCTCTCCTTTGCTTTTTCATTTCAGTAGAAATGAGAGGGAACAATTCCTCTGGGATGGCCAGCATGGCTGCATGGGCATAAAACTCTACATCAGCCCAACCTGAGGCCTCTAGGTCATTACCTAAGAGACAGTCTACAGGTAAGCTAGGTGATACTACCACCTGCTTAGGACCAGTAACTCCACCCCAACTAAACTGAATTATAGCTAAGGGAAGAAACTTAGTGGAGTTATGGACATCAATAATCTTATACTGTTGTCCAATGATGTGTTGTCCAGGATGCACTAGGTTTTCAGTCACCAAAGTGATACTGGCACCTGTGTCCCTGTAGGCCAAGGCCTCAACACCATTTATTGAAACTGTCTGCCTGTGCTTATCCATTGTAAGGGGACAAGCAGCTAGTGTGGCAAGGCCAATGCCACTAGGTGTGACAGAAACTGTCTTGGGACTAACTACCCCAGTTTCTATTATGGACCCATAAGTGAACCGAACTACACCCTTAACTTGACTGTTGCCAGCAGTCCCACCACTAGTACCACTACTGCTAGGGGCACTAGAGCTTGATGTATTAGTGGTGGTAGGCTCAGGGGGTTTACCTGGACAGGACTTATCCCCTGGCCTATGGCCTCTGTTTTTACACACAAAGCACCAAGGCTTTTTAAATTGTGTAGGTTGAGAAGAAGAGGAAGAATTTGTTTTATCCCCACCCCCTGAAGAGTGTTTAAGATTTGAAGAAGGATCTTTGGTTTTACCCTTATCCCCATGCTTATCTTGAGATTTCTCACCATCTTTCTTCTTGATATCCTTGTCACCACCTGTATGAACTTTTCTGTTCACTCTTGTTCTGACCCATTTGTCTGCCTTCTTTCCCAATTCTTGGGGAGAGGTCAGATCTGAGTCCACTAGATACTGGTGCAACAAATCAGACACACAATTATTAAGAATATGCTCTCTCAAGATTAAGTTACACAGGCTTTCATAATCAGTAACTTTACTGCCATGTAACCACCCCTCCAAGGCCTTCACTGAATGGTCAACAAAGTCTACCCAGTCTTGTGAAGACTCCTTTTTGGTTTCTCTGAACTTCATCCTGTACTGTTCAGTGGTTAAGCCATAACCATCTAGGAGTGCATTCGTAAGAACTTTGAAATCATTGGCTTCACTTTCTTTCATAGTAAGGAGCCTATCCCTACCTTTTCCACTAAATGATAGCCATAGGATAGCAGCCCACTGCCTTTGAGGGACATCCTGTAGAACACAGGCCCTCTCAAGTGCAGCAAACCACTTGTTAATGTCATCCCCCTCCTTGTAAGGGGGAACTATCTTGTGCAGATTCCTAGAATCATGCTCTCTTGCAGGATGCCTATTTGGAATACTGCTGCTGCCACCATGGGTTTCCAACCCAATTTTCTGTCTTTCTCTTTCAATTTCTAAGGACTGCCTATCTAAATCCAGCTGTTGCTTCTTGAGCTTCAGCCTGGATTGTTCCACTCTCAATCTATTGAGCTCCCTTTCTAACATTCTATCATCAGGGTGGGTGGGTGGGGCATGCCTTGAAACAGAAGTATGGTGAGAATGAACAGAAGGAGACCTGTCCCTAACAGATGGCACCCTAACAGCTTGGCTAACAGAAACAGCACTTCTACTATGATGAGAAGGAATACTCTTACTGTGATGTGATACAACACTATCAGTGTGATGTGACTCTACATCAGTACCAACTATGCTAGGTTGTCTGCTAATGGGCAGGCTAGGAAGTTTCCCTTCTAAATCTTTTGCTAGGGGTGCCCCAGGGTCAGATTGGGAACCATCAGCTAATTTCTCAACAGAAGTGCCACCTCTGGCCTTATCCTGTTCAACAAGCATATTAACCAACAGTTCTCCAGAGGGATTCTTCCCTTCACTTAAACCTCTTTCTATGCAGAGACTCCTTGCTCCTTTCCAGCTAAGGTGATCATAAGCAAGTTTGAACAGATCAACAGTTTGGCCTGTGCCAGACATTTTAGAAAGTGTTTAAGTGATAGAAAAAGTGAGAAAAAAGTTTTTCAGAACTTTTTGAAAGACAGAAAAAAACTTTAAAAACTTTTGAAGAACTTTTTAGAAAGTTTAGAAGTACTTTTCAGCACTTAGCAAAGAAGTGAAAGGAGAAAAGCAAAACTTTTTGGTTAGGTGTACATACACTGAACTTGTTTTGTATATTTTTCTCTTATGAAAAGTACAATGACAAAAGTGGTAAGTAGTTGCAAAGTACTTATCCCACCGCTGCACAACCAATGTAGGAGGCTCGACTGGCTTGTAGTGAGTACCAAGGGGTACTTACACCTTACACCAGGCCCAGGTATCCCTTATTAGTGTATAGGGTGTCTAGCAGCTTAGGCTGATAGATAATGGTAGCTTAGTAGAGCAGCTTAGGCTGAACTAGGAGACGAGTGAAGCTCCTACAGTACCACTAGTGTCACTTGCACAATATCATAAGAAAATACAATACACAGATATACTAAAAATAAAGGTACTTTATTTTTATGACAATATGCCAAAGTATCTCAGTGAGTACCCTCAGTATGAGGATAGAAGATATACACAAGATATATGTACACAATACCAAAAATATGCAGTATAGCAATAGAAAACAGTGCAAACAATGTATAGTTACAATAGGATGCAATGGGGGCACATAGGAATAGGGGCAACACAAACCATATACTCCAAAAGTGGAATGCGAACCACGAATAGACCCCAAACCTATCTGACCTTGTAGAGGGTCGCCGGGACTGTAAGAAAACAGTGAGGGTTAGAAAAATAGCCCACCCCAAGACCCTGAAAAGTGAGTGCAAAGTGCACTAAAGTTCCCCAAAGAGCACAGAAGTCATGATAGGGGAATTCTGCAGGAAAGACCAACACCAGCAATGCAACAACAATGGATTTCCAGACTAGAGTACCTGTGGAACAAGGGGACCAAGTCCAAAAGTCACGATCAAGTCAAGAGTGGGCAGATGCCCAGGAAATGCCAGCTGTGGGTGCAAAGAAGCTGCTACTGGACAGTAGAAGCTGAGGATTCTGCAAGAACGACAAGGGCTAGAAACTTCCCCTTTGGAGGATGGATGTCCCACGTCGTGAAGAGTCGTGCAGAAATGTTTTCCCGCCGAAAGACCGCAAACAAGCCTTGCTAGCTGCAAGCTCACGGTTTAGGGTTTTTGGATGCTGCTGTGGCCCAGGAGGGACCAGGATGTCGCCAATTGCGTGAGGGGACAGAGGGGGCGTCCAGCAAGACAAGGAGCCCTCTCAGAAGCAAGCAGCACCTGGAGAAGTGCCGGAACAGGCACTACAAAGTGGACTGAAACGGTGCTCACCTGAAGTTGCACAAGAGAGTCCCACGCCGCCGGAGGACAACTCAGGAGGTCGTGCAATGCAGGTTAGAGTGCCGTGGACCCAGGCTTGGCTGTGCACAAAGGAAATCCTGGAAAAGTGCACAGGAGCCGGAGTAGCTGCAAAAGACGCGTTCCCAGCAATGCAGTCTGGCGTGGGGAGGCAAGGACTTACCTCCACCAAACTTGGACTGAAGAGTCACTGGACTGTGGGAGTCACTTGGACAGAGTTGCTGAGTTCAAGGGACCTCGCTCGTCATGCTGAGAGGAGACCCAGAGGACCGGTGATGCAGTTCTTTGGTGCCTGCGGTTGCAGGGGGAAGATTCCATCGACCCACGGGAGATTTCTTCGGAGCTTCTAGTGCAGAGAGGAGGCAGACTACCCCCACAGCATGCACCACCAGGAAAACAGTTGAGAAGGTGGCAGGATCAGCGTTACAGTGTCGCAGTAGTCGTCTTTGCTACTTTGTTGCAGTTTTGCAGGCTTCCAGCGCAGTCAGCAGTCGATTCCTTGGCAGAAGGTGAAGAGAGAGATGCAGAGGAACTCTGATGAGCTCTTGCATTCATTATCTAAGGAATTCCCCAAAGCAGAGACCCTAAATAGCCAGAAAAGAGGGTTTGGCTACTTAGGAGAGAGGATAGGCTAGCAACATCTGAAGGAGCCTATCAGAAGGAGTCTCTGACGTCACCTGCTGGCCCTGGCCACTCAGAGCAGTCCAGTGTGCCAGCATCACCTCTGTTTCCAAGATGGCAGAGGTCTGGAGCACACTGGAGGAGCTCTGGGCACCTCCGAGGGGAGGTGCAGGTCAGGGGAGTGGTCACTCCCCTTTCCTTTGTCCAGTTTTGCACCAGAGCAGGGCTGAGGGGTCCCTGAACCGGTGTAGACTGGCTTATGCAGAAATGGGCACCATCTGTGCCCATGAAAGCATTTCCAGAGGCTGGGGGAGGTTACTCCTCCCCTGCCTTAACACCTTTTTCCAAAGGTAGAGGGTGTAACACCCTCTCTCTGAGGAAGTCCTTTGTTCTGCCTTCCTGGGCCAAGCCTGGCTGGACCCCAGGAGGGCAGAAACCTGTCTGAGGGGTTGGCAGCAGCAGCAGCTGCAGTGAAACCCCTGAAAAGGCAGTTTGGCAGTACCCGGGTCTGTGCTAGAGACCCGTGGGATCATGGGATTGTGCCAACAATGCCAGGAGGGCATAGAGGGGGCAATTCCATGATCATAGACATGTTACATGGCCATATTCGGAGTTACCATTGTGAAGCTACACATAGGTAGTGACCTATGTGTAGTGCACGTGTGTAATGGTGTCCCCGCACTCACAAAGTCCGGGGAATTTGCCCTGAACAATGTGGGGGCACCTTGGCTAGTGCCAGGGTGCCCACACACTAAGTAACTTAGCACCCAACCTTTACCAGGTAAAGGTTAGACATATAGGTGACTTATAAGTTTCTTAAGTGCAGTGGTAAATGGCTGTGAAATAACGTGGACGTTATTTCACTCAGGCTGCAGTGGCAGGCCTGTGTAAAAATTGTCAGAGCTCCCTATGGGTGGCAAAAGAAATGCTGCAGCCCATAGGGATCTCCTGGAACCCCAATACCCTGGGTACCTCAGTACCATATACTAGGGAATTATAAGGGTGTTCCAGTATGCCAATATAAATTGGTGAAATTGGTCACTAGCCTGTTAGTGACAATTTGGAAAGAAATGAGAGAGCATAACCACTGAGGTTCTGGTTAGCAGATCCTCAGTGAGACAGTTAGGCACAACACAGGGAACACATACATATAGTCACAAACTTATGAGCACTGGGGTCCTGGCTAGCAGGGTCCCAGTGACACATAACAAACATACTGAAAACATAGGGTTCTCACTATGAGCACTGGGCCCTGGCTAGCAGGATCCCAGTGAGACAGTGAAAACACCCTGACATACACTCACAAACAGGCCAAAAGTGGGGGTAACAAGGCTAGAAAGAGGCTACTTTCTCACAGGGAGAGGGGGGGTCTACTTGCTGAAGGGGAACCCCGGGGTTAGGAAAGTATTCCCAGATAAAGGATTGCTCCTATCGGGGTTGTGCATAGTTATAGTAATGGTCATTCTAAACCCTCAGAGGGGAACATACATAATCATCAAAATGTAAGCAGTGCCGATCGTGTCGGAATGTCAAAGTGTCAGACGTCCGCTGGTGGGGGAGACCTATTATACAGACGGATATCGTAAAGATCCCATGTCGTAATGGCGGTGTCACCACCACGTTGCCGGCAGTCAGTAGCCATGGCTTTAGCTTCAGCTAAAACCCATTTGTGAGTAACTCGCAGCCAGTAATCTATTTTAGGGGGCTGAGGTTCCTTCCAGTGCATGGCGATTAGGCGCTTATAGAGCACTGTCGCAAGATCAGTGAATTTCAAGTAATATTTCTTGCGTTTTGTTCGAGGTAATATTCCGAGAAGACAAATAGGTGGGGTTAATGGGATAGCGATCTCTACAATCTCGGATATCTGTGTCATAACCTCCATCCAAGCCTGCAACAGTGGTGGGCATTCCCATACCATGTGTATAAAAGTGGCAAATTCAAGGTTACATCTAGGACACATCCCTGGAAACATTTTATTTGAATCAGTAGGGTGTAAGGTATGCCTGGTGAACATAATTAAAATGTGTATATTTCAGACGTGCATTCCGAGAAATCTGCTTAACCCGCATGAGGGTCATATCCCATTGTGCGTGGTCAGCTCTGTATTTAGGGAGTCCTCCCAATGTACTTTGTTCTGAGATGGTGGGCTACCTTTACCATGAAAAAGTGCCTTTTATAGGGCCGATATAGCTCTACGGTCTAAGCGATGTGTAAGGATACACTGTAGCCCTGCATGTACCTGAGGCTTAGATGTTCCAGGGAGCCATGTGTTAACAATTCTCAGCTGATCAAGCAAGAAAGAGGCCCACACCCACGTCATGTTGCTCCTGAAGGTCCAGGAAGGAGAGCAGGGCACCATCCTGATACAAATCGCCTAAGTGTATTAGTCTAGCCTCCCTCCATGGGACAGAGTTATGCATGTCCAATAAATCCTGCATGACCGGTAAATCCCATAAAGGTAACTTCAGCGCTTAAGGAAGTGGTGCCCGTCGGACGTTAATGTAGCGTGTCCAGATGAGCTTGGCCGTGTACAGCAGCAATCCAGGTTGTAGCCCCGCTCATCCGGGGAAAAAAGCCATGGCAGGAAAATTGTCATGCCACAGATTAGCTTGTATTAAGCCCACCTCCCCGCTCCAGTATCCGCTAGCCAGCGCATAGGCCATTGTAGCTGCGCTGCACCAAATTAAAGTTCAAAATCAGAAACTCCCAGGCCGCACTCCGAACAAGGCCGTTGTAGGATCATCAAAGAGGTTCTCTTACGTGCCGATCCCCATACCAGGGCCATCTCCAAACTCCGTAAAGAGTGGAAGAAAGACCTGGGCAGAATCACTAGAAGAGCAGCAAAGAGATATAACAAGCGCAGGAGCACTAGCATCTTAATTATTGATTATTGATGCTCTACCCATGGGAGACAAGGGTAAGTGCGTCCAGAAGTGCATTGACTGTCGCATAGATGACAATGCCCGCTCATGATTACCCCCCACCAAGTCCCTGGATGAGTGAAAAACATCAACTCCTAAATACCGGAAGGTATCAAAGGCCCAGGGGAGGGGTCCTCCCTATAATTGGTCACGATAATCTATTGCCACTTTCCTTAGTGGGAATATACAGGATTTTCCCCAATTTATCTTTAGGCTAGCAACCTCCCCAAACTGCATAAGTAAGTCATATAAGTGTGGTAATGTTGCAGCGTGTTCCCATAAGTATACAAGGACATTGTCAAAATACAATGAGACAATGTGCCATATGGGTTCCATCGCAATGCCACATTCCGTGCCCCGTGTGCGGAGTGCTACAGCCAGTGGTTCCATGGTCATTGCAAACAGGACCAGTGATAGGGAGCAACCTTGTTGGGTGCCCCGTCCTATGGGGAAGGAACGTGAAATGTAGTGGCCTGTGCTAACGTGCGCTCTGGGAAATGTGTATAGTAACTTAACCAATTTAATGAAATTGGGTCCTATACTGAAAGCCCTGGGAGTTTGTAGCAGATATTCCCAACCTAGCGCATCAAATGCTTTCTCAAAATCTAATGATACAGGTATCTATTGATACAGGTAGACCCTCTTCTTCAGATAGGGCTTCCACGATATGACACAGCCGTCTAATGTTGGAGTGCGTGACCCTCCCCGGGACAAAACCAATCTGGTCATCGTGAATAAGTGTAGTCATTGTAGCAAGAAGCCTGTCCGTAAGGATTTTGCTTAATATCTTATCATTTAGATTTAGCATTGACAATGGTCTATAGGAGCTCACCTCTAATGGGTACTTACCAGGCTTTGGCAGCACAATGATCAAGGCTTCTCGGAGCGATTCAGGCAGAATACCGCCCTGATGCGCCTCACTATAGACTTCAAGGAAACGAGGGACTGAAGAGGATCCGAAGGTCGAATAGTATTCAACAGGAAACCCATCAGTGCCTGGTGTTTTACCCCTCGCCATTTGCTGAATTGCCAAAGTGACTTCCTTTCGTTGGAGGAGCCGCTCTAACTCCTGCTGTTGCTCTGTGGACAGGGTGGGAAGCAAGCCTGCATGGAGCCAAACAGACACTGCGGAAGGAGTGGGAGCTACTGGGGCAGTGTTTAATTGTTCGTAGTATTTAGTGAATACTTCATTGATGTCTGCCTTAGTGTTCTGGATAGGCCTCATGTGGTCACATATGGCTCCTGTCATGGATCTAGCCATATCCGTTTTCAGCAGCCATGCTAATATACGCCCTGGATTGTCACCGTCTGTGTTTTGACAGGCCACATAAGATTTATAATCTAGGTCATCTAGTCTATCGAGTTCTTCCCAGTAGTGGTGGCGCTGGGCCACCAGTTTCAGGCACACACTCGGTGTGGTGACTGCCTACATCGCTAATGAACGCAACGGTTGCTCTGATTCCAGTACTTTGTGTATAAGTGTGGAGTGTACCCCCCATGCTGTAGCAATACAATATCCCCGCATGACCACTTTCAGGGCCTCACATTCCACTCCTTTAGATGCCCCCATTCCTGAGTTTTCCTGAAAATAAGCAGAAATGGCTGTTGCTAATGTGGTGCAGTATATCGTGTCATGTAGAGCCTCAACTCACAGGTGCCATGAGAGTATTACTGGTCGTGGCCTTCCCCAATGAAACGTGACCTTAAGCAGGCTATAGTCCGATAAAGTTCTGCCTAGATATTCAGAACTATGTTTTAAAGGTCAACTCTCAGAATTGCAGAGGAGATAGTCAAGACTTGTGTTTACCTGGTGGCCTGGAGCGTAGTAGGAGTATTCCCTTTCGTCAGGGTGACCTAGTCTCCAAACGTCATACAGGTCTAGGCCATTGTTGGAAATGTTTTGTAATTGAGAATCCTGCTGTGCCGGGCATGGGGGGGCAACAACCGATCCCAATCTGTATTATGTTTACAATGGAAGTCTTCCCCCATTAGCCCTGAGGCCTTGCTAACCTGGCAGGAGTTACAGTGTCCAGGAAGGCGGCCTGGGCAATGTTGGGCGCATATAAAGAGACCAAATATATAGGACGGCAGTCTAGGGTACTCTCCACCATTATATATCTACCCTCTGGGTTTGACAATATCTTGTTGGACATTAATAGAATCTCAGGCACAACCTAGATTAAGACACCACAGGCATACGATGAATAGCCTGTGCCATAGGTTTGGCCACCCCACCGCTTACAAACTTTGGCCAGTTCACTTTTAGTAAGGTAAGTTTCTTGAATACAAGCAAAGTGGATATGGCATCGTCAGAGATACACATATATTTTATGTCTACGGTGTGGTGTTGCTATACCCCTAACATTCCACGTGAGTACATTATACATTGCAGTCAAGTGAACCATGGATCATTATGCAAGAACATCTCAGTATTATTAACCCCCTTCTAGCATTCCTCATTCCAACATTGCATGAATCAGACAGTAATATAAACCGCAATAATACAAACATCACAAACAACTCCCGTTCCCCAGGCCTTAGTGCTTAACGACACCATGCCACCCTTGATAGAGAAAAACAGCAAGTATCGAATCAACACTCTACGGCAAACATGTCCTTACGGAACAGTTCTCTGGGGTTAAGGTCAAGAAAGGGACCAAAGGTGCACAGTGTGGGCCCATGCAAGAGAGCAAAAGATAGTTGCTGGGTTCTTGGCTTTACATATTATTGGTTGCTATGAGTCTGATCCGATTTGGGATCTTCTTGCGTGGATAACGCATGATGGAAGAACAGTCTCACAGATCGTCTGCAGATCTCAGAGGTGAACCTTGGCCCCTCGTGGGTCAGAGCGGTAGACGACTGACAGCCACTTGTGTTAGAGCCAGACTTAGGCCCTCATGTCAACCCTGGTGGAAAATCCCGTTTACCGCCATGCCGACGGCCGCCAGCATACCGTGACCGCAGCGGTATTCCGCTAGGGGCGTAATGACCCACACAGAGAAATCCACCACTATACAGACACCCACACAAGTCCGCCACACCAAAGGTCAGTGATAAACTGGTGATAGCAAAACCCACACTGTCACGCCAACAGGAATACGCCCACAGTATCACGACCCACGAATCAACGCAGTGGTCTTTCAACCGCAGTAAACCATTAGCGGTACACACCGCCGCGCTCAAAATACACACACACTAACAAAACTACACCACATTGGACAATTCAAAATATACACACCTGACACACATACACACACCACATCTACACACTCACACCACTATAAAACACACACCCACATTACCCACAACCCTTTCAACGAAAAAATCTGAACAAGTGGAGAGAGAGAAAAGCAAAGACCACACCATCATCCAGAGGCACAGAACACCATCACACATACACCATCCACGCACATCACATAATACATCACAACACAGCACCCCACACATCACCTCACACATCACTCACACCACATCATGGCACCTCAAAGACACCCCAGGATTTCTGAGGAGGAGCTCAGGGTCATGGTGGAGGAAATCATCCGGGTAGAGCCACAGCTATTCAGATCACAGGTGCAGCAGACATCCATTGCAAGGAAGATGGAGCTATAACAGAGAATCGTCGACAGTGTCAATGCAGTGGGACAGCATCCCAGAACCAGAGATGACATCAGGAAGAGGTGGAAGGACCTACGGGGGAAGGTACGTTGCATGGATTCAAGACACCAGATTGCTGTACAGAGGACTGGCGGTGGACCCCCACCTCCTCCCCCACAACTAACAACATGGGAGGAGCAAGTCTTGGCAATCATGCATCCTGAGGGCCTTGCAGGAGTAGCAGGAGGACTGGACTCTGGTAAGTCAGATCTTAACTACTTCATCCCCCCACCCTACCTGCATGCCATCACAAACTCCTACCCCTACCTTCACCCCATCACTCCAACACCTCACATATACCCCACTATCACAACCCACCCATCCCAATACCAAGCCCTGTATGCAACACCAAAGCATGGACCCCCATCACAGACCTGCATGGACACCCATCACCAAGGCATGCCCAGTAGAGAGACTCACCCAACCCACATAATCACCAATCACACAAGGCCAAAGCGACAGTGCAAGCACATTAATACAGGGGAACACACCCATTGCACAAGATGGCAAACACAGATACAATAACACTGCATTTATATCCCAACAGGACCACTACCCAACGTCACCGGACAGGAGGTACCAGCCATATCCAGCGACCCCCTACAGAAGGGGCCCATAGTGATGACAGCAGCTCCACACGCCTGGATCAGGATGACCAGCCTGGCCCATCTGGGACATCTGGACAGTCGGTTCCCCTGCCACAGTCCCAAACCGCCACAGAACCTCCCCCCTCAGGAAACACCAGCACAGTACCCACCCAGCCGGCCCATGCCACTGTCCTCAAGACACATCAATCAGCAGTGTGTCCACCACTACAGGGACCCCAGGGAAACCCACTAACCCAGGACGATCAGGGACCTGGGGTCAGTGGCAGCGGGCACACGGTTCAGGGGACAGAGGCACAGGACAACAGGGACGTTGGGAGGACTGCTGTGTGACAGGGGGAGGACAGGCCCAGGGAACCCACTCTCCACGAGGCACTCTCCAACATCATGGGAACATACCACCGTTCCCAGGAGACCATGGGCACGGTCCTGGCCAAGTTTCAGGAGACCCTGCGGCTGCAGGAGGAACACTGCATGGGGATCAGGGATGACCTCACCAAAATCTACACCATCATGGTCACCATAGCAGGGGTGCAGGCTGACATGGGCAAGACCATGAGGGAGGCAGTGGTTCAACAAAGTGCCAGTGACACTAGCCAAACCGAGGAACAGCCTTCCACCTCTGCCGGCGCTAGTGGACAGGAGGCACAGCCACAGGAACAGGCCACCAGCACCCACCCCCTGCAGAAGGAGAACCACCCCACAAACGGTCCCTGCGATCCAGGCAGAAGACAGAGAACATTGCCAAGACCCCCGTCAGGAAATAAGACTGACCTGATTGTCACCCTTCTGTCCCACTATGTCACCCTGTCCAACTTGAACTGCCATTACTCCCCTTCCTATGCCTTATTGGACAATGCACCTGTGATACCAAGAGACTGGACTCTAATATGGACCTTCCCCCACCATCACACTAGCCCCTTGCACATACCCCTATACTCATTAGCCCCTAAATAAACACCCTTTAATCACAAACCAATCTGGAGTCAGTCTGATCTTTCACAAATGTCTTATTACAACATTAGCAACAAATAGCAATGTAAATGTTTATTTACTTATACCAATGTATGACAGTTGTTGGTCATCAGTACATATAGCAGAAGGCAGAATGCGGTACCCAGATCTACAAAAATTAAATCCAAAGGGAACAGGCAGTGTCCATAGACAGAGGTGAAGAGGCTGACATGTACAATGTCCTACAGTATTCTGAAATGTGAGGAAGAGTTACAGTCTCTTACTGTGTCACTGGAAGTACTGCATGATGATGTTCATTCTGTTGTCAATATCGTCTTCCCCTGCCTCCTCTTCCTCACTGTCCACAGGCTCCACCGCTGCCACAAGAACATCACCAGGCTCATCCTCCCGCAGAAAAGGCACCTGACGTCTCAATGCCAGGTTTTGCAACATACAGCATGCCACGATGATCTAGCACACCTTCTTCGGCGAGTAGTATAGGGAGGCACCAGTTAGATGGAGGCACAGGAATCTGGCCTTCAGGAGGCCAAGCGTCCTCTCAGGAATACGCCTAGTTTGGCCATGTGGCTCATTGTAGCGGTCCTCTGCCCTTGTCCTGGCATTCCTCACTGGGGTCAGTAGCCATGAGAGGTTGGGGTAACCAGAGTCACCTGCAAATTTCGAGGGATACCTGTTAGACACACACTAACCCTTAGGGACTACCCCATACCCAGCCACCTACTCATACTGTGTGGGGACCTTGGGCTCACCTATTAGTCACACCCGGTGCCTCTGGAGTTGGCCCATCACATAAGGGATACTGCTATTCCGCAAGATATAGGCGTCATGCACAGCGCCAGGATACTTGTCATTCACATGGGAGATGTACTGGTCTGCCAAACACAGGATGGATGAAGCACTCTGGCACAAAGCCCCATCCAGAACAAGTGGAAGAAGGCATCCACTCACCCAGTCCTTGGCAGGATGAAGCACTCTGGGCAAAAAGCCTCCTCCAGAACCAGTGGAGAGATACATCCACTCACCCTATCCATGGCAGGATGAAGCACACTGGGCACAAAGCCCCCTCCAGAACCAGTGGGACATGTCACCCACTTGAGAGACTGTGGCTTTGCATTCCCCAGGACCAAGCAGTGGGCAAGCCACCCACTTGAGAGACTTGAGAGACTGTGGCTTTGTACTCCCCAGGACCAAGCAGTGGGCAAACCACCAAGTTGAGAGGCGTGAGAGATTGTGGCTTTGCACTCCCCAGGACCAAGCAGTGGGCAAACCACCCACTTGAGAGGCTTGAGAGACTGTGGCTTTTGTGCTGAGAGGGGACCCAGAGGACTGGTGATGCAGTCTTTTGTTGCCTGCGGTTGCAGGGGGAAGATTCCGTCGACCCACGGGAGATTTCTTCAGAGCTCCTAGTGCAAAGAGGAGGCAGGCTACCCCCAGAGCATGCACCACCAGGAATACAGTCGAGAATGCGGCAGGATCAGCGATACAAGGTTGCAGTAGTCGTCTTTGCTACTTTGTTGCGGTTTTGTAGGCGTCCTGAGCAGTCAGCGGTCGATCCTTTGGCAGAAGGTGAAGAGAGAGATGCAGAGGAACTCTGATGAGCTCTTGCATTCGTTATCTAAGGAATTCCCCAAAGCAGAGACCCTAAATAGCCAGAAAAGGAGGTTTGGCTACCTAGGAAGGAGGATAGGCTAGCAACACAGGTAAGAGCCTATCAGAAGGAGTCTCTGACGTCACCTGCTGGCACTGGCCACTCAGAGCAGTCCAGTGTGCCAGCAGCACCTCTGTTTCCAAGATGGCAGAGGTCTGGAGCACACTGGAGGAGATCTGGGCACCTCCTCTGGGAGGTGCAGGTCAGGGGAGTGGTCACTCACCTTTCCTTTGTCCAGTTTCGTGCCAGAGCAGGGCTGGGGGATCTCTGAACCGGTGTAGACTGGCGTATGCAGAGATGGGCACCATCTGTGCCTATCAAAGCATTTCCAGAGGCTGGGGGAGGCTACTCCTCCCCAGCCCTGACAACTTTTTCCAAAGGGAGAGGGTGTAACACCCTCTCTCTGAGGAAGCCCCAAGCCTGGCTGGACCCCAGGAGGGCAGAAACCTGTCTGAGGGGTTGGCAGCAGCAGCAGCTGCAGTGAAACCCCGGGAAAGGCAGTTTGGCAGTACCCGGGTCTGTGCTAGAGACTCGGGGGATCATGGAATTGTCTCCCCAATGCCAGAATGGCATTGGAGTGACAATTCCATCAATTCCATGATCTTAGACATGTTACATGGCCATGTTTGGAGTTACCATTGTGACGCTATACATAGGTAGTGACCTATGTATAGTGCACGCGTGAAATGGTGTCCCCGCACTCACGAAGTCCGGGGAATTTGCCCTGAACAATGTGGGGGCACCTTGGCTAGTGCCAGGGTGCCCACACACTAAGTAACTTAGCACCCAACCTTTACCAGGTAAAGGTTAGACATATAGGTGACTTATAAGTTACTTAAGTGCAGTGGTAAATGGCTGTGAAATAACGTGGACGTTATTTCACTCAGGCTGCAGTGGCAGGCCTGTGTAAGAATTGTCAGAGCTCCCTATGGGTGGCAAAAGAAATGCTGCAGCCCATAGGGATCTCCTGGAACCCCAATACCCTGGGTACCTTAGTACCATATACTAGGGAATTATAAGGGTGTTCCAGTATGCCAATGTGAATTGGTGAAATTGGTCCCTAGCCTGTTAGTGACAATTTAGAAAGCAGAGAGAGCATAACCACTGAGGTTCTGGTTAGCAGAGCCTCAGTGAGACAGTTAGTCATCACACAGGGAACACATACAGGGCACACTTATGAGCACTGGGGCCCTGGCTGGCAGGGTCCCAGTGACACATACACTAAAACAACATATATACAGTGAAATATGGGGGTAACATGCCAGACAAGATGGTACTTTCCTACAACCGATTATTTGATTTTCTCTTGATATATCTGAATGTTCCAATTTAACACTGGTTAGACTAATTTCCTTTTGTCCTTGTGTTCTTCCAGGGGGTGACGGGTGTATCTGTATTGTTGTTGGATGTGTTTGTGGGTGGGGGTGGGAGGTAGGGGTGTTGCGTGCCGCGTGTGTGTGTCACTCTCTTTTCCCTCCTCCCCTCCCCTGTGTGCTAGGTGCAGTACTCACCGTCGCCGCCGACGACTTCTTTCTACTTCGTGGTGTATTAGTAGATACACCAACATGAGGAGGATCTGCAATTCAGGCTCCATGGCATCCTGGTTCTTCGTGGAGTGTCGAGAGGTGAGTGGTTCCCCTTCGTTGTTTAGTTTCCGCAGTGCTTTTGATGGTGTTGGTACCGCCCTGGAAAAGCTGGCGGATTGGTGCCTTGTAATACGGTGCGCAGTACATTGTCTTCCGCCTGTCTGTTGGCGGTGACCGCAGCGGTGTTTGTTGCTACCGCCGTGGCAGTCAGAGTGTTAAAGTGGCTGTCTATGTTGGCTCTTTTCCGCCGTGGTCATTATCCCATTTTTTTTTACTGCCGGCCTGTTGGCGGTGTTACCGCCACTTTAACACCGACCGCCAGGGTTGTAATGAGGGCCATAGTTTCCCGCTCAGTTCGCTGGGCCGCATAAGGATTTGTGTTGTAGAAAAAGGCCTCCAAGACCGCCCGTGCTCGCTTCGTGGCCTCCTGTTCTCTAGTTGGTTTGGCCCTGAGTGAC
This sequence comes from Pleurodeles waltl, assembly GCF_031143425.1. Lineage (NCBI taxonomy): Eukaryota > Metazoa > Chordata > Amphibia > Caudata > Salamandridae > Pleurodeles > Pleurodeles waltl. The sequence continues at coordinate 176,744,648 of NC_090441.1, read as the reverse complement.
CTCTTCTTCTGAGTCTTGGATGTTTTCCTGGTTCCTCAGTCTCCGATGGTGTGCTCACTATATTTTTGGCATGGAGCCAGGTCTAGACGTCCTCCGGCGAGTGAAAGATGTGACATACTTCGAAGCTTAGCTGGGAACAGAAGGGCATATTTAAAATATGCCTCTCTTAAGTATTGTTTCACTTTGATGTAAGAATTTCGTTGCCGTTGCACCAGCATAGTAAAGTCTAGGTATGATGTAATCAGAGCATTGTCATATTGCCAGGGTCCTCTGGTTCGGAATCGCTGCAGAATCAAGTCTCAATCTCTGTAATTAAGTAGCTGTGTGATTATTGGTCAAGGTGAGGCACCAGGTACTGAAGGATGACCAAGTATACTGTGCGCTCTTTCATAGAAAAGAACTTCGGTGGCTTGCCCTCCAGAACCGTCTTTGTGAGGCTGGTTTTGAGGAAAAGTTCTGCGCTGGGACCCTCTGCACATTCTGGGAAACCCAGTAGGCATGTGTTATTGTGCCTGAAGTTCCCCTCCGCGTCCTCAGCTATTTGCTGCAATGCAACCATGTTGTCTTCCATTCACTGCACCCGGGAGTGGACATCCTGCACCATTGGTCGCATCATGGCGAGGGTGGATTCCACCTCCTCCACACGGTCCACCAATTTACGATGATCTGCGTGAAGTAGATTCACTTCTGTGGAAACCGTGTCAATTCGAGACTCAAGAGAGGTTTTGGTATCTAGGAAAACTTGCAGTACTTTATCAAATTGCACAGAGTGGGATTGCAACATAGTTTCAAGATGGCGGAGGGTCTTCAATGTGGAGTCCGGTAAATTAGTAGAGTTTGAATCCTCATCTGACCCTGCCGCTGATTTATTTAAGTGGTTTACATTTCCCCAGCGTGGTAGACATCCATCCGGAGCAAGGCAGGGTGGCAAAGTACTGTCTCAAGCTTATTCACAGGGTGTTACCATCCCTAATGAGGTAATGCACAGGAGTCATTGATGTGCAGGAATGGGCCCAAGGCGTGGCACAGAAATGTGGCAGTAGCTGGTGGTAGTCAACAGTCTCAGAATCTCTCATCCGGCTTCCTGGGACGCCGTGGCCAGGAGCCCAGCCATGCTTCAGGGTGTCGCAAAGGCGGGGCGCTCCTGCCCAGGCTCCACCAGTGCACACACACTGTTCCCCTCTCGCTACCAGGGCCACCCTAGTAAATAATGTCAGTGAAGCGTTCAAGTGCCCAAGCTCAGATGGGTGCCTCCTGCACTGCTAGGTGTTAGGGTGGCCCCTTGAGGAGGGGTAATGGGGGAGGGGGGCAATGCCGGCCTCCACTCAGCCTTGTCTTACCCCAGTGGATCCTGTGGGCCTAGCGTCCGAACTCCAATGCATCTGAAGAGTGTAACAGGGGCTCACCTTCTCCGCCTCCATCTGCCCATGTGGCAGGTATCGGCCCGTGCAACTCCCCCGAGGCTTCGGTGGGTCCGATGGGCTCAGTATCTCCCCGGGCACACCCCTCAGCTAGGCCTCAGATGATCAACCTATTTGGAAATGTACAGAATGGATGGTGATGTAGTTGGGCAGTGAAGTGTAGGTAGGTCAGAGTATTGTGGGAGCTAGAGCACCACTAAGAGATACCTACCTTGCTGTAGTGGGTGATGTGGAGGGATAGTGTCTGGGACGGGTGGGAGTGCATTTGTGCCAACATGCCATTCAATCAGGTATTGACAGCCTACATCCTTCTTTTTTCCTACCCCCCCTTTGTGTTCTTGTGTTCGTGTGTGAATTAGCATAATCTTGGTGAAGAAGCAGAGGCACCAGTGGGTGGGGATGCTGCTGCCCACGGGACCCAGGAGGAAGAGACCACCGACGCTGAGGGGACAAGTGGGATGGAGGGTGAGGGGAGCACCACGGGGGAGGCAACTACCACTGCAGGTAGCGCCTCTCACAGCTCCTCCGATGGCAGCTCCCTGGTGGTGGCGGACAAAGCTGGAAACACCAGACATAAAAGATCTTTCACTACCCGCCCTGTACCAGTACCGCCCTCCCAGTAGCTATGCCCCCCACCCCTGAATTGCCCGTGCCCGCTCACCCAGAGGGGTGGGCGTCTCCTTTGCAACAGGCACCTATGCCCCTGCCCCAGTCAGTCCTTCTGCCTTCAATGAGGAGGCTATTGACCTCCTGAGAACCATCTCTGTAGGACAGACAACCATTGTGAATGCTATCCAGGGACTGTCATCCCAGGATACCTGGAAGGCATACCTGGAAGGCATTCACGGTGCCATGTCTGGCCTACAGAGATCTTTTCAGGCTCTTACGCCAGCCAGTGTCCCTGGTTCTTCCGTCCTCCCTCTCATCTCCTCTACCCGTTCCAGTACCCCACTCCCTTCACCCATCCCAAGCACACATACAGACAAACTTGCACCCAAGCCAACACATAAGAAAGTCAAAGAGGAACAGAGGCACCACACGTCCCACCACAAGCAGGCACACACCCAACATCCAATTGCACACACCACAACACCCACTTTCCCCATTGTGTCAACCACCCCTTCCTCCCTGTCTGTCACCTCACAATGCACACCCACATTCTCTGCACTCTCAGTCACTGCTTCAGCCACCATTCTCAAAGTCACCACAACTGCTGACATCTACTCATGAACCCCAGACACCACACCCGCAGTCAAAATGACAACTTTCACAGACACTTGCAGCACACTCACCAGACCTGCAGACACACGCACAGCATCCATCTACACTAGCTTCCTGTCTACTCCCACTAATTCCGCCACTCCTCCCAGTATACGAAAACGTACCCACACATCCTTGCAACAGCCATCCACCAGACATGAGCAGACGAAGCACGCACCTGCATCAACTGACAGCATGCCTACACCACATACTTCCACTCCCTCTACCTCCACTCCCAAACCTGTCTCCAAAACCCCTCCATGTGCACCTAAGAACCTTTTCCTTTCCGGTGTCTACCTTTTCAAACCCACTGGCCTACCCTGTCTTGTCCCTAAATGCTGCCTTGCCCTCACCAAATCCACTCCTTCCTCGTCAGTATCCTCCCCAGTCGTCTCTTCACAGTCCTGTGCCCCTTCCCCAGGGAGGAAAAGGATGTGTAGGAGGCCTGATCCCACTCCCACCTCGGTCCAAGCCCACTCCCACTCCTTCCCAGGGCAAGTCCAAAACACCACCCACTCCAAAACCTAAGCCAGGGAAGCCCCCTCCCAAACCTAGGTCCCCACCCCGCCACTCCCTACCCCTGCACCCTGAGGTGCCTGCCTGGCCCATTGATTCCCCTTAACTGTGGAGGCCATGATCGTGGTAAGAGTCAAGTGGGGGCCTTGTGGGCCCAACAGGATGATTTGAATGAACTGGCCCATGGTCTTGTCTGCACTGATTTTTCTGCCTCCAGTTTCTGGTTTAATATATCTGGCCAACAGACATGTTGGTGCAATGTTCTTCCGTAGTCCTGCATTTTAATGTGGGAGGGTCGTGCACACAGGTATGTGCTTCACATTTTCTTGCTGTGCATGTGTCAGGTAAGTGTCTACCTGTAGATTGTGTACCTAGTTTTGGGGGGGTGCGTTGGGGTGTTGGTGGTGAGGGTGTGTGTGTGTAAGTGTAAGGGTGTTGGTGTGTGTGTGCGTGGTAGTGTGTGTATGGGATGCATGTGGCGTGTGGATGTGTAATGTCCACTTCCCTCTCTTGTGTGCTAGTCGGCTGTACTCACGGTTGTCGTCTTCGTCGGCGGTCACGGTCGTTGAGGTGTTTTGAAAGGATCAGCTTTGGAAAGATTTCCAGTTCATGCTACATGTCGGCCTCAGCATCATTTGTGTCCCTACTGTGAGTGTTTCCTTATGTATGGCTTACTTCCGCCAGGTCTTGTGTGGCAGTGGTTCCGCCCCGGAAATCTTGGGGGTGTGATGTTTCATATTACAGTGGGCTGGAAGGGCCTTTCCGCCGGCCTAAAGATGGCCCGCCGTCACCTGTGGCTCTCCCACTCTGGCAGTTGCAGCAGTGAAGTTGCTGCTCTGCTCACATTTTTCTACCTGACTCATATTACAGGGCTCCGGACCGCCACCCTGTCGGCGCTCCCACCACCACCATCGGCGGGCAGTCCAACATCGCCAGACTCATAATGACCACCATATTTTCCCTTTCAAAATCACAATCAAAGATGATGCATTACCAGGAAGCAGAACATTAACTCTGCAATGAAGCAGCAAGATGCAATGTACTGGGTCCTTTCGGGAGGCTCAGGCCTGTCCATCTGCTTGGTAGAGGTCATGCCTGTGAGGGGAGAAGCAGGCAGACACACTTCTGCCTGATTCACGCTTTTCTTAATAGCGGCCTGGAAGATGCCTTCTCCCTCACTCAGAGATTCCTCAGGGCCCTGGGCCGTGCTTGTCCATACAAGCACCCTTGCCATAGGCAGGCCAATAAAGCAAAGGAAATAAAAAACAAATGCTGGCCTTGCAACAAAAGGGAGCACTAGAGCGGGTGCCAGCTTCAACCCCAGGGGGACTGTTGAGTGAACGTTGCCCCGGGGAGACTGGTGAGTGCCTTTGCAATCACGTTTGAAATCCCGGTGTGAGGCACAACATCCAATGACTGCCCCGGACACTGGCCTCTGTTCTGCTATATAGCAGGGCACAGCTTCTGCTTCTGTGCACTGCGCAGACACCTTAAACCCCCTTGGTGCCCTGGATGAGCTGGTCTCGCCCTTGGTCACGGTTGCCCCGTGCCAGGGTCGAGGCCGCTAGTGCTCCCCTGTGGGCCTCCCACCCACACCCCCTGTCAGGGATGGAAGGGGAACCGCTTCCCTTTCCAGCCCCGACCCCCCCACCCATGACAGCACGCAATTGCACGTTGACCTCATCAGAGGTCACCTGAGCTTCCAGCGCGATCGGAAGAGAAATGCAAAGCATTTCTCTTCCGACCAGGAGCTGGGGGCAGAGAGAGGCATGAAAGGATAGGCCTTTCCTTTCCTTTCATGCCTTTGTAAGCATTTCTGCAGCCCGATCGTGAAGCGATGGGGCTGCAGAAATGCTCACTAGTCATCAGGGAGTTTTTGTTTATGTTTTGTTTTGTGTGATTTATCCATAAGGGAGTGGCCCCTTTGGCAAGGACCGCTCCCCAGGGTGGCAATTTATTATTGAGCCTTTTCTGTCCCCCCCCGGGGGCAGATCGGCCTATTTTAATTTTAATTAATCTAATTTAATTTAATTTAATTTAATCTAGTGCAGAAGCACTAGACACCAGGTATGTTTTTTTCAGTTTTTTTAATGTAGGGAGCGACTCATTAGTCAGGGGTCACTCCCATGGGGGCAAATTATTTTTAGACCATTTCTGCTCCCCTTGGGGTCAGATCGGCCTATTAGTTTTAGGCCAATCTGCCCCCGGGGGGGGGGGCAGAAACCACTAGACACTAGGGATTTTTTTTTGTCAGTTTCACACAAAATGGACGACCCCTTAGGCAAGGGTCAGTCACCTGAGGGGGGGGCAAATTTATTTTAGGCCATTCGTGCCCCCTTGGGAGCAGATCAGCCTAGTTTAATTAGGCCAATCTGCCCCCAAAGGGGAGCAGAAACCACTAGGCACCAGGGATTTTTTATTTTTTTACAGACTGGGAATGACCTCTTAGGCAAGTGTCGCTCCCCTGAGGGGCAATTTTATTTTAGGCCATTTCTGACCACCTTGGGGGGAGATCGGCCTATTTTTCTTAGTCCAATCTGCCCCCAAGGGGGGCAGAAACCAATAGACACCATGGATTTTTTTTCACGTCAGTCTCATGCGAGGGGAGCGACCTCTTAGGCAAAGGTCGCTCCCCTGGGGTGGCAAATTCATTTTAGGCCATTTCTGCCCCTCTTGGGGGCAGATCAGCCAATTTGAATTAGGCCGATCTGCCCCCAAGGGGGGGGGGCAGAAACCACTAGGCACCAGGTTTTTTTTGTTTTTTTTACAGATGGGTAGCGACCCCTTAGGCAAGGGACGCTCCCCTGGGTGGCAAATTTATCTTAGGCCATTTCTGCCCCCCCTGGGGGCAGATCGGCCTATTTCTATCAGGCCCATCTGCCCCCAGGGGGCATAAACCACTAAGGCCCCAGGGATTGGTGTGTGTGTGTATGTGTGTTTTGTTTGGGGGCAGCCCCTTGAGCAAGGGTCGCTCCCCATGGGGCACATTACTGTTGGCCATTTCTGCCCCCCTTAGGGTCAGATCAGCCTATTTTTGGAAGGCCCATCTGCCCCCAAGGGGGGCAGAAAGTCCACCAGAGACCAGGGAATTTCTTTTTTCAAAAAAAGAGGGTGGGGGGGTATGGCCATAACCCCACACCAAATAAATGGGGACAAAGTTGTTCTGCCCACGAGTGGGCAGATGGGGCAATTATCCCGATCCACTCCCCAGGGGGCAGAAAGCCTACTAGATGCCAGGGAATTAAAAAATATAGATATTGGGGTGGTAATACCAAACCAGTATGGGCATGGTTATACCCCCACCCCAACTAGAGGGGGTAACAGTCTTTCAGCTCTCCCCCCACACACTAAAACATCTTATCCTGCGGAAAGCAAGAGGACATTTGATTACTTTGGGTTTTGGTTTTATATTTGGGCCATGAGAGCTTGGCTAACTCTCAAAATTGTCCCACTAGCAATGGTGTGGGCTGCACTTTTTGGACTTTTGGGACGCTGCCATGTAAAAAAATCTACAAGACCTAGACACATCTGAAAACTAAACATCTGGGTGAGTCCAGGGTCCAGGGTGGTGTGCTTCACATGCACCCTGTACCATTTTCTTACCGACAATGCCCGGTAAACCTTCAACTTTGCTTTAAATCACACTTTTTTCCCACATTTCTGTGATGGAACCTTGCGGAATCTGCAGGAATCCACAAAATTCCTACCACCCAGCATTGTCGCATCTGTACCGATAACAATTCTGCCCCACTTATCAGCCTAAAAGCTTTTTTTTTCAAACTGCACTTTTGGACCCGCTTTGGTTCCCCCTCATTTTCGACATGTTTTTGGCTCTTCTTTGTCACAGGCACTTGGCCCACCCACACAAGTAAAGTATTGTTTTTACCGGAAGACTGAGGGAAACGTTTGGTCGTGGGAAATTTGTCCCGGTGCGGTGATCCCACATAGAAATGTGGGAAAAATTCGTTTTTTTTAGCTAAATTCGAGGTTTAAGGAGGATTCTGGGTAAGAAAACACTGGGAGAGCCACAGAAGTCACACCTCCATGAACTCCCTCAGGTGCCTAGTTTTAATGTTTGGGTTGGTAGGTTTCCCGAGATGGCTGCTGAGCCCAGGACCAAAAATGCAGGTATCCCCCCTCTCCCGGCAAAAACAGGTAGTTTTGTATTTGATCATTTTGATGTGTCCGTGTAGTGTTTTGGGGCATTTCCCGTCGCAGGTTCTAGGCCTACCCACACAAGTGAGGTACCATTTTTATCGAGCGACTTGGGGGAATGCTGTGTGGAAGGAAATCTGTGGCTCCTCTCAGATTACAGAACTTTCTGTCACCGAAATGTGAGGAAAAAGTGTTATTTGTGCCAAATTTTGAAGTTTGCAAAGGATTCTGGGAAACAGAACGTGGTGTGAGCCCAACAAGTCACCCCATCCTAGATTCCCCTGGGTGTCTAGTTTTCAAAAATGCACAGCTCTAGTAGGTTTCCTCAGGCGCCGGCTGAGCTAGAGGGCAAAATCCACAGCTAGGCACTTTTCAAAAAACATGTCAGATTTCAATGTAAAAATGTGATGTGTCCATGTTGCGTTTCCTGCCGCGAGCATTAGGTCTACCCACACAAGTGAGGTACCATTTGTATCGGGAGACTTGCAGGAATACAGAATAGTAGAACATGTGTTATTGCCTCTTGTCTTTCTCTACATTTTTTTCTTCCAAATGTAAGACAGTGTATAAAAAAGACGTCTATTTGAGAAATGCCCTGCAATTCATATGCTAGTATGAGGACCCCAGAATTCAGAGATGTGCAAATAACCACTGCTTCTCAACACCTTATCTTGGGCCCATTTTGGAAATATAAATGTTTCCTTGATACCTATTTTTCACTCTTTATATTTCACCAAATGAATTGCTGGATACCCGGTATACAATGAAAGACCATTGCAAGATGCAGCTCCTTTATTGGCTCTGGGTACCTAGATTTCTTGATGAACCTACAAGCCCTATATGTCCCCACAAGCAGAAGAGTCCAGCAGACATAACGGTATATTGCTTTTGAAAATCTGACATCGCAGGAAAAAGTTACAGAGTAAAATATGGAGAAAAATTGCTGTTTTTTAACCTCAATTTCAATTTATTTTTTTATTTCAGCTGTTATTTTTTGTAGAAAAACCTTGTAGGATCTACACAAATGACCTCTTGGTGAATTCAGAATTTTATCTACTTTTTAGAAAGGTTTAGCTGTCTGGGATCCAGGATTGGTTTCACACCCATTTCTGTCACTAACTGGAAGGAGGCTAAAAGCACAAAACATAGTAAACAAGCATTTTCAATGCAAATGGTCTCGCATTTGCTCGAGTTAAAGCTATTAGCTTTGTAAACTCCTAACCGGACTTTTGTTGCCACAGAAATGAAAAAAAAACGCAGCGCGATCGCTTTATGTAAATGCCACGCTTTTTTTCTTTTCATTTGCGTGGCAGGAAAAGTCCAGTTAGGAGTTTACAACGGTAATAGCTCTAACTCAAGCAAACGCGAGACCCGTTGCCTTGAAAATGCTTGTTTCTTCTTCTTTTTTCAAACATTTGACTGCAAAACTACCTGAGTCATGGTGAGCAGACTTACAAAACCCACAAAGCCACAATCCAATGCAAATCTCCTAACGAGCAGCACGGTGCAGATGTCATTAGAGAAAAGAACGTCTTCTAACCACAGCTCTCGGGTTCCAATGTATTTTTGTGAAAACTGGGATGGGGGAGTGGTGAATCATCATCTCCTTCAAACCTGCTTCGTCAGGTTGGCGGTCTAAATGAGATTGCTCATTAACAGGTCTTTTCTTTCAGACATCCCTCCACGCATTGTAACACGTGGATTTTATAATACTTATAGCGTTACATAACTTTCATGTTTCTGCGTTGTCAATCATAAAACATGTGACTTTTCCACTTTCGTATGGGCTGATACCGGTCAAAGTGCATTAAAACAAGTTAGAGCAATTAGCGTTGTAAACTTCTAACCACACAAATGAAAAGAAAAAAAACAGTATGTAAAATGCGATTGTGCCCGGTTTTTCCTTTTTCAATTTGAGCACGATCGCGCTGCATTTTACATTTTTCATTTTTGTGGCAAGAAAAGTCCGGTTAGGAGTTTACAACGCTAATAGCTCTAACTCGAGCAAATGCAAGACAAGTTGCATTGAAAAGGAGAGATGCACAGGAAATGTATGCAGAGTCCGAGAGCAGATGCCCTGAATGCGCCCAAGCCAGCAGCTGCTTACTGATATAACAGAGACAAGAGAACAATGAAGGTGGTGACTCTCTGTTCCCACAGCAATAAAACACCACAAACTACAACCACATGAATGCATATCTCTCACACGTAACCCTTGTAAAAATAAACAAGAAATACTACCGCACCACTTCACTGTATGATTATGTAGCCCTGTAGATTAAACAGACCTCAGTGGGAAGCAGGCTCGGTTGCTTTCCATAATGGCGAGTCGATCTGTCAGCCTTGAAATATTACGCTTACATTAAAGCCCTGTGGATTGAAGACAGGCGTCTTTATTACAGCGCTTAAGAAAACACCCCCTGGCCACTGCGTGTTCACATGAAAGCGTTATAGATACAAGCATTTGTAGGATGCAATGGTCTCTTGTTTGCTCGAGTTAGAGCTCTTAGCGTTGTAAATTACTGACTGGACTTTTCTTGCAACACAGATGGAAAATAACAAGAGGAAGAGAGGAGAGCGAGCTGGCCCTGGAAAAGCCCCCCACTGCTGTTGGTTTATGTTTACAGAGGGAGCTGGTGGGGAGGAGGGACTGAACACACACCCACAGTGTAAGACAAACAGGCAAATACTAGGAAAAAAAGTCCCTTACAGAAGAGATAAGCAGGACATAGCGTAATTATACAGTACTTTGAGATGCTCCCAAAGAGAAAAAGGCAGGACAAAGAGGCAGAACTGACCACTAGCAAGCAATGATTTTTGAAGGACACTGCAACTAACAAATCAAATAGCTTTGTACCACAGTATAAGTATACTAAAACTATACAGCAGGTCTAACGCTAACGCTCGACCTAAAAATGGGGTATATCCCAATAAAATGACAAAATTGTGTTGAAAAATGTGGTTTTCTGATTCAAGTCTGCCTGTTCCTGAAAGATGGGAAGGTGGTGATTTTAGCACCACAAACCCTTTGCATTTTCAGGGAGAAAACACAAGCCTGCTTCTTCAGCCCTTTTTTCCAATTTCTTTTTTTAAAACGAAATTTTTGCTGTATTTTGGGTAATTTCTTGGTCTCCCCTGAGGGAAACCCACAAACTCTGGGTACCTCTAAAATCCTTAGGATGTTGGAAAAAAAAGGATGTAAATTTGGCATGGGTAGCTTATGTGGAGAAAAGGTTATGAAGGCCTAAGCGCGAACTGCCCCAAATTGCCCAAAAAAAGGCCTGGCACCTGAGGGGGAAAAGGCCTGGCAGTGAAGGGGTTACTGACAATTATTTATGTAAAAGACAAACGCGGCTGCATGGGTGTCTCTTGTAGGAGGTTTGGCTGGAAATGGTAAGACACACATCACGAAGCTGACATTTTTTGTGCAACATGATACCAGTGGCTTCCAGTGAAGGGCAGCGCCCCCTTTCATGTCAGAAATACATTCTCATGCTGCATGGAATGCCTCTCACGAGCTGGGGACTGTGGGGACTGAATTGAAGGGGGTTAAGGCAGCTATGCCTGTGGCATATGATGAACTCTGCTGTAAGAAAAAAAAAGAAAAGGAAAAGAGAAAAAGCATAGATGATATGTGTAAAGTAATAAATCAAATAATAAAAGAAGTTTCAAAACCAAAGCGGATGATCACAGTTCTTAGGTCTCATAACACTGATAAAAGCAAACACACTTGGAACAAACATTGGTAAATGCAAGAAAATAGAGTTACAGCCAATAGGAACGGAGGAAAAGTAAGTGGCAAGCACAGGACTCGATGAAAGCAAGGAATGCAAAGAGGGGCGGGACGAAAGCCCCTTTTAAGATTTATATTAGATACAATACATTTCACAAGCACAGCGCAAGCGTTGTAAAGGCAAAAACCTAAAAAGGCACAATCACCCCAGCATTTTACCGGAATCAAGTATGCTAAATAAAATCCTCTGCTTTTCCTGCGAAAGTCAGAAACAGTTGATACAAAACACCAGCTAGTTTCCACATGAATGGCATTGCTTATTGAACAGTCATTCAGTGGCTCTCCTCCCACTCATGGTGAGTCGTACCGCTCGTTGGCAATTAAAAGAAGTGGAAATCACGCAGATGGCATGAAACAGGAAACATGAAAACTGGATGCCACACCACTTTGTTAATTTTCCTTGACTGCTGAAAAAGTATTCCTTTATGGCTGCCTTACACCTGAACATACATTTATGGCAGTCTCACCACAACTTACAGAAGGTTATGTAGGAACAGCTGCACTGTACACTTTCCATGGTGAGTGAAAGGCATGAACTCACCCTTCTTCAAAGGCGGGAGCTAATTCTGGCTGGATAATGGGTAAATTACAAGTTGGAGTTTATGCCAACTAGATTGAACTGGATGTGGCTGAGGCCTGTGCAGAATGTGCTGTGCACCAGCACAGATTGGATTTGTCGTCAGAGTAGAAGGCTGTATGTGGCGCTTGATACCGGGGATTGATGCTTCAACAGAAATACACGTTGGTATAGCGTAAGGATGGTTGGTTTATGAGATTGTAGCTGACTGAGTCAGGGGACTTAGCCATTGGCTGCACCATATCTGTGTGATAGTAGATGCGGGATAGCACCGTCATGAGTTTAGTTTTTCCACCTGAAACCAAAATGTGTGTCAGCAATCCCTGAGAGAACTCAACATCGTTTTGTCTACCTGGGGTTCCCCTCCTGCTACTCAACAGTGGACCCTTAAGAAATATGGTGCAATGTGGAACTGGGAACTGGTTCCACATTGCACCATAGTTCTTGTGTGGTGCCAGAAAATGTAATGTTCAGAATCTTAAAAAGAACAGATGATGGGCAGAATGCTGAAAAATGCAAACATTCACCCCCAGTCACAAAGGTCTGGGTTTAATCCATCGTTTTTTTTGCCCACCATACCACCCTAGTTTGGACCCAGCCATATGCAAATTAGTCTTGACACTGTTCCCCATGGGAACAGTCCAGACCAAAATGTTAGGCCAGGTCCTCCCTGGACCGGAATCAAGAATCCTGGGACCGGTTTCAAGGTATCACCCATCATCAGCCAGGCTAGCTTGATTCCAGTGGCGCAGTGGGCACGGGGCCCACATCTGGGCATACCCTTCCCACTTATGGCGTCAAAAATAAAAAGCACAGATGATGCACGGAATGCTGAACAATGCAAACATTCACCCCAGTCACAAAGAGCTGGGTTTAATCCGTTTTTTTTGTCTGGGTCTAAACTGGGGTGGTGTGATTGGCAAAACAACGACGGATTAAGGGCAGATTATTTTGTTTATGTTCAGACTCGTGGCAGTCACTTGACCTGAATGCACTGTGCTTCAAGATGAAACAACTCCTTCCGGCCTCACCAGCAGCTGCGGATTATCACATGGCGAGAAGGACAGGATGCAGGTGATAAAGTCAATCTTATGCCTTCATTAGTGTCAGCCCATCTCCCTGGAACTTGAGTCCCCAAAGTAAGGAACGAGCTCTTATCAAAGCAGTGGTGTGATGTTAGGCATGTTTCTGCAGATGCTGGCCTGCAACACTGTGGGCCATAAGAATGTGTCTCCGCTGAGGCACGAAGCACAACATGGGGACCTGAATCCCGTCTCTCATCTGGGAGGCAGAGGCATGCTGAAAAAAAGGGATGCATTTCCAGTCCTGTTAGTACTCACAGACTTCATGGACAATATGTTGTTGGGTGTTACAGGCTCTTCATAAGTTTAGCCTGTCACTTCATCAACATAATTTATGCCTGTGCAAAAAATGGAGTCAATTACAACTTTCATCAAGTGGACGCCCGAGATGGTGTCAGGCATCTGACATCAAGGGCCCGAGATGGCTTTAGGATTACGCTGCTTTAGTATTCCGTGTTCGCAGATTTAATTGAAGCAGCCGTGTGTTTAAGAGGAGGGCTTTGAGCACAGGCACCTTTTCATTTACAAATTAAGCACTGGCTTGAATTAATGGTGGCCTCACAGGTGTGCTCCTCACAAACATTGCCCTGCCAGTTCATATCTTTCCTTTCTATCGGTTCCAGCTCAAGTGCTTGAACACTTCCATGACAATGCATTCAGCGGCTTCCTGGTTGAACTCATGCTGCTTGTCTTCAATCCATATAAAGCCACTCCCTGCCCTTCAGCTCACACCTGCAGCTTTCTACTTTCTCTCATCCTGACGCTTTTTCGTTTTTCTCTTCCTCAGTCTTTCCCAAACGTGTCTTTTGCTCGCAGCGAATGCTCGAGGCAGAAGAATAAGCCCCGGCCCTCAAAAATAAGTGCCGGTGCTCAGCACGGGAAACAACAAGCACAAATTAAGCACTGATTCAGGCACTACTTCCCATTCGAACGGCGGCCCCCTCTGCATGGGTACTGGTGAGCGGTAGTGCTTGCAACCAGAAGCTGTCTGTTAACCAAGCATTGTGGTATTGAAGGATGTAAATCTTGGGGGGGGGGCGGGGTGTGGGGGGTTGTTGGGGGGAGCTGAAGATGAGCAAGGGAAATTTAGTTGTGGACATCAATAGAACGCAAGGATTTCAGAGCGCGACGTGAGGCGCTCTTTAATTATTTAATGTAGTATTTCTTTGCTATATAAGTTTGTTATCTTGTTTTATTGTATTTACAATATGTTTCATTTGTCATATTAAATTCTTGACAGAGTACTCTGGAGATATGAACACAACATGAGGCAGTGCTACTAGTGCACGGTGAATTTATCACTTAAAGGTTTCACAATGGAAAGAATCCTCTGGCTAGTCGCAAAAATAGCACATGGACCCCCATTCATATTAGGTGGCATGGTGGGCTCACCCGAGCACTTGATATGAGCCCAAAAATGAATGTATGTGTCCTCCAAGGGTCACAAAGGAGAAAAATATACAATTGTTTTTAAGTGGAAGTGGTTTGTTTTCTTGTCTCTGCCCCACAAAACGTATGTTCCAAACAGCCTAAATGAGGTGTCTCAGGTAATCAGGAGACCTCCCTCATACATGTAGTAAGGCCAGCATGTTTCTGCTCTAAACAAACACCAGTCACAGGGCATTTGTCAGGTCCAGATGGAGCCTCTAAACCTGGGTTCACTACAGCACCTACCACATTCTGTGGTGTAGTGTTATGGGGACGCTTGTTCCTGGCTTCTTCTTCACCGTCTGCCTGTTTCCCTTCCCTTATTCTGCACTCCAATAGTCTTCTACTCCCTGCCCTGCCTTTTCTGCTTCGTTGTTAAAGATGGCGGCTCCAGCTTCCATCCATCCAGCTTATCGCCAGCTGACAGCTTGCCATTTCTGGGGTCAGGTCATCTTGGCTTTTGTGGACTGTTTTTGGAGGTTTTTGCCTACTGGTTTTTTTTCATCCTTGGGGCACCTTCCCAAAGACACTATCTGCTATCCCTGTCTGCTACTCTATCCTGTGTCACTTGCCTTGTGGCTACTGGAAGGAATATCAGTATTCTCTGGCAGACTTCGGGCCTCATTATAAGTGTGGCAGTCCAAGGGCTGCCACAATTGCGGTGAAGGTTGGACCACCACACTCCAGGCGGTCACCGCCAGGAACCTCTTTCCAGATGGGCTGTCGGCGGTCTGAGTTGTACTCAGCCATGGTGGCGCTGAACTCCGCACCACCTTGCTGGTTACAACAAGGCTTTCTGCCAGCCTTTCCGTGGCGGTCACCCGCCATGGAAAGGCTGGCGGAAAGCCAGTGCCATGGGCCACAAGGGGCTCACTGCACAACCCATTGCATGGGCAGTGCAGGGGCCCCCCTGCCCAGCACCATCAGAATGCGCACTGTCTGCTTTTCCGACAGTGAGCATTCCGATGGTGTGCTACAGTATTGGCTTCAGCTCCCTAAATGGAGACAAAACCAATACCATACCACTGTTCCCACCAGATTGGAGGGACGGCTTAATACAATGTTCCCACCGGTCAGCCCAACGGGAACATTGTGATACGCTTGGGGGGGCGCCACCGCCATTGCAGTGGCATCCTCCCCGCGAGTTTGGCGGTCAGCTCGTTCGACCGCCAAACTCATAATGAGGCCCTCTGTGGCCAATTTATATTTTGGTGGACAGCCTATTCTGCCAGGGGGCAGAGTAAATTACTCTTTCCCCCTGGTGGAAGGACCACCCGCTAAACTTAAAATGAAATGTCATTTATAAAGCATTGTCACGAACCGCCATCATGGTGGTTCCCATCAGTGCATGCTGCTGTTTGGTGCAGGTCTGCATCAACATGATGCAACCCTGCAAAAAAGTTTTTTTTTTTTTTACTTTGAAAAAAAACCCCAGAATTTTAATTTTTAAAATAAAAAAAGAATGTTCCCCTCGCCATGGGAGCCATCTGCCATGGCTGGGGAAGCAATATTATAATTTTACTGTCCCTCACTGCGATGGTTTACCTGGTGGCTGTGGGCAGTAAAAAATAGCCACATGTCTGCACATCTAAAGTGGGTGCGAGGACAGGCAGTCATTTCTCCGAGGACCCTTACTCCTTCGGCCTGTCGGAGAGTTTTGGCTACTGCTGTGAGGGAGTAGTCAGAGCCGTAGCCAAACTTATGATCTGCCTGTAGTTAAATTGGGCAGGTGGACCATTATGTTGCCGGTGTGAATACTCTGTAGCCGTTGCTATGGAGTATACACATCACCAACATATAAAGCGGCTATTAAGCATGTGAAAACTAGCGCAAGACACCAAACCAGGTGTCAAGACTGTGACATGTCCAGGTTGCCACTTTACAACCATCTATCACTGACAAGGAAATTAAAATCCTATTGGTTGTTCTGGTCGACCACCCTGAACTGAGTCTGGCAAGGTAACACCCATTGAGCTGTAGAGTGAAGAAATACTAAATGGAATTCACCTACTCAGAGTAGACTGAAGTTGTTAGCCCTGATCTGAAAATCTTAGACAAAAATAAATGTATAAAGCATAATGTGCTTTAAGAGTATGTAAACTTTCCTCTGACACAATACCTGAAGAACGATAAAACTGGCAGAACTAAATTCTGCAAACAATGAAAAGCGGAAGAAATTTTAGAAGGAACATTGAAGAAGGTTATAAAATCACCTTGTCTAGTAAAAATTGAAGAGTTCTTCACACAACAAAGCTCCTAGTTCAGCCCCTCTTCGGCCTCAACAAAGAGACACCAAAATAGAACTATAGAAGAAAGGAAATTCAAATCTACTGTCTGAAAAGGATCAAGTAGAGTGGATTACAAAGTTTGCAAAACTAGACCAGATACTAAAAAAGGACAGGCATGAACTTTTGACCAATTCAGAAACAATCTTTTAAGAAGCAGAGAAGCTAATTCAATGATAGAAAGAACTCCCAAACCTCTGAAGGTTCAAATGATTATCCACTGACTTCTCAATGTAGAAACAGTAAGCCCCAATGGAAGAAAATTTCTTAAAAAGTCAAGAAGTTTTATAGAGTAATAAGAACAAGCAAGAAGACATTTAGATGAAAATTGAAATTCAAAATTGTAACAATGCTTGACATAAGCTTTCAAAGTCTCAGGTCTTAATGTCTGCTGGATGCACAAGCCTCCTTCAGTAGAACAGCCCTGAACCTGAAAGGTCAACCTCTCATGCTCCAGATACCCATTCTCAGACAGGTGAGTACCTGAAATTAAACACCCAGAGATTGTATGATAGAAGGGTTACTGGGAAAAATCCAAGTAGGCTGTACTGACCAGTGGACTAACAGAGAGCCCTGGACCTATGGGCCAGCGGGACTCTACCTGAAGTACTTGCATGTAGGTATCCTGAGTCTTTCTCAACACTCTGGGAATCAATGTGAATGGAGGAAATAGCTATAGCACATCCGGTGGTCATACTTGAGACATAACATTAACACCTCAAGGCCTTGGAGATGGGATGAGAGAAACAATATCAAGAAGAAGAGTGTTGCTCGCTGAGACAAAAAGTCTCAGCCAGGGATTACTGAAACAAGTATTAGGTGGTCATTACAACCCTGGCGGTCGGTGTTAAAGCGGCGGTAAGACCGCCAACAGGCCGGCGGTAAAAAAATTGCAATTACGACTGTGGCAGAAACCGCCAGCAAAGACAGCCACTTTAACACTCCGACTGCCACAGGGGTACAAACAAACAGCGCGGCGGTCAACGCCAACAGACAGGCGGAGGACAATGTACCGCCCACACTATTATGACAGGCCAATCCGCCACCTTTTCCAGGGTGGATTCACTGCGGTTAAAAACACGGCGGAAATAGGAATCCCGAAGGGAAAACGCTCACCTCTACACACCCCACGAGGAACGAGGACGCCATGGACCCGGAACTCCAAATTCTTCCTGCATTAGTCTTCCTGCTCCTCTACCAGGAGCACGAACGCCGGCGGCGAAGACCACGGTGAGTACTGCACCTATGACACAGGGCAGGGGGAGGCAAAAAACAGGGACACACAAACGCAACACCCCCACCCTCACCCACTACAACACACACACTAATACAGCATGCCACATTACAGTTACACCCGCCAAACCCCCTGGAAGAATGCAAAGACAATAGAAAATGAGTGTAACCATTGTAATATATTAAAAGCAAGAAGGCAGAAATATATATATACACCATGTACATAATATATACCAATAACACACAAAAGGAGAGCACTGGGAGTGTTGCTAACCCACACCAACTCCCAAAGGAAACTATATCATCACTAAAGGTGTGGGGTAGTAGGAACTGGGGGTGGGCCTAGGTCGATTAACCCAGTGCACCGTGTTGGAGTCGCTTAAGACTCTGAAGTGGGGAAGTCATGGTGAGAAAGTATCCACGTAGGGGGTGCTATGTAGTTCTACAAGTGGAAGGGGGAGTTCCCTTACGGACTAGGTGGTCTCACACACATAATAGTGTCTTGCTTCATCATTTGACCACCTAGCCCCACCCAAGTAAGATGATACTACTTGGGTGGACTCAACCTCTTGGTTAAAAGAACCAGAGGGAGTGCTGAAATTAGACTTACTGGAAAATTACAGAGATCCAGATGGGGTGAGAAATAAAATTACCAAGCAAGTCACCAATTACTACTGCTAGTTTTAATAGGGGTGTATGCTGGTAAGGTTAAGAACATAGGGGAACAGAAGGCTCATTAGAGGATAATGTCTCTTAGAGTCTAAAAAGGAATACGTATGACCAACATGTTTCTGCCCTCACTAAGTGCTGGTTGGTCAGGGGCATTCGTCAGGGTCGGAGCACACGAAAATAAGTGAGGTGCTCGAAGTGAAAAATATATATAGGGCCTACCTGAACAGGTAGTTCACGGTGGGGTAGGTCTAAAATGGCCCGTAGTTGGGGGCGATTTGCCTCTGGTCTGGCTAATGCTGGGGGGAGGGAGGTGGTGGAAGGGGGGGGGTGTTTCCCTTGTAGTCACACTCACTCCAAAGGGAATACCATGGGGGGGTACCTACATGCCGGAGCCAGAGCGGCCTGGCTCCGGCATGTAGGTACCCCCCCATGGTATTCCCTTTGGAGTGAGTGTGACTACAAGGGAAACCCACCCCCCCCCCCCTTCATTAGCCAGACCAGAGGCAAATCGCCCCCAACTACGGGCCATTTTAAACCTACCCCACCGTGAACTACCTGTTCAGGTAGGCCTTATATATATTTTTCACTTCGAGCACCTCACTTATTTTCGTGTGCTCCGACCCTGACGAATGCCCCTGACCAACCAGCACTTAGTGAGGGCAGAAACATGTTGGTCATACGTATTCCTTTTTAGAATCTAAGGCCCATATTTATACTTTTTGATGCACAACTGCGCCAACGCAGTTGTGCGTCAAAACTTTTAACGCCGGCTAACGCCATTCCAAAGCGCCATGCGGGCGCCTTATTTATTGAATGACGTTAGCCGGCGCAGCTGACTGGTGTGCGTCAAAAAAAATGACTCACACCAGGCAGCGCCGGCGTAGGGGAAAATGGAGCTTGGGCGTCAAAAAATGGGGCAAGTTAGGTCTGAGGCAAAATTTTGGCCTCAACCCGATTTGCGCCATTTTTTTTGACGCCCAACCCCCATTGAAATGACTCCTGTCTTAGCAAAGACAGGAGTCATGCCCCCTTGCCCAATGGCCATGCCCAGGGGACTTATGTCCCCTGGGCCCAGGGGACTTATGTCCCCTGGGCATGGTCATTGGGCATAGTGGCATGTAGGGGGGCACAAATCAGGCCCCCCTATGCCACAAAAAAAATACTAAAAAAATACTTACCTGAACTTACCTTAACTTCCCTGGGATGGGTCCCTCCATCCTTGGGTGTCCTCCTGGGGTGGGCAAGGGTGGCAGGGGGTGTCCCTGGGGGCATGGGAGGGCACCTCTGGGCTCCTTCTGAGGCCACAGGTCCCTTAACGCCTGCCCTGACCAGGCGTTAAAAAACGGCGCCCATCAGGCTGGGCGCCGTTTTTTAAGGCCTGCCCCCTCCTGTGCGTCAAAATGACGTCACAGTATAAATAAGGCGCACAGGCCTTAAAGTCATTTTTTGGAAGGGAACGCCTACCTTGCATATAATTAACGCAAGGCTGGTTCCCCCTTCTAAAAAATGACGCACATGGTGGAACTTTGACGCCTGCGGGGTCGGACGTCAAAGTATAAATATGGGGCAGTGTTTGCGCCGATTGTGCGTCAAAAATGTTGACGCACATTCGGCGCAAAGAGAGTATAAATATGCCCCTAAGAGACATTATCCTCTAATGAGCCTTCTGTTCCCCTATGTTCTTAACCTTACCAGCATACACCCCTATTAAAACTAGCAGTAGTAATTGGTGACTTGCTTGGTAATTTTATTTCTCACCCCATCTGGATCTCTGTAATTTTCCAGTAAGTCTAATTTCAGCACTCCCTCTGGTTCTTTTAACCAAGAGGTTGAGTCCGCCCAAGTAGTATCATCTTACTTGGGTGGGGCTAGATGGTCAAATGATGAAGCAAGACACTATTATGTGTGTGAGACCACCTAGTCCGTAAGGGAACTCCCCCTTCCACTTGTAGAACTACATAGCACCCCCCTACGTGGATACTTTCCCACCATGACTTCCCCACTTCAACGTCTTAAGCGACTCCAACACGGTGCACTGGGTTAATCGACCTAGGCCCACCCCCAGTTCCTACTACCCCACACCTTTAGTGATGACATAATATATACCAAGCATAGTAGTCCAGGTAGTGCTCTAAGAAAGTTCGTGGAACACTGGGACCACACGGTATGGGCGAGGCCCACACAAGATCCCTGACCATGACGGAGAGAACACTGCAGGGGCATCATAGAGCAACTAAACAGGCACCTCAGGAGGAGGGAAAGGGGGGGCACCTCAGCCGCTTGAGTGCACAACACCAAATCCACGAGGGGGCCACATGCCCACTGTTCCATCCTGGGGAGTGCAAAGCCACAGTATCTCAAGTCTCTACAGTGGGTGGTTTGCCCACTGTTCCATCCTGAGGAGTGCAAAGCCACAGTCTCTCAAGTCTCTACAGTGGGTGGTTTGCCCACTGTTCAATCCTGGGGAGTGCAAATCCACAGTCTCTCAAGACTCTACAGTGGGTGGTTTGCCCACTGTCCAATCCTGGGGAGTGCAAAGCCACAGTCTCTCAAGTCTCTACAGTGGGTGGTTTGCCCACTGTTCAGTCCTGGGGAGTGCAAAGCCACAGTCTCACAAGTGGAGAACAGTCTCTACTGGTTCTGGAGGGGGCATGGTGCCCAGAGTGCTTCATCCTGCTAAGGACAGAGGTAGTGGATGACAGTCTCCACTGGTTCTGGAGGGGGCATGGTGCCCAGAGTGCATCATTCACCCCGTGACGGACTCAGTTGTGTGAGTGCCCTTGCCGCTCGTGGGCCAGCGGTGCTTGAGATGGCGGTGCCCTGTTCAGCGGTGCTTGAGATGGCGGTGCCCTGTTCAGTGGTGCTTGAGATAGTGGTGCCCTGTTCAGAGGTGCTTGAGATGGCGGTGCCCTGTTCAGCGGTGCTTGAGATGACGGTGCCCTGTTCAGCGGTGCTTGAGATGGCGGTGCTCTGTTCAGCGGTGCTTGAGATGGCGGTGCCCTGTTCAGCGGTGCTTGAGATGACGGTGCCCTGTTCAGCGGTGCTTGAGATAGCGGTGCCCTGTTCAGCGGTGCTTGAGATGGCGGTGCCCTGTTCAGCGGTGCTTGAGATGGCCGTGCCCTGTTCAGCGGTGCTTGAGATAGCGGTGCCCTATCCAGCGGTGCTTGAGATGGCGGTCTCCATTGCAGGGTCTCAGCTGCTGGCGGTCCTTCATGGCCCAGCGGGGCATTTGCTGGCGGTCCTTCATGGCCCAGCGGGGCTTCTGCTGGCGGTCCTTCATGGCCCAGCGGGGCTTCTGCTGGGGGTCCTTCATGGCCCAGCGGGGCTTCTGCTGGCGGTCCTTCATGGCCCAGCGGGGCTTTTGCTGGTGGTCCTTCATGGCCCAGCGGGGCCAGTGCTGGCGGTGGCCTCCTGGGCAGCTGGGCTGGTGCTGGCGGTGGCCTCCTGGGCAGGTGGGCTGGTGCTGGCGGTGGCCTCCTGGGCAGCTGGGCTGGTGCTGGCGGTGGCCTCCTGGGCATGTGGGCTGGTGCTGGCAGTGGCCTCCTGGGCAGCTGGGCTGGTGCTGGCGGTGGCCTCCTGGGCAGCTGGGCCGGTGCTAGCGATGGCCTCCTGGCAGCGGGGATAATGGTGGTCTTCTCCGCCGTGCTGCTCTTCCCAAACTTGCCGGGTTTCTTGTGGCCCTTCCCCACCTTGGAGGGTGTTACAGCTGACTCCACACTCCCACCGGGACCCCTGGGAGCGGCTTTGGTGGCTGGAGTCTTCCCCCTCTCCCGCCGGGCACTGGCCAACTTCTGATGCTTCCAGGTGAGGGACTGTCTGTGCTGTGGCTCCGTGCCACACTGGCTGCCCTGGTGGCCAGTGCACTCCAGATTCCGGTGACTACAGGCACCACTGGTCCCAGAGATGTTGTGGCTGAGGTGTTAGTTCGGGACCTAGTAGACGGACGGGGTGGGGGAAGTGTAGGAAAGAGGTCAAGGGTGGACAGGAAAAGTTTTTTGGACACACTGGGACGGGTAGCTGGAGGGGGTTTGGGAGTGGAGGAAGAGGTGGTGGTTGTAGGAGGTGTACGTTTGGTGACTTTGGGTGAAGGTGCATGCGCTGGAGGCTGTCGTGAGGTGGATGGCTGTTGGGTGGGTGTGTGCCTGCGTTTGTGTATCTTGGGAGGGGGCATCACAGACACACTAGTAGAGGACTCAGGGAACGTGTAAATGGTAGTGGGGGTGGTGACTGCACGTGAGCGGGGTGTGGTGGTGGGTGTGCTGGAGAGGAACATAGTGGCTGTAGAGGTAGTGCATGCAGGTGTGAGTGTAGACGAGAATGGGAGGGAGGAGGGAGATGAGGAGAAGGGGGACACAGTGGAGGCAGTCGATGTTGGTGTGTCTGCATGTGTGTGATGCTTGCGTGAGTGCCTGTGGGATGCGTGGTGCTTATGTTTGCCAGAGCTTCCCTTGTGTGTTGAGGTGTGTGCATGCTGGTCTGTAGGTGTGCTTGGGATAGGCTGAGGTAGAGGGGATTGGGTCTGGGTGGAGGAAGTTGGAGGGGGGAGGCTAGAGACGGGGACAATGGCTGCCATCAATGCTGAGGCCAGAGTCTGAAAAGCTCGCTGAAGGGCCGCCTGACCAGAATGAATGCCCTCCAGGAATGCATTCGTTTGTTGCAACTGTCTCTCTACACCCTGGATGGCATTCAAACTGGTAGACTGCCCAACAGTGAGGGACCTGAGGAGGTCAATGGCCTCTTCACTGAGGGCAGCAGTGCCTGGGGCGAAGGTGATGCCCACCCTCCTGGGTGAGCGGGCACGGGCACGGGGCAAAGGCTGAGGGGCTGCTGGGAGGGCGGTGCTGGTAGGGGTGGGTGGCGGCTGTACCTGTAGATGCGGAGGGCACAGATGTGGCCACCACCACAAGGGAGCTCCCATCAGAGGACGAGTCTGTGTCGCTGGTGTCAGCTCCTGTCCCCGGTGTGGAGCTCCCCTCGCCCTCCGTCCCATTGGTGAACTCTGAGTCCGTAGTCTCGCCCTCCAGGGCCATGTGGGATGCAGCTCCCTCGTGCTCCGGTGCCACTGCTCCTCCGCCTAATGATGCTAATGCACACAAGAACAGGGAGACCACAAAAAGGGGGGGGACGACAGAAGAAAGACATGTTGAGTGCATGCATTACCGCTACCGTTGGTGGACACGACAGACACAGAAGCCCCCTGCACTACGCCGCGCTCTTGGGCTCCACTGTTCAATTCCTGGGAAATGGCCTACAAGGCTATGGACGACATCTGCACACATAGATGACACAGGGGCATGACTAGGTGTACTTGGCACTCTACAGAGGTGGTGTGGGGTGCCACATGGCCTGCCTTACGGAGGGGCCTTGCCTACGGAACTCGCCCTGGCCTAGGGAAACCCACAGCCCACCTCTCCCACCCAGACACCTCCACTGCGTGCAAAGTCAGCAGAATGAGAGTGTACTCACCCCCTTGTGGCTGCTGTGATGCCTTCAAGCGCCCATCCAACTCTGTGTAGGCCACCGCCAGGATCCTGAACATCAGGGGGGTCATGGTGCGACGGGCACCCCTCCCACGTTGGGAGACCATCCCCAGCTGAGCCTCTGCCGTCTTCTTGCTCCAGCGGCGAATGTCCTCCCATCTTTTCCGGCAGTGGGTGCTCCGTCTGTGGTAGACCCCCCGGGTCCGGACGTCCTTGGCGATGGCACGCCAAATGTCTTTTTTCTGGTGGGCGCTGACCTACATGAAATGTACAGGGCAAAAAGAGAAGTTATTACCAACTGCACCGTCAAAGTGATTGGCCCCCATCCCTACCCTTGCCATGTGGCACATGCATTCACCGTCTTTCATGCACGCAGCACTCTCCCCCCTTCCTTCTTACATCCAGCCCTCTCCATACAGGCATAGCCCATACAACATGCACCCTGTGTACTTACCTGTTTGTCTGGAGGACCGTAGAGTAGCGTGTACTGGGGGAGGACCCCATCCACAAGCTTCTCCAACTCCTCCGATGTGAAGGCAGGGGCCCTTTCCCCAGACACTCGAGCCATTGTCTCTTCCAGAGTGAGGTCACAGCAGCACTTGCAGTGTAGGTCCTCTCCTGTCGAAGATCAGGTATCGAGTGATTGAAGTGATAGAAAATGGCGGTCACGTCTGCGGCGGTGCGTACCGTCACCGCCGGCGTACATCGTCATTGGCTCCTGGGACCCATAGGGTCCAATGTTAACCAATGCAGCATTGCGCCGCGGTCTTCGACCGCCTACCGCGACGGTGTACAACTCCAGCGCAGTTACCTCACATCCCATTCTCCCACTTTACAGGTCAGGCAGCCGCCATTTCAGGGGCCCACATTGCTTCATTTTCTACTGCGTCACACATACCTAGGCCTACACTCTACCCACATACAGGCCATCTTTTGTGTATGAATGGTGTTCTGAGTAAACTGTGGGTACGTACCTCTGAGTTGTTTGACTCTGTGCTCGCTGTTGTCCTTCATAGGCACCGTCCGCTGGGACATGTGAGGAGATGGCGGCATCGTCCGGTGTACCGACCGTTGGTGGACCTGTCGACAATGGAGGAGCGACATGTGATTATCACATACAGGCTTGACCGTGCCACAATGCAGGAACTGTGTACCCAGTTGGAGCCAGATGTCAGCAATCCGCCATCCCACAGGAATCCCCCCTCAAGTGCAGGTGCTGTCAGTGCTCCATTTCCTTGCAAGTGGATCTTTTCAAACAACAGTGACCATAGCATCAGGAATGTCACAGCCTATGTTTTCCAACGTATTGTCCAGAGTGTTGTCTGCCCTTCTGAAACACATGCGGAAATTCATCGTTTTTCCTCAGGTGGAGGATTTGCCTACAGTGAAAGGTGATTTCTATGCCCTGGGACACAACCCCAACATCATAGGTGCCATTGATGGGACCCATGTGGCTTTGGTCCCCCCCCCCCACAGGAGTGAACAGGTGTACAGAAACCGGAAGAGTTATCATTCCATGAACGTACAGATGGTATGTTTGGCAGACCAGTACATCTCCCATGTGAATGCCATGTTCCCTGGCTCAGTGCATGACGCCTACATCCTGCAGAATAGCAGCATCCCTCATGTGATGGGTCAACTCCAGAGGCACCGTGTGTGGCTATTAGGTGAGCACCTGGAAGCAAGTCAGTGGGAATGGTTGTCTGGGTCTGGGGATATCCCTCCAGGTTAGTGCGTGTCTAACAGTTGTCCCTCGCCATTTGCAGGTGACTCTGGTTACCCCAACCTGTCATGGCTACTGACCCCAGTGAGGAATCCCAGGACAAGGGCAGAGGAACACTACAATGAGGCCCATGGGCGAACTAGGAGGGTGATCGAGCGGACCTTCGGCCTCCTGAAGGCCAGGTTCAGGTGCCTCCATATGACAGGTGGATCCCTATTCTACCCACCAAAGAAGGTGTGCCAGATCATCGTGGCCTGCTGTATGCTTCACAACTTGGCTTTGCGACGACAGGTGCCTTTTCTGCAGGAGGATGGTCCAGATGGCGGTGTTGTGGCAGCTGTGGAGCCTGTGGACAGTGAAGAGGAGGAAGCAGAGGAAGAAGACATGAACAACAGGTACTCAGTGATCCAGCCATATTTCCAGTGAGACACAGGTAAGAGTACAGACCTGCCTACTACATGTACTTTAACACTACTTCCTCTCTACTGTCTGTCGTTTTCACCCAGTGTATGGTCACTGAGTTGTCACTTTCCCTTACGATTTCACAGATGTGGGTCCCACTGTGTGACATCTGCTTAGATTCCTCATGGACTAGAGCTGTGTGACATAGGTATGTTGACATTACAATTGAAAGAGCATTTTGTCACTGTAATTGCTAATACACTATTTCGAAATCACAGACAGACTCCATATTGTTTTGTGCTTTAAGTGTGTTTATTTAAGTGCTCAATATTGGAGGGGGTAGTAAAATGGTGAGGGGTGATGGCGGAGGAATGTCCATGGCAGAGTCCAGTCTATTAGTCTCACAGGTGCATGGCCCATATGGGCATAGGAAGTGGAGCTGGGGCAGTTTAAGTATGGACAGGGTGACAAAGTGGGACAGTAGGATGACAATCAGGGTGGTCTCATTTCTTGGCGGGGGTCTTGGCATCGTGCTCTGTCTTGTTCCTGGATCTCAGGGACTGTTTGCAGGGTGGTTCTCCCACTGCAGGGGGTGGGGTGCTGGTGTGGTGGTCCTGTGGCGGGGCGTCCTGTCCACTAGCGCCGGTGGAGGTGGTGGCCAGTTCAACGTCCATGCTAGTGTCAGGAGCCCCTTGTAGTGCCACAGTGTCCCTCCTGGTGTTGAGTAGTTCCTTCAGCACCCCTACGATGGTGCCCAGGGTGATGGTTCTGAGTTCCTCCCTGAAGCCCATACACTGTTCCTCCTGCAGGCGCTGGGTCTCCTGAAACTTGGCCAGTACCATTGCCATCGTCTCCTGGGAGTGGTGGTAGGCTCCCATGATGGAAGAGAGGGCCTCGTGGAGAGTGGGTTCCCTTGGCCTGTCCGCCTCCTGTTGCACAGCAGCCCTCCCAGTTCCCCTGTGTTCCTGGGCCTCTGTCCCCTGGACCGTGTGCCCACTGTCACTGCCCCCAGGTCCCTGTTGTTGTTGGGGTGGTGGGTTATCCTGGGTTCCCTGTAGTGGTGGACACACAGCTGATTGATGTGTCCTGGGGACGGAGGTATGGGCCCGCTGGGTGGGTGCTGTGCTGGTGTTTCCAGAGGGGGGAAGGTCTGTGGTGGCCTGTGACTGGGTGAGGGGAACCAACTGTCCCGAGGTCCCCAATGGGCCGGGCTGGTCATCTAGATCCAGTTGGACAGAGCTGCTGTCATCACTGTGGGCCTCTTCTTTTGGTGGTGTGGACATGTGTGGACCCTCCTCTCCGGTGACGTTGGGTAGGGGTCCTGCAGGGGTATAAAAGGATGGTTATTGCATCTGTGTGTGTCATGGTGTGCAATGGGTGGGTGACCGTGTACCCCAGTGCTTGCATTCCTGTGTGGGACCTTGTGTGATGGTGGTTTAGGGGGTTGTATGGGTATGTGCAGTGGGCATGCTTTAATGATGGGTGTCCATGCTTTGTTGTTGCATGCAGGGCTTGGTGTTGGGATGGGTGGTTTGTGATGTTGGGACAAATGTGAGGAGTTGAGGTGCTGGGGGTGAGGGTGAGGGTGAGGGTGGGGGTATGTGCTGGCATGCAGGTAGGATGGGGGATGTAATAATTAAGATTTGTCTTACCAGAGTCCATTCCTCCACCTACTCCTGCAAGGCCCTCAGGATGTAGAATCGCCAAGACCTGCTCCTCCCATGTTGTGAGTTGTGGGGGAGGAGGTGGGGGTCTGCCGCCAGTCCGCTGAACCGCGATGTGGTGTCTTGAGATCACGGAATGCACCTTCCCCCGTAGGTCGTTCCACCTCTTCCTGATGTCCTCCCGATTTCTTGGGTGCTGTCCCACTGCGTTGACCCTGTCCACTATTCTTCGCCATAGCTCCATCTTCCTTGCTATTGAGGTGTGCTGCACCTGTGATCCGAATAGTTGTGGCTCTATCCGGACGATTTCCTCCACCATGACCCTGAGCTCCTCCTCCGAGAACCTGGGGTGTCTTTGCCGTGTCATGGGGTGGTGTAGGTGATGTGTGGGGTGCAGTGTGTGGTCATAAGTGTGCTGATATGTAGTGGGGTGTTGTGTGAGGTGCGTGGAAGTTCTGTGGGTGATGGTGTTGTGTGCCTGTGGATGCTGTTGTTCTTGCTGGTGCTGTGTCTCTCTGGCCCTCTTTCTGAGTTTTTGGTAGTAGGGGTTTGTGGGTGATGTGGGTGTGTGTTTTATATTGTATTGGGTGTGTGGGAGTGGTGTGTGTATGTGTATCAGGTGTGTGTATTTCGAATTGTCCAATGTGGCTGTGTTTTGTATGTTGTGTGTGTATTTTGAGCGCAGCGGTGTGTACCGCATGAAAGTTGAAAGACCGCCACGTGGATTTGTGGGTCGTGATAGTGTGGGCGTATTTCTGTTGGCGTGACGGTGGAGGATTTGTTTCCGCCAGTTTATCACTGACCTTTGGTGTGGAGGACTTGTGTGGGTGTCTGTATTTTGCCTGATTTCGAAATGTGGGTCATAATAGCTGTGGCGGAATTCCGCGGCCGCGGCGGTGTGTTGGCGGTCTTCTGCACGGCAGTAAGCGGCTTTTACCGCCAATGTTGTAATGAGGGCCTTAATCTGCTAAAATAAAGTGGAGCAATTATTTTACATCACAATAATTTGTGCCCTTACTTGTGGTTAGGGTTATCCATGAAGTAGTTTAGAAGTGGTTAAGTTGGATTGTATTACTTTTATAATAGTATAGTATTTTATAATACTTTAGAGTAGTATTGCATTTTAGGTAGATTAAGGAAGAACTTGGACATTTTAAACATGAGTACCCTTATGGAAGATGTTAAAGTTAAGCTGATCAACTTCTTAATTAGAAATGCGATTGGAGTTACACTTAACTTCAACTTCATACAATTTGTACTCTATCTGATACAATGCAAAACTGCAGAAGAGACTTCTGGAAAGTGGAAATCTTGGAAAGACAAAGCTTGAACAAATCTTAAAGCTTTCAGAACTATGGGCCTCATTACGAGTTTGGCTGAGGGGATTACTCCTTTCCAAAAGTGGAAGATATCCCGTCCGCCGGTTTACAAGTTCCATAGGATATAATGGAACTTGTAATATGGCAGACGGGTTATCTGTCACTTTTGGGCAGAGTAATCCCCTCCCCCAAACTTGTAATGAGGCCCTACATACCCAAAATGTGATGAAGATCCATTTGTTTAAGATTTTAGCAAAATCTAAATTGGGACACTTGTAAATCCTGATAACTTACAAAAAGGCAACCCTTGGCAAACCAAAGCAAGACTATTGTCCTTTATTTCACATGTAAACAATGCTAATTCAAATAGCTTTAGTATTTAGTTGTCAGACCTTGGTACTATTTCATGCATCCTTATCTAGTATGTTGTTGGACTGATGTCAGACCACGTTCAGGGGGGTGATGGGGCAGGCAGGGGGTACTGGACCACAGCCTTGGGGACTGGGATTATTTGCCTTTCCTGTCCATGTGTAAGGGAATGCCTCCTTGGCATGGTTACCCCGTGACTTTTTGCCTTTGCTGATGCCAAGTTATGATTTGAAAGTGTGCTGAGGCCTGCTAACCAGGCCCCAGCACCAGTGTTCTTTCCCTAACCTGCACCTTTGTTTCCACAATTGGCACACCCTGGCATCCAGGTAAGTCCCTTGTAACTGGTACCCCTGGTACCAAGGGCCCTGATGCCAGGGAAGGTCTCTAAGGGCTGCAGCATGTCTTATGCCACCCTGGAGACCCCTCACTCAGCACAGACACACTGCTTGCCAGCTTGTGTGTGCTGGTGGGGATAAAATGACTAAGTCGACATGGCACTCCCCTCAGGGTGCCATGCCAACCTCACACTGCCTATAGGTATAGATAAGTCACCCCTATAGCAGGCCTTACAGCCCTAAGGCAGGGTGCACTATACCATAGGTGAGGGCATAAGTGCATGAGCACTATGCCCCTACAGTGTCTAAGCAAAACCTTAGACATTGTAAGTGCAGGGTAGCCATAAGAGTATATGATCTGGGAGTCTGTCATGCACGAACTCCACAGCACCATAATGGCTACACTGAAAACTGGGAAGTTTGGTATCAAACTTCTCAGCACAATAAATGCACACTGATGCCAGTGTACATTTTATTGTAAAATACACCCCAGAGGGCATCTTAGAGATGCCCCCTGAAACCATACCCGACTACCAGTGTGTGCTGACTAGTTTTAGCAGCCTGCCACATACCAGACATGTTGCTGGCCACATGGGGAGAGTGCCTTTGTCACTCTGTGGCTGGTAACAAAGCCTGTACTGGGTGGAGGTGCTTCTCACCTCCCTCTGCAGGAACTGTAACACCTAGCGGTGAGCCTCAAAGGCTCACCCCCTTTGTTACAGCACCCCACGGCACTCCAGCTAGTGGAGTTGCCCGCCCCCTCCGGCCACGGCCCCACTTTTGGCGGCAAGGCCAGAGGAGATAATGAGAAAAACAAGGAGGAGTCACTGGCCAGTCAGGACAGCCCCTAAGGTATCCTGAGCTGAGGTAACTCTGACTTTTAGAAATCCTCCATCTTGCAGATGGAGGATTCCCCCAATAGGATTAGGGATGTGCCCCCCTCCTCTCAGGAAGGAGGCACAAAGAGGGTGTAGCCACCCTCAGGGCTAATAGCCATTGGCTACTAACCCCCCAGACCTAAACACACTCCTAAATCGAGTATTTAGGGGCTCCCAGAACCTAGGAAATCAGATTCCTGCAACCTAAGACGAAGAAGGACTGCTGAGCTGAAAAACCTGCAGAGAAGACGGAGACACCAACTGCTTTGGCCCCAGTTCTACCTGCCTGTCTCCCCCCTTCAAAAGAACTGCTCCAGCGACGCGTTCCACAGGGTCCAGCGACCTCTGAAGCCTCAGAGGACTACCGTGCATCTAAAAGGACCAAGAACTCCCGAGGACAGCGGCTCTGCTCCAAGGAAGAAGCATCTTTGCAACAAAGAAGCAAGTTTGAAAGAACACACGTTTCCCGCCTGAAGCGTGAGACTTTGCACTCTGCCCCCGACGCCCCCGGCTCGACTTGTGGAGAACCAATGCTACAGGGAGGACTCTCCGGCAACTGTGAGCCCAGGGGTAGCCAGAGTTTACCCCCCTGAGCCCCCACAGCGACTCCTGCAGAGGGAATCCAGAGGCTCCCCCTGACCGCGACTGCCTGCTTCTGAGAAACCGACGCCTGGTAAGGACACTGCGTCCGCAGCCCCCAGGACCTGAAGGATCTGACCTCCAGTGCAGGAGCGACCCTCAGGTGGCCCTCTCCCTTGCCCAGGTGGTGGCTACCCCGAGGATCTCCCCCCTTGCCTGCCTGCATCGCTGAAGAGACCCCTAGGTCTCCCATTGAACTACATTGCAAACCCGACGCCTGTTTGCACACTGCACCCGGCCGCCCCGGTGCTGCTGAGGGTGTACTTTTTGTGCTGACTTGTGTGTCCCCCGGTGCCCTACAAAACCCCCCTGGTCTGCCCTCCGAAGACGCGGGTACTTACCTGCTGGCAGACTGGAACCGGGGCACCCCCTTCTCTATTGAAGCCTATGTGTTTTGGGCACCACTTTGACCTCTGCACCTGACCGGCCCTGAGCTGCTGGTGTGGTAACTTTGGGGTTGCTCTGAACCCCCAACGGTGGGCTACCTTGGACCCAATTTTGAACCCTGTAGGTGGTTTACTTACCTGCAAAACTAACAAACACTTACCTCCCCCAGGAACTGTTGAAAATTGCACAGTGTCCAGTTTTAAAATAGCTTATTGCCATTTGTGTGAAAACTGTATATGCTATTTTGCTAATTCAAAGAAAATACATTTTTCTATATAAAAACCTATTGGCCTGGAATTGTCTTTGAGTGTGTGTTCCTCATTTATTGCCTGCGTGTGTACAACAAATGCTTAACCCTACCCTCTGATAAGCCTACCACTCAACCACACTACCACAAAATAGAGCATTGGAATTATCTCTTTTTGCTACTATCTTACCTCTAAGGGGAAGCCTTGGACTCTGTGCATGCTATTTCTTACTTTGAAATAGTACATACAGAGCCAACTTCCTACATTGGTGGATCAGCAGTGGGGTACAAGACTTTGCATTTGCTGGACTACTCAGCCAATACCTGATCACACGACTAAGGGCCAGATGTAGCAAGGGTTTTGCGAGTCGCAAACGGCGAAAAACGCCGTTTGCGACTCGCAAAAGCCACTTTGCTATGTTGAAATGCATTTTGCGAGTCGGATCCGACTCGCAAAATGCATTTCCGAATCGCAAATAGGAAGGGGTGTTCCCTTCCTATTTGCGATTCGCAATGGTATGCAATTCCATTTGTGACCGCGTATGCGGTCGCAAATGGAGTCGCAGTTACCATCCACTTGAAGTGGATGGTAACCCATTCGCAAATGGGAAGGGGTCCCCATGGGACCCCTTCCCCTTTGTGAATGGACCCCAAAACATTTTTTCAGGGCAGGGAGTGGTCCAAGGGACCACTCTCTGCCCTGAAAAAAACGAAACAAAAGGTTTCGGATTTTTTGAAATGCAGCTCGTTTTCCCTTAGGGAAAACGGGCTACATTTAAAAAAAAAAAAAACTGCTTTATTTAAAAGCAGGTCGCTAACATGGAGGCCTGCTGACTACAGCAGGCCTCCATGTTAGCGAGTGCCTATACTCGCAATGGGGTCGCAAACTGCGACCCACCTCATAAATATTTATGAGGTGGGTCTTTGCGACCCCATTGCGAGTTGCAGAAGGTGTCTGAGACACCTTTCTGCATAGCAAATTGCGACTTGCAATTTGCGAGTCGCACGGACTCGCAAATTGCAAGTCGCAATTTGCTTTCTTCCTGCATCTGGCCCCAAATTCCAAAAATTGTCGTTAGAAACGGATTTTTTAAATTTTAGCTATTTTGCTACATTTTTAAAAGTCCTGCTAGGGCCTTGTGTTAGTCCCTGTTAGCATTTCTTTTAGAGTTTAAAAGTTTTGTAAAAGTTTGAATCAAGTTCTAGAAATAGTTTTAGATTCTTAAAAAGTATTCCAACTTTTAGAAACAAAATGTCTGCTGCAGAAGATATAGTGATGGAACTCAAACTCACCCCTTACCTGCATCTTAGGATGTCAGAGTTAAGGTCTCTCTGCAAACTCAAAAAGATTAAAACTGGTTCAAACCCAACCAAAATACAGCTCCAGGAGCTTTTGGCAGAGTTTGCTAAAAACAACCCCTCTGATGATGGCCTCACAGAGGGGGACCCTAGTGACATGGAGGATTTCCCACCCCCAGTCCTAGATAGGGAGCCCAGCGTCTCTCAAACCCTGACTCCAAATGTGATAGTCAGAGATGCTGCTTCTCTCACAGGAGAGTCCAGCAACTCTGGAAGCATTGCGGGCAGCCTCAATGAAGAGGAGCTCCTGCTAGCCAGGATGGCCAAAAGATTGGCTTTGGAGAGACAGCTCCTAGCCATAGAAAGGGAAAGACAAGAGATGGGTTTTGGTCCCATCAATGGTGGCAGCAACATAAATAGGGTCAGGGATTCTCCTGACATGTTGAAAATCCCAAAAGGGATTGTAACTAAATATGAAGATGGTGATGACATCACCAAATGGTTCACAGCTTTTGAGAGGGCTTGTGCAACCAGAAAAGTAAACAGATCTCACTGGGGTGCTCTCCTTTGGGAAATGTTCACTGGAAAGTGTAGGGATAGACTCCTCACACTCTCTGGAAAAGATGCAGAATTCTATGACCTCATGAAGGCTACCCTGATTGAGGGCTTTGGATTCTCCACTAAGGAGTATAGAATTAGGGTCAGGGGGGCTAAAAAATCCTCAAGCCAAACCTGGGTTGATTTTGTAGACTACTCAGTGAAAACACTGGATGGTTGGATTCATGGCAGTGGTGTAAATGATTATGATGGGCTGTACAATTTATTTGTGAAAGAACACAT
Source organism: Pleurodeles waltl (assembly GCF_031143425.1). NCBI lineage: Eukaryota > Metazoa > Chordata > Amphibia > Caudata > Salamandridae > Pleurodeles > Pleurodeles waltl. Next base: position 176,710,644 of record NC_090441.1, on the reverse strand, counting down.
ATTAAGTAATTGTTTCAATGATAAACTGCATCAGCATCTGGTAGACCTAGGACCAATTTCTCTTCAAGAATTGGGAAAGAAGGCGGACCATTGGGTCAAGACTAGGGTGACCAAGACTTCCACAGGGGGTGACCAAAAGAAAGGGGTCACTAAGACTCCCCATGGGAAGAGTGTTGAGACATCTAAGGGAAAAAGTAAAGAGTCTTCTGTAGGGCCCCAAAAACCTGCTCAGGAGGTTGGGCCCAGAGCCTCTTCACAATCCAATTTTGGGTACAAGGGTAAACACTTTGATCCCAAAAAGGCCTGGTGTCGTAGCTGTAATCAGCCAGGACACCAAACTGGAGACAAGGCCTGTCCCAAGAAAGATTCCACTTCTAACTCTACTCCAGCTAACACTGGAATGGCCAGTCTCCAAGTGGGATCAACAGTGTGCCCAGAGCAAATCAGGGTCCACACTGAAGCTACATTAGTCTCTGAGGGTGGGGTGGACTTAGCCACACTGGCTGCCTGGCCCCCTAATATGCAAAAATATAGGCAGCAACTCTAAATTAATGGGACAAGTGTAGAAGGCCTGAGGGATACAGGTGCCAGTGGCACCATGGTGACAGAGAAACTGGTTTCCCCTGGTCAATACCTGGCTGGACAAACGTATCCAGTCACCAATGCTGACAATCAGATTAAAGTACATCCCATGGCTATGGTAACTTTAGAGTGGGGAGGGGTCAATGGCCTGAAACAGGTGGTGGTCTCCTCAAATATCCCTGTAGACTGTTTGCTTGGAGATGACCTGGAGTCCTCAGCATGGGCTGAGGTAGAACTCAAAACCCATGCAGCCAGGGCACAGTGCAAGGCTCAGGGTGAAAAAGTGGTGTTGGAGCCTGGAAAAGGGCCCAACCCTCCAAGAGAAAAGGAAAGAAGACTGGGGAACCAGCTTCAACACAACAAGAGAAAGAGAACCTCTCTTCCCAGGAAGAAGTTCTGCCCTCTGAGGGAACTGAGCCCATTGAGTTAGAATCTTATCAGGTTGAGCTCCTAGGCCCAGGGGGGCCCTCAAGGGGACAGTTGTGTAAGGGGCAAGAAACCTGTCCCTCTCTTGAAGGCCTTAGGCAGCAAGCTGCTGAAGAGTCCAAAGGAAAAATAACACGCACACATAGAGTCTATTGGGAAGATGGACTCCTTTACACTGAGGCAAGAGATCCCAAACCTGGTGCCACTAGGAGAGTGGTAGTGCCTCAGGAGTTTAGGGAGTTCATTCTGACCTTAGCTCATGATATTCCTCTTGCTGGGCATTTGGGACAGACCAAGACGTGGGAGAGATTAGTCAACCACTTCTGTTGGCCCAACATGTCCCAGAAGGTCAAGGAGTTTTGGGTCTCCTGTGCCACCTGTCAAGCCAGTGGTAAGACAGGTGGACACCCAAAGGCCCCCCTCATTCCACTTCCAGTGGTGGGGGTCCCCTTTGAAAGAGTGGGTGTGGACATAGTGGGTCCACTTGAACCTCCCACAGCCTCAGGGAACCAATACATACTAGTAGTAGTGGATCATGCTACTAGATACCCTGAAGCAATTCCCCTTAGGTCGACTACTGCCCCTGCAGTAGCCAAAGCACTCATTGGTATTTTTACCAGAGTGGGATTTCCTAAGGAGGTGGTGTCTGACAGAGGTACCAACTTCATGTCAGCATACCTGAAGCATATGTGGAATGAGTGTGGGGTGACTTACAAATTCACCACACCATACCATCCACAAACCAATGGTCTTGTAGAAAGATTTAAGAAGACATTGAAAGGCATGATCATGGGGCTCCCTGAAAAACTCAAAAGGAGATGGGATGTCTTCCTGCCATGTCTGCTTTTCGCCTACAGAGAGGTGCCTCAGAAGGGAGTAGGGTTTTCCCCCTTTGAACTTCTGTTTGGTCATCCTGTAAGGGGACCACTAGCTCTTGTAAAAGAAGGCTGGGAGAGACCTCTTCATGAGCCTAAACAAGATATAGTGGACTATGTACTAGGCCTACGTTTAAGGATGGCAGAGTACATGGAAAAGGCAAGTAAAAACCTTGAGGCCAGCCAACAACTCCAAAAGATGTGGTATGACCAAAAGGCTGCTATGGTTGAGTTTCAGCCAGGGCAGAAAGTCAGGGTTCTGGAGCCTGTGGCTCCCAGGGCACTTCAGGACAGATGGAGTGGCCCTTACCCAGTGCTAGAGAGGAAGAGTCAGGTCACCTGCCTGGTAGACCTAGGCACTAGCAGGACCCCCAAAAGGGTGATCCATGTGAACCGCCTCAAACTCTTCCATGACAGGGCAGATGTGAATCTGTTGATGGTAACAGATGAGGACCAGGAAGCTGAGAGTGAACCTCTCCCTGATCTCCTCTCTACAGACCCAAAAGATGGTTCAGTAGATGGAGTGATCTACTCAGACACCCTCTCTGGCCAACAGCAATCTGACTGTAGGAAGGTCCTGCAACAGTTTGCTGAGCTATTTTCCCTAACCCCTGGTCAGACACACCTATGTACCCATGATGTGGACACAGGAGACAGCATGCCTGTCAAAAACAAAATTTTCAGACAGTCTGACCAAGTTAAGGAAAGCATCAAGGTGGAAGTCCACAAGATGCTGGAATTGGGAGTCATTGAGCACTCTGACAGCCCCTGGGCTAGCCCAGTGGTCTGAGTCCCCAAACCTCACACCAAAGATGGAAAGAGAGAGATGAGGTTGTGTGTGGACTACAGAGGACTTAATTCTGTCACCAAGACAGATGCCCATCCCATTCCAAGGGCAGATGAATTGATAGACAAACTAGGTGCTGCCAGATACTTAAGTACCTTTGACTTGACAGCAGGGTACTGGCAAATCAAAATGGCAACAGGAGCAAAAGAAAAGACAGCATTCTCCACACCTGATGGGCATTATCAGTTTACTGTTATGCCCTTTGGTTTAAAGAATGCCCCTGCCACCTTCCAAAGGTTGGTGAATCAAGTCCTTGCTGGCTTTGAGTGCTTTAGTGCAGCTTATCTTGACGATATTGCTGTCTTTAGCTCCAGCTAGCAGGATCACCTGGTCCACCTGAAGAAGGTTTTGAAGGCCCTGCAAGCAGCAGGCCTCTCTATCAAGGCATCCAAATGTCAGATAGGGTAGGGAACTGTGGTTTACTTGGGACACCTTGTAGGTGGAGGCCAAGTTCAGCCACTCCAGCCCAAGATCCAGACTATTCTGGACTGGGCAGCTCCAAAAACCCAGACTCAAGTCAGGGCATTCCTTGGCTTGACTGGGTACTACAGGAGGTTTGTGAAGGGATATGGATCTATAGTGACACCCCTCACAGAACATACCTCCAAGAAAATGCCCAAGAAGGTAAACTGAACTGTAGAATGCCAACAGGCCTTTGACACCCTGAAACAAGCTATGTGCACAGCACCAGTTCTCAAAGCTCCAGATTACTCCAAGCAGTTCATTGTGCAGACTGATGCCTCTGAACATGGGGTAGGGGCAGTTTTGTCCCAAACAAATGATGATGGCCTTGACCAGCCTGTTGCTTTCATTAGCAGGAGGTTACTCCCCAGGGTGCAACGTTGGAGTGCCATTGAGAGGGAGGCATTTGCTGTGGTTTGGTCCCTGAAGAAGCTGAGACCATACCTCTTTGGTACTCACTTTGTAGTTCAAACTGACCACAGACCTCTCAGATGGCTAATGCAAATGAAAGGTGAAAATCCAAAACTGTTGAGGTGGTCCATCTCCCTACAGGGAATGGACTTTATAGTGGAACACAGACCTGGGACTGCCCATGCCAATGCAGATGGCCTTTCCAGGTTCTTCCACTTAGAAAATGAAGACTCTCTTGGGAAAGGTTAGTCTCATCCTCTTTCGTTGGGGGGGGGGAATTGGGGTTTGTGTAAGGAAATGCCTCCTTGGCATGGTTACCCCCTGACTTTTTGCCTTTGCTGATGCCAAGTTATGATTTGAAAGTGTGCTGAGGCCTGCTAACCAGGCCCCAGCACCAGTGTTCTTTCCCTAACTTGTACCTTTGTTTCCACAATTGGCACACCCTGGCATCCAGGTAAGTCCCTTGTAACTGGTACCCCTGGTACCAAGGGCCCTGATGCCAGGGAAGGTCTCTAAGGGCTGCAGCATGTCTTATGCCACCCTGGAGACCCCTCACTCAGCACAGACACACTGCTTGCCAGCTTGTGTGTGCTGGTGGGGATAAAATGACTAAGTCGACATGGCACTCCCCTCAGGGTGCCATGCCAACCTCACACTGCCTATAGGTATAGATAAGTCACCCCTCTAGCAGGCCTTACAGACCTAAGGCAGGGTGCACTATACCATAGGTGAGGGCATAAGTGCATGAGCACTATGCCCCTACAGTTTCTAAGCAAAACCTTAGACATTGTAAGTGCAGGGTAGCCATAAGAGTATATGGTCTGGGAGTCTGTCATGCACGAACTCCACAGCACCATAATGGCTACACTGAAAACTGGGAAGTTTGGTATCAAACTTCTCAGCCCAATAAATGCACACTGATGCCAGTGTACATTTTATTGTAAAATACACCCCAGAGGGCATCTTAGAGATGCCCCCTGAAACCATACCCGACTACCAGTGTGTGCTGACTAGTTTTAGCAGCCTGCCACACACCAGACATGTTGGTGGCCACATGGGGAGAGTGCCTTTGTCACTCTGTGGCTAGTAACAAAGCCTGTACTGGGTGGAGGTGCTTCTCACCTCCCCCTGCAGGAACTGTAACACCTGGCGGTGAGCCTCAAAGGCTCACCCCCTTTGTTACAGCACCCCAGGGCACTCCAGCTAGTGGAGTTGCCCGCCCCCTCGGGCCATGGCCCCTCTTTTGGCGACAAGGCCGGAGGAGATAATGAGAAAAACAAGGAGGAGTCACTGGCCAGTCAGGACAGCCCCTAAGGTGTCCTGAGCTGAAGTGACTCTGACTTTCAGAAATCCTCCATCTTGCAGATGGAGGATTCCCCCAATAGGATTAGGGATGTGCCCTCCTCCCCTCAGGGAGGAGGCACAAAGAGGGTGTAGCCACCCTCAGGGCTAGTAACCATTGGCTACTAACCCCCCAGACCTAAACACCCCCCTAAATTGAGTAGTTAGGGGCTCCCAGAACCTAGGAAATCAGATTCCTGCAACCTAAGATGATGAAGGACTGCTGAGCTGAAAAACCTGCAGAGAAGACGGAGACACCAACTGCTTTGGCCCCAGTTCTACCGGCCTGTCTCCCCCCTTCAAAAGAGCTGCTCCAGGGACGCGTTCCACCCTGAGGACAGCGGCTCTGCTCCAAGGAAGAAGCATCTTTGCAACAAAGAAGCAACTTTGAAAGAACACACGTTTCCCGCCTGAAGCGTGAGACTTTGCACTCTGCACCCGACGCCCCCGGATCGACTTGTGGAGAACCAATGCTACAGGGAGGACTCCCCAGCGACTGCGAGCCCGTGAGTAGCCAGAGTTGACCCCTCTGAGCCCCCACAGCGACGCCTGCAGAGGGAATCCAGAGGCTCTCCCTGACCACGACTGCCTGCTTCTAAGAACCCAATGCCTGGTAAGGACACTGCATCCGCAGCCCCCAGGACCTGAAGGATCCGACCTCCAGTGCAGGAGCGACCCCCAAGATTACTCAGCGATACTTCTTACTATCGCCCTATCTCTACTGACCCTACTCCGCGTCTACAACGCAAGATCCGCGGTATGATAATGGAAGCAGAAGCAGCCGGATGGATCACCCAACACGAGGCGGAATTCCTCGATACAAAAAATCCTAGGGTTCCATACTTCTATTGTCTCCCTAAAATCCATAAGGGCTCCCCTCCCCCAGGACGCCCTATAGTGTCTGGGATTGGCTCTCTTTTAGAGCCCTTGTCCAAATTTTGCGACTATTTTTTACAACCCATTGTTCAGAGAACGTCCACCTTTTTGAAGGACACAAAAGACACATTGGTTCTATTGAATGACATCAATGAAACAGGTACCACAGATATATTAATATGTCTAGATGTAGAGGCTCTATATACTAATATTCCGCAAGAGGCTACACTCACTGCCGTAGAGGAGATACTCCTAGCAGATACCTGGAGTTATAACACCCCAGTGAGTTTTATTATGCAATGTGCAGGTGTGGCTCTCCTAGAGAATTTCTTCCAATTTGAGAAAAATCTCTTCCATCAGATACAAGGTACATCAATGGGGAGCACTTTCGCACCTAGCTTGGCTTGTCTATATATGTTTACCTTCGAGCAACGCCACATCTTGACTCCTGACCAACCATTCTTTTCCAATATTAAATTGTGGCGCCGGTATATAGATGATATCCTAGTGATTTGGAAGGGCGATATGGATCAAGCCATAGCTTTCACCCAGTGAGTCAACACTTTGGATACTCATCTACGCTTCAGTTCCACCATTTCCGACAAAGAAGTATCCTTTCTTGACCTACGAATCACACTCAGAGATGGATTACTTATCTCATCCGTATATCATAAACCTACGGATCGCAACAGTCTTTTACTTTACAATAGTTTCCACCCAAAAGCCCTTCGAGATAACTTGCCTTTCGGGCAATTTTTGAGGATACGACGTAACTGTTCAGATAAAAATGACTTCCACGCACAAGCTAATACTTTATGTCGGAAACTTTATGAACGTAAATATCCCATATCTAGCATTCGACAGGCCAAGAAAAGGGCCAGCAACATCCCTAGAGAAACATTACTGACTGATAACATCCGTACACAACAATCAAGATTGACCTGTGTGACCACGTTCACTCCTCTCAGCAACCAGGTTAAGGGCATTATCCGGAGGCTGTGGCCCATCCTCACTAGTGCAGGCACTGCATTAGAACGCCCTCTCTTTGCCTTTAAAAGAACCTCTAACATTAAGGACCTAGTGGTCCATACCAGACCTAGAATTAACCGGCCCCCTGATAATCCGGACCCTAGCCACTGGCTTAAAGTGAAGGGGCATTACCCTTGCGGTTGTTGTAATGTTTGTCCCTTTACCGACAGTGTCCAGGAAGTGGAAATATGTGAACAGAAGACCTGGCGATTAAGATCCCATACTAATTGCCGTACTAAGAGTTGTATTTATATGATTACCTGTCCGTGCAACCTAAAATACATCGGCATCACGACCAGAATGGTGAAAATTCGTATTAACGAGCACCGTAGCACTATTAGATGCAAGAGATCCTCCACAAAATTGACCAACCATTTTATTGAGAAACAGCACACTCCTAATGACATCAAATGGATTGTTCTAGAAACTATGAGAGACAATGTAGACTGCTCAAAGAAACTTCTAGAAAGAGAACAACAGTGGGTCTTCAGACTTAAGACCCATGAACTCGGTCTTAATGATGACATTCAGTGGACCAGCTTTATACATTGATAACTACCTTTTAAAAAAAAAAAAAAATTGAACAACAGATCACACTATTGTAGTCCTTGAATGTGGCTACGTGGTGATTACTCGAGTTTGGAGGACTGGTGATAATATTTGAATCTAGTCTTTTTCACCTATTTTGATTTTTTTCTCAGGGGCCACTTCCCCTGATGATTCTGTGACCAGACCACTCCAAAATGGCCAAAACCTTTTTTCTGGATCCACTCTCCATTATGTTGACCCCTTTTTTGTAGTCCTTTTTCAGTTTTAACTTTCCTCCCTTCTGTTAAAAAGTTCCCGGCACCAGCTGGCTTCTTGATACCGGGGGAATGGATTAGGCATAGGTGGCCTGGCAGTGTCCGTCATCTGTTAAAGTAAGTGCCTAATTGGATGCTTAGTTTCTGCTGACATTTTCCGTATCCCGGTACTACGTGGCCAAATAACTCTGACCACGCAGTATCGGCGTTTTTGCTTGTGCGCCCGCATGTCCTCGCGGACACCATTCTAATGTACTCGGGCGTTTGAACGCCAATATTTTAGGAGACCTGCGCTTTAGATCCCGCGCGCTCTCCTTCTTTTACACTGAACGAGGGAAATGGATGTGGACGCTCCTGCGTTCACTCCTTGACAGCGCGTCCTTGTTGGAACGCGATAAGGATGGCGCGTATTAATGCGATCCGCATTACTCTTTGAATTATGTTTTGTCCATATAACCGCGATTGCTCGCAGCACTCCTGGTACTCTCCCGACATGGGTCTCTGGTGCTTTTTACGATTATGATATACGATTGAGCCCGTTGCTTATGTGATTGCTGATAGTTTCGTCTGGCGCTTCTGATGTATTTTTCTTTAGTCCCTTTCTCTGCAGTATGTCCCTAGAGGATACTGTCTTGTCTTTTCCTTTGTATTTATAATGTTTGTGTAATGTCACATGATCTAGGGTCATAATGAATCCCTATGTCATTAATAAGTTGGGTAACGCCTCTATAATGTAATCTTGATTTATATGTATTGTTTAAACTGCTACATCACCGACCAACATGATATGAGGTCGGGTACTAGTAATTTGCAGTTTATTATTGAGTGACTCACTCTATTTATTGTGATTAATGTGTTGGATAACCAAATTAGGTGACCATTATTTGTAATTATATTGTTTGTGTTCTCTGTGCATATATGTAGATCAGAGTGGATTTTTAGAGCCTGACACCACCCCGATGAGGCCCTACCATTAGTTTCTGGAGGGTAAGCATAGTGGATGTTTCGTTGCCTGATCGGCCTCAGCACACTTTCTTGTCTATGAGTGTTATGATCACTTTTCTGCATCGCTTGGCACTGTAGGGATCCCGCACTTACGTATGGGGTTTCACGATATAGGATTCTGTAAATACACTGTCCTTATAAATGATGCCATGCTCTAACCTTGGTTTCTTTCTTCTCAACTCTCTTAGGTTTTGATTTCCTTATTTCTGGGAACATCCATTGTTTAAAGGATTAGGTATGTAATTAGGTCCTGACGAATCGCATTATAAGCGAGAAACATGTTGACCAACTACATAGAGTGACACAGGGGATCCTGTGTGCACCGTCTCTTTCCTATTATTCCTTAGTAAGAGACACAGTAATTATACCTACCTGTTTTTTTGTGGGGTTTGTGGACATCATTCCACTATCTCCCCCCACACTGGTTTTAATCATGTCAGAGGTACCAGTATGAGAATAAAACCTTCAGTGATTATCTCTAGTCATTTTTAACATTTTTTCATATACCAATCCTTCACTTCACTGCTTTTGACCGGCCATACACGATTCTCAAAAGATCTCCGGCAAAGAACCCCCCTGTGGGGCCGTCAGGCATTGCAGCGCCGGCCTGACGAGGAGCTAGGCCCCATGATGAAGCATGTCACCGGAAGGTGAGTGAGGGCTCTTGCTTCGAGAATTGTCGGTCTTCATCTACTGATTGATTCATCCTTTTGAAAGAAACCTTCTGTTTGGTTTGGAACCGTGTGTAACCTTTTTTGATTTACTGGCCCTCCCCTTGCCCAGGTGGTGGCTACCCCGAGGAGCCCCCCCCCCCCTTGCCTGCCTGCATCACTGAAGAGACCCCTAGGTCTCCCATTGAACTACATTGCAAACCCGACACCTGTTTGCACACTGCACCCGGCCGCCCCCTGTGCCGCTGAGGGTGTACTTTTTGTGCTGACTTGTGTCCCCCCCGGTGCCCTACAAAACCCCCCTGGTCTGCCCTCCGAAGACGCGGGTACTTACCTGCTGGTAGACTGGAACCGGGGCACCCCCTTCTCTATTGAAGCCTATGTGTTTTGGGCACCACTTTGACCTCTGCACCTGACCGGCCCTGAGCTGCTGGTGTGGAACTTTGGGGTTGCCCTGAACTCCTAACGGTGGGCTACCTTGGACCCAACTTTGAACCCTGTAGGTGGTTTACTTACCTGCAAAACTAACAAACACTTACCTCCCCCAGGAACTGTTGAAAATTGCAGTGTGTCCAGTTTTATAATAGCTTATTGCCATTTGTGTGAAAACTGTATATGCTATTTTGCTAATTGAACGTTCCTAAAGTTCCTAAGTGAAATACCTTTCATTTAAAGTATTGTTTGTAAATCTTGAACCTGTGGTTCTTAAAAGAAACCAAGAAAAGATATCTTTCTATATAAAAACCTATTGGCCTGGAATTGTCTTTGAGTGTGTGTTCCTCATTTATTGCCTGTGTGTGTACAACAAATGCTTAACACTACCCTCTGATAAGCCTACTGCTCGACCACACTACCACAAAATAGAGCATTAGAATTATCTCTTTTTGCCACTATCTTACCTCTAAGGGGAACCCTTGGACTCGGTGCATGCTATTTCTTACTTTGAAATAGTGCCTACAGAGCCAACTTCCTACACCATGCTATTATGGCTCTGCAAGACTGAGCCAAGTACATTCCAAACTGTACGTGACTCTCAGTGGAAGCCAAGGTGAGGAGTCACAGGCTTCTTAGGGAGGTTAGCATGAGAGTATGCTAAGCTCAGAACTCGACAAACACCCAACAGTGGAATAATGTGATTGTACAACCCAGTGCTTCGCTTTCAGTAAAAAAAAGTAATTTATTACGCTCTATTGCACAATAATACACATAATCAAAAAATTGACCAGCTGCCCCAAATTCAGGTGGGTGTCTAGTCACCCTCTCATCCTACCCTTCCCTTTTCTTGTTGTCTGTCACCTACTGGCATAACATTGAGTGCAGGCACAATACTCTCCCTCTCTTAGCATCTAGTCCTTCGGGCTGAATCAGCAAGATAGTCCCTCATCCACTCTCTAGGCAGTGTGGGGCAGCGGTGGGCCTTCTGCTGACAGCCTGTACTCTCCAGGGAAATGCTGGGTCACGGTCGAGTCTCGCAGCAGTTCTGGTTGGGCTAGGCAGGCAGAGGCCAATTCACAGGGTCCAGAAGACAGCAGCAGTGGGCAGCTCGCCTTTGGATGGTGACCTTCTTCCAGGCTTCAATGGCATCTGCAGCAGGTGTGGCTAGTGGTTGCGGTGGGCCTTTGTACTCTGATCTGTTGTGACTTCATGGTAGTTACACTGGGCTCCATGGGACGTGGCAGTAACAGAGTCCTTCTTTCAGGTGTCATGGGACAATTGACAGCTTCGAGGTGCTTTGGGGGCATAAATGGCAAAATCCAATCAGGTTCACAGATGGTTAGCATCACACCAGCCAATATCAGTGCTTTGAGGCATTGGAGCTGCTTAGTCAGCCTTGCACACTCTGGGTCAGTGCTGGGATGATCCCTCGTTCAGGTCAGCAAGGTAACCTAGGATAGGGACCACAAGTTCACAGGATACTTCGTTGGTGGCATCACACGGTGCCATGGTCACACCAACCACAACTTCAGGCACACAGTGGGGGCCACAATACAACTTCACTCCCTTTTTAATTTGAGCAGACAGGTCGGGCACGCCTGGGCAAGTGTCAAGGCTGTGACAAAGGGGATGATGGCAAGATCTGCATGGGCATGCTTCGGGAGCGCAGTTGTGCTTCTGCTGGGTTCAGAGAACAGCTCCCATTTAAGAGCACACTAGTGAGTGTCTAGACAGGCCACAGTGCCAGTGACAACTGCTTCTGCCTGCACCAGCAGTCAGTTTATCCTATGGGATGGGTCACTCCTCTCTCACTCAGGCAGGGTCCCTCAGCTGTTTCAGGATAAGACAGGCAGTTCTCCATCTAGATCAGAAAACGTGATATCTCCTCACCTCCTGGAAGCTGGCTGTCTGGCATACACCACCTCTGGTTGTGCAGGAGTCCTCTGAGTACTCTGGGGAGCTCCCCCTCCTTGAACAGAGAGAATTAAGGACTGGGTCCACAGTTCAGACTCTTATACAGGGATGGCAGGCAGGGGATGTGGACTCTCTGTCTGCACCTTCAGAACCGGTTTATGTTGTTTCTCGTCTCATGTGTCCGTCTCAGCCTTTGGTTGGAGTGATGCTCTTCACAGCATAGTCGCCTCCAGGCCAGAGCACCCACAACAGGGGCACAAAAGAGGTGTGAGTAGTCTCCACCTGATTATAAACATCCACATCTGACAGTGATCAGGAAGAAAGACAAAGGACTGCTCCCTCCTTATAAAGGGCCTTTTCCACTCTGCAGTCTCACCCTTCAACCGTGCCACCCACCAAAGGGCAGTTTCAGGAAGACTAATCAGCACAAGGATCAGAATTTAGCTTTGAACTCATAATGATGGTCATTGCATCAAAAGGAGCTAATCACATTTCTAACAGGAAACCTGTCCTCTTTCTCCAGTTAAATGTCTGGGTTTCCTCTCTCCATTCTCAAGAATGTCAGCAAAACACTTCCACTGTCTGGGAAAGCATCTTCACCTCCATCACGTGCACTTGAGTGCGACCAGGGACTTCTAAAATGGAATTTGCAAGCCTGTGTCACTCTTGCTCACACTTCTGCAGTGTGTAACGCTTCTCATTCACAACATGCATTCGTCATGTTCTCTAGATCACAATGTTTGGTCTCCAGGTCCATCGATAGCCACAGACCTTTACGCAAGTGGACCAGTAGGCGCACACTCTTGTAATGCTGGTAAAAGACCTTGTCATTTTAAGGACACTGCAAAACACAGAGGGACGTATTTACAAAAGTGTGGTGCATCGGTCCTGATGCACCACTTTTCTTGCATCCCCCTTGCCCCACCTAACAACACCATGTTTGTGCTGTATATATAATACGATGCACCATGGCGGTTGTTAGGACAATAGCGTTAACATTTTTGATGCTATTGTGGTGCTTTGCTCCACTAGCGTCAAATATTCTGACGCTACTGCAGTGAAGCGTAGGGAGGGAGGCCCACTGATTAAAATAGGTGCGTCATTTTAACACCTGCACTGAGCGGGCGTTAAAAATGATGTAAAAAATGGCCCAGTGAAAATTTGAAAAGTGTAAATTTCAGTGCCCCATTTCTTCAGGCCTCCTGCGTCAGACATAATGTGGCGCAAGGGGTTGAAACATGGTGCAAACATGCATTGCGTCACTATGTAACTCTGATGTGGGGGAAAGACCACCTTAGAGTAGTCTTAGCGTAAAAAAAATGACGCTATGATGGTACTGAGGCAGCGCAAGGGGCTTGTAAATATGCCCCAGAATGTTGCCACCACCGAGCTACTCACATAAACCCTTGGTGCACCCCTCCAGGTTGAGGACAGGCCCAGGAGAAAACTCCTGTGAAGGCGGGACGAGGCCTTCATGCACACACTAGATTTGTGTCTCGAGCCAAAAATCCAGAAACCAAGATACCAGATACTCATATTTGGGCATATATTGGAGGGGTTAGAACTGAACACCGTGTAGAGGACATTCCTGTTCCAACAACTGATGAAGCAAGAAAAAAAGAATTCGAAACATTTTAAATTATTTTTTACCTTTATCTTACAATGTGTGTGAACCTGCGATGGTAAGGAACAGCCTGTAGCTTATTTAAGTTAAAGCACTAAAACCAGTTGGGCATACAGGGGTCAGGTCACGAAGGTCATTTCAGAACCGGATTGACTCTTTTCACAGGTAGCAGAAATCCACAAAGCAGGTGCGGAGATATCTTGATCTGTAAATCCCAAGCAAGGGTCGGAAAGTGAGTATTCCAAGGCCTTGTTAGCCTTGGAAGTTTGAGAGCCCACAACATTGTATGTTTGTGGCATTCCTCTCAGAAAGGTCAGAAGCAGAACAGAGTTACCCCTTCCCATGGAGGGGAGGAGATTGCATGCTCATCAGATTTGCTAAATATGAGGGTGAAAGGCTTTCTCCTTATAGGCATTTTCGTATGGAGGCAAAAAAGTGAATTCCCCAGGGAGAACACCATACAGAGGAAGTATGATCCCGAAGGAATATTCCTGGAAACCGACCCCCAGCGCAGCTCCCCAGGTGGAAACCTGAGAATGTTTTCAAATCAGAAGCAGTAAGATTATGTTCAGGCAGTGTACCATGTTTCCTACTTTTTTCGTGAATCGGGCCCATGATATACATTTTTCCGATTTTATATCACTGCGGGATTTATGTTTTGCGCACTATGTTCAGCCAGCGGGAGTCCATGCACTTTCTGCTGAAAAAGAGTTATGTTATAGAAGAGAAACAAACAGGTGCGTTAAATGTAAGTTATTCAACTAATCCCAAAAGACCCAAGAAAGATGCTTGCCATGGTAATTAATATTGCCTATAAATAGATTGTAAAGGGTTTGCCTAGCTAATCTGAAGATTATGACTGTTGTCTGCAGATTTAAATGCAATCTGTTTATTAACTGAGGCCACTTTGCACCACAGTAGCACCATGACCCGTTTCTATTATTTATTACTGTAGGTTAAATCTGCGAGCTGGCTTTTCCCTTTTTGGTGTTTAATTTGTTTTTTATTTCTCAAGTGTTTACCTTTTTAATAGGGAGATTTAATAAGATCTGGCTCTAATTTTAATTTTAATTTTATTTTATTTTATATAGTTCTCTCTGTAACATAAACTGGCTAAGTTCTCGGAAGTGAACAAGATGGCACTACCTACAGGGGCGTAACAGAGGCCCCCGCAGCCCCTGCAGTGCGTGGGGTGCAGGCTTACCCATACTGGAGGGGCCCCCTCAGCTACTTCTGGTGTGAGGGCCCCTTCAGCATGTCTTGTTACGCCACTGCACTACCATAATTATAAACGCAGTCTCCCTGCAACCTGCCGCGTTCACTTCTGAAGCTGCCTCGCTCGTTTTTGCACAAGGGTCGGAGTTTAGCCCTTAACTCAATAATGGTCATAGCACTAAACCGACCGTAGGCTGCGGCCAGTTGAATGCAGTGAACTGAAATTCACTTTATTTGAGTCTGTGCTAAATGAGACAAAACTGAGTCAAGCACGATAAAATATAAAGTGAGCCCATTACAGCCACATTCCTTGTGTGTTTGTGCCCCCCAGAGGCGAAGCAGGGTAGCGCCAGGCTTACCCCTTCCCTCTGTTCATGTTCTATGGGTGGCAGCTGTGCCAGTGGGGTCAGTTCTTGCAGGTACCACCGCAGCTATGGCATGGACCATGCATCCTGCGAGGGCTCACCAGAGTTAGGGTGACCACCTGGCACTGAGGCAAATTCTGAACAGGACTGTAAAAAATTCAGGAGAAAGGGTCAAAATTCAGGACAGAAATTCAGGACAGAATTTGCCTCAGTGCCAGGTGGTCACCCTAGCTGCAGCTGACCTAAAAGCGTGGCTGTCGCTGTGCCTGAGCTGTGGTACTGAACAGAGCATTAGACTTCAGCAGAAAACACTCGGGTTTTAAGTGTTTCATAAAAAAAGTACAACCCTCCTGAGATTGAAGAGAAGGGGGAAGAGAGTATTAATGCTTGACCATCAGATGCTCATTGTGGCAAGGCCATCTGCAAAGAAAATATTTGCCAGTAGCACAGAAGGGCAGAAGGAGTTGTAGGATGCAGGAACATCTTAAGGATTTGGGGGCCCTGGTCCAAACATATTTTGGGGGTCCTTGTTCGGGACAGCTTTGAATTTATGACCCAGTTTCAGCTCTTTGATGCCATCTGAGGCCAGGTCACTGACACTGTACAAGCAGAATGGTTACATTATTAGATGTGTTTCCATGTAATATTCAGAGATAATCAATGTGTGTTTTCATTATTGTAATATAGCAGCAGCTCACTAATATTATTGGAAATCATCTCTGCAACTCACTTCCATTTCTTATACAAGGAACTTTTTTTAAGGATGTTGTATGGTGCTGAATAACATAAACACATTTCTCTGCAAAATGTCTGAAATAGAGTGCCACAATTGCCATACAGAAAAAAATGGTATTTAAAACAACCTTTGTTTAAAAACCATTCAAGATTATCAAGGCAGGTATGTGTGAAGAACAGAGGAAGGTCTATCAGTCGGGGCCTTAAAAGGCTGGGGTCCTGGGCCAGAGCCCATTTTTCCCATGGCTTAAAACCTCTCAGGTAGAATGCAGCGTGCCACCCTACTCGCATGTACAGAAGCATGCATTTGTGATGACGGCAGGCATGCCATCCTCGAGACAGTATTTTAGGATAAGGAGTACATGGGTCTCACTGTTGACAGCCACGAATCCAGAGCACTGTGTTGTGCTTACCTGCACCATTCCACTACACCACAATGGCGCAAGGCTGCCAACGTCACTCATGCCGTTGACATCTCCACACCGCCAGGAAGCAGCGATCTGCCTGTTCTACACTCCTGCACTAACCTGACCTTGCATGGCCCAGACGCTCCTTCCATTTGCCTCCAATGGCTCACCTGTTTCCCCCTCTGGCACCAGTGGGAGGTTTCCTAAAGTTATTGATGATCAAGTGTGAAGCATACCAAACCTGTTGATGGAGGGTTCTGGCATAGCTCGAAGTTTGGAGGCATGCATGCTTTTTGCACGTGTTCCTCACTGTTTTGTACCGCTACCAGTGACTCTCCAGAGGGGTTCGTGGCCACTGGCAGATTTGGTGTCTCTAAAATGCTGGAATAACTGGGGCAGAACAAGTTAAATGTAGGAATCTTCTACCAGACTTGACTTTAACCCTGCTTGCCAGCATATTGTAAACAAACTCTGGATTTCCAGACATTTCAGTCCTCCTCAGATGAAAGTGGCCTCTCTGATACTTACTCCAAGACCTCCCCTGTGGAATATTACATGTTTTCTGATTTCTTTGACCCTAGGGCCTCCTCCCTCCTGGCAGGTGGATGAATTTTTGGCACATTGCTCTGGAAGCCTCATGCCTATGAAGCAGGTTCAGAACATGGTGGGCCTTAAGAGTGATGTTAGGTAATAAGATTCTGAGAGATGAGGTTACAGAGCAAGGCTGCCTGTGAGTCCAAGGCACACTCACTCAGAAACACACACCCTACATATTCTCATTACAGGCTGAGCTTGTGTCATCTTTGAGCTTTGATATCAGCAAGGCCATTAATGTTTTTGTTTTTAGGTTGCGCGCACAAGTGCTTTTCAACCTGTTGTAAGTATTCTGTGGGCTTTTAACCACACCCATCTCACTCCCGTCACTTTCACTCATTCATAGTCTCGCCTTTCAAAAATCACTTGATGTAATTGTAAAATGTTTTACGTTTGTCCCGCCTTGGGGAGGTTTTTTTTACTGCCTAGCAGACTGACTCTGGCACATGGATTATTGCATAATTGCCAATATACTTCAGTGTGGACAAACTATTTTTTTCTTTTGTCTCTCCCCTTGATGCTCCATGGTGGCCATGGTGCTCACAGAGAAAACAGTGCAGAACAGCAGCACAAACTCCATCAGTGGTATTGAAAGGCTGTTCAAATTGTTCACACTGTTACTTAGTCAGACTCATTTCTTTTGGCTCTTCCCTTCATGTTCCATAGTTTCACAAAAACACTTGTAATTGATATATGCTTTACCACAGAAATCCTCAAAGTGGCTATCCTGACACAGTGGGAAAACTGATACTACATATTCATTAGACCTGGCCATAATGCTTTGCAGGCCATTACTTTTAGAAAACATTTTTGCTCATAACTCAGCCTGTGGTGGCCCTAGGACAATGGGAGCACCAACAAAATGTTCCCAACAACATGCTCTTTCTGCTTGAATCATCGCTGGGTCCCCTCACTGGGTTAGTGAGGGCCCCAAAATAATAACCCCTTCCATCATTGTGTCTTTTTAAGCTTTCCCATGGCTGGAACCTTTGCTTTAAAGCTGAGGGTAGTTTATGTTTTAAGGGTGTTGTTTCTAATATCATTGTAGTAGGCCTACAAGCCTTGAAAATGTGTAATGTGCTATATTCTCTACGGGCTTGATATAAGATTGCACTGCATTAGTTTCTACCATTCTGTATTCATATGGTTATGCCCTCTAGGGGCTAACTATATGATTACATGACCATGGGCCAGATGTAGCAACTGACGAATTTGCGAGTTGCAAAGTGCGAGTCCATGCGACTCGCAATTTGCAGCTCGCAAATTCGTATGCATTACGGTGTCTCAGACACCGACTGCAACTCGCTATGGGGTTGCAATGACCCACCTCATGAATATTCATGAGGTGGGTCGCAAATTGCGGCCCCATAGCGAGTATAGGCGCTCGCTAACATGGAGGCCTGCTGACGTCAGCAGACCTCCATGTTCGTGACCTGCTTTTAAATAAAGCAGTTTTTTTTTTTTAAGTGTAGCCCGTTTTCCTTACAGGAAAACGAGCTGCACTTAAAAAAAAAACGAAACCTTTAGTTTCGGTATTTTTTCAGGGCAGGGAGTGGTCCCTTGGACCACTCCCTGCCCTGAAAAAATATTTTTGGGTCCAGTCACAAACTGGAAGGGGTCCCATGGGGACCCCTTCCAATTTGCGAGTGGGTTACCATCCACTTGAAGTGGATGGTAACTGCGATGCCATTTGCGACCGCGTACGCGGTCTCAAATGGTATTGCATCCCACTGCGACTCGCAAATAGGAAGGGAACACCCCTTCCTATTTGCGAGTCGGAAATGCATATTGCGAGTCGGTAACGACTCGCAATATGCATTTCTGCATAGCAAACCCACGTTTGCGACTCGCAAACGGCGATTTTCGCCGTTTGCGAGTCGCAAATGGTTTGCTACATCTGGCCCCATGTTCCTTAGAAATGCTATTTTTATTGTGGTGGTCTCTAGGGGCTGTTCTAAGCATTACAGTCAACATACTACAATATTCACAGCTCTCAGAAACTTGCCCAATAATGCTAGGCAGGGCATTCCTTTTACAAAACATTTTTGCTCACAACCCAGCCTATGGTGGTCATAGGACAATGGGACCACCTTCAAAACAACATGCTCTTTCTGTCTTGATCATCCCTGTGTCCCCACACTAGGTTAGTGGGGACCCCAAATAATAACTTATCCCACCATTCAGTGTATTTGTAAGCTTTCTTATGGCTGGAACGTTTGTTTTGCACCTGGGAGTAGTTTGTGTTTTAAGGGCCTTGTTTGAAAAAATATTCCAGTAGGTCTACTAGTCCTTTAGTTATAAGCAAGGCCATTGGAATTATGTGGTAGAAAGGACAAACATATGAGGCAGGGTTGACTAATTAATGTGGCAAAAGAAGTCCAGTTATAAATTTACAATGCCAATAGCTCCAACTCAAGTAAATGTGAGACCTATTGCATTGCAAATGCTTGTTAAATCTTGTGCCACTTGCCTATCCCACAGTTTCTAATGCATTTGGTCTGAAAATCACACTGTGTGCATGCAGCCAGGGTGGGATTAGGGCTCCGCCTCCACTAGCGAGAAGGTGTTGTTTCCTTACAGTGTAGTGTAGTGGTGTAGTAAGTGTGTCATGTCAAGGCCTAAAGTAAGCAAGGAAAATTATCCCATTTGTACCTAAAGTCTGTATTAGTGCGCCTCACTGGGAAAAGCCAGGAGGGGTTCCACAGCGGTATGCGTACAGCGCCTTGAGACCCTAACGGGTGAGTAGTGCGCTATACAAGTGCAAAGTTTACAGTTTACAGTTTTATTAAAGAGCAATAATTTGGTTAGTGAGCCCCTCACTCCTCTGAGCAAGAGGGCACCCAAAACACGTTCATGCTTACAGGTCTTCCTCATCTACTTTTTTCCTTTCACTTTCTCTCATCTCTCAGTGCTTCAACTCTCTCTGTTTCTCACGACTCCCCTCACTCATCTTTATGTTCTTCCTGCACTCTTTCATTTTTCTTTCTACCTCAACTCCAAATATTATCTTAGTTTCTTTCTATTTGCCCTCTCCATTTCTGCGTCCACTTACTCTATTCCAAACTCCCCTCTCCCTCACTCTTTCTCCATATTCCTACCTCGAACTTCCCATCCTCTTCATTCTTAATTTATATCCTTGATATTTTTTCTCTTTTCCTTACCAGTCCCTTGTCATTTTTTCCATTCTCTTTCCAATGTATTTTCCTTTTCCTTTTCTGTCCTGTGCCATCTTGTTATTTTTTGCTTTTTCTCTTTGCCCTCGCTGCTCCTCTCTGTTCTTACTTACCCCTATCTCATTCATATCCCCTGGGTCTATTTGCTCACAGTCTCCATTCCTTCCCTCCCTTTTCTCTCTACTTTTTATTACCACCCTCTCTTCTCTATCACCTTTCCTCTGTTCTCGGTCATATAGCACCTCCTGACTTCTTTCTTTCTAAAAGTATGCCCTTCATAAGTTCTTGCTGCTTTTCTTTTGTTTCCCACCAAGGATTTCTTTTTCACTCCTTTATCACCTTCTATATTTTAGTTTCTTCTTGTTTTCTCTATAAGAGATCATCTTTCTGTCTTTTTGTTACCGAGCCCCATGGACACAACCTCTGAACGTCTACCCACCTCTGCTCTACTTTCTGGACTTTTCAGTGGTGTGTGGGGCCATGTCTGTCTCACTCTCCGTGTTCATCGCCCACTCGCCCACCCCAGGAAGAGTCACAGAACCAAGCAGGGGACACTCACATTCAGCTAAAACATTCTACTTGGAAGGATGGCCTCTTAAATCAACTACAGCTGGTGCAATGTACTCTGTGCCACCCTTGCCTTTGGGCTGTGTTGCCACTGCAGTCGCTGCACCACTGACAGCCGTGCCCCTGGACTAGTGGTGCCAGACCTTTCTCATCTATCCCTATGCCCCTGCATCTGTCACAGCCCAGGTTCATGGGTGTAGAGACTGGATCTTCCAGCACTACCAGATCCACAGCTGTATTGTAGCCAATAAATGACACGGATCCTGGATCCCTCATCTCAGATTCTCATTGCCCTTCTTCCCTCTGCTATTCACCCTGAACCTCCAGCCCCCATGTTTGTGTTAATGTTCCCCAGAGTCTCTTCACTGGTGTCTCCAGTGAGGGAGATAGAGTCCTTGATTCATTGCTGTGTGCCCTCCCTCCCTTGGGCCCCACAACCACAGCTGCTGAATGTAGAAGGAGGTGACACAGAAAAAGCAAAGTATGCACCTTGCCACACATATTAAGTTGTCCTGACACTTTTCATTGTAAAGCAGTGTTGTTTGGTTAAAATGTTTAAATCTGATTTTGTATTTAAGTACGTATTGATATCTAAATATACATGTAGAGATATTTACATGCAAGGCCAGATTTAAACATTTTAAGCAAAAATCTACGTGTGATCTGTGTGTATATGTATGTATGCTTCTGTTTATCTATATATCCATATCTTTATATAATGCGCTAGTTTCTACAGTCCTTGTATCAAAAACCCATCTTTAATTTCTTTATAATCGGTGACTTGTCATCTGCTCAGTTGCTGATTATAAAGAAATTACAGCAGAACTTACATTTCATAACTTGTTACAGTTGGGTTCTGACATCACAATCCCTGTGGCCAGAGCCAGCAGCCGGGGAAAAGGCAGGTCAAGGCACAAATCATCATTAAAACATCAGTTTAAAGAGGGCTCTGTTATTCTGGTTGTACCATGACAAGCAGAAATCGGCAATTTTTAGCAACATATTCATTTTTTCTACACATTCTGAGCTACTGAGCTTAAAAAAACGACTTGTATAAAACCAATTCTAAGATAATTTTTCAACTATTTTATAGCAGGTGTTTTGCACTAGAGATTCTACTTTTGTTCTTCATGCTTGCAAACACGTTCTCTCTTTCTTATTAAAGAACTATGCCCCAAGGATTTAAGTGATTTGTCGGAAAAGTGGTGGCATGACCATGTATTCTAAGGAATGAAGTACTTCCTAGAGTACATTATAAGGATATTGCAAGTCACTTCAGAGTTCCATAACCTTATAAAGGAAGTGCTCCTTCATCCTACTCGTCTAAATGGTCATAGACGTCTACAGTGACTTACAATATCCGTATAATGTTCGACAGCAGAGGGTACTTTATCCATATATATGTATATATAGCATTTATAGGTGGCCCCACCAGTTTTTCTGTGGCCTAATATGTGCCCCCCTACAATTCACTTCTAAGGAAGCCACTGATAGTGTGACTAGAGGTATTTTGAACAGCGCATATAATAAAAATACAAAAAGAAATAATGCAGTTGTATGTGAGGCATGGGCAGTTGCGGTGTGGGATAACACATTTAAAATACGTGTTCAGGGGTACCGATTAATTATAAGAAATGCTGCCACCTTTTCAATGGATCTGCATGGATTGAAATAAATCGCGTCCCTACAAAACTTCTTCCCTTTGCCTTATTGCATATGCAGGGGACACCATGGTTGCCTTTAAATATTTTAAAAGGTGCTATCCCTGTCCCCTTCCAGCACACCTTTAACAAAACAAGATCCCTGTGCAAGGCACAACGTGCTAGTCATCGAAAAAAAAGGCCGGTGTTGGAAGAGAGTCTTTTGCGTGGGGGGGGGCACTTTCCTAGCACTCACTCCCTACAATCACCCATGTGCAATCACCCCTTCACATCCTGCACCACTCATTCAACACTCTAACTATATGTTGTACCCCACACTGCCCTCTGGCAGAGCCCTGGTTATGTTTCTGGAGTTGCACACATCCTCCGCCCAGTGTTGTCACCTAACCCACTGGTACAACGATTAGAAAAATCACCTAAAACTAATATTTTTCCCCTCATCAGTACATACGTTTAAAAAGTAATGTAAGAAGAAACACTTTAAATTTGTTCAACATCTGCACTACTGACCCTTGGCTGATATTTGGAATATACAAAGACAGAAAGGCCTAGTTAAAATGAATCCAGACAATTCCATGTAAAGTTCTACTTAAGAATCATGCCTTTGCAGAATGTTAAAACGTGAACACATGGCCAGTATTGTTCTCTGGGAAAGGTAGCGGCCTTACCTGTACCCCAATAAGTTCTGTGTGGCCTCTTTCCCTCCTCTCAAATGAGCAGTGCTCTGTGCTTTCCATGAGGGGGCCCACTCACTCATGTGAGGGGCCTGGCAGGCTCTGAGTGAAAGAGAAACCAATAAGTTGTTGATTTGTTTCTCTTCATTTCTGCATTAGTGCAGTGTCAGCTCAGAGTAGGCTGCACAGTGCAGAGAGACACAATGTAACAACCCCGGGTGAACCTATTGTTTGACATGTTAGAGTGACACACTGTAACAGCCCCGGGTGACCCTATTGTTTCACATGTTAGAGTGACACACTGTAACAACCCTGGGTGAACCTATTGTTTGACATGTTGGAGTGACACACTGTAACAACCCCGGGTGAACCTATTGTTTGACATGTTAGAGTGACACACTGTAACAACCCCGGGTGAACCTATTGTTTGACATGTTAGAGTGATACACTGTAACAGCCCCGGGTGACCCTATTGTTTGATATGTTAGAGTGATACACTGTAACAACCCCGGGTGAACCTATTGTTTGACATGTTAGAGTGACACACTGTAACAGCCCCGGGTGAACCTATTGTTTGACGTGTTAGAGTGACACACTGTAACAGCCCCGGGTGAACCTATTGTTTGACATGTTAGAGTGATACACTGTAACAGCCCCGGGTGAACCTATTGTTTGACATGTTAGAGTGACACACTGTAACAATTGAGAGTGAACCTATTGTTTGACATGTTAGAGTGATACACTGTAACAATTGAGAGTGAACCTATTGTTTGATATGTTAGAGCGACACTGTAACAGCCCCGGGTGAACCTATTGTTTGACATGTTAGAGTGACACACTGTAACAACCCTGGGTGAACCTATTGTTTGACATGTTAGAGTGACACACTGTAACAACCCCGGGTGAGCCTCTTGTTTGACATGTTAGAGTGATACACTGCAACAGCCCCGGGTGAACCTATTGTTTGACATGTTAGAGTGATACACTGTAACAACCCCGGCTGAACCTATTGGTTGACATGTTAGAGTGATACAGTCTAACAACCCCGGGTGAACCTATTGTTTGACATGTTAGAGTGACACACTGTAGTAATTGAGAGTGAACCTAGTGTTTGACATGTTAGAGTGATACACTGTAACAATTGAGAGTGAATCTATTGTTTGATATGTTAGAGTGACACACTGTAACAACCCTGGGTGAACCTATTGTTTGACATGTTAGAGTGACACACTGTAACAGCCCTGGGTGAACATATTGTTTCACATGTTAGAGTGACACACTGTAACAACCCCGGGTGAACCTATTGTTTGACATGTTAGAGTGACACACTGTAACAATTGAGAGTGAACCTATTGTTTGACATGTTAGAGTGATACACTGTAACAATTGAGAGTGAACCTATTGTTTGATATGTTAGAGTGACACTGTAACAACCCCGGGTGAACCTATTGTTTGACATGTTAGAGTGACACACTGTAACAGCCCCGGGTGAACCTATTGTGTGACATGTTAGAGTGATACACTGTAACAACCCCGGGTGAACCTATTGTTTGACATGTTAGAGTGACACACTGTAACAATTGAGAGTGAACCTATTGTTTGACATGTTAGAGTGATACACTGTAACAATTGAGAGTGAATCTACTGTTTGATATGTTAGAGTGACACACTGTAACAACCCCGGGTGAACCTATTGTTTGATATGTTAGAGTGATACACTGTAACAACCCCAGGTGAACCTATTGTTTGATATGTTAGAGTGATACACTGTAACAACCCCGGGTGAACCTATTGCTTGACATGTTAGAGTGACACACTGTAACAACCCTGGGTGAACCTATTGTTTGATATGTTAGAGTGATACACTGTAACAACCCCGGGTGAACCTATTGTGTGACATTTTAGAGTGATACACTGTAACAACCCCGGGTGAACCTATTGTTTGACATGTTAGAGGGATACAGTCTAACAACCCTGGGTGAACCTATTGTTTGATATGTTAGAGTGATACACTGCAACAATCCTGGGTGAACCTATCATTTGGTATGTTAGAGTGGCACTGTAACAATCCTGAGTGAACCTATTGTGTGATATGTTAGAGTGACAAACAGCACTGCTCAGACTAGCTTAGCACCCCCCTCATATACAGAATGGGGATCCTCCGCACCGCGGGTGCTGCCGGAATGTCCGTTGTGCCCTCTTGTTCTACAGTACCAACTGTCAGTGGGAAAGACTCTCACAACATCTTCAATATCTTATCATCGCATTACTGTGGTTTTGCAAGTGATATTGAAAGTGCTGTGCACAGACTAGAAATGCCAATACGTGAGTGCGACTTCTGGCTGTTCATAACGCAGGACATTTGTTTGAGCATTACATACCACTTTCACTATTAAATACCCCAGTAAAATGCATGCAATCTAGTCCCAATTGTATGCTGGAATGCTAGATAAGTCAGTCTCGCATTGTGCCACAGAGCACCACAGCAATGCGATCTTCCACACAGGCATCTCTAGTACTGACGTTCTTCAACTGCCTGGTCCTCTCCCTCTGCAGACAGCTACAAATAAACCTGCAACTGCTGAAATAGTCGCAATGGTGTGTCCATTGCCACCAGTCCGTGGACCCCCTGCACCACCGCTAGCAGCAGCTTTCTGGGCTGTATGGATTGGTCACCTCAATAATTGCTTCATAGGCAGCAGAGAAACAGATCCATGAGTGAAGTGGTCCTTACTCCAATATTGTGCAGCTTAATAAAAATGTAAGTAGTTTCAGAACTTAGTAGTAGCGATGAGAACAACTATGATGCAGCGTTCACAGGAATTCTTTTTACCTGGAACAAAACCTTGATTACAACTGATATGTCCTAAGCAAGCACAGCAACTTGGTTTTAGGCCAGTTCGAGAGAACATGCCAGCACGTTCATGGACACTGATGCTGCTAAGGACGTCCAAGCACAAGTAATTCATCACTTCTCAGGCGTCTCATTGTTAATGATTTTGAATGATATTCCTACTTTGGACCGTTCAAGTGAACTATCTAACACCAGAGTGGCAATGATGTAAGGAACTCTGGTAGGACTCAAAGCATTCATGTGGGTGACATACAGACTTCACAAGCCCAGAAGCAGATTCACCATCATCCACAAGAACCACCCGTTGCACCACATCTACGGACACGTCATCCTCCCATGTGGAACACTTGTCATTGAAGCTCCACATCACAGTGAACTTTGCTCTAAGCAGCACTCTCAACAGACCAGCGGGATCACGCACCAACTTCACAGACAGTATCACGGACTCTGTCATGCGACTCGCCGTCAGTGCTACCAATTACAACCTACACGGAGCCTGAACTTCCACCTAGAAGACCACACCAACCCCAGCACAAAAGCACTCATTGAAGACGTTGAAAGCCTTGGCCTGACCCATTGAGTAAAGGAACTTACCCAAGTTGCCAGAAACCTCCTAGACCCTATTTTCACCAACCTCAGCAACATTCAAGTCAACAAGCTCACACCAGTTCTCTGAACAAACCACTCCTGGTCCAACGCACATGCACCACCATCGGACCAGGTCACCGAAACTGGAACAGTATCACTTATAAAGACTGGAACACTGCTCTGAACACCTACCAACCCAAACATAGCAAGAGCTCCCCCAAAGCCAAAGAATTTCAACAATTGGATCACCTTGTGCGCTGGCTCATTAGCCCTCCTCAAACACAAAAATACACCAAGATCCAGGTCAGTTGGTACACAGAGGAGCTCGGACTGTTGAAATGCAACTGCAAACGACTGGACTGCAAATGGAGAATGAGCCAGGGCAATGCAGACAGGAGCACGTTCAAATCTGCCCTGAGATGCTACCATCAACTACCAACTCTTCAACACCTCTCAGTCTATATGGAACCTGCCCTCATTGCTGCCACGAATAACATTCACATGACTCTGGACAGAGGAGACACAGAGGCTCTCATCCTCCTTGACCTCTTCACAACACAGTCTCCCACCACAACCTCATCCAATGCCTACAGGTTCCAAGGACACAAACTCTGATGGATCCGTTCCCTCCTGAATGAAAGGACCTAGTAAGTCAGCCTAGCACCGTACACCTAGGACACCTGTGACCTAATCTGCAGGATTCTACAAGGATCCTCCCTGAGCCCTACCCTCTTCAACTCACACATAATCCCCCTAGACAGCATCATTTGCTCTCATGATATCAATGTCGTCACCCACACCAATGACACAAAATTAATTCTCTCCCTCATGTGCAAGCCCAATACCCAGACCAAGTTCAATGCCTACGTGACTGAAACTGCCTACTAAATGAAGACCAACTAATTAAAGCTGAACACCGACCAAACCAAAATCATGATCTTTGGGAAGAGCACATCACCGTGGGATTCCACCTGGTGGCCAACAGAGATAGGACTGACATCCACCCCAACCACCCACACCAAGAACCTTGGGAAATAATGAGGAAGATTTTCAAACGCCTCCTAATTAGCACCCAGAAAACCATGCCGCACACCTTAGTCACAATCAAGCAGGACTACGGTACCACGCTGTGTGCCGGGATGAACAAAAAAAATCATTTGAAGGCTGTCGACCATTCAGAACTCAGGGACCAGAATCACTCTCAACCTCCCAGGCTGCAATCACATCACATCACACCACACCTGAAGGAGGTCCACTGACTCTCCATTCACAAATGAGCACAATTCAAACTCCTCACCAACACTTTTCATACATAACACTGGCCCAGCACACATCACTGATCGCATTGTCTTTCACAAACATTCCAGACACCACCGCTCATCTGGACTCCTGCTTGCACAAATCCCATGCGTATAGAAAACCAGATCCCGCAGTCGAGTCTTCTCCAGCATCGCTCTTCTAGGGTGGAACGCCCTGCTGCTGCACATAAGCGCCTCCTCCTCACTCCTTGAATTCCACAAGAACCTGAAGACCTGGCTTTTCGAGTAGCCCCACTAGTCTTAGGTGTGCATAAACTCACACCACCTCAGCACCAGAATACACTCCTGGGTGATAGAGTGCTCTACAAATCCACAACTGGACAGACAGATTGTTCAGATTTCAAGCTTCAAAATCACTCAATGGCGCCTGCAAATATCATAGATAAATAACAATTCCTTCAACTGAGGGTTAGGCTTAAGCTGACCTGGACTAAAACACTCATCTATGTCTGTGGAGTACTGACACCTCTGCCACTAGCAGAAGCACTTCAAGCCAACATATTGTGAGAAAAAAACTTGATAAGAGCTAAAGCATTAGTTGCAGAGAGTGGCACTGGCATTTTATTGAGTTGCTTGGCTGCTGGGAATATAGGCCTAATTTTCTTTGATTGCAGTCTGAACACCTGGGACATTAATGGCATGCTGAAAGATTACAACATGCTACTTTCTGGTCTGTGACCTTTAAATGTAAAGCCCCTTAAGTGACAGGAATCAAGCATGAGTGAATCACATTCCACTTGAGTACATAAGTTGAAGCTGAACTATAGAGACATGAACAAATGGGTGACGTTGAGAAAGTGCCTGGTCCCACACACGGAATCTCATGTAAGGTCATGGCAACAAAGCCAAAATAACTAGGGGCAGTTTGCATACGCACTGACAGAGAAAGCCTCCACAGTTGACACTCACAGTTGATGACATCATGGTGGACCTGAATGGTGCTAAATGTTTTTCAAAGTTAGACAGGAACTCGGGCTACCACCGGTTGATTTTTAAGGTGTCATATGGATGCATATAAGTAGTCTCAATTCATGCAGGACTCAGGACATGTAAATGTTGAACTTTGGTGCAGTTTTTCTACAAGAAGGCAGAAGAAATCAATGGCATCTGATCGCCTTGAAAAAAACACCCTTGACCATATCCAAAATGCACTGCTCATGAATAGAGAGGCTATGGCCATGAAGTAGGGGAGTGGGGGATGTGAACACTTTCACTTGCACTTCTATGGCTTCTATGGCTGTGATTTTAAAGTAGTGAGTGATACAAGACTCTCATCCAGCTGTTAAAGGGAACTAATCAACATCTGTCACCATCAATTGAGAGAAGGGCTCTTCAATTTTGTAAAGTGTAAATTTGAAGTTCCTCACAGACCAAGTTGAGACCACCCCGTTAACTAAATACCTCATCACCCAGCACCATGTAGAGATCGAGATGAGCAACAGACAAAACAACCTGATCCACAACTATTGAACCAAAAGCACTGACAATAACAGAGATCACTCAACTGACAGCTAGTGATGACTCTCTACAGCTAGTAGTGGCAGCTCTGAAATTTAACTCGTAGAAGACGTATCTCACTGGCCACCTAAATAAAGATTCAAGACAGACTGCAAATTCTGATAGAACTCTGGAAACAATTCAATGAACTGAGGTTCTTAGATTAGAATTTCCTGCTGAGAGGTGATAAGGTCATCATAATGAGTCATCTTCAGCACTGAATAATACTGCTGATGCACCAGAATAATCATGGTATGGCAAAAACAAAAGAATGGCTTTAGGCAGAAGGTATAGTTTCCAGGGGTAGAGTCATAGTAGATCAAGTTGAAAGAGTTTACTAAATCTGCCAGGCATCTACAATAAGAACCTGATGAACCTGACCTGCTCCCATCACCAGTGAGGATGTCTGATTCATTCCCTGGGCAAAGTAAGTGCAGCATCTGCCTTCTACCAGATGGACAGCAACCACTGGTATTTATTTTTGCACACTCAAGATAACCTGTGGTGGAAATCATATCCCCCACCTCTCTCAAACATGTCAGGACTAAACTAGAAAAGCTGTTAGCTGCCAGTGGGCTGCTGATAATTCGCGAAATAGACAGTGGATCTGCATTGAGTTAAATTGAATTCTAGGAATATCTAAAGATGTTGCAGATGAGCCATCTCAAGAGCATCCTGTACTGTCTGTAGGCAAACCAGGAGGCTAGGTGTTTCTTGCATAAATATGAACAGCCTACTCCACTTAGGGGTAGAATAAGGTGAAAATATTGAATGGTCAATTCACAACTGTTGGAAATGGGGTCTCTAGTTGTCAGTGGTTTGCACCCTGTCCCAGTAGGGATCCTCACTCTAGTCAGGGCAAGGGAGCCACACAGTTAGGATAACCTCTGCTCACCCCCCTTGGTAGCTTGGCACGAGCACTTTGACGTATCTCAGAGGCAATGTGTGAAGTATTTCTACACACACACACACACACACACATAGTAACACAGTGAAAACAATGGAAAAGGACTCCACACCAGTTCAGAAAAATAGCCAATATTTATCTGAATAAACCAGACCAAAACGACAAAAATCTAACATACACAAGCAAAGATATCACTTTAAAAAGATTGAATGTAATTGTAGTTCCATGTAATCAATGAAACTCTTGACTGAGGCAAAGTACCTGAGATGCGTAAAAAAAAAAAGACGATGCGGGCTGCAGGGGAGGTGCTGCATCAAAACAGCCCGAGATGCATCTGTTCCTTACTGTTGCAGGGGAGGTGATGCATTGGTTCCTTACTGCTAGGCAGGGGAGGTGATGCTTTGGTTCCTTACTGCCACAGGGGAGGTGATGCATCGTTTGTAGCATGAAGCGTCAGTTCCTTACTGTGATGTGTTGTTGATGAAGAAAATTGCATCCAGGGACGATGCTTTGCTGATACGTCACAAGTCAAACCGCGATGCGTCAATCTCACAGAGATGAAGCCGGCGCTGCATCAGAGTCCAGGCTGTGCATCATGGACTTCGTTTATGTGGTGCTCAAAACTCACACAGCAATGGTTCCTTTGACATGCTGCAACAAAGCTGGGGTCTGTGTTGAAAATTGTGGTTGATGCATCAAGCGGGGGCCATGCTCTGATCTGGGCAACGACAATGCATCGAATCCTTACAGCGATGTGTCAGTTCGGAATGATGCTGTGAGACGCTGTGTGGATTTTATCCTTGTAGCACCAGAAACCTCCTTCCCTGGCCCAGAACTGGATTGGGCACTACTTGACAGGACAGGGCTCTCAGCAGATGAAGTCTTTGATGTCCCTGAGACTTCTTAACAGGAGGCAGCCCTTGGTGAACTTTGGCAAGCAGGATGTAGAAAGCAAAGTTCAGTCCTTTTACTCTCAGGACAGATGCAGCTAGCAGCAGGCCAGCACAGCAAAGTAACAGGCAGAGAGTCAGTCCCTCCTACAGCATCCAGCTCTTCTTCCTGGCAAAATGTCTCAGTCCAGAAGTGTTCTAACTATGTGATATCAAAGGTCCGGTACTTATACCCATTTCTGTCTTTGAAGTAGGCAAACTTCAAAGAGAGGTCTTTGTAGTGCACAAGACCCTTTCTTTCCCAGCCCTGGCCCCAGACACACTCTAGAGGGCTGGAGACTGCTTTGTGTGAGGACAGGCACAGTTCTATTCAGGTGCAAGTGTCAGTTCCTCCCACCACTCTAGTTCAGGAAGACCCATCAGGAAATGCAGGGCACACCTCAGCTCCCTTTATGTGCCTGTCTAGAGTGAATTCACAAACAGCCCAACTGTCATTCTGACCCAGACATGTATCCACAGACAGGCAGAGGCACAGAATGGTTAAGCAAGAAAATGCCCACTTTCTAAAAGTGCCATTTTCAAACTAACAATTCAAAAACCAACCTCACCAAAAGTTGTATCTTTAAATTGTGAGTTCTGAGACCCCAAACTTCATATTGATATCTGCTCCCAATGGGAAATTACACTGAAAAGATATTTCAAGGCAATCCCCATGTTCCTCTATGGGAGAGATAGCCCTTACAATAGTGAAAACCAAATTCAGCAGTACTTCACTACCAGGACATGTAAATCACATAGCCCTTGCAATAGTGAAAAACAATTTTAGCACTATTTTGCTCAGGGCACGTAAACCACACCAGTACACTGGTGTATGTCCTACCTTCTAAATACACTGCACTCTGGCCATGGAGTTGCTTTGGGCCTACCTTAGGGGTGACTTACGTGGAGTAAAATTGAAGGTTTAGGCCTGGCAAGTAGGTGCACTTGTCAGGGCGTAATGGTACTTCAAGACTGCCCACACAGACACTGCAGTGGCAGGTCTGAGACATGTTTACATGGCTAGTCATATGGGTGGAACAATCAGTGCTGCAGGCCCACAGGTAGCATTTGATATACAGGGCAAAGCACACCTTGTGCACTATACTATGGACTTACTAGTAAATCATATAAGCTAGGCATGGAGGAAACAATCACCAATATAGTTTAGACAGAGAGCATATGCACTTTAGCACTGGTTAACAGTGGTAAGGTGCCCAGAGTCCTAAAGCCAACAAAAACAGGTCAGAAAAAAATGGAAGAAAGCAAAAGGTTTGGAGATAACCCCGCAAAAATGGCCAGGTCCAACAACAACTTTATACATTTTTACTGGAACGTCCCCTACTGCACCACACATGGTTCACCAGCCTCTATTCTATTCGGCTGCACCATCCGGGACATGATCTCAGTACCACAGCTCTAGGTACCACACAATGGATATCCTGCATTCTACCAAGACAGAAGATGGAGGGACAATGAACAAGCGAGTCAGAAAATAAGTGCCAAGCAACATCTCTATTGGTGAAAAAAGTACTTGTTTGGGATAGACACTATGGAAGGAAGTTCGGACCCATCTTCGAGGCAGTGATAGCTGTGAGGTGTACGATGATCACTGGAGCGAGAGGAAGCAAGCAAGAAGGATTGTTTCCTTGTCCAGGAAAGAACACCTCTCTCCCTTACCACCAAGGCTGATGAGGATGAACCAAACAGGAACAAGGAAACCAGGTACCGGCTAACTCACCATCTGACCCTGAAACCAGGAGGACAGAGTGCAGGCAGTCAGGAGCTGAGTGAACCCCACATCATCACCTCCTCCAGGTAGAATATCCAGAGAAAGTCGGGCCAGGTATTCGCTAAGGAACATGCTGAAATGAGTTGTCGAGAATACGTTGTGTAATCAGGATGTTTATTTCAATTACCAGCATAAATAAATACTGTAGAAGAGGGGCACAGGCCACCGCAACCAACCGTCGCTTCTCCCCATCTGTCACCTGGAATGCCGTGACATCACTCTCCCGATGTCACACAATTCCAGGTGACACATCCAGAATCTAACCACATCACCACACTTCTTCCCCTCTTTGAAAACTTTACCCAAACTAAATTCATAATGTATCACCACACTTCTTCCCCTCCTTGAAAACTTTACCCAAACTAAATTCATAAAGTAAACATTAAACGTAATCCTAAAATAATTCTAAGGATATCAACAACTTCTCATCTACAATTATCCACCTACAAATAAATTCTAAATAAACATGTGATATACAAATAAACACTATAGATCATACACTTTTTTTTTTTACATCATGACATAATCCCGAAATTGTGCAGGTTTATATCCGACTCTCACACTTTTCCTCCCAACATCTTCACTAGTTTCAGTCGGAACATTGATCATTACTTGTTTTTTCATGCTCTGCATTTTCATGGTGGGATCCAAAGCTATTCTTGTAGTGCTCCACCAAGTACCGTCTGACAATTTCACAGCGTTCCTACGCAATTCTTGAATTTGCAAAGAATCCCTGAATTTTGACATACCTTTCCTCACCAACAAAGGATTCTTCACCTGCACCCAATCTCCAACATGCAGTCGATCCTTTTTGTCTTGTGACTCACACAATTTCCTTTGTCCCCTAGTATTTGAATTACTTTCAGCTATTTGCCAGATTTTTTTTACATCCGCCCCTTCATGAAATAATTTGACCATCCAAAATGGGCATAATTCCGTCGTAGCAACTCTACCCCTCATGAGTTCAAAAGGACTTCTTCCATTGGCTACATGCGGTGTTGTGCGATACGACCAAATTAAATCTTTAACACTCTGATTAACTGACATATTGCTTCTACATGCAGCTTGAACACAATCCACTAGAACTCGATTAAATCTCTCCACCATTCCATTGCTTTGAGGATGATATAAAGGTGTTCTAATGTGTTTAATACCACATTTATTTAAGAATTGTACCATTTCTGATGAAACAAACTGAACACCATTATCAGTCAAGATTTGTTCAGGAAAACCTTCACGAATAAAAATGTTCCTTAAACAATTTATAACACTTTGGGTGGTAGGAGCCCTGACAAATTCTACCTCAACCCATCTTGAAAGATGGTCAATAATGACTATAAAGTACCTCATTTCAGGTGGTAAAACATGATACGTACCCAAGAAATCTAGACCTAGCTTTTGCCAAGCCCTAGTTGGAAATGGCACAAAAGAATCTGTGTCTTTCCCTGTGATCAAAACCTTGTCACTCATGGAACACTTAGTACAACTCCTTACATACTCCTCTATATCCTTATCCATTCTGGGCCACCAAAAATCCGTTCTCAACCTCCTCTTCGTGATGGTCGCACCTAAATGACCAGAATGAGCGCTAACAATTAAATCCCTTCTCATGCTTTCAGGAGGAATACGTTTATCACTCCTTACCAATTTGTCACCCTCAATAGACAATTCATCTGATACCTTCCAAAATGGTTGAAGGTCCGGTGAAAGAGTTTTTTCTTTGGGCCATCCAGACTTCACCAAACACATCACTTCACTCAATAATTCATCCTTCTTCACTGACTCAATCCAACTTGCCTCATCTAAAGATTTACAACCTTCAGAAATATAAGCTACAAAACATTCTTCAATCTCTGTTTCCCACTCTTCTTCATCATCCTCTTTGATAGGTAATCGAGACAGAAAATCAGCCCTACTGTTTTTCCCGCCAGGTATATATTCAACAGAAAAGTCAAATTCTAATAATTTGGCAGATAACCTAGCAATTCTAGCTGTAGAACGTTTAATCTTTCTCCCTGACAATATGTCTACCAAAGGCCTATGATCTGTTTTTAACATAAATTGCCTGCCCCACAAATATGGTTTAAATTTCTCAACACTCCACACACATGCCAATAGTTCTTTCTCTATTACTGAATATTTGCGCTCCACTAATCGTAGGGTTCTCGATGCAAACCCAATAGTCCTTTCACAACCATCCTTCGAGACTTGAGTTAAGACAGGACCTAAACCATATTCACACGCATCTACCGTAACCACAGTTTGCAAACCTTCAGTAAAAGGTCGCAACACTGGTGCTTTAATAATGTCTTGTTTAACTTTTTCAAATGCTTTGTTGCACTCATCTGACCAAGCAAAAATTAAATTTTTCCTAAGCAGAGCTCTAAAACACTCAGTGGTATTAGCAAAATTTTTCAAAAAATTTGCATAAAATTCACATAATCCTAAAAATGACAACAATTGTTCTTTAGTTTCAGGAGGAGGCGCCTCTAAAATACTTCTTACTAAGCCCGGCTTTGGTTTAATCCCTTGCTCAGATAAAATATGACCTAGGTACATAACCTCCCTTGACTTAAACACACATTTCTCTTCCCTTAAGGTTACCCCTCTATCTTCTAATGTGCTTAAAACATTTTCTAGAATTTTATCATGTGCTACTTCAGTGTCCGAAAAAACCAAAATATCATCCTGAAAAACAACAACATTTGGATTATCATTGAACATGCTAGACATAAGTCTCTGAAAAACTGCTGCTGCCGAAGCTAACCCAAAAGGCAGCCTACAAAACTGAAATGTGCCATCAGGTGTGACAAAAGCCGTCAAATGTCTGGAACAAGCATCAAGCTCTACTTGATGGTAAGCTGATTTTAAGTCCAATTTTGTGAACCAGCTAGACCCACCAACTTTTGTGATCAAATCTTCAATCCTTGGTAAAGGAAAATTATCTACCCAAATTTCTTTGTTCAAGCTTCTCAAGTCCACACACATTCTTAAGTCCCCTGAACTCTTCTTAGTTAAAACAATTGGAGACAACCATAAAGTGCCCTCAACTTTCTCTATAACCCCTTGTTCACATAAATCTTGTAACAAGTTTGACAATTCTGTTCTTATACTGAAAGGTACATTCCTTAATTTATGTTTGACAGGAACTGCATTTTGTTTAATTTTTATAGTATGTATAAAGTTAGTTATCTTCCCTAGTTTGTTTTGAAATAACCTTTTGAATTTCTGTTGCCATATGCTTGTCCCCATTGCAACCGTGTTCACAGGACTTGCTCTGTTTTTTTCAATATACACAGGTATTTCTTGTCCTGGTTTAATAACTAGTTTAAACTCAGCCTGGTGAATCAATCCTAAAACATTGATTCCCTTTTTAGCCACATAGACTTTCCCATGTATAGTTTCATTATAAATAGTTAATGACGAACAAAAATAACCCAGTAGATCAATTCTACTCCCTTCAAAAGCAACTGTGGAAACATCAGGACTACATAATGGTTTTGCCCCCCAAAATTCATCATATTTATCTTTTGACACAATAGTAATGCGGGCTCCTGTGTCTACTAATAACTTAATAGCCACTCCTTCTATTGATACAAGAATGTCAGGATCCACAATCAGCTTGTTACTTATATGTCCAGTCTCTTTGACCATCAAAACAAACTCATTCCTGTCTTGTTGTTCCACTTGAATGTCATCATTGAGAACACAGCGGACATTGTTCTTCCGAGGACCTCTGCACACTCGTGAAAAATGATCAGTTTTGTTGCAGTTCCTACACTGTTGGCCAACTGCAGGACAATTTTTGAAAGAAGACACATGAGAAGAAGCCCCACATCTATAACAGAAAGTTTTCTGACCACATTTACTTGTAGAAAAAGTTCTAGGTGACGTAAAACCATCTTGTTTTTTCTCCAAACTATAACACTTCTTATTGTCCACACTCTGAACATTTGTTACTGCACCTGATATTGTTGTATTTGCTAAGGCAGATTCTAACTGTTTTGCATCTTCCAAAGAACACTCAATACTTTTCGCAATATCAATAGCTTTATCTAGAGAAGGATCTTTACATGTAAGCAATTTTTCTTGAATCTTCCTAGAAAAGCATCTTGCTACCAATTGATCCCTAATCAATTGAGATGTAAAATTCTCAAATTCACATTTCACAGCTAATACTTTCAATGCAGTAATAAAGGTATCAATACTTTCATTTGAATTTTGCGATCTGGTGAAAAATGTATATCTATGCACTACAATATTCATGGTTTTTACAAAATGTTTATCCAACTGTGCAATAGCCATATCAAATTCATCTAACTCTTCTTCCTCGCCCATTTGATACGCAGGTAGATGATCAAAAACATTTTGACCTTCAACTCCTAAATAGTAATACATTAGACTTTTTTTTCTTTCAGGTCTGAATCTATGACCGTCAATAGCTCTGAGAAAAGCTTTAAATGATCGTAACCACAGTTTCCATTCCAAAGGAGGATCACCAGGATCTTGCAAAAATGGAGCAGGTGGATGAATATTCTGCATTGTGAAAATGTCTAAACAAAAATACTTCCAAAATATATTTTATTTTTATTTTTTTATAAGAAAAAAAATTATTTTTTCCTTACAACAAAAATAATTTTATCTTCTTTCCCTTCTTTTCTTCCCAATGTAAGATGGCTGACGAAAATAATTGTAAAATATCCTAAGTCCCTTTTCTATTTTGTTGATAAATCCATAACAGGAAGTTCACAGAAGAGCAGTAAGACCGGAGCCTGAAGAGCAGAAGATAACCGAAGATGAAAATTGCCGTTCCTGCTTGCGTAAATAACTTTAACTTTAATGCTGACTCAATCTCTAATTGACACGATTGTGCACAACATCTTGTAGAAATGTTTCCTGCGCGATCTCAAAATACACAGAATTGCGCGCTAGTGTCCTGCGCGCGACAGTGTATTTTACTGTTCTGAGCGTCAAACCTGTTCAAACTGTCTCGCGCTGCCACCAACAGTCTCGCGCTGCTGCCACAAGCTGATTAGTAACTGCCTTTAAACTTAAAAACTCTGTGCCCCCCAAATTTTACCGCAGTTACTGTACTTGCTGTACTCGCCGTCAAAAACATCCGATTCCAATTTACAGTTACTGTACTTGCCGTACTTGCCGTCAAAAACACCCGATTTTCACAACTTCCAGCATTGCTTTAAACAATGTTCCTGAGCATCTTGGTTCTTTCCCCTCGTCGCCACATGAAATGAGTTGTCGAGAATACGTTGTGTAATCAGGATGTTTATTTCAATTACCAGCATATATAAATACTGCAGAAGAGGGGCACAGGCCACCGCAACCAACCGTCGCTTCTCCCCATCTGTCACCTGGAATGCCGTGACATCACTCTCCCGATGTCACACAATTCCAGGTGACACATCCAGAATCTAACCACATCACCACACATGCCTCTGCCCTCACAACGTTTTTGTTGTGCACCAAGTTTTAGTATGTAGACATCTGAAAATGGACATGTTGACCAGTTTTGAAGGTTTGATGTCCAGCTGTATGTTGTAGAGGGATGCAATCTGTGTCTCAGCATGTATGTATGAAGAAGGCACACGCGCATGCAAGATGGCCGGCTTGCAGTCATCAAGACATTCATTAGTTTGGTCGCTGGAGCACGCGGGCCGCAGTCTCCACAACCTCACGTCCTGAGTACTGTATTGTTCTGAGCTGCATCATTTCATCGCATGACAAAAACAGGGCCAAATTGCACAACGAGCATATTCCATACGTCGTTAATTTGTGCAGGTGTTAGCAGGTTTAGGGGACCAACACTCGCTCTTTGGAATTAGGGTTTATTATCCAGACTTTAATCCAGAACAAGAAAGATACCTGTAGAAAAGAGACACTGAAGGAGGAAGATAGATACAGGAAAACAGTGACAAGAAGCGAACCCAGGAGGAATGGTAACACAATACCTTTCTGTGGATTTGTTATTCACTCCATAGGATGATCGTTTTGGAAATGACATCTGGGGCCCTATATAAAGCAGATTAAATCCCTGACAAGGGCCTTCTGAGAAACAACCAAGTGGTAATGGAAAAGTTCTTGTAAGTTGTAGGTACAGTAAGATGGTGACAGTACAAATCTAGGCATCTTTGGCATTTATCAGGCCTGGCTTTCAGCAGCCTCAGCAGCAAACACCTGACAAAAAGTTGGACACTTGCACCTTTTAAAAATAAAATAAGCCCTGCTGCACGTGATACAATAGACAGACAAACAGTACATCCAGTAGGTCTGGTCATGATTTTAACTGGCACCTTCAATCCGTCTGTGGCACGCCCACATGCACGTAAGGTTTCTAGCAACTTGTTCAACCTGTAGTGGACTCGCTCTTCTTGACCTCACTCGTGATGTCAGCCTGCACCTCTGCCCCACTGGTCACCAAGCAACAAAGGGATAGTCACTCAGCACTCAGTGTTTTCTGCTAACTGCATGTTAGCAGTCCAGGTAAGGCTAGAAAACAAACAAACCACCAGGTATTCAAGCCAAATAGTAGGAAGTTCACATAGTTTGCATCATCGTGTTTAAAATATGACTTCCACCTTTGCAGCCTGAAATGACATCCACTTGAATCTCCCGTTGACATCTCGTAGAGTCGTTCTTCCCTCTCTCTCTGCTTTATTATTTATTTGTTTTGTAGTTTTGTATAGCGCAAACCAGATCCACTCGGCTTCACAGTTTATGTGTCCAACTAGAGCGTAGGTTGTTGAGATACAGATATCTCTTAGAACCGAGGAGTGTCCGTCCCCAGCTCAAGGCTGTGCGTGTCCTGCAGGTCAGACAGCGCTACCTGGTGGTAGGGGTCCACCTAGTGGCGACTCTTCAAAGTACATTTCAGCGCAACAGTGTAAACAGTCCAGTCGGGTTCCACAGTGCTTTAGTTAGGGTGGGGTCTCAACTGCAGACACCTCTACCTGGCGTTGTAGGAGCAGAACTTTGATTCCTCTCTTAGAGGCGTTAAATGAGGGGTTTGCTCTGATGAAGGGGACACGGAGCTCCAGACTCAGTACATTTTCCCAAAACCAGGTTAAAGCCCTGATTATAACCGAAACGGAGTGAAATTAACACACAATGTTCTGCATTATTCATCTGTTTTTTAACTATATGAAATGTTATGATGATGTTCTTTGGTTTGAAACTCCTGCAACCCCAATCGCCCTCTATGCCTCTGTTTTGATGCCAGGATTGAAAGAATGATGAGGACTGGCAGCTCTCCTCTTGATGCCTATTATTTAGATAAACCTGTTTAATTCACAAATTGTTATTCTTTGAAGGACTGACATTTCAAAACATATCAAATAACTTCCTCAGTGGCAGGCACAGGGCTTTGTGACTTCCATCCGCTAAAAAATTAAGTGAAAATGATGTTAATTGAACATAACCACATGTACCACCTGCTAATAACGCCTATAATTGCCCCTGCTGTAGCCTGGTCACATCATAAGCAAAATGTTCTGCCAGGGATGGCAACTAAAACCGCAGACTTAAGGCCTGGTTTAGAGTTTGGTGGATGTGGTTACTCTGCCACAAATGTGACGAATATCCCGTCCGCCTTCTTCTAATCCCATTATATCCTATGGGAATCGTAATACAGAGGATGGGATATCTGTCACATTTGTGGAGGAGTAACCCATCCGCCAACCACTAGATCAGGCCCTAAGGGACTGATTTAGAACTTGGCGGAGGGGAATACTCCATCACAAACATGACGGATATCCCGTCCGCTGTAATACAATCCCATTATATCCTATGGGAATCGTAATATGTAGGATGGGATATATTCGTCACGTGTGTGACGGAGTAACCCATCCGCCAACCTCTAAATCAGGCCCTAAGGGACTTATTAGAACTTGGCGGAGAGGAATACTCCATCACAAACATGACGGATATCCCATCCGCTGTAATACAATCCCATTATATCCTATGGGAATCGTAATATGTATGATGGGATATATTCGTCATGTTTGTGGCGGAGTAACCCATCCGCCAACCTCTAAATCAGGCCCTAAGGGACTTATTAGAACTCAGCGGAGGGGAGTACTCCATCACAAACATGACAGATATCCTGTCTGCCATATTATGATTGCATTATATCCTATGGGTATCGTAATACAGTGTGCAGGATATCCATCACATTTGTAATGGAGTATTCCCCTCCGCCAATGGACTAAAGGTCGTACTATGTACTATGAGACATAAAGGTCACAAAATCCACCTTTAATAGACATTGCAGCTCCTCACTAATGGGAAAGAAAAGGAGGCTAATATTCAATATACCCCCTTCCTACATTTCCTTAATGCTTAAGGATATGTGTCAATGATTTGTACCAGAATTGTAGTTGCAAACCATGGACTGGTACCGACACAAAAATGCTCTTAATATCCACTTCCAAAGTAGAACCTATCAGTGTGTGAAAGCTTTCACTTTGTGAATGTGAAAATTTGGCATTTTGGAAGTACACAGCAACTCCTTTTGCATCATGTTAAACTTTTGTAATTCCTTCCTCTGCCCCTTTGACATACATGCCATCAGACCTGATTCAGGCAGGAGACTCCTGATTTCTTAAGCCAAAAACGGGTTTATTATAGCAGTCTCTTGCCAATGGCTGGTTCAGTGAAAGTCCATTGAGAAATTGCAGTCCCCTGATTCCTGTTTTTAAAATCTCCCCCTTTCGATTTTCAAAAGTTCAGCATATATGCTTCAAGGAGCAGAGGCTGCAATTTTTGTACTTTGCAAATACCAGTTCAGGATTGGAAGGAAATGGTCACAAAACTCCACTTGCTTTGAGTACAAGAGGCCACTTTATTTACAACTGGCAAGCAGAGTACCTAGCCCCTCTGCTGAGCCGCACAGTTTATCAAGTCAACTGGGCCAACACAAAGTTCTAACTGGCCTCCTTCCTTAAAGTAACTCCCGCCCCAACAGCCTCTCCCCAATCACTTCTGGACTGCCACGAGTCCTTGTGGTCCTCAAACTGGAGCCGATATTTGCTCTCACCGGAACTTACATAAAAAATCTTGTCAAGCTTGCGCGCTCATTGGACCAGGCTCTTGTTCTTGCCCCAGATCTTGCCTCCATTGGTCTTTGGTTGTTCTTACACACCCTCTTCTTTCCCCCAATCAGCCGAACAGCTTGCCTCCCTCTACTTGCGGCTTCAGTGACATCAATATAGAGTAATAAAAGCCAACAACAAGAAATCACCTAAACCAGTCCCCCCAACTATATGTACCAGGGTGCGCTCACACTCTGTGGTGGGTGGAACAGAAAGTGCACTCGCTGCCGCACGTGCTGATGCCATGTGGACGCTCTATGGCTGTCACGTCACTGCTTTGTTCTGCCCCTCCCTCCCAACCTCTGCTGACCTTCAGCATTTCCAAGTCCCACTTCAAGGACTTCAGCAAGTCAATTCCAGTGGAATCCACCAAGTTATTCTCCCCTGTTGAATGACTAACACATCAGACTTGGTACACTTTGGCTTCTACTCCCACGAAGCCGACATTTTCTGACCCAGCTCTCCACCACACGGGTCATATAACCATCATAGCCTACCGTAGCATAAGATACCCACCACCTTTCCCTCTACGATAATCACAGATAACCTCTCCTCTATATGCCCCAGGGGTAATGCCAGCATGCCCTTGTGTCTCAACCATTACCGCATCCTGTTGTCACGCCATCAGGCACCCAATGGTATAAAGTCCCTCTTACCTTGCCAGTACATGCTTCTCGTTGACTAGGCCAGTGGATATCTACTAGTATGTACACTTTCACAGCCCATTGTGACGCAAGTCTTCAGGAAACTGAAGCGTTTCATTGGTCCAACCCACAGAACCTCTCCCACCATGAATGAGAAAGTGCATCAGCCTCTCCATTGTGCAGACTCATGATGTGCCTAGCTCAAAACAGCACATTAATCTCCAAGCTTAGCAGGACTAATTGTCCCAGATAAGGACCCGAGCATCAGAAGCAGTCCTGCTGTTCACCACCTGTACCACTGCTGTATTACCAGACACAAACATCACCCACCTGTTCCTCAGCTCATCACCCCACATGCATGCTGCCAGCTTTACTGAAAAAAAAATCCCAAAAGACAATACTGTGCCCCTTGTCTGTCAAATCTTGGGGCCAGCTCTCTGCACACAGCCCTCCTCCCAGGACACCCCAAAACTCCCTTCTCCAGAGGCATCTGAAAAACTCTCCACCTTCCATGTCATCGGGTCATTTTGCAGCCACTTCATGACTCAGTTACACCCTCCCAAGAACCGCTTTCTCACCCAGTCATCCCTCACTCGGCTAGACAAGCACATTTTATGATGTGGCTTAACAGCCCCCAATATCGCTAATGCAATGTTCCCGCAGAAAGCGTGCCCTGGGGGCACCGACCAACATGCAAAATTCAAATGACCGAATGCCTTTTGCACAAGATGCACCTCACACTTCCATCTCCACAGCAGTTCTTC
Source organism: Pleurodeles waltl (assembly GCF_031143425.1). Classification (NCBI taxonomy): domain Eukaryota; kingdom Metazoa; phylum Chordata; class Amphibia; order Caudata; family Salamandridae; genus Pleurodeles; species Pleurodeles waltl. The sequence goes on along the minus strand of NC_090441.1, from coordinate 176,667,557 downwards.
ACTCAGTGCATTCAGCACATGCAATTTGTCACCTGATGCCGCTACACCATCGCCACCGAATATAACTCAATCCCCAAAAATGTCAGTGTGGTTGCCGGCCCCTTTGTCTTTTTGACTGACAGTGGTATGCCAAATTTGTCTGTGAACACTGCCAATATCTTCATCAATCCAGCACACTGACCCGGTACCCCTTCTTTAGTAAGAAATCAACCAAGTAATGAAGAACCTGCTCTGAAGCCGCCAATGTGCAAACCACTCGTTCTAGGAAGGTGCTACATTTTTCAAACACTGCACATGCAACCAAACATCCCATGGGCATGCACTTATCCTCAAAGTAGCTGCACTGAAACTGTATTGTCAACGAGTGGAAATCTTTGGCAGAGGGCGAAAGAGTGATTTAATATCCACCTTGTCCATTTCCCCACCTACCTCACACCTTTGCACTAAATGAACAGCTTTGTCTAGGCTGTCCTATGACACTCCACACTGCATGTTCAATTAAGTAATTTACAGATCGCCCTTCAGGCCATGACAGATGGACTTCTTCAGCAGCATCCTAGCTGGGACACCATCAGAATCCTCTGTGGCCAGAATGGACCTGCCATCCTCCCCTTACTTACTTCTTATCCCAACTTCTCCCTCACCAGGTCCTCCATCTCTTTGCAGGACTTCAGGTTGTCCTCTTTTTTAGCTGCCTGGGGACTCATATAATGTATGTGAAAACCAAAATGAAAGCCCTTCCACAAGAAAGCAGCAGCTGCACCATCAGGATATCTCCTCAACTACTGGAGCATTGACCACGGTTCCGCCCTTTTCTGCCACTCCTTTGCCATCTCTCTTGCCCCATCCTGCTGGGGGAGGGTTGCCCCCCGCAGTGCACTGCAGTAAGGAGTGCATGTCGCTGTACTTGGAACAGTCTTAGCAAAACTTGCAGGGGTACGTATAACGGGCTCCTTTCTTTGAATTCCAGTGGGCCACGATAGAGGGCTTGTTGCCCGTCCACCCCACTCCACTCTTGGTGGGGTGAATCCAAAAGGTCTGGTGAGGAATTGGCAGCCCACTTGCCATATGTGTCATTTTCACTGGTCTTGTAGGTGTCGTACTGTATCCAAAGCTCCTGGTACATACCCCCCATGATTTCACCAGAATGGGTCTCTTCGTGCCTTGAACTGCTCATCACATCTTAACCATGCAGAGACCTCAGAGCTAATGTGCGCCGTCCTAATGATTTTTATGTACTTCCATAAGGCCACACTTTGCTCCAGGGCCTTTTAACAGATGATGCTGGCAAATATAGTTAATGCTGCTGTTCAGGTATCAATGTTAGTGGGCACCTTTGGATTCTTAGCCAGCTCAATTTCTTCCACTTTAGAGCCTTCTTTGCTTATTGTCACTGTATGCAGTCATTTAAACAAATCAATATACTCATTAACTCGAATTTTATTACCTGCATCAGGTGACCCCCCCCCCAAACAGGTCCCCAAATAATCCCCTTTGATGCAGCCTCTGTGGCACCCCACTCTGGGGCGTCCTTCACTGAGCTACTTCCCTTCTGCCCCACCTGTAATGCAGGTGCACCTGTCCCCCTTACCATAATAACCCCCATGGTCGGAGCTGCTTTTGCCCCCTCTGTTGAGTGCTGCCACTGCACCGTGTCACCCACGATCCCCACACATGCCCTGGATACCCTCTTTCCCTTTTCACTGTGCCACCAGAAACCTCTTCCACGATTCCCACCATGTCTTCTGCATCCTTTCAAATTTCCCCATGCCACAAAACCCCCTGGACTTCTGCTATCCCTGACTCCTTTGTTCTACCTGCCTTGCCCACACCCATGAGTCTACCCCAGTCCTTGGGCCTTCTCTCCAGGTGCTCCAGCTGTCTTGTCTCCTTGGCCACTTGCCACCTTCCAGATGCTGATCCGGTTCACGCTATCCGGTGCGTGCCTCTTGCCCTGATGTCCCCTCTCCTACCGTGCCTATCCTCCCCACTGTCAGAGGACACCCCCTCCACCTATTCCCCTTCTGGATTATGGCCACCGCTGTCCTAAGCTCATCCCAGGCCACTATCCAACCCCCTCTCTTTCCGAAGACTAGGTCTCATCAGCCTGGCCATCACTATCATCCACACGACACAGCTGCCCATCCATGGCCAAAGCATCCCATGGCCCATTGCCACTCACTACCCCCCGGTATGCCCCTCGTTGGGCACCACTGGCTCCACGTTACTTACCACCACTGATCTGAGTGGAACCCCTTGCTCCAACCTTTTTACAGATTCATTTGCCTTCCAATCCTTGTCTGCAGCCCTTGCAGGGCACCCTGAACCACAAATAGCCAATCCGCATCCTCCTGCTACCTCAGACCCTGTTCAAGCTCCAAGTTACTGTTCTAGAACCCAAGTACACCCCTCCTGAGGAGTAAACCAGTGACAGAGCCCTATCCCTGCACAACAGAACTCCTTGCCATGGGGAAGTCTCTGGGGGGCCTCACCTTGTCAACTAGGGGCCCCACCCTAATATCATCCTACTTAGGCTGCCACTGGCCGCGCCTGCACCTTCCGCTTCCTAATGACTGTCCTGAAGAATTGCTGCCACCAAGCCCACGCCTCCTCACCCCTGCTAAGCCCCAGTGCTGCCCAGAGGGACTTCCAATCTTTTGAAGGGGGTCGGTACCACCAGTCCCCACACCTCTCTCGTCCACCAGGGAATGAAACCCCGATAACCTGGACTCCTGTCGGAACCAATGCTCCCATCTCACACAGCCCCACAAGCAACTCCACCCCATGGAGGGTATCCAACGGGTGCCTCACACTGTGTGAAGCCCTAAAGACTTGTCCTGACTGCGAGCCGCACCAGGGCAGGCCAGGCCTGCTCTTGCCCCTTTTCCGACTGGGCCCCAGTTCTTACAGAGTTCCTGCCCAGTCCCTGTCAGCTCAGGCCTGACATTGCTGTTCCTCTGCCGAGCACAAGAGGGGGTGCTGCCGCACTCTTCCCCACCTCCGAGTCTGGGTCAACTGCAGCTCTCATACACCTGGGGGTCATACCACAAGCCAAAGTTGCTGCCAAAACCCCGGATGCAGCATGACAGGGATGGCCGCAGGCTGCGTGGCTCTCACTCCCCACCTGAACAATCAATGCCAGGGGGAAGGCGCCTTACTGCTTCCAAAAGCGAACATCTGCGTTAAAGTTCTATGGGGGCAATAGTAACCATCTAATCGCCCAAAGTGCCAAAAAGTAATGCAGAACTGGCATAATATTCAGTGCTGCGGCCAAAAGAGTAAAGTCTGCCACCTGCACCCCAAATTAGGCATTTCTGCAACTACGTCACAAAACTGGGGGCTCAAAGGATTTGCTTCCCCTCAGCAGCAGGTGTAACAGAAAGTATGCTCGCCACCATACATACTAACGATCCCGTGGCCACCATGTCACCTCATTCATCCACCCCTCCCTTCCAAACCCCCTGAGCGAGGAGCTCTCTGCACTGCTCACACATGGGGCCCGGAATGGATGTATGCTTTCACTCAAAGAGCTCCATCCCTCATTGCCATTTGGTAGGATTCAGAGAGGGAATTCGGCCTCATTCATATGCATGAGGCAGGGTTTTCTCAGAATCTTTCTGAATGTCAGTTAAATGAGTATGTCCGTCAACGTGCAGAAACATTCTTGTGTCGCAAACTAGCCACTTTGCAAAAACACTGACTGCTTTGCAACTCATGAATAGTAGTTTTGGCCCACAGTTCAGTAAGTGTAAACCTTCCAGGAAAGTCTCAAGAGCAGATAACTGGAGTATCCAGCCAGGCTGAATAAATATATCTGGAGAACGCAAGTAGAGAAATTATGAAATTACAGTTCCAAGTCCAGATAACAAGACCCACGACCAACCTCTGGCTGCTCAAGTGAAGAACCACTGTAGACTGACCTTCAATAGCCCCCAGAGATGAAGATTCTATAAGGAGCAGAGAATCTCCATTTAAACACTATTCCAACAAGTAACAGCATAGTAAAAGTACTAATCATGCACAATACATCGCCTCCCCTCAAAAATAAAATTAACTTCAATTATAACCTAAAGATTTTACAGATAACTTTGAAACTCTTTTTGCCATTGCTGGATCCTGTAAATATGTGCAAATAGAAATGTTAGGATTAACTGGTTCCTGTAAAGAAGTGGGAAAGAATCATTAGGACTAACAACCTCATCCGGCACTTTGTATTGCAACCTCTGAGCGCTCTCAGGATCCTGCCCTTTGCAGAAATCAGCACAGGAAGTATCATGGTTGGGAGAGCCTTGTGTAGGCACACTATTATTTATGGGATTGTCATACTCATAAAAGATGTCATCTTCACCAAGAGCAACCTGTGTTCTAATGTATATTTGCACTTGTGCATCAGAAATCAGTACCACTTACTTTTATTTAACCAACCTTTAAAATATAATAAGACAGCATTTTTGGAAACACGTTCAATGTTATGTGGAGAAGTGAATCTGGATTCCCCTTTGTTACTTGTCAGGGTTTTTTAATGAGAACCCAGTTCCCTACAAAACAATTCTTCTCAGTAGCATGTTTGTAAGAATCAAACTATTGGGTTTTTTGTTGTTGTTTTATTCCTGAACTGGAATAGATTGCTTGCTCTTAGGGTCACACAAAGAGTCTAACCAACTAGGCAGAACTCTCAACCTCCATTTTCTCCCTGTTACTAATTCAAAAGGAGTGACACCAGTGTGTGGTGCAGAGTGGTAAGGAGTGACGCCAGTGTGTGGTGGAGAGTGGTAAGGAGTGACGCCAGAGTGTGGTGCAGAGTGGTAAGTGTGATGCCAGAGTGTGGTGCAGAGTGGTAAGGAGTGACGCCAGAGTGTGGTGCAGAGTGGTAAGGAGTGACACCAGAGTGTGGTGCAGAGTGGTAAGGAGTGACGCCAGAGTGTGGTGCTGAGTGGTAAGGAGTGACACCAGAGTGTGGTGCAGAGTGGTAAGGAGTGACGCTAGAGTGTGGTGCAGAGTGGTAAGGAGTGACGCCAGTGTGTGGTGCAGAGTGGTAAGGAGTGACGCCAGTGTGTGGTGGAGAGTGGTAAGGAGTGACGCCAGAGTGTGGTGCAGAGTGGTAAGGAGTGACGCCAGAGTGTGGTGCAGAGTGGTAAGGAGTGACACCAGAATGTGGTGCAGAGTGGTAAGGAGTGACGCCAGAGTGTGGTGCAGAGTGGTAAGGAGTGACGCCAGAGTGTGGTGCAGAGTGGTAAGGAGTGACGCCAGAGTGTGGTGCAGAGTGGTAAGGAGTGATGCCAGAGTGTGGTGCAGAGTGGTAAGGAGTGACGCCAGAGTGTGGTGCAGAGTGGTAAGGAGTGACACCAGAGTGTGGTGGAGAGTGGTAAGGAGTGACGCCAGAGTTTGGTGCAGAGTGGTAAGGAGTGACACCAGAGTGTGGTGCAGAGTGGTAAAGAGTGACGCCAGAGTGTGGTGCAGAGTGGTAAGGAGTGACGCCAGAGTGTGGTGCAGAGTGGTAAGGAGTGACGCCAGAGTTTGGTGCAGAGTGGTAAGGAGTGACGCCAGAGTGTGGTGCAGAGTGGTAAGGAGTGACGCCAGAGTGTGGTGCAGAGTGGTAAGGAGTGACGCCAGAGTGTGGTTCAGAGTGGTAACCTGTAACTTTGTCTTTCAAGAATCTCTTAACATCAATGCCAGAAGAGAGAGCGATTCGCCGTCTCTACTAAACCATTTGCAAAGGGGCTGTAAAGTGCAAATTCAAGATGTTTAATATAGTGTTTGGAAAGGTGTTTTTTCATTTCATGGGAGACAAAATGGGTGTCATAGTGTAATACATGTTCTTTGGGAATTCTGTCAAAGGAAAAAAAAACACCTTGAATAAAAAATGGAACAGATTGTGTGGAAGCCAATTCTACGAAAGAATAATAAATCCACTTTGAATGGTAATCGACCAGGACTATCAATAATCTGTTGCAGTATGGTAGTTGATTGAATGGACCCAGAAAGTCCAAAGTAATCTTATAGCATGGTTGAACAAGCAGAGGAACAGAGAGAAAAGTTTTTTTTTCACAGTCCTCCAATGCTTATCAGAAATTATGCACTGGGGACATAAATTAATGAAGGATGTAACATGACTAATCATAGAAGGCCACTGATAGTCTTATTTGTGGCTGTGATGCCTAGGTGACCTTCATGTGCTATTTGGATTATGTGCTCCCTCCATATTCTAGGTGGAATAAAATAATCATTTCTGACACGTCCACCATTTTCATAAGACAGTTCAGCAGAGATTTGAGCAAATGGCTTCAAAGAACCTGAAAGATTATGAATGGGTGGCCATACTTTTTCAAATAATCTAAAACACTTGATAAGACATCATCTTGAGCTGTAGCTTCCAACCAATCTTTTTCAGTAAGAACCCCATTAAGTTTGGATACAGCATCAATAGCTGCGACAACACACTCATGATGTCATCACAGGTGGATAAAGGTAAGTGTGAAAGATAATCAACCCTAAAGTTCTTACCTACTTGAATATAATTAATGGTAAAATCATATTCCTGCAACTTAGAAAGTAAAAGGACAAGGCACGCAGAGGCTTTATCCAAACCATCACCTTTCAACAAAAAGAAAAGTGGTTTGTGGTCAGTGTAGATTTCAAATGAGTTACCCCATAAGTAGGTTTTAAATTTCTGGACAGTCCAGACACAAGCTAATGCCTCCTTTTCTATTGTGTTATAGTTTATTTCGACCTTTTGCAGGCGTCTTGAGGAAAATCCTATGGTGATTTTTTTACTATTAATGTTTTGGCCAAATACAGCTCCTCTGCCTTTCATGCTGGCATCAACTATAAAGAAACGTTTTTATCCAGCAATAAAAAGGCTTAGAGCAGGAGCAGTGACTACCAGATTTTTGATAATGGCAAAAGCCTCTTCAGTTTCTGTAGTCCAAGCAAATGTAATACCTTTTTAGTAGATTTCTTAATGGTTTGATAAACGAAGCATAGTCAGGTACAAAGTGAGAATAATACATAGGCCTAGGAATGACCTTAGGGCATCTTTGTCAACAGGTGCAGGAGCCTTAAGTAAGGCTTCAACATTACAGGATTTGGGTCTGACACCAAAAGCAAATATGGTATGTCCAAGATATTCAATTTGTTGGACCAAAAACTTGCACTTTTCTGGTTTGACCATAATCCCACTTGCATCCAAAACATTCAGTACTTTCTCTAAAGTTACCAAATGTTTTCTTTGGTTTTGGTGAAGATGAGAATATCATCTTGCTAAGCTTGTACATTGCTTATATCTATGAAAAGAACATCCACGGGTTTCTGAAAAATACTTGCTGCTGATGTGAGACCAAAAGGTAGCCTTAAGTACTTGTACGCTCCGCGTGGTGTGATAAATGTAGTGAGCTCTTGGGAATCAGTACTAAAGGCTATCTGATGTTAGGCAGAGTGTAAATCAATTGCTGAAAAATATTTAGCTTCCAATATGTTGGCCAACATTTCTTGCATGCGAGTCAAAGGATGACAATCGGCTAGTATGTTATTGCTCAATGATCTCTGATCTACACATAGTCAAAGGTCTCCTGTTTTTATTAGCAGAAGCAAAAGGGGAAACCCACTGAAATGAATCAGTGGGAATGGTTATTCCTTCTTTTGTCAACTTCTCTAGTAGTTTTTTTAAAATCATCGCGTACACTGACAGGTCCTGGTCTGACTTTATGAACCACTGGTTTGCCATTACCTTTTAATTTTATTTTGTGTTCAAACCCCTTTACGTTCCTATTTCAGCTCTAAAGACATTGGGAAATTTAGCAATCATACTAGGTAGTACATCGGTATCAGCTTCATTTGCAAGAATAGGTATTTCACTGAATACAATGGGATTTTTATGCCCTGGTTTTAAATGGATGTTTAATGTGGCTAATTCAATCCACCCAACTAAATACCTGCTGTTGACAGGAACATATACCTTTGTCCAAACGCTCCTATTTAAAATTTGTAAGGAAATATGGAAATACCCAAGCAAATTGATTTCTATGTCTCCAAATGCTTTGGAACTGATATCAGGGGTTTCAAGTTTAAAAGTGGTAGGCAAAGGGGGTGTGGCCAAGATGGCGGCCGCATAGGACGCTATTCAACGAGCTCCGTGCGGGGCCCGATCAATATCCTGCACGAATAATCAACAAGGGAACTCCCTACGTGCAGTGAGCCCCTGTGGTGCCGCTTGACGCAGTGGTAAGAACCAACAGTGTCCGTGAGTGCCAGATACGACGCGCCAGCCCTCGCAGTCACCCGAAGTCGGAAGCTGTGGGGACGAAAATGGCGCCCTGACCGGTGGAGCTGCTGTCGACCGAGCTCCGAACCCATGACCGGACTCCCAATGGCGTCTCTACTGCCCGCTTTGTTTGGAGCGTAAGATGGGGGCACCTCTGACATGCACCGGTGTGTGTGAATCCAGCCGAGCAGACGGTGAGTGGAGGTGCGAGTTACCTCCGGCAACCGGACAGTCGCGCGCTGCTACGGAAACCGCAATGGTGACACAACGGCAGGTGAGCTGCGGATGCTGTGAGAGCAGTGTGTATACCGCAGAGCAATCCGCTCGATACAACCCCCGCATGGAAAGGTTGCTCGCCTTTCCCTCTTATTCTTAATTGGCTGCGCACGTAAGTACCAAGCGTAGGCCTATTGAATCCCTGGGCCTGTGGAACAGAGACAGTCCGGGCTGCTGCCCAGAAACACTGTGACCCACAAGGCGGGAGGTGAATCAAACAAGTGAAACGCCACAGTTCTATTCATAAATCACCTTATGACTACATTATCACCACAAAGATCTGTGCTCTTCTGATTGCCTAGAGGATAAGCTAATAAATACCTCCAGCACTATTTAAAACTTGGCACTGCCAGTGCGCAGCACTTAGAGATCCTCCTGTGCGTGTGCCACTGTATGTTTATTGCCACACACTTTAAAGAGCTGAGTGAGATTGGGACAAGGCCAAGGTGCCCCTAAAAACTATTACCCATTGCACCACATATCTATCAGTAGTATAACAAGACTAACATTTATAGTGGATCAATAGCTAGGGTTGTACCTCGTGGATATAACCTACCTATATTTCAGGAGGTCCCCACTTCCAGCATTTACCCCTCTGTTGGAAAGAAACCACTATTATTCCCCTAAAAAAGAAGGAAACTGGGAAACATGATGATTTAACCAACCTTCGCCCCAGAGCCTTGCTCCCTTTTCTGGCCAAAATGTTTGAAAAATACATCAATAGAGAATTGGTCAATTTCTTGTTAGACTCAGAGGGGTTCGACTTTTCGCAACATGGATTCCGGAACTCTCATAGGACGGAATCTGCCCTCATCTCCTCTTCAGACACTATTCGTAGGCTGGTTGATGAGGGACAGAGTGTCTTCTTGGTCCTGCTGGACCTATCAGCAGCATTTGACACCATTGCTCCCCACATTGTGCTTGAACGCCTACATCAGGTAGGCATTAGGGATCTAGCCCTGAAGCTTATTGAATCCTTTCTTTCTAACCGGTGGTCTACGGTAAGCTGTGGAGATTTTAGATCCCCCGCCTACCTCCTGCCCTGCGGGGTTCCTCAGGGTTCATTGCTCAGCCCTACTTTATTTAATGTCTATGTGGCTCCTCTGGCAGAACTAATACGCTCTTTTGGCTTCATCCCTACCTCATACGCTGATGACACCCAACTTATCATTTCTATTAACAAAGACGTGGAGGTAGTTGCGGCCCGTGCTAATGCTTGTATGTTGGCGGTAAGCAGCTGTCTGAAGGCTAACTGGCTAAAATTGAACTGTGATAAGACTGAGGTTCTCTGCTTTGGGATAAGTAGGGCACAGTGGTCCCCTAACTGGTGGCCTAAAGAGTGTGGCACCCTGCCTCTACCTGGTTCCACGTTAAGGATTCTAGGATTTCTTTTTGATGACCACTTATCTTTTCAACCTCAGGTCAATCAGACCATTAAATCCTGTATGTGGATTTTGAGGAAATTGAAGAAAATCTTCCCCTATATTTTAATAGAATGGAGAATTACTGCTACCCTGGCCCTGGTCCTGTCCAGATTGGATTATGGCAATGCCCTCTTGCTCAACATGGACAAAGGATCACTAAAAAAACTGCAGCTGATGCAGAACACAGATTCTAGACTAATATTGAATTTGCCACTATCAGCCTCCGCTATGGAGAGCCTTAGGAATCTACATTGGCTTCATATAGCCCAACGGATCTCTTTTAAGGCTCTCTGTATCATACATAAAGCCACTCACTGGATTGGTCCCAAGTATTTGACTACCAAATTACAGTGACACCGACCTACACGACTGCTGCGCTCTGCCGGCACCTTTCAAATTCTAGTCCACCGCACCAAGAAGGTGAAGTGGGGGGACAAATCTTTCACTATCGCCGCTGCCAGGATCTGGAATTCTCTCCTGTTGAATCTCAGGAAAGAGCACAATTACCTTACTTTCAGGAAACGGGTTAAGACCTGGCTGTTTCCTAGATAGCCTGTACCTTTCTCCTTACAGACATTGCACTGCCTCACCTTAATTAGCGATTCGATGCCCCTGGGCCGGAATGCGCTTTATAAATACACCATACATACCTTGCTTACCGACACTATGGGGAAATCGCGGCCCAATAAAACAACAAATGGAGCTATGGCTACAATGATTCTTTGGAACCACTATCACAAATGGAACAGTTCCGTGAATTGGAAACCACACTGCAAAGCCACTCTGAAAAATGTGAAAAAATTCTGCATGCAATATTAGACACCAAAACCTTGCTAGAAACCAAGATTTACGCAGTCTCACTGGAAGTAAACCTGTTGAGAGCGATCATCGTAAACTCGCGGAGCGGGTTACTCAGACGGAAGCAATCCCACAGACTGTACCACCAATTTTTCAATCAATACAAACGCAACTAGCATCCATGCAAGAGGAACTCAACGTCCTCCACCGCAGAGCTGAAGACACGGAAGGCCGCTCGAGACAAAACAACATCCGTTTCATTGGATTTCCTGAGCGTTCTGAACTACCTAACGCAGAACTGTTTCTGGAAAAATGGCTTAGCTCCACGGTGTTCCATGATGATGTCCTACCTCTGTTCTCCATTGAGAGGGCCCACCGAATACTGGGCCGACCACCTAGAGCAGGCGCTCCTCCACGCCCTCTCATAGCTCGCCTCCTGAATTTTCGCGACCGGGACTTGATCCTGCAATTGTTCCGCACCAAAGGGCCTTGGCACTTCGAAGATACATCAATAGCGGCATATCCAGACTTCACAATGGAGGTACAACGGAAAAGGGGGTCATTCATGACGGTTAAACAATGCCTCCGTGCTCTACAAATCAAATATGCTCTTCTTTACCCAGCAAAACTTTAGATCATAGATCAAGATACAACACATATCTTCCAATCACCCGAGGACATATGGACCTGGCTTCACGCCAAGGGCCTGGTGGAGGCAACGGAGGAAGAGAAAGATGCAGACACATGGATCACTCCGAAGCCGAGACGTCGATGCAGAAAACCAGTTAGCTCCCGCCCAAACCAGGAGCAGGCAGAGGTGGAGCGAGATCGAGATCGAGCAGTAGCGACAGCCACACGCTGTTGTAAGAACCCCTTCAACACTCTTCGCTCGGAGCACACACAAACATCAGGATCGGACACTGGTTCTGAGATTTCAGAGACTGGCAGTAATAAAGCCCCACATGTAACGCCCGGCTCAGTGGATGACATTATTTGACAGTTGATAGCAAGTTATGTGTCCATTGCACTTTATCGCCTTCTATATATTTCATCGCCGAATACTCGAATATCCTTGTAAACACCAAATAATTTGATCCTTTCTCCTGTGTTGCATCAAATATCAAGGGTACCGTAACGGGGTATATCTTCACTTAAAATCGTCACCACCCCACAACGATGTACCTTTGGACTTGTTGTTCATTTAGACACAGAGACACTTACTTGTTCTTGGTTAACGCACATTGGGCGGCACAGCATATAGTTGCGGCCCGGGAGGGATTGTTTGTATTGTTGGGGTCTTTTCTTATTAGTTCTTTAAATGTTTCACCATGCTCATTAATATGCAGTTCTGAAAACCTTCATAGTTTGAAATACAGGGCCATATCACCTCCGCCATCCGTGCATAAACATGACCTCGAAAGTATAATGGGCAAATGGGATATATTGTCTGTAATATCTTGTTTAAAAACTTGATGAATGATGTATTTCACACAACGGCCGATCGAGGCCCCACAATATAGAATTCTGACCTGGAATGTAAGAGGTATGGCAACATACACTAAACGATATAAAATACACTCATATCTCAAACGTCATGGTGTACATATTGCACTGCTTCAAGAAACACATCTTACGAAAACAGAATTAATGAAGGTAAGATCTCGCTGGCGAGGTTAAATATATGGCACTGTTACGTCAGCATTTGCTAAAGGTGTCCTAATATGGTTGGCTCCTGGTACTCCCTTTGACCTCACATCCCAGATAATAGATAAGGAAGGCAGATATGTGATATTGGAGTGTAAGCTAGACGGCATTCCTATTAACATAGTGGCTGTCTATGCTCCAAACACCAATCAGATCCCTTTTCTATATTCCCTCACACCTGCCCTGCTCCATGACCCACTTGCTCCTGCGATCTGGGGCGGAGACTTTAATTGTATCATGGATCCTCAATTAGACCGATCTCACCCTCCAATATCGGCAGCCCCTGGTCTACGGAATGCTCGTCATTTCCGAACCTGGAGTACACACATGAGATTAGTTGATGCATGGCGACTGAGTCACCCACAAGACCGTGAATATTCCTTCATACCAGGATAAACATTTTATTTAGTACCACCGATAATGGCCCTCTTTTGAACCACACAGAATACCTTGCTAAAACACACTCTGACCATAACTCACTAACAGCACTTTTGTCTTGGGGTTCACCGAGACTCGCGATACCCACTTGGCACCTGCAAACAGCGGCCTTGCTAGACCCCCGTTCCGTGAGTCATTGTCAGACACTATCTGACAATATTTCCTAACAAATGCTGGCACCGCTTCTTCCCGTGCAATGGAGTGGGAAACACATAAAGTGGTTATTCGGGGATACTGTATGACTACAACTTGTAGAGTAAGACAGCAATTAACACGTGATCTCATTAAGATTGAACGTGACTTACATCAAGAGGAACTTCATGCCGCGGAATCCTCAGGGTCTCCTACACAACTACGTCAACTCAGACGCTGTAGACACAAAACAGAATCCACCTTAGGTCATTATGATTATTGCACACATATGGCCTTACAACATGCTCAGGGAGATCGGGAAGTGCTTGCCTGGCTCCTCCAAGAGGTGAACCATTAAACACCGGCATTGTCCATTCTATTACCAGATGGGCATATGGCCACGTCCCAACTCGCAAAAAATGATGCTTTCCGAGCCTACTATCAACAGCTCTATGAACGGCCGACGGATTTAAACACAGAGAGAGCATGTAGTTTTCTGAACGAGGTATCCCTTCCTAAATTAACAGATACACAACGCCATAATGTAGAAGAACCTATACAACTAGATGAAATCGCAACCGCGGTCAAACAGATGGCACATGGCAAGACACCAGGCACTGATGGCTTGCCCATCGAATACTATGCCACATACCCCACCACCCTCTTTCCACGACTGTTAGAGGTCTACCAGGAAGCATTTCAACAGGGCTTCCTACCACGCTCATTGCGGGAAGCTCTTATTGTAGTGCTGCCTAAACCAGGGCGTGATACGGCTGATGTAAGATCTTATCGCCCTTTATCACTACTCAAAATCCTAGGTAAAACACTTGCTAACCGCCTGCTATCTGTAATGCACTCTTTGGTACACTACAACCAGTCAGGCTTTACACCAGGTCGCACCACACATATAAATATCAGACGTCTCCTACATTTAATACACAGACGGAAGATATACATAGTGTGGCAGTCTCTCTAGATATAGAGAAGGCCTTTGACACATTAGGATAGGACTTCTTATTTGCTTGCCTCGAGAAAATGGGATTTGGTCCTCATTTATTGCATTGGATTTAGACGCTATAGGGAGAACCACTGGCAAGAGTGAATACAGGTAGGGTAATATCGAATTGCTTTCATATACAATGAGGCACAAGACAGGGCTGCCCATTATCGCTGCTGTTGTTTACATTGGCCATGGAGCCCCTGGCATGTTGCCTACGTACCAATGCTGAAGCCTGGGGAATATGGGACTTTAAGAGATTCCATGTGGTGTCCCTCTACGCGGACGATGCTCATATTTATATTAGAGATGGGCACTCTACGCTCCCTAAACTTGAACACTTACTCTCACTGTTTGAGACAGCATCAGGACTCCAGGTTAATTGGCCTAAATCATGCGTGTTTCCGCTAGTACTATACCCTCCCGCCAAACGCCTTGCCGCGCATAACACAAGATTGCAATGGCGATACGACACCTTCAAATATTTAGGGGTATATATTTATCACTCAACTAAAAACCTCCTAGATGGTAATCTAACTAGAGCGCTGACAACTGCTCGAACATCTCTCGCTTTCTGGCAATCACTACCTTTATCCCCAATGGGCAGGGTGGCGATATCTAAGATGATAATTCTACCTCGGCTGCTCTATTATTTTTCAGCTCTGCCTATTGCAGTGCCACAAGCCTTTTTTAAAGCGCTGAATAGTTTTTTATTGGATTTGATATGGGGAGACAAACGTCGCAGAGTAGCTCTCTGTATTCCAGAGACCGCTCCATGAAGGTGGCTTAGGCGCCCCACATTTTGAGTCCTATTACGCAGCAGCGCAGTTACAGTGGCCAACCACATGGTTGACTTCTCCGTTGCACCCAGAGACACGTGATGTACTAGCCCAATTGGGTGACACAGCGCTGTATACTTGGCTGACCAGCACTATGGTGAGAGGTTCTACAATGACTCGGCACACACATCTTGGCATCGTTATTTATATCCCAAACAATCACCCACTCCATATTCCCCCGCAATAGCACTGTGGGATATACCTGGTTTATCACAGCACACATCAACACAGACACGAGCATTATGGGTAGACAAGGGCATCACACAAATGGAACACCTCTTCACAGACGGTTTACTTAAATCTTTTCAAGACCTGATTGCTGAATATGACATTGCACCAGGGCAATTTATCACTTATTATACTATAACACAAAGCATGAGCCACATATGGGGTCCAGGGAATGCTGAGCCACCCACTTCTCATGTCCTACATGCCATATTATCGGCAACGACAACTAAACGCATCGTCACCACCCTATACACAGCACTCCATACACCCACTACTACCTCACTACAAACTACACATGAAAAATGGAATAAGGCGCTATCAACTTCATTGACACTACCAGAGTGGACCTCAGCATTGTGCTCAGTAAAGGAGGTCTCTCGCAATGCCAGATAGATTCATTCAGTTTAACTACATACACCAAGCCTACATAGATCCTCAGCGTCTCCATCGTATGTACCCAACGCATGAACCAATTTGTCCGCAATGTGCTACATCCCCTGCAGGATTCTATCACATGGTATGGGATTGCCCAACTCTACAGACTGTCTGGCACACAATCATCGCAACAATTACAGAAATGAGAGACTATACCCTACCTGCAGCACCGACCTCCTGCCTGTTAAGTATTCAAACCAAAACACAAAAAGACAAATATCTCCACAGGTTCATAGATTTAGCATTGGTATTATTTAAACGCCGGATAGCCATGGCATGGAAGTCTCAGGCCCCCCGTCCATATAACAATGGCTGAAAGACCTTTTGACGTGGTCTAAGGCTGAAGCTCATCATATACGATGGCTCCGAACACAGGGCATAAGAAATACAGGGGCGCATTATTGGGAATCATTGGCCCTGAAGGAGGAAGCTAAAAACAACTTTCACCCTCTGTGAATCTGGACGGCCCTCCCTGATAACTACACACAGCCACTATATGCTTATACATACAACTTGATACCAATATGAAAGTGCACTTGAGTCCGACTCTCAATACTTGCTATACATACTACGAGTTGGTCCCTCATATACAAATGGTATTTCATGACAAACATATATTTAAATGCACGCATGGTGATTGTTAATCTTCTCTTCTCTTATATTTTTTCTTTCCTTTCATATGTGTTATTCATTATTTTCGATTTGTTGATATAGTTTACATGCTCGTTAATGTACAGCGTGTATGTTTATATTCTTAGCAATTTACCTACCAAATAGAAAATATACCACGGCAATATGTGAATTTATTGTTCTTCTCTCTTTATATGCCAAGACAATACTTATATACTAATAATCTGTAACAACGAAACACTATATTGTATTGTATTACCTGAACCTACTTATGTGAAAATCAATAAAGAAATATCCCCAAAAAAAAAGTGGTAGGCAAAAAAAAATAAAGTACTATCAGCCAAAACAGTGATGGATACCCCAGAATCTGCCATTACCTGTTAGAATTTGCCACCAATTACATCTTGACATATAGGATTCCTCACCTTGGCATCTTTGTGATCATTATTTGTAGTGAGAAGAGCATTGGAAAATCTATTAGAGCAATCCTGAATTTGAGCGTCAACAGTGCTAACATCGTTAGGATACGCTGGTGTAGCTACATTATGTATTCTCACATTAGTTCAGGTAGTTTGAGCCTTACAGACAGCCTGGAAGTGACTATTTTGTTGCACTTTATACATTTTTTGCCAATAGCAGGACATGATGGATTGTTGCCTATGTGGTTTCTAGAGCCACACCGACAGCAAATAGTTTGCTTTCTTCTGTCTCTCCCACTTCTGATTGCAGAAATGGTGTTCTCATCATCAATCAATCAAAGTATTTATAAAGCGCACTACGTACCCGTGAGGGTTTCAAGGCGCTGGAGGGGGGTTGGGGGGGGGGGGGAGCTGCTACTGATCGAAGAGCCAGGTCTTGAGGCGTCTTCTGAAGGTGAGTGGGTCTTGGGTCTGCCGTAGGTTGGTCGGGAAGGAGTTCCAGGTCTTGGCGGCGAGGTAGGAGAAGGATCTGCCAACGGAGGTCTTTCGTTGGATGCAGGAAACGACGGCGAGGGTGAGGGTTGCGGAGCGGAGCTGGCGGGTGGGGGTGTAGAGGCTGAGTCTGTTGTTCAGGTAGGCTGGTCCGGTGTGGTGCAGCGCCTTGTGTGGGTGGGTGAGGAGCTTGAAGGTGATCCTCTTGTCTACGGAGAGCCAGTGACGGTCTCTCAGGTGGTGGGAGATGTGGCTGCAGTGGGGTACGTCGAGGACCAGCCGGGCGGAGGCGTTTTGGATACGCTGGAGGCGCATATATATGTATGCCACCAGGGAATACTCCTCCTGACCAGCCAACGTTTGAGTGGAAACCATTGACCTTTCAATGCTTTTTGCAATATCCAGCACTTCTGAAAGGGGTGTATTCCTACAGGTAAGAAGCCTTTCTTGCATTTTGTTTTTTGAGAAGCAGTTGAACACAAATTGAGCTCTGATGTCGAGAGCTTGATTGAGATTGATTGACTAGATCAATATCTGATTCATCTCGACAAAATTCTCAAACTTGCAAGATGAAGTCAAAACACGCAATTCTGCAACATACTCTTCAACTGACTCATCACTATCTTGTTTGCACTATAAAAGTTGTGTTTTTCCAATAGCACACTAGATTCTTCGGAAAATTGTTTCTTCAATCTTTCTTTGGCTTCTGCATACACATTCCATACACAGTCCCCTCCAGGTTATGGTGCATGAGGGAGGTTGTCAAAAATATTTTGACCAGCTGTGGCCAGGTGATTAAACAACAAAGCCAACTTTCTTGAAGGCTCATAAGCAAGGCCATTAATAGCTACTAAATACTTCTTGAATATGCGTAACCATTGCTTCCATGTGATCTCTGGTTTACTGGGCCTTTGTAAGAAGGGAGGGGGGTGAACAACATTTTGAGCTGTAGCCATGATAAAAATATAAGAGCTCAAATGTAAGAAAGAGAATAACAAAATGAACAAATGTACTGGTCCATGTGAAGAGGAAGACAAATTGGCGTAGCTCCAACAATAAAATAGATCAGGAAATGCAGAAACAGTCTTTAAATTCGAGCCACAAGAAAATCAATTGGAGGAAACCAAATAGAAAATGGCCATCACGTGCGTGACTTTATCACTCGGTATCCCAGAGTCCTTTGTAGTGAAGAGCGGGATGTGTAGACGAACAGCGGCTCAGAGTGACGAGAGTCAGGCACGAGCCCAGCGTGAGCGAATGACCTCTCCACAATAGACTTGCAATGAGGAGCAGCAGATGCAGTAACACACAAGCGGCTCGAGCAAGAACAATTCAGCCGTAGCCTCGAGTTCCCACAGCCTGAACTATCACTCCTAGGATACCAGGTAAACAGCGCTTGGCGCGAGGCACACATACAATTAAAACAAGCATTTACAATGCAACGGGTCTCGCGTTTGCTCATGTTAGAGCTGATCGCGTTGTAAACTCCTAACCCGAATTTTCACCTATCGAGCACAAGTGCATTTATGTTCGTAACCCGAAAAAGTTAAATTAACTATGTAAAGTGCTCGACTTCTACCAAGCGAGATCGCGATCGTAAATTAGAGAAAAAGAAGTCCACGAGCCCGATGGAAAACAGCGAGCCTCGCATGTTTTCTGTACTTGGTCGCTGCGCTCGATGAGGGCTAGCCACCGGAAAGGGCATGACATATGCGTGCCTTCGACTAATGAAAGCAAGCAGATTTTATTAGGCAAGCCCACAAACCAATAAAAAACACTGATGTGAAGTTGACAGGGCTCCGAGCCCTTTTCTAAATACTAAAGCGTCTCGGTGCGATACGCATGCGCGAGCGCATGCAACGCCGGCTCGACCCTAAAAATGCCTCTGCAAGACCGGGCAAAGGAAACAGGAGCTACACAGTCCGCTGTATCACAGTGTGACCACAAGCAAGCATCACACACTTTGAAATTCAGACATTTTAGACAAACCGGGTTCTGCAATTCCTTAGTTTCAAAGGTAGTATAAATCCAGCCAGTGGATCTTCAGGACACAGAAGAAAAGCGGCAGTTCAATAATTCAGCTGTGACCCTACTCCTGGTGCCAGAATGTAGCACTGGAGTAGACTGAATTAATATGTCTGGAGACTGAAAGCAGAGAAATGATGAAAGTTTATTTCCAAGCCCAGATAATGGGACCCACGACCAATTGCTGGCTGCTCGAGCGAAGAACCAGTGTAGACTGACCTTCACTAGGCAACTAGAGCTGGAGATTCTATAAGGAACATAGACTCTCCATTTACATAGTATTCCAACAAGTAACAAAAATGCTAATTAAGCACATTACAATAACAACCAAGAAAAGTAATTTAAACTTCTTATCTCACAAATGTAAAATATGTAGTTGAGCTGGTGAGTTTCTACTCTTCCTTCTACAGCCTCTGTCTTCTGCACACCAATCTGCCCACCAAAGACTCTGCTTTTATCTCTAAACAAACTACATTTCAGTACACCTTGTTGGTGGCCAAGTTGAAAACTTTTTCCTGGCTACAGACAAGTCACACATCTGTCAAAATATACAACTTCCCTCAACCTCCACTGATGCCCCTGAACAGTGTGGTATTTTAAGACTTTGTAGAACTCATCAGTATGAAGTAACTGAGATCTTCAGAAGGGATTAATTCCACAGAATTTCAGCTTACAAAAAATAAAGACTGTAGGAGGAACATTTTTACTGTTGTATGTGTGTTAGAATAGAATCATTGTCTTGGGCATTTCTGCAATATACTGAACTCCTGAGTCTCAGTGTTCAGGTTTTTAAGGCAGAATCAATGAAGAAGCAGAAGATGCTTGTGTGCACATTTTCAATGAAGAATATTTGTTCCAAGTAAAAATCCAGAGCAGTGCCATTACGTTTTACATCTGGTGTAGAGACATATTCAGCTGTGTGCCACACTTTTGAGAATAATACAAAAGGAGGAACAACAACAAAACATAAAGGAACCTTGGGTCATTCCCCTTCAGACATTGTTTTATTGAAGTGTCATTCACATTCTAGGCCGGCACACGAGATGACAAAAATAGTGTGAGTGGGGAAATTACTTATCCCTCTTTAGCTATGAGCATTGTTGCTCCTTACATTCACATTTTGAATTAGTCTACAGGATAACAGATTGGTGGTTGGAGTATTAAACAGTGTGAATTATAGCATTTTCCTACTTTATGTCTGATTCTTCTTTGGGTCTGCCTCAGGAAAGGGCAAGTTCCCAGGGTCAAAGTGCTCATTTTGCAGCCAATGCAATGGTGGTCTCCACAATGGCCTCACAAGCAGCTTTTGAGTGAAACAAATGCAGTAGGGAGATATCAGCATATCCCCTTTCCACACACTGTAGGAAGCCTGCAAGATGTATGTTTGCCGCTTGATGCCAGAACATCATCAGCAAAAAGAACAAGTGATAGATGGAACGCTTGAATTCATCTTGCCACTGGTATGTCACTCGGGCCACATTCCATTCCATCATTCTTTTACCCACCATCCCACCTCAGTATGACCCTGCTCCTCATGGGAACAGTCCAGCCCGAACTGTCAGGCCAGGTCCTTCCTGAACCGGAACACAAGCAACCTAGGACCAGTTTCGCCCTAGTTCGGGCTCTTCAGATTTTCACACTGTGCCTCTTTGAGGCTATAGGTGGGTGAGCCCTTGAAAGCTCAAGCCTGGCTACAGCCAGATGCCTGGCTCTGGCATGGCTTCTCCTTGGATCCTTGAGCACAGCATGAGCAGAGCCGAACGCCTTTCATTTTAGTAATAAATTATCAGAGGCTGTCAAAGCCAACAGTGTGTTAAAACTCCAACATGGATGTATAATCTATTGACATCTCTGACCAATAGATAATGCATCTGTGGTGGTGTTTATTTTCAAAGGCAGTGACACATTGTTTATTGAGAAGGAACAGTGCACCTCTCACAGCTTGAGAACAATGGGTAAACAGACACACCTCTACATCTCTATTAAATAAAATAGTGCAGTTACTGGGGTAGTAAAATAGTTTATACTTGTTAGTGGAAGGCACTTAACTTATGCTTTGTTTTAGTTACATAATGCCTATGAATGGAATATTTACACTTCTTTGGTCCCCCTGCCTGATCTGAGCGTCTGCAAGGTGCTTTTAGAGGGGTTGAAGAACCTGGTGTCCAAAGACTTTCTGGCAGCAGGGAGAGTACATGGGGTGAGGAGGGGTGGGCAGGGATGCAGCCTTTGCTAAAACATAACAAGCATTGGCAAAGCCAATAGCTTCTGCCCCTGACGGGGCCTTCATCACAGAACATGGCTCAGCCTCACCGCAAACCCCAACATCGGCGTCACCACCCCCACCAGCTACAAATGATACACAAAGACCACATAAAAAAGCACAGTGGAAGCATTGCCATAATCTTCAAGGACACCATCCGATGCACCATCACCAACGACAGCTCCACACCCCTCATGGAGCACCTCAATTTCATGCTCCATACAGATGCCAAGACTACAAGAAGACGCACCTGCGACTACAGAACACCGGGACCTCAACCAGCCTTCTGCAATGCTGCTGAAACCAGCAAAATCCATAAAAACCTCAAAACGAGCCAGCTGTTACACCCCAGAGCTCAGAACCATCAAGCGCAGTTGCTACCAACTCAACAAGCGATGGTGAGCCTCCAAAGACCACTCTGACAGAGCCACCTACAAGACAGCCCTCTACAAATACCATTGGCACATCAAAGAAGCCAAGAGAGCAGCCATCCCCAACTGCATCAACTTCGCAGCCAACCACATGAAAGAACTCTTCAAGATTTTCAAAGATTTCACCAACCCTCAGACTGCTTCCACAGCAAGATAACCATACTCTATAACAACTTTGACCCTCAACCACCCCCCCTCAGTCTCAATGACCACAAGCAACCAGTAAATATCGACTGAACGCTCACCACCTGGTCTCCACTCACTGCCCAGATTACACTGACCATCATGTCATCCATCCACTCCCGGGCCCCCACCGACCCCTGCCCCCACTATCTCTTCAACCTCGGCGCCAACCCTATCAGTACAAAACTCACCTCCATCTCCATAGCAGCTTTCCAAGACTAATGGAAACACGCAGTGGTTAGACGCCTCCTGAAAAAGCCATCAGCCAACACCAGCGACCTCAAAAACTACCAACTGATTTCCCTACTCCCTTTCCCCGCCAAAGTACTCGAGAAGGCCTTTAACAGACAACTCAACAAATACCTGCACCTAAATCAACTTCTTGACCCATCACAATCTGGATTCTGTTCAAACCACAGCACTGAGACCATGCTAATCGCCACCATAGATGACATCAGAGCTCTCCTCACTTGTGGAGAAGCCCTGGCCCGAATCCTTCTCAATCTCTGAGCAGCATTTGACACCGTCTCCCACCATATCCTCATCAACAGGCTCCACACCACTGGCATACAGCAAAACGCCCTCAAGTGGATCACCTCTTTCCTATCAGGACGAACACAGAGCATTGGACTGCCTCCTTTCTCCGCACTGAAGAACATTAACTGGGGCATACCCCAAGGATCCTCCCTCAGCCCCATCCTGTTCAACATTTACATGACCTCCCTCGCAGAAATTGTCTCAACATAATCTCCTAAGCTGATAGCATTCTGTTCATCCTCTCCCTCACTGAAGACTCAACCAATGCCTAAACCAACTTCCTTAGTGCCATGAAAGACGTAACCAAATGGATGATAGACAGCTGCCTCAAGCTTAACTCTGATAAGACAGAAGTACTGATCTTCTGTAAGAACTCCTCCATATGGGACCACAGCTGGTGGCCAGCAGAACTCGGACACAGGCCCACTCCAACAACTCAGGCGCACATCCTTGGCATCATCCTCAACAGCCGACTGCACTGAAACAAAAAACCAACACAGTCACCTCCTCATACTTCTACACCCTCCACATGCTCTGCAAGATCAACAAATGGATGCCCATCAACACCAGAAAAATGGTCACACATGCCCTTGTCTCAAGCTGCTTGACTACTGCAACGCCCTGTACACTGGACTGCCCACCCAACTCCTCAGGAGACTCCTGACCATACCGATCGCCTCAGCCATACTCATCCTGGACCTCTCCAACCGACTTACATCACCCCCCACCTCAACCACATCCACTGGCTCTCCATCCAGAAGAGATGTCAGCTCAACATCCTCATGCATGCCTACAAAGCACTTAATAACCAAGGACCATCTTACATCAACCACCATCTGGGCTCCACCTCACTCGCCCTTGCACACCCCCTGCATCTGCTGCAGCCACACTGGAGGCCGCTCGTTCTCCTACACTGCTGCCAGGACCTAAAACTCCCTACCGAACTGCACCCTCCCTGCCATACTTCTGGAAAAATACTCAGAGCCTGGCTTTTCGATGTAGACAAGGAACCAAAGCTCCCAGAGACCCTCAGGGGTGACAAACTATAAAAGGTGAATTTCTTTGGTTTTGTACGTTTAAAATATTAGCCTAACTATAACGTCCCTGTAACCTTTGTTTTTTTAAGTGAATTTCTATGTTTATTGTATCATATAGTCTTTTTTATTACTATATTTTAGTCCAAACACTGCCGCACACAGACTGTTAGCCGTGCGCGGCGGTGGTTGGATGCAGGGCCTGGCCTGTGGCCAGTCCCTCTAGCCAACCCCTCTTAATGACCAAACCCTGAGTGAGAGAGAAAGAAAGTGAGAGATTAAGAGAGAGAGCAATTTGGGTTTTGATGAATGATATACTTAGAATTGAAACGAATTGAAAAGAAAAAATGTTTTGCCAATTAAAAAGAGTGAGATCGCCGTTCTGTTAGTAACTGAAATATTTATAGTTGAAAAGAAACTAAAGCAGGAAATGACTACAGACTCACCTAGACTAAAAGGACAGGAGTCGAAGAGACAATGTTCACTTTTTTGGATTCCCGGAATGAGCAGAGGGGGACAGACATTAAGGATTCCCTCAAGAGCACACTACCCACGCTCAAGGGATGTGAGACAGTGTGCTCCCAATCCCCATTCCTGTTAAAAGGCTCCCTTGAGCCAGTGAACTGACGAGCTTTGGAGATGCACCTATGTACCTGTGAGTGGTACTTGACCTGAGAGGAATTTGGCCGCATTTCCAGCAACCCCAGATGAATTTTCTTTGTTCTCTACTCTCTACTGATGAAGGGCTAAACCCAATAACACATGTCTAGAGATATACAGCAATGTCTGCACCAACTTTGGTGACAAACTACAGATAATTTTGAAGTAAGCGCTAACGGTGAACTGCATTTACCACGATGCAAAGGGGTGAACTTGTGGAGATATCTTGTATAGCTGTGCTGAAGATGTCTTGTTACATTTAACTTGGAATAAAGCGACAGAAAAAGAAAAGAAAGTGAAAAGCGTGATCTTTACATTGGCGACAAGGGCTTTCCGTGCAGGAGACGGATTGATATTAAACATCTTCACTCCTGGAATGAAATAACAGCTCCAGCGTTGATCGGTTCTTCTACATAAGAAACTCTGTTGAAGGTAATTTAATTTGTATGAAGAAAACCTGAAGGATAAATCTATATTTACTTCTACACGAAGTTTAAAAGAAATGCTTTCATAGCTTGGACGAACATTAATATGTGTGCGTGCACTGTCATGTGAAGCTTGTTGAAATAACTGAAACGGCCGAGCACTTCATTTCGCTTTACTTCGCTTTACTTTGATGGAAAAATGTAAATTGTAAATCATCACCAGACATTTCTTAACGGCACTAATGTGTTTAAGCTTTATTAACTGTAACAACACTACCTTAAACGAGCGCGTTACCGTTTATCCTCGTATGAGCTCGTGAATAGCCATAACTGTAAATCTACTTGGCCGCACAACTCAAATTAAACATATCGTGCCAAAAGAGTATAACTCGCGTACAGTAGCGAGTATTCCTCTTCCGATTTTATGGGCGCATGTTGAAAATAAACAAAGCATTTGAGCGAGACAAAACGCCCGAGGCATAACGTGCGCGCTGCAGTGAGTGTTTTTTTTTTTTTTTTTTCCTTGATTCCGTCATGTGCCAGTGACGGCTATAAGCACAACACAGCTTATAAACGGGAGCGCAAGTACAACAAAAGAATTATAAACAATTATACAAGCATTTTACTTACCGGCTCATTACACCCAACTCCATTTCCTGCAAGGAAATAGAAGAAATACAACACCAATTTAGGAAAGAAAAAAAAAGAGAGAAACAGAGGAAGGACACCATAGATGTGTGTCATGATAAGAATAACTGCATAAAAAAGCATGATAGAATATCAGTAATAAGCAGTACTAAGCAGACATGCAATAAAAAGAATGATAAAAATTGAATTGTACTATACGAGCAAATAATAACAAGAAATAATAAAAAGAAATACAAATCTGAACTGTTCCACTTCAATAAACCTAATGGGAGATCAAAATATGTACTCGCCACCACCTTTCTTAGAAACGCCTGGCGAACCACCCATTCCATGAAAACAATGGAAACAAATGTTCATAACTTACATATTAGCAATAGGGGGTGATCATTATGGCCCCCTGAGGCGGCAAGCAATTCTTCTACACCACTTAGGATCTACCTGAAGTTTCTTTGGGTATGGGGATGGACAACCAACAAATGTATTTGACATGTCCATGCAAATGCTGGACATTCAATTTACATCTAAGACTATTCTTGTTCTGGAACATCACAAATTCTTTTCAAGAGTGCAAAGAGCAGATGAAGATATAGCGTCCTATGTAGCAGCCCTAAGAGGACTTGCGTTGTCCTACCGTTTTGAACAATTGGCTGACTCTTTGATCAGAGATCAGATTGTGAGATGCACGTTTGACAAAAGAATAAGAGAGAAATTATTAATGAAAGATCCCAATTTGGAAGAAGCGATACAAATTGCTAAAAGGATGGAACATACTGCAATTTGGCTGCAGGAGATGGATGAACCTCATAAAGAAAACAAACAAAGCATCATTGGTGAAATTAGAGACAAAGCTCACTTGCACATTAATGCAGAAAGAAGCAAATTTGCGAGAAATTGCGAGGAAATAGAAGGAAGAAAACAGAAAAAGTTTGGCGGCAGAGAGATAAAGGGGGTGATTCTAACATTGGCGGGCGGCGGAGGCCGCCCGCCAATGTTCCCCCTCCAAAATACCGCTCCGCGGTCAAAAGACCGCTGAGGGTATTTTGGGATTTGCCCTGGGCTGGCGGGCGGCCGCCAAAAGGCCGCCCGCCAGCCCAGGGCAAATCGACCTTCCCACGAGGACGCCGGCTCCGAATGGAGCCGGCGTAGTGGGAAGGTGCGACGGGTGCAGTTGCACCCGTCGCGTATTTCAGTGTCTGCTTTGCAGACACTGAAATACTTTGCGGGGCCCTCTTACGGGGGCCCCTGCAGTGCCCATGCCATGGGCATGGGCACTGCAGGGGCTCCCAGGGGCCCCACAACACCCCCTACCGCCATCCTGTTCCTGGCGGGCGAACCGCCAGGAACAGGATGGCGGTAGGGGGTGTCAGAATCCCCAAGGCGGCGCAGCATGCTGCGCCGCCTTGGAGGATTCTGACGGGCAGCGGAAAACCGGCGGGAGACCGCCGGTTTTCCTGCACTGACCGCGGCCAAAGCGCCGCGGTCAGAATGCCCTGCGGGGCACCGCCGGTCTGTTGGACGGTGCTCCCGCCGACCCTGGCCCCGGCGGTCTGAGACCGCCGGGGTCAGAATGACCCCCAAAGTGTTATCGGTGTGGTGCTCCAGGACACATCGCTTCTAGTAAAATGTGTACAGCTAGAAATGTGATTTGTCGCAGTTGCGGCAAGAGAGGACACTTTGCTAAAGTTTGTAAATTAAAGTTTAATGGTGGTGGTAGCACAACAGTTCAGGAAATTCAGGATGTGTGTGAAAGTATTGAGGAAATAATCTTAACTGTAAATGAAAAGCTTAATAATTGTGACATTGGGAGTGAGATTTCACACACAGAACTGTCGGATAGGCAAGTTAAAATGGAGAGCACTGATTAGTTGGAGAAACCACATGCTCAAGTATTATTGAACAAGGTGCCAATCAACTTACTAGTGGATTCTGGAAGCTTGTTCATGCTAGTTTCAAAGAAAGTATATGAAGCAGAGTGGACAAATTCAAAGAATGATGACTTGATGGAGCCTGATATAAAGGCTATAGGCTATGCTGGAAAGAGAATTGAGATGATTGGAATGCGATGGATGACAATCTTCTTTAAAAGTAGAGCTGTTAAAGGGAAAGTATATATCACAGACTATGGGACGAATCTATTGGGTTGGCGACACCAAAGCGACTTGGGCATAATTTTGGATCTCAAAGCCAAAGAACCAGTAATGAATACAAAAGAAAAAAGGATTGAAGTAGTGAGTGTAAAGCTGCAGCATCCTATGATTGAGAAATATCCTAAAGTCTTTTCACAAAAATGGGGTCTTTTGAAGGGTTTTTCTTACAAGATAGTGTTAAAGAAAAATGCAAAGACTGTGGTTCATAGAGTACGGAATGTTCCAAATTTGATGAGAGAAACCCTCAGGCTGGAACTAGATAGGCTATTGCGAGATGACATCATCAAACCCATCGAGTCTTCAGAATGGCTTGCTCCAGTTGTAGTGGCACGAAAGGATGATGGAAATATTAATCTATGCATTGATCTCAGAGACCTAAACAAGAACATATGGGTTGATAGGCAACCTTTGCCGAACATTTCCGAAATGTTGTCTGTAAAAGGGAAAGGATGTATGTTTAGTATTCTGGACATGTCATCTGCCTATCACCAGGTGAATCTGCATGAAGATTCTAGACACTTGACCTCCTTTGTAACGCCTTTAGGGGCTTTTTGTTATAAAAGGATGCCATTTGGTTTGGCATCTGCTTCTGCAGTATTCCAGAGGATAATGGGGGAGATTTTTGGGGACATAGCTAAAGTTTTGTGCTTCCAGGACGATATATTAACTGTGGGAAGTAATGAGTCTGAACATGATCTTTTGTTTGAAGAAGTGATACGTGGACTAGAAAGAAAAGGTTTAATGATTAAGGAAGAAAAGTGTCAGATACGGAAACCTGGAGTAACATACTTAGGGCACACTATAAGCAGTAGTGGTATTAAACCTAAGAAAAGTATTGTGGCTGCAATTGAACGTGCACCTGAACCTGGCTGCAGGGATGAATTGAGATCCTTCTTAGGACTTGCAGAATATTGTGCAAAGTTCATAAAGAACTTTACTGAAATAGTGGAACCCTTGAGGAAGCTTATGAAAAAAGGCGTGATGTATGATTAGAATAAAGAGTGCACATATGCTTTCAAAGAAATAAAGTGATGTATCTTGGAAGCCCCCACTTTGGGTGTGTTTGATGTGACTGCTAAAACCTACATAACCACTGATGCAAGTAATGTGGGTATTGGAGCAATATTAACACAGGTTAAGAAAGGAGAAGAATATGTAGTAGGATTTGCCTCCAGAAGGCTGCAGGGTGCAGAAGTTTCATATTCTGTCATAGAGAGGGAGGTGTTGGCTTGTTGCTGGGGAATCAATCACTTCAGATTTTACCTGTGGGGAATATCTTTCAAATTAAGAACAGATCATAAGCCATTGACATATATCTTTAAAGGTGGTCGAGGATTAGAAGGCAATGTAACTCCACGTATTTCAAGGTGGTTGTTATCTGTAATGGATTATAACTTTGATGTTGAGTTTGTGAAAGGGAACAGAAATGTAGTGGCAGATTATCTTTCAAGAATGCTGATAATTGTGGATGAGTTCATAGGAGAAGAAATTGAAGACATCATAGAAACAGTTTTGGGAGAGCTAGCAGTGAATGAAAGTGAGTGGGAGAGCGCAAAAGCTAATGACTATTTTAAGAACGGTGGAGGAGTGGTGAATGGATGGAGGAGTGAGGATGGACATGTTAGTGATGTGTCTAGCTATTTTAAGGTGAGAGATCAGTTAAGCATACAGAACGGAAGATTGTTAAGAAGACATCAAATTGTTCCGCCAGAAGGTGTGTGAAGACACATTATTGACATCACGCATCAGGGGCACTTAGGGTGAGGAGTGATGAAGAGGAAGGTAAGACAGTCATTTTGGTGGCCAGGAATGGATAAGCAAGTGGAGGAAACGGTGAAGAATTGTGTTGCATGTGCTAATAGCGATAAAACTAAAGTTCTAAGGCAAACTCCATTAGCACCTGTGAAATTTCCAGGTGAGCCTTGGGAGAAGCTGGCTGTAGATTTTATTGGTCCGGTCTCCAGGCTGGGCGCCAGGAGCAAGTATATAATGTTGTTAGTGAATTATCACACTAAATGGTTTGTTATCAAGACAGTCGATCAGGTAAATACCTCAAAGGTTATAGAGTTTTTCGAAGAACCATTCATGCAAGAAGGGATTCCTAAAACAATTGTATCAGATAATGGTGTACAATTTGTGTCATTAGGAATAACAGTTTTTTTACAGAAGATGGGAATCATTCATGAAAGAGTTGCTCTGTTCCGTCCACAGGCCAATGGAATGGTAGAAAGAATAAATTGTACAGTCATGAAGAGTATCCAGTTATCGTTGGCCAGTCATCTTCCTTGGAGAAGGGAGTTGAACAAAATGATGTGGACATATCTCACAACTCCACATTCGGTAACAGGAGTGTCACCATTTGTATCTTTAAAAGGGAGAGAACCTAGGGTGAAAGAGTGTCCGGTGTGGTTGAAGACAAAGAAAAATAGTAAGAGGAAGAGTTCAAGAGATGCAAAGGAAGAACATACAACATTATAATAAGAGAGTGTGGGTGAAAGACAGTCAGATAAAAGAAGGTGATTGGGAGGTGACAAGGAAAAGTGGAATTGAATTAAAGGGGGATAGCAGATATTCTGCTCTTCAGTTAGTGAAAGAAGTGAAAAGAAATGTAGCAATCCTGGAGAATGGCTCGTCATGGAGCATGGGAAGTGTGTGTAAAGTTAATAATTAAATTCATAATTTTGTATGAGTTTATGGGGACTTATTGTTAGTTGCTGTTGATATACGAAGGGAAAAGAAATGTGCGTGTTTTTTTTAATGCATTTATATAGTATAAGGGGGGAGGTGTGTGGAGATATCTTGTAAAGATGTGTTCAGTGAAGATTGGAATGTAATGATGTAGGCAGTGAGATCATATGAAATGTAGGGGCTCTGAGGAGGTTGGGAGGAGAAAAGGCTGAGCTGTGCTGATGATGTCTTGTTACACTTAACTTGGAATAAAGCGACAGAAAAAGAAAAGAAAGTGAAAAACGTGATCTTTACAGAACTGTGCTGGGATGTGAGGCAGTGTGCTTCCAACCCCACTCCCTGCGACTCTACATCCCACGCCAGCCCCTGAGCTACACGGCAGGCCCATGCACAAACTCTCTCCCTCTCATTAACCAAACTGGGTAGACTGCGGGGCGACCCAGGAGGACCTCGACCACCTGCCCACTGCAGAAATCTAACATGGGCTGCACTCTGCAGGAGGTTATGGTGTCACCTGATGACTGGAAGCCATGGACTCCAAAATCACAGGGCTAGCGGCCAAAACCAAATCCATCCGCTCTGTGATCGTGAACTTTCAGGACAGATTGGAGGGGGTGGAACACCAAATGGGAGCCGTAAAAGACCACCGCAACACCATCCTGGATAGGGATCAGAAACTCAACCTCCTAAGGAACAAACTCAAGGACCTAGAGGACAGGAGTCGAAGAGACACTGTTCGCTTTTTCTGTTTCCCGGAATGAGCAGAGGGGACAGACGTCAAGGATTTCCTCAACAGCACACTACACACGCTCATAGGCCTCACATTCCCTCCCCCACACCCGGAGATCCAACGTGCACACCACATGGGTGCAACGAGACAAGAAACTTCAGGGCAACCACACTATCTAATAGTCTGGTTCTTCTACCATGAACAGGCACGACAGCTCCTTACTTCAGCCCAGTCCCACGGTCCATACAATTATGGTGGGCACAAGATCCACATTGTCACAGATTTCTCGCAAGAGACCAATGAAAAGAGGAAGGTGTTCCTGGCCTGCTGGCCCTAACGTCTGAAACTGGACATCAAAATTGGCCTGTTCGAGCCTGCCCGTTTGTGGATTGCGAGGGGTGGCAGATCCAGGGACTTCCTCAACCCGGACGGCCTGCGTCACTTCTTGGAAGTCCTCACGGACTACACCATGGACCATGCCTTCCCAGAGCACCAGCTAGACTCAAGCCCTACCTTACCCACCACCATGCCTGGAGACCGCTGGTGCTCTGAGGGGAGCCATCACAGGGGCAGAGTAATGGAACGACTGCCCCGCTCTCAGGAAGACAAAGATCTGGCCCTCAAGGTGGTGGCAGCTATCACCTAGGACCAGGGTTGTGACAAATCATGATCCCTGCTGCAGCCTCCCTAGTCTGAAGACTGAGACCCACCTCCTTGTACTAAACTGTGCTGAACTGGATACGATTATCTGCGACCATTGGCTCCCTGTCATTGAACGGATGAGTATACCACTTGCACCTGCCTGTTTTTTTCTGAGGCTGCCTATGTTGTCAAATGTTATTGCTTGTCACTCAATGGCCGCAATGTATTTCTACACTTTGTTACAAATGTTGCAAATATCCCCAATTTTGCATTACACTCTTAGTTGCACTGTCCTCCCTTGCTGAAAGTATGCTTGCCTATGTACTGCTCTTACTGATTACTGCTATTTGCCCCATTGGGGCTGTTACCGCCACATTTACTGCACACTCCGCAGTCTGTACCAGCAACCCTGTGAACCCCCTTAGCACTATTGCCTCCAGGCTTCCCTCCCCCTCACCATTTACCGGGCGACCTATGGCTGGCCACTACTCACCGGATCTTCCATTCCCCCTCATTGCCCGTTTCACCCCTCCACCAATCCTGACCTCACTACCCCTTCCTGGCAAGACCAAGGTGACTGTCCAATACAGACTATTCATAGCACAATGACAGACAACTCCCCCACCCCTCCCACAAGACACTATTGTCCATAACCATTGGGTCAATACACAGGATGCACCCTGGCTTGACGCAGATCCACAACCCATCCATGGCCTGGCTCCAATCCCATCCTTGTATTTCGGCAAGTGTACCCACCTCCCTCACCCTTGCTGCAGCCTCCCGGTGTGCACGCTCTTAGACATGTGATTAACTGAATTAAACACTCCCGGGGCCACTCCTGGTCAATTTACACTCTCTACCACAGCACTGGGACGTTTTGCCCGCATTTCACCCGAGGAACCTATACATCAGATCCCTCCCCTCACCCTTCTCCCTAAAGGTCCTGTGACCTAGTCTCCAGCCTCCACGCTGCCCTGATGCCAACCACCCCGCATGCACCTGTCCTCTCCCTATGTGGCATCTCCGAGAATGTCAATGATCTAACCCACTACATAAAGCACAAGAAGGTGCTCTGAGTGGATGTGGCTCTTTTGCAAGAGACCCATCTCTCACGCTCGTAGTCTAAAAAACTGAAACGGGACTGGGTGGGACGAGTGCTTCACAGCAGCTGCCCAAAGGTGACTGTTCCTGGTCTGGCCCCCTCAGGAAATGCAGCATCATAATTCTCATCTAAAAGTCCCTACCTGTCACTGTCCTCAAGTCCTTGTCTGACCCGAATGATTGCTATGCCTTTGCAAAACTGAAGCTTAGGGACTGGACTCTGTGTGTCGGCTCGGTCTAGGCTACCACGGGCTCCAAGCGTCCATTCTTCTTACAACTCAATCCCCTCCTTACGAAAATCAGCACCTCTTTCCTTCTCATCAGGGGTGACTGAAACGTGGTGCGGTATGTGGTGCTTGAACGCACTGGCCCCCTAGATACCGGAAAGAATGCCAACAGAGCCTCCTAAATTGTGTGATCTTTGATCACGGCCTGGTAGATTACTGGCGGCTCTCACAACCGTCGGATAGGGAAGACACATTCTTATCCACAGTAGACGGCACCCAATCCAAGCTGGACTACTTCCTGCTTTACCACTGGATGGTGGCCCTCACCTGGGAATCATAAATCCTGTAGGTGGCATTTTCTGATCACTCCCCAGTCTTGCTAACATTGGACCTAGGCTTAACCTTCCCAGGCCAAAAGCTGTGGCGCCTGAGTGTTGGTGCGCTATCGCCCCCCTAAGGGTAAAAAACAACTGTGCTTCCACATCTCCTCGTACCTGTCTGACAACAAGGGCTCAGTTTCTTGACACAGTC
This sequence comes from Pleurodeles waltl, assembly GCF_031143425.1. Taxonomy (NCBI): domain Eukaryota; kingdom Metazoa; phylum Chordata; class Amphibia; order Caudata; family Salamandridae; genus Pleurodeles; species Pleurodeles waltl. Next base: position 176,634,213 of record NC_090441.1, on the reverse strand, counting down.
TCCTCTGGGTGGCAACAAAGGCCACCAGAGCTGGACAGCTCATCAGAGATGTGGCCCTAGACAATAAGAGACGAGCAGTCCAACAGAAAGACTTAGATGCATACATTTTGATTCTCACAAGCCTCTACACCGTGAAACCCACCACTGCCACACACCGCCAGATGGAGAAGGTTTGCATGAACCTTAATGCTCTGTCATGATCTTAAGGCCAAATACACACTCCAGAAGCACAAGGGTCGCCACTACGAACAGGGCGAGAAAGCGGATGCCTCCTAGCAGCACAGCTGCGACAACAGGAGGCAGCACTTGCTATCCCCGCCATGTGCTCTACGAATGGCTTGCTATTCACACGCCAGATATAGTAAACAAATTTGCCGACTTCTACCGGACGCTCTATATGCCAGAGGAGGCAGCAGACCCTACCCGTTTGGAAGCCTTCTATGACAGCATCCATCTTCCAGGACTTAATGATTCTGGCAGAGCTCTATTGGACGGGGAGATCAGTAAAACCGGAATTGTGCAAGCCATTTTCGGCCTCCCCTATTATAAGGCTCCCAGGGAACATGGCTCCCCGCAGAGCTTTATAAATGGACAGGGAGGGACGTAGTTAACTCCTTCTACAATGCCAAAATCATCCAAACAGAGCAGCGAGCCAAATAGTCCACCTGCACCTCTCCCTTTTTGCTCGTATTTCGTACTGTTGTGCCCCCAACCAAGGCACCTGCCACTCCCAAGGTGCAACCCATAAAGGTCCAATGTCTATATAATGCAATTGGGGTGGGGCAGCAACAAAAGTTCTTACGAAGAGTTGAGTATTCCAGGAAAGTTGCTTCCAATGCAGCCTTTATTTTCTTCATACAACGGAAAACAGCCAACCCGTTTCGTTCACCACATGTGAACTTCCTCAGGGAACGTTGTAATATATCAGCTTGACAGATCTGACTATGTTCACTTGCAATGCCCATTTATATCACCTATAGTAACTCCAATTTCAGAATAATTGCAATCTAGATAGCCATGATAAACCACTCTCGTAAATCTTCTGGTCGCTCAGTAAGTGTCACAGTGTCCTTTCCTCGGGATCTGCACGCTGCTGAACAAAAGGCCGACCTCCTGGTTTCACCAACTCAGAAAACTATTAGAGCACAGAGTTATGATGAAGCCAGGCGGGGGGAAGGGAATTAGGGTAGGGAACTGCAGGGAGAGAGATCTGAAAAGAAATGGTTTGAACAAATATGCATATACTCATTCATAACAGTATAAGCTCACCAATAGACTCTTGAATAAAGGCGTCTCCGTGATATCAGATTGAGACCCTTTGTGAATTGGGCGTAGCCCCTTCTTTGAATCATGGAACAAGAACAAACTGCAACCTCTGAACCCAGAGGTGGCAAGAGCTTTGGACTATGGTCATACTCTGAATATCAATCATGTAACAAATATGCATTCATAACATAAACGTTTGATCTCAGCCTAGAAATTCTCAAAGACTTGAATATGTTTCTCACATATTATGCTTCCAAAAAACAATGAAACTACAATTTGATTATCTTCAAAACTTTTCACATTTACTACTAAGGCCTGAAAGTTTTACTCATTGAACTTGAAGCCATTTGTTCGTTGGGCAGAAGCGCCTTGTTTATTGTTCATGAAGCGCTTTGATCATCATACATGAAGCGCTTTGTTCATTATGCCAGAGAGCGCTTTTACTTGCTTTGTCTGAAGCGCTACGCTCGTTGTGCTAAGGGACGCTTTACTCATGTGGCCTGAAGCGTTTTGATCCTCGTGCCAAGACCTCTTTACTCATGTGGCCTGAAACACTTTGATTGTCGTGCCAAGGGCGCTTTACTATTGTGACCTGAAGCGCTTTGCTTGTTGTGCTAAGGGGGCGCTTTACTCATGTGGCATAAAAGCACTTTGACCGTCGTGCCAAGGTCGCTTTACTCGTGTGGCCTGAAATGCTTTTGATTGCCCTGCCAAGGACGCTTTACTCGTGTGGCCTGAAGCGCCTTTGATTGTCTTGCCAAGGGCGCTTTACTCGTGTGGACTGAAGCGCTTTGATTATCGCGCCAAGGGCGCTTTACACGTGTGGCCTGAAGCACTTTGCTCGTTGTGTTAAGGGGCGCTTTACTCATGTGATCCGAAGTGCTTTGATCGTTGCGCCAAGGCCGCTTTACTCGTTTGGCCTGAAGCGCTTTTATCGCTGTGCTAGGAGTGCTTTACTTTTGAAAGTAACAACTCCCTTCAAGATTGGGCTCATCAAGACCTTACCGCTAAGAGTACAACCTACTCGTATCTGAATTCACCATGGAAACAAGGATACTCCGATTTGCTGTCAATCTGGCATGCAGGAAATCTGCTCTTCTTCAGAGGAACCCCCACGAGGTCTGACTGCATCGAAGTCTTCAAAATAGTGAGCAATGTGCTTGGGTGTGGCTAGGCTTTATAGGCCTGCCACACCCCAAGATGGCTGCTGCCTCTAAAAACCTGAGAATTGTAGTCCATTCATAGAATAGCACTGATAAGTGCATCTTGTCCACCAATGTCCTGACTCTACAGCTACATGAGCTTTACCACAGGGCAGAAGACGCTGATAACCACTTCTAGAACAAGAGGGGATGACAACTGGTGCGCATGAAGCGCCTCAAACACTGCACCGAAGTTTCGGGCAGGACCTGGACCGCGCACAGCCTTATTCCTGACAGTAAGACTTCATGCCTTCTACAATGCCATCCGTGAAGCCAATCAGGCTCCCTTGGCTCCATCTTTAACAAGGCAATGATAGCAGTGCTCCCCAATCAAGGAAAGGATCCTCTCCTTTGTGGCAGCTTTATACCTATATCACTACTCAATGAGGATATCAAAATCCTCGTTGGTGTCCTCGCAGCCTGCCTTTACAAGGTGATCCCAACCCTGATCCATCATATACAGGTGGGTATAATTCCCCAAGGAGTGCTCCTTAAGGAATCACCTCCGTACCCTTGCACACACTCTAGGGGCCGCCAAGGAATTTCAGGGCGAGATGCTTTTCCCTCTCTCTGGACGCTGAGAAGCCATTTGACTGGATAGAGTGGGCTACCTTTTTATGACCCTGAAACAGTTTGCCTAGGAGAAGGGGTAATCTTTAAAGACCGCTGGCACTATGGCTCCCACACGGCTGAAGCCAGCTGCGGGGCTTCCTACCAGAACCATTCCCAATCAGACATGGGACTGGGCAGGGCTGCCTGCTGTCACTCATGCAGTTCCTTTTAGCAATAGAAACACTCACTGCCTCCATACGCCAATCCTGGCTACTCTCAAGTGTCCCTATACCAGGAGGGTCCTTCAAGGTCTATCTGTACTTAGATGACATGCTACTCACCCTCACAGACCTCCAGCAATCCCTCCCAACCCTGTTGGACATCATCACTGGCTTTGCAGCACTCTCAGGGTACTGGGTAAACTGGGAAACAAGCGAAGCCCTACCTTGTTCATGGACGACCAATTGTGCAGTGATAACTGGGTACCCCTTTCATTGGAAAGCGTTACAACTTAAATACTTGGGGGTCTAAATAAACAGGGGCCTGGAGCGCATAACAATGGATGCTAGAAATGGGGTCTTTGGTTGGCAGTCAGGTTACCCCCTGTCCAAACAAGGACCCTCACTCTAGTCAGGGTAAAGGAGACTCACCCTTAGTTAACCCCTGCTCCCCCTTTGGTAGCTTGGCACGAGCAGGCAGGCTTAACTTCAGAAGCAATGTGTAAATTATTTGTACCAACACACACAGTAACCCAGTGAAACCACTACAAAATGACACAACACAGGTTTAGAAAAATAGGAAATATTTAAACAAAACAAGATCAAAATGATAAAAATCTAACATACAGAAGTCAAGTTATGAATTTAGAAGGAAAAAGAGTCTTAAATCCTGTAGAAAACAGTGAGAACGCTCAAAAGTACCTGGGTAGGGTCAAAATAAAGCCACACGGGCGGGCGTGTGCTAAAAAAGGCCAACGATGCGTCGATTTCTCACCTGCAAGCGAGAACGTGAGTCGTTCCTCCTTCGGTCGGGTCGATGTGCGTCATTTCTTCTCTCCAGCAAAAGCCCCTATGTTAACCTATGAGAGAGATAGGCCTTGCAACAGTGAAAAACGAATTTGGCAGTATTTCACTGTCAGGACATGTAAAATACATAAGTACATGTCCCACCTTTAACATACACTGCACTCTGCCCATGGGGCTACATTGGGCATACCTTAGGGGTGCCTTACATGTATAAAAAGGGAAGGTTTAGGCCTGGCAAGTGGGTACAGTTGCCAAATCGAATTGGCAGTTTAAAACTGCACTCACAGACACTGCAGTGGCAGGTCTGAGCCATGTTTACAAGGCTACTAAGGTGAGTGGCCCAATCAGTGCTGCAGGCCCACTAGTAGCATTTGATTTACAGGCCTTGGACACCTCTAGTGTACTTTACTAGGGACTTACAAGTACATCAAATATGCCTATCATGGATAAGTCAATCAACAATACAAGTTACACAGAGAGCATATGCACTTTAGCACTGGTTAGCAGTGGTAAAGTGCTCAGAGTCCTAAAGCCAACATAAACAGGTCAGACAAAATAGGAGGCAGGAGGCAAAAAAGACTGGGGATGACCCTGCAACAAGGAAAAAGTCCAACAATGGACAACATAGATCCCGTGATAGCCCGCATGAAACTTGACTTTGATAAATGATCCCACCTTGGACTTTCTATGTAGGGGAGAGTACAGGCGGTCCGAATGGTGACCCTGCCATGGTTCACCTATGTTCTAAGCATGCTGCCCCTACTGGTCCCCACTGAGATCAGTGGATGCCAGCATACGCTCTTTTGTTTGGGGGTCCAACCTCTCTCACCTGGCCTGGTCTAAATTCCTGGACACCGCTCGTGTGGCAGTATGGGTCTTCCCTCAGTTGAACAACACACCCTTGCCCTGCACCTATCTCAGCTGGCTTACATGCTTCCCAGTACACCAGACCTGCCCTCGTGGGTTACATCAGAGAGCTCCCTCCTGGCCTCTGCGAAAGGCCTTCAACCAGTCTATGGCACAGGTGGCCCCTGACAAACTCCACCAACCTAATTATACAAGATTACTATATATATAGAGCTCACATCAAATAAAAAATCTATTTGAAGTCAGTTTTCTTGTCTTTTATTCTTTGGATCCTGATTTCCAGTCGTGAGTCCCAATCATTACTTGTCACTTGCCGCCAACATGTGTTTCGTCCGGGGTGTACCCCGTGACTTCATCAGGGCTATAGCTTCCTTCCAACCATTACTCTGTATGTTTCCTTTTATTCTATGATGTCCGATTTTCCTTCTTTCCTCCGTATTTCAACCCAAGTCGGACTTTGTGATATAGTGTATCTTTATCGTCTCATTCTGGCGTGTTGTATTCGTTGCGAGTACGCTCCTTGGACTAATCGCACGTGTTGGCGGCAAGTGACAAGTAATGATTGGGACTCACGGCTGGAAATCAGGATCCAAAGAATAAAAGACAAGAAAACTGACTTCAAATTGACTTTTTATTTGATGTGTGCCCTATATATATAGCAATGTTGATATCAGTGATTTATGATCACTGAGTATAGGGAGTTTTGGGTGATCTTCTCTTAGGTGCACCATCACTAGTACTAACCATACGGTATTCTAATAGATACTTCAATGGATTGACAGGCAGCGACATTTATACTCCTCAGAATCACCCAGCAACTAGAATCACTCTAATTATACAAGCCTTGCTAAAATCTTAGGAACAAGCCCACCGTCTCCTCGACATGAACTCCCCCCTTCATGAGTATGCACTGTTATGGGGGAACTCTTCCGCATAGGGGGAAGAGTTCAGGACTGGGGCAAGTGGCGATTGGCGGGCATTACCAGCCTGCACCGGGTCCTAGTTGGAGGCCTCTCAAACCATTTGCAACACTCAGGGAGGAATTTGGACTACAGTCCCCAAAAGAAATGGAGATATATCCAACTCCAGCACTGCCTCTGGCACTGTCTGGGTCCGCATCCTCGACCCTTCCTGGAGGTGTCCTACCCTAGAACGTGGGGTCGTTTCCGTGAAGTCATGTCCGGGCCTTACAGTCATATAAGCAGGCATCTCTTCTACCACCCCCTTTTTGTTAACTTCCGTGCTAAATGACAGACCTGGCTACAAACGAACTATGATGAGGAAGACTGGGCTGACTTCCTAGAAGCGCTAGACCGCGGGAAATGGGAGGCTCACTTGAGGTTTTGCCTCTGCAAGACACTGCATGACTGGCATTGGACCCCTCAGAGGCTGCGTGCAATGGGCATGCTACCCCACTTTTCCTGTAGGGTCTGCTCCAATGACTGTTGTGACCTATTGCATATACTTTGCGATTGCCCCTCCATCCAGCCTCTCTGGAACGGAGTGGTGTCCACAATGCGTGAGACATTGCTGCTCAGGGCACCTCTTCCCCGCACGCTGCTCCTTCTACATGACACAGGAAAACACCCCAGACTTCTCCCGCCCCCAACTTTGAGTTCTGCACAAGGCCCTCGCCACTGCAAAAATATGTGTCCTCAGTCACTGGCGCTCCCCCACATCCCCTGCCCACAAGGAATGGCTAGCGGCAATGTAGCAGATGACCTTTCACGAGCGTATCATCTATGCTCTCCAAGAAGTAACAGAAGTCTTCTCCAGTCGTGGTCGCCCTTCCTTCAGATCCCGGCCCCAGCTCCCTCCTGCTAATACCATGTCCCGGATCATGGACATGATTCCCACCCATCCCCCTCCCTCTGGATACCGTGACGGCTGGCTACACCTCGACACACCGTGGGCTGAGGACAACAGACCCCTCCACTCCCTAACTGTCCTCCCAGCACTGCCCCACCCCCATCCACAGTGCCCCCCCTACTTCCTCCAACCTCCCACCGAACGAACACCCGTTAGTCAAACACATACTTACTACCACTCACACTGCATACGCCAGACGGACCCCCATTCCGTGCTTGCATTTTGTCAATGTAGATATATTGTCATGCAGTATTAGGCAAAGTCTCACTTTGCCTCCTCCCTGGCCTTCTGGTCCTCCCTGTTTGGTTCAAATATACAGATATGTAGTTTGCCTCTGTTTTTTCAATAAAGAAATGTGAAACAATAAAGAGATCCATAGCAGATTGCTCAACATTATAGTAGTGGGTGAAAAGTCCTTGGCCTGTATATGTAAATAGGCTTCTCAAGGAGGTGGAAGGGAATTTCAGTGTTGAGGACCCTGCCAATGTCTTATGCTACAGCAAGAAAGAATTGAAAGCTGCCCTCACAAAACAGAGAGAGGCAGAGAGAGAAATGAGGGCAAGTTCCAAGTCAACCGTGTGCAACGATTCTGTAGGTTTTGTTCAAAATTATCTTTAATTGTACCTAATAAGCAACATAGGTTTTAACTTACAAGATTACGCTGAGGCACGTTGCACTTTTTGGTAGCTCTCCCTAAAATGGGGGCATGGTCCACTAAGCTCCCTGAATGCCCATGCAATGGTAAATCTTCTCAGACAACTCTGCACTTTATTCGTTTTTGTAACCTTTAGAGAGAAATAAGCAGTGCTTTAAATGGGCAGGTACTGTCCGGTACTGAGTACTGGCACTCTTTTAATTTTAAAGGTAGAGTACCGTCACTTCTCAGCACTGCTGCAATACATGTAATAGGAGAGTACCAGCACTTCTCAGGAGCAAACAGGTAATCTAACTAGTAAGTACCTGCACTTATACATTTCCATTTAGAGCACTGGATATAAGAAAATGAGTTTTGCAACCATTGTGTATACAAGAAAAATAAATTTACAATCAGGATGCTTTACATTGCATTTGTAAACTTGATAAAGTGGACCTTTGTTACAGAGTAGTTGTTTACATCTTGACTGCTAATAAGAGGAGGAAATAGTACTCTTTCTTGGAGGTTTTAACATAAGAGGACAAGTAAGGAGTTGTTTTCAGGTTGCACACAGGTACTAATGTTTCAGCTAGATTGTTTACACTCTGTTCATTTTTCTCCTGAATTTATGGTGGTGTGTCTGTGCTACTGTATAGATCCTGTCTCCCTGATATTAGGAGAAAGATTGAAGGCCTTCATATTGTGTCTATTGCACATGTTATTACTTTGCGCTCTAAATAGATGGCTGATGGGAAAGAGATTACTTGATTGTTAGCCTATAGACGTGCCCACGTTATTATAGAGGTTTCCCTTGTGAAATTATGGCAGTGATAGAAAGGTTTTCATATTGAGTCCTTGCACGTGCTATTATTTCGCACTTTAAAATGTTGATCAAAGTTGATATCCCTAAATGAGAAGTTTTTATACGTGATTGAGATTTGTATACACCTTTCAGATGGCCTATGTGCGCCCAGCACCAAAACATTTCCCAGATTGGCCACACTGCACTCATACACTTTCTCTTCATCCAAACATTAGCACCCAGTGCTCAAGCATCCTACCTCTCATTTCTTGGTGCTTCAATTTGTGCCAAGTTGTAGCAACAAAACACAAAAAGTGCACAACTCTGGTCCTTATGGACGGGATCGAAACACTACTCCTACATGCCACATCAAACACACTTTTTGATCCATGGCCCTGGCACATCATCAGTGGCATTGCAAGTAGGGGTGCGGGGCGTGCTACATCACCCCCATATACCCTTGATGGAGTTCAAATGGACAAATAAGAAAAAGAGGCTGTCATTTAAGCAATAACTGTGCATTGAGAAACAGACATGTTCATTAACAGCATGTTGCATGTGCAAGGTATTATGTAACATGCATGTGCTGGCTATTATGTACTGTGGCCTCCCCTTTTCATCTGTATTTCATAGCAGGGGCACTACTGAAGGAGGTGGTCACAGTATAGGCCATAGATTCTCTATAGTGTATTTAAACACAGATGTGTGCTGTCTTTAGAAAGTGGAGTATAGATGTCTTAAAGTATATACCAGCAGTATGGAAGGTACAGCCAAGGCACTTAAGTCAGACAGGAGCATAGCTAGGTCAGTAAGACTGGGGGAGTGTGAGTCAGATTTCCCAACAATCATGCTGGGGGATCTTAATAACATACATTGTACAAGAAGCAAGACATGAGGAGGGCTTAAGGTGAAGTGAAAAGAGAGGGGTGTGTGTCAGGGGCGTAACAAAACTTAAGGGGGCCCCACTACAAAGTACATAGAGGGGTCCCCCTCCTCTCTGACCCACCACCTACCACCTTTGCTGAGAGGGCTCCCTGGAACTTGGGCTCCCATCACCACGGGGGGCTACTGGGGCTTTTGTTACACCACTGGTAAGTGTGCATGTTTTTGTCAATGTGGGCATATAAAAATCCCAGGTGAAATCCAACAGACACCTCACCATCCCTGAGTGAAAGCACTTGTACCCAACTATGTACCATATCATACATTTTTTAGGGGGGTATAACACCCCAAACACCGTCAGGTCAAGGCGATGGCTACCACCCCATCTCTGAACATTGTTCCAGCTCCACTGCTCAGCTTAGCATGCTCCCCAATCTCAAATGCACCTGGAGGCCTCCTGCTGGTATGAAACACAAGATGAAGCCAACTACAAGTTAAATACTGAGCTCGATATTTTATTATAAAAGCTCTCTATTAAAATGTGTTCAATCTTCTTCTTTTTCTCTAAATTGTATTAGCACAGTCTGTAGTAATGAACCTAATAGAAAATAGCAGCATCAGGCAACTCTTTGGATTCAATTTGCAAAAAAAATAAAAAATGCTGTTTTTTGGGATTTGCCGTTGGCCAAGACCTTTTGATTTTACTAAAATGATATATATGTATATATACTTTCTATAGAAAAGGTGTTTTTTTGTTTTGCTAATAACATTTGTGGCGTTTAATGATGTTCACTTCAGCTGCTGTCTGGAAAGTTGCGGGGTGATCCGTCAAGGGGGAGGCCAAGAAAAAGGGGGGTCCCAAAACGTGTTTTCCCCATTCATTTTTCTATAGGGATTTTGAACAGCGATAGCTCCGAAACCACTGGACATAATTACACCAGAGTTGGCAGAAAGGTAGCTCTTGGTGCAGAAAGAGACCTTTTTGTTATTTGGTGTAAATCCGTTCAGCAGTTTTCTAGCTATCAAATTAAAGCCACATTTGTATCTATAAGGACGCGGATCCTCCTTGGATCCTTAGCAGATTCGGAGGAAAAGAAGGGCCCTGATTGGTTGGCCACAACCTGACAGAAAAGTTGCACCCACCATTTTGTTTCTTGCATTGTCTGGGGAGTGGGAAAAAACTGTGTAAAAACATATAAGGGGGCAGGAGACTGGTATTTTGACCCCTTAGGATACATGGAGGGGTCCCTCTCATGATCAAAAAATTGACCTTTTCTTTTGGCCGATCCTCAGATTCGAAGATCCTCCTTGCATTCCGGAGAAAAGCAAGGCCCTGATTGGCTTGCCGCAACCTGACACAAATATTAACCTGTGCATTAGAAAAACCATAGAAATTCACTGAAAAAAAACAAAGATTACAGGGACATTATAGTTAGGTTTACATTTTACCCATACAAAACCATAGAAATTCATCAGTTATAGTGATAGTTATACTTATCTATAACTTGTGCCGGAAAGTAACTTTGGCAAACGAGTTATAGAGTCTTAACGAAGTATAACTATAACTATAACTGATGAATTTCTAAGGTTTTGGCTGAGTAAAACGTCAACCCAACTATAACGTCCCACTAGCCTTTGTTTTTTTCTGTGAATATATATATATATACATCCAGCATAGAGCATCGGAAAGTAAGCGAGCCCACTTCACTGGATAACTTCAGAGTAAGTAATGACACTGGTCTTTCACAAGGGGCGCACGGTAGTATCCTTTCTGGGACCATTATGGCAATGAGTGCTTTTTAAAACCAAAACAAAATCTGGGCGTGCAAACAATGTCGTTACTCTTTTATAATGGTGAGGGACCAGCAGATTACCCAAGAATAAAGCTTTACAAAAAAAGGGACTGAGCCAAACAAGCCTTGGCAACGGCAAAAAGGCTGGCATTAAGGGCATACCTATTGGCTTTGCTAGTGCTTGTTTAATCAGAGCCCGCATTCGAGGAACTGAAGCTTTCAGTACCCTGTTTTTGCAGAACCTGCCGCTGGGGGTCGCGGCCCAGACGGAGAGCCTCGGTGCTCTGGACTCTGATGTGGGCGGCTACAGTGTAGCTCCTCGAGTTGTCCAATAGGCAGAGGTCCAAAGATCAGGGGGTTGTGCGCTTTCCTGGTATCCAGAGTATTTACACCATTCGGCACTTCCTGGATGTAGGTGAAGAAAGCACAGACTAGTATTTATGTAACCCTGCAGGGCTGAGCAGCGCCCGCCCCGCTGCTGTGCCCGCTCCATGCCATGGCCGCCCTGTGCGCCCGCCGCCTCCTCCCCGCCCCCGGGACCCTGCTGCTGCCCACGACCTGCTGGGCCGGGCTCAGCCCTCGGAGGACCAAGGCCAACGCCGCGGGGGCCACTGTCCCTGCCGGGGGCGCGAGGCTGAAGGGCTACGAGGACCTCCCGGGCCCCTCTCTCCTAAAGAACCTGTACTACCTCTTCGCCAAGGGCTACCTCCTGCGGACCCACGAGCTACAGGTCAGTTCTGGACATTCATGTATTACACAACGTCTGTCGCAAATAGCGCATAGAATTATAGCGCATAGAAAATCTAGCTATGCGAGAGGACCGGGTGTTCTATTCCTCCTGGCAGGCTTGTCGATCATGGGATCACTGGGACGCCCCCTTCTCCGCATTTACTTAGTGTCAGCGCCCTTCCAGTATACCACTTGTGTTACGTGTGCCTAGAAGCCGCGCTCCTAGTTGCAGTGCTCACTTGTTTTCGTGCGAAAGAGGAGGAAGCTCCTTTGTCAATTAACTTGTCTTTAAGTGACACACCTGGTTCATGTTTAAGAAAATAAAAATATAGTTTAGAAACATAATTTTTCCCTACAAAATTATCTTTTTCCTAGCGTGGCCCGCCTGTGTAACTGCTTGCAAGCTTTGATTTAACGAAAACAAAAACATAAAAGGAAAAAAAGGCTTAATTCAGACCAGAAAACCTTTTGTGTGATCCCTAGCACCTTTTTCGGCCAGCGTCTTATTCACAGGCAGAAGTTAGCGTCTTATTTGGCCAACATCTTGTTTGCAGGCAACATTTTATAGGAAACACATTCCATTTTCTGAACCTTAAACAATTCAGCCAACTCCGTGTTATCAGACTTTGCATTGCATACAATGAGTATGTTGTTTCAATCACAACAAAAACTACTATGACATCTAATGCATTCTAGTCTGAGCCAAGCAAGCAACTTTTCCGCTAAAACATGGTGTATGAAGTTGGCTCTGTATGCACTATTTCAAAATAAGAAATAGCATGTACAGAGTCCAAGGGTTCCCCTTAGAGGTAAGATAGTGACAAAAAGAGATAATTCTAATGCCCTATTTTGTGGTAGTGTGGTCGAGCAGTAGGCTTATCAGAGGGTAGTGTTAAGCATTTGTTGTACACACACAGGCAATAAATGAGGAACACACACTCAAAGACAATTCCCGGCCAATAGGTTTTTGTATAGAAAAATATATTTTCTTAGTTTATTTTAAGAACCACAGGTTCAAGATTTACAAGTAATACTTCAAATGAAAGGTATTTCACTTAGGTAACTTAGGAACTTTGAATCAGCAAAATAGCATGTACAGTTTTGGCAAAAATGTCAATAAGCTATTTTAAAACTAGACAGTGCAAATTTCAACAGTTCCTGGGGGAGGTAAGTGCTTGTTAGTTTTGCAGGTAAGTAAACCACCTACAGGGTTCAAAGTTGGGTCAAAGGTAGCCCACCGTTGGGGGTTCAGGGCAACCCCAAAGTTACCACACCAGCAGCTCAGGGCCGGTCAGGTGCAGAGGTCAAAGTGGTGACCAAAACACATAGGCTTCAATGGAGAAGGGGGTGCCCCGGTTCCAGTCTGCCAGCAGGTAGGTACTCGTGTCTTCGGAGGGCAGAGCAGGGGGGTTTTGTAGGGCACCTGGGGGGGTGGGGGTGGGACACAAGTCAGCACAAAAAGTACACCCTCAGCGGCACGGGGGCGGCCGGGTGCAGAGTGCAAACAGGCGTCAGGTTTGCAGTGGAGTTCAATGGGAGACCCAGGGGTCTCTTCAGCGAAGCAGGCAGGCAAGGGGGGTGCTCCTCGGGGTAGCCACCACCTGGGCTAGGGAGAGGGCCACCTGGGGATTGCTGCTGCACTGGAGGTCGGATCCTTCAGGTCCTGGGGGGCTGCGGGTGCAGTGTCTTTCCCAGGCGTCGGGTTCTTAGAAGCAGGCAGTCGCGGTCAGGGGGAGCCTCGGGATTCCCTCTGCAGGCGTCGCTGGGGGGGGTCAGGGGGGTCAACTCTGGCTACTTACAGGGTCGCAGTCGCCGGGGAGTCCTCCCTATAGTGTTGTTTCTCCGCAGGTCGGGCCGGGGGCGTCGGGTGCAGAGTGCAAAGTCTCACGCTTCCGGCGGGAAACGTGTTGTCTTTAAAAGTTGCTTCTTTGTTGCAAAGATGTTTCTTCTTAGTAGCAGAGCCGCTGTTCTTGGTCCTTTTAGATGCAGGGTAGTCCTCTGAGGCTTCAGAGGTCGCTGGACCCTGTGGAACGCGTCGCTGTTGCAGTTTTTCTTGAAGTGGGGAGACAGGCCGGTAGGGATGGGGCCAAAGCAGTTGGTGTCTCCGTCTTCTCTGCAGGGCTTCAGGTCAGCAGTCCTTCTTCATCTTCAGGTTGCAGGAATCTATCTTGCTAGGTTCTGGGAGCCTCTAAATACTCAATTTAGGGGTGTGTTTAGGTCTGGGGGGTTAGTAGCCAATGGCTACTAGCCCTGAGGTTGGCTACACCCTCTTTGTGCCTCCTCCCTGAGGGGAGGGGGGCACATCCCTAATCCTATTGGGGGAATCCTCCATCTGCAAGATGGAGGATTTCTAAAAGTCAGAGTCACCTCAGGACACCTTAGGGGCTGTCCTGACTGGCCAGTGACTCCTCCTTGTTTTTCTCATTATCTCCTCCGGCCTTGCCGCCAAAAGTGGGGCCGTGGCCGGAGGGGGCGGGCATCTCCACTAGCTGGAGTACCCTGGGGTGCTGTAACAAAGGGGGTGAGCCTTTGAGGCTCACCGCCAGGTGTTACAGTTCCTGCAGGGGGAGGTGAGAAGCACCTCCACCCAGTCCAGGCTTTGTTACTAGCCACAGAGTGATAAAGGCACTCTCCCCATGTGGCCAGCAACATGTCTGGTGTGTGGCAGGCTGGTAAAACTAGTCAGCCCACACTGGAAGTCGGGTATGTTTTCAGGGGGCATCTCTAAGATGCCCTCTGGGGTGTATTTCACAATAAAATGTACACTGGCATCAGTGTGCATTTATTGTGCTGAGAAGTTTGATACCAAACTTCCCAGTTTTCAGTGTAGCCATTATGGTGCTGTGGAGTTCGTGTTTGACAGACTCCCAGACCATATACTCTTATGGCTACCCTGCACTTACAATGTCTAAGGTTTTGCTTAGACACTTTAGCGGCATAGTGCTCATGCAACTATGCCCTCACCTATGGTATAGTGCACCCTGCCTTAGGGCTGTAAGGCCTGCTAGAGGGATGACTTATCTATGCCATAGGCAGTGTGAGGTTGGCGTGGCACCCTGAGGGGAGTGCCATTTCGACTTAGTCATTTTCTCCCCACCAGCACACACAAGCTGGCAAGAAGTGTGTCTGTGCTGAGTGAGGGGTCCCCAGGGTGGCATAAGACATGCTGCAGCCCTTAGAGACCTCCTCTGGCATCAGGGCCCTTGGTACCAGGGGTACAAGTTACAAGGGACTTATCTGGATGCCAGGGTGTGCCAATTGTGGAAACAAAGGTACAGGTTAGGGAAAGAACACTGGTGCTGGGGCCTGGTTAGCAGGCCTCAGCACACTTTCAAATCATAACTTGGCATCAGCAAAGGCAAAAAGTCAGGGGGTAACCATGCCAAGGAGGCATTTCCTTACACAACCCCCCACCCCCCAAACGAAAGAGGATGAGACTAACCTTTCCCAAGAGAGTCTTCATTTTCTAAGTGGAAGAACCTGGAAAGGCCATCAGCATTGGCATGGGCAGTCCCAGGTCTGTGTTCCACTATAAAGTCCATTCCCTGTACGGAGATGGACCACCTCAACAGTTTTGGATTTTCACCTTTCATTTGCATTAGCCATCTGAGAGGTCTGTGGTCCGTTTGAACTACAAAGTGAGTACCAAAGAGGTATGGTCTCAGCTTCTTCAGGGACCAAACCACAGCAAAGGCCTCCCTCTCAATGGCTCTCCAACGCTGCTCCCTGGGGAGTAACCTCCTGCTAATGAAAGCAACAGGCTGGTCAAGGCCATCATCATTAGTTTGGGACAAAACTGCCCCTATCCCATGTTCAGAGGCATCAGTCTGCACAATGAACTGCTTGGAGTAATCTGGAGCTTTTGGAACTGGTGCTGTGCACATAGCTTGTTTCAGGGTGTCAAAGGCCTGTTGGCATTCTACAGTCCAGTTTACCTTCTTGGGCATTTTCTTGGAGGTAAGTTCTGTGAGGGGTGTCACTATAGATCCATATCCCTTCACAAACCTCATGTAGTACCCAGTCAACCCAAGGAATGCCCTGACTTGAGTCTGGGTTTTTGGAGCTGCCCAGTCCAGAATAGTCTGAATCTTGGGCTGGAGTGGCTGAACTTGGCCTCCACCTACAAGTTGTCCCAAGTAAACCACAGTTCCCTGCTCTATCTGACATTTGGATACCTTGATAGAGAGGCCTGCTGCTTGCAGGGCCTTCAAAACCTTCTTCAGGTGGACCAGGTGATCCTGCCAGCTGGAGCTAAAGACAGCAATATCGTCAAGATAAGCTGCACTAAAGGACTCGAAGCCAGCAAGGACTTGATTCACCAACTTTTGGAAGGTGGCAGGGGCATTCTTTAAACCAAAGGGCATAACAGTAAACTGATAATGCCCATCAGGTGTGGAGAATGCTGTATTTTCTTTTGCTCCTGGTGCCATTTTGATTTGCCAGTACCCTGCTGTCAAGTCAAAGGTACTTAAGTATCTGGCAGCAACTAGTTTGTCAATCAATTCATCTGCCCTTGGAATGGGATGGGCATCTGTCTTGGTGACAGAATTAAGTCCTCTGTAGTCCACATAAAACCTCATCCCTCTCTTTCCATCTTTGGTGTGAGGTTTGGGGACTAAGACCACTGGGCTAGTCCAGGGGCTGTCAGAGTGCTCAATGACTCCCAATTCCAGCATCTTGTGGACTTCCACTTTGATGCTTTCCTTAACTTGGTCAGACTGTCTGAAAATGTTGTTTTTGACAGGCATGCTGTCTCCTGTGTCCACATCATGGGTACACAGGTGTATATGAACAGGGGTTAGGGAAAAGAGCTCAGCAAACTGCTGTAAGACCTTCCTACAGTTCACTCTCAGCTTCCTGGTCCTCATCTGTTACCATCAACAGATTCACATCTGCCCTGTCATGGAAGAGTTTGAGGCGGTTCACATGGATCACCCTTTTGGGGGTCCTGCTAGTGCCTAGGTCTACCAGGTAGGTGACCTGACTCTTTCTCTCTAGCACTGGGTAAGGGCCACTCCATCTGTCCTGAAGTGCCCTGGGACACCAGACTTTCTGCCCTGGCTGAAATTCAACCATAGCAGCCTTTTGGTCACACCACATCTTCTGGAGCTGTTGGCTGGCCTCAAGGTTTTTGCTTGCCTTTTCCATGTACTCTGCCATCCTGGAACGTAGGCCTAGTACATAGTCCACTATATCTTGTTTAGGCTCATGAAGAGGTCTCTCCCAGCCTTCTTTTACAAGAGCTAGTGGTCCCCTTACAGGATGGCCAAACAGAAGTTCAATGGGGGAAAACCCTACTCCCTTCTGAGGCACCTCTCTGTAGGTGAAAAGCAGACATGGCAAGAGGACATCCCATCTCCTTTTGAGCTTTTCAGGGAGCCCCATGATCATGCCTTTAAATGTCTTGTTAAACCTTTCTACAAGACCATTGGTTTGTGGATGGTATGGTGTGGTGAATTTGTAAGTCACCCCACACTCATTCCACATATGCTTTAGGTATGCTGACATGAAGTTGGTACCCCTGTCAGACACCACCTCCTTAGGAAATCCCACTCTGGTAAAGATACCAATGAGTGCTTTAGCTACTGCAGGGGCAGTAGTGGACCTAAGGGGAATTGCTTCAGGGTACCTAGTGGCATGATCCACTACCACTAGGATATACTGGTTCCCTGAGGCTGTGGGAGGTTCATGTGGACCCACTATGTCCACACCCACTCTTTCAAAGGGGACCCCCACCACCGGAAGTGGAATGAGGAGGCCTTTGGGTGTTCACCTGTCTTACCACTGGCTTGACAGGTGGCACAGGAGACACAAAACTCCTTTACCTTCTGGGACATGTTGGGCCAATAGAAATGGTTAACTAACCTTTCCCAATTGTTGGTTTGTCCCAAATGCCCAGCAAGTGGAATATCATGAGCTAAGGTTAGAATGAACTCCCTAAACTCCTGAGGCACTACCACTCTCCTAGTGGCACCAGGTTTGGGATCTCTTGCCTCAGTGTAGAGGAGTCCATCTTCCCAATAGTCTCTGTGTTCCAATAATCTTTCCTTTGGTCTCTTTAGCAGCTTGCTGCCTAAGGCCTTCAAGAGAGGGACATGTTTCTTGCCCCTTACACAACTGTTCCCTTGTGAGTCCCCCTGGGCCTAAGAGTTCAACCTGATAAGGTTCCAACTCCATGGGCCCAGTTCCCTCAGAGGGCAGAAGTTCTTCCTGGGAAGAGAGGTTCTCTTTCTCTTGTTGTGTTGAAGCTGGTTCCCCAGTCTTCTTTCCTTTTCTCTTGGAGGGTTGGGCCCTTTTTCCAGACTCAAACACCACTTTTTCACCCTGAGCCTTGCACTGTGCCCTTGTCTTGACACACACCAGTTCAGGGATACCCAGCATGGCTGCATGGGTTTTGAGTTCTACCTCAGCCCATGCTGAGGACTCCAGGTAATTTCCAAGCAAACAGTCTACTGGGATATTTGAGGAGACCACCATCTGTTTCAGGCCATTGACCCCTCCCCACTCTAAAGTTACCATAGCCATGGGATGTACTTTAGTCTGATTGTCAGCGTTGGTGACTGGATAAGTTTGTCCAGCCAGGTATTGACCAGGGGAAACCAGTTTCTCTGTCACCATGGTGACACTGGCTCCTGTATCCCTCAGGCCTTCTACACTTGTCCCATTAATTAAGAGTTGCTGCCTGTATTTTTGCATATTAGGGGGCCAGGCAGCCAGTGTGGCTAAGTCCACCCCACCATCAGAGACTAATGTAGCTTCAGTGTGAACCCTGATTTGCTCTGGGCACACTGCTGATCCCACCTGGAGACTGGCTATTCCAGTGTTAGCTGGAGTAGAGTTTGAAGTGGAACCTTTCTTGGGACAGGCCTTGTCTCCAGTTTGGTGTGTCTCTGGTGATTACAGCTACGACACCAGACCTTTTTGGGATCAAAGTTTTTACCCTTGTACCCAAAATTGGATTGTGAAGAGGCTTTGGACCCTCCCTCCTGAGCAGGTTTTTGGGGCCCTGTAGAAGACTCTTTACTTTTTCCGTTGGATGTCTCAATACTCTTCCCCTGGGGAGTCTTTGTGACCCCTTTCTTTTGGTCACCCCCTGTGGAAGTCTTGGTCACCCTAGTCTTGACCCAATGGTCCGCCTTCTTTCCCAATTCTTGGGGAGAAATTGGTCCTAGGTCTACCAGATGCTGATGCAGTTTATCATTGAAACAATTACTTAACAGGTGTTCTTTCACAAATAAATTGTACAGCCCATCATAATCATTTACACCACTGCCATGAATCCAACCATCCAGTGTTTTAACTGAGTAGTCAACAAAATCAACCCAGGTCTGGCTCGAGGATTTTTGAGCCCCCCTGAACCTAATCCTGTACTCCTCAGTTGAGAATCCAAAGCCCTCAATCAGGGTAGCCTTCATGAGGTCATAGGATTCTGCATCTTTTCCAGAGAGTGTGAGGAGTCTATCCCTACACTTTCCAGTGAACATTTCCCAATGTGGTGGCAAATCCTCCACATCACTAGCTTCCCCCTCTGGGAAGGTATCATCAGAGGGGTTATTTTTAGCAAAGTCTGCCAAGAGCTCCTGGAGCTGTACTTTGGTAGGGTTTGAACCAGTCTTTATCTTTTTGATTTTGCAGAGAGACCTTAACTCTGACATCCTAAGATGCAGGTAAGGGGTGAGGTTGAGTTCCATCACTATCTCTTCTGCAGCAGACATTATGTTTCTAAAAGTTGGAACACTTTTTAAGAACCTAAAACTATCTCTAGAACTTAATTCAAACTTATACTAAACTTTTAAACTCTAAAAGAAATGCTAACAGGGACCAACACAAGGCCCTAGCAGGACTTTTAAAAATTTAGAAAAATAGCTCAAATTTCAAAAATCAGTTTCTAGTGACAATTTTTGGAATTTAGTCATGTGATCAGGTATTGGCTGAGTAGCCCAGCAAATGCAAACTCTTGTACCCCACCGCTGATCCACCAATGTAGGAAGTTGGCTCTGTATGCACTATTTCAAAGTAAGAAATAGCATGCACAGAGTCCAAGGGTTCCCCTTAGAGGTAAGATAGTGGCAAAAAGAGATCATTCTAATGCTCTATTTTGTGGTAGTGTGGTCGAGCAGTAGGCTTATCAGACGGTAGTGTTGAGCATTTGTTGTACACACACAGGCAATAAATGAGGAACACACACTCAAAGACAATTCCAGGCCAATAGGTTTTTGTATAGAAAAATATATTTTCTTAGTTTATTTTAAGAACCACAGGTTCAAGATTTACAAGTAATACTTCAAATGAAAGGTATTTCACTTAGGTAACTTAGGAACTTTGAATTAGCAAAATAGCATGTACAGTTTTGGCAAAAATGGAAATAAGCTATTTTAAAACTAAACAGTGCAAATTTCAACAGTTCCTGGGGAGGTAAGTGTTTGTTAGTTTTGCAGGTAAGTAAACCACCTACAGGGTTCAAAGTTGGGTCCAAGGTAGCCCACCGTTGGGGGTTCAGGGCAACCCCAAAGTTACCACACCAGCAGCTCAGGGCCGGTCAGGTGCAGAGGTCAAAGTGGTGCCCAAAACGCATAGGCTTCAATGGAGAAGGGGGTGCCCCGGTTCCAGTCTGCCAGCAGGTAGGTACCCGCGTCTTAGGAGGGCAGACCAGGGGGGTTTTGTAGGGCACCGGGGGGGATACAAGTCAGCACAAAAAGTACACCCTCAGCGGCACGGGGGCGGCCGGGTGCAGAATGCAAACAGGCGTCAGGTTTGCAATGGAGTTCAATGGGAGACCCAGGGGTCTCTTCAGTGAAGCAGGCAGGCAAGGGGGGGGGCTCCTCGGGGTAGCCACCACCTGGGCAAGGGAGAGGGCCACCTGGGGGTTGCTTCTGCACTGGAGGTCGGATCCTTCAGGTCCTGGGGGCTGCGGGTGCAGTGTCTTTACCAGGCGTCGGGTTCTTAGAAGCAGGCAGTCGCGGTCAGGGGGAGCCTCTGGATTCCCTCTGCAGGCGTCGCTGTGGGGGCTTAGGGGGGTCAACTCTGGCTACTCACAGGGTCGCAGTCGCCGGGGAGTCCTCCCTGTAGTGTTGTTTCTCCACAGGTCGATCCGGGGGCTTAGGGTGCAGAGTGCAAAGTCTCACTCTTCTGGCGGGAAACGTGTTGTCTTTAAAAGTTGCTTCTTTGTTGCAAAGATGTTTCTTCTTTGGAGCAGAGCCGCTGTCCTCAGGAGTTCTTGGTCCTTTTAGATGCAGTGTAGTCATCTGAGGCTTCAGAGGTCGCTGGACCCTGTGGAACGCGTCGCTGTTGCAGTTTTTCTTGAAGTGGGGAGACAGGCCGGTAGGGCTGGGGCCAAAGCAGTTGGTGTCTCCGTCTTCTCTGCAGGGCTTCAGGTCAGCAGTCCTTCTTTGTCTTCAGGTTGCAGGAATCTATCTTGCTAGGTTCTGGGAGCCCCTAAATACTCAATTTAGGGGTGTGTTTAGGTCTGGGGGGTTAGTAGCCAATGGCTACTAGCCCTGAGGGTGGCTACACCCTCTTTGTGCCTCCTCCCAGAGGGGAGTGGGGCACATCCCTAATCCTATTGGGGGAAATCCTCCATCTGCAAGATGGAGGATTTCTAAAAGTCAGAGTCACCTCAGCTCAGGACACCTTAGGGGCTGTCCTGACTGGCCAGTGACTCCTCCTTGTTTTTCTCATTATCTCCTCTGGCCTTGCCGCCAAAAGTGGGTCCGTGGCCGGAGGGGGGCGGGCATCTCCACTAGCTGGAGTGCCCTGGGGTGCTGTAACAAAGGGGGTGAGCCTTTGAGGTTCACCGCCAGGTGTTACAGTTCCTGCAGGGGGAGGTGAGAAGCACCTCCACCAAGTACAGGCTTTGTTACTAGCCACAGAGTGACAAAGGCACTCTCCCCATGTGGCCAGCAACATGTCTGGTGTGTGGCAGGCTGGTAAAACTAGTCAGCCCACACTGGAAGTCGGGTATGTTTTCAGGGGGCATCTCTAAGATGCCCTCTGGGGTGTATTTCACAATAAAATGTACACTGGCATCAATGTGCATTTATTGTGCTGAGAAGTTTGATACCAAACTTCCCAGTTTTCAGTGTAGCCATTATGGTGCTGTGGAGTTCATGTTTGACAGACTCCCAGACCATATACTCTTATGGCTACCCTGCACTTACAATGTCTAAGGTTTTGCTTAGACACTTTAGGGGCATAGTGCTCATGCACCTATGCCCTCACCTAGGGTATAGTGCACCCTGCCGTAGGGCTGTAAGGCCTGCTGTTAGATGGGTGACTTATCTATGCCATAGGCAGTGTGAGGTTGGCGTGGCACCCTGAGGGGAGTGCCATGTCGACTTAGTCATTTTCTCCCCACCAGCACACCCAAGCTGGCAAGAAGTGTGTCTGTGCTGAGTGAGGGGTCCTCAGGGTGGCATAAGACATGCTGCAGCCCTTAGGGACCTCCCCTGGCATCAGGGCCCTTGGTACCAGGGGTACCAGTTACAAGGGACTTATCTGGATGCCAGGGTGTGCCAATTGTGGAAACAAAGGTACAGGTTAGGGAAAGAACACTGGTGCTGGGGCCTGGTTAGCAGGCTTCAGCACACTTTCAAATCATAACTTGGCATCAGCAAAGGCAAAAAGTCAGGGGGTAACCATGCCAAGGAGGCATTTCCTTACACATGGGATGTTGATCTTTACACTTCCTGTATGTAAATTGTCTGAGCCAATCAAAATTAATCACAACTGGTGACACCAAACAGACTGCCCTCATCTCAGTGTATTTCTATGCATTTACATCCGAAAAAGTAATCATATTTGTCCCATAGGAAAATCACGTTGGCTGACAAATATTTGTTGTTTTTCAAACACACCACATCCCCTCAGTGGTCCATAGCCTTAGACCCAAGCAACATTTCCATCACAATATGGGCCCCTGGTACAACCCTTGTTGGAAAATGGATTACTGGTAAGGGCAGGTAAGTACCTACACTTAGCAACAGGCCACTAACCTCCACTTAGCTCCAGTTAGGTCTCAATAAATTGAACCCAGCTCAACCCTTGGTAGCTTTGGAAAGAGCAACAAGGCTTAATTTAGGAGACAAATGTGTAAAGCTTTTAAAAATCATAAAACAGTAAATAAAACAAAATAACAATCCAACACCACTTTATAAAAATAGATTATATTTTTATCTTTAAAATGAGACCAAAATAAATAAAATCTAAGATATGAATTAGTGTTTTCTTGCGCTTAGAAACGAATAGCACCAATCTGGTCACGTGGTCGCACCTCGACTAGGGCAAAGTCAAAGTTTAAGGCCGACCGCAATGGAGCCTGCTCGGCTACAGCAGGCGGGAGGCCTCGGTCAAAAGTTAACCTTCGGACTTAGTCATTTTATTGAAGATTTTCTTCAGGGGGACGAAGTTGCCAGTCCGATCCGACTTCTCTGGAGCCCTTCCTCGGATACATGTCGCAGGAGACCTCAGTAGAGATTCCTATGTTCGGACTTGGATGATTTTTCGGGATGAAGCTGAATCTTGATCTGACCTCCCTAAAGCCCTCCTTGGATACGCTGCGCGGGAAGTCCCGGTCAACTTTTTACCTTCGGACTTTGTCACTTTTTCGGAGATTTTTCTCTCCGAAGTTGACAGACCCTTCACAGCAAGTTGATTTTGAGTTGACGTCAATGGATTGCGTTTCTAGGAGTCCCTGGTGAAATCTTGGAGGTCCGGGGATCCGCAGCTTTTCAGTGGGACGAACCTGCAAGTCAGGCCGGGTCGCGGTCGACGTAAGCCAGCTTGACTCTCGAAGGCGGGTCGGTTCCTTTATGGAGCTTTTTACCAAAAGTTCTCCAAACGTCTGGGTCTTCTTCCAGAAAGAAGGTCTTTTAAGGTTCTTTTGGTGTCCACAGCTCACCCCAAGGGTCCAGATTCTCTGAGTTGCGGACTACAACTCCCAGAATGCACCTGGCTCAAACTCAAAAACGGCCACTGAACAGTGGTCAGCTGGTCAGTTTCTTCAGGGTTTGATGCAGGGGACTTTGGTTAGCTATTTTTCACCTATAGCAAACAGGGAGTCCCTCCTTGAACCAGTTGAAGCCAGGCAAAGTCCTTCTGGTGGTGTAGCCCAAGTTTGCAGCTAGTGCAGTGTCCAGGTGCAGGTCACGGGTCCAGCAGGGCAGTGCTTCTTCTTCGGAGGTTCTTCCTTGTTGGGATCTGAAGTGTGGGTCCAGCTCTGCCCTATTTATCCTTGCTCCTGGGTGAAAAACAGTGGGATCCTGGTTCTTCAATCAGATGCAGGGTCATTCCCCCTGTGATGACCGCTTCCTGGGAAGTATGGCAAAAATCAATCCCAGGGAGCAACATTCTTCAAAAATCCATCATGGCTGAAACTGATTTTTGGAGGTTACAGCTGGCTGAGCCCACCCACTGGTGTGGCTAAAATTCGTAAACCCACCCCTCTCCTAATCAAGAGGGCACCTAATTGTCTGGGGTTGCAGGATGTGAGAGAGGTGCTGGATTGCTCAAAATGTCCTTCCCTGCCTTTGAAGACCACTTTGGCAGCCCTCCCCCTTCCTGCTTCCCCATCTGCTGAGGTAGTTCTCCTCCCCCAGGCACATCCCTGTGTTTTCAGCCCAGGCCACTTCACACCGCATCAATGCAGCCTGGCCAGGCTTCCAGAGGCTGTCCAATCAGAGAAGGGCACTACTGGGCTGAAGTTGGCAACTTTTCTTGTCAAGTTTAAAACTCTTTACCTGAACAAGTTATATTAAATCCAACAATTGTAAGTTGTGGGATGTACTATACCAATTCATTTGATGCCAAACATGAGGTATTTGACACTTAAGGGGACTTTGTTAATTCAAATAAAGTCTCCCCATGTTAGCCTATGGAGGCCATTCACTACAGTGAGGGAAAGACACATTAATCTGTTTTACCTCACCAGGGCTTATACAGCTATTTTTATAAGGTCCCTGCTTATAGTTACCTGGCACCCAAACCTAGGGGCACATAGGGCACACCTTAGGGGTGACCTATATGTAAAGATAAGGTAGTTTAAGACTTTGGAAGTACTTTTAATTCCAAAGTCGAATTCTGCCTTTAAAATGACACTGAGTACCTCAGCAGTGCACCTATGTGTGTACCACCTATGCTGGGGTCCCTAAACCTACATGCCCTACCATATACTAAAGACTTATAGGTAGGTTGACATAGCCAATTAATATTAGCCTAATTTGCATACTCATTTGACACAGAGCACAGGTCCTGGGACTAGTTAGCAGTACCCAGGGCACCATCAGAGCCAGGAAAACACCAGCAAAAAGTGAAAAATGTGTTTTGTCTTTTCATTCCTCCGTCTTTCTACTTTGTTTGTTTTCTCTTTCTTGGTAAATGCCTGCGGAGGAAAAAAGTACTGGTCTCCCAAAAATGAGTGCTGGTGGCCCCCACCAGCTCAAACTACGCACTGGTTCATTGATTCCATCCTCTGGTGACACCCGTAGACTGCTCTCTTACCTCATAGCTGTGGTCCCCTTTCACTTTGGGGTTCGACATCCCCTGTTCCTTCCAAGCAAGTAGAGGGGTAAAAGAAATCACTGTTTTGCAAAGTAGCAGGCTCCGGTCCTGGTTCATCCCTTCCCTCCCAGACAAGTAAGGTGCTTCAGGCATGGGGTGAATCAGGAGAGCAGCTGTCACCCCGGCTCCCTTAGATTCACCTCGAACTCTCTCCATTCCATGCCAGGGGGTCTCCTTCTCATCATACAGTAATTACAGACCCTTCCCTTTGCTAACCTCAGAGATCCCCAGATTTTGGAGTGAGAGGGGATGCATGGGACAATAACGCCTTAGTTTTTCAAGTGGAAACACAAGATTAAACAGTGGCAGACAGAGCATATTTCTCTGAAGCCTTCCTGCTTATCACTAAGGGGGTCATTCTGACCCCGGCGGTCTGAGACCGCCGGGGCCAGGGTCGGCGGGAGCACCGCCGACAGACCGGCGGTGCCCCGCAGGGCATTCTGACGCGGTCAGATGCGGGAAACCGGCGGTCTCCCGCCGGTTTCCCGCTGCCCTGCAGAATCCCCCATGGCGGCGGAGCGCGCTCCGCCGCCATCGGGATTCTGACACCCCCTACCGCCATCCTGTTCCTGGCGGGTCTCCCGCCAGGAACAGGATGGCGGTAGGGGGTGCCGCGGGGCCCCTGGGGGCCCCTGCAGTGCCCATGCCCATGGCACTGCAGGGGCCCCCGTAAGAGGGCCCCACAAAGTATTTCAGTGTCTGCTATGCAGACACTGAAATACGCGACGGGTGCCACTGCACCCGTCACACCTTCCCACTACGCCGGCTCAATTCTGAGCCGGCGTCCTCGTGGGAAGGTTGATTTGCCCTGGGCTGGCGGGCGGCCTTTTGGCGGCCGCCCGCCAGCCCAGGGCAAATCCCAAAATACCCTCAGCGGTCTTTCGACTGCGGAGCGGTATTTTGGTGGGGGAACCGAAGTTAGAATCAGGCCCTAAGTCTTTTTGAAGCACTGTAACCTGAGTAGTAAACTCTGTGTGTGCTCTGACTGCTTTCTTTTGTTAGGTATTTAATTGTGGTCGCTGAAGTGTTGACATATGGATAAACAGGCCAAGTAACTCTCCATTATATCACACAAGGGGACTGAAAGTTTGTTAATTCTCCTTGTGGTGCTCTGAGGAGGGGCACGGGCACCACCAATGGCTAATTAGAATTATGGGGGCTGCAGGAGTACAGCAGTTCCCCCCCCAACCCACAACATAATTAGAAAACATGCATTAAGTCTCCTAGGGCCTCATGAGCATGACCCTAGGAGAGGTTTCTGTTAACCCCTTCGCTGCCAGGCCTTTTCCCCCTCCTGTGCCGAGCCTTTTTTTGGCTATTTGGAGCAGTTCGCGCTTAGGCCCTCATAACTTTTTGTTCACATAAGCTACCCATGCCAAATTTGCGTCCTTTTTTTCCAACATCCTAGGGATTCTAGAGGTACCCAGACTTTGTGGGTTCCCCAGAAGGAGGCCAAGAAATTAGCCAAAAAACAGTGAAAATTTCATTTTTTTAAAAAAATTTGGAAAAATGGGCTGCAGAAGAAGGCTTGTGGTTTTTTCCCTGAAAAGGGCATCAACAAAGGGTTTGCGGTGATAAAATCACCAGCTTCCCAGCTTTCAGGAACAGGCAGACTTGAATCAGAAAACCCAATTTTTCAACCCAATTTTGGCATTTTACTGGGACATACCCCATTTTTACGATTTTTTGTGCTTTCAGCCTCCTTCCAGTCAGTGACAGAAATGGGCATGAAACCAACGCTGGATCCCATAAACCGCAACATTTCTGAAAAGTAGACAAAATTCTGAATTCAGCAAGGGGTAATTTGTGTAGATCCTACAAGGGTTTCCTACAGAAAATAGCAACTGAAAAAGAAAAATATTGAAATTGAGGTGAAAAAAACATCAATTTTTCTCTAAGTTTTACTCTGTAACTTTTTCCTGCAATGTCAGATTTTCGAAAGCAATATACCGTTACGTCTGCTGGACTCTTCTGGTTGCGGGGATATATAGGGCTTGTAGGTTCATCAAGAACTCTAGGTACCCAGAGCCAATAAATGACCTGCACCCTGCAGTGGGTTTTCATTCTATGCCGGGTATACAGCAATTCATTTGCTGAAATATAAAGAGTAAAAAATAGCTATCAAGAAAACCTTTGTATTTCCAAAATGGGCACAAGATAAGGTGTTGAGAAGCAGTGGTTATTTGCACATCTCTGAATTCCGGGCTGCCCATACTAGCATGTGAATTACCGGGCATTTCTCAAATAGACGTCTTTTTTACACACTGTCTTACATTTGGAAGGGAAAAATGTAGAGAAAGACAAGGGGCAATAACACTTGTTTTGCTATTCTATGTTCCCCCAAGTCTCCCGATAAAAATGATACCTCACTTGTGTGGGTAGGCCTAGCGCCCGCGACAGGAAACGCACCAAAGCGCAACGTGGACACATCACAGAAAACAGACCTGTTTTTAGCAAAGTGCCTACCTGTAGATTTTGGCCTCTAGCTCAGCCGCCACCTAGGGAAACCTACCAAACCTGTGCATTTCTGAAAACTAGAGACCTAGGGGAATCCAAGATGGGGTGATTTGTGTGGCTCGGACCAGGTTCTGTTACCCAGAATCCTTTGCAAAGCTCAAAAATTGGCTAAAAAAACACATGTTCCTCACATTTCTGTGGCAGAAAGTTCTGGAATCTGAGAGGAGCCACAAATTTCCTTCCACCCAGCGTTCCCCCACGTCTCCCGATAAAAATGATACCTCACTTGTGTGGGTAGGCCTAGCGCCCGCGACAGGAAACACCCCAAAGCGCAATGTGGACACATCACAGAAAACAGACCTGTTTTTAGCAAAGTGCCTACCTGTAGATTTTGGCCTCTAGCTCAGCCGCCACCTAGGGAAACCTACCAAACCTGTGCATTTCTGAAAACTAGAGACCTAGGGGAATCCAAGATGGGGTGATTTGTGTGGCTCGGACCAGGTTCTGTTACCCAGAATCCTTTGCAAAGCTCAAAAATTGGCTAAAAAAACACATGTTCCTCACATTTCTGTGGCAGAAAGTGCTGGAATCTGAGAGGAGCCACAAATGTCCTTCCACCCAGCGTTCCCCCACGTCTCCCGATAAAAATGATACCTCACATGTGTGGGTAGGCCTAGCGCCCGCGACAGGAAACGCCCCAAAGCGCAACGTGGACACATCACAGAAAACAGACCTGTTTTTAGCAAAGTGCCTACCTGTAGATTTTGGCCTGTAGCTCAGCCGCCACCTAGGGAAACCTACCAAACCTGTGCATTTCTGAAAACTAGAGACCTAGGGGAATCCAAGATGGGGTGATTTGTGTGGCTCGGACCAGGTTCTGTTACCCAGAATCCTTTGCAAAGCTCAAAAATTGGCTAAAAAAACACATGTTCCTCACATTTCTGTGGCAGAAAGTTCTGGAATCTGAGAGGAGCCACAAATTTCCTTCCACCCAGCGTTCCCCCACGTCTCCCGATAAAAATGATACCTCACTTGTGTGGGTAGGCCTAGCGCCCGCGACAGGAAACGCCCCAAAGCGCAACGTGGACACATCACAGAAAACAGACCTGTTTTTAGCAAAGTGCCTACCTGTAGATTTTGGCCTCTAGCTCAGCCGCCACCTAGGGAAACCTACCAAACCTGTGCATTTCTGAAAACTAGAGACCTAGGGGAATCCAAGGAGGGGTGACTGGCGGGGCTCGGACCAGGTTCTGTTACCCAGAATCCTTTGCAAACCTCATATTTTGGCTAAAAAAACGCATTTTCCTCACATTTGAGTGACAGAAAGTTCTGGAATCTGAGAGGAGCCACAAATTTCCTTCCACCCAGCGTTCCCCCAAGTCTCCCGATAAAAATGATACCTCACTTGAGTGGGTAGGCCTAGCGCCCGCGACAGGAAACGCCCCAAAGCGCAACGTGGACACCACCAAAATTTTGGAAGAAAACAGAGGTGTTTTTTGCGAAGTGACTACCTGCAGATTTTGGCCTCTAGCTCAGCCGGCACCTAGGGAAACCTACCAAACCTGTACATTTCTGAAAACTAGAGACCTAGGGGAATCCAAGGAGGGGTGACTGGCGGGGCTCGGACCAGGTTCTGTTACCCAGAATCCTTAGCAAAGCTCAAAAATTGGCTAAAAAAACACATGTTCCTCACATTTCTGTGGCAGAAAGTTCTGGAATCTGAGAGGAGCCACAAATTTCCTTCCACCCAGCGTTCCCCCACGTCTCCCGATAAAAATGATACCTCACTTGTGTGGGTAGGCCTAGCGCCCGCGACAGGAAACGCCCCAAAGCGCAACGTGGACACATCACAGAAAACAGACCTGTTTTTAGCAAAGTGCCTACCTGTAGATTTTGGCCTCTAGCTCAGCCGCCACCTAGGGAAACCTACCAAACCTGTGCATTTCTGAAAACTAGAGACCTAGGGGAATCCAAGGAGGGGTGACTGGCGGGGCTCGGACCAGGTTCTGTTACCCAGAATCCTTTGCAAAGCTCAAAAATTGGCTAAAAAAACACATGTTCCTCACATTTCTGTGGCAGAAAGTTCTGGAATCTGAGAGGAGCCACAAATTTCCTTCCACCCAGCGTTCCCCCACGTCTCCCGATAAAAATGATACCTCACTTGTGTGGGTAGGCCTAGCGCCCGCGACAGGAAACGCCCCAAAGCGCAACGTGGACACATCACAGAAAACAGACCTGTTTTTAGCAAAGTGCCTACCTGTAGATTTTGGCCTCTAGCTCAGCCGCCACCTAGGGAAACCTACCAAACCTGTGCATTTCTGAAAACTAGAGACCTAGGGGAATCCAAGGAGGGGTGACTGGCGGGGCTCGGACCAGGTTCTGTTACCCAGAATCCTTTGCAAAGCTCAAAAATTGGCTAAAAAAACACATGTTCCTCACATTTCTGTGGCAGAAAGTTCTGGAATCTGGGAGGAGCCACAAATTTCCTTCCACCCAGCGTTCCCCCAAGTCTCCCGATAAAAATGATACCTCACTTGCGTGGGTAGGCCTAGCGCCCGCGACAGGAAACGCCCCAAAGCGCAACGTGGACACCACCAAAATTTTGGAAGAAAACAGACCTGTTTTTAGCGAAGTGCCTACCTGTAGATTTTGGCCTGTAGCTCAGCCGCCACCTAGGGAAACCTACCAAACCTGTGCATTTCTGAAAACTAGAGACCTAGGGGAATCCAAGGAGGGGTGACTGGCGGGGCTCGGACCAGGTTCTGTTACCCAGAATCCTTTGCAAAGCTCAAAAATTGGCTAAAAAAACACATGTTCCTCACATTTCTGTGGCAGAAAGTTCTGGAATCTGAGAGGAGCCACAAATTTCCTTCCACCCAGCGTTCCCCCACGTCTCCCGATAAAAATGATACCTCACTTGTGTGGGTAGGCCTAGCGCCCGCGACAGGAAACGCCCCAAAGCGCAACGTGGACACATCACAGAAAACAGACCTGTTTTTAGCAAAGTGCCTACCTGTAGATTTTGGCCTCTAGCTCAGCCGCCACCTAGGGAAACCTACCAAACCTGTGCATTTCTGAAAACTAGAGACCTAGGGGAATCCAAGGAGGGGTGACTGGCGGGGCTCGGACCAGGTTCTGTTACCCAGAATCCTTTGCAAAGCTCAAAAATTGGCTAAAAAAACACATGTTCCTCACATTTCTGTGGCAGAAAGTTCTGGAATCTGGGAGGAGCCACAAATTTCCTTCCACCCAGCGTTCCCCCAAGTCTCCCGATAAAAATGATACCTCACTTGCGTGGGTAGGCCTAGCGCCCGCGACAGGAAACGCCCCAAAGCGCAACGTGGACACCACCAAAATTTTGGAAGAAAACAGACCTGTTCTTAGCGAAGTGCCTACCTGTAGATTTTGGCCTGTAGCTCAGCCGCCACCTAGGGAAACCTACCAAACCTGTGCATTTCTGAAAACTAGAGACCTAGGGGAATCCAAGGAGGGGTGACTGGCGGGGCTCGGACCAGGTTCTGTTACCCAGAATCCTTTGCAAAGCTCAAAAATTGGCTAAAAAAACACATGTTCCTCACATTTCTGTGGCAGAAAGTTCTGGAATCTGAGAGGAGCCACAAATTTCCTTCCACCCAGCGTTCCCCCACGTCTCCCGATAAAAATGATACCTCACTTGTGTGGGTAGGCCTAGCGCCCGCGACAGGAAACGCCCCAAAGCGCAACGTGGACACATCACAGAAAACAGACCTGTTTTTAGCAAAGTGCCTACCTGTAGATTTTGGCCTGTAGCTCAGCCGCCACCTAGGGAAACCTACCAAACCTGTGCATTTCTGAAAACTAGAGACATAGGGGAATCCAAGGAGGGGTGACTGGCGGGGCTCGGACCAGGTTCTGTTACCCAGAATCCTTTGCAAAGCTCAAAAATTGGCTAAAAAAACACATGTTCCTCACATTTCTGTGGCAGAAAGTTCTGGAATCTGGGAGGAGCCACAAATTTCCTTCCACCCAGCGTTCCCCCAAGTCTCCCGATAAAAATGATACCTCACTTGCGTGGGTAGGCCTAGCGCCCGCGACAGGAAACGCCCCAAAGCGCAACGTGGACACCACCAAAATTTTGGAAGAAAACAGACCTGTTTTTAGCGAAGTGCCTACCTGTAGATTTTGGCCTGTAGCTCAGCCGCCACCTAGGGAAACCTACCAAACCTGTGCATTTCTGAAAACTAGAGACCTAGGGGAATCCAAGGAGGGGTGACTGGCGGGGCTCGGACCAGGTTCTGTTACCCAGAATCCTTTGCAAAGCTCAAAAATTGGCTAAAAAAACACATGTTCCTCACATTTCTGTGGCAGAAAGTTCTGGAATCTGAGAGGAGCCACAAATTTCCTTCCACCCAGCGTTCCCCCACGTCTCCCGATAAAAATGATACCTCACTTGTGTGGGTAGGCCTAGCGCCCGCGACAGGAAACGCCCCAAAGCGCAACGTGGACACATCACAGAAAACAGACCTGTTTTTAGCAAAGTGCCTACCTGTAGATTTTGGCCTGTAGCTCAGCCGCCACCTAGGGAAACCTACCAAACCTGTGCATTTCTGAAAACTAGAGACCTAGGGGAATCCAAGGAGGGGTGACTGGCGGGGCTCGGACCAGGTTCTGTTACCCAGAATCCTTTGCAAAGCTCAAAAATTGGCTAAAAAAACACATGTTCCTCACATTTCTGTGGCAGAAAGTTCTGGAATCTGGGAGGAGCCACAAATTTCCTTCCACCCAGCGTTCCCCCAAGTCTCCCGATAAAAATGATACCTCACTTGCGTGGGTAGGCCTAGCGCCCGCGACAGGAAACGCCCCAAAGCGCAACGTGGACACCACCAAAATTTTGGAAGAAAACAGACCTGTTTTTAGCGAAGTGCCTACCTGTAGATTTTGGCCTGTAGCTCAGCCGCCACCTAGGGAAACCTACCAAACCTGTGCATTTCTGAAAACTAGAGACCTAGGGGAATCCAAGGAGGGGTGACTGGCGGGGCTCGGACCAGGTTCTGTTACCCAGAATCCTTTGCAAAGCTCAAAAATTGGCTAAAAAAACACATGTTCCTCACATTTCTGTGGCATAAAGTTCTGGAATCTGAGAGGAGCCACAAATTTGATTCCACCCAGCGTTCCCCCACGTCTCCCGATAAAAATGATACCTCACTTGTGTGGGTAGGCCTAGCGCCCGCGACAGGAAACGCCCCAAAGCGCAACGTGGACACATCACATTTTTTCATTGAAAACAGTGCCTACCTGTAGTTTTTGGCCTGTAGCTCAGCCAGCACCTAGGGAAACCTACCAAACCTGTGCATTTCTGAAAACTAGAGACCTAGGGGAATCCAAGATGGGGTGACTTGAGGGGCTCTGACCAGGTTCTGTTACCCAGAATCCTTTCCAAACCTCAAATATTGGCTAAAACAACGCATTTTTCACACATTTCGGTGACAGAAAGTTCTGGAATCTGAGTGGAGCCACAAATTTCCTTCCACCCAGCGTTCCCCCAAGTCTCCCGATAAAAATGATACCTCACTTGCGTGGGTAGGCCTAGCGCCCGCGACAGGAAACGCCCCAAAGCGCAACGTGGACACCACCAAAATTTTGGAAGAAAACAGACCTGTTTTTAGCAAAGTGCCTACCTGTAGATTTTGGCCTGTAGCTCAGCCGCCACCTAGGGAAACCTACCAAACCTGTGCATTTCTGAAAACTAGAGACCTAGGGGAATCCAAGGAGGGGTGACTGGCGGGGCTCGGACCAGGTTCTGTTACCCAGAATCCTTTGCAAAGCTCAAAAATTGGCTAAAAAAACACATGTTCCTCACATTTCTGTGGCATAAAGTTCTGGAATCTGAGAGGAGCCACAAATTTGATTCCACCCAGCGTTCCCCCACGTCTCCCGATAAAAATGATACCTCACTTGTGTGGGTAGGCCTAGCGCCCGCGACAGGAAACGCCCCAAAGCGCAACGTGGACACATCACATTTTTTCATTGAAAACAGTGCCTACCTGTAGTTTTTGGCCTGTAGCTCAGCCAGCACCTAGGGAAACCTACCAAACCTGTGCATTTCTGAAAACTAGAGACCTAGGGGAATCCAAGATGGGGTGACTTGAGGGGCTCTGACCAGGTTCTGTTACCCAGAATCCTTTCCAAACCTCAAATATTGGCTAAAACAACGCATTTTTCACACATTTCGGTGACAGAAAGTTCTGGAATCTGAGTGGAGCCACAAATTTCCTTCCACCCAGCGTTCCCCCAAGTCTCCCGATAAAAATGATACCTCAGTTGTGTGGGTGGGCCAGGTGCCTCCAACAGAATAAGGCCCAAAACTTGTAGAGATACAGGGGATAGTAATGCGAGTTTATAAGGACATATTCTTTTATACATCTTTAGACTGACTCTGCTTTGGGGACCCACATACGTGAGGTGTCATTTTATTTGGGAGACTGAGGGGAACACTGGGGAGTAGGAATTTTGTGCTGGAGTGGTGATCGTACGAAGAAAAGTCAGGAAAATATGTTTTTTTTAAGCACATTTTGAGGTTTACAGAGGAGTCTGGGTAAGAAAATGTTGGGGGATCCACGCAAGCCACTCCTCCCTAGACTCCTTGGGGTGTCTAGTTTTAAAAAATGTCTGGGTTTGGTAGGTTTCCCTAGATGAAGGCCGCACACAGGACCAAAAACATAGGTGCCCTCTCCCCCCCCAAACACAGGTAGTTTTGTAATATATCGTTTTGATGTGCCCACATACGTCCGTGATGTGCCAAACACTAAAATTTTGAAAAGAAACACACTTAGGTTATGTGAAAAAGACCCCTCACCCACCAACCAAGTTGGTGGCATGCTTCATCATCGGGGTCCCACCTGAGGCACCTAGCGTGTCATAGGTGTGCTGCGACGCCTGATTACAGCGGAGCAGGTTTGGTCATTTTTACCACACATACTGGTTGGATTTGGCACGAGGGTGAGTGATGGTTCAGTGGATCAAATTTTACTAACAAGAGCTTTCACAAAAATGAAAAGCACTGTTAGTAACTGAAAGGCAAAAAACTGAACCAATGACTCACAGCTCGTGAGCTGTAAAGCCGCGACAAGGCACCAACCGCTTTACAGTCCATTCACACAACTTTCATACATGACACACACAAGGCCATTCACACCGCCAGCCACGGGCCCAGCACATTACAACACTCACATCGACAGACAGCGCCACTCAAGGGCCCATCACTTACATACGCCCACATGCCTGATACAACAATCACACCAGCTGATGGGAGTGTGTGGACTGGTGTTTGGCTTGCAGTGTGTTGCAGTAGCCAACATCAAGTCAATATGTACAGTCTCAGCCAAGCCCCACTCCACACACAATGGCATCATATTTTTTTTTTTTTTAACAGAGGAACCCCTAACTAAGTAGAAAGAATTACAAAACAACAAACACAAAAGCTCTAACTAACAACATGACAGAAATGCTAACCATGAAACTAAACACATGAAAATACAAAACAGACATGAGTTTACACTCATGGTTGTTCCCAGAAATTCTTCTGGGTGTGGTAATTCTTAAAACAAGCACCGACACACAGCCCAGGCTTTGAAGGACAATCTGGGCAGTACATTCGAGACTCCCTCCGGATACCTCTTCGAAAACACACTCTACATTTCTTAGCTGGAAAGTCTTTTTTGGGTGTGGGAGGAATGTGCTCAGCAAAGTGGCGATCTTTCAATCTAGCCACATCCTCCACCACTGCTTCTCTAGGAACTCTGGCCTGTTCCACCACAATAAGGCTCTCTATCACTGACTCCTGAAATTTCACAAATGTCATCTTTGAGTCTGGAGACCTATCCCTAAACACAATAAAAGCATTGAAGGTTGCTAAGTGGAAGAGGTGAAGTGCTAACTTCTTATACCAAACATAAGACTTACGAATAGCAGTATAAGGTTCCAACCTCTGGTCAACTCTATCTACACCTCCCATGTGCTTATTATAATCTAAAATGCACACAGGTTTGCGCACTTCAGCAACCTGGCCCCAAACAGTCACAGGGGAAGTACTCTCATCATGGATGGTACTTAGCATGTAGACATCCCTCTTGTCTGAAAATTTCAAAGCTAGCAGCTCCTCGTTCCGCAAGGCACAGCACTGTCCCCTCTCAAGTTTTTTACAGACAAGCTCCCTTGGATAGCCTTTCCGGTTAGAACGGATTGTGCCACAAGCAACTGTGTCCACTCTAAACAATTCCTTGAACAACTGCACACCAGTGTAGAAGTTATCTACATACAAATGGTGACCTTTGTTGAACAGTCGTCTACCAAGATCCCACACTATTTTCTCAGTAACTCCAAAAGTGGGAGGACAACCAGGGGGGTCAATATTGGAATCCCTACCAGTGTACACACGGAAACTATACACATATCCTGTCCTACTTTCAGACAGCATATACAATTTAATTCCATATCGTGCCCTTTTGCTAGGAATGTACTGCCTAAAAACCAAACGACCCTTGAAGAGGACCAAAGACTCGTCCACACTTATCTCTTTGCCTGGAACATAGACCTCCGAAAACCGATCTACAAAATGATCAAGGACAGGCCTAATCTTAAAAAGACGGTCAGAATCTGGGTGATCTCGTGGCAAGGCTAATGCATTGTCAACAAAATGCAGCATCCTAAGAAGAAGCAAATACCGATTACGACTCATGGTAGCTGGAAATATAGCTGTTGCCATCAAGGGACTAGTAGACCAATAAGAAGCCAGTGACGGCTTCCTTATCAACCCCATCAAAAAAGTCAAACCCAAAAACTTTTTTAGCTCCTCCAAATTTGTGGGAATCCACTGGGCAGCTCTAGAGTGTGGCCTAAGTCTAGCAGCGTTGTCCCTCAAATGCTGCTCCGCATACAAATTAGTCTGCTCAACAATCTCTTCCAAAAACACATCATCCATGAATAACTCAAAGAAATTGATAGGCATAAAGTTCTCTGTATTGGCGTTACACCCCGGGAGACCAGTAAAGGCAGGCAACTCTGGCTGCTCCATGTTTGGGGCAACCCAGACATCAGGTCTTCTAACGGGAAACCTTTCAGCCCCAGGTTGCTGCACTATTGGCACATCAATGTCCTCCTCTAAAACAGAACCTTCATCTGCACTGAGTGTGGCTTCATCATCAGAAGATTCCCCTCCAACAGAAACATCACTGCCAGAATCTCTGACTTCCTCCTCTGCCTCAGATGCAGAGTCCGTCTCATAGTCATGATCAGACTGTGACTCAAAAAGCATACCAACCACCTGCTGAGCGGTCATCCTGCGGCTAGCCATGATCTCTCCTGCTAAAATTAACTGGACAAATTCACCACCAACAACCAGCACTGTGTAAGACAAGTAACAAAGTGTAGCTTTGTTAGTAAGAGTTACAAACTCAAAAACTATACCGCTCACTTGCCTGAAAAAGCTTGATTCACCAGCAACTACACAGCAATCACCAATGATATCCCACTAAAAAGAAAGAAAGAAAGGCAAATTAGAAATAAGACACAACAAATATCATTGTGCACAAACCTAAGGACAATTTCACACACAATCCTGCATTTAGTACACCCCCTACAAACATGTCATTCATGCATGGCAACAATACTCCTTTGGAGTAAATTGTTTTTACTTACCTAAAACATGCAACTGTGCAAACTGCAGGTCAACCACCGCCAAAACCGCAAGGAGCCACAGCAAATAAAGCAAAAGCTTTGAACTAGAACAAAAAGGAGGAAAAATTCTTTTATCACAAATGCAAAGACTTCTTCAGTTGACAAACACCCCACCATCAAACATTTTAGAAATTGGTGCCTAAGTGGATTCTGTCATAGGGGCAGATGGGCCTACTAAAAAAATAGGCCTGTCTGCCCCAAGGAAGCCAGAAAATACCTTTAGTACTGTGTCCCCATGGAGAGCGACCCTTGCCAAAGGGGACAGCCCTCAAACAAAAAAAAACAAAAAAAACACACACAACACTATCCCTGGTGCCTAAGTGGCTTCTGCCCCCTTGGGGGCAGGTGGGCCTAAGAAAATAGGCCCATCTGCCCCCAGGGGGTGTAGAAATGGCCAACAGGTCAATGCCCCCCTTGGGGGGGCGCCCCGTGACCAAGGGGACGCCCCCCCACAAAAATAAACACATAAAAAAAAATCCCTGGCGTTCTAGTGGTTTCTGCCCCCCTTGGGGGCAGATCAGCCTAAAAATAATAGGCTGATCTGTCTCCAAGGGGTGCAGAAATGGCCTGGGTACATGTGCCCCCAAAGTGGGGGGCGACCCTTGCCCAAGCCCCCCCCCCATCCACTAACACACACACACACACACACTATCCCTGGTGTCTACGTGGCTTCTGCCCCCCTTGGGGGCAGGTGGGTCTAGAAAAATAGGCCCATCTGCCCCCAGGGGGGGCAGAAATGGCCAACAGGTCAATGCCCCCCTTGGGGGGGCGCCCCGTGCCCGAGGGGACGCCCCCCCACAAAAATAAACACATAAAAAAAATCCCTGGCGTTCTAGTGGTTTCTGCCCCCCTTGGGGGCAGATCAGCCTAAAAATAATAGGCTGATCTGTCTCCAAGGGGTGCAGAAATGGCCTGGGTACATGTGCCCCCAAAGTGGGGGGCGACCCTTGCCCAAACCCCCCCCCCATCCACTAACACACACACACACACACACTATCCCTGGTGTCTACGTGGCTTCTGCCCCCCTTGGGGGCAGGTGGGTCTAGAAAAATAGGCCCATCTGCCCCCAGGGGGGGCAGAAATGGCCAACAGGTCAATGCCCCCCTTGGGGGGGCGCCCCGTGCCCGAGGGGACGCCCCCCCACAAAAATAAACACATAAAAAAAAATCCCTGGCGTTCTAGTGGTTTCTGCCCCCCTTGGGGGCAGATCAGCCTAAAAATAATAGGCTGATCTGTCTCCAAGGGGTGCAGAAATGGCCTGGGTACATGTGCCCCCAAAGTGGGGGGCGACCCTTGCCCAAGCCCCCCCCCATCCACTAACACACACACACACACACACTATCCCTGGTGTCTACGTGGCTTCTGCCCCCCTTGGGGGCAGGTGGGTCTAGAAAAATAGGCCCATCTGCCCCCAGGGGGGGCAGAAATGGCCAACAGGTCAATGCCCCCCTTGGGGGGGCGCCCCGTGCCCGAGGGGACGCCCCCCCACAAAAATAAACACATTTAAAAAAATCCCTGGCGTTCTAGTGGTTTCTGCCCCCCTTGGGGGCAGATCAGCCTAAAAATAATAGGCTGATCTGTCTCCAAGGGGTGCAGAAATGGCCTGGGTACATGTGCCCCCAAAGTGGGGGGCGACCCTTGCCCAAGCCCCCCCCCATCCACTAACACACACACACACACACACTATCCCTGGTGTCTACGTGGCTTCTGCCCCCCTTGGGGGCAGGTGGGTCTAGAAAAATAGGCCCATCTGCCCCCAGGGGGGGCAGAAATGGCCAACAGGTCAATGCCCCCCTTGGGGGGGCGCCCCGTGCCCGAGCGGACGCCCCCCCACAAAAATAAACACATAAAAAAAAATCCCTGGCGTTCTAGTGGTTTCTGCCCCCCTTGGGGGCAGATCAGCCTAAAAATAATAGGCTGATCTGTCTCCAAGGGGTGCAGAAATGGCCTGGGTACATGTGCCCCCAAAGTGGGGGGCGACCCTTGCCCAAGCCCCCCCCCATCCACTAACACACACACACACACACACACACACTATCCCTGGTGTCTACGTGGCTTCTGCCCCCCTTGGGGGCAGGTGGGTCTAGAAAAATAGGCCCATCTGCCCCCAGGGGGGGCAGAAATGGCCAACAGGTCAATGCCCCCCTTGGGGGGGCGCCCCGTGCCCAAGGGGACGCCCCCCCACAAAAATAAACACATAAAAAAAAAACCCTGGCGTTCTAGTGGTTTCTGCCCCCCTTGGGGGCATATCAGCCTAAAAATAATAGGCTGATCTGTCTCCAAGGGGTGCAGAAATGGCCTGGGTACATGTGCCCCCAAAGTGGGGGGCGACCCTTGCCCAAGCCCCCCCCCCATCCACTAACACACACACACACACACACTATCCCTGGTGTCTACGTGGCTTCTGCCCCCCTTGGGGGCAGGTGGGTCTAGAAAAATAGGCCCATCTGCCCCCAGGGGGGGCAGAAATGGCCAACAGGTCAATGCCCCCCTTGGGGGGGCGCCCCGTGCCCAAGGGGACACCCCCCCACAAAAATAAACACATAAAAAAAAATCCCTGGCGTTCTAGTGGTTTCTGCCCCCCTTGGGGGCAGATCAGCCTAAAAATAATAGGCTGATCTGTCTCCAAGGGGTGCAGAAATGGCCTGGGTACATGTGCCCCCAAAGTGGGGGGCGACCCTTGCCCAAGCCCCCCCCCATCCACTAACACACACACACACACACACTATCCCTGGTGTCTACGTGGCTTCTGCCCCCCTTGGGGGCAGGTGGGTCTAGAAAAATAGGCCCATCTGCCCCCAGGGGGGGCAGAAATGGCAAACAGGTCAATGCCCCCCTTGGGGGGGCGCCCCGTGCCCATGGGGACGCCCCCCCACAAAAATAAACACATAAAAAAACATCCCTGGCGTTCTAGTGGTTTCTGCCCCCCTTGGGGCAGATCAACCTAAAAATAATAGGCTGATCTGCCCTCAAGGGGGGCAGAAATGGCCCTAAAAGACATGCCCCCCAAAGGGGAGCGACCCTTGCCCAAGGGGGCGCCCCCCCATCCACTACACACACAATCCCTGGTGCCTAAGTAGCTTCTGCCCCCCTTGGGGGCAGATGGACCTAAAAAAAATAGGCCGATCTGCCCCCAAGGGGGGCAGAAATGGCCAACAGTTCTCTGCCCCCTTGGGGGGGGCGCCCCTTGCCCAAGGGGGCACCCCCTCCCAACATACCTGCACAGAAAATATAATTCCCTGGTGATCCAGTGGTTTCTGCCCCCCTTGGGGGCAGATCCGCCTAAAAAGTAGGCCAATCTGCCCCCAAGGGGGGCAGAAATGGCCGTAACAAATTGCCCCCACAAGGGGAGCGACCCTTGCCCAAGGGGCCGCTCCCCGCAAACAAGAAACAGTAAAGAACAAAAAAAAAAACAAATCCCTGGTGTCTAGTGGGCATTCCTGCTGCCCGATCGCAATGCGATCGGGCAGCAGGAATGCTCAAAGAGACACCGGGGGAAAGGAAAAGCCTTTCCTTTCCCCCGGTGCCTCTTTAGCCCAAACCCCCCACCCACCGGGAAGAGGAACTCACCTCTTTCCTCGTCGCCGCACAGGAAGCAAATGGCTTCCTGTGCGGCGAAATCCCCATAATGAAGTCAGCGCGCGATCGCGCGCTGACGTCATTATGGGGGGGTGGGGGGGGTCGGGGGTGGAAGGGGAAGGGCTTCCCCTTCCATCCCTGACTTTGGGGGGGTGGGGGGAAGCACACAGAGGGAGCGAGAGCGCTCCCTCTGGGCTGTGTGCCGAGGACGTAGTGGTTACGTCCTCGGCACAGCAGCACTGTGCCGCGGGACGTAACCACTACGTCCGCGGCACAGAAGGGGTTAATTTAAGACACTCCTAGAGCTGGAGTATTTTGCTCTCGGGCTCTGG
This sequence comes from Pleurodeles waltl, assembly GCF_031143425.1. Lineage (NCBI taxonomy): Eukaryota > Metazoa > Chordata > Amphibia > Caudata > Salamandridae > Pleurodeles > Pleurodeles waltl. Next base: position 176,592,956 of record NC_090441.1, on the reverse strand, counting down.
AGCAGGTGGTCCTATGGCTGCATTTTGTGCCTTAGAGAATGTAAAAAAAAAAAAAGACTTTAGACACCCCTTGTTTTGATTTCAAATGCCTTACTGACAATATGGTGATTCACCAGAGAGGGCCTGATTCACAATGAGTCCCTACAGTCATGGGGGAACCTCCGCTCGTGTAGTGTAATCTCTGCACGGCACACTGCATACAGTGCACTGTGCAGAGATTACACTATGACTGTGGAGTGTCCACCATGACTGCAGGTACTCTTTGTGATTCATGCCCTGAATCATTTCCGTTATAATAAGCGCATATGACTAATCACATTGGCTCCATTGATTTAAATGTTGATGCAAGGTTGAGTCATGTTATGTGGCTAACTTTTTTAAAAATCTGGAGATACATCCTGATTAATCCAGCAGGTCTGCTTGCGTACACTGACACCCCTTAAAATGTGTTACCTTGCCAAAATATAACCTCTGGTTATTGCTATTAAGGTAGTGAGCCCCTGAAAAAGCCAGGTGGCCTATGTTCTCTAAAATGATGTTCCCTTATATTGTGATGATGTATCTGGTATACGTGGTGAATATGGTGACTACAGGGCTTAAGACACACTTGGGATGTAATGTGATATCAGGATGTCCCCAAAGGTATTTCTCTCTACCTGATGTATATAATTGTAAATTAATGTGTAGAATTCAGTTGTGGGTTTGCAATAGAAATACTTTTCCAACTGGCCAATACTTTATTGAGTGTTGTTATTGCATGCCAGTGAACTAGAATTGGTTGCCTACACTACCCCCACTGAGTAGACCTTCGACTTTTCTGCTTTGCTATCCTGATAGGGTCCAGTTCCAGAATGGGGCCAATAATAAATCTGTTGGTGCATTTTCCAAAATTTGTAGAATGTGCAAATATTGTGGGAAAATAGTTTTTTAAAATGACTTAGTTTTAATAATGCATAGAATCGTAAGTGCAGAATTTATGAGATTGCTCCTAAAACAAAATGTTTACGTAAGTTAGAAGCCTAGATTATGCAATTAATAGTTACTCCACTTTTTCGTGTGACACACTATTAATTTTAAAATGGATGTTGTCTTTTAGAACTTGCTTCTGTTCCTTCCACCCTCTGTCCTGCTGCAAAGCCATCTTTCCTCTTGTTCAGCGGAGAATCAAGCAGATGATGTTAATGAATTAGGAATCTGTAATATCATGTTAGAAAGAATGGATGGTGAATGAGGCTACCATGATGTACACAAAGTATTGTTTTCAAGGACTTCTGCTGGAAGTTCCGCAGAAGACATGTGTGTTCTATGAGCTATCATTGAAGAAATGTTTATTTGTGTTATACATCTCTGGAGCGCAATTGCTGAGGAACCAATGAAAGATTTCTCATACCTGAAGAAAGGGTTAGTGTTTAAAATAATTGCATACATTAGTTGTTTCTGATTTCCCAAATGATCATGCTGTGCTGAATTTGCAGAATCTATTAATATAATATGTGGTTTTGCTATAAAGCCTTCCAAGTTCTTGTATTTGGTGGAGATGATAACTATTTGACCCATGCACCTTCTGTGACCTGCTTTTATCTTTTTGTCATATGCGGAGACACTATGCCATTTTCAGGTGTCCTACTGAGCTCTCAGTACTCTTCATGAGTTAGAAACTTAATATGCCTAAATAAGTTTTATGATTTTTCATTATTTTCCAGTACTTCTGCTCTTACCGTTTAAGGTCTATTTTTGCGGTTTCACTTTTGTACCAATTTGTTTGTTTTTTTTGCAATAGTAAAAATCTCTTTTTGCTAATTCTTATTCTAGAACTCAGTCCTTTATGTAGCTAAGATGTTATCCAGTTTAACTCTGCTGACATATTATTTCCCTGATGAGGAGTGCAGTCTCTAAACATTAGATGAGGATTTCTGAGGCCGAAATAATGGTGGTACATATCGGGGTGATAAATTATTGGAGTTCAGATAATTATTGGGGTTTAGCACCCACAACACATTTGCATACCTACCACTTATAAAGGACTTAAATCCTTCACAACTAAAAACCCAATTGTTTAGAGTCACTCTAATCAGTGGTATTATATCTATTTAAGGCAGAATTTTTTAAACTACATTTTAAAGTACTTTTCATGTTTTTATCACATTTGTTGACTGATTTACATCTTTTGGTGGCATGTACTCCTTAGAGTAAAACAAGACCCCTAGTTCAGCTCTCCCCAAGGCTATCCGTGTCCACACTTTCAGAAATTTAGGGCCTGATTTAGAGTTTGGCAGATGGGATGCTCTGTCACAAAGGTGACAGATATCCTGTCCACCGTATTATGATCCCGTAGGCTATTATGGGATCGTAATATGGTGGACAGGATATCTATCACGTTTGTGATGGAGTAACCCCCTCCGCCGAGTTCTAATAAGTCCCTTAGGGCCTGATTTAGAGGTTGGCGGATGGGTTACTCCGCCACAAACGTGACGAATATATCCCATCCTACATATTACGATTCCCATAGGATATAATGGGATTGTATTACAGCGGCCGGGATATCCGTCATGTTTGTGATGGAGTAAACCCTCCGCCAAAGTCTAAATCAGGCCATTCGTGTTTCCTACGCCCTGAGGTTTCAGGTCATTTCCAAGCCAATTGTTCCAGATATCACCCTACCTGTGACGTCTTCCTTTCCTCTCCTTCCTATCTATTCTTTTCCCTTCCCCATTTTGGTTCCCAAGGGTTGGCTCCCATTCTGTGCGAAACAATCTATCGGTCACTGTTGTCTAGGCTGGTGCTTCATTAATACGACTCCACCACAAGTTGCCACAAGAGGATGCCAGATTCCAACAAATGTTGTGGTTGTTGGGGCAAGGGACAGTGCCCAGAGAGAAAATGTTCAGTCGGGAGCCCCAGATTTGTTACAGAGCTGACAGTGATTGTACCTGTCTCTGTCTAGATTCCAATACCCGTTCACCTTGGTGGCACCTTCACTCTTTTCATTGGGCCTGTGTGAGACTTACCAGAACCCACCGAACTTCGTACCACTCTGAGCAGAAATACCTTCTTGTTAAAATCACTCCTAGAGAGACACTAAGTAACACATGATATTCCAAGAAGTTGTGATGTGATGCAGAAGCAAGAGGATATAAAAGCCACCAGGTCTGTATCAGGCAGCTCTTAGTCCAACAATCAACTTGGAACTCATGACATGTCTACAGTTCATGGGTTCCTAGCAGTGACACAGGTAATCTGATTTACCGTAACACTTTCCTCGACCCTGCCTCCCATTGGGATACGTTGCCCTGACATCAAGATCTCCCTTCTCCATACTGACTTCCCCTTGGTTCCTTCCTGTACTGTCTTGCATGGGTTACAAAAGAACCCTCTGGCTCCCCAGGGACTCCGTATCAACATGTGATGTCTTTGCTAGAATAGAATCTGTAAGGGCTTGGTTTAGAATGTCAGAGTCCACAGGTACACGCAGAGGAATAAAGACTTGTGATTCATACCTCCGTGTGTGGCTTAGTTATTCAGCAGGTACCAGGCTGAGGAAGACGCTCCACTTCCCTCCTTATCCTTCTCCTGGTACTCCAGTTGCTGTACCACGCAGCTACGGTTCGTGTCCTTTGGTGCCTCCAGCAAAATAATATTTTGCCATCTTGTGCTCCCTCTACCAAAAAGGCATTTTTGAGGACACTTATTGTAATCTTGAGGCCATACCTGGTGACACCATAAGACAGCTGTCTACGGTGGCTTTCGTGTAACATTGTGTCCTGTTGCCACACAGGCAGTACCTCGCTTCGTGGGTGTAGGACATTACCCTCTTTTTGGCATGGTTACCCCTACTTTTTGCCTGCTGTCAGTATTTTATGACTGTTTTCACTGGGATACTGCTAACCAGGACCCTCGTGATTGTGCTCTCTCCCTCTAAATTTGGTTTCCTAGGACTTTCCACATCTCATAATTGACATACTGGTGTCCCCTTGTAAGTCCCTAGTATATGGTACTTAGGGACCCAGGGCATTGGGCACCAGGGGTTCCCCATGGGCTGCAGCATGAATTGTGCCACCCATGGGAGCCCATGCAAAATTCTGCAGGCCTTCCATTGAAGCCTGTGTGAAAAGGTGCATGCACCCTTTCACTACAGGTCACTTCACCAGCTCACTATAAGTCACCCATATGGTAGGCCCTCCTAGCCCAGAGGGCAAGGTGCAGGTACCTGTGTGTGAAGGCACCACTGCATGAGCAGAGGTGCCTCTACAAACTCCAGCTCCATTACACTGGACGTCGTAAGTGCAGGGAAGCCATTTTACTCGTTTACTGAACACAGGTCCAGCTGAATAGCTGAATAATGGTAACTCCGAACCTGGGCATGTTTAGTATAAAACATGTCAGAATCATACCTCAATACTGTTGCCAGTATTGGTTGTATGATCCTATGCCCTCTGGGGGCTCCTTAGAGGATCACCAGCATTGCTCCTACCAGTCTTCTGGGATTTTCTAAGACAGCCCGTGCTGCTGCCACCCCTCAGACAGGTTTCTGCCCTCCTGACGCTTGACAAGCTCAGGCAGGGGAAGGCAGAACAAAGGATTTCATGTGGGAAAGGGAGGTAACACCCTATCCCTTGGAAGTAGGTGGCTTGGGAGAGGTAGCTTCCCCAAACCACTGGTATGCTTTGAAATGTACATTTGGTGCCCTCCTTGCATAAACTGGTTTGCACCAGTCCAGGGACCCCCGGACCCTGCTCTGGTGTGAAACTGGACAAAGGAAAGGAGAGTGATAACTCCCCTGTCCATCACCACCCCAGGGGTGGTGCCCAAAGCTCCTCCAGGTGGCCACTTGATTCTGGCATCTTGAATCCAAGGTGGGCAGACGCCCCTGAGAGCATCTGAGTGGCCAGTTGAGGTAGGTGACGTCACACCCCCCTCCTGATAGGTGGTGACCCTGCTAGGTGAGCAATCCCCCTTCCTTGACTATTTATGGTTTCCCTCTTGGGTGGGTCCTTGGATTCGAAATGCAAGATTCCAGCAGGACTCCTCTGCATCGTTTACTTCATCTTCTGGCCACTGGGACTGTAACTGGACCTTCCAGGAACCGACAATCTGCAACTTCAGCGATGCTCCGCTCTGCAACATTGTTTCTCTGGCTCCTTCCAGCAACTGCAACATTTCCCCAGCTGTGTATCCTCTGAGGACAGCGAGTCTTCAGCCTGCACAAGAAGTAAGAAGGAATCTCCCTTGGAGTGAAGGAGTCACTCCCCTGCATCTGCAGGCACCAACTGCAACGACGACAGGCTGCGTGGATCTTATCGCCTCCAGAAATGCCTGGATCCTGCATCACAGCTGGTGGTCAGGTGTGGTCCCCTTGGTCTTCTCTGCCAGCTCTCCAACTTGGGAGATAGAAAGCCCTTGCCTCTCCTTGCAGGACAGTACCCATTTGCACTGCAACTCTTGCAGCTACCAAGGTTTGTTTGTTCCTCTTCCTAGGGATCTTCAAACTTCATGTAGCCCCGGCCCCCAGCACTCCTTCCTGCAAAGCACAGACTCCTGCCTGCTGCTCCAGCGATGTGGGACTCCTCTTCAGGTGTGCGGAGTGGGCCTCACTGCGACTGCTGTGCCTGCTGCCAGTGTGTTGCCTGTCGGTGCTGCATCCTCTTCTTGTGACTCTCCCGACTGCTGAGGGTCAACCCGGACTCCCCTCATTAAGTTGAGTCCTGGACCTCGTTTGTCCTCTCCAGCCTTGCAAAACTTCTTCACCATCTCTTGCATTTGCCAAGGATTGTTGGTGGTTTTGCAGCACCACTAACCGACTCCATCTCGACTGCTGATGTGCGACACCACTTGCACTCTGGTGCTGCACTGCTGGCCTTCTTGGCTCACTGTCAATCTCATCCTACATCCATAGAAGGGTGGGTAGTGGCTCCTGCCCCAACTGAACACTCCAACATGAACTGGACTTGGTCCCCTTCCTTTGCAGGTCCTCTTCTGTCAGGATCTACCTTTGGGTTCTTCCAGCCTTGGTTTGGTCTTGTATAATCCTTTCCCAAATCCACCTGTTGGGTTTGGGGTAAACAAGGTACTTACTTCTGCTCTCCTGGTCGCTGGGGGTCACTCTGGTACACACCTGTTGGGGTTCCTAGTTCCTCCAGCTCCCCTCTATTGATAGCACATCGTTGGATGGGGGACTGCATTTCACATTCCACTTTCTAATATATGGTTTGGCCCTTCCCTAGGACCCTCACTGTTTACCTATACTTTTGCCAATGCTTATTGCATTCTCTGCTCTTTGCTGATTGCTGAGGTGTATATAATAGTGTGTTTACTTACCTCCGGTTGGGGGACTGCCTATTCTGTATTCTAGTATTTGTATTACCATAATAAAGTATCTTATATTTTGTAAGACTGTGTGGTTCTTTCATGTGCACGAGTGCTGGTATTGCATGGGCTTTGCATGTCTCCTAGATAAATCTTGGCTGCTCATCCACAGCTACCCCTAGAGAGCCCTGGCTTCCTAGACACTGCCTACACCTCGCTAATAGGGGATACCTGGACCTGCTATAAGGTGATGATAACACCATTGGTGCTCACCACACACCAGGCCAGCTTCCTACAGTGGGTATAAAACAGCTCCTTGCACGCTGCTTTCTCTGAAGTCATGAAGTCATTATTTCATATTTTCGTGATAGTCGATTCTACTCTGTGATAAATCTTTTGTTTACTGTGATGATATTTTCGGGGGTTTATTTAATCTCAGTGCAGTTTCCTTCTGTGGAGGAAAGTACTGTCTTTCTTGGCATGTTACCCCCAGTTTTACATGTATGTCAGTATGTTTTGCCTGTCTCACTGGGAACCTGCTAACTAGGACCCCAGTGCTCATAGTTTGTGGCCTAAATGTGTATGCCTGTGTAGTGCCTAACTGTGTCACTGAGGCTCTGCTAATAATAACCTCAGTACTCATGCTCTCTCTGCCTTTAAATTTGTCACTATAGGCTAGTGACTACAATTACCAATTCTAATTGGCACATTGGAACCCCCTTATAAGTCCCTAGCATATGGTACCTAGGTACCCAGGGCATTGGGGTTCCAAGAGAACCTTATGGGCTGCAGCATTACTTTTGCCACCTATAAGGAGCTCAGACAAAACCTTTGCAGGACTGCCACTACAGCCTGAGTAAAATAGTGTCCACACTATTTTACAGCCATTTTACACTGCACTTAAGTAACTTATAAGTCACCTATATGTCCAACAATGGATAGGTGCAAAGTTACTAAGTGTGAGGGCACCCTTCCACTAGCAGGGGTGCCCTTCACATTGTTCAGGGCCATTTTCCCCAACTTTCTGAGTGCGGGGACACCATTTTACGCATGCACGACATATAGGTCACCACCTATATGTAGATGCACAATGGTAACTCCGAATATGGCCATGTGAGGTGTCTAAGATCATGGAATTGTCCCCCCATTCCAGATGATCTGATATGGGGGGCAATCCCATGCATCCCTGGGGCTCCAGCATGGACCCCGGGTACTGCCAAACCAGCTCTCTGGGGTTTTCCCTGCAGCTACAGTTGCTGCCACCCCACAGACAGGGTTCTGCCCTCCTGGGGTCTGGGCAGCCCAGTCCCAGGAAGGCAGAACAATGTATTTCCTCTGGGAGGAAGATGTTACACCCTCTCTCTTTGGATTAGGTGTTACAGGCTTGGGAGGGGTAGCCTCCCAGGGCCTCTGGAAATGCTTTGAAGGGCACAGATGGTGCCCTGCTTGCATAAGCCAGTCTACACCGGTTTAGGGAACCCCAGTCCCTGCTCTGGTGCGAAACTGGACAAAGGAAAGGGGAGTGACCTCTCCCCTGTCTGCCCAGAGCTCCTCCAGTGTGTTTAAGACCTCTGCCATCTTGTTTTCAGAGGTGTGGGGACACTCTGGAGGCCTCTGAGTGGCCAGTGCCAACAGGTGGCATCGGAAATCCCTCCTGATAGGTGCATACCTGGGTAGGTAGCCAATCCTCTTCTCTGGGCTATTTAGGGTCTCTACTGTGGGCTTCTCTTCAGATTTCGACTTGCAAGAATCCACCAGGACTCCTCTGCACTTCTCTCTTCGACTTCTGCCAAGGATCGACCGCTGACTGCTCCAGGACTCCTGCAAAACTGCAACAAAGTAGCCAGAAGACTACCAGCGACATTGTAGCGCCTAATCCTGCCGGCTTTCTTGACTGTTTGCTGGTGGTGCATGCTCTGAGGGCTTTCTGCCTTCACCCTGCACTGGAAGTCATGAAGAAATCTCCCGTGGGTTGACGGAGTCTTCCCCCTGCTCCAGCAGGCACCAAACTACAGCCTCTCCCATACTCTGGGTCCCCTCTCATCCTGCCGAACGTGGTCCCTGGAACACAGGTAGTGGACCCAAGTGACCCTGACTGTCCAGAGGTCCAACTGTCCGAATTTGGAGGAGGTAAGTCCTTGCCTTCCCTCTCCATACAGTACCACTGTGCACCGTGTGATCTGCAGATGCAAGGGCTTCTGTGCACATTTCCAAGAAATCCTGCATGCACAGCCGACCCTAGGTCCCCAGCACTCCGTCCTGCGATGCTCAGATCCCTGAGTTGACCTCCGGTGTCGTGGGACCTCTTTGTGCAGTGTTGAGACGACCACTGTGTTCAGTCTTCTTGAACCCAGGTTCAAGGACTCCTGTGGGTGCTTCCTATTTTCCAGCGGGCTCTCTACGTTGCTGAGGGCCCCTTCTGTCTCCCCATCCTGGGGGGTGACATACTGGTCCTTCCTGAGCCCGGGCAGCACCCTTTTTCTTCAACCGCAACTCTTGCGTGTAGCAAGGCTTGTTTGCAGTACTTTGCCAAGGAAACCAACCTGCATCTGCCAGCACGTCGTGGGACATCTTCTGCACAAAGTAGAACCTCCTACCTCACTCCGTCGGTGCAGAAGCAGCATCTTCCTCCAACCGGAGGCAGCCATTTTGCACCTTCATCTGGGGTTTAGTGGGCTCCTGCCCCCTCTGGACACTTTAGCGACTCTTGGACATGGTCTCCTTCCTTTACAGGTCTTCAGGTCCAGGAATCCATTCTCAGTGCTTTTCAGTCTTGTGTGGTCCTTGCAAAATCCTTTATCACGACTTTAGTGTGTTTTGGGGGAAATAGTAGTACTTTACTCCTGCTTTCCTGGGGTGGGGTCTCCTCTATACCCTTGGTGTTTTCTGACACTCCCAGCGACCCTCTACACACTACACTTGCCTAGAGGTCCCTTTGTGGTTCGCATTCCACTTACTTAGTATATGGTTTGTGTTGCCCCTAGGCCTATTGAATTCTATTGTGTTCTACAGTGTTTGCACTATTTTCTGACTGTTTTACTTACCTGATTTGGTTATTTGTGTATATTATGTGTATGTTACTTACCTCCCAAGGGAGTATATATACTGAGATATTTTTGGCACATTGTCACTAAAATAAAGTACCTTTTATTTTTAGTAACTCTGAGTATTGTCTTCCTCCCCTATAAAAGGTAGTGACTTTTTCTACTCTTTGCATCACAGTACTTTGAGTGGTTGTTCATCGGGTTGCTTGCTCCTAGATTTCTTCCTTTGCTGGTTACCCTACCTAATTCCTCTGTGCTCCAGTAGTCCTCTACTCCCTAACTTGACTCTTCTGTTTCATTTGTCAAGATGGTGACTCCAACTCTCATCTTTCCAGCTTAATTCCAGCTCTCCGCTTGCTGTCTTCTAGGGTCAAGTCATCTCAGCTTTCTGGAGCCTTTGTGGACTGTTTTTGGAGGTTTTTGTCCATTGGACTTCTTTTCTCCTTTGGGCTCTTACTGGAAGGCACTATCTGCTAGGCACTTACCTGAGTCAGTGGCATCATTGCTTCTAGAAGAGGTCACCCTGATCTCTGCAAGTCTAAGTCTGTAAAGACTAGGCTGCTGAGGCCAAGACGTCGAGTACGAAATCAAGACTGTGACATTAGAGGGTGATGATGGGCCACTACTTTTCAGGACGGCATTATCGTTTTTCGTCGGGATGAAGAATAGCATGATACCAGGTTAAGGAGGATTCTTCAAGCATTCTCCAACAAGGGTTTGTCTACGAAGTTAAAACCATGCAAGTTTGGATAGAAAGAGTGGAATATCTGGGTCACACTATCTTGATAAAAAGGGTAAAGCCTAAGGATAATCATGACTAAACTCTATTAGGATCTCCTCAAGCCACATCCAAAGAACAGTTACTCTTCTTCTTTGGGTTAACAGAGCTTTAGTCAAAATGAGTGGAGGACTACTTTATGAAATATGAACCTTAACGAGATTTGCTTTAGAAAGTTGCAGTGCCCAAACAAGAGAGTGGATTGCGTAAACCTTCTTCAAATACTTCGAGTGGCCACTCTGCTGTTGGCGTGCCTCGTCAAAGGTTAGAAGGGCTGTAGTGAAGTTTGGGGATACCTTGAGTCAAGATTTCCATTTTCATTTTTGGTTGTTCTAGCTGTTTGCATTTTGTAACTATGGCAAATCCTTTGGGGTATGTATGAAACTTCATTTTGATTTGGGTTTGGTTGAAGTTGTATTTGTCTGTTATTTGTTAAAGAAAGGAAGGCGTGTTGCATGTCGCAACTTATGCTTATTTTATTGTATGGACTTGGAATGTTAAGGTGGCATCACCATAAGGTTCTTGGGATGCTGGGGTTCAAATATGTTCACTAGGTGAACCACTGGATGGAGAGCTGCAGCTCCTTCTACTCACGTTGTCCATCGCTTTACTCATGAATTATAGACTTACCTCTGTACGCCTCACTGATTCAGAGAGTCTCTCCTACACAAATGTAAACAAAGATAAGTGCTTAAAGGGACAGCTATAATGTGTCAACATTCTATGGCTCTGCTTCTAGGATGCCCGCCTTTGGCTGCTTTTGAACACGCCAGCTAAAGAAAACACTCCGTGCAGAGTCCTGTCTGTGTTACCCATTCCCCTTCTGAACTCCCTCCATGTAATGTAGGGTGGAGGCAAAGTCTCAGAAGCCCTGGCATCCCTTGCCAGCACATGCCAGGACCAGTGCACCTCCCGGCTCCAGCGTAACTCCTGTGACGTATCCACGTAACCTGACATCAGAAGCTGCATCAGGGGAGTATTAAATACGGTTCCTCCTGTTATTTTCCTGGTGGGCCGCAACTACATAAGTGTAGGAGGCTGGCCTGGTTTGTAGTGGGTACCAATGGTACTTGTAGGAAAGTACCATCTTGCCTGGCATGTTACCTCCATTTTTACTGTATGTATGTTTGTTTTTGCCTATGTGTCATTGGGATCCTGCTAGGCAGGACCCCAGTGCTCATAAAGTATGCCCTGTATGTGTTCCCTGTGTGGTGCATAACTGTATCACTGAGGCTCTGCTAACCAGGACCTCAGTGGTTATGCTATCTCTGCTTTTAAAATTGTCACTGCAGGCTAGTGACTAATTTTACCAATTCAGATTGGCACACTGGAACACCCTTATAATTCCCTAGTATATGGTACCTAGGTACCCAGGGTATTGGGGTTCCAGGAGATCCCTGTGGGCTACAGCATTTCTTTTGCCACCCATAGGGAGCTCAGTCAATTCTTACACAGGACTGCCACTGCAGCCTGAGTTAAATAACGTCCACGTTATTTCACAGCCATTTTACACTGCACTTAAGTAACTTATAAGTCACCATATGTCTAACCCTCACTTAGTGAAGGTTAGGTGCAAAGTTACTTAGTGTGTGGGCACCCTGGCACTAGCCAAGGTGCCCCCACATTGTTCAGGGCAAATTCCCCGGACTTTGTGAGTGCAGGGACACCATTACACGTGTGCACTACATATAGGTCAATACCTATATATAGCGTCACAATGGTAACTCTGAACACGGCCATGTAACATGTCTAGGATCATGGAATTGTCTTGGTATTGGGGGGACAATTCCATGCATCCCGGGTCTCCAGCATAGAGCCAGGGTACTGCCAAACTAACTTTCCAGGGTCTCCTCTGCATCTACCCTGCTGCCAACCCCTCAGACAGGTTTCTGCCCCCTGGGGCCTGGGCAGCCCAGTCCCAGGAAGGCAGAACAAAGGAGTTCCTCTGAGAGAGGGTGTTACACCCTCTCCCTTTGGAAATAGGTGTGAAGGGCCTGGGAGGGGTAGCCTCTCCTGGCCTCTGGAAATGCTTTGAAGGGCACAGATGGTGCCCTCCTTGCATAAGCCAGTCTACACCGGTTCAGGGATCCCCCCAGCCCTGCTCTGGCATGAAACTGGACAAAGAAAAGGGGAGTGACTCCACCACTCCTCCAGTGTGTCCCAGACCTCTGCCATCTTGAATGCAGAGGTGTGAGGGCACAATGGACAGCTATGTCTGGTACATAGCGCGCTTTATAAATTCACTGATTGATTGATTGATTATGAGTGGCCAGTGCCAGCAGGTGACGTCAGAGACCCCTCCTGATAGGTGCTTACCTTTCTCTGTAGCCAATTCTCCTCTGTGGGCTATTTAGGGTCTCTCCTGTGGGCATCTCACCAGATAACGAATGCAAGAGCTCACCAGAGTTCCTCTGCACTTCCCTCTTCGACTTCTGCCAAGGATCGACCGCTGACTGCTCCAGGATGCCTGCATAACCGCAACAAAGTAGCAAGAAGACTACCAGCAACATTGTAGCGCCTCATCCTGCTGGCTTTCTCGACTGTTTCCTGGTGGTGCATGCTCTGAGGGCTGTCTGCCTTCATCCTGCACTGGAAGCCAAGAAGAAATCTCCCGTGGGTCGACGGAATCTCCCCACCCTGCTAACGCAGGCACCAAACTTCTGCATCACCGGTCCTCTGGGTCCCCTCTCATCCTGACGAGTGTGGTCCCTGGCACACAGGAGCTGGGTCCAAGTGTCTTTGACAGTCCAGTGACCCTTCTGTCCAAGTTTGGTGGAGGTAAGTCCTTGCCTCCCTCCGCCAGACAGTAATCCTGTGTCCTGCATGAACTGCAGCTGCTCGGGCTTCTGTGCACTTTTGCAAGACTTCCTTTGTGCACAGCCTAGCCCAGGTCCCCAGCACTCTGTCCTGCATTGCCCAACTCGCTGAGTTGGACTCTGACGTCGTGGGACCCTCTTTTGTTGCTCTGAGTCGACCGTCGTCCTCAGATCTTCTAAGTGCCTGTTCAGGTTCTTCTGCGGGTGCTGCCTGCTTCTGCATGGGCTCTCTGTATTGCTGATCACCTCCTCTGTCTCCTCCTGCAACTGGCGACCTCCTGGTCCTTCCTGGGCCCTAGCAGCACCCAAAATCCTCCACCGCAACTCTTTCAACGAGCAAGGCTTGTTTGCAGTCTTTCTGCGTGGAAACAACTCTGCATCCTCCTGCACGCCGTGGGACATCTTCTGACCAAAGGAGAAGTTCCTGGCACCTTCCGTTGTTGCAGAATCTTTGGCTTCTTCCACCCGGAGGCAGCCCTTTTGCACCTTCATCCGGGGTTTAGTGGGCTCCTGCCCCCCCCCGGACACTTGTGTGACTCTTGGACTTGGTCCCCTTCCTTTACAGGTCCTCAGGTCCAGGAATCCGTATTCAGTGCTTTGCAGTCAGTTGTTGTCCTTGTAGAATCCCCTATCTCGACTTTACTTTCTTTTTGGGGCAGTAGGGTAAATTTACTCCTACTGTGGGAGGGGAGGAAGTGGAATGTTGTGTTGTCTCCATATTGATTTGGAAAATACTTTCAGTAACTTTGCACTGGGAATAGCCTCAGCCGCATGACATCCAGTGTCACTTTCATGATCTTTTGAAATACTTAAGTTATGCTCGCCAGCCTTAAAGGCATGCAGGTGAGCTGAAGCATGCCTTTTGGCTTTACAAACCCGGCCAATTGTCTGGAATCTTCCTCAAAAGCCACCTCACGATAGACACTTGTGAGATCTAATTATGAAAACGCTGCAACCCCTCCCATAGTTAATAACGTTTTGTGCATGTTGGGAAGAGGATGCCTATATACCCAACTGGCATTACTGAGGCTGTGTATCTTGAAGAAATATTACAACTCGCCAGAACGTTTAAGAGACAGAAAATGGGGGTGGCCTAAGGGGGGAGGACTTTTTAAAAATATATTTTTACTGATCTCACATTTTAATAAACAAAACATATTGTGTGTAACTTTTCTATCACGTCGACAGGCAAATGGCATTTGATCACCTGTCAATTCACCAACACACTCTATGACAATACCAGTAACTTCGGTTAATCATGGTATTTAGTTAGTGTGCCCATTGACACTTTCATGGGGATCTCTCGTCTTTTGGGTAAACCAAGTACCATGCCACATTTATTATATGCCCATGACCTCCTCTAATTTATTTCCTGTTCCAGTCAGTCTGTGTTTTTTAGGGTCGAGCCTGTGTCGCATGTGTTTCGTTTGCGAGACGCTTTAGGAGTTAGAAAAGGGCTCGGAGCCTCGTCCATGTCACATCAGTGTCTTTCATTGGTTCGTGGACTTGCCTTTCAAAATCTGCTTGCTTTCATTAATGGAAGGCACACATACGTCATGCCTTTTCCGGTGGCTAGCCCTCCTCGAGCGCAACGACCAAGTACTGAAAACATGCGAGGCTCGCTGTTTCCCGTCAGGTTTGTGGACTACTTTTTACCTTTTTTTCCGCAGTGCGATCTCGCTTGGCAGAAGTCGAACGCTTTGCATAACATCGACCCTGTTGCATAGTTAATTGTACTTTTGCCAATAGGTTTCACTGCGAGTGAACGGTAGCAGCGCGATCGCGCTGTTTTTTTCCATTTAATGTGGCAAGAAAAATCTGTTTGGGAGTTTACAACTACTAATAGCTCTAACTCTGAGAAATGCAAGACCCTATTACATTGCAAATGCTTGTTTTATCTCTTCAACCAGTATCCATTCAGCAGCATCTTTAAGCCAACTGTCTAATGTGGGCCTCTCGTCCTCAGCCAGGTGATAGCAATGTGCCTCTTTGCTAAACGTTAGGTGAACTGGACAGACCTCTACAAAGATAAAATTCTACAGGTTTTATTACCTCCTTTGTTCAATATTGTTTTTATTGAGTTTTCCTGCAGCATAAAACCCAATACATGTGATAAGTTATACTGCACAATCGTGGCTTTACCGTATTCCTCATCTAAGTCGAAGGAGTTTATCAAAGTTTTCACACTAACTCGTGGGCGAGTTCAGGTCACGTGACTGCAGCATCTTAAACATAACATATGTTGGCTCACATAGCAACGTTATAGTCCGTAGCGAGCAATCAGTACACATTTATAAAGCAGTTGTGTGAGGAGATACACGTCTCACAATTATAAACAGAAAAAGTAACAAAAACCCAAACAAAGAAACAATTACATTCACTCTACCAATCAACTTCGTAACATGTGCCAGTATCACTTTTATAATTGACAGCATCTCATAGAGCCAATGTAAAAATATCCACTGTCCCTTGCAGCGTGTCTGACAGGGCTATTTCTTGTAAATCGATGCAGTAAATTCTCTGGTTATCACTCACGTACAACCAAAGAAGTGACTGAGGGGGGGCGGGCGTGTTTCCGATTTTGCCTCCACCTCCCGCAGCGAGACTGCTTCTCCCCCCCTCCTCCACCAGACGGGTGTGATAACGCAGCAATCTCTGCCCCCGTCCATTTTAAAATGTCTTCCCACCAGGAGGTAATGCAAGGCCACCACATTCACACTGAGCATGGTGTGAAACGGCCCCAGATGTGCGAGGTGGATAGGCTGAAAGACCGCGCATTCAGCCTTGAGATGGTAGATGGCGGCATCAACTGTACTTGGCCCGTCTACTTCTTTTGACCCAGTTCATCTCAAGCGCAGCTTTAAGGCACCAGGTGTCCTTTCCAGCTTTGTGGCCTGGATACTTTACTTCTTACCTGACGTGAGCCATCAGGTCAAGGTGGCAGACCATGGCAGAGATCTGGCAGTGGTGTCCTGTTCATCAAACCAGTGAGACAGGCCCTTCAGTCATCTGAGCAAAAACTAGCCATGAGCCTAGCACTCAGGCTGCAGTCCAAGCCATGCGTCTGCAAATACTACTGAGCACTGCCTGCAAATCAATTACTCAAGCGCATACGTGTGAAGCACCCACCTTTATGTGCTATTTGTTGTTCTATTGTGCAGAGCTACGTACAGAGCTAGTAGTGTGTTTGTGCACACTACTAGTGGAGGGAAAAACCTTGTAATCAAGGGTTATTAGATTCTTAATTTCAACAAGATTAACAAATTCATTAGATTACTTCTTTATTTACTTTACACCTAGCATTCTGGTTGCATGTTGCTATAATTTAAATTTAGATGTAATCACATCCACATATTTCAGCAGACTTTATAAGCTCTTGCTTAATCCTCAGTATTCTAAATGTGGCCTTAACAATCTTAATTATTTCAGATGAGCTACGTTTCGGTGTACATCAATTAATTAATGATGTATTTTCAGAGATTTCTGTCTGAAACAGATCCACCTTAAACAACACTTTCCAGTTAAATTATTAATTATACCCCCCATACCCACAAGTACATGGACATTCCCCAATTTTTGTGGGACTGGAGTTCAAATATTAAATCTAATCTCCTCCCCACGCATTGTTTCCAGTGTTTGTAGGACTGGAGTTAGAATTGAAAACCTTGGCCCTAAATATTAGCACTTTCCCAAATGTTTTGGTCTGAAATTAGAATAATATGTGATCCCTAATATGTTCACCTTGTCTAGTGTTTGTGAGATTGAAGCCACAATGTTGAATATGACCTCTCCAAATGTATACACTTTCCCTAATGTTTGTGGGATTGGAATTAGAATATTATATGTTACCACCCCCTCTAAAAAAAAATGGCATTTTTCCCAATGTTTGTGGGCCTCAAGGCTGAAGTTAGACTATTACGTAGTAGTAGAAAACCTGAAGGCCTGCATAGGGAGGAAGGTAAAAAATACAAAAGCTAGAACACAATCTGCAAGTGTTTGGGAAAGGAGGAACTATAAAGGGAACATTAGGAAAGCAAAAAAGGTTCACCTAAATGTTGTGTGTGGTAGGGCTTTCCTGGTAATACATATGTTTTACTTACAAGCCAGACCTGATTGCATGCTCACGTGAGAGCACCACCTCTTTAGAGTAGGTATGTGTGTCATGCTTAGAGCCTAGAACGCTAATATTCTGAATGGCAATGCTCATAGTGTGTCCGCGAGATCACTGCATTATTTTCAGATATCATTTTCAGAGCTGCAAGTTGACATTAGCTGTGCCAACAATACACAAAACCAACATTTTCTGTTCTCTGAAAGGTGAAGGACTGTGTAGAAAGTTTAGAGCTTCAGGGCCACCCGGCCTAGTCTAAATGAGCCTTAGAAGGAAATACAAAAGGCAGCATCTGCCTGTCCTGCTTATGCTGCTGTAATAACTGCTGGTGTTCTGGATCGATCATTGGAGAAGCTGCCCGGGAGTTTCCCCTCTCCTTCCACAGAGAATCATTTGAGTAGAAGGTACAAAGACGACCAGGGATTTTGGTAGGCCAGACACGTGGACTCATTGCCACGGGGACATGCAGAATTGCTATCTGACTTCAGAGCTGGTTGAATCTAAGGTGTGCGGGATAACTACATGGCTTTGCATATAAATAGATAGGGATTTTGTTGGCTGAATAGTTATTATAAGGCCCTATCAGGCTGATGATACGCTTGTAGAGACTAGACTAATTTACTAGAGAAAGTAAGGATGTGACTTTTAAAACGTTCCAGGTGTTACAGGATAACTGAGGTTACAGTAATAATTACCACCCTTCTGTTACATAAGATTTATTGCGAATAGTGTATAGAAAGTGTTTCTATGGCCACAGCGGGGATACATACCCGTGCATTTATTATTACAAGCTACATATTTTGGTGCTTTTAATGGACAAAAAACATTCTGGTATGATAGCCAATATGTTCCATAGCTCACAGTTCCTGTGAAATACAAGTTTAATCACCATAGTGACAGCCCCAAACTATTCTGTAGGGTTTTAGCTTTGTCGAGGCTACCAGGACTCTGTGCCCTGAAGGACCAAATTATGCAGAAGGTCCATCACATGTATGCAGCAAAAATACAATCTTTGCTGTACATCTCTCTAGCAGTGCTATTTTCATCCATGTGAGAGAGAAACATTTTTGGTGACATCTGTACATTTCTCAACGTACGTGGCTATTTATAGTGAATCTCTGATTATGCAGTAAATGCTACAGCCACGGAATCTCCTAAATCCATTGACCCTACCCATTGTTTTATAACCATTTATTTGAGATAAGTAAACAAAAACTAACATCTAATTCCATTCAGTGCCTAGTGTAACCTTCTATCCCAAAATTAAACATAGTAATATAAAAAATTCAGAAAGGGTGGGAAAGGGAAAGAGAGAGAATGTGTGTTTGTTTGTTTTACTATCCTTGTGAGGACTTAGGTGTGATAACACAATCACGCTCTGGGGACTTGATTGCACTGTGGGCCCTGAACCCAGGTCCCCACAATGCAATGTCTTCAAAATGATAGAAAATGACTTCTGGAACATCTGTGTCAATTATTACAATTTTTTTTTTAATTGCCTTGTGGGAACCTGTGTTTCCTCAAGTGTGTATATATTTTTGCTCAGCTCTGCCCCTGTAGACAGGAGGCGGTACTGCAGTCTTAAACACACTTTGCATTTAAACACACTTTGCTTACCAGAAACAGACACTAGCACTAGAAAATGCTGACATTTCAAATAAAAAGCGACATAATCGCATGTTTTTCTAAATTTGTTTACATGAAGTATTTTATTTAGACTTTTTGCGTCTGAATGTTGTTAATGATTTTATAAATATTGCTCTTGGTCAGTTTTGAATCCCACAATGCTTCACTAATGCTATTTGCTTCTTAACTGCAATTAAAGAATGGTGGTGCACTATGCAGCGAACCAGTAAGAACTGGTTTTATCATTTTTCGCAAATAACTTAGAGGCATCAATGCTTAGTGTTACATTTTAATGCTTGTACCAGGAATTCCGAGTCTTTATGTTGCTTTGCAATTGTAATGTTAGAGTTTGCTGTGGTTAGTGGTAAAGGATGGGAAGGATAATTTTAGGGTTTAAGAATGGTAAGAGTATTTTAGGGTTTAAGGGTTGGTTGGGGTGAAGGTAAGTAAGGGTAATTTAGGGGTTTAAGGGTGAGTAGTGGTAAAGGACTGTAAGGGTAATTTTAGGGTTATGAGGTGGGTAGTGGTAAAAAGTGGTATGGGTAATTTTAGGTTTTAAGGGTGAATAGTGGTAGGACGGTTTAGAGTAAATTTAAAATGTATCTATCTTCACTAAAAAAAAACCAAAGGTTACAGGGATATAATAGTTAGGTGCTGAATTTACTTGCAAAAAAAACGTAGAAATTCAGTAGTTATAGTAACTAAATAATTCAGGCCAGTTTCTATTATTGTAAATACTTGATAAATTCATTATTTTAAATTAGAAAACACTTCTCTCGGGCACCATAATCATCGACAGCTGCAACATATCAAACAGTGACGTGTTTGAGGGCTTGGAGTAGCAGAGCATTAGGTTGCTAAAACATCGCTAAGGCAACACAGAACTCAGGATGTATGCTTCTGCATTCCTGCACAATATAGATGCAGTAAATGTGGTTCATAAAAATTCCACACCTTTCCTAATTTGTACAGTGCAGTACACATACAAAGTTGGAAGAACGTGGAGACTTTTAGACATTGCTCCACTGTTACACTTGCAGCAAGGCACCTTCATTTTTTGTCACAAATCCCTGTCTACAAATTTTAGTAGATATGGATTTGCATCAGCAGCTATTGGTGGCTGCAAGGCAAATGCCTGCGTACAAACCATGGTATGCTCCCTTGATGCAAAGTAGTGCAAAATAGATCACAGTGCTACTTTGCATTACTTTAGGTAGGGCCACTGGAATCATGCAGCAGGGGATCACCAAATTATGCAGCAGGGTTTACTAAACTATGCAGCAAGAAAAGGTAAATGATGTTGTATAATGCAGTACATATTTTTCTAGTATTACTTCATTATTTCGTAAGTGTTTCACATGGCTATCCTGCCTGGGCATGTTTTTCACCTCATTAGTACCAATTTAACAACTAAGTACAGAAATAAGCAACTAAAAGATGATCACTTACCTCTGCGCGCAAATACAGGTCTCCAAATTTTTAGCAACTTTTTATCTGTTTGAGCTAGAAACATTTTTTTGTCAACATTTGCAGATTATGAAGCAGATGTTGGATTATGTGGCAAATCTAGATTTATGCTGGAAGTGCAGTGGCTGCATAATTGCATAATTCCAGTGGCCCTGATTTAAGGTAACTTTCCAAAGCAAATCATGATTTGTTTTGAAAAGTAAATCCCACCACAACACATTGCATTGGGTTTGTGTCCTGTTTGAGATGCAAACTAGATGCAAACTGTTAGTAAAATTCGACCAAGGAGCTTAAAGGCCTGATTTTGAGTCAGGTTAGGTTTTAGCAAAAATCTGTCAATTGTTGAGGAAATTGTATGTTCTCTGATGAAGGCTTCTAGGACATTGAATCCATGGGCAAAATAACCTCTGTCGTAGGCATATTATGATGGAAGTAATCCTCCTTTTGTGAATACTTCAACAAAGGAATTAGCATTTTCTCCATAAATTACCACTGAAATCTAAATTAGCTCCTTGTGTCCTAATTTAAAGCAAGTTGATAGTAATAGAAAATCCCATAATTTCTAGAGGAAAAGCTGCACCTGAGGAGATTACCATCACTGGAATTTAGTTCAATTAATGTACATCGAAGGACATTCCACTGGTGAACTATCCTCCAGATTTAGCCATATTTCCACAAATAAGGGTATTTCCTGTAGCTCAGGTGCCTGTATTAGTTAAGTGGCAATGAGAAGTCCATAGATTTGTGGGACATGTTGCAATTCCTCAATTGGAGAATTCTCAACTGGTGGATACATCTCCCAAAAGAAATCATCTTTTGCATAATAAATATAGCAGAGGTAATTCCTCCAGAAATGAAAGTAGTACTATTTGTTCAATTAAATTGTCTGACCTCCACCAAATTCTAAATTGGGTAAAAAAAATGACCATAATCCCACACTAAGAATTGGGAAGCTGACAGGATAAACTTTGTTTTAGCAAAATGTAGATTATGCTGGCATAATTTGTGCACAATTGGTCATTTCAAATTATACTGGTCACAACTATACAATTACATCACTTCACAAAACCACACACCATTTTGTACTATTACAAGGACAAGCAACAGAACGCAGGTGGCTTGTGTTTGCGGTGCTTTTGTTTTTTTGCACTGTGTTCACACTGAAATATAGTGCAAATGACGAATTTGCATTTTGTATAAATATGTTTACATTTTGCATAAAATAAATTACGTGAATGCCACACACCTCTAATATAAAGCATGTGCCACGTTTGCACAGCATATTAAATACCATTACTCATCCATGTTTCTTTCCTTTGCGTATTTTGTTCTATAGTTTAAATGCCACAGACAATACAAACCCATGCACACAAAAGCGCTTTATGGAAAGCCCACAAGGCACTTTCAGTGAGAAAATAATTCAAAAATAATAAGCCTTTGAACAGAAGGCGTATTCCACGTGCTTACCTGGTGCCTAACTTGTACAAAAACACCTAGTACATGTTAATGGAATTTTAAATAATTACCAAAATGCCTACTAATATTTACTTTACTGGAATGTGAAATGCTTACAAAACAAACCTTTCAATGAGGGCTTTTGTGTTCGTTGGCGTTGTTTACCTGCAAGAAACTGGTCAAGCGACATTAAATATCATACAAACGAACCCCGCCCGGCTGATGCTCGGCTGCGCAGACCCAAATCTCTGCCAACTGTTCTCTGGGCAGCGAAGAAGAGGAAGTCAGGTCTTTGGGATGGGCGGCTACAGATGTGTAAAAGCCCATTTTTGCATAACAATGGGAACGATTGCTTGACGATAGACCAGTGTGGTTGGTTTCTGTCACACACTGGGGGATGGGGCGGGCTGGGACAGAAAACACCTTGCTTGAGACACCCCCAAAGCACCAGCATTGCACATGACCGGCCTGCTACTGATAGGTCGGGCAGAAGTTGGACCATTCTTGGGTGTGAAACGCTTCGGATCACAGCTGGTGACTTATAGCGTTTTAGCCCTAATAAAAGCGCTGCATCAGTTTTAATTTGATACCTATTTATATGGCACTTAACATGTAAAAGGTGAACCATTGTTTCATTCTAGCTGTCAAATAAATGTATATAAACACAGGAACACATTATAATGCTGAACACAGAATCTTGATTGAGGAATAGTTATATTCTCTCCAATATGGTCAGTACAAAAAACAACAAGTGGCCAATGCCATAGGCTCGCACATCCAATGAAATCTGTAGACAAGAGTGCTAGAAACAAAATCCTGTATCTTAGGGTGCCAGCCTGGTGCAACCACCAAGGGTGTTGAAGATGCTGACTAGAAGAGTCGGCAATAACGAATGTCAACAATAAACCAGGGCACACCACGAGTAGCTCAGCAAAGTTCGTCCAAGTGAAAAGCAACTGAAAGTCCAAAGCCACGTAGTTGGTGATGATAAAGTTTTATTCTTATCAAGGTGGAATAGATCCAATATACAGTTTACAGCCAACATGTGTTTCGTCACATTGACTTTCTCAAGGCTGTAGATTAGGTGAGCAAAGAGAAGCAACGATAAGAAAAAACAGTACTGATGATAATCAAGGGTCATTACATAGATGATAGGCTAAGAGCAGGGACAGACCACTGCAAGTGATCAAAACACCTGAAAGGGAGGATTGATGGTGCTTTTTTATAAATATATTTAAAAAGAGAGAACCGTGCCAAACCGAGTCTATAGTGAAAGTGTGAACCCATTGGCAGAAACAGGAATGTGAGAAGAGTCAATCGAGGTAATAGACGATAAAATAACCATATTGCGAATACTTCGGGAATTAACCTTATGTGAGCAATTAACGTCTTGAAAGTGAGTAGGTGATCCAAATTAAACCAAACCGAGAAGAGTAAGAAAAAAACATACCTAATGTGAATATTGTGATCATAAATTATCCAGTAGTAAGGACAAAAACGTGTTACCGCAGTTAATCTATGAATCAGTATTTAAGCCAACCAAGGCAAATAGAGTCCTCATGTGGAAAGCGATAATATCAAAGTCTCAAGGTATAACCTCGGAGGAAGATCATGGTAAGCCTGGAATGTAGAAAATTTGGAGTAAAAAAGACAAAAAATATAATGATCGAGTATAGTCTAATATATTGTACGACTAGATTCAAACAATGCTGTCATCACATTTTAAAGTACTTTGGACTTTCATTTGCTTTTCACTTGGAGGAGCTATGCTGAACGTCTCTCCAGTTTGGTGTTCATCAACAGCATAGCACAGCATTCCTCGTGGGCTGTGTGAACTTTAAGGAATGCATTTAACTTTTTCCATTTAATGGGAAACGACTTATAATTTATACCATTGGCCTCGCTAATTGTTCCTTTAAATGCTTCCTTCACTGGCATTATATGCATCATGTTTACCTAAATGAGAGGAGGAGTGAGCCGAGTTTCTGAAATCCTGTTTCTTGAAATACATTTGCTATCCTAAATAAACAGATTTTTATTTGAAAGAAGGATTGTTCTAGCTTAAGGTTCTAAAGATGAAGGATGATGGATGAACTAATGGAAGGAGTGGAAATAAGACAACATTGGAAAAACAAAACCTAAGTAACACTGTTTGAAACAGAGCAATAAGTGCCATGGAGTATTTATGCACAATCTTTTTTTCTTACCCCATTCCCATCGTGACAATGTTCAGAAACGTACTCCTGCCAAGAGTAGGAGTAAGTACATTTGTTTCCATGGTGGGACTGGCCAGAGAACACCCCAAATAATTGTTTATTTTTCTAAATAAGTTTCTATGATCATGATTTCTATTACAGACAATAAAATAAGGCATCACAAATGCATTGCAAAGTATTAAAACATCAGATGCTCCAATCTAAATTAGAACATTCGAACGTTGGCAGCTCCATTGAAAACAATGGAGTGCTGCGGGCTTTTACTGGCCGGTAAAAGCCCGCAGCGCCAACATTCCAATGTTCGCTTTGTTCACAGCAACAGCTGTGAACAAAGACTCATGGAGCCCGAGGGGATTTTAATCCCCTCGGGCTCCTTGAGCTATTTGTTTTATTTAATAGAACATTCTGCCCTGAGTGGCAGAATGTTCTAATAGCCTTCGGCTCGGGCATTTAACGTGGGAGCGGGCCTTTAATAGCCGGTAGAGCCCGCTACGGCGGGTTCTAAGGCTATACTATACCACTGTGATTTACCCAATAGGAGCAGGAGTTGAAACTACTGATCTCATCAGATGAGGTCAAAACAGCTCTGACACAGCTGCCCCTGAAGTGCTATAAGGCATTGCAGGGGCAGCTGACTCCACCTCCTTTGAAACTTTACTATGAGGGACGCACAAGAGAACAATTACCCCATCTACCAAAGAAACTGTGGTGGTTGTGCTGCCGAAGGCGGGTCGCAAGCCCTAGAATGTTGGCTCCTACCCAGTGCCGTAACAAAGGCCCCCGTAGCCCCCGCAGAGAGCTCCTGAATAAATCCAGAGGAGGGCATATACTTAGCATGCCCCCCCCCCTCAAGTTTTGTTACCTTACTGCTCCTACCGCCCACTTTCACTACTCAATCTTGATTGCAAAAGAAGCCTTTGGCTAACAGGGTGGTTCATGGTCTGCTGTTTATTTTACCTCATGATCAGAGTGGGTTTGTCACTGGCTGCAGTACCAAGCGTGACTTGGTTGTTTCATTTCATTAGCAGTGTCCCAGTTGGATCCACCAGAGTGGCATAGTCTCCATAAACATGGAGAAAACTGACACTCTTCCTGTGGTCAGTCCTAAAACACAGGGTCTTTGAGAATGATATTTTTAAATGGGCTCCTTTACTCAGCTACTGCCAGGATCCGAATAGGGAGCAAGATCTCCAGTGCTAGGCCAGTGCTATACAAGACAAGGCAGGGTTATCGCTTCTCCACGTTTCTGTTTGGGCTGACAGTGGAGCGTCTGACATGACACATCCGTAGTAGCAGAAGGATGCTAGGTGTTCATATCAGTCATCACAAACATGTCATTTCTCTATATGCAGACTATATTTTCACCAAGGACTTGCTGGACTGCTAAAAGAGCTCCAGAGGTTTAGGGCACAATCTGGCACACAGAAGAATGCAGTGAAGTTGTGTCTTTCCCACTGTCCAAGGAGGGTGCCACAATGATGCCTTTGCTTTCAATCTCAGGGCTGTTCATAGCACTCGGCACTTTAAATACCTAGTAGTCAGAATATATGCATTATAAGGTCCGAGCTAATTCGATCTTGCCACAGGCAGCATAATACTGTTGGCAACAGTACATATGTAGGAGGGTTGTTGGGACCCTTTATACTCCAGAGAGCCCATCGTGGGTGCTCCAAAGGTTTTCACAGGTAACGCAAAGACTGGACAGGTCTCCTTGGTCCAGAGCAGGGAAGGCCTTATTGAGCAATCTCATGTCTCTTCAAGAAGTGATACTTGCTACCTGCCGTACCTCCCAGGCAAATGTTGATCTATGAGGTAAATTCCAAAGCTATCACACTCACATTGTGATGTGGTGGGTCATAACCTTTGGTAGACACAATAATGCAGATGCTGTGGCTATGTAGGAGCAGCTGTCATTTCATTCACAATAGCCAAGAGGGCCACCAGATCTAAAGGTTTAACCTGACTGCAGTCTAAGTCAGAAGAGGATTTGGAGGAAGATCTTACAGACTCTAAATGGACCCGAGTCCTGCAGCAAGTATGGCTTGTATTGCTGAATACCCGCTTAAGCTTTTACAATTTAAATATGTCCACACAGTGCATTCAATGCCAGCACGCCTAAAAATCATGCTTGTGGAAACGTCCGTTGCATGTCCCTGTTGTAACCAGGAGTGTGCTGCTTTCATCTATATGGTCATGCAGAGCCTTTAGGCATTGGTGGGTTGATGTCAAAAGATGCCTTACAGACTGGAAGGGCAAATGCCATTTGGGGTCACCTGCTGGAGTTTATGCCTAGGTCAAAAGTTAATAGATCCTATAGTAAATTTACACACCTGGCTCTACCTCTCGCAGAGGGACAAATAGCCATGAAATGGAGATCTCCGGCACCTTTAGACTTTGGGATATGGACCTGTACAAATTTGTGACACCCAAAATGGATGCACATTTATGCCCACCAGGTGGCATGCTAAGACCTAGACTGACACTGGATTTGGAGCCAAATTGGTAGGACTGTTAACCCCAAGAGAGATGATAAATCACTTTGACAATGACTCATACAGACACATATGCCCATGGATGCTATTTGTACACTATGTGAAGTTTATTGCATTATTGTACAGAACCATACAGAACCTGGTATACTAATGACATAAGCATACAGATAATGTTATGTGCCAAATGTTCTGATAGTATTCTGTAATAAAATAACACTGTTGACTGGATGAGATCTGGGGGGTGGGACCCGGGTTGGGGGTTCTTTTTGTTATTGCTTGTTGCTACAAGACCAGGGATTATGGACTGTTTCATGTATACGTTGAATAGGCATGTTACACGGAAAAGCAAACCCAGTTTTGGATACATGTAATCATGCAATGCAGAATGACTAAAATACTGTATGGTTGACTATGAAATTAATGAACAACTAAAAAGAAAATACACCAACAAACCAAAGAGAGAGATTTCATCATAGTATCTGCTTTTTGACAAATGGAATTGTTCTGGAGTGCAAAGATAACTTGAGTATGATGTGATCCATTTCAGGGCAGTCAGTGCTTAATTTGTACTTGTTGTTTCCGGTGCTAAGCATCAGCACTTATTTTTGATGGCCGGTGCTTAGTCTTCTGCCTCAAGCTTTTGCTGCGAGCAAAAGACACATTTGGGAAAGATGGAGGAAGAGAAAAACAAAAAAAGCGTTGCAATGAGAGAAAGTAAGAAGCTGCAGGAGTCAGATTAAGGGGCAGGGAGTGGCTTTAAATGGATTGAAGAGGCCCGAGATGGCTTCAGGATTACCCTGACTCAGAATTCTGTGTTCGCACATTTAATTGCAGCAGCCGCTTGTTTAAGAGGAGGGCTTTGGGCACCGGCACCTTTTTATTTACAAATTAAGCACTGAGGGCAGTGCATGAGATGCCAAGATTTGTGACAATTTGCAGAAGAATATCATGGTCAATGATTTCAGTGGATGTCAACAGATCTAAAACCATTAGCACTCTGACATAGCCTCCATCTATAAAGCTTCTTAAAATTGTCTAGTGCTGGTACAATCACCAGTTCCATGTTAAATCCATGGACAGAGGTCTGATTTAGAAGCATAACAAATGCCATATTTCTATTCAAGATATTGCAGCTAAGTAAACACTATTGACCAGCCTGATCATAGCCTTCAGTATTCTTGCAAGAAACGAATATAGCGTGACTGAGAAACCCATGCCGTGAGCACCTTATCCAACCATTCTTAGTGAAGGAGATAACATCATTAATAAATGAACCCAGCAAAGATGCCCTACAACATAATTTTACTAAGAGTTTTCTGACATACTGGTCCCTCATCTACTAGCTCGGTTTGACTTCTATTGAAAGCTCATCCTCCCCTGGGTCACGCAGGAAGCACTCCTGGTTACCCTACTGGAGCCCCAAGAAACATTTGACTCTCATAGACATCTATCACCACTACACTCTGACATTAAAATACTAGCCAAGTTGCTGATTGATTAGCTACCCCCACTGCTTCCTGAAATGGCACTGCCGGATCAGGTGGGTTTATGCCTTGACACTCCACAGCTCATAATTTACACACTCTGCCTGCAGTCTTAAACCAAGTGCATCAAGCTATAGATGCAGCAGCAATTTTAGATGCCACCAAGGCATTTGATTCTGTTGTATAGTTGCACCTTTTCCCTGTACTTCAACATAGGGGTTTACTTTCACAATTTATACCAACGCAGGGGTTTACTTTCACAGTTTATAAAAAGGAACCAGCTGCATTGCATAAATCGCACTGATCGAATTCAACCAACCGGTCTTCTCATAGCCCCAATTCCAATTTTTAGAGGCATGAGGCAGGAATGCCAACTTGCTCCAAATATGTTTGTGCTGATGCTAGAGCCAAAGGCAGCTGAATTATGACAACGACGTGCAGAACATGTTCTCCGCTACACTTCACGCAGGTCACTGCTGTCCCTGTATGCAGATGATATGACACAATCTCTGCAACCTCCAGGTGAGCCTCCATCCAATCCTTATAGAGTTGGTAATATTTCATGACTCAGAATTAACTGGACTAAGTAAGTTATGTTTCCCCTTAAACCCAATACTACTGAATTTGTTCCCGAATTTCCATTGGAATGGAACATGGGCTCAGTAATTGGCTGCATGGGTCAATCAACATATTGATACTATCGTAAGAGAAAACTCTTGATTGTGCAATATACCGACTAGATGATCAAATTAATAGATGGATATGACTTCCCTTGTCCATGGCAGGAGGGATTACACTAGGAAACATGATTATGCTTCTGCAAATACTATATATTTTTCTAAATATTACCAGTCTACTGACCAGGCATTTTTTTTTCTCCATATTTTGTGATACATGAAAATTAGACTCTCATGAGCTGGTAAACTGCCTAATCTCAAATGGGAGACTATCGGCTTGATTACGACCTTGGCGGAGGGGATTTCTCAGTCACAAATGTGGCGTATTTCCCATCTGCCATATTACAAGTTCCATAAGATATAATAGAACTTTTAATATGGTGGACGAGATATCCGTCATGTTTGTGATGAAGTAATACCTTCCGCCGAGGTCGTAATCAGGTCCATTGACATTACCCTATGCTCAGGGTAGTTTTGCCGCACCTCTCTTTGAATTATATTACTTATGAATGCATGAATCAATTGCGCACTACTAGTTTCACCCTCAGCCCTAGCAACCACATTTGGCAGTGGGAACTTTATAATGCATTCCTGTTGGAAATTGTGTATTTGGTTGAGTGGAGTAATTACCCTTCTCAAACAGAAACCACAATCACTGTCAGGTCGAATTACAAAAGCCTGCAAGTTATCCTGTGCTTAACTCTATGGTAGCTTGGCACTAAAGCAGTCAGGCATAACTTAGAGAAAATGTGTTATGAATTTATGCAGCACTCAAAAACAGTAGTAATGTGAAAAAAAAATCCAGGAAAAATCCCACACTTATTCAGAAATATAGAGAAAAAGGTAATAAATAATTAGGCACCAGAGTGACAAAAATAGCACCTAAAAGATCAAAGCAACAGAACAGACATATAGTCGTGCGAGACCAGGGCAAAGTAAAAAGTTATAGCCAACCCTGGTGGAGCGCAGTTCGCATACATAAGGTCTATTGGTCCCAGTCTTGGCTTACCTTCATGATTCAAAAGGAATTTGGAAAAAAAAATGTCTTTGAGGGTAAAGTTCAGTGGGGCAAGGCAGTCTGCCGTGTCCCAGAAGGAGGCGTAGTGGTAGCCCATACAGCCGGAACACAAACTGGTGCTATTGGGCTGGGAGCATCCAACATCGATTCCTTAATTGGTGGCACTCGCCGCTACTCGCCAAGCACCAAGTTGCTAAATACTGGCACATGGGAAAGTCACACGCTATGCGGTTATCTGATCTTACCTTTTGTAATGAGCAGCTTGAGACAAATGGTTCATTACAGCCTGGAGTGTCCTGCCCCAGACATACATGGGCAGCTTTTCAAATGCATTTATTCAACTGCACTACAGATGCAGTCCACTGATTCTCAACAAGAATCCTTATTGATGGAACACCAGTAAACATCAGGAAACAAAGCTCTCTGATGCACTGAAGACATTTGAACTGACTGTCTCTTCATGCAGCGTTGAAGTGAGGGGTGCATTCTTTTAATCAATGATCCTGTTATATTTGTTTTTTACTGACAATGTGACATAACTTTCTCTCTAGTACTGCTGAATGCTTTCTATTCTACCTGCAACTGCAGTTCCTGTTATAAACTAATGAATAAAGTTCTAAAAAATAAATACAATTAAACACCAAAACGTACCCAGGAAAGGTAGTAGGGAAATGGTCCAAAGTTGTTAGGGTCATCAAAACTAAGCAAGGCTTTTTAGCAGTGACTTCACTACTGCTAATTTCCACATCATGATAGATTTTCTACCCTGTGAGTTGGTATAAATGGAAAGTTCATTTTTACAAAAATCAAATAATGATATCATGACTTTTGTTGGGTATAGGTCTTTCAGAGAGAGCCAAACGATCTGCAGGCTGTGAAGGTAGTCATCAGTTGGTATTCAGTTATGAGGTGGAAGGTTTTTTCATGAACCCCACTATTCAGGCATGGCACATCCACATAGATCTCTTAATCAATCAATCATTCAATTAACTTAGATTTGTAGAGAGTGGTTAATCACCTGTGAGGGCATTCATGCGCTATGTTCTTGCTGGATTCAGTGACAGGTCTTGAGTCCCTTTCTGAATTCCAGTAGGGAGGATGATGTGCGGAGGTGAAGGGGAAGGCCGTTCCAGATCTTGGCGGTGAGGTAGGAGAAGGATAGTCCTCCATTGTAGCTTTGGCAGATGCAGGGAGCCTGGGCGAGGGAGGTGGAGCGCAGTTGTCTGGAGGGTCGGTGGAAGTTCAGTCGATGGTTGATGTATGCTGGTCCTTGGTCATGGAGGCTGTTGTAGGCATGTGTCAGCATCTTCAATTAGTATCTTTTCTCGATAAGGAGCCAGTGGAGGTTCCTGAAGTGGGGGTGAGGTGGGTCCATTTGGGGCAGTCAAGGATAAGTCTATTAAGGAGTTGGGTGGTGATTCCTGCGTTGACCACATTGTCGTAGTCCAGCCGGCTGGTGACTAGAGGTTCAAAGATGGTTTTCCTGGTGCTGACAGGCAGCCATCTGACGATCTTTAGGAGCATGCAAAGGGTGTGGAAGCAGGCAGAGGAGACTGTGTTGATCTGGCATTTCATATTGAGCTTGCTGTCTAGGATGATGCCAAGGTTGCGAGTGTGGTCTGTCGGAGTGGGTGTGGATCCAAGTTCAGAGGGCCACCAGGTGTTTTTCCACGGTGAGGTGTGTTATGAAAAATCAGCACTTCTGTCTTGTCCGTGTTTAGCTTCAGGCAATCGGTCCTCATTCATTCGGCCACCCTTGTCATACAGTTGTGGAAGTTGGTCCTCATGGTGGAGGTGTCTTCGGGAAATGAGATTTGAACAGGGTGGGGCTGAGGGATGAACCTTGAGGGATACTACAGATAGTGCTTTTTGGTTCTGGGGTGAAGGTTGGTAGGTGGAGTCTCTAAGTTTGTCCTGTGATGAAGGATGCAATCCATTTGAGGGTGACTCCCTATATCCAATGTGGTGGAGTTTCTTGATTAGTGTGTAGTGGGATACCATGTTGAACGCTGCTGAGATCTCAAGGAGGATTAGGGCCGTTATTTCACCAAGACTGAGGATGCTTCTGATGTCATCGGTGGCAGTTATCAGGCCAGTCTGTGTGCTGTGGTTTGTGTGGGCCTGATTGGGAGGAATCCAGTAGGTTGTTTTGCTTCAGGTGTTCGGTGAGCTGGCTGTTGATGGGCTTCTTGAGGACTTTGGTAGGGAAGGGGAGCAGCAAGATGGGGTTGTAGTTCTTGAGTTCGCTGGGGTCAGTGGAGGGTTTCTTGAGGAGGGTCCTAACCTCTGCATGCTTCCATGTGTCAGAGAAGGCAGCCGTGGTGATGAATGCGTTGAGAATGGAGGTGAGTTTGCAGCTGATTTCCTTGCTCCTGAGGTTGAAGAAGCAATGGGGGCATGGGTCTGTGGGTGCTCCACAGTGGATGGAGTTCATGATGGCTGTGGTGCTCTGTGTGATGAGCTGTTCCCATGCAGTGAGCAGGTGGTTTTGGGTGGCATCCAGGTTGCAGAGCTCAGTTGGTTGGGGTTCGAAGTTACAGTAGATGGTGAATATTTTGCTGTGGAAATAGTCTGACATGGTGTCACAGAGTTCCTGAGGAGAGGAATATCGTGTTCTCTGTGGCTGATGGGCAGGAAAACTCTCTGACGATGCTAAAGAGTTTCTTGATGTGGATGGAGTTTGATTCAACAGTCTGTCAAGGTGCTTTATTTCATGTCTTCAAGGTGTGGGTGGTATTTGTTGAGGGCTGACTTGAAACTTGCTCAGTCTTTGGAATCTCTTCTGGTGTCCCATCTTCTTCGTAGTAGCTTGCAGTTGCGTTTCATTGTCCTGAGTTCTGGTGTGTACCAGAAGGCTTGTTTGGTGGATCTACAGCTCTTGGCTGCTTTGATGGGGGTGAATCTACAGCAACAGTCATTGATCCAGGCAGAGAAATTCTGGACGGCCTGTTCTAGGTTGGTTGCCGAGTTGGGTTTTTAGTTTGCACTTACAGTTCTTGACCAGAGGGCTGGGCCACGAGTCGGTTGGAGACTCCCTTTTTACTTTTTTGGGCTGCCATTTTGGGATGCTGCCATCAGTCTTGTGGGAAGGGGATGTCCCTTACCCTTTTGAAGGAAATCTGGTTCATGGACGGCAATCCCGTCTGTGCCCAGCCGCAATCAGCCCACCCTCGGCACCAGCCATGCTGCCCGATCTCCCCTAGGCCAGAGTCAGAGTTTATTCTAATCTTTGTTGGAGCTTCATTCGTTACACTCTGGCTCACATTGTTCAGGTATGTGTTCTACCCCAATTGCTTCCTTCCACCCGGACCGCACATATTGTTCCAGTGACCTGCTAGGACTGGATTAGCCATATAACTTCGCTCATCTGCCTCCCAGACCCACTATCAAGTATATCTGATAGAGACTTCTAGTTGCGAATTTCTTACCTTAGAATACCTCATCTTATATTAGTTACCCTAGAATTTCCCCTGGGTGGTGTTGGTCGACTCCGTGGGGCGTTGTGGTTGCTGTGATGACGTCAGTAGTAGTATATAGACGCCGCCTCAACACAGTGACGTCAGTTCTTTTCTTTCCGTGCCATGTGCTAATCCAGGGAGCGCAACCTAGGTCAGTTTTTGACCGACATCAACACTTTTGTTGAGTGTTTTTTTGTGAAGTTTTTGGCGCGTCAAGGATGTCTCTGAAGACAGGTTTAAAGCTTTGCAAGGACTGTAACCCCATGATGTCAGTGACAGATCTACACAGGGTCTGTTTGTGTTGCCTGGAGTACGACTACGACCTGAAGTCATGCTCCGACTGCCGGGTCATCCACTTAAAGGCATTGAGGGAGCGCTCCCTCAAGCTTAAGGTGTCTCGGCGCTCGAATCCACACTGTTCTGGTCTTGCTCGAGAGGAAGGTCTCGAGACTGCTCGGGGAGTCACCACCACTTGTCATCCTCCACGTTGGGTCACTCAGGTAGGAAGAAGTCAAAGAAGGCTAGGCATCCTTCGACTTCACCCCGTTGCTCGGCTGATGCAATGCGGAAAGAGCGTTGACGCTCAAGGCCTCCACCCTCAGAGCCTACTTCATGGTCCACTCCGGGAGCTGGAGTGACCCCTGCCCAATTGAAAGAATTCTATGAGGCCTGTCTCATTTTTGGGCATTCTGACCCCTCTTTGGCGCCTTCGGACCCTGGGGGTTCGGATAGGGGCCCTTTGAGATCAGTGCCAGCGGTTCCGGCCCCGACCACCAAGGTCCCCCGCAGATCCGCTACCGGATCCATACCAACGCTGGTTGTAACTTCGAGACCTTCCCCGGCGCCGGTTCGACTGTTGACGCTCCCAACTTCTTTTGTGCCAACGATTGACTTTGACCCGATCCTAATCCCCGATGACTCTGAGTCAGAGCGGCTTTGGCCGATGCGGACCTCGTCTTCAATGGGGTTCTTTCACCCCAGGTTGGATTCAGACCCTTATTCTTATGGGTATGAATGGGGGGAAGGATTGGAGGGGACCCTGGACCCTTATGAATACCAGGACAACTCTAATATGGACTGGGCACAGGAATTGGGTGACACCAGTGGTCGGGATACTTCTCCAGAGACTGGCATGCTTTCTCCTCCTACCGTGGCTATGGCGGAGGGAGCCCCTTATTCTGTGGTGGTCAGTAGGGAGGATGAGGTCCTTTGACTCGAGCTGCCTAATGATGAAGTCGGGTATAATCTCCTGACCGAGATACTTCAACCAGGGGCTTCCACATCTGAGCCTCTCCTTCCCTCAATGAAGCCCTCACTGATGTCCTTCTGGGTACTTGGTCCAGACCCATTACAGGGGCTCCTGTGAACAGGACGAACACTCGCCACCATTGGCCAGCCCTGAAAGACCCTAAATTCCTGTCCCAACACCCCATGCCTGATACCCTTGTTATCCAGTCATCCTCTTCATCTGGCGCATTCCCTTCCCCACCTCCAGATCAGGAATCAAAGAGATTGGAAGATGTTTTTTTTCCTCCAGTCTGGCGTTGCAGTCAGTGAACACTGCATGCCTTTTGGGCCGTTATACTCACTCCTTGTGGTATACAGTCGTACATGTCTTGCCGCAGATTCCGAAGGAGGCCCTCACTATCATCCCCCAAGCAGTTGCTGATGGGAGAGACGTGGCAAAGTTCAGTATCCAATATTGGCTGGACATGACGACTCTCTGGGTAGATCCATTGCATCGACGGTGGCCTTAAGGCGCCACACCTGGTTGAGAACATCTGGTTTCTCAGTGGATGTCCAACAGACCCTTATGGACATGCCCTTTGATGGCACCTGTCTCTTTGGAGACAAGGCAGACTTGGCGCTTGAGAGGTTCAAGGACTCCCGGGCTACGGCTCAGTCCCTCTGCCTTTTAACTGCCCTCATCCCCACCAGTCCACATTTCGCCCCATTTGTGGCCATGGAAGGGGCTCTCTGTCACGTCCCTTTCCCAGCCACAGTGCCACCCATGCTGTTCAGCCGCTGCGTGGCCAGGGATGAGGAATCCCACGGGCTTGTGGGACGGGGAGCCAGAGGTCTATCTAGTTCACCCCCGCTGCCTCCAAGCTTTCCTAGTCTGTCCACCCACTCCAGACCAGTTGGCAACAGGATTCACCATCAGCTTCCCCTTTGGGAATCCATCAACTACAGACAGGTGAGTTTTGCAGATCATTCAGAGGGGCTACTCCCTCCCCTTCAAGACTGCCCCTCTGGCCATGCCTCCATCCTACGGCCGACTACCGGAGGATCACCTGGCATTTCTCCGCGAGGAAGTCATGGCGCTCTTGAACAAGGGAGCCATAGAGACGGTCCCTGCACCAGAAGTAGGTTGTGGTTGTTATTCACACTAACTTCTGGTGCCCAAAAAGGACAAGGGCTTGCGTCCTGTCCTAGACCTTCAGGCCCTCAATCTCTTCCTCAAAAAGGAGATGTTCAAAATGCTCACCCTAGCTGAGGTCCTGTCTGCCGTGGACCCAGGAGACTGGATGGTAGCGTTAGACTTGCAGGATGCTTATTTCCATATCCCCGTCTTGCCCGCCCACAGGTGTTACCTACAACTTATGGTATGTAACGAGCACTTTCAATTTACCGCACTTCCCTTTGGCCTTACCAGCGCCTCTCAGTGTTCATGAAAGTGATGGCGGTGGTTGTAGCTAATCTGCACAGGTTGTGGGTTTAAGACTTCCCCTACCTCGACTAGTGGCTGTTGAAGGCAGACACACCCCAGAAAGTCATCTCCCACCTTCAGACTATGGCGAACCTTTTGCGTACACGGGGTTCACTATAAACATGTGGAAGTCACACCTAACTCCCTCTAAGGCGATCCCTTTCATCATAGCTGTTTTGGACACACTGCAGTTTCGGGCCTAGCCTCCCAAAAAGTGAGTCCAAGATATTCAGGCTATGATGCCGATCTTTCAGCCTCTATCCTGGTTTTGTGAGTGCTTGCTGTCCTCCTTTCCCTCCTTCTCACTACTTTGTCCTTGCACTCTGCCCAGTTTTGTGCATGCCTGCTGCTTGCCTTTCCCTTCTTCTCATTGATTTTTCCTTGCGCTCAGACCGGTTTTGTACATGCCTGCTGCCTTCCTTTTCCTCCATCTCACTGGTTTGTCCTTGCGCTCAGTCCAGTTTTGTGTATGCCTGCTGCACACCTTTCCCTCCTTCTCGTTGCTTTTTCCTTGCGCAGAGCCAAGGTGCCTGCTGCCTGCCTCTCCCATCTTCTCAGTACTTTCCCATGAGCTCAGCTCAGTTTTGTTCATGCCTGCTGCCTTCCTGTCCCCCCTCCTCAGCACTTTCTCTGGGCTCTAAGCCCCGTTTTGTGCATGCCTGCTGCCTGCCTCTCCCAGTTTCTTATTGCTTTCTGCTTGTTCTCAGCCCGGGTTTGTGTGTGCATGCTGCCCTCCTTTCCCTCTTCACCGCTTTGACCTTGCTTTCAGCCCAGGTTTGCCTGTGCCTGCTGCATGTCTTTCCCTCCTTCTCACTGCTTTTTCATTGTGCTCAGCCTAGTTTTGTCCGTGCCTGCTGCCTGCCTGAAGCAGAGTCCCAAAATGGCTGCCAACACTTCCAGGTTGAAGTATTGGCATCCAATCAGATCTCAGCACAAGATCTTCCTGGATCCGCAGCCCTAGTTATGCACATTTATTTTCCCTTTAGTATCTCGAAATCTACTGAACGGATTTACAGCAAATAGCAAAAAGGGGCATTGATGTACCAAATGTTATCCTTTTGACAAATTTAGTGTTATTCCGTCCAGCGGTTCGGGTTGGAGGCATGTCTAAAGAGTCTCCGTTTGACAGATAATTCTGAAACTTTGCATGCACAGCAAGACCATAGAGGGTACTTGTTTTTAAAAAAAATGTGAAGATTTGTCAGGCGGTTCCAAAGATATAGGCAAGTCAAGAAACACTTTTTCTATAGAAACTAGGTATATATAACTACCTACTGGAGACCGGCAATAGGTATTATACATACGTGGTGCAGGAGCGATGCAAACATTACATGTTATTTATGAAGCCACACAAGGCTACTTTGCGTATACCTGAGTGGCTCCATAAATCTGGAATAAGGCAATACAGGGCATATTGCTGCATCGTCTTACTCTGCCTTGGGAAGGCTTTCCTAGGCGATGGATGGGTGTTCCCATTTAACTCCCATGATTATTGATGCAGTCCCAGATTTATCAGAACTGGTAAGCCTGGGAATGCACCTTTTCAGGTTAGGTGTAAGGTGAAGAAAGATCTTTATTTCTCCTTCTTGCTTCCTCTCAGGTTTGTTTTTGTGCTGCCTGCAAAGCAGGCAGCCCTGCTAGGCAGCCAAAAGAGCGCTAGAGCAAGAGAAAAATACAGGAATGCACCACATTGCCATAAATAGGGCCCATTCCTGCCCTTTTCCTGTCACACCTCATTATGAGTTTGAGTTTGAGGACGCCACCGGCCATGACTATGACATCCCTCTTGAGCATATTACTATGTGCATGGGCAGTGCAGGGACCCCCGGTGTCCCTTGGCACTGGTTTTCCATGCCTGCCATGGAAAGGCTGGCAGAAATCTGAGTTGTAATAAGCCAGGCGGCACCAAGTTCAGCGCCGCCCTCACTGAGTACAACTCAAGAAGCCGTCCCCAAGTTGGGAGTCATGTTCCTGGTGGGTACGGTGGTCTTTAGGCGGTCTGCCCACTAGGGTTGTAATGTGGCAGTCAGACTGCCTGGATTGCAGTGGTCTGACCGTAACAGCATGTGTGGCGGTCCTCGAACCGCCACACTCCAAATGAGGGCTAAAGTCATAAAAAAGCCTCTATCTCTTTTGTGACTTTCCGGTCACTATCAGCACTCATATTTGGGGACTGGACCAATGTGAAGAGGAGGGGGGGACCATCATTAACCCACCCATCCTGCATTGAGGTGTATCTCTTAGTCTCCCCATCATCAGGAAAATGCATGAGTTATAGTTACTTCAGTCAACTAAAACTGGTGAATTTCAGTGTGTTTTTTAGTATGAAATGTTACGCTTAAGGGGGCGTGGCCAAGCCACTCAACATGGCGGTCGTGAGCTTTTAGAGCTCCGCGCCACATCCGATAAATCTGCCTTAATTAGAGGGGGATGGGGGGGGCAATCCACTCCCCAATAAATTGAATCTGGACCCGGGGGCTCGGGAGCTCAAGTGGGCCGTGGGCGGAGTCCCGGTAACAGGCAGCGACGAAGCAGCACCGTGACCGAGCGAGGCCAGCTGGCGTTCCGGGCCGCGAGGCATAGTGGCCGGAAGAAGGTGAGCAGCCCCTGCGGGAGAAGTGACGCCGCAGTCGTGTGGGCCGCGCCCAGGGGACTGCTATATTTCGCAGCGCGGCCTGGGGGATTGCGGCAGCTGAGCGGAGACGCGACCACCCGGGCTGCACCTAAGTACTAGGCCGAGAGCCGAAACATCCAGGAGAAGAAAAAAAAAGAGGCGGCGGCTCGGGCGCCCGAGGCCACACAAGTGATCCGGGACCCCCTGGGATCTCCCCCTTGATTTCCGGCTACATCAGAGGATCGAGCCGCAAGGTGGGACGACCCGGGGGTCAGTGAAGGAAAATAAAAGAAGAGGCCTGCAAGGGAGGAGCCGAGCCGAGGCCAAAACAGGGAGCTGAGCTGCGGGGTAGAGCAACTGAGAATGAAATAACAGCAGGAGAGACCTGGACCAAGTTGAAGACCTAGGGCCTGTTGAATTTCTCCCCCCAGTTACTCACGGGCGCGACCCTGAGAGAAGAGACAGCACCCCCCGGCGGTGATCAACAGGTGAGAACGCGGCTCACGCGGGGGCCCTACTAAGACTGGGTGCGGGACTGAGCGGTACCTGCAGACCTTTTGGGAGTCAGGGGAGCCGGATATCCTCTTCCTCCCCCGCTGACTGCAGTCAGGGAAAGGGGAGACCCTCCCCTTGATATCTGGGACCCTGAGTTGAGAGGCGCAGGAGGTGCCCTTAAACGGAGAGGAATTGGACCTCTATTGGACCTTCGGGGATACCCTAATCCATACCCATGTCGGCACTAGGCACCCCTGTTCTTCTTGGGCACAACCGGCACCGCAAAAAAAAGAAATTCAGTGACAGAGAATTAAGCACCGGAGGACCGGGCGAGGGGAGCCGTTTGGCCGGGCTGCTCGTGCTGTCGCGGGGGGACTGCCATCGACCCTCTGACAAGCGGGCCCGGCCCCCCCCAATGATCTAGGGCACCCGGACAAGCAGAAACTGCACCGAAGATTGCAAAAACACATTAGAAACTGGAGGCACACAGCACACTACATAAAAGTTGGCGCTACGTGCAGCCTTCCACTTGACTGGCTATGGAAGGAAATATACAGCGTGGAACCCAAGGTGCCTGGTGAGGGTGTGCCCTGGCGCCGAACTGCACAGTCCTAGCTGCGAGCCGCCTGCTAGTTCCCTCGCTGCTCCAACCGTGACCAGATCGAGGTACGCAACACGTGCTTTTGCCGACAAAACGGTGATTGCAGATCCGAGATTGAGAAAAGCCCCCTCAAGAAATAGAACATGGCCGGGACGGGAGGTTTACGCTCCGGCGCTGGAATTGGGAAACCACAAGACTCATCATTCCAAGACAGCCAAAAACTGGACGCAGTACTCCCTGCAGTAGAGCGCACTGGAGACTCGCTGGAACATGCCCGCACGTCGCTGGAAGCCAAGATAGACAAGGTGACAAGTGACCTTGTTCTACTCCATGCTGACCACCGCAAGTTAACCGAAAAAAACAATGAGATTGAGGCCACAGTAAACGAGCTAACACCTACGACCACCCAACTGAAAACTGGAATGGAGGATATACAAGCCAGGGTAACGGAACTAGAGCGCCAGGTCGAAGACGCAGAGGGCCGATCCAGAAGAAACAACATTTGCGTAGTGAACTTACCGGAAGGCACCGAAAATCGAGATCCGGTGGCCTACTCGGAGAACTGGTTGCGGGGGCTGGTACCTGAGGGCGAGCTTACCCCCTTCTTCTCTGTGGAGCGAGCACACCCTATACCGACACGGCCGAGACCACCGGGCAGTGCCCCGCGCCCATTCATCATCCGGCTTCTCCACTGCGCAGATAGAGACATTATATTACGAACAATGAGGGCCGGCCCACCTCCCCAGGTGGACAACGCACAGCTCTTGCTATTCCCAGATTACACTCTAACAGTACAAAGATACAGAGCCTCCTATTTGTCCCTGAAGCGTAAGCTACGATCCCTAGGCTTAACTTACTCTTTGCTATTTCCCGCCAGACTACGAGTTGTGGTGAAAGACAAAACACATTTCTTCCGCACCCCTGAAGCGGCATGGAAATGGCTTGAATCGTCGGGACTATCCTCTGGAGGCGCACCTGAACGAACTGGACCGTCGCCCCGGCCCAGGCGCAGTCGAACCAGGCGAGACCGAAAAAGAAACGCAGTTCCCACTGGACCAACGAAATGTGCTCCAGACCTGGAACAGCTAATCCAGGAGAGAAGACAGGCGATACACACTGCTGCGATGATAAGTGCATCACCCCTGCCCTCAGGATCGGACACGGAACTATCCCAACCAGCCAGTGACCGCCCACTCACGCTGGACCGCCTATCGGAGTCAGACCTCACTGGAGGACCCCCTGTGACACCGGCCACTGCAGACAAACTCTTTTAAGGAACTCTTAAACAATACTGAGAGTTCACACACAGCGAGAACTGCCCACCTAATGATATCTACTTGGATGAGACTTAGGAGATGAGCAGGCCATGGCTCTGAAAGCAGAGTACACTATTTGACCCATAAGCAACTATATGCACATCAGACTCCCTGACACCTCGCCCTGAGCATTGCACTCCCTTGAGACAAGGAGATGTGGGGCCTCCCCCTATGTTCCCCTCTATTCTTTCGGGTATCTGTCACAACCGGATAAGCGGCCCTTTGCTGACTCACTCCCTTCGGTAAATGCGGCCTCCCCCCAAGCTCCTATCAGTGGAGACACACAATGTATGGACGTGTGAAAACACTTTGTTGGTTTTGTTGTTATGTTTGGGCGATGACCTGTTGTTTGTCTGCTCTGATGGCATTTGTTAAGTTTTACTGTTGCCGGTCGACACTTACAGAATCCTTAGTTCCCAGTTGGGAAATGTGGGGAAATAAAGACGTGATACTACACAAGGGGGCGGGAAGGGGAGACACGAAAAGGAACCCAATGCCTATAAGATGGACACATACACAGCAATCACCTGGAATGTAAGAGGCATTCACACACCCAAGCGGCGATATGCTATGTACTCCTACCTCAAACGTCACTCAGTCCACATAGCGATCTTACAGGAGACACACCTAGCGAACCCCGAGATTCCCCGATTGCGCCAGCGCTGGAGGGGGCAACTATATGCGACAGGGCACTCGCATCTGCCAAGAGTGCACTTATTTGGATTAGGGCTGGCACTCCCTTTGTAGCGGAGGATCAGATCGTGGACCCACAGGGTAGATTTGTACTAGTCAAGAGAAGACTTGCGGGACACACGGTTGTACTAGGCTCCATATATGCCCCAAACACAGACAAACTGCCTTCCTACATAAACTATCCCACCAATTGGCGGTCTGGAGTGGCCTTCCGTGGCTCCTGGGAGGGGACTACAACAGTGTGCTCAATGTGGAATTAGACTGCTCCTTTCCCCCGCTGCCCACGTCACCAGTGGTAGCTGCCTCGCAGGGTCTGGTTGACTGGACCCAACAATGGCAATTAGTAGACGTATGGAAACAACGACACAGGGCGGACAGGACTTACTCCTTCTACTCAGCCCCGCACTCCCTACACGTGCGTGTAGACAGAATACTCTGCAACATGAGTTTTGCCCCGGTGGTGGTGAACTCGGAATATCTGGGGTGCACACACTCCGACCACAACCCCCTAATTGCACGCCTATGCTGGGGATCCCCTCATCCAGCCATTCCTACAAGGAGACTGAGACTGGAACTACTGGAAGACGCTGCTTTTAGAGCGTCACTAAGCGCCGTAATCCCAGAATTCTTTGAACAAAACGATGGCGCGGTCTCATCGGGTTTAATAGAGTGGGATGCATTCAAAGTCTTCATGCGTGGGCACTGTTTGGGAGCTCAGTGTAACCTGCGCCGCTTCGTTGAACGTGAACTGACCCGAGTGGAGCAGGTCCTGTTACAGTCAGAGAGGGAAGCAGCCAATAATCAAACTGATGACTTGAGATTACCGGCAGTACGTGCCGAACACTTGTCATTATTGGAGTGTTTGCGATGTCTAAGTTACACTGCACACTCTGCGAGAACCCATGCATCAGCCGACAAAGCAGGCAAGCTTTTGGCCTGGTTGATCAGACAAGACTGTGAAAGGAAACCAATAGTGGAAATTCGCTCACAGACCGGGGAACTACTATATGCACCCGGGGAGATACAAGCCGAATTTACAAGACATTACAAAGCACTCTATGCCTCGAGGGCACCTCCTGGAGGCGACACCAGCGCAGAATTTCTAGCAGGAGTGGAGCTCCCTCAATTAGAAAACGATCAGTCTGAGGCACTTGAAACTCCCCTCGACCTGGAAGAGATTAGATCTAGTATCCGTGAACTTGCGTCTGGCAAAACACCAGGCCCAGACGGGATCCCGGTCGACTTTTATAAGGCCTTTGCGCTACAGCTGGCACCCAAACTGCTCCGTGTATATGAAGCGGTAGAACAGGAGGGCCATTTGTCGACCACTCAGAGAGAGGCGCTGCTGGTCTCCCTTCCCAAGCCCGGGAAGGACCCAGTGGACTTGGGGTCGTATAGACCATTGGCGATGCTGAACACTGACTATAAAATTTGAGCCAAACTGCTGGCGACGCGCCTGGCACCGACAGTGCCGGGTCTGATACACCCGGACCAAAATGGATTTGTCCCAGCCAGAGACACCTCCCACAACATCAGAAGGGTATTCAGAGTCATTCAATATGCGAAACGAGACTGGCCGCGATCGGGCTGCCTCGTCCTAGACCTGGAGAAGGCTTTCGACTCCCTAGAGTGGCCCTACTTGTTCAAAGTGCTGCGGCAGTTCGGCATAGGACCATCTTTTACCCGTTTAATTAAATTACTATACACCAGACCACTGGTCCGAGTGAGATTGGGACCCGAGATATCGGAGCCAATCCAGGTGCGCAGGGGTACGAGACAGGGCTGCCCTCTTTCACCACTTCTTTTCACATTCGCTATGGAACCCTTAGCAGCGGCCCTGCGTAAGGAGGGGAGTAACTTGGGAATCCCATTAGGGGATGGCATCGACATAGTGTCGCTATACGCCGACGACCTTCTCCTATACTTCCGAGATATCACCCGGATCCCCCCCCCCCCGAAGCCGGCTTGCTCCTACAACAATTCATGTCAATATCTGGCCTTAGAATAAATTGGGCCAAATCCTGCCTCTTTCCCTTTGACCCGGGACTCACGGACCCAGGACTTATATTAGCCGAGAACCCTGTCC
Organism: Pleurodeles waltl; assembly: GCF_031143425.1. Classification (NCBI taxonomy): domain Eukaryota; kingdom Metazoa; phylum Chordata; class Amphibia; order Caudata; family Salamandridae; genus Pleurodeles; species Pleurodeles waltl. The sequence goes on along the minus strand of NC_090441.1, from coordinate 176,549,496 downwards.
CATGGCAACCTCATACGTTTAGATACCTGGGTATTCGTATCTACCACAGCGAGGAAGATATATTCGATGGTAACCTTGCGAGGGCGGCGTCCTCGGGCCAAGTCCAAAATTATATTTTGGAGGACACTACCGCTGTCGGTAGCAGGAAGGATATCACTTCTGAAAATGGTAGTTTTGCCCCGATTCTTGTACTTTTTCTCTAACCTCCCACACTATGTTCCTTCCGGCTTCTTCAGAGCCCTGGAAACGGGACTGAGAGAATTTATTTGGAGTGGCGGCCGTTGTAGAGTTGCTCTTAAAAAACGGTACCTACCGCTAGATAAGGGTGGACTAGCAGTCCCTAACCTGGAACACTATTACCTAGCGGCTCAACTTCAGTGGATATCCAGATGGCTAGCCGATGCTCAACACGCAAACACAGCTTCAGAAAGTGGGCCATGGTCACTCCAATAGATACAACACCTATTCCACCCACTCACACAAGCGCAGACCCCACGTCAAGTGGCCCACAGATGCTTCTGCCGATCGCTATGCCTCACAAACTCAATAATTCCTTTTGCACCAGCCCTAGCACTATTAGGCACACCAAGAGGCCCCAAAGTCACCTCAGAATCTGAACTACGCACATGGCACGAAATAGAATTATACACACTGGGAGATCTCTATGAAGAAGCCCAGCTGCTTCCATTTGCCAGACTTCGGGATTGCCACCCAGCCAGTTCTTATTCCATTGCACCTTGGTGAAGGCACTAAGGTCTAGATGGGGAGACATCTCAGTGGTCCCCCCTACTCACTTACTGATTCAGTATTTGCAGGTGGTGGGTCGCGGGCGCCACCTGATCAGCTGGCTGGCAGACGCTTTGAGAACCCAGACTGCCCTTGAAAGCGAAACGTTACGCATGGCTTGGGAGGCAGACACTGGCGATTCGATAACTGTGGCAAGATGGAGATCAGTCCTATCGGGCCACCTCAATGTGCCTCACAACTCTTGATTTCGCCTAATCCAATACTACATAGTGCAAAGAGCCTACCTCACCCAAGCCTGCGTGAACAGATGTTTCAATTGCAGAGACGCGGCTTGTCCCCGATGCCGTGATATCGGAGTAGACTTGTTGCATATGCTGTGGTCCTGTCCTGACTTGGACTCATACTGGAGGGTGGTAATTGCTGACTTGTCTGACTGTATAGCGCAGCGAATACCCTTCACATGGGAAGCATGCATTCTAGGGCTATTCCCCAGAAGTAAGCAACGCAGAGCGGAGGTACGCTTCACAGATTTAGGACTCATAGTGGCAAAGCGATTAGTGACCCGTAGGTGGAAATCACCGAATCCGCAACCGGTACAGGCCTGGAGGTGCTCTCTGGAGGTATGGGCGGGAACTGAGGGAACGGCGCTTGCACTGGAAGAAGTCCTGAGGTTGAGACAGTTTCCACTGTCCGCCACATGGGAGGGTATACTGCTGCGACTGCGTAACTCAGGCGTACACCCAACAGAGGAGTGAATAGAATAATACAAACGGATATCCACATACGAGAAAATGCACCACACGGGGAACTGAACGTGAATAGTAGCGAGATACGCTCCGATACCGGGTAGCAAAGAGATAGTATCCACCTTTACCTTGCACCCGGCCCAGCCCCTCTGTCAGCAAATAGATTTGTTACAATGAGATCCCCACCCTGACTGGACAATATTTACATGTGTGAAACTTGTGCAAGTGTCTGTTAACGGCAATGTTATTGTTACTTTCGTTTTTTCTTTATTCTTTTTCCATTTAAAAGTTAATGCATATAAACTTCATAATCTCTGTCTCCTTACTAGTATCTTCTCAATTGAACATCAGATTGGGAAATAATGTTAAACCAACTGGTGCTGTCAATGACGCACTAGCAGATGGACATTAGATACATCGCTGACTTTCCAAACTGCAGCTACGCAACGAGCCAGCAGCAATAAAGCGCACCAAACAGTAGAAACAACACTGTGAGATGATTAAAGTCAGCACAATGCTCAAATTGAACAGTTAAATAACTCTAAGTATATGTTGTGTAATATGCTGTAGCAATGCGACTCTTCTGTATTAATTAATGTGTGATGGTATATACATAGCACACCATACTATACCAAAATGTAACAATTATCAAAACATGACGTAATGTACTAATAAATTACCAATAAACAGATTTATGAAAAAAAAAAAATGAAATGTTACGTTCAAACTGACATTCTCCAATAAGTGTAATGTCACTTTAACCTTTGTTTTTTCACTGTTTGTATACAAAAATGGAAGTAATGTAGTTTGCAAGTTTTAAGTGGAGAGCATCTCCTTTATACTTAACAGTGTACAACACTACGGACACTTTAAAATACCTCACTTCAAATATCTGTTTATCTTGCAGAGATTGTAAGGATAGGTTTGGCACAGTGCCATCCATACTGAGCTAGCAAACTTAGAAAGCCTTTTGCCAACTTTCAGCAAACCTTTTAGGCACAGGATTAGCCAGACTTTAAGTGGCTCATGGATGGGGGCCACAAGGTCCTCCCCCCATTTTCTAGTGAACGCCGGGCCCCTGGAGAATAGAGTCCCCAGGACCTTAAGTGCCTCAGAGTGAGGAGCCACTGACCAGCCTCCCTTTTTTCAAAGCATTGGCCCTAGGTGACGGGCTCTAGGGCTGTGACTGGCTCGGGCCTCTGCTTCATTGCTGCTCAGCCCTGGGTGATGGGGTCTCTGAGGCCTTTTGAGACTCAGGGAGGGAGGCTACATGCCCCTCCCCCTTTTTTATGTGTTGGCACCTAGCGATTGGGTCCCCAGGGCCCAAAATGGGCTCAGGGAGTGGGTCTTCTTAATGTCCCCCAAATAATTGAAAAAAAATGTCAGGCAGGCATTTGCCAATCTCAAAGGGTCCCTGCACTCCAGCAGAAGAGCATATATATTAAAAAAGATAACTTAAACTCTTCTGGGTGCCACAGAGACCCAGCTCCATCGTTTTGCTCTCCCCTGGCACTGTGTTACCTGCCCAGTAAAGGGCAGGCAGGGAATTACATTTATATTCCCTGTGTGCACTCTCTCAGGCAAAACACAGCAGTGTCTGAGGAGATGGGATCCCTGGAGCCAGTCTGCAGCTCAGAGAAGGGGGCTGGCACAACCCTCCCCAAAAAAACACTGGCCCAAAGAGATGGGGTCCCTGGGCCTCCCTGAAGCTCAGAGAAGGAACCACATGTCCCTTCCCACTAAAAAACATAATCAGCCCTGGGGGATGGTGTCCCCCAACCTTACAGAAGCTCATGGAGGGGGATGCATTCCTCTTCCCTATAATAAATGAATCAGCCCTGGTAGATGGGGTCTCATGGCCTTATAGTGGCCGAAGGAAAAGGGCTGCATGTCCCCCTCCCACAAAAAATATCTGTTACCCTCCCTTCTCCCCCCCCATGGATCTGCAGTACTGCTAAAAAAAATGTTTTTGACTGAGAGAGATGTTTCTTCTGGAATGCCGCCACCAGGTAAAGGAGTGATACCCTGATCCTCCATATATTTTTTCTCTTTTTACCAGGACAGGGAACTGAGCCCACCAGTCCTAAAATGGCTGCCACTAAATCTTTGTTAGGTGACAGTCAATCAGATCTTAATTTAAGATCCTTTGGGGCTGTGGACCCTCTGTGGTATGAAATATCTATAATGTTTAAATCTTAAATTCTCAAGAAGTTAGAAAAACAATAATTAAGCATGTTTTTTAAATGCATACAATTTTAAATGTAAACACTACTAAAACTAAAAGTTAACAAAGATATATCCTATAGATGTATGTAAAAGAAATACTGAAACAATATTTACACATTAAACAAAATTAAATTCATAATATTGGCAGTAACGAAAAAATTTAAAAAACAAGATATTAACAAAAACAAACCGTACAATGAGTTACATAAACTAACATAAATTCTAAATTCAAATAAAAAATATACATTTTTAGAACAATAAACTAAACATAAAGTGACGAAAAATGTAAAAAAAATAAAAAATACACCAGTAATTCAAAGACAGCAAAAACAAATTATGTAACTACAATTTAAAAAAAAAAGGAGGAAAAAGTGTTACACTTGGAAGAGGTTACTATTCTCACTCCAATGTAAACAAAGTGAGGTAAAGTGTTGAACTTTAAAGGTGTTAGACTTACTATTTCCAATCCAATTTAAGCAACAATAAGGAAAGCACTGGACTTGGAGGGGCTAGATTTTCTATCTCCACTCCATTCTAAGCAACATTAGAGAAAGTGTAGTACTTCAAAAAAAGATACATATGCCATTCTAACCGTCATTATTAATTATTTAATTAATTACCAACATTAATTTAAATAAAACATCTGTAAACTAAAGACATTTACACTATATACATGTAATGAAAGTGTACATTTTTGTATAAAAATCCCAAATGAAATAAATATTTAAAAACACGAAACAAGAATTTACCTAATAATCAAGTAAAAAATAGATAATTATCAATTGAATATTTACAAATACGTAGCTACTATATTATTAATTATACTATGAAAAAGATAGATTTAAAATCACAAATTAAACTAAAATAAATGAAATAAATGAAATAGCAAATGCACAATTAAATACATTTAAATATTAACCAATTAAATATTTAGTGTAAATATTTAATGTACCTTAACATTAAAAAAAATATTTGTAATTGAATTACTTCTCCACCCAATTAACATACAAAACCAACCTGCTACTATATTATAATCTAAAATTACACATTTAAAATTACAATCTATATATAGTAAAAACAATTATACTACTGTTACCAATATATATATGTATATATATCGGAATCAATATTGGTTTTCATTCACCATAGTTGGCGTGTGCCCATTTTGAGAATGTCCCCTTTCCTATAACAAATATAGTTGCACAACTGTCAGTGATTTTCTTTACTTTGACACAAAAGGATCACAAGCCCAAATAAAACGTGGTGTTTAATACTCTATGTAAATTATTCCCACTTTTGAAAACATGCTTTTCAACTTTGTGATTGACTCCTATGTTTATCAGGGGTACGTTTTAAGCGTTCTTTTCCCACAAAAATGGCTGGTGAATGACTATCAAATTGCCTTCTCTGTTCCTGAACGAAGGATTCACCAGCATCTTCGAGGAAGCCTAGTTGCATCCCCCACATACACCGACATTCTGATGTTTTTATTCCCATGAAAAAGACAGCTAAATGTTAGCAAATTTAAGTTTTTCTACTCTGAGTGTGTGAGGCAGGCGTATATAATTTGGCCTTCAAATAACAAGGCCTTCAGTACTTTCAAAAACTCGAAGTTAACCTGGCCACTTCTGAATGTGTCTTTTGCTATGAAGAAGGCAGTTGTGCCACTACCAAACTATCTTTTTCTTGTGTAAAAAAACAAACCTTGTTTAAGAGGTCCTATTTTACATCTCTAATATAAAATGTGGGTTCTCAAATGGAGTTTTTCATCTTTATAAAAGTCTCCCATGTTTCACATGGGCACATCTTGAGAATGTATTTTCCCCTGTAAAGGTGGTTGTACCACTGCCAATGTGATTTTTGTTGTACTCTTGCCCAAAGTCTTGACCCATTTGGAAATCCAGCTATATGTACCACATACATAATTTGTGATCCAAAACAAGGCAACTGTTTTAACTTTGTTAAGCAAGTTTTATGTATCTAAATACAGGTATTTATGGAGTATGAGCCTAGGTGAGTATGAAGACAGCCCAAGGAGCAGGTAGAAGAAATATTCCATGAGTAGGGAGAGCTTTGTGAGGAGAGGCCCAGTACATTCTTGAATTCTAGAGACAAAAATAAAAAAGATATGCCAGTGCTCACATCTATTTCTCCAATGTAATCATTCAAAAGGGTAAGAAAGAATCAGCATGGGAAATTTGCCAGAAATAGTTTTATCTTCCTTATGAAGACTAGTTCATAAAGTGGTGGCTAGAAAACAGAATGATATTTGGATTTTTAAAGACGAGTGGGCCTTCCTGGATGAGCACAGTTTAAATCAGTTAATGTTGCATTTGAAGTGGGAATTTTTAGATTAATTTGATAATCCCAGTCTCTCTCATGTGAGGGCTTGAATACCAACATTATCACCCTCCCCTCATCTGTGTATTAATAAAAATGACATTCATACCTGGGGGTATCTTGGTGTTGAATAACCGATGGTTACTGTCACTTAAGTCAGTTTTACTCATTTTATAAGCCTTGGAAGGATGAAAGGCTGAGTGGTAGCAGCAGGATTCAAACATGTGAGTGGTATGTCAAACACACATCCCTCAATCCCTCAAGTGGATTCATTAGTTTAATAAGCCACCAGACTAACACTATCTGTTTTGGGTCTTCAGTATAATTATCATTGCACACATCACTGTGGAGACTTGAATATGATTATAATCACACACTGTCACTGTGGGGCCCTGACACACACTACCTCTTTGGGGACCCGGGCATCCCTATAATCACACACTATGTCAGTGAGGACGTGGGCATCAATATAACCAATATCACTTTAGCTTTTCTCTGAATTGAACATAACTATCATCACACATTATCTCTTTGGAGCACCAGGGTAACACTATAATGACACGTCATCTATGTGGAGACCTGGACATCGATATGACCACAAGCTATCTTTACGGGGACTTGGCCATCAAAGTAATCTATCACATACTCTCTTTGCAGGGAATTGAACATGAGTATCCTCACACGCTATCTCTCTAGGACCAGGGACTATCTATAATCGCACACTATCTCAGTGGGGACAAGGGCATCAATATAATCAAGCATTAATTTTGTGGAGACTTGAACATTACTATCATCACATACTATCTCTGCAAAGACATCAAAATGTCTATCATACAAGACTGCCCCAACAGGGACTTGAACTTGACAGTCCTCAGAAACATTCTCTACAGGTCCATAATCACTATATGGGACTCCCTATTATCAGTCACTATCTACTTGGGGATCTGTGTCGATAATCACACAATATCTCTGCAGGACTTGACCATGACTATAATCACACATCTATGCAGGCGTCTGGGCATCACTGTTATCAGATAGCATTTCTATACGGACATAAGCATGATTAATAGAATACACCATGTCTCCTGAAACTTTCACATTTGTATCATAACGCTCTTTATTGAAGGATTTGAATATGACTTTGATCACGCACTATCTCTTAGGGGACTTGAACATGAATATAATCGCACACTATCTCTAAACACTAGGGGTTTATTTACAAGCCCCGTGCACCACTGAAGCGCCACTTTTTTTGATGCTCTTGTGACGCACAGTGCAGACCCATATCTACAAAGCCACATAAAGCCACTGTGCCGGACTTTTCATGGCCTTGTATATATGGTGTAAGGCAACACAGTGTAACTCGCTGTGTTGCCTCAAACTGTGTCAGGTAGGCATGCCATGAGAATTGCTGTGGATGTTCCCACTCAAAACACTGACACTGACCCAGATTTACAACATAGCGTAAATCTGGGTAGGTGCCAAAAATCTACACCTCCACAGGAGAGGCGTAATGAGGAGAAATGTTTAAATTTGTTCTTGTTTTTGCCTCTTTTTCACGTGTGCTGCATGCTGCAGAACGTGGAAAACAGCTCTAGTGCTTGTTTTGTGCGGGAAGGAGTCCCTTCCTGCACCAAAAACAATCATGGCAACAACTCAGACACCCTGCTTTGGCGCTCAGATGCAATTTGTGCACGGGCACTGTGTGAAAGGGCAGGAATGCACCGTATCTTGTAGATATGGTGCATTCCTGCCCCTTCAAATTGGCGTAGGGCAGCAAAGCAAAATGACTTGCTGCGCTGGCTACCCCAATTCTATTGCAGATAAGGCCCAAGATCTCCGGGGACCTGGACATTACTATAATCAGATCTTGAATTTTGGAGGGCTCAAACATAACTATCATCACACACCATTTCTGTGGTGACTTTATCATAACTAAAGTCATACACTATCTGTGCGGCAACATGGGCATAATTTATGACACACTATCTCATCTGAATTCAAAATAAGTATCATCACACACTATCTTTGCGGGGACTGAAGTGTTAGTATAATCACACACTATCTCTGTGGGGACCTGAACATGACTATAATCACATTATCATTGTGGGGACCTGGGAATCACTATAATAACACCTTATTTCTGCATGAATTGCAGCATGACTATCATTGTACACTATCACTAGGGAGAATTAAACATGACTATAACTAAACACTATGGGCCTTATTACGAGTGTGTCGGTCTATAAACCGCCACACTTATGGTGGCGGTCTGGACCACCACCAATTACAACCTGGCGGTCGTTCCACCAGGACCTCAGATCCCAGCGGTCTGGAGGATGGTGCGGACTTTATCTGCCAGGGCATGGCTGCAAGCAGCGCTACGCTGGGGATTCCCACCTCCTTCTCTGCCAGCGGTTTCATGGCGGTAGCACTGCGATAAAAAGGCTGGGGGAGAACGGGTGCAGCGGGCTCCAGCCCCCTGGCATGGGCAGTACAGGGGCCACCCTCCTTTGCAGACAGTTAACATTGCGTGGGTGCTGGTGCACCTTGCAGGTGACAGCATTGCCGCTGGCTCAATTACAAGCAAGAGACCATGCAATAGCCTGTTCCCCACTAGTCCAGCGGGTGGAAACTTACGTTTCCGCCTGCCAACCTAGCAAGAAACCCATAATAGCTCCTGTGGGTAGGTCGCCGTGTGGGCGGCTGCCACCCTGTTGGGAGGTGGGTGGACGAAGTTTTCCATCTGCCAAACTCATAATGGAGCCCTATATCTCTGGGAGCCTAGTCCTTACTGTAGGAAGACCCTATCTTTTGGAGGGCTTGAACATAACTATTATCACTCACTATCTCTGTGGGGACTTGAACACAACTACAACACTATCTGTGCGGCAACCTCTGCATCACTCTAATGACACACTATCTCATGTGAATTCAACATAACTATAACCATGGACTACCTCTTTGGGGACTTGAGTGTCAGTATAATCACACACTATCTCTGTGGAGACCTGAACATGAGTATTATTACAGTATCACTGTGAGGACCTGGGAATTACTGTAATAACACACTATTTCTGCATGATCTGCAGCATGACTATCATCGTACACTCTCTCTAAGGAGACCTGAACATGACTATAACCAAACACTATAGCTCTTGGGGACAGGACATTACTATACTCAGACCCTATCTTTTGTAGGGTTCGAACATTACTGTCATCACACACTATCTCTGTGGGGACTTGAAAATAACTATAACCACATACTATCTGTGCTGCAATCTGGGCATCACTCTAATGAGACACTATCTCATGTGGCTTCAACATATCTATCATCACACACTATCTCTGATGGTACTTGAACGTAAATATAATCTTACACTATGGTTAATGGGACTTGAGAGTGACTATAGTTAACCACTATATCTGTGCGGACTTGTGCATCAATATAATCATGTACTATCTCAGCAAGTGCTTGAAAATGACTATCATCACACACTCTGACATCTCTAGAACAGTGCATACCTGTGGGGACTATTATTGCACAGATATACCAGGAAGATGATCCCTAGTGGTGAAGTTCCGTAGAGAATCTCAGCTTAGCTTTCCAGTCTGACCACATTGCAGGATCTTTGATCTAACATTTAGTTAACTGTGTGCTTTTCCCTTGACTCTTGGGGTTTGTGAGCACTAAGCAATATGCTAGATATCTGTGAGCCCTTTCCATGGAATTGTTATGTTATAGTTTTCTGTTGAGAAAAACATTATCATAAAGATCCATTTTCTCTGTGCTCCTAGGACATAGTGAGCTATTTATATATGGCAAGACTATTAGGTAATTTAGGCAAAGCACTGAAAAATAACATTTTGCCATGTTTTTATGAATGTATTCAATCACAGGTGATATTTATTGAGTAAGTCCCCACAAGGATGGTAACCCATGTTCAAGTCCCCACAAAGATGGTTCTGTGTGCGCAATTAAATAAACAACTTATTTACAGATTTGAAGCAGGATCCGGTATTTTGAGTTTTTTCTTAACATTTTTCTGTTATTGATATATTTTTAGAACATTGGGAAAGGGTAGTCCCCACAAGGCAGGTGTGCACACATAGTCCCCACGGGGAGGTAGGAGGAGGAGGAGGAGATGACTCTTCCCTTATAGATGAGTTGCACTGACATTATCTGACTCCTACCACTCCTTACCCGAGTATAATTTGTTATACTGTGGATTGATAAACACCTGCTGTTCTCCTTTTCTCTGATGATAATATATTACGGATCAATCCTTTTGGGCCTTAGAGGATCTACACTGGTGTGTCCCCTCCAAAAAGTGGAGTTAACGTTAGAGAGAAGTTGGGGAGTAGATGTGATCTACTGGCGCGAGCTGCTGCCTATGGAACATGAAGACTCTGCTTCGAATCTTGTCTTTGCCAAAAGACTCAGGATTACGTGATTTTAGGCAAATCCCTTAATTTCCTTGCGTCCAATAATGTGTAAAATGTGTTTGTGTAATCCCCACTGGAAATAAGCAGTTTTGTTGTTCATCTCCCAACCCCTCATGTTATGTACGGTGCTCCATTGCTTTGCAGATAAGTTTGCACTATATAAATACTAATACATACATACATACATACAAAGGGAAGGTCCGGATGAATGACTTGCCAGCACAAGATATTGCCAGGCCCCTGTTCTTGTGCTGGCACGCTTGTATATTGACTCTACCTCAAATTCTCCTGAAGCTGTGGTGTGTCTGACCTGTGTGGTTAGGTGCCACCTTGAATAGGGAATGAGATTGTATTGGTTTTGTGAAACACTGAACTGATACTGCTATGTTAGAAATAGAGCCACATGCTCCCTTATAAATCCACAGAGTTCTCCCACCTACTTCCCTTTCCCCTAGCCCCTAGCAAATTTTTGCAACCTTCTACATGGTTTTCGAGCCCGGTACACCCTTCAGTTAGGTCGAAACTGGCTTTAATTCCCTTTCATACTCCGAAGCAAACTATGTCCTAAGTAATTTGTGAAAATTTGGGACTGGAGGTGGAATATTAAATCTGAATTCCTCAACTACATTTACTTCACCCAATGTTTGTGGGACTAGAGTTAAAATATTATTTTTTTTGCACCAAATTATATATGCAGTTTTGTCAACGCTTGTGGCCTTTACGCAATGTTTCTGATACTAGAGTTTGAATCATTAAACTATTAGATCTGATCCCCAAAATAGAAATTAGCCCCAGTATTTGTGGGACTGGAGTAAGAATAATAAATCTAGTCTTCCCCTCACCCAAAATATATGGCCTTCCCCCAATGTTTGTGGGACTAGAGTTAGAATAGTTACAATATTACGTATGATCCCCTAAAAATATACACACCTATAGATAGATACATAGAGATTCAATTAGAAAAAAACAAAGGAAAAGTGTTAGGAAAAATTCGTTTATAATTTAAAATTCTCTATAATTTATAAATTACACTAACCTTAAAAATCCAAAAGCTATTGTTATAACTTAAAGCTAGAATATGCCCACTATGCAAACCTTACTTTATCTCGTGCACACAGTGTTGTGAACTTGCTAGCCAGACTATATGAACTATAAATATACTTCCATATAATGCTGCTATAAGCGCATCAGTACCTCTGCAAGGGTAGTAAATGCTATAGAAATGCAATTAGAATTATTGCTCACACGCATCCCATTGCGTAATGACAATTTAGAACTCTTCAGTTTGAAAAAACAAGCATATATTCATGCTAAGATTATTGGAATAAAAATTAGTTCGAAACTAAACTTGACTCCGAGGTTCAAGTTGGCTTAGTGTCTCCTTAGGTCAGTCCTTCGCCTCCAAGATACTTTTCTGAATTTTAGCAACACTTCCTGGCATCTGCTGAGAGAAGCCTAGGCACATGCTGGCATTGACTAATATATTTTGGAGAAGGCGCTGCTGACTGCACCCTTGGAGACACCTGGGCAATTTAAAACCCGTGTCTGCATATGACGAGAATATCTGAGTACACAATGGCTCTGGTGCACGGTTGGAAATACCAGGAAAATGAATGACAGTTTTTTTTCTGGATATTGGGTCAGTTATTGGTTACTGGAAGTTTCTATAGCAGGTAATGTTGTTTAACACTGGTGTCCCAGGTCATCAATTACCATGCACTTCATTTAATTAACTAAGTAACTCACTTTCCAGTCTACGTTAAAGAATGAAGGCATCATCAACAGGTGGAATTAAGGGCCATATGTACGAACACATTTTCCCATAGACACAGAATGGGCAAAACTGCTTGCTACATCTGGCCCTAAGTCCCTGGATCCTGCTGCTCCAGTGGTAGTAGGTGTGAATTCAGGTCCCTATGCAAACAGTAGTTGCAACAGGATAAGAATTACAAGTTGGGCGATAATTATCACACCCAGCAGATTTCCACTGACAAGTTTCGGCAGGTCACACCTACCGACATGTGTTAGTGGAAGAGTCCTCGAAAAGGACAAAAAGTTAGGAATTCAGGGGTTTAAATACCGATTCTGCATCTTATGCCTCATTTCCCAGTGAAAGAATGTGAATGAGAGTTGATTATCATGCCCAATAAATACCTCATCCTGAGGTAACAGTACTTATCAGGTATATTACCTCAAACTTATCTGGCCTACTTTTAATTAGGGCCTTAATGTCTTATGGCATGTTAAAATCACAATATCATCATGGCCAGCAGTTGTTGAAAGAGGGCTAAAGAATTCCAGATTCACAGTCACTATCCTCAGCCAACCGGCCATACTCCATGGACTTCAGGTGAAAGGGTAATATCTTTGTGTTTGACTTGGGTTAGGAGAAGGATGAGACGGGCTCCTCACCTTACAAAGGGGTGGTCCAGGCTCACCAACTATCAGAATTTGTAGGTTCTCCTTGAGTGAAACCAATGTGCCGTGTTACAGTTGTTCACAGATAACTCTTGGGGTGTGGTTAAATTATGGCTAATTTATTCAGAAAGAAAAGGCTACAGAGTATGGTTGTCCATACTGCTCAGTTTCACTTCTACTGCTGGACGTGGCAGTAGGAAAACAGCAGACCATCTCTTCATGGGCTGGAAGGGTCCCGTCCCAAACACCCCTATGGACGAGCCATCACTGGAAATCGCAAAGAAATGAGCAGAATGGTGGTGCTACTGTGGAATCAAATCCTCAGACATACGAGGAATTAGTGGGTTTATTTTTGTTCCCAAAATTATTGGACGAGCAGGAGTGGCATTGCAATAAGTGACATTACACAGTGACAGACATTGCATGTTTGTTCAACCAGCAATCATTACTGAATATTTGGATGAGGCAGCAGAGCTGTTAGACTTTGGCTCTCCCTTAACTTTTTGCCTCAGTTTCCAAGGTTGTTGATGTGTGCTGGATTTTGCTGTTTTTGTTAGTCTGGGCACTTCACCACTGCTAACCAGTCCTAAAGTGCAAGTGCTCCTTTACAAAATGTGTATGTAATTGGTTTATGCATGATTGGCATATTTGATTTGTTAGTAAGTCCCTAGTACAGTGCACTAGAAGTGCCCAAGGCCCATAAATCAAAAGCTACCAGTGGGCCTACAGCACTGGTTGTGCCACCCACATAAGTAGCTCTGTAATCATGTCTCAGACCAGCCACTGCAGTGTCTTTATATGCTGTTTTAACTGTTAATTTGACTAGGCAAGTATACCCATTTGCCAGGTCTAAACCTTCCCTTTTCTTACATGTAAGGCACCCCTAAGGTAAGTCCTAGGTAGCCTCAAGGGCAGGGTGCAGTGTATGGTTAAGGTAGGACATATAGTAATGTGTTTTATATGTACTAACAGTGAAATATTGCTAAATTATTTTTTCACTGTTGCAAGGCCTGTCCCTCTCATAGGTTAACATGGAGGCAACCTTTAAATCTGATTAAAGTGTAGATTCCCTTTGGGAGCGATGGACATGTGGAGTTTAGGCTCTCTGAGCTCACAATTTAAAAATACATCTTTTAGTGAAGTTGATTTTAAAATTGTGTGTTTGAAAATGCCACTTTTAGAAAGTGAGCATTTTCTTGCTTATACCATTTCTGTGACTCTGCCTGTTTGTGGATTTCCAGTCTGGGTCAGTTTGACAGTTGGGCGGGTTGCACCTCACACTAGACAGTGACACAAAGTGAGCCGGGGTGCAGCCTGCATATCCCGATGAGCCATCTGTGCTAGGAGGGAGGGGAGGAGTGGTCACTCATACCTGAAAGGGCTGTGCCTGCCCTCACACAATGCAGTCTCCAACCCCCTAGTGAGTGTCTGGGGCCTGGCCTGGGCAAGGCAGGATTTCACATTCAAGAGAGACTTTGCTTTGAAGTAGGCCTACTCCCGATGAGAAATTGGGTATAAGAAGGGCACCCAAAACCACAGACTTTAGAACACTTCTGGAAACCAAGAGGAACCTCTGCATGGAGAAGAGCTGAAGAGCTGAGGAAGAAGAGCTGCCCTGCCTGTGACTGTGCTTTGTGGAGCTATCCTGCAGTTGCTGCTTCTGCCAGAGTAAGAGGGCAAAGACGGGACTTTGTGTGCCTTCCATCTTGTGAAGATCTCCAAGGGCTTGATTTAGAGCTTGCCTCCTGTTATTTGAAGTCTCAGGGACAGCCAAGACTTCTGTCTGCCAGCACCTGGAATCTTTGGAGAGACTTCTACTCTGCCCTGTGGTGCCCATCAAGTTCCTGGGACCCGGAAAGGAGAAGCTGGCAGCCTAAGAGGAAGGAAATCCAAGCACAGAACGCTGTGCGGGGAAAAGATCAACGCGACTCCGATCTGCGGCTGGAAAATCGACACACTGCCGGCTTTGCAGCTGAAAATCTATGCTCGCCTGTAACGCGAGCGAAGAATCGACGCATGGAGCTGGAGAAACGACGCGCAACATCCCTGACGGAGGCTGGTGAGATCGCAACCCGCACTGCGTGGTTTTCGGATCATCGTGCGGCTAGATTTCCAACGCAAGTATCGTTGGCCGTGTAAAAACAACGCAAGACCCGAGAGTGCTGACTGGATCGATGCATCGCTCTTCTGCAGAGAGACAAAACGACACACCCCTGTCCCGACGAAAGGAGAAACAACGCATGGTCTAGCTCGTGAGTGAAATCGACGCATCGCACGCCCTTTTTGATGCACACTCGCCCGTGCAGGGTTATTTTTGACAACAGTGTTAGTGTGTGTTTAAAACTACATAAAGACTCTTTTTGCTTTTTATTTGATAACTTAACTTGTGTATTGTGTATTTTTGTTGTTATGGTTTTGTTTAGATAAATATTCTCTATTTTTCTAAACCGGTGTTATGTCATTTTGTAGTGTTTTCATTAAGTTACTGTCTGTGATGGTACAAATACATTACACCTAGCACTCTGAAGTTAAGCCTACTGCTCGTGTCAAGCTACCCAGGGTGCAAGCAGGGGTTAGCTGAGGGTGATTCTCTTTCACCCTGACCAGAGTGAGGGTCCTTGCTTGGACAGGGGGTAACCTGACTGCCAACCAAAGACCCCATTTCTAACAAGAGCAAACTACTAAAACCAGATGAGTGGTCAGATTAGATAGCCCTCATTGGCTGGAAATCAGTGTACATATTTAGCAAGCACCAAATTAGTGGTAGTAGTTGTAATTCCTAGCTGGTCTACCCAGACATGATCTGTATTTGAGGTGCTGCTGGTCAGGATATCCAGTTTAGTCGTTAATGCCTCTGGCTAGAGATATCGCACCTCAGAAGATATCACTCACTCCGAAACGTTATGGTATTTTGGCACATGGCAAGGATTTGTGAGCAATCGGAAGCATTTAAGGCACCAGGGGCCCCTAGTGGCAACAAGGGACACATAAGGCACAAATTCTACCCCTTCTGGAGCGAAGGCCTTTGTAAGGCATTTTCCCGGATAACTGATTTGGTGGATTCATGCAGGAAATTGACACTTCATTCACCTGCAATGAAGGTTGTATAGTTAGGACATTTAACCACTATATTAGCTAATTCTGTCCCACAGAATTTCCACTTTTCCGGTCCATTAAATGCAGTTGTTATTTTCTAGAGAAAGGCTTTCAAATGGTCCTTTAAAATAATAATTGCTCCTGGTTGATACACTGGCCAGGCCTACATTGCTAAAATGATAGAATGTTTCAATTAAGGCTTGTACTTGTGGCTTGTGTTTTGCAGCTGGTTTTCAAGCAAATGTATGGGCCCATGTGGAAATCCACATTTGGACCGTACAAGAACGTGAACATTGCTTCTCCAGAGATGTTGGAGATTGTGCTGAGGCGAGAGGGGAAATACCCTATGAGATGCGACATGGCAGTCTGGAGAGAACACCGGGACGTCAGAGATTTTGCATATGGGCCCCTGACTGAGTAAGAAAATTGTTATTTGCTTTTCTCATAATGTGATTGAACTGCTGATCTATCATGCACAGCCATTAACATGTAAATGTTTGCTGGACTTGGGTGTACTCTGTTAGTCCCTAATTGACAAATTTGTGTGCTTAGATTTGGTGTATCGGTGACGAACAGGACACAGAAGGGATTTCTGGCCTAAGATGTGGTTTAAAGGGCCCGAGTAGAGTGCCTGAGGGATTCCTACTGTAGTCTACAGGTCCCTAACAAAGGGCTGTTTGGTCTTGGACCAAGAATCCCTTCTGTATTCTTTTAGGGACGAGTAGAATTTATCTAAGTTGTAGATCACTTGGATCTAAGAGAATATTTAAGGAGTTAAATGTAATCTACTAGACCTCTATAGAGTAAGATATTCTTGTCCTTATCTGTAATCTACAGATCCCTTACTGAGTATGTAAGGGATTTCTCATCTTAAGTGTAGTCTACAAGTATATATGGTGAATTCATAGTCTTAGGTACAGTCTTCTTGCCAGTGCCACAATATGTAGGGGATTCCCAGTCTAGAACAGAGTGTGCAGGTCCCTTACAGAATACATACAATTCTTTGTCTCAACTGCAGTTAGTAGAGTATGTAAGGGATTCCTGGCCTTAGATATAGGCTATGTGCACATATCAGAGTAAGGAAGAGTTTCTTGGTTTAAATGTAGTTTACAGACTCTATACACTGAAAGGAAGAGAGGCCTGGTTTTACGTGTAGTCTACAGGCTCTTGATATAGTATGGAAGAGATCCCTAGCCTTGACTGTAATCTGCAGATCCTGAAAAACAGTATGGAAGGGATTCCAGTTTTTAGTCGTAGTCTTCAGATCCTTAGAGTAAAGAAGGTAATCCTTAAATGAAGTCTTGTCTACAGACCTTTAAAAGAGTAAGGAATGGATTCCTGATCCTAGGTTAGCCTACAGCCCTATATCAGAGTAAAGTAGGAAGTCTTTGCCTTAGGTGCGGTCTGCAGCCCCCTGATAAAGTTCATAGCACAATCCTGGTCTCAGGTGAATCCTACAGACCACTAATCAGGCGTGTAATGTGTTCTTTTTAGGATTGTGTTTCCATAGGAAATGCATCTTCTGTGCTGCTAATAACTTTGTCGCCATTTGACGAAATTTTCCAAAAAGTGATTATTTTTAACTACTTTGCTAATGGAAAGTTTCGTGGTGATCCATCAAGCAGGGGCTGAGAAAAAAAAAAGGACCCAGTACGTGTTTTCCCCATTCGTTTTCCCATAGGAACTTTAGACACAGCTACAGCTTAAGCCGCTGAACAGATTTACACCAAACTTGGCAGAACAGTAGATCTGGGTCCAAAAAGAGTTGTTTTTGTGTTTTGGTGTAAATCTGTTCAGTAGTTTTTAAGCAGTTGTAAGCAATTAATGCATAAAAACGTATGTGTTGTGACGCAGAGCCTTCACGTATATTGACAGATCTCAAGCTGAGATCTGATTGGCTGCCACAACCTCAACCAGGAAGTTGTGGCAGTCATCT
Source organism: Pleurodeles waltl (assembly GCF_031143425.1). Lineage (NCBI taxonomy): Eukaryota > Metazoa > Chordata > Amphibia > Caudata > Salamandridae > Pleurodeles > Pleurodeles waltl. The sequence continues at coordinate 176,531,541 of NC_090441.1, read as the reverse complement.
TATAACTTGTGACTTGGTCCTGAGCCCTAAAAAAAGTAAAAAACAAAAAAGGGGTATAAGGAGGCAGGGTAGGGATACGCTGACTCTCTAAGCCTGGTGGTGGGGTCCCTGTCTGAAACCAAAAATATCTTTTTTAAACATTTTGCCGCACATTTACAGAGGATTTGCAAATCTGCAGCAAAACTAAAACAAATGCAGGCTCTGGCTCTTGTTTTTAAAAACCTCCCCAGGAGTGTCAGCATCTGGGGGTGGGAGAACCAGCCCGAGGAGAGGAGCTGCATGCCCTGATCCTCCAGAAAAAGATCAGGGCCTCGGGGAATGGGGTCCTCGGGCAGAAATCAGCCTAGGGAGGGGGGCAGGGTTCCTCCCCCTTAATAAGACACTGGGCCCTGGGAGATGGGGACAAGTGCACCCCATCCCCCAAGAAATAAACCCCTTGTGCCCTGGGAGTCCCATCCCCAGGGGGCCAGAGTGTCTTTGAGGGGGAGGGTGGCTTGTAGCCCCCTCCCCAGGCTGTTTTGGCCCTGAGGACCCCATCCCCCAGGGCCAGGTGTATTTTGTAAGGGGAGGGGGTTGGGCGTCCTCCTCTCCGAGCCTCTAAAGGCCCCAGGAACCCCACCACTAGGGCACCAAAATTAAGTAAAAGGGAGAGGGGACATGCCATCCCCCTGGGCCAGCTCACTAGCTATGCACCCCAAGAACATAGCAGTTTCCCTGCCCATAGCGGCGCAGGCAAGGAAACCTGTGTTTGCTTGGTGACAGCATTTCCAAAGCTCCTGCCAACCTGGAGCAAACACAAAGTCTGTTTTCAGCAGGTAGGAGCTTTGAAAATGCTCCTACTGGCTGGGAGCAGACTTTTGATTTGCTTCCCTGCCCACAGTGATACAGACAGGGAAACAGATTAAAATATTACTCCCGCCCGAAGGGAGCAGCATTAATTGATAGTCTCCCCAGACAATGCTGGCTTCTACTGCATGCGGGGAGCTGGCTGGAGCCATGAGGGCCTTGGAGGCTCCCTTTTGGCCCAAACGAGTGTATGGTGGGTGCCCACGAAGTCAACCACCTCTTTTTTAAAAAAAATAATAATAAATTGGGCCCCAGGGTTTGGGGGACCAATAATGGCTCAGGAAGGGGTGCCGCATGGCCCTCTTACCTCAATTTTTAATAATGGCCCTGGCGTATGAGGTACCTAACAAGGGTGGCCACCAGGCCTTGAGGCAAAACACCACCATTCACGGCCAGGGGCGCGACTTACAGTCACCTTCGGGCACAAGCTGTAGTTACCTGATTTAACTATAACTGGTGAAATTCTGTGGTTCTTAGGGTTTAAAACGTTATGTTGTGACTGAACATTTCACCTATTCATCTAACTATAATGTTACTTTAACTTTTTTTTTGTGAATATATGTGTGTGTGTGTATGTATGTATGTATATGTATATATATATATATATACAGGGAGTGCAGAATTATTAGGCAAGTTGTATTTTTGAGGATCAATTTTATTATTGAACAACAACCATGTTCTCAATGAACCCAAAAAACTCATTAATATCAAAGCTGAATATTTTTGGAAGTAGTTTTTAGTTTGTTTTTAGTTTTAGCTATGTTAGGGGGATATCTGTGTGTGCAGGTGACTATTACTGTGCACAATTATTAGGCAACTTAACAAAAAACAAATATATACCCATTTCAATTATTTATTATTACCAGTGAAACCAATATAACATCTCACCATTCACAAATATACATTTCTGACATTCAAAAACAAAACAAAAACAAATCAGTGACCAATATAGCCACCTTTCTTTGCAAGGACACTCAAAAGCCTGCCATCCATGGATTCTGTCACTGTTTTGATCTGTTCACCATCAACATTGCGTGCAGCAGCAACCACAGCCTCCCAGACACTGTTCAGAGAGGTGTACTGTTTTCCCTCCTTGTAAATCTCACATTTGGTGATGGACCACAGGTTCTCAATGGGGTTCAGATCAGGTGAACAAGGACGCCATGTCATTTGATTTCCTTCTTTTATACCCTTTCTTGCCAGCCACGCTGTGGAGTGCTTGGACGCGTGTGATGGAGCATTGTCCTGCATGAAAATCATGTTTTTCTTGAAGGATGCAGACTTCTTCCTGTACCACTGCTTGAAGAAGGTGTCTTCCAGGAACTGGCAGTAGGACTGGGAGTTGAGCTTGACTCCATCCTCAACCCGAAAAGGCCCCACAAGCTCATCTTTGATGATACCAGCCCAAACCAGTACTCCACCTCCACCTTGCTGGCGTCTGAGTCGGACTGGAGCTCTCTGCCCTTTACCAATCCAGCCACGGGCCCATCCATCTGGCCCATCAAGACTCACTCTCATTTCATCAGTCCATAAAACCTTAGAAAAATCAGTCTTGAGATATTTCTTGGCCCAGTCTTGACGTTTCAGCTTGTGTGTCTTGTTCAGTGGTGGTCGTCTTTCAGCCTTTCTTACCTTGGCCATTTCTCTGAGTATTGCACACCTTGTGCTTTTGGGCACTCCAGTGATGTTGCAGCTCTGAAATATGGCCAAACTGGTGGCAAGTGGCATCGTGGCAGCTGCACGCTTGACTTTTCTCAGTTCATGGGCAGTTATTTTGCGCCTTGGTTTTTCCACACGCTTCTTGCGACCCTGTTGACTATTTTGAATGAAACGCTTGATTGTTCGATGATCACGCTTCAGAAGCTTTGCAATTTTAAGAGTGCTGCATCCCTCTGCAAGATATCTCACTATTTTTGACTTTTCTGAGCCTGTCAAGTCCTTCTTTTGACCCATTTTGCCAAAGGAAAGGAAGTTGCCTAATAATTATGCACACCTGATATAGGGTGTTGATGTCATTAGACCACACCCCTTCTCATTACAGAGATGCACATCACCTAATATGCTTAATTGGTAGTAGGCTTTCGAGCCTATACAGCTTGGAGTAAGACAACATGCATAAAGAGGATGATGTGGTCAAAATACTCATTTGCCTAATAATTCTGCACTCCCTGTATATATATATATATATATATATATATATATATATATATATTACCTACTGCAGCTGGCAGTTGTATAGTCCTAGTTTCTATAGAAAAAGCGTTTTTTGTTTTGCTAATAACTTTAGCGCCTTTTGAATCTTCACAAAACTTTCCGAGAAAAATAGGACGCTGACCTCAGCATCTGTTTGGAAGTTTTCGGGTGATCCGTCAAGCGTTGGCCGAGAATAATAAGAGTAATAGCGGCTGAACCACTGGACAGATTTACACCAAATTTGGCAGAAAGCTAGGTCCAAGTACAGAAAGCAACCCTTTTGTGATTTGGTGTGAATCTGTTCAGTGGTTGTCTAGTTATTAAATGAAAACCAAATTTGCATCAATAGGGACGCGGATCCTGGGGAAAAACAAGGCGCTGATTGGCTGGCTGTAATCTGACAGAAAAGTTGCAGCCGCCATTTTGTTTCTCACATTGCCCGGGGAGGGGCGGGGGTGTAAACAGTCTAGAAACCATACTGACCCCATAGGACACATTGAGGGGTCCCTTAGATACCCCTCCTCGGCCAAAAATTGCCCATGTTTTTTTGTTTACACATGACCCATGGGTTCGAGGATCCTCCTCTGATCCTCCTTGGATCCTGGGGAAAAGCAAGGCCCTAATTGGCTGGCCGCAGCCTGACAGAAATATTGATGTGTGTTAAAAAAAAACATAGAAATTAACTGAAAAAACCAAAGACTACAGGGACGTTGTAGTTAATTTGATGTTTTATCCATATAAAACTATAGAAATTCAGAAGTTATAGTTATAATTATTCTTATCTGAAGAAACTATCATTTGTGCTGGAAAGTAACTTTGGGCAACGAGTTATAGTTTAACATAAGTAAACAAGTAAATAAGTGTATACTTATTACCTAGTGGCGGTCGCAGCTAGGTAGTCATAGTTAGGACCTAGTTTCTGTATAAAAAGTGTATTTTTTCACTTGCCTATATCTTTGGTGCCGCTAGAAGAATCTTCACAAAATTTTCCAACAGTTTGCCAGTCACGTCAGCTGCTGTCTGGAAAATTTCAGGGTGATCCGTCCAGGGGGCACAGAAAAAAAGGTGGGGTCGCAAAACAAGTTTTCCCCATTCATTTCCATAGGGATTTTGAACAGCGTTAGTGCCGAAACTACTGGACAGAATTACACCAAATTTGGCAAAAAGGTAGATCCTGGACCAGAAAGCGACCTATTTTTGTTTTTGTTTAATTATGTTCAGAAGTTTTTGAGAAGTTAAGGGGAAACAAATTTGTGTATGTATATATATATATATATATATATATATATAACGCGAAGGTTTTGCGACCCCTCCCGAGTTGAGATCTGATTGGCTGACAGCACTTCCACAACAGAAGCCATTGAAATGTTGTCAGCCATCTTGACACTCGGCTGGGGAAAAAAAAGTAAAAAATAAAGAAAAGGGGCCTGAGTCTGAACACCCTGACACCTTAGCTCTGTTGGTGGGGTCCCAGAAGGATGCTGCATAACTCAAGGGGGGCGGGGGAACCGAGGTGAAAGTAATAAATAAAAAAAAGAAATGCACTTACCTCAATGCCTCCGTTCCTGCAGCCTCGCACGTCACTTCTCTTGTGGTGTCCCAGTATTTAATGTTGGGACACCAGCACAAGCTCCCTATGCAATCCTGGCACTGCTTTCACGCTACACTTAGCATGAAACCAGAACAAGGATTGGTCTGAGCGGCTCGGACTGCTGTTCAGACATAACCATGGTGTCTGTGCAGTTTCTCCAGCCCGGCTGTTAAACGCAGCCGGGATGGAGAAACATAAGAGTGCATGTGTGTTTGGGCGTCCTGAGACGGCCGTCCAAACACACATGCGCACTTCGTGAATGCCACTCATACCCCCCCCCTCCCACCTCCCATGGCCCAGCTATTCCATGCGCTGCTGGCTGAGCCAGCAGCAGAAAAATAAAAGAACTATTGTTTTATTTTTCTGCTTCCGCCTCAACCTAGGGGCGATGCTCCTTCGCCATAGCAAAGCAGCCACCCCAGAAAAAAGACCCACCTCCCCCAGGTCTAAAAAGCATTTTTTTATATATTTTATGGCCAGAGTTGCGGTGGATCTGAGGATCAGCTGTAAAATTTAAAAAATAAAATATAAAGTGTGGCCCCTCGTGCTTCATTATTATAAAGTCCCTGGGTGGGCCAAGTCCTGGGGGAATTTGCTTAAAAATGTGGGGTGGGCCTCGTGGCCCCCTCCCGCTGCCTCGGGGGTAGCCACCTCCCAGGGGCTTATAATAAATATGTGGAGGGGGGCGCATGCCTCCTGCTGCCGAAGGACCAACACCTCCCTGGGGCCAACACTAAATATTAAGGGGGGGCACGCGTCCCTCTCCGCTGGCCAAAAAATCACCACCTCTCCAGGACTGTAACCACCATCTCCCCGGCCCAACTCTAAATCGTATGAAGGGAGGTGGGCACGTGCAGTCCCCTCCTCCCCCCCCCCCACATCCCCCGGGGATTTCTACCTCCCCGGGCTGTAATTAAACATGCAGTGGGGATCGCGTGCCACCCCCCCAGGGATCACCAACTCCCCAGGGCATACATAAAACAATAGTAAAGGGTCTGTTTTGGATCCCATTTAGCCCTGGGGATCACTACCTCCACAGGGCTGTAATTGTAGTAGGAGGGCCGCGCAGCCCCCCTCATGGAGCAACAGATGGCCCTGGGGACCGCCACTCTTCAGAGCCAGCTCCTGCTATGTCCCGGGCTGCCCACCCCCGGGACATAGCTATTCGCTGTGGCTTGGCTGCAGCTTTGTAGCTGCAGCCAAGCCACGGCAAACACTTCAGTTTTTGACAGCTGGACCTGTCAAACAGGTCCGTGCCACATAGCCTGTAAAGGGCATTTTAAAAAGTTAAAAATGAATTAACCAATCAATCAGTATTTGTAAAGCAAGACTACTCTCCCATGAGAGTCTCAAGGCACTGGAAGGGAGGGGAAGGGTCTCATCCGAAGAGCCATGAGGTTCTTCCTGAAGATGGTGAGCGACGGGCTTTGTCTTAGGTGCAGGGGGATGTTGTTCCAGTTCTTTGCTGCACTGTAGGTAAAAGATAGTCCTCCGGCGGTGGTTTTGCGGATGCGAGGGACGGTGGCCAAGGCCATCTGGGGGGAGTGGAGGGATCGGAAGGAGACGCAGTGGTCAAGGTAGGCTGTCCTGCATTGTGTATGGCCTTACACGTGTGGGTGAGAAGCTCAAAGGTGATTCGCTTCTCGACTGGTAGCCAGTGGAGGGTCCTCAGGTGTTGGGAAATGTGTTCTCAGCAAAGGAGGTCCGTAATGAGTCTGGCAGTGGCATTATGGATGAGTTGAAGTTTTTTGATGTTCCTAGTTGAGGTGCTGGCATAGAGGGCATTGCCGTAGTCAAGCTTGCTCGTGACTAAGGCGTGGGTGACTGTCCTCTGACAGTCTGCTGGGATCCATCTGAAGATCTTCCGGAGTTTGCGGAGTGTATGCCAGAAGAGGAGGTGACAGTTTACCTGGTGTGTCATGGACAGGGAGGAGTCGCAGATGATTCATAAGTTGCAGGCGTGCTCGGTCGGCGCACAGGTGGTGCTGAGGGATGTCGGTCACCATGAGTTGTCCCAAGCTTAGGTGGTGTTTCCAAAGATGATGTGCTCCGTCCTGTCAGTGCTGAGCTGAGGCAGCTTTCTCTCATCCAGGTGGTGACGGCTTCCATTCTTGTCTGAAAGTTCCTTTTGGCCATGTCTGGGTCTTTGGTGAGGGAAATGATGAGTTGTGTGTCATCGGCCTATGACACGATGTTCATACCGTGGCTTCTGACGATGGCAGCAAGAGGGTCCATGTATACGTTGAATAGCATGGGACTCAGTGAGGATCCTTGGGGAACTCCGCAGTTGACTCCTGTGGGTCTGGCGGTGTAGGGCGGGAGTCTGACCCTTTGGGTCCTCCTGGAGAGGAAGGAGTGAATCCATTCCAGGGCTCTTCCACGGATTTCTGTGTCGTGGAGTCTGGTGCGCAGAGTGCTGTGGGAGACCATGTCAAAGGCTGCTGAGAGGTCGAGGAGTAGGAGTGCTGCGGTGTGGCCGCGGTCAAGGAGTATTCGAAGGTCATCGGTGGCTGCCAGGAGTGCTGTCTCAGTGCTGTGATTGCTGCAGAACCCCGACTGAGAGATGTTAAGGGAGTTGTTGGCCACGATGAAATTCCATGGTTGTGTGTTGATTGCTTTCTCTAGTACTTTGGCGGGGTAGGGTAGCAGCGAGATGGACCAGAAATTCTTTAGCTCTGATGGGTCGGCTGAAGGTTTCTTCAAGAGAGGGTGTATTTCGGCATGTTTCCAGTCCTCAGGGAAAGTGCCCATGCTGATTGAGCAGTTGATTGTGTTACGAAGCTCGGGTGATGGATGCACTGGCTCTGATGTATATGTGGTGCAGGCAGAGATCCGAAGGGGCTCCGGAGAGGGTGCTGTTCATGATGTTGACTGTTTCCTCTGTGGTCCAGTCCTGGATGGTCTGGGTGGGTTATGGGGGGGTGGGTCGCTTTCAGGTTCCGGTGCCAGGTGTTAGAAAGCTGTCATAGATGTCCTGGATCCTGTGGTGGAAAAAGGAGGCAAGTTTATTGCAGAGGTCCTGTGACGGGGATGCTGGTGGCTTCGGAGGGGGGGGGGGGGATCTATGAACTCATGGATGTCTGAGAAGAGTTCCTTCGAGTTGTGAGCGGAGGAATTGATGTGCTTTCGCAGTGCGTCGTTCCTTGTGTTCTTGATTTTTCGTAGGTGGACGGCGGTTGTGGCTCTGAAGGAGCTAACATAAATAAATAAGAAGGGACACAGAGGAGCCCTTGAGGGTTCCCTCGCTGTCCCAGATAGACCATAAGGGGCTTAAAAAAAGGAAAGAAAATCTGTAGCTCAATGTGGAGGTTGGCGATTATCACACTGAGCACTCTGGTGCTCATTCGGAGTTTGGCAGTAATCAAAACGCCACGCCAATGGCGGTCTTGTGACCGCCGACAGGGTGGCGGTGCAGACCGCCAAATAACTAGTAAGGCTGTGAACCCAACACAATACAGACAACTCACCGCCAGCACTACCACCGCCGACTAGCAGCATCCACTGGCGGAAGGCAGCTTCAGGCAGGTGGTAGCCAACGTCCCGCTCTCCATATTCCAAGTAACCACTCCACCAGGATATCTGGTGGGGCCTTACTGCCATGAAAAACCTGGCGGAAATAGAAAGTACAAAAGGAAACACGCACCTCCAGGCACAGAGACGCCTCCGCGGCCACCATGGCAAAAAAACTGCTAGTCTTCCAAGCGTTGTATCTTGCCATACACCTTCAGGACCACCGATGAAGACGACAAATCGTAAGTATACCTAGCACAGAGGGGAGGCAAATGGCAGTGATACACTCCCACACAGGCCACACATACCCCCCACACACAGTGAAGGCCACACACGGACACACAACATACGTCAATGCCAAATACCCAATACACACACAAAGTCATGCAGATACGTGCCAAACATACAGCACAACAACAACACCATCACACCCCACAACCACACAATGACAACTACCTTACAAACACCTCAATGGTGGCATAGATGGGCATGTTGTGCGACTCCACACATACACACACACCATGAACTCCATGTAGCAATGACACACAATCAATAGCTGTGAACACACATCCAAACAATCATACAGGTGACACAATACGTACAACCAACAATCAAGGAAATACACACATGCAGCACTAGACACACAGACGCACACAACACCCCATACAAACACACAAGCAAGCAGACACACACATCACAACATACCCATGGCCCAAACCATCTACCAAGCGCATGCAACAACACAGATACAATCCACACACAGACCTCACACGCCTTTGGACACAGATGTCACACCACCATGTAAAAGGAAACCAGTACAAGCATCTTATCTTGCCAACCACAGCAATGTGGGCAGTTGTATTCAACCAATAAAAAACTATATACAAAATGTGCCAATGGCAAGTCCAATGTCCACTTCAGCAGGACACATTGTCCATTAATATGGGCCCAACTTGACTGCTGATTGAAAATTGGCCTCCACTTCATAGGGGAAGCAATGGGACAGGCAGGCACCTCCGGCGTGTGGGGATGTTGTGGGAGGCTCATGTGTGGAAGGGGCATGTTTCGGCTTAGGCTTGGGAGGGGTGACCTTGGCACTGGGAGGGGTGGATTTGTTGCTGGGTGGAGGAGCAGGGGAAACACCAGAGGGGGTAGCCAAGGAATGGGAGGTGGAAGGGCCTGAGAGGGGCAGGGGGACACACTGTTTACGGAGAAGACGGGGTGGGAGAGGAGTGGGGAAGAGGTCAAGGGCGACAAGGAAAACTCTTAGGTACACGGGCGGTCACATGATTGAGGGTTGGGATTGGAGGTAGAGGTAGTGCTCGTCTGATGTCTCTGTATGGTGTACGTGGATGCTGGTGTGTGTACAGTGTCTGTGTGTGGTGGCTGAATGTTGGGTGGGTACATATGCATTTTTTGGGAGGGGGCAGAGATGCAGGGAGAGGGAATGGGGGATGTATTAGTGAACGTTGTGGTGGTGTGTGCAAGTGAGGTGGATGTGCTGCAGGTGGCAGAGATGGTAGTTGTGGTGAGTGTGGATGTGGTGTGTGTGTGGTGTGTGACTGTGAGTCTGCTGTTGTGATTGAGGGGATGACAGGACAGCAGGACCAGTGTGTGATGATGCAGTGCTGGCAGGTCTGAGTGGAGATGTGACTGTAAGGGAGAAGGTGGTGAGAGAAGTGTTTGTTGGTGTGTCTGCAGATATGTGTTGTGTGTGTGCATGCCTGTGTGAACGTTTGTGATGCCCATTTCTTTCTTTGCGCACCTTGTCTGTTGTAGTGGGTGTATTCGTGTCTGTAGGTGTGTCCTGGATGGGTGTAGGGAGAGGGCCTGTGGTTTGGGAACAGGTAGCTGGAGGGGGGACGGAAGATGAAGGGACACTGACTGCCATCAACGAGGAGGCAGAGCCTGAAACGATCTCTGTAGGCTAGACAAGGCACCGTGAATGCCTTCCAGGAACGCATTTGTCTGCTGCATCTGGAATGCCAGTCCCTGGATGGCATTCATGATTGTTGTCTGCCCCACAGAGATGGACCTCAAGACGTCAATAGCCTCCTCATTGAGGGCAGCAGGGCTGACTGGGGCAGGGGCAGAGGTACCTGCGTTGAAGGAGACGCCCACCCTCCTGGGTGAGCGGGTACGGGCAACTGGGTGGGGTGCAACAGGGACGGCGTTGCTGTTAATGGGGATGGCGGACAATGACGGTGTTGGTGTCATATCAGAAGGGTCCGCCACTGCCAGGGAGCTGCCATCGGAGGAGGTATCTGAATCAGATGTGTTGGTAGCTCCAGTCTTCCCTGTGGTGCTCCACTCGTCCTCCGTCCCACTGGTCCCCTTGGCTTCACTGCTGGCCACCTCCTGAGTCCCGTGGGCTGCTGCATCCCCACTTGCTGGTGCCCTTCCTCCTTCGCCAGATAATGCTAATGCACACATAGACAGAGGAGGAGAGAGAAAAGTAGTGTGGCAGACACAGAAAGGGAGGAAAATATTAGAGCCCACACATCCACTTATCATACAAACAATGCAGATAACAGTCCCTGCCTGCGAAACAATAGACCAATTCGCCATTATTCCCAAATAGAGTCATGCAAGCTATGTCCAAACTCATCTCAACCCTGCAGACTAAACTCCTGCATTAAGACAACTACACGGCCATTAATACCAAAATGACTACTCCTAGAGTCAAGCCCAGGACTATACCCAACCACATGTCATCCATTACAAGATGATACTAATCTAAGCAGAGAGGGACTCAGGACACTAACTAACTGACAGGAATGTGAGGCGTACATGTGGTACAGAGGATCCATTGATGTAGGAAGTGATGCAACTGCAGCCTTCACATAACATGCCTGTCAGTACCCATATACAGTTCCATCATGACCACTTCGTACTAGTACAGTACACGCAGAGATGGAGGATGCAGCCATTGACATGATAGCAGACTTGAGAGACCCATACCTACAGCTGAAGAGGTGTCACAGTACCACCACTTCTTATCCTACATGGCTCAACTTAGCGACCGTCACACACACCTACTTGATGGGTGTGGCAACCAGGACTGTACATTCCCTAAATCACATCTGACTACGTTCATTCCAAGGCCAAGGAGGGTGACAGAGCACAACCATGCAGTAGTCACCTGACAGTCAACACATACCCACTTGTGGCTGCTTTGCTGCCTTCAAGCGCCCATCCAACTCAGGGTACGCCACCGCCAGTATACAGGCCATTAGGTGGGGTCAGGTTCCGATGTGCGCCCCTCCCACGTTGGGAGGCCGTCCCCAGCTGGGCCTCTGCGGTCTTCCGGGCCCAGCATTGCAGGTCCTCCCTGCAGTGGGTGCTCTGCCAGCAATGGACCCCTCCCCCACTTCCCCAGGTCCGCACTTTCTTGGCGATGGCTCGCCACAACCCTTTCTTCTGGTAGGCGCTGACCTGAATGGAAAAAAGTGAGAAAAGGGGGGACATCAAGCACTAAGCTTTGGCAACAAACAACAACCACTGCTCATGCACACTGGCAATATCCCACACATATCATGTGCATGCTACACACCTGATCAGTCATGACATGTCAATGTGCACACACATACATCGTCAAACTCCACCCAACATGTGGGACAAAGGACGTTGTACTGACCTGTTGTCCTGGAGCTCTGTACAACCGCCCATACAGGGATAGGACCCCTTCCACAAGTTTCTGCAGTTCCTCTGTTTAGAAGGCTGGGGCCCTTTCCCGTGCAGTGCGTGCCATTGTTGCTCCAAGAGACAGGACACAGCAGCACACAAAGTGGAGGTATGTCTATCCCGAATGCCAGGAGTAAAGTGAGCTGGCCCACACAAAATGGCGGTTACGACTGCAGCGGTCATGAGTGTCACCGCCGGCGGTGATCGTCATTAGTCCAAGTCTACCATTGACATCGATGTCAACCAATGAAGAGTTGCACGGCGGTTCAGACCGCACTCCGCCATGACGACTTCCGCCGGCGGAACAAGGTCACTTCCAGCAGTCCAGTGCATGCCGGACACCCAATGCCATTTTAGTCTGTGCCGTTACTGTCCTGAGTTTACACAGCGTAACTACCTGCATGTCATCCCAAATACATACTTCAGGTCTGACATGGTGAGTATAGACACATGTAGTGCATGTCTAGTGATGTTTCCACACTTGTCACAACAATTGTTAGCATATATGATCAGTATACTGGAACACATGGAAGGTGTAGGTGTACATATCCTGTATACGTCCATTCCCACAGGATTTATGTTCCATCGTCTGGTTAGGTACGGAGGGTGGAGTAATGTGTATTCCCACATCATGACAGCCAACTTGCATGACTATTACCTAATGACTGTTGTGTGTCATACTGAATAGCCTACATTGTGAGAGATTCCGATTGTTTGTGCCGCTGCACAGATTTGGCTACAATGGAGTGATGATCTTGAAACCATGGAAGAGCGCCACATCATCATGACCTATCAACTAAACCGTTTGTGCATCAAGAAACTGGTCGCCCAGTTGAAGACAGACCTCCTGCCAGCTTTGAGGAATCCCCATGCCATCCCTCCAACAGTCCAGTGGTTGTCAGTCCTGCTTTTCCTGGCGAGTGGCTCTTTTCAAGTCACAGTGGGACTGTCTGCAGGGTTTTCGCAGGCCAAGTTCTGTAAGGTGTTGCAGAGTGTGCTGGATGCCCTACTCAAGCATGTGCACAGGTACATTAGGTTCCCACTACCTCCAGATTTTCCAGCTGTAAAAGCAGCCTTCTACAACATCTCAAATGTCCCACATGTAATTTGGGCCATTGATGGAACTCCCATAGACCTGGTACCTCTGAGGATCAATGAACAGGTCTACAGAAACAGGAAAAGTACATATTTGCTTAATGTACAAGTGGTGTGTCTTGCAGACCAATACATTACACATGTGAACGCTAAATTCCCTGGATCAGTACATGATTCCTACATCCTGAGGAACAGCAGTGTCCCTGCAATGATGTCACAGCTACAGGGAGAAAGGGCCTGGCTTATAGGTATGTGTTCTGCTCTCCATGTCAGATGTTTATACCCCTCATAACACAGTCAGCACTCCGCCTAGCAATGTTACCTATGGCCATGTTTCCTTTTCCACACAGGTTACTCCGGATACCCCAACCTGCCCCGGCTCCTGACACCTGTGAGACATCCAACTACATTAGGGGAGAACAAGTACAATGAGGCACATGGCCGGATGAGACGTGTGATTGAACGGACTTTCGGTCTCTTCAAAGCTAGATTTTGTTGTCTTCATGTGTCTGGTGGTGCCCTACATTACAATCCAGGGAAAGTCTGCAAGATCATTGTTGCATGCTGCATGCTCCATAATCTGGCACTCAGAAGGCACATCTCACTGTTGGAGGAGGGGGACATTAATGCTGGAGCAGTGTTTGTGGCCGGTGACTCTGATGCTAAGGGGGAGATTGACGAGGATGAGGCACAAGACAACAGGACTGAAATGATTCGTCACTACGTTCCTTGATGTACAGGTATGTCTGCATTACATATCATCTGCGCATGGGAGATGTATTGCTGAAGCCAATCTCTAGCCAGTATTTGCATGCATCAAGGTATGTCTGGGGACTAGAGCCTTACATATTGGTTAACAACCTTGAAGGGTAGGTGACTCACCATGAGAGGTAGTGGTAATTCACAGCTGCTAAGTACGTTTGTGGCATGCTGGTGCCATTGCGGTACAGCCTTCTAGTTGTACTAAAGGTTTAGGGTCCTCAGGCTGCCTGTTTGGGGATAGGTTAGGGGGACTTATCAGTCTTGTCCTGCTGCATAGGCATGTCATGCATTGTCATCTGCTGTGTGGCACGTACCTGTTCCTGATTACTCAAGGAGTTGTGCAATTGAGGATGTTACCTATGTTTCATCTTTCCTGTCCCACACGGGTGTGAATGCCATTGCAGACCCTTACATATGGTGTAACATAGCTCCTGGGACACTGATCCTGTGTTTGTGTTCAACTGCTATTGAGGTATGACTGTGGATTACATTCCTTACAACACTGTACCTTATTCCATTTATTTATCCCTCTTCAGATGACATCTCTGTTTGCAGTCTGCTTGCTGATTTGCCTGTTGGCATAGTTGATAGTGGATGTTAAGACAATAGGGATGTACTTACACACCTGCTGGAGTATCCCACTACATCAGTAATTACATTATTGTTGTGTAGACATGTGTATTCTTTTGTTGTTCTGTAACAGATTTGGCAATACAAACACTAAAGAGACATGCACAATGACTTGTGATAATAGGTGTTTATTTAGTGTAGAATTTCACAGTCCAGAGGAGTGGGGTAGTGCTGTTGGTGATGATCAGTGGGTGGTCCAGCTGTTAGGTTCATAGGTCCTGTGTCCTTTTGCCTCGGAATGACCTTGGTATTGGACAGCCAACAGGGTGTAACAGTGGCATATAAGGGTGACATTTCAGAAGAGGGATCACTTCCTGGTGGGGGGGATTGGTCTTGGCCTGAGGTCCTACAGGATGTCTGGATGGGTGACCTCTTTTATGGGGGGTTCCTCAGCTGCAGGGGTAGGGGTGTTCGTGGCCTGTGGGTTCTCCTGCTGTGCCTCCATTCTAGTAGCAGGTGCTGATGTTGAGGGCTCTGTTGTTGACTGACTACTGGATGGGGCCTGCTGTTGGGTGGAGAATGTCCGCAGGATGCAGTTGAGTTCCTTGAACTCCCCTAATATGGTGGCATTGTGTGCCTGACACTGTTGCCTGGCCTGCGGGTGGTATTTTTCCTGCAGCTTTTGTGTGTCCTGCAAGGTGCTGAGTATCTGGCCCAACAGGTCCTGAGTTTGCTGGTAAGCTCCCAGGACTCTGGAGACGGCCTCCTGGCCAGTCGTGTCATGTACCTGCCACGTTCCTTGTCCCATGATTGGCTCCCCACTGGCCCTTGCCTCCTGTGCCTGTGCCCCTGGTGCAGTGTGTCCCCTCCGACTAACACCAGGACCGTCGTCGTCTTGGGTTTGCACCCTTGACTCCTGCCCCTGTCCTATGGGGCACACTGAAGATTGATGTGACCTTGGGACACAGGTATGGGAAGGTGTGCTCTGCTGTGCACTGGCAGCCACAAAGGAGATAGTTTGAGTTGTGGGGAGGATGAGGCTGGTGGTGGTGGTTGACTGACCACTCATGTCTGATGGGCCAGGTTAATTGTCCGAATCCAGACTTTCAGGTGAACCCTCCCCTATTGGTGCTGCATCCAGGCCTGGGCTTCCTACCACTGGGCTCCTCTGCTGTGTGTCAGTACTTGGGAGACCTGTGGGATGAGAGGTATTGTGTCAGATGATGGTATTGTAGCGGTGATAAAAATGGTTGTATGCTGTCATTTACTTTACTTGCAGGGCAGTAATGGCATTGAAAGTTTCCAGTCCACTGCTTGTGTTCCCATTAGTGAAAGGTTGTAATGGCCCTATTTTGAAGTACAGTTTACATTTGTCTTGCTACTGTCATTGCCATGTAGTGATGTGCATTCCTACCACATATTGGTGATGGGGATTAACATGGTTTAACGTGCAATTGCAGAGATGTGATATGGACGTAGCAGTCAGGCAAGGGAAGGGAGTGTTACATTGTGGTAGTTGTGGTACTTACTGCTGTGTGAGGTATACATGCACTAGTTGGGGCTGTGAGGGAGTGGCGTCAGTGGGGAGCTGTGGCATGCAAGGGTTGGTATAGGGTCAATAGTGGGTTTGTGCACGTTCGGGTATTTTGAGGGGGGAGAAGGTGGTGGGGGTACATGCTGTGCACAGGGACATGGTAGCCAGTGAGTACAGCAGACTTACCAGTGTCCAGTCCAGTAGCAATTCCCATCAGTTCTTCCGGATCTAGTATGGCCAGGACCATCTCCTCCCACTGTGCCATTTCTGGGGGAGGTGGTGGGGTCCTCCACCAGTCCTCATGATGGCTACTTGGTGCCTGGAAGCCATGGCCCGTACCTTCCCCTAAGGTCGTTCCACATCTTCCTAATGTCCTCCCTTGTGCGTGGATGGTCCCCCACTGCATTCACCCTGTTGACTATCCTATGCCATAAGTCGTTCTTCCGGGCTATGGATGTCTGCTGGACCAGTGCTCCAAACAGACGCGGCTCCACTTTGACTATTTCTTCGACCATTACCCTGAGCTCCTCTTCTGTGAATCTGGGTTTTTTTGTGGTGCCACAGTAGTTGTGTTGTAGGTGGGGTGTATGGTGTGCAGGGATTCTGGGTGTGCTGTTTGTAGTTGTGAATATGTGTAATGGTATGTGCGTGTGCTCTGTGGTGTTTGTGTGCAGTGGTGTGTTCTGTGATGCGCGCTTAGTATGATGATACCTGTGGTATCTAGGTGCTGTGCCTCCTGTCAGTGTGCTCTTCTCTCGCTCTGTGAGGCTTTCTAGTTGCAAAGGGTTCTGGGTATGTGTGGGGGGGTGTTTTGTGGTGCCGTGGGCAGGTCTGTGTATGTGTTTCAGGTGTTGCTATTGGTGTTATCCCATCTGGTGCAGTGTTAATGCAGTGGTGGCTATTTTTTTTCCCGTGGCGGTTTGGACCACCAATGGATTACTGCTGTATTGGGTTCTGTAATGCTGATTTTTGACTCGGAATTTGCCAGGCGGTATTTTCTCAGCATGGCGGTGGTGGTGGTGGTGGTGCAGCCGCCTCCTTCATACCGTCGTTTGGGCCAATGTTTTTTTTTTTCGGTCTATGTTTGGCGGTGTTGTGTGGGCTACTTGTAATGCGACGGTCTTCACTCCCCCATCGTTGGCAGTGTATCGGCTACCGTTTGCACGGCGGTCTTCGGTAATGACCGCCAAACTCGGAATGAGCACCTCCGTGTTTGAGTTAACCAGGCTCACTTCTCTCTTTTTATTTATTTTTTAAATGACCAATTAATTTAATTTTTTTAAATGACAAACATTTTTTTTAAATTGTACAGAACTATCTCATTTTAAGTATATCCTTCATCAATGCCTAAAAAACTATCTCTCTCTCTCTTTCAATCAATTTCTCCCACTCACACATGCACTCTCGGACCCTTATGCGCACTCACTCACAGACCCACTCAGACAGTTACGCACCCACTTAGACCCATTCAGACTCTCACACACACACACACTCACAGACCCACTGACAGCCTCATACAAACACTCCCAGACCCGTGCAGACGCTGACGCACCCACTAAAACACTGATGTACGCACTCACACCCAGACACACACACTCACAGCCACTCTCATTCCCAGATATGCCCGCTCATACCTATTCTATCACCCAGAGAGGCTGCAGCCAACTTCCGCCACGCACAGCCAATGGGCTGTGCACACCCTTGGGTTGGGTGGTTAGTGGGGGTCTGGCTGCAAGGCCAGGTCTTGTGAGCAATGTCCGCTGGGCACGGGTGAAGTCTGTGCATGTTGTAAGGTTGGGTGCTTATAAGGTGTTGGCTGCGGCAGCGCATGGCCAAATGCTGTGCACGGCTGAGGTTGGATTAACGTATAGTAATGTAAATTACTATTTGTTTAAAAAAAACATAGAAATCAATTGGAAAAAAACAAAAGTTACAGGGACGTTTTAGTTAGAAAAGATCATAGAAATTCACTTAAAAAACACAAAGGTTACAGGGACATTATAATTAGGCTCACATTTTAAACCTACCAAACTATAGAAATGTCACCTATTATAGTTAGAGTTATCTCAAATAGCCATAACTCATGCGGTAAGGTAACTATAACTAACACCCATGTTTTTTTTCATTTTAGCTGGAAATCACACATTATTTTGAGTGCCCTCTCTTTGCTTTGCTCTTGTTTTCACTGCTTTCCCTTTGTTTTTTCCCTGTTTTTCTGTGAGCCCGCTTCTTGCTTTTTACCTCATTTCCACTGCTTTCTTCTTGCTTTTTCCCCTCATATTTTGCATTCCTTCTACTTGTTTTTCCCTTGTTTTCACTGATTTCTCCTTGCTTTACCCATTTTTTTGAGTGACTTCTCCTTGCTTTTCCCTCATTTTCACTGCTTTCTCCTTGCTTTTTCCTCCTTTAATTGTTTGTCTTCTTCTTGCTTTTCCCCTGTTTTTCCTGCTTTCTACTTGCCTTTTTCCCTCGTTAGGGTCGAGCTTGCGAGTGCTTATGCTGGTGTTCATTAAAGGGCTTGGAGCCTGCCTGTCCCTGACCATTTGTTGGTTTGCGTGGCACTCTGTTTTACAGCGTCGTAATTTATCAAGGCACGTGTGGCATCATTTCTGTTGCTCTGTGTGGAGCAGGGATGAAGCACTCATTTTTTTTCAACTTAATTAGTGCCCATCCGATGCTCTCGACGTGATTAAGGTACTGTTTTGTTCTAACTTCCAGTGCAGATGGCTTGTGACTGGCAAAAACGTGCCCAGCACGTTTCTTTTTATTTTGTTAAGTAGTCTTTTCTCAGTTTCCACTCATTTTTTTTTTTTGTTCGTGGGCGCTGTTGACAAAGGAGGAAAATTAACTTGTTTCCATTTGTTTCTGTTGTAATGCTCATCATGTGTCTTGTGGTTACAAGGAGGCAGGCTTGGACTATGGTTGGAGATGTGCATTTGTAGGTCTGAAGCATCTGTTTACACTGTAAAGACAATCCCATGGCAGATTCAACACTGGACTGACTGCAGCGCAAACACTGCACCTGAGGTCTTGCCTTCATGCAGCCATTGTAAACGTGATTTTTAGACCAACCCATGATTATTTATTGCTTATTTCTGCCTGATTGTGTCTAGAGCGGGAGCTATTCCACTTCAGTGCACCGGGATTCGTCGGGAATCTACTCCGGCAGCAGACGGCACACAAACCAGCCGGAAATCGCATTTGGCTTTGCAATATTCTCACATCTTTTCATTTTTCAACTTTTCAGTACCCTGCTAGTTTTTTTTTAGTGTTATAAAAACAGAAGCTCGTGTTCCAGTTGCAAGTTTTTCTTTTTTCATGTCATTTCAAATCCACAAGATGCTCTTGTCCTCCATTTGGAAGGGGCCTTCCCGGAAGCATTTAAGGCAGCGTTAAGGCTATCGATGCCTTAGTGTAAAATTAATTATTGTGTTTTGACAAACAAGCAACAATGAGACGCAAATGCTACGCGCTACTGAGCGATTAAATATGTTTAGACCTCTATAATAACTGCGGATCTGTGGTATTCTTTCGGCATGCTTCCTACTGGAGGGGCATTTAACCCTCTGTAAAATGTATCTCTCCAGCGCCTCGATGTCCTTTCTAGAGAGTTTTACCGCTAGACCCAAGGTGGGGCTGAAACTGTAATCAGGTGGAAGGCCCCAGTCTTCTTAAAACTAAAGCGGATGTATTTCCATCCCAGCACTGAAAAGATTCAGAAAATATTTACTTAAGGAAGGCTTTCCCAGACAGGGCCCAGGCCAGTTTATAACCCGTGAAAACAATATATTTCTTGTAGTATTCGTTTGGAGGGTTATATAAATAATGAGCGTGGTTGCAAACACCCTCCATCCCTGGTTCCCCCAGCAAGGGGCTATTGATATTAAAGACAAGCATTTACAATTCAGCGGGTCTCGCATTACGTCGAGTTAGAACCATTAGAGTTGTAAAATCCTAACCGGACTTTTTTTGCCACATTAAATGGGAAAAAAAAAAAACGAGCGCAATCATGCTGTGTTAAACACAGTGCGATCGCGCTGCCAAATAAAGAGAAAAAGTAGTCCAGAAACCATACGGAAAACATGTATCCTCGTATGTTTCCAGTAGTTTACCGGTGCTCTCGAGGAGGGCTAAACACCGGAAAAGGCATGACGTATGCATCCCTTTCACGAATGAAAACAAGCAGATTTTAAAAGGTAAGCCCACGAGCCAATGAAAGTGACTGACGTAACATGGGTGTGGTTAAAATCCCCCAAAGAGAGTTTAGAAGAGGAACTGAGCGCTTTGCGCTCCCCCTTAAAAATCTAAAAGCAGAGAGATGAAAAGCTGTCATCTGTCTCCGTTCCCCTGACTCACCCCACTCATGCTTTTGTGGGTGCATTTGACCCCACTAACTGACATTGCTTTGTTCTCGGACGTGTTTAGACCCCTGTGCAGATTCATTTCCCAGGCTTCTTTTAACTCATTTGTTGTGGCAAATGCGTTTGTTACAACAGACTCCTCATCTCCTAATTCGATTTAATGTAAACACTCCAAAACCCATCACTGAAGCGGTTTAAAGGGGCAATAGGGTCGGCTATGTGTAGGGCAATAAAAGCCCTGCTCTGGCAGCTTTCCCTTTCAAATCAAACTTAAAATTGTACTTTAAATTGTGCCTCAGAAAACCATCCACCCATGCTCATTTCTTTTTTTTTTTTTTTTTTTTTAAACCATCAATCTCGGAAGGCCTACTTTGTATTCTAAACTCCTTTATTAAGACACATTTTTTCATTCCCTTTCATATCAGAATGCTCCACCTTTTGCCTTTCCACACGGCTGTATTTGTTAATAGTGTTAATGTTGATGTTTTTTACCCAGGAAGGTTTGTTTGTACCTGTTACATAATATCAGGAGTAAACCTGTTAACCTGGTGTCTACAATCCAGTTTTATTGAACAGAAAAACTCACCCACTAACCCCTTGTTTTACTGCCAAAGCGCAAAGAAGCCGAAAGAAACAAGTGATTCTTAACCATCTGTGCTCTGTGCCTGGTGTGTTTGACAGAACACATTAGCATATGTTGTTGGTTGGCCTTTTTAAAAAAAGAAAACCGTGATATGACTATATCAAGTAATCAGTAACTCCCATTTGAAAAAATCTAAACACCCCCAAAATAACCACTTTTATGGGATACTTAGGTGTGGATCTGCTTTGATTAACACATTCTCGCTTTTCTTAATTTGGGCGTTTTATAGCACCTACCAGTGAAAGGTGAATCGCCTCTAGGCGGTTCTTGTATCAAGTACATCCAGCTACAGGTGGAACCATATGCAAGAGGGCATAAACATGTATGCCTTCAATTGGTTTCCCCTTTGCAGCTAAGAACTGTGACATCACACTGGTGAGTGGCACTCTGGAGCACCTAAGTCTTTCTTGGCGCTCAAGAGGTTGATTTGTGAGGATCGGGCAATGAAAGGTAAGTTATACTTGGAAACACCACACTGAAGGAAAGTAACCCACAGGGAACCTCGGGAGAGGCCTCCCTTTCTCATTTTAGACTCCTCCCCTTTATGTGGTTGAACCTAGGCAGCACGCATGCACGGTCTCTTGACATGTTGTAATCTACTTCTGTGAGCTTTCACCACGCCCATCACTTTTATTCGTTCCTTGGCCTGCCTTTCAGAATTCACTTGATTTCAAATGCTTTATGTTTGTCCCGCCTTGAGGCTTTGTTACTTCCTTAGAGGCTGGGGGGACCCCAAAATAATAATAATAAAAAAATAAGTAAGAAATAGCTATATTTTCATTTTTTTCTGCAGATAGAGGAAAAAGGTAAATGGAAGTGCTTTAGTTATGTGCATGACCACTCGAATTATGAGGCAGAGAACCAAATTATGCAGAAGGGTTGACCAACGTAGGTGACAAGAAAAGTCCAGATATGCATTTACAATGCCAAAAGCTCCTACTCAAGCAAATGCGAGACCCATTGCATTGCAAATGCTTCTTTTTTGTGTGCCTTCTCCTTGTGTTTTCCTCGTTCTCACTGCTTTCATAGTGCTTTTTCATCCATTTTTGTATGCCCTCCCCCTGCTTTTCCCTAATTTCCACTGCTTTATCCTTGCTTTTCCCCCTGTTTTTTCTGTGCCCGCTCCTTATTTTTCCCTCATTTTCACTGCTTTCTCCTTGGTTTTGCACCATTGTTTGAATGCCTTCTCCTTGCTTTTCCCTCGTTTTCACTGTTTTCTCCTTGCTTCCCCCCTTTTTTGTGAGCCTTCTCCTTGCTTTTCCCTCCTTTTCACTGCTTTTGCCTTGCTTTTCCCCCTTTTTCGTGTTTTGTCCTTGCTTTTTCCTATTTTTCAGTGCTTTCTCCTTGCTTTTTCCCTTGTTTTTTGTGTGCCTTCTCCTTGCTTCTCCTCATTTTCACTGCTTTCTCCTTGCTTGTTCCCTCATTTTCCGTGTTCCTTCTTGCTTTTCCTTAGTTTTCTCCTTGTTTTTTTTCTCATGGTTTTTGAGTGTCTTCTCCTTGCTTTTCCCTATTGGCGTCGGGTTGGATGAACGTGGGGGGTGGCCACAGGTCCTGGCCACAGGCCAGACCCTGCTGCCATCCCATTGCTGAATTAAAAGAAAATAGAAATTTACTGAAAAACCAACGGTTAAAGAGACGTTGTAGTTATGAATTAGCATTTAAAAACCCTTAGATATTCACCAAAAAAAAACAAAGGTTCCAGGGACGCTATAGTTAGGATCAGAATTTACATAAAGAAAACCATAGAAATTCACCTGTTTTAGTTAGTTATTTCAAGTAACTATAACTCGTGCCTGAGGTAATTATAACTCGTGTCCTCACTAATTACCAAACATTTCACATCAATAATAGCATCCTCTATGACGTCATTGATAATATCATTGCAACATTTGCAATAAAATTATTGGTCTGCAAACTGTGCATGGCGGGGGCTCGAGTTATATTTACCTCACAGACACACACACAAATGTTAAAGGCACGTTATAGGCAGGTGAAAACGTCAGTTTAAACTTTTCATTTGAAATTTTCACCGCCAGCAGCAACGTCACCATTGTTGATTCGACCCCGCTACACTGGACCAACCACCACTGCATCCACTTTTCCATCTCCACGCCCACAGTGAACATTCACTCTATGCGCCCCGCCTACAGGAAATGGAATCAGATCTCAGAGGAGCAACTCATCAGAACCCTCAGCAACTTACCCCCCGGACACAACAGATGCCAAAACCTCAGCTCTCAACCTCCACAAATGGATCACCGACTGTGCCAAAACCCTAGCCCCACTCCGGACGACCACAGGGAAACACTCCTCCAAGAAAGCCAGTTGGTTCACCCCCACACTCCAGGAATCAAAGTGTTCACGTAGGAGGTTGGAGAAGAAGTGGAGAAACAGGAAATCCCAGTAAGACCTTGCAACCTTCAAATCCGCCACAAAATCCCACCACAACCTCATCAGATCCACCAGGAAATCTGCCCTGCAGGACTGCATCAAATCCACAACACACAGCACTAAAGAACTCTTCAGCGTCATCAAAGGATTTGCCAAACTACAAGCTGAGACCACCAACATCCCTCCATCTCAGGACCTCTCCGACAGACTTCCCACCTTCTTCCACCGGAAGATCAAAAACATCTACAACAGTTTTGGACCCCAAGGCTCTCTGAGCTCACCAACAACACCCCTGCCAGGATCCGCCGAACCCCCATGACTCCTGCACGCCTGGACCCTCCTCACGACGGATGAGATCCACTCCATCATGAGCAGCATCCACTCTGGGGCCCCGACTGATCCCTCCCCACACTAGATCTTCAGCAAAGCTAGCACCTGGATCACGCCCGAACTCTGCAAGACCATCAACTGCTCCTTTGAGTCAGCAACCTACCCCATAGACTGGAAGCACGCCGAGATCTGCCTACTTCTGAAAAAAAAAACACAGCTTGCCCAACGGACCTCAAAACCTACCGCCCCATCTCACTGCTGCCCTTCCCAGCTAAGGTCACTGAGAAAGCAATCCACACTCAGCTACGCCAACTCATCGAGGACAACAACATTCTGAAGGTCTCCCAATCAGTATTCAGAGCTAACCACAGTACCAAAACCATCCTGCTCGCTGCCATAGACGACATCCGCTCCCTCCTCGACCCCACGCAAACAGCAGCCCTCATCCTACTTGATCTTTCAGCCGCCTTTGATACAGTGTGTCCCCCCACACTATGCGCCAGACTCCACGCAGCAGGCATATGCGACCAGTCCCTTCAAAGGATACACTCCTTCCTGACAGGCAGAACACAGAAGTGTTTGTGTTTGTTTTCTTTATTTATGGTCTGTATAGCGCTTTGATGCGTTTGCCGGAATGCGCTCTATAAATAATTTAATACAATAATACAAGGTCAGGCCCCAGCCACACCTGTCAGAGCCCACTGACATCAGCTGAGGAGTACCCCAAGGATCGTCGCTGAGCCCCACGCTGTTCAATATCTACATTACCCCACTCGCCCCCATCGTCAGGAACTACGGTAAGACTATCTTCTCCTATGCTGATGACACCCAGCTGATCCTCTCACTGACCAAGAACCCCCTCAACAGCCAAGAAGAATTTCAGGGACGGTGTGGAAGCAGTCGCCACCTGAATGAGGGAGAGCTGCCTTAAGCTGAACTCTGACAAAACCGAGATCCTCATCCTGGGACTGTCCTAATCAGCCTGGGACAACTCCTGGTGGCCCTCAGCACTCTGCAGACTCCCCACCCCTACAGACCACGCACAAAACCTCGGCATCATCTTTGACTCAACGCTCACCATGACCAGACAGGTCAACTCCGTCGCCTCCACCTGCTTCCACACCTTCTGACTCCTACGGAAGAGCTTCAGATGGATACCAACCGACTGCTGGAAAACCGTGACACACACCCTAATCACGAGCAGACTTGACTATGGCAATGCCCTTTATGCTGGAACTTCCAAGAAGAACCTGAACAAGCTGCAACAAATTCAGAACGCCACCGCCAGACTCGTCCTAGACATCCCCCGCCGAGAACACATCATAGAACACCTGAAAAACCTCCACTGGCTCACCGTCCAGAAGAGGATCAACTTCAAACTCCTCGTAAACACCTACAGAGCCCTCCACGACAGCGGACCCAGCTACCTCAACCACTGCATCATCTGGTACTCCCCTTCCAGAATTCTCCATTCGTCCCAGCAGTCGCTCGTCAACGTACCCTGCATAAAGAAGTCCTCGGCTGGAGGAAGATCTTTCTCATACCTGACAGCAAAAGGTTGGAACACCTTACCTCCTCACCTCAGACAGTCGCCATCGCTGCCTCAGGTCAGATAGGACCTCAAGACCTGGCTCCTCAACTGATCTCTGTGGACCCACCCCTCAGCACCTTAAGACCCAATGGGTGAGTAGTGCGCTCTAAATACATGACTGATTGAATGAACAAAACCACTAAAATTCACCAGTCATAGTTATCTCAAGTAACTAAAACTCATGCCCCCGCCATGCACAGAGTTGTCATCAATGATGCAATTTCAGATGTTTCAGTGATGCTATTGATGATGTCATAGAACATTTTGTAAATGATGTTACATGGGAGGTAATTAGCACTGCATGGCAAGGCCCTGCACCCAACCCCCCGCAGGT
The DNA here is from genome assembly GCF_031143425.1 of Pleurodeles waltl. Taxonomy (NCBI): domain Eukaryota; kingdom Metazoa; phylum Chordata; class Amphibia; order Caudata; family Salamandridae; genus Pleurodeles; species Pleurodeles waltl. Next base: position 176,506,106 of record NC_090441.1, on the reverse strand, counting down.
ACCCAAAATCATGGGGTGGGCAACTCCCAACCATACACAGCCTATTTGTACAACCCCTTTTGACCTAATGTCATTGTATGTATCTGTACAAATCTAGTGACCCTCAAAACGATGAGTCTCATATTATGAAAAGGCCGCAGGAGGCAGGCAGGAAAAACTTTAAACTGTTACATAGAAAAGGAAAACGTTGCCGCAGAGTTCTTTGAGAACTACAAGTCTATATAAATCATCTCAGAATTGCCCCTTTTAATGTGTGTGGTAGGCAGAGAAATGAAAATACACATATGGCTGCCTTTGGATTCAAGATTGAAGCTTAGGCCTAATTAAGTCATAGTTTAGTCCAGCACAAGACACTTCAGTTTTGCAAAATGCAGTGTTTTTATTTTTGTGCAAAAACTTTCCTAATGATGGTCACACATTTTAAATAATTCAGACTGTTCTCTATCACTGGTCAATCCTGCTCCCTTACCACAACAAATACTCCATCCCTTTCTGCTTAGACCTACTCCCTTACCACAATGAGTACACCACTGGAAAATCAGACTCACTGAGAGCGATCCTGTGTTAAAGGACCTTCACTTTCTCTAAATGATCACAGAAAACCACAATAAAACTTCCCAGGGCATCATCATGGGTAGAAATTTCCAATAAAGCACAGACCAGTTGAACCGATCTTCATTTCAACACCATTCTTACTGACTCCTGTTAATGCCATCAATCAGAACTTCCACTTTCTCATTCTATAACCCTTTGCCACTGTGGACCACCAAGCCATCCCCTATAACACTTACAAGTAATGTATGTCCCTTGTAATTGTTCCACACTAAAATATAATATAACAGTGATTCTACTATGACATTAAACATCAAGGCCTCTAATATCACATTACAGCTTCTTGGTGACTTCCTCAGGACTAGTTCTTTCCAATCTGGGGCACCACATCAGCCACTTTTCTGCACAAATCCTTCATCTCTTCATCTGCTGCAGTCACCTCCCCTTGCTTCTTAGGGAATACAGTCTTAAAGCAACATGACCTGGTTATCTCTATCTTGTGAACACTCCACTGTCTTTCGACTGACGAGCCAGTGAAGATTTGCTCTCTTTACGATCTTTAAAGTAGTCCATCAAAATGGGATGTTAAATTTGAAAGAAAGAATAAAAACATTCTCACCTCATAGGCCCCTCAAACTCTTGGACTGAGGATGGCTGTACATACGGAGGATTGAAGAAAACGCCAGGAGGTGTTTGAAGGAGAGTGGGGGTATCAAATTATAAATGGTCTTTTATTTGAGTTTTGAAACATTGGTAGTCTGCATCAGTTTAAGAGTAGATTGAAATCTTCTATTTTCTAGTGATTCTGCATGATGAATGACTTGGATTAAGCACCCTCACACCTATGGGTTTAGGCACCATATACATTTTTTTCAACTTGGCTTGTGTAACTTCACTGCGCAGTTTTTTGCTGAAGTGTTGTTTGGGTTCAGTACCAGGTTACAGTGTTTCCTGTCAAAGAATCATGTAGTAATTTAGGCAAAAAATCTTATCTGTACACTTGTGATTATTTTCTCAGGGAAGGTGAGAGGTGGTACCAACTTCGCACCATTCTGAATAAGAGGATGCTGAAACCGATGGAGGTTGTGCGCTACACAGGAGTTGTTAACGAGGTGGTGACTGACCTTCTCATCAGGCTCCAGGAAATAAGGAGCAAAAGCTCCTCTGGTGTGATGGTCTGCGATATGGCCAATGTCCTCTATAGATTCTCATTTGAAGGTGAGGCATTACATGCAGAATACATCATTTGTTATGTTATATTGATTTGTATAGTGCTCTAATCACCCGTGAGCGTATCCAGGTGCTTGTGTGTAGTTTTGTGGTCTCCAAGGTTCATATACAAAGAGCCACGTCTTCAGCTTCTTGCGGAACTCAAGAAGTGAAGAGGAGGCTCCGAAGTGCAGGGAAAGGTCGTTCCATGTCTTGGGTGCGATGTAAGAGAATGAGCAACCTACGTTTTTGATTTTTGCAAATGTGGGGAATGTGTGCAAGTGAGGCAGAGCGTAGGTGTCTAGAGGTTTGGTGAAGTGCATGCGGCTGTTCAGGTATTCTGGTCCTGTGTTTGAGAGGTTTGAATTGGCTGCGCTTCTGAATGGGAAGCCAGTGAAGCTTTCTGAGATTCCGGCATAGAGTGTGTTGCAGAAGTCCAGCCCGCTGGTGATGAATGCTAGCATAATGGTCCGTCTGGTGTTCTGAGGCAACCATATGAAGATTTCTCACAGCATACTTAGGACGTGGAAGCAGGAGGGGCACACAGCGTTGACTTTAGTGGTCATGTTTATTTTGTATTCCAGGATGATCCCTAGTTTGCTTGTGTGATCTGTGGGTGTTGGTCCTAGCTCAGATGGCCGCCAGGTGGAGTCCCATGGGAAGGTCTTGTCACTGAACACCAGTACTTCCATTTTGTCAGAGCTGAGGTGCAGGCAGTTCATTTGCATCCAGGCTGCAACCATGGTCATGCAGTTGGTGAAGTTGGTTCTGTGATTGTTTTGTCCATCAGGGAGAGGATGAGTTGGGTGACATTGGCGTAGGAGATGACTGTGATGTCTTGTGATCCGATGACGTTGGCGAGCGGTGTCCTGTATATGCGGAAAAGGGCGTGGCTGAGCGACGATCCATGTGGGACTCTACATATCAGTTTCTTGGTCTCTGATGTAAAGGGTGACCGCCTTTGGGTTTTTCCTGTGAGGAAGGAACAGATCTATTTGAAGACGGATCCTTGTATGCCAATCTCAGTGAGTCTTCTAATGAGGGTGTTATGGGAGACAGTGTCAAAGAGCGCAAAGATGTGAAGCAGGGATAAGGGCTGCTGTTACTCCTCAGTCTAGGATGATTCGAATTTCATCAGTGGCCGCTGCGAGTGCTGTTTCAGTACTGTATTTCTTTCTGAATCTTGATTGAGTGTTGTCTAGCAGATGGTGAAGTTTGACTTGCTTGTTCATGGCCTGCTCAATCACTTTGGCTGGATAGGGAAGTAGGGGGATGCGCAGAAGTTTCTCAATTGATTAGGGTCAGCTGCAGGCTACTTGAGGAGGGCATTGATTTCTGCAAGATTCCATTCATCCTGGAAAGTGGCTGACGTGATGGAGTTGTTGTTGATGTGTGTCAGGGTGGTGCTGATTGGTGATGTTCCTAGGTGGTAGATTTAGTGGTGTCATGGAGCAGTTGTGGCCCCTGAGTGGATGGTCCGCATGATTGCTGCTGAGTCATTTCTGGTGAGGGTTGTCCATTCCATCAGGTAGCCATCTTGGTTGATGGTGGGTAGGTTAGCAATGAGTTCATTGGGGTTGAGTTGGTATAGATGTTTGTGATTTTGTTGTGGAAGAAGTTGGATAGGATGTTGCAGAGTTGCTGGGAGGCTGCGATGATGGTGACAGTGGCTGGTGGCGAGATGAAATTCTTGAAAACTGAGAAGATCTCCTTGCAGCAGTTCGAACTTCCTTCGATGCGGTCCACTATTGCTTTTTGCTTTATGTCTCTTATTTGCTAGTGATAGCATCTGAGTGCAGCCTTGTAGGTAGATCTGTCGGCGATGTCGCGGTCACTAGCAAAACATCAGAATGGTTGGAATTATGGGCATGCTGTAATCAGGTCCATAAACGACTGCTCATGTGAGGTGCATATCTTCACCTTTTATGCACAGAATAACAGCCGCCTCATGGGTCGGGGTACCACTCTTGGTCCAGTGGTTTCTTAAGAACTTTATACTATTGTCCAGTAATTCTGCAGCGGTGGATATAAAATAAGACAGAACTTTTCTGACAAAACCACATAACACGCAGACCTTTTTGCCACCCATTGCTGGGTCCCAGCCACCCTTCAGATCTGCCAGGGCCAAATGTACTAAACATCTTAATAAATGAACGCACATTGATTCATATTTGAATACAAATACCTGTTGTCATTCCTAACAAAAACAGTGGGAACTAAGGCTTACATAGGGGCATATTTACAAGAAAATAATGCATCAGTTATGATGCTCCACTTTTCTTGCGTCTCCCCTACTGGCACTTAACAACTCCATGGTTGCGCTGTATTTATATTGTGGCGCACCATGGTGGTTGTTAGCACAGTAGTGTCAAAATGTTTGACGCTATTGTGGCGTTCTGCTGCACTAATGTCAAAAATGTTGACGCTAGTGCAGCAAAGCACAGGGAGGCCCATTGATTTCAATGGGTGCATCATTTAAACACCTGCTATGAGCAAGGATGGAAAAAATGGCGCATTGAAATCTTGTAAATGTCACTGGGCCATTTTTTCATGCCTCCCTGCACCAGAACGGCCACCTTGCATACATTTTGCCTGACGTAGGCTATAATGTGGCGAAAAGGTGTACAAAGTGGCACCAATGCATCTATTGCCCCACTTTGTAAACATGGCACGTGGAAAAAAACACCTTAGCGCCACCTTAGTGTAAAAAAAATTATGCTATGACGCCCTAAGGCGGCACAAGGGGCTTGTAAATATGCCCCTTAACTTCTCAGAGCATGGGCCATATTAACCATAAGCAAATCTTTCTTGCTTGACAACACCTTTAAGTGCCCCCTTAATTAATTTGACCCCTTTCTTCCCAGATCTGCCTGAGCTACAAACACTCAAAGATGCCTAAAAGTATCTGGACCACAAACAGTTATCTGTCCTCGCAGCACCAATTTCCTTCCACATTACGCCCTTTCTGATTATGAATCCACCCCTTTGCCCATATGATTCTGAATTCACCTCCTGGCCCAGTGGCAGTATTTTAGCGTGCTCTGACAAAACTAATAGTTTTGGCTTGCAGGTTTGTCCTAACAAAAACATAAAAACAGCCTGCTTAGGAGAGAAAACACAAAGCAAAACATTGTTGCTTTTGGCAACAATACATACATCAGATAAAGTATTAATTCTGTGATGAAGGAAGGAGGCCGTAATAAATAGCGTGAGCTATGTGACAGCACAAGAAGTCAGAAATTTGCTGTAATGCAATTACCACTCAATTCTGAATTTACCACATGGCCCTAAATATGTGCATTTGCTTTATGCTTAGTGAAGGCTTTTAGCTGAGTATTGCTGTAACTGTGAGCACATCCTCATCCCTTCGCGTTTGACAGCTCTGGGGTCACACTTTGCCAAACTCTGCATTAAAACACACGTGAAAAAATGGGCCAAGTAGTATTGGTAACTCTAATAAACAATCCCTGCATTATATTCCCACCAGTTACTGCACAATATATTGACTTTCTAAATAAACAGGTCATAACACTTTTATGGAGTTTCAGTAACTTATATTGCACAACTACTCACCAAGCTAAATCGTACAAAAAATATTATTAATTACACAGGCGAAACCTAATGCATTTACCAATGCTTGTTTTAGCAGTATCTGCTGTCATTTACCAAGCACATTTAGAAGCTCATGTGGCCTAATTATGGTTTACAGCCAGTAACTCATGTCCTCACATGTGTGCACAAATGAGCCTATGGGATTACAACTTGTCTTTGAATTTGTGTCAAAGATCCTCTGGTGTTCAGCATAGGTGCTACATGCAAACTTTTGAGAAGAAGATGGACTGTTTGGGCATGAAATACCGGTTGCATGTTTGTTGTTTGTTTAGGCTAATGCATCTCTTGATGTTGTAGTAGGTGAAGATATGGCTATTTGTTTTTGTATCTATTGAGCTGTCCAAAGGAGAGTGGCATGGCATGGCACATAGGGTTTGATTGCAGCTGTGGCATGCCATAGTGACTTAAGGATTGATGGCTTTGATTAGACAGTGGTGTCTCAGATGTTTTTCTGGGTTGGCCCATTGACATCTTATGGTAGTGTGGACAGCAGGCTTCTTCTGTCTTTGTTCCTCTGTGTTGTGATGTGGTGCATTACGAGGCCCGCAGGGTCGTTGATTGTGTTATTAGAAGGAATCCTTGTAGACATTCACAGTTTGTAGACTCTTAAAGTATTCCCCCATAGTGAACCTCCTCTTTTGTTGAGTTCTTCTCACCTTCCTCATGTCATGGATAAGTATGTGTACACATTGATGTGTATGAGGTTGGGCTTCTGCCACAGGCTCTCATCATTGAGATGGCGTGTGGTATTTCCCTTCATAGAAGTTACTGGGTTGGGATTGGTCATTCTGCTGCTTAATGATTATGTGCAGGAATGAGTGGAGGCTCTGCGGGTGGGTGTGTGAGACGGAGTGTGCATTCATGTGTGCTGAGCAAATGGTTTAATTTGCCTTCTTCAGAACTTGAGATCTGGTGTTGAATCCTGGCATCAGCACCTGAGAGATAATCATCCGATTCTTCGCAAAACTGCTTTGCAAAAGGAATCCTGTGAGATGTAAATTGTTTTACTGACGAATAAGCGGATGCACCTATTCGTGTTGTTACATAGTAGAAAAACCCACCCGAGGGGTGTGGAGTGGGAGATTTAAGGCGTGGTTTGCTTTGAGAATTTGTGAATACCCACAAGTTCATCTGTGGACCCTTCCCATGCAAAACATTCTTAGAGATTTGTTCCAGCACATGCCTGGAGTACTTGCCTTTTAGTGTGGGATGGGGAAAAGAGCAACCCCAAAGAGACAAAGGGGGGTTTCTCCATGGGGAAAAATATTTCCCCGTCTGGGGGAGAAAAAAAAAAGTTTTATTACAAAAAAACTCCATTTGCATAGCGGGTGGCATGTCCCTCGTGAGGAGTTAAATAACATGTAAAACAGCAGGTGTCCCTTGCTATTCTCAGTAATATGCCTGAAAGGTGAAATTAGGACAGTGTTACAGGGAGGGCCTGACTGGGAACCCAAAGCAGCCTGGCACATTTTGCCAGACCAGCCGTCACATGGTGCATAGTGAGCGAGCCTGACCACTTCAATAGGGCTTGGGGTGTTCTTCCCCAGTCCCCGCAATAAGATTTGGGAAAAAATGGCAAAAATGGTGCATTTTGCAACACATTTTTCATTATATATTCAATTGTATTTGTTTTTAAAGTGTAGTAAATGATGACTTTACCGTGCACCAGGATACGCCAATATTTATTGAAGCTCTTCGGTGATTCTCTCACCATCACCTTCTAACAGTGCCTCTGATCTCACCATAGCCCCTCTCTCGCATGTATTTTATTTGTTTTATAGCACCTCTCTTACCAGCATAGGGTGTCAGAGCACTTTCCAGAAACACACATACAGAGACAATGACCCATACGTGCGTAAATTAGTCTATAGAAAATATTACATAAGACAAAGGGGACTACAAGATGTAGGATTCACATGTCAACCATACTAGTCGGTATTGTTTAATAGTGCCTGGTCTGGGGAAGCATAAACTCAGGATTTAGAAAGTAAAACAGTGGTTAGGGTTCACTTTACTAATAATTTATTTCTACCCAAATACACAATTTATAGCAAAATTAGGAAAATCAAAGACTGGGGAAACCATAACTTTTCCTACCTGTACCCTGCTGTTTGCTTGCAGCTCTTTGATATCAGTTCATAGCTCACTGTGCTAGATTATGATTGTAACTTATAAACTGCAGAGTAACAAAATGATCTCAGTGACAAAAGCAGTATCCTACTGAGCTATGTACACAAAATGCTGTTTTGTTTTCTGCATTGTAGACGTTCTTCGCAGCAGTTTTAACCCTCTGCGCTACCTTAGATGAGTCAACAATGCAACTAGACAAAACTCTGATCTCTCTCCAGCAGGTATATTAACCACCAGAGTTATCTTGGCAATTAAAAAAAATAAAGCATTTGTTGAATATACAAGGAACTCTGCAGTGCTTTTATGACAGCTGCACTACTACAAAACCGGCCCCAGTAACAAAAGCTCCCCACCCACATCACTACCCTACAGGGGAAATGCCTGATGCCCGTTACGGCCAGTCCGGTCTTGGTTACAGGCATACTAATGGGTTTATGATTTCCCAAAAAGTAGTAGATTTACTCCCATGATTAGGAGTGGGTCTAACTGGTTTAAATTTACACATTTTATTTGTGACTTGGGCTCTTAAACTCCCTTCATGGTGGAAAAAAAAATAAAACTAACTATCTAGAAATGATATCTACAGTATTGTAAATATGTGAAATAATGTAACTGTCTATTTCAAAGATTTAAATCCCCACATGATATACACAATACTGTATTGCTTAGAGTGTGTTGATTTGTAAAATGTCCTTGCCTGTATTGTGTATTAATATTGAATGTAAGGCCATACCTATAAGTCATGCAAGCTACCAACAGGAGAAGCGTTAAGGGAAAAATTATTTTGACCCTTTTTTCCCTGATCCCATAAAACTTTTTCTGCTTGACCCAGAGACACATGGGAGAAAAGTACACGTAATTTCTCACCTGCATAATATCTTGAAATATGGTGTGATGCAAAAGAGGCACATTGGTTCCAGTTTCATAAAGGCATAGACATAATGGGGGGGTCATTATGAGACTGGGGGTCTACGGACCTCTGCTGCCAAATGCGGCAGTCCGAATGCTACATTATGACCGCATCGGTTGTGCCTCAGATGGACCGCCAGGATTAGTCGTGCTCAGACTGTCTGGCCATCGTCGCGGTCCTAATCTGCCAGGACGGCGCTGCCCTGGGGATTACGACTTTGTTCTCTGTCAGCGATTTCATGGCGGTAACACCGCCATGAAAAGGCTTCTAGAGAACGGGTGAAGAGGGGCCTCAGGTGGGCCGTGTACTGCCCATGCACTTGGCATGGGCAGTCCAGGAGTCCCCCTGCCCAGGACCCTCACAAGGTTCACTGTCTGCTTTGCACCCTGCCAGCTACAGACTGGCTGCCGGCTCGATTACGAGCTGGAGACCGGGCAGTAGGGTGTTTCCTACTAGGCTGGTGGGAGAAACCCAGGTTTCTGCCCACCAACCTAGCAGGAAGCTCTTAATGGGCCCGGTGGGGGGACAGCCACTGTGGCAGCAACCTCCCCGTTGGAAGTTCGGCAGACGGCCAAAACCGTCCGTCAAACTCTTAATCAGGCCATACATGTTCTTCATCACTCACTGTCAGTAACAAGTGGCTGGAGGTTAAAACCAACCTTAATGGACTCGGAAGTAAGGAACAGACAGTTGCCCTTTATAAGAGTTGGGGTACTGCAGCCCCGCGTTCAGTATTCTGAAAGCTGCTCATTTGGAGAGCATGCCTGACGAACCAAACCGTGCCTGCTTATTGTGTCATGTATGTTTTTAAGGCATCATGTGACTGTTTATTTTAATGTCATTCTTGGCATATTTTAGATGTAGATATTAATTCTGTACTTTTCTACATATTCGAAGTAAGGATTATTTGATGTTGCAGTTGATTTTATCTGTATGTTTGCATATTGCACTGGTCTGCCAGTAACTTTGAACCTGACACAGTTTATTTTTTTTATTTTTCTCCAAAACTGCGTGATTAAATCCTTTAAGAAATTGCTTTGTCCTTGTCTTCAAACACGAAGTTCGTTCTGTAGCTCATAAGCCTCACTCCCTCTACAGGAATCTCAGCCATTCTCTTTGAGACGCGCATGGGCTGCTTGGAGGAGCAGGTCCCGCCGGAGACGCAGAAATTCATCAACTCCATCGGCTACATGTTGAAAAACTCTGTGTTCGTCACAATACTGCCCGGATGGACCCGCGGCTTTCTGCCCTTCTGGAAGAACTATCTTGAGGGCTGGGACATCATCTTCAGCATTGGTAAGGGTTAATTGGGCCACGTCATCTAAACTGCATTAACAATCCACCAATTGCAGTAAGCATACAATTGGTGCAAGTATGCATCACGTCAAGCGGTGGAGGATCAAACTTATACATCTGAAAAATATAGATTTGTTGAAATAGATACTATTTAAGATATATTTGTCTATTTTTTCTTTTCACTTCAGATTGTTATTCTTCACTTTGGTTGCAGGGATAGTTGCCCATGATCATTTCAGACCATGGGTTAATCCCAGACAGGCTGGTTTACTTTGTACAGACAGGACTAGCTGTTACCAGGCTCCTTTCATCACCACACTCAAGTGCATAGGGAGTGGGCTTTAGGTCAGCCACCTTCAGCTGTTAGCTGGCATGGGTCACCCCATCAGCTATTGCATGTTTAAAGTGGCTTCCACATTTTATATCAGCCCACTGGAGGGTTGTGCAGGTATACGTTAGCACTAGTAAGCTGAGAAAGAGTCATTCTCCAACCCCTGCATATGTGATGTAAAGTGAAAGTGGAAATCAGTTGTACAGTGTGGCATCGGATGGTCTAGCAACCCAATATTTCATTCAAAGGGGTAACCTTTAGATTAAAAACTGCACTGCCCTTGTCGCATGCCCTGTCCACTCTTATGTTTTCAAATACCTCATCTGTAAGGATGAATGACCATTGAAAGGTGGAAGAAAAGAGCTAGTTAGAGGGTTTTCCTTACTTTTCTTTTCTTTTTAACGTAGTTCATCCGTCCTTGTGTTTTTTGCAAATAAAGGGTAGTAGAACCCCCCTGCTGACTGTACTTCCTGGGGTGATCTATAACTTACATAAGTTTGTGTTCTTAAGTTTGATTTTTACTCCTAAGTGTGTTTTACATCCTAAGATTGCTTTCACATTCCTGTTGGCATTGCTTTTTGGATGAATTAGTGCATAATTGTGATTTTCCACCAAAATGTGATTTTCCTTTGAATTGTGTTCCCAATCCACAATCCTGCTCACTTTGTAGCAAGTGGGATTGTGCACAAAAATGTGATTTATTTTCCTAATCCTCTTCGACACACATGTTGATGTTGCCTCATGGGCTATTTTGTACCCTAACGTGCTGTCAACCAAATGTAATCACAGGGGGTATGGCTGAAAAGATGAGTGTTCAAATGTAAAATGTGTATGCTGTGCATATAGCAACATACTTATGGGTGGCCTTTTGACAATTGACTAGGTAGTCCAGACACACTAACAAGATTGCAAGTCAGTAGGCAGTGTTTGATTTTTGAAGGAGACTCCACTGACCTTTAGAACACCATAGCATTTGCGTGAAACCTTATATCATCCATAAACACAGGTTGGCGAGTTACTACCATTCATATCTGTTGTTTGACATGTTAAATGTCTTGTGTAGCCCTGCCTTCCTCAAGACTTTGAGTTGCCTGTCAAACTAGGCCTACTCAGTTTACCTAAATTGATGGGTGCAGGTAGGAGTATATGTGTTGTAAGTTGAACAACAGTTTACTTATCTTCCCTGAATAAGGGTGAGAGAGTCACTGCTCCTACACTACTCTTGTGATTGGCCTTTAAAAAGAATGGAAAAAAAAATCTATGACCATTTAAAGTTGGAACCTAGGAAGATGTTACTGGGGATGGAAGCTGCCTCCTCTAGTGCATCTTCGCAAAGCGCTTCCACCTCAAACAGTGACCAAAAGCAACTTTTACAAGTAATTTGAACCTATGATGCTAACAGTGGAATTCATATATCAGGGTTCAAAATAACTACCAAGTAAGTAGCTGTATTAACAGTACGATGATCCCTGGCAGCATGAAAATAATTAAGAATATTTTGTATTTTAACTTCATTAAGTCACTTCCCCTAGATGTCCTCAAACATTTTAGCTTCAGTGTCTATTATACAAATTGCAGTCATTACACCACTATCCCCATCCACATAAGCAGGCGGCATGGATTGAATGTCATTCACCCATAGTTATTTGACTTCTAAGTATGTCCAAATTCAATACAAATGCAGTGCATGTAGTCATGGGGAAATAGGACAAGCCCGGTGTGTACCCAGTTTAAAAAATATACATTCTAAAATCTGTCTCATAATAATATTGATGGCTTTTGGTTAATAATGTAACACTTTGATGCATCGGGTGCTCTTACCACTGAATTCCATTTTATTCATAACTGCCCATAAAAAAAACAGCATGAGAACCGAGCAAATGCCTTCTTTTAATTCAGTAATGCAAAACCAGCCTGTCAGCATAAGACCTTATTTTGCTGCATCAAGCAGGGTGATAGCATTATTTATATGTGTGTTAGTATCCCAGCCAGGCGTGAGACTGTGTTGCTGTGAACTCACTGATCTATGTGCCCTTCCACACGTATTGCCAGTATTTTTGAGTAAATTATGGCATCAGACTGGATACAGAGAGATGGCCCGATGTGACCCACACCAGTGTGCCGATTTGCCTTTTTTCAAGCATACTACAATACAGATATTATAACAAACTCTTGATCTTTCCATATCAGCCTCAATGCTCTGAATAACTCAGTGGCTAACTGCTTCAAATATGTTATGCAGATTTGTCGTGTGCACTATCATCTGGGCGGGTATTCTGGTGCTGAGCAGGTGGGAGTCTAGCCAAACAAAGGGCCTGGTGGGACTACTCAAAAACCAGGCCTTCAGCTTCTTGCGGAATTCAAGAAGTAAAGAGGAGGCTGTTATTTGTAGCAGCAAGTTGTTCCACTTTTTAGCAGCGATGTATGAGAAGGCTCGATCGCCAGATCTAGTTTTCCATATTCACGGGATGTGTGCAAGTCGGGGTCCGGATGAGAGGTTGTTTCTGAAAGGTTTATGAAACCAGATGCAATTGTTGAGGTATGCTGGCCCAGTATTGGGTAGTACCTTGAAAGCGTGGTTGAGAAGTTTTAATTATGCTCGTTTGTGTGTTGGGGGCCAGTGGAACACCTTCAAGTGTAGTATGTTGTGAGTGTGGCGTGGGAGAACTCTGTAACTCTGGCCACTGAGTTCTAAATGGTCTGCAGCCTTCAGATGAGTTTTTTTGCTGATCCTGGTATAGAGGGTGTTCCAGTAGTCCAGATTGGTTGTGACGAGAGCTTGTGTGAAGGTTTTTTGGGTGCTCATTGGGAGCCATTTGAAAGTCTTTCTCTGAATAAATATGGTAAAATTCAATAGACATAGCATCCTCACCCATAACCTTTATATAGGGACAGATTCAATAGCTTTATTAACCTCCTTAAGTGTAATGTCCGTTTCTAAACCTATTCAATGATTTCCATTGAGTCAGGTCAGCTGTATTTACAATAGGAATTGATCTACCCCTTCTTCAGAGCTAGTCAAGTCTTTACTAAATGGTTCTTGTAAGAATCATTGAACCTGCTGTGGTATGCCTCTAATATATGTGTAACCATTTTCTCTCTGAGCCTGCAACCGATTTGTCCACACACAGCAAATATTTGTGAAAATAATACTATCACTTCCTATATCTGATATCAATTGCTTAGTGCATGTGCAATTTAAAGTTTTCTTAAAGTGATCTTTTACCCCTTGATTCTCCATATATTCCTTTTTTATATACAGCATAATTATATATGACTCCCCTCACAGTAGCCTCAAAGGTGTTGCAAACCATATCTAGCAGAGCAGTACAAATATTAATCATAAAAAATTCATCTGTATACATTCTTGTATGATTCTGATAACCTGAGTCTGTTAATAATGTCCTATCAAAGGTCCATATTTTGATAGCTATGCCGTCTTTATTACTTAGTAATCAGATACTCAGAGGATTGTGGTCAAATACTGTTATTCATTGAACTGATCTCTGTTTGATCTGATCGATATGAAGGCCATTTAGCCGTGAGTATTGCAGATGCACAGTTCCTATAATGCTCACCATAAGTCTGTTAGCCTGTGTTTCTCTATTACTTTTTGTTTTGCTGCTCAGACCTTTGCATTCTAGTTACGGTATTTGGATTTTAAGAATCATTTTTATATTTTAATACGGATTTAGAATCCCCAGTGACAATAATTGAGCTCTGCCAGTCTGTTAACCCAAAGCCATAAAGCTGCAGATACTCTTGCTACTCCACATCACTAAGTCCATAAGCTTGACTACTACATCCTTTCACTCTAATTTTACCAACACATCTTTAGCAGCCACAAGAGTATCACTCATATAGATCCAACGATGTAAGTTTATCTTTAACCATGCTGTTCATGTAGGTAGGTCTGTGCACTGACCTCCTGAAAGGCCTGCATGAGATTTTTTTCTGTGGCTGTTTTTCAACTGTTATATAACTATAATAAAAAAAAAGAAGTGAGGTCCCCAATGAATATAGGTATGCACTGTTGAGCCTTAGAAAGTACAGATTGTCATAGTAAAAAATTGCTTTAAATGCAAGTATGGAATTTGGATGTGTTCCACTGCTCTTCACCCTTTAATTATTCTTTAACACACAATAAGCAGAGGTTGTTTTGTCATTGACAATTCTCAATATCTTCCATCTTAGATTCTAAAACTCCAGAGAGGGAGGGCAATATGTGTTATCACTAAATTAAGAAAATGGGAAATATGTTCATTCAATAATCCAACAAAGATGGTCAGGAGCCATTCCATTATACAGTTTGCAAAATAATACAATGTCCACGCACAGGAACATTTCAGGCTTCTTTAATGACATATCTTGCAATTTCTCCAAACTGTATTCCTGGACAAAAAGACCCGGCCAACATATTTCGTCCCCAGTATAGGACTTAATCAGAGCCTATGAAGAATATATCCCTCCGGTAGTTTGGTAAGAATCCCACAATAGATTTAGAAAGATAGAGTAAATTGTAATAAATGAAACAAGACTAAAACAAAAAAAATCTAGTAAGTAGAACCAGAGATATGCAATTTAAAATATTTCAGTAAAAATAACACCAAAAAGCAGAAAAAAGCCAACTGTGGATATCTGATCACGACAGACCAAGACAAAGCAATGGCGCACAGGCCAGCTATAGGGACCCAGCTAGGTCTGGTGGACAGAGTTCCTGAAATCAATGTTTGCAGAACGTTGCAAGGATCCCCATAGAAGATGTGCTGCACAGCCACAGTAATGCACAGGTTTTGAGATGCGGCAAGGCTGCAATGCAAAGTCCTCCATGGTGTGAAATCTCCAGTCTTAGGGATGTGCCACTCAGTTGGGGCGATGCCTCGGTTGCAAGGAGCTGCAATGAGGAGTCCAGTGTGGTCACTGAGGCTGCCGCTGACAAGGGATTCAAGGTTCTACCCCGGGGATGGGCCACATAGCGTTGGTTCTGAAGCTGCTACGGGATTGTGATGCAATGCTGTTCTTTGTGGTGGCTCCGATCCACAAAGTATCCGCAATATGTTAGTTCTGCTCGGGATTGTGCCTTGCAGCAGAAGAGAAGAGTCGCTCCTGCTGGATCCACAGAAGCTGGGAAAGCACCTTAGGGCAACATCCAAGTGTCTAGGACTTGGGTGGTAGGCAGAATAGACTCACAGATGGCAGAGTCCAAGTGCAGATGCAATGTTGTTGGAAGCCTGTTGTGTTCTTGAGGTAAGATAAGGAGACTAGACAACTAGCCCTTGGAACGACTCTGGGTTCTGGTTTCAAATGATGCAAGTCCAGTCCTTCTTACCTAGGCAAGAGGGCAGCAGGTCAGCACAGCAAGGCATCAGTTATCTCAGAGCAGAGTGGCAGACCTTTCACCAGCACAGCAGTCCTTCTTTTCTGGTACAGTATCCACAGGTCCAGAAGTGGTTTGAAAAGTTGGTGTGTGAGGTTCAGTATTTATTCCCAGTTCTGCCTTTGAAGCGGGGGAGAAGTTTCTAGGTGTTTCTCTTTGATGTCCCCAGGCATCCTGCCTTCCCTGCCCTGGCTCCAGACCGACTACAGGGGCTATGCAGCCCTTTGTGTGGAGGAAGGACATAGGGCCTGATTCTAACTTTGGAGGACGGTGTTAAACCGTCCCAAAAGTGGCGGATATACCACCTACCGTATTACGACTCCATTATATCCTATGGAACTCGTAATACGGTAGGTGGTATATCCGCCACTTTTGGGACGGTTTAACACCGTCCTCCAAAGTTAGAATCAGGCCCATAGTCTATTCAGGTGTATGTTAGATTGGGCCCAGCTACTCCCTCCCATCCTGCCAGTGATTGCCCATCCAGGCACACCTAAGGTCCCTATTGTGTGTGGCTGTCTAAGAGAAATAGACAAAGACCAGCTGTCAGCTCCACCTAGTCATGTGACCCAGGAGCAGGCCTCCTGCTGAACTCTAACCCACCACTTAACTGCCAGTGCAGTCATGACCCCGCCGGCCCTATTATGAGTTCACCACAGAGCCTTTACATTGACGCTGGCTCCTAATGGAGCCGGCACCAATGTGGCAGTGCGGCAGGTGCAGCAGCACCAGTCGTGCATTTCACTGCCCGTAATTTGGGAAGTGAAATGCGCGAAGGGGCTGCGCATGGAGGCCCCTGTACTGTCCATGCCAAGTGCATGGGCAGTGCAGGGGCCCCAGGGGGGGCTCGAGTTACCTATTCTGACAGCCTTTCACCACCAAGGAAAGGCTGGCGGAAAGAGGTCACAAATACCGTTGGCGGTATCGGGTGGACCGCTGGGCCGAAGGTGGTCAAGAAGTGGTCATCTAAGATGCCCTCTGTGTGCATTTTGTAATACATCCCACACTGGCATCAGTGGGGGTTTATTGTGCTGAGAATTGTGATACCAAACTTCCCAGTATTCAGTGTAGCCATTATGGAACTGTGGAGTTCTTTTTGACAAACTCCTAGACCATATAGTTAATATGGCCACACCGTCCTTGCAATGTCTAAGAATGGACTTAGACACTGTAGGAGCATATTGTTCATGCAGCTATGCCCTCACCTGTGGTATAGTGCACCTTGCCTTTGGGCTGTAAGGCCTGTTAGAGTGGTGACTTACCTATGCCACAGGCAGTGTTTTGTGGGCATGGCACCCTGAGGGGGATGCCATGTGGACTTTGCCTTGTTCTCCCCACCAACACACACAATCTGCAATGGCAGTGTGCATGTGTTAGGTGAGGGGTCCCTTAGGGTGGCACAACACATGCTGCAGTCCTTAGGGGCCTTCCCTGGTCACAGGGCCCTTGGTACCGCTGGTACGTTTTACAAGGGACTTGTTTGTGTGCCAATTGTGGAAACAATGGTACATTTCTAGTCAAAGAACACTGGTGCTGGGACCTGGTTAGCAGGATCCCAGCACACTCTCAGTCAAGTCAGCATCAATATCAGGCAAAAAGTGGGGGGTACTGGAAACAAGGAGCCATTTTCCTACAAGGGGCCTTATTCAGGTTTTGACCAAAAATGGCTGCTCGATTTTCCCCTTCTGTAAACTAAAGATGGAATTCACTGTAATTTTTTATGTGTGCTGGCATGTCTGCTGATCTTACTGGTTGAAATATTCTCCTGCTAGAACTTAAGCGGGGGGCCTTGGAGTGCTGTGAGCTACAGGGTGTGAAGTTTTGTACATTGTTGCAAAATGCTTAGCTCATGCCGTAAAAGGGATCATTGCTTCCAGGTTTCGGGCTGGATTTTCGCAACCACAACTGACCAAATCAAAAAAGTTCCTGTTATTTTTATCTTTTAATGTCTACTCAAGAATAGCCCAGACTTTTATGTCAAGATGACTCTTCTTAAATGTATAAGGCATTTGTATTCTTGCCTCGATGATTCAGAGGTAATTCCCCATCTTCTGTGCAGGGTCTGTTTTTAGCGCAGTTGCTAGCACCTGCTTCAGTCTTATGCATTCAGAGACAAATCATTCTATTGTGAGTTTCCTGGGGGCAAGCACAGAGCTAATGTTAGCCTTAGTTGAATACTTGCCTGAACGCATCTTAAGCTCAGCACTTCTAAGTTAGGTGTGTCCTTTAAGACTAGTAATTCCTTGTATGTGTGTAACCATTGATTACATGCTACAAGGCCACAGGACTTGTGTTGGAGAGGAAATATTTTTCCTGTTAGATTTTACAAGCAGGTTTCCAGAGTCCTTTGGACATGGTCCTCTTCCATCAGTCATGTAAGAGGGGAAGAATCTAAATATGACAATTAATAGGTCATGGTTACTTTCAGTTCTTTTTGTGACACTCCTGTAAGTAACCAGATGCCAGGTTGATAAATGTATAGTCAATTACAGAGACTGATTGCCCAATCTAAAAGTTGTCTGCACAGAGGAGTCAGAAGGAGTTCACTCATTAAGAAATAAAAGTTGTTGGACAGTAAAAAAAAGCACTTGGGGGGGTGATTCTAACTTCCGCCGCCCGCCGAAGTTCCCCCACCAAAATACCGCTCTGCGGTCGAAAGACCGCTGAGGGTATTTTGGGATTTGCCCTGGGCTGGCGGGCGGCCGCCAAAAGGCCGCCCGCCAGCCCAGGGCAAATCAACCTTCCCACTAAGATGCCGGCTCAGAATTGAGCCAGCGGAGTGGGAAGGTGCGACGGGTGCAGTTGCACCCGTCGCGTATTTCAGTGTCTGCTAGGCAGACACTGAAATACTTTGTGGGGCCCTCTTACGGGGGCCCCTGCCATGCCCATGCCATTGGCATGGGCACGGCAGGGGCCCCCAGGGGCCCCGCGGCACCCCCTAGCGCCATCCTGTTCCTGGCGGGCGAACCGCCAGGAACAGGATGGCGGTAGGGGGTGTCAGAATCCCCCATGGCGGCGCAGCAAGCTGCGCCGCCATGGGGGATTCCCAGGGCAGCGGTAAACCGGCGGGAGACCGCCGGTTTACCCTTTCTGACCGCGGCCAAACCGCCACGGTCAGAATGCCCTGCGGGGCACCGCCGGTCTGTCGGCGGTGCTCCCGCCGACCCTGGCCCCGGCGGTCTAAGACCGCCGGGGTTAGAATGAGGGCCTTTTTGTTAAAGTCTATGCACACAAGTATAATGTGGAGTTGAACACTTTTCCTTTTGTTATATGGATGATGAGAAATTCAATTTTGTGCATTGTTGATGCAGTTCCCTAGTTTGCTTAAGGTTGTCAGATAGTCCTTCAATTTCCCAGGTGAAACGTTATATGGTATATGTGTAAACCCATGAATCACTTATGATTTTGATATGGTGAATGTTATTAATATTCTGGATCCTGTTGGTTTCTTGCACTCTTGCACTGATGATTGAAGATTCAAAAAGACCCAGATAGTTAACCCTAATTTTGTCTACCCTTGCCTTCTTTAATTATGGCTGGAGAGTATAGAGAATATCCATCTATTTCAATTTCATTAAGCCCCCAAGGCCCTTGGAAGCAGGAGATAGTATGTGTTAAGAGCTCCACCCAGATGGGTAGGATCCCCACCAAAAGGTGAGAAAATACTAGTAGTAGCTTTACTAGTAACTTCTCCCTCTTATTTAAAGGCAGAAGTGTGGAGTTACACCTAGGAATAGGAGTAAGTAAAAAAAGGAACTCACCATGAGATTGTTTGTAGAACACCTTCTGTCCTTATGAAGTTATATGTTACAGGTTGCATCTCGTAATTAAATATGAAGAAGAAATGCAACTAAGTTCTACTGGTACTTCGATTTTGGAGGCGAGCCCAAGGTAAACGGCTACAAGAGAGGAAAAAGCAGTGAGTGAGCATTAATGACGATGTCTTTGTTTGTGCCAAACAATCTATCTTTTCCTAATCCTTTGACAGCCTATTGGATAGGAATTCTAATCCTTTGTGGAATGAACATTCTTCTGTTTAAAGATATTGCTGAAAGTTGTTCCCTTGCTTTATACACAGGGAAGAAACTCATTGACAAGAAGATGAAATTGATCCAGGACCGTCTGGCGCAGGGCACTGAGGTGGAAGGCGAGTACCTGACTTATCTGATTGCTAGTGGAAATATAACACTACAAGAGGTGTACGGAAGCATGGCTGAGCTGCTGTTGGCTGGAGTAGACACTGTACGTAATGCCTGTTGTTTGTCTTTCATCTAAATCATGAGGTCAAGCCTGTTAGCTTGTGGTCATCTGGTAGTGTAGAAGGAAAAGTTTACATAGTTGAAAAAACCTCCATAAGAGTACGAGGCAGGGTGGAAGCTTATGAACACTGTTACTCTCAAAATTGTCTTTGCATCTACTTTCACCCCTGGTCGCACAATAGATTGTCAATTTTGTGCAGTGGGGTGCAAGTTCCTCATACCTTCTAGCTGCTCACTCCCCTTGATCTCTTGGCATCAGTCCTTAGGACCTTGGTTTGTATTCTCTTTGTCAGGTTCCTCATTATTCCAATTCGGAGCTAAGCAGCAGACCTTTTACGATAGTCTAGGTCTTGTTCCCAGGGGAGTTAAGATGCAAAGAGGGCCCTGGTGAAGCATCTCTGTGCTGGTGCTTGAAGGTCTCTTCTCAAAGTTCAGAGGAATCTATGGGTCAGAAAGCTAATATTTATCCCACCGAGCAAAGTGCCAGCTTCTTTCACAATTCTGAGCACTGCTGCACTCTCTGGATGAAGTACAACATAGTTCTTTGTCTTCTTTGCTGAGGTTGGAAGACTTGCTGCTTAAGGCCACAATGGTCAAAACCAGCTGAGAGACCTGACTCACAAGTTGCATTTTGTGGTAGGTAAAGTAGTACTGTGTAAGTACTACTCACGTACCACAAAATGCAAATCTCAAATCTATAGCGAGGTATCTCTCCCTCTGTCTTTCCTATCTTTTCTGTGCAGCAATCTCTGCCATGTTGACAGAGAGCTCAGCACATGTATAAACATCAATAGTCAGTGTGGCAAGGACCTGGGGGAATGGTGTGAAAATGGGGAATAATTACTACAAAACAGGAGGAGTTTAATGAAATTTAAGGAGGGGTTTGGGTGATATAGAAATACAAAACACACCCACATATGGTAAACCATTAAAATTACCTAAATAACTGCTAAAGTAGCAACAGCCTTAGAGGTGTCAAAACATTCACAGCAGTACTCCGGCCCAGCCTTGTAGTATTTCTGTGCAACACATGACCAACCACTGGTACTACAACAATGGAGGCAGGGAGTTAAAACAGTACCCAATAGGAACTAATGGTTAACTATGTTCTTTATTTAATAATAAATGTAAAAAAAAGAAAAATAACTTAAAAAAATATTTCTTAAAAAGTCTTCAACCTAACTACATATATAACTTTTAACAAGGTTTTAACCAAATTTACTAAATATTCAATAAAAGCAAAACTATTGATGGTGAGTAAATTGTTTAACTTAATGTTTAAAAAGTAATATTTCTAAATTAAAACAAAATCTATTTAAATTATGCTTTTATTAAATGCAGATTTCTCCTTCGACTTGATGTGTTATTATGCTGTAAAATGTTACTTTATTATTTCCAGGTTAATAAATAATTGAAAATATTTTTGATTGTGTAGGAAACTGGCCTGGTGTGTGGTGGGGATCCAAGGA
This sequence comes from Pleurodeles waltl, assembly GCF_031143425.1. Classification (NCBI taxonomy): domain Eukaryota; kingdom Metazoa; phylum Chordata; class Amphibia; order Caudata; family Salamandridae; genus Pleurodeles; species Pleurodeles waltl. The sequence continues at coordinate 176,484,961 of NC_090441.1, read as the reverse complement.
ACGTCCACCTTATGCCAGGTCCAGGTATCCCCTATTAGTGTAGTGTAGACAGTGCCTAGAAGCCAGGATCTCTAGACATAGCTGTTGATGAGCAGCCAAGGCCTATCTAGGAGACATGCAAAGCTCATGCAATACCAATGTAGTCACATAGCACTTACACACATGAATGAATACACTCAGTGTTACAAGAATAAAGGTACTTTATTATGGTAACACAACACCATAATACTACAGAGGCAATACTCCCTTAGGAGGTAAGTAATACACAAGATATATACACTAGTTGTCAAAAATAGGTATAAGAATTGTTAGAAAACAGTGCAAATAGTGTAAAACACAATAGAGAATCCTGGAGCACAAACCATATACAAAAATGTGAGAGTGTCACCCCCACCCAGGTAAGTGGAGTGTGTAGAGGGTTGCTTGGGGTACCAGAAAAGCACAAAGGTAAGTTCCACAACACCCCCCAGCAACCAGGAAGGTAGGAGTAAATTACTAGAATTTCCCCAGAACACCCACTGAGAAGAAAAGAAGAGAATTGCAAAACCCAGAGATGACTGCAAGAAACTAACTGTGGATTCCTGAAGATGAAGATCTGTGGAAAGATAGGACCAAGTCCAGAAGACACAGCAGTCCAGTGGGGGCAGGAGTCCCTACCCACAAAGCTGAGGATAGCAGGAGTTGGTCGATGGTGAAGAAGGACAGTCAGCACTGCAGCCCTGGAGTCGGAGTTGAGTTCCTTGATGATGCAGGTGATGTCCCACGCCGGAAGGAAGATTGCAGTCAGGTTTGCGTGTCTGGATTCCACCAAGTAGTCTTGGCACGGACAAAACTCACTGTTGGTGGAAAGTGGTGCTGCTGGGGACCATCAAGGCCCAGGAGAACTCAATCCAGGAAGGGGAGACAGAGGGGGGCATCAGCGTCGCAGAAAGCCCACAGAAGCACAGGCAACACGCACAGGAGTCGCACAGGACGGGGACACAAAAAGTGCAAACGGAGCCCACATAGCGCTATGAAAAGGAGTCCCACGCCGCAGGAGAGTCTCTCGGAGCTGTGCAACGCAGGAAGGAGTGCTGGGGGCTGGAGCTACACGAAGACTGAAGACCCCTTGGAAGAAGTGCCAACGAGCCTTTGCAGCTGCAAAGGATGCGTTGCACGTGGGTACTGTCCTGCGTGGGAAGGCAAAGGCTTACCTCCACCCAAGTTGGACAGCTAGTAGAGAGGACCGTCTGGACCACTTCCGACCACCACCCGTGTTGCATGATCCATGCAGCTCAGCAGAAGAGGGGACCCACACAGCCGGTCGTTGTTGCTTCTTTCTTGTGCAGACTGAAGACAGGCTGTCCTCAGAGGATGCACAACCGGGGAAATGTTGCAGAAGCTTGGAGGAGCCAGAGAAACAGTGTTGCAGGCGAAGTCTCCGTCTTTGTTGCAGATTGTCAGGTCCTGGAGAGTCCAGATGCAGTTTTTCTATGGTTTTTCACTGTATCTTGAATAAAAACTATTGGATTCTATTTTTCTGCGCCCTCTAGGTAATTTCACATCTCTTTAGCATTTTCCCTTGGTTGTGACAATTGGTCACATGGCATGTGTAAATCATTTTTGTAGCATGAATCTTTTGTGGATTCACACGCTTTGCATTATTCTGCCGTCTAGTGGTTGGGTCCATAATTCTCCACTTTTTTTGTAGTCCTACTTTTATTTTTATTTTTATTGTTGTTGTGCATCGATGGACCCCCACTTGGTGTATCCTTTGATGTCGTTCTCCTTCCTCTGGAAGCTCCCACCTTTTGTCGCTATCTTCAGATTCTTTTTTTCTGCCGTTGGGTCTGGATGCATGGCTGAAGGCTTTCCAATACGAGGTAGAAAACTTGAGAAAAATTTACGAGAAATTGCCCAAAAAGTTCGACAAAAATCAGAGAAGAACACCAAAAAGGAGATACTGGTGGAGAATTCAAGGGGAAGATGAAGAATTACCTCGATGGTTTTCGAGAATGGACTTCGGAGAGGTAAAATTTACTATTCCCGCTCCACCCTGTGCAACAGTAGAGAAAGCGCTGGACTTCAGGGGGTAACAATTACTATTCCAACTCCAGTTTGTACAACAGTAGGGAAAGTACTTCACTTCAAATAGATAACATATATAAACATAACCCTATTAACTTATAACAAACATAAAACTCTTAATATAAACGTTATTACTGAACCTAAAAAAGAAATATATAGTAATAAAAAAACAACTAACATGATTAGTAAACAAATTAATAATCAATTATCATTTAAAAAAATTGAATTGCCATTTATTTATTATTACTTTATTAACTTACCATAATATAACCCCACAAACCTACCAGCCCAAACTTAACATCTAAGTAAACCAAATACATGTAACACAATGAACATAAATAAAATTCAATTCAATATTAATTAATCATGCAATAATTAATTATTTAATGAATAATTAACTTCCCACCATATCGCTCTACAAACCCTGAAGCCCACACATAATATATAACTTAAAACATATAACTATTACACAATGTACAAACCTCACCGCCTTTTACAACACTATAAATTACTATTAGCAATCAAATTCAAAATTAGAAATAACTTGAAAATTACAAATTATATTTAAAATATTGTTAACAATTATACAAATATTATTTAGCATATAAAATTAATATATTACTAAAACATACTAAAATAATTTGAAAAATATTATTTACAACTATATTGTTGAAAACGATATCAAGAACAGATATTTTTGAAAACTATACCTACCTAAAAGGCCAATATTAAGGTCAACAATATTTCTGCATTACAATATTTTTGTTTCACAATATTATTTTCCAATATTTCTGTATCTTGATATTCTTATATTGATAATATGTCCAAACACGATACCAACCCTTTTGGCGATGTGCAAGAGAAAGATTGCAGCGACAAAGAAGAGTGGCTGCCCCCACCAGCAAGTAAATCCTTACACCACAACCCCCCTCTCACACACACACAACCCCTGTGGGGGGAAGGATAAAAGACTTCCTCCAGGAGTGGAGGAAAGTGACTTCAGACAACTAGATATTAAACATGCAATGTGGATAATGCATAGAACTCATCAAGCAAACACCAGCAAAAGTACCAAAGAAAGAGGTCAACTCAAAAGAGGAAAAGTCCTGTCTATTACAAGAAGTGAAAGCATTCTTGCAAAAGAAGGCAATAGAAAAAGGGCCCTGAAACAAGATCAATCAAGGAAACTACTTAACATATTTCCTATTACCAAAGCAAGATGGATCCTTTTGTCCAATAATAGACCTTAGTTTCTTAAACAAGTTCATATAAACACAAAAGTTGAAAATGACAATGCTACAGGATGTCATACCACAGCTACAACAAGGAGACTATATGGCAACGATAGATGTAAAGGATGCTTATCTACACATCCCAATAAAGCACAGACACAAAAGATACTTGCGCTTTGTGGTGGATGGAACATACCATCAATTCAAAGTACTGGGTTTTGGAATAAAATCTGCACCAAGAGTATTTACAAAACACCTAGCAGCAGAGGCAGCACATTTAAGAAGGCAAGGGATACATGTATACTCTTACCTAGACAACTGTCTGATGAATGCAAACTACTGCTGGAGCATTTTCATCCTTCGCAGTAATCAATGCTCATGGAGGTCAACAAATCTATGGCCCCTGCATAGGATGTGGTAGAACCAGTCCCACAATCTTAATACAAACCCTGTTAAGTTGCACAGTGTGATCAATGTGTCCATTCAAGGGAAACTCCAATCAAAAGTAAAGTTAAGGAATTGATTACAAACTTAAGTTCAAATTCATTTGGCCAACTCTCAAGACAAAATTATAAAGGTACAGGGTCACCAAAGGCTGTCCAAGGTGACGAAATAAGTTCAGCCGAACTAACATTAATAAAACTAAGAATTCAATAAGGAGAGTGCAAAACATTAGCAAGATTATCTGAGATATAGAAATTAAGTGATGCTCAGGTCTGACAATCATCATGTCAGTTTTAAATCAGCAGAGTTACAATATAGCTGGGCACAAAGAAAGCCTACAATTACCAAGTCAGCAAAATACATGTGTGAGGCGGAACACATGCGGGCAAAAGAAAAAAAGAGCAAAAAGAATTTGGAAAAAGGTAATCTCTGGCAGCAAGCCACTAAGTAAGGTAAGCAAAAAATAAGTTAAAAGGGAAAGCGTCAGCTTGTCAGAAAGTTGATCAAGAATCTTCTGGAAGATAAGAAAGATAATATCTAAGCCTCAATGAGGTATCTCAAGGGGTAAAGCAGAGATAACATACCTCTCCAGGGGCACAGTATTCAGGAATACAGGAAAAAGGGTCTCGGCTTCTCATCTTCGGCAGGGTGATCATCGATATGACTTAGGGAATCTGACCAAAGTCCAATTGTTCAACGACATATTAAAGTTCAAACGGAAATCTAATTTGCTCCGAGAGACAGTCCGTATTACTTTGAAGGGGCATCATCCAATAGAAATCGATCACCTGACTCCAAGTTGAAACATTGACACATCTTCCCAGGTCTGCCATTGGAACCTCATCCATCCATGTAGCTCCACACAAGTTCGAAACAGTTTTATATAATACCAGTCCACGTTTCAGAATATTCTACATTCAAGGACATTATTTCACTACTTCATGTCTAAAACAATAGGGGTCTATTACCAAAGTTAGTCTTCTCATAGGAACAAAATCTGAAAGAAAGTTCACGTTATGAAAATGAATCAGCATTCTAAGCACAGACACAAAGAACAGGCCTAATAAGCTTCACTTAGGTGAATGCAATTGAGTTTAAAGCATACATTTGATTAATACATTCAAATAAACACAATTTGAATATGCAAACCTATAAATTCAACATTGATAAAAGGACTCTGTTAATACATTCCGATCAGTATAACACAGAACTGAATTTCTATACTTTTGCACACACATTTAAATCATTAGTCATTAGAAATTCAATATTGTTTCAATACATTCTGTTAGTCTAGAGTCTAAATTACATCATAGTGCCAGTTTGATCTGTCAAACATTTAGTTTAATGCAAATATTAACTATGTCGAACTCTGCAATTTAATCGACTGCACATTTAAAATAACTTCAGTGCATCTTGTACAATCAATTAACATAAACTGTCACCAATAGATGGCTTCTGTAACATAGGGGACAGCACTAAAATCTCGACTGCATCCCTACACATGTGCAAAAAACACTCCACAGTCTGGGGTTCTGAATAAACAGAGAAAAATCATCTCCCGAACAAGAAAAAATATTCCTGGGAGCAAGAATAATCTCAATAGAGGTGAAAGCTTACCCTTGCAAGAAGAGGATACTATCCCTACAGGGAGTGCAGAATTATTAGGCAAATGAGTATTTTGACCACATCATCCTCTTTATGCATGTTGTCTTACTCCAAGCTGTATAGGCTCGAAAGCCTACTACCAATTAAGCATATTAGGTGATGTGCATCTCTGTAATGAGAAGGGGTGTGGTCTAATGACATCAACACCCTATATCAGGTGTGCATAATTATTAGGCAACTTCCTTTCCTTTGGCAAAATGGGTCAAAAGAAGGACTTGACAGGCTCAGAAAAGTCAAAAATAGTGAGATATCTTGCAGAGGGATGCAGCACTCATAAAATTGCAAAGCTTCTGAAGCGTGATCATCGAACAATCAAGCGTTTCATTCAAAATAGTCAACAGGGTCGCAAGAAGCGTGTGGAAAAACCAAGGCGCAAAATAACTGCCCATGAACTGAGAAAAGTCAAGCGTCCAGCTGCCACGATGCCACTTGCCACCAGTTTGGCCATATTTCAGAGCTGCAACATCACTGGAGTGCCCAAAAGCACAAGGTGTGCAATACTCAGAGACATGGGCAAGGTAAGAAAGGCTGAAAGACGACCACCACTGAACAAGACACACAAGCTGAAACGTCAAGACTGGGCCAAGAAATATCTCAAGACTGATTTTTCTAAGGTTTTATGGACTAATGAAATGAGAGTGAGTCTTGATGGGCCAGATGGATGGGCCCGTGGCTGGATTGGTAAAGGGCAGAGAGCTCCAGTCCGACTCAGACGCCAGCAAGGTGGAGGTGGAGTACTGGTTTGGGCTGGTATCATCAAAGATGAGCTTGTGGGGCCTTTTCAGGTTGAGGATGGAGTCAAGCTCAACTCCCAGTCCTACTGCCAGTTCCTGGAAGACACCTTCTTCAAGCAGTGGTACAGGAAGAAGTCTGCATCCTTCAAGAAAAACATGATTTTCATGCAGGACAATGCTCCATCACACGCGTCCAAGTACTCCACAGCGTGGCTGGCAAGAAAGGGTATAAAAGAAGGAAATCTAATGACATGGCCTCCTTGTTCACCTGATCTGAACCCCATTGAGAACCTGTGGTCCATCATCAAATGTGAGATTTACAAGGAGGGAAAACAGTACACCTCTCTGAACAGTGTCTGGGAGGCTGTGGTTGCTGCTGCACGCAATGTTGATGGTGAACAGATCAAAACACTGACAGAATCCATGGATGGCAGGCTTTTGAGTGTCCTTGCAAAGAAAGGTGGCTATATTGGTCACTGATTTGTTTTTGTTTTGTTTTTGAATGTCAGAAATGTATATTTGTGAATGTTGAGATGTTATATTGGTTTCACTGGTAATAATAAATAATTGAAATGGGTATATATTTTTTTTTGTTAAGTTGCCTAATAATTATGCACAGTAATAGTCACCTGCACACATAGATATCCCCCTAACATAGCTAAAACTAAAAACAAACTGAAAACTACTTCCAAAAATATTCAGCTTTGATATTAATGAGTTTTTTGGGTTCATTGAGAACATGGTTGTTGTTCAATAATAAAATGAATCTTCAAAAATACAACTTGCCTAATAATTCTGCACTCCCTGTAATACACAAAACTCACCAATACCAGAAGTGTCCGTATCTCACAGTGAGGAATGTGGGGAAAATTTTGGGGAAAAGGCCTCCAGCATACCTCTCATACCATATGCAAGGCTACATATGAGACCAATTCAGGAATGACTACAAAACCAATGGCCACAAGCCTCAGAGAGTTGGGAAGATCTACTGGGTGTCACACAGAAAGTATAGGAGGAGCTGGCATGGTGGAACAAGACGAAATTACACCCAGGGATAAGTGACTCACTTGTTTCTTTATTTTTTTTGAGACGCACAAGCTGTTGCAGCAGGCAAAGAGCCTACAGCACCTGTCGGGCACAGATTCCAATCAGAGAATAATATCTCAGTGGGAGAATCCAACTTCAGAAGGATTTGTGTGCAACTTGCAGATCAGAGGTCCAAACTGTCGTGGGCTCAGCCTTTCATCGTGATGTGGCTGAAATAATGAGTGCCTTTGATGTCTACAACAATATCCAATATCTAAAAATAATTTTCACCACCAAAAAACAATTCAATATATACCGCATGGTACATAATTGATAAGTATTTGTCACAATAACGAGCAACAGTTTCATTTCGGGCCCTGGTTTGAAAAAACTATATAGCCAAGGGGTTAGTTAACTAATCTAAAACTATTTATTTTCATCACAATTAATATAATTTATTAGTCAAAAAGTCCTTTGTGCCACTATGAGGTCACAGTGACTTGCATAACAAGTGTCAATATAGCAATCAAGGCTAAATTCCTGTTGCCTATATTCAAACTTGTGACCTTCAATTCTAAGCAGATGTTAGTTGGATTAGGATGCATTATTCTGGACATGGTTGCCAAGATAGATGTACTTGCCAACTCCTACAAAAAACAGCTGTGCCCGCTTGGGACACCTGACATGACCCTTGAAGTGCTTAACATGTTGGCACTGATACCACCGAGGGGTGAAGTTACCTATAGACTTATGGTCATGGAACAAAATGGTTTCTTATTTGTAGCAGTGGTTTTGCATCTTATAGAATTTTCTGGATTCACATGCTGTGCATTATTCCGCCATCTAATGGTTGGGTCTGGAATTCTCCACTGTATTAGTAGTCCACGACTGTCCCACCATTTGGTGCCTAATCTGGCCTCTCCTGACATCATACGCCATCCTTCTAAGCTCCTACGCCTGGTTGCAATCTTCAGATTCTTATATATTTTTTTTTGCACCCTCATCTTCTTGAGAAGTGGGTGGGTCGCCTGTGAATACAGAAAATTCTTCAAGCTGCAAAACTACTTCTACAGGTAAACCATTTAGTTTTGCTGCAAGAATCTTTCCTGGATTCACTTTATGTGCACACATTTTGATTCGTTTTTTTTAACCTTGTGGTGGTTGGGTTGAAGATGGGTTCAAGCTTGCAAATAAATGTTTTAATATCTTTTGGCCCACTTGAAATTCCTTGTTCATTTGTATGACTAAGCAATAGTGCTTTGTGAAAATATGCACTGATGACCAAGTAGCTGCCATGCAAATATCCTGCAATGGTACATTTGCTAGGAAGGCTATCGTTGCTTCTTTTTTGTGAGTCGTGTGTCTTAGGCCTGGTTTGTAGTTGTATAACCACTGTTGTCTGACACATTTAGATTGCTTCCATGATCCATATAGAGATGGTATTCTTTGTACTGGTTTTCCCCTGTTATTGTCTGCTAATGACACAAACAGTTGCATTCCCCTCCTGATTGGTTTTGTTTTCTCCATGTAGTGCATGATAGCTCTTCTGGTGTTTAGCGTGTGCAACGCTCTTTCTGTTTGAGTTCCTGGAAGAAACTTGATATTTGAACATGAGTGTGCGGCCCACTGTCCTGCCAAATCCGCAGAAGGGATGGCCTCTGCTTCCCTGGCGGTGTCCAATTTAGAGATGTATTTCTTCCTACCTGGTGTGGATCTCTAAACCTTCAGAACAACCCTTTGAAAGCAGAGACATTTGTGAGTGGGTGTCCAGTTTGCCGCATCTGCCAGGCAAACCTTTTCTTTTTTTTTTCTCTAAGAATACACTTCAAAAGTGGGAGTTTGTTCTGGAAAAACAAAACACCACTCACACTCAGAAGCAGAAGATTTAATAGAGGAAACTCCATTAGGATCTCCACAATCTTATATAGAAGATCAGGAGAGGAATGATGACACACAGCAGCCACCATTAGACCCTTGGGACACATATGACATTGACCCACCAGGGGATACAGATCCAGATTCATACCCAGCGAAACCACCTCCACCAGATTACACCATATCCTTCAATGAGTTGATAGCTAGTGCGGCTGCATGTCACCAGGTCCCATTATATATATACCCTATAGAAGATGACTTCTTATTTGAAACCCTTTTTTCCACCAATAGGGCATCTCAATACCTGCCCATGTTAAATGGTAGTACGGGCATGTGCCGACATTTTTAAAGACTCTCTCCACATTCTAGTAATCCCACCTAGGGTTGTTAAAAATATAAACCAGCCCCTACAGATCCTGCTTACATTAGAGGACACATTTCTCCAGATTCTCTAGTAGTTCCCAATGCTCGTAAATGAGCTAATTCTCAAACGTCTGGGGATGCACCTCCTCCAGACAAGGAGTCTAAGCTTATCGATGTATCAGTCAAAAGGGTGGGGGTTCAAGCAGCCAACCACTGGAGAATTGTCAACACACAAGGGCTGTTGGCAAGATATGATAGAGCCCAGTGGGAAGAGATGGAAGATCTTATTCAGCATCTCCCAGAGGACTTTAAAAAGAAAAGAAGACAACTTGTACAGGAGGGCAAGTTAATAACTCTATTAGATATGCTGCAAGGGGAATATACACAAGTATTTTATTACAACGTCACACATGGTTGCATATATCAGCATTTAAAGCAGAGGTGCAACAAACACTTCTCAACTCGCCTTTTGATCAGGGACACCTTGTTGGCTCAGAGGTGGACCAGGAACTAGAAAAAATAAAAAAAAAGATGCTGATGTTGCAAAGTCTATGGGGGCCCTTCAAACTCCTGGTAACCAAGGCTTCCTTTGCAAACCTGCCTTCAGACAAGGCAATAGGCAAACAACATCAGAATCTTCTACCTCTTTCAGGCAACAACACTCACCATCTCCTTCTAGTGGTTTTTACAAAGGATCATATAGGAGAAACAATTCTAGGGTCGAGAAAGAGGTGCCTCCAAACGGGCCACCCCTTCCACCTCTAAGCAGTGACTCTCTTATCATTCCTCCCAATCACACAACAACTGTCGGGGGACGTCTACAACTATTAAAACAAGAAGTACAGGCTCTCCTTCAGAAAGGAGCGATAGAGTTAGTTCCCAATAATCAAAAAGGAATGGGAGTATATTCTTTGTACTTTCTCATTCCTCAAAAAGATGGCTCACTTTGGCCAAATCTAGCTCTCAGACCACTAAATCGTTACATCCTGTCAGAACACTTTCAAATGATCACTCTACAAGATGTAATACCACTATTACAACAAGGAGACTTCATGTTTTATTTTCCGAAAGAGTTGGGGGGACACTCTCTACAGTTGTCTCAACTTGCTTACACAACCTGGCATTGGGCAATTCGCCATCGCATTCAGTTGTTAGCACAACACCTCCCAGGGACAGACAACGATCTTGCAGATCTACTCAGCAGAATGCAGCAACAAGTCCACGAATGGGAGCTCCACCCTGAAGTCCTACAATTTTTTTCCATCAGTGGGGGTTTCCACAAATAGATCAGTTCGCAACAGCAAACAACTCAAAATGCCCAAACTTCGCCTCCAGGTTCCCACACTCTCTCCAAGGGCAATGCTCTGTGGATGAGTTGGTTACTTGCATACGCTTTTCCACCTCTCCCTCTTCTTCCCTTCGTGATGATGAAACTGAGACAGTTCTCTCTCACCCTCATTCTGGTGGCTCCCATTTGGGCACGCCAACCATGGTTCACAACACTAGTTGAACTTTCCACACGAGAAGCATCCCCTACCCCGGACCTTCTCACTCAGAACAATGGAGAAATCAGGCACCCAAATCTCAAAGAGCTCAACCTTAAAATTTGGTTCCTGAGGTCATTGAGTTTAGATACTTATAATTACATCCAGAATGCATGACCATTCTTTAGGAAGCACGCAAACCCACAGCTAGAGCATTCTATGCCGCTAAATGGAAAAGGTTTTCTATGTATTGTCAAACAAATTGATGGGTTTAATGTAACTATTCAAAATATTGTTTGCTATTTGCTCTGTTTACAAACTTGTGGGATAGCATATACTTCAATATCATTGCACCTTGCAGCAGTTGCAGCATAACAAAACAGACAACATTTATCATTGTTCAAAATTCCAGTTACTAAAGCATTTATGGAAGGTCTTAAAAGGGTAATGCCACCTAGGGTGCCTCCAGCACCAATGTGGAATCTTAATATTCTACACACCAGACTTATTGAACTCCCATTTGAACCTTTACATAACTGTCCACTCCATGTTTTCTCTTTGAAGGTAGCTTTTTTGATAGCAATCACTTCAGTAAGATGTGTGAGTGAGCATCAGGCATTAACCTTAGAAGAACCTTTTTTCCAAATACATAAGGATAGGGTAGTACTTTGTACCAACATAACATTTCTTCCAAAAGTGGTTTCTACTTTTTATCTGAACCAATCGGTTGAGTTACCAGTTTTCTTTCCTCAACCTTGTCAAGTTGCAGAAAGAGCTCTACACACCTTGGATGTTAAAATAGCATTAATGTCCTATATTCATAGAACTAAAGACTTTCGTAAAACTAAACACCTCTTTGTGGCTTTCTCACCTCTACATATAGGGAAGTCTATATCTAAAGCAGGTATATCAAGATGGATTATTAAATGTATCCAAACATGTTATACTAAAGCTAAAAGACTTCGACCCATACCTCCTAGAGCATACTCAACTCGTAAAATAGGTGCCTCTAAGCCTTTTTTGGGTAATATACCAATAATTTGCACACATTTACTAAGCATTATTGTATGGATGTTTTCGCACAGCAACAAGCATATGTTGGACAAGATGTGCCTCGTACTTTTTTTCAAACAATTGCAGCACCCACGAGTTAGCCACTGCTTTTGGGACGGCACTGCTTTACAATCTATGCAGAGCATGTGTATCTACTGCCACACAGGCCATTGAACGGATTTTATTACTTACCCTGTACGCATCTGTTCGTGGCATGTAGTGCTGTAAATCCACATGTGCCTGCCCACGTCCCTGGACACCCATGGCCGTTGCAGTATTTTAGTACACCTCATATGTATGGACATCTCTTATTAACGGTATGTTGACTCTCCATTCTCACCCGACTGAGGGAAAACAATCTAGCAATGGAGTCGATGCCCATGTGCAGTATAACCGAGAAGAGGGGTCAATTTTCCTTGTGACTCTGAAAACTTATTTGAAAAAAACAACTTGTACACATCTGAACCAAACACTAGATGTCAGAAGTATCCGAACATGTGAATCTACCGCACTACATGGCAGGAACAGATGCTTACACTGTAAGTAACATAATCCTTATGTAGGTATTAAAGTGTACCAAAGAAAAGGCCCTGTAAATCCTTCCTTTCTGTCTTTGCAGACTTCCAACACATTGTCTTGGACCTTGTATCATCTGGCAAACGATCCTGAGATCCAGAATGCCCTTTACCAGGAAGTGATCCGTGTCATTCCAGGCTGTCAGATCCCAACCACAGAACATATTGCAGAAATGCCTCTGCTAAAGGCTGTTATCAAGGAAACACTACGGTAAAACCCTTCAGCTAAGGCATGGAGTCCCACATGTGGGACATCAGAAGTTGCACATGTTATTTTTGTGGGTGGGGTGTGGAATTAATCACTAATACTTTGATGGGCACCAGAAGGCAATATCTGTACTTCACATGGCCCAGTTCCAGAAGTGACAGTGAGGTCGCTGCTGAACACGCCATTGACCAGTGTTTATGAAACATGCCCCAGGCCAATTGATTCTGTGTGCCCCACCAGCCCATCTTCCCAACCACATTAAACAAGTGGCTGAACATTGAAGTGCTGCCAATTTTCATTTTAGTTTTATGTTATATTTTATATTTATCTGAAATGGTTGTGGTTACATAGTGCAGACCTGGTTACAAAACGCAGCATAGGGCTTAATAGGTTAACAAGGTTAGGAGCTAGGCGTGATTATAAGGTGTTCATGAGGGGGTATTTGTAGTTCTGAGATATATGACTATGAAAGGTATACAAAAGAGAGTTGAGAGTTTGGTAGGGAATGTATGAGCGAAGTGTCCATGTGTACAGGGTGCCCACAATGCTGTTTACATACATACTTGGTACATGACCATAAATGGTTATTTGGAAATGGTAAGAGGCTATAATTTTCACACACAAACAAGGACCTTTGTTATGTCTGTCCTAAACCTGCCCCCTAAACCTGTCCCCACCCCTTGCTTTGGGTCTCTTTTTACTGGGAGAACATAAGAGACAACTGTACACCATGCCAGCATGCCACCAAGGCTTATTTGTCTCCCAAAATCACTCCCTCTCTGGACACAGGCACTGCTTCAGGGAAACATATCCTCGTAAACGTCAAAGAACTGTAAATTTAGTGGCCTGACTGGTAGACAAAGTCAGTGGCCAGGCCGCTAAGTTCTAAATGAGGCTTTAAGTTTGAAGGTGGGCTGATGCAATGTTCTTATTCATCCTCCCTAGAACTTGAAGCAAGACCATTTGTAAAACATACTGTGTTCATGTAAAAAAGTGATAAATGATTCTGTCTTTTCATACTCTGCCCCTCTGTTTTCCAGTAGCCATTCTTTCTCCCTCTGTCTCTCCAACTGTCTGTTTCAGTTCACCTCATGCTCATCCCCAATTTCTTTTTTTAAATCTCAACCACACTCTTTTCCCATATTCCTATCATATTTTACTGTCCCTTTCTGTTCCTGTGCTTTCTCACTCTCTTTTCACTCACCCCCCTTGTGTTGTCCTTCTATTCTCTCTTCCTCTGCCCATCGGTCCATGTAATGAATAGTTCTCACCTTTGAAGCAGGGCAGCAGCAGACTGCATGGTTATAGACACCCACATTTTCTCAGGAGAACTCCCAACCTTTTGTGAGCCTACTTCTGACACTCCAGCTCCTTCACTTCTTCCAGTTGTACAATGAAATGTATGGCTACCCAGGATCTAAGCGATCCACCGGAATATGATTCGGGGAGTCATATTCAAACATTTGTGCTAGAGTCAGAAGAACCATTGACAATGGCCAAGAGTGAGGCTGTGTGTCCCTGACTATGCCGGTCATTACGACCCTGGTGGTCTAGCAGCCACATTACGACCATGGCAGGTGCACCATGGTCAGACCACCACTTCTCTGCCGCTCGATGGCCTGGTGCTGGCGGTTCCAAGCCACCAGGGCAGCGCTGCCCTGAGGATTACGAACCTCCTCTCGGCCGCTGTAAAGGCTGCCGGAGATGAGGTGCAGGGGACCCCAACACTGCCCATGCACTTGGCACATGACATGTACTTGGCATGGACAGTGCAGGGGCCCCCATGGTCAAATCCCATCACGCTTTGCAGACAGTGAAATGCGCGACGGCTGCTGGTGCCCCCTACGCACCGCAACATTGCCGCCCGCTCAGTTATGAGCAGGCGTCAGTGTTGTGGGCTGTTTCCCGCTGGGCCAGCGTTCCGAAACTATGTTTCCGTCCGCTGACCCAGCAGGAAACTTATAATAGGGTCCGCGGGAAGGGGACCGCACTGGCGGCAACCTGACCGCAGGAGTTTGGCGGACGATGTTTTCTGTCCTCCAAACTCTTAATGACCCCCTATGTGTCACACACCCAGTGAATGAGATTGTACTCTAGAGTGTATGATTCACACCAAACAAAACAAGTGACACTTCGAACCATGGAGTGTGACCACCAAATGAGTGAGACTGTATCAATCACACTAATTTAGTGGGGCTGGGCTCCAAGAAGCAAGATTTTAAAGTGTTGCGTAGGCTCTCATTATCCTAATGAGACTACTGGATTTTGAGCAGCAGATCGTCCACAATGTGGGGGACTGAGTCTGACCCATGGTGGTTGACGCTTGTCGCTCTAGATCCGGGTTTTGCTCCGGCTAACTAGCAGTGCCTCATCTCCCCCAAATGGTAGAGACAATTGGGCAGCCGAGCGCATGTCATAGCGGTACTTCTCAGGGAAGTCGTGGTCACTCAGGTCACAACCGGTTCTCTCACACACAGTGCAGTCTCATATATAAATGACAACAAAGGCAGTATAAGTGTTGTAATATGGTTTATGTCACATAGTTAATTACATATCATATAGGTTAAGTCATAGGATAAGTACATAATAATATAAATATGTTGTTAGAGATTACAATTAATTAGGAATGGTAGTTCCCTTCCCCCCCTAGGTCCAAGAATGGGACAATCGGAATGTTTGGCACTGGAGGCCAGATTAGAATGTTGAGGATTTGACAGAAGGCAAGCACAAGGGAAGCTGTGTGAAGTGAAGGGACAGTTGGAGCATTGGAGATGGAATAAAGCCTGACTCAATAATTCCTACAGTCTCCGACTTTATATCACTGGCGACGAGTTGGTGCGTAAGGGGGCACCTCCATCTCCACCCCTTTTAAGATTATTCTTCAATTGCCTTCATTCCCTCCTGAGGACTCTGTAAGTTATCAATTTCGACTGTTAAAAAGACTTTAATAATTGTCTTTCAATGTTAAGCGATGCCTTGAGTACTCTACATTACGTTTGTCAACGTGTATATACGTGTGACAACATACGGACAGAGTGAAATTTATTTGCGCGCTCTTCCCACCAGACAAGCGTTTGAACTTGTGGATCGAGCAAGAAGCGGCAGAAGTGAAATGTATTCAGGCAGCATTCTTTGTTCTTGATATTTTAACTGGCGCGCCGATTGCCTCAGGAAGCAGATAAATTAATCGCACAAGTCTCTCATCGAGGTGCTCGACCGGGAGTGCGAACACATGTAATTGTTTATTACACAAATACACGCTCCTTTTCTAGTCAGCGTGAATTTTTTTTCTCTTCAGAAACTCAACGCTGAGGCATTGACACGCGTCAGCTGACGACGACACTGGCAGGCGGGCGAACGCACGGAGTTTCTCTTTGTTGACTTAGCTATTAAATATCAACGTACTTCTTTTTTTTAAATCAACACATTAAGAACTGTCAGCGAGGTGCTGACAGGTGGGCAAACGCACAGTGTGTTTTTTCCAAATTCGCAGCACTGAAACGTTAAGGCGCTTCGTCTGGTCTGCGCTTACAGAGATATTGAACCCGTGCATGCTATAAACAAGGTTCTTTCGGAAAAGAAAAATAAAGAAAGTAAGAAAGAAGATATAAAAGAATATAAGACCTGTCAGGCGCGCTGACAGGCACAGCTTAGAATTCCTTTCCACAATTACGCTGACAGGCACAGCTTTCTATAAATAATACTTTCAAGTAATAATGTTCTAGCAATGTCATCTTACAATTTTGTGTATTACATTAATTATTTATAGTGCAGATATATACATAGTAAAAAGTGATAGTACGTTGTTGTAATTATTCAAAGTATTTATAATTTGTCTGAACTTATTCTACAAATTTGTCTGTTACCATGGCAGCTGCGGGCATGTCTCAACCAGTTCCTTTCTTGAATGAAATGGGGGAACCTAATGTGCCATGGAAAGAGTGGATAAAAATATTTGAGTCGTACTTAATTGCCATTGGTGGAGATAAATTCAATCCTGTCAGAAAACAGCATATTTTATTGCATAATTTGGGTACCCATGGCAGAAAAATTTATGAATCTCTACCAGAACCGCATGTTCCTGAAGGGCAAGCACAGGATGAGTATGTCACTACATATTTAAAGCTAGAAAAACAGTTTGGTGATAGAATTAATGTAGTCCTCGAACGACACAAGTTTTTTTCTCGTAGCCAAGGGAAACAAGAGAATGTAGTCAGTTACATTGCTGCACTAAGAGGGCTAAGTTCATTATGTGATTTTGGTGAGCTAAATGACTCTCTCATACGAGATCAATTAGTTTGTTGCACTAATAATGTTAAAATTCAGGAGAAATTACTTCAAAGACAACCTGATTTGCAAGAAGCCATTGAAATAGCTAACTCTATTGAGCACACTGCCATATGTCTACAGGAAATTAGGTCCCCAACTGCAATTGAACATGTAAACGAAATCACAGATAACACGATTAATGAGAGTATTCTTAAGGTAAAAACTAGTGATAAGTTAATACACAAACAATCTAATTGTAGAGATGGTCTATCGTGCTACCGTTGTGGAAGTAGTAATCATTTGGCCAATTTTATTTCTTGCCAAGCAAAATCAGCAATTTGTAGAAAATGTAACAAGAGAGGCCATTTTGCTAGGGTATGCAAGAACTTAGCCAAGGTAGAAAAAGAATCTGACAACAAGAAATGGGATGAAAATGCTCAATTGATTAAGAAAATTGTGCTTTAGGTCAAAACAGAAGATACTTGTCGATCACAATACCCTGAATGCACAATTTCGGTTAAAGGCAGAAATATAAGGGTATATGCTGATTCGTGCTCACCTTCTACTATAATAAATGCTGCTGATTTCCGCAATGTGGGGAATGATTGTGAAATTAAATTAATAAAACCTGATGTTAACCCCAAGGGATACAATAAGGATCCTATTCATCTTAAAGGTATGTTTAAAGCCGTCATTTCTTTTAAGGGCCGTTCCATAGTCGGAAAAGTTTATGTTGTGGAGGAAGGGTCAAGCTTACTAGGATGGCAACATCAAAGAGAACTAGGAATAAAACTAGACCCTAATGATCCTGAACAAGTTTTGAGCGTAGACACTTCTATCGCAGATCATCAGATTTTTCAGGAGTTTCCTGAAATATTTTGTGAGAAACTAGGTCTGCTAAAAAACTTCCAACATAAAATTAAATTGAAGCCTAAATCTAAACCAATAGTACACAAAACCAGACCCGTTCCGCACCTATTGAGAGGTGCAGTCAAGATGGAGCTTGAAAGGTTAGAAGCTCTAGGGATTATTCAACCTATTGAATGTTCGGAGTGGTTGGCCCCCATAGTTATAGCTAAAAAGAACAGTTGCAATGATATTAGGATCTGTGTGGCCCTAAGGGATCTTAATAGAAACATCTGGGTCGAGAGACATCCCCTTCCTAGAATCCATGAGTTATTAAGCACAATGGGTGAAGCTAGTTACTTCTCGGTACTCGATCTTTCAAGTGCGTACCATCAGGTAGAATTGCATCCTGAATCTAAATTGCTTACTGCTTTTACCACTCCGTTGGGCTCATTTATGTTTAACAGGATGCCCTTTGGGCTTGCATCAGCTGCTGCTGTATTCCAGAAAATCATGCAGCATATCCTGGGTAATGTAGAGAAGACCCTCTGTTTCCAGGACGATATTCTAATTTATGGAGCCACTGAGGAGGAGCATAATAAGAATCTAAGGAAGGTATTGGGCAAATTGAGAACAGCAGGACTTACCTTAAAGAAAGACAAATGTCGCATAGGAGTAAATTCAGTAGAATACTTAGGGCATATCATTTCTAAAGATGGGTTCAAACCCAAAACCTCGTTAGTGGATGCGGTAAAAAAAGCAGAGGATCCTAAGAATAAAGATGAGTTAAGATCTTTCCTTGGTCTAGCGGAATTCATGGCGAAGTATGTCAGAAATTTTTCTTCAATCTCGTTTGGCCTCAGAGAATTACTTCAAAGTCATGTACCGTACAACTGGTCAGAACAACATGATAATGCCTTCAAGGAAATTAAATTAGCTATAGCGAATGCACCGTGTCTGTGTAATTTCGATCATCAAAGGAAGACGATCCTCACCACTGACGCTAGTAAATTGGGTCTAGGTGCGACATTATCTCAAATAGTGGAAGGTAATGAACGTATTGTAGCATTTGCATCCAGGGCTTTAAGTAAAGCGGAAACAAACTATTCTGTCATTGAGAGGGAGGCTTTAGCGTGTTACTGGGCCATCAAACATTTTACATTTTTCCTGTGGGGCATTCAATTTGATTTAAGGACTGATCATAAACCCCTGGTTTATGTTTTCTCCCCCAAAGGATTTTCCAACAGCACACCTAGAATCGCTAGGTGGATTTTAGGTTTAGAAAATTTTCATTTAAAAATTTAATACCTTCCTGGCAACAGGAACACAGCTGCTGATTTTTTATCCAGAGTCCCGTTAGACATTAAAGAGGACTTTGAAAGTGATGAACATCCCATAATGATGATTAACATTCCCTCAATAAGTAAGGAGGAATGGATATCTGCATCCCAAATAGAAGAATCCTTATCCTTACTTAGAACTAAAGCAAAGAAAGGTTGGCCATCATCGAAAAAAGATGTAGAAGAAATCATTAGCAATTATTGGGAAGTGAGGTATGAGATCAATGAGAATAATAATCTTGTGTTTAGGAATGATAAGATCATACCGCCATAAAGTCTGAAACACAAGATCATTACATTAGCCCACGAGGGTCACTTAGGCAGAAGCCTCACCAAATCTAGATTGAGAGTAAGATTTTGGTTTCCGAACATGGATGCTATGGTGGAGCAGGAAGTTAAATCTTGCTCCATATGTGCGCTCAGTGACAAAAGTAAAATAGTTCACAAAGCCCCAATATCCCCTGTTGAGGTACCAGATAAACCCTGGGTAAAAGTAGGGTTTGACATCATTGGCCCTATCAATCTTCCGGGAGTAATCAAAAAATTTGGTTTAATTCTAGGTAATTATCAATCGCATTGGATCACTACCAAATTAGTTAATCAAATAACTACTGATGTGGTCGTTAATTTTCTCAAGGATACCTTTGCCCTGGAGGGTATTCCAGAAATTCTCATCACAGATAATGAAGTTCAATTAACTTCTTCGGTGATGAAGAATTTCCTTGAATCTATGGGAGTGAAACACTTTACTACTACTCTTTATTGTCCTAGAGCTAATGGTTTAGCTGAAAGGACAAATCGTATGATTAAAGATTGTATTCAACTAGCCAGCATCAACCACTTAAATGTAGAAAATGCAATCAGAGATATGTTATGGGCATACCACACCACTCCCAATTCGATCACTAATGTGTCCCCGTTTACAGCACTGAAAGGCAGAAAACAATGTACTAAGTTTTTTCCTGTCTGGTTAGAGGGAGGGGAAAGAAGTGAGTGTTCCACTAATCTTAGTAAAATCAGAATCTCTAGACACCAGGACAGGTATAAAAGCAGATATGATACCACACAGGGTGTAAAAAAACAACAATGGAAAATTAATGATCAAGTATATGTAAAGAAACCAGTGGGTGGAATGCGGACAGGAATGAAAGGCACCAAATTCATGGGTCCTTTCCGCATTAAAAAAGTAAAGAAAAATGTAGTGATATTGGAAAATGGTCAATGTTGGATCATGGACAGACTTGTCAAGCAATCGGTACTCGACGGAGAGGAAAAAGAAAACATCGTGGAAGGATCTTTACCGGAAGAGTTGGCAAAGGGTTCCTCAGTTAGCAAGTTCCAAAGGGAATTGAGTCATCGACGAGTCAACCCTCCAATATGGCACAAAGACTATGACATTACCACCTGAAGATGTTCTCTATACCATAAGAGTATTATTATCTATGTAAATATTTGGGGAAATGTATGCCATGTATGTTCATGGAATGTTGCGTATAATATTTGCAAAATATATTAATCTTGGTTAATTTATTAAGGGGGAAGAAGTGTTGTAATATGGTTTATGTCACATAGTTAATTACATATCATATAGGTTAAGACATAGGATAAGTACATAATAATATAAATATGTTGTTAGAGATTACAATTAATTAGGAATGGTAGTTCCCTTCCCCCCCTAGGTCCAAGAATGGGACAGTCGGAATGTTGGGCAATGGAGGCCAGATTAGAATGTTGAGGATTTGACAGAAGGCAAGCACAAGGGAAGCTGTGTGAAGGGAAGGGACAGTTGGAGCATTGGAGATGGAATAAAGTCTGAATCAATAATTCCTACAGTCTCTGACTTTATATCAATAAGTTTTAAAGATTGGTTTAATAAAAGGGCTGCATTTTGGATAGCAAAGTGTGAGCTGCAATAACCAGAACTACGCAACACAGTAATATTAAAATAGTAACGATGAGAGTGAAACACAAGAATAAGGCGATCATAGTGCCTCTAAGGTCTATGGGCTATTCTCTCTCTAAATTATATTTTGAGCACAGCATCTTAAGCTCTAAGCCTGCCTTTCATGTTTCCCCGGGAGGACATCTACCCTCATACCTGTGCAAATGCCTGTAATCTACGTCAGCATCTGCAACGGGGCATTCAGCATTCAGTTGTGGTTCCCTGGCTGGAATCTCCCTCTTGACGTGTACTAGGACTAGGAAGTGTTTTTATAACTAACACAACAGATGTTCTAAGAAAATGTCCCTACGTAAGGATGTGTATTTTCTACGAATGTCGGAGACTAAACTTCTACCACGTTTACCTGCAATGTACCAGACTGTAGCCTTGACTGAAGCACAGGGCGATCAAGAATGCATTGTTTGAGAACACAGTGCTGAACGAAGCTAAACAGTTTGATAGAAGAAACTAAAACAAGACCGTAAAATTGGTTATTGTAAAATAATAGTGCGAAGCTGAATAAAATAGAACTAGGGCAAAGTGCACAGCGGCCTAGTATGTCAAACTAACGTGCATGGAGCTGTACTTAAAAATGGCTACACAACAAAAGCAATAAGCAAGACTGATCTGAGAGGTGAGAATCACACCCACTGAGTGAGTCTGTGCCCAGCCGCCACTGTGTAGTTATAATTAGGACTACCTTTCTATAAGAATTAGCTTTGTTGGTTTACTAATAGCTTGGGCGGTATTTGACGAATATTCACAAAGCGTTCCAAAAAAAATCACTTTTTTGCTCCGCTCCTCCCAGGAAAGTTTTGGGGTAATCTGTCAAGGGGAGGCCAAGAAAATCGGGGGTCCCAAAATGCAATTTCCCCATGCAATTTCCATAGGGATTTTTGGGAATGAGATACAGCTAAATCGTCTAGAACGGAATCACACCAAATTTGGCAGGAAGCTAGATCTTGGTCCAGAGAGCGTGCATTTTTGTGATTTGGTGTAAATCCATTCAGTTGTTTTTGAGAAATTAAGGTTACAACATTTTTGAATATTTGGATGGTTGGTTTCGTGGGGCACTCACAAGTGTCTTGCAGGCTTGAAGTAAAATAAATAGAGTGCTCTGATTGGCTGAGGGGGTCTTTATTTTTCTTTGGCTACCTTGCTCCCACAGGAGTTAGGGTCCTGTGGGAGCGAACGCTCTGATTTGCTGGCCGCAACACAATAATAAATGGTGGCGGGCATTGGGGGACTCAGGGACTTAGTCCCCTTTCCTGAAAAAATCTGAAAAAAGTAAAATATGGGGATAGGGTAGGGATGCCCTGCCCCCTCTATCTAAAGGTTAAAAAAAAAAAAAAAAAAAAAAAAGAAGAAGTTTTTTTGTCTCCCGCAATCCCATGGTTCTCCCGAGCAATATCTGCCCAAGGGACCCCATCCACTGGCGACCAATACTTATCAATGCCCCAGGGAGCCCACCCTAAGGACACTATGGGGGTGATTCTGACCCCGGCGATACTAAACCGCCGGGGCCAGGGTCGGCGGGAGCACCGCCAACAGGCTGGCGGTGCTCTCAAGGGCATTCTGACCGCGGCGGTTTGGCCGCGGTCAGAAGAGGAAAACCGGCGGTCTCCCGCCGGTTTTCCGCTGCCCTGAGGAATCCAGCTGCGCCGCCATGGGGATTCAGACACCCCATACCGCCATCATGTTCCTGGCGGTTCGCCGGCCAGGAACAGGATGGCGGTATGGGGTGTCGTGGGGCCCCTGGGGGCCCCTGCAGTGCCCATGCCAATGGCATGGGCACTGCAGGGGCCCCCGTAAGCGGGCCCCACTTTGAATTTCACTGTCTGCATTGCAGACAGTGAAATTTGCGACGGGTGCAACTGCACCCGTCGCACCTTCCCACTCCGCCGGCTCCATTCGGAGCCGGCTTCCTCGTGGGAAGGGTGTTTCCCACTGGGCTGGCGGGCGGCCTTTTGGCGGTCGCCCGCCAGCCCAGTGGGAAACCCAGAATCACCGCAGCGGTCTTATGACCGCGGAGCGGTGTTCTGGAGGGGGGAACTCTGGCGGGCGGCCTCCGCCGCCCGTCAGAGTTAGAATGACCCCCTATGATTCCCTGCCTGGTGGTTCTATGGCTGCAGTTTGTAGCCGATAATGGTTTAAAAAAAAAAAAAAGACTCAGACATGTTGACTTTTTTTTTTTATGAAACGTTATTAATTTTTTTCAAGACAATCACTTTTATAACATATTGTAATTAGTGAATTAATTAAATATACATTTGATAATTATTGGTGTTTTTTTTTTTTTTTTTTTTTTTTTTACAAAGACAATAGGTGTACTTTATATAAGTTGATGTGTTGACCCCTTCATAAGGCCAATAGGCCCACTTTTTATATTTTGGTGTTCTGACCAGCTGACAAAGTCTGTAGGTCTGCATTACTTAAAATGAAACCCTATATTTTGTAGCTTCACATAATCAGTTGCGCATCCGTGAGGGTTTGTGCTAGTTTGGACGCCAGGCCCTGCACCCATTCACCTACCAGAGACCAGGCCGTGCCGCCAAACCCAGGCTGCAAACGGCCAAAGTCTGTACACGGCATAGGGTTGGCTGCCCATTGGGTGCTAGATGCAGAGCCTGGGACCAGGCTTTAAGTATGGTAATACAATATTACTTTACTTTTTAAAATCTGTAGCAATTCACTAGGAAAAAAAAACAAATGATAAAGTTACATTACAGTTAGGAAATATATAATACTTTATACACAAAAAACCTGAAAAAAACAATAGTTGAAGGGGCATTCTAGCTAGGTTCAAATGTTTTAAAATAAGAAACAAAGCAAGAGGACTCCTTTCCATCAACCATCTGCACAGGAAGTGACATCACTGGATTTCCCACTATCCATCTGCACAGGAAGTGGCATCAATGGATGTCCATCATCCATCTGCACCAGAAGTGTCATCACTGGTTTCCCGCCAAATCTGTTTCTAAAAGTAGATGACAAGCAAGATGACTCATTTCCATCATCCATCTGCATAGGAAGTGACATCCCTGGTGTTCCCATCATCCATATGTACAGAAGTGACATCACTGAATTTCCAATCAACCTCTGCACAGGAAAATACATCACTGGTTTCCTGCCAAAACTGTCTTTAAAAGAAGAAGCCCCCTCAAACATAGCAATACAACAAGACCTAGACCCCAGACCAGTTGGAACACACAGGAACGTAGCCTGATGAATCATCGCTGCAAACCACTGGAGCAAAAATCGAGAATGCGCCAAGACAGTGTAGACGGGAGCACATTCAACTCCGTCCTAAGGAGCTACGAACAAATGATCTTCACCACTCATGCCCTAAGGTAACTGTAACTCACGACCTCACCTTGCACTGCTAATAACCTCCCATATCACATCATTCATGACATGTTCTATGACATTGCTGCTAACATCACTGCCACATCTGAAATTACATCATTGATAACAATACTGCGCATGGAGGGGCGCAAGTTATAGTTACTTTAAGGCATAAGTTATAGTTTCTTCAGATAATTAGAACTGGTGAATTTCAGTGGTTTGTTAGTTTAAAACAGTATGTTTTAACAGACATCCCTTTAACCTTTGATTTTTCAGTGAGTTTTTTAATGTAAAGTAAGATATAATTAAAATTCCTAACCATACTATCCCTTTAACACCTTTTTGTTTTTTGTTTTTTTAGTGAAAAAACATATACATTAGGTGGTTATAGCTAGTTTCCATAGGAAAAGCGTTTTTTGTTTTGCAAATAACTTTAGTTTTGAAATGTTTGTGAAGATTCTTCAAACGGCGCTAGTTTGCCACTCACTTCAGCTGCTGTCTTGAAAGTTTTGGGGTAATCTGTCTAGCTGGGGCCGAGAAAAAGGGGGGGGGGGCGGTCCCTAAGCGCATTTTGCTCATGCAATTTTCCATAGGGATTTTGAACATGATTTGAACTGGACGGAATTACACCAAATGTGCAGAAAGGTAGCTCTGGGTCATAATCTGTTCAGTAGTGTTGTAGTTATTAAAGAAAAAAGAAAGATAGCTATCTAAGCACAGATCTCATGGTGAGATCTGATTGGTTTCCAGCACTTTAACCAGGAAGTGCTGGTAGCCATTTAAGGACTCCGACTCAGCCGAGTCCCAGGAAAAAAAACATTTAAAAAGAAGACAAGGGGGTAAAATAATGATACCCTGACCCCCACAGCATGGTGGTGGGGTCCCATAGGGACCCTGCCTGGATCTAAAAACGTTTAAAGGTCTTGCTCTCCCTGTGCTGCTGCATCGCTCTTGCTCCTGTCTTCTCCTTGCTTTTTCCCCCGTTTTTTGAGTGCCTCCTCTTTGCTTTCCCCTCATTCTCAGTGCTTTCTCCTTGCTTTTTCATCAGTTTTTGTGTGCCCTTTCCTTGCTTTTGCCTTGCTTTCTCCTTGATTTTCCCTCCTTTTTTGTGTGCCCACTCTTTGCTTTTCCCTTGTTTTCACTACTTTCTGCTTTCTTTTCGCCCGTACTTTGTGTTTCTTCTCCTTGCTTTTCCCTCATTTTCACTGCTTTCTCCTTGCTTTTTGCCCTGTTTTTGAGTTCCTTCTCCTTTATTTTTTCCTTGTTTTCGCTGCTTTCTCCTTGCTTTTCCCTTGTTTTTCTGTGTGCCTTCTTCCTTTCCCTAATTTTCGCTGCTTTCTCCTTGCTTTTACCCCCGTATTTTGTGTTTTTGCCCTCATTCTCACTGCTTTCTCCTTGCTGTTTCATCCATTTTTTGTGTGCTGTTTTCCTTGCTTTCCCCTCGTTTTCACTTCTTTCTTCTTGCTTTTTTCCTCATTTTTTGTGTGCCTTCTTTTTGCTTTTCCCTAGCTTTCACTGTTTTCTCCTTACTTTTTCTCATGGTTTCTTAGTGCCTTCTCGTTGCTTTTCACTCATGGCGTGGGGTTGGATGCACGAGGGCGGTTGGCTGCAGGCCCCTCGGCCAACCCCCACTGCATTGAAAAAAAAGCATAGAAATTCACTGAAAAAAACAAAGGTTAAAGGGATGCTATAGTTGGGAATTAGCATTTAACAAACCTTAGAAATTCACCAAAAAACCCAAAGATTACAGGGCTGTTATAGTCAGGATCAGAATTTATATGCACAAAACCATAGAAATGTACCTGTTATAGTTAGGTATTTCAAGTAACTATATCTCGTAACAAGGTAACGATAACTTGTGCCCTCGCCATGCACTGCTAATTATCCCACTTATTATTACATCTGTAATTGCATCTTCTGTGATTATATAATTGCAACATTTGCAGTAAGACTATTAATCTGAAAAGTCTGGATGGCGGGGGCACGAGTTTTAGATACCTTGAAATAGGTATTTCATCATAGTAATGAAAGCCCCTAAACCACTCTGCAGAGGTTTAATATTGTCAGGGCAACAAGGATTACATGATGTGCAGCACCTAATTATGCAGCAAAAAATGCAATTTATGCAGCAACTTCTACCTCAGTATTATTTTCATCCATTTGAGATATAAACAGCCTTTGTTGGTGAAATATGCACATGTTGTGGCAAACTGTGCTTGATGCAGTAAATCCATAATTAGGCAGTAACTAGTGGTTTATGATGTCACTACCACCCATTGATGCCAGTAGTGGACAACATTACTTAGTACCAATCATGTATGCCCTCTCTCTCTGAGTCTGAGTGTGTTGGTAATGATGATTTCCAGGAACATTTGCTCATATTTAATCAATGTTTGAAAAACCTGAGAGATTCCAGTAGAAAACACAATTAAAAGTAACATAGTTACACCCTTTGAAGGTCTACCTTTTGCATACCTTTTCTAAAGATATGCATAGGTTATGCATTTGTACCAACTATTGTGCAAAAGTAACACACTTCAGCACGTAAATTATACTCTTGACCGGGAGCTGCAGCAGGCCCGGGCTACTTTTATATGTCCAGTGTGCATCTGTGGTGGGCCCAGGCACTTTTCCAGCAAATTCTCCTTTTGTCTTTGTACAGTATTGATTACTATTTCGGTAAAAAAAAAAATATATATATATATATACATTGAAAACGGATACCCCATATTTTAACTGGAAACATTGGCCAGCTTGCTCCCTGGCTCACCCACTACTCCTTATGATTTGCTGTAAAGGACTTAGAACAAAATTACATTTTGTGTGAAAAATCCTAATAAAGCTCAAAATGAAAACAATAATCTCACTATGAGAGGTAATTTGATTCAACTCTGATTTTCCCTTTCTTGTTCAATAATAATGTTTTATTTTTTTGCTTTGTCAGGCTCTACCCTGTTGTTCCGACTAATTCCAGGGTTTCTACTGAAAAAGAGATAAGCATCGGAGAATATTCTTTTCCCAAAAACGTAAGTCTTCCTGTCACAGTCCATCTTTGTGCTAAGTTCAGAAGCTTAAAACATATGGGGATATGTGGGTATTTGTTGAGGGCTGTGTGAAGGTGTTGGATAGGTCTGTGTCTTTTTGAGGTCATCATGACAGCCTTTTGAGGGGTATACGCAGGTTCTTATGAGGCCTATGTAAGGATCTGTTGGGGGTTATATGAAGGTATAGTTGGGTATGTAAGGCTCAGCTTCGGCCAGATATGGACTATTTGAGGATCTGCTAAGGGGTATGAGAAAATATGTATGAGATGATGCAACAGTCTTTTGTGACTATCTGAGAGTCTAGTGAGAACAATATATCTAGGACTATACCTCAGTCAGTAAGTGGATACGTCGTGGTCTTTTGTGGGTTATATTATAGTATGTTATGCTGATTGCTATGCGCGTTGAAGGTCTATTGAGAGCTATATGAGTGGTAGCGTGTGGATTTAATGGTGATTAATTTAGGTAGGTTGTGTTGAGGGTTACATAAGAGTCCGTGGCTATGTGAAGGTATGTTAATAGTATGTTGTGGTGAGGGCTATGTGAGTTGAGGGTTTGTAACTTGCTGTCTGAGGATCTGTTAAGGAGCATTTAAGTGTCACATGCAATTGTTTGCTTAGATTAAGGTAGATTGCATTGAGGCCTGTGTGAGTTGAGAGACTGAGCGTTTGTTGACAGTCTTATGAGCAGTCATTTGGCGGATATTTGATAGTCTTTTGGTGTGTATTTGAGGACCTTTTTGAAGATACGTCGTTTTCTTTTGTGTAGGTTTGTTAAATCCCTTTGTGGTCATGAGAGTCTGGATATGTGACTGTTTTTTTAATGGACAAAGTGAGAGTCAGTCGATGGATATGTGATAATATTTGTGGGTTGTTTTAGAGAATATCCTGTTTCGAGCTGTGTAGGTTTGATGGTCTGTTGAATTCATTATAAGACTCAAGTTGTGGGTATGTGAAGGCTTCTTAAGGGTTTTAACAATCATTTGCTGGATATGTGAAGATCTTGTGGGGAAATTTGAGAGTCAATCAGTGGATATTGCTGGGGGGGGTGTAGGAGCGGTAGGTCAAGGGATATGTGATGGTCTGAAAGGGCAAAATGAGAGTTAGTCAGTGAACAGGTAATTGTATGCCAGCTTTTATATAAGATAATGTTGTCCTGATGGCTTTGTGAGAGCACAGATTGTGTTTTTATGTTAAAGACTATCTGAGAGTCAGTTGATGGCCATGATTGTTTAGTGACATCTATAGGAGAGGCAGACAGAGGGTATGTGATGATCTTGTGAGGTCTGTAGGAGTGAGTTGGTTATGTTATGCTGACAAATATGTGACTTTAGGGTCCATTGGTGATTATGGTGATGGTCCTTTGTAGTGATGTGAGAGTCTGGGAAGGACAATATGAGGTTTGTTTGTTAAGTTAGAATCTGTGGGTTCATATGTGATAGCTTTTCAGAGCTGTATGAGAGAGAATTGATATTTGATAGCATGTTTGTGGCCAAATCAGGCTATGTTGTGTGGAAGGGGAAGGTGAATTTATGGTTTGTTGTTTATTAGGTGAAGTGCTCTTGAGGGCTACATGAGTCATTCTGTGGCTATATGATGGTTTTATGAGGGCTATACGAGAATTGGTCTGAGTCTTTTATGACATGTAGGGCCTGCCTACCTTAGATAAATTGTATTCAAGAATATGTAATGGTCCGTTAGAGCCTTTGAGAATCTAGCACTATGTAAAGGCCTGTGCAATGATCTGTTGTAGGCCAGTTCAAGTTCTATCATTGGTTATGCGAAAGTCTTATGTAAACTATGAAAGGATCAGTTGTTGACTATATGACTGTCAGATATGGCTCAGTAGTTCATACGTAGTAAACAGGATATACATTGGGTAACTTTGTAACATGGTCCTACATTGCCACTGAGTGATGCTAACGTGATAAACTTAGAGGCTGAAGCATGAGTGGTATGGAAATGTCACCTGAAGATCGGCCAAGAGCAAATTGCACCCTCCATCTGTAGAAAATACTGCTGATTATGTCATGTCATGTTATGTTTAGAGCACACTGTTACCTGGGAGGGTATCCTGGTGCTAAGTAGGTGTGAATCTATGCTTGCCTACGGTAGGCTGGAGGGGTGGTTATTTGAAGAGTCTTGCAGGTGTTGCTCAGGAGCCATTTGAATATTTTCCTCTGCATCTTCAGGGTGTGAATGCATGATGCTATGATGGCGATGACGTGTTGTCAAGTCCAGTTTTCAGTCTATAATTTTCCTGAGGTTCCTGATGAGGGTGCTGTGTAGGGGGTGGGTCCTAGTTCAGTTGGCCACCAGGTGGAGGCCTGTTGCGAGGTGTTCTTGCCGCAAATCACAACTTCTGTCTTGTCTTTGTTGAGTTTGAGACAGCTGGACTTCATCCAGTTGGTGATTTTTGGTCATGCAGCAGGTTAACTTGTTCCTTATGAGGGGAGTCTTATCCAAGAGAGTGTGAATGAGCTATGACATTGGCATAGGAGAGGACTTCGATATCGTGGGCACGGATGACACTGACTAGAGAGATCATGTATGCATTACAGAGGACTGAGGGACCAATCTTACAGAATTCCAAAAATGAGGTTGTGGGTGTCCTCAGAGTAGAGGTAGGGGTAAGGGG
Organism: Pleurodeles waltl; assembly: GCF_031143425.1. NCBI lineage: Eukaryota > Metazoa > Chordata > Amphibia > Caudata > Salamandridae > Pleurodeles > Pleurodeles waltl. Next base: position 176,454,812 of record NC_090441.1, on the reverse strand, counting down.
CAAGGCTGACTGCTTGTTTTCTGCTATTAAAGAAAGAGCAAATTCAGCAAAAAGTGGGTCCTTGGATTCCAATCTTGTGTACGCATTGGATGAGGATGGGGTGGGAGACCACGTTGAATGCTGTAGAGAAGTCCAGGAGGAAGAGGGCTGTTGTGTCTCCTCTGCCCGGGATCATGCAAATGTCCTATTTGGTGATGAAGGCTGTTTCAGTGCTGTGCTTGGGTCTGAAGACCGACTATGTGGTGTCATGGAGTTGTTAGTTGCCTTGGTGGTCGGTGAGTCATCTGTTGATTAGGTTCTCTAAGACTTTGGCCAGATAAGGGTAAGGAGACTTGTCTGTAACTGGTAAGTGTAGATGGGTTGGCAGGCAGTTTCTTGAGTAGTGGAGAACTGTGGCATGTTTCCAAATGCCCAGAAAACTGGCTGAAGAGATAGAAGCTTTGGGGATCGGTATGAGTGCTGCACAGGTGTGTTGGAGTCCACTGGTGAAAGCATTATGGGGGCATGGGTCCAATGTGGCCACGAAGTAGATTGACTTTATGGTGCCAGTAGTCTTGTCCGCTGTGATGGGTGGGGAACATAAGGTCAAGGTTTCCTCTTTTGTCAAGATGGAAAGTTGAGTTGCAAGGTGCGGTTGAGGAATTAAGTTGCTGTATATCGAGGTTATCTTGCTGCTGAAGAATCCTGAGACCTTGTCACCAGGGTCCTGTAAGGGGTGATGTTGTTCCAAGTGGTAGATGGTAAGTTGAGATCTCTTTACTGCTGTTGGGGCTGGGGCTGATGAAGTCTGCAAGAGCGGTGCACATGGTGTTCCGGATCTGTTGGTGGTAGCGTTTCAGGGTGCATTTGAAGGTGTTCTTGTTCACAATATCCTGGGTCATTCTCCTGTGCTCTAGATGTTTGCAGTGATGCATTGTCATCCTGAGTTCCTCTGTGTACCAGCTGGCTTACAGTATGGATTTTGTGACTTTTACTGCACTTGAGGATCAAGGTGTCGACAATGGCAGTGATTCAGCTGTTGCACTTCTGATGGTTTCTGGCAGGTGGTTGGTATGTTTGCGCAGTGTGGGGAAACAGCAGTGATCCAGTCTTCCTCTTGGATATTGTTCCTGTTCTGGTAGGCATGTCCAGTGGTGGCTTGTCAATGGTGGTGCGGGACGTGGATGCTAACTCCGACAAGGACTTTGTCTGTCCAGGTGATTGATGATGACTTGTCAACTGCAGTGTTGTCAAAGGATGTGAAAATCGGATCCAGATGATGGCTGGTGGAATTTGTTGGTTCAGTCACGTGATGGATGAGGCCGAGATTTCTGAGGTGTTCAAGCAGAGCTGTTGAGTTTCGATCTGTGGAAGTTCAGTTTTCTGAGAGACAAGGTGCTAGAGTTGATGATGAAGGTGCCGTGAAGCCTGTGATGGTGCTGTCGAAGTTAGTGCATGTTCCTGGTGGTCTGTAGGTTAGGTCTCATTGTGAAGATGATTGTGATGTGCAGTTTGAACTTGAGGTGTACCAAATAGCTGAAGGATGTGGAGCAACTGGTAGTGTCCCTAAAGATTCTAATGACTCTGCCTCCAGGTTTGTGCAGGTGGTCCTTTCTGGCAATCTTGTGGCTGGTGGGGATGGCTGTAGCAGTGTCAGGGGCTGATGCTGGGTTCAGCCAGGTTCTCTTAAAGAACAGTAGGTCTGTGACATAGTCATGCAGCAGGTCGCAAATCTGTGGCGAGTTTGGTGAATGAGCAAGTGTTGAGTATGCACGAGAGTGTGGATGGTTCTGTGAGTGACAGCTGATCAATGTGAGGGTAAGAGAGTGGGGCAAAGGGTGCTGTTGGTGTGAGCGAGGAGAGTGTTGGATGTTGGGTATACATAAGTATTTTCATGAGGTGCAGGAGAACACTCATTCATTATTGCGCACCAGCAGTGCGGTGAGCGGCAGCTGTGGTTGAGAGCATGGAGGTCCGCTGTGGGTAGAAGGAGGACAGGGTTCCTGGCGCTGGGCATGGACAGGCTGAGAATGGGTGCAGATGGGCATTCCTTTAGCATGTCTTCAATGTGCCAGTGGCATAACCGCAGTGCGCACCCCCGCTGCGGCCTCCATTAGGTAAGTCGTGGGAGGAATGCAGGGGGCAGTGGGCAGGTATGGAACAGGAATGGGAGGCAGGAAGTGGTGGAGCACGGGAAAGGAGATAAGGAGCACACAGGGCAGAGTAAGGGAATAGAGTGAGAAAATACAGAGAACAGGAAAGCTAGAGAGGTGATAACGTGTCCCAATCTAGATATTTTATTCGCTCTGAGACTTGTTTTAGGCCGTGATTGAAGTCTCCTTAGGACGAGATAACTATTCAACATGTCAATCAATAGATCAATGACCTCATCAGTGACATTAAGAAGAATCAAAACACACCATGACCCTTCAGTCATGAATAATCACACAAGATTTTAGTGAGATTTATGATATTTATTCCCTATTGATTACAACTCTACTAGTAAGTTTATTAGTCTCAATACCAAAAAACACATCAGCAATGTCACAATATGGCAACTTGAATAAGACTTCATCACAGCCGAGATCATAAACATTAGAACGAAACCCGACGTCAACATGGATTAATCTTAGCAGAGTATTATTAGCGCATTATTCAACAAAGCATAGATTCAGTCATTTGTCTATTTGCGTCTGTTCAGTGAATTCCTTAACCTGTTGAGTGCGGGCGTCGGCCACTGGCCGACGCCCACACACCCTCCCTGGTGCGGGTCACGACCAGTGGCCGACACCAGGAAGGGTATTAATAAATCCTCGGGTGCGTCGCACCCGAGGATTTATTTATATTTTTTAACTTCCCTCAGGAGACACGGAAGCTTCCGTGTCTCCCCCCGCCCCCCACCCGCCCCTTTGTGCGGCGCGCTGACGTTTCAAAGGTGTTTTCCCCATCAAAGCAGGAAGCAGCCTTGCGGCCGCTTCCTGCTTTAATGGGGAAAACGGCCTTCTCCACGTTCGGGAAGGCCTCGTAAGAAAGGGGAGAGTCTCCCCTTTCTTACGAGGCCTTCCTGAAAGTGTTTCCTGGCCCCCTGTCGCAGTTGTGCTGTGATCGGGGGCCAGGAAACACTTTCAGGTTTCCTGGGCCCCCCGATCGCAGCACAGCTGCGATCGGGGGGCCAGGAAACACTTTGAAAAGGCCTCGTAAGAAAGGGGAGACTCTCCCCTTTCTTACGAGGCCTTCTGAAACTGTTTCTGGCCCCCGATCGCAGCTGTGCACAGTTTCAGAAGGCCTCGTAAGAAAGGGGAGAGTCTCCCCTTTCTTACGAGGCCTTTTCAAAGTGTTTCCTGGCCCCCCGATCGCAGCTGTGCTGCGATCGGGGGGGCCAGGAAACCTGAAAGTGTTTCCTGGCCCCCGATCGCAGCACAGCTAGACACCAGGGATTTCACTTTGGGGGGGCGGCCCCCCCGGAAAACGGGCCCCCGTACCCCCCCCCCCCCCCGGCATAATTTTTTTTTTTTTAAAAAGGTAGGTGCCCCCTGGGCAGGGGGTCGCCCGTGGGCAGGGAGACCCCCTGTGGGGGCAATATTTTTTTTTAGATGTTGTAGGGTTTCCCTGGGGGCCATTTTGGCCCCCAAGGAAACCATACAACAACTAAAAAAAATATATATGTATATATAGATCTAAATATATCTATGTAGATAGATATATCTAGGTACATGGATATATCGATAGATATATCTATGTAGATAGATATATATATATATATAGAGGTAGATCTATATCAAAGAGATTTATAAAGCGCGCTACTCACCTGTGAGGGTCTCAAGGCGCTGGGGGGGGGGGGAGGGAAAGGGGCTGGGAGGTTCACTGTTCGAAAAGCCAGGTTTTGAGGCCCTTCCTGAAAAGAAGTAGGTTTTGGGTCTTGCGAAGGTGGGTTGTGAGGGCGTTCCAGGTTTTGGGTGCAAGGTAGGAGAAGGATCTGCCCCCGGTGGTGGTGTGTTTGATGCGGGGGACAGAGGCGAGAGAGAGGTCAGCTGAGCGGACGTTTCGTGTGGGGGTGTGGAAGGTGACTCTCGTTGAGGTAGGCAGGGCCTGTGTTGTGGAGTGATTTGTGTGCGAGGATGAGGATCTTGAAGGTGATCCTTTTGTCAATGGGGAGCCAGTGGAGGGATTTGAGGTGTGGAGAGATGTGTGTGTGTCGGCGGAGGTCGAGGATGAGTCGTGCTGCTGAGTTCTGGATGCGTGTAGTTTGCGCTTGAGTTTTAGAGTGGTGCCGGCGTAGAGGGCGTTTCCGTAATCAAGCCTGCTGCTGATGAGTGCGTGAGTGACAGTTTTTCTGGTCTCTGTGGGGATCCATTTGAATGTTTTTCAGTATACGGAGTTTGTTGAAGCATGAGGAGGTAAGAGCGTTGATTTGTTGGGTCATCGAGAGGGAGGAGTCTAGGATGATGCTGAGGTTGCGTGCGTGGTTGGCGGGGGTGGGTGCAGGGCCTAGCGTGGTGGGCCACCATGGGGGGTCCCAGGTGTTTTTGTGTTGGCCAAAGAGGATTATTTCGGTTTTGCTTGAGTTGAGTTTCAGGTGGTTGGCTGTCATATATATATCACTTTTGTCAATATGTGTGTGGTTTCCCTGGGGGGGAAAGGATCCGACTTGTCTAGTGGCAGTTTTAGTGCCATAAAGAAGCGCAGAAGGTTTATATGCCAACTGCAAAGAGCACATCTGTATTTTATTTAAATAGCTGAGTACATTAGTAAAGTCTATAGAGAGATGAAGGGCACTTTTGCTGGGTGGTAATGAGGGAATCCGAGGAGGAGGGAGTGGGAGCACCAATAATGATTGTTGGACTGGGCGCAGGAGGTGCTAAAGACTGTGACGAATGGTATGTGACAAGGTGTTTTTTGAGTGTCTTGAAAGTACGTGCTGATTGAGGGAAGAAGCGCAGGTAAGGTGGCCTCTACTGTTGCACGTATCTCACACACACCATCGATTTTGTGACTGTCTACGTAGGCTAGTGTTTTAGAGCAACAGTTTAGCCAATAGCAGAGATGGCATCTTGATGGATGACTGCTGCCTGCACTCGGGTTATAGAGGACCGCTCTGACATAGGATCAGAGACTGAGACATCAGATACTGAGACAGCATCTGAGGGATAGGACAATGGCGCAGACTCTGGGAGTGATTTTTCAGTCAGAGAAGTCCCATTCGAAAACTCCTCTTCCAGTACATTATGAGGGAGGTGATGAGGACAGTCCTGCTGTCCCTTCGCAAGCTGTTCGTGCAACTGGGTAATAGTGGGTTAGACCAACCCAGAGAGCAGGTGAATGCGGCGGCAAGCAGAGAGAGAGTGCTCTCTTGGGAGCTCCCCAATTTAGTTCAGCCCCAAATTCCACCACCCAAATCATATTGTGGAGACATCAAAATTGTCTATGGCAAAACAAACTGGTTTTGTAAGGCAGGCACCTGTGTTTTTGGTCCTGGATTCGGCGGCCATATAGAGAAACACACTAAACCCAAACATTTCTGGAAACTAGCCATTCGGGGGAGTCCACAGAGGTGTGACTTGTGTGGATTCCCCAAAGTTTTCTTACCCAGAGTACCCTGCAAAGCTGAAATGTTGAAAAAAACCTCAATTTTTCTCGCATTTCTGTCACACAAACTACAGGAATATGCTGGGATCCACAACATTCCTACCACCCAGTGACTCCTCACCTGTCCTGATAAAAACACTACCCCACTTGAGTGCCTACACCTTGTGCCTGTGTCAGGAATGGATCACCCCAGGGTCAACAGATGCCTCACGTAAGGACCAACATTGACCGTTGTGTGATCTATTCCTGTCACAGGCACCAGGCCTAACCACACAAGTGAGGTATCATATTTATCGGGAGACTTGGGGGAACGCTGGGTGGAAGGAAATTTGTGGCTCCTCTCAGATTCCAGAACTTTCTGTCACCGAAATGTGAGGAAAACGTGTTATTTTAGCCACATTTTGAGGTTTGCAAAGGATTCTGGGTAACAGAACCTGGTCCGAGCCCCACAAGTCACCTCATCTTGGATTCCCCTGGGTTTCTAGTTTTCAAAAATGTGCTGGTTTGCTAGGTTTCCCGAGGTGCCGGCTGAGCTAGAGGCCAAAATCCACAGGTAGGCACTGTTTTCTATGAAAAAATGTGATGTGTCCACGTTGTGTTTTGGGGCATTTCCTGTCGCGGGCGCTAGGCCTACCCACACAAGTGAGGTATCATTTTTATCGGGAGACTTGGGGGAACGCTGGGTGGAAGGAAATTTGTGGCTCCTCTCAGATTCCAGAACTTTCTGTCACCGAAATGTGAGGAAAACTTGTTTTTTTAGCCACTTTTTGAGGTTTGCAAAGGATTCTGGGTAACAGAACCTGGTCCGAGCCCCGCAAGTCACCCCTCCTTGGATTCCCCTAGGCCTCTAGTTTTCAGAAATGCACAGGTTTGGTAGGTTTCCCTAGGTGCCAGCTGAGCTAGAGGCCAAATTCTACAGGTAGGCACTTCTCAAAAAACACCTCTGTTTTCTTCCAAAAATTTAGATGTGTCCACGTTGCGCTTTGGGGCGTTTCCTGTCGCAGGCGCTAGGCCTACCCACACAAGTGAGGTATCATTTTTATCGGGAGACTTGGGGGAATGCCGGGTGGAAGGAAATTTGTGGCTCCTCTCAGATTCCAGAACTTTCTGTCACCAAAATGTTAGGAAAACTTGTTTTTTTAGCCACTTTTTGAGGTTTGCAAAGGATTCTGGGTAACAGAACCTGGTCCGAGCCCCGCAAGTCACCCCTCCTTGGATTCCCCTAGGTCTCTAGTTTTCAGGAAATGCACAGGTTTGGTAGGTTTCCCTATGTGCCGGCTGAGCTAGAGGCCAAAATCTACAGGTTGGCACTTTGGAAAAAACAGCTGTGTTTTCTATAAAAAAAATAGGATGTGTCCATGTTGTGTTTTGGGGCATTTCCTGTCGCGGGCACTAGGCCTACCCACACAAGTGAGGTATCATTTTTATCGGGAGACTTGGGGGAACATAGAATAGCAAAACAAGTGTTATTGCCCCTTATCTTTCTCTACATTTTTTCCTTCCAAATATAAGAGAGTGTGTAAAAAAGACGTCTATTTGAGAAATGCCCTGCAATTCACATGCTAGTATGGGCACCTCGGAATTCAGCGATGTGCAAATAACCACTGCTCCTCAAAACCTTATCTTGATCCCATTTTGGAAATGCAAAGGTTTTCTTGATACCTCTTTTTCACTCTTCATATTTCAGCAAATTAATTGCTGTATACCCAGTATAGAATGAAAACCAACTGCAGGGTGCAGCTCATTTATTGGCTCTGGGTACCTAGGGTTCTTGATGAACCTACAAGCCCTTTATATCCCCGCAACCAGAAGAGTCCAGCAGACAAAACGGTATATTGCTTTCAGAAATCTGACATCGCAGGAAAAAGTTACAGAGTAAAACATAAAGAAAAATGGCTGTTGTTTTCAGCTCAATTTCAATATTTTTTTATTTCAGCTGTTATTTTCTGTAGGAAAACCTTGTAGGATCTACACAAATGACCCCTTGCTGAATTCAGAATTTTGTCTAGTTTTCAGAAATGTTTAGCATTCCGGGATCCAGCATTAGTTTCACACCCATTCCTGTCACTAACTGAAAGGAGGCTGAAAGCACCAAATATAGTAGAAATGGGGTATGTCCCAGTAAAATGCCAAATTTGTGTTGAAAAATTTGGTTTTCTGATTCAAGTCTGTCCGTTCCTGAAAGGTGGGAAGATAGTGATTTCAGCACCAGAAACCCTTTGTTGATGGCATTTTCAGGGAAAAAACCACAAGCCTTCTTCGGCAGCCCTTTTTTCCCATTTTTTTGGAAAAAACAAAATTTTCACTGTATTTTGGCTATTTTCTTGGTCTCCTCCAGGGGAAACCACCAACTCTGGGTACCATTAGAATCCCTAGGATGTTGGAAAAAAAGGACGCAAATTTGGCGTGGTTAGCTTATGTGGACAAAAAGTTATGAAGCCCTAAGCGCGAACTACCCCAAATAGCCAAAAAAGGGCTCAGCACTGGGGGGGAAAAGGCCCAGCAGCTAAGGGGTTAACTAACCTCAAATTAGCATTGGCATGTTGGGCTTCATGTAAAACAATTTAGCAACACCAATTTAGAAAACATCTAACTATGGTCTATATCAAATTAGCAGTTGGTACCTAGAAGAAAAGGCAAACAGACAATTTCAATTTCATCATTATATAGTTACCCTCTGTATTGGGTCAGCATACAGAGTCAGTTTTCGTCCTCAGGACATCAGTTGATTCGCCATCAGCCAGGAAACTCCGCAAAGTTCAGCAAGACGGGCAATAAGGGACACTTCCCTTATAGGGAGGAAAAGTATAGAATGGGCTAAGCAAAGTAGGGTAGGATGGTTCGATGGTCCGGGCAGCTAGGCCCGACTCATGCTAACTAAGGCCTAGTTGATTAATTAGCAAAACCTTAACATATAACCCTTAATACTAATACAAAATCTCACATTAGTACATTAATATTTCATTATTAGTCAATTTCATTTATCATCGTATACATTGGTGGCCACTCCCCGTGGGCACTTTTCGAACACACGTTTAGTAAAAGCACATTAATACATTTCCTATGCGGCATCATTACACATTAATTCGCAAACATTTCATGTTAATTTTGATTATAAAAGCTACACTCCAACAATCCCTCCTCTGATGACACTTGTCATCACACAAATCCATTATTTAACATTTTCTTTCATTTGTTCAATTCCTTCATTTCAATTTCTTCTCTTTGCTTCGCCTTTTCATATCTTACCCTGAACATTTTCTCCCTTTTCTCTTGTCTTACCTCCTCTCTTTATGTTTTGCCCATTTTGTTTTAACTCTTTTACTGCATTTGCTCAATAACCATAGTACGAATAAGCAAGCCAAAATAATTACTATTCCCTGTATTAATTTTCCCAATATCCTATGCCAAATGTTACTAAACCAGCTTCCCACTTTAGCAAGTCCTTTTCCAACCTTTTCCCAAACTCCTTGTTCCTTCAATTCCTTCAAATCTGCACGATCTCTCGTTAGGTTACTAAGCATACTTCTAATCTTATTACTATTATCTGGAATATAAGCACAACAGTGGCGCTCATTAAGCATCTTACAGACTCCGCCACTTTTCGCTAAAAGAATGTCTAAAGCAAGCCTATTTTGAAGAGTCATAGCTCTTTCCGCAGCAAGTTCAGTATCCATCAGGAGTATAGCCCCTGTGAAATTTGTCAGCATGTTATCCACAATAGTAGACAATTTTCGAATCTTTATGGAGTTTAAGATAACTCCCACTGAAGGAATTATTGCTCCAAATATATCGCCCACGACAGCAGCAGCTGTCTCTCTTTTCTGTCTAGTATGATGTAATTCATACACTTTAGGAAACTTCCTTAAGTCATCAAATTGGTAAATCTTTGGAAAAACTATTCCCAAATAACATGTCCCATACCATCCCTTTGGAAGACGGTAATAAGCATTAAGTCCACATATGTAATAGATCCCCGGGATCGCTGGATCCTGTCCATTTAACATGAACGTCCACTTACTCTGAAACAAAAACACATGCCTGCACTCACTCGTTCCCACAAATAAAGAGTCATGGTCAGATTTTGGCCTATATATACAAAGCTTTCCTACGTGTAGTGCATCTAAAGCTAATTTGCCTTGTATCTTGATTGTACTATCAGCATAATCATTTGCAAACGTTCTTTTCTCTAATCCCTTTTCTAGCTTTTTTTTTTAACGCTTTCCTTCTATCATCAGTGTGATCTAAAAAGCTCTTCTCTACAGGCGTTAGTAAGCAGGTTAGATTAATGCGATGCGCATAAGCTGTACCAAATGTCAGTGTGGGCTCAAAGAAACCCCTAACTATTTTTATACTATGATCTTTAGCTATCTTACTCAAATATTAAATTATAGGCACAAAAGAAAACACTACATCTAGATTAGAATAGAAGTACTGAATATATTCTTGATCATAAAACCTTGTTAATAACAAACTACAACGTATCCCGTATGTTAACGGCAAACTATGATAGGTGACCCCTTCTTGTACTGACGAAGGAATTTTTGTGCACACATAACCATTTTTTGCATCCATTGTTTCAACATACTCATTCAACAAGTGATAGAAAACATTAGTAGATAGTTCCCCTCTTGTGTTAGTTCCCTAATGCAAATATTTTGTATCCTGCTCAAATCTCTCCCATAGTGTAGCATTGTTAGTCTCACTCTTATCCACCAATGGCATTCCCACAATCACAGCTATGATTACTATCGCACACACAACACCCAAAATAATACCCAACCATCTACAAATCCTACTCCCCTTATTATTATCTCTAGGGTTGATCATGATCTGTAAAGAATCAGAAAGCAGAACAATATAAAGGCAAACAATCAACTGAGGAAGGTCTAACGCTCTTTTTTTTTTTTCTTTTTTTTCTTCTTCTCAAGCAAGACTTTTCTTTAGCAAGTATTTACAGCATCTCACTCACTCCCAGGATCCTTGTCAAATCAGGTTAGCAGCTTGTCAAAATCGGTTTTCAAAGTCAATTCAGGTTAACAGTGTCACATCCAGTAATTTTCATTAGTCTCTTTTCTCAGGTTTCCCTTCATTCAATTTCAGCTTAACACAGTCTCTTTATTTGTAGCCGACTTCAAGTACCATAATATTGACCTGGCACTTCATGATCAAAACAGAACGCCAAGAACTCTTGCTGCCACTCAGCTGTCGTTGCATAAGCCCATTCAGGACCTGCGTACCTTCTATTTCCTACTCTCTTTCTTTTCAACTTGCGGTCACCCTGCAATTCTCCTTCACTAAGTTCTTCCTTTCTTGTGGTATCGACCTCTTCCTCTATTGTTTCATCAATGACCACTTTCCCTTTTGCAGCTTGCGACTCTGGCCACTTATCTCCCTTGAGCGTCTTTTTACTTTTTGATTTTCCAAGTTGCTGTTCACTGCCCTCCTCTTGTGCTATGGTGTTTTCTCTTGATGGCTCTGCAAGTGGCTCAGGAGGAGTCTGAACATTTCGATTTCCCTCGGTCTCAACTCCTTCGCCTTCTGAGTCTGTTAGGGGTTCAACTTCAAACTCGTATCCGTCTGCTTCTGGGAGAACCTCTCTTTGGGTCGGTTCCCCTGGTGCCTCAGTTTAGATAGGCTCACTGTCATCCTTCTGGGTCTCGTTTGCTATTTGAGTGACCAAGCCGTCCTCAACGGGCTCTCCTCCAGTCTCAGTTCCCCTTTGATTAGTCTCCGGCCTTGAGACTTCCTTTCCTGAAGTTGTTATTTTCGACAACTCAAGTTCCTCATCAGTTGGACATGTCACCTTCTTTGTGTGACTGGCATGTATCCAGTTAGGAACTCCCGCACATTTCACAGCAGTAGTAGTTGTCAGTATCACTTGATACTGCCCCTTCCAACGTGGCTCCAAACACAACTTCCTCACATGTTTCTTGACAACAACCCAGTCACCAGCTTTAAGATTGTGGCCTGGATCATTTATCGGTGGCAGTGTGGTTGCTTCCACCTGGTGAGAGAAAGAGCGGACCACGTCAGCCAGACCCTTGCAGTAGTCCAACACCATATCATCCGTGATATTCACAAGAGCATTTGCAGGCACTGTGGGCAGTCTCATAACTCGGCCCATAAAAATTTCATGCGGAGACAGTCCTGTTTTCTTGTTGGGCGTATTTCTCATTGACATTAGCACTAAGGGCAATGCATCTGGCCATTTCAGATTGGTAGCTGCGCACATTTTCGCCATTCTCGACTTCAAGGTGCCATTCATCTGTTCTACCAGTCCTGAGGCTTCGGGACGGTAGCTACAATGCAACTTCTGTTCAATATTCAGTGCGGCACACAAGAGCTTAACCACCTCGTTGTTGAAGTGACTTCCTCTATCTGATTCTAAAGAGATCGGAAACCCGAAACGTGGTATTAACTCCCTAAGCAGCAACTTCGCTACTGTGAGACTGTCATTCCTATGTGTAGGGTAAGCTTCAATCCAATGACTAAAAATGCACACAATCACCAACACGTACCTCAGACCTCCACACACAGGCATCTCAATAAATCCATCTGCATCCTGCTAAATGGACCTCCTGCTCTCCCAATGTGGCTCAAATTCACCACGGTCCCTTTCCCCGTATTCATCTGCTGACAGATGATGCACCTGTGACAGATTACTTCTGCAGCTTGTCTGAACTTTGGGTTGAACCAATCGATTTTGAATAACCTGATCATGGCATCTCTTCCAATATGTGCTTGACCATGGTAGAACCTTGCAAACTGTGACAAGAGACTGTTTGGCAAAACCATTCCCCTCTCATCTGAAATCCACAAATCATCAGGACTTTGTACACATTGCATTTTGAGCCAAGAGTGTTTCTCTTCTCAGCTGGCACGTCCCTGCAACAATTTTAACTCTTCCATTGTGTCAACCACCCTCAATGCATAACCTGTGAATGTCTCATTTTCGGTTTCAGGTAACAATTCCCACTGATCCTTGAACGATATACAGTTCAATGCACAAAACCTTGCGACTTGATCTGCATATCCATTCCCCATTGACACAGAGTCTTGTGATTTCACATGAGCATTGCATTTCACCATGGCAATTTCAAGAGGTAACTGAATCGCGTGCAACAACTCCTTAATCCTTTCACCATTTTTCACTGTGGAACCAGAAGAGGTCATGAAACCCCTCTGTGACCATAGCTGGCCAAAATCATGGACAATTCCAAATCCGTATCTGCTATCAGTATAGATAGTGACTTTCAAATTTTCAGCGGCATGGCATGCCCTAGTAAGAGCAATCAATTCAACCACTTGAGCAGAGTACACTCTTTCGAGCCAAGATGCTTCTAGGATACCAGTGATTGTACACACAGCATATCCTGCTCTCAGTACTCCTACTGAGTCTCTCAGACATGAACCATCAACAAAGATAATGTAATAATTTTCTTCCAATTGAGTATCTTTAATGTCAGGTCTCGGTTTGGTGCACAGTTCTGTTACCTCAAGACAATCATGTTATACTTCCTCAGCATCATCAACATCTGTATTCTCATTAGGAAGCAAAGTTGCCGGGTTCAACACAGTACATCATTTCAGTGATACATTAGGTGACCCCAAGATAATCGTTTCATACTTTGTCAGACGGGCATTTGTCATGTGCTGCGTCTTTGTTCGGGTGAGTAGTATTTCAACTGAGTGTGGGACCATTACAGTTAAAGGATGTCCCATCACTATGCCTTCACACTGTGTGAGGCTTTGACCAACTGCTGCAACTGCATGCAGACAACCCGGTAAGGCTGCTGCAAGTGGGTCCAAAGTAGCTGAAAAATATGCTACTGGGGCGGTTTGCACCTCCATGGACCTGTGTCAAGACAGACAAAGAACAAGCATCACGTTCATGACAAAACAGGACAAAAGGCTTTGTGTAGTCTGGCATACCTAAAGCTGTAGCCCTGCACATACACTCTCTCAGCTCCATGAATGCCCTTATCTCTTTCTCTGACATAGTTAGGGTACCCGGACCATCCTTAATCTCCTTAACGGTCAACCTCACCAAGGGCTTAGAGATAATTGAGAAGTTCAGAATCCACTGGTGACAGTAACCCACCATTCCCAAAAACATCCTAACTTCTCTCTTGGATGTCGGGGATTCATCTGCAATATGGCTGTCACTCTTTCTTCAGATAATCTCCTTGACCCTTTCTCAATCAGGTGGCCTAAGTACTTCACCTCTTTCTGACAGTACTGCAACTTATTTGGGGACACTTTATGTCCGTTCTTTCCCAAGTGATTCAGTAAGGCAACAGTATCATACCTGCAGTCATCTTTTGTTTTGGACGCAATCAACAAATCATCAATGTACTGCACTAGAGTCGAATTAAAAGGCAGTTCCAATGATTCCAAATCCTTCTTCAATATCTGATTGTAGATCGAAGGCGATTCCGAAAACCCTTGAGAAATTCGACACCAACTGTAAACCTTGTCCAGGAATTTAAAACTGAAGAGAAATTGGCTATCCTCATGAAGAGGCACCGAAAGAATGCTTGGGACAAGTCCACAACTGTGAACCACTCTGCGTCAAAGGGAACCTGAAACATGATAACAGCTGGATTTGGCACTAAAGGACAACACTTCACCACTATCTCATTGATCTTTCTCAGATCCTGGACAATTCGGACTTTCCCACAAGGCTTCCTCAGACCCATTATTGGTGAATTACATGGGCTGCTCATTACTTCTTTTAAGACCCCTTGCTTTACAAAGTCTGCAATTATCTGCGTCACCTGTATAAGGACATCTTGTGCCATGTGGTACTGTGGTACCTGTGGAAACACGGCATTTGGCTTTACCTCTACCTTGACTAGTTCTACTCCTTTTATCAGTCCCACTTCCTTTCCTGTCAAGTCCCACACCTTCTCTGTCACTGTTCCCTGTAATTCTGTTGGCAAATCAGTCACTGTGAACATCGGGAAGAAGCTTATCAAAGGGTACTCTTCATCTGTGGTCTCCGTCTTTGGCTCTGAGATTTGACCATCTTTTCCTTCATCATCACTGTTTGTCTGCACCTCTATTCCCTCATTGGAACAGGTGATCGAACCTTGTCTTACACAGCAAGTCTCTTCCCAGTAGGGATACGGGACTCGACTCACAGACTACAAACCTGTGTAATCCCTGGAAGGTACCAATCTCAACCTGAACCGGATCTGTAATCGGATTAGTCAGGATCTGATTTGCTACTCCTACCACCTTTATAGTTCGTCCTGATAGGGGCAATGTCGGAACTTCTGCACTTCTGACCGTAGAGCGTGTAGCTCCTGTGTCAACCAGGAATGAAACCTTGTGACCCATCACCTTTCCCTGTACATAAGGTCCCCTCTGATCTACTTCTAGGGATGCTGCAAGCCTGCACTCCTCACTGTCTGAGCAATCATCCGACCATTCATCGTTTATTCCATTCTCACCACGTAATGGGAACTGTTGTACTGCGTTATTTTGACTCAGTGTTTGACCTATGACCTGTTGAGGAAGCATCACCTGTTGCTGTCCCATCGGAGCTAAAGGCAACTGCATTTGCTGTCTAGGTACCAAGGGAATCTGCTGTTGTACTTGCTACATCTGTGCTTGCTGGACACGTGGCATTTGCATCTGTTGCATAGGCTGGAGACCCTGCATCTGAACCATGTTATTCTGGAAGTTCGGATTTAGACCTCTTATTCGTGGACCCCTCACATTTTGGAATGTACTGACATCATTGCTTTGTTGAACAACACCATCCTGCACCATCATCGGTCATTCCCGCTTCCAGTGTCCCACACCCCCGCACGCATGGCATGGTGACATCTTTTTCATCCCTTGCACATCATTTTGAACCACAACCGTATTCAAATCTGGACCACGGTTGGCCCATCATTATTCGACTCCTGAATTACCGTGATCGAAATGTGATTCTGCGACTGGCTAGGGAGCGCCGACCGGTGATCGATAAAAATAATGAACTGAGTTTTTTTCCGGATTACACCCCCGGCGTGCAGGCTGCGCGTAGGGCATTCTTGCCAGTGAAGCGCTCTCTGGCTCAAACGGCTGCTAGGTTCTCTCTCATCTACCCGGTGGGACTCTTCAATTTTTTACCGATCCGAAGCTGGTGGTGAGGTATGCCAAGTCTCTTCCTCGGAAGTCTGATGCGGTGCCCACGGATGATCGTGCTGTGGAGCGGGAGTCCCTAAGTGATAATGATTGACTGGCATGGACATCATTTGGCATTTGAATGTGCCGCTGCATTCTGCCGTGGAATCTTTTGTGCTTTTCGTCCTAATGACGCTCCTTATTGTTCGGCCCCATGTCCACCCTTCCCTGTCCTGGCTAGGAGGACGGGTTGGGTGGCTAGCCTTTCGCCCTCTGGATGAGTCCTGTCTCTTTGACTATTTGGGTATTTGTGTTTCATGGGGGGAGGGCTTTTGTCTTGACCCGGTTGGGGGCTTTACGTGGGTGGGGGGTGGGGGGGAATTTGGAGCTGTTGCCCTGTGTTTTTTTATGTTCTTTGCATTGCGTTGTGTGGTTGAGTGAGGATGGCTGGGATGGAGGAGTGGCGGTACTGCACTATATGTCTGGTGGGAGGTGAGGATCACACCGGTGGGAGTGGGTTTGATCCGTTGTCTTACTTGGAATGTGCAAGGCTTGAATGACAGATGGAAGGTGCGTCTTATTTTCGGCGTATATTAAGCGGCAGAATATAGATATATGTATGCTACATGAGACGCACCTAGTAGAGACTACTCTGCATTATTTAAAGGCGGGTGGATTGGGGAATGCCATGGCTCTGTTTACTCGTGCTATGCTAGAGGAGTAGCGATTTTGATACGCAAGGGGCTGCAGTGGCGTACTCGTAAGATTATTGTTGATCCTTTGGGGCGTTATGTTCTGCTTAGCAGAACTCTGTTGGACAGGCCGTGTCGTCTCGTGTCGGTGTATAGACCTAATTCAGATGATCCTGAGTTTTTTAGTGAGGTCTGTCAACTGACCGAGTCGTTGGGGGCAGGGGCTGTGCTCCGGGGGTTGGGGACTTTAATGTGACGCTTGACCCCATTCTGGATAGAGAGTGTGTGGCCCGGGTGCAGCATCCGTCTGCTGCCCGTGTTTTGTCTGCGATTATGGAGGACCCGTTGTTGGTGGACTTGTGGCGGATGAAGCATGCTGCGGAGCGGGAGGGTACCTGCGTTAATTACGCGCATAATAGTTGGTCACGTCTTGAACGATGGCTGGGCTCGCGCGATGTGGCTTTGTGGACCCGATCGGTTGATCATTTGGCTCGCACGCTGTCGGACCATTCTCCGGTTCGAGTGGCGCTGGAGATACCTGGTGGGCCTGCGCTGGCTTATATGTGGAGGTTGCCACACGGGGCTCTCCGAAATGAGCTGTTTCGTGAAGAGATACGTCGCGATATTGTTCTATACTTCGAACAAAATGTGGGCTTGGTGCGGTCTGCCGGTACCCTGTGGGAGGCCTTTAAGGTGGTCGTTCGCGTGCTATGTATTTCGAAGCAATATGGTGTGTTGCGTGCGCTGCGCCGTGAGTTGGCTGAGATAGAGGCTCATATAGCGGAACTGGAGGCTCGGTTGGTGCAGGACTGGTCCGGTGATACATTGCCGGCCTTGCGGGCCGCAGTATCCTTGTATGAAGAGGCATCTCTGAGTGAGCTGCATTTTTTAGGGAAAATTGCACGGGCTCGGCGTTACGGAGAGGGCAACAGAGCTGGACGCACCTTGGCGAATTTACTCCGCAGGCCGTGGGTCAGCAGTTATGTGACTGAAATGGATAACTCAGGAGGGGAGCGGGTAACGGGTACGGCTGAAGTCTTGAAGGTATTCACCACATTTTTCCAAGAGCTTTACTCTGCTCCTACTGTAGTGCCTGAGGAGGTGATCCAGGGATATTTTTCTGAAATTAGTCTCCTCTGGTTTGACAGAGCGCATAGGGAATATTTTGATGCTCCCTTTACTGAGGAAGAGGTTAAAGCTGCGATTCGCAGTCTTCCTGGAGATAGAGCCCCTGGGTTAGATGGGCTGACCCCGGTGTTTTATAAAGAATATGCTGACATTTTGGCACCCCATTTGTTAGAGGTGTATGCTGAGGCCCTACAAAATGGAGTCCTTCCGTCTTCCTTGCGCGAGGCGCTCATTGTTACGATTCATAAGCCTGGGAAGGTTGCATATAGTTGCGATTCGTATCGCCCACTCTCTATGATTAACATAGACAATAAAATATTGGCAAAAATGATTGCGGCACGGCTGCAGGCGCTCATGACGAAACTGGTGTTGCCGGATCAGTCAGGGTTTATTCCGGGGCGGTCCACGGCGCATAATTTGCGCACGTTTATTGCCGTTGCTAGTTCAGTCGCCGTTGATGACGAGGCTGTGGCGGTGGTTCTAGACGCTACGAAGGCGTTTGACTCATTGTTGTGGCAATATCTGTTTGCACTTCTTGAGAGAGTGGGAATGAGCATGCGCTTCGTGAACTGGATACGTTTGTTGTCGGAGTCCTTTGCAGTGGCACGCGGAACCAGGCAGGGGTGCCCATCGTTGCCATTGCTTTTTGCGATTGCGATAGAGCCTCTGGCGGCCTATTTGCGACAGCACCATGGTGTACAAGGGTTGCTGTTTCGTCAGAGATCGATCCTGATATCCATGTATGCTGATGTCGTTGCGCTGTATGTGCGTGATCCTGCGCACAACTTAGACGTGTAATTAGATGAGATTGTCCGGTTCGGGGGAATCTCTGGCATAGCGATAAACTGGTCTAAGTCTGTGGTGTTACCTCTCTCATCTGGAACGGCAGTATGTCGGTCCCGCTATCCTATTGTTTGGGCAGATGGGCCTGTTAAGTATTTGGGACTTTGGTTGAGCTGCGATGTCGAGATGCTCTGGCTCGCCAATTATGGTAAAGCCATGTCTTGGCTGGAGGACAGAATTGCAGCATGGCGCTCTTTGCCCTTGTCTCTAACCGGACGGATTGCAGTGGCAAAGATGCTAGTATTGCCAACATTTTTGTACTTGTTTATTAATCTTCCTCTGGTACTTACGACTGTTTTTCTGCAACGGCTCCGCTCTGCACTGATTCGCCTGGTCTGGGCAGGGGGTCAGCCTCGCATTGCCTGGGGGAAATTAGTGCTACCGTTTGAGTTGGGTGGACTTGCGGCCCCTGATCTGTAGCTTTATTATTACTGTGCGCAGGCCCACTTTGCGTATTACTGGATCCGACCGATTCGTTATTTGCCGCATCTTGCCCCGGAGAATGATGCGGTGTGGCCAGACGGCCTTGAGTGAGTATTGGGAAGCCTAACTAGGGCTCGACCTCGTGGTGTGGATACGGTGGCTTGTACTGTTTGGGCCTGGTCGGTCCTGTTGAAGCAATCTGGAATGAGTGTGCCTTTCGCGCCGTCTATGTCTGTGGCGGTTGTGGGAGATGAGGCGATGTTTCATGATTCGCAGCTGCGGAATTTTCTCCGGACCTTTGATCTGGTATCCCTAGAGGATTGGTTTGTTGATGGTAGATTGATGTCCCCGGGGGAGCTCCTGGGGGATGGGCCTGCTAATGCGCTGCACCTCTTGTATGTGTTGCGGATATGTGCTATGCTGCGTGCACGGTATCCTAGCCTTCCTGAGATTCCGCCGACCTGCCGCGCATTGGAGGTGTTGTGGAGTGTGCAGTCGCCGAAGAAGCTTATTACTAAATTGTATGGCTGTGTGCAGGAGCAGGGGGGGGGGTCGGGCTGACTGTTAGGACGAAGTGGGCGGAGGATGTGGGGGAGGACATTGCAGATGATGTTTGGAGGGCGTGCTGTGCGCACATGAAGGAGCTGTCGCCCAATTATAGGCTGCGCCTTGTTCACTTCTAGTTTCTGCACCGCTTGTATTATACTCCTCGAAGCTTGTGCGCTTTGGGGCTGCGAGCGGATGATGCTTGTGTAAGATGCAGGGCCCCTGCCGCTGATTTTCTCCATTTGGCGTGGCATTGTGCGGAAGTGTATCCCTTCTGGAGGGAGGTTTTTCGTGTGCTTACCGAGATGACTGGATTGGAGATTTCTCCGTCTCCCATATCGGCGCTGCTGGGTAAGCTGAGCGGGGTGCAGTTGACGGTGCGGCGCTTGGTTGGTATGCTGTTACTCTTGGCTAAGCGCAGGGTGGCAATTTGTTGGGGCCGGGATCGGTCTCCTCGAGTCTCAGATTGGCTGCGAGATGCAGTGTTTTGCCAGGAATAATTAACAAGTTATTGGGAGCGGACTCCTGCTGGCTCCAGACCCCGGGATATCTGGGCGCCCCTTCGATCCTATCTTGAGTCTGCGTCTGTTTGAAGAGCCTTTTTTGCGGACTGGTATCCTGATACATTGAGTGGTGTCCTCGCTTCTATGTATTGCAGTGGATTGCGACGATTGCGGAGGGTGCTGACTGTTCCTCCGGCCTTTTCTTTCTTTCTTCTTTTTTCTTGTGTTTTGTTCTTCCTTTTTTTAGGGTCGAGTCTGCGTTGCATGCGCTCGCGCATGCGTATCGCAGCGAGACGCTTTAGGGATTAGAAAAGGGCTCGGAGCCCTGTCGACGTCACGTCAGTGTTTTTCATTGGTTCGTGGGCTTACCTAGTAAAATCTGCTTGCTTTCATTAGTCGAAGGCCTGCATACGTCATGCCTTTTCCAGTGGCTAGCCCTCCTCGAGCGCAGCGACCAAGTACAGAAAACATGCGAGGCTCACTGTTTTCTGTCGGATTTTGGACTACTTTTTCTCTATTTTCCTAGCGCGATTTTGCTTGGCAGAAGTCGAGCGCTTTACACAGTTAATTTCACTTTTTCGGGTTACGTACATAAAAGCACTTTTGCCGATAGATGAAAAGTTGGGTTAGGAGTTTACAACGCGATCAGCTCTAACATGAGCAAACGCGAGACCCGTTGCATTGCAAATGCTTGTTCTGGTACATGTGTTTATGGGCCTGCCCCTTGGGCTCTGCGGCTTGCTGAGACTGGTTCGGCTGCAGGCTGTATGTGCATGGACATTTGATATTACTGCTGGACTTTATCTGCCTGAACTTAAGGGACCTTTAGAGACATATGGTATATTCAGTGCCTGGAGAGACCTCGTGGTTCAACTTGGCGTGTAACTGCATTAGTTTCAATCCTGTGTGGGTTGAAGGGGCTCCCTGTTCGTTTGTTGTATGGTGTTAACAAAAATGCATAAATAAATAAATGTAAAAAAAATATGGACCACGGTTCACAAAACCTCCTCGGCCTCTCGGTTGAGTCTGAAACATCCCATTCCCTTGCGGTTGTTGTACCATCTGTTGCACTCAGTTTCCCTTCATTCCTGCCTGAGCTGCCTTAATTTGCATCACCATCACCTTCTCCTTCAGCTTTCTTTGCTTCAATTCAATCTCATCACTACAGTATTTTGCATACTGCAACACCTCATCAATCGGCTTCGCTTGCCAACAGATCAAATGATTCTTAATCATCTGGCTAATCTCTGGCCTCAAACCTTCAACAAACCTGAACACAAGGTGATTCATGTCCTTCGCTTCTATGACCTCTGTACCACTGTAATGTTTGAATGTTTTTAACAACCTCTCATAGTATGCATGTATCGACTCTTTGCCTTCTTGTGCCGTTCGATCAATTTTCTGCCAATCAGTAACTTTCGGCGACACCTTATGTCTTAAAAACTCAATCACCTTATAGTAGTACCTCATTACCTCAGAAGACGGTGCTCCCGTAATCTTGTCCCTTGCCGGTTCCTCTGTCGGCCAATCCACACCTCTCTTGCACTCGAGCCACAAATCAGCTGGAACTATAATCTCAAACAGGGTGTTCAAGTCTTCCCAAAGACACTTCGCAAGCTTTACAAACCTGTCCGTCTGCTGGTACCATTCTATCGGCTTCTCCCTCAATCTGGGATAGTCATTCGTAAATGACAAAATGTCTCCTCTATACCACGGTACATGAACTAGGACCCCTCCAGCTGTTTCACTCATTGGTAACATCTTTATGGTTCCCGTGTCTGGCACAGCTTTCGCCAGCTGCGGCTCCAGGCAGTCACTTTTCCCCTTATCTCTCTTCTTCGCCCATCTGCCTTCCCACTTCTCTAATGCTTCTCAAACTTGAGCACTTTGTAGTATCTCCTTAAGGTGTGCCTTCATTCCAGTAGACCACATGTGATCAAAATCTTTAGACTCGAAGTCTAACCTGTAACTCCTCTTCAGATGCTTGGTATTATCTAAGTCTATGCCATATTTGTCTGCCAAGTTCGCTAACCTCTGATGCACCTTACTCACTTCTTTGGTTATTTTCGGGCACAGATATCTCAGTTCTGCTTCAGTGTATGAATCCAATCTGTTCACCCCCATAGTCCCTTCAACTAATTCAGCTGCTTCCACACCCAACCTCACAAAATTCAGGTATTCCTCTCTCTCCGACCACTTTGCTGTTGTAGGAGTAGTCTGCGGAGTGTTAAGCTTGTCTAGCCATTCATTCAGCTGTTGCGCAGTTAACCCTTGCAACGAGACATTTCCAGCTTGCACCATCGGCGGTTGCGACGTATTCACACTCAGTACCTGCGGAGTCCATAGACCCAAACCTGCTTGTCTCATTGTCTCTA
This sequence comes from Pleurodeles waltl, assembly GCF_031143425.1. Classification (NCBI taxonomy): domain Eukaryota; kingdom Metazoa; phylum Chordata; class Amphibia; order Caudata; family Salamandridae; genus Pleurodeles; species Pleurodeles waltl. The sequence goes on along the minus strand of NC_090441.1, from coordinate 176,432,618 downwards.
AAGGAACCCCGATCGGACTGAACTCCAACAAGGATCTAGATCTCTCTGCTGTCTGTTCTCCCAGTGATCGTTCCCTGGGAGCTTCCCGTGAACCCTCCTCTTATCACCTCTTGAGTCATTACTCCTTGATCACATACATTAGGCTTCGCCTGCGCATATAGCGGTACTGGCGGACCAACAGTAATCGGCAAAGATATAGCAGCTGGTGTCTGTCAGTTTCCCAATCCCGGTGGAGCATTAACTCCCATAGCTTGATTCATCATAGGTGCTGTAGCTGACTGCGGTCCTGCGACCGAAGTGTAATTCGGAACCATCCGTTGCTGCACTGGGGCAGCAATTGTAGAGTTGGCTCAATCTGCAGTAACTTTGACCCTGTGTATACCGGATCAGGCGGTACCATCAAATTCGTAGTCGACTCTAATACTGGGACATCAGGGTAGAGCCTCTGAATTGGTAGTGGCTGTAGCTGTATCTGCGTTTCTGGTGCAGTGGATACACTAGCACCATTCTGTATCGGAGCTGATGTGATAACATTATTGGTCTGTGCTGTATTTGTATTCCCCTGATTCTGTGTCGAATTTACAGGACCTGTACTAGTACTCGGTCTATTGTCATTTATGGCATATGGTGGTGGTCGATCATGTAACAACTGATTAAGAAACTCATCATCATCTGAATCATCTGCATCTGCCCAGGACCTCTGAGTCTCTTTCTGCTTACTAGAGCCCTTGTCTGTTTTACAAGTGGCCTTTCTTCCCTGTGTCTTGGCTTCTTGAGTTATTGCCGGAAACATCCTAACTCCGTCTATTATTTCCCTTCTCCACATCCTAGTCTCACTATCCCATCTAGCTTCCGCTAGAGTCTTTTCAGCTTTTCTCATTCTCCTCCCAAATTTCTGTTGCTGTTTCTGAATTTCCACCAGTTCCCAAATGGCTAACGCCTCAAACTGAGCTGGTCACGGAGGCGGCTTCTGCTCATTTAACACCCTCTGCAAATTTTCCAGAATCCTTATATTGAACGTTCCTTGCTCCGGAAACACCAAACATCCTTCCTTCTCTGTCATTTTGCACCATTGCTTTAGCCAAAGGCATGGCGCTACTCCCTTCTCCTCCATTACGGCATACGCCTGAGTAACCTCTGGCGGTGTAGGCTCCCCCACACTCGCTGTAATGTACGCATCTCCCCTCAAAGCACTCTTTAAAGCCTTGAAAAACTTCATTTTTACGTCTTTTATTTTGTTTAGAATCTAATCAGGAAGTGACTTTAATTCCCAGAGCACTCTTCGCCTACCTTCTCAACCAATTGCCTCTCACGGACGGCTGCCAATCCGTGCGCGACCCCTCTCGGCAACTGACCTATCACAGCGCGGATCCAATGACGTCACACTCACACAGACTGCGGCTGACAAAGTCTTGCGGCTTGTCCTCCTCACTCTAGATCCGCACAAAACTAATGCAATATATTGCGAGCACCTTTAACAACAAAACCCAAATTTGCCGGTTTACTACAGGAAGGGGAACACAATTGCTTCAGAACTTTACAGAGATTTCACTTGAAGCCTCGGCCGCTACTCTTTCCTTCTCAGATCACGCACTTGCAAGCAGAATTCGACCCGCAAATCCTACTCTCGACTTGTCAATGATTCGTCCTAGTGCACTTTAGAACTTGCCAAATCTCCATCGAAGGTTTCACTCACACTTTTTGACTCAAACTCAACTCGTCAACCACGCCCGATTGACCTATTAAACCGTGCAAATTACAACATAAACCAAGTGTTTCATACACTTATCAATATACTCCGGAGTCTTAGACCACGCCGGGTCCGTACATCACCAACCAACCACGTGGACAATTTTTTAGCACAAAGCGCCACATTCACATGAAGTTCGCCGACTTCCCTACTTTCATACTGCGGAGTACGCCCACTCCTACTAAAACATTACCTGGCCTAAATTCTCACAAACCTCACAGTTCACCTGCGATATGCATAAGCTGAGCAAGCGCAAATTCTACGTCACACATACGATCACTAGAACGCTGAGAACATACCCAACTCACTTCGGCAAGCTCTGAGATTCCGGGAAAGTCATTTGGGGACTTAGGGGCACATCATGCCTCCAATTTGCATTATTTCAAAAACAATCTTAAAACAATGGTCCCTCGTCCTATGGCCCCAAAGGGCCTAAACCATCCTCTTCTACCAGAACTGATAACGTGTCCCAATCTAGATATTTTATCCGCTCTGGAACTCGTTTTAGGCCGATGAATCTTTTGACCCTGATTGAAGTCTCCTTAGGACGAGATAACTATTCAACATGTCAATCAATAGATCAATAACCTCATCAATAATCACTATAGCAAGTCAATCAAATTAATCAGTGACATTAAAAAGAATCAAAACACACCATGACCCTTCAGTTATGAATAATCACACAAGATTTTAGTGAGATTTATGATATTTATTCCCTATTGATTACAACTCTACTAGTAAGTTTATTAGTCTCAATAACCAAAAAACACATCAGCAATGTCACAATATGGCAACTTGAATAAGACTTCATCAAAGCAGAGATCATAAACATTAGAACGAAACACGACGTCAACATGGATTAATCTTAGCAGAGTATTATTAGCGCATTATTCAACAAAGCATAGATTCAGTCATTTGTCTATTTGGGTCTGTTCAGTGATTTCCTTAACTAATCTCAAATTAGCATTGGCATGTTGGGCTTCATGTAAAACAATTTAGCAACACCAATTTAGAAAACATCTAATTATGGCCTCTATCAAATTAGCAGTTGGTACCTAGAAGAAAAGGCAAACAGACAATTTCAATTTCATCATTATATAGTTACCCTCTGTAATGGGTCAGCATACAGAGTCAGTCTTCGTTCTCAGGACATCAGTTGATTCACCATCAGCCAGGAAACTCAGCAAAGTTCAGCAAGACGGGCAATAAGGGACACTTCCCTCATAGGGAGGAAAAGTATAGAACGGGATAAGCAAAGTAGGGTAGGATGGTTTGAAGAATCAAACAGCAAAGTCTTTAAAACAGAGTGACAAAGTGTCTAGGCAATAGCAAAGGCACATAATGACTATATCAAAGGCAGAAGGGACGGCAAGGATAATGGCATCTAATGGCTCCTCGTGGCCGATTTCTCCTCGTGTCTTATGGTTATATCAAACTTGTTGTACAGTCCCCTAATTTCCAATTGGACAAGTTTTGATGCATCATTATCTCCATCCAATGGGCCACTTGTCGCCTCATTAAGATTGTCACCCCATAACAGTTCTCACGTAGTTTATTGGTTCCAGTGATTGACGTCTCCAACGGGTAGAATGTCAGGTAAAAACTTTTAGTCTCTCAGGCTCAGTCAGTAGCTCCATTGTCTAAACCAGTTTAGGTGACCTTGTACCTTTTTGCGAGTTACACTGTTGCATTCGGCAAGAATGTCTCCTTGAGCAAGTCGAGTCTCATGAGAAAGGATTTACTACGGCTACACACATCCTCTAGCTTCTGGAAAAGTACGGCTTCATGTCCTTGAGCAAGTCAGCACATTGCACGTTAGAAAAACACATTTAATATGAAACCGGGCAGCTAGGCCCCGACTCATGCTAACTAAGGCCTAGTGATTAATTAGCAAAACCTTAACATATAACCCTTAATACTAATACAAAATCTCACATTAGTACATTAATATTTCATTATTAGTCAATTTCATTTATCGGCGTATACATTGATGGCCACTCCCCGTGGGCACATTTCGAACATACATTTTCTATGCGGCATCATTACACATTAATTCGCAAATATTTCATGTTAATTTTGATTATAAAAGCTACACTCCAACAGAGGCAAAGGAAAAAAGCAAAGAATGAGCAAAAAGAGCCAAAGAAAAATGGGCACAAAGAAGTAAAACGCAAAGAAAATAGGCAGAAAAAGAGCAAACGAGGTAAGAGAAATGGGTAGAAAAAGTGAAGTGACTTTTTTGGACGAAAAAGGAGAAAAGACGCTAAAAAGAATTGGCACAAAGCTAAAGTGGGAAAGATGGATGAAAAAGAGCAAGCGCGGTGAGAGAAGTGGGCAGAAAGAGTAAAGTGGCACAGAAAACTGCGGAAATGAGCAACAGTGAGAGCGCGAGTAACATACAAGCCAGCAGAAATGAGAGAGAGAGAGAGAGAGAGAGAGAGAGAGAGAGAGAGAGAGAGAGAGAGAGAGAGCGCGCGCGAGTGATGAGAGAAACTGAGCAGGAATGGGCGGGGTCTGAAAGGGCTTTGCCTGGTTGAAGGACCAGAAGCAGGTAAATCCTTCTTGGGATCGAGGGTGGCACGTGCTACCCCAGCCCCCACAAAGGACTTCTTAGAATGCAACAAAGAACAGCGGTAAAGCTTAGCAGAGCGCCATTTATAACTGGGGAAGCCGGGCAAACTGAATTGCAATCCAATAGGTGAACTCTGACCCCTGCACACAGGAGGGTGGGAATAACCAGAGACGACAGGACTGCTTGGTCAGACAGCACAAGCAACAGTCCCCAATTACAGCTCAAACCACCTCATGCCTAAACCAGAACGTTGACACTGGGCTGTGGGCTATGGCCTGAACCAGTTTCATGTTAACACATTGATCTGCAGCAACACAGACCACGAGTTATCAACGTGCCGGTATTGTCATGGTGCATACATGGGGGGTTGTGACTAACTCCGCGTCTGCTTACCTTAACAGTGTTGTGCAGGTCGATATCTTAGAGCTAATATTTTTGGTAGAATGCTTCTGAACATGGCTAGGAAAAATGTTATCTGTATATTATTATATATCGGCTGAGGTCTGTGAATGGATAGCAATGTCTCTGACCTTCTATCTGAAAAGGTGGGCGGGTTGGGATAGAGTCAGTGATAAATATCGAGTGTAGCTGACTCTGTCCCATTCTATTAGTCTTTTATGTGCAGTGACGCGTTAGAAAATCTGATTTTCCAGTAGGCCAGTCTGACTCGGTTCTCAGGGAACTGGTGGCACGGAAGGTTTAAGGGGTTGGATTGCTGATGTTTTTTAATGTAAGAAACTCTCATTTGTGGAGCAGGTGCTCATTCATGCGCTGGAACTTTCTCCAAAAGCTGCTGGCGGAATTACCCCGTACATACTATTCCGGTGGAGTTCTCGCTTTGTGTCCTTAAACCCAAGGTACCAGATATACAGAGACAGGTTATAAATAGGGGTGAATATAAGTCAAATAATTTCACGTAGCATAATTACGCAACATTACCACAGAATTATGCAAATTAAGTGCGATGCATCTTGCACTCAAAAATGACCAGAACGATCCATTCAGGTAAAAATTCAGCTCGAAAATGTAATTTTGAGTGGGTTTCCAGTTGCTTCCTTTCAAAACACTACTGCTTGCATTCAGATTTGTAGGTTTATGCTCCCAAAAATCCTGAATGGTCTGCTCGGGTAAAAATTAGATGCTTCTTGCATTCAAACATTACTGGAACAGAATCTTGCGTTAAATTTCTCCCTGAAACTATGTGATGTGGCGTACTCCTGGTAAATTATCATGAATTGTATTACACAAAATTACCACAATTATGCCAAATACTGCACTGTAATTAAAGGGTCGCCCAGGCCTAGTTGCAACTAGCACTTGCAAATTGCACACCGACTGCTTGTGACCTTCTCTGATTTTGCAATACTAAAAGGTTGTAAGGTCTCCAGTCACAGGCTCTTCCAGTAAATAGCAGTGGCGGCCCGCAGCTTTGGGAGGGGGGCGGGCGGGGCACACACACACCCACACACACAGACTCATTCTTTCACACACAGACACGCACGCACGCGTTCATTCATTAACAACACTCATTCCATTCAAACATGCATGCACCAAACATTCATTTTACAAGATCACACACATTCATTCTTTCACGCACGCACGCACGCACATCCGTTAACAACACTTATAACACTCAAACATGCACGCGCGCACTAAACATTCAGTGTAAAACATAACACACATACATACACACACACACAGACACTTACCTTTAGCCTCCAGGTCCCAGGAGGGTTGGGACTGCTGCCTTCTCTCATTGGCTGACCTGAGGTCAGCCAATGAGGGAAGGCAGCAGTCCCAGCCTCCTCACAGAGTGGGTTGGGGTCAGTGAGACTGCTGACCTCACCCCACTCTGTGACGAAGTGTCACTGATTGACACTCACCCTGGGCGCTTCAGGGTTTAAACTGAAGCGCCCAGGGAGAGTGTCAATTGGTGACGCTTTCCTCGTCACCCAGGGTGGGCCTCGAGGCACCTTTGCTGAGCCAAGAAGGTCACGCCCATAGGAGCTGTGATCTCCTCAGCCCAGCAAAGTTCAGCTCGGGCAGCCAGGAGTCAGCGCAAATCGCGCATGTCTGCTCCTGGCTGCCTGACCTGAGCATGAAGAGTGTCTGTCAGACTGACCTTTGTTCAGCCTCACAGACACTCTTCATGGGGTGGGGGGGCGTGGCCCCTCCGCCCTAAAAGACGGGCCGCCACTGGTAAATAGTCCTCAGTAAAAGAGTCCTCAAATAGCACTTTATCCACAAACCAGTGGATTTCCGAGCTGTCAAACTCGGAATCATTTAAGTCAGTCTGAGGCATACACTGTGATGAAGGGGCAGGGGAAAAGGCAAAGACTGCATTAGTTCAATGCATAGTTTGTGTGAAGGAAGTCATGATGGGCCAATGTGAAGCCTGGGTTCTCCCTTTCACCCTGTTTTTCTTTCTACAGACACTGTTCGCCCTGTCCCACTTTGCCCTCTCTAGAGATGCAACCAACTTCTCGGATCCAGACCGGTTCCTGCCCCAGCGCTGGCTGCGAGGCGGTGGCATGAAGCACCACCCCTTCAGCTCCATCCCCTTTGGGTACGGGGTCCGAGGCTGCATTGGCCGGAGGATCGCAGAGTTGGAGATGCACCTGGCCCTCTCACGGGTGAGTGAAGCCACCAAGCTCTCATTACCCGCAGCAGGCGCATCCAGGCAATAAATTAGAAAGATCTTTATAGTGCTTGAGGCGGTGGAAATTTTGTTTTCTGAGACTAAAATGTATGAGGAGGTGTTTTTTACCCATTCTGTCATTTTCTAGGTGGCATGTGGCCTTCCACATCACATCTTACCACTAGTTTTCCTTTAAATAACTAGAATTTCCCAAAATGATAACCTAAAAATGTCTCCTTATTGATACGCTGACTTCCAGAATTGTTGATTCCTTTAGGTCTCAATCCTCTCAGCTCCACTATAAACCAATAACAGTTGTAGTTACACTGATCAGATGCCCAACCAAACGCCTGGTGCATACATTGTGTACATAGAATCAAAAGCGGGTTGACCCATTCACAAGTTGGCAGAGTCTGACAGACTGTAAGCATTCCCAAATTTACCTGCCTACCAGAGGCAAGGGCTTGTCAGGGGAATCTTCAAATGCCCCGGTGTGCTATTGTCTCAGGGCGTCACCGCATCCACACATCTTCCAAATCTCCTTCAGTAGTGGGCTTTTGAAATACACTTCACAATTTTCTGAAGACTTAAAGCCCAAGAAAATGTTTATGTGAACATATTAATTATAGTGTTAAGCTGGCTCTGGGTGGACAGACTGCCAAGTATGTCTTTTATGTCTATGTGAAACTAACAGCCATACATGTAGAGAAATCCCTCTTCATTGCCTGGTGTTGACTACTAGCTGAGCATTGTTGTCTGGTTTTATCCTGCAGATAATTCAGATGTTCGAGGTGAGACCTGACCCCAAAGGGGTGGAAGTGAAAGCCATCTCTCGCATCGTCATGGTAGCAGACAAGCCGATTGACCTACAGTTCATCCAGAGGAGTAAGGATAAGGAGCACTGACCACACGTGGTCAGCCAATATTAATTCTCCTGTAACCAGTAGGGTGCTAAAGGCAGCTGCCTCAATTCTTTGCTGAAAAGACTTTCTCAGGTTTTTAACAGAAATTCCTTCCTAGAAAACTGATCTATAATAAAACTTTGTAAGTTTCCATCTTGTCTTTTCTCCTCCAAATGAATACGCAGAACCACCCCAAGCTTGCTGGCACGTCTCTTTTAAGAAAGGTACTTACTTTGGTAAGTGAAAGCACAGCACAAGAAAATATTTCAACTACACACATTCATCTTGATTTTCATCAAGAGTTTCGGACAACCTGCCCAGAATTTTCCTCCCAGCCATAATGTCTGCTTGATTTGTACTCTGTGTCTCCTGCATTTATTTCCTTCCTCCAAACAGGACTTAACACCTTAGGAATTGGTGTCAAGGGGCCAGATATACAGAGACCGGTTACAAATAGGAGTAGGCATAAGTTGCATACATTTGTGTAGCTTAATTATGCAACTTTACCACAGAATTACGCAAAATCAAGTTAGATGCATCTTGCACTTAGAAAATGACCAGTAATGTCTGTTTGGGTAAAAATTCAACTCGAAAATGTAATATTGAGTTGATTTCCGGTTGCTCGCAGTTGAAGCACTGCTGCTCGCGTTCTGATTTGTAGTTTTGTGCTAAAAAATTACCTGAACGGTCTTCTCAGGTAAACAATTTACCTGAAATGCTCCTTGCATTAAAAAATTACCGGAACGGTATCTTACATTAAGATTTCTCCCCGAAACTGTGAGATGTGGCGTAATCATGGTAATTTCTCATAAATTGTATTACACAAAATTACCAAATAATCCAATGTAATTAAAGGTTTACCCATGCCTGTTTGCACCTAGCACTTTCAAATTCTGCACTGACTGCTTGTGACCTGTCTCTGATTTTGCAGGTTGTGTTGTGAAATCTCCAGTCACAGGAGATTGCAACCTATTTAGGTCATTATTAATACATCACTAATAATTAGGCAGGTCAATATTGCCATCACCTGTGATTGGCTGAAAAATTACCTGGACGGTGGCCTGCAAGGGATACTTTTTTAATGCAGTCCGTGCCCTTTGCTGCTTCAAAACAATTGTTCCCTTTTCTGTTGACATCTAGGGGAGCAGACGGTTGTTATTCTCAGAGGGGAAGCTGTCCTACAAGGACAGCCTTCCCTCTGCCTGTCTTCCACAATTTCCTCTGGGGAGGCAGCATTTTTCCTTTGTTTTGCTATTGCAGTTGCAGTCACACACCACCCATACACATAATTGCCCTTCACAAAAAGTAGGGGTGCCCCTTTCACGTGCCCTCTTAATCGTAATTCGAAACGAGTTCGCCAAACCCCTTTCTTGGCTCAGAAAGGTTTTTCCAAGTCACAAGAGGGTTCACGACTTAGGTGTCATTTTGCACTCACAAACCCTGTGGTTTTGCAAATTGCAATGCGTACAACACACAATACTTTGGTACATCCGCCCCTTATTATGTTTTGTGTTGTAATTAATCATCCCTGAAGTAGAAATAGGCAACAATGCAAAGCTTATATTCTACTTACCTTGTGTTCCCAGTGTCATGTTAACTGTAGTTCATAAACCACTAATGGTGTATTTGTACCAATAAACTCTTTCCCCAGGGGACGCCGATAACCAATATGCTGAAAATAGGATGGATTTTGATTTAGAAAAGCTTGGTGTGGCAGGTCTTTCTCAGAGTAAATAATGCATTTGTGTATTAAACACTGAAAAGTAGGATGCGCTTAGTTATTATAATTAAAATGCCAACAACTAAGACAAGGAGCTGGAATTAACTCAAGATCGACCAGTTCTTTTCCACCTCTGAAAAATACATATTCCACCTTGGTGTTTGAGTGAGCTTGCTGACATTTTTTACTTTGCAAGGTGAAGCTCTCTGAAACCTTTGGCATATATTTTCCTTGTTTTACACAAATAAGTAAAGAAAATGCATGTTTTCTGCATGGTTAACTTCTTATGCACTATACATAATGCATTTACTCAAGACCGCACCAACTGCTATACATAATTGTGTTATACATAATTCAGACTAGCCTGAATATATGCAACCAGGAAATTGTTACCTGCATTATGCACTTCCGTTCCTCCTTGCTGGACAAGCCTCGTTGCACATGGTTGTCGCAGGCTCACTGTGCCAATCATCTGCTCACATTGAGTCTTACTGTGCTCTCATCATTATACTTCATTGCACGATGCTGTTTCTCACCTTTATCGTCCTCTCATTCCACATGCCCCCCTCATCATGTTACCACTTATGCAGGGATACACAAAGGATACATTAACTACTCTGTTCTTTTCAGACCTTTGGAAAGCTCTCCCCAAAAGTGTTTTCACTCCAGCACTTTTTGGTATTCTACAAGACATTGAATTAAATGAATGTATAGAAATTGATCTGTTTTAACTATTCAAACCTCAGAAAGTGATTTTATAAAATGCTTGGGCCAATGTTTAGTTACTGGTTACTGATCTGGGTAACATTCTCTACCAAAGGCTGTTTACTCTCTCATGCCATTAGAGAAGAAACATCCTTAGTTACACCAGTATTGTTCCTGACATAAAAGAACAGTTCAGCCGAAGTGCTAAGTGCACAGCATCACCCAAAAAGACAGAAGCATTTTGTCCCTACCAGGCTATATCTATGTGGTCACACTACACAAAAAGAGATATGAGAGGTATTTCATCCTCCCAACACAGACAGTGTTACACACACTGGATGACAGGATGTGGAGGGACAAGTTTATTCACATGGCCACTATCAATTTGATGGTAACCCAAAGATCCATTGTAATCCTTTAAAAAGTGCTGTGTTAATTAGCTAGCTGGGGATTCCTCTTTTTGGAAGAGGTAGTCTCACACATTTAATTGTGTCATGCGTCATCATTGACCACCTATCCCTATCCTGGTAGGACAGTGTCAGCAGGGCAGACTCAACCTCTTGGTAACTTTACACCTAAGGGAGTTCTTAGATAAAGATAAAGGGTAGTGGATAATATTGGGACCCAGATTAGTTAAAAATACCTACTTGACTACAGGTAGATTTTACCTTTAATGGTGGTGACCATGGGCATGATTAAAACACGTATTGGCGGTCAACGTGAGTATAATGACTCAACCTGTCTTCAGGAAGCCAACATGTTTCTGTCCTTACTCTGAGCCTGTCCTGGTCTGGGGCATTCTTCAGGGCTTAGGATCCCTACTTGTGAGAGGTGAACTAACACATGCCCTTCTCTTTGAATAGATAGCAAGCACACTCAAGTCCTACATGAGTGGAAAATACTCATCTAGGCACCTATTGTCGAAAGATAACAAGACATGATCCTTAAGGGTCTGATACCCCATAGCTCACAAAACCTGTGTACCATAGGCGCACCCGCCTTGTGAACACGCAGAGTGGAAAACACTGCAAACAATAGTGCCTTTTTAGTGCTAATCATATGGCTATTTCAGGGCCCCAGCGGTAGTGAAGGAGCGTCTGGAGGGATGTCTTCTTTGGACGCATGAAGCCTCATCAAACACTGCGTAACCACTCCCAAGTGCTCTCGGGATTGGTCTTTTTTTGGCCCGCACGGTGCCATATGGCACGTAGTTCGATGCATCCTTGTAACATTTTAAAGATGATGGTTATTCTATGAGGTTGCCTATAAGGTACAATTTTTTTTTTTTTCTCTAAAGACTAGCAGGGGGCCATACACAATGCTACCGCTTCCAAGTGCTCATGGGAGTGGTAGTTCGAGGCGTACTAGACTCATTTTAAATCTATCATTTTTTTAAAAGATCCCTGAAAAAAAACAGGTTATTGGGTGCAAAAATGTAGTAGACTAGCAGGGGGCCAGAGCTTTTTTTTTATTGTTGTAGGGGGGCGGGGGCAGTTACGTTAACCATCAATGGGTGTAAAGTCACAAAGGTCCATAACGGAGGCTAAGGGAACCAGAACAAATATATAATTTCTGCAGGACACTGGTAAACTAGCAGAATTGGCCAATATGGCACTGTCATCTTTATTGTATATTACTGTAACAATGTTCGGTCATTGATAGATGGCCGGTGGGTAACACATGAAGGAAGGCAGTAACAGATTTGTGAGTATTATTTCTGGATTGAGGACCAAAGGACTTCACCCCACTTCTATCTGTATGGAGCCTCAACATCCACTTTTGTTCATGCTGGAACAATAGTTGGGTCATGTCTGTCTGGTCTTGTTTGTGCAATTTTCTCAATAACACACCATTCATTGTCATCTGCACTGTGATTTTTTTTAGATGAAGTGACTAGTGAATCTAGTGGAGTCCCTTGTACAAGGAATTGTGCTCCTGTGTTGCAGATTCATTTTCCGGCCCATCTTGTGATCATCCTAATGTACCTTACCTTGCAAGGATACATAATCATACAGATCACATTTTTACTGTGGCTGTTAGACAATTCCCATGGGGTCACAATTCCCATGGGGTTGCGAGTCCGAGGTTGGTCATCTTTCTTGAGAGACAGCAGGCGCTGCACTTCCGACATGGAGAGTGGCCTGAAGGAGGTGCAAGGTTCCAGAGAGTCTGTTGTCTGTCGGTATTAGCCCTATTTTTGGGACGTGTGTGTACAGTCATGTCATGGATACTTTTGGCCTTCTTAAATGAGTGCATGGGTTGTTCAAAAGGTAAGCCACCTGAAACCAGGATTCTCCATTTATCTTTGGTGATCTTCTGCAGTTGGTTAGAGAGGGGATTAAAGGTGGATACACAGATCTATCTCTCCCCTGTTGATTTTTTAGAAGACTCAAGCAGCTGTTCTCTGTTATCATTAATTGCTCTTTTGTTCACTCTACATGTCAGGTGGGCAGGGTAGTTTTTTGCTGCTAATTTGTTTAAAAGTTTCTTTGCATGTATGGTATATTCTTTCAAACTCGAATAATTGTGTCATAAGTGCAAGAACTGTCCAACTGGTAGATTTTCTCTCAGGGCTCATGGGTGGAAACTCCCAGTTCTTAACAAATTGTTCCTGTCTGTGGTCTTTGGGTTCACCTGGTTTTGTTAATGCCTATTCTTGGCTTGAATCAAAAGATCAAGGAATGGTAGTTTGTTGCCCCCTATGGTGATGGTGAACCGTAAGAACGGGTTAAGCACATTTAACCAGTCAGCAAAAACCTTTGCCTCGCTCCTTGTGCCTGCTAGCTAATTAGCACAATTTTTTTAAAAAGGATTACAATGGATCTTTGGGTTACAATCAAATTGATAGTGGTCATCTGAATAAACTTGTCCCTCCACACCCTTTGTGTGTAACTATATCTATATGGTGCCTTGCCATAGTTGATTCCCTTTGATTGGTGTTTTATGTCTACAGTATTTGTTTTTTCAATAGCCAGATCTGTTTTGTATTTTCTGAATTCTAAGTGGCTGTTTCTTTCTATCTTTACGGACATGTTCCATGGTTGCATACTTGGCCAGAGGAGGTTTGCCAATTGTTTTGTTGGAAATGTCAGAAGTCTAACCCCTCAAAACTCGAAGTTACCAATAACTACTACTATAAGGAGTCCAGACTGGACCCCAGGAAACACTGTTATGCCACCCTAAATCCTATATTGGGTCCTCCCAGAAGTGAAAGAAGCCCAGTCCGAGGACGCATGGTTAAGACATCTGGAAATGAGTGATGCTGCGTTTGCTTACATTAACAGAGGCATTTGGAACATTTTCAGTATTAGGGACCAACTGACTAAGGACCTGATATAACTTTTGCAGTCAGCGCGTCCTCTGCCAGGGTGACAAAGTAATTTACTCTGTTGCCCTGGCAGATATGCCGACGGGCAAATTTGGACATGGCAGCAAACACAGCGGATATTTCTAACATTGGCAGGAACCGCTGCCACAACAGTCCCTGTCAATCCATTGTAATTTTGCCATAAACTCCGTCAACATGACAGAGCTGACGTCAAAATTACATGTTTTTTATTTTTTATTTAAAAAAATAAAATCCCAAAGCAAGAATTTCCTTTTGAAAATAAATGGAACAATACCTCCATCACCACGAGAGTTTCCTCCAATGTCAAGAGGGCATTGAGCACTTTTCACTGCCTCTTACAACCTGTTTTCTTCTGGCAGTGACAGTTGTGTATAGGCAGCTCTATGCCCACCCATCTAAATTAGGTAGGCAAACATACATCCAAACCTCTGACTGTCCTTACTCCATCTGTAGAGGAGTTTGGCTGCAGCAGAGATGGAGTAGCCTCCGTTATCATCAAACTATGATATTGTCCACCCGCATTTAAATGGACCGGTAGGACCATATACTTATTTGGGAGGAATTCTGTCATCGTTGCAACAGAATTTCTGCTCCTCCAAGAATTAAATTGGGCCCCAAATCACAATTGTTCTTCAATCACAGAAGGACATTGAATAGAAAAATAGACAGGGCTCTCCGGGGGATACACGGACCTCTCCCCTTCTGGACACAACTCCCACCATCTTTGATAGGACATTTTGCATTCACAGTGGTGAGCTTGCTACCCAGCTCAATACTCCAGAGACACGAGAGCATATTTACCACACTGATGTGGGCCACAGCTTACCCCATGATACCATTGACTGCATTCCCATATGCACAGGGTAGCTTAACACTCCCAGATCTTTAGTGCTACTAATTAGCATCTCAGTTGCAACATTTACCAGTGTGGTTAGAGGGGTGGAGCATTACTCTGAAACCAAATTTGATTATTCGGATATGCCACTAAAACACATGAGCTGAAGGTGTCAATGATGTTACTAACACTGGACAAGAGAGTCAAGACAGCATACGTAGGATGGGGAAGTAAGAAGTGCACACTGCGTTGACTTGAGCTTGTCGTGTGCGATGATCCCTAGATCTCTTGTGTGGTCTGCGGGTATGGGTGCTGGTCCTAGCTTTGACAGCCACCAGGTGGAGTCCCAGGCGGTGGTGAAGATGGTGAAGTTTGAGGTGGGTTGTAACTTGCTTGTTGTTGCCCTTCTTAATCACCTTGACTGGACAGGGAGGCAGGGAGATGAGTCAGAGTTGCTCAGTTGATTCAGTCGGCTGTGGGCTTCCGGAGGAGTTCATTGATTTCTGCAAGTTTCCATTCATCCAGGAAAGTGGCGGATGTGATGGAGGTGTTTATGATGTGGGTCAGGGTTGAACTGATTGC
Organism: Pleurodeles waltl; assembly: GCF_031143425.1. Classification (NCBI taxonomy): domain Eukaryota; kingdom Metazoa; phylum Chordata; class Amphibia; order Caudata; family Salamandridae; genus Pleurodeles; species Pleurodeles waltl. Next base: position 176,417,565 of record NC_090441.1, on the reverse strand, counting down.
ATGCTTTATTTGTCACCAGCAGGCTGCATTATGACAACACTCCCTACGCCGGGCGCTCCGAACAACTCCTACACAGACTCCAGACCATCCAGAACACTGCTGCAAGATGCATACTCAACCTCCCACATTATACCGCATGTCGGGAAGCTTTACTGGTGTCCCATTCTTAAGCGCAGCCAATTCAAATTTCTCACGCACACATACGAAGCCCTACACAACACAGGACCAGAATACCTGAACAGCTGCATACTCTTTCACCAACCCACCAGATTCTTACACTCTGCCTCATTTTAACCCACCCCGAATCAGCAACAGCAAAACTGGAGGTCCATTATACTCCTAAATCACACCCAAGACATGGAACAGCCTCCCTCTACACATCAGAGCCTCCTCCTCACTTCTTGAGTTTCTTAAGAAGCTGAAGACTTGGATTTCTGCATAAGCATCTTGGGTACCACAAACGTACACACCGGCCCAAGCACCTGGATACCCTCTCGGGTAATAGGTATGCTATACAAATCAAAATAACATAACATAATAAAAACAAGGAACTAAAGTCCTCCATAGACAGTATTACATCCACAGCAAAATATAATCCAGCAAAAATGTGTAAACAACAATACATAACAATACAATAACATAACATAATAAAAACAAGGAACTAAAGTCCTCCATAGACAGTATTACATCCACAGCAAAATATAATCCAGCAAAAATGTGTAAACAATTTAGCCCAATAAAAAATAAACATATTATCCATCCAGTATGACCATATAAAATCTATGGAAGCTGTCAAAACCCCCCAAAAAAGACAAATAAGAACCAAGGACACTCAAAAATAAGGAAAAATAGGAAAAAAATAAATAGTTGGCAAAAGAAATCCAGCTATTTTTCCTTGTACAAAGGAAATTAAAAAATGTGTTCAGAACCCCAAAAAATAAATCTTGAGTCCTAATAGACAAACTGTTAAAGAAAACACAGAAAACTCCTCCCTCGAAACAAACATACCTGATGGAAATACCAGGAAAGAAACCAAAATATCTAAAAAGAGTTAAGTTAAAACATAACAAACTCTCCAACATTGAATGAATCAATGAAAATGAATTTATACAATGCAAACAGCTGCTTCCAGAGGAAGAGTCTCGGTGCTTAACTAACAAAGACAAATGCACAGCAACTTAAACACTGTTCTACTTTAAAAATCTACATTTTCTTAAACTAAAATGTTTTCAAGTTGGCCTTAAAAATGGGTTCGGATACTGTGGCTTGAGACTGGTCCGGCAAGGAATTCCATAGGCTGGCTACATGAAAGACGAACCACCTACCTCCTGATCTTGCCTTTTATATCTTAGTAATGCATAGCAAATTCCGATTTGCTGACCATAGTACCCTATAAGGTACCTATTTTTAAACTTTCTCCTGTATATAAGAACCATTAAAATTAAAAAACATTAAAAATACATAAAGATTAAGGCCCAGATTTGTGAACAATTCAAGCTACGCCTTGCAGCAGCTACATTTTCTGAGTTGCCTTCAGGGAGTGAGCAGAACAGCGCAGTATCTACTATGACATGGTGTTGCATTCCTCTCTCCCTCTGCTGGCACACTTTAGGCTGCCATGCACCTACACACACATCCTTGCTCAATAAAGCAAGGATGTGTGGATTCTGTAGGGAATAGTTTTTATACAGGAAGGGGATGCTTTGAGTACAAAAAACATCCTTTTCCTGCTTTCATGTGTGCTGTACAATGCAGCTTGCATGCAAAGCAGAAAAACGAGGAGAAATGAAAACATTTCTGATTGTTACTCCTGCCTTGATGAGGCATAAGACTTTGGCACAAATCCCAGGTTATGGATATTTGTAAATAGGGATCTGCATCACACCCCATAGGTGGTTGCACATGTACCACCTATGGAATGCCCCCTTGATGCAAAGTAATGCTAATTACTTTGGGAAATTATCAAATGAAAATCCTTATTTACGTTGGATAGTAAATCCCAGCATAACAATTTGCATCGGATTTGTGCTTTCAAATTAATGCAAAGCATTAGTAAACCTAGGCCTAAATCACATTTAGGTCTAGTGCACACACCACAGACACAAAGAGAAAAACCCAAACTAGCTATAACTTGAAAACACATAAACATACAAATACTAACCTAATGAACAATGTACCACTCACCAAGAAGCTTTACCTATGCAAAAGTAGATTAAAATTCAACTTGCAACTATCGGAGAACAAGGAACTTCTAAACTGTACAGCTAGTGGCATACAAAAACCAACAAAAACAGACTACAAATAAACTATGAAATTAAGAAGGCATAGTAATGAAAATGAAAAAAGACTGTTGTATCATGCCAACCAGTGGAATAAATATAGGCAAATAATCTACTTGATTTCTAAAAACAAAATGTACATAATGTATGAAAAAAAAAGTGAATGTATGTAATTTAATTTTTTTAATAATGCTGTAGAAATCTAAACTAATATTAAAAAATACAGCTAAAATGCAAAATAATTAGTTTCCAATACATGTAATTTAAAAAAATGGAAATTAAAATGGAAAATGGAAACACTTTTTGTAAAAAAAACATGTTAACTATATGCATGAAAATGTCTATAAAAATGTTGCAAACATCTACATGCAAAAATATAGCATTTTTTATGATTATGAGCTCACATTTCAAAAGTGTATTTAAAAATAAATATGAACTTTAATTAAAAAAAGTTACAGTTGCATTGTTTTTTGTTACTTACAAATGTGTAAAATAAACATTATAAAAAATGTATATCATCAATAAATGAAATATAACTGTATTAACTCCACACTTACCAACCTAACCAGCCTAAACATTATTTATGTAACATTCATCAATAAATTCCTTCCCAAACTTTACCGCTTTAAGTAAATGCAGTACTTTGAAGGGTGGGCGAGGGGATTAGGAGTCTGATTTACTATTCCAACTCTAAATGTAACCACATTGAGGAACGGGGGGGAAGTTCAGAGGGGTTAGATTCATTATCCCAACTCTAAACCTAACATAAGGGAAAATGTTGGACTTTGGGCGGTCAGATTTTCTATTCTCACTCCAGACTTAACCAGCCTGGGGAATGTGTGGGACTTTAGAGCAGTGGTCTTCAAACTTTTTAATGCCGCGCCCCCCAGTTGAAAAAAAAAAATCATTGGGCCCCCCTCAGAATTTTTCACAATTATTTTAGAAAGATGCCAATGTTTAAATAGGTCTAAACCTATTTAAACATTGCAGTTAAGTACTGTTACCTTTTTAAAACTGCAATAACATGCTTCTGCTTAAAACAAAGGCATGTTATCTGTATAATATTTCTTTTGGCCAGAGTTTGGTGCACCCCCTGGGATCATTGAGGCCCCCCAAGGGGGGCCCGCCCCCCAGTTTGAAGACCTCTGCTTTAGAGGGTCCGGGTCGAACTCCTATTCCCACTAGAAACGTTTTTTGAAAACTTTTTTATTTTCAGTCATATTAATACATCTAAATTCAGCAATTGAATATATTGATGGACATGTAATCTTGAGGCAATCGTGGAATATTTCTTCCATGGGACTACCTGTATTCAGCCAGCAATTTTCGAGATACATCTTGCAACTTGAGTGATCTTTCAAGACCATGTCATAGGAATAATAGCACAAGAGGACCAGTTCGAACATCAGGTAAGTGCTGCATTAGGCGTATTCCCAATACCTTTCATGGACCGCATACCTTTTCAAATTTATGGGGGTAACCCCAGCTCTCATAAACAGCTCTCTCAGCACCCATGTACCTGTCCAAATCTTTTCTCTATAGTTCTTTTATCGGATGAGCTACCTCCCCCACCCATAGCCTGGCAATTTTTCACTATACCACAACAAGGCCCAAATTACAAAATAGTTACTGATATTTATTACAAATGTAATTTCCCCATATTCCTAGAACACATAGGTGGTCATTATGACCTTGGCGGTCAGGTTACCGCCACGCTGGCGATGGCGGTAGTACCGTCGCCAGGCCCGCGGTAATGACCACCAAATAATGACCAAGATGGTGATCCCTCCCATAGACAGCCAATGTACCACACCAACCGCCAGCGCGGTACAATCACTGAACATGGCGGTAGCCACCTACAGCCAGGCGGAAGACAAGGATCCGCCAACCATATTATGATATAGCACACCGCCAGGATTTCCAGCGCGGTAGCAACGACACCAAAAGCCTGGCGGCAACACATCATTTAAAAGGAGACACTCCCCTCCAGGAACCCAGAGGAGTCCGTGGCCACTATGGAACCAGAACTGCAAGTCTTCCCGATGCTGCACCATGCCATGGCCGTCCTGGAGCACCAATGCCGACGACGACGGTGAGTACAGCCGCCTAGCACACAAAGGAGGTGGAGAGGGAGGGGAGAGTGACACACACATGCACAACACACACACACCACACACGCAGGTCCAGCTGCAGAGTAAATCGACAGTAGCAGGACCCAAGAGCAAAGAAAGCCAGGACACATACCTCTGTTCCAACCAATGTAATCATGTTGGATGAAAATTCTAAATAAAAAAACATACACAACTGCATATGTACATGCAGGCCCAAAGGCCAGTTTAAAGGCTCTAATGCCCACAGGGCAAAGTCCAAGCCCCAACTTGACTCCTGACAACATCAGTACTCCACTGTTCAGGTGCATCATGTTGGAAATGGGCAGACACCTCAGGGGGAGTGGGGGTGGGGTGGGTGGTGTGTGCTTCTCATTGGGAGAGGGCTCCTAGCCCACACGTTCTGGAGGGTGCTCCTAGCCCACTGGTTCTGGAAGGTGCTCCTTGACCACTGGTTACTGAGGGTGCTCCTTGACCACTGGTTACTAAGGAGGCTCATTGCCCACTTGTTACTGAGGGGGGATCCTTGCCCACTGGTTCTCTAGGTGGCTCCTTGCCCACTGGTGACTGAGGGGGCTCCTTGCCCACTGGTGACTGAGGGTGCTCCTTGCCCACTGGTTCTGGACGGGGGTCCCTGCCCACTGGTGATGGAGGGGGATCGTTGCCCACTGGTTCTGGAGAGGGGTCCTTAGCCGCTGTCCCGGAGGGGGCTCCTTCGCCTCAGTTCTGTGAGGGGCCTCCTTGGGCTTAGATTTGGTAGGGGCCTCCTTGACCTTGGTCTTGGGAGGGGTCTCCTTGGCCCTAGGTTTTGGAGGTGGCTCCATGGTCTTGGTTGTCTGTTTGGGAGGGGCAGCACAGGACGTGTGGATGGATTTTGTGGTGACTGCAAATGAGGTGGGTGTGCTGCATGATGTGGTGGTGGTGTTGACTGCGCATGTGGTGTGTGGGGTGCATGTCTGCAGGTCTGCTGTTGTGGGGACTGTGGGCAAGGCTGTGTAGGTGGCAGGTTCAGGGACTGTTCATGCAGTGCATGCAGATGTGAGTGTGGATGTGACTGTGAGGGAGGAGGAGGAGGAGGGGGGGCAATGGATGATGTTGTGTGTGCTTCTGTGTGTTGGCTGAGTGAGTGCTTGTGTGCTGCCTGTGTTTGTCTGTGCGAGTCTTGTGTGATGTTTTGTATGCATGCTTGTCCGATTGTGTGCGTGGGATAAGTTGGGGATGAAGAGACTAGGACTGGGAAGTGACAGTTGGAGGGGGGAACGGAAGAAATAGGGACACTGGCTGCCATCAGTGAAGAGGCCAGAGCCTGAAACGATCTCTGTAGGGCCACCAAGCCACCATGAATGCCCTCCAGGAAGGCATTGCTTTGCTGCATATAGGATGCCAGACCCTGGATGGTATTCACTATGGTTGACTGCCCTACAGAGATGGACCTCAGGAGGTCAATAGCCTGCTCACTGAGGGCGGCAGGGCTTATTGGGGCAGGGCCTGAGATGCCCACCCTCCTGGGTGAGCAGGCATGGGCAACTCAGTGGGGGGCTACTGGGAGGGTGGTGCTGGTACAGGGGTGGCAGTAGAACCTGTAGCTGGGGTGGTCCCAGAGTGGTCCGCCTCCACCAGGGAGCTCCCATTGGAGAAGGAATCAGAGTCAGTGGTATCAGCTCCTGTCCCCGCCGTGGTGCTCCCCTCGCCCTCCATCCCAGTGCTCCCCTCAGCATTGCTGGACTCTGCTTCCTGCGTCCCCTGGGCTACAGCTCCCTCACTCGCCGGTGCCCCTGCTCCCTTGCCAGATGATGCTAATGCACACATGGACAGGATGACAAAAGGAGAGAGAGAGGCGAGAAAAAAAGGGAGCACAGGGTCATTCACAGCACCAACAGCACAGATGGCACACACATCACTGTCACACACTGAGACTGAGAATGGGCAGTATGGCCCACAATGGCATCCCGTTGGCTAAGTACCACAGCAGGTAGGAGCCAAACACTGCCAGCCATACACCCACTGGGGCCAACTAAGCCCTGTCTTACATAGAAAGCCAGCTACCTAGCTATTAAAAACATGCATTTCACCCTATTAACCTAAGCTGGGCCATGCAGCAATGTCTAAACTGGTATATAGGGGCATCCACTGACTAGTACCCGGCACCAAATTCCCATGCCAGGCAACACTGTACTAACCCCCTTGTGGCTGCTGTGATGCCCTCAAGTGCCCATCCAGCTCCGGGTAGGCCACCACCAGTATGCGGGCCATCCGGGGGGTTCAGGTTCTGACAGGCACCCCTCCCTCGTTGGGAGGCTGTCCCCAGCTGGGCCTCCGCAGTCTTCCGGGCCCCGCGCCTCAGGTCCTCCCACCGTTTCCTGCCCCCAGGGTCAGCATGTCCTTGGAGATGTTACGCCACAACCCCTTCTTCTGATGAGTGCTGACCTGCAGAGGTAACACAAACAGTGGGACACCATGAACCAGACAATCCAGCCGCTCACACATATGGCCTACAAACTGCATTAGCCCCTCATCAGGCACACACATGGCCCGTACCCCTGCATCAACACTGCCACCAGCCATACCCTTCCAAATGTCACGCTGCTAGCACACACATACATCTACATGCAGCCATTTTGCATGCAATGTACCCAGGTTGTACTCGCCTGTTGATCTGGAGGCCCATACAACTGCCCATACGGGGGTAGGACCCCATCCACGAGCCTCTCCAACTCCTCTGACGTGAAGGCTGGGGCACTTTACCCTGTTGCACGTGCCTTGGCAGGTTCCAGACACAGGTCACAGCTGCACATGCAGTGGAGATGTCGCCTTGTGGAAAGTCAGGAATCAAGTGAAGTGGTAGAAATAAAATGGCGGTCACGTCCACGGCGGTGAACACCGTCACCGTTGATCATCATTGGTTCCCATACTCCATAGAGGGCCATGTTAGCCAATGAGGAATTGCACGGTGGTGCAGAAAGCCTCCCACCATGATGCGAACGCCGGCAGAGTGAGGTCACTTCCACCTCTCCCTGCATACAGGACAGTTGCCATTTTCTAATGCTAGTACACATGTACAGATTAATAAGTGCATCATTGTAGTCGAATGTACTCTCCTATACAATTCCAGTGTCCAACATACAAGCATGCTCCGTGTACACTGCTGTAGTGTGTTCATGGTTCCTGTTGTCACTCCCTTCTTACTTTTGGGTCCCTTACGTACCAACCACTGCAGAGGAATAGGAGGAGGAGGCAAGCACCCGTGTACAGACCTCTTGTGGACTTGGCTACACTGGAGAACAGGCTCATCATACTCCCCTATCATGTGGACAGGGCCACAATCACAGATCTGAGTGCACAATTGAAGCCTGATCTGCTACCTGCCCCCTCTTGTTCAGGTACTCTTAGTGCTCCATTTCCTGGCAACTGGCTCTTTCCAGGTGACAGTGGGCTTGGCTACAGGAATGTCACAGGAGGAGAAGGATGTGGGCAACAGGACACATATGGTCCAGCAGTACTTCCAATGACACTCAGGTAAGACTGTTGAACTAAACATTACTCCATTTCAGTGTTGTGATGTGTGGCTGTAGCATAATGCTAGTCATTACCTGTGCATCCCACCTGAAAGTCACCTATGCCTTCCCTTATTGTAGATGTTGCTGTGGTTACAACAGTGTAATGTTGTGATGTTTACAGACTGCTGAGACACATTTGTTGGATGAATCAACATATTACTGGACATTTGCACAGGATCATGCAGTTCATTTCAGTTCATCACATTACCTTTAGATAAAGCACTATTACTCAAGCTGTGTCCAAGGGTGTTTATTAAGAATTTGCATACAAAGCAAAGTGCAATAGAGTGGCATGATGGTTGGGAACAGTCCAGTGTAGGGGGCCAGTCTGTTTGTAGCATAGGTCCAGTGTCCAAGGGGCTATAAGAAGGGGAGCAATAGCAGTTCAAAGTGGACAATGTGACACAGTGGAACACAAGGGGCACATTCTTTAGGAGCTCATTTCCTGGCGGTGTTCTTGGTCTTGGCAACTGTCTCTTGTGTCTGTCTGGGTCACACGGACCGTTTGCGGCATAGTTCACCTTCTGCAGGGGGAGGGGTGCCGGTGGCCTGTGGGTCTTGTGGCAGGACCTCCTGCCCACTAGCTGCAGCTGGTCAGTACACTGGCTAGTGGAAGGGGCCCGCTGGTGTGCTGTGTAGTCCCTCATGATGTTGGCCATATCACCCAGCACCCCTGCGATGGAGACCATGGTGGTGTTCAGGGCCTGCAATTCTTGCTTGATCTCCTGGTGGTGTTCCCCCTGCAGCCGCTGGTTCTCCTGCATGATGTTTATCACCTGACCCATCTTGTCCTGGGATTGTTGGTAAGCCCTCAGGACATTGGTGAGTGCCTCCTGGGCAGTGAGTTTCCTGGGCCTGTCCTTCCCCTGGCACACAGCTGTCCTCCGACCGTCCCTGGCCCCCTGCGCCTCCTGAATGATGTGCCCACTGCCACTGACCCCAGGATCCTCATTGTCTTGCCTGTGAGGTGTGTCTGGGGTCCCTGTACAGGTGGTTACACTACTGATTGACGTGTCCTGGGGACAGAGGCCTGGGGACATTGGGTGGCTGCTGTGGTGTTGGATTCCTTGGGGGCAGGCTCTGTAGTGGACTGGGTGTGAGCTGGGGTAGCCGACTGACCAGTGGTCCCTGATGGGCCAGGAAGTTCATCTAGATCCAGAGCTCCAGAGTTCCTGTCATCACTGGGGCCATCTTCTGGGTGGGGGACTGGGTAGCCGTGGCACCTCCTCGCTGCTGAAATTGGCTGGGGAACCCGTGGGGATGTAAGTGGTGTATTATGCTACATGTCTGTGACATATTCTGCATCACTAGCTTCCCCTATACTATTGCTGTTGCCCTGGCACCTTTGTTTGTGTATGGTGATGGATTGTGGGATTGTTAGTTCTCCATGCTGTGCAGGCATTGGTGGTGGTTGTACATGCAGGGCTGGAAAGGATGTGCATGCAGGGCTTGGCATTTAGGTTTGTTAATTGTGGTGGTGCACTGTGTGGGATGGAGTATGGTGATAGGTTTCAGGGGTGTAGTGGTGGCTTGCAGGTGTGGGGGGGTGATAGGTAGTAAATCTTGACTCACCAGTGTCCAGTTCTCCAGCTACTCCAGTGAGTCCCTCAGGATGCAAGATTGCCAAGACTTGCATCTCCCATGCTGTCCACTGTGGGGGAGGAGGTGGGGGTCCACCGTCAGTCCTCTGGATGGCGAGCTGGTGCCTTGCTGCAATGGAACGCTCCGTCCCTCGTAGGTCGTTCCACCTCTTCCTTAGGTCTTCCTTGTGGGTGGACGTAGTCCCACGGCGTTCACCCTGTCCACGATCCTCTGCCGTAGCTCCATCTTCCTGGCAATGGATATCTGCTGGACCTGTGCTCCAAACAGCTGTGGCTCTACCCTGACTATTTCCTGCACCATGACCCGCAATTCCTCATCGATGAAAAGGGGGTGCCTTTGTGGGGATAAGGGTGTTGTGTGGTATGTGTAGGTTGTGCAGAGGGTGATGTGTGATGTGGTGGAGTGTGTGGTGCGTTAGAGATGAATAGGTAGTTGTGATATGTGTGTGCAGTTCACTTTTGTATTAGTGTCACAAAGTGCAGCCGTTTTGTCATGTTAGCAGAGGATTGTGGGTGATGTGGGTTTGTGTTTTATAGTGTTGTTGGTGGGTGTGTGTATTTGTGTCAGGTGTGGGTTTTTTGTTCTGGCCAATGTTGTCTTGTTTTGTATTTGGGTGGCCTTATCTGCTGTGGCGGTGTTCACCACCAGTGGTTTACCGCTGTTGAATGTCAGCTGTGGTGATTTGTGGGTCATTATTTAGAGGGTGTAGTATTGGTGGCGTAACGGTATGGGTGGTAGTTCTGACAGTTTATCACGTTCAGTGGGTCTGGCGGATCTGTGGTTGTGGCTGTTTTCTGTCGGTTTTGCGTGTATGTGTCATAATCTGGCAGACGGATTTTTGCCTCCGCAGCGGTATGTAGGCGGTATTAGGAATTTACCGCCAATGTCCTAATGAGGCCCATAATGTCTTTATTCGGGAGCAGTTGAAGTAGCCTTTTTTTCAGACTTTTTTTAGTCCCAAAACACTCAAGCTGTGAAGCATTCCCATATGGAGTTGATGAGCATACCAATTAGTCCATAACCTCGCAGACATTCTCAAGGAGTCACTCATCCGATCTCTGCTAATAAGGTCCTGGTGTAATAAGTTCTGTGAAAAATATTTAATTGCAATACAATCAATCGTGGATGGGTGTCCCATCTCTCTGTATCCAAAATTATACCGGTGGAGGATTGGGAGATCCTGGAATGTTTGAGAAAGAGCAGAACTGGATATATAATTTATCCACCTATAAATAAAAATGGATTTAATGACAACATTCCTTGGTGGGATATAATATAGGACATTTTACATTGTCTTCTACACTGGGCAGCGTATTCGAACACATGGAGCGAGTATGCAATTCTGTACCTATCCAATGACCAGCATCAATGGTGTCTGAATCAGCAAGGTGGAGAAGGATCTGATCGTAATGATGAATGTCAACTGGGTGAGGAAGATGATAGACCTAGCTCCCTGTGCCTCCGATATAGTATAATCACCCAAAAGAAATTCACCATTTATGGGCAATGCACATACCAAAGTATATCAGGCATTAAAGGAGAGACTGAGGGTTCTCCACAAGGTTCTATAATCCAATCAATTTTCAGAACTGATCTATTTTTACATTTTGGCCTGTAGGAAGCCACCAACATACTGGAGAAAGATACCCCAGTGACCGCCCTTGATTGCATTAATCACTGTGGTGCAGACACGGAGCCGGGTAGGAGCTACCTTTCCCACCAACCTCCGCGCTGTGACATCATCCCGCAAACACTTAGTGGCCAAACCAGTGTTGGCTGTACGTTGAGAACATGCGACTTGATGCACAGTGCACCTGTACATTCTACCATGATGGGGGAGACACGTCAAGATTACCTTCAAAAGATGTAGGCAACTGAGTATTTATAGCTGCTACTGATGGGAGCCAGTCACATTAAAGGCTCAGAGAACACTTGTAGATGAAAAGCAGGACGAATACCCTTGATGAAGTAAGTCTCGGGGGCATACTAATGAAGGATTTTACCAATGGTATTGTTGACTCTACGCTTACTATCATGACCATTGTCATTTTTAAATTCCCACTGTTACTATCATGACCATTCCCAGTGTATGACTACAGGGATCGTCCTCCCCTGAAGCCTTATGGAGCTAAATATAATTGATAATAAGTGTAGATAACTATTATCGCTGTTTGAGCACGTGTGAATGCATGAAATCACATTACATAAACGTGCAATGTTTTTAAGCGTGTTTTAATGAATTGCATGCCTAATTATGAACGTGACTGTGTGTGGATCTCACGTATGCATTCCTTGACGCACACTTAGCATGATGTTACACTTTGAATGTGGCACGATTGTGTGCCTATTGTGGATATATGATAAATGAGCCCTCCTTCTCTCGTGCTAGACAAAAAGAGGAACAATTCCTGAATGGTGGTCTGTACTAGCATACAAGCTATTTTTGTTGTGATAGTGTCACACCATTAGTATAATAGAGAGGTGGTAATACTAACCACAGCAGAGTAGGGATTAGATCTTCGTTGGTGCTGAAGAAAGCCCATAGACCCTTAGAGGCACCCAGTAAAATAAAGCATGTTGACTCTATTTTGGTGTTTGAGCCATTACAACCAGTCACATCATTGTCATTACTGCTTTTAACCCTGCCACTGGGCCTCAGATTAAGGACACAAAACAGAGGATCCTGCAGGCAATTTTAACTGGCATAATCCCTTTTAGAAAATGCTCCACTTACAAAGTGCGTTGAGCGCACCCACTCACATTAGGTGCAGTGTGTGAGGATCCGATGATGAAGCATGCCACAGGTGGACCCTGTGGGTGAGGATCCTAATAAAAAATATGAGATTTCAGGGTCTCATAATCCACCACCAGTATTATTTAGGGTACAGAGAGGATGGGATAATCCTCCAAGATTGATTGTATTGTTTAGTATTTGGGAGGCTGAGCGTACCCTTCTGTTCATACCTTTTCACTCCTCATTTTTGTGGTACGGGTATTTAATTGCACAACCAAAACCCAGCCCTAATCTCAATTTTCCAGGGTCCCTGTGGGGTCTCCCACTAGTGCTCATCTGTTATTTCCCCCAGATCCTTCATCCCATTTTGCCTGGAAGTCCATCAGATTATTTGGCACATTATTACTTATTCTTTGGTATATAAGAGAAATTGCCTTTTTGTTAGAGGTTCTTTTTAAATTCTGTCGTCCAGTGGGCTGACATACTCCACTGGGGCGCCCATCAGTATTTCAGAATGCAATGCAAGTCTCAGTCTAATATATATGGGTACCTTGCTTTCTGGCAGAAAATGCTTCCAATGAGTTGAGTCCTCTCTAAATTTATTACTGACATTATACAATTTCTCTTGGAAAAACACATTGTAATCTCACAGAACATACATGCCCGAGTATGAGCCTCACTACAAACCACACTGGAGAAAGTTTTGGAGTTGGGTTGGGTTAGATTTACTATTCCTACTGCAAACTTAATCACATTGGAGAAAGTGTTAGACTTTGGAGGGGTCTGATTTACTATTCTCACTCCAATCCTAAGCACACTAGGGAAAATGTTAAACTTTGAGACACAGGAAAATTAAAATATTAAATACCTCCATTACCGTCAATGACAGATCCTCATAAATATAGGTATGGAATGTTGTGTCTCTGTGAATATATTAGTGATTATATAATCTACCTTCTCTAAGTCTTCATTCATAGAAGTAGACAAATAATTAGAGCAGGCAAATAATATTACAATCTTCGCAGCTGCACCTGTTGCTGCTATTGCTGATCGGGCTGAAAGCCTGCTTGACTCTCATTTTGGGGCCCACATCCAACCATGGGCACCTGCCTGCGCCTCATCCTGGTGGCCATCCGTATCTGTCTGTGTGTGTCTCTTTGTTTCTGTCATATTTTTTCTTCCTGACTCTTTCTCCTTTTCCACTTTTTATGCCTTTTCTTCCTCTGCGCTCTGTCCCTGCGGCCGCCCCCTCCCTGCGAATGCTTTCCCAGCCTTCCAGCTGACCGGACCCTCCCGCCTTCCCGTCTTAATGGCAGCTGCTGCGCAGTGAGAGGGCGACTCCTCTGACGTCTTGGTCAGCATCTGCTTGCTCCCATCTGTGCAGCTCCACTTGTTGCTGTTGCTGCTGCTGCTGAATAGACTGAGAGCCTGCCTGAATCTCAGTTCGAGGCCCACCTCCACCTGCAGGCATCCGCCTGCGCCTCATCCCTAGTGGCCATCTGTATCTGTCTGTATGTGTCTCTTTGCTTTCTGTCATCTTTTTTTCTTCTTGTCTTTATTTTCTCTAATTGTTTCCACTTCTTGCGCCTTTTCTTTCCCCGTGCTCCATCCCTGCCGCTGCTGCTCCTGCAGCCCGCTCCCCTCTGTGTGAAGCACTTTCATACCCTCCCAGCCGACCAGCCCCTCTCACCTCCCTCCCCTTCTTAATGGCGCCCACTGCTCAGTGAGAGAGCGACTCCTCTGATCTCCTGGTCAGCACCTGCTCGCTCCCCTCTGCACAGCTCCACCTGTTGCTGCTGCTGATCGGACTGAGAGCCTGCCTGACTCTCAGTTCAAGGCCCACCTCCACCCACAGGCACCTGCCTGCGCCTCATCCCTGGTGTCCTAGTGGCCATCTGTACCTGTCTGTGTGTGTCTCTTTGCTTTCTGTCATCTTTTTTCTTCCTGTCTCTTTTTCTCCTTTTTTCCACTTTTTGCACCTTTTCTTCCTACACTCTGTCCCTGCCACTGCTGCCCCTGCAGCCCGCCCCCTCCCTACAAAGTGCTTTCCCTCCCTCCCAGCTGACGGGACCCTCCCACTTCCCTCCCCTTCTTTATAGCGGCTGCACGCAGCGGGCAAACCGAAGGCAAGCCTGCCGGTGCCTGTCCGCACCTGGACCGTGCCCAGTGCCACGGACCCTGGTTCCCACACCACCCACTGGTACGATGCAAGGATTGTGCACGTGCTCAGCCCTGGATGAACCTCAGCCTGCCACCAAGCAGATCCAAGGAACACTCATGGACCTTTCTCCTGACACTCCTGCTTCTTCACCCTCCGCCGCACCTCCCTGCCCACAGCCCAGACGGACACCTCAAGTGCTTATTCCTCAAAATATATGAGTAGACCATCATCCTTTGCCACACACAAAAGAAATGATTTAGTGCATCAGAGGGGCCACATATCTTTCTTCCATAGAGCTGTCCAGAACATACCATCAAGTGCTGTTACACTCAAGTTAGAACACCTCACGTCATTTATAACTCCTGAAGGTGCATTTCATTTTGTGTGCATGCCATTCAGGTTAGCGTCAGCATCCGCAGTCTTCCAAGCCCTCCTTAGTAAAGTGCTGAAAGGAATTCCAAATGTACTAGTCTTCCAGGATGACATTTTGGTATGGGGTGCTAATATAGAACATCATGATTAAACCTTGGATGTAGTGTTAGGAAAACTGCAAGAAGCTGGACTGACGGTTAGCGTGGATAAATGCAAGCTAGGAGTGAAGTAAGAGGAATATCTTGGGCACACTCTGTCGGGAAAGGTTGAAGCTGCTTGAAGTTATTGAGTGTGCACCTGTTCCCATAGATAAGGAACAACTTCACTATTTTCTCGGCTTAGCCGAGTATTGCTCAAAATTTGTCCAGAACTTTGCTGTCAAAGTGTATATATTAAGGAAATTAATGAAGAAAACAGTGCAGTTTGAGTAGACGGAGGAGTGTCAAATCACATTTGACAAAATCAAAACAGAAATTGTGAAAGCAGTAGCCTTAAAGCCATGAGATCCTCAAGATCAAACCATTGTAGTAGTTGGCTCTAGTACTTATAGACTAGGATCTGTACTAGTGCAAAAGAAGAATGGCCATGAGAGAGTTGTAGCGTTTGCCTCCCGTATGCTGAAGGGTGTGGAAGGCACACATTCTGTAATACAGAAAGAGACACTAGTGTGCTGGTGGGGTGTAATCTATTTTAAAACATGTACGGGGAACTACTTTTGAATTACGAACTGACCATAAACTCCTGGTCAATGTGTTCTCCACTAAGGGAGCAGGAAAAGCTACACCTAGGATCGCTAAATGGCTGTATCACCAACAGGAATGCAATTTCGTATTGAATTACATTCCAGACATTAAAAATACAGACTGCTTGTCACGCCTACCCTTGTAAAACACAGAAGAGAATGTGAGAACCAATGACAGCAATGGGTGGTTAGTGGCCAGTGTGAAATAGACGTGGTGGAGCGATAACCGAGGACGAGTGGAAAAAGGCGGTAGAGGAGGATGACATATTGAGGCTGATTATAATGTTTATCCAGTACCACTAGTCAAGGTCTGAGTGTCAAAAAGGAGTTTAGAGACTACAGGATGGTGTGGGAAACGTTATCCTGGGTAGGAGTAGTATTGAGGAAGAATGGGAGGTTGGTGGTGCATACTGTGTTGTGGACCAAATGATTGAAATTTTTGCATGAGGGCCTGGGTGGTATGACTGGCATGAAGAGAAGAGTCCGCATTGATTTTGGGTGGCCGTGCATGTACAAGGAGATAGCGAGGTTTGTGCAACATTGTGTAGCATGCATGTGGAATGACAAGTCTCACAGAGTAGAGGATTCTCACAATAAACCAACTAGATTGTCAGAGAAACCTTGGCAAAGGTTTGCAATGGGTGTATGTGGACCCAAAGGCAAATATGCAATTGTGTAAGTAGACTGTTACTCCAAATGGCCAGAGGTGGTGCTTTTGAGAGAAAGAAAAGCTTCTAGTGTCATAATGTTTTGAGAGGAGATCTTTAGGAGGGAAGGTTATCTTGAGTGTATTGTAACTGACAATGGGCTAGAATTTGTTGCCAGTGAATTTCAGGAATTTGTGAAGGGGAAAAGGGTACTTCATCATAGGACAGCAGTTTATCATCCTAGAGAAAATGGACTTGTGGAGAGATTCAACAGAGTTCTAAAAGAGAGTGTGCAATTAGCTAATGAGAGTGGTATGGATTGCAAGAAGGCAGTCAAAGAAATGTTGTGGCGCTACCAGAATACCCATCATGCAGCTACTAAGGAGACACCATTCTCGTTACTTAAAGGTAGATAAGCATGATCAAAGGTTACACCTGCGTGGATGATGAGTACAGAGAAAAGTATGACTGAATAGACAGAGCTTGAACAGAGAGTGGAAAGATATCAAGAAAAATATGTAAGAAGGCACAATGGTAAATTGAAAAATAAAGTGTGTCAATTTGAGGTGAGTGATTGGGTAAGAGTAACCCAAATAAGTAACCACAAAACAGGAAATTCCAAATGGTCCAAACCCAAAGAAGTGAAAAAAGTGATAGGCAACAATGTATGGTGAGATGATGGGAAAAAATTAGAATGTCAGGAAGGTTACTTTGTGCAGTGCTTTGGAGTGTAAGATCTGGTTGGAGAATAAAGGAGATAAGAATACACTAAAGATCTGTGGTACTGAACTGAAAACAAGGTCAAGTTTGAAGGAGCTGATCAAAAGGAAGCTGGTTTGGTACAAAGACTCTATTTTCTCATGAACTTTGTTACTAGTTTCCTGTATTGTTGTTTAATGTGTGTTCCTATATTGTTATTTAATTTACTGTTGTTTTTTACTTGTTATTATTATGTGTATTGTTTGTGAAAAGGGGGAGATGTGTTGTATCCTGGAAACTGGATGCTTCCCTGCTGGATTCTAGACTGTGGATTCCAGAAGGCAGAGAGCAGACAGTTGCTGAGGAGTTCGGACATGAGAAGGAATTATAACCTATTAATTATAATAAGGAATCTCCAATGTTACCCTAGAGGAGGGGTAGTCCTCTCAGTAGTGAGAAAACAAATTTAGGGGTTTTTCACTACTAGGACTTGTAAAACTGAAAAGTACATGTCCTATCTTTTATTTACACATCACCCTCCCCTACGGGCTATCTAGGGCCTACCTTAGGGGTGGCTTATATGTAATATAATGGGAGTTTAAGGCTTGGCAAGAGGTTTTAAATACCAAGTCAACATGGCAGTGGAACACTGCCTTCAAACTGCAATGGTAGGCCTGGGACAAGTTTTAAGGTGCTGTGTAAGAGGGTGGCACAATAAGTGCTACACGCCCACTAGCAGTATTTAATGTACATGCCATGGATATATGGTATAACACTCTACAAGGGACGTACATTTATATTAATGGCAATTGGGTATATGCCAATCAAACCATGTTTAGTGGAGTGAGCACATGCACTTTAGCACTGGTTTGCAGTAGTAAAGTGCAGAGTCCTGGGCCAACAAGCAAAAATCTAGCAAAAACTAGGAGGAGGAAGGCAAAAAGTTTGGGGTGACCCTGTAGAGAGGGCCATTTCCAATATTTTTAATTACATTTATTCAATTAAAGAAAATAATATTTTGCTGAAATTTTAAATTAATTTACCTTACTTGTGTGTGGCGCTAGTTCCACATACGGGAAAGGGCAGAAAATGTAATCAAATCTTTCCACAGAAATCAACCCTGTTTTTCAATATGGGTAGTTATGGAATTTGGGGCTTGTCTCTGCCACCAGCCAGGGAAACCTACCAAACCGACTTATTTATAAAAACTAGACAACCATGGGAGTCCATGGTGGTGTGGTTTGCATGGATATCACAAGGGTTTCTTACCCAGAAACCCTTGCACACCTTGTTTTCTTCATATTTCTGTGAAGGAAAGTTCTGGAACCTGTGGGGATCCACCAATGTCCTATCACCCAGCATTCCCACATGTCTCCTGTTGACATCAGTACCCCACATGTGTGGGTGGGCCAAGAGACTGCAACACAAAAGGCAAGCGGTACATGGAGAAGCCAGCAGTGGGATAGCTGAAGTATTTTGAATTGGGTTCAGCCGCCAATCATGAAATCCTACCAACCACAGATTTTTTGAAAACTAGACACAGGTGATTCCAGGGTTGTGTACCTTGCATGAATCCCATTACATTTTCTTACCCACAATGCCTTTCAAACCTTAAACTTTGGCAAAAAATACACATTTTCCTCCTATTTCTGTGAGGAGAACTTCCAGAATCAGCAGCAAACTTCCTACCGCCCTATGTTACTCCACTTTTCTCGATAAAATCATTGCCCCATTTATGTGGCTGGGCCTAGTGCCTAGAACAGGAACGCATGAAAATCAAGGTCAATAGGAATCCTCACAGGGACCAAGGAAATGTTATCATATCCCCACGAGGCACACTACCCTGGGATCCAGAGAGTATGTAGTTTTCAGAAAAGTGTTGGTTTTGTAGTATTCTCTGTATATAGGCCAATCATATGACCAAATTGACAGATACCCACAGTACAAACAAAGTCTCTTTTGAGTGTGAAAAATTGATTCTCCAATTTGGGATTTGTACCCTATCCTATAACGGACACTAGGCCCATCCACACAAATTGGGTTCCATTTTCATGTGGGAACGCTGGGTGGTTGGAAATTTGGGAATCACCACAAAATCCAGAAATTTCCTTAATGAAATGTAAATGAAGATATGATCTTTTATTCAAAGTTTGAAGCTGGCAGGGAATTGTGAGACATTGATTGGAATCAATGCTCCGTGATAACTTGGCGTATGTTCCATACTCTGGTTTATGCAGTGCAGTGATTGTAATGCACTTATGTACAGCAAATAGAACATCTACCATGTTCTGATGGTGGATAAAGCTGTCAAGCAGGCCATAAGCAAGTTCAAGATTTTCTCAGCTAGAGGAAACAATTTGAAGGGATACTTGCCAAATAAAGTAGTGGTCCATGGAATGTGTGTATCCATACAAGCCAGTGAAAGGTATATACTAGGGCAGATGCACCTCAATTTCCCAATACTTGACTTTTGTATGATACAACATAAAGCAAGATGGAAAAGATAGGCCTGGCCAAGATGGACATTGTGTATATTAACACTGAGGCCCTCATTACAAGTTTGGCGGTCAGTGGACCGCTGCGGTGGAGATGGTGGTTGCACCATCGCAGGATTGGTGGTATAGGCTGCCATATTACGAGTACTGGGAAGGCACCTGCAGAACACAGCCAAGTTTATGTCCGGACCGCCAGTGTGGACGGATCGCTGTTGCTGGCAGCAGGCCCCTTCAGTCTGGCGTTCAGACAGTTTCCACCCACCGTATTACGAGGTTGCACACCACCAGGACTTCTGGGGCGGTCTAACCGCCGCGAAAACCATGGCAGAAACGAACAACATAAAAGGAAGCACCCACCTTCTGGAACACAGACACGTCCGTAGGCGCCATGGCACGCGAATTGCAAGTCTTTCCAATGCTCCTGCTGGCTATTGACATCGAGGACCAGCGATGCCGACATAGACACCAGCCGTTGTCACACCATCCTAGCACACACTGGAGGGAAGTACATCGGTACACACACACACATGCACAAACGCACAGTCACCATACATACATGTGCAAGGAAAGCCAGGACAAGCTATGTAGCACCGACACCATTATTTGAAATATCAAAAGTTCAATAAAATAACCATATACAAGATGCCACAAAGACCAGTGTTTCATACCAAATGTCCCAGGCACACTGGGCATGTGTGCTGCGCCGCGGCGGGTGGCGTCTCCTGGCCGGGCCGCGGGGGAAGCCGCGGCCCGTGTTAGAGGTCGCGGGACCCGCAGCAGCCCTTTTCTTCGGCCGCACGCTGTTCTTCTGCTGTGGCGAGGCCTGAGGCCCAGGATTGGGTGTTGGTCCTCGCCGCGCACAGCGCACAACGTGGATGTTGTCGTGGGGTGTCCTCGACCGCCCCCCCCCCCAGCATCACACTTACCGTGTGCCCTGTTTCAGGGCCTTCCTTTCCTCCTTCATGATTCCTGGAGCCATGCCTTCTCCTTCCCAGCACACCTTGCACCTCTCTTTTCCCTGCCTGCATCTGTTCCCTTTTTTACTATGGTGCCTTTTCATATCTATTGCTATAGCCCCTTCCCAATCCAAAATGGTGGTGTTACTTCTTCCTGTCTATCACTTCCTGTCTAGGGGTATATAAGGGGAATGAATTCTTCTTCTCATTGCGTTGCAACACTTCTGCTGTGGTGGTCACGCTCTGGCTAGTCTTCGCTTGGACTCCAGTTGTTCCTGTTTTTTTCCTCTGCTTTCCAGTATTTCCAGGCTTCTGAGTGCTAATTCCTTGTGTCCTCCTTCTGTTCCAGGGAGTTCCTGTTGGAGGTTTTTTCCCCTTGGGGTTTTTCCTCTGGGACTCCTTCTGGAGGGCACGGACTGTGGTGGCGTACTATTGTCAACAGCACCGTGGCTCCCGGAAGGGGTCGCCCCTACCTTGGTCAGAGTAGGACTTGCAGGAACCGGGCCGCACACCATCCCTCTCCGATACAGACAGTAAGGCCAGGGTGAATCGTGACAGATTGCAATGCCCAGAACTGCAGTCGTGGTCTGGAACCATGGAGAATCCCGTGATGAGTACGGAACCAACAAGCCAAACGTTGCTCTTGACTATCCAACAACAAGCCCAAGAACTCCAATAGCTACGAACCGAAAATACGGCTTTCTGACAAGCCCTAGCCTCTAGGGCCACTGATGTCCCTACTATCTCTGCAACCACACCTCGCTTCTCTGGGGATCCTAACAAATTGCGAGAATTACTAGATGCCTTGACAGTCTACGCATTCTGTCCTTCACAGTTCATGCAAGATAAAACTAAGGTTGGATATTTGATCAGCGCTCTATCTGGTCCGGCTTTAGCCTGGGCAACCCCCTTGGTGACAGGCAATGATTCCAGCCTGTCTAACTATTCAGCCTTTATCGCTGCCTTCAAACAAATGTTTGAGCTTCCTGGACTTAAATCCTCGGCAGAAGAAGCTCTATGCGATATTCAACAGGGAAGTCAGGATGTTCTACAATACATCACACGGTTTAGACAATTGGCAGCTGAAACCTCTAGGGTGGAGCGTACCTTGGTGACCCTTTTTCGAAGGGGTCTTCGGGATGAAATCAAAGATGAACTAGTGCACTCCGCCAGAGGGAGGATCTCAAGGGTTTAATGGATTTGACACTTTCGATAGAATATCATCTAAATGAGCGAAGAATGGAGAAGAAAAAGAATCGTATACCATCACACTCAGTGACCTCCTGCACCATTCTTCATCGTTCCGAGGAGACTCGTTCTGAACCTAAAGGGCCTACTGATGAGGAACCTATGCAAACCGATATGGCGCGTGGGCCGTTATCAACTAGTGAGCGTGAAAACTGGCGACGGAAAGGTCTTTGCCTTTACTGTGGTGCTTCTGGTCATCTACTCCGTACCTGTCCCATCCGTCCAGCAAAGCTCTTGGGAAACGCCAGCTCCCATCCTCTGTGAGAAGGGTGAGGACGGGATATTCCGAGATACCTTCCATCTGTTCTTCCAGAGAAGAAATAACCGCTCTTTTTCTCTTACCCGTCACCTTACAATTAGCAGATGGCTGTGAAGAAAGAGCACTGGCCTTGTTGGATTGTGGAGCCAGTGGTATCTACTTAGACAAAACATGGGCCATGGAAAGACAGATTCCTCGGATACCCAAGGACGTACCAGAGCAAGTCCACACGGTGGATGGTTCCCTCCTTGCCTCGGGACCTGTCAGGCATACCACTCCTACGTTATGTTTGCATTTCGGGAAACATCAAGAAAACATTTCCTTCGACTTGATATCCTCACCGCATCACGTAATGATTCTGGGTATTCCATGGCTAACCCGGCATAATCCCTATATTAATTGGGAAACTGGAACCATTTCTCTTTCCTCCCACTTTTGCCAACAGCATTGTTATTTGGCAGGAACTTATTGGTCCCCGAAGAGTATCTTACTAACACCACCTAAAGTGGGATGTTCCATCAGCTTTCTGCAAGGAGTACCCAGACATTATCTGATCTGAAATATGCAGATGTATTCCAGAAAAGCCAGTACTGCCACCTCATAGGGAATACGATTGCGCCACTCCTCTGGAATCAGACGCAGTGGTTCCTTTTGGGCGAATGTATTCTCTAACCGAACCTGAGAAAAAGTTCCTCAAGGAATATCTAGAGGAAAACGTACAAAGTGGTCTGATTGCCCCTTACTCTTCACCTGCAGGGGCTCCCCTCTTTTTCGTACCAAAGAAGACAAAAGATTTACGTCCTTGTATAGACTTTTGCGGATTGAATAAAATCACTACTAAGGACCGCTACCCTCTGCCTCTCATTAAGTATATTTTAGAAGCCATCAGAGGGGCTAAAAAATTCACCAAGTTAGACCTTAGGGGAGCATACCATCTTTTAAGGATAAAAGAAGGTGATGAGTGGAAGACCGCCTTTAGAACCCTTTTCGGCCATTATGAGTATCGGGCAATGCCCTTTGGACTAACCAATGCTCCCTCCATCTTTCAGAGATTTATGGACGCTATTTTTTCTGATCTCCTATACCAGACAGTGGTCGTCTATCTGGATGACATTCTGATATTCTCTGTTCACCCAGAACAACACACTTAACATGTACTCCAAGTATTAGAAAGGCTTAGACAACATCATCTATTCTGCAAGCCAGAAAAATGCGAAGACGCAAAATCCGCATTTCAAGAGTTAAAACATGCCTTCATTCAAGCTCCCATTCTACGGCATCCAGACACCACCAAACAGTTCATTGTCGTTACAGACGCCTCAGAAAGAGCAATCGGGCTGCCTTGCTACAAAAACAAGATGATGATGGGTTAGAGCACCCCGTATTCTACCTTTCACACGTTATATCTGACTCCAAAAGTAACTATTCAGTTTTATTACGAGAACTACTCACCTTGAAAACAGCTTGCACTGAATGGAGACACTTTCTTATGGGATCGAAAGAACCTTTTGAGGCATGGACAGATCATTGGAATTTACAGTGTTTGAGAAACTTTCAATGCCAAAATAGTCGGCAGGCTCGATGGGCTTTCTTTTTTAGTCAATACGATTTCTACATCACATATATCCCTGGTTCCCAAAATATTTTGGCAGATGCCCTGTCACGCCGCTACCCTGAGTGTAGTGATTCTCCTGTGCAAAACCTATTTGAAAATAATAGGATCATTGGGTTAGTACAATCATTCCTTGACAAAGTGAAAACTGAATATTCCAACATTGAAACAACTGAGATGAACAATTTATGACCACAGCTCCATAAATATCATGATTACTACTATCACAAAAAGGCATTGTTCCTACCTACTAAAATAGTCCAAACAGAGGCCCTGCGAATGTGCCACGATTCCCCCATCGCAGGTCATCGTGGTATGAAGGCTACCTAAGATCTCCTGCTTCGCTCTTTTTGGTGGCCCACACTTAAAACAGACACAGAAAACTATGTGACTTCTTGTCCCAACTGTGCACAAGTAAAAACACCTCGTAATAAACCAGTAGGATTACTACGTCCTTTACCTGCTCCACCAGGTCCGTGGCACACTATATCCACTGATTTTATGTGCTCTTAGCCTCCTTCAGTTGGGAATCGGGTAATAATGGTAACGATTGACTCCTTCACGAAAATGGCACATTTCACGGCATTAAGGAAACTACCTACGGCAAAAGAGCTAAGTCAAATCTTTATTCAGGAGATCTTTCGGCTTCATGGCCTGCCGCAAGTCATTATCTCAGACCGGTGTCCCCAATACATCTCCCGTTTTTGGAGACAATTTTGTAAGACACTAAGAATAGAGGTAGCTCTATCATCTGGTTTCCATCCCCAAACAATACCTACGTAGTTTTTGCAATGCTACGCAAAGCAATTGGTCTACGTACCTACCACTTGCTGAATTCTCATACAACAATTCAGTGCACAGTGACTCGAAAGTCTCTCCTTTTTATTGTTCTTATGGATTCCATCCGAAAGCCTTTCCTATTCCTCTGAAAGAAACATCTACTCTCCCTGCCATTACCTCATATGTCTGGCAACTACGGGGGATCCAACGTGTCATACATTCGAATCTTTTAGCCACAAAGACCCGCATGAAAGGAATGGCTGACAAGAAACGTTGTGAGGCCCCGCCTTATCAGATCAACGATAAAGTCTGGCTTTCCTCTAAATTCTTACCTCTTCGATTAACCTAAAGCAAGTTCAAACCTCGGTATTATGGTCCATTTCTGATTCTTCAAAAAATCAATACCGTGCCTGTTCGTCTTCGTTTGCCTCAGACTTGGAAAATACATCCTGTGTTCCTTGTATCTCAGCTTCAACCCTATGTCCCTGACCCTTTTCGCAGACAATTCACCTGTCGTCCTCCTCAACTGGTTGACAACGTGCCTGAATACGAGGTCCAGGAAATCTGTGACTCTCGAGTCTTCCGTGGTCGTCTCCAATACCTCATTCATTGGACGGGCTACCCCATGAGTGAATGCTCCTGGGAAGACGCATCTTCGGTTCATGCCCCTCTTCTGATCCGTTGTTTTTTCCATCTTTTCCCTCACAAACCTGGGGCCTCGGGGGGAACCTACTGTTTTGCCGCGGCGGCCCGCGGCATCTCCTGTCCGGGCCGCGGGGGAAGCCGCGGCCCGTGTTAGGGGTCGCGGGGCCCGCAGCGGCCCTTTTCTTTCTTCGGACGCGCGCTGTTCTTCTGCTGCGGCGAGGCCAGAGGCCCAGGATTGGGCGTCGGTCCTCGCCGCGCACAGCGCGCGATGCGGGTGTTGTCGTGGGGTGTATGCGCCCCCCTTTCCCTAGCATCACACTTACCGGGTGCCCCGTTTCAGGGCCTTCCTTTCCTCCTTCATGATTCCTGGAGCCATGCCTTCTTCTTTCCAGCACACCTTGCACCTCTCTTTTCCCTGCATGCATCTGTTCCCTTTTTTACTATGGTGCCTTTTCATATCTATTGCTATAGCCCCTTCCCAATCCAAAATGGTGGTGTTACTTCTTCCTGTCTAGGGGTACATAAGGGGAATCAATTCTTCTTCTCATTGCGTTGCAACACTTCTGGTGTGGTGGTCACGCTCCAGCTGGTCTTCGCTTGGACTCCAGTTGTTCCTGTTTTTTCCTCTGCTTTCCAGTATTTCCAGGCTTCTGAGTGCTAATTCCTTGTGTCCTCCTTCTGTTCCAGGGAGTTCCTGTTGGGGTTTTTTTCCCCTTGGGGTTTTTCCTCTGGGGCTCCTTCTGGAGGGCACGGACTGTGGTGGCGTACCATTGTCAACAGCACCGTGGCTACCGGAAGGGGTCGCCCCTACCTCGGTCAGAGAAGGACTTGCAGGAACGGGGGCCGCACACCATCCCTCTCCGATACAGACGGTAAGCCCAGGGTGAATCGTGACAATGTGAGGACTGCCCAGCTTGACTCCTGACTGCAATGTGCAGATCTCCACACGGCAGGGGCATCAATGGGGCATGCAGGCACCTCAAGGATGGGGGGGTGTGATGAGGGTTTTGTATGGGAGGGTCCTTCCTCTTCTTATCATGCTTCGCCTTGGCCTTGCCCTTCTTTCCTGCCTTCTTACGTGTGATTGCGGTGGAGGCCACCACAGCAGGGGTCCCAGATGGAGTGGCACCAAGGCTGTCGGCGCGTAGCTTTTGCACGTTTGCTTAAAGTATTAGGCCTCTATGCACTTTGCCCTAGATGCATTTTATTTAGCCTCGCACTGTTATTTTACAATAACCAGTTTCACGGTCTTGTTTTTTCTTCTATCACACTGTTTAGCTTACTTCAGCACTGAAGTTCTCAAACAATACATTCTTGCTCGCTCTGTGCTTCAGTCAAGGATACAGTCTGGTACATTGCCGATAGACGTGGTAGAAGTTTAGCCTTTAGGGTTCGTAGAAAGTACACATTCTTACTTAGGGATGTTTCTTAGAACATCGGCGTGTTAGTTATAAAAACACTTCCTAGTCCTGATCCACGTAGAAGGGAGATTCCAACCAGGGAACCACAACTAGATACTGACTGCCCAGTTGCAGATGCTGATCCCGATCACAGGCCTTTGCTCAGGTATGAGGGTCGATGTCCTCCCGGGGGAACCTGAAAGGCAGGCTTAGAGCTTAACATGCTGTGCTCAAAATAGAGCTTAGGAGAGAGAACATAATCTAGTTGCACTATGATAACGTTATTCTTATGTTTCACTCTCCTCGTTACTATTTCAATATTACTGTGTGGTATGATCCTGGTTATTGCGGCTCACGCCTTGGTTATCTAAAATGCAGTCGTTTTATTAAACCAATCTTTAAAACTTAAACTTCCTTTGTCATTTGTATATGAGACCATACCGTGTATGAGAGAACTGGTTGGAACCTGAGTGACCACGACTTCCCTGGGAAGCACTAAGATGTCATGCGCTCGGCTGCACAATTGTCTCTTCCCTTTGGGAGAGATAAGGCACTGCTAGTTAGCCGGAGCTCAACCTGAATTTGTGGTGACAAGGATCCTTCGCCGTGGGTTTGACTTAGTCCCCCACACTGTGAACGATCTTGCCACCCAAAAATCCAGTAGTCTCTTTAGGATAATGAGAGCCTACGCAACACTGCTGACTGCGGGGCATGGCTCAGCCCAGAGGAGGACAGGGGGGTGGAAGACAGGGATCTGGGAAGGGTAGCAGGGCTTTTGGGGGAACAGGGACTGGACCAGGAGACGGGAACAGGGGAAACTCATGCAGGAATCTCTTTTTAGGGGCATTGGGTAGGTCATGGGTTAGGCGTTTGGGAGTGGAGGGAAAGGGGATGGTTGATAGGTGTGTATGTGGATATGGTTTGGGTGCTGGTGCATGGGTGTATGAAATGTGTGTGCTGGATGTGTGTTGGGTGGATGAGTGTGGGCGTAGACGTGTACTAGGAGGAGGAGCAGAGGAGACACAAGGAGATGGCAGGGGGGATGTGTGAGTGAATGTTGGGGTGGTGTGTGCAGGTAGGGCGGATGTGCTGCATGTGGTTGTGTTGACTGTTGTGGTGCATGTGGATGTGGTGTATGGGGTGCATGCATGGGAGTGAGCTGTTGTGGTGGCAGTGACAGGACATGGGACTGATGATGTGAAGCAGGTGGGGGAGTCAGGGTAGGTAGTAGATGTTGGCGTGTGTGCGTCTGAATGGTGGGTTTGTGCATGGCGGTGGTGGCGTCTGTGGTGCATGTGAATGTCCTTGCGCTCTGGGTCTGTTGGTGGGGATGCATGCTGGTATGAAAGTGTGCTTTGGATGGGAAATGGGAGAGGGATGTGGGAGTGGGAACAGGTAGTTGGAAGGGGGACGGAAGAAGGAAGAACACTGGCTGCCGTCTATGAGGAGGCCAGAGCCTGAAACGATCGCTGAAGGGCAGACAGGGCAGACAGGGCACCGTGAATGCCTTCCAGGAACGCATTGGACTGTTGCATCTGGAATGCTAGTCCCTGGATGGCATTCACGATGGTTGACTGCTCAACAGAGATAGACCTCAGGAGGTCAGTAGCCCCCTCACTGAGGACAGCATGGCTGACTGGGGCAGGGGCAGAGGTGCCAGCAGCAAAGGAGATGCCCACCCTCCTGGGTGAGCGGGCACGGGCAACTGGGTGGGGAGCTGCAGGGAGGGCGGTGCTGGTAAGGAGAGAGGTGGACAAGGATGGTGCAGGCATAAGCCTGAAGGATCTGCCACCACCAGGGAGTCACCATCAGAGGAAGAATCTGATGATTCTGTAGATGTTCCCGTCTCCCCCATGGTGCGCCACTCGCCCTCCGTCCCACTGGTCCCCTAGGCTCCGCTGGTATCAGCCTCCTGGGCTCAATGGGATGCAGCTTCCCCACTTGCTGGTGCCCCTTCTCCTTCGCCAGATGATGCTGTTGCACACAGACAGAAGAGCAGAGGGAGGGAGGGTGGGACAGTGAGAGACAGGGTGGGAGGAAGAAAAACAGGGAGCAAGTGGTCAATGCCAGCACAACAGCCACATACTAGACACTACAACATACTCCAGTGCAATGTCATTACATGCCATGCCTTCACACACACATTCCACTGCAATGACAGCCCATATGTGCCACCTCAGTCATGCTCATGAGTTACATACATGCTGACACACATTCAATGCTGTACAGGATGAAAGCCATACCCTCAACACGTCTGACCCACCCTATTGGCTCATGGCTCCATACGATCACTAGACCCTAAGTTTGTACTCTATGGGTGTTTGGAGGCATACTGACACAGCCACATAACCCAAGCACATATAGCTGTATGATGTGAAATATCATACTTCGCAGACTACACATGCACCACATGCTAGTAAACAGCAGATAGGGATATGGTCACAGCAACACTGATAGGATAGTTGGCAGTACATTGTGTGTGGACTCCAGGAGCAGGAACCATGTCCACATCTAAGACCCTGCTCATGTACTCCACAGTTTCCCTGTCATCGAGGCAATTTAGCAGTGGAGGTAGCCCCAACACACATTGTGCACGGCATTTGCACACACGTATATTCTGTATATGCGTTTGTAAGTTGCTCTCACATGCATAAGCTGCACTTCCATAAGTTACACATCTTTACGTAAGTTACACCAAAACGCATTATTGGCAACCCCAAGTTGTGTAAAAATTAGACATTACATATGTTAACACAGTGGATGCATCCAATGTTCATGACTAACACTGGGTTGGATAATGCACATGCAAATGCTAAGGGTGCACATATTTTGTGTTACAATTCACAAAAGTTTTCAAAAGTGTTTAAATGCATTTCTCATTACATATGTGTCCCTAAGTTAAGAACGCACAATCTTGGAGTAGCTCTAGGTATCTATGTGTGAAGGAAATTCAATCAACCCAAATTTCACAGGATGATGGAGTAAAAATTAATGTGTTACGGAAAATAATTATTTGAGATAGAAACAAGTGTTCTTTACTTTTTAGAACTATTTTCACAACTGTTAATTATAGAATTGGCTTAAGTTATGCCTCTATTGTAGCTTGTGTCAGTTACCATTGACTTCCATTAAAGTAACTACCTCTTCTTGTGTTTTTTGTTTTAACATAAAGGTAAATCTTACTTTTAAGTTATCCTTTACTGTAGTTTCTAAACTCTTTTGTCCAGTCTAATAAACTTCTCTCTCCTGTTCAAGTTGTTTTCATCCTGCCAGTTCTACTGAGTCCGGACAACTTTTTATCTCCACCACTCTACTTAATGCTTGAGACAATAAACGATCAGCTATTCTCATTGATCTCTCTGCTGCTTTCAAAACAGTGGATCACGCTATTCTTGATTCTCTATCAAAACTTGGGATTTCTGGCACTGTTCTCAACTGACTCCATTCTTATCTTAGTAATCACTTCTATTCAGCGCCCTGGATTGTATACTGAGTAGGAAAGCACCTTCTTTCTAGCATGGTTACCCACATTTTTGGCCTGTTTGTCAGTGTGTTTGACTGTGTCTACTGGGATCCTGCTAACCAGGACCTCAGTAGTTATGCTCTCTCCCCCTAAATTTGGTTGTTGGATACTGTTAACACAGTATCCCACTCATAATTGGCATACTGGTGCCCCCTTATAAGTCCCTAGTATATGGTACCTAGGTACCCAGGGCATTGGGATTCCAGGGGATCCCAATGGGCTGCAACAGTTCTTTTGCCACCCATAGGGAGCCAAAGCAAAGGCTTCTACAGGGCTGCCATTGCAGACTATGTGAAATGGTGTATGCACCTTTCACTGCCATTTACACTGCACCAAGTCACTTATAAGTCACCTATATGTCAGGCCTTCCAACCCTGAAGGCTAGTTGCAGAGTACCTGTGTGTGAGGTCACCCTTGCACTAGCAGAGGTGCCCCCACATCATCCAGGACCATTTTCCGGGACTTCGTGAGTGCAGGGATGCCATTTTACTCGTGCACTGGACATAGGTGGCTACCTATGTACAGCTTCACAATGGTAACTCTGAATATGGCCATGTTTGTTATCAAACATGTTGGAATCATACCTCAAGGCTCTTGCAAGCATTGGTTGTATGATTTCATGCATTCTGGGGGCTCCTTAGAAGACCCCCAGTATTGCCATTACAGCCTTCTGAGATTTTCCAGGCAGCCCCACCTGCTGCCACCTCACAGACAGGTTTCTGCCCTCCTGTTGCTCAGGCTGCTTGAGCCCAGGAAGGCAGAACAAAGCATTTCCTTTGGGAGAGGGGTGTTACACCCTCTACCTATGGAAATAGGAGTTACAGGCATGGGAGCGGTGGCCTCCCAGAGCCTCTGGAAATGCTTTGGAGGGCACAGATGGTGCCCTCCTTGCATAATCCAGACTACCCCAGTTCAGGGACCCCCAGTCCCTGCTCTGGAGCAAAGCTGGACAAAGGAAAGTGGAGTGTCCCCTCCCCTGTCCTTCACCACCCCAGGGGTGGTGCTCAGAGCTCCTCCAGAGTGTCCCTGGGTTTTTCCATCTTGGATTCCAAGTTGGCAGGGCACTCTGGGAGCATCTGAGTGGCCAGTGCCAGCAAGTGACGTCAGAGCCCTCACTTTGATAGGTGCTTCGCTGTGTAGCTGACCAATCCCCCTTTCAGGGCAATTTAGGGTCTCTCCTCTGGGTGTTTCCTCAGATTCGAATTGCAAGCCTCCAGCTGGAATCCTCTGCGTCCTTTACTTCCCCTTCTACCGACGAAACTGCATCCGGACCCTCCAGGAACTGTACAAACTGCAACAAAGAAGCAAAGATGACTTCTGCAACATTGTATTTTCAGCTCCTACCAGCAACTGCAACTGTTTCCAGA
This sequence comes from Pleurodeles waltl, assembly GCF_031143425.1. NCBI lineage: Eukaryota > Metazoa > Chordata > Amphibia > Caudata > Salamandridae > Pleurodeles > Pleurodeles waltl. The sequence goes on along the minus strand of NC_090441.1, from coordinate 176,386,379 downwards.
TCGTGCATCCTCTGAGGACTGCCTGTCTTCAGGCTGCACCAGAAGAATGAAGGAATCTCCCTTGAAGTGAAGAAGTCACTTCCCTGCTTCAGCAGGCACCCCTTTGCAGCGAGGACCGGTGGCTTGGGTCCCTTCTCCTGAAGAAGTGTGTGGATCCAGCAACACGGGTGGCGGACTGAAGTGGTCCAGACGGTCCAGACGTCCAGCTGTCCAACTTTGGTGGAGGTAAGGCCTCGCCTTCCCATGCAAGACAGTACCCATGTGCACTGCATATTTTGCAGTTGCCAAGGCTTGTTGGCATCCTTCCACGAAGTTCTTTGTGCACCCCCAGCACTCTATTCTGTGATGCACAGTTTTCTGAGTGGTTCTCCGGTGGTGTGGGATACCTTTCTGAAGTGCTGCATGGGCCTCCTTTTGCACCTTCTTTGTCCCCATGCTGTGGGACTCCTGTGCATGCTGCCTGGTATTCTGAGGGCTCTCCGAGTTGCTTAGAGACCCCTCTGTCTCCCCCTCCTGGGTAGAGGCCACCAGGTCCCTCATGGTCCCGGGCAGCACCATTTTCCGCTAACCGCGTGCTTTGCGTGTGCCAAGGCTTGTTGGCAGAATCCAGCGACACAAACCAGACTGCAATCATCCATCCGGCGTGGGACATCATCTGCACCAACCAGGAACGTGCATCCATCTCCTTGGGTGCAGTACTGACTGTTCTTCTTCACCTGTGGTTCTTCTTTTGCACCTTCATCCGGGTTAGCATGGGCTCCTGTTCTCCCTGGACTCTTCAGTGCTTCTTGGACTTGGTCCCCTTCTTCCACAGGTCTTAAGGTCTAGGAATCCATTGTTGGTGTCTTGCAGTCTCTTCTGCTTTCCTGGACTCTCAGGTGGGTTCTATTACTTACCTTTGCTGTTTTCTAACACTCCCAGGGCCCCTCTACACACTACACTTGCCTAGGTGGGAAACCGACTTTCGCATTTGACTTTCGTAGTATATGGTTTTTGTCCCCCCCCCCAGGCCCATATCTAACTATTGTTATCTTCACTATTTGCACTGTTTTCTAACTGTTTTTACAGCTATTTCTGTATTATAGGGTATATACTGTGTATATTACTTACCTCCTCAGGCAGTATAGTCTCTAAGGTATTTTTGGCATCTGTGTCACCAAAATAAAGTACCTTTATTTTTGTAAAACTGAGTATTTTCCTTCATGTGTGTGAGTACTGTGTGACTACAGTGGTATTGCATGAGCTTTGCATGTCTCCTAGTTAGGCCTTGGCTGCTCATCCACACTACCCCTAGAGAGTCTGGCTTCTAGACACCAACTACATTTAGCTAATAAGGGATAACTGGACCTGGTATAAGGTGTAAGTACCTTAGGTACTCACTACAAACCAGGCCAGCCTCCTACATACTGTTATTACTCTGTTTTCTAAGGTGTTCCTCAATTTTAAGTTCTTGATCCATTAGTGTTCATCCTGTATACTTTTCATTGTCTTCTATTACTACTACCTTAGGGTTTTTTTCACATTTCTATGCTGACAACTCTCAGAGCTATTATTTATTTTCTGCTTTTACTGATTGTCTTCATAATCAGATCATCACTTTTCTTTAATTGAAAACTGGATGTTGTTGCATTTCCTAAAACTGAACCCCAAGAAAATGACATTTTCCCTCATCAGCTATGCCTATCTCTCCTATTATCACCTTTCTACTAGTATTACATTTTAGTTCCTCAGCTACAAATCTTCAAATCATCTTTGATTCAACATAGGCATTTTCCAAACAATTTTCTCCATCTGTCAAGAACTGTTGCTAGTAGCTTCATACTTTCTGTCAAATTAAATCCTTCTTATCATTCTCTTTGCTCAAACTGATGCCTGCCTCCATATATTCACATTATCTACTGTTGCTTGCTATATGTTGATGTTACAAAATATCTACTCACTCTGCTTTATTCTATCCAAAGCCCCTGCAGCAGTTGACTCTTTTCTTTTGAGTATCATACTCATATTTCTGCATATAGGACTAATCTATGTTGGCTACTGCTTACAATCTCATCTCAAATGTTGTTATCTTTGACTGTTGTTTAAGTGAAGTGCCTACACTTAATTTGGTCCAGTTTGCCTATGTGCTTTCATTTATTCATATACGTGTTCCCTTCGTTTTGGCTCAGAATTTCTTCTTTCTGCTTCCCAACCTCTTTGTGCCTCTTCACACTTTTGTTTTTTCACACTGCAATTGCTCCTCATTGTTAGAAATGGGGTCTTTGGTTGGCAGTCAGGTTACCCCCTGTCCAAGTAAGGACACTTACTCTAGTCAGCATAAAGGAGAAACACACCTGGTTAACCCCCACTCACCCTCTTGGTAGCTTGGCACAAGCTGAAAGGCTTAACCCAGAAGCAATGTGTAAAGTATTAGTACCAACACGCACAGTAATATAGTGAAAAACTACAAAATGGACACCACACTAGTTTAGAACAATAGACAATATTTACCTAAATCAAACAAGACCAAAACGACAAAAATCCAACATACACAAGTCAAGATATGAATTTTCAAAAGAATAAGAGTTTTACTCCATAGAAAACAATGAAAACGTTGTTACACAAAGTACCTGGTTTGCGTAAAAAATAAAGCTGCATGTGCGAGTGTGCGTCAGAAAAGTCAGCAATGCGTTGATTCCTTACTTGCAAGTGAGGATTCCTGTTTTTCTTCTCTGGTTGGGTAAGTGATGCATAATTTTTCTCTCCCGCAAGAGAGCAATGTGCCTTTTTTTCAGACAGGCACCCCGGATCCACGCAAGCTTGCATTGATTTTTCATGCCCAGCGATGTTACGGGCAAAATCCGGTTGCACGGTGTTGGAAAACCGCATTGCATGGGGCTTGCGTCATTATCAGCAGCTGCAAGTGGGTGTTGCACTGTTTCTCCAGCTGCGATGCGTCGGTCTTCCAGCAGTGATGCACAGGTGGAACGTTTATTTCAGCCGTGAAGCGGGTGGCACATCAATTAGAGCCATGTTGCAGATGGTGCATCAAGAATTACCCCGCATGGCGGTCTGTGCGTGGATTTCTGTCCCTTTCCACCAGCTTCACCTTTCAAGGACCCAGGGACTGGATGGGGCACCACTTGGCATGGGTCTCAGCAGAGAGTTCACGTGCTGGCAGAGGAAGTATTTGATGACCCTGAGACTTCAAAAGAGGAGGCAAGCTCAGTCCATGCCCTTGGAGATTCTTCACAATCAGGAATATACACACATTCCAGTCTTTGTCCTCTTTCAGGCAGAAGCAGCAGCTGCAGGCCAACCCAGCACAGCACAGTCACAGGCAAAGGGGACGTACTCTTCCTCCAGCCCTTCCCCTTGGCAGAGGTTCCTCTTGATTCCAGAAACAATCTGAAAATGTGGGGTTTTGGGTCCACTACTTATACCCATTTCTGCCTTTGAAATAGGCAAACTTCAAAGGAAAGTCTCTGTTGTTCACAAGATCCTGCCTTGCCCAGGCCAGCCTCCAGACTCACACCAGGGGGTGGGAGACTGTATTGTGTGCGGGCAGACACAACCCATTCAGGTGTCTGGAGGGATTCACAAACAGTCCAACTGTCAGTCTGACCCATACAGGGAATACACAAGCAGGCAGAGTCACAGAAAGGCTTAAGCAAGAAAATGCCTACTTTCTAAAAGTGGCATTTTCAAACTGACAATCTAAAAAACAACTTTACCAAAAGATGTATTTTTAAATTGTGAGTTCAGGGACACCAAACTCCACATTTCTATCTGCACCCAAAGGGAAACTACACTTAAATATGATTTAAAGGCAGCCCCCATGTTAACCTATGGGAGAGATAGGCCTTGCAACAGTGAAAACCGAATTTGGCAGTATTTCACTGTCAGGACATGTAAAACACATTACTACATGTCCTACCTTTAACATACACTGCACCCTGCCCTGGGGCTACCTAGGGCCTACCTTAGGGGTGCTGTACATGTACAAAAAGGGAAGGTTTGGGCCTGGCAAGTGGGTACACTTGCTAGGTTGAATTGGTAGTTTAAAGCTGCACTCACAGACACTGCAGTGGCAGGTCTGAGCCATGTTTACAAGGCTACTCATGTGGGTGGCACAACCAGTGCTACGGGCCCACTAGTAGGATTTGATTTACAGGCCCTGGTCACCTCTGGTGCACTTTACTAGGGACTCATTAGCAAATCAAATATGCCAATCATGGAAAAGCCATTTACACATATAATTTACACAGCAGCACTTGCACTTTAGCATTGGTCAGCAGTGGTAAAGTGCCCAAACTACCAAAAACAGAAAAACAGAGTTCAGCACACAGTCAAAACATGGAAAACAGAGGCAAAAAGACAGGGGAGACCACTCCAAGGATGCCAGGTTTAACATTCATCTTTGGAATAATTTCCTGAGTTATATCCAGTTTGCATCTGTGCTTTCTGTTTTCAGAAAATGAGTGAAGGAACTATACGAGAATAAGTGCACATGTAAATATCTCATTTTTTCATACTATTTGCTGTTTCATAACTTGTAAATTCCTTTGGCTAAAGGTGCACTAATAAATCATTAAACAAGTAAACAGTGGTGTTGGAGGGACGGCATCGAAGCTGGTTACTGTTGAAAGGGCCCACAGAGTGCAGGCAGGGCACCCTACGGGGCTCCTCCAAAGGCTATAGTGGCACAGCTCTGGAACTTTCGTGATCAACACCATGTCTTGCAAGTAGCCAGGGCCCACCTTTATCCAGACTATATGATGAAGGTTCAATAGCAGAGAGACTGTTACATTCAGGTTAAGTGACAACTGAGGGACCTGAACCTCAAACAAGCCCATGGTGCGTGTTACGGATCTGGAGGGCCCCCATTTCTTTGGGACAGAGGCATGGCACTGGCCGGAGGCAAAGGGACACCCATTACCAGACCGCCCTTTTGACAAAGGCAAAGAAGGGAAGCTGGATGACTCAGAGATCGTGACAGGGCAGTGGCATAGCCTTGGGTCTACCCCCACAAAAACACAAGCATAGACGAAAAGGTTGCAAAATTCCAGGGTAGCCAGGCCTAGTCTGTGGTCAATTGGTCTGCGCTGGATGTTGATAAAGACATAACGGATGTGGAGACCTCCTCCACGGGGGATGAGCCAAAAGAGGGGGGGCACCAGTGGTTACGACTTCCGACCTGATTGTATGACCATACAAGGGTCTCTGCAGGCCATGGCGCACTTCCATTCTTCCATGTTCTGAACCTCATGAACAGGCTGGGACAGCGAGTACACGGGAGGGGAGGCAACAGACAATGTACTTATGCCAGACAGTGGGTATGGCAGGGCAGCAACACTCCAGGTGGGTAAGTTTAAAATGGATACAAGTAAAACAGATGGGTTAAAGGAACCGTTCCCCCCTTGGCGCAGGGGCTAGTGGCCTGCAGATCCTCTGCTAGAACATCAGTGGTCTTGGTAGCAGCATAAAGAGTTGAGTGTTACAAAGTAAATATCCCGGCATGCCCCAGATATAATTTTGCTGAAGTAGACCCACCTGGTGGGCAATGGGAGTGGATTCTTTAACAAAGGGCCGTATAGGCTTTTGGTACATGCAGGATTCTCACAGGGCTCAAGGGGGGTTGAGTTTTCCAGAAATGTCCCATTCCACATTGTAAGGATGTGGGCATCCTGGGATGGCTATCTGGCAGCCTCCAGTACTTGGAATGGGTTCTCCCTAACTATATTTTCATGGTACTTCCCACTAGGCCTGCAGACCAATGGGCTGGCTCAAATGGGAGACTGGTTAGTGGGCACGCCAGACGCCTTCACAGTTATAGGGAGTGACCTCAATTTGATGGCGACAGGGGACAGGAACAGGATAACCCACTCCTGACAGACATCTAGGGTTGATACATGCCTCGCTGCGTTCTTGGCGTCCATGGGTTTAGCTGATTTTTGGCAGGTACAGCAACCCCGACCAGAGGCAAATTTATTATGTGGTTAATGTTATGAGGCCGCTTTCCAGGCTGGACTATCTTCTGGTCCCGCGGCGTCAGACTGGATGGTGGAAGGATAAGCAATACTTACTGAGAGGTATGGGGGTGGCGTCTAGATCCCTGAGAACTAATGGACTGGGGCACCAGGACAAATTTGACAGCCGCTACTACTAGATATTATGAGGAAAACAAGGGCTCGGTATTTCAGTGTTGTGTTATGGGAGGTCTACAAGTCTGTGGTCCAGGGACAATTGATTTCACACATGGCTGGGAAAAAGAGTGACAGAGGACAGGAGGGGAGTGCCTGGACCTAGAGATGAAAGTGGTGCAAGGGAAGGCTGAGTTTATGGTCTCACCAACACCAGGTTTGACGATCAGAATTGATAGGGCCCAGGATACAGAGTGTTGGTACACCAGGAAGCTATGGCCCATTTTCGAGCCAAATAAGGACAAGTGTATCAATTTGGTCATAAGGCAGGGAAACTCGAGGCTTGGTAAGTCAAACAGGAAGAAGCGCAGATAGGGATACAGGGCCTTAGGGGAAGAAATGGAGCACTGGTGGAGATGCCCGTGGCCATCGCTAGGGAGATGGTGGCCCACATGCCGGAGGTACATAACTCGCACATGTCCAAGATGGGGGAGAGGTTGCTCAATTTCGTATGATATCTCTCGACTCCCGCCACTGGGGTTGAGTATCGAGAGTACTCAGAGGCTGAGATCTTTGATTCGGAGACTGCAGAGGCCCTGACCCACTATTTGAAGAGGGGAACTGGCTTCGAGCTTGAATGACCTTCAACCTGAATTCTTTAAATGCCTTAAAACTTAGGTGGTGTCCCATTTGGGGGAGCTGTTTAGGTGCACAGAAGGGGAGGCGGTGCTATCAGAGGACCTGTGATCCTTAATCTGGAGGTAAAGATACTGGCACGGGTCCTAGCGAGTTGTATGCTTGGGTGGTGGACACTGTTTCAATGCAGATCAGTCAGACTTTATGCGCATAGGGCGATGCGGCACAATCTTAGAAGCTTGTTTGGCTGCCTGGCACATAATGGGAGAATCGGGGAACCAGTGATAATTCTATCGTTAGATGCACAGAAGGCATTTGACTCTCTGGAGTGTCCCTGCCTGTGAGCAATGTTGGAAAAAATGGGCTTCGGCTGCACTTTCCTGGGATGAGTCAAACAACTCTATTGGAACCCTGTTGTCTGGGTATGGGTGAATGGTATATTGCCAGAGGACATATCGACAGGAGGTCACTGGCAGGGTTGCCTGTTGTCGCTGCTGCAGTTCACAGTGGCACTTGATTCGCTTGCGAACTGGGGGCTGCATTTACGAGGTTTTGGCACAGGGCAGCACCGCAATAATTCTTGTGACACTGCCCTGCATCAAAAGGAAAGGGCAAGAATGCAGCGTATCTATGAGATACAGCGCATTCCTATCCTTTTCTCCTGAGCTGGGGCACAATGGGCTGCAATGCGCCAATGCAGGCACCCTTGCATCATGGTGCAAGGGTGTCTGTGTTGTAGGGATGATTGTTTTGATACGTTCCTGCACAAAAACAATGATGAGAAGAATGTTCCACCTTCTATAAAAAAGGAGAAATAAAGGTATTCATCTTTGTTGCACCTCTCTTACGCCTCCCCTAAGGAGACGTAGGCTTTTGACTCATTGCCAGGTTAATGAAATCTCATAGATGTGGGAATGTGTCAAATGCCATAGGTGTTACATGGGAACACTCCCCATTATGCCCATGGCACACCTTCCTATAGAAGGATGAGGTAACGCAGCGACTTGGGCTGCATTTTCGTCAGTACATATCTACAAGGCCATGAAAAGCCACGCTGAGTGTCTTTACGAGGCCTTGTAGATATGGCCCTGCAGTGTGCACCGCTGGACTGTCATTGAAATTGATGTTCCGGTGGCGCACAGGGACTTTTAAATAAGCCCCTTGATTCACAGGGAACCCATGTCCGGGCCCTTCGGTGGGACCTGGAGTGGGGGGGAGAGTATCCTTATATGCAGAGGATATACTGCTATATCTAACGGAGCTTAGCCAGTCTTTGTGGCGAATTCTAGAACTCATGCATGTGTTTGGGGAGTTCACTGGGCTATGCATCAATTGGAGTGAGCCTGTGGTGTACTCCCCTCCGCCCCCAGGGCAATTCCCAGTTCTTTGGGAGCCCGATGGTTTCATGTATCTGAGCATCTATATCACGATCAACCGGGAGCCTTTTCTTCCTTACAAATGGGGAAGGATCGTGGAGGCAAGTAAGCGAGATGTGGGTAATTGGCGTAACCTCCCGCTGTCACTGCTGGGCAGTCCAGCGTTGTTTAAAATGGCACACTTGCCCTTATGCGGTGCCAGATGAGTTTTGTCGGCAAGTAGATGAGGTCCCTAGAACATTGCTTTGTGACGGGTTGGTATCCGAATAGCTTTGACGATGCTGACGAGGAAGAGGGCAGGGAACAGGGGCATGGCCTTGCCTAATCTCAAGTTGTATTAATGGGCGGCCTAAATGATTGACTTTTCTCAGACCAAAGGGAGCCCTCCCTTATGGGGGATAGAAGGGCACTGTACCTTGTGGGATATGCGCGGCATCTGTATGGGGGTGGGGGATTAGAGGGCTTCCGCCACCGACGCCTATAACATTTGGAGGAGGGCTGAGAAGCTAATGGGTTGGAAGCCAAAGTCAGACTGGAGACACTATTGTGGGAAGTGGAGGCACTAAAGGAGCTCAGGAACATTGAGGGATACAGAAGATGGGACATGCTGGGCATCTGTGCGGTGATGGGGTGTCTGGAAGGAGGGGAGGATGGACCCATTTTCGGAGTTGCAGGCTGAATATGAGATGTTGGCCAGCCAGTGTGTTATAAGTATATGACAAACAGAATGATATGTTATAAAAGACTAGAACTGTCATATCCAAACTATTGTAAATATTATATTACGTTCATAATTATTATTTATGTAATGAGACAAACTTTAAGTATATTAAACCAAGCTGTAAATAATTAACCAATGGTACACTCCTGGTCCACCTTAGAATGTGAGGACAAATGGACTGGCTGGGAGCTTACCTTGGAATGTTGAGAGAGCTGTGAGAGTCGTTGCAGGAGCGTTGGCATTGAGGAGTTCATGAATAAACCTCTTAAATCTTAGTTGTTGTTGCTGGCTTATTTACAACACAGTGCCTCAGGTACCTGCAGATGCAGAAAATTCCTGTGACATATGGTCCCATGCTGGAAGATCTGCCAGAGGAATCCGTTCTTGATTATAAAGTGCTTGTCTCCTCCCTGCATGTGCATGCTATATCGTTGGTGTACCCCACAATCCTAGCCCATTGTCTCCCTGATCTGGTCTTCTTTAGGGATAGATGGGAGAGGAACCTGGTTAGGCTGGAGGATGAGGCGTGGGGAGAGGACTGCAGCTACCAATGGGAGGTGGCTATCCGGGCAGGCTTTCGTCAGGCGCAGATAAAACTGCTGCACAGAGTGTCCGTCACGAGGGACAGGATACACAAAATGGGGCAAAGAGACTCTGAGCTCGGTTTAAGGGGGTGTGGTCAGAGAGGCACCCTGCTTCACACCATATGGGGGTGCCCACAGGTGCGGAAGTTTATGGAGAGAGAGTTGAGTCACATTTATTGGAGGTAGTGAAGGTATGGATGCACCCCATGCCCCAACTGGTTAAACTGGGCATTTCAGAGCGCATACACTGAAGAAATATATGCTGCAATATGGCCCGGGCAGTTGCACGACAGGACATAACCAAGCAGTGGGGGAGCCCTGTCCTGCCCACTATGTGGGAGTGGGAATCAAACCCTTTTGTATTTTTCTGTTTACTTCTTCAGGAAGTCTGATGACAGTCTGATGCAGAAATCACATATTCCATTTTAACTTGCTCTCGATTCTCTTGCTTGAAGCCAGTCCTATCACTATTTGCCAGTACCTTGAACAAAAGCTGTTTCAGAGGGACAGCCAGAATATGAAATTTGAAGGCGAACCACTCCAAACTGGCTAAGAAGCCTGACAGTGGATCCACATGCACTGTCTAGAAAGTGTGTATAAAAGTGGCATCAAAGCCACCCCACTTTGTTCCAGCTCCAACTTTTTCAAGACCAAGAAAGGGAGTGCTACACTGAGTACTAGAAGGGCTACTGTGTGACCTGGGCTGGTGGCTGCATGACTGCAAATCCCCCGGAGGTAAAATCTTGAACTCTGCTACTTTTGCTGGAGCAGCTGATGGTTGCCTAGTGCCTTGGAGCTTGCATACTGCTGAATGAGGAATGGAGAGTGCCTGGCATTGTAGTAGGAGAGACTGTCCAGGAGGCAAAGCCCAGCGCTTTCCCAAAATGATGAACCCCCAGAGAAAGCTGACACCCCTAGAGAACAAAGCAAGGAGCAATCTGTGCGCTGCAGGAGTCCACCGCTCTGTGTGGTTCCCATGTGAACAGTAACAAAGCTTTGCAAGTACAAACTCAACATTCTCAGATGGCAGCCCATCATGTAACTTAAACTGGTGCTGCCCTGCCAGTGTCGGAGAAGAGGTCCCTCTTCATCACTAATGTGAGAGCTTAATCAGCCTGGAAGACAGCAACTGCTGATGACGCAGAAAAAGAGGGTCTAACATATATTCATATATCATGTAACCAAAATCATATAATGTAGTGTGATTTTAGTAAAGAAAATAATGCACGAGGGAAATTGTGCCCTCGGAGTAGTTCGCCAATATTATAAACGTGTTTTATTAATCATGAATAATTGAAACTTTTAGTAATCCGTCATAATTGCAAATGTGTGCCCTGATTTCTTGTTGAAACTGTTTTATGCTTAGCTTAAATTTAGTAAAGGCTTTGGCCTAGTTGCCTGGTCTCAAATTCTAACTGCGTGGCTTTTCCTTGAACTAATGAAACATATATTCTTGCTTAAAGTTGTATTTTTCCAGCAGAGATGACTAATACACTTATCTCCAAGGTCTCGTACTAGGCCAGTTTCATCCCCTTTGAAGCAAGGTCAGTCTCTGCAGGTGCAGACAATGAGGGTACAGATACCAAATTAATTGGCAAGCCATGTTGCAACTTGTGTTCCAAGGCTCCAAGGACAATGTATGCATAAATGAGTACTAATAGAAAGACATTTTTCATTGGTCAATTTGAAGCCACCCTATGAACCCTCCAATGGAAGACCCTGCAGAATTTGGAATGTTTCTTACTTAAACCCACTGGACAAAGAGAAGTCAGCCATTTTCCTTGATGCCATCTTTGAAGCCAAATGCCAGACGCCATCTTAGACGACATCTTGATGCCCTTTTCTCTATTACTGAGAAAGAGACTTTGAGAATTCTCACCCTAGAGACTTTAACTTTAAATTGCCCCGTCTTGCCCATGCTGTAATTTTGCCCCATTCTCCTTGCTGCTGCAAGGAAACTTGCCCTTATCTTTGCCCCCTTTGAAATTCTGCCCCATGCTGATCGAACCGGTACCTGAAGGACGAAGACTTTCTTGAATGCTGATTGTAATTGGTAATTATGAAAGGATAATTGTATTATGCATTGTGTTTTTCCTTTTAGGTACCAACTGCTATTTTTAGGGCCCAAGCTAGACGTTTTCCAAATTTGTGTTGACTAAATTCGTTTTGCATGAAGCCCCACATGCCAATGCTAATTAGAGGTTAGTCGAGGTATGCACTTGATGCACCATGTTGAATTGAAATCTTGTCATGCTGACCGATGTATGAAATTAGTCAAATTCAGTTGCTTATATTAGTGATTTGTATTGCCGTAACTGAATGTATTATTATTCAGATTTTGCGTAGATTGCGTTTCTTCCGCCGCTATGGACAGCTAGTAATGTTCGTATACATATATCATTTGATTTTGAGACTTATATACATTGTGCTAGCTTTGTTAATATAGGGAAATAAATTCACTAACTTTTAATAAACTGGTGTGGTTATTCATGACTGAAAGGTCATGGTGCGTCGAAATACCAATTGTTATTGATTCCTAATGTGTTATTTCGATCTATTAATTGAGTATTGGTTATCGGATGCAATAGTTATTGATTATTCACTTAAGTGACCCGACTATTCAAGGATGAGGAGAGCCCAACTCGGCTAAAAGGTTCACCGACCTCCAACGTGTCCAGGTACAGGTAATTTATAAGGGCTGGACGCGTTATCAGTAGATGGTAGCAGAGATTGATGGTTTCGCTCTTTGGGACCCCATCCGAGCAATAGACGGAGTTGGGTTAGAATTTTCTTTGATAAAACAAGTTGGAGAGATGATGATGCCCTAAGTCTCCAATGACTTTCCCGGGATCTCGGAGCTTGTGAATGGAGGACATGGAGGTGTAAGAATGTTTTTGGCGTTTCTAGTGACGGTATGAGTGAAGTTAGGGTTTTTGCGCTTGCACAGCTTATTGCCGCAGATGAATTGAGAAGTTTGCGAGGATTTAAGGGGGGTTACAGACTCCAGTTGAAGCTTTAGAGGAGTGTGACTCCAAAGTGTGAGAGTAGGGAAGTTGTTGAACTTCACATGTGTGTAGCGCTTTGTGCAGGAAAAATTGCCCACGTGGTTGTTGATGTTGCGACGGGCCCTGCGAGGTCAAGAGACTCCGGAGTATGTTGAAAAGTGTATGAGACACTTGATTGATGTTGTAATCTGTTCGGTTTAGTAGGTTGATCGGGCGTGGTCAACAAGTCGGTGTGAATATTGAGGCATGAAAGAACATTTTCGACTTTGAGATTTGACTAATTCTAAAGAATTCTAGAATAGTTCATTGATCAGTTGAGAGTAAAGTCTGCGGGTCAAATTTTACTTGCAAAAGTGGGAGACCGAGAAAGATGGAATAACTGCCGAGGCTAGTGAAAAATCCCTAAGGTTTCTGAAGCGATTGTATTACCCTTCCTGTAGTAAACCGACAGATTTGTTTTCTTCTTTTTGGTTAGTGCTCGCGATATATTGCAGAAATTAGTTTTGAGTGAAGCTGAATGAAGGAGGACAAGGCGCAGGACTTTGTCAGCCGCAGTGTGTGAGTGTGATGTCACTAGGAGCCGCGCTGGGATAGGTTGGTTGGTGAGAAGGGTCGCGCACGGATTGGACGCAGTCCGTGAAGCGCAATTGGTGGGGAAAGGCAAGCGAAGAGTATTCCGGGAATTAAAGTAACTTATTGATTACTTAATTTTGAAAAATAAAAGACGGAAATATTAAATTTTTCAAAGCATTTAAGAGTGCCATGAGGGGAGATGTTTACATTAAAGCAAATGTAGGAGAAGAAACACCGCCTGAGGGTTCACCAGCTTACATCGTGATTGAAGAAAAGGGTGTTGCACCATGTCTTTGGTTAAAGCAATGGTGCAAATTAACAGAGAAGCATGGAAGTGTAGCGTTCCCTATCCCTGGGTCGTTTAACCTAAGGGTTTTGGAGAATTTAAGATTCGCGCTATACGACATGAAAGTACCTCCAAGGCCAGCACAGTTTGAGGCACTAGCAATTTGGGAGCTAATAGCTAGAAACCAACAACAAAAGAAATTTGAGACAAGAATAAGAAAAGTAGAAAAGACACTAGCGGATGCTAGATGGGATAGCACACACAAGCTTTGGTGATCAGACGTACTACAGGGAATTAAATTGTTTCCAGCAATCACTGATGAAGCAGAGACGGAAGGAAGGAAAGCTACCTATAAAACAAACAGGAGTCAGTCCAGAGATAGAGAGAACAACAGAAACTCAAAAAGGTCAGACGAGTCAGACGATGAGGAGTTTATTATACAATTGCTGAATGATCGCCCGCCACCATATGTGGAAAGCGAAAAAGGATCAAGCATTAGTACTGCCCCTCCAGAACCAACACAGGGTAATGTAACACCGAATTTGAGAATATCACAAAGGCAGAACGGTCCCGATATGCCTTTTTCACCACAAATACCACAAGTCCAGAGAATATATCCTGACGTGCCTAGATTGAACCCTATCGATACTTATCAGCCGCAGGTTCAAAGACACTGCTGTGATGACCATAACTTGGGAACAACTTCTGGCTTAGGGGCTCAGGGAGGACAGAGTTACCAAAGACCGACATTGATTCAAGCCGAATCAACACAATTTTTGATGCCTCAAAAGCAGGTACAAGAAGTGCTGAGGCACACTCGAGTAACAGAGGGCCAGTTAGGTATGCCAGCATTGATGAACCATAATGTGGGGATTAACATGCTACAGAATTCAGGGAACAGACAGAATCCAGATGCAATATCTCTGCCTATCACTGTGGGTCCGCCAGTACCACTGTATATACTGGCAAACGCATGCGACCAAGGGGTAATGACACAAAGTGAGACAGGGAGAAGATGCATAGGAAACACTCCAGAAACAACTCCGATAGCAACACTGACAAATGGATCTGGGTCCTTGTCGGGATTTAGTCCAATTCCAATTTGTGCTCCGTCGACAGTGGTAAGGTCAAGCCCACCATTATTAATACCGTTAACCTCAAAGACTGAAACATTACAGCAACCTTCAGTAGCAGTTGATGTAAGTGCTACACTGATGGGACTGAACGCGCAACAGCTAACACAATGGTTCAACAGTCTGAACTCCCCACAGAGTACATCCAGTGGGAAGGGAGAGGAATACCTGAATAAAATAAGATTGGGCATGGAGGCAGATGAACTAGTGGAGGGAACAATGGGTCTGAACAGGTTAGAATCATACACAGAAGAAGAGCTGAGGTACATGTGCCCTAGGATTACAAGAGAAGTGAGCAGCATACATAAGAAGTTGCAAGAAATTGCAGACAGAAACGAGATTGACATAGGTAAGACTAAACATTTGAGCAGAAGTTACAGGCTAGACTTTGAGACCAAAGATTTTGAACACATGAGGTTGGCAGGGATGAAAACGCACCTTAAGGAGATACTGCAGAGCGCGCAGGTCTGGAGATGCCTAGATAAGTGGGAAAGCAGGTGGGTTAAGAAAAAGGACAAAAAGAAGGAAAGTACCCCAGATCGGAACAAGAAGGCACAACCAAATGACGATCTGATAACCATGTTGCCGATGAGAGAGACGGCAGGGTGAAAACTTGTAAATTTTCCCTTCTCACAGGTGCGATATTCAATCCTTCACGGATGATTTCCCTAAATTAAGAGAGAAACCGATCGAATGGTATCAACAAACAGATAGATTTGTGAAAACTCGCAAAATGTCTCTGGGAAGACCTGAATACCTTGTTTGAAATTGTGGTTCTGGCAGATTTATGGGAAGACTGTAAAAGGGCTGTAGGTTGGCCGACGAGTGAACCAGAAAGAGATAGGGACACAGGTGCACCATCGCCTACGGTAATGAGTTTATACCATAAGGTGATCGATCACTTGAAAACCACGGTTGCGTCGAAAAACGTGGATTGGCAGAGGATTGACAGAACAGCACAAGAGGCTAAAGAGTCGATACATGCGTACTATGAGAGATTGTTGAAAGCGTTTAAAAATTACAGTGGCACGGAAACGATTGAGGCAATGGACATGCTCCATTTCGTGTTGATTTGTGGAAGGGCTGAGACCCGAGGTCAGTCAGATGATTAAAATGCATTTGATTTGTTGGCAGTCAAAATCAATCGATGAAGTGTTGAACTATGCAAAATACTGCAGTGATGAGATTGAGACAAAACAGAAAAGGTTGAAGGAAAAGGTGATGGTGATGCAGCTTAGAGCAGCTCAGACAGGTTTGCAAGGTTTTCAACAACAGATGCCGCAGCAGCAACAGGAGGGAAATGCTATGTTTCAGCTGCAGATGAGAGGCAGAGGCAGAGGTCGAGGAGGTTTTGTGAATAATGGTCCTGACATAAATACCGTTATGATTCCAAATGGTATACAGGCAATGAAGAAGGTGATGCCATGTCACATGTGCGGAATCGCCGGGCATTGGAAACGGGAGTGCCCAATGATGGTGCAGGAAGGTGTAGGTCAGCAAAACAATGATGTCAATGCATTTCAGAATATGAGAGGGCCAAAATTGAGGGGTCCAAACCCAAATTTTCAGAATACTATGAATCAGATGCAGGGTTTACAACCCATACAACCGCAGCAGGTGCAAATGCCCCGTGCACAAATGGCACAGTTGCAGCCAATGCAACAGCAGTTTCCCATGGTACCTAATCAGCAAATGCAAATACCCTTAGCACCAATGAATCAGCAACAAGTAATGCTTCCCCAACAGGTCATGGGTCAAGGAATGAATCAAAATGATACAGTACACCAATCCCATTACACAGTGAGAATGGAATAAACGATGTATGGGAGAGTGAAAGTTCAGATGAGGAGGGAAATTGTATGCTTGCAGCATCTTTGGAAGTTGATCAAAAGGGTCCGTATGTGGAAGGAAGAGTTATGGGTCATCGCGTTTCATTCTTGGTTGACACGGGAGGTACACGCTCCACTGTTAGGAGCACTGAGGTACCAATTTTGCCACTTTCAGGGAAGACAGTTCAAGTAGTGGGAGTAGCAAATAGGTACCTGACAAACCCAATCACTGATCCAGTGCAAGTCAGAATTGGTAACTATCAAGGGTCACATAACTTTGTGGTGTGTTACTCAAGCCCGATATCACTATTAGGGAGAGACCTATTGTGCAAATTGGGGTGTTCAAATGATGGGATTAAAATTCAGACAAACAGTGATGGGGAAGAAGAGGACAGTGTAGAGGGGGATGAAGCGGAAACTGTCGATGAGGATTATCCCCTGATTACTCTTTACCCAAGGCTTACTGAAGCAGATATTCCTGCTGAGTTACAGGAAACAGTCGGAAAGGAAGTGTGGGATATGACAGGGAAAGAAGTAGGATTGGTCAGAGGAGTAGAACCAGTAAAAGTGACTGTAAAACCAAATGTAACTTTTCACCAGACCCCACAATACCATATGGTGGAAGACACCCTCATGAAAGTCACCCAACTCATTGATGAGTTTGAAAAACAGGGAGTACTAAAAGAAGTGTTAAGCAGTCCATGCAATTCACCAATTATGGGACTGATAAAACCGAGTGGAAAGGTCCGGATTGTTCAGGATTTGAGGAAGATAAATGACATAATAGTCAAATGTTGTCCTGTAGTACCAAATCCAGCTGTGATAATGTTTCAAGTTCCCTGTGATGCTGAGTGGTTCTCAGTCATCGACTTGTCACGAGCATTCTTTTCTGTGCCTCTTCATGAGGACAGCCAATTTCTCTTTTGTTTCAAATTCCTATACAGGGTCTACAGTTGGTGTCGAATTCCTCAAGGGTTTTCGGAGTCACCATCAATTTTCAATCAGATTCTAAAGAAAGATTTGGAATCGTTGGAATTACCATTTGAATCAACCTTGGTGCAGTACATTGATGATTTGCTAATCGCATCCAAGACAGAAAGTGACTGTACAGCTGATACCATTGCCCTATTGAACCATTTGGGAAGGAACGGATACAAAGTGTCCCCTTCAAAATTACAATTCTGCCAGAAGAAAGTGAAATATTTGGGTCACCAGATAGAGAAAGGGTCACGAAGAATTATGAAAGAAAGAATAACAAGTGTACTTCAAATGAGTCCACCGAAGACGAGGAGAGAGGTGAGAAAGTTTTTGGGAATGGTGAGCTATTGTCGCCAATGGATTCCCAATTTCTCAACTCTAGCAAAACCATTACTGAAACTGACCCAGAAACATGCACAGGATGAAATAGAGCTGAAAGGAGATGAGATGAAAGAATGCATGTGCAGGGCTCCAGCTTTAGGTATGCCTGACTACACAAAGCCTTTCACATTGTTTTGTCATGAACGTGATGCATGTTCCTTGTCTGTCTTGACTCAAGCCCATGGTGGCGTAAACAGACCAGTAGCATATTTTTCAGCTACTTTGGATCCGGTCGCAGCAGCACTGCCAGGGTGCTTGTGTGCCGTAGCAGCAGTTGGTATCAGTTTAAATCAAAGTGAAGGAATAGTGATGGGACATCCTTTAACAGTCATGGTCCCTCACTCAGTCGAGATACTTTTGACTCGTTCCCGAACACAGCACATGACTGGTGCTAGGCTTACAAGGTACGAGACAATAATTCTGGGATCACCTAATGTGCAGCTGAAAAGGTGCACTACGTTGAATCCAGCAACCTTGTTTCCCAGTGAAAATGTCGAAATTGAGAACGCTGAAGACATCGAGCACGACTGTCTTCAGGTGACTGAATTTTGTACAAAACCAAGACCTGATATCAAAGATACCCGATTGGAAGAAAATGATCAAGTTATTTTTGTTGATGGTTCTTGTTTAAGAGATGCACTAGGAATATTGAAAGCAGGATATGCTGTATGTACAATAACAGGTGTTCTGGAAGCATCTTGGCTTCAAGGAGTTTACTCTGCACAGGTAGCGGAACTGGTGGCGCTTACTAGAGCTTGCCAACTTTCCGCATTGATGAAAGTCACCATTTACACTGACAGTCAGTACGGATTTGGAATAGTACATGACTTTGGACAATTGTGGTCACAGAGAGGCTTCATGACCTCTTCAGGATCACCGGTGAAAAATGGTGAAAGAATAAGAGAATTGTTACATGCCATCCAGTTACCAGGAGAAGTAGCAGTGGTAAAATGCAGTGCACATTCAAAATCACAGGATTACATTTCTTTGGGAAATGGATATGCAGATCAAGTCGCAAGGTTTTGCGCATTGAACTGCATATTGCTCAGAGATGAATGGAACTCGATAAATGAGCCAGAACTTGAAGCAAGGGAAGCTTTTGCTCTAAAGGTTGTAGATACAATGGATGAATTGAAGTCCTTACAGAACGATGTTAGTGAAGATGAGAAACTCTCATGGACCAAATTGCAATGTGTAAAGAAACTAGATGATTTGTGGGTTTCAAGTGAAGGGAAATTGCTTCTGCCAAACAGTCTGTTGACGCAATTGGCCAGATTCTACCATGGACAGGCTCATCTTGGAAGGGACGCCATGGTCAGATTATTTCAAACTGATTGGTTTAACCCCAAATTCCGTCAAGTTGCTGAAGCAGTTTGCCATCGTTGTGTCATTTGTCAACAAATGAACGCAGGAAAGGGGACAGTAGTAAATTTGAGTCACATTGGGAGAGCAGTAGGTCCATTCAGCAGGATGCAAATGGATTTTATTGAAATGCCTGTGCATGGAGGCCTGAAGTATGTGTTGGTGATTGTGTGTATTTTTGGTCACTGGATTGAAGCATACCCTACACGCAGAAATGACAGTCTCACAGTTGCAAAATTACTCTTGAGAGAACTAATACCACGTTTCGGATTCCCGATCTCCTTAGAATCAGATAGGGGAAGTCACTTCAATAACGAAGTAATAAAATTACTTTGTGTAGCACTGAACATTGAGCAAAAGTTGCATTGTAGCTACCGCCCTGAAGCCTCAGGTCTAGTGGAGCAAATGAATGGCACATTGAAATCGAGGATGGCGAAAATATGTGCTTCAACAAACTTGAAATGGCCTGATGCATTGCCCTTGGTGTTAATGTCAATGAGAAACACCCCTGATAGAAAGACTGGACTGTCCCCGCACGAGATTCTCATGGGCAGAGCCATGAGACTTCCAGCAGTTCCTGCAAATGCTCTGTTG
Organism: Pleurodeles waltl; assembly: GCF_031143425.1. Lineage (NCBI taxonomy): Eukaryota > Metazoa > Chordata > Amphibia > Caudata > Salamandridae > Pleurodeles > Pleurodeles waltl. Next base: position 176,366,799 of record NC_090441.1, on the reverse strand, counting down.
AATATTACAGATGATATGGTGTTGGACTACTGCAAAGGTCTAGCTGATGTGGTGCGCTCTTTTTCTCACCAGGTGGAGACAACCACCTTGCCACCGATCCAAGGTCCAGGACACGCCCTGAAAGCAGGTGACTGGGTCGTGATAAAGAAACACGTGAGAAAATCGTGTTTGGAACCCCGTTGGAAAGGACCTTTCCAAGTGATTCTGACAACTACTACCGCTGTGAAGTGTGCGGGGTTCCCAACTGGATTCACGCCAGTCACACGAAAAGGGTGACGTGCCCAACAGAAGAGGAAGTTGAGGCACTGAAATCGCCAGTGTCTGACAAGAGAGTACTAGGCACCGAGACAGAACAACGAGAACCTGGAGGCGAACAGGTAGAAATAGAGGAAGGAGAGATATTTTCTGAGGAAGAAACAACCGATCCATTTGAGGAGGACCAAGGAGAAGCCTCAGAAAGTGACGAAGGTCCTGAAGACGACAAAGAGCCTGAGACCAGTGAAGGAGACAAAAGGCCTGAAACAGGTGAAGGAGCAGGAGAGCCTGATCAGAGGAAGGCTTTCTCAGAAACAGACGATACAGGAAAGGAAATGGAAAACCTGATTGCTCTCCTAGAGAGAGGAGACAAGACAGGACAGAGTGAAAGTGTTCAAACCCTTCCAGAAGTGGTTGCAGGTCCATCAGGCGAAAATAGTGCAAAACGAAGACAAAGCATATCGCCAGTAAAGTTAAGGATCAGAGAAACATTAAGCGAAAGTGAAGGACCAAAGTTGAAAGAGAAAAGAAAAGAAGTGTCTGTTGAAACAGCAATACCAAGTGAAGAGAAAGACTCATCCAAGGAAGAAAGCACTGGCGAAAGAGAATCAAAGGGAGATGCAAAATTGAAAAGAAAAAGAATACCGAGCAGAAGGTATTCCGGTCCGGAGTGGGCATACATAGCCGCTAACGATTGGTCAGACGAATTCGTATCCCTCAGTCTCGAGAACGAAGAGGCAGAACTTCACTTTGGCACTTGAGGAGTAAAGCTCCATGAACTTTACCGAATAAGACATTGATAACCTGATTGACTTTTAAACCGGCTAAGACATTGCTAAACTTGATTGACTCTGAAACCGATTTTGAGACAAAGCTGCTAAACCGATAAAAGACGAAGCTGCTAAAGAAAACTGTGTGAACATTAAACTCGTTCAGCTTTGTATATATCTGCAAATCCGATTTGATAAAAGTGTCTTCAACTTTCTGATTCTATACAGATCATGACAGGCTGCACTACACAGGGGCATAAAATGAAGTGTTGTAAATACATGTGTATAGGTCTAATAACTGCATGCGTACTAATCATGGTAGCAATAGTTCTTGGAATGCATGGAAAGGATGAGAAAGGGACGAATGCTGCTTTTACTTCTAGACCTACTACTACTACTGAACTAACAGCTTTAAAGAGACTCGAACAAGACGAAAGACATCTGCATGATAAAAAGGAACTTTCGTCTAATGTTTTCTATTGTTTGCTGAGTGAGTATGTTGAAACCATGGATGCGAAAGATTGTTATGTATGCACACAAATACCTACCTCAGTAGTGGAAGGGGTGACATATCATAGCATGCCTCTTACGTACGGAATTACATGTAGTTTAATAACGTCCAGATTTTATGGTCAGGAGTATATTCACTACTTTTATTCAAATTATGATGTTACATTTGCATATGTCCCCATAATCGAGTACCTGAGTAAAGTAGCTAGGGATTATTATATAAAATTGATGAGGGGCTTCTTTGAGCCATTGTCACCTTTTCACACAGCTCACGTACATAGAGAGAACCTTACATGCTTGCTTTCACCGATGGAGATAAGCTTTTTAGATAACACTGACGATAGGAGGAAAGAGGTGAAGGAGGAATTAGAAAGGGAATTACATAAAAGGACATCTGTGGATAACTATGCTTTTGCCGCGATAAAGACACAAGGGAAAATAGCTTTAGATACATTACACGTAGGGAGATTCTGTATACATAGACATAAATCATATTATGACACAGTCTTTGGAACCAGTGACTGTAAACATACGTTTTTGTTTCAACCTAAATGGATGTTCATGCTGAATGGACAAGACCCAGTTATTCCAGTGGTATATTACATTTGTGGACTTAACGCCTATTATCGTCTTCCTAAAGGATGGTATGGGAGATGTTATTTGGGAATAATATTCCCAAAGGTATATCAACTGGACGACTTAAAGAAATTTCCAAAGCTGTCTGAATCACATCATGTTCGGAAGAGGGAGACAGCTTCTGGTGTGGTAGGAGATATATTTGGAGCAATGATTCCTTCAGTGGGAGTCATATTGAATTCAATCAAAATACGAAAGTTGTCTACTATTGTGGATAACATGCTGACAAAATTCTCAGGAGCTATAATCCTGATGGATGCTGAACTTGCTGCAGAAAGAGCTATGACTCTTCAAAATCGGCTTGCCTTAGACATTCTTTTAGCAAAGGATGGCGGCGTTTGCAAAATGCTTGGTACATGTCACTGTTGTACATATATACCAGACAGCAGTGGGCAAATTAGAAAGATGCTTACAAACTTAACTAAAGAAAGTACAGATTAGACGGAATTAAAAGAACCAGGAGTATGGGAGAAGGTTGAAAAAGGATTTGCTTCGGTGGGAAATTGGCTCAGCAACGTTTGGAACGGATTATTATTGAAAATAATAAAAGGGATATTAATAATATTCATTTGTTTATTAGGCATTTGGGGAACATGGAAAGCTATCAAAATGTTGAAAGCAAGGAACAAAAGGAAAAGAGAAGAGAAAATAGAAAACAAAATAGTAGAAATATACAGAGAAAAATCAAAGGGAATCAAAAGAAAGAGGGAATTGACTGAAGTGACAAATTATTAGGACAGAATTTTAATGGAATAAAACTTGTGGGAAGATTTGATGTGATGACATAATTAGTCATCAGAGGAGGGATTGATGACGCAGAAAAAGAGGGTCCAACATATATTCATATATCATGTAACCAAAATCATATAATGTAGTGTGATTTTAGTAAAGAAAATAATGCACGAGGGAAATTGTGCCCTCGGAGTAGTTCGCCAATATTATAAACGTGTTTTATTAATCATGAAGAATTGAAAATTGTAGTAATCCGTCATAATTGCAAATGTGTGCCCTGATTTCTTGTTGAAACTGTTTTATGCTTAGCTTAAATTTAGTACAGGCTTTGGCCTAGTTGCCTAGTCTCAAATTCTAACTGCGTGGCTTTTCCTTGAACTAATGAAACATATATTCTTGCTTAAAGTTGTATTTTTCCAGCAGAGATGACTAATACACTTATCTCCAAGGTCTCGTACTAGGCCAGTTTCATCCCCTTTGAAGCAAGGTCAGTCTCTGCAGGTGCGGACAATGAGGGTACAGATACCAAATTAATTGGCAAGCCATGTTGCAACTTGTGCTCCAAGGCTCCAAGGACAATGTATGCATAAATGAGTACTAGTAGAAAGACATTTTTCATTGGTCAATTTGAAGCCACCCTATGAACCCTCCAATGGAAGACCCTGCAGAATTTGAAATGTTTCTTACTTAAACCCACTGGACAAAGAGAAGTCAGCCATTTTCCTTGATGCCATATTTGAAGCCAAATGCCAGACGCCATCTTAGACGACATCTTGATGCCCTTTTCTCTATTACTGAGAAAGAGAATTTGAGAATTCTCACTCTAGAGACTTTAACTTTAAATTGCCCCGTCTTGCCCATGCAGTAATTTTGCCCCATTCTCCTTGCTGCTGCAAGGAAACTTGCCCTTATCTTTGCCCCCTTTGAAATTCTGCCCCATGCTGATCGAACCGGTACCTGAAGGACAAAGACTTTCTTGAATGCTGATTGTAATTGGTAATTATGAAAGGATAATTGTATTATGCATTGTGTTTTTCCTTTTAGGTACCAACTGCTATTTTTAGGGCCCAAGCTAGAAGTTTTCCAAATTTGTGTTGACTAAATTCGTTTTGCATGAAGCCCCACATGCCAATGCTAATTAGAGGTTAGTCGAGGTATGCACTTGATGCACCATGTTGAATTGAAATCTTGTCATGCTGACCGATGTATGAAATTAGTCAAATTCAGTTGCTTATATTAGTGATTTGTATTGCCATAACTGAATGTATTATTATTCAGATTTTGCGTAGATTGCATTTCTTCCGCCGCTATGGACAGCTAGTAATGTTCGTATACATATATCATTTGATTTTGAGACTTATATACATTGTGCTAGCTTTGTTAATTTAGGGAAATAAATTCACTAACTTTTAATAAACTGGTGTGGTTATTCATGACTGAAAGGTCATGGTGCGTCGAAATACCAATTGTTATTGATTCCTAATGTGTTATTTCGATCTATTAATTGAGTATTGGTTATCGGATGCAATAGTTATTGATTATTCACTTAAGTGACCCGACTATTCAAGGATGAGGAGAGCCCAACTCGGCTAAAAGGTTCACCGACCTCCAACGTGTCCAGGTACAGGTAATTTATAAGGGCTGGACGCGTTATCAGTAGATGGTAGCAGAGATTGATGGTTTCGCTCTTTGGGACCCCATCCGAGCAATAGACGGAGTTGGGTTAGAATTTTCTTTGATAAAACAAGTTGGAGAGATGATGATGCCCTAAGTCTCCAATGACTTTCCCGGGATCTCGGAGCTTGTGAATGGAGGACATGGAGGTGTAAGAATGTTTTTGGCGTTTCTAGTGACGGTATGAGTGAAGTTAGGGTTTTTGCGCTTGCACAGCTTATTGCCGCAGATGAATTGAGAAGTTTGTGAGGATTTAAGGGGGGTTACAGACTCCAGTTGAAGCTTTAGAGGAGTGTGACTCCAAAGTGTGAGAGTAGGGAAGTTGTTGAACTTCACATGTGTGTAGCGCTTTGTGCAGGAAAAATTGCCCACGTGGTTGTTGATGTTGCGACGGGCCCTGCGAGGTCAAGAGACTCCGGAGTATGTTGAAAAGTGTATGAGACACTTGATTGATGTTGTAATCTGTTCGGTTTAGTAGGTTGATCGGGCGTGGTCAACAAGTCGGTGTGAATATTGAGGCATGAAAGAACATTTTCGACTTTGAGATTTGACTAATTCTAAAGAATTCTAGAATAGTTCATTGATCAGTTGAGAGTAAAGTCTGCGGGTCAAATTTTACTTGCAAAAGTGGGAGACCGAGAAAGATGGAATAACTGCCGAGGCTAGTGAAAAATCCCTAAGGTTTCTGAAGCGATTGTATTACCCTTCCTGTAGTAAACCGACAGATTTGTTTTCTTCTTTTTGGTTAGTGCTCGCGATATATTGCAGAAATTAGTTTTGAGTGAAGCTGAATGAAGGAGGACAAGGCGCAGGACTTTGTCAGCCGCAGTGTGTGAGTGTGATGTCACTAGGAGCCGCGCTGGGATAGGTTGGTTGGTGAGAAGGGTCGCGCACGGATTGGACGCAGTCCGTGAAGCGCAATTGGTGGGGAAAGGCAAGCGAAGAGTATTCCGGGAATTAAAGTAACTTATTGATTACTTAATTTTGAAAAATAAAAGACGGAAATATTAAATTTTTCAAAGCATTTAAGAGTGCCATGAGGGGAGATGTTTACATTAAAGCAAATGTAGGAGAAGAAACACCGCCTGAGGGTTCACCAGCTTACATCGTGATTGAAGAAAAGGGTGTTGCACCATGTCTTTGGTTAAAGCAATGGTGCAAATTAACAGAGAAGCATGGAAGTGTAGCGTTCCCTATCCATGGGTCGTTTAACCTAAGGGTTTTGGAGAATTTAAGATTCGCGCTATACGACATGAAAGTACCTCCAAGGCCAGCACAGTTTGAGGCACTAGCAATTTGGGAGCTAATAGCTAGAAACCAACAACAAAAGAAATTTGAGACAAGAATAAGAAAAGTAGAAAAGACACTAGCGGATGCTAGATGGGATAGCACACACAAGCTTTGGTGATCAGACGTACTACAGGGAATTAAATTGTTTCCAGCAATCACTGATGAAGCAGAGACGGAAGGAAGGAAAGCTACCTATAAAACAAACAGGAGTCAGTCCAGAGATAGAGAGAACAACAGAAACTCAAAAAGGTCAGACGAGTCAGACGATGAGGAGTTTATTATACAATTGCTGAATGATCGCCCGCCACCATATGTGGAAAGCGAAAAAGGATCAAGCATTAGTACTGCCCCTCCAGAACCAACACAGGGTAATGTAACACCGAATTTGAGAATATCACAAAGGCAGAACGGTCCCGATATGCCTTTTTCACCACAAATACCACAAGTCCAGAGAATATATCCTGACGTGCCTAGATTGAACCCTATCGATACTTATCAGCCGCAGGTTCAAAGACACTGCTGTGATGACCATAACTTGGGAACAACTTCTGGCTTAGGGGCTCAGGGAGGACAGAGTTACCAAAGACCGACATTGATTCAAGCCGAATCAACACAATTTTTGATGCCTCAAAAGCAGGTACAAGAAGTGCTGAGGCACACTCGAGTAACAGAGGGCCAGTTAGGTATGCCAGCATTGATGAACCATAATGTGGGGATTAACATGCCACAGAATTCAGGGAACAGACAGAATCCAGATGCAATATCTCTGCCTATCACTGTGGGTCCGCCAGTACCACTGTATATACTGGCAAACGCATGCGACCAAGGGGTAATGACACAAAGTGAGACAGGGAGAAGATGCATAGGAAACACTCCAGAAACAACTCCGATAGCAACACTGACAAATGGATCTGGGTCCTTGTCGGGATTTAGTCCAATTCCAATTTGTGCTCCGTCGACAGTGGTAAGGTCAAGCCCACCATTATTAATACCGTTAACCTCAAAGACTGAAACATTACAGCAACCTTCAGTAGCAGTTGATGTAAGTGCTACACTGATGGGACTGAACGCGCAACAGCTAACACAATGGTTCAACAGTCTGAACTCCCCACAGAGTACATCCAGTGGGAAGGGAGAGGAATACCTGAATAAAATAAGATTGGGCATGGAGGCAGATGAACTAGTGGAGGGAACAATGGGTCTGAACAGGTTAGAATCATACACAGAAGAAGAGCTGAGGTACATGTGCCCTAGGATTACAAGAGAAGTGAGCAGCATACATAAGAAGTTGCAAGAAATTGCAGACAGAAACGAGATTGACATAGGTAAGACTAAACATTTGAGCAGAAGTTACAGGCTAGACTTTGAGACCAAAGATTTTGAACACATGAGGTTGGCAGGGATGAAAACGCACCTTAAGGAGATACTGCAGAGCGCGCAGGTCTGGAGATGCCTAGATAAGTGGGAAAGCAGGTGGGTTAAGAAAAAGGACAAAAAGAAGGAAAGTACCCCAGATCGGAACAAGAAGGCACAACCAAATGACGATCTGATAACCATGTTGCCGATGAGAGAGACGGCAGGGTGAAAACTTGTAAATTTTCCCTTCTCACAGGTGCGATATTCAATCCTTCACGGATGATTTCCCTAAATTAAGAGAGAAACCGATCGAATGGTATCAACAAACAGATAGATTTGTGAAAACTCGCAAAATGTCTCTGGGAAGACCTGAATACCTTGTTTGAAATTGTGGTTCTGGCAGATTTATGGGAAGACTGTAAAAGGGCTGTAGGTTGGCCGACGAGTGAACCAGAAAGAGATAGGGACACAGGTGCACCATCGCCTACGGTAATGAGTTTATACCATAAGGTGATCGATCACTTGAAAACCACGGTTGCGTCGAAAAACGTGGATTGGCAGAGGATTGACAGAACAGCACAAGAGGCTAAAGAGTCGATACATGCGTACTATGAGAGATTGTTGAAAGCGTTTAAAAATTACAGTGGCACGGAAACGATTGAGGCAATGGACATGCTCCATTTCGTGTTGATTTGTGGAAGGGCTGAGACCCGAGGTCAGTCAGATGATTAAAATGCATTTGATTTGTTGGCAGTCAAAATCAATCGATGAAGTGTTGAACTATGCAAAATACTGCAGTGATGAGATTGAGACAAAACAGAAAAGGTTGAAGGAAAAGGTGATGGTGATGCAGCTTAGAGCAGCTCAGACAGGTTTGCAAGGTTTTCAACAACAGATGCCGCAGCAGCAACAGGAGGGAAATGCTATGTTTCAGCTGCAGATGAGAGGCAGAGGCAGAGGTCGAGGAGGTTTTGTGAATAATGGTCCTGACATAAATACCGTTATGATTCCAAATGGTATACAGGCAATGAAGAAGGTGATGCCATGTCACATGTGCGGAATCGCCGGGCATTGGAAACGGGAGTGCCCAATGATGGTGCAGGAAGGTGTAGGTCAGCAAAACAATGATGTCAATGCATTTCAGAATATGAGAGGGCCAAAATTGAGGGGTCCAAACCCAAATTTTCAGAATACTATGAATCAGATGCAGGGTTTACAACCCATACAACCGCAGCAGGTGCAAATGCCCCGTGCACAAATGGCACAGTTGCAGCCAATGCAACAGCAGTTTCCCATGGTACCTAATCAGCAAATGCAAATACCCTTAGCACCAATGAATCAGCAACAAGTAATGCTTCCCCAACAGGTCATGGGTCAAGGAATGAATCAAAATGATACAGTACACCAATCCCATTACACAGTGAGAATGGAATAAACGATGTATGGGAGAGTGAAAGTTCAGATGAGGAGGGAAATTGTATGCTTGCAGCATCTTTGGAAGTTGATCAAAAGGGTCCGTATGTGGAAGGAAGAGTTATGGGTCATCGCGTTTCATTCTTGGTTGACACGGGAGGTACACGCTCCACTGTTAGGAGCACTGAGGTACCAAATTTGCCACTTTCAGGGAAGACAGTTCAAGTAGTGGGAGTAGCAAATAGGTACCTGACAAACCCAATCACTGATCCAGTGCAAGTCAGAATTGGTAACTATCAAGGGTCACATAACTTTGTGGTGTGTTACTCAAGCCCGATATCACTATTAGGGAGAGACCTATTGTGCAAATTGGGGTGTTCAAATGATGGGATTAAAATTCAGACAAACAGTGATGGGGAAGAAGAGGACAGTGTAGAGGGGGATGAAGCGGAAACTGTCGATGAGGATTATCCCCTGATTACTCTTTACCCAAGGCTTACTGAAGCAGATATTCCTGCTGAGTTACAGGAAACAGTCGGAAAGGAAGTGTGGGATATGACAGGGAAAGAAGTAGGATTGGTCAGAGGAGTAGAACCAGTAAAAGTGACTGTAAAACCAAATGTAACTTTTCACCAGACCCCACAATACCATATGGTGGAAGACACCCTCATGAAAGTCACCCAACTCATTGATGAGTTTGAAAAACAGGGAGTACTAAAAGAAGTGTTAAGCAGTCCATGCAATTCACCAATTATGGGACTGATAAAACCGAGTGGAAAGGTCCGGATTGTTCAGGATTTGAGGAAGATAAATGACATAATAGTCAAATGTTGTCCTGTAGTACCAAATCCAGCTGTGATAATGTTTCAAGTTCCCTGTGATGCTGAGTGGTTCTCAGTCATCGACTTGTCACGAGCATTCTTTTCTGTGCCTCTTCATGAGGACAGCCAATTTCTCTTTTGTTTCAAATTCCTATACAGGGTCTACAGTTGGTGTCGAATTCCTCAAGGGTTTTCGGAGTCACCATCAATTTTCAATCAGATTCTAAAGAAAGATTTGGAATCGTTGGAATTACCATTTGAATCAACCTTGGTGCAGTACATTGATGATTTGCTAATCGCATCCAAGACAGAAAGTGACTGTACAGCTGATACCATTGCCCTATTGAACCATTTGGGAAGGAACGGATACAAAGTGTCCCCTTCAAAATTACAATTCTGCCAGAAGAAAGTGAAATATTTGGGTCACCAGATAGAGAAAGGGTCACGAAGAATTATGAAAGAAAGAATAACAAGTGTACTTCAAATGAGTCCACCGAAGACGAGGAGAGAGGTGAGAAAGTTTTTGGGAATGGTGAGCTATTGTCGCCAATGGATTCCCAATTTCTCAACTCTAGCAAAACCATTACTGAAACTGACCCAGAAACATGCACAGGATGAAATAGAGCTGAAAGGAGATGAGATGAAAGAATGCATGTGCAGGGCTCCAGCTTTAGGTATGCCTGACTACACAAAGCCTTTCACATTGTTTTGTCATGAACGTGATGCATGTTCCTTGTCTGTCTTGACTCAAGCCCATGGTGGCGTAAACAGACCAGTAGCATATTTTTCAGCTACTTTGGATCCGGTCGCAGCAGCACTGCCAGGGTGCTTGTGTGCCGTAGCAGCAGTTGGTATCAGTTTAAATCAAAGTGAAGGAATAGTGATGGGACATCCTTTAACAGTCATGGTCCCTCACTCAGTCGAGATACTTTTGACTCGTTCCCGAACACAGCACATGACTGGTGCTAGGCTTACAAGGTACGAGACAATAATTCTGGGATCACCTAATGTGCAGCTGAAAAGGTGCACTACGTTGAATCCAGCAACCTTGTTTCCCAGTGAAAATGTCGAAATTGAGAACGCTGAAGACATCGAGCACGACTGTCTTCAGGTGACTGAATTTTGTACAAAACCAAGACCTGATATCAAAGATACCCGATTGGAAGAAAATGATCAAGTTATTTTTGTTGATGGTTCTTGTTTAAGAGATGCACTAGGAATATTGAAAGCAGGATATGCTGTATGTACAATAACAGGTGTTCTGGAAGCATCTTGGCTTCAAGGAGTTTACTCTGCACAGGTAGCGGAACTGGTGGCGCTTACTAGAGCTTGCCAACTTTCCGCATTGATGAAAGTCACCATTTACACTGACAGTCAGTACGGATTTGGAATAGTACATGACTTTGGACAATTGTGGTCACAGAGAGGCTTCATGACCTCTTTAGGATCACCGGTGAAAAATGGTGAAAGAATAAGAGAATTGTTACATGCCATCCAGTTACCAGGAGAAGTAGCAGTGGTAAAATGCAGTGCACATTCAAAATCACAGGATTACATTTCTTTGGGAAATGGATATGCAGATCAAGTCGCAAGGTTTTGCGCATTGAACTGCATATTGCTCAGAGATGAATGGAACTCGATAAATGAGCCAGAACTTGAAGCAAGGGAAGCTTTTGCTCTAAAGGTTGTAGATACAATGGATGAATTGAAGTCCTTACAGAACGATGTTAGTGAAGATGAGAAACTCTCATGGACCAAATTGCAATGTGTAAAGAAACTAGATGATTTGTGGGTTTCAAGTGAAGGGAAATTGCTTCTGCCAAACAGTCTGTTGACGCAATTGGCCAGATTCTACCATGGACAGGCTCATCTTGGAAGGGACGCCATGGTCAGATTATTTCAAACTGATTGGTTTAACCCCAAATTCCGTCAAGTTGCTGAAGCAGTTTGCCATCGTTGTGTCATTTGTCAACAAATGAACGCAGGAAAGGGGACAGTAGTAAATTTGAGTCACATTGGGAGAGCAGTAGGTCCATTCAGCAGGATGCAAATGGATTTTATTGAAATGCCTGTGCATGGAGGCCTGAAGTATGTGTTGGTGATTGTGTGTATTTTTAGTCACTGGATTGAAGCATACCCTACACGCAGAAATGACAGTCTCACAGTTGCAAAATTACTCTTGAGAGAACTAATACCACGTTTCGGATTCCCGATCTCCTTAGAATCAGATAGGGGAAGTCACTTCAATAACGAAGTAATAAAATTACTTTGTGCAGCACTGAACATTGAGCAAAAGTTGCATTGTAGCTACCGCCCTGAAGCCTCAGGTCTAGTGGAGCAAATGAATGGCACATTGAAATCGAGGATGGCGAAAATATGTGCTTCAACAAACTTGAAATGGCCTGATGCATTGCCCTTGGTGTTAATGTCAATGAGAAACACCCCTGATAGAAAGACTGGACTGTCCCCGCACGAGATTCTCATGGGCAGAGCCATGAGACTTCCAGCAGTTCCTGCAAATGCTCTGTTGAATATTACAGATGATATGGTGTTGGACTACTGCAAAGGTCTAGCTGATGTGGTGCGCTCTTTTTCTCACCAGGTGGAGACAACCACCTTGCCACCGATCCAAGGTCCAGGACACGCCCTGAAAGCAGGTGACTGGGTCGTGATAAAGAAACACGTGAGAAAATCGTGTTTGGAACCCCGTTGGAAAGGACCTTTCCAAGTGATTCTGACAACTACTACCGCTGTGAAGTGTGCGGGGTTCCCAACTGGATTCACGCCAGTCACACGAAAAGGGTGACGTGCCCAACAGAAGAGGAAGTTGAGGCACTGAAATCGCCAGTGTCTGACAAGAGAGTACTAGGCACCGAGACAGAACAACGAGAACCTGGAGGCGAACAGGTAGAAATAGAGGAAGGAGAGATATTTTCTGAGGAAGAAACAACCGATCCATTTGAGGAGGACCAAGGAGAAGCCTCAGAAAGTGACGAAGGTCCTGAAGACGACAAAGAGCCTGAGACCAGTGAAGGAGACAAAAGGCCTGAAACAGGTGAAGGAGCAGGAGAGCCTGATCAGAGGAAGGCTTTCTCAGAAACAGACGATACAGGAAAGGAAAAGGAAAACCTGATTGCTCTCCTAGAGAGAGGAGACAAGACAGGACAGAGTGAAAGTGTTCAAACCCTTCCAGAAGTGGTTGCAGGTCCATCAGGCGAAAATAGTGCAAAACGAAGACAAAGCATATCGCCAGTAAAGTTAAGGATCAGAGAAACATTAAGCGAAAGTGAAGGACCAAAGTTGAAAGAGAAAAGAAAAGAAGTGTCTGTTGAAACAGCAATACCAAGTGAAGAGAAAGACTCATCCAAGGAAGAAAGCACTGGCGAAAGAGAATCAAAGGGAGATGCAAAATTGAAAAGAAAAAGAATACCGAGCAGAAGGTATTCCGGTCCGGAGTGGGCATACATAGCCGCTAACGATTGGTCAGACGAATTCGTATCCCTCAGTCTCGAGAACGAAGAGGCAGAACTTCACTTTGGCACTTGAGGAGTAAAGCTCCATGAACTTTACCGAATAAGACATTGATAACCTGATTGACTTTTAAACCGGCTAAGACATTGCTAAACTTGATTGACTCTGAAACCGATTTTGAGACAAAGCTGCTAAACCGATAAAAGACGAAGCTGCTAAAGAAAACTGTGTGAACATTAAACTCGTTCAGCTTTGTATATATCTGCAAATCCGATTTGATAAAAGTGTCTTCAACTTTCTGATTCTATACAGATCATGACAGGCTGCACTACACAGGGGCATAAAATGAAGTGTTGTAAATACATGTGTATAGGTCTAATAACTGCATGCGTACTAATCATGGTAGCAATAGTTCTTGGAATGCATGGAAAGGATGAGAAAGGGACGAATGCTGCTTTTACTTCTAGACCTACTACTACTACTGAACTAACAGCTTTAAAGAGACTCGAACAAGACGAAAGACATCTGCATGATAAAAAGGAACTTTCGTCTAATGTTTTCTATTGTTTGCTGAGTGAGTATGTTGAAACCATGGATGCGAAAGATTGTTATGTATGCACACAAATACCTACCTCAGTAGTGGAAGGGGTGACATATCATAGCATGCCTCTTACGTACGGAATTACATGTAGTTTAATAACGTCCAGATTTTATGGTCAGGAGTATATTCACTACTTTTATTCAAATTATGATGTTACATTTGCATATGTCCCCATAATCGAGTACCTGAGTAAAGTAGCTAGGGATTATTATATAAAATTGATGAGGGGCTTCTTTGAGCCATTGTCACCTTTTCACACAGCTCACGTACATAGAGAGAACCTTACATGCTTGCTTTCACCGATGGAGATAAGCTTTTTAGATAACACTGACGATAGGAGGAAAGAGGTGAAGGAGGAATTAGAAAGGGAATTACATAAAAGGACATCTGTGGATAACTATGCTTTTGCCGCGATAAAGACACAAGGGAAAATAGCTTTAGATACATTACACGTAGGGAGATTCTGTATACATAGACATAAATCATATTATGACACAGTCTTTGGAACCAGTGACTGTAAACATACGTTTTTGTTTCAACCTAAATGGATGTTCATGCTGAATGGACAAGACCCAGTTATTCCAGTGGTATATTACATTTGTGGACTTAACGCCTATTATCGTCTTCCTAAAGGATGGTATGGGAGATGTTATTTGGGAATAATATTCCCAAAGGTATATCAACTGGACGACTTAAAGAAATTTCCAAAGCTGTCTGAATCACATCATGTTCGGAAGAGGGAGACAGCTTCTGGTGTGGTAGGAGATATATTTGGAGCAATGATTCCTTCAGTGGGAGTCATATTGAATTCAATCAAAATACGAAAGTTGTCTACTATTGTGGATAACATGCTGACAAAATTCTCAGGAGCTATAATCCTGATGGATGCTGAACTTGCTGCAGAAAGAGCTATGACTCTTCAAAATCGGCTTGCCTTAGACATTCTTTTAGCAAAGGATGGCGGCGTTTGCAAAATGCTTGGTACATGTCACTGTTGTACATATATACCAGACAGCAGTGGGCAAATTAGAAAGATGCTTACAAACTTAACTAAAGAAAGTACAGATTAGACGGAATTAAAAGAACCAGGAGTATGGGAGAAGGTTGAAAAAGGATTTGCTTCGGTGGGAAATTGGCTCAGCAACGTTTGGAACGGATTATTATTGAAAATAATAAAAGGGATATTAATAATATTCATTTGTTTATTAGGCATTTGGGGAACATGGAAAGCTATCAAAATGTTGAAAGCAAGGAACAAAAGGAAAAGAGAAGAGAAATAGAAAACAAAATAGTAGAAATATACAGAGAAAAATCAAAGGGAATCAAAAGAAAGAGGGAATTGACTGAAGTGACAAATTATTAGGACAGAATTTTAATGGAATAAAACTTGTGGGAAGATTTGATGTGATGACATAATTAGTCATCAGAGGAGGGATTGATGACGCAGAAAAAGAGGGTCCAACATATATTCATATATCATGTAACCAAAATCATATAATGTAGTGTGATTTTAGTAAAGAAAATAATGCACGAGGGAAATTGTGCCCTCGGAGTAGTTCGCCAATATTATAAACGTGTTTTATTAATCATGAAGAATTGAAAATTGTAGTAATCCGTCATAATTGCAAATGTGTGCCCTGATTTCTTGTTGAAACTGTTTTATGCTTAGCTTAAATTTAGTACAGGCTTTGGCCTAGTTGCCTAGTCTCAAATTCTAACTGCGTGGCTTTTCCTTGAACTAATGAAACATATATTCTTGCTTAAAGTTGTATTTTTCCAGCAGAGATGACTAATACACTTATCTCCAAGGTCTCGTACTAGGCCAGTTTCATCCCCTTTGAAGCAAGGTCAGTCTCTGCAGGTGCGGACAATGAGGGTACAGATACCAAATTAATTGGCAAGCCATGTTGCAACTTGTGCTCCAAGGCTCCAAGGACAATGTATGCATAAATGAGTACTAGTAGAAAGACATTTTTCATTGGTCAATTTGAAGCCACCCTATGAACCCTCCAATGGAAGACCCTGCAGAATTTGAAATGTTTCTTACTTAAACCCACTGGACAAAGAGAAGTCAGCCATTTTCCTTGATGCCATATTTGAAGCCAAATGCCAGACGCCATCTTAGACGACATCTTGATGCCCTTTTCTCTATTACTGAGAAAGAGAATTTGAGAATTCTCACTCTAGAGACTTTAACTTTAAATTGCCCCGTCTTGCCCATGCAGTAATTTTGCCCCATTCTCCTTGCTGCTGCAAGGAAACTTGCCCTTATCTTTGCCCCCTTTGAAATTCTGCCCCATGCTGATCGAACCGGTACCTGAAGGACAAAGACTTTCTTGAATGCTGATTGTAATTGGTAATTATGAAAGGATAATTGTATTATGCATTGTGTTTTTCCTTTTAGGTACCAACTGCTATTTTTAGGGCCCAAGCTAGAAGTTTTCCAAATTTGTGTTGACTAAATTCGTTTTGCATGAAGCCCCACATGCCAATGCTAATTAGAGGTTAGTCGAGGTATGCACTTGATGCACCATGTTGAATTGAAATCTTGTCATGCTGACCGATGTATGAAATTAGTCAAATTCAGTTGCTTATATTAGTGATTTGTATTGCCATAACTGAATGTATTATTATTCAGATTTTGCGTAGATTGCATTTCTTCCGCCGCTATGGACAGCTAGTAATGTTCGTATACATATATCATTTGATTTTGAGACTTATATACATTGTGCTAGCTTTGTTAATATAGGGAAATAAATTCACTAACTTTTAATAAACTGGTGTGGTTATTCATGACTGAAAGGTCATGGTGCGTCGAAATACCAATTGTTATTGATTCCTAATGTGTTATTTCGATCTATTAATTGAGTATTGGTTATCGGATGCAATAGTTATTGATTATTCACTTAAGTGACCCGACTATTCAAGGATGAGGAGAGCCCAACTCGGCTAAAAGGTTCACCGACCTCCAACGTGTCCAGGTACAGGTAATTTATAAGGGCTGGACGCGTTATCAGTAGATGGTAGCAGAGATTGATGGTTTCGCTCTTTGGGACCCCATCCGAGCAATAGACGGAGTTGGGTTAGAATTTTCTTTGATAAAACAAGTTGGAGAGATGATGATGCCCTAAGTCTCCAATGACTTTCCCGGGATCTCGGAGCTTGTGAATGGAGGACATGGAGGTGTAAGAATGTTTTTGGCGTTTCTAGTGACGGTATGAGTGAAGTTAGGGTTTTTGCGCTTGCACAGCTTATTGCCGCAGATGAATTGAGAAGTTTGCGAGGATTTAAGGGGGGTTACAGACTCCAGTTGAAGCTTTAGAGGAGTGTGACTCCAAAGTGTGAGAGTAGGGAAGTTGTTGAACTTCACATGTGTGTAGCGCTTTGTGCAGGAAAAATTGCCCACGTGGTTGTTGATGTTGCGACGGGCCCTGCGAGGTCAAGAGACTCCGGAGTATGTTGAAAAGTGTATGAGACACTTGATTGATGTTGTAATCTGTTCGGTTTAGTAGGTTGATCGGGCGTGGTCAACAAGTCGGTGTGAATATTGAGGCATGAAAGAACATTTTCGACTTTGAGATTTGACTAATTCTAAAGAATTCTAGAATAGTTCATTGATCAGTTGAGAGTAAAGTCTGCGGGTCAAATTTTACTTGCAAAAGTGGGAGACCGAGAAAGATGGAATAACTGCCGAGGCTAGTGAAAAATCCCTAAGGTTTCTGAAGCGATTGTATTACCCTTCCTGTAGTAAACCGACAGATTTGTTTTCTTCTTTTTGGTTAGTGCTCGCGATATATTGCAGAAATTAGTTTTGAGTGAAGCTGAATGAAGGAGGACAAGGCGCAGGACTTTGTCAGCCGCAGTGTGTGAGTGTGATGTCACTAGGAGCCGCGCTGGGATAGGTTGGTTGGTGAGAAGGGTCGCGCACGGATTGGACGCAGTCCGTGAAGCGCAATTGGTGGGGAAAGGCAAGCGAAGAGTATTCCGGGAATTAAAGTAACTTATTGATTACTTAATTTTGAAAAATAAAAGACGGAAATATTAAATTTGTCAAAGCATTTAAGAGTGCCATGAGGGGAGATGTTTACATTAAAGCAAATGTAGGAGAAGAAACACCGCCTGAGGGTTCACCAGCTTACATCGTGATTGAAGAAAAGGGTGTTGCACCATGTCTTTGGTTAAAGCAATGGTGCAAATTAACAGAGAAGCATGGAAGTGTAGCGTTCCCTATCCATGGGTCGTTTAACCTAAGGGTTTTGGAGAATTTAAGATTCGCGCTATACGACATGAAAGTACCTCCAAGGCCAGCACAGTTTGAGGCACTAGCAATTTGGGAGCTAATAGCTAGAAACCAACAACAAAAGAAATTTGAGACAAGAATAAGAAAAGTAGAAAAGACACTAGCGGATGCTAGATGGGATAGCACACACAAGCTTTGGTGATCAGACGTACTACAGGGAATTAAATTGTTTCCAGCAATCACTGATGAAGCAGAGACGGAAGGAAGGAAAGCTACCTATAAAACAAACAGGAGTCAGTCCAGAGATAGAGAGAACAACAGAAACTCAAAAAGGTCAGACGAGTCAGACGATGAGGAGTTTATTATACAATTGCTGAATGATCGCCCGCCACCATATGTGGAAAGCGAAAAAGGATCAAGCATTAGTACTGCCCCTCCAGAACCAACACAGGGTAATGTAACACCGAATTTGAGAATATCACAAAGGCAGAACGGTCCCGATATGCCTTTTTCACCACAAATACCACAAGTCCAGAGAATATATCCTGACGTGCCTAGATTGAACCCTATCGATACTTATCAGCCGCAGGTTCAAAGACACTGCTGTGATGACCATAACTTGGGAACAACTTCTGGCTTAGGGGCTCAGGGAGGACAGAGTTACCAAAGACCGACATTGATTCAAGCCGAATCAACACAATTTTTGATGCCTCAAAAGCAGGTACAAGAAGTGCTGAGGCACACTCGAGTAACAGAGGGCCAGTTAGGTATGCCAGCATTGATGAACCATAATGTGGGGATTAACATGCCACAGAATTCAGGGAACAGACAGAATCCAGATGCAATATCTCTGCCTATCACTGTGGGTCCGCCAGTACCACTGTATATACTGGCAAACGCATGCGACCAAGGGGTAATGACACAAAGTGAGACAGGGAGAAGATGCATAGGAAACACTCCAGAAACAACTCCGATAGCAACACTGACAAATGGATCTGGGTCCTTGTCGGGATTTAGTCCAATTCCAATTTGTGCTCCGTCGACAGTGGTAAGGTCAAGCCCACCATTATTAATACCGTTAACCTCAAAGACTGAAACATTACAGCAACCTTCAGTAGCAGTTGATGTAAGTGCTACACTGATGGGACTGAACGCGCAACAGCTAACACAATGGTTCAACAGTCTGAACTCCCCACAGAGTACATCCAGTGGGAAGGGAGAGGAATACCTGAATAAAATAAGATTGGGCATGGAGGCAGATGAACTAGTGGAGGGAACAATGGGTCTGAACAGGTTAGAATCATACACAGAAGAAGAGCTGAGGTACATGTGCCCTAGGATTACAAGAGAAGTGAGCAGCATACATAAGAAGTTGCAAGAAATTGCAGACAGAAACGAGATTGACATAGGTAAGACTAAACATTTGAGCAGAAGTTACAGGCTAGACTTTGAGACCAAAGATTTTGAACACATGAGGTTGGCAGGGATGAAAACGCACCTTAAGGAGATACTGCAGAGCGCGCAGGTCTGGAGATGCCTAGATAAGTGGGAAAGCAGGTGGGTTAAGAAAAAGGACAAAAAGAAGGAAAGTACCCCAGATCGGAACAAGAAGGCACAACCAAATGACGATCTGATAACCATGTTGCCGATGAGAGAGACGGCAGGGTGAAAACTTGTAAATTTTCCCTTCTCACAGGTGCGATATTCAATCCTTCACGGATGATTTCCCTAAATTAAGAGAGAAACCGATCGAATGGTATCAACAAACAGATAGATTTGTGAAAACTCGCAAAATGTCTCTGGGAAGACCTGAATACCTTGTTTGAAATTGTGGTTCTGGCAGATTTATGGGAAGACTGTAAAAGGGCTGTAGGTTGGCCGACGAGTGAACCAGAAAGAGATAGGGACACAGGTGCACCATCGCCTACGGTAATGAGTTTATACCATAAGGTGATCGATCACTTGAAAACCACGGTTGCGTCGAAAAACGTGGATTGGCAGAGGATTGACAGAACAGCACAAGAGGCTAAAGAGTCGATACATGCGTACTATGAGAGATTGTTGAAAGCGTTTAAAAATTACAGTGGCACGGAAACGATTGAGGCAATGGACATGCTCCATTTCGTGTTGATTTGTGGAAGGGCTGAGACCCGAGGTCAGTCAGATGATTAAAATGCATTTGATTTGTTGGCAGTCAAAATCAATCGATGAAGTGTTGAACTATGCAAAATACTGCAGTGATGAGATTGAGACAAAACAGAAAAGGTTGAAGGAAAAGGTGATGGTGATGCAGCTTAGAGCAGCTCAGACAGGTTTGCAAGGTTTTCAACAACAGATGCCGCAGCAGCAACAGGAGGGAAATGCTATGTTTCAGCTGCAGATGAGAGGCAGAGGCAGAGGTCGAGGAGGTTTTGTGAATAATGGTCCTGACATAAATACCGTTATGATTCCAAATGGTATACAGGCAATGAAGAAGGTGATGCCATGTCACATGTGCGGAATCGCCGGGCATTGGAAACGGGAGTGCCCAATGATGGTGCAGGAAGGTGTAGGTCAGCAAAACAATGATGTCAATGCATTTCAGAATATGAGAGGGCCAAAATTGAGGGGTCCAAACCCAAATTTTCAGAATACTATGAATCAGATGCAGGGTTTACAACCCATACAACCGCAGCAGGTGCAAATGCCCCGTGCACAAATGGCACAGTTGCAGCCAATGCAACAGCAGTTTCCCATGGTACCTAATCAGCAAATGCAAATACCCTTAGCACCAATGAATCAGCAACAAGTAATGCTTCCCCAACAGGTCATGGGTCAAGGAATGAATCAAAATGATACAGTACACCAATCCCATTACACAGTGAGAATGGAATAAACGATGTATGGGAGAGTGAAAGTTCAGATGAGGAGGGAAATTGTATGCTTGCAGCATCTTTGGAAGTTGATCAAAAGGGTCCGTATGTGGAAGGAAGAGTTATGGGTCATCGCGTTTCATTCTTGGTTGACACGGGAGGTACACGCTCCACTGTTAGGAGCACTGAGGTACCAAATTTGCCACTTTCAGGGAAGACAGTTCAAGTAGTGGGAGTAGCAAATAGGTACCTGACAAACCCAATCACTGATCCAGTGCAAGTCAGAATTGGTAACTATCAAGGGTCACATAACTTTGTGGTGTGTTACTCAAGCCCGATATCACTATTAGGGAGAGACCTATTGTGCAAATTGGGGTGTTCAAATGATGGGATTAAAATTCAGACAAACAGTGATGGGGAAGAAGAGGACAGTGTAGAGGGGGATGAAGCAGAAACTGTCGATGAGGATTATCCCCTGATTACTCTTTACCCAAGGCTTACTGAAGCAGATATTCCTGCTGAGTTACAGGAAACAGTCGGAAAGGAAGTGTGGGATATGAAAAGGAAAGAAGTAGGATTGGTCAGAGGAGTAGAACCAGTAAAAGTGACTGTAAAACCAAATGTAACTTTTCACCAGACCCCACAATACCATATGGTGGAAGACACCCTCATGAAAGTCACCCAACTCATTGATGAGTTTGAAAAACAGGGAGTACTAAAAGAAGTGTTAAGCAGTCCATGCAATTCACCAATTATGGGACTGATAAAACCGAGTGGAAAGGTCCGGATTGTTCAGGATTTGAGGAAGATAAATGACATAATAGTCAAATGTTGTCCTGTAGTACCAAATCCAGCTGTGATAATGTTTCAAGTTCCCTGTGATGCTGAGTGGTTCTCAGTCATCGACTTGTCACGAGCATTCTTTTCTGTGCCTCTTCATGAGGACAGCCAATTTCTCTTTTGTTTCAAATTCCTATACAGGGTCTACAGTTGGTGTCGAATTCCTCAAGGGTTTTCGGAGTCACCATCAATTTTCAATCAGATTCTAAAGAAAGATTTGGAATCGTTGGAATTACCATTTGAATCAACCTTGGTGCAGTACATTGATGATTTGCTAATCGCATCCAAGACAGAAAGTGACTGTACAGCTGATACCATTGCCCTATTGAACCATTTGGGAAGGAACGGATACAAAGTGTCCCCTTCAAAATTACAATTCTGCCAGAAGAAAGTGAAATATTTGGGTCACCAGATAGAGAAAGGGTCACGAAGAATAATGAAAGAAAGAATAACAAGTGTACTTCAAATGAGTCCACCGAAGACGAGGAGAGAGGTGAGAAAGTTTTTGGGAATGGTGAGCTATTGTCGCCAATGGATTCCCAATTTCTCAACTCTAGCAAAACCATTACTGAAACTGACCCAGAAACATGCACAGGATGAAATAGAGCTGAAAGGAGATGAGATGAAAGAATGCATGTGCAGGGCTCCAGCTTTAGGTATGCCTGACTACACAAAGCCTTTCACATTGTTTTGTCATGAACGTGATGCATGTTCCTTGTCTGTCTTGACTCAAGCCCATGGTGGCGTAAACAGACCAGTAGCATATTTTTCAGCTACTTTGGATCCGGTCGCAGCAGCACTGCCAGGGTGCTTGTGTGCCGTAGCAGCAGTTGGTATCAGTTTAAATCAAAGTGAAGGAATAGTGATGGGACATCCTTTAACAGTCATGGTCCCTCACTCAGTCGAGATACTTTTGACTCGTTCCCGAACACAGCACATGACTGGTGCTAGGCTTACAAGGTACGAGACAATAATTCTGGGATCACCTAATGTGCAGCTGAAAAGGTGCACTACGTTGAATCCAGCAACCTTGTTTCCCAGTGAAAATGTCGAAATTGAGAACGCTGAAGACATCGAGCACGACTGTCTTCAGGTGACTGAATTTTGTACAAAACCAAGACCTGATATCAAAGATACCCGATTGGAAGAAAATGATCAAGTTATTTTTGTTGATGGTTCTTGTTTAAGAGATGCACTAGGAATATTGAAAGCAGGATATGCTGTATGTACAATAACAGGTGTTCTGGAAGCATCTTGGCTTCAAGGAGTTTACTCTGCACAGGTAGCGGAACTGGTGGCGCTTACTAGAGCTTGCCAACTTTCCGCATTGATGAAAGTCACCATTTACACTGACAGTCAGTACGGATTTGGAATAGTACATGACTTTGGACAATTGTGGTCACAGAGAGGCTTCATGACCTCTTCAGGATCACCGGTGAAAAATGGTGAAAGAATAAGAGGATTGTTACATGCCATCCAGTTACCAGGAGAAGTAGCAGTGGTAAAATGCAGTGCACATTCAAAATCACAGGATTACATTTCTTTGGGAAATGGATATGCAGATCAAGTCGCAAGGTTTTGCGCATTGAACTGCATATTGCTCAGAGATGAATGGAACTCGATAAATGAGCCAGAACTTGAAGGAAGGGAAGCTTTTGCTCTAAAGGTTGTAGATACAATGGATGAATTGAAGTCCTTACAGAACGATGTTAGTGAAGATGAGAAACTCTCATGGACCAAATTGCAATGTGTAAAGAAACTAGATGATTTGTGGGTTTCAAGTGAAGGGAAATTGCTTCTGCCAAACAGTCTGTTGACGCAATTGGCCAGATTCTACCATGGACAGGCTCATCTTGGAAGGGACGCCATGGTCAGATTATTTCAAACTGATTGGTTTAACCCCAAATTCCGTCAAGTTGCTGAAGCAGTTTGCCATCGTTGTGTCATTTGTCAACAAATGAACGCAGGAAAGGGGACAGTAGTAAATTTGAGTCACATTGGGAGAGCAGTAGGTCCATTCAGCAGGATGCAAATGGATTTTATTGAAATGCCTGTGCATGGAGGCCTGAAGTATGTGTTGGTGATTGTGTGTATTTTTAGTCACTGGATTGAAGCATACCCTACACGCAGAAATGACAGTCTCACAGTTGCAAAATTACTCTTGAGAGAACTAATACCACGTTTCGGATTCCCGATCTCCTTAGAATCAGATAGGGGAAGTCACTTCAATAACGAAGTAATAAAATTACTTTGTGCAGCACTGAACATTGAGCAAAAGTTGCATTGTAGCTACCGCCCTGAAGCCTCAGGTCTAGTAGAGCAAATGAATGGCACATTGAAATCGAGGATGGCGAAAATATGTGCTTCAACAAACTTGAAATGGCCTGATGCATTGCCCTTGGTGTTAATGTCAATGAGAAACACCCCTGATAGAAAGACTGGACTGTCCCCGCACGAGATTCTCATGGGCAGAGCCATGAGACTTCCAGCAGTTCCTGCAAATGCTCTGTTGAATATTACAGATGATATGGTGTTGGACTACTGCAAAGGTCTAGCTGATGTGGTGCGCTCTTTTTCTCACCAGGTGGAGACAACCACCTTGCCACCGATCCAAGGTCCAGGACACGCCCTGAAAGCAGGTGACTGGGTCGTGATAAAGAAACACGTGAGAAAATCGTGTTTGGAACCCCGTTGGAAAGGACCTTTCCAAGTGATTCTGACAACTACTACCGCTGTGAAGTGTGCGGGGTTCCCAACTGGATTCACGCCAGTCACACGAAAAGGGTGACGTGCCCAACAGAAGAGGAAGTTGAGGCACTGAAATCGCCAGTGTCTGACAAGAGAGTACTAGGCACCGAGACAGAACAACGAGAACCTGGAGGCGAACAGGTAGAAATAGAGGAAGGAGAGATATTTTCTGAGGAAGAAACAACCGATCCATTTGAGGAGGACCAAGGAGAAGCCTCAGAAAGTGACGAAGGTCCTGAAGACGACAAAGAGCCTGAGACCAGTGAAGGAGACAAAAGGCCTGAAACAGGTGAAGGAGCAGGAGAGCCTGATCAGAGGAAGGCTTTCTCAGAAACAGACGATACAGGAAAGGAAAAGGAAAACCTGATTGCTCTCCTAGAGAGAGGAGACAAGACAGGACAGAGTGAAAGTGTTCAAACCCTTCCAGAAGTGGTTGCAGGTCCATCAGGCGAAAATAGTGAAAAACGAAGACAAAGCATATCGCCAGTAAAGTTAAGGATCAGAGAAACATTAAGCGAAAGTGAAGGACCAAAGTTGAAAGAGAAAAGAAAAGAAGTGTCTGTTGAAACAGCAATACCAAGTGAAGAGAAAGACTCATCCAAGGAAGAAAGCACTGGCGAAAGAGAATCAAAGGGAGATGCAAAATTGAAAAGAAAAAGAATACCGAGCAGAAGGTATTCCGGTCCGGAGTGGGCATACATAGCCGCTAACGATTGGTCAGACGAATTCGTATCCCTCAGTCTCGAGAACGAAGAGGCAGAACTTCACTTTGGCACTTGAGGAGTAAAGCTCCATGAACTTTACCGAATAAGACATTGATAACCTGATTGACTTTTAAACCGGCTAAGACATTGCTAAACTTGATTGACTCTGAAACCGATTTTGAGACAAAGCTGCTAAACCGATAAAAGACGAAGCTGCTAAAGAAAACTGTGTGAACATTAAACTCGTTCAGCTTTGTATATATCTGCAAATCCGATTTGATAAAAGTGTCTTCAACTTTCTGATTCTATACAGATCATGACAGGCTACACTACACAGGGGCATAAAATGAAGTGTTGTAAATACATGTGTATAGGTCTAATAACTGCATGCGTACTAATCATGGTAGCAATAGTTCTTGGAATGCATGGAAAGGATGAGAAAGGGACGAATGCTGCTTTTACTTCTAGACCTACTACTACTACTGAACTAACAGCTTTAAAGAGACTCGAACAAGACGAAAGACATCTGCATGATAAAAAGGAACTTTCGTCTAATGTTTTCTATTGTTTGCTGAGTGAGTATGTTGAAACCATGGATGCGAAAGATTGTTATGTATGCACACAAATACCTACCTCAGTAGTGGAAGGGGTGACATATCATAGCATGCCTCTTACGTACGGAATTACATGTAGTTTAATAACGTCCAGATTTTATGGTCAGGAGTATATTCACTACTTTTATTCAAATTATGATGTTACATTTGCATATGTCCCCATAATCGAGTACCTGAGTAAAGTAGCTAGGGATTATTATATAAAATTGATGAGGGGCTTCTTTGAGCCATTGTCACCTTTTCACACAGCTCACGTACATAGAGAGAACCTTACATGCTTGCTTTCACCGATGGAGATAAGCTTTTTAGATAACACTGACGATAGGAGGAAAGAGGTGAAGGAGGAATTAGAAAGGGAATTACATAAAAGGACATCTGTGGATAACTATGCTTTTGCCGCGATAAAGACACAAGGGAAAATAGCTTTAGATACATTACACGTAGGGAGATTCTGTATACATAGACATAAATCTATTCCCAAAGGTATATCAACTGGACGACTTAAAGAAATTTCCAAAGCTGTCTGAATCACATCATGTTCGGAAGAGGGAGACAGCTTCTGGTGTGGTAGGAGATATATTTGGAGCAATGATTCCTTCAGTGGGAGTCATATTGAATTCAATCAAAATACGAAAGTTGTCTACTATTGTGGATAACATGCTGACAAAATTCTCAGGAGCTATAATCCTGATGGATGCTGAACTTGCTGCAGAAAGAGCTATGACTCTTCAAAATCGGCTTGCCTTAGACATTCTTTTAGCAAAGGATGGCGGCGTTTGCAAAATGCTTGGTACATGTCACTGTTGTACATATATACCAGACAGCAGTGGGCAAATTAGAAAGATGCTTACAAATTTAACTAAAGAAAGTACAGATTAGACGGAATTAAAAGAACCAGGAGTATGGGAGAAGGTTGAAAAAGGATTTGCTTCGGTGGGAAATTGGCTCAGCAACGTTTGGAACGGATTATTATTGAAAATAATAAAAGGGATATTAATAATATTCATTTGTTTATTAGGCATTTGGGGAACATGGAAAGCTATCAAAATGTTGAAAGCAAGGAACAAAAGGAAAAGAGAAGAGAAAATAGAAAACAAAATAGTAGAAATATACAGAGAAAAATCAAAGGGAATCAAAAGAAAGAGGGAATTGACTGAAGTGACAAATTATTAGGACAGAAGTTTAATGGAATAAAACTTGTGGGAAGATTTGATGTGATGACATAATTAGTCATCAGAGGAGGGATTGATGACGCAGAAAAAGAGGGTCCAACATATATTCATATATCATGTAACCAAAATCATATAATGTAGTGTGATTTTAGTAAAGAAAATAATGCACGAGGGAAATTGTGCCCTCGGAGTAGTTCGCCAATATTATAAACGTGTTTTATTAATCATGAAGAATTGAAAATTGTAGTAATCCGTCATAATTGCAAATGTGTGCCCTGATTTCTTGTTGAAACTGTTTTATGCTTAGCTTAAATTTAGTACAGGCTTTGGCCTAGTTGCCTAGTCTCAAATTCTAACTGCGTGGCTTTTCCTTGAACTAATGAAACATATATTCTTGCTTAAAGTTGTATTTTTCCAGCAGAGATTACTAATACACTTATCTCCAAGGTCTCGTACTAGGCCAGTTTCATCCCCTTTGAAGCAAGGTCAGTCTCTGCAGGTGCGGACAATGAGGGTACAGATACCAAATTAATTGGCAAGCCATGTTGCAACTTGTGCTCCAAGGCTCCAAGGACAATGTATGCATAAATGAGTACTAGTAGAAAGACATTTTTCATTGGTCAATTTGAAGCCACCCTATGAACCCTCCAATGGAAGACCCTGCAGAATTTGAAATGTTTCTTACTTAAACCCACTGGACAAAGAGAAGTCAGCCATTTTCCTTGATGCCATATTTGAAGCCAAATGCCAGACGCCATCTTAGACGACATCTTGATGCCCTTTTCTCTATTACTGAGAAAGAGAATTTGAGAATTCTCACTCTAGAGACTTTAACTTTAAATTGCCCCGTCTTGCCCATGCAGTAATTTTGCCCCATTCTCCTTGCTGCTGCAAGGAAACTTGCCCTTATCTTTGCCCCCTTTGAAATTCTGCCCCATGCTGATCGAACCGGTACCTGAAGGACAAAGACTTTCTTGAATGCTGATTGTAATTGGTAATTATGAAAGGATAATTGTATTATGCATTGTGTTTTTCCTTTTAGGTACCAACTGCTATTTTTAGGGCCCAAGCTAGAAGTTTTCCAAATTTGTGTTGACTAAATTCGTTTTGCATGAAGCCCCACATGCCAATGCTAATTAGAGGTTAGTCGAGGTATGCACTTGATGCACCATGTTGAATTGAAATCTTGTCATGCTGACCGATGTATGAAATTAGTCAAATTCAGTTGCTTATATTAGTGATTTGTATTGCCATAACTGAATGTATTATTATTCAGATTTTGCGTAGATTGCATTTCTTCCGCCGCTATGGACAGCTAGTAATGTTCGTATACATATATCATTTGATTTTGAGACTTATATACATTGTGCTAGCTTTGTTAATATAGGGAAATAAATTCACTAACTTTTAATAAACTGGTGTGGTTATTCATGACTGAAAGGTCATGGTGCGTCGAAATACCAATTGTTATTGATTCTTAATGTGTTATTTCGATCTATTAATTGAGTATTGGTTATCGGATGCAATAGTTATTGATTATTCACTTAAGTGACACGACTATTCAAGGATGAGGAGAGCCCAACTCGGCTAAAAGGTTCACCGACCTCCAACCTGTCCAGGTACAGGTAATTTATAAGGGCTGGACGCGTTATCACTGCCAAAGACCAGTCAACGCTGATGAATCAGCCTGGAGGCTGCAACTGCGGTGCCTGGGAAACCATCTGCATTGAGGGATGCAACTGTCGTCCTTCTCAGGATCTCGGTGGTGATTCCTTTCAGTGCTTCCTGTTCCAGAAGGAGACTTCCGGTGAGGCCCCCCGAGTGAGAATCTGCCGTTTCTGCAACTACAATTTAGTAGGTAGAGCAGGGGTTAGCCTGCGAATGGAACAGGGGGAAAATCCACACAGAGGAATCTGGTGTGAGGATTTAAGACTTTTTGCCCGAGTGAATTTTCTCGGGTGAGAACTATTAAACTGAGTTGGACATCTAACAAATGGAGTAAATAGGGGTCTGCTCCTTGCCTATGCCAGCATCCTCCTGAGAGAGAGTAGACATTGGAGATTTCCTAGAATGAGAAGAGAATACCATAAGGTGGTGTAGCCCCTTAGTCAATATCGTAACTACATTTAAAACCCTGTAGTTGTGTTTCCTTCTTTAACACCCTGTAGTTGTTTCTTTCATGTAGAATTGTGTAGTATTCAGATTTCCTGTGAGATTGAGGTACTTTCTTAAATTAAAAGATAAGTACATGGCTGAACTTTACATTGTGTCTGTTGGTTCACTGCTGAATTCAGTGCCCTATAGGGGTATAATTGGTGAATGGCATGGTCAGGAGAGTTCAGATTCAGTGAGGTCTTGACTTGATCAGCTTGGTCATTTGCTGTTTTCAAGCTTGCAAGACATGATTTTTACGCCCTCCCTTTAGGTCTCCAAGGGAAATGTTGGTTTATTTCTTTTCCATGCTGGCCGGACTAAGGGATGAAATGCCCAGGCTTCTAAAAGCATCTTTATACATTCCCAGGACTTCAACATAGTCGTTTATGTACCACTTAGCAAGTTTGCCTAGCTTGGCTGTCTCGCCCAGAATATCACATCGCATTCCAGCTAACATCTGCATAGGCTTGAAGGTCACAAGTTTGAATCCAGGCAATAGGAATTTAGACTTGAATGCAGTATTAACATCCGTTACTTTTGGCACAGTGACTTTAAAAAAAAGTGGCACGAAGTACTACATGAAAACAAATCATATTACCATTTGCATTAACAAACTGGAAAATGTACACCACTCTGTATGAATTGCATTGGTTCCTACCACTGAAATGAAAACATGTAGATATCAAAGGAACTCATTTTTTCAGCTACATCAGGATGAAAGGCAGGGCAAACCCTCGAGGACCTCAGTCCTGTAACCTGCAGGTTGAGTGCAATTCTCTGCTGCAGTTGCATTCTCCCAAGGAGATACTATACTTGATTGTAACTTATGCCCTATAGGTGTTGCACACACTTTACTAACTGCAATAGTTTATGCTTCTCTCAGAAAAAAACACATGGGTCACTTAGACCTTGGTGGCCACCTGACCTGCAAGATCAGCAGAACTATGGACTCCTCTTCCCTGGTCCAGTCATATTTAGATATTGCTATCTGCCTGATGGGGATCTATGAACCTTCAAAACACCTCAAGTTGCAGCAATTGCTCTGAGGTGAGAAGAGTTTGCTGAGCAGGTGCCATGTTTGCTTCACCCGCTTGCAAACTTTTTTTGTTTTTCCAGAATATTTCCCTGTGTGTGAGGTAACTGAGGGATTTCCCTACATGCAGTGCTTTAAATGGGCCGGTACTCTCCGGTACTGAGTACCGGCACTTTTTTATTTTGAGAGGGAGAGTACCGGCATATCTCAAGAAAAACGCAATACTTTTAATGGGAGAGTACCGGCACTTCTGAGAAACAAGCAGGTACTCTGGTACAGAGTACCTGCACTTCTATTTTTCCATTTCAAGCACTGCGTACATGGGACTGCCATGCCTCACATGGCAGTCCCAGGCAGCCAATTCTAGCGACAGATGTTGCTCCTCCCTATATAGGATAGGGTGGCCCTCACTGGGGCAGAAAGCCATCAGGTCAAAGATGTCTGACAGCTTATCCAGCTGAGGCTCAGCTGTTAGAAACTGCTGTTCCCCACCTCTAGAAGAGAAGTGGAATAGTTACTTTGGAAGGGCAGGAGCTCTACTAAATTACAGCAAGGCTCCTTCTCCATCAAACTCTAAATGACCATCTTCGATTGGGATGTTGTAGATATTTTAAAGGAACTAGAACTAAGGTGCCCAGGTTCAGGGGGCCAGATGCATGACAGACTCTCAGTCCACTTACATGATACATTCCCTAAAAAGAATCAGTGCTCCCACTTCATCAAACTAAATGTCCACCCAAGCATTGTCCAGTCAGAGGTATTGAAAGCCTTACTCAGATGTGCCTGCAGTCTAGCAAAAATAAACAGTGTGCATCTCAGAAAAGGATAACACAGGCATTAATCTGTGCAAACTGCATTTCTACTGTTGCTTGTATCGCAATTCAGTGATATGAAACATGTCCTCTCTTCTGTGAGCTCTGTGGGAGTCTTCTTACCACACATCATTACAATAGAAAACTATTCTAATACAGGTGTTCCACTGTACCAAAGGCTCTATGAAACTTTCCTTTTTTTAAAAGACTGCCAACACATTGTCTTGGACCCTGTATCATCTGGCGAAAGAATCTGAGATCCAGAATGCTCTTTACCAGGAAGTGATCTGTGTCATCCCAGAAGACCAGATCCCAACCACAGAACATATCGCAAAAATGCCTCTGCTAAAGGCTGTTATCAAGGAAACACTACGGCAAAGCCCTTGAGCTAAGCAAAACTGTTCCAGGTGTGCGACATTGAGTAGTTGCAAAGTTATTTGTGTGGACGGTGGTGGCAGGGAATTTGCAAGATAGCGGAGTCATTAGCTAATCCGTTGATGAGCTCTAGAAGGACAGATCTATATCTCCAGTGGCCCAGTTCCAGAAGAGAAGATAAGGCCTATGCTGACAGAAGGTGCCCAAGACATACAACTCCTCTGAGTCCCTGTAGTGCTGCGAAGTGTATAGTGCTGCGAAGTGTACTGTAGCAATATCAGGAGGGCAGGTGAAGCGCCTTTTATTCTGCATGCCCGTGCAAAATGACTCCGCAGAAGACAGCTTTAATAACAATCCACATTAAATGCCTTCTAACTTTAATTTAAGCTTTTCACAATCAGTATGCCAAGCCTATTTTATCATAACTTTTCATTGTTAACAGACAGGCCTATATCCTTTATCATTGGTTTATCACCATAATCAACTCAGACCTACTTTGTTGGTCATAACCTTCCCATCCATCAGGTATACCATGATAACATTACAAATATGTACAAAATTACAGTCACCAAAATGATATAAAACCACTACTAATAAAACCTATCAAGGATTACCATATTGCAAATCTTCTATTCCGATGGTTTGTTCAAGTGGGTAACCGAAACCGTAGCCTACTACAAGATTCTTCCAAGTTCCTGTATAACAGAATACCATATCCAGGCAAAATTTAAATTATGCTGGAGTAATTTCATGTTACAATTGCTATGCAAGATTCCCCAAATTACACCACTATACCACATCAGGTAATTACGTCACAGTTTATGCTTCCAAAATTGATGCAAAGTCTTATTTCATACTAAACGTTAGTGCTAATTTGAATTTTGCGTAATTTCATTACATTTTGTCCAATTATGCAAATGCAAATTCACCTGTAAAAGCATATTGTCTTAACACTTGTTTTTTCATAATAAGTAAGTCAGGCCTACTTGCTTCGACATAAATGTTCATTAAAAACAGATCACTCGTAAGGGATCTCATCTATCTTTTTTCAGTGAACCATTAAGGCCTAGACCCTTTACCATTCACTTGGCATTATAACCAACTAGGCTTACTGAAGTGTGCATAAACTGGCAACCATCATGCACACAGCTATAAAATTACAAATATGTCTAGAATAACATCTGGCATGCAACGTACAACCCCTCTCAAAAGAGCCTACGAAGAATCATCACAGAGAAAATCTTCTACTCCCAAGGTTTTTCAGAGGGGGTGACCAAAACCAAAAAACATGCCTACTATAGTAGTCTTTGATATTACACATAATCAGTCCAATGCATGCCTACATCCTGTAACATTGTGTGATAACAATACACCGTCGGAGGCCTATTGACTTGAATAAATGCTGTACACAATAAATAGGCTAGGCATCATGTCTTTGTACCAACCTTTCATAATAAGCAGAATAAACCTCTGTCATCTGGCATAACTTTTTTATGTGCACCAATCAGCCTATAGAAGTAATTATCAGCTTATCACCATAGCCAGTGTTAGAAATGAGGTCTTTGGTTGGCAGTGAGGTTACCCCCTGTCCAAGCAAGGACCCTCACTCTAGTCAGGGTAAAGGAGAATCACACTCAGTTAATCCCAGCTCACCCCCTTGGTAGCTTGGCATGAGCAAGCAGGTTTAACTTCAGAAGCAATGTGTAAAGTATTTGTACCAACACACCCAGTAAGACAGTGAAAACACTACAAAATGGACACCACACCAGTTTAGAAAAATAGGTAATATTTATCTAAATCAAACAAGACCAAAATGACAAAAATCCAACATACACAAGTCAAGATATAAATTTTTAAAAGAATAAGAGTCTTAGGGCTACATGTACGAAAGATTTGATTTGCGACTTGCAATTTGCGAGTCGCAAAATCTTATGTTGAACAGTTTTTGCGATTCGCAAGGGGGTCACAAATGCAAATGCCCTACCTCATGAATATTCATGAGATTGGTCGCAATTTGCAACCCCCTTGGGAATGGCCGCCCTCACAGGGATGGTGGCCTGCTGGAGACAGCAGACCACCATGTCTGTGACTGCTTTTAAATAAAGCATTTTTTTTTTTTTTTTTAATGCAGCCCATTTTCCTTAAAGGAAAACGAGATGCATTTAAAAAACAAAAAATGGAAAGCTACGGACCACTACCTGCTCTGAAAAAATGTTTTTACTGCCATTCTCAAAGGGAAAGGGGTCCCATGGGGACCCCTTCCCATTTGCAAAAGGGTTAGCACCAGTGTGACACTGGTGCTAACTGCAATTGTTTTGTGACCGCATTCGCAGTCACAAAACAATCATACATGGGACTGCGACTCGCAATTAGGAAGGAAACACCCCTTCCTAATTGCGACTCGCAATCCCTTATTACGATTCGGTAAATAGTTTACCGAATCGCAAAAATGGTCTGAACATACCAAAGTGCATTTTGCACATCGCAAACTTCCCTATTCGCTGTTTGCGATGTGCAAAATGCTACGTACATGTAGCCCTTAATCCTTAGAAAACAGTGAGAATGCTGTTGTTACCCAAAATACCTGGTTAGCGTAAAAAATAAAGCCGCACGGGCGAGCGTGCGTCTGAAAAGGGTAGCGATGCATCGATTCCTTACTCGCAAGTGAGGCCGTGCGTCATTTCCTTCTCCAGTCGGGTCGGCGGTGCGTCGTTTTTCTCCCTCCCAAGAGAGCGATGCATCGATTTCCGGGCGGGGCACCTCCAATCTGCGCAGAGTCGTGGTGACTTGGATAACCAGGGACGATGCGGGAAAAATCCGGTCGCACAGTGTCATAAAACAGCGCTGCCTGGAGGTTGTGTCATTATCAGCCTCCGTAAGTGAGTGTTGCGCATCGTTTCTCCAGCCATGATGCGTCGATCTCCCAGCCGCGATGCAGGTGGAGTGTCGGTTTTAGCTGTGAAGCCAATGGCACGTCATATATCAGCCGTGTTGCGAAAGGTGCGTCAAAAATGTCCCCGCATGGCAGTCTGTTCATGGATTTTCAGCTCTTGTCTGCCTACTTCACCTTTCAAGGGCCCAGGGACTGAATGGGGTACCGCTTGGAAGACCAGGAGTCTCAGCAGAGAGTCCAGGTGCTGGCAGGGGAAGTCTTTGATGGCCCTGAGACTTCAACAACAGGAGGCAAGCTCAGTTCAAGCCCTTGGAGATTCTTCACAAGCAGGAATGCACAACAAAAGTCCAGTCTTTGTCCCCTTTCACAGGCAGAAGCAGCAACTGCAGTAGAGCCCAATGAAGCACAGTCACAGGCAGGGGCAGCACTTCTCCTCAGCTCTTCGCCTTGGCAGAGGTTCCTCTTGACTTGACTGAAGTGATCAAATTTTCAGGGGTTTTGGGTCCACTACTTATACCCCTTTCTGCCTTTGAAGTAGGCAAACTTCAATGGAAAGTCTCTTTTCTTTGTAAGATCCTGCCTTGCCCAGGCCAGGCCCCAGATGCACACCAGGGGGTTGGAGACTGAATTATGAGAGGGCAGGCACAGCCCATTCAGGTGCAAGTGAACACTGCTCCCTCCACTCTAGCAGAGATGGCTCTTCAGGATATGCAGGCTACACCCCAGCTACCTTTGTGTCACTGTCTAGAAGAGAGGTGCAAACAGCCCAACTGTCAAACTGACCCAGACAGACAATCCACAAACAGGCAGAGTCACAGATTAGTTTAACCAAGAAAATGCCTACTTTCTAAAAGTGGCATTTTCAAACACACAATCTAAAAAAAACTTTACCATGAGATGTATTTTTAAATTGTGAGTTCAGAGACCCTAAATTTCATATTTCTATCTGCTCCCAAAGGGAATCTGCACTTTAATAATATTTAAAGGCAGCCCCCATGTTAACCTATGAGAGAGATAGGCCTTGCAACAGTGAAGACTGAATTTAGAAGTATTTCACTGTTAGGACATGTAACACACATCAGTACATGTCACACTTGTAACATACACTGCACCATGCCCATGGGGCTACCTAGGGCCTACCTTAGGAGTGCCTTAAATGCATAAAAATGAAGGTTTAGGCCTGGAAAGTGGTTACACTTGCCAAGTCGAATTGGCATTGCAAGACTGCACACACAGACACTGCAGCAGCAGGTCTGAGACATTTTTACATGGCTACTCATGTGGGTGGCATAACCAGTGCAGCAGGCCCACTAGTAGCATTTGATTCACTGGCCCTCGGTACCTCTAGTGCACTTTACTAGGGACTTACTAGTAAATCAAATAGGCCAATCATGGTTAAACCAACCACCAATACAATTCACACAGAGAGCATATGCACTTTAGCACTGGTAAAGTGGTAAAGTGCTGAGAGTCCTAAGCCAACAAAACAAGGTCAGAAAAAATAGGAGGAGGGAGGCAAAAAGGGCCAGGCCCAACACAACCCCCCACCAGACTAAGGCAAGGGGATACCAATCAATACCTTGATGGACTTCCCTGATTGGGGCGATAGAACAGGGACCCAGGCTGACAACAGCAGGGGCATGTTCTAGTTCTGCGCCTTCCTGATTCCAGCTGGATCCCTCTGCCCATACTCTGAGGGCCAACTAAGCTAACCCATGGGGAACCCTTCTCATCATCTGCAGATACCATCTGTGCAACATCTAACCTTACTTTGCTCACAGATGTATCCCAGGGGGCAGACAGTACCACCATGGCCAACACAGTGGTGTGGCCCACTCTACCCATGGGCTGTGACTCCTGTCTCTGGCCTCCCCCCTCCACCTGGGGCACCTCTGTCCACCAGGACAGCAAGCCACAGGGATGACAGCCAGGCCCCAGGCCTCCAAAGGCTCTCCAACCACTGTGACTGTGGGGAGTGGGGACAGTAGTCCCAGGTGCCTGGCACCTTTTCACCACTCTCCCTTCCACCAGGTCAGGGGCAGCCTGACAATGGTTCTCCCCTCTGGGGCACTGTATCCTCCCTCTCCGAGCAGCACCCCCAGAGCCCAGAATTGTCAGGATGCTTATAGAAGCAGTCCTGCACAGTTCTCCCACCAGTGCAGGGATGTTAACCTGCATCGGGTCTTCCAACCTGGGGCCTGTACCTTCAGGTTGGACCAGGGGAGAGACTTCTCTCCCCCTGCCCTCCCTTCTGGGGTCCTGCACTCCCCCTACTAGGAGTGCCCCCCCCTCCCCCCAGAATCCAACATGGTAGGGGCACTGTTAGCATTAGCCCCTAGCATTAGCGGGTGTTGCGCGTCATTTCTCCAGCCATGATGCGTTGATCTCCCAGCCGCGATGCAGGTGGAGCGTCGATTTCAGCCACGAAGCCAGCGGCATGACGTATATCAGCCGCTTTGCAGAAGATGCGTCGAAGATTTCCCTGCATGGCAGTTTGTGCGTGGAGTTTCAGCTCTTGTCTGACTACTTCAACTTTCAAGGCCCCAGGGACTGTATAGGGCACCACTTGGCAGGGCAGGAATCTCAGCAGAGAGTCCAGGTGCTGGCAGGGGAAGTCTTTGATGGCCCTGAGACTTCAACAACAGGAGGCAACCTCAGTTCAAGCCCTTGGAGATTCTTCACAAGCAGAAATGCACAGCAAAGTCCAGACTTTAACCTCGCTAAGGCAGAAGCAGCAACTGCAGGTCAACCTATCAAAGCACAGACAGCAAAGGGGCAGTACTCCTCCTCACAGCTCTTCAGCTCATCTCCTTGGCAGAGGTTCCTCTTGATCCAGAAGTGTTCTAAAAGTCAGGGAGTTTGGGTCCGCTACTTATACTCATGTCTGTCTTTGAAGTAGGCAAACTTCAAAGGAAAGACTTTGTAGTGCACAAGACCATGCCTCTTCCTTGCCCTGTTCCAGCCACACTCTAGGGGGTTGGAGACTGTATAGTGAGGGGACAGACACAGCCCTTTCAAGTGCAGGTGACAGCTCCTCCCTCCCAGGAAGACTCATCAGGATGTGCAGGACACACCTCAGCTCCTTTTGTGTCACTGCCTAGAGTGACATCACAAATGCCCCAACTGTCAGTATGACCCAGACATGGATTCAGCAGCCAAGCAGAGGCACAAAGGCCCATATTTATACTTTTCTAGTGCCCAATTTGCGCCGCATTTTGACGCAAAAGCGGCGCAAACTAACAAAATACAATAGCATTTTGTTAGTTTGCGCCGCTTTTGCGTCAAAAAGCGGCGCAAATGCGGCGCTAAAAAAGTATAAATATGGGCCAAAGTTGTTAAGCAAGAAAATGTCCACTCTCTAAAAGTGGCATTTTTAAACAGACAATCTAAAAACCAACTTTACCAAAAGATGTATTTTTAAATTGTGAGTTCAGTGACCACAAACTCCATATCTCTATCTGCTCCCCAATGAGAAACTGTGCTTAAAAGATATTTAAAGCAATCCCCATGTTGACGTATGGAAGAAATAGGCCTTGCAATAGTGAAAAACAAATTTGGCAGTATTTCACTATCGGGACATGTAAAACACACCAGTACATGTCCTTACTTTTAAATACACTGCACCTTGCCCATAGGGCTACCTAGGGCCTACCTTAGGGGTGACTTACATGTAGTAAAAGGGAAGGTTTGGACCTGGCAAGTGGGTGCACTTGCCAGGTCGACACGGAAGTTTACAACTACCCACACAGACACTGCAATGGCAGGTCTGAGACATGTTTACAGGGCTACCCATGGGGGTGGCACAATCAGTGCTGCAGGCTCACTAGTAGCATTTGATTTACAGGCCTTGGGCACCTCTGGTGCACTTTACTGGGAACTTACTAGTAAATCAAATATGCCAATGAGGGATAACCAATCATATTCACAATTTACACAGGGAACACTTGCACTTTAGCATTGGTCAATCCATCAAACAGTCAAAAATACAGGAATCAGAGGCAAAAAGACAGGGGAAACAATGCCAAGGATGCCAGGTCTAACAACCAGTCACTCAACACACTAGTAGTTGGTAGGTTTTAAGGGGGCACCTCTAAGGTGACATCTGGGTGCATTTATTGATAATTCTATCACTAGAATCAGTGAGGGTTTATTAATCTGAGATGTTTGATACCGAATATCCCAGGGTTCAGAGAAGCCAACATGTAGCTGGGGAACTCGTACTGACCAGCGTCCAGCACAAATAGATAAAATGGCTGCCCTGTTCACTTACTATGTCTCAGAATTGACAGAGACATATTAGGGGCGTATCTGCTCATGCATATATGCTCTCACATGTGTCCTGATGCACCTTGCCTTAGGGGTGACTTACACCTGGAACATGCAGTGGTAGGGGACCTGGCACACAGGGCTGTGTGACAGGTTGTGTTTTCAATTTTACGTGCACCAATAGACGTAGTCTGTGATGGCAGCACTGAGTGGGTTTGGTGAGGGGTCCCTGGGGGTGGCACCACTGGTGCTGCAGCCCTCAGGGACCTTCCTTAGTATCCCAGTCCCTAGGTACCAGGGGTACCATTTACCTGGGACTTATCGTGGGTGCTAAAGAGTGCACCACTTGTGGAGAACAACTGTGCAGTTTTGGGACAGAGCTCTGGCACTACGGACTTGGTTAGCAGGGACCCAGTGCACTTTCAGTCGAAATAACATCAGATACCAGACAAAAAGTGTGGCTAACCATGCCAAAAAGGGTGCTTTCCTACATTGAGCCTTCTCTAGGCAGTCACACTGCTGCTGGTAAATACAGCTGTATACACAAACAAAATAGTCACATCTGCTTGGAGGGAAAGCACTTTTTCTGTGGAAGTACATAACTTCTGCCCAATCAAAATATGTATTCCTCTCCACCAACATGTGGGTGCAGCCAAAGTCCCTTTCTGTAACACTCACAAAAGCTTTTTTGGGTAGCTGTCATAAGTTTGGAGGACAACTGCGCTGTAAAACTAGATATAAAAACGGTTAGAATTCTGTGTCACTAGGCAAAGAAAGTCTACTGTGAAATCTATTAATCTTTATCCTTCTATTACCTAAAAGGACATTCTTTAAGGCAATTTAAAATAGCCAAAAACAAGCTTAAGCTACAGCAAAAAACAAAACATAATCATATACTTGGAAAAATGTCACAAATGATGCTAACTGGAATTCTTCTTTCAATATATCAAAAATGAAGTAGGAAAAATAACAACTTTTTAGTATGGTCACACACACTTTGCAAAAGTAAGAAATGATTTACTAAATATAAAATATACAATCAATCAATAAAACTGCTCTATGGAAGAACACTTCCATTCATACTTTGATCATGAATCAATACAAAAAAATATTCTAACTTAAAATAGTAAACATCACAGAAAACTGGTCAAAATGTAAAACATTATGACTAAAGAAGTGACTCTAAAAAGTATTTTACAAATACTTTACATCATATTTTATTCATATACAGTTTTGCATCAAAATGTATAGCGCCGGGCTGCGTGATTCCAGAGTGCCAGCCGGGCACCAAATGTATGGAATCCTGCAAGGCGGACAAAGGATGGGCTAGCGTCTTGGAAAATGATGTTAGCTGGGTGGGGGTGGCGGTATGGGGGAAGGGGTTTTGCACCAAAAAATGACGTTAGGCTGGTAAGAGGCAAAAAAAAGCCTCTAACCAGCCTAGCGTCATTTCCTGATGCAAAACCATCCATACTACATGACTCATGTTGGGGTGGTGGGCATTGGGGTGCACACTACCCCAATGGCCAGCACAGGGGACCAATGTCCCCTGGGCATGGCCATTGCAACCTGTGCCATGCAAGGGGGCCCATTTCAGGACCCCCAATGGCACTTAAAAAAAAAAAAAAAAACAATACTTACCAATACTTACTCTCCTTACCTGGGATGGGGTCCCCCATCCTCTGGTGTCCCTCTAGTGGGGTTGGGGGTGTTCCTGGGGATTGGGGAGGGCACCTGTGGACCCATTCCATAGTGTTTAACTATGGAAATGGCTCCACAGGTCCCCTAACGCCTGGTCTAACCCAGGCGTTAAATAATGGTGCAAAGCGGTGCGGTTCCTAAGGTGGCCGGCCACCAGGAGTCATCCCATGTGGAGCGGTTGGAGCCAAGGATGAGGATCTCCGTCTTGTCTGAGTTCAGTTTGAGGCGGCTCCTCTCCATCCAGTTGGCGATGGCCTTTATTCCGTCGTGGAGATTGGTTTTGGCGGTGGCATAAGCAGCTGTAGCAAAGCGTTCAGCAATCAGCATACAGTCGTGGTTCTCTGGCTGGAATCTCCTTCTAACGTGTAAGGGACAAGGAAGTGTTTTTATAATGAAACATGCGATGTTCTAAGAAAATGTCCCTACGCAAGGATGTGTGTTTTTCTATGAATGTCAGAGGCAAAACTTGTAGCACGTTCACCGGCAACCTATCTTACTGCAACCTTGAAAGAAGCACAGAGTGAACAAGAATGTCTTGTTTGAGAATGTAGTGCTGGCCTAGGCAAAAAAAGCAAGATAGAGAGAAATAAAACAAGACCGCAAAAGTGGTTATTGTTAAAATATTAATACAATATATCTAGGTTAAAGTGCACAGCGGCAGGCCAAGTGTGCTAAAATAGCGTGCATGAAGCTATAACTAAAATGGCTACACAACAAGTCCCCTAACAAGAGAAGAGTGGCCAGGGCACACCCGTATTGTAGATCCAGATAATGTTCAGGAATTAAGTAGATGTCCGGTCAGGAAAGATGGTGTGTAGGAATTTATTATAGATGCAAGTGGGTAGTCAGAGTCTCAATCACAGAGACTACGTTGTACAGTAAGTCCATGTATCCAGAACAGCCAGATGATGATAAATGGTCAGAGTTACAATCAGATGACCCCAAGTAACAAAAAGTCCGTACAGCAAAACAGCCCACAAGTAACAAAAAGTCCGTACAGCAAAACAGCCAACACGTGTTTCGTCTTCAAGACTTTGTCAAGGCTTTGGATGTGCGTAATGTATACCAAGATACAGTTGAAGCATGCTACACACTGCCTAATCCCGACGCAACCGGCATGGGTTATTTCTTCAACACATGAGGCTTATCATGGCCACCACTGATCTCTCCAACGCATATTGACTGCACCTAGAGATCCAATACTACCATCAGTTTGTTTCATGCTTCAACCGTATCTTGGTACATTACCATTACATTACGTACATCCAAAGCCTTGCTGTTCGACCATCTTGGTAAAGAAGAAATGGATGCAGTGGTGGTCGGTCCAGTGGAGTTCGGAGGTGTGTGAGAAGGAGATGTGGTTTCTGGCAGAGAAGACAGGGTCGCAGGTGCATCCTGCTGAGTGCATGGGGACGTTGACCAGTGACTTGAGTCAGAGGGTGGCGAGGTTCTCCAAGAGGGTAGGGGTGTTCGGGTTGCTGTGGTTGTTGAGGTGAAAGTTGAGGTCGCCAAGAAGTATGTAGGTGAAGCCATGGGGAGAGGTGAAGTAGGCCAGTGCTTCGCTGAAGGGTGGGCAGGGTCTGGGGGGGCTGTAGATGAGCGTTCTGCAGAGGGTGGTGTTTGGATTAGTCTGGATCTGAAAGTGCAGGTGTTCAGTGATGGGGGTCTGGATATTGACGCTGGTCGTCGAGGCGGATTGAGTTTTTTCTAATGATGGCGACACCACCTCCTGGTCGGTTGATGCGGTCTTGATATATGATCTTGTAGCCATCAGGGATGGCAATGGCAGTGTCCGGTGCTGAGGAGGTGGTAATCCAGGTCTCTGTGAAGAAGGTGAGGTCAGGGCGATGGAGTCAAGGAGGTCCCAAACTTCTATTGTGTTCTTGATGAGGGAGCGAGTGTTGAGTAGTATTCATCTGAGGTGTTCCGGAGGTCCAGCGGAAGGGGCGGGGGGTTAGGACGTGAGGACAGGTGAAGGTGCAGTTGTGGCAAGAGAACAGGCCTTGGGTGTCCTTGGGTGATGCACAGTGCCAGGACGTGGAGCCTCCGGTGTTGAGGGCATGCAGGGTGCTGCCGACGTATCGTGGATGGTGCAGGAACCAGTGTCCGTGCGCTGGGCGCGGTCCAGGTGCGGATGGGTGCAGACGGGCTGGCCTTTGGCGTGCCGGCAGAGCTCCTGCTGCGTGCACCCACTGCGTGGCCACGCAGCAGCCGCCATTGAGAAGGCGCTATGTGAGTTAAGGTTCTATTGAGAGCTTTCTAAAAGGTAGTTTCTCGATTTCATAGCTCTGTTGGGTGTTATGTTTGGGTCGATTGTGCTGACAGTTATGCAAGCAGATAGGCAGTTAAAGCCTACATGAGGGTCAGCCAATAGATGAGTGAAGGTCTGTTGGCTGAATGTTGTGGTGAAATCTGTGTGAATTGAAAGCATGTAACTAGCTGTGCGAGGATAAGTCACATGTGTGATGGTTTGCACAAGTTAAATTAGGGTAAATTGCGTTGAAGCCTATGTGAGCTTAGAGTCTCTTGGTTACTGTAAGTTTTTACTGAGGGTTGCATGAGCAGTCACTGGTTGATATGTGACTTTTGGTCAGTATTTACAGTTCTGTTTGAAGATATCTGAAGTTCTGTTTAGGGGTCTGTAAAGTTCCTATGTGGCCATGAGAATCTGGGTATGTTATGGTTTTGTGAGAGCTAAAGTAGAGTCAGTCAGTGAATATGTGATAATATTATGTGGGCTAGATTAGTGAATGTTTTATTGCGGGCTGTGTGAGTTGGGGGTTATTGTATTCACTGTGATAGTCAGTTGTTTATGTGAAGTTTTTGTGAGGGCTTTATGAGAGTCAGTTGGTCAATATGGTGAATATGTGATGGTGTTGTGGTGTCTAGATGAGAGTCAGGCAGTTGATATTGTTGAGAGACAGAGGAGTGGTAAATCAGCGGATATGTGATGGTTTTAAGAGGGGATATAAGAAATAGTTGATGGATATGTAATTACATAATTATCTTTTTAGTGTTATGAGAGTGTGCTGGGAGCTATGTGATGGTCCCTTGGAGCTATGCGAAAATCCACTAGGGACAGCATAAGGGTCTTTTGAGGGCTAGATTAGAATCTATTAATGCGTATGGATAGTTTTATGATAGTTATAAGAGAGGGAATGGATACATGATAGCATGATTGCCCCCATGGCATATGTTGTTGTTTGTTGTGCTTCAAAATATCGACCATAAAAATATTGAGGTGCAACAATATTGACTTGCACAACAAGATAGGTATAGAAGTGGGAATTGAGTTATTATTTAACCTCCACATCTACTTATTTTAACAGCGATGTGGAAGTTGATATCTTGCAGCTCGATATTTTAGAGTTGAAATTTTGGTAGAACATCGCTAAACCTGGCCAGGCATAATAGCGATAAAAATGCTTATATATCTGTATTGAGGACTCGCCTATGGACAGATAGGAATATCTCTGATAATATACCTGAAAAGTTGGGTAGGGTATAGTTGGTCATAACTATGAATTATAGCTCACTCTTCCTCATTCTACGGCTCTTTCAGCTGCAATGGCGTTAGAAAATCAGATTTTCAAAAATGCTATCCTAACTCTACCTCCCGGAATATCACTGACTCACCAGGAAAGTGCAAGGTCTAAAGGCTGGATTCAGATTTGGGTTTAATGTAAGAATCTCTGATTTGCGACACAAGTGCTACTTTACGCTTTGGAAGATTCTCCTCTTGTGAAGAATCTGCTGGTGGAGTTACCTCATGCATACTGCACCAATGGGACAGGTGGCTCTTCTGTTAAGTAGTCCTCTATAAAGAGGCTTCAAATAGGGGATTTGGTGCTTCAACCACAAATCAGGGGATTTTCTGTACCTCAAAAACTCTAAATCAAGCTGTAACTCTCCTTTGGTCTCCTTTGAGTAAGGCAGAGGCATGCTGAGAAGATCCACTGTGTTGAAGAGTCAAAGGAAAGCTCAGAGACTGCATAAGTTCAATGCATAGTTTGCCTGAACGAACAGTCATGATCAACCAGTGTGAAGCCTGGGTTCCCTTTGCTCTCTCTAGAGATGCAACCAACTTCTCAGATCCAGACCGGTTCCTGCCCCAGCGCTGGCTGCGAGGCGGTGGCATGAAGTACCATCCCTTCAGCTCCATCCCCTTTGGGTACGGGCCTGAGGTTTCATTGTCCGGAGGATTGCAGAGTTGGAGATGCACCTGGCCATCTCATGGGTGAGTGAAGCCACCAAGCTCTCTTACCCAAGGCACATCCA
This sequence comes from Pleurodeles waltl, assembly GCF_031143425.1. NCBI lineage: Eukaryota > Metazoa > Chordata > Amphibia > Caudata > Salamandridae > Pleurodeles > Pleurodeles waltl. Next base: position 176,322,588 of record NC_090441.1, on the reverse strand, counting down.
GACAATGGATTAGAAAGATCTTTATATTGTCTGAGGCTGCAGGGTTTTTTCTGCGACTAAAATGTATAAGGAATTGGTTGTGGTCCATTCTGTCATTTTCTAGGTGGCAGGTGCCCTTCTACATCACATTTGCCCTGAGTTTTTCTTTAGGTAACTAGAATAATCTGTTGTATGCCATTTGCAAAAGTATGGCTTTTACACAAGTATCATTTCTGAGATTAATTAAATCTCCCCAATGTATCTTTAGTAGAGAAATAACAATTCAGGTAAGAGTTAATTGTGCACTGTTTGTTTTGCCTGACCCCATCATTACTTTCACTCAGAACATACTTCTTCATTTCCACCTTTCCCAAATGTATACCCCCTAAATGCCTCCTAATTGATATGCTGGCTTCCAGAATTGTTGGACCCTTCAAGTCATAATTCACTCATCTAGAATCAAAACACATGGGGCATTCACTGTGTACATAGCCCTAAAAACTGAATAGCTAATTCACAAATTAGAAGAGCATGGCAGACGGTAAGCTTTCCCAAAGTTGCTAGCCTGCCAGGTGCAACGGCTTGTCAGGGAATCTTCTAACTTCCAAATGCGCTGTTGGCTCAGGGTGTCAACACACCTATGAATTTATCAAATTTCATCCAATAATAGCCTTCTGGAATACATTAAATATTGTTCTTGGAAAGACATAAAGCCTATAGAATGTGTGTCTGAACATATTAACTATACTGTTAAGCTAAGTCTAGATGGATTGAGAGACTGACAAGTATGTCTTTTATGTCTTTTATGTCTATATGAAACTGAATCCATGCATTTGGAGCCATCCTTTTCCAATGCCTGCTCTTCACTACCAGTTAAACTTGTTGTATCTGTTTTCATCCTGTAGATCATGAAGATGTTCGAAGTGAGACCTGACCCTAAAGGGGTGGAAGTGAAAGCCATCTGACGTGTCGCCACTGCAGCTGACAGGCCGCTTGACCAACTGTTTATCCAGAGGGAGGAGAGCAAGGAAAAATAGTCATGCATGGTCTACCATGATTGGCCCTTCTATAACCAGTGGGCCGTAAAGACACCTGACACAGTTCTTTACTAAAATACCATCTCAGGGTTTTAACAGAACATCCTTCCTAAAAAAAACTTGAAAGATTTCCATCTTGTCTTCTCTCTTCCTCCAAATGAAAGCACAGGACCATCCGAAGAGTGCTGCTGTTTGCCCCTGTGAATGGTCCTTAATTTGATATGTGAAAGCGCAGTACATGGAAATCATCTGATCATCTGAATAAAACAATTTTATTGTGAGTTTCATCAAGAGTTTTGGACAGCTTGCCCAGACTTTTCCTCACAGAGTGGCAGTGTCATCTCACTCCCAGCCATGATGATCTGCTAGAGTTGTTCTCTGTTTCTCCGCATTTACTCATTAAGGAATGATCTCTTGCACTATTTGTCTTCAAATACTGATGAACAATGATGTGCAATTTGCTTACTTTCATGGTTTGACATAGTTGTGTAATATGGACTGTCTTTTCTGTTGACTTTAGGACGCAGTAGTAGGGAACTAAGGGGCAGATGTACAAAGCATTTTTCAAGTCGTAAAGGGGCCGATTTGCAGAATCGGCCCGTTTGCAACTTGAAAAATGCTATTTGGGATGTGCAAAGCCCAAACTACGATTTGGTAACTTGTTACCGAATTGCAGTTTGGGTTTTGCGATTCGGTATTAGGAAGGGGCGTGTCAAGGGCGTCCCTTCCTAGTCCCGAATCCAAATGGTATGTGTGATTGTTTTGTGACCGTGAATGTGGTCACAAAACAATCGTAGTTAACACCAGTTTCAAACTAGTGCTAACCCATTCACAAACGGGAAGAGGTTCCCAGGGGACCCCTTCCCCTTTGCGAATGGTAGCAAAAATATTTTTTCAGAGCAGGCATCTCTGAAAAAATGAAAATAAAACTTTTTATTTTTGTTTTTAAAATGCATCTCGTTTTCCTTTAAGGAAAACGGGCTGCATTAAAAAAAAAAAAACTGCTTTATTTCAAAGCAGTCACAGACATGGTGGTCTGCTGTCTCCAGCAGACCACCATCCCTGTGAGGGCGGCCATTCCCAATGGGGTCGCAAATTGCAACCTACCTCATGAATATTCATGAAGTAGGTCATTTGCGACCCCACTGGAAATCGCAAACAGTGCAAAGTACACTGTTGTACATCCGGTTTTGCGATTTGCAAATTGCGAGTCAGTAAGACTCACAGTTTGCGAGTCGCAAAACCGGATCTTTATACATGTGGCCCCAGACGTACAGAGAGGCAGGTCTCAACTAGCAAATTGCGCACCAACTGTTTATGACCTGTCTCTGATTTTGTACTAATAGGTTGCGTCACAAAATCTCTAGTCACAGGAGATTGTAATCTCCTTAACGAATATTAATGAATAATTATTAACATACGATTATTAATTAGGCAGGTAGCTGTTTCAATCCTCTTGTGATTGGCTACAATTACTGGGATTGTGGTCTGTAATGAACAGCAGACCACCCATGTTTGCATTCTCGATCAGGAAACTTTTTCTGAAACCAGTCCATGTTCCTTAAATACACCTTTGCTGTTTAAAGAAATCCCATTTAGAAAGGCATCAGAGAGAGCAGGCGGTTGTCTTCTGGATCACCACCTGCTCCCTACTAGTCCACATGGGACAGTTCCCAAATGGGAAGCTTTGCAATGAGACAACTTCTCCTTTGCAAATTGCTTACCACTTCCTTTGAGAAGTCAGTCACATTTCAATGTTTTACTACTGCAGTTGTGGTTATAAATCACTGCTACTTCTCACTGCAATGATGAAGGGATGACCCTTCACACCCCCTCCTAATCGTGATATGGAATGAGTTACAAAACTGTGTTTGAGAAACAGAAACGCTTAATTAAATAACAAAGGGTTTAGTAAATACTAAAGTGTCATTTTGGAGTCACAAACTTTGTGATTTTGCAAATTGCAGGGTTTACTACTGCAAAATACTTTAGTAAATCTGGCCCCTGGTATTCTATTCAGTTAAATTAATCGTTACGTAAAGACACATAGTTAGCAATGGAAACTCATGTTCCTATTGTCGTGCTGCTCATACTTTATAAGCTACTAATGATGTATTAATAGTAAAACATTCTGTGAGAGAGTGGATTATTAGTGGGGATGGATGGTAGTCCACCACAAGTAATGATGTCACTGTTCCTGTCAGTTCCAGGAAAGATTTCAGTAATTTAAACCTCAGCTCAGCTCCTCGTAACTGTGGCACTGAACAGACAGGCTTAACTTAAGAAAATTTGTAAAGCATTTAGAAGCACCAAAACAGTTAAACGTTCAAACACACAACACAATAAAAATCCAAATCCAATTTATAAAAATAGAGAGGGCCACAAAGGTAACTTGAACTTTTAAGTGAGTTTACACTTTTGAGTAAGTTGACTACTTTTTGGCATTCACAAACTGCACTTTTGTAGTAATTTACACTTTTGTAGTAACTTACACCTTTGTACTATGTCTAGCAGGTTAAATGACCAACCACTAATACTATGGCAACCTCCCACAGAATATAAGGGAGGAAGGGACTTATTACAAAAGTGTAAGTTACTACAATATTTGATTGACGAACTTGACACCAAAATGACAAAAACAGGGAATCAAAGATGTGATTTTTTAAAGTTTTAAACAAAAACAGCGCCTAACCGCATGCAACTGGTGGTGGTAGACTAGACAAAGATACATATTAAGGCCAACCGCGATGGAGGTTGGTTCGGGCACAAGAACCAGGTTGGTTCTGGTCAAAGAGTTACCTTCTGACTTCAAAAATGTCTGTGAAGGCATACTCCTCAGCAGAGCAAGGCAGCAGTTTGGATCTGAGGACAGGGTTGTAATTGATGTGGTGTTTAAAGACAAGGTCTTAGTGAAGCTACCCACCAAGGTGGGAAAAGCTCTGAGCTGGAAAGGTCCAGAGTCTACACCCAGGAAGCTATCAGCATCAATCAGTTGCTGCTCGGCATCAGGTTCTGTGAAGACTTCTAACTTCGGACTTAGGGCCTGATTTAGATATTGGCGGATGGGTTACTCCATCACAATAATGACGGATATCCCATCCGCCGAAATCTCAATCCCATAAAAAATAATGGGATTTAGAATTTGGCAGGTGGGATATTCTTCACTGTTGTGATGGATTAAAAAAATGGCAATAACTAAATCAGGCTCTTAGTTTCTTTTTTGGAAATCAGATTCCTTCAGCGTGGTAGGGCTACAGGTTGTGGCCAGAGATGGTTCAACATTGTTGTATGCTGGTCAGTATCTGACCACTGGATCATATTTGCTGCTTCAGAGAACAATGTAGAAGGAGCTGCAGCAAAGTCAGGCCTGCCAACAATACACCCTCGGTGGAACAACTTGGTTTCTAAGTCCCAGGTTTTCAGTTTGGGCAGGAGGAATATACTCTGACAACACCCAAAGGCCCAGGATCTCTGGAACAGCATCTGGGGTTCAGGACTCACTCCACAAAAAACCACTAGCAGGGCCAATCCAGCTCCAGTTGACACTGGTCAGCTGCAAGTGGACTTCTTGCATAGTTTGTGTCCTTGTAGCTTAACAGGAGGCCAGCCAACCGTACCTTGGAGTCAACTTTTCAGTCCCGGGTACAAGTGGGAGCAGGTCCAGCCCTTAGGGTTCTCCTCATAGGTCGCAACAGCAGGTGCAGTCTATCTTCTGTCTTCCACAGGTCCAGAGGTGTTCTGAAGAGGGTGACTGGGGGAGGGGCAGAGTACTTTTATGTCTGGCACAAGCCTGTGGGTTGGAGTGACTCGTAGCTTCTCCCTAACCAGTAGGGAAAAAGTTCCTAGGGATGACCCTACCCACATTTGTGCTCAGGGTAGTGCCTCCTTCTCTGCAATTGGTTCTTGGCTGGCTAATCAGACAAAAGGGAAGCAGGCCCAGGTGCGAGCTACATCTGCCGGTGACAGGGTAGGCATCTGTTGAAGATCTGCAATAAAAAAATGGGAGTGATTAGATCAAAAAAATGCATTTTCCTCCATGCCCCATCCCCCAGATGAAAGGTGAGGATCAATTCAGTCATTCCCTTGGCAGTTCTCAATATCTACGAGGAAGAACTTGGAAATGTAATTTGCATTAGGATGGTCAGTCCCAGGCCTGTGCTACACTATAAAGTACTTACTGTATAAGGAGATGGACCACCTCAAGAGTTTGAGATTTTCCCCTCTCATCTGCATGACCCATCTGAGAGGCCTGAGGTGGAACTCTGAAGTGAGTCATAAACAAGTAGGGTCTTAGCTTCAATCACAGCAAATGCGTTCTTCTTTATGGCACCCCAACGCTGCTCTCTGGGGAATAGTCACCTGACAATAAAGGCAACTGTTTAATCCTGACCCTTATCATTTAGCTGTGAAAACACCACCCCAACTCAATTTTCTGAAGCATCTGTTTGTACCACAAACTCCTTGCTGAAACATAGTGCCTTGAACACAGTTGTGATACACAGTTCCTCCTTCAGGGTGTCAAATACCTTCTGACACTCCTCAGTCCATATTACCATCTTTGGCTGCTTCTTTGAAGTCAGCTGTGTCAGGGGTCTACAATGGTGCCATATCCCATGACAAATCTTCTGTAATAACCTATAAGGCCCAGAAAAGCTCTGATGTGAGTCTGAGTTTTGGGGGCTATGAAGCCATGTTTGCCTGGATCTTGGGCTGGAGATGCTGCATGTGTCCCCCACCCTTGTGGCCTAGGTATACTACCTGCCCTATCTTCCACTTACTGGCCCTGATAGTGAGTCCTACCTGTTGCAGGGCCTGAAGCACTTCCCTGTGATGGCTTATGTGTTCCTGCCCGTTGGAGGTAAAGACAACAATGTCATCAATATAGGCTGAACTAGAGGTCTCCATCTTAGACAGTACCCTGTTTACCAGCCTCTGGAATGTGGAAGGGGCATTCTTCAACCCAAAGGGCATTTCTTTAAATAGGAAATAGCTCTCAAGAGTTGAAAATGCCAACCTCTTCTTTGCTCCCTCAGCCAGGGCAAGCTTACAGTATCCTGAAGTTAAATCAAACATGCTGAGATACTGAACAATCCATGGAGTTGTTGGCTAGACGTTCTGGGAGAGGTTCACGCTCCTCTTCCTTCATTTACCCGCTTTCAATCTGGGGCTAGTAAAACTGGTTGCCCTACCTGTTCCAGGTTTTGGTCATGCCAGCCCTGTAAAAGTAGGTTTTAAAAAGTTGCCAGGGATCGTCCATGTGTTTGGGTTTACGAAACTCCAGCTAGAAGGTGACCTCACCCATCTTATCCAGTACCATTTAGGGCCAAGTCTATTTGTCCGGGGTGGACCTTGCAGCGACAGGCTCCACATTTCACAGATTCGAACCTGACTGGTATTACACCAAGGTTGTTTTTGGTCATGCCAGTGCTTGATATGCTCCTGGCTGGGATCCAAGTTCTTGTTAGCGTTCTTCATGTACTCAGCCACGTGGGGTTGTAGTGTGGTTAGTTTTACATATCCTTTGCGCATTAGCTTCAGGCTTTAGGCCTTTGTGCACTTTGCCCTGGATGTATTTTATTAATTTGCTTGCAGCTTAGAGCCTCTGTGCACTTTGCTCTAAATGCTTTTTATTAGGCTTCGTACTGTTATTTTTCAAATAGCCAGTTCTACGGTCTTGTTTTTTATTCATATCACACTGTTTAGCCTACTTCAGCACTGGAGTTCTCCATAACACATTCCTGTTCACTCTGTGCTTCAGTCAAGGATACAGTCTGGTACATTGCCGATAGACGTGGTAGGAGTTTAGTCTTTGGCATTCCTGCGTAGGGACATTTTGTGATCACGCTGACATGTTAGTTATAAAAACACTTCCTTGTCCCAATACACGCAAGAGGGAGATTCCGACCAGAGAACCACAACTAGACGCTGACTGCCTCGTTGCAGATGCTGAACCAAGATCACAGGCCTTTGCTCAAGTATGAGGGCTGATGTCTCCCCAGGGATTCAGAAAGGCAAGTTAGAAGCTTAACATGCTGTGCTCGAAATAGACCAAGCAGAGGGAGAGTAGAAACTATTAGACACCATGATAGCTTTGTTCTTATGTTTTACTCTCCTGGTGACTATTTCAATCCTACTGTGTTGTATGGTTCTGGTTATTGCGGCTCACGCCTTATTATCTAAAATGCAGTCGTTTTATTAAAACATTATATAAAACTTATACTGCCTTTGTCATTTGTATATGAGATCATACTGTAAATGAGAGAGTTGGTTTGGATCTGAGTGACCACGACTTCCCTGAGAAGTTCCAAAGGTGTCATGCGCTCGGCTGCCCAATCATCTCTTCCCCTTGGGAGAAATGAGGCACTGCTAGTTAGCCGGAGCAAAAACCGGATTTAGGGTGACAGAGTTCCTTACACGTGGGTCCGACTCAGTCCCCCACACCGTGATCGATCCTGCTGCCTAGAAATCCAGTAGTCTCATTTAGGATAATGAGAGCCCACGCGACATGGCGCCGCCAACGATTGGTCTGGCTCTAATATTTAGGTCCGGCTGACTCTCTCGGTCTCATATATATTTTGACTCCTCGGTTCCGTAAGCGGAGACGTCCGTGGGGCTGAGGGTTTCTGCCACCACGGGATAGGTACATCCTATTACTTAGTGGTTGGTTGTTCAAGCTTGAACTTTAAAAGGAAAACCCGATATTGGTGTGCCTTCTCTGACCTAGTGCTGTTTTTTACACATGGCGAATCCTAATGTAGTGAATATAGCAATCAATATGCGACAACCGCTCACAGGACATCTGGTGGCACATGGCCTGACGGTCCAGGGGGGTCCGGTCACTTTTGTGGTGGACGCCCATGCAGCCTATAGAACAGAACTTTTTTATTCTTGGGTCGTATTTCCAGCAGTTGATGGGGGTACAAACACTTTTCACGAATACACTGTTGCGAATGTCCCTGGACAGTACAGGGCATATGCATACTTAGAGATACCTTTATCTTACCAAGAACACCATAATTGGCTTGATGGCACCCTCCCACACACAGTAGCACAGGTAAGGTTAGGTCCACTGAGTAATGATGGTCCGACCTGGCCTTTATTGGCTACTTACACACCATATGCTGTGGTTGCTAACTTGGCAGTGGCTGACGTTCGTCGTTTATATATAGACTTGGCAACTACATACAGAAGGTTGGTTCAGTTTGTAATGCAGGCATTAAATACTAATGCAGCGCATGCTGCTCCGGCGCACCCACAGGCGGTGGTTCCGGGTATCAATCCATCCACTGTACACTCAGTTATGGGTAAGGTACCGGCTAAACGTGAGGAAACTCCATTTTGGCTGGCGCAAAAAATTAATACGCTGGAAGCAGTATTTCCCCATACGGGACCTCAGGATAAACATAGAATATTAACGATGTGTTTGCCGTATGGGATGGTTCCTCCGGTGGACCTTTGTAATACCTGGGGCACGGTGTTTGCCGCGCTCTACACTACGGCACACCGTACACCGACGTTAGCTAATTTACCGGAAGTGCTTAAACAAATTCAAGATGAATATGGGGCTGCCCCTGCCTTAGATTTGGGCATGCAGTTGATGGGCCATTTTGCCGCGGTTTCTTCTATTATTTTGAGTAATCTCAAGGGAGAGGCAGTAGCGCTAGCAGTGCGAATGCGTCTTCGGGATGTTCCGCAGATTAATCAAGAGCGGGAACTTCCGAGAATAATAGCTGAGACATATTCCAGTATTGGTCGCGATAGCCTAGGGGCTAGACCGCAAAAAACCCCAATTACAGGGTAAAAATAATAAAGATAATGCTAAACAACAGCAACCTGAGGGTACTAAAAAGCACTGGGAAAAGAAACAGCAAACACCTAAGAAAGATGGGGGACAGTCTCCGCAACCGGAGACCCCGCAGAATAGGTATAATCTCAGGAATAGGGATAATTTGAAGACGCCTGAAAGATATCAATATACTGATACACGCCAATCTCGTTCCTTTCAGGACTCCTCAGAGAAGAGAAGTGAGAGAGGTGGGCGGTCAGAGCGGAGAACTGAGTACGTGAAACCAAGACAGGATTCACAACGCTTAACGGAGGTTTCTATTAAACAAGAAGAGAAACCGCTGCAACAAAAACAGCAATTTAAAAAGAAGAAAGTGGCAGCAGTCTCAGTTAGACATGCCGCTCAAGAAGAGAGTTCTCTTGACGAACAAGACATGGGCGTTGGCACTGTTAGACAGCGCGGCAGAGGTCACAATAGTTCGCCGGAGTCTTCTAGAACATCTGGAGGTGAAAGCAACTGATGACTTCATACAAGTCGAAATGGCGGATATGCGAGTCTCTGATCCTGATAGAGTATATAAAGTGACTCTGCAATTAGAAGGGGACATTGACCGCATTGTACACGCCATCTTTTGGGACCATGTGGTACAATCATACGATGTTCTGCTGGCCGAACAAAATTGGCCGCCTGACTTTGTTCGCGACTGTCCAGTGGGGGAAGAGGTTATTACACCTTCCTTCTCACCACTTGTTCCGAGAAAACTAGCGGAGTCCTATAGTAAATTATGGGCTCTTGCACAGGCCCCCGCTCTATATATAAATAATGTGGGGTGGGATAGACAATCACCTTATCATGTAATTCCAATAAAGGGCGAACCTCAGCCGCAGCCGCAGTATCCTATCAAATTTGAAGCCAGGGCATCGGTTAGGAATATTCTTACACAATTGGAGTACCAGGGTGTAATTGAGCCCTGTGTCTCGCCGATGAATAATCCCTTATTTCCGGTTGCTAAACCGGACCATTCATATAGGATAGTGGTGGATTACAGACATTTAAATGGTCATACACGCACATATGGAATACAGAATTCACATAGCGCAGCGCTTATGAATAATATAGTGCGTAAAAAATACAAAACAACGTTAGATATCTCGAATGGATTTTTCTGCCAAAATATAGCGCCCGAAAGTCGGGACTATACCAGTTTCAGTGCGTTTAGCTCTCAGAAAAAGTTTTGTCGTTTGCCTCAGGGGTATAAGAATAGCCCAGGACTGTTTTCGGCTTGTGTAACAGAAATTCTGCACGAGTTGGACCCTGAAGCGTTATCATATGTTGATGACATATATCTGACAGACGATGAGATTCTGCAACATCTAAGGCGTGTATCACGCATTGTTGTGGGGTTTGCTGAAATTGGCTAGAAGTTTAATTTTAAGAAATCGAAGATTGCCTTCCTCAGTGTTATTTTCCTGGGATATGAGTTGTCGAGAGAGGGCAGGAGCTTGGCGCCACATTTTTTGGAGAAATGTGCTCAATTGCAGCAATTGCAGCCTCCTAATACGGTTTGGAAGCTCCAGTCATTGTTGGGGTTTCTGAATTTTGGCAGAACTTACATTCCTGAATATGCGACGCGTTGATTCGTCCGAATTTTTCGAGTAGATTTTGGACGATTGAGCATACACATATCCTACGAGGTTTGCAGACTGATCTCTTAGCAGTTAAACACTTACACACACGGGACAATAAGACACATTTAGTCATCAGGGTGATACCTGGGGCTGTTGGGTTTACATATGTCACCTTTAATGAGGGTGAGACAGTCCCGATTGCATACAAGTCCCACTTGTATTCTGCTGCAGAACAACGATTTGTGCAGACTGAGAAAATACTCACTGCCGTACAGATGGCTGTGATTAAAGAAAGACCTCTTGCCCAGGGCCAACGCATTATTGTTGTTTCCCCGATTCCGGCCTTAGAGGCTGTTACAAAAGCGAGTGTCCCTAATTCGAAGGCTTTACAACCGATTTTAACCTTGCTGGTCTGTGGCTCCTACTACTGTGTTCAGTCTTTCAATGAATATCTACACTATTGGAAGTTGAATGGGTTCAAAGATTCTAAGGGCAACACCATTAAACACAAATTGTTGTGGGGTAAGGTTGCGGATCTGAAAGAGACGCTTCCTAAGGTCCATGTTGTGCATACACTTGGACACCAGCGCGTTGGGATACACGTTGCTGGGAATACTTTGGCTGATGAAGCCGCGAAGTCGGCAGTGGCTGTTGCCACTGTGGCCGCAGTGACTCGTTCAAGTTCCAAACCAGACACAGAGATTTCAGCTGCCATAAGGGCTACGGCTGATGGCACGCCCTTTCCTAAAGGATTTCCTTCTAAATATAGTTACTGATTGAGTAGTGCGTTCAATGCTGTTGTTAATATTCCAGGCATTGGTGTACGTGATTTACCAAATAGAATTGAGAGACCTCGATTAATTTCTGCAGCACATGAGGGGGCGGCATCTGCACATGCTGGTGTGGCTGCCACTGTTTCGCTTTTACAGGCTCGTTACTGGTGGCCTGGTCTCTATAAAGAGACAAAGCAATCTGTCCTTTGTTGTAATGTTTGTCAACAAATTAAAGGTTCATCGGCTAGACGCCCGCAGCAGACGCCCCTTCTAATTTCAAACAAACCTTTACAGTGTGTGTACTTGGATCATTGTGGTCCGCTAACACCAGATAGTGCATACAAATATATATTGGTAGCTGTAGATTCGTGCTCCAGATGTGTGTGGGTGTGGCCACAGCGCTCGGCTGACGCTCGGACTGTTATTAAAGATTTACGCATCTTTGTCGATACATTTGCAGTTGCGGCTTTTCATTCGGACCAGGGCCCTGCTTTTGCCTCCAAGGCATTCAGGGACACCATGGCTTCGTTGGGGGTCCAACTCCAATTCTCGTCTCCATTTCATCCCGAGGGAAATTCTGTCGTGGAGCGTTTAAATCGTGGTTTAAAGCAATCCTTAACGGCCAGAGTTATAGGTACGGGTCGTGGTTGGCTAGCCCACCTGTATGGAGTACAGAGAGCACTTAATAACTTGCCTAGAAGGTCACTGGGGGGTCGTACTTCATATGAGTGCCTGTTTGGAACATGAATGTATGTTCCTGATCTAGATAGTCCTGGTGTGGAGGCGGCAGATACGCCCTTTGACATAAATGATCGTGTCACTGTTTTGCAGGATTTACAACAATTCCGTGAAGATAACTCTTCTGCAAGTGCCGCCTCCTCAGGAATTAAGGATGAGCCAGTAACTCCTACTGGTTGGATACCCAGGATTGGGGATCTAGTGCGTGAAAAGGTCGCAGTAAAGAAAGAATTTGGTCCTTCTTATCGAGCACCTGTCCCTGTGTTAGGGGTTAGCGGCACGAGAACTGTGATTTTACCGCCGCTGCAAGGGGCCAAAGGAAATCACTTTGTTTCCATTGATAATGTCAAGTTACAACATGTGGCCGATTCTGCACAGCAGACCAAGAGGGACACCCAGTAGTTCCGGAATCCCTCTCACTACTGGGGAAGAAGTCCCGCTGCAGGTGATTTACACCGACGCTGTTTCCTCTCCGAGCTTGGGGAGGGTGGAAGATGATCTTGCGGTTGTTCCACAGACAACGAATAATTTGGAATCTTTTGATCAAGTTGCTGTACGTTCTACTGATGTTTCTGAACATGTGGTTTATAGTGTGCCAAGGCGAGAGCCTCCATCTGCTTCTTTGTTCACAGTTGCACCTTTTGCAAGAACTGCCTCTGGCTGCTTCAACGACACTGATGATGCAGTGTCCGGCTCCTCGTCCTCGATGTCTTCAGTCCGAGGTCCACGTAAGCTGCTGTGTTGGTTAAAACGCACATATTTTGTTTTTCCTTGGAACTATTTGTGGCTTTTTATGGCTGTTATGACTCTTTTTTTGTGGTTGGGATTTGTGGTTACTTTTTTTCTAGTAATACATGGTCATTTTCTTCCTGAACGATCTGACATTGAGCACGTGGAGACTGTGTTAAAACCACATTTTTCGTCTCATATGGTTCGAAGAGACTTGTCCAATGTAAACATTTCTGCAATACCGATTCCAGATGGGATTGTGTGGGATAAAGTAATGTTTGATATATATGGTCCCACTGAATTGATTCAAATACCGTATGTCCTCAAGTTATCACTGAATGATATTGTTATACCAGGCATTGTTTCTGATGATTGGGATGTGAAGACGGTAGATTCTATGCTGACAGACTTGCAATATTATACTGTCTATGACGATGAAGATGCTTACCTATTTAGATATAATCATAGTGACATGTTTTGCTACAACTATTATGGACACCACTTTATTCATAAAGCAAGTAGCCCTAAGTCCATATTTGATTATGTGCAATGGGAACATTGCCCGACTCCTCCACAGGGGAGTTCAAAAACGTATTATGATAAATTTGCATATTTTTCTGGGCATAATCAACAAAATGCTAAGTCTTACTATTTTAAAGTTACTCCGTATGCTAATAAGCAAATGTTATTGACCGATACTAAATTACTATATTCAAATTTGTTTGTGTCTAAACTTTCGGTTGAGGGGTATGAATATTGGTTTAAGACTGTTGATTTGAAAAGTGTCTGGGGAACGAAATTTGGCAAATACAGGGCAGGGACACATTATTTAGAGCATGTATTATCCCTGTGCAGATGACACGGTACAACAGACTAGCTGTTTGGGCTTGGCAACGATTAGAGAGTTAAATTTGCCTAGTATACCTGTCCCTTCCAAATTGAACAATTGGCAGCGATATGTTAATGCTACGTTTAGTGAGTTTACACACTGGGTCCAGAATGGTACGCTTAACACTTCATTGGTACATCCGGGCGGGTGGTTATTATGGCCTGTAGACACTAATAAGTGTCATCAACATTTTGTCACCTCTTCAGGGGGGTTCAGGACTAGTAGGGCAGACCCTCGTTACATTTCACCAGAACATGCTGATATCATAACTACATACAGCGTGGGTAAGCTTTGTCAGCAATGGTTGAATTCGTCCACGCTGGATGCAGTTAAATCACATCTCACGTTACTGTCTAATGATACTGACTTACAAGATTTTTTGTCAGGACCTAAGGTACCATGGAAGAAACGATTTTTATACGAAGTATATAATGAGATTTGGAAGCTTTCACAGCAGGAGGCAGCGGCCAGGTTGAGGCAAATTGATCAGGAAAACCTGATACAGGCTTTGTCTGTTGTAGATAATGGCATGCATACCCTTTCTGACCGTGTTTACACAATTGACAGCATTGTTTCCTCTGCTATAGACATTATTAAATCAGATATGTCCTCTTTATATCATGGGCAGAGTCAGACGCGGTCCATCATGCAGCTGGGTTGGACTCTTCAGACCTTGAAGGCAGGTCGCGTTCCGTGGCAGCACATTCGTGCCAGAGAGATCTTTGTCTCCTTTAATTTAACTCGTCAACAACAGCTGATGGCTAAAAAGGAAGCGACGTATGTCATGTTGAATATTGAAAAATTGGAAAAACTGCCTTTCACGGTTGCTGAGATTCCGTCAGCTGAGTGGTTGATTCATGGGGTAATTAATCTGCCTATCTCCACTCTGCAATTTACTTCTTGTTTGAAGCACATTCCGGTGGGTAGATAGGAACGGTCGGGAGACAGTTACATACACGAGGTGTGGGAGCTTCCCTTTCTATACAGATGTATTAATGGTTTGAGGGAGGTTTTTCTTAGCGGTAGTGAATGCGAAACTTCTGTCAGCCATTCCATGGTTTGTAAACAGCTGTCCTTGCACGGAGCGTGTAACGCTTCGATTGCTAACTTAGCTTGTTATCTGAAGGGAGTTCCAGTCCCGGTTATTAAAAACACTTTCCAGGTGCTTTCTAACGGCAGTTACATTGTTCTTAACAGCGAACGCTGCTGTGGCATGCGTGCCGGAATAGTTTACGTTGTTGTTGTCACCAAGGCCGTTACGTGCTGCGGGAATGTGTTGTTTCCCCCCACTCAAATTAGAGAGGTAGCGGACATCTGGCCTCATATTGCTACTTCCAAGGTTAATTTCGACAAGTTGAGTCGACTGAAGGCTTTATTGTTTCAAAAGCATGTGGCCCTTACATCTGCTAGCGAGACCTACGCACTACAGGTGGCAAGGTCATCAGCGGAAATACAGTCCCTTTTGAATACTAACTTTCCGAGTCACTTTGGTGAACTTGTGAGACGTATATTTAATGCGTCCAGCACTGCTGGAATTGCACATTTTTTCAAAGCCGTTGGTGTTGGTTTTGCTCACACCTTCTTTTCCATATTCGGTTTGATACCTTCGGCTATACACTCTATTTTCGGAAGCATTTTTTGGGGTTTCCCGATTACTTTGGCTTTATTGGCTGGAGCCTTGCTATTGTTGCTATTTTTTCGCAATGGCTGTCCCGCCACAACGAGATCCTATATTGCTGCTCCCGTCAGCGCAGCTGTGTCGTGAACGCATGATGCAGCATTTTGGAGCGACACTCCTGGGACATTTGGAGTGTGACTGGTCTCTGTCATTCCGACCAGTTTGGGATTGTGTGCAACCCGTGTTTCGGTGCCTTTGGTGCTCGTTTGAACATGCACTGGCTTTCTGTCTCTCACTGCAGCGCCCTCCAGTGGTCGAAACTGATCTGTTGATGTTCCCGATTAGGGCTCATTCCCAGACTTGTGCACTACGGTTGCGTTTGCTTCGTGAGGCAGTTTATGAGATTCCCTTCCTGGAGGAAGATGGTATTGTCTCATTCATAGGCCCTGCACGGGGTGCCGCCCTGAATGGTTTTGGGGCTTTGGAACACACCTGCTCCATGGTACTTTGTGGCGTGGATCTTCCAATATTGACATATATCGAAGTGGAAGAGCTCCTGCTTTCTATTGCTTCTGTCTGACAATTGGATTTTTTTTTTTATCTCCCCTCGAAAATTGACATTATATTGTATTTGGCTTTATCGTCACATGCTTCCCAAATTTATGACTTTGTTGTCCTCTGATCTTGTCGAAATATATATATTTTTAGGTATTGTTTATATCTGGGGCATACTTTTATATTATTGGAACCACTTGCTACCGACAAGGGGAGGGTGTAGTGTGGTTAGTTTTACGTATCCTTTGCGCATTAGCTTCAGGCTTTAGGCCTTTGTGCACTTTGCCCTGGATGTATTTTATTCATTTGCTTGAGGCTTAGAGCCTCTGTGCACTTTGCTCTAAATGCTTTTTATTAGGCTTCGTACTGTTATTTTTCAAATAGCCAGTTCTACGGTCTTGTTTTTTATTCATATCACACTGTTTAGCCTACTTCAGCACTGGAGTTCTCCATAACACATTCCTGTTCACTCTGTGCTTCAGTCAAGGATACAGTCTGGTACATTGCCGATAGACGTGGTAGGAGTTTAGTCTTTGGCATTCCTGCGTAGGGACATTTTGTGATCACGCTGACATGTTAATTATAAAAACACTTCCTTGTCCCAATACACGCAAGAGGGAGATTCCGACCAGGGAACCACAACTAGACGCTGACTGCCTCGTTGCAGATGCTGAACCAAGATCACAGGCCTTTGCTCAGGTATGAGGGCTGATGTCTCCCCAGGGATTCAGAAAGGCAAGTTAGAAGCTTAACATGCTGTGCTCGAAATAGACCAAGCAGAGGGAGAGTAGAAACTATTAGACACCATGATAGCTTTGTTCTTATGTTTTACTCTCCTGGTGACTATTTCAATCCTACTGTGTTGTATGGTTCTGGTTATTGCGGCTCACGCCTTATTATCTAAAATGCAGTCGTTTTATTAAAACATTATATAAAACTTATACTGCCTTTGTCATTTGTATATGAGATCATACTGTAAATGAGAGAGTTGGTTTGGATCTGAGTGACCACGACTTCCCTGAGAAGTTCCAAAGATGTCATGCGCTCGGCTGCCCAATCATCTCTTCCCCTTGGGAGAAATGAGGCACTGCTAGTTAGCCGGAGCAAAAACCGGATTTAGGGTGACAGAGTTCCTTACACGTGGGTACGACTCAGTCCCCCACACCGTGATCGATCCTGCTGCCTAGAAATCCAGTAGTCTCATTTAGGATAATGAGAGCCCACGCGACAGGGTAGAGGCCCACCACATAGTTTTCAATGTTGTATTTAGGTTCCTTGAGATGTATTATCCCACCCTTATTGGACAAGATTTAAGGGACCTCTACCTGGCTGCTGAGCCCAGGAACAAATACTTAGGTGACTGTCTTTAAAAAAAAGGCTGTTTTGTGGTAGGTAATTTTAATGTCTCCGCAATCCGTTTTGGGTACTTCCCTGTTGTGGTCACTTACCCACTCACTAAAGTGAGGCAGTTTTTCGCTGGAGATTTAGTGGAATGCTGAGTGGTAGAAAATTTGTGGCTGCCTGCAGGTCCCTGGACTAATGCTCATTGTAATGCAAGGCAAATGTGGTTTTAAGCACATTTTGTGATTTCAAGGGGATTCTGGGTGGAGGAAAACTGGTGAGAGCCACGCAAGTCCTGCACCCTTGGACTCCCCTGGTACTAGTTTGTTCAAGTTAACCCACCACCACTCACACTGGTTGGTTTTAGCACCTCCAGAAATTATGGTTTCAAAGCATGAATACTTATCAAAGTATCTGAATATTGAAACCAAGCCTTCTGAAGGTAGGCCATAAAGCCGCATCCAGGCACCAACCTGTTTATGGTCCATTCACACGCCATTCACGCACAATAAACAACCATTTCATACCGCCGGCCACAGGCCCAATCCAACCAATCACTGCACTCACATTAACTTGCCGCTGCCAGACAAGGGCCTATCACATTCACATGCCACAGAACGGAATAAGTTTGACTATATTTTACCACCAGTAAGTAACTGCCTCCTTCTTCCTTAACATTACCAAATGCATGCGTAACAAACCTTTACTAATGACTCCTGTGACAGCCACCTGAGGCTCAGGAAGACATCCAACTCCTTCCAGTTTGTGGATGCAAGTTGGGGGTGCCCGAGTATGCCGTACAAAGCAATTCCTCGAACTGAGTGAGCATATCTACCTTTGAAACTAAGGGAGACATGCTGGGGATTTCTCATGATGTTCCCTAAAGAGAAGGTCATAGGCTATGAAAAAGGGTAGTGTTTGGTATACAGGGGAGTCCATGAGAACGTAGCATATGTCCCAGACAACATTATGTGCAGTGATGTGACTGTAATGCACTTACACAGCAAACTGAACATCTAAGTTCTGATGGTGGATGAACATGAAAATCAGGTCAAACACTGACCTATACAAGTCATTCTCCTTCAGTGCTGGGATGGCACCAATGGGTTTGAATCCATAGGTGTAGATGATGTACATCTGTACTACCTTTACTATCTGCCTTCTACCTGTGCAATATCCTTGTGAAGGCACACCGCCCATAAGCTTTCCTTACCCATTCATGTCTCTGTTCTCATCAGAGTCCTGACTAATCCTGTATAATTGCCAAGTGAACATATACTAGTTTGTGGATGCAAGTTGGGGGTGTCCAAGTATGCCGTACAAACTGATTCCTCAAACTGAGTGAGCATATCTACCGTTGAAAATAAGGTAGACATGCTAGTGAAGAAAGGGTACTCCGTGACAATGTGGCATATGTTCTGTCCACTAGTGTATGCAGTAGGGGGAATATAATGCATGTTGATTGAACAGAGCACCTACCAGGTTCTGACAGTGGATTTAGCTCTCAAGCAGTCCAAAAAGAAGTCCATGATGAAGTAGATGAAGTAAAATTCTGTGGCTCCTTGCCTAATGAAGCAGTGGCCCATGGACGTTTGGTACCCATGCACTGCCACTGAAAGGATTACCCAACGGCAGCTCAACCTCCGTCGATTTCCCAGAACTTTGCTTTAGTATGATACAACGTAAAGCAAGTAGGGATACAGAGGCCTGGTTGTGATGGACACCGGGGACAGTAAAACCCGACTCTCCTGCCGCTTTCCATGCTTCGAGCACACTTTACAGCGACGACAGGGATGATCCTTTTTGGGTGTTTTAGGAAAGCGATCAGCAAAGTGTTGCTCCTGTAGCCTTGCCACATTCTCCAGAACATATGAGGCGGAGGCCGCTGCTGCTTCTGCAACAGCAGTGAGGCTTTCAATTACAGACAACTGGAAGTCAAGGAAAGTCATGAGTCTTCCTGTGGTTGTCTGACGGTAAACAACATACGCATTATATGTTGCCATCTGAATCAGGTGGGTAAATAGTTTCTTGTACCAAGTTTGAGTTTTAGGACACGCATTGTATGGTTGAAGAACCTGGTCATTCTTGTCCACTCCGCCCATGTACTTATTGTAATCAAGTATACAGATGGGCTTGTGGATTTCGGCTATCGGACCCCAAACCGTGATGGGGGAAGTGCTCTCATCATGAATTGTAGTGAGCACGTATACCTCACGCCTAGCCCAAGAACTTGACTGCGAGCAGTTCGTTAGAACGCAATGAGGACTTTCTGATTTCTCAAGCTTCTTGCAAACAAGCTCCTGCGGGAATCCTATGAGGTTACAACGAACTGTACCGCAGGCCACAATGCCAGCTTTGTAGAGCTCACTGAACAGCTCTACTCCTGTATAGAAATTGTCCATATAAAGGTTATAACCTTTGTGAAGAAGTGGCTGGACAAGTTCCCATACAATCTTACCTGTGACTCTTTCCAGGAATATAGATCTCTGGAAACCTGGCAGACAAATGTTCCACGACAGGCCGAACTTTGAACAACCTGTCATGGTCTGGATGGTCCTGGGGCAATGCAGCAGAATTGTGATTCAAATGCAGCATGCGGTGCAGTAGCAAAAAACGATCTCTGCTCATGTATGGTGCGAAGATGGGAGTTACCCAAACCGTGCGAGTCGTCCAGTAGGACTGCAAGGTGGGTTTCTGCACTAACCCCATTTTGAGCGTAAGCCCCAAAAATATCTTCAACTCCCTCAGCGAAGTGGGAATCCACTGGCGTGCCCTAGAACGGGGCCCTAGAGTGCCTCCATGCTCCCTCAGAAATTGGTATGCACGCAAATTTGTTTGCTGCACAATTTTCTGAAGGAAGTCAACATCCAAAAATAGATGGATGTAGTTGACTGGCAAAAAGTTAGCTGTATCGATTTTACATCCAGCATCACCAGTAAAAGGTGGAATTTGGGGCTGAACTAAACAGGGGGGCTGCCAAGAGAGCACTCTCTCTGTGCTTGTGGCTGCAAGCACCTGCTCTCTGGGTTCGGCTCACCCAATGTTGTCCCGCTGCCCAGAATGTGCTTGCGAAGGGACAGCACGGATGTCGTCATTGTCTCCTTCAGACTCACTGGAAGAGGTGTCGTCGGATGGGACTCCGCCGACTGAAAAATCACTCCAAGATTCTGCCCCATTGTCCTCTCCCTCAGATGCTGTCTCAGTGTCTGCTGTCTCAGTCTCTGAGCCTACATCAGAACTGTCCTCCATAACCCGAGCTAGGGCTTGATCAGCAGTCATCCAACAAGACGCCATCTCTGCAACTGGCTAAACTGTCCCTCTACGTAGAACGCAGATAGTCACAAAATTGCTTGTGGGTTAGTTTGATGTGTCCAATAGGAAATGTCGTCACCTTACCTTTGCTTCTTCTCCAATTCGACAGATTCTCTGGAAACACTGAAAAAAACAAAAAAGACTGTATTACTTCACCTTACCACATACCCATCATCACACCCTTCAGCGCTGGTGGCACCCAGTGCGACAGTCATTTTTGGTGCTCTGCCTCCCATGACCTCCTCTTCTAATTCCCTCAGTACCACCCAGCAAAAGTGCCGCTCATATCTCCATAGTCCCCCTCGCATAACATTTGTTTTAAAGCGCAGGTAACGCTTGCCTTTACTAATCCACTCAGCTAAATACATATAAATGTATATCCTTTGCAGCAGGACAATAAACCATCTGCGCTACTTTACGGCAACTGCCACTAGACAAAAGACATACATACATACATACATACATATATATATATAACTTTTATATATGTGTGGTTTCTCTGGGGGGGCCAATTGTGGCTCACGGAAAACAACACATGAAAGAAAAAAAAATATATATATATATATATATATATATATATACAGGGAGTGCAGAATTATTAGGCAAATGAGTATTTTGACCACATCATCCTCTTTATGCATGTTGTCTTACTCCAAGCTGTATAGGCTCGAAAGCCTACTACCAATTAAGCATATTAGGTGATGTGCATCTCTGTAATGAGAAGGGGTGTGGTCTAATGACATCAACACCCTATATCAGGTGTGCATAATTATTAGGCAACTTCCTTTCCTTTGGCAAAATGGGTCAAAAGAAGGACTTGACAGGCTCAGAAAAGTCAAAAATAGTGAGATATCTTGCAGAGGGATGCAGCACTCTTAAAATTGCAAAGCTTCTGAAGCGTGATCATCGAACAATCAAGCGTTTCATTCAAAATAGTCAACAGGGTCGCAAGAAGCGTGTGGAAAAACCAAGGCGCAAAATAACTGCCCATGAACTGAGAAAAGTCAAGCGTGCAGCTGCCACGATGCCACTTGCCACCAGTTTGGCCATATTTCAGAGCTGCAACATCACTGGAGTGCCCAAAAGCACAAGGTGTGCAATACTCAGAGACATGGCCAAGGTAAGAAAGGCTGAAAGACGACCACCACTGAACAAGACACACAAGCTGAAACGTCAAGACTGGGCCAAGAAATATCTCAAGACTGATTTTTCTAAGGTTTTATGGACTGATGAAATGAGAGTGAGTCTTGATGGGCCAGATGGATGGGCCCGTGGCTGGATTGGTAAAGGGCAGAGAGCTCCAGTCCGACTCAGACCACAGCAAGGTGGAGGTGGAGTACTGGTTTGGGCTGGTATCATCAAAGATGAGCTTGTGGGGCCTTTTCGGGTTGAGGATGGAGTCAAGCTCAACTCCCAGTCCTACTGCCAGTTCCTGGAAGACACCTTCTTCAAGCAGTGGTACAGGAAGAAGTCTGCATCCTTCAAGAAAAACATGATTTTCATGCAGGACAATGCTCCATCACACGCGTCCAAGTACTCCACAGCGTGGCTGGCAAGAAAGGGTATAAAAGAAGGAAATCTAATGACATGGCCTCCTTGTTCACCTGATCTGAACGCCATTGAGAACCTGTGGTCCATCATCAAATGTGAGATTTACAAGGAGGGAAAACAGTACACCTCTCTGAACAGTGTGTGGGAGGCTGTGGTTGCTGCTGCACGCAATGTTGATGGTGAACAGATCAAAACACTGACAGAATCCATGGATGGCAGGCTTTTGAGTGTCCTTGCAAAGAAAGGTGGCTATATTGGTCACTGATTTGTTTTTGTTTTGTTTTTGAATGTCAGAAATGTATATTTGTGAATGTTGAGATGTTATATTGGTTTCACTGGTAATGATAAATAATTGAAATGGGTATATATTTTTTTTTGTTAAGTTGCCTAATAATTATGCACAGTGATAGTCACCTGCACACACAGATATCCCCCTAACATAGCTAAAACTAAAAACAAACTAAAAACTACTTCCAAAAATATTCAGTTTTGATATTAATGAGTTTTTTGGGTTCATTGAGAACATGGTTGTTGTTCAATAATAAAATTAATCCTCAAAAATACAACTTGCCTAATAATTCTGCACTCCCTGTATATACACACACACACATATATATATACATATATATATATATATACATATATATTTATTTATATATATATATATATATAGAGAGAGAGAGAGAGAGACTAACTCTCTAAATCACTTTTTTTTCATACATATGTGCTTTCCCGTGGCGAAGCAAACATGGATAAAAAAAAATGGCCCTAATAGAGGGTCAGCCTAAGGGCTGACCCCCAACATTTTCTATTTATTTTTTTTAATATTCCCTGGGGGGGCCCGATCGCCCCCCCAGGGAAAACTAGATTCTTTTGAGATCCCCCAGGGGTCGGTCTGTGTTCGCCATTTTGTTTTTTTTTAATCATGTTTGTTTTTGGTTTTTATCTGGGGGGGCGCGATCACCCCCCAAACCAACCCAAACGTATATATTTTTTAAATATTGCCCCCACGGGGGCCGCCCATTTACAATGGGCCCGACCCCCCCAAAGAAGATCTCTGGTGTCTGTGGGTGTTTCCTGGCCATGGATCGCAGCCGTGCTGCGATCCATGGCCAGGAAACGGTGTCAGGGAGGCATTGATGGAAAGGGGAGAGTCTCCCCTTTCCATCGTTGCCTCTCTGGCACCTGGGGAGGCCATTTTGGCCTTTTTTCCCCCACTGAAATAGGAAGAGGACGCTTACCTGCTCCTCTGCTGCTCCGGTGGGGAAAAATGTGACGTCAGCGCGCGTCACAAAGGGGTGGGAGGGAAGGGGGGGACACAGAAGTTGTTCCGTGTCTCCTAGACCAAAAAAAATAAATAATAATCCCCCGGTGCATTGCACTGGAGGATTTTTTAACCCCCTCATTGGTGTGGGCCACTGGTCGTGACCCGCAACATGGAGGTAGTGCGGGCGTCAGCCAGTGGCCAAAGCCTGCACTTAACGGGTTGAAAATCCTCAAGCTACATTTCTTTCATCTTACGACTGATCTCGACCTCAAAGAAAAAATAACCAGAGATGAGCAAAGAGGATGTTGTGACAAAAGTGAACGCATGGTTGTTTCTGCAATCTTCGACGACATCCTGTGTAAGGTGTTTTGTCGTAAAGTACAGTGGGATGTGAAGACAAACTTGCAATTAAAGATCCCTTCGTCATTGTGAGGGGGAAGGAAGCGATCACATTTACTGTCCTTAGCAGAAGATGTTTTGATAAGAAATCTCGAGAAGGACGAACAAAGAACATACATACTACGCCAAGTTCGTGAGGAGCTGGTACCAGAAAGAGTGAGTATTGCTATTCACATAGGAACAGAATGAATTTTGTGTTTTACTGTTAAAAAACTTGAACTCACAACTAAATGTTTGGCCAAATGTATTTGTTCCTACTTCTTCAATGAACAACTCCTTATTTTGGGGTACCGCATTAGAGGTGCATTGCTCCAAAACATTTTCATATAGTGGCCAAGATGTTTGATGTATTTTTTGGGATGCCTTAAAAAACGCAAGAGTTTCTTTGAAATTGTGTCCCTGAACTTGTACTGTTAAAATATCTGGATAGCATTAAAGGGAATGTACTCACTGTGTTCTACTAAGAAGGCACACTAGAACCGAACCGAACACTTAATAAAATGATTTCTCCTTTGTGGCAGTGTATTTTCAACGAGAAAATATTTATTGGAGAAAAATATCTACGGTCCAGCGCTGACAATAGGCCCAGGTTGAGGCATGGATTCTATGAAATGTTTTATAGCTCATGTGTCATGAGGTTAGTCTAGCTGCCAGGGGCGTATCTAAGTCAGTGAGAAATAAAGACAGCGTCACAAGCAAAGTTACGTGAGTGAATCAGTAGGAATTAGGAGAGTAGAGGTCTGGAAGAATGGTAGGGTACCAGTACGATGGGGGAAGCCCGCTTAAGTTATCTCAGCTTTGAGATACAGTATAAAAAAGAGCTGTAAAACAGCTTAGTAAATACTTCTCTGAGTTGAGAACATGTCTCGGGCTACATCGTCAATGCTATGAAAAGCGCTCGACTTCTGCCAAGCGAGATCGCACTGCGAACAAAAGATAAAAAGTAGTCCACAAACCGGACAGGAAACAGCGAGCCTTGCATGTTTTCCGTACTTGGTCACTGCGCTAAAAGGAATGACGTATGCATGCCTTCCACTAATGAAAGCAAGCAGATTTTAACAGGCAAGCACACAAACCAATGAAAGACACTGACGTGACCTGAACGGGCTCTGAGCCCTTTTCTGACTCCTAAAGCGTCTCGTAAGCGCATGCAACGCAAGCGTGACCCTAAAAATGGGGTATGTCCCAGTAAAATTTCAAAATTGTTTTGAAAAATTGGGTTTTCTAATTCAAGTCTGCCTGTTCCTGAAAGCTGGGAAGATGGTGATTTTACCACCGCAAACACTTCGTTTATGCCATTTTCAGGGAAAAACCACTAGCCTTCTTCTGCAGCCCTTTTTCCCTATTTTTTTTTAAAAAAACTAAATTTTCGCTGTATTTTGGCTAATTTCTTGGTCTCCTTCAGGGGAACCCACAAAGTCTGGGTACCTCTAGAATCCCTAGGATGTTGGACAAAAAGGACGCAAATTTGGCATGAGTAGCTTATGTGGACAAAAGGTTATGAGGGCCTAAGCGCGAACTGCCCCAAGTAGCCAAAAAAAGGCCTGGCACAGGAGGGGGAAAAGGCGTGGCAGCGAAGGGGTTAAAATCTGTCAACACTGAGCGCAGGGCTGGGTCAAAGTCTGGAAGTCGCATTTGAATACCACTTTCTACCTGGACCTGCTTAGACACAGGACGCTGACTCGCTGCTGTCTGTCGGTCCGTCTGTCTTCTGCTGCTGCCTGGCACCCGCTGCTCTGCCGGATCCAGAGTGATCACTGATATAGCGCCTTCCGCCCAACAGGGTTTGTAGCGCCTATAGTTCGCTATCTGTGCTGTTCTGTGGTGCGGGCTGCCTGCGGCACTCCGGGTACTCCCTTGCTGTCTGCTGGTCGTGGCGACTGGGGTGTATGGGCTCAGTTTTTGTCGTTACAGTCGTCTTTCTTTGCTGGACATTTCCTTCCCATTCTTAACTGCGGATGTGAGCCCGTGAGCTGTAGCAATTTATCTAGCGCGTAACGCAGAGCGTGAAGTTTCTTGGCACTACTCTGTCGGCTGTGTTTCCATTACACCTGTGTGCCTGTTAGCTGGTTCGTGGGTGCGCCCGTCCCACCAGCACCTCTAAAGTTGACAGTGAGTGTGTGTGGTGCAGTGCTTAATTTGTGCTTGTTTTTGAGGGCCGGCGCTTATTGTTCTGCCCCAAGAAATTGCTGCGAGCAAAAGACCCATATGGGAAAGACGGAGGAAGAGAAAAACGAAAAATCGTCACAAAGGGAGAAAGCAGAAAGCTGCAAGAGTGAGCTGAAGGTGCAGGGAGTGGCTTTAAATGGATTGATTATGCCCGAGATGGCTTCAGAATTACGCTGCCTCCGTGTTCCCACATTTAATTGCAGCAGCCGCGTGTTTAAGAGGAGGGCTTTCAGCATTGGCAACTTTTTATTTACAAATTAAGCACTGGTGTGGTGATTTATATAGCGCTTAACGGCGAGTTTACAACCCAAGGCACTCATGTGCGTTCTCTATTTAGGAACCACCCCTGAGGCGTCAAGCGCTACACCATGGCTTTGCCAGCCTCCACGTGGACCAGATCACTGGGTATGGGGCGATGGAGCTTGCCCGGCCAGTCACCGTTGGTACGTGCAAGACAGCCGAGGGCATATGCCACCCTGGCAGCGGCGCGTGCGGTAGCCGGCACCAAGAGGATGAAGAGCTTCGATGACCTTCCAGGACCCAGTCTGGCCGAGTCCTTGTACCGAATGTTCATCAAGGGCTACGTCCTGCATACCCACGAACTCCAGGTAACCCCTCACTTGTGAAGAGGTCTTTCTTTTCAGAAATTTCAACCTGAGGAAGTAATCATTACAGGCGTGCGGGACATCGGGTTCAACTGAAGCCGATAAAGACTACATGTCCCACAAT
Organism: Pleurodeles waltl; assembly: GCF_031143425.1. Classification (NCBI taxonomy): domain Eukaryota; kingdom Metazoa; phylum Chordata; class Amphibia; order Caudata; family Salamandridae; genus Pleurodeles; species Pleurodeles waltl. The sequence continues at coordinate 176,296,088 of NC_090441.1, read as the reverse complement.
GCACTGCTGTTACATCAAAGCCCAGAAACGGATGACCGCTGGCTTCGTGTCACCTGTGAGAGTTTCGAGGGGAGGAGGGGGCCGGCGCAGACTTTCATCCTGCTAAGGGCAATACAATGAGTGCCACCAAGGCGGTTCATGGTAGCTCCTATTATTTGCAGCCCTGCGACGTAACAGTGATGGGAGGGGGGCACGTGCAACGACTAGTCAACGTTATCATGGCATGTGATAAAAATGTGTTATGGAGGAACAGAGCTTTTTTTTTGTAATTTCTGTGTTTTGCTGGAAGCGGTTCGAAGCATGATTTACGCAATGTGCTGTTCGCACCGTCCGCTGTGTCTGACACGGGACGAGGATCACCGACCCATTTAAAGATCCGGTTAAACCGCATAACTGCGCGTGGGTTGTACCTCCGAGGTCGAACTCTTATATGCGCCAGTTCTGGGTGCTTTAGGTTATAATGCCTGTCTGGCCAGTGGTTAGGTTAAGATTTCTGCATGCTGAACCTTCCCTCGCCCCTACCGTGAACTGAGCAGGGTTCACCCAAAGCGTAAACACGACCGCACAATGCCCGGGTGCCATGTCATGGTGAAGAAGACATATTCCTAATGAGGTAAATACCACTAGTCACCACTGAGGGCACCATACCTTCATTAGTTTGTCAGAAGCATACTTTTATTTATATATAGCATATATACAAAAAAGGTTAAAGGGTTAAAGTGACGTCAAAGTTAAGTGGACATTTCAGTGCCAACGTAACATTTGGAACTGAAAAAAACACAACTCACTAGTTCTAGTTAGCAGAGCTAACTATAACTCGTGCCCCGCACTTGCTTATGACCCCTCATATAACATCACTCATGACATGTTCTTTGACTTCTTTTGTTACATCACTGATGACTTCACCCAATGAGTGTGTTAGTTTGCTTTATACTTTACATAGTGGCAGGTAAGTTTCATCCTACTTCTGTACCTAATTTTGTATAGCTTTTTTGCTATTGGTTGTGTTAACAAACTGCTTGTGCTGCTAATGGTCAGAGGTGTGGAGCCGATGAGCTCCTTCTGAATTGTGGGCACAGGACTAACACGGTGTCCACACAATAGTTGGTGAGTTGTGCCCAGTGCATTGGACACCAGTAGTTGATTTTTGCTAAACTGTTTGCTACAGGGTAAAGCTTCTATGAAGCAGATGCCAAAGGCTGTAGGCAGTGCTGAGTATTTTAAGGAAGTTGTCTTGGCGTAATAGTTTCTACATAGGCGAGACAACTACGTGCTCCAGGCGCACACTCTCCTACTCAGCCAGCGCCTGGATACCCTCACTGGTGACAAGCAGCGCTCTACAATCCACCTCACATTACATTACACAGTTCAATATGTAGGTCTGCCTGAGTAGCCACCAAAGGTGCTCTACCTGTAAACATTTCAGCAGAGTGTGAAGGTCATAGGTAGCACGGACTGTAGCACCTTCAGGTCCTGGGTGTTTCCAGTGAATAGCCACTCGTTGAAGAGGTTTTACATAGAGTGAAGACTATTCTTATTGATTATTTTTAAAAATCCTCATGGGAGTGTCCCTGTCTGAAACAGGTTTTACCCCCACTCGGATTAGGGCCACTCTGGCTACTCGCACAGTGGCAGAGGTAGGCCTAGGCATGATGTACATCTGCCTCCAACAGGGTATGTCTCTTTGAAGCTTGTGCAGTTGGTGGGCATGACTCCCCAGGCCATCCTGTCAGGATGACGTTCACCTCCTCTCAGCCAGTTCTCTTTCCTGGGAGCCATTCACACCTCCTAGCAGGTTGCCAGATTACAGTTGGGGATTAACTCTGAAAAGGCTACTAGAGGGTTTAGGCAGGAAAATGTCACCTTTCTAAAAGTGCCATTTTAAAAACAGTAATTTAAAACCTGAAACAACCCGTAAATATGATTTTACATTATGTTAGAAATGGGGTCTCTGGTTGCCAGTCAGTTTCTACTCTGTCCAAGCAGAGACCCTCACTCTAGTCAGGGTAAAGGAGAAACACACCAGGGTAACCCCCACCCACCCCTTTGGTAGCTTGGCACAAACAGGAAGGCTTAACCCCAGAAGCAATGTGTAAAGTATTTGTACAATCGCACAGCAATACAGTGAAAACACTACAAAATGAACACCACAGCAGTTTTAGAAAAATAGGTCATATTTATCTAAGTCAAGCAAGACCAAAACAACAAAAATCCAACATACACAAGTCAAGATATGAATTTAAAAAGAATTAGAGTCTTAATCCTTAGAAAACAGTGAGAATGCTGTTGTTACACAAAAGTACCTGGTTTGTGTAAAAAATAAAGCCGCACGGGCGAGCGTGCATTGGAAAAGTTAGCGATGCGTTGGTTCCTTACACACAAGCCAGGCGGTGCATTGTTTCCTTCTCCGGTCGGGTCGGCAATGCATCATTTTTCTCCCTCGCAAGAGAGCGATGCACCGATTTCCGGACGGGGCACCTCGATTCCGGGCAGACTTTGCGTCGATCTTTCACGCCCAGTAATGATGTGTTGAAATCCAGTCGCACGGTGTCAGAAAACCGAGCTGCGTGGGGTTGGCGTCGTTATTAGCTTCCAAAAGCAGGTGTTGCGTGACGTTTCTCCAGCCACCTTGCATCGATCTTCCAGCCATGATGCAGGTGGAGCATCGATTTTAGCCACGAAGCAGGCAGCACGTCATTTATCAGACGTGTTACGGAAGGTGTGTCAAATTTCCCTGCACGGTGTTCTGTGCGTGGATTTTCAGTTCTTGTCTGCCAGCTTCACCTTTCAAGGGCCTAGGGACTGGAAAGGGCACCACTTGGCAGGGCAGGAGTCTCAGCAGAGAGTCCATGTGCTGGCAGGGAAAGTCTTTGATGGCCCTGAGACTTCAACAAATGGAGACAAGCTCAATTCAAGCCCTTGGACATTCTTCACAAGCAGGAATGCACAACAAAGTCACGCCTATGTCCCCTTTCACAGAAGCAGCAACTGCAGGATAGCCCAAGAAAGCACAGTCACAGTCCTCAGCTCTTCTCCTTGGCGGAGGTTCCTCCTTGAATCCTTGAAGAAATCTAAAAATGTGGGGTTGTAGGTGCACTACTTATACTCCTTTCTGCCTTTGAAGTTGGCAGACTTCAAAGGAAAGTCTCTGTTGTTCACAAGATCCTGCCTTGCCCAGGCCAGACTCATAGCAGGGGATTAGAGACTGCATTGTGTGAGGCACAGCTCATTCAGTTGTAAGTGCCCACTCCTCCCTTCACTCTAGCTCAGATGGCCCATCAGGATATGCAGGCTACTCCCCAGCTCCCTTTGGCTTACTGTCTAGAGGGAATTCACAACAGCGCAACTGTCAGTCTGACCTAGACAGGGAATCCACAAACAGGCAGAGGCACAGAATGGTTTAACCCCTTCGCTGCCAGGCCTTTTCCCCCTCCTGTGCAGAGCCTTTTTTTGGCTATTTGGGGCAGTTCGCGCTTAGGCCCTCATAATGTTTTGTTCACATAAGCTACCCAGGCCAAATTTGCTTCCTTTTTTTCCAACATCCTAGGGATTCTAAAGGTACCCAGAGTTTGTGGTTTCCCCTGGAGGAGACCAATAAATTAGACAAAATGGAGCAAAATTGTCTGGATTTTTTCAACCACATTGGAAAAAAGGGCTGCCGAAGAAGGCTTGTGTTTTTTTCCCCTGAAAATGGCATCAACAAAGGATTTGCGGTGCTAAAATCACCAGCTTACCAGCTTTCAGGAAAAGGCAGACTTGAATCAGAAACCACATTTTTCAACACAATTTTGGCATTTTTCTGAGACATACCCCATTTTTACGATTTTTTGTGCTTTCAGCCTCCTTCCAGTCAGTGACAGAAATGGGCATGAAACCAATGCTGGATCCCAGAAACCGAAACATTTCTGAAAAGTAGCTAAAATTCTGAATTCAGCAAGGGGTAATTTGTGTAGATCCTACAAGGTTTTCCTACAGAAAATAACACCTGAAAAAAACAATATTGAAATTGAGGTGAAAAGATCTGCAATTTTTCTCTACGTTTTACTCTGTAACTTTTTCCTGCAATGTCAGATTTTTTAAAGCAATATACCGTTACGTCTGCTGGACTCTTCTGGTTGCGGGGATATATAGGGCTTGTAGGTTCATCAAGAACTCTAGGTACCAAGAGCCAATAAATGACCTGCACCCTGCCTTGGGTTTTCATTCTATACCGGGTATACAGCAATTCATTTGCTGAAATATAAAGAGTAAAAAATAGCTATCAAGAAAACCTTTGTATTTCCAAAATGGGCACAAAATAAGGTGTTGAGGAGCAGTGGTTATTTGTACATCTCTGAATTCCGGGGTGCCCCTACTAGCATGTGAATTACAGGGCATTTCTCAAATAGACGTCTTTTTTACACACTCTCTTATATTTGGAAGGGAAAAATGTAGAGAAAGACAAGGGGCAATAACACTTGTTTTGCTATTCTATGTTCCCCTAAGTCTCCCGATAAAAATGATACCTCACTTGTGTGGGTAGGCCTAGCGCCCGCGACAGGAAATGCCCCAAAACACAACGTGGACACATCCCATTTTTTGACAGAAAACAGAGGTGTTTTTTGCAAAGTGCCTACCTGTAGATTTTGGCCCCTAGCTCAGCCAGCACCTAGGGAAACCTACCAAACCAGCACATTTTTGAAAACTATAGACCTAGGGGAATCCACGATGGGGTGACTTGTGGGTCTCTGACCAGGTTCTGTTACCCAGAATCCTTTGCAAACCTCAAAATTCGGCTAAAAAAAACACATTTTCCTCACATTTCGGTGACAGAAAGTTCTGGAATCTGAGAGGAGCCACAAATGTCCTTCCACCCAGCGTTCCCCCAAGTCTCCCAATAAAAATGGTACCTCACTTGTGTGGGTAGGCCTAGCGCCCATGAAAGGAAATGGCCCAAAACACAACGTGGACACATCCCAATTTTATTACAGAAAACAGAGGTGTTTTTTGCAAAGTGCCTACCTGTAGATTTCGGCCCCTAGCTCAGCCGGCACCTAGGGAAACCTACCAAACCTGTGCATTTCTAAAAACTAGAGACCTAGGGGAATCCAAGATGGGGTGACTTGTGGGGCTCTGACCAGGTTCTGTTATCCAGAATCCTTTGCAAACCTCAAAAGTTCACTAAAAAAACACATTTTCCTCACATTTCGGTGATAGAAAGTTCTGGAATCTGAGAGGAGCCACAAATTTCCTGCCACCCAGCGTTCCCCCAAGTCTCCCAATAAAAATGGTACCTCACTTGTGTGGGTAGGCCTAGCGCCCACGAAAAGAAATGGCCCAAAACACAACATGGACACATCACATTTTTTCACAGAAAACAGTGCCTTCCTGTGGATTTTGGCCTCTAGCTCAGCCGGCACCTGGGGAAACCTAGCCAACCAGCACATTTCTGAAAACTAGACACCTAGGGGAATCCAAGATGGGGTGACTTGTGGGGCTCTGACCAGGTTCTGTTACCCAGAATCCTTTGCAAACCTCAAAATGTGGCCCAAAAAACACTTTTTCCTCTCATTTCGGTCACAGAAAGTTCTGGAATCTGAGAGGAGCCACAAATGTCCTTCCACCCAGCGTTCCCCCAAGTCTCCCGATAAAAATGGTACCTCACTTGTATGGGTGGGCCTAGCGCCCACGAAAGGAAATGGCCCAAAACACAACGTGTACACATCACATTTTTTCACAGAAAACAGAGGTGTTTTTTGCAAAGTGCCTACCTGTGGATTTTGGCCTCTAGTTCAGCCGGCCCCAGGGGGGGCAGAAATGGCCTAAAATAAATTTGCCCCCCACCATCCCCCAGGGAGCGACCCTTGCCTACGGGGTCGCTACCCTTGCGTAACCGCGCAAAAAAAAAGATCCCCTGTGTCTAGTGGTTTCTGCCCCCCTTGGGGGCAGATTCACCTAAAATCGGCCGATTTGCCCCCAAGGGGGGCAGAAATGGACTAAATACAATTTGCCCCTCCAGGGGAGCAACCCTTGCCTAAGGGGTCGCTCCCCATCCCTAAAATAACAAACAAACAAAAAAAGACACAATTTTTTTTAGCCCTGGTGCCTAGAGGTTTCTGGCCCCCCGGGGGCAGATCGCCTAATAACAATAGGCCAATCTGCCCCCGGGGGGGCAGAAATGGCCTAAAATACATTTGCTCCCCCCACCCCTCCCCGGGGAGCGACCCTTGCCTATGGGGTTGCTCCCCATGCGTGACGGCGCAAAAAAAAAGATCCCTGGTGCCTAGCGGTTTCTGCCCCCCTTGGGGGAGATTGAACCAAAATTGGCCGATCTGCCGCCAAAGCGGGCAGAAATGGCCTAAATACAATTTGTCTCTCCAGGGGAGCGACCCTTGCCTAAGGGGTCGCTCCCCATCTCTAAAAAAACAAACAAACAAACAAAAAAAAAAAATTAGCCCATCTTGTCCCGGGGGGCCGGGGGGGGGTCAGAAACGGCCTAAAATAAATTTGCCCCTTAACCCCCCCCATGGAGCGACCCTTGCCTACAAGGTCGCTCCCCTTGCGTGATGGCGCAAAAAAAAAGATCCCTGGTGCCTAGTCGTTTCTGCCCCCCTTGGGGGTAGATCGGCCTAATTAAAATAGGCTGATCTGCCCCCCCTGGGGGGCAGAAATGGCCTAAAATAAATTTGCCCCCCCAGGGGAACGACCCTTGCCTAAGGGGTCGCTCCCCATCTGTAAAACAACAACAACAAAAAAAATCCCCGGTGCCTAGTGGTTTCTGCCCCCCTTGGGGATGGGGCAGAAATGGCCTAAAATAAATTTGCCCCACCAGGGGAACGACCCTTGCCTAAAGGGTCGCTCCCCTTACGTGAAATTCACGAACAAAAAAAAAAACTCCCTGGTGTCTAGTGGTATCTACCCCCCTTGGGGGCAGATTGGACTCATAAAAATAGGCCAATCTGCCCCCAAGGGGGGCAGAAATGGCCTAAATATAATTTGCCCCCTATGGGAGCGACCCACACCTAAAACAAAAAAAAAAAAACAAAAAAAAAAGAAAAAAAAAAAGATCCCTGGTGCCTAGAGATTTCTGCCCCCCCTAGGGGCAGATCGGCCTAATAATAGGCCGATCTGCCCCCAGGGGGGGGCAGAAAAGGCCTTAAAAAAATGCCCCCCCCCCCTGGGAGCGACCCTTGCCCAAGGGGTTGCTCCCTTATGTCAGTCACAAAAATAAAAAAGACATCCCTGGTGTCTAGTGGGCGTTTTGACAGCCGGATTGCTTTCAATCCGGCTGCCAAAATGCAGAGAGAGACTTCAAAGGGAAGGAAATACATTTCCTTCCCTTTGAAGCCTCTCTCGGCCTCCCACACGTGATCGGAAGAGAAATGCAAAGCATTTCTCTGGGGGAGGCTCTGTGACAATCAGCGCGCGCTCGTGCGCTGACGTCACTTGGGGGTGGGGGAGGTCGGGGGTGGAAGGGGAAGGGCTTCCCCTTCCATTCCTGACTTGGGGGGGCGCCAGCACTCCCTCTGGGCTGTGTGCCCAGGACGTAATGGTTACGTCCTGGGCACAGCAGCACTGTGCCGCAGGACGTAACCATTACATCCGCGGCACAGAAGGGGTTAAGCAAGAAAATGCCCACTTTCTAAAAGTGGCATTTTGAAACTAACGATTTAAAAAACAACTTTACCAAAAGATGTATTTTTAGATTGTGAGTTCAGAGACACCAAACTCCAAATTTCTATCTGCCCCCAAAGGGAATCTGCGCTTGAGTATTATTTAAGGGCAGCCACCATGTTAACCTATGAGGGAGATAGGCCTTGCAACAGTGAAAGCTGAGTTTAGCAGTATTTCACTGCTGGGACATGTAAAACAAACCAGTACATGTTCCACCTTTTACATACACTGCACCTTGTCCATTGGGCTACCTAGGGCCTACCGTAGGGGTGCCTAATATATAGAAAAAGAAAAGGTTTAGGCGTGGTAAGAGGGCACACTTGCCAGGTCGAATTGGCAGCTTAAAACTGCACACACTGATACTGCAGTGGCAGGGCTGAGCCATGTTTACAGGGCTACTCATGTGGGTGGCACAGCCAGTGCTGTAGGCCCACTAGTAGCATTTGATTTACAGGCCCTGGACACTTCTAGTGCGACTTACTAGTACATCAAATATGCCAATCAGGGATAAGCCAATTAAACAGATAATGTACACAGGAGCACTTTCACTTTAGCACTGTTCAGCAGTGGTAAAGTGCCCAGAGTACCGAAAACAGCAAAAACAGATTCCAGCACACAGTCAAAACATGGGAGGCAGAGGCAAAATAGACAGGGGAGACCATGCCAAGGATGGTGAGTCGAACACATTACTACTAATTTGAATCCTTGAATCATTTTTCCAGTTATTCATAAACTGTAGGTATGCATTATAAAGCGTTACAATGTAACTAAGTCGAGGCAGATGCCATGACTCGTGATTCTCAGTTCAGGGGGATGGCAGGGGCGGCTACACTGTGGGTCACTTATGTACTTAAACTTTGAGATAAAATGGAAACCCCCACATAACTCATGATTATGAGGTATGCCTCTGAATTTATCCTGGCCCTGCCTGCCAACTCAGCAAGATACCCCACGCCCCCCCCACTGCAATGGGATACCCTCGATTGGTCATGTGGGTTGCCCCACACCCCACTCCCTCTTAAACACAGCTACACCTGAGGTAATCTTTGGGTTTCTCATGACTCAGTCATGGTGTTGTTACTGTCGCCCTCTTAAAGTCCTGATTAGAGGTTCTATAGTTACTGTTTATTTGGTTGTATTTAATTTTCCTTTTTCCTTTATTTATGTCTTTTCTTTCCTTATATTTGGAATCACCCTCTGAAATGCACATGCAACTTCTTCTTTCTCTTTGATATTATTTCCGCTTGGATGATGGTACGAGAAGTGTGTATGCCAAATGCACTCTATTTCCTTGTATTGGTTACTTGCTTTAATGTTGCACACACGGTTGTTTTGTGTGTCGAGATATATACTTTCACATATTTGCGATTTACTGAAGTGATATCAATAAATATCAATAAAGAAAAATAGAAAAAATAATGTAAATAAGTGATTTTCAATGGGAGAGCCAGCTGTGCCACAGGAAAAAACAACTTTGGAGATTTTTCACTGACAGGACATGTAAAACTTAAGCACACATGTCCTACTCTTTAAATACGATGCACCCTTCCCTATGGGCATTTGGGGCCTCCATTAGGGGTGACTTACAAGTAATAAAGGGAAAGGTTTAGGCCTAGCAAAAGGTTTAATATATGAGGTCAAAACCATAGTTTAAAGACTGACCAATCAGGTTGCAGGGGCAGGCCTAAAGACATGTTTTGTCTTGTCCTTTTAGTGGTGGCACATTATGTACTGCAGTCTACTTCCCAGCTTATCTCTGATGCCAGGGGCTGGATTAATTTTCCTGCACCTAGCTTCATTGATCACGCACATGTTATCGCATAAACAATTTAATTCCTATATACTAATTGGTAGTATCATGGATTCTTTTCGCAAAATACTGGGCTGATCTGGGACACTTGTACTATTATGTGTCACATTTCTGAATTTACTCCATGTTGGTCTCAAGTACTTTTTAGACTTCTGGAAACCAAAACATTGACAAATTGACCACCACAATTACTAACAAATTAACTTTCTTCTATAAACGAAAAAACTCTAATGTATTATTGAGGAGCGGTTGGGTTGTTGCCCTGTCTGTCTCAGATCACTCTTTGTAAATCATGTAATTTCTGTGATCACTGTTCGACGGAGGGCCTGTGCAATTATTTTGAACGTAGGTGGAGATAGCTATAAGTGGATTGTTAACAATTAAAACGTGTTCTAATTATAAAGAAGCACACCTGACATCACTTTTATGGGAATTTATAATTACTGACTTTTTCTTGTTTTAATTAATTTGTATGTGGGATTGGATGTTTGGTAGCACCAAATCTTAACATTTAAGTATTTCAAATAGTCTTCCTCATTCAGAGGGCAATTTGGTGTGTTTGTATGTGTGTGTGTACATAAATATATATATATGTGTGTGTGTGTGTGTGTGTGTATTTAAATATACACACACACACCACCTCCCACCTATAGACGTTACCACTGAAAAAAAACAACATCTAAAGTAACGTTATAGTTAGGTGACTATAGGTCTGATTACGAATTCGGCAAATGGGTTACTCCGTCACAATGGTGATGGATGTACCGTCCGCTGAAATATAATCCCAGTATTACCTATGGGATTTATATTCCAGCAGACAGGACATCTGTCACCGATGTGACAGAGAAACCCGTCTTCCTAAATCTAAACCAGGCTCAATTTCACTGATAACATTAATGGTTTGAACTAAAAAAAAATCACTGCTTATAACCTCATGTTTTTTCGATCATGACATTTTGTATGACATCATTTATGACATTACTGATGACATCTCAAAAGGCCTGGCTGGCATATATATATATATTTTTTCAAACCTTATTTTTTTTTTTCGATCAATGCTTTTGGTGTTGCTCTCCACTAGTGACATTTAATTTAGAGGCCCTGGGAGCACTGGGTAACATATACTAGGGATTGATAGGTAAGTTACCAGTGCCAATTACAATTTTCAACCAATTCAACAAGTTTGTAGGGGTCGGAGTACATGCACCGGGACCTGGTTAACAGGATCACAGTTTACAGAGTGTGTTTGTATAGTCATTGGCAGCTCTGGCAAGGGCAATGAGTGGTGCAAGCTGGAAGTGGCTTCCCTGTTAGGGCCCCAGGACGTATGTTTTTTACAGATTAATCAGTGGTCATGTTCAGTATTGGTTCTTGTGCACTGTTTTTAACGTGTCCAATCTCTTGCACCTTATTATCAGTTCCTCCGTTTTTTAGCCTAGCAGCGCACTGGGAACCTTCATTCTGAAACTGTACAGGACTTTTACTGGCTTCTGCCCAGTAGAAGCGATGGCACCTCCTGGCACCAACGTTTTAAAGGCGCGTCCACCAACATTACTGCCACTTGGAATATATATATATATTTTTTAAAGTGCTTCAAATTACGTTCACTCGGACACTATCTCAGAACTTTGACCAACTGTCATTATTTATACCTGATTATTGTCCCAAGTCTGTACTTTGTACATGCAATATGTACAAATGAAATAACATGTTCCATGCTCTCAAACGTCCGGTTGTTGAACCTGTTCCGGATAGGTGGGCAAGCTGCCACCAAACTAACAATAGCTATCATTATCAGCTCAGCTGAGGTCTGTCTGATTACGTCTCTGGCGCAGTCTGGTTTTAGGAGGTCATTGGCCACATTCCATGTCTTGGTGCTTTTTCTTTCAGGGAATACATATGACAAGGGTAAAATGTGTCTGTGTCCCTCTCCCTGTCCCTCAGGGACCAGGGCTTCCATTGTCTCTGTTTAAAGTCAAATGGCTTTATTGTGGAAAGGCTAGTAGGGGAACAGCTGGTCATAATTGTTAATTATCACCAAAGGTTCCTTTTGCCCATTCTAGAGAAAGAAATGCCACCTGGTAGAAAAAAATATTCTACCAGGATACTGATAAAGTTAAGCCTACTGGAAAACTGTGTCCCTAGCAGCAGTAAAAATACTGTCCTAAACAAGATTAGATGTGAGCTGATCCTAAAATGGGTAGAGTCCCTGTACCAGCGGCTGCAGCAGAAAGGTTTGTTTCTACGGTGTGTCAGTGAAAGTTTATTATATAAAAATATTAAAAATATCCTTTACAATAGTGAACCATTTGATAAAATACATAAATATTAAATTAATTTCCTCAATAAATCTCATAATTATATCACTAGATTATATTTAATTAAAACGACTATAAGATGAATCTAAACATTTGTCAATTTCCCAATAAATAGGGAGCCTGTAGCAGAGAAACAGTAAACAATAGCAATAGGTCAAAATAGTAAATGTAGACTTTAACTATTTCCTTCTTAATTCAAGTAGAGCAAGAGATATACAAATAATGTGTTCAGCAGTTTCTTCCTTATACCTGCACAAACTACAACAGACACCTTTGCTTCCAAGAACCTTCACATTGACACAGTGGTAAAAGCATATGATGACATTTTAAACCCTTTAGGCACCAAATTATAATTAACATATTTTTGTTTTATATTAATATATAGATCAATTGTATAATATGCATGTTTATATTTTGTTGCTGTTGACAGATCGATAGCTCTCTCATTTTCCTCACAATATTCTTTATTAGACGTTTCCGCTCAAGATGAGGCAACTTTTGTAGTTGTGTTACCGAAGGCAAATTGTTTTCTGTAATTACCCAATTGAGCTTAGAAAGATTAAGATAGGAGGCGGGATCAGTCCTTGTTGTCACTTCTTTGAATATCAAGGATCTCAGGGAGTCTTTGTCCGCTTCCGTACATTCACACAGATAGTTTATCACTCTGGAAAGATGTTGAGAATCATATATTTAACAGAAATGTAATCTCTATTATGTATGTGCTGTTTAAAATGTTAATGATATTGTCAGGAAAGACTATAGATAAATACAGCTAGGAAGGTACTATTTTCACAACTATTATTTTTAAAGTGTGACTTATTGCATACCCTCCATATATATTTAAGAACTTTTAATTACCTGCGTGGTTACATGTGCCTTAGGTTTCAGAGTGGTGATATGAGTCACCTGGTTTAACTGGTGGTCCACCATTAAACCCAAATAATTATATAGGGTAACTTCCTCAAGAACAAGGCAATCCATTTTTACTTTTGGTTGATACCTAGATTTGCTGAATACCATAACTTTTGTTTTCCCTTAATTTGTTTTTAGATCATATGTTGAATTACTTTTCTGTAATCTTGTTAACTATACTAGTAAACCTGCTGGCGTCAAAGAAAACATGACCATGTCCTCTGCGTAGGCCAAGTAGCTGAAGGCTCTTCCTCCTACCCTAGGGGACAGATCCTTGCTGTGGTTTAAGTCTGAGGACAGATCAGTGTCAATCACCAGATCCTCGGGGTCTGTGCACGTTCCCAACACGTCCACCACTGAACAGCTCCAAGACTCTGATAGATAAATCACAGAGACTGAGAGAGTCCAAGAGGGGAAGAGGGGATTAGGAAGGGAACAGCTGGGAATGAGACCTGTAGTAAGAAAAAGGTTAGAACGCACAATATGAAAATTATATCTCCTGAAATCAATACTAGACTATGATTCTAAGCTTAGTCACTCTGAAAACATGAACAATCTAAGAGTTAAGTTTAAAATGACTAAGTTTCAAGATGGCCGGATATCTGTAGGGGAATCAAGATGAATTAAATGAAAACTTTCTTATTCAAGTACTTTCCTTTACATGAGAATCAGAAAAAAAAAACATTCTGACTAAATTTTAAACCAGTCATATAAATCCTGTTTTGAGAATGTATACCAGGACCATATAATATTGCATCTAGAAACTCTGGCCTTCTGTGTACTCTTAAAATGTTTCAACACAAATTGCGCATATTGCAGATATATATATATATTTATATATCTATATATATATAGTAAACACCATAAAAGGATTGTGAACCATGAATAACACAATATGGATTCAGGAAACAAATCACATAACTTGTCAACTCAAATATTACATAATAAATATCTTAGAATAGTAGCATACAATAAACAACATGAATTAAACTCGAGGAGAGAATCATGCGTCTTGCCAATTCGAGTGTTACCGTGTAAAATACCAAGAAATGGTAGCACGCAATGAATATCAAAGTCAAATCATGATTAATCGAATCGCACGTCTTGCCGATTCGTAAAACACGATGTAAATGTCAAGGAATAACAGCTCACAATAAATAACAAGATCAAAGTACAATGAAACGAATCGCGCTTATTTTGCCGATTCTTAAGCCACCATGTAAAATGTCAAGAAATGGCAGCGCGCAATGAACAACAAAGTTAAATGCTCATGAAACGAGTTGTGCGTCTTGCCAATTCGTAAAACATCATGTAAATGTCAAGAAATAGTAGCGCGCAATGGACAACAATGTTTAAACACCATAAAACGAATCACGCGTCTTGCCGATTCTTAAGCCACCATGTAAATGTCAAGAAATGGTAGCGCGCAATGAATAACAAAGTCAAACCTTTATGAAATAAATCGCGCGTCTTGCCTATTTGTAAACTACCATATAAATGTCAAGAAATGGTAGCGCACAAGTAATCTGTTACTCATTTAAGAATTTAAACCAAGAATATGAAAATTCTAAATAACGGTGTCGGGACAGTCCAACCACCGCCTTACCGCCTGGAACAATGATCACCAATGAAGTATTAGGGCAGAAGACTGGAAGATCCAAATAGGCCGCCGGGACAGGAGCTCAGGAAGAAGCTGCTGCTCTGCACCGGGACCTCTGAATAGTGAGCACTGGGAGTTGGGCTGGCTCTCTTTGATAGAGTCTTGGCCCAGCCCAGAACCACGCCCAGGCATGTTGCAGGGAAAGTCTCTGGAAGGCCCTGGAAACGGGCCACACCCTAACACACTCTGAAAACCTGCAGCAATACATTGCAAAGGAACAGTATTTGTAAGCATATTAAAAATAAGTTTTCAGGATTGAACTCTGCAATGCAAAAGGTTAAACCACAACATATCAGCACAATGCATAAATTACTTTGTTTTGAGAGTGCTGGGTTTTTGCATTTTTGTCGCCAATAGAGCGCGTATTGCTCTGGTGTTGACATCAGCTATATATAATGGAAAAAGCAGAGGAATTAGCATGCAACCCTGTCTAAGCCTGTGAGCAGTAGGAATGTTTGCTGATACAGATCTATTTAACTTGACCTTTAACCTGGTGTTACCACGAAGAGTTATTAAGAAATGCAATAAAGTCCAGTTTATACCCCCACAGTTTGCTCCCATTTGATTTATCAAATGCTAATGAATAATCTGTATAGGAACTCTACACACAAATATTCTTCCTTTTTTAGTGTAATTTGTTAATAGTTGAAGATCAATGATGTTATGTGCTGTTGAACATCCTGATCTGAAGCAGGATTGATAAAAAGGTACTAAGTTTAGATTTGTCACAGATGTATATAATTCTTCTGCTAAGGTTTTTGTGAACAGTTTACCCTCAGCATCAAGAAGAGCAATGGAGGCAATAATTGTTCAGATCCTTCTTTGAGTCTTTCTTATGTACAGGGTGAATAACATCTCCTTTCCAGGAAGGCGGAACGATACCAGATTCCAAAACCTGCATGAATAGGGCTTTCAGCATCCCACCTCACAGAGGAATGTCTGCTTTGATCACATCTGTTGGTATGCTATTTGTTCCTAGGCCTCTAGAAGAGTGCAATTTTTAATTAAAGCCACTATTTTTCCCTTAGCGATCTGACAATCGGAGTTTGAGAAATAGGGAAATTCAGTAGACCTAGGTCTAATGCCAGCATAAAGATTGTCAATATGTACTTTCCATGCCTCAAATGAAATAAAATGAAAATTGGCAACTCTGTAATCCAATGCCACTCGACTAATGCACAAAATAAAATAACATTGCCAGTTTTGATGGAATACAATTGTTTCTATGTGGTCATTGATAACTAAGCAGTTGAGGGGGGTTTTATTATTATGCTGGGCTCTATACCTGCCACCTGAAGTTGAAATTTCGGTCTAGGCGGGTAGTATTTTTCTCATGCTGCACTAAACTTTACCACTGGCAATATTTGGCTGCTAGTTGCACAGAAATCTGTTTTCCAAAAGCTGCAATCAACTCTTAACATGCAACGATTTGGTTGAGAGTCAAGTACAGCATGCATTAGCATATCTTATGCCAGAGACTCTGAGAGCCATCTATAGTGTATGCCAAAGACCAGGGCTGCCAGGCTTTATCTTACCCAGAATCTAGCAGCCAGGCTACTGACTGTGCAAAACGTGATCATATCTCAAGAGTCAGACAAGATCCTATTGGGATCACCATTAATAATTTGAGAGGCCTCAAATTGTGACAAAAATTTAGAAGTGCCCACTAGTCTTAAAATCTGTCAGGGACTAAAGACATGTGTGCATTCTAGATGCAAACAAAGGGCCGGATTATCATTTTGGCGAACAGGGTTACTCCGTCATAAACTTGACGGATATCCGTCTGCCGTATTACGATTCTATTAAATTCTACGGAGATCGTAATACGGCAATGGAATAGCAGGTTTGTGACAGAGTATTATGTCCACCAAGATAGTAATTAGGCTGTAAGATTGCATGGATGAAAAATCTTTCACATTTCAGAGGCAAACACTATGGAAAAATATTTCGTTTTTGTAATGTAAGAAAATGTGTTAAATTAAAAAATGACTTAAAGCTACTTTTTTTTATAAAACAGCTTGTGTCTGTATATATTGATTGATTATAAACAGACTTTATATCTGAGCCCTGCAATATGTAATTAATGTCTGTTGTGTATCCTTCTTCCTGTTTATTGCATCATGAAGTGCTCTGTGGAAGGCAGTAGGTGTATTATGGTTCCAGAAAGTCCGCACTTTTTTGTATAGTTCCTGAAGATGTATACCCATGAGGTTGATATTATTATATTTTCTGTTTGCTTTTCTATTCTGACCCATTTCCTATTTTTGAATTTGGTTCTGTTCACTATCTGTTCTGTCCTTAAAAAATATTTTATGTAAGGCTTTTTTGTTAACTATGCAAAGTCTATATCGTGGCCCTGACGTAGGGACCTGGATTTGGCGAAACACGTGTTGTCCAGTTTTTCTCTAGTACGGGAATAAAAAATGTTGAACAGCAAACTTGATCATCGCCATTACTTTGTCTCAAGACCTCAAACCAAGTTTGACTTTATATGTGAGTTACACAGTGGCACGGGTGAATGCCCCACTTACTTTGAGGTCATTTGTATCTTTGTATCTGCCTACAAGAGCCTCTGTGTTCCCCTGTCCGCAAGTAGTTGTTAATGCTCTCAGTCCTTGTAGAACTAGATGAGGCCTGAGTAAGGCAGCCAGGTTTGGTGGCTCTCGTCATATAGGCGTCAGTTGAGCGGACGGGGTAAGAGTTGCAAAGCATGTTTTTATATTTGACTTTGTTTTCTATAAATATTACTGCTATACAGTGAAATCAGAGTAAGAATGTCTAAGTGGATGACACTCCAGGAAAACACCACTACTAAGTAACCTGGTTAATAACTGTGTTATACATGAACACTTCTATCATACAGTGAGCATATGTCTATATCTTGGCTTCTACTGTTGGTTTACAGGCCTACCTCTAAATGTTACCCCCCTTACAAAGAACAGTCCGCTCCAAATGCAATGATGGATTTCTAAAAATATTTTGTTAAATGATACTGCAAAAGTTCTGGTGAAATATCTTCATTGATTTTCAAAAGAATAGAGAAATATTGAGCTACTCATCATTATATAAATATGTAAAGTAATGGTTTCTGAAAGAAGACAATCCTGCAGAGGCCACTCCCTGGTGCTAGGCCTAGCGGTACCAGAGATGAAGCATGTTGTGTAGTTATTGTGGCACACTCAAGACCAGGATTATGCGGCTGGTGGCTGGCTACAACAAAACAAACTAGTGTACACCTCATAGACATAATGTCCACTCATAGGTGTTCTTCTTTATGTAGAAGAACCGTTATTCGCACCCACATCACTCCCCCCCACCTTATAAATCTCCACTGGCTCCCGGTTCAGAAGAGATGCCAGTTCAAGCTTCTCACCCACATGTTCAACTCCGGACCCACCTACATCACCCACCACCAGGGATTCCACAAAACCTCCAGACACATCCACTCTGGCCTGTTACCCCTGCATACAATACAGCCAAGCAGGAGGACGCTCCTTCTCCCACCACACAGCCAAAGCCTGGAACAGCCTCCCACTGCACATCAGGACCTCCGCTACTCTACAGGAGTTCCGTAGGGTGCTAAAAACCTTGCTCTTCAACGGAGACCAAGGACCAGCACCTGGATGCCCTCATAGGTGACAAGTCACGCAGTACAAGTCAACTGATTGATTGATTGATTATTCAGGACACACAGTCTCAGCTTCCCTCGCTGCTACGGCTGTTCTACCAGACTGGCACATGGATACCCACCCTATTCCCAGAGCTCATCCAAGGGCCTGTGTTCACCTGCGGTGAATAAGTTGCCTCTAGAAGTCATACCCTTTTTCTTCTAAACTGAATCAAAATCTAACTCATGGCATCTCCCCAGTCCACTCATGGGATGCAGGTTACATTTTGTATTACACTTGTATTATGATGTGTGTGTTTGCTGTGCTTTGTGGCGCTGGCGCACGCACAATAACTAAAAGAAATAGAAAACCATAGAACAATCCCTGGTACAGCAAGGAAAACTACCAAGACCTGTTGCCTTAGAAAGGCAGTTTAACTTTAGGAGTGCCCATCAGACAGGCTCGCCAAGTGTGGGGCGTGGTTCCCATGCACTTGTCAGTGCTCCCAGGTTCTGAGTGAAGCTTCAGGTATGTGAGTGCTGTGATAACCTGAATATGAGATGGGTCTAACTCAGTTAATAATGTAGTTTATTTTGAAGTTTTAAGTCACAAACACACAGTACAAGGAATCACATCGCTATTCATAAATTCATGGTTATAGAAAGTGATGTGTTGTTCAAAAATGCTAAAGATACAGATGTACCTTGTAAAGAATAACAACTCAAATATCCATATTACAAATTTGACCACAATTATGCACTCTCAAACTTTAAAATCAACACGAGCAGTACACTGCCTACTATTAAAGGGTACCCCCTCCCTATCCCACGAAATGCCTGGCTCATAAAAACTGTTTCATTTACAAACAAGTACAATAACAAGCAGGTACAATACCAAAGAGGTACAGTAAGCAACACTAGCACAGTAAATGTGGTGCCTACACTTTCTCTGTAACAAAGAAACTAAAAATAATTCATTCAGAGCACCGTGAAACTTACCAAAAAACACAAGCACCTACTGGTCTAGACAGATGCTTTGACGTAGGACAAAGAGTAGTTGATAGCTCTGGTTTCCTTATCGATGGAAAGCTGAAAAGACCACCCAGTAGGTGGGCCATCTCATAAATAAATTAAGGGGAGTCGAGAGGTGCCGTAGACCATGGGCTAACCCTCTTCTGACACAGAACTTAACCCAAACTATAGAGCCCAACTCAATTGAATCAATCTATGAACCCTCCCATCAAAAGAATCCTTTTGCTTTAAAGAACTCTCACCCACCAGGGGTACCCCTTGGTGGCATGCTACATCATAGAGTTTCTTTTCATTTTTAAGGAGTAACCCTACCCCGACTCACTACCGTATTCCTTTCCTAGCAAAGTGCTACGTGCATCTCACAGGTTATAGCACGCCCCCGGAAATAAAGGTTTTAGAGATGGATTACCAAATTCAGTAGCTTTCTGCTCTAATGTTGGAATGTTAAAGTATAAAGTAAATAGGTGATCAATGTTCAATGAGGACAGTACGACTGATGTGTCATTTGCAGCCTCAGAGCCAGTCTAATAATGATTTTACTAAAAAGACATTCAGGGTATACCTTGAACAGTATCACTTTTCAATAAATGATCTCGGTTTTTCCTCTTAACTCAAACGGTGACCATTTGATGTTGCCGGATACAAATGGGAGTGGTACCTACTCAAGATGGAGGTAGAAAGGCCCAAGAGTCTTATGATAAGCTTGTTCTCATCTGTCTGCAGCTGTTAGGATTTCACATTTGCCACAAACATGTCCCATAAAACGCAGAGGGGACACTTTTAGCACAATCTGTTTTTATTATGGAGAGAACATGGGTGTCTCCATGTTATCTGGCAAAGCTGAAAGTTCTCCTATCTATTGTGGTCAGTTGGAATGCATAGATGGTATTTGTAGGTCGAGCGTAGCGTTCAACGTGTTGTATACTTTTTAAGTATACTTATACTGTGAGTTCCAGTGATTTCAGTTGTTAGTTCCACTGTCATTTGAAAATCCTTGCTTGCTAATGGTCAGTTCTGCCTCTTTGTCCTGCCTTTGTCTCTTTGGGAGCAGCAAAAAGTACTGTAGAATTACGCTATGTCCTGCTTATCTCTTCTGTAAGGGACTTTTTTTCTTAGAATTTTAGCCTGTTCGTCTTACAATGTGGGTGTGTGTTCAGTCCCTCCTCCCCCCAGCTCCCTCTGTAAACATAAACCAGCAGCAGAGGGGCCAGCTCGCCCTCGCTCTTTTTCTCTTATTTTCAGTCTGTGTGGCAAGAAAAGTCCAGTCAGTAATTTACAACTCTTAAGAGCTGGAACTCGAGCAAACACAAGACCATTGCATTCCAAATGCGTGTTTAATTTGTTTCCTGATTGTTTCTTTTGTTTCTGGGCAGAATGGGAAGGCTCTCCTTCCCTCAGCTGCTCCCCCTCCCTGCCTTTCGAATTCCATTGTGATTGAAAACAGGGTTCAACCCTGTAAATCTTGTTCGCTTTTGTCTGAGCCCTTCGTGCTCAATGGCCACTAGCGGCTGACCTGTTAGTTTTGCTTTCTGAAATGAATCCCTCTCAGGCTTCGCCGGGTCGGCGGCCAACAGAGGTCATAAATCGTTACCATTTCAACAATTTTATTCCCCAGAATATACGGAGCAAACCCCTCACCCCCCCATATGTTCTGATAAAAATCTGTAAAAACTCAGAGTTGCATCCTACCAAGGGCTAGTGGAACTGAAACTGCTCTTTCTATACAGATGTCAACTGCATTTTACCTTTGACTGGAGAATGAAATCCCTAACAGTGAAATACAAAAAACAGAATATGTAATAAAAAAATGCACTACCACCGAAGGCGTATACGAATTAGTTGTATAATTGCAAAAGTGAATAAAATATAATGTTGTTTTTGGTGCAGATGGTACCAAATTCACAAAGTTAAAATAACACGGACATATTTCATTGAACTACACAAATCGAAAAATAGATGTGCCAATAGGAGGATAATGTGAGAAATAACAAAAATTTATTATTATTAGCAGCTTGGTCTTATGGTATGGCTGTGCAGAAGCATCACTTCAGGAGGGCCACACACTCCTGCTTAAACAGACAGTATCAACCCTGAATCATCTTTCTGGGACTCACATGCCCCTGACTACCATTAATTTCATGTCCTTTTGGTAAATAAGTGCGTTATAGGATGAGTTCATGGGATTAATTGATGCCCCAGGAGGGCTCATGAAACAGCATCAAACTGTAATCACCTCCTTGAATTGTTGTTGCAGGAAGCCTTGGGTCTCTATGGCTCCACCAGAAGTGCTCATTACTGTCTGGGTAATGTATTCCCAGCAAGTATTCGTAATGGAATTAGCACTACATTTCATAGTTTCTTCATTTGAGGGCAGCTGCAAATGGAACATATTTTACTTCGACAAAGTGATTTAAATTTGTATTCTTTGCTGCTCCAAAGACAGGGTAATTTGTAAACCGAACAGTGGGTCACACTTTCCAATGCTAATAAGTACACATTTAGCAAATGTGCGAGAATAAATTCAGCTAGCGTGTGCGTGATAGGTGTACGTCATCTCTGTGATACCCTTCGACATTACAGTAACTGTAAACATTGCCAACGTCATGGAGTACATAGGTGGTTATGGAAGTCACTGGCATTTGAATTTTAAGGCAATAAGAATCCAATTGTCGTTTTAGCAAAGTTGGTTTAAGGCTAGTAGGACGTGGGCATCACTATTAAAACCGTTCTAATCCATGAGCACATGCTTATGTCTATAATATATACAACTTTTCTAGCATTGATCCAGGGAATAGATATTGCATGTCTGTGAAACATGGACTGCGCATCCATTTTAGGATTTGCAAATGTAATCAAACCATTATGCAAGGATTGAAAGACGGCAATTCGTAGGTATGTGTCTTAAAGTGTGCTGGCCCCAAGCTTCGACTTTCCACCCAGATCGATTATTTGCCGTTTTGTGTTATTGGATCCCAGTAAATAGGAGCCGTGCAGCGTGCCCTGCTTCTCAGGGAATTTAAAGAGCTCATGGACCACGTACATTACTGTAAACAGGGGACTTTGGCACAGATTATAAGTGAGATGCATCTAAGCGATGGGTCCTTCTGATTGATAGGCAATGGCATATCACTCCAGGTAATACGTTAGGGAACAGGTAGACCCTCCTACGACAATGACCAGGAAACAACAAGGCATAAAGGACCAAAGAGATAATGAAGCAGACAGCTGATAGGCTGGCAGAAGAGACAACAGTTTATCTGCCTCTTACTGTTTAGGGAACTGCCAGAGCAACAACCACGAAATGAGACTACATATGGGTGTATTGTGGTGCCCTCTATGGGCTGTTTTGAGCATTACAGACCAATGCCAAAAATGTATTCCTGATAAATGCTTTTTGGGGTTTACATGATGATTGTATATGTTTTATTAATTTCTCCTTATTGCAGTTATGACCATGCTTTATGCCAGCATAACATCCTTATTACACTATGACTGTGTGAACACTCTTGATATGTTTTGGTGACACTTCTAGTTTATTTCCCTCGTTACTCCTCTGTTTCTGTCTTCTGTTTTTTTGGGGGGGGATTGTGTTAGCCAGCCAGCAACTTTGATGGTGGGGAGGTGAAAGTGGTATTCTATTAGAATTAGCATGGCAGATTTAAATTAGAATGCTAAATGGCAACCTTTAAATCTTTTGCTACAGATAGAGGAAGAAGGTAAATGGAAGTGCATTAGTTATATGCAGGGCCACTGGAATTATGTGGCAGGAAAGGACCAAATTATGAGGCAGGATTGACTAATTTATGTGGCAAGAAAAGTCCAATTATGCATTTACAATGCCAATAGCTCTAACTCTCGTAAATGCAAGACCTATTGCATTGTAAATGCTTGTTTTTGGTGTCATCTGTGTGTATGTATAAACAGGCCCTTGCCTTATAGAGTAATCTGGTCCTGATGCAAAAATAAAGGTTACACAAAAAAGGATATGGAATCAGCTCTTTCAAGACATTATACTCTATTTCCCTGCTGCTGAGTAACAGGGTGGGGAGCAACAGCTTGATCCCTTTCACCTAAGGTTTTAAGGGAGTCAAACAATACTTTAATCGAATCTGGGTAAGGTACTCCAATCAATATTGTTAAAAGCAGCTGATGGGTCTAAAAAGATCAGTGCTTTAATACCTATATTGTCAGTCTTCTGTAGAAGGTAATCTATCACAAACGGTACCAGTTCCTTAGTGCTAGAGCCTTTCCAAC
This sequence comes from Pleurodeles waltl, assembly GCF_031143425.1. NCBI lineage: Eukaryota > Metazoa > Chordata > Amphibia > Caudata > Salamandridae > Pleurodeles > Pleurodeles waltl. The sequence goes on along the minus strand of NC_090441.1, from coordinate 176,272,842 downwards.
AATTTACTTAAGTAGGACAGCAGAGAACTGCTCAAATCCTCTTTCTAAGGAGTGGTTGCACCACTGCTGTCTTCCAGGCTTGGCTCAGGGACCTACTGAACAGTATGAAAAGCTAGTTTATGAAGATTGGACAATAGGTGTAATAATAGAAATAGTTTATTTGACAGATAAGACGCCTGACAAATGCATACTAAAAATATCCATTCTTTGCTTCCGTGATTTTATGTTCATAAACGGTTTTCAAGGCCACATATGTGGTCCTTAGTTTAAAAAAATAGCACCTTATCCACTTTCTATGCTTGATGCACTTCAATATTTCAATTACTAAACTCAATGGAAATTCAGATGTTACTTTTTGGCTGATTGAGGCAAGGATGATTTTTCAATTCTGCGATGACAGAATCTCATCATAAAGTTCAACAAAACCATTGTCAAAGATGTCAACCAGGGAGGCGTACCTAAAGTTGGACAAGGCCTTAGTCACTTCTTGGGCCATTGTTTCTAGGTTAAAATTCTTCTAATTACTTTCAATTTAAGATAATAATAAAGCTCTCTTAGACTTGAGCAAGGAGACACAAAATCTTCAGTCTTTATAGGATAATTTCCTTGAGTTATCCTTCAAAAAGGTGTCTGTCAGCTGTGCCTTATGCTTGTTCTTCACGTCCGGGCAGTTCAGTCCTCTATTAGAGGGTTTTGGATGGCTTCTTTTAGTAGGGTACAGCGTTCGGTTTCCTTTTGAGCCCTATACTAGGTCCCAGACTCAGAAGGAACAGTAACTTCAAAATGTGGGTCTTGGTCCAACATATCTCCCAGCTGATGCTTCAGAGCTTCCTCTCAGCTCCAGACAAATATAACCTATAGGGACAGGAAGGCTAGTATTTATAGAAGCCGGGAGCAGTGATTGGAAGCGAGGTCCAATCACAGTGAGGCAATTGCAGGGTGTGCCAAATTCAAAGTCCAGCCAACCACATCTTCATGGATCTTTCTGATCTCAAGGAATAGGGAAAACACCAAGTGGTTAGGAAGAAGTGTACTAACCGTCACACTTCAACTTCTTCTCCTATTACTCACTGACTTTAAGTTTGCCTTTGACCATATACAGTGCTCTACTGCCTTTTGGCGAGGATCGCCCTGTAGAAATACCATGTACATATATACAAGAATTTGTGAGCCACAATATTGACATTTACAACAGGATCTTTCCTGTAGCTAGACAGCAACATTACAGTGCCACAACATACTAAGTGTATTTGTAAAGTGCACATTTACCTAAAGGGCATTTCTCACTGCTATTAAAAGATAATTGGTGTGCCGTTACCCACGTACATTTTCCTCAATGTTATTGGCTGTGGAAGAATACAAGCTGATTGGACCTGCTGAGATTCAAATGTACGACTGAGGGAATCCTGCAGGGAATGCAGGTGTCCGCTGCAAAGGGGAAGTCATCTAGAATGACATGAATGTGTACATTGGCAAACAGGCCAGAAATCCTGTGCAGTAGTAAATTATCCCCACACTGATCTGGAGAGAAGGCTGCCAATGTAGTTAACTGGTCAGTTTTATAGTTAAGGTCTAATTACAGGACTATCAGGATCTGAATAGGGATTTTACCAGCCTTTCCAAGAGGCTGGAGGGCTGTGCACGGTATTACATGAATAAAGACAACATGATGGAGAATGTCCATCATGTGATGGCATCACGGTGTCCTCACAGATGACCCATTCATAGTGAACATGTATGTACACACTAGCATGAAACATATATACCACATAATTGCAATTCACACATGCACTCAAAGTGAAGAACCATACTTAAGGGACTGAGTAGATTTTACTGAAGATGGTAAACAGACCCTTCCCTGTGGATGTAGGCATAATGGGCTGTGCCCTGGCACTAGAGCCTCCAGGGACGTTGCTGATACAAAAGATCACCTCCAGGTAACTTTCAAATGCTGAGTCCCTAGAAAAATAAAGTATAAAGCCAGCCACAAAGCAAACATAGGCAGGGGGTGCACAAATACCTTAGAAATGCTGAGACATTCATCCTTGCACACAATATGTGCCTTTTTATATTACTATGGAAGGTGTCTTGTGAGCCCAAGAGCTGTTGGACAATTCTATCCCTCAGGAATATTTCGGACACATTTCTATCTTTGCACTCTTGGAAATGAATAGTGCACACATTCCTTCATGATTTTGAAATTAGAGGCATATCCTTAGGACTTATTTAATAGTCCTTTTGTGCAAAGTTAAACATTATGATAGGAGTGTGCATCATAATACTTGAAAAAGTGCCAACGTTTTCATTATTCTTTTAGCTTATTGAGAAGAAGCTGTACGGGCCAATATGGAAGACAACTATTGGGCAATACAAGAGTGTGAATATTGCCAGCCCCGAGATCCTGGAGACTGTCCTCAGGCAGGAGGGCAAGTACCCCATGAGGTGTGACATGGCCCTCTGGAAAGCGCATCGGGATCAGCGACAACTGGCCTACGGGCCTTTGACTGAGTAAGTACTGTAGATAAGGCCATGGCCACTGCATCTGTTACCATTGATGATCAAGAGAAATGACCAAGGCTATGATGGACTGTACAGAGCTGAGACCCTTATATATCTGTCCATTTTTCATAGACACACAATTGGTAAAAGCCTTTTATACATCAGGTCCTAAGCCTACACACACTGACAGAACTGGGTGCAGGGTTGGGATCAGTGCATACCACTCAAAATCTGAAGACATGATCGGATTTATAACCGTAGTTTCTAACACAGCTAATGCTCTGCTGTGCTCCAGTATAATCTATTCTGCACAGGTTTGGGGATGCTAGAATGGGAGAGCGTAAAAGTCCTGTCAGTGAAAAGATAATGTCCCCTTGCACTTAATTGGAACAAAAGTGCTTTAAATAGCATGAGGATGTAACAATAAAAAGGTCTCACATTTCCTACTAATAGAGTGAGAGGGAAACACATAGGTGACAGGAAGAGTTTTGTTTTTTGCATTTTTCCTCCAGAGACTTACTCATTCCCAGATTGCCAGAATAATATTTTGTCTAGATTTACATTACTTTTTTTGTGTATTTTGTGGTGCATTGCAGAGGGGCACACTACATAGATGCGATGGATACATTTAAAGTAGCCAAATCTCAAGGACGAAAGTACATGCCTGGTACCAGACAGGCATTCACCTTGAAGGGGAGGAAGGAAAAGAATGTCTTTGGGTGCCACCAACTCTGAAAGTGCCAATGAGAATGTATTGTAGATTGTGCAAGGAAGGAGTATCAGAAAGCCAAAACTTTGACTGGCGTATTTAGAGTATAATTGCTATTGACGGTAACATGGTGGTTCATACTTCACACCTGCGTTGGAGGAAAAAGAGCATAAAGAACCAAACTCTGTTCACAACAACCACAATACCTACCCAATCCCCCCAGCACTATTGCCAGATGAGGCACTAGAGGTTCAAAAGGATCCTGGTAGACAGACATTGTTGCATGCAGTCTGTAATGTTGAGCGCTATGGAAGCGTCAACATTAATGTTTAATGGGCGCGCATGGCAGCCACAAACTCACGCGACACTGTTGTTTGTTTTTCAGTTGCGGCGTGGTCGAAGAAAGCCAGCCACGCGTCCAGAGGCAACAGCACGGATCCTCCGTCTGTCTGCCTGCCGCGTGTGTCTGGCTCCCGGCCACGCCTTCGTTTATTTATAGCTCCGGGGCTCATGCCTCAGAGCAAACTATTAGGCATCAAACACGAGGAGGAATCCTCCCGGCAACACCCGGGGATTCCCCCACACAACAAATACAGATAGGCTGGTCGGTTACATCACCGACCAGCGATATTACATTCCTCCCCAAAATTTAAAAAATCAAAAACCTATCAACACAAGAAACAAAACTCCACACAGTTCAAAAATCACACAGATGATCACGCACCGAACAGAAGGGCAAGGATTGCTGCTCAGGTTGTATCGAGTGGACTCAGAACGATGAGACGGCACCTCCGGAGTCACATCAATAGATGCAGTGTCAGCTGGGCCAGGAATTGGATCAGAACCCGTCAAAACAGCCGAACGAGATACTGAATCATCCGCACAAAACCCTCGAGATAACGGAATCACCTCCTCAGCATCACAAACCTCATCTCTAACAGCACCTTCTGGAGAATAAAACCGTTTAAACAAAGATATGTTGCGGGTCAGGGTCTCATCGCCACGCCGGGCTACAACAGCCAAGCCGTTTCCTTGGACAATAGTCCAAGGGACAGTGCCGAACGGCGTGCAAAACTTACTTCCCGGCACAGTTTGTTTCAATAACACTTGATCACCAACTTTCAGCTCAGAGGGAATGGCCCGGCGCCGACAGCTCGCCCGATGATTCGACATCCTCCTCTTCTCCTGAACCACGTCACTGGACACAGTTGGAGGAATCCAAGAAAAATGGTGAGGAATAGCATCCAACGACGCCCTCCCAAATGCAAGGTGAGTCGGAGCTCTGTTAGTGGTGGAATGTGGTGTTTGCCGGTAATTCCTCAGGAATTAAAATATAGCATATTCAACAGCTTGACCACCAGCGACGGCAATTCGAATAACTTTATAAAGAGTCCTCATAAACCTCTCGACCTCACCGTTAGCTTGAGGCCAACGTGGAGTAACTCGACGGTGATAGGTGCCAGTGATGTGGAGATAGTCTGATAACTCTTTACTTTGGAAAGGAGGCCCATTATCTGTTTTAATTTCCGATATCAAACCATGGGTTGCCATTGCTTTCTCTAAACCAGAAATTACGACATCAGCAGTAAGGGTAGGGATGATTTCCACTTCAGGATATTTTGAAAAATCATCGATGAGGACCATAGTGTGACGACCATCAGGTAAGCTTCCAAAATCTAAACTTGCCGACACCCACGGGCCAGCCGGGGCGGGGCCAGTCTGGACCAGATCAGGTCGACTTGTCTCACCTGTGACTTGACACCACCGGCAGGACCTCACTAGACTCTCCACTTGTTCGTCCATTAGAGGAAACCACACCTTCGACCGGAGACGGCTTTTCGTTTTAACCATTCCCTGATGACCATTATGTGCCAACTCGACCGCTCTGGGAGTGAGGGAAGAGGGAACGACCAATCTATTTCCTCTCAACAGACAGCCGTCGGCATCAGTGGTTAGCTCATCCCTCACATGGTAAAGACTTTCGATAATGCGTTGGGAATCTGGAGTTAGCAGAGGCATCTGTCCTTTCAAACGGTGCCACTGATTATGGCGCATAGCCACCATAACCTTCTGTAAGCACTCATCACGCTTAGTGGCTCGCACAATTTCACTCAGTGTCATTGGTATCGGCTGGGACCTGTCTGTGACATATTGGACATATTCTTCAGTTTCCTGTGCCTCTTCCATCTCCACAGAGGAGGCCTCACGGGGATGCCTTGACAAGTAGTCAGCAGGATTTTCAGATCCAGGTCGGTATTCTAACTGGCACCGATAATCTTGTAACTGCAACATCCACTTCTCAATCCTGGGAGGTGGTTTTGACGCAGTACCATTAAAAAGGGGAAGTAATGGTTTATGGTCAATAGTCACGACAAATGGGCGGCCATACACATAAATGTGGAAATGCTTACAACCCCAATGTACCGCAATTGCTTCTTTTTCTATTTGCGAGTACCGCTGTTCCGTGTCAGTAAGCGATCGGCTGGCATAGGCCACAGGATACCACATGCCTTCCGTGTATTCCTGCAGCAATACAGCTCCTAACCCTTTTGGTCCAGCATCAACGACAATTTTGGTGCGTCGTTTTGGGTAAAAAAAATTCAAAATGGTCTCACTGGACAGCGCATCTTTGATCATATCAAATGCCAACTGCTCGGGAACTCCCCACCTCCATGGCTCAGAAGTTTTGGTGAGACTCCTCAAAGGCTGCGTGAGGTTAGACAAGTCCTTAATGAAACGGCCACAATAATTCACCATTCCTAGGAAACTCCGGACTTCAGTGATATTGGTGGGAGGAGGAGCACTTTTAATGTCACTAACTTTGGCCGGATCTGGAGCTACCCCGCTCGAGGAAAACACATAACCAAAAAACTGTATCTTGTCTTTCAAGAATTCACACTTTTCTCGATGAAGGGTGAGTCCGGAGTCCTGAATACGCTGTAGAACTTTCTGTAGTCGAGAATGGTGTTCTGCAACAGTGGGCGCATGAACAAGAATATCGTCACTGACATTGAGTGTTCCAGGCAAACCAACCAGTAGCTCCTGAATGACATTTTGGAACACCTCTGCAGCACTAGATACTCCAAAACTCAGTCTTTTATACCTCCGAAGCCCAACATGTGTAGAGAATGTCGTAACGTAGCGTGAGTCTTTGTCCAGTACCAGCTGGTGGTATCCTGATCGAAGATCCAACTTCGAGAACCATCGCGAATCACTGAGCTCCCCCAGGATATCATCTATTGTTGGCGTGAGATGTCTTTCCCTTCTGATGGCAACATTAGGGAGGCGCATGTCCACACAAATTCTCACCTCACCAGGTTGTTTGGGCTTCCTTGCCACTACGATGGGGGAGACCCAGGGAGTGGGTCCAGACACCTTCTCGATGATCCCAGCTCTTTCCAAGTTCTCCAGTTCTCTCTCTACTTTGGGGAGAAGGTGGAAGGCCACTCGCCTGTGACGAAGAGCCACTGGTTGTACCGTAGGATCAATGTGAAGCTTGATTTCTCTACCTCGGAGACACCCTATGCCACTGAACACCCCTTCATATCGGGCGACCAATTCTGTCACGGACTCTTGATGAATGCTGAAAGCGAATGTCACAATCGCCAACTCTTCAGCAGCTTTGCATCCCAATAGCATGCCCGTTCCTCCTTCAGTCACGTAGACTTTTGCCGAAGTGGACTGTGATCCATGCGCAAGATTGGTTTGGAACATGCCTCTCAACTCCAAAGGGGTACTCTGCCCATACGCATACACTTTAATGTTTGTCTTGGTTAACGTTGGAGGCAGTGCCATCCGATTGTACTCTTCCGCAGCCAAAAGATTTATTGATGCCCCAGTGTCCACTACAGCCACAATACGGTGATCGCCCATCACTATTTGGCACCTTGGAAGAGACGCCTGCTGGGGACTAGAGGGTTTGACCGCAAATAAGGAATGCACCACATGAATCATCATCTCATCATCATCCATGTCACTCCCTCGTTCTACTTTTTCTGGAGTAGCCTCTTCCAGTGCAACATTGACAGATGCACTTGCAGCTGTCTTCGACCGGCAAACCTTTGCAAAATGATTCATTTTTCCACAGCTGGAACATATTTTTCCTCTGGCTGGGCACTCAGATGACCTGTGTGGTATCCCTCCACAATACCCGCATTGCCTTGTTCGGGCTTTATTCAGTTTTTGTCTGGGCCTGTTCACGGGCGTTGTGGCTACATTGACCACCTCTTCTTTTATGGGTCGTTGTAATGCAGCTTCCATGTGTGAGGCTCTGGCTTTCGACAGTTCTTTCGTGCGCCCTAACTGTAAAATATCTGGCAATGATTTTCCAGATTCCTCCAGGATGCGCTCTCGAAGTCTTAGAGATGCACACCCTTGAATCAACTGTCCTCTTACCTCCTCCGTTTCATCATTGAATCTGCACGTGCTCGCCAGCTCTCTCAACCTTAGGTGGAACGCATCCATAACTCTTCCATTTGTTGCCTCGCTTGTCTAAATATGAATCTTTCATAGTCTGTGTTAACCATAGGTTCAAAATGCCTGTTTAGTGCCGCTATCAGCGTAGCATGTGTTTTGGGTTCATTCTCCACTAGGTTTTTTGATATCTTGTATATGTCTTTACCACCTATGTGGATGAGCAATGCACGCTTCTGGTCATCTTCTACCTTGGTGGCCTGAAAGAATAGGAGTACCCTTTCTACTCACTCTTTCCACTTTGGAGCCTGGGTAGATGGTGCTCCCTCTACAATGAATGGTTCTACCGGAGGTATTGCGGACATTGTTGCTAGTTGGGTTGAAAAATCGCCGTAGACTTACTCCTGCTGTGCAGGTGACAGAGGTATTTATACAGCGTTTTTTTCAAAAGAAAAATTGTGTCCTTTTATCTGTCCAACGCACCCTCTTTTCTTTTACTTTCTGTTCCTCTTTTTTGTTTTTTGTTTTTGTTTTGAGGAAAACAATGAAGAGCACACACTAAAACTCGTTCTTGTCAGGGCATGGAGGAAAATTCTTATCAGGGCATGGAAGAAAGTTCTTGTTGTTGTAACTGGCACTGTCGTTGTGCAGAATACAATAAACAGAGCAGGCACGAGCACTGTGTCACGCACGGCGCCTCTCTGTACTTAAACAAAATTGACTCGGCACGAGCACCGCACGTTACGTGGCCGCTGTTCTATTATTTTTATTTTTTTATTTGGCCGTGCAAACGCCGCACGAGCACCGCATGTAGTTCACGCGGCCGCAGCGAAGCACAGCCAGGGGCGAGGGTTAAGGCACCCTCGTCGCCAATTTGTAATGTTGAGCGCTATGGAAGCGTCAACATTAATGTTTAATGGGCGTGCGTGGCAGCCACAAACTCATGCAACACTGTTGTTTGTTTTTCAGTTGCGGCGTGGTCGAGGAAAGCCAGCCACGCGTCCAGAGGCAACAGCACGGATCCTCCGTCTGTCTGCCTGCCGCGTGTGTCTGGCTCCCGGCCACGCCTTCGTTTATTTATAGCTCCGGGGCTCATGCCTCAGAGCAAACTATTAGGCATCAAACACGAGGAGGAATCCTCCCGGCAACACCCGGGGATTCCCCCACACAACAAATACAGATAGGCTGGTCGGTTACATCACCGACCAGCGATATTACATTCCTCCCCAAAATTTAAAAAATCAAAAACCTATCAACACAAGAAACAAAACTCCACACAGTTCAAAAATCACACAGATGATCACGCACCGAACAGAAGGGCAAGGATTGCTGCTCAGGTTGTATCGAGTGGACTCAGAACGATGAGACGGCACCTCCGGAGTCACATCAATAGATGCAGTGTCAGCTGGGCCAGGAATTGGATCAGAACCCGTCAAAACAGCCGAACGAGATACTGAATCATCCGCACAAAACCCTCGAGATAACGGAATCACCTCCTCAGCATCACAAACCTCATCTCTAACAGCACCTTCTGGAGAATAAAACCGTTTAAACAAAGATATGTTGCGGGTCAGGGTCTCATCGCCACGCCGGGCTACAACAGCCAAGCCGTTTCCTTGGACAATAGTCCAAGGGACAGTGCCGAACGGCGTGCAAAACTTACTTCCCGGCACAGTTTGTTTCAATAACACTTGATCACCAACTTTCAGCTCAGAGGGAATGGCCCGGCGCCGACAGCTCGCCCGATGATTCGACATCCTCCTCTTCTCCTGAACCACGTCACTGGACACAGTTGGAGGAATCCAAGAAAAATGGTGAGGAATAGCATCCAACGACGCCCTCCCAAATGCAAGGTGAGTCGGAGCTCTGTTAGTGGTGGAATGTGGTGTTTGCCGGTAATTCCTCAGGAATTAAAATATAGCATATTCAACAGCTTGACCACCAGCGACGGCAATTCGAATAACTTTATAAAGAGTCCTCATAAACCTCTCGACCTCACCGTTAGCTTGAGGCCAACGTGGAGTAACTCGACGGTGATAGGTGCCAGTGATGTGGAGATAGTCTGATAACTCTTTACTTTGGAAAGGAGGCCCATTATCTGTTTTAATTTCCGATATCAAACCATGGGTTGCCATTGCTTTCTCTAAACCAGAAATTACGACATCAGCAGTAAGGGTAGGGATGATTTCCACTTCAGGATATTTTGAAAAATCATCGATGAGGACCATAGTGTGACGACCATCAGGTAAGCTTCCAAAATCTAAACTTGCCGACACCCACGGGCCAGCCGGGGCGGGGCCAGTCTGGACCAGATCAGGTCGACTTGTCTCACCTGTGACTTGACACCACCGGCAGGACCTCACTAGACTCTCCACTTGTTCGTCCATTAGAGGAAACCACACCTTCGACCGGAGACGGCTTTTAGTTTTAACCATTCCCTGATGACCATTATGTGCCAACTCGACCGCTCTGGGAGTGAGGGAAGAGGGAACGACCAATCTATTTCCTCTCAACAGACAGCCGTCGGCATCAGTGGTTAGCTCATCCCTCACATGGTAAAGACTTTCGATAATGCGTTGGGAATCTGGAGTTAGCAGAGGCATCTGTCCTTTCAAACGGTGCCACTGATTATGGCGCATAGCCACCATAACCTTCTGTAAGCACTCATCACGCTTAGTGGCTCGCACAATTTCACTCAGTGTCATTGGTATCGGCCGGGACCTGTCTGTGACATATTGGACATATTCTTCAGTTTCCTGTGCCTCTTCCATCTCCACAGAGGAGGCCTCACGGGGATGCCTTGACAAGTAGTCAGCAGGATTTTCAGATCCAGGTCGGTATTCTAACTGGCACCGATAATCTTGTAACTGCAACATCCACTTCTCAATCCTGGGAGGTGGTTTTGACGCAGTACCATTAAAAAGGGGAAGTAATGGTTTATGGTCAATAGTCACGACAAATGGGCGGCCATACACATAAATGTGGAAATGCTTACAACCCCAATGTACCGCAATTGCTTCTTTTTCTATTTGCGAGTACCGCTGTTCCGTGTCAGTAAGCGATCGGCTGGCATAGGCCACAGGATACCACATGCCTTCCGTGTATTCCTGCAGCAATACAGCTCCTAACCCTTTTGGTCCAGCATCAACGACAATTTTGGTGCGTCGTTTTGGGTAAAAAAAATTCAAAATGGTCTCACTGGACAGCGCATCTTTGATCATATCAAATGCCAACTGCTCGGGAACTCCCCACCTCCATGGCTCAGAAGTTTTGGTGAGACTCCTCAAAGGCTGCGTGAGGTTAGACAAGTCCTTAATGAAACGGCCACAATAATTCACCATTCCTAGGAAACTCCGGACTTCAGTGATATTGGTGGGAGGAGGAGCACTTTTAATGTCACTAACTTTGGCCGGATCTGGAGCTACCCCGCTCGAGGAAAACACATAACCAAAAAACTGTATCTTGTCTTTCAAGAATTCACACTTTTCTCGATGAAGGGTGAGTCCGGAGTCCTGAATACGCTGTAGAACTTTCTGTAGTCGAGAATGGTGTTCTGCAACAGTGGGCGCATGAACAAGAATATCGTCACTGACATTGAGTGTTCCAGGCAAACCAACCAGTAGCTCCTGAATGACATTTTGGAACACCTCTGCAGCACTAGATACTCCAAAACTCAGTCTTTTATACCTCCGAAGCCCAACATGTGTAGAGAATGTCGTAACGTAGCGTGAGTCTTTGTCCAGTACCAGCTGGTGGTATCCTGATCGAAGATCCAACTTCGAGAACCATCGCGAATCACTGAGCTCCCCCAGGATATCATCTATTGTTGGCGTGAGATGTCTTTCCCTTCTGATGGCAACATTAGGGAGGCGCATGTCCACACAAATTCTCACCTCACCAGGTTGTTTGGGCTTCCTTGCCACTACGATGGGGGAGACCCAGGGAGTGGGTCCAGACACCTTCTCGATGATCCCAGCTCTTTCCAAGTTCTCCAGTTCTCTCTCTACTTTGGGGAGAAGGTGGAAGGCCACTCGCCTGTGACGAAGAGCCACTGGTTGTACCGTAGGATCAATGTGAAGCTTGATTTCTCTACCTCGGAGACACCCTATGCCACTGAACACCCCTTCATATCGGGCGACCAATTCTGTCACGGACTCTTGATGAATGCTGAAAGCGAATGTCACAATCGCCAACTCTTCAGCAGCTTTGCATCCCAATAGCATGCCCGTTCCTCCTTCAGTCACGTAGACTTTTGCCGAAGTGGACTGTGATCCATGCGCAAGATTGGTTTGGAACATGCCTCTCAACTCCAAAGGGGTACTCTGCCCATACGCATACACTTTAATGTTTGTCTTGGTTAACGTTGGAGGCAGTGCCATCCGATTGTACTCTTCCGCAGCCAAAAGATTTATTGATGCCCCAGTGTCCACTACAGCCACAATACGGTGATCGCCCATCACTATTTGGCACCTTGGAAGAGACGCCTGCTGGGGACTAGAGGGTTTGACCGCAAATAAGGAATGCACCACATGAATCATCATCTCATCATCATCCATGTCACTCCCTCGTTCTACTTTTTCTGGAGTAGCCTCTTCCAGTGCAACATTGACAGATGCACTTGCAGCTGTCTTCGACCGGCAAACCTTTGCAAAATGATTCATTTTTCCACAGCTGGAACATATTTTTCCTCTGGCTGGGCACTCAGATGACCTGTGTGGTATCCCTCCACAATACCCGCATTGCCTTGTTCGGGCTTTATTCAGTTTTTGTCTGGGCCTGTTCACGGGCGTTGTGGCTACATTGACCACCTCTTCTTTTATGGGTCGTTGTAATGCAGCTTCCATGTGTGAGGCTCTGGCTTTCGACAGTTCTTTCGTGCGCCCTAACTGTAAAATATCTGGCAATGATTTTCCAGATTCCTCCAGGATGCGCTCTCGAAGTCTTAGAGATGCACACCCTTGAATCAACTGTCCTCTTACCTCCTCCGTTTCATCATTGAATCTGCACGTGCTCGCCAGCTCTCTCAACCTTAGGTGGAACGCATCCATAACTCTTCCATTTGTTGCCTCGCTTGTCTAAATATGAATCTTTCATAGTCTGTGTTAACCATAGGTTCAAAATGCCTGTTTAGTGCCGCTATCAGCGTAGCATGTGTTTTGGGTTCATTCTCCACTAGGTTTTTTGATATCTTGTATATGTCTTTACCACCTATGTGGATGAGCAATGCACGCTTCTGGTCATCTTCTACCTTGGTGGCCTGAAAGAATAGGAGTACCCTTTCTACTCACTCTTTCCACTTTGGAGCCTGGGTAGATGGTGCTCCCTCTACAATGAATGGTTCTACCGGAGGTATTGCGGACATTGTTGCTAGTTGGGTTGAAAAATCGCCGTAGACTTACTCCTGCTGTGCAGGTGACAGAGGTATTTATACAGCGTTTTTTTCAAAAGAAAAATTGTGTCCTTTTATCTGTCCAACGCACCCTCTTTTCTTTTACTTTCTGTTCCTCTTTTTTGTTTTTTGTTTTTGTTTTGAGGAAAACAATGAAGAGCACACACTAAAACTCGTTCTTGTCAGGGCATGGAGGAAAATTCTTATCAGGGCATGGAAGAAAGTTCTTGTTGTTGTAACTGGCACTGTCGTTGTGCAGAATACAATAAACAGAGCAGGCACGAGCACTGTGTCACGCACGGCGCCTCTCTGTACTTAAACAAAATTGACTCGGCACGAGCACCGCACGTTACGTGGCCGCTGTTCTATTATTTTTATTTTTTTATTTGGCCGTGCAAACGCCGCACGAGCACCGCATGTAGTTCACGCGGCCGCAGCGAAGCACAGCCAGGGGCGAGGGTTAAGGCACCCTCGTCGCCAATTTGTAATGTTGAGCGCTATGGAAGCGTCAACATTAATGTTTAATGGGCGTGCGTGGCAGCCACAAACTCATGCAACACTGTTGTTTGTTTTTCAGTTGCGGCGTGGTCGAGGAAAGCCAGCCACGCGTCCAGAGGCAACAGCACGGATCCTCCGTCTGTCTGCCTGCCGCGTGTGTCTGGCTCCCGGCCACGCCTTCGTTTATTTATAGCTCCGGGGCTCATGCCTCAGAGCAAACTATTAGGCATCAAACACGAGGAGGAATCCTCCCGGCAACACCCGGGGATTCCCCCACACAACAAATACAGATAGGCTGGTCGGTTACATCACCGACCAGCGATATTACATTCCTCCCCAAAATTTAAAAAATCAAAAACCTATCAACACAAGAAACAAAACTCCACACAGTTCAAAAATCACACAGATGATCACGCACCGAACAGAAGGGCAAGGATTGCTGCTCAGGTTGTATCGAGTGGACTCAGAACGATGAGACGGCACCTCCGGAGTCACATCAATAGATGCAGTGTCAGCTGGGCCAGGAATTGGATCAGAACCCGTCAAAACAGCCGAACGAGATACTGAATCATCCGCACAAAACCCTCGAGATAACGGAATCACCTCCTCAGCATCACAAACCTCATCTCTAACAGCACCTTCTGGAGAATAAAACCGTTTAAACAAAGATATGTTGCGGGTCAGGGTCTCATCGCCACGCCGGGCTACAACAGCCAAGCCGTTTCCTTGGACAATAGTCCAAGGGACAGTGCCGAACGGCGTGCAAAACTTACTTCCCGGCACAGTTTGTTTCAATAACACTTGATCACCAACTTTCAGCTCAGAGGGAATGGCCCGGCGCCGACAGCTCGCCCGATGATTCGACATCCTCCTCTTCTCCTGAACCACGTCACTGGACACAGTTGGAGGAATCCAAGAAAAATGGTGAGGAATAGCATCCAACGACGCCCTCCCAAATGCAAGGTGAGTCGGAGCTCTGTTAGTGGTGGAATGTGGTGTTTGCCGGTAATTCCTCAGGAATTAAAATATAGCATATTCAACAGCTTGACCACCAGCGACGGCAATTCGAATAACTTTATAAAGAGTCCTCATAAACCTCTCGACCTCACCGTTAGCTTGAGGCCAACGTGGAGTAACTCGACGGTGATAGGTGCCAGTGATGTGGAGATAGTCTGATAACTCTTTACTTTGGAAAGGAGGCCCATTATCTGTTTTAATTTCCGATATCAAACCATGGGTTGCCATTGCTTTCTCTAAACCAGAAATTACGACATCAGCAGTAAGGGTAGGGATGATTTCCACTTCAGGATATTTTGAAAAATCATCGATGAGGACCATAGTGTGACGACCATCAGGTAAGCTTCCAAAATCTAAACTTGCCGACACCCACGGGCCAGCCGGGGCGGGGCCAGTCTGGACCAGATCAGGTCGACTTGTCTCACCTGTGACTTGACACCACCGGCAGGACCTCACTAGACTCTCCACTTGTTCGTCCATTAGAGGAAACCACACCTTCGACCGGAGACGGCTTTTCGTTTTAACCATTCCCTGATGACCATTATGTGCCAACTCGACCGCTCTGGGAGTGAGGGAAGAGGGAACGACCAATCTATTTCCTCTCAACAGACAGCCGTCGGCATCAGTGGTTAGCTCATCCCTCACATGGTAAAGACTTTCGATAATGCGTTGGGAATCTGGAGTTAGCAGAGGCATCTGTCCTTTCAAACGGTGCCACTGATTATGGCGCATAGCCACCATAACCTTCTGTAAGCACTCATCACGCTTAGTGGCTCGCACAATTTCACTCAGTGTCATTGGTATCGGCCGGGACCTGTCTGTGACATATTGGACATATTCTTCAGTTTCCTGTGCCTCTTCCATCTCCACAGAGGAGGCCTCACGGGGATGCCTTGACAAGTAGTCAGCAGGATTTTCAGATCCAGGTCGGTATTCTAACTGGCACCGATAATCTTGTAACTGCAACATCCACTTCTCAATCCTGGGAGGTGGTTTTGACGCAGTACCATTAAAAAGGGGAAGTAATGGTTTATGGTCAATAGTCACGACAAATGGGCGGCCATACACATAAATGTGGAAATGCTTACAACCCCAATGTACCGCAATTGCTTCTTTTTCTATTTGCGAGTACCGCTGTTCCGTGTCAGTAAGCGATCGGCTGGCATAGGCCACAGGATACCACATGCCTTCCGTGTATTCCTGCAGCAATACAGCTCCTAACCCTTTTGGTCCAGCATCAACGACAATTTTGGTGCGTCGTTTTGGGTAAAAAAAATTCAAAATGGTCTCACTGGACAGCGCATCTTTGATCATATCAAATGCCAACTGCTCGGGAACTCCCCACCTCCATGGCTCAGAAGTTTTGGTGAGACTCCTCAAAGGCTGCGTGAGGTTAGACAAGTCCTTAATGAAACGGCCACAATAATTCACCATTCCTAGGAAACTCCGGACTTCAGTGATATTGGTGGGAGGAGGAGCACTTTTAATGTCACTAACTTTGGCCGGATCTGGAGCTACCCCGCTCGAGGAAAACACATAACCAAAAAACTGTATCTTGTCTTTCAAGAATTCACACTTTTCTCGATGAAGGGTGAGTCCGGAGTCCTGAATACGCTGTAGAACTTTCTGTAGTCGAGAATGGTGTTCTGCAACAGTGGGCGCATGAACAAGAATATCGTCACTGACATTGAGTGTTCCAGGCAAACCAACCAGTAGCTCCTGAATGACATTTTGGAACACCTCTGCAGCACTAGATACTCCAAAACTCAGTCTTTTATACCTCCGAAGCCCAACATGTGTAGAGAATGTCGTAACGTAGCGTGAGTCTTTGTCCAGTACCAGCTGGTGGTATCCTGATCGAAGATCCAACTTCGAGAACCATCGCGAATCACTGAGCTCCCCCAGGATATCATCTATTGTTGGCGTGAGATGTCTTTCCCTTCTGATGGCAACATTAGGGAGGCGCATGTCCACACAAATTCTCACCTCACCAGGTTGTTTGGGCTTCCTTGCCACTACGATGGGGGAGACCCAGGGAGTGGGTCCAGACACCTTCTCGATGATCCCAGCTCTTTCCAAGTTCTCCAGTTCTCTCTCTACTTTGGGGAGAAGGTGGAAGGCCACTCGCCTGTGACGAAGAGCCACTGGTTGTACCGTAGGATCAATGTGAAGCTTGATTTCTCTACCTCGGAGACACCCTATGCCACTGAACACCCCTTCATATCGGGCGACCAATTCTGTCACGGACTCTTGATGAATGCTGAAAGCGAATGTCACAATCGCCAACTCTTCAGCAGCTTTGCATCCCAATAGCATGCCCGTTCCTCCTTCAGTCACGTAGACTTTTGCCGAAGTGGACTGTGATCCATGCGCAAGATTGGTTTGGAACATGCCTCTCAACTCCAAAGGGGTACTCTGCCCATACGCATACACTTTAATGTTTGTCTTGGTTAACGTTGGAGGCAGTGCCATCCGATTGTACTCTTCCGCAGCCAAAAGATTTATTGATGCCCCAGTGTCCACTACAGCCACAATACGGTGATCGCCCATCACTATTTGGCACCTTGGAAGAGACGCCTGCTGGGGACTAGAGGGTTTGACCGCAAATAAGGAATGCACCACATGAATCATCATCTCATCATCATCCATGTCACTCCCTCGTTCTACTTTTTCTGGAGTAGCCTCTTCCAGTGCAACATTGACAGATGCACTTGCAGCTGTCTTCGACCGGCAAACCTTTGCAAAATGATTCATTTTTCCACAGCTGGAACATATTTTTCCTCTGGCTGGGCACTCAGATGACCTGTGTGGTATCCCTCCACAATACCCGCATTGCCTTGTTCGGGCTTTATTCAGTTTTTGTCTGGGCCTGTTCACGGGCGTTGTGGCTACATTGACCACCTCTTCTTTTATGGGTCGTTGTAATGCAGCTTCCATGTGTGAGGCTCTGGCTTTCGACAGTTCTTTCGTGCGCCCTAACTGTAAAATATCTGGCAATGATTTTCCAGATTCCTCCAGGATGCGCTCTCGAAGTCTTAGAGATGCACACCCTTGAATCAACTGTCCTCTTACCTCCTCCGTTTCATCATTGAATCTGCACGTGCTCGCCAGCTCTCTCAACCTTAGGTGGAACGCATCCATAACTCTTCCATTTGTTGCCTCGCTTGTCTAAATATGAATCTTTCATAGTCTGTGTTAACCATAGGTTCAAAATGCCTGTTTAGTGCCGCTATCAGCGTAGCATGTGTTTTGGGTTCATTCTCCACTAGGTTTTTTGATATCTTGTATATGTCTTTACCACCTATGTGGATGAGCAATGCACGCTTCTGGTCATCTTCTACCTTGGTGGCCTGAAAGAATAGGAGTACCCTTTCTACTCACTCTTTCCACTTTGGAGCCTGGGTAGATGGTGCTCCCTCTACAATGAATGGTTCTACCGGAGGTATTGCGGACATTGTTGCTAGTTGGGTTGAAAAATCGCCGTAGACTTACTCCTGCTGTGCAGGTGACAGAGGTATTTATACAGCGTTTTTTTCAAAAGAAAAATTGTGTCCTTTTATCTGTCCAACGCACCCTCTTTTCTTTTACTTTCTGTTCCTCTTTTTTGTTTTTTGTTTTTGTTTTGAGGAAAACAATGAAGAGCACACACTAAAACTCGTTCTTGTCAGGGCATGGAGGAAAATTCTTATCAGGGCATGGAAGAAAGTTCTTGTTGTTGTAACTGGCACTGTCGTTGTGCAGAATACAATAAACAGAGCAGGCACGAGCACTGTGTCACGCACGGCGCCTCTCTGTACTTAAACAAAATTGACTCGGCACGAGCACCGCACGTTACGTGGCCGCTGTTCTATTATTTTTATTTTTTTATTTGGCCGTGCAAACGCCGCACGAGCACCGCATGTAGTTCACGCGGCCGCAGCGAAGCACAGCCAGGGGCGAGGGTTAAGGCACCCTCGTCGCCAATTTGTAATGTTGAGCGCTATGGAAGCGTCAACATTAATGTTTAATGGGCGTGCGTGGCAGCCACAAACTCATGCAACACTGTTGTTTGTTTTTCAGTTGCGGCGTGGTCGAGGAAAGCCAGCCACGCGTCCAGAGGCAACAGCACGGATCCTCCGTCTGTCTGCCTGCCGCGTGTGTCTGGCTCCCGGCCACGCCTTCGTTTATTTATAGCTCCGGGGCTCATGCCTCAGAGCAAACTATTAGGCATCAAACACGAGGGGGAATCCTCCCGGCAACACCCGGGGATTCCCCCACACAACAAATACAGATAGGCTGGTCGGTTACATCACCGACCAGCGATATTACACAGTCGAGGTTGTCAGTCAACTCCCACATCCTAGATGTCAATAAAAAACTCCCGTATTCTAGAAACCTCCTAGATGAATGCGCTCTGTCCTCTCTGCCGCACACAGAGGTTCTGCACCTCAGCTGACACCAGTTAATGGCGATACCCACTCTCCCTCAGCCATTTACCTCAGCACTTGAGCACCTCGCCTGTTGGGTCCAAGAGGCCTCCTTGGTGCGGGGCCAACAGTGGATGTGGCCAATCCATCAATGGAGTCGGATGCGTAGTCCAGAGCTCCGCTTTCCCTTGCGTGAAAAGGGAGACAGTAATCCTAGATCCAGGCTCGGCAGACCCTCATTAACAGTGAGCCCCACCGGGCCCCAGATAAGTGGGGGGAGTGCTGTCGCGGGAACCCTGGGCGCACTACACAGGAGGGAACACTGAGGAGGTGAGAGAGGTGTCCGGGCCGAATGATGGCAGCCGCCGGTAAGGTGCAGGAGGAGGCAGGGAACCGAAGAGGGATCAGAGGCGTTCCTGGTTCCAGCAAGTGTGCATCTGGCCCCAGTAAGTGTAGAGGGGGAAACGGGCTGCGTCGGGCAAAGCCGACTTGGTGGGGATTTTGCCCCGCGGTGAGTAAAGAGCGCAGGAGATGGTGCAATGACAGCTGCCATCTTGGGGGTGACACCCAGCAGAGGCTGTCGGATGAGTGGAGGCGAGACCCCAGCCTGGGCAGCAGTGACCCATACTGATTAGAGTGTGCCTGCGGTGGTGAATTGCGGTAAGAGCTGGACTGCTCCCCCCACCCATGGAGACCCAGTGGAGACTGGTGAGCCAGTGGGGGGGGGGGAACGAGACGAGGGCAGCGCCAAGGCCTAGAGCCTGCTCATACGGCCCACGGCTCTCCAGCACGGCCCTATCTATTAGCGAGAGACCAGCAATGGGGCAAGGGCCTGCCCCCAAAGCCTCCCACACCTCCTGGCCCCACAAAGGATATTTGTGACGCTCTCACCTCTCCGACCTCCTGTAATAACATGTGCAGACTTTAAGCTGATGGCCATGGGAGGGGCTGCAGCTTGTCTCTGGGACACTGGTGGAACGGCGACATAGCTGGGGGGGTTTGGTTGGACCTTTCAACAACTGTGAGATGAGCCAGAATAAGCCCCCCAACAAGGGATAGTGGCTAACTTAAACAGTACAGGAGGATGCGAAATCTATGCCCCCAGTGGAGGGGGCATGCTGAACAGCACTGAAGGGAGGGAGGAGTGGTCCTGATTGGGGGCACACAAGCTTAGGGCGTCCCTGGGAAGCGGGACAAGGCTGAGAAGGACTTTAGAGTTGGAAGATCCCAGGATGCCACCGAGTCACAAAATGCAATCGTGGGCCAGCAACAAGGGGGTAAGGAGACACCCTCGGAGGGCACGCCCTGAGGACCCATGCGGGAATCAGGAGTGGACCAGGAGGCCTTGGCAACACACACAGCTGTGATCCTTGAGTTTGTTAAAGATACTAAAAGAGCCCTGGAGGCGCTGATCGTGACACTAGCTGAGGACGTCCGCCTCCTCAGTGATGACCAACAAAAATTAGCAGACCGTATGAAAGAAATGGAGACCCCTCTGGACACTACCGTGCCACAAGTAAAGGACTTAAATCAAAGGGTTACTGCTATGGGCAAGGAACTGAAGACCATAGCTAAAAAATCTGGAGGATGCGGAGAGCAGATCTAGGAGACATAACATATGCTTGGTGGGGATAGGGGAAAAAGTGGGAGGGCCAGCGTTGGAACTCTACATTGAAGACTGGCTGAGTGGAACCGTGCTGTGAGGAGCACCTTCTAAATTCTTCTAGGTGGAATACACCTATAGAATCCCAGCGACTTCCTCACTGCCCGGGGCTCCCCCAATTCTGATTACCATGAAATGCATGAATTTCCGAGATCGAGACATGATCCTGAAGGTGGTGAGAAAAAAAGGCCCTTAGAAGATCCTGATTATACAGCCCTGATCCAACATCAAAGGGGAGTCTATGTCCCAGTAAAGAGAGTCATGTGACAGCTGAACTTAAAATACGCACTGCTCTACCCTGCAAAAAGTGCAACTAGGAGGAAAATCCCACTTCTTAACAACCCCTCAGGAAGCATGGGAATGGCTCGACTTCACCATGAATCTCCGATGAGAGAGGATTGCAAGAAGGGATAGAAAAGACAGGCTGGAAGATGCAGAGCCACTAAAAAATGAAATAGAATATCCCCAACCCAGGAACAAATAAAGGCAGCACAAGTTAAAACTCTGCAAGAAATGAAACATAACATGGAATCCTCAGTGGGCAACAGCTGGCGAGTGTTAGCCTCAGAGGGCAGTGGCACTGGCTCAGAATGTTAGGGGTCAGATTGCGGCTCCGACGAGGAGCAACTTCCAAAAGTGACACCGATGACGGCAGACCTGATGGGCTAAAACAGGGACCGATGCCAGACTAACTGGAACAAGTCCGACCAGGAACTTGTGGGACTCTGGTGAGGGAAAGCCCTGAGAAACCGCCCCCCCCTTTTTTTTTTTTCTTCTTCGGGCAAAGGAACTGGACTATCAACAACTATGAATGGGAACAGGGCTTCTAGACACGCCTCGGATATGGTCTCTCCTTTGAGAGACTGTTTGTTCTTTAGGTTTGGGGATAGTACAAGCCGTGAGTTCGGAGGGTGGTTCATTTATAATCACAACACGGTAAGAATTTTCAACATGGTACTACTTTTTTTTTTTTTTTTACATATTTTTATTGATTTTTTAATTGTGTCATACATTTCAATGCGCTCAGTTAACAGCAATACAAGGATGTTGTCAGTTACAGTAATTTGCTGGGCGCTTGTTATTAAACTTAACAAACAACTAATAACTTCCGTGCACCACTAGATCCGCGCAATTATGTCTAGGCTTTCAGGCAATGCCGGTACGCGCATTTAAAGCTTTCTTTCGTGCAGGGTTTTTATTGCCGGTTAGGGTTCTAGATGAGGGCGCCCCCTATGGAAGGGGGGGGGGAGATGGGAACAGGAGGGGGTGGCTTGGCTTGGCTTCTGTAGAGCCTGTATCCGCTAATTGGGCATGATGGTCTGTGTGTGCTATTTGTCTTGTGTGCGCTTAGGGGTGTGGTGTATTGATATCAGTGCCGAGGTGCTGTTGGTAGGCGTGTGCGCATCTCCTGATTTACTGCCGCTTTACAGCCAGGGCGAAGCCCGTGATTATCTGTATAGTCGCGGCTATCTGCGGTTCAAGGGGGTTTTTCGTCGTTCTTTGCTTCTAATTTGGAGACCAGTGTACCCCAGGTTTCACAGCCCGAGTGTCGCAGTCCACCCCGCACCAGTTTCGTTAGTACTTGATATTCAGCTCGTGCCCAGCGAAGCGTGAGAGTGAGCCAGGCTCCATGGTCGGGGGCCTTGGAGGCCTTCCAGTTCATGGCTATTAGTCTTTTGTACATTGCATAAGCCAGGTCTACGAATCTATGCATGTGTTTGCTTCTTTTTGTTCTTGTCCTAAGGCCAAGGAGACAGGATTTGGGATTCGCGTCTATGCCCAGGCCAGTCATTTCCGACAGTACAGTGGTCAGCACGGCCCACTCCCCCTGCACCCGCGGGCACTCCCAGACCATATGATAAAACTGTGCTGCTGGGGTTTTGCATCTGGGGCAAGTTGGGTCCGATCCAGGGAACATGCGTTTTATCCTGGCTGGCGCTAAATATATCTGATGTAAGTAATTAAACTGTGTGTATCGGAATCTGGGGTTCCTTGAGACCTCGCGTGTGTGACTCAGGGCTTTCGGCCATTCTGTCTCTGAAATCGGGGCAGGCAGTGCGGCATTCCACCTCTCCCGAGCTTTTTGCAGGTTAGCCTCCGGGGGCTTATTCAGAAGTTTATACGTGTTTGATACTACTTTTTCACGAGTGTCGCAGCTCAGCATATGGTGCAGGTTAGCCGAGGTGCTTGGCTCAGCGTTCCCAGACCCCCATGTGCTTCTAATGGCGTGGCATATAGCGTGGTATGTCAGAAATTGCCCCGAGCTGATCTCTGTGAGGGCCTGTATGGCTTCGAAGGACATTAGTTTTCCTTCCTCGAAGCATTCTCCCACCGTGCTTATGCCCGCATCTATCCAGGTTGCGGACGAGTGAGATCCAGTTGTCACCCATCCGGGGATTCGTTCTAGTGGTAGGAGAGGTGAGTAGGGAAGTTTTTTGGCTTCTTTTTTAATGTACTTCTTCCAGTATGCATGAGCTGCTGTCATCAGTGGATTTACGCGTGTGGTTTTGGTTTGCTTGTTCATGAGCCACTCAAGCAGAGGGACTCCCCGGAGCCGGGTTATCAGCCAGGTAGCCTCCGCTGCGCCAGGATTATGGATCCAATTTAAGATCCACTGCAGCTGTGCTGCTGCAGAATAGAGCTCAAAGTTAGGGGCTCCCAGCCCACCCGCCGCCACCGGGCGGTGTAGTGTGTTGAGTGCGACCCGCCTTCTGCCATCACCCCACACAAGCTGCACCAGTGCAGAATTTAAACTGTTGAAAAAGCTTTTAGGGATTATGATCGGCAGGGCAGCGAAGTAATACAGCAGCCTGGGCAGTACTAGCATGTTGGCTATGGCTACCTTTCCCAGTGGTGAAAGCGGTAGTTTATTCCAGAAACGCAATGAGCTCTTTATAGATGTCACCGCTCTCCCCAGGTTGCCATCCCTGAGGTCTTCCGCACTGTGGTAGACGTTGACCCCTAAATATTTAAATGTGTCAAAGCACCATTTTAATTGGCCTGATGGGGTATTCTCACGTCGCGCTGGGGACCAGCCGACCAATGGGAATATGCAGTATTTCCCCCAATTAACTATCAATCCAGAGATCTCTCCAAACTTGCACAGCAATGACATCACTGGTGGCAGCACCTCCTCTGCGCTGCGTATATATATCAAGGCATCGTCTGCGTACAATGATATGACGTGGGAGGTGCCGTTCCTTACCACCCCCCAGTCTTCCGTTTTTGCTCGGACACGCGCGGCCAGTGGTTTCATCGCCAGGGCGAACAACAGGGGGGATAGGGGGCACCCCTGCCTTGTTCCCCTGCTCATCAGGAAGCTCTATGATATGACACCCCCTGTCTTCACCCTGGCCTGTGGGTTAGTGTACAGAATGCGTACCCATCTTATAAATTTTGGGCCTATGCCCATTCGCTGCATGGTGGCAAACAGGAAGTCCCATTCCAGTGTGTCGAATGCTTTTTCGATGTCTAGCGAAATCACCGCTTCCTCAAATGCACTCGAGGGGGTGTCGCCCATTACGCTCAGTAACCTGCGAATGTTGAGGAAGGTGTTACGTTTTGGAATGAATCCATTCTGATCTTCGTGTACCAAAGTGTGCATGTGTGGAGCTAGCCTGTTGGCTAGTATTTTGCCAAGTAGTTTGCAATCTAGATTTAGCAGGGACAGAGGTCTGTAGGACCTAACGTCGGTGGGGTCTCGTCCCTGTTTCGGGAGGACCACTATCATTGCCTCTCTCATTGTGGGGGGGAGAATTCCGTTAACCTCTGCTTCTTCAATAACTTTTAGGAGATGTGCAATAAGGTGTGTCGCAAAGGTAGAGTAATATTCTGATGGCAGGCCGTCTGTCCCTGGAGCTTTGTTTCTAGGTAGTTGTTCTAGAGCCTTGTTAAGTTCGCCTAGTGTAATAGGGGCCTCTAATGACTCCTTGTCAGCGTGTGTGAGTTGGGGCAGGGAGGAGTCCGCCAAAAAAGACTCGAGTTGTTGGGGGGTGCATGATGTGCGTGTAGTGTATAGTTGTGTGTAGTATTCCCTGAACGCATAATTTATTTCTTCCTGTGTGGTTGCTAGTGCGCCTGCGCCTAACCCTATTGCCCCAATTGGAGGGCATTGCCGTTCCTCCCGCAGGAGCCATGCGAGCAGCCTACCCGATCTGTCGCCTTCCGCTTGTAATCTGGTCAAGTGGTATTTGTAGTCATGAAGGCGTAGTGTGGCGTCGGCGGCTGCGTATTCTGCGCGCGCCTCTTTTAATGACGTGTATGGTGTTTCGCTGCGGGCCACTGCATTTTCTAGTGCTCTTAATTTCTTCTCCAGCTTGCTAACTTCTGCATGGAGCGTGCGTCTTACCCCCCATGTAGTGGAAATACAATGCCCACGAGTCACTACTTTGTGTGCGTCCCACTCCATTGCTCTTAAGTTTGTGGTGTCAGCGTTCAATTCCCAGTACTGTTTAAGCGCTGTTTTCAGTGCGTCTGTGAATGCAGGGTCCTGCAGTGCTTCCACTTGTAGTCTCCAGGTTGGGATCGCTTGACGCCTCCTGCCCCAGTCTAGAGTTATTTTGAGCGGCGAGTGGTCTGATAGTGTTTTAGCTAAGTATTCAATCCCGTTAGTTACTGTGCAAATGTCCTGGGTGCCCCATAGTAGATCTATCCTGGTGTGCACCCTGTGTGGTACTGAATAAAATGAATATTCTCTGTGGTGTGGATGCTTCATACGCCACAAATCATAGAGGCCCATGTTGCTGGCCCATTTTGCCAGTGGGTGCCTGGGGTGTCTATTAGCCGCTAGGTGTGTGGGGGGGCTAGACCTATCCAATGTCGGGTCCGGCGTATTATTAAAATCTCCACCCCATATTGCGGATGTTGCGGGGTTCGCCAATAATGCTGGGGTAAGCGCGTTCAGGAACTCAGGTAGCGCAGTGTTAGGGGCGTATATTCCTATAAGTGATAGTTGTTTGCCGTCTAATTTACCCTCCACTATTACGTACCTACCCCCCTGATCTATCCTGTATGATGTTTGAAGAAATGGGACACTCCCTGCTATCCATATGAGGACCCCCCTCGCGAAGGTTGAATAAGATGTGCCTACAATCTGTCCTCCCCATTTGTTCTGCAGTTCTTGTAGGTCTGGATCCCACAGGTGGGTTTCTTGTAGGATTGCAATGTGTATGCCCTGGCGTTTGAGTCTTGCGTGCACCCTGGTCCTTTTGCTATGATTCCCGAGGCCCCTGACATTCCAGGTGACTATGTCATATTTGCGTGCGTTATAGGCTGTATGTTGGGCCATGTTTATTTTGTAGTGATGCAACTAACATTCTGCTCCCTGGTAGGATCCGAGCAGTTTCCTCCCTCCCCTTCACCTCGTCGACCCTGTTTCCCGCCCCCAGCCATGTGTCCTTTGTTATGCGCAGATCCGCGGTGCACGAACTAGTAATTACCCTCCCTCCCTCCCCAACTGGATCCCATCCCCAACTGTGAACCAACAAGAAAATGCGCACCCCGTTGGGGTGCGAACTGGGCTGTGTCCATGTGGATGTCTGCGGGGGAGCAATAATACTATCCAGGTGCGGCTCATAATAGGGGCTCGCATCCTTCTGCAGACACAGTCTGCAAGTATTGTAGGGCGTCCCCAGGTCGCAGCGAACCATCCCTCCCCCCGCCGCGCGCCGCCACCAATTACGCGCAAGTTGAATACAGGAGTTGGCTCTAAGAGCAGCAAAACAAGGATACATAATGTCGAGCGATATGTCCAACCGCTGCCAACAAAGCACACAATGTTCAGTCCTGCTCTCCTTCTATGGCGGCGGGTCTCGCCCTGGTGGCTGGTCAGCGGCGCTCGTTCAGAGTATATCTGCGGACCGGGGGGTGATCTCCGGGCCCTTCAGCGACCCCGTTAGTGTGGAATCCGAACTTATTGACTCCGATTCCGAGCCCTCCTCCTGTTGGGTTCTGAGGGCCTCGAAAGAGTTTTGTGTCAGAAGGGGAGTTTCCTTCAGGACCCTGGCTCTCTCTTCCGCAGCCTGTTTCTCCGTGGGTTGACCCCCGGGTCGCCTCTTGGAGCGTTTCCGTGGGGACGCTGTGGACCAGCTTTCGTTGATTCCGGTTGCTTCTCGGGGTTGGGCAAAACCCTTGGCATGCAGCCATGTCCAAGCGTTCTCCGGAGATGTGAACACGTGGGTGCGTTCATCTGTTAGTACTCGTAATTTGGCAGGAATAGCAGAGCATACTTTATGTCATGTTCACGGAGACGTTGTTTTATTTGAGCAAAGGAGTTGTGTTGTCTTTGCACTTCCTGAGTGAAGTCTGGATAGGCGTGAACAGTTGAGTCCTCATACTGAAATGGGCCTTTACTGCGAAATTGTTGCAATATCGCATCCCGGTCTCTAACGTTCAGGAACCTGGTTATCAGCGGTCTTGGGGGCTGGCCCGGTACTGGGGGGCGCCCAGGAGTCCTGTATGCTCTTTCAACTGAGAAGAATTTCGATGGGGCTCCATTCAAGACCACTTCGGCTAACCATTGTTCCAATAGAATCTCTGAATTTTGATCTAGTGATTTTTCCGGAAATCCAAGAAACTGAATGTTGTTGCGTCGTGATCTTCCCTCCGCCTCTTCTGCTCTTCTCAGCAGTGTTTTTACTTCCAGATCCAGGCGGAGAATTTGTTTTTGGTTGTCCGTTACTTTGGGGCTCATTTCGTTTAGCACCACCTCCGTTGACTTCACTTTGTCGGATAGTTTGCGGTGGTCCGCTCTAAGGATATTTAGGTCTTGAGATACCGTGTCTATTCTATTTTCCAATGAAATTTTAGTTTCCATGATTGCTTGGAGTACTTTCTCAAATTGTGTGGAGTGGGCCAAAAGTGTAGATTCCAGTGATTGTAAAGTGGGTATGGGTTGTTGGTCCCCAGGCGCTGGTCCATGCGTGCCCCGGTCCTGACTCCTCGCTGATTTTAATCTCCCGGCCATTTTGTCTCAGTTTGTGAGTCCCTGTTCCTTCTGCGCCCACACGAACTCCCACGGTCCCCGGGTTGGACAGGTATGAAGGGCCATATATCCGCTCGGATCCGCACCGGAATACGCTTTTAGTTCTTTAGGTTGCCGACCGCCTAAAGTTCTTTGATGTGAATTCCAGGCCCCTCTACCGGCAGCGGCGGGAGGGCGACGGATGGTGGGGTGGGGGGGTGGGGGGGGAGGTGTGGGGGGGGGGCCTGCGCACCCCTAGTGTTACTGCAGTTGGCCTGGACAATTCAGGGCCTGGGTGTGGGCCCCTCATTCTCACGATGTTGATCGCCATGTGCGCGCTCCTTCATTTGAGCTTCCATGCAGGGTTCTATTCCCCGTGCCAGGGGAATGATGGTGTACATAATTTACTGCAGTGAGCGCTTCCTACGTGGCCCCCGAGTGTTCAAAAAAGTTGCCGGAGCCACCAGTAATGTTCAGGGGGCGTAAAGAACAAGCCCCCCCGCCGATCTCGATCTGCCGGCGCTCCAGATGTGCTACGCGGATTTCTCTGCGTGTCCCCCCTTGGTCGAGGGGAGGGGGGCACGCCTTGTAGCCAGTCCGCGGGCCGGGGGGGGGGGAACCACCAAGAGTCCTCGCCCGCAACTTCACCGCCGCTCCGCCCCACGCCAGCAATGGGGAAATTTATCAAGCGGTAGGGGGGGGGGAGGGGAGCAGCCCAAAGCGGTGCAGGGCCCAGCGGCGGGCATGCTGCCCACCCGCCAAGGGATCCCCTCGCCGGCGCACCCCCACCTCACCTTCGGGGCTCAGGGACGGAGCTCCGGGCCTCGCTACGAGGCAAGATGGCAGCCGCAGTTCCAAAGGCGACGTCGTCGTTCAGGAACCTCCTTTCTCGGCCGCACAAGCGCCTCCGTAGCCGTCGACGAGGGGAGAGAGGTTCTCAGAGCGGGTCTCACTTCTGTGCGAGGATGTTGGCGTCCCCGGGGCGCCCTGCAATTATTTTCAACATGGTACTACTATAAGGTGGGTTCCCGGGGCTAAGAGCCCTAAGCAGTTGGAAGGACTGGTGAACAAAGAAACACTAAGATCACCCAGGGCAGTTGTCTATTAGAACATGGAATGTAAACGGGTTGGGGAATAAGGTAAAGAGAGGACTGATACACAAAGCATTGTCTAAGTACCAACCCAATATAGTCTATTTACAAGAGACCCACCTAATGGACGCTCAACACTGAGCTATGGGAAGAGGGAAATATAAAGTGGTGGGTCACGCACAATACACATCAGGATCCAGGGGAGCCATGGTCCTCTTTCGGAGATCCCTCCCATTCCATACAATCCGTACCTGGGTGGACTCTCAAGAGTGCTACATAGCAATTCACGGAGAATATGACAACACATCGCTGCTATTGCTAAATGTCTATTTTCCCCCCAGGCTACAAGGAAATGCGCTCCACCGGGTAGGGGCAGTACTGACGGACACTCCGCAGGCACACACGATAGTGAGAGGAGATTTCAGTCTGGTAATGGATGCATGTCTGGACAGAACTAGCACAGTAATAGAGGGGAGCTAAACGAGGGGCAAGTTGGAGAGCTTTGTACAGGCCATGGTACTCTATGATGTGTGGCGAACCCTGCATGGCCAGGACAGGGGCTACTCATTTTATTTAGCAACCCACGGCATCCACTCTGGGATAGACTACCTCTTTACCACAACTGACATAATCTCTAAATTCAGGGAGGTGGAATATCTGGCCTGAGGCATCAGCAACCCCTCCCCAATCAGAGCATACATACTACTAGGGGCTAGACCACCTGGCGAGGGGGGGGGGGTTTGGAAGGTGGAGACCTGGCACATCATGAATATGAAGACAGTCAAAAACCTGGGGAAGGCCTCCCAGTAGTGCTTTGCTGAACACACTGGAACAGTAAAGAGTCCAGTGACTCTCTTGGAGGTATACAAGGCCACCAGTAGAGGAGTCTTTCTGGCAGGGTAGGTGGGGGATCGGAGGAAATGGCAACAGCGACTGTTGACCCTCGAGAGCAAATTATCAACATTAGAAAAGAGAAATGCGGTCTCCCTAACCCCTGAGATGGAAAGAGAGGTAGATCAAAAAAGAGAGGAATAATGAGTAGTGACCCACAATGAGGTGAAGCAAATGTACCTGTTAAAACAGAAATGCGTATGAGGCGGGAAACAATACAGGGAAACTATTAGCCTGGATAGGGAGTAAAGAGAACTGAAAACATCCAAAGGGGATACGGTGAGGGACTCAAGAAGCATAGTAGAGGAGCTAGAGACGCAATTGGCAGGGTTATACAGTTCCCAGCTGACAGCACCTGAGGAGGACATACAGAGATTTATTGCTGATTGTCCTATGGTGAGACTGTCCTCCCATCGGACTGATGAGTTAGGAGAGGATATTACGGAAGAAGAACTGTCCCTGGCAATGGGACAGCTAAAATCCGGAAGAGCCCGGGGATCTAAGGGGTTCCCAGTGGAATTCTTTCAGAAACTTAGCAAGTGGACAATCCCTCACCTGTGTGCAGTATTCAAAGAGGCATTTACAACTGGGGAACTTCCCACAGACATGCGCTCTGCTATGATTGTCTTGGTCCCCAAGCCACATAAACCCAGAGACCAAAGCGAGTCTTATCGTCCGATCTCATTATTAAATGTAGACAATAAAATTCTGGCCAAATTGTTAGAAAATAGTCTCAGAAAGGTTATGACAACTCTGGTGCACCTAGACCAGAGTGGATTAGTCCCAGGCCACTCAATGGCGTTGAATCTGCGCCGGCTCCAAAATAACTTAACGCTGATAAAACCCTCCACCAAAGGAAGGGCAATAGTCTCCCTAGATGTTAATAAAGCCTTTGACTCCGTGGAATGTCCATACTTGTTTGGGGTCCTAAAAAAAATGGGCATTGGACGTAACTTCAGGAGATAGGTCAGACTGCTATATGAGAGACCCAGTGCGAAAGTGAGAGCTAACTGATATACCTCTCGAGAATTTGAGCTGCACAGAGGTACAAGACAAGGCTACCCCCTGCCGCCGATGTTATTTGCATTGGTGACTTGGGGAATTACCAAACTGGATATGATTGGACGCGGAGATAAGGGGATGGCCAACTAGCAGTGGTAACGAGGAGCTTATTTCTCTATACGAAGATGATATCCTACTATATCTTACGTAGGTGCCTTCAACGATCCAACGCCCGAAGGATATTTTTTAAGTGTTTGGAGAGGTCTCTTGGTTTGCTATAAACTGGGATAAATCCTTATTATTCTCCTTAGATACCTGGGAACCGAACTAAACATTGACTTTGCCTCTTAGAGTAGACCCAGACAAATTCAAATACTATACTATATTATGATGCTAACTTGTCCCCCCTGTTGTGACACTTTTAGAAAGAAATCAAACATTGGCAGGCCCTACCAATTTCCCTAATGGGGAGAGTGGTGATGTTTAAAATGATTGCCCTCCCACGCTTACTCTACATCTTTCAAAACTCTCCATACAAAATCCTGGATGCCTTTTTCACTAAAGTTGGGGCCCTAGTACGCACTCTAATATTGTCGGGTGGGCAACCGAGGGTGGCTCTCCACACGCTGCAAAGATCTAAATATGAAATAGGGATAGCACTCCCAAGTATTCATAAATACTATGAGGCTGCACATGTCTGTGTGGTTAATCACTGGGTATTCGCCCCCTGGCAAGATCCAGCGTTTCGGGCCGACAGAGAAGCCTTAGGAAACACTGGCTATATGGGGGCAGAATGGACCTAATGGTATGCCCGGCAACGGAGATAGTTATCTGGACCTGGAGGAAACTAACAAGAGAGATGGGGTAGGCTAATCGTCTGACCCTTATGGGACGAACAAGGCTTCCTAAGGTGACTGCTCTACATGGGTTTCGAGGTTGGGACGACATAGCATCCCACACTTCTGCCAGAGTAGATATCCCTAACAGGATGGTACCCTTGTGCACTTACAGTACGAATACCGAATGTCCAATAATCAGTGGCTGCAATATGCACAGCTAAGAGCCTCCCTGCACCGTAGTATTCCTGCAGATGTGGAAACGCAGGGAGATACCCCACTGGAGCTGAGACTATTAGATGGCGCCGTGCTGGAGAAGTTGATATCACTAACATATGGTACACTGATGAGGAACACACAAACCCCTTTGGATGATTTGTATGGTAAATGGAAGAGGGACTGTGGGGACATTTAGGAGACTGTTCTGTGCGAGCCGCTTACCTGAATTCCAGGCGTTCCGATGGGGCAATGACAATTTCCCAATCCTGGTGAGGACTATTGTGACATCAATGAATAATACAACAACGGGGGGTTTGGGAAGAGAAAAAGAGAAAATACCAGCTTCTGCTTCATGGACTGCAGAATCGGACTGCTGGACCCTGGAATGCGAGTCGTGTTGGGCGTCAGGACTTCTGATTGCTCAAAATACTGTGTTCTTGGTTTTTAGGATTCTTGGCTGCAAAAGAATGACTTCATTCATACATTGAATTTGCATAAACTATTGCAAAACGTTTCTATAAGCTGCACAAGTCTTTTCCTCTTTTTTGCAATACTTTCAGAGTCTCTGAAGCAGTGTCCAAACTCAAAAACAATCAGCTTTACTAAAGGGCTTCTTTGTGTTGAATGAAGGCACTTGCTTGAAAATTTCAGAAGAACTCAAACTGGGTTTTTTCGCCTTTCTAATTTTCTCTCTTTTACAGGAACTACAGGATCATAGGCAGAAGACGGAAGAGGAGAGCTGGGACTCCGCATGAAGTCAACCAGAGGACAAGGTTCGCAGGAACTCGACTGGAGGCTGTCCAGAGGACAAGAAATGCTGGAACTTGACTGGAAGCTAGTCAGAGAACAAGGAACACTGGAACTCGACTGGAGGACAAGGAACTTGACTTGCACTGGAACTCCACTGGAAGCAGGCTGGAGGACAAGGAACTTGACTTGACAGGAAACATGTGAGCAGAGCAATAGATATGAAGCCAAGCAAGGACTCAAACTCACAAGCATCCTTAAATAAGAAAATGTGCACATGTGCTTTTTGACAATTGATTGATTATTAAGGAAATGAGCAATTATCCTCCTGATTGTTGCACATGTTCAATAAAGATCACATTGAGAAGAGCACATGTTTTGGCAATTACAGTTGGCACAAGTTTAGCAGGTGGAATACAATGTGTATAATCAACAAGCAGTGGTTATAATAAATGAGACATTTAACAAGCATCGGTTCTTGCAAACTCGATAATAAAGGATGTAATGAATATACCCAAATAAGTCTGACTGTTGCAAGCAACAGCACCTTATTGTAATCAAGCTCTTGGATGTGCTAGTGTGCCCAAAACAGAGACTGGCTGGAAGGAGGCACTTATGTTCCCAGCCGAGGTGGCCATTCCCGCATCGTTCAGGCTAATTCAGCTTAAAATGTTGCATGGAGTCTACTATACCCATACTTGCATGTTACCCATAGGTTGGGAAGAGTAGTCAATGCTGAATGTCTGCGAGGGTGCAGAAGTGAGGGTACTTTCTACCACATGCTATGGAACTGCACCAAGATTGAGCCCTCCTGGAGGGAGGTGAGTGAGGCAAAACACTAGAGGACACCACTGGGTCCCCCGGGACCTACATCCGAAGATGGGCCTACTGGGAATTTGGGGACAAACAGATCAAACAAGATATCACAAACTATTGGTAAACCTAGACTATATGGTAGCTGAACAGGACATTACTAGGAAATGGGGATTGGGAACACCCCCAGGAAGCCAAGACTGGTGGGTGGGCATGGACAAATGCAGAATAATGGAGAAATACATTTATTGAGGCAGGGGCTGTGAAAACAAATATGCAAAAATATGTGATGGATGAGAGGCAGAGTTGGCGACATAAGGACACGCACAGCGTGGACGCATACCTAGCGGGAGACATACACATAGGGGGAGGTGGACGCGCTGCAACAAGTCCAAAGGACAATGGAGGCTTCATGGCTGTGGTCTTCAAACCTTTTAATTTTGTGCCCCCAAGTGAAAAAAATAGCACTTGGGCCCCCCTCCGAATATTTCATAATTATTCTATTAAATTGGCAATGTTTAAATATGCCCAGACTTGTTTAAACATTGCATTTAAGTTTTGATACTGTTTTAAAAATGCAATCAAATAAATGATGTCAAACATACTATTCTGGTCAGGTAGGCCCTACCAAAGTATAACATTATCCACAGTGTAAATATTAGAAGTGAGGGTGGGGGTTTTGAAGAGTATTTGGAGCCCCTTTCCTTTTGACACATACTCCCAGCTTGGATATATGACAAACCATGTTATTGAGCGTTTACTGCTGCTATTTTTTTCAGCTTAAAACAAAGCCCTGTTAGCAGCATAATGCTTCTTTTGGCAAGAGCCTGGTGCCCCACCTGGGATCAGTTGAGGCCCCCCTAGGGGGGCTCACCCCCCAGGGGGGCCCACCCCCCCCAGGTTGAAGACCCCTGCTCTACGGAGATGTACAAGGCATCTGATATGTTGGAACCCAAATATATAGACAATGGAAGAGAATACACCATGGGGATGAGGGGGGAGTTTTATTACAAATTTGGCTATGTTGCCCGTTATGTAGCATATTCTGTAAAACAAATAAACAATAAAAAAAAGAAGAACTACCAACTATAGAATCAGCAACTTGGTTTCTGGGAACGTCTGCTTTAAACAATATCCAGATTCTGATATTGGACAATTTCTACTGGACTATTAGAGGCAAAAAACTACTTGCACCCTATATTTCCATTATGAGAATCTTCACTGAATTTATAAACAAGGAATACCTCTGCAGACACCGTTGGCAAATGAATCTGCAAGCAGCATTACACAAAAGTGTTTTCCCTGGTTTGAATATCAACTCTCCTAGATGGCTGAAAGATGGCAAAAAAATCTATGTATATGTATTAATGATCGTGTTTTGGTAAACATCACAATTTTTCTAAACTATGTTTATATAATTATATTTTAATTTCATGTTCATTGGGACTGGTTCTGATTATGTTTGATGCGTTACTGCATCACAAATGTGACGGATATACATTCGAATGTATTACATGTATATGATATACTGTATAACTTGCAATAAGATAAATGGGATATCCTTTGCATGGAAATAAATTGTCAAACAACCTTCTAATCTTGACTATTGTTGGGTTTGTACATTATTGTGAAAAGTGCATGCTGGTTTCAATTTGGCCATCGCTCAATGTTGTGTGACGATATTAAAGACAATCCTCTGGCCCATATTTCTTACTTTTTTGACACATTATTCCATGAGAAAATACATAGGCCATCCACCTCATTACAAGTGCCTTATATAGTATTAGACTTCTAATTATGTGTATGTCTATAAGTCATATTATAATAGGGAAGCAATTCTGGTAAACATAAGAACAAGACGCTTGCTTTTATGTAGATGATAGTGTATTCCACATGTTAGGGGGTACCTTGTCAATCCAAGAAAACATTATTAGTGTCACCCTTAAAGTCGAGTGCACTGTGAAATGTAAAAAGGCACAGTCCCCATTGGCTTGGCAGTTGGAAAGCCGTGGCCCCCCTTGGCTCAGAATTGTGCCATGTCCTAAATCATTTATGGCATTAAAACACCATGCAAAGGAAAACATGGCATGCTTAGTGACGCCCGTGTTAATCAGTTTGTCACTCTTGTGGTTGTCCTGGGTAACCACACAGCTCCCACATGTCAAATGAGGGGCCTGCATACCCTCAGCAATGTCTGTTTTTTATTACTGGCTGGTAAAGAACTGTGATTCACAATTTAAAATTTACAATCAGTGTTTATGGAGTACATTACATATACAATCCTGTCGCACTATAGATCCAATAATATAAACCAGGCCCATAATAATGTTTCAGACAGATATTTATGAAGTTGGAACTTGGATGTGTGCATTTGTGGCCATTCATTGACTTTTACTAGTGAAAGCTTGGTGGACCCCCATAGTGTTGTGTTGCTAATATTCCTCAGTAAACATATGTTAAATATTGTACTCAAACTCAGACTTTAGACACACAATGTACATTCAAATTTATGTGCACAGTAGTTTGTGTGTTAAGCATTGATAGCTTGATCATAAGGTTAAGAACAATTTTTCATATTGTGGATGTGGCATTTAATACATTATGGTGAGAGTGTCACATCACACAATAGTCTTATTAATTACCTAAATATAAATGTAAGTGATTTTCATGTAGGTAGCTCACCTGACTATCTACTGGCCCATCTGACCAGATGTAGTCAGCCAGGGCCCCCTCAGTAAGGATGCCCAAGTCCTCCTCCTTCAGCCATGGTGGGTCTCAGCAGAAATAGATGAGCAACAGCATTGATGGTGGACTACTACAGTTGATCGTAGGAGGCAAGTGTCCTAATGGGATTCAAATACATGTACACCAATGTGACAGAAGAAAAAAGTTAGTTACCTGTAACTGTAGTTCTCGAGTATTGGCATCTTTCATAGATTCACATTTTTTAATCATTTCCTCCTGTCTAAATTGGGAGTTCCACAATATGGCTAAAAAGCAGTACCATGTTAAACGCAGCCTAGAAGGGCTCAAGAACTTTATCTTCATTATTATATTCACATTATTTAAGAATGAAGGAAAAAGAATCAAACTCCACCCAATCAGGTTGCTTCACCCTGTAGAGCACTTGCCTCAGAGGCATCCTTCCATCAGATTGTCAAGCACTAGTGTAAACATACAGTACAATAAAAGAAAAGGTGAACCTCTTGGAAGGAGGGTGGGGATTGCATGTGAGTCTATGAAAGATGCCAGTATTGGAGAACTACTGTTACAGTTAAGTAACTTATTTCTTCCCCAGTTTTGGATCTTTCATTTACATTTATATCTATATCATATTTATATGTTACCCAGTGGCAGTTGCCCCTGGGTAGTCATAGTTGTGATCATGTTTCCATAGGAAAATACTTTTTTTTTGGTTTGCCTATAACTTTGTTCTCACTTGAAATTTCATTTCAGCTTTGTGAATGGGTTCAAATCGACTCATCAATTGTGAGAGTATTGGAGGGAAGACTTTAAAAAGCCTTTTTAGGAAGTTTTTCATGATCCTACTCAACTTTAAAGATGGTGAAATAATGATCTCCTAAAGAGGTATTCTGCAATCAAGCACAGTTTAACAGAGGTATAGTCCAGCCCCATTTTAGCTAAATATAAAAGATTGGTGATTTCTGCTCTGGTGATTTTATAGAATGAGTGTTTGGTTTTTGACATCATGAACAGTAACTGTTCCATTTGAGCTGGTAAGTTTTGTTGGTAGATTCAGCTCTTGCAAGAATTTTTTTATTGAATGGCAAAATATTCACATGTGCAAACTCATTGTGTTCAGGAACCAGGCTGACAAGTGTAAGGATTTTGGATCCAGAAGTAATATTTGCCTGTGGTTCAGTGTCAAACATTTTGGCGAATGATTTCAGTTGGATGTGATGTTTCTCCAACAGTTTGGTGAACCAATGCTGCCAGGGCCATTTTTGGGCAATTAGAATTCTCCTGCATGGTTATCTGTTCATTTTGTTGAGATGTTTTGGCACCAGCAGGATTTGGGGAGACTTGTAAGTAAAGATCCCTGGCTTTGCTATCAAAAATGCATTCCCCCCACAGCCCCGGATGTGGATGCCAATTTGCATAAAACTGACATTTTTTATTTGTGGTGATGCAAATAGGTCTAGATTTGGTTTGCCAGATTGAGCAAAGATGCCGTTCAGGATTACTTGGTTGAGTTCCCTTTTGAGGCAACTGTTATGTGTTCTGCTCAATGTATCGGCTAGAACTTTTAGCATTCCGGAACATATTCTGCTTTAAGTTTTATATGGTATTGTAGCCACTGTTTCCAAATTGTTTAGGCTTCCTGAGACAGTGCTTGAGATCTTGATCCATGTGGATTAGATCCCTTTACCCTTGAAAGAAAAGACTGCAAACTTAGTGCTACTATCTTGAGCTCCTGTACATTGAAGGTTTAGATGTGTTCGGGAGTGAACTTTCCACTGATTTCCAGGTCTTATAAGTGAGTTTTCCATCCTTCTAGGGAAGGATCTATAGTGATCACAAAATCGGTGATTTGAGGTAGGAAAGTTAAACCTGTGGAGAGATTTGTCTCTCAAATCCACCAGGGAAGATCTACCTTCAGCTTTGGAGTGATGTGGAATATGTCTTCGAAAGAGTCAAGAGTCTGTATCCATTGTTTGCCCAACTCGTCTGTAGAGGTCTCATTCGAAGAGGCAAAATGGGACTAAGTGAATGGATGACGACATCATTCCCAGAAGGCATTTGAACAGGCTAACTCAAACGGACTTTCTTTTCAGTAACTTCTTTGCTAGCACTCTGATCCTAGTTCTCCATTCGACTGCAAGATACACCTTTTCCACATGGTGTTTAAGACAGCACCCAAGAGTGTTTTATTCCTTTATGGTCAAAGTAAAGACTTTTATGAATTGAGAGTAAGACCTAGTTTGTTGAACAGACTCAGACAGGTCCTGGTTCCTTTTGTTGCTGCATGGCGCCTTTTTCAACCAATCTTTAAGGTATGGCTATACTTGGTGTCTTTTTCTCCTTAAATGTGCAGCTACTGGAGCTAGACATTTCGTAAAAATGCAGAGGGGCAATTTCAGACCAAAAATGGAGAACTTTGAATTGATAGTGAGTTTTGGCCACCTCAAATCTTAAGAATTTGTGGTGCTTTCGGTGAATCAGAATATGAAAGTAGGCATCTTGGAGATCTAATCTTATCAAATAGTTTCTGTGGTTGAGAAGTTGAAGGACATCCTGAAGATTAAACATGTAAAATGGTTGTTTTCCTAAATATTTGTTCAGCTTTCTCAGATCCAGGGTATGTCTCCATTTCCCCATTTTGTTCTTTACTAAGAAGAAACAGGAATAGAAACCCAGTTCCTTCTGTTTGTAGGGAACGTTTTCTATTACGCCTTTGTTGAGCATTGCTGATATCTCTAATTTGAGGCGATAAAGATGATGTTGGGATGTCTTTTGTGGGGACGTATGAGGTATTTTTTTTAAATTAATTCCAAAGTATGACCATAGGTGATAAGATCCAAAACACAATCGTCTGTTGTTATTGATCTGCATTCTTTTAAATAATTTGAGATTTGATTCACTATCGGGCGTCATCAACGTGTTTTGGAAATAATGCTTACTTTGGGCTTCGGGTCTGAAAAAAGTGGCTTTCAAGCAACCCTGTCTGCAAAGAACAGCCATTCCTGCCAGTTACTGGAATCTCGTAGAAGCCATAACCTTTGCAAAATCTATCATCTCCGATTAAGTTTTTTCTCCTTCCTGTAGAATACTTTTTGCCTCAGATTTAGCATCCTCTGCTAAACAATCCTCTGTTCAATGATCTGGTAAACAATGTAAGTAGCGGTGTCTTAAGTCATCTGCCTGTCATGGCGACAGTGGATTTCTAAGGAATTGGCTGCTCTATCCTTAGTCGCTGACATAATGGAAAAACATTTCTCTATTTTGTCTAAGAGCCTTCCCTCTCTATCAGGTGGTGTGGAGATGGGGTGGAAGGATATATGAGTGGCATTGAGCAGCTTCTGTTTTCATATAATCTGGTTTTGAGTGTCCAATCAAACAAACTGCTGAATTTTCTGGAGCTTTATAGTTCTTGTCTAGTCTAGACAAGAACGCAGAGACTGTTCCTGGATTCTTCATGACCGTAACAGCTTTGTCCCATATTAAATCTACATTAGGAATTGCTCTTACTGATTTCCTAGAAGCCTCTTTAAAGCCATACAAGAACAGTCTGGCTGTCTTGTAGGCTTTGGCTGTTTACATTAGATTGTGGAATCCTCCAGTGTCATCAGGAGGAGAATCCACAGATTGTAGAGCAGTTGGCCATGGAACTGGAAAAAAGTCACCCCATTCATTAGGTTCATCCTAATCCTCCCATACTTCGCCATCTTCTCTTTCTTCATCAGTGGACATTATCCACTGGTGGAATTTGTTGGCCTGACCATGGTGTTCTTCCCTGTGTATGGACAGTGGGCAAATTATGAGGCATCTACGGAGTAGGTGGTTGGACATGAGGAGATTGTGGAGAGCTCAATGGTTGTCTAGGTGATGTAGACTTTGTAGGCTCTGGAAAACTGTTATCATAATAATCCAACATGAGCTATAAGTCATGAATTAAAGCTCTTGGAACCTATGTCATCTCTTCTTGATGTTGATGTTGAGTATAGAGTTGGCATTGATCTAAATATAAGATGGATCCAACAGCATGTTGTTCTGACTGAGAAGAGTAGCATTCCTTTGCAAAATATTCCTCACCTTCCTTCTCTTCTTGATATTTTATGTTTCATTCTGAAGGGCTATGAACAGGTCCAAAAAGCCCATCATCCTTATCTGAACTGTTCAGTAAATACTTGGAGGAGGTGGTGATACCTTACTGGGGGAGGTATGCTCAGACTCAGACATCAATAGAACTGATAATGATTTTGCCTTTCCTGAACGTATTTTATCTTTCATCAACAGTGTCATTGGCGATGTCATCAACAATGTAGTCAGTGTTTTTACTGATGTAGCTGTTATTGCTGTCATTGACGAAGTTGTCGTTGGTTTTTCATTAACGGTGTCATTGTTGATTCTGCCATCGACGGTGTTGTTATTGTAGTAGAGATGGTGCTAGATGTTACCTTTGATTCTGTTGCCTGCGTTTCGTTGATGTTGACAAGAACATTTACATAAACTTTATTTCATTGTCTGTGCATTCGTCAGTGATTTCTCTATCAACGGCACTGAAGATGTCTTCCTGAATTTTAAAGCCAACTTGGGAAAAAGTGTTGAAAGGATCAGATCTTGATTTTGACATAATTTCACTAATGTTTGCCTTTGTGATAATAATTTTCATCCAAGTCAAATTACTACTGCTGACAATGTTCTGAAGCCATTTTGCACCACCCTAGAATGCAAAGTGTGGACACTCAGCTGATGCTCCAGGAAATCCTGTTGGGCTTCTGGATCTCATTCTGGGCCCTTAAACAATCATTCTGGGCTATTAGAAATTCAATAATCTAGAACAGTTGATTCTTCTGCCAAGTAGGTGCCCACATCAGGTCTCTACTCAAGGTGTTTTCATAGGTGACTCGACCCTTAATTTTCATACCTGCAGGACGTCCTGTCCCAACCCTTTCCAAACCACCCTGTGACTTTGAGTGGGTGGTCACAAGCATAGTTTGTCATGGCTGCACACCAGATGTTACGGCTGTGGGAGCCAGGAAGGGCTTGCCACGGTTGTTGAGTACTTCTGGCCTCAGGGAGCTTTAGAGGGCACTGCTGTGCGTAATGAGGACAGGACCCTGCTGGATGTAATAGATCTTGTGTTCTCAGTGAGAGGGATGGTTGTAGGGCATGGCAGCCACATAGATCTGATGGAGAAGGCTGGTCTTGAAGAGCAACCTCATCGGTAGGAGTGCTGCTCCCACTGAAGGCTTGTGATCTTCTTTCTTCAAGCAGAATGGCCAACGCAGTTGAGGTTTCTATCTGAGATCTTGCTGCTCCATCTTTATTAAGAGGTTTTACACAGCATATGTGATGAAAGATGGTTTATTGCTCTTCAGGTCCAATATTCAAAACACCTGGCAGATCAAGCCAGTTCAAGAAAAGCATAATCATAATAATAAGATCTAAACTAACTATAAGTGAATCACAAATATTGAGTTCATAAAACAAAATTGTAAAACAGAAATTAGTAACATATGGATAAAATTAACATATGTAACTATCAAACTTGATAGGTCTTTTTATTTCTCATTTTCCCATGCTGCTCTTTCCTTCTAGGGCACCATGAGCTGTGCATCTTCTACCTCTCGATATAGTATCAAAATGTTCAATATCATTGCTCCTTGCAATTTTTCTGGCATTCCAATTTATTCCCATCTTCCAACCAGAGTTTGTTGCCTATCATTCTTCACTGTCCACTTTCGGGGGTTGTGACCATCTAGACATTTTTCCCTCACCACTAGTTTTCACCCAATCTCCTTCTTTCACATCACAGAGAATTGTTTTCAACCTGTTGTTGTGTCTCTTCGCGAACCTTTTCTGATACACCTGCACTCTCCATTTAAGTTTGTCATTGTCAACACAAAAATAATTAATTCTATCCATCCAAGCAGGCGTGACCTTGGTACACGCAACTCTTCCTCTCAACAAACTGAATGGTGCTTCATTGGTAACTGAGTGTGGAGTGTTTCAATTGCTCCAAAACGTGTTTCTGATTTAATTTTTGCTAACTAATCCAAACTCCACAGCCAGCTGCACACACTCCTTCAGTACCCCATTAAAACACTCCACAATCTCTCGATCTCTCTATCCATTCCTGGCTACCAGAAATCCATTTGTGCTCTCCTCTTCATGGCAGACATAACATCATTCCCTTTATACATCAGCTCCACCAATCTTGACTGCAACACACTTGAAATCACCAACCTTCCACATCTCCTGATAACATCATCCACAACCACCAAATCAGTACAAACCTTCATGTACTCACATTATTCTGACCAATCTTTATTAAGGACTTTAGCCTGAAATAGACTGGAGATAACTAATTGGCGAATTTCGTCTTTTGACACTGCTTGTTTCCATCCAGTTGACGTTCACATCCTTTGTGCCCAGAACATATTTGATTTTAAAATTATTTTCTTGCAAATGGAATAGCCACTTTGCAATCCTGGGAGTTGCTGCCGCAGCTCCACTAGTGGAAAACAGCTCTGCCAATGGCGTATGGTCAGTTTGCAGCTCAACTTCAACTCCCCAGACATAGGTTCCAAAATGCAGTGCACCCCACCAGCAAGCCAAAGCCTCCATCTCTATGGTGGAGGATGTTTTTTCAGACCCCCCTCCCCATAAAGTACGCCATGTAAATGCAACCACCCTTTCCTGGTTACCCTTCTGCTGCAACAGTACTGCTCCTAGGGCACACGCGCTGGCATCTGCTACCATTGTAGTTCTATCTTGAGGGTCGAAAGGTTTCAAAACCACTGCTTTGACAATGGCACTCTTCCCATCCTCAAACGCCAATTGTCACTCCTTGGTTCACTCCCTTCTTCACAAGCAAGCTCAACACATGTACTTTGTCCGAAAATCATTCCACAAACTTTGAATAACATTCGGGTAAGCCCAAAAAAGAGCAAAGCTTTTCTTTATCTATTGGCAAAGGCGCTTTTTCAATAGCCTTCGTCAGCCTGAACTTAGGCCAAATACCATCACACAACACTGTGTGCCCCAAGTACTCCACCTCTTGCACACCAAACGTGCATGTCTCCTTGCTCACTGCTAACCCTGCTTCTTCAAGTTTCCACAGAACAGTATTTAGCACTTCACCATGTCTCTCTTTACCAGAACCCCATACCATAAAACCAAAATACATTTTTTGGCTACTATTATAGATGATACCTCCTTTTAGAAAATGAATTACTATAGAACATTTGTCACGTACTGATATGTGTAATGTCAGACTGGGTATCAATTTGTTTTACTGGTCCAATTAGGGTAAAGATTTTTTGTCATATTACTGAAAATAAAATGGACAAAGACTGATACAGTGAAATAAAGTTGTTTGGAGTTTCCCAGGTCAGATCTGGCCTGATGTGTTTGAGTTGTGAAGCCTAGGGCTGTTTGTCCCAGAACCCATTGTACTGTGCCTGAGTAACACTGTGTGAAATGGAGTCCCTCAGACACTTGGAAGTCATTATGTGATGCTGAACAGTCATAGCCTTTTGATGGAGCTTAGGGAGGACATGCAGCACACTATGATTGCTACATTGAAGGTATAATCCATTTAAAAGAGCGGATTCACAATGACTCCCATAGAGTTTCAGTACAGATAACAGTGCTATAGTCTAAAAAAATGTAATTTAAGAAAAAACATCTATACATTTCCCAAATACCGCAGCACAGATTAGCAAATTTTCTGGTACAAAAATGAAAATTTTGTGGCACACAATT
The DNA here is from genome assembly GCF_031143425.1 of Pleurodeles waltl. NCBI lineage: Eukaryota > Metazoa > Chordata > Amphibia > Caudata > Salamandridae > Pleurodeles > Pleurodeles waltl. Next base: position 176,229,236 of record NC_090441.1, on the reverse strand, counting down.
GAGTTTTTTTGTGGCATTATTGCAACACCTTATTTTATTTGCAAGCATTCCTATCCAGCCTTAAACTAATATGAACTATTCCATAAGGGTATTGCATTTTGAAATAGGCATTTTTAAGTATCTGGGAGTGTCTGTTTCCTATACAATCGTTTATGGTAACATTCTAAAGCATAGGTCAAGACAAGCATAACGGTAGAGGGTGGCCACCCATCCTGTGGTCTGTGGGATTGTTCTGCTCTGGGGCTTTCCGTCTTGCGTCACACAGTGAGCTGCTGTGGGACACCAATTGTACTGATGTTTGCCAGTCAGAGGTGAAAGAGAAAAGAGAGGCTTAGGTACTGGAGGAAATGAGTTGTAGAGCGGCAGGGCAGAGTGTCTCAAGCAGCCTGGCAAGGTGTCCCTTTGTCTTCTTTCAGCCCAAAATGCAATGAAAAACAAGGTCAGAGAGAGTTCACAATTTGATGATAAATGGCTAAATGATCAGCAGGCCCTCACATCCGGGAGAAAGTTGTCATGCATGCTCCAGCCATGGTCACTGAGCAGTCTTGTAAGTACTCCGCAGACCACTCCCTCCCTTCGTAACTTGGAACTGGAACACACCAAGGTTGGTTTAGATCACACTCTTAAATACACTTTCCAGACAGGGGACATGGACTCAATGTCCAAGATTTCAGAACTTGTGTTGGTTTGTTCTTTCTCAAGCATAATTATCTCGGTGAAGCTGTTCTTATCCACCATGTTCGGTCATGCTAAACCATGGCATCCAAAATGAATCCTAGTGGCCCCAGTACACAGACTTAAACAACCAACAGTGTCCTGCTACTGTCCAGGCGCTACACATTCATTCACGAAGAATATCAGCTCAAGGTTCTAGGTTTCATGCAACCGCTGAATTTTACACCAGAGGAACTACTAGGCTTGCCTCTCATTGGCACAGAGAAAACAGTCTGGTCACATTAAACATTCCAAAAATACAGTTGTTGCCACCACTGTTTTATCTGATGCACTCTGGGCATAGACAGCAGTTCAGTGCCCACTGAGAGGGCAGTTTGGTGAGGCCATCCTAGTCACAGTCCAGGTTCTGGACTTTGCATTACTAGGGGAAGGCTTAGGTCTCTGCGTACATGATGTATTTGCTCGTTTCACAAGTAGTCAGGCACTTGGGGCAGAGGGGCACACCTGTTTACCAAGGAGGAGACATTCCTGGCCCAACATACCCCTTCCTCTTTTATTGATGCTCTTACAACATGAAATTAGTCTGCTATCTTTAACCGACCCTGCAGCGTTTACTGTGAACATTTCTCTGAACATGGGTTAAGGAGATGCAGAGTGACTTCTGCAATGCATCTCTGCTTTAATCATCATCATTCATGCCCTCCTTAAGAGTGTGGCAGTCTTACAATCGCCACACTGGCAGTGGTGTTCTGGACCACCACCAGTGCGGTGATCAGACCACCACATTAAAACCCTGGTGGTCGGACTACCAGGAAACCGCCAGCTCCACCAGGATCCTGGTGGTCTGGAGGTGGCAGAGATCCTAATCCGCAAGGGCAGCACTGCCCTGGGAATTACGACCTACTTCTTCGCCAGCTTTTTCATAGCAGTAACATCACCATGAAAAGGCTGGTGGAGAACAGCTGCAGGGGGGCACTTGGTATGGGCAGTGCAGGGTCCCCCCTGCTCAGCACCCTCGGTGAACATTGCGAGGGTGCTGGTGCACCCTGCTGGCTACAGCATTGCCGCCAACTTGATTTCGAGCCGGAGAGAATGCTGTAGGCTGTTTCCTGCTAGGCTAGCGGGCGGAAACCGAGGTTTCTGCCCGCCAGCATAGCGGGAAATTCAGTGGGTCTGGCGGGTAGGTAGCCTGTGTGGCGGCAACCTTCCCGTCGGAAGTTCAGTGGACAGTAAAAATCTTCCACTGAACTCCTAATGAGGCCCTTAGTCTGTTAGCCTTGGCTTTCAGTGCTTCAGGATTGCCTCCTCTTGGAGAGCCCTGCACTGAGTCGAGGTTGTCCCATCCAGTTATGTTTTGGGTGCAGCACTTCCATGTGCACGGTTGCATTTCTGATTTGTGTAATTTGAAGTGAGGCTGAATAAATGAGACGAAAGGCTGATCATTTGTATGTAGGTGCCAAAATCCACCACATCTTGTTTAGGCTCATGGAGAGGTCTCTCCCAGCCTTCTTTTTCAAGTGCTAGTGGTCTCCTAACAGGATGGCCAAACAGAAGCTCAAAGGGGGGAAACCCTACCCCCTTATGTGGCACCTCTCTGTAGACGAAAAGCAGGCATGGCAAGAGAACATCCCATCTCCTTTTGAGTTTTTCATGGAGCCCCATGATCATGCCCTTCAATATCTTGTTAAATCTCTCCACAAGACCATTGGTTTGTGGATGGTATGATGTGGTGAATTTATAAGTCACCCCACACTCATTCCACATGTACTTTAGGTAAGCTGACATGCAGTTGGTACCTCTGTCAGAAACCACCTCCTTAGGAAATCCCACTCTGGTAAAAATCCCAATGAGTGCTTTGGCTACTGCAGGGGCAGTAGGGAACCTAAGGGGAATTGCTTCAGGGTACGTAGTAGCATGATCCACTACTACTTGGATATATTGGTTCCCTGAGGCTGTGGGAGGTTCCAGTGGACCCACTATGTCCACTCCCACTCTTTCAAAGGGAACCCCCACCACTGGAAGTGGAATGAGGGGGGCCTTTGGGTGGCCACCTGTCTTACCACTGGCTTGACAGGTGACACAGGAGGTGCAAAACTCCTTTACCTCCTGGGACATATTGGGCCAGTAGAAATGGTAGACTAATCTCTCCCCTGTCTTGGTTTGTCCCAAATGCCCAGCAAGGGGAATGTCATGGGCTAAAGTCAGAATGAACTCCCTAAACTCCTGAGGCACTACCACTCTCCTAGTGGCACCAGGTTTGGGATCTCTTGCCTCAGTGTAAAGGAGTCCGTCTTCCCAATAGACCCTGTGAGTTCCACTGACATTACCTTTTTCTTGCTCAGCTGCTTGCTGTCTTAGGCCCTCAAAAGAGGGACAAGTTTCTTGCCCCTTATACAGCTGTTCCCTTGAGGGTCCCCCTGGGCCCAAGAGCTCAACTTGGTAAGGCTCCAGCTCCATGGGCGCAGTTCCCTCAGGGGATAGAACATCTTCCTGGGAAGAGAGGTTCTGTTTCTTGTGCTGTGTTGAAGCTGGTTCCCCAGTCTTCTTTCCTTTTCTCTTGGAAGGTTGGGCCATTATTCCAGACTCCAACAGGGGGGCTGGTGTTCAAGGGCTCAGGGGCTGAGCCCCTAGCCTTTTCTGGCCTCTCTAGTGAAGCATATATTTCATTACATGATGAAAGTAAAACATTTTCTGCACAACATTTTCCGAGTGAAAGTTGTGCACTTTGAAAAGCCCCACTGCACCTGCGTCAGTATGTAGCTGAAAGCTGCACAGTAGGGCTGACAGGGCTCAAAGCCCTTACAGTGATGTCCCTGGCTTATCTCCTCCTCCACCAGAAGCCCTGATAGTAAACAGCCTGGAGCGTGTTTTGTTCAGCCCGGGTTTCTGAAAACTTCATGTCACTCCGATATTATTATCCACCCTTTCCTATTTACTCAAATGGTGGGGTGTGATCAGAAGGGTCTACGTACCAGAGGTCACATTTTATTAAAAGAATGTGTGAAAACCCCTTTTCCTGCATTACAAGCAGTCTGTGGCAGAGAAATTGAATAAATACAATAAATAACTCCATCCAGGGCTCTCTGGGAGACAGGAGTGTGACCTGAAGACCTCAAGTCATAAATATGCCAAAGACAACCCTGCACACAAGTAAGTTGGAGCTCTATCTTTTTTTACAGACAATAAGAAAAAAATCTGTTCTCGCAGCTCTCCTCTCCCTTCACTGCCTCTGTAGGTGAGTTCGTCTCTCAAAGGCAGTAATGGTTCCAGTAATTTATCATGGCTAGTTATTCTCGTTTTATTTCTTCTGCAGACTAATGACGTGGTATTTCATATTAAACATGTAATCTGCAGCTCAAATAAACGTGTACCTTTTATCACTGAAACTGCTGGATACTGGATGGGTGAGGCAATGTGTGTTTGTTTGAATAAGTGTTTGCAGGGCTTGACTGAGTGGCTGAGAAAATCTGGGTGTCTGTGTATAAGAGTTGTGTGAATGGCAGTGGATGACAATGTGGATGAGTAAATGGGTAGGTGACCAAAGGCAGTGGGTGAGTAGGTGAATGGAAATATGTGGGTAGTGAGGCTCACTCACAAGGTACAATTCCGTCTTGTATTTGTACCCCACCACTGCTTTCAGTCGGACATAAAGTCAGCGACGGCCCCCACATCCGTCACAGGTGTTTGTAGTGTCCTGGGAATGGTAACATACTGTGGCAGATTTATTCCAAATCTGACCTCCCTCACTGCCCCACTACGTGAACTGACAAAATCTCACACTCCGTGGGAATGGAATCGGACACATGAAAAGGCATTTCAGGACACAAAACAAGCACTGTCTTCAGAGACAACCTTAGTGTTCTTTGACCCTGCCAAGGATGCAGAGCTGTCAGTAGATGCCAGCCCCGTAGGTCTAGGAGCCGTGCTGTCACAAAAAGGAAAAGAAGGCGAGTGGGCACCCGTGGCATATGCCAGCAGAGCTTTGACACCAACGGAACAACGATATTCTCACATAGAGAAAGAGGCACTAGCGGTAAACTGGGCATGTCGCCACTACCATTTATACATCTACGGTCACCCCTTTGAAATATACACCGACCACAAGCCGCTCATACCGCTATTCAACAAAACGGCGTCGCAGGCTCCCCCGAGAATCGAAAAATGGATTCTTCAACTACAGGGTTATCAGTTTTCTGTCATATATCGCCCAGGTACTCAGAATCCCGCTGACTACCTATCGCGACATGCCCGACCAGTCACGGCACGCGAAGAAGAGGAAATAGAGCATACAGAGGAATATGTGAGAATGATAGTGGAGAGATCTTGCCCACTGCCCATGTCATTGAACGAAATACAAGAGGCCACAAAAGAGGACGAAGTTTTGCAGATGGCAATATCATGTGTCAGTGATGGAAGATGGCACCTGCTGAAACAAAACCTATCTCTGAGAACCGCGGAGGCCACCAACACATTGCAAGCTCTATTCCGAGTCAGACATGAACTAGCCGTGTCGTCAGAACACTGCCTCTTGCGAGGTAACCGTCTTGTCATCCCGGAAAGCCTGAGACAAAGGACAGTTGACTTGGCCCATGTTGCTCACCAGGGCATTGTGAAAACCAAAGCGAGACTAAGAAGTAAAGTGTGGTTTCCAGACCTGGATGCACGTGTGGAGCAGACAATACAAAGGTGCCATGTCTGCCAACTGGTGGGGCCGATGGAGCCACCACCCCCCATCATCACGGAACCCATCACAACCAATCCATGGCAGAGAGCCAGTGCAGACCTAGGAAACCTACCCGATGGACGACATATGTTGGTAGTAATAGATGACTTCTCAAAATACCCTAAGGTGGAATTGCTGGAATCCACTGTCACTGAGAGGGTTGTACCCTGTCTGGAGAAGATAATGGCTACCCATGGGATCATACAAGAACTAAGAACGGATAATGGTCCCCCATCTTCAAGTCATGATTTTGCATCATATCTGGCATCACATGCGATCCAACACAGAAAAATCACGCCACGATGGCCCCAAGCCAATGGAGAGGCAGAGCGATTTATGAGGACTTTAAATAAAGTGCTGAGAATCGCGGTGGCAAAAGGAAAGAATCTAGACTGTGCCATTTTTGAATTCCTGAGAGAGTATCGCCTGATGTCACACAGCACGACGGGAGTGTTCCCGAGCTCAATCTGTATCCAACGGGAGGTGAGAGATACCATTCCTATTGTGGGAAACACAACAATGAAACAGAAACAAGTGGAAACAAAATTGCGAAACAGACATATTCACAATGAGCGAATATCCAGGAAAAGGAGGGCTCAGATGAGGCACTTGAAAGCTGGGGACGTGGTCCTAGTGAAGAACAGACATCGGGGTGGAAAGTTCAAAACACCGTTTGAACCAGAATTATGGACAGTCGTCCGAGTAAAAGGAACTCTAGTGACTGCAATGCGAAAAGATGAGACGGTAACGAGGAACATTTCATGGTTCAAGCTATACCATGGAAAGCCACTGGAGTCTGAAAGGACTGAAGTAAACAGTGGACCATCATCTGTTGACGAGAGAGTTTTGCTAAATGGTCGCTTCCAAGCCAGCAGAGAACTGGAAGAAAGGGATACCACCTCGCTGAAAGTACCTGAAAGGAGTGAGGAGAGAATTACAGCCGAGGTGCCGTCTGCGATCATTAGGAGAGGAGGTATGGACAGGTATAGCCTACGACCCCGTATTTCGGCCCGTGAAAAGCTGAAAGACTATGTGCGGTCATAGTTGGACCTTTGAGGATATATGGTGGTCCCATAGTGGAAGTTAGGACGATTTGGACTGAGTGCACATGTACTCAGTTTTTGTCTGGAGGTCATATGCCAGAGTTTCAGTTGTTGCCTGTGTTTTCGTTTTTAGTTTGATTTAAATCCAAGTTGAGGAGGAATGTTATGTCTACGTCATCGGTGCATACCAGGTATGCGAGGGGTGTGTTCACAGCGTGTGGTGTAACACGTGTGAACAATCACCCTGTAAACGGAGGGGCAGTTGGTTTAGCCCTGACGTAAAAAAAAGAGTTAATAAAAGAGCCGGGGGTCTGCGCGCGAAAGCACAGATGAGCGGAGTATGAAACCAAGTCGTGTGTCAGTGTATTTTATTTATCTGTATTCAGCGGCAGCCCTGAAATAGAGCTAAGACAGTTCCCAGCTGGTGCGGCTCGGAACTCAACATCTTTCACCCTGAGTCCTGCTCTGTGCCCTTGTCTTGACACACACCAGTTCAGGGATACCCAGCGTGGCTGCATGGGTCTTGAGCTCTACCTCAGCCCATGCTGAGGACTCCAGATCATTCCCTAGCAGAAATTCCACGGGAATTGCAGAGGAGACTATCACCTGTTTCAGGCCAGTGGCCCCTCCCCATTCTAAAGTTACCATTGCCATGGGATGGACTTTAGTTTGATTGTCTGCATTGGTGACTGGATATGTCTGTCCAGCCAGGTACTGTCCTGGGGAAACCAGTTTGTCTGTCACCATAGTGACACTGGCACCTGTATCTCTCAGGGCTTCTACTCTAGTCCCATTGATTAAGAGCTGCTGCCTGTATTTTTGCATGTTAGGCGGCCAGACATCAAGTGTGGCTAAATCCACCCCACCCTCAGAGACTAATGTAGCTTCAGTGTAAACCCTGAATTGCTCTGGGCACACTGTTGATCCCACCTGGAGACTGGCTATTCGAGTGCTAACTGGATGTTATGCCATTAATTGTGTTTGACCACTGACTTTGTGTTTCACCACTGCGCATATTAGTTGTTCAATGTTCACCAGTAGCACATTACATGTTGTATTCAGTTTAGCTGCCTATTGGCTTCAACATGCCATTAGACATTCGATTTTGTTGCCTATTGTCTTTAACGTGGCATTACACATTACATTTTGTATTTAGGTTAGCTGCCTATTGGCTTTATCGTTGAGTTAGACATTGCAGTTGAGATATTTGCAGATGAGCTGTGTTTTTCCACATGGTAGACCAAGCTGTGTTTTTTGTATTTTGTTCACACCAAACCCTAGCGTGATAAGGGAGCATGTATTTTGGTGCTTTCCTCTCTACCCAGCCTTGGGAAGAAGCGAGCTTTAGAGACTTGGCCACTCTCCAGCTTGTTCTTTTCCAGCTTTGATTAGAGGAAAGGGCCTGTTAGCATGCTTTTTCATTATAAGGGGTGGCCCTGGGCGGCAGCGAGGGGGAATTTTCCAAGACTTCAGTCAGAAGCAGACGTCAGCTGCTTGACCTCCCGTATGGGTGGAAAATCTCTTTCTCGCAGTTGAACAGGAGTCATCGACTTGCAGGCATAAGAAAGATGAAGAGCAGTGATAGGCCCTACGGTGATGAATTTTGACTTTTATTCTTTTCTTTGACAGTTCTGCTATAATATATAATCACATATATTTGCTGTGTACATTGCAATTGAGAAGTACTTTGCTTTCATTGCTGTGACTACTTTTAAACGTGTGCTTCCAACCTACTAATCTCTTCTCTCAGGAACCTCGTGGTGAAGCTAAGAAGTGCTTTCCAGAGATTGTTTTCAGCTCGGTCCTTTTATGAAAGCAAAACACTGGAGCAGTACTTGTTGTGGTACTTTTCTTGGGACAGGCCTTGTCTCCAGTTTGGTGTCCATGCTGAGTACAGATGCGACACCAGGCCTTCTTGGCATCAAAGGTTTTACCCTTATACCCATTTGAGGACTGTGAAGAGGCTCTGGGCCCACCCTCCTGAGCAGGTGTTTGGGGCCCTGTAGAAGACTCTTTACTTTTTCCCTTGGATGTCTCATCACTCTTCCCCTGGGGAGGCTTTGTGACCCCTTACTTTTGGTCACCCCCTGTGGAAGTCTTGGTCACCCTAGTCATGACCAAATGGTCTGCCTTCTTTCCCAATTCTTGGGGAGAAATTGGACCAAGTCTACCAGATGCTGATGCAGTTTGTCATTTGTAAGGAAATGCCTCCTTGGCATGGTTGCCCCTGACTTTTTGCCTTTGCTGATGCTATGTTTACAATTGAAAGTGTGCTGAGGCCTGCTAACCAGGCCCCAGCACCAGTGTTCTTTCCCTAACCTGTACTTTTGTATCCACAATTGGCAGACCCTGGCATCCAGATAAGTCCCTTGTAACTGGTACTTCTAGTACCAAGGGCCCTGATGCCAAGGAAGGTCTCTAAGGGCTGCAGCATGTCTTATGCCACCCTGGAGACCCCTCACTCAGCACAGACACACTGCTTGCCAGCTTGTGTGTGCTAGTGAGGACAAAACGAGTAAGTCGACATGGCACTCCCCTCAGGGTGCCATGCCAGCCTCTCACTGCCTATGCAGTATAGGTAAGACACCCCTCTAGCAGGCCTTACAGCCCTAAGGCAGGGTGCACTATACCATAGGTGAGGGTACCAGTGCATGAGCATGGTACCCCTACAGTGTCTAAACAAAACCTTAGACATTGTAAGTGCAGGGTAGCCATAAGAGTATATGGTCTGGGAGTCTGTCAAACACGAACTCCACAGCACCATAATGGCTACACTGAAAACTGGGAAGTTTGGTATCAAACTTCTCAGCACAATAAATGCACACTGATGCCAGTGTACATTTTATTGTAAAATACACCACAGAGGGCACCTTAGAGGTGCCCCCTGAAACTTAACCGACTATCTGTGTAGGCTGACTAGTTTTAGCAGCCTGCCACAAACCGAGACATGTTGCTGGCCCCATGGGGAGAGTGCCTTTGTCACTCTGAGGCCAGTAACAAAGCCTGCACTGGGTGGAGATGCTAACACCTCTCCCAGGCAGGAATTGTCACACCTGGCGGTGAGCCTCAAAGGCTCACCTCCTTTGTGCCAACCCAGCAGGACACTCCAGCTAGTGGAGTTGCCCGCCCCCTCCGGCCAGGCCCCACTTTTGGCGGCAAGGCCGGAGAAAATAATGAGAATAACAAGGAGGAGTCACTGGCCAGTCAGGACAGCCCCTAAGGTGTCCTGAGCTGAGGTGACTCTAACTTTTAGAAATCCTCCATCTTGCAGATGGAGGATTCCCCCAATAGGATTAGGGATGTGACCCCCTCCCCTTGGGAGGAGGCACAAAGAGGGTGTACCCACCCTCAGGGCTAGTGGCCATTGGCTACTAACCCCCCAGACCTAAACACGCCCTTAAATTTAGTATTTAAGGGCTACCCTGAACCCTAGAAAATTAGATTCCTGCAACAACAACAAGAAGGACTGCCTAGCTGAAAACCCCTGCAGAGGAAGACCAGAAGACGACAACTGCCTTGGCTCCAGAAACTCACCGGCCTGTCTCCTGCCTTCCAAAGATCCTGCTCCAGCGACGCCTTCCAAAGGGACCAGCGACCTCGACATCCTCTGAGGACTGCCCCTGCTTCGAAAAGACAAGAAACTCCCGAGGACAGCGGACCTGCTCCAAGAAAAGCTGCAACTTTGTTTCCAGCAGCTTTGAAGAACCCTGCAAGCTCCCCGCAAGAAGCGTGAGACTTGCAACACTGCACCCGGCGACCCCGACTCGGCTGGTGGCGATCCAACACCTCAGGAGGGACCCCAGGACTACTCTGATACTGTGAGTACCAAAACCTGTCCCCCCTGAGCCCCCACAGCGCCGCCTGCAGAGGGAATCCCGAGGCTTCCCCTGACCGCGACTCTTTGAACCTAAAGTCCCGACGCCTGGGAGAGACCCTGCACCCGCAGCCCCCAGGACCTGAAGGACCGGACTTTCACTGGAGAAGTGACCCCCAGGAGTCCCTCTCCCTTGCCCAAGTGGAGGTTTCCCCGAGGAATCCCCCCCTTGCCTGCCTGCAGCGCTGAAGAGATCCCGAGATCTCTCATAGACTAACATTGCGAACCCGACGCCTGTTCCTACACTGCACCCGGCCGCCCCCGCGCTGCTGAGGGTGAAATTTCTGTGTGGACTTGTGTCCCCCCCGGTGCCCTACAAAACCCCCCTGGTCTGCCCTCCGAAGACGCGGGTACTTACCTGCAAACAGACCGGAACCGGGGCACCCCCTTCTCTCCATTCTAGCCTATGTGTTTTGGGCACCACTTTGAACTCTGCACCTGACCGGCCCTGAGCTGCTGGTGTGGTGACTTTGGGGTTGCTCTGAACCCCCAACGGTGGGCTACCTTGGACCAAGAACTGAACCCTGTAAGTGTCTTACTTACCTGGTAAAACTAACAAATACTTACCTCCCCTAGGAACTGTGAAAATTGCACTAAGTGTCCACTTTTAAAACAGCTATTTGTGAATAACTTGAAAAGTATACATGCAATTTTGATGATTTGAAGTTCCTAAAGTACTTACCTGCAATACCTTTCGAATGAGCTATTACATGTAGAATTTGAACCTGTGGTTCTTAAAATAAACTAAGAAAAGATATTTTTCTATATAAAAACCTATTGGCTGGATTTGTCTCTGAGTGTGTGTACCTCATTTATTGTCTATGTGTATGTACAACAAATGCTTAACACTACTCCTTGGATAAGCCTACTGCTCGACCACACTACCACAAAATAGAGCATTAGTATTATCTCTTTTTACCACTATTTTACCTCTAAGGGGAACCCTTGGACTCTGTACATGCTATTCCTTACTTTGAAATAGCACATACAGAGCCCAACTTCCTACATCATTGAAACAATTACTTAACAGATATTCTTTCATAAACAAGTTATACAGCCCATCATAATCATTTACACCACTGCCAGTTATCCAACCATCCAGTGTCTGGACTGAGAAGTCAACAAAATCAACCCAGGTGTGGCTTGAGGATTTTTGAGCCCCCCCTGAACCTAATCCTGTACTCCTCAGTTGAGAATCCAAGGCCCTCCATCAGGGTAGCCTTCATGAGGTCATAGGATTCTGCATCTTTACCAGAGAGTGTGAGGAGTCTATCCCTACACTTTCCTGTGAACATTTCCCAAAGGAGAGCACCCCAGTGAGATTTGTTTACTTTTCTGGCTGCACAAGCCCTCTCAAAAGCTGTGAACCATTTGGTGAAATCATCACCATCTTCATATTTTGTTACAATCCCTTTGGGGATTTTTAGGATGTCAATATTCTCTCTGACCCTATTTAAGTTGCTGCCACCATTGATGGGAGCTAAACCCATCTCTTGTCTTTCCCTTTCTATGGCTAGGAGCTGTCTCTCCAAAGCCAATCTTTTGGCCATCCTGGCTAACAGGAGGTCATCTTCATTGAGGCTGCCCTCAATGCTTCCAGAGTTACAGGTCTCCACTGTGGAAGAACCAGCCTCTCTGACTATTATTTGTGGAGTCAGGGTTTGAGAAACCCTGTTCTCCCTAGTTAGGACAGGAGGGGGGAAATCATCCTCCTGGTCACTAACTTCCCCATCTGTAGGATTATCCTCAGAGGGGTGGTCCTTTGCAAACTCTGCCAAAAGCTCCTGGAGCTTTACTTTGGTAGGGCTGGACCCAGTCTTTATATTTTTTAGCTTACAGAGATTCCTTATTGACAGCCCTAGATGCAGGTAAGGAGTGACGTTGAGTTCCACCACCATCTTACCTGTGCTAGACTTATTACTCTAAAAGTTGGGATTACTTTTTAAGAATCTAAAATCTACTTCTAGAACTTAAATTCAAACTTTTACAAACTTTTAAACTCTAAAAGAAATGCTAACAGGGACTTACACAAGGCCCTTGCAGGACTTTTCAAAATTTAGAAAAATGGCTCACATTTCAGAAATCAGTTTCTGATGACAATTTTTGGAATTTAGTTGTCTGATCAGGTATTGGCTGAGTAGTACAGCAAATGCAAAGTCTTAGACCCCACCACTGATCCACCAATGTAGGAAGTTGGCTCTGTATATACTATCTCAAAGTAAGAGATAGTGTGCACAGAGTCCAAGGGTTCCCCTTGGAGGTAAGGTAGTGGCAAAATTAGATAATTCTAATGCTCTATTTTGTGGTAGTGTGGTCGAGCAGTAGGCTTATCAGAGGGGTAGTGTTAAGCATTTATTGCACACACACAGGCAATAAATGAGGAACACACACTCAAAGACTTATCTCCATGCCAATAGTTTTTATACAGAAAAATATATTTTCTTAATTTATTTTAGAACCACAAGATTCAAGATTTGAAGTAAATACATGAAATGCAAGGTACTGCACACAGGTAAGTAATGAACTTTGAATTAGAGCAGTAACATACACAGTTTTTGTTAAAATGGCAATAAGCTATTTTAAAAGTGGACAGTGCAAAAATCAACAGTTCCTGGGGGAGGTAAGTTAGGTTACGTTTCTGAGGTAAGTAAGACACTTACAAGTTCAAGTTCCTGGGCATAGGCAGCCCACAGTTGGGGGTTCAAGGCAACCTCAAAGTCACCGCACCAGCAACACAGGGTCAGTCAGGTGCAGAGGTCAAAGGAGGGCCCAAAACCCATAGGCGCCTATGGAGAACAGGGGTGCTCCGGTTCCAGTCTGCCAACAGGTAAGTACCTGCGTCTTCGGAGGGCAGACCAAGGGGGTTTTGGAGAGCACTGGGTAGGATACAAGTAGGCACACAAAACACACCCTCAGGGGCACAGGGGCAGCCGGGTGCAGTGTGCTTAGCAGGTGTCGGGTTTTCAATAGGAATCAATGGAGGGACCCGGGGGTCACTCTAGCGGTGCAGGCAGGGCACAGGGGGGCTTCTCGGGCCAGCCACCGACCTGGCTAGGCAGAGGGTCGCCCGATGGTCACTCCTGCACCAGAGTTCGGTTCCTTCTGGTCCCGGGGGCTGCGGGTGCAGTGCTTGGTCCAGGCGTCGGGTTCTTTGTTCCAGGCAGTCGCAGCCAGGGGGAGGCTATGGATCCTCTCTGCATCCGTCGCTGTGGGGGTTCAGGGGGGTCGTCTCAGGTTACTCACGAGGTCGCAGTTGCCTGGGAGTCCTCCCTGCAGTGTTGGTTCTCTGGAGTTCGAGCCGAGGGCGTCGGGTGCAGAGTGTGAAGTCTCACGCTTCTGGCAGGAAGAGTGAAGTCTTCGAAAGTTGCAAAGTTGTTGCTGTTTTTTAACAGTGCCGCTGTTCCCGGCAGTTTCTTGGTCCTTCGGGTTCAGGGTTGTCCTCTGAGGCTTCAGAGGTCGCTGCTCCTTGTCGGATGCGTTGCTGTGCAGGTTCTTTGAGTCTGGAGACAGGCCGGTAGGGCTGGGGCCAAGTCAGTTGTCGTCTCCGTCGTCTCTGCGGGGCTTTCAGGTCAGCAGTCCTTCTTGTTGTTGTAGGTTGCAGGAATCTGGTTTCCTGGGTTCTGGGGTGCCGCTACATACTAGAATTAGGGGGGTGTTTAGGTCAGGAGGGCAGTAGCTAATGGGGATACTGTCCTGGAGGGTGGCTACACCCTCTTTGTGCCTCCTCCCTGAGGGGAGGGGGGCACATCCATAATCCTATTGGGGGAATCCTCCAAAACCAAATGGAGGATTTCTAAAGGCAGGGTTCACCTCAGCTCAGGGCACCTTAGGGGCTATCCTGACTGGTGGGTGACTCCTCCTTGTTTTTCTCATTATCTCCTCCAGCCTTGCCGACATAAAGTGGGGGCAGCGGCCGGAGGGGTGGGCATCTCCACTAGCTGGGATGCCCTAGGGTGCTGTAACAAAAGGCATGAACCTTTGAGGCTGAGAAGCAGTACACGCTTTGTTCCTAGCCACAGAATGACAAAGGCACTCTCCCCATGTGGCCAGAAACTCGTCTAGTTGTGACAGGCTGACAGAAACTGGTCAGCCTAACATTGGGAGTCAGGCTGGTATTCAGGGGGCATCTCTAAGATGCCCTCTGGGTGCTTTTTACAATCAATTCCACACTGGCATCAGTGCACATTTATTGTGCTGAGAAGTTTGATACCAAACTTCCCAGATTTCAATGTAGCCATTATGGAACTGTGGAGTTCGTATTTGACAAACTCCCAGACCATATACTCTTTATGGCTACCCTGCACTTACAATGTCTAAGGTTTTGCTTAGACACTGTAGGGGCATAGTGCTCATGCACATATGTCCTCACCTGTGGTATAGTGCACCCTGCCTTAGGGCTGTAAGGCCTGCTAGAGGGGTGACTTACCTATGCCACAGGCAGTGTGAGGTGGGTATGGCACTCTGAGGGGAGTGCCATGTCGAGTTAGTCATTTTCTCCCCGCCAGTACACACAAGCTGTGAGGCAGTGTGCATGTGCTGAGTGAGGGGTCCCCAGGGTGGCATACTACATGCTGCAGCCCTTAGAGACCTTCCCTGGCATCAAGGCCCTTGGTACCAAGTGTACCATTTACAATGGACTTATCTGGGTGCCAGGGCTGTGCCAACTGTGGGTAGCAGGGTCCCAGCACACTTTCAATCATAAATGGCATCAACAAAAGGCAAAAAGTCAGGGGGTAACCATGCCAAGGAGTCATTTCCTTACGTCCATGTACTGTTTTTGATGTATCTCCTAGACAGCACATGCGCTCTCTCTTTAAGACCATTTGTTTTCTATTGGTGGGCTTAGCGACCACCGATTGCTTACCATTGATTGGCTTCATTGTCACTCTTGTTTGCTTGCTTCTGATTGGTCAGCTGCCATAGGCTTCCTTCCTCTTTGTGCGTTTGTCCCTACCCTAGAACATGGGTGCATTACGGGTGTCCTTCGGGTCCTCATTTTGTTAGGTTCTAGAGTTCATCTGTTTCAGCTGGCTCCCTTCTGTACTTCTCCCCCTTCCATATTCCTTCACCCTCCCTCCCTCCATTTTGCTTGCCCTGTCAGTCCTTCCTTGTCTGTGTTGCTTGCACCTACCTGCTGTCTGTGTTGAGGCTTGCCCTCACTGGCTGTGCTTGTTGTTCCTTACCTCCTCCCACTGCCCTTGTTGTTGATTGTCCCCTGCTGCTGTCTGTGTTTTTGCTTGTCCCTTCTGCTGTCCATATTGTGCTAGTCCTTACCCATTGTCCTTGTTGCTCGCCCCCTTCCGATGTCCGTGTTGTTGCTTGCCCCCTACTTCTGTGTTGTTGCTTGTCCCACCCACTATCCTTGTTGATGCATGCTCCCCCTGCTGTCCATGTTGTTGCTTATCCCCACCTGCTGTATTTGTTGTTGCATGCCCTTACCCTCCCACCTCCCATCGTCTGTGTTGTCCTTTCATCTGCCATACCGAAAAAGGCACTATGACAAGGACACTGCTGTCTGTGTCATAGCTCTCTCCCTCACACATGCTCTGTATTTCACCAGCAGTAAAAAAGCACTATGACACTGGCAGCATAATAGCCCTTTTTAATTAATTTTAAAACTTTCAGCCATGTTGCACAATCAGCAGTACAATATGGCTAAAACATTGATAAAGCCAATACCTTCTGTAGGTGGGACCTATTAGCTTTGCCAATGCTTGATTGACATTGGCACAGCTGCCTGCTTTGCCAGCACTTCCAGCAATTTGCACCATGTTGGGAGAGGGGGGATTGAAAGAGGCTGCCAGAGATAGCATTTCTGCCGTGTTGCAGAAGGGAATCTTCCTGCTTCCTCTGGACTGGCTTCAGTGCGGAGGACCACACCATCCTCCACCGATGAGAACTGGGGTCTGACAGCTGCCTGGCTGTTCTGGGCACACTTGTGCATTCTGCCTACTAAGCAATGGATTTGAGGGTCCGGTCTGTCTTGAAGAGTTTCTTGTTCATTTTTGGACCAGTGCCCTGTACTGGAAGGAACCGGGCTGCTGAATTTGGTTGCCAACCACTCAGGCTGCGCTGAAATTCATCCCTGCCAGAGCCAGAATTTGTCCATGGGCCTCTATCAGAATCCTGACTCTTTAGGCCAGTGGTTCTCAACTTTTTACTTTTTGTCTTAATCTTTACTGGAACCCAGGGACCCACTCTGAATCATTATTATAATCCAAGCACCCCCACTGTGTCATTACTGGAAGCTGGGACTGGGCATAAGCATTTTCAATTATTTGAACCCCAAACAATACATGAAAAATACAGAAACAAGCATTCATAAAACATATGTTTAAATGATGACATTTTTTATTTCATTCACAAACAAATATAATACATAAATAAATACATTTTAATGGGATTTTTGGAGCTTTTATAAATTCAATTTAGGCCACTGATTTTTCATACTATATTCTGTTGGATGCACTTGCACTGCTCCCATGATTCAATCTGAAGATATTATTAGCTTAAAATGTAGGTTCCATTTTTTAATTCATTCACATTTACATAATGTTTTAAATATTCAACTTTAAATTGTGTTTCTTCAATTATATGCACATTATTATTCTGTTAATATTATTTACATTTCTAAGCGATTCCAGACCTCCAGAGTAGTCGCCGCAGACCCCCCCCCCCCCCCCCAAGTGGTCCCTGGACCACAGGTTAGTAATCACTGCTCTAGGCTTGTGTGAACTATGCTGCAAGAAGAAAGGGCCTGTCATACCATAATCTAAAGAATCTTGGTGAGCACATAAGACTTTATTTTCTTTTTTGGCAGCCTGGGGTTTAAATATTGCGGGCATCGCGCTCCGTAGCTGATTTTGTGGTTATTTATCAAATTGCAAAATGCTGAAGGCACTGACAAAAGGTATCTTCCCAGAAGCTCTGAAACCAGGCCAGATCCTCCCATCCCTCAAAAATCTTAACTAGAAACTTACAACTTCACCAACTACCTGCCCATTACTCACCTACCATTCATTGGCAAGATCACTGAAAAGATTGCTGAAAAAGCAGTTTGTTCAAACTCAAGGTTACATCAGTGCTAACCATCTTCTGCAAGACTACCAGTCTGGCTTCAGATCATGCTGCAGGATAGAGAAGTTGAAACATTATATAGCTTATATGGTGACCTCTTGACCACAGATAAAGATGACCCCTGTCTGCTGATATTACTGGACCTCTCAGCTGCCTTCGATTCAGTCAACCATCCCACCCTCTACATATCCTGACATCGTGAAGGGTATTCATCAGCAGTGTCCTTCACTGGTTCTCCTTCTACCTTTTTAGCGGACACCAGTTTGTTCACATAAGTCACCTCCAAGTTAGAAAAGATCCCCATCACATATGGAGTCCCCTAAGGTTCCATACTGTCTCCCGTCATGCTCTACTCACAGATAACAGCATCAAGATTCACCAATATGCTGATGATACACAACTGCTTGAAAGTCTCTTCTGTGTCAGACATCCAACATCCCAAACACCACCTACACATAATCCATACCTGAATGTCCAGTGCCTACCTGAAGCTCAACCCAAACAAGACGGAATTCCTCTTATTTGCCAAGTACAACAAACAACATACACTAACATCCTGATTCAGTGACATGTACCTTGACACCTTCATACCCCAACTCTCACTGAATGCCAAGTCTCTTGGATCCTCCGTGCACACCATCTTTACTCTAGAGGAACACACTGCCAAGAAAACAAAGAGGACCTGTTGCCAGCTCTCTCTTCGAAATACGATTGATCTTATCACCCCCATCGTGAAGGAACTCTGTTGTCTCCAATTGCCAGCCCACACCATTTTCAAAACCAGATGCATCGTTTACAAAGCCATCTCGACCAGCACTGCCACTTATCTTGCAATCAAGGTCACCATCTCTGGTTGTTCTTGCAACACCCGCAGTCAGTACACCATAAGGCTTCAGACTATTAAGTGACAAAACAAGAGGCCTTTTCCATCTATGCATCCCAGATCAGGAACAATATCCCCGTATCCATCAGGACCACACCTATGCTGCTCCTATGAGGAAAGATTTGAAGACTCTCCTCTTTGAAGAACACTACATCGCAGTGAGTTAATGGTCCACAGCCAAACTTCTTCTCCTATCAGTTGTTGACTTTGATCATGTACATCACTCTGCTGTTGTTTGGTTAGGTTTTCACTACAGAAATACCATATAGATACATACATACATACATACATTTAATTAAGGCACTGGTTTAAACCATGAACCCTGTCGGCTCCTAAATCATATTAACAAAGCAGCATTGACAAAGTTAATAGGGTTCATCTTTGGGACCTATATGCTGTACAGCGTCCCTGATGGTGTGCAGCATGGGTAAAGAGAAATTAAAAAATTATGTGGTCACCCACATCATTTTGTGCACCTACAAAATGACGCAGACACATTTGTTTTCCTTTTTATTTAAGGATCAGAGTTGGAAAGGTAAATAGAAAGAAAAAACAAGCAAAAGCATTTTTTTTAAGCAATAGCATGGGAAGTAACATAAGTTGACTGCAAGCCTCTCTATGTTCTCAGATAGTCCACAATATGTCTTGTGCAACCAGAGAGCTGCACTGCCTGGTATTTTCTACATAAGTGCACTATGCCTCACTATCTAAAACTAAAACAATCTAGCTTCAAAGTATATGTGTGCTTTGTTGATCCCAGAAAAAGAACATCAAACATTCATTATGTTCTAAGAAAGCCAAAATCTGGAAAACCAACAAAGTCTATTAATTTTAAGGAACATCTTTGATCAGTGAAACATCCAACACATAATAATGGTGCGAAGGGAGTTGGAAATAATACCTTTGCATTTCTTCTACGGCAGACACTTCTGGGACGATTAACTAACCTTTTGTGTCGGTTCGCATCACAAAAGTGGCGCAAACCAGCACAAAATGTTTATTTGGAATTTTGCCTCAAAGTAACACAAAGCAACGATTTGCATTGGGTACATCAGCGTGGCACACCATGAGTAGTACATGGGTGTTCCAGTGCTACCATTCATGGTTTTTGACGCAAAGTGCTATTTACAAACATCAGAAGACAGTGTTTTGCACCAATACATAATGCCTGATTGACATTGGCATCAACTTTGAGAAATGCTTTTATTTCTCCTACTTTTTCTAGCTTTATATGTGTGCTGCGCTGTACAGCACACATCAAAAGTGGGAAGACTTCTAAAGTGCCATAGTGGTTTGTACTGAAAGAGTGGGAAGACTTCTAAAGTTTGTCTGGCCATAGTGGTTTGTACTGAAAGGGTGGGAAGACTTCTAAAGTTTGTCTGGCCATAGTGGTTTGTACTGAAAGGGTGGGAAGACTTCTAAAGTTTGTCTGGCCATAGTGGTTTGTACTGAAAGGGTGGGAAGACTTTTAAAGTTTGTCTGGCCATAGTGGTTTGTACTGAAAGAGTGGGAAGACTTTTAAAGTTTGTCTGGCCATAGTGGTTTGTACTGAAAGAGTGGGAAGACCTTTAAAGTTTGTCTGGCCATAGTGGTTTGTACTGAAAGGGTGGGAAGACCTTTAAAGTTTGTCTGGCCATAGTGGTTTGTACTGAAAGGATATCCTTTTAATGCAGAACCTATGCTGGACATACCGCAAACACTTTTGCGCTGTGGTGCAAAGGTATGTGCTTGGCGCTAGACAGCCTAGTTGTGCGTGGACACTACTGAAAGAGCAGGAATGTGCCATATCCACTAATATATGGCGCATTCCTGCTCTCTCTCGTGCAGTGCAGCATAGCAACTTTGGTTGCAGCCCTGCTTTACATGACAACATTGGAAGTCTGCATCCTTAGTGGTTTCCATTTGGCTGGATTTATAGCAGCATAGCATGTATTTTAATATCCTGGAATACACAGAAATTAGGAAGATCACTTAAAGCAGGTATTTTTTCCCCTTATCAGTACATGCTTAAAACAATAAATATGAGAAGAAAGCACTCTAAAATGTGTTTTAAAGCTGCCTTTATTAACCCTGACTGATAATTAAAGTAAACAAAAAAAGAAAGGCCATGTTAAAAATAAAAAGAAACAATTTTATCTAAAGTTCTGTTTATGTACCATGTCCGGGCCTTTGTAGAATTTAAAGCGTGAACAAATGCCCGTTATTTTCCAGTGGGAAAGGTTGTAGCCCTAGTGGCTGTGCCCTCCCTCCTCTGCCAGGGGAATGGTTCACATCAGGGGGTGTTAACAGACACTTCCCTGCAAAAGGCAGAAGGAAAAACAAGTAAACATTCTCTTGTGGCATTTGTGTGTTTTTTTGTGTATTTCTTTTTACTCATGTCTTTGATTTATTTTTCTTGAAACTATGTTGAGCTTTAAAAAGTTCCTTTTTCAAGAAGCAAGAAAAGAAAACAAACACCAGTGGAAATGTTTGTCCTTCAGTCTGCTCCGCCTTTGAGCACTGGTGTTGATGTTTGTTTTTTAAACACCATGATGTGAGTGAAAAGCAGGTTCCACAAATCCCTCATCTGTAGCGTCTCTTTCTTTTTCAAGAAATGGTGGTGTGCTAAATTGCAGGATCTGTTTGCCGGTTCCTGCCATTTAAGATAATCCTATGTATCCAGCTTTGATTCTCTGGGTTTATGACTGGATTTAATAAATGCACACTGTCTGCCATTGAATTTGGTGAATCAGGCTAAATTCTATACGGATCTGTGCTAGGAGTGCTATGTTTGGCAAGCGAAAGATGGAGTTATATGTTTAACCACCAGAGGTTTCTAAAGCTTTGTATCGTCTCCCAGCATAACTTAATTTCCGTAAGTAATTGCTGCATCAGCTTCACCATCATGAACTGGAGAATTGGTTCTAGACTGGGACAGCGCAGAAGTAGGAGCAAATACACATAGCAGGATGAGCACTTTGTTTCTGATTGATTCCTTTTTCCGTGCAAAATTCACTCTTGAATCAATCCACACATCTTAATAGTTATATTGTGGCTCTCTATTGATGTGTTTGGTTCTAATCTGCCAGGTCCCTGTTTTATTAATAATTTTTCTAAAGATGATAATCTTTGAATACACCAGGTCTAACAAACTCGGAGTTAACCTGGTTAAATCACGGAGAACCTGATTACGTCGGCCAAAATTAAATTCCAATATATCCTATGGGATTTATAGTTCGGCGGACGGGATATCTGTTACCATTGTGATGGAGTAACTCATCTGCAGATATGTAAATCAGGCTCTTAGTTTATCAGTTAGTCGCTGGAGGCCCACTCTTGTTTTGCTCAACACCACCAGATCATCAGCGTACAGCAGATTGGATAGTAGACTTTTTTCTTATTTTTGGTGATGAGCATTTACTGAGTCCAATGCCGATGTGAGATCCAATATATACAGATTAAATGACAGAGGTGCTAATTGCACCAGCGATTTAACCCTATTGCAGTGTTGATTTTTCTGCAGAGTAACCTACTAAACAAAGGAGGGCCCCTGCAAAGAAGATAGGCTGAACAACAGAAAGAAACTTCAAAAATATACAAAACCTGCCAACTCACATCATATGGTACATAGGGAAAAATCCTGACTATCTTTTCAGTATCATTTAGGTGGTCATTACAACCCTGGCGGACGGTGTTAAAGGTGCGGTAATACCACAAACAGGCCGGTGGAAAAAAAAGGGAATTATGACCGTGGCGGAAACCGCCAACATAGACAGCCACTTTAACACACTGACCGCCACAGCGGTACAGACAAGCAGCGCGGCGGTCACCGCCAACAGACAGGCGGAAGACAATGTACCGCCCACAGTATCACAACCCGCCAATCCGCCACCTTTTCCGGGGCGGATTCACCGTGGATAAAAACACGGCGGAAACAGCTTCTGCAATGTGAAAACGCTCACCTTAACACACTCCACGAGGAAGGAGGACACCATGGAGCTGGAACTACAAATACTCCCTGCCCTTGTGTTCCTGCTCGTCTACGAACACCAGCAACGGCGGCGCCGAAGACAACAGTGAGTACTGCACCTACGACATGGGGGGGGGAGGCAAAAGTCAGGGGGACACACACGCAACACCCCCACCCCCACCCTCGCACATTACAACACACACACCAATGGATTTCCAAACATCATAGTAACAACCCACAACCCCCCAGGAAGAATGCAAAGACAAAAGGAAATCAGTTCAAACATTGTAATGTATCAAAATACAGTTACCAAATATATACATATATGTATACACATTCCCGATTTTATACATTACGAGAAGTAGTGCAGGTATGCACATATCAATGTCCAAGCACCACTGGGCCCAAAATGCATGGGCAAGGCCCACACTAGATACCTGTCCACAAACGGAGAGAACACTGCAGGGGCATCAGATAGAAATACAACAGGCACCTCAGGGGGAAAGGAAGAGGGGGGGCACCTCAGCCGGATTACAGCACCATGCCAGATCCACGACGGGGCTCCATGCCCATTGATGTATCCTGGGAAGTGCAAAGCCACAGTCTCTCAAGTCTCTACAGTGGGTGGCTTGCCCACTGTACCATCCTGGGGAGTGCAAAGCCACAGTCTCTTAAGTCTCTACAGTGGGTGGCTTGCCCACTGTACCATCCTGGGGAGTGCAAAGCCACAGTCTCTCAAGTCTCTACAGTGGGTGGCTTGCCCACTGTACCATCCTGGGGAGTGCAAAGCCACAGTCTCTCAATTCAATAACAGTTGGTGGCTTTCCCACTGTACCATCCTGGGGAGTGCAAAGCCACAGTCTCTCAAGTCTCTACAGTGGGTGGCTTGCCCACTGTACCATCCTGGGGAGTGCAAAGCCACAGTCTCTCAAGTGGATAACAGTCTCCACTGGTTCTGGAGGGGGACTGGTGCACAGACTGCATCAGGCTCCCCGTGACCGTTCCTGTTCCGTCACTGTCCCAGCTGCACATGGGATAACGATGCTTGATGTGGTGTTTTTGTCCCCTGTTCAGCAGTGCTTTGGCATGGCGGTCTCTGACCTGTTGAGCGGTGCTTTGCCCTGTTCAGCGGTGCTTTGCCCTGTTCAGCGTTCTTCACCATGGCGGTGTTTTCTCTGTTCAGCGGTTCTTTGGCATGGGGTCTCTGACCTGTTGAGCGGTGCTTTGCCCTGTTCAGCGGTGCTTTGCCCTGTTCAGCGGTCTTCACCATGGCTGTGTTTTCCCTGTTCAGCAGTGCTTTGCCATGGCGGTCTCTGACCTGTTGAGCGGTGCTTTGCCCTGTTGAGCGGTGCTTTGCCCTGTTCAGCGGTCTTCACCATGGTGGTGTTTTCCCTGTTCAGCGGTGCTTTGCCATGGCGGTCTCTGACCTGTTGAGCGGTGCTTGCCATGGCGGTCTCTGACCTGTGCATTGGTGTGTGGCATGACGGTCCCTCATTGCCCAGCGGGGCTGTGGCTGCCGGGGTCCTCCTGGGCACTGACTCTGGCGGTGGTCTCAGGACCAGTGATGATTGTGCTGCCCTCCTGGGCACTGACTCTGGCGGTGGTCTCAGGACCAGTGACGATTGTGCTGCCCTCCTGGGCACTGACTCTGGCGGTGGTCTCAGGACCAGTGACGACAGTGCTGGCGGTGGCATCCCGGCCGCCGTGGAGGATGTCGCCCTTCTCCGCCGTGCTGCTCTTCCCAGACTGTGCAGACTTCTTCTGGCCCTTCACCACCTTTGGAGGAGTCACAGCTGACTCTGCAATCCCCCTGGGACCCTTGTGAGCAGTTTTGCCGCCAGGAGTCTTCACCCTGTCCCGTCGGCCACTTTCCAACTTGAGGTGCTTTACAGGGGGTGGACTGGCAGTGCTTTGGCTCCGTGTCACACTGGCTGCCCTGGTGGCCGGTGCACTCCACACACCTTTAACACCCACCACTGGTACAGGACTTTTTTTGGCTGAGGTGCTACTACGGGACCTATCAATTGGAGGGGTGGGGGTGGGGGTGGGGGTGGGGCAAAGAGGTCAACATTGCTGAGGAAGAGTTGCTGACGAAGACTGGGATGGGTAGCTGGAGGGGGTCTGGGAGTGGAGGAAGAGGAGGTGGTTGTAGGAGGTGTAACTTTAGGTGATTTGGGTGCAGGTGCAGGTACTGGAGGCTGTCGTGAGGTGGATGGATGTTGGGTGTGTGGGTGGCCGCGTTTGTGTACTTTGGGAGGGGGTGTCACAGACACACTGGGAGTGGACACAGGGGACGTATTAATGGTAGTGGGGGTGGTGAGTGCAGGTGAGCGGGGTGTGGTTCTGGGTGTTCTGGTGCGAGTCCTAGTGCCTGTAGATGTAGTGCATGCAGGTGAGAGTGTAAACGACACTGGGAGGGAGGAGTGAGACGACGAGGAGGGGGACACAGTGGAGGCAGTGGATGTTGCTGTATCCGTATGTGGGTGATGCTTGCGTGAGTGCCTGTGGGTTGTGTGGTGCTTATGTTTGCCTGAGCTACTTGTGTGTGTTGAGTTGTATGCATGCTTGTCTGATGGTGTGCTTGGGATAGGCTGGGGTACAGGGGATTGGGTCTGGGTGGAGGAAGTTGGAGGGGGGAGGCTAGACACAGGGACAATGGCTGCCATCAGTGCTGAGGCCAGAGATTGCAGGGTTCGATGAAGGGCAGCCTGACCAGAATGAATGCCCTCCAGGAATGCATTACCGTGTTGCAACTCCCTTTCTACACCCTGGATGGCATTCACAATGGTAGACTGCCCAACAGTGAGTGACCTGAGGAGGTCAATGGCCTCCTCACTGAGGGCAGCAGGGGTGACAGGGGCAGGGGCTGAGGAGGTGCCTGTGGCGAAGGTGATGCCCACCCTCCTGGGTGAGCGGGCACGGGGCGAACGCTGAGGGGCTGCTGGGAGGGCGGTGCTGGTAGGGGAGGTGGCGGCTGTACCTGTAGAAGTGGGGGGCACAGATGGTGCCGCCACCACAAGGGAGCTCCCATCGGCGGACGAGTCCGTGTCGCTGTTTGGTGATCCAGTGACCGACGTGAAGCTCCCCTCGCCCTCCTTCCCACTAGTGTATTCAGAGTCCGTGGTGTGGCCCTCCATGGCCATGTGGGATGCAGCTCCCTCGTGCTCCGGTGCCACTGTACCTCCACCTGATGATGTTGATGCACAAAAAAAAACAGGGAGAGCAGAAAAAGGGGGGGGGGGGGGGGGGTGCGACAGAAGAAAGACAGGTTGAGTGCATGGCTTACCGCTACCGTTGGCGGACAATACAGACACAGCAGCCCCCTGCACTACACCGTGCTCTTGGCCTCTACAGATGCAATTCCTGGGATCTGGCCTACATGGCTATGGTGGACATCTGCACACATAGATGCCACAGGGGCATTAATACCTGTACTTGGCACTCTACAGAGGTGGGGTGGAGTGCCACATGGCCTGCATTATGGAGGGGCCTAGCCTACGGAACTCGCCCTGGTCTAGGGAAACCCACAGCCCTCCTCCCCCACCCAGACCCCTCCACTGCGCGCAAAGTCCCCAGAATGAGAGTGTACTCACCCCCTTGTGTCTGCTGTGATGCCCTCAACCGCCCATCCAAATCCGGATAGGCCACCGCCAGGATCCTGAACATCAGGGGGGTCATGGTGCAACGGGCACCCCTCCCACGTTGGGAGGCCATCCCCAGCTGAGCCTCCGCAGTCTTCTTGTTCCAGCGGCGAATGTCCTCCCATCTTTTCCGGCAGTGGGTGCCCCGTCTCTGGTGGACCCCCAGGGTCCAGACGTCCTTGGCGATGGCATGCCAAATGTCCTTCTTCTGGTGGGCGCTGACCTACATGACATGCACAGGGGAAGAAGAAAAGTCATTACCAACTGCACCGTCAATGTGAGTGGCCCCCATCCCTATCCTTGCCATGTGGCACATGCATTCACAGTCCTTCATGTTCCCTGAACTCTGCCCCCTTCCAACTAACATCCAGCCCTCTCCACCCAGGCATAGCCCATACAACGTGCTCCCTGTGTACTTACCTGTTGGTCTGGAGGACCGTAGAGTAACGTGTACTGGGGGAGGACCCCGTCCACGAGCTTTTCCAACTCTTGAGCAGTGAAGGCAGGGGCCCTTTCCCCAGACGCAGCAGCCATTGTCTCTTCCAGACCGAGGTCACAGCAGCACTTGCAGTGTAGGTCCTCTCCTGTCGAAGATCAGGTATAGAGTGATTGAACAGATAGAAAATGGCGGTCACGTCCGCAGCGGTGACGTCCGCAGCGGTGCGTATCATCACCGCTGGCGCACTTCATCATTGGCTCCTGGGACCCATAGGGTCCTATGTTAACCAATGCAGCATTGCGCCGCGGTCTACGACCGCCTACTGCGACGGTGTACAACGCCAGCGCAGATACCTCACATCCCATTGTCCCAGTTTAGAGGTCAGGCAGCCGCCATTTCAGGGGCCCACATGGCTTCATTTACTACTGCGTCACACATACCTAGGCCTACACTCAACACACATACAGGAAGAGTTTTGTGTTTGCTGTCGTGTTCTGTGTATCTGTGGGTACATACCTGGGAATTTGTTGACTCTGTGGTCGCTGTTGTCCTTCCTAGGCGCCGTCAGCTGGGACATTTGAGAAGATGGCGGAATCCTCCGGTGTACCGACCGCTGGTGGACCTGTTGACAATGGAGGAGCGACATTTAATCATCACCTACAGGTTTGACCGTGCCACTATCCAGGAACTATGTACCCAGTTGAAGCCAGACCTGATGTCACCAATCCGCCATCCCATTGGAATCCCCCCTGACGTGCAGGTGCTGTCAGTGCTCCGTTTCCTTGCAAGTGGGTCTTTTCAGACAACAGTGGCCATGGCATCAGGGATGTCCCAGCCTATGTTTTCCAACGTGTTGTCCAGAGTGTTGTCTGCCCTGCTGAAACACGTAAGGAGCTACATCGTTTTCCCTCAGGTGGAGGATTTGGTAAGAGTTAAAGGTGACTTGTATGCCCTTGGACATATCCCAAACATCATAGGTGCTATTGATGGGACCCATGTAGCTCTGGTCCCCCCCACAGGAGTGAACAGGTGTACAGGAACCGGAAGAGTTATCATTCTATGAATGTACAGATGGTATGTTTGGCAGACCAGTACATCTCCCAGGTAAATGCTATGTTCCCTGGCTCAGTGCATGACGCCTACATCCTGCGGAATAGCAATATCCCGTATGTGATGGGTCAAATCCAGAGGCACCGTGTGTGGCTATTAGGGGACTCTGGTTACCCTAACCTGTCCTGGCTATTGACCCCAGTGAGGAATCCCAGGACCAGGGCAGAGGAACGCTACAATGAGGCCCATGGGCGGACTAGGAGGGTGATCGAACGCACCTTCGGCCTCCTGAAGGCCAGGTTCAGGTGCCTCCATATGACAGGTGGTTCCCTATTCTACTCACCGAAGAAGGTGTGCCAGATCATCATCGCCTACCCGATGCTTCACAATCTTGCTTTGCGACGCCAGGTGCCTTTTCTGCAGGAGGATGGTCCAGATGGCGGTGTTGTGGCAGCTGTGGAGCCTGTGGACAGTGATGAGGAGGAAGCTGAGGACGAAGACATAGACAACAGGGAGTCAGTCATACAGCAATATTTCCAGTGACACACAGGTGAGAGCATTTTATTTTACTATTACATTCACTTTCACACTTCTACCTCTATCCTGTCTGTCATTTAGTAGCAGTATTTGGTAACTGAGTTGTCCCTTTCCATTACGGTTTCACAGGTGTGGTTACCAATGTGTGTCATCTGCTTGCATCCTTCATGGACTTGTGATGTGTGACATAGGTATGTTGGCTTTACAATTGAACAAGCATTTTGACACTGTCATTGATAATATAAATTTAACAAATCACAGACTGACTCCAGATTGTTTTGTGTTTCAAGGGTGTTTATTTAAGTGCTCAAAAACGGAGGGGGGTTGTAAAATGGTGATGGGGGACGGTGGAGGAATGTCCATGGCAGAGTCCAGTCTATTGGTCACACAGGTGCACTGCCCATATGGGCATAGGAAGTGGAGCTGGGGCAGTTTAAGTATGGACAGGGTAACAAAGTGGGACAGTGGGAGGACAATCAGGGTGGTCTCATTTCCTGGCGGCGGTCTTGCCATCTTGCTCTGTCCTGTTCCTGGATCTCAGGGACCGCTTGCGGGGTAGTTGTCCGTCTGCAGGGGGTGGGGTGCTGGTGTGGTGGTCCTGTGGCGGGGCGTCCTGTCCACTAGCGCCGGCGGAGGTGGTGGGCAGTTCATCGTCCTGGCTAGTGTCAGGGGCCCCTTGGAGTGCCACGGTGTCCCTCATGGTCTTCTGTATGTCCTTCAGCACCCCTACGATGGTGCCCAGGGCGGAACTGATGGTTCTGAGCTCCTCCCTGAACCCCAAATATTGCTCCTCCTGCAGGCGCTGGGTCTCCTGAAACTTGTCCAGGACCGTCGCCATCGTCTCCTGGGAGTGGTGGTATGCTCCCATGATGGAGGAGAGGGCCTCGTGGGGAGTGGGTTCCCTTGGCCTGTCGGCCCCCTGTCGCACAGCAGCCCTCCCAGTTCCCCTGTGTTCCTGTGCCTCCGTCCCCTGGACCGTGTGCCCACTACCACTACCACTGCCCCCAGGTCCCTGTTCTTGTTGGGGTGGTGGGTTATCCTGGGTTCCCTGTAGTGGTGGACACACCGCTGATTGACGTGTCCTGAGTACGGAGGTATGGGCCAGCTGGGTGGGTGCTGTGCTGGTGTTACCAGAGGGGGGAAGGTCAGTGTTGGGCTGTGCCTGTGCAAGGGGAACCGACTGTCCCGAGGCCCACGATGGTCCGGGCTGGTCATCAGGATCCAGTAGGGCAGAGCTGCTGTCGTCACTGTGGGCCTCTTCTGTGGGTGGAGTGGAGATGTCTGGACCCTCCTGTGTGGTGACGTTCCGTAGTGGTCCTGCAGGGATATAAGAGCATGATTATTGCATGTGTGTGTGTAATGGTGTGCAATGGGTAGGTGTGCGTGTACCCCAGTGCAAGCATTCCTGTGTGTGGGTTTGTGTGATGGTGTTTTGGGGCTTGTTATGGATATGTGCAGTGAGCATGCTTTGGTGAGGGGTGACCATGCTTAGTTGTGTCATGCAGGGCTTGGTGTTGGGATGGGTGGTTTGTGTTATAAAGTACATTAGTGAGGTGTTGGAGTGATAGGGGAGGGGTGAGGGTGGGAGTGTGTGATAGCATGCAGGTAGGGTGGGGATAGTTAAGATTTGACTTACCAGTGTCCATTCCTCCACCGACTCCTCCGAGGCCCTCTGGATGCATGATGGTCAAGACTTGCTCCTCCCATGTTAGTTGTGGTGGAGGAGGTGGGGGTCTGCCGCCAGTCCGTTGTACCGCGATGTTGTGCCTGGAGACCACGGAACGCACCTTCCCCAGTAGGTCGTTCCACCTCGTCCTGATGTCCTCCCGATTTCTTGGATGCTGTCCAACAGCGTTGACCCTGTCCACGATTCTTCGCCATAGCTCCATCTTCCTGGCTATGGAGGTGTGCTGCACCTGTGAGCCAAATAGCTGTGGCTCTACCTGTAGGATTTCCTCCACCATGACCCTGAGCTCCTCCTCGGAAAACCTGGGGTGTCTTTGGCGTGACATGGGGTGGTGTGGATGATGTGTGGGGTGGTGTAAGTGTTGATGTGTGTGGTGATGTGTAGTGGTGTGTGGTGTTTTGTGCATGTAATGTTGTATGGGTGATGGTGTTGTGTGCCTCAGTGTGGTGGGGTTCTCAATTGCTATGCTCTCTGTCTCTCGGCTTCCTCAAAACTTCTGGTCGTAGGGGTTTGTGGGTGATGTGGGTGTGTGTTTTATATTGAATTGGGTGTGTGGGAGTGTTGTTTGTATGTGTATCAGGTGTGTGTATTTGGAATTGTCCAATGTGGCGGTGTTTTGGAGATGTGTGTGTATTTTGAGCGCGGCGGTGTGTACCGCCAATGGAATACCACGGTTGAAAGACCGCCGCGTGGATTCGTGTGCCGTGATAGCATGGGCGTGTTTCTGTTGGCGTGACGGTGGAGGTTTTGTTTTCGCCAGTTTATCACTGACCTTTGGTGTGGCGGACTTGTGTGGGTGTCTGAATTTTGGCGGATTGCGAGATGTGGGTCATAATAGCTGTGGCGGAATTCCGCAGCGGTGTATTGGCGGTCTACTGCACGGCGGTAAGCGGCTTTTACCGCCAATGTTGTAATGACCCCCTTAGTCTTGAGCCCAAACATTTTTAAAAACACAATTTATTAAATGTGTCTTTCTGACAGTATCCAAATTATTCATAATAATAATTGCTCTTCTACAGTGTAATGTTCAGAGCCATCACTTTACTTCATCAAAAAAATATAGAGTGCCAATATTGTTTGCTCACTCAACATCCCATTCATACTAAAAGCACCACATATACATACACACTTTTGTCAGTCACTCTACATTCATTCAATTTCACTCAAACTAAATACATTGCAAAGTATTTGATACAGTGAACCAGATGAAATCCCACTACAACATTTATATTCCTTTACAATATAGCTCTTGGTATAAGCACACAAATCTTTTAATTACCTATGTAGATAAATATTGAAAACCCTTTTCAGTGGTACCCTTTTAGGGTTACACATATGATATAGAGTGGAAAAAACAAAACATGTTTTGGATTCACAGTCAAAAACAGACAAACTCATATTACAGGGAGTGCAGAATTATTAGGCAAGTTGTATTTTTGAGGATTAATTTTATTATTGAACAACAACCATGTTCTCACTGAACCCAAAAAACTCATTAATATCAAAGCTGAATATTTTTGGAAGTAGTTTTTAGTTTGTTTTTAGTTTTAGCTATGTTAGGGGGATATCTGTGTGTGCAGGTGACTATTACTGTGCATAATTATTAGGCAACTTAACAAAAAAAAAATATATACCCATTTCAATTATTTATTATTACCAGTGAAACCAATATAACATCTCAACATTCACAAATATACATTTCTGACATTCAAAAACAAAACAAAAACAAATCAGTGACCAATATAGCCACCTTTCTTTGCAAGGACACTCAAAAGCCTGCCATCCATGGATTCTGTCAGTGTTTTGATCTGTTCACCATCAACATTGCGTGCAGCAGCAACCACAGCCTCCCAGACACTGTTCAGAGAGGTGTACTGTTTTCCCTCCTTGTAAATCTCACATTTGATGATGGACCACAGGTTCTCAATGGGGTTCAGATCAGGTGAACAAGGAGGCCATGTCATTAGATTTCCTTCTTTTATACCCTTTCTTGCCAGCCACGCTGTGGAGTACTTGGATGCGTGTGATGGAGCATTGTCCTGCATGAAAATCATGTTTTTCTTGAAGGATGCAGACTTCTTCCTGTACCACTGCTTGAAGAAGGTGTCTTCCAGGAACTGGCAGTAGGACTGGGAGTTGAGCTTGACTCCATCCTCAACCCGAAAAGGCCCCACAAGCTCATCTTTGATGATACCAGCCCAAACCAGTACTCCACCTCCACCTTGCTGGCGTCTGAGTCGGACTGGAGCTCTCTGCCCTTTACCAATCCAGCCACGGGCCCATCCATCTGGCCCATCAAGACTCACTCTCATTTCATCAGTCCATAAAACCTTAGAAAAATCAGTCTTGAGATATTTCTTGGCCCAGTCTTGACGTTTCAGCTTGTGTGTCTTGTTCAGTGGTGGTCGTCTTTCAGCCTTTCTTACCTTGGCCATGTCTCTGAGTATTGCACACCTTGTGCTTTTGGGCACTCCAGTGATGTTGCAGCTCTGAAATATGGCCAAACTGGTGGCAAGTGGCATCGTGGCAGCTGCACGCTTGACTTTTCTCAGTTCATGGGCAGTTATTTTGCGCCTTGGTTTTTCAACACGCTTCTTGCGACCCTGTTGACTATTTTGAATGAAACGCTTGATTGTTCGATGATCACGCTTCAGAAGCTTTGCAATTTTAAGAGTGCTGCATCCCTCTGCAAGATATCTCACTATTTTTGACTTTTCTGAGCCTGTCAAGTCCTTCTTTTGACCCATTTTGCCAAAGGAAAGGAAGTTGCCTAATAATTATGCACACCTGATATAGGGTGTTGATGTCATTAGACCACACCCCTTCTCATTACAGAGATGCACATCACCTAATATGCTTAATTGGTAGTAGGCTTTCGAGCCTATACAGCTTGGAGTAAGACAACATGCATAAAGAGGATGATGTGGTCAAAATACTCATTTGCCTAATAATTCTGCACTCCCTGTACATATGATCTTCCGATTCACTTTCCGTTCCCAATGGAGTCGATGCGCATTTTGGTGAACAACAAGATGGGAACCACCTTCTTCAGGGCGCAACCAACAAACAGGGAAAGCAGAAACGATAGTAGGCGGAAAGTTGGGGAAAAGGACCTACTGGCTCGCAGAGCCCACACCAATAGTGTAACCAATGAGACAAGCCGTAGGTTTCATGGTAGCAGCCCCTGTGGAACAAATCTTCAGGAAGGGCACAGTACATGTTGTCAGAAAACCCCCTGTCATGGATTATCAAAGAAACCAACATGCATTGCTGTGTTGATCCAATGCTTTGGATATTTCAAATAGTACCTCCGTATGTACAGTAGTCCGGTCCAGGGTAAAAGGGGTACTCTGCATGGCCTGATAATCTTCTCCTGCAAGATGCCAACACAATAAAATCCCTGTAGCAGAGATCTCACTCTGCCCTTTTATGTGCGATTTTTGTTGGTTAACTAGTGGAATTCTACTACTATATAGCCCGTAAACTTCTCCCCATTGAATATCAGATCTCCTCCTCCTGAATTCCTCAAGAAGGCTATACATTGGTCAATTATTGCTGGCGGCATCTTGTTGTTCCAACTCCATCTCCTCATATTTGTGCTTTGTGCTTCAGCTGATTGTTCATTAGTTGCTGGAAATACTAGCATCATTGCAGATTCAGTCGCCACTGTCCTTGGTGGAGAGGGCCTCTGCAAGCCAGCTCCAGTCCCTCAAATGCTGATGAATTTGCGGTGATCTATATTGATGGGTCTGAGGGCCTGAACCTGATCTTGATTTTGAGCTTGATTTGCTTGTGCCGTATAGTACTGTTGTTGATTCTACGCCACTCCTTACAACTGGAGTCAGTTCAGTATGGATAACAGTGGAGGAAAGCGCGTTCAGTATGGATAATAGTGGAGGATAGGCATCTGCATCCTAATATGGTTGATTTTTATTCCCCAACTTTGTAACATTTTTTTATTTTTTGCTAAATAAACAAGCTTGGCAAGTTGTTGCATGGGTAAGGTTACCACCGTGGGATTGGTTAACCGCTGTCCATGCCGAGGGATAAACTCAATGGATGTTATATCTCCTGATTTTATTTTGATTAGATCTGGGAGCTCTGCAATGAGCCTGAGGATACTACCATGATTTAGGATGTCTTGCTTCCCCCCTCGATCCGTATTCTTGACACCACAGAAGCTTATTCGAGAGAAAGTCTTAGCTGATGTTTACGTGATCTTTGATGGAGCTATTTTAGTTTTCTTCCTTCCCAAGTTTTCAGCCGCCAGCTCAGGGGTTTGCCTTAGACTATTGATCATTTGCCATATAATTTTCTTTTTAATGCTTACGACTTCTGTCAAAACGTGAGGCCTTGGCTCCGTATATATACCCAATACCTGTTTCCGCTTAAGGGCCCTTTCATAACCATCTGATTCTCTGTTGCCTCCAGGTTTTGCACTGTGGTTTGTTCTGGATGCTGCACCCTGAGCAGTTTTTGTGGTGGCCCACTTGGTTTGGTGCCTCTCTGCGGTAGGTTGGTGTGAATGTGGGTTTCTTAATCGTGATACTCTGGGGTTTCCTTGTGAATGAGGGGTCTCCCACTCAGTCTGTGTAGCCATGGCAGCTGCTTCTTCCCGAGGATGCTTCTCCTTGCTCACTGTGACCACACCTGGTCTGATGAGGCTACCTGCGCGCCCTGCTGTATGCTGACTGCAGTTCCTTTCAGGAATAAAGCCCTGCAGTTGCTGCTGCTTTTGATGGGTCTGAGAATCATCCTCTAGGATGCTTGTGCTCCTTGCGTCTTTCTGGGTCATCTGTCCCAATGGATTTTCTGTTGCAGAATCGTTTGCAACTTGCTCCTTGGTCAGCTTGTTTATTTATGTTGCCCTCCCGGAATGGCCTTTTTTTCGCTCAGCCTCCCTGCCGGGTGTGCTCCTTTACTCCTGGTATTTCCACCTTGGCGGGTGGGTCCCTTTGCAATTCATTCATCAATTCTTGCAGTTATCAAAAATTGGATAGATTTTTGTTGTATGGAGCATAAGCTCTAACAAGATCTTTATTTTTGCCTTTACATAGCCTCTTCCTTTAATGCTTACTGAGACAGGGCATGTATTTTTGTACTTACCCAACAGCTGATGTGGATGGGTCCTCCATTACTGTGGTTTGTGAGGTCAAATTGTATGTTGTCCAGGGTTGTTTCACTCTGTGACCTAATTGATGCCTGTGCATGCATTTTGCTTCACTGACTTCCTGACTGGTGCAACCGAACCTTCATAACTTAATGCATTCACACAGTTATTTGAGGCATTTGCATCATCCATATCCCCAATCTGATGTACTTAGGCCACCACATTCAGGTCATTTGCATGCTATTTGGGGAGCAGAGTTAGAACTTCCTTGTTTTGCTGTGGTGTAACCTTCTGGAGTTCAGGGCCTTTGCATAATTACGCCTGTCAGTTTTATAAGATGGTCCAGCTTCTGAGTTGAGGACCTTAGTTTCACTTCGGCCAATAAATCGTTTATGATTTCTGGCAGAGAATTTATTTTGTGCAATATTGGCGAGCATGCACAGTGAGTCACTTTGTTGGTATTATCAGATTAAACTCATAAAATATGATTATTAAATTGCATAAGATTTTTTTGAATCCCAGACACAAAAACTGCGAGCTTGCCCAGCAAATTAACTTGTATATCCGTTTTATCTGAATGAGCGCGTTGATTGCCACTTACATTGCATTTAGCAGCGACGGCCATCCTGAATCTGCAAGTGATGGGTTTGGGTCGACCATGTCCTTTTGGAAAAGTGATAGGTTAGGAAAGTCTGAGGAAGGTTAAGAAAGCCTTAGGAGTCATTACCCAACTGGGTTCGGGTCAGTGCTTAATTTGTAAATAAAAAGGTGCCGGTGCCCAAAGTCCTCCTCTTAAACACGCGGCTGCTGCAATTAAATGTGTGAACATGGAATACTGAGGCGGCGTAATCCTGAAGCCATCTCAGGCCTCTTCAATCCATTTACAGCCACTCCCTGCCCCTTCAGCTCACTCTACAGCTTTCTACTGTCTCCCTTTGTGACGCTTTTTCATTATTCCCTTCATTCGTCTTTCCCATATGTGTCTTTGGCTTGCAGCAAATGCTTGAGGCAGAAGAATAAGCCCCGGCCCTCAAAAATAAGAGCCGGTGCACTGGAAACAACAAGCACAAATTAAGCACTGGTTCCGGTAGACAGTGATATTGCCATCTCATCTTTGATTGTAGGTCTTTCAGGATCTTCTCTATGAGAAGCATCAGACCCGACTGTTATTGGTTACAATAACGCCCTGGGGTCTGTCTCCCCTTGGGTATGAATGGGGGTTGGGCTAAAGGGATCTGCTTCCGTGGAGAATGCTGAGGCATAGTGATTGCCTTTGCTTGACGCCTAGGTGTTGATAACCATATCAGGTTGTTGGGAGCCGCTTGCATATCAGGACGTGTTGTTAGTACCTCTAGCTTAAAATCTTGATCCTATCTGATCAGAAAATTGAGGCACTCAGTGGAGGTTCATCTGCAGCTGTGACCCTCACCGTCACGGTCTACATTTACTGCAGATTTGGTTTGAGTCGGTATAGTCAGCGATGTCTGGGTTGATATTATTGAAGACCTGCAGTGCTATTCCTCATAAGTTTTTTTGTGGCTGCAGTTTTTGAAAAAGTTAAACATCTTGGGCAGTGAGAAGCTTGTTATCTGATCATTACTCAGACTGTTTTCCTTGGTGGCCATACTGATTGCACTGTTGCTTCCTTTCAGGTTTGTTACTGGGCGTTTAGCTCCCAGTGAGGTGTTTGAACTGGTTCTACCAGATCTCAACCTGCAGGGATTACTGGAAAGCCACTTGACAGCTTTGACAATCATTAGTTGGGTTTCAGTGAAATTCACTAGGAGGAGCTCAGTCACCAGTGAATACTGCATAAAGTCCCATGAGTTCACAAGTGCTGTGCGCCCCTGGAAGGGACTAGCCTCGGCCTGCTCGGTACAGGCAACTCCCTGCAGAACTGTCTTCAATGCAATTATGTATATATAATTTCTTGTAAGAGATTATTTTGCTAAAAGTGTAAATATGTTGAGTTCATCCTCCTCCAGTTGTGGTGGTGGACGTGAGTTACTGCCCTTCCATTCCTTCGCTATGACCCTGAGAAAGAGCTCGACAGCCCATTACACATCTGGCACAACTCTCCTGCCTGTCCACTGCATGGCTGCCCTCTCCTCTGGGGTGAATGTGATAGATTACTGCAGTGCCATGGGCATCATTTAGGGGTTACCAGGGGTCTCAGCTGTGACTCCTGGCTTGCCCCTTGCAACCCCTGGCACTGCCTTTGTGACCCTGGCTTCTGAAGTGGAAAGATCAGTGCCAGGAACACAGGGGCTGCTCGTTCTTATGCACATCTTCTTGTTTTCTGTCAATTTTTATATTATACTAATAGTGAATGATATCTCATTATTCACTATCAGTGTGATAAAAACGGAGTACAGTTAGCTGGGATATGACATTCTCTTGCAGCTGAGGTAAGTAATAAATGCTATTAAATGTATGTTGTGTGTGTGCTTGCAGGTGAGAGTGTTTATGTAAGAGAGAGAGTTTGTATGTGTCTGTGCTAGTATGTGTGTGAATGAGTGAAAGTGAAGGTCAAAGGTCGTGTGATATCACTTACGCTACCCCTGGCGTTTTGGTGAATGGACGTCCAAGTGCGCTGCCCTGTCCTCGAGGCAAGGCTTATTGCTGACTGCCATCCTTGTAATGAAGGTCTCCATAAGAAGGTGGTCCAGCATTTAGAAGATCAGAGGAAAACTGGGCAAAGAGATGGCAGCTGAAGAGATTTTTTCTGATCACGCGTATTACATTTTAATTTATACACATTCCCAGTATATTCCAACTATGCAAACTTGGCATTTGCCGTTATTCCAGGAAACCTCTTAATTCTTTATTTACTAGTACCAACAGCCTACATTTGTTGGCGATCTTATCTGTATTTATTTTGTAACAGTAGAGTTGTTACTTGCATGTCCACACATTTAGCTGATAAATATACACTTATACTTTGATGCTTGTCAGTTTAGCACACTGAGCAGCCAAATGTAACAAAACAATACACCCACCTTAAAATATTAGCATTATACTTCAAATATACATTGAAATTTGCAGTTAGTTAAAGAAATCTTATTCTGTTTGTTAACACTCCATGTTGTCAGACTGCTCATTTGTTGACCTGAACTTCATGAATGTCAGCATGAAGAGGCTCTCAAAAGAAGACCCATTTTCTACAGCATCAATTTTAGGACATTCTCACTCCTCATCCCTACTTCTCATCCCTAATTCTCATCCCTGCTTCTCATCCCTGTTTCTCATCCATCATCCCTCCTTCTCATCCATCATACATCATCCCTACTTCCCACCAATCAACCCTACTTCTCATCCATCATCCCTACTTCTCATCCCTGCTTCCCATCCCTACTTCTCATCCTTCATCCCTACTTCTCATCCTTCATCCCTGCTTCTCTTCCATCATCCCTACTTCTCTTCCATCATACTTACTTCTCATCCCTGTGTCTCATCCCTGCTTCTCATCCATCATACATCATCCCTACTTTTCATCCTTCATCCCTGCCTCTCTTCCATCATCCCTACTTCTCATCCATCATCCCTACTCCTCATCCATCATCCATCATCCCTTCTTCTCATCCACCATCCCTACTTCTCACCCATCATCCCTGCTTCTCATCCATCATCCATCATCCCTGCTTCTCATCCAACATCCATCATCCCTGCTTCTCATCCATCATCCCTGCTTCTCATCCATCATACATTATCCCTGCTTCTCATCCATCAGCCCTGCTTCCCATCCCTCATCCCTATTTCTCATTCATCATACATCATCCCTACTTCTCATCCATCATCCTTACTTTTCTTCCATCATCCGTACTTCTCATCCCTAATCCCTGCTTCTCATCTATTCTTCTTTGCCATCATCCCTACATCTCTTCCATCATTTCTACTTCTCATCCCTGCTTCTCATCCATCATCCCTACTCCCATTCCTCATCCCTACTTCTCATCCCTTCTTCTCATACATCATCCCTGCTTCTCATCCATCAGCCCTGCTTCTCATCCCTCATCCCTATTTCTCATTCATCATCCATCCATCATCCCTACTTCTCATCCATCACACTTACTTTTCTTCCATCATCCCTACTTCTCATCCCTCATCCCTGCTTCTCATCTATTCTTCTTTGCCATCATCCCTATGTCTCTTCCATCATTTCTACTTCTCATCCCTGCTTCTCATCCATCATCCCTACTCCCCATTCCTCATCCCTACTTCTCATCCCTGCTTCTCATACATCATCCCTACTTCTCATCCATCGTACATCATCCCTGCTTCTCATCCATCATCCCTACTTCTCACCCATCATACATCATCCCTGCTTCTCATCCATCAGACCAGTTTCTCATCCCTATTTCACATTCATCATACATCATCCCTACTTCTCATCCATCATCCTTACTTCTCTTCCATCATTCCTACTTCTCATCCCTCATCCCTGCTTCTCATCCATCATCCTTACTCCCCACAACCATCATACATCATCCCTACTTCTCATCCATCATACATTATCCCTACTTCTCATCCATCATCCCTACTTCTCATCCATCATACATCATCCCTAGTTCTCATCCATCATCCCTACTTCTCATCCATCATACATCATCCCTGCTTCTCATCCCGGCGTCTCATCCCTGCTTCTCATCCATCATCCCTACTTCTCATCCATGCTTTTCATCCATCATCCCTACTTCTGATCCCTCATACATCATCCTCACTTCTTTTCCATCACCCTACTTTGCTGTAAAAAAAATCAACAAAAATGTAAAACTGGCAAACTTCAGTAAAATAAAACAGTATTTGCAAAGCCAAGAGGAGTGTCCATAGCTAGTACGCACTGTCCTGAACGATATAGAATATAAAATAAAGGATTAAAAATAAAAAAAATGATGTCTATTTAAAGGTGGGGTGGGCATATTCTCTGAAAGAAAAAAAGTGAAAATTGAACCATCAAAGTACTTGGGTCCACCAACTTGGCCCACCAGTCTTGGCAATTGAAGCACTCTATTGTTAGGTGACTGTGCAAGTCATCAAGCAGAATGCCCCCACTCACAATTCATGACAGCCAATGGCTGAAGTAGCTAAATTGGCTAATGCTGTCTTGGGAGTAAGCAAAATGTGATTGACGTATGAACAGACCAATGGAAGTGGAGAACTGACCCAAATTTATGTATATGATCAAACCTTCTGAGCCAGCAGCCAGCATTGATGCTACATGCAATGCTGCTTTCTGAGGGCCAATATATAGTTAAGGGATTACTAGAAGTTGTGAGTTTCCGTAGTTCAATATGCTAATATTTTTTTCGCATTTTCTTTGGTCAAAGTAAGTTTACTGAGATCCAGAAACTGTTGTGCAGCACCAGCTTTCTAAATGATAAGTCGACCTATCAAACTGTCTTATTGTGTTGTGCATTTTTGTGGGTGGAAACCAGGCACTCACCCCAATTTGACCAAACTTTCTTAACATGAGACTCCCACATATGCAGGTGGAAGGTGATAACTAGATGAAAACCTACCTGGAGTGATGAGAAGGAAAAACCTGACACAGGATGTTCACTGTCACATGTACCACCCTGTAAGACTTAAACCTTAGGGCCTAGAGGCACAAAGGCTTCAGAGAGTATGGATAGTGGTTTATACAAGGGACTAATTATGACCTAAATTTCTGCAAAACATGCTGTCCAAATCCCTAGCACAGAAGGGTGTGCTCATCTTTTTCTTCACAGTTTCTTCGATCATCTATTATGCTTTTTCCAGCCGAGTTATAAACACTGAAACTAGGGTAACTGAGCACCATACTTGTCTCTAATTGGGGAGAATGTAATTATTATATGTGCTTTTCTTTTATGAATTTCACAGCAAGACGCTTGTAGAGAAATCTCTGGGCAGTACCCAGTAAAGGTCTATAGTCTATTTATTAGTAACCATTGCACCCATGATAGAGTATTTGCATTCTGATGATGGAAACAAGGTGGGTTTGATCTCTGCTTTGTCACAGCCCTAACTGGGAGCAGGTTAGTTGAACATCCCTTGGTTGTGGTGTGATGATAGCTGCATGTGCTGGACACCAGTCTCATTCTAGCCACCATAAAGGCCTAACTCCAAATTTTCCCAAAAGGCAGCAGCCATTGCTAGCAGACAGGATACATCACTGGCTCAGAGGGGATGAAACCAGCCACTGGCCCTTCTAGTTTCTCAGCAGTGTATAGATCTACAGTTCCCCCGCTGATGTCCACCTACATCAACCGGTAACTCACTCACACACCAGCTCACCTTCCCTCGTCTAGAGTAGGAGCCCAGGGAAGTACCTGTGATCTTCTTCTCAAATTGCTTCATTTTGTCTCAGAGAAGGGCATCGCTGGCACAGTCTACGTACCACCCTGAACAAGAGGATGCTGAAGCCCAAAGAGGTTGTGTGTTACTCTGGGGTCATCAATGAGGTGGTGTCTGACCTCATCACAAGGATTCAAGGCCTGAGGGAAGAAAGCACTTCTGGAGTCAATGTTGACGATGTGGCCCAGCTGCTCTACAGGTTTGCTTTTGAAAGTAAGAAAGAATGGTTAAAGCCATGCTATTTTGTTTTTATTTTGTATATATTTTATATTCAAGCACATTACTGTAAGAAATGAATAGCTTGTAATTTTTGTTTTTTTTTTATCATGTGCTATGCTAAGTTAGATCATCTGACAATATGGTAGGGTAGGTAGGCTGTAATGTTCTGTTATTTCATGTTATATGTAATGTTATGTCATGATACTTTATGCCATGCACTACTGTGCTATTGAAACCTACTTTGTTATATTATTACTATATATTACTTTATGAAGTATGTTTTAGTAAGCTCCTGGATTATATGCTGTGTCCTGCTATGCTATGTTATTGTATGCTATGATGTTAAAGTGATTACATTATGCCAGGAAAGGTCTCAAGGTCAACCTAGGTTCTATGGTGCAAGGACTTTACTCACAGTCTTAGTCTGCAGAATGGAACTCAGAATAGCTCAGCAAGGTAAGGCAGATGGTTGTATCTGTTGAAGTCTCACTGAAGTCGGGTAGGCCTTGAGCAAAGTCCACCTGAAGCCACGGATTTTGGTTGGAAAAGGCCTGAGCAGGAAACATTCAGTTCACACGCAGGGCATCAGTTGGATGCTTTCAAGGCCTTTGACTGGTCAAGATTTCTACCTTGGATCTTAGGCCCAGATTTTTATCTGGGCGGATGGCCCACCATTCCTCCATGGGGACTGTGTAAATTACTCTGCGCTCATGGTGAGCGGTCGCCCGCCTAATTTATAATCGACCACCAAGAAGGCAGTCATTTATAAAACCAACTCCAGGAACCGTAGTCATAGCAGTTCCTGCTAATGCATTTTACTCTGTGCTACAGGGCTGCAACAGCAGGATGCGATTTTACTGTCCCTCAACGCCAGGTTTTGCCTGTCGGTAAGAAACATTAAAATATGGCTGCATGTGCGCCCATCTAAATTGGGCGGCGGTCCTTTAGCTATTTCTCCGATGGCCCTTACTCCCCCCCAGGGCTGTCATAACAGTTTGTCCACGATGAAGACCGGGTAGTTGCTGCCATGGCCAAACTGATGGTCTACCCAAAATCTAATTGGTGGGGGGGCAGACCAGTGTGTTGGTGAGAAGAGAACTCTGTTGCTGCCGCAATGGAGATCCCTTCCTACCAACATAGAAATCGGGCTCTTAGTCCATGAAATGGAGCTCAGATTTCTCCAGTGGGACAAGGCACTGTAGATGAAGAGGACTCCAGGGGGTCAGATACCTTATTTTCAAGTGCCTACTGAAATGAGTTTGTCACTGCGGAGAAGCTCAAAACAGGACAGGCCTGTTTCTCCAGGTCAGTGAATTTGCGCCTTCGCCTGATCAGCTCTGGTGGTTGGTCTCTGTCATCTGGCAGCTGGAAGGTAGAACATTTCTAAGTCTTAAAACTTTTTAGTGGTAAGCCCCCCTTTTCCTCAGCTCTTCACTGTAGGCTCCCAGGCTTCAAGGATACTCTTAGTACTTTAGGGCTCGATTCAGCAAAGGCCGTGTGCAGGGTCCTGTACAGGCCTAGTTGTGGTCGGCCATCCAGGAAAAAGTGCATGTAAGGTTTAAAAGTTGAAATTTTTCTACAGTGTCTCGCCCCAACAGATATGTTTACAGCACAGGCGATGGGGCAGTGAAACTAAATTACAATAACTGTTTTTGTAGCTTTGGTTTGGAAAAAGCTACAATATCCATTGAACCACAAATTTTTAATATGTACTATAGGTCCAAATCAATGGTGAGGTTGGATTTTGGATAAATATACAAAAAGTTCTACTTTTTCCTGCCTGAAGATCCAGTAGGCTAAACAGCAACAGACTGCCTATGCAGTTTTACACTCCTAAGAGACAATGGCTGGGACCTTTTGGTGGATGGGCTGCAGTGAGGTACATGACTCAGCTTATTTCAGGAAGGGCCATTGGGAGGATTCAGGAACTTGAAAAGAACTAGGGTGAGGCATGCCTGTACATAGTTTAGTGATAAGTGAGACCAGTGAAAGAGGGGTCCTTTTACCTTATGGCACATTCTATCCATCATGACTTCATTCATAGGGATGGGGAGCTATTTCCAGAACCAGTTTGGTGTGAATAGATAGAGGGCTGCTCATTGCCATGGACACACCCATGGGTGGACCTGAAGCTGCCTTCATAGGGA
This sequence comes from Pleurodeles waltl, assembly GCF_031143425.1. NCBI lineage: Eukaryota > Metazoa > Chordata > Amphibia > Caudata > Salamandridae > Pleurodeles > Pleurodeles waltl. Next base: position 176,185,846 of record NC_090441.1, on the reverse strand, counting down.
ATAAGTTTCTGCAGCCCTCAATGTCCCATTGTGGAATAGTTTGCAGTAAGACACACTTGAAGTAATGACAAAAGGGGATGGGTTGCCCTTGGACTCTCCCTAACCAATGGGTAAAAAGTCCCCAAGTTTTTTCCCACCCACTAGCTAGTTCAATGCACAAAAAAAGTGGCACTTCTCCAGACTGGACGATGCTGTGGGTGTCTGCTGGAGTGAGTCCTAAACCTTACATGTTGTCCTTGAAGCCCTTGAAGTCATAGGCCATCATTGAAAGATGCAGGTAAATGGTGTGGAGTCTGAATTTATTCAGTACTATAAATATCTCCTGTCGACAAGCTTTTTGCAGAATAACGTGCATTTTTGTGCTTAATACACCAGAATCCGCAGTATTGGTCAACACTGGGCATTTTTCCCTGATAAATATTGGCAGGATTGACCTGCCAGAATTTATCCGGGGAAAACTCACGGGGTATAATGATCACATACCTTGCATTTCTGATCCCTGTGCAAACACGTTTGCACCGGGATAAGAATTTAGCCCTGCACTTTTAATCAGGGCTTTAAAAGTGACCAAGTAGGGCTGCTCCAAAAAGAAGAAAAAGTTGGGAAGTAGACATTTCTGACTTCCAGAGGACTGGGACTAACCACCAAAATTATCCTACCAAAGCGCGACTTCAGCAGCTAAGAAAATCAGGTTGGTCCCTTTTTAAGCTTTGCGCTCCCCCAAAGAAAATATTTCAGTGAATTATTTTGGCTAAGGTGTTGGCTTCACTGCACCTCTGGCTACAGCATCACAGCTTTTTCCCAGTGGAGGTTTTCAAGCTCTAAAAAAGAGACTAAGGCCATCATTACGACTTCGACCGCCGAAGCCGTGGGAGCCAACATACCCCTAGTGCTGGCGGTATGGCTGGCCCCCTATTATGACTTTTCCGCTGGGCCAGCGGAAAAGTCACATTAACATTGAAGCTGGCTCATAATAGAGCCAGTGGCAATGTTGATGTGCAGCGGTTGCAGCAACACCCGTCACACATTTCACTGCCTGAAATGCGGGCAGTGAAATGCGCGATGGGGCTGTGCCTGGGGGCCCCTGCACTGCCCATGCCAAGTGCATGGGCAGTGCAGGGGCCCTCAGGGGCACCCCGAGTCCCCCTTACCGGCAGCCTTTGCCATGGACAGGCTGGGGGTTGGGGACAATGACTGCCCGGCGGAAGCCTGGCGGTACAGTGGAGGGACCTGTGGTATGGCCGTGGGTAATGTGCCACGGTCATAATACACTGGCGGAACACCGCCAGCCTGTTGGCAGTATTACCGCCAGTGTTCCGCCGGCCGCCAGGGTCACAATGACCCCCTAAATCCCAACATGTAAAACTTGACCAGACTAAGGCACTTCATGTATTCAGTGAACAAAAGGACTTGGGTTATGGCTAACCACGATGGTGCGCACGTCAGATACACAAGAGGCGGTAAAGTTCAGCTGGGCAGGGTTGCCAGCGGTGTCTGAGGAGGAGGCATCATTGGGGAGCCGCTGGATGAACACGTGGTGAAGATTCCTACGTTTAGACTTAAGGCCTGATTTAGAACTCGGCTGGTGGGTTACTCTGTCACAACAATGACAAATAGCCAGTTTGCCATTATCTAAATCCCGTTATATGCTAGGGGGGTTCGATTTCGGCAGATGGGATATCAATCACCATTGTGACAGAGTAACCTATCAAAGTCCACCTGAAGTTCTAAATAAGGCCTTTAGTCTATTTTGGAAGTTAAAAACCTACAGTGGGACGAAGCTGCAGGCTGTAGCAGATGAGGGCTCCACGGGTCGAATACCCCTTTTGTGAGCAGACGCTGAAGAGGATTTGCTGCTGCAGATAGGTCTGTAGCAGGAGCTGCCACGAAGTCAGGCTGACCAGCACTGCATCTTTGGCAGATCAGCGAGCAGATAGGTCTCAGTCTCCTCTTGGATCTCTGAGAACGTTTTGGCAGATATGTCCCAAGTTTTGAATTTGGGATGTCTGGCCCCTCTAGCACCATTTTCAAGGGTCCAAGATTGGAGAGGCACTTTTTGGAGGGTCGGGACTTAGGCTGGGTCCAGGTGTGGGTTTATGTCACTAAGGATGTGATCAGGAGGCCAGTCAATACTTTGGAGTCACTCTTCGGGTCCTGGATTCAAGTAGAAGAGCAGATCCCAAGTAGCAGGGCAAATTTCTAAGGGCACATGAGATTCTTCTTACAGCAAAGCAGTCATGTAAAGTACAGAGCAGGCCACAGCTGCAGGTAGGCTTTTGAGAGTCCTTCCACACACCCAAGAGTGAACTGGAGAGTGTGGGCTGAAAGTCCCCTTTTTATACCTGGTGCCCACTTTGAAGTGGGAGAAAGGCTTCCTCCCACAAAAGTGCCTGGACTTTCCTGCCTCCCTTCTCTGGTCCCAGTCTGTCTGCAGGCACAAATAGGCTGGTGGGAATTTCTTTGTATGTGTATGAGGCAAAGTCTTTTAAAGTGCAAGTTTGTCTGCTCTCAGCTTCCCCTCCCCATGCCTGAGATGGCCTATTCAGGCACGTCTAGACCCTCTATTCTGTGGCTGCCTGGAAGGAATATTCTTTCAAGAACTTTATTGTGGTACTCAGGCCATAAACGTACAAAATCAAACAAATGCAGTACATAGTTTACACTGTTATACATCCAAATTTTAAAACAAGGTTCAAGGGAATTTGTACCAAATACTATTTCAAAACAACAAAATTAAATACATTCAAATTACAATCATCATCCTCTAAAAGTTTCACACCAATTTCTTTTTTAAAACAGAGTTAAAAAAAAATTATATTGCACTCATCATAAACAGTCAGCTATCAAAAGGAGTGTTATCCCAAGTCCCAATTTCTAAAACCTCATACTTCATAAAGACTAAAAAAATCCATAATCGTAAGGACAATCTATATACCAACGTACATCATATATTTGTGTGCATTTATATAAGCGGATCCAATATTACCATCTCACCCACCAATAATGCCAGCGACAAATTATCCTAGCACCTGCTTCCTTAAGCACCAGTCCTTAAAGAAGAATCGAAACACAGGGAAAACAATAGGTTGTTGCGTGTCCGTCTTCAAAATCCTTAGCACTTTAGCACATCGTGATAGACCGAAATTAAAACATCCTGGAACTATTAGACCAGATCCAAACTTCCTACAGGCAAGACAGAAAGAGAACATGATCCTTAGTTTCATCTGCTTGCCCCCAGGAAGGACACTCCCAGGCCACAGTCTAGGCCTCCGTACACCATTTACTGGTGAATGATCGAAGAGGAAGATTACCGTGCCTAAACTGCAGATAGAGGTTCCTTGCTAACGCTGGTTGTATTTCGTCAATAAAATATTCCAACTTGTAAGGGTTATGGAGATCTATGAATCTTAGAGTCAAATCCCCAAGAAACAAATCCATCAATAAGAATGATAGTTTATAGTCCCTGTAACTTTATGCAAGGTCCACTCTAGAAATAGTCAAGCATGCCTCTGCAGGGTTATCCCATAGACTAGATTTGCCCATAGTTTTCAAGACCTCCTTGACATATTGCAGCGAAGTAAGCCTACCTGCCACCGGTAATCCTAGAATCTCCTCGAAGGCGGATCTATTTGATGTCAATTCCCATGTAGCCCAAATGTTTTCTCCAGAAGAATGGGGACCTTAAACTGATAAACTTGGCTATAGGCCTTAATCCCAAATCCAGCCTAAGTGGAATCAAAGGAGTACTAGGCTCAGGAGCTGTCTCGTAAAACCATTCTCAATAATTATGAACTCCGTCAGCAACTTATGTCCCCATACCTCAGCCCCATAAATGGCCACCCCCACCGCTTGCATTTTATAAATCCCACTTGTGGGACTAACAGGGTCATAAAAGGATCCCCTGTATAGCTTTGAGAGTCCACCCACAAACTGTCTCAGCCTTAGTCTTTGTCTAGCCATATGGGGAAACCAATCCGTACGAACACTAAGCGTGACCCTAAGATAGTCAAACTTTGTGACCCTTTCTAGGGGGTCCCATTCAACATAGGATTGGAGCGCGTCAAACTTGATGGATTCAGTATCATATATTTCATTTTACTCCCATTTATTTCTACGCCCCTTTCCAGGCACAAGGAGTTAAATCTGTCCAATACTCTTTGGATTCCCATAGGGGACTTTGAAAGTAAAAGGGTGTTATCGGCAAACAAAATTGCCGGTATCTTGCGTGACGCCAACTTAGGGGTATCGTCATTTATGTTTGACAACATGTCAACCAGACCAACAATAAACAAAATAAATAAAGTTAGTGCCAGCACATATCCCTGCCCTGCTCCTTTAGTAACCGGAAAGGGTTCTGTAAGTTCACTCAATTCACCAGGGTGCACCTGAGTAAAATTCCTCTCATGAAGCCTTTGTAAAATGTGGCACAAGTAAGAGAGTACCCCCAGATCGGCTAGGAGCCATCAGAGGATTATGCTAGGAACCATATCAAGTGCGGAACATAAATCAACAAAGATCAAATACAGGCTTCCATCCTCTAAAACCACTGTTTTCCAATATGAAATCTGTAATCTAAACACTTGATCGATAATCGAAGTATGGCGGCGAAACCCTCCTTGAAGGGATTTAGAACTTTCGTCTCCTCCACCCAGGATTGAAGGCATTCTAAAATGACTCTAGAGAATATTTTCTGCGTAACATCACCAAGCTTATGGGCCTGTAATTGCTAGGCAGCAGGGGGAGCCCCTCATATAAACAGGGATAATCTCCGCCCCACCCATGATTTGGGAATTGGCATCTCCTCCAAAATGGCATTGAACACCACATCCAAATATGGGCCCCAAACTTCAGGAGCAGAGTGGAATAGTTCACCTGGGATTCTATTGATTCCGGGGGCCTTCCCTGGGGCAATCTTGTTAATGGCCCTCACATTTTCCTGTATGGTAATAGGGTGATACTCCCTCCATCCTGAGCAAGTTAGCCCCCCCCCAGGGCATCTAAAACCATCTCTCCATCTGCCCGTTCTTCCCACCACTTCCCCTCATTCTACAGGCAGCAAAAGTGCTCATTCCACATAGCAGCTGTTATGTTGTTTCCTAAACTAGATCTGGTCTCAGGGTGCCCTGTCGCGACTATACCCCAGAGTACTTTGAAATTTTTATACTCAATAGCACTATGTAGCAACTTTCGCTTGGCTTATTCCCACTCTCTTTTGGCAGACTTTACAATACTTTTATATTTGTATCTAGCTTTAGCGCTCGAACTGCCATCCTTAGAATTTAAAGCCTCTAAAAGAGTTAACTTAGAAGTCTGACACTGTCTACGAAACCATGTTGAGAGATTTTCCCTACTAGCCTTGGGGTGAACTTCAGCTGTAAATAAATCTATGAGTGTACCGGTTAGCGCCTGGTTTAGTTCTGCAACCTTTCCCCTCTGCCCACGGTCACTCCTTGTACTAATGACCCTGCTCAGTTTTTCAACGGCATCTCCTACCAGCCCAACAATGCTTCCATTGAACCTGGGGTCTGTTCCACCTCACACCATTTAATTCTATGCTTATTTGATACCAGAGTGAGTCTGCCTTGTCATCTAACTGATCCAGTTGGGTTATAATGGTCCTTTCGAGAATGAGCCTCAATTCCAACTACAGGGTATTATGGTCACTATCTAATCTAGGAAGAACCTCCATATCTACTATGGAAGACCAAAGCCAGAATGTAATGTATCAACAATGTCTGACCCACTCAATTAAATGTGTGTGCACCTTGGAAATCTGACTTGGTGCGTCCATTACCCCCTTTGGGTTATCACGGGGGACAACATCTGTCTGAATACCTATTTCCTTCCCTCGCCCAAGCCCTTACCAAGGCATTGTTTAAAACAGCCGTACTTGCAGCTTCCAGATTTGCCAATTGGTCAACCAACGGCATGAGCTCTGCTGCAACAACAGCTTTAACTTGGCTCAAATTTTGCCCCATGAGAGCTAGGGCCCAGTATGGTAGGGTGCCCTCTCTGGATGACCCCCCCCCCCTCATTCATGCTAAGACTTGCAGAGCAGGACAGTCCCACACCTTCTCCACACCTTCTGGCAATTTTATAGGTACAAGGGGTTCTGCATTTACCCTTTACCACTGGACTTTGAACAATACTAACATCCTTATTTATAGAACAATCGGTGCCATCAACCAAACCCATTCCATCGACTCCACCTTGGGCCGCTGACAGCATTGGGACCCTCACACGTGGCTCCAGACTCCTGAGGGTCAGGGGATGTGCACCTGCAGATGCACTACTCGCTTCATGACTCAAAGAGAGTCACCTTTCAGTAAGTTCAATTTCGGAGGCTACCACCCCATAGCCCTTTTTACCATCATGTCAATTGAAGTAGGTTTGGGTGAAAATAGTAGGCTGTTCACAGGCATTTGCGCTTTCCCATTATTCTAACCTAAAGATCTTTCTGCAGCCAACAACCTACCAACAGTCACAAAGGATGTAACTGTTTTGGTACTACCAAATACATGACACGGTCTCTCTAACTTTAGCCTGTCTGCCGTGTGCCATAGCTACCAGGGCGTTGAGCCTAGATTTATTTGGTGAACTTTGTGTTTGACCTGACAAGATTGTGGCCTTATTACTTGTGGAGGACCCACATCCTGTACAAATTTAAAAGAAAGAAAAGCTTTCCATATGGAAAATATTGAAGGAGCAGACAATGGACCACCTGGACTGCTGCCAACTCCCCCACACCTCCCCCTGTGCTGTTGGCATGATTCATGAATCAGTTTCCACCTCTTTGAGGTGTTGGCAACTGATTAATATTTTGCAATTGCAGTCACAAACCATTCATACCATACTCAGTTGCAACTAGGATGGAATGTCCCTTAATTGTGATTTGGCATGAGTCAGTAAACTCGTTTTGTGAGCCTGCAGTGCTTTTTCGAAAATTCACAAAATATGTTTAATACCTACCAAAAAGGAATTTAGTTAATAGCAGCGTTTGCAAGCGTAAAATGGCTTTGTACATCTGGCTCTATATTCCACTAACAAAGGCAGACATCCACAAAGTGCTGTCATTTCTATCCTTGGGCTGTATAACCTTTACCTGGGGTGGACCTGTGTGATTTCCAAACATAGCGTTAACACGGCACAACCCATTAAGACAGGTCAGTGCTTTGCTCCTCACCATTTTATTGTGTGAGTTCAAATTCAGATTACTGGTATACAGTTTCCAAATTACATTGATAATTAAATTTATCAACGACATCTGACTTCATGTCTCCCAATGGCCAGCTATAGAGGGGCTTTTTGCTTCCAAAATATAATATTTAAATTATCTTTACATCAGTCAGAAGGCTATTATCTTTTTCATATTGCTGCAAGTCATCCCATTGATGTTGCACATCTTTATGTGTACAATACAATAAAACTAAATAATCCATATAAAGGAAAATGTGCAAATGCCTTTTTGATAATTATCCAGAGAAAAGCATGAACCTTTTGAGAGGTATTATGGAAAATCTCCAATAGATGAGACATTTATTTAATCTAAATAAAATCTCAATTGGGCATATCATTAGAAAATTAGTTTCTTGGGGGCAAAGTATATTGATTACTAAAGTCAAAATTGACACAGCAGAGGGAGTAGTTGCTAAATAATCTTACTTCTATACGTAAAGAGTGATTGAAAAAGGCAGAGGGCTTACTGTAATGATGGGCAGTAGTGGGATTACCTACAAAAATTGGAGGTTTTCATGTCTGCCCAACTCTCACATTGTCTGCCCCATAGAGGCTGCGGATATGATGTTTCTCCTAATGATAGAGCAACTGGCGACTGTGCCACCAGGAAAATTATTAGTCGGAGCAGCAGTTGGTGGAAGTGTTATCGAGGGCCACCCTAATAAGGACAGCCATTCTGACACCATTACCACCAACTTATTTCTTGCCCGTGTCTCCACTGCAAACCATGGATGTCCTGGACTGGAAAAATGCATACATCCCCAAACTTGCAGGTTGTCAGAGACATAAGAGTATTTTCCAAGGAAGACCCCTACGTCAGGGGTCAAGTTTTTAGGAAAAAGTCAACCGGTCCAACATGCCACCAGAGCAGAGTGGAATTTTTCTCCTCCCACCTTGTAATCAAACCCAAAAAGTCTTTATGTAAGCAACTGAGGATTTTCTGGAGATGCCAGATGGGTTTCATCTGCAGACGTATTTAAGCAAGTGGATATTGTGTCTACAGCCAAACAGCAATAATTACTTTTTATGTTCATATTTAACTATGTTGAAGTTCAGATTGAGCCTTCCACTGTCTAAACTTGATAATCAACCCATCGTGCTGACAGGTATCTGCACCATTCTGTTTGAGGCTCGACTCGGCTGCCTGGAAAAGGAGATCTCCCCTGAAACTCAAAAGTTTATCGACTCTATTGGCCACATGTTGAGAAATTCTGTGTACACAGAGGTGCTGCCCAAGTGGACAAGGGGAATTTTGCCGTATTGGAAGAACTACCTGGAGGCATGGGACACCATCTTTGATTATGGTAAGAGGAAGACTCCTAATTAGTGACATGGGGACTGTGAGGATGAAGGAGGCTGGTTTCGGACAAGATTTGTGTCTAGTGAAAACAAAGATGTAGAGATTACCACTGCTCAGCACTTTGAGAATGAGTGCAGAACTTGTAACTGCTCTGTACTCAATGTCCTTCACCAACTATGACAATTCTTCACCTCTTCCCATATGTGGAAAAATCCATGGAGACCCTGAAAGGTATGTAGGGTTGGAGCAGAGCAAGTCAAAGGTCAAATCACACTGTATTCACTAGTCCTTCTGCCCTGTACCAGGTACCCTTGCACAAATGTCTTGAATATCTGTAAGAGGAGGGAGCATCCAGTGTCAGGGACTACATCCTTTTTTCCTTTTCAACCTCCACAAACGTTAAAAACAATAAAAACAGTATTGAGTGAGAGTGCTTTAAAGTGCTGGAGCCTTCTGAATCATTACTTCTTTACCTGTAGGAAGGAAACTGATCAATAGTAAGATGGAGAAGATCCAGGATCGCTTGGACAGTGGGAAGGAAGTGCAGGGAGAATATCTCACCTATCTGCTGTCCAGCGGGGCGCTGACGCGTGATGAGGTGTGTGGAAGCATGGGGGAGCTCCTGCAGGCTGGCGTGGACACGGTAGGTGGGCATATGGCTAATAAACAAGTTTCTTACCAGGTAACAAGACATTTGAAGACTGGCAAACAAATGTAAGGTTTAGTAGAACCTTATCAGAGTACAAGTTCCCTTCTCTCTCTCTCTCTCTCTCTCTTTCTCTCTTACATTCTCTGTCTCTTTTATCTTCCACTCTCCTACTTGCATTCCACGTCTTAAATTCAAATCAAACTCCATTGTTCAACACTTTGATGGCTTCTAGTCTCATTATGCATGGTGGCTTGTATTGCTCCAGTGCAACTCGTTTCTATCTTTCGTGTAGCACATTTTCACTGGTTAAAGTGTGTGCTGTTGCCACTAAAATGCATGGTTGCGGCAGGGGAATTCTTGAAACTAATTATGTTGTATCATTTATTTTGCAGCATGCTTTTATTTTCACTATAAACACAGATGACTGTTGACTGCATAGCATTTACATCCATACTTGCATCAATTTACAATCTCTCCAATCAAGACCTCCATAAACCAAATGCAGCACATGGTGAGGAGTATCTTTAGCATCCCCAACCCCGCTGGACAAATTTTGAATACTTTATTTTATACAACCCAAGCAAACCCAACACCTTAAATTTTAGTTTGCTCCTAAATTGAGCTATGATCTAAAAAACACTTTTTCTGCAGTCACACACTTTTGTCATTACTTTTTTTCAATTCTACATTAATGCTAATATATATATTCTATAATATATGCTATAATATATATATATATATATATTACACATTCATTACTTTTTGATCTCTATATTATTGCATATATATATATATATGTGTGTGTGTGTGTGTGTGAATATATATACACACACACAATATATAATATAAATTCACTGAAAAAAACAAAGGTTACAGGGACGTTATAGTTAGGAAATAGAATTTAAAAAAACGAAAGTTCTGAATTTACTCATACAAAACCATAGAAATTCAGCAGTTATAGTTACCTGAGCTAACTATGACTTGCGTTCCCGTAATGCACTGCTTTTGCCCTCACAAATTACATCATTCATGACGTCGTCAGTGATGTCATATGAGATGTCATCAGTGATGTCACTGACCATGTTATGAGTGAGGCAATATGTGAGGTCATAAGCAGTGCATTACAGGAGCGCAAGTTATAGTTAGCTCAGGTAACTATAACTGCTGATTTTCTACGGTTTTGTATGAGTAAATTCAGAACAAAACTATAACGTCCATGTAACCTTTGTTTTTTTCGGTGAATTTCTAAGTTTTTTTACATTCTATTCCCAAACTATAACGTATCTGTTACCTTTGTTTTTTTTCAGTGAATTTCCAAGGTTTTTTAATGTATAGTAATTTTACCACCACATCCTTCACCCATATGCAGGGGAGGTTGACCGCAAGACCTGGCCTGCAGCCAAACCCTGCGGCCAACACCCCCCAACCACCCAAACCCACTCTGTCCACAGCCCTTTCGCCGGTCACGCCGGGAGTTAGCCGCAGCTTCTCTGAGTGTGAGAATAGGTGTATCTGGGGGTGAGAGTGGCTGTTAGATTGTCTGTGTGGGGGGGAGAGTGCTTACATCAGTGTTTTTGTGGGTGTATCAGTCTGTGCACAGGTTTGTGAGTGGCTGCATGAGGGTGTCAGTGGGTCTGTGAGTGGGTGCATGAGTGTCTAAGTGGGTCTGTGAGTGAGTGCGTAAGTGTCTAAGTGGGTGTGTGAATGGGAGAAATTGATTGAGAGACAGAAAGAGAGAAAGAAAGTGAGAAAGAAAGTGAGAGAGAAAGAGAGAGCTTTTTTAGGCTTTAATATCTCATATACGTAGAATGAGATATTTTTGTTGGATTTAATAAAAAAATGTATTTGAGATTTGAGATTAAAGTTGAGATTTTTTTATTTAAAAAAAGGAAATGAGTCCAGCTGGGCTCGAACCCCCATAGCTCAGTGTGAAGGTGACCTTCCCACTGAGCTATGGGGGGGGTTTCTGTTTTTTTTTCTTTTACCCTTTTGTAAGCTTTGTAGTAAAGAAAAATATATATAAAATAGTAGGGACTGCGGCGGAAGCACTCAAGGGCTCTCCCGCTGTCCCTGCTTAAAAAAAGAAAACAATTATTTAATTTTTTTAATAAAGCCCTTTATGGGCTATGTGGGATTGCCAGGGGCTCCTCCCACGGTCCGTACTTTTTTTTCTTAATTGTAATTTTTAAAACAATGCCCTTACAGGCTACCTGGCACTGCAGGGGAAGCCTTAATGTTTCCCCTTTGACAGCAGCTCTGTGCTTGCTGAAGCATTTCATCTCTGTCCTCTGCCTGTGTGTACAGGACAGAGATGAAACTTCGGATTTTGACAGCAGAACCTGCTTTAAAGGTTTAAAGGTCCCGCTGTCAAAACCCAAAGTGTTTGCTGTGGCTTGGCTACTGCCAAGCCACAGCAAACAGCTATGTCCTGGGGGGGTGAGCACCCCCGGAACATAGCAGGAGCCGGCCCTGGGGGATGGCAGTCCAACCAGGGCGTTGGTCTCCAACGTTTACATAGCCCCAGGAAGGTGGTGGTCCCTGGGGCGCAGGAGTCTCATAGGGACCTCCTTTATTTTTAAAACATTTTATCCTGGGGCAGTGGGAGGGGGCCAGAAGGTCCCCTTCCGCATAGTATAATAAACTCCCACAAGCTTCCCACAAAAATTAGCCCTGGGTAGGTTGTGGTCCTCGGGGCAGCGGGAGTGGGCCAGGAGGCACTCACACTTTGTTTTTTGTTTTTTAAATCGCCCCCGAGACTTGGCCCACCCCAGAAGGCCGTGCTTCTTTTTCTTTTACGAGCGGATACGCGGATCCACCGCGTCTCTGCTCGTAAAATTTAAAAAAATGCTTTGTAGTCCTCGGGGGTCCCTTTGCAGCTTCTGTTGTTGAAGTGTTATCAGCCAATCAGATCTCAGCACAAGATCTTTAGGGGTCGCAAATCCTTTGCGTCCCTAGATATACAAATTTGTTTTCCCCTTAATTTCTTAAACTACTGAACGGAATTACACCAAAACAAAAAAAGCACTCTTTCTGGACCAGGACACACCTTCCTGCCAAATTTGGTGCAATTCTGTCCAGTAGTTTTTGCGCTATCATTGTTCAAAATCCCTATGGAAAAATGAATGGGGAAAATGTGTTTTGGGACCCCTCCTTTTTTCTGGGCCCCCCTGGATGGATCACCCCAAAACTTTCCAGGCAGCAGCTGACAGAACTGGCACTTTTTTTTTGTGCAAAGTTTTGCGAACATTCGTCAAGTGGTGCCAAAGATATAGGCAAATAAAACAATGCATTTTTGTATAGAAACGTGGCCCTACCTAGTGGCGATCGCTACTAGGTAATATGAACAATTTACTTACCTTCGGTTATGCTTTTTCTGGTGGATACAGTAGCTACCTGTGGATTCCTCACCTTATGAATTCTCCTAATGCGCCAGCATTCAACGGAAAGTTTTTTTCCTAGCTCTCCACGTCGACGAGGACATCACAATTACACAGCTCCGCTTGCGACTCGGTCTGACATCATTGGAGCCATAAGAAGTCCTCGCCGGCATGCTGACATCAGTTTCACCACTTTTTTATCGTGCCTTCGAGGCGAACAGGTGAACACCGACATCACAAGCACAACATGTGCCAACTCAATATATATACATTAAAAAATATTTATATATATTTTTATATATATAAAAATCATATACACATAAACATGTGTATATATATATATAATATAAATATATATATATACATACATATATATATATATATATATATATATATATATATATATATATATATATATATATATATATATATGTGTGTATATATATATATTTATATATCTATAACATCAATAGTACACTTGGTATGACCAGACAGGCAATGGGGAGGCGGGTGGGACTGTGAGGAATCCACAGGTAGCTACTGCATCCACCAGAAAAAGAGTTGCCGAAGGTAAGTAATTTGTTCTTCTGATGGATACAACTACCTGTGAATTCCTCACCTTATGAATAGAATCCCAAAACTGCCCCGCACTCGGAGGTGGGTGCCCTACAAGAAGTCCTGCAAAACAAAACGTGCACAATGGTCATCCCTTCTGACTTCTGAGTCTAAACAATAATGCTTTGTGAAAGTGTGGAGGGAAGCCCTAGTTGCTGCCTTACAAATATCAGCAACCGGCACACCTCTAGCTAAAGCCAAAGTGGTAGACTTAGCCCTGGTGGATGGGACCTAATGCCCTTAGGAGAAACTCTCTTTGCTAGCGAATAACAAATCGTTGTGCAAAGAATGACCCACCTTGAAAGAGTCTTCTTGTGGACGACTTTGCCCTTCATTTTGCCCACATATCCAATAAAGAGCTGATCATCAATTCTGAAGTCTTTAGTCCTTTCTATGTAGAAACTCTGGGCCCTTCTTGGATCCAAGTGATGCGGCCTTTCCTCCTCCTTTGGTGGATGGGGAGGAGGGTAAAAGGACGGAAGAGTTATAGATGGACCCAGATGGAATGGGAGTGGCTACCTTAGGAAGGAAAGCTGCCCTGGTTCTCAGCACCAACTTGTTAGCATGAAAGGTAGTGAAAGGTGGTTTCACACTAAGAGCCTGAAGCTAACTCACACGTCTAGACGACGTGATGGCTGCTAGAAAAACTGTCTTAATAATTAAGAGCCTCAACGGGCAAGTATGCATAGGTTCAAATAGTGAACCCATCAAAAAAGTCAAAACTAAATTCAAATCCCCCAGAGGCATTACAAACGGAGTGGGAGGAAACTTGTTTGTTAACCCTTTAAGGAATCTAAGAACTATAGGGGACTTAAATAATGAGGGTTGATCAGGTAGGCAAAGAAAAATCGACAGTGCCGATAAATACCCTTTCACTGTCGCAACTGCGCAACCTTCCTGAGCTAAGGAAAGAGTAAACTGCAAAATATTAGATAAATGGGCCTTTAAGGGATCAATTTGTCTCTCTCCACACCAAGTAACACATTTTTCCCATCTACCGGCTTAGACAGTCTTGGTGGAGTGTCACCTCGCCGATAATATAACATCCACCACTTCTGGAGGGAAGAGAAAAAGAACTTAGATTGCCCAGTTCAATCTCCAGGCATGTAGGTGCAGGCTCTGGAGGTGGGGGAGTAGGACCTGCCCCTGCAACTGCGAGAGGATGTCTGCCCTGTGAAGGAGACGGAGAGGAGGGCACAGTGAGAGTTGAAGAAGGTCTGTCTACCACACCCTTCTTGGTCAATCCGGGGCTATTAATATGACTTGGGCCCGATCTCAACAAACTTTCCTCAGAACTCGAGGAATCAAGGGTATGGGAGGAAACGCATAAAGAAGTTGGTTGCCCTAGGTCAGCTGAAACACGTCCCCAATGCCCCCTGCATCGGATACTGGAGGCTGCAGAACGCCGGACAGTGTGCGTTCTCGTGAGTGCAAAACTGGTCTATCTGAGGTGCTTCCCACATCCAGAAGACGTGAAGAACCACGTCCGGATTGTGACGCCACTCGTGATCTGCCGAAAAGTGCAGACTGAGACAGTCAGCATGTACGTTGAGAACTCCATCCAGATGGTTTGCTACTATGCAAATCCGATGGTCCTGTGCCCAGGACCAGAGCCGCAGAGCCTCTCTGCAGAGAAAGTACAACCCTACTCCTCCCTGCTTGTAGATGTACCACATTGCAGTAGTGTTGTCTCTTAAGACTTATACTGACTGACCATGGTTGGATGGGAGGAAGGCCTTGAGAGCCAGACGTATCGCCTGCAATTCCAGCATATTGATGTGAAACATCTGTTCTACTGGAGAACAAAGGCCTTTGATCTCCAGGTCCCCCAAATGAGCTCCCCACCCTAGAGTGGAAGCATCCCTTATGACTCTGGTCACCAGAGGTGGAAACAAAAATGGCCTTCCTCGAGAGAGGTTGCCGTCCACCGTCCACCATCGCAGATCCACCGCAGTATCTCCGGAGATCGTTATGCAGAGGCATCACAGGAGAGCCCTCATGTGCCAACGTGCATGAGTGTCCAGCAGAATGCAGGAAGCAAACAGACTGAGCAGACGTAGGACCTTGAGGACTGGAACAGCCGCTCCCTTTTGAAACATTGGAATCATTGCCTGAATGTCCTGAATCCTCTGTGGAGGAGGGTAGGCCCGATTCAGCATTGTGTCCAGTACTGCCGCTATGAACAGGAGGTGTTGAAAGGACTCCAGGTGAGACTTAGGCACATTTACCGTAAAACCCAGGTTGAACAATAACTGGGTTGTCACCTGCAAATGATGCAGCATGAACTCTGGGGACTCTGCTTTGATCAGCCAATCGTCCAGGTGAGGGAATACAGATATTCCCTTCCTTCTGCGGTCCACTGCAACTACTGCCATCACCATCGTTAAGATTCAAGGTGCGGAAGTAAGACCAAAAGGAAGGTCCGCAAACTAATTGTGCTGCGACCCTACCATGAACTAGACATACTTCCTGTGCGACTTCAGAATAGAGATATGAAAATAAGCATTGTGCTAATCAATAGACACCATCCAGTCCTCCTTGTTCAATGCAAGAAGCACTTGTGCTAGGGTCAGCATTTTGAACTTTTCCTGTTTGAGGAACCACTTCAAAATCCTCAGGTCCAAGATAGGTCTCAATCGACCATCCTTCTTGGTAATCTGGAAATACCTTCAATAACATCCCTCACCCCTTTCCTGCTCCGGAACCAACTCAACTGCACCTTTTAACAAAAAAGGTTCTATACCTCCTGCTGAAACAACAGGATATTCTCTTCTGTGCAAAATGAGTGACGGGAAGGAAACTCCAGAAATCGAAGGGCATAACCTTTTCTTACTACGCCCAACACCCAAGAATCCAATGTTATTAACACCCACTCGTGGAGAAAATGTAACAGCCTTCCCCCTGCGGGTGGGACATGCTGGTAAATGGAGTGAGAACTAGGGCTGCTTCCCTGGCTGGATTCCCCCAGAGGATGAGGCGGAAGGGTGCTGTGCGGCACCTCATATTTCAACCCTCCCACAGCCCCTATAGGATCTGTAGAGGGGGTTGGCAGGCTGCTGGACATGGGACTGTTGCCTCTCACGAAAGGATGACCCACTGCCAAACCCTCTGAATCTCCGGAAAGATCTGAAGGATGTAGAAGAAGAAGAAAGATTTTGCAGTGGCTCTGCTATCCTTGAACCTTTCCAGGGCTTAGTCCGCCTTTGCCCCAAACAGTCTTACACCATCAAATGGGAGGTCCATCAACTTAGCCTATACATCAGCGGAAAAACCAGAACCTCTGAGCCAAGCATGCCTCCTAGTCGCAATGGAAGTCCCCATGGCTCTACCAACTGAGTATGCAGTGTCCAGACCTGACTGAATTACCTGCTTAGCGGCTGCTTGACTGTCCTGCAACAGTTCACTAAAATGTTCCTGAGCTTCCTGCAGCAATTTAGGGATGACCTCCTTCACCGTATCCATTAGGGCATAGATATGTCTCCCCAGTACACATGTTGCATTCAGCGATTTTAAGACCATGCTTCTTGAGGAGAAGCATTTCTTTGCAAACTGCTCCATGCGCTTTGACTACCTATCAGATGGTGTTGTAGGGAATGATCCCAGAGCCGACCTTGAAGAACAAGAAGCTTGCACCACCAAGCTTTCCGGTGTTCGGGATTACCTGGAGCAACTTTGTACCTTCTGGCTACAGTCTTTGAAACCGTAGCTGTAGTAACGGGTTTCTTCCAAATTTCTAATATGGGCTCTGTCAAAGCATCATTGAAGGGGAGGAGGGGCTCTGAAGAGAAAGCTGTTGAATGAAGAACCTCTGTCAGAATGTTGGTTTTTAACTCTGATGCAGGCAGTGCAAAGTCCAAAAGTTCTGCCCCCTTCCTAATCACCCCATGGTAGGTGGTCGCTTCTGCCGAGAGCTCACCTCCAGGGGATACAAACTCCCAATCAGGGAACGTATCCTACCGACTAGCCATATCTAATCCCTGGAAGTCATCAGAAGACCCTGGAATATCTCCTTCTTCTACCTGGTATCCTCCAGATACTGCTGCTGTCCCAGAAGTCTTAAAGCCTTCCTTCTAGACCTTTAGCCTAGACTCCAAATGTGGCGTTGATAGAGAATTAATCAACGTCGATGACCCCCTTAAAGGGGAGGGCAAGACTGGTGGAGGAAGTGAAGGAAAACTCCGCGCTGGAGTAGAGTGTTGAGATCTATCTGACGCCGGCATCTGCGCTGCTGGCGCCATCATCTGGGGTAGAGGTGGTGACATCCTCGGCGCTGTGCCAGTACCATGGAAAGGCGTTGCTGGTACAAAGGGCATAAATGGAGCCTGCTTATACGGTGCCGGCAAACCCAGCGTAAAAGCCAACGGACCCATGGGACCATCAGGTGCACAAGAGGGGACCACTTCCCTATTAAAAATGCTACACATAGCATTCAGGAACAAAGACGGAAAGGCAGTATACTCTTGTTCCCCTTGCGGTGGCTGGGCTGGATCTGTCGCCCCAGCCCCAAACTTCTGACCTCGGGAGGATGCAGGAGAAAAGTGAGTCGTTGGACTCACAGACGACTCAGATCTTAATCAAAGTTGGCGCCGGAGATGCCTCAGGTGACTGTGGTTGGGGAGTCACAGTGGGCTGACTTCCCAAGTCGTGTGGCACCGTGAACTTGAAGACGGAGATGCCGTCCGATCTCTGGATGAGAGGCGCCGTGACTCATGTCGTCAACGTCGCTTCTTTTGAGACTTCGATGACCTGTGCAACAAAGTGCCCTGAGTCCTTGATCTTCGTCGTCAATTTTTCTCTTTCTTAGCCTTTGATAGAAAGAGCTTTGTCTCCCTCTCTTTTAGAGCCTTTGGGTTCATGCGCTGGCAGATCAAGCAACCTGCCATGTTGTGATCCGAGCTCAAACACCAGAGGCAGTTCTTGTGCAGATCCGTCACTGACATAGGGCCCCCGCACTCGCTACAAGGTTTAAACCTTGATTTCTTCAACAAAATAATTCCCTCGATTCAGTTGAGATACAACGGAGAGGTAGAAAACCATTAGCGTTGAAGGCGCGGAAAAAAGGGAACTGACGTCAGCACACCGGCGAGGACTTCTAATGGCTCCGATGATGTCAGACGGTGTCATGAGCGGAGCGGTGTAGTTGTGACATCCTCGTTGACATGGAGAGCTAGGGAATAAATATTCAGTTGAACGCTGGCGCATTGGGAGAATTCATAAGGTGAGGAATCCACAGGTAGTTGTATCCATCAGAAATATATATATATACTGTATGTATATATATATTACATAGTGATGGTCACCACTGTATAGTTTTAGTTAGGTCAGCATTTCCATGGGAAGAGCGATTTTTGTTACACAAATAACTTTGCTCCATTTGATTAATCTTCCTTGAAATTTCTATGTAAAGGCTTCATCCACCTCAGCTCGTGAGTCCTCAGTGTCAGAGCTATCGGTCAAGCGGTGAGCAAGAACAATGAGGGAGCCCCAAAACATTGTTTCCCATGTTAATTCCAATAGGGCATAAGGGAAAGCGATACTGAACGCAACTAAACCTGTTCTGCCATTTTCGAGAAATGTGGGTTTGATGAGGTTGTGGGGGGTCATGAAGAATTAAAAAGAAAATACTGTTATCTGGTTGGTTGGTCCTGCAGAAGTCCTGTGAGACAATCTGTTAATTAAATGAAGGCTTCTGATTGGCTCCAGAAGCATATATTCCCTTCAGATCATGACAATTAAATGCTGGTCCACCATTACATAACTCGGGGCACTCTGTCCCTGATTCCTGAAAACGCTTTTTTGTGAAAAAGTCATAAGGGGGCAGGATGGGTGCACTCTGACCCCCAAAGCAATGTATAAAAATATTTTTTACAAGTAAATAGTTAAAAAATAATAATATGGGTGGCAAGTACAGCGATACCAAAAAGCTTGTACTGTGGTACTGCAAATACTTTAAAAATATTTACATTAGATATTCTCACACTGACATAGCACTTACTCTTCAACCAATAGAAAGAACTCCTGTGGGGTGGACACTTGATTCAAAACTAATTTTGGATAAATAAACAGGCAAGTATCCATGCTGGCGAGGGGATGTGGTTTGGCCGGCCTGCAAGATGGCCGCCGCTTTGTGAGGCTCCGCGGGGCAGAAGCATTAATCCTGCAATTATCTGGGCATGGGGCCGCCTGCCGAGGAATACGGTTGGGGACGAGGCTGTCAACACATTAGGGGCTAAACGTAGGTGAAATTGCCAGAGGGCTGGCGCTGATGTGGAGGCAACTGGGCGCGCTGCCATTGCTGAGATCGGGCGTTGCAGGACTGGGGGGCGGCACGGCCCTGGCCACGTGGCGATGGCCTCCTCCAGCGTGTCTCCTGAGTCGCTGGTGGGAACCCTGAGTGGCAGTGGCAGACCCGGTGGCTGCCTTGCGGCAAGGAGGAAAAGACGGGGCAGACCCCTGTCTATGCGATTCATACAGACTGCTGTAGCTTATAAATGTTGACAATAAGATTCTAGCAAAGCTAATAGCATCCAGACTGCAGCCTCTGCTATCAACCATTGTTCTCCCTGATCAATCAGGCGCTCAACCCTATCTAATCTTCGTACATTCTTTGCAGCTGACCAGATGGTGGATCCGGAGGATCGAGCTGTGGCGATTTTCTTAGATGCCACAAAGGCCTTTGACTCCCTTGCTTGGCCTTACCTGTTCGGCCTACTCGCTAGGTTGGGGCTGAGCCCCAGATTTATCCAATTAATAATTTGCTTACTATACACAAACCCAACAGCCAGACTGAGAGTCAATAGAAGTGTCACAGATCCCTTCCAGGTCACTAGAGGCACCAGGCAGGGATGCCCCCTCTCACCACTGCTGTTTTTGGTGGCGATGGAGCCGCTGGCAGCACGTCTGAGGCAGCATCACAACAGCCGAGGGCTTGCGTTTCGGCAGCGTACAATTCTGGTGTTGATATACGCAGATGATGTTGCCTTGCATGTGCGTATCCGCAAGTCCATTTGGACCCCATCATAGAGGAATTTGTGCGCTTTGGTCACCTCTCGGCCATTACAATCACCTGGGTCAAGTTGGTGGTATTTCCACTGTCAGATCTTACAACCCCACATCTTTTGGACTACCCCCTATGCTGGCCGTCTGAGCTGGTTTGTTACTTCAGAATCTGGCTTAGTAGAGATGTGGAGGAGCTCTGGGCCAAGAATTATGGCAGAGCAATTACGTGGCTGGAGGACAAGGTCACTGCCTGGCACTCTCTCCTGCTTTCATTGACTGGCCGGAGAGCAATTGCCAAGATGGTAATCTTACCCAAATTTTTAGAGTTGAGCGCGTGCAAGCGATCTGGCCCCTGTTGTAATCTCTCTGTGGGCTTGTAACCATGCCCATGTCACACCCATCAGTTTGGTTGGTTTGTGGGCTTGCCTTTTACAATTCGCTTGCTTTCATTAGTGAAAGGCATGCATACGTCATGCCTTTTCCGGTGTTTAGCCCTCCTATACAGCACCGGTAAACTACTCAAAACATACGAGGCTCTGTGTTTTCCGAATGGCTTCTGCACTACTTTTTCTTTTTATTTCCTACGCAGCGCGATCACGCTGGGCAGTAGTCGAGCACTTTGTATTACATCTACCCTGTTACATGGATAATTCTACTTTTTCTGGTTGCATGGATAACTCTACTTTTGCCAGTTGCATGGATAATTGCACTTTTGCTGATACGTTTCACTGCGACCGAACTTCTGTTTCCATTTCTGTGTCTCCTTCACGCTCATTGCAACCGTTGGCTCGCATAAGTGAAACTGTTTTAGTTGTCATTATCAGTTTATGTGGCAAGAAAAGTCTGGTTAGGAATTTACAGCGCTAATAGCTCTAACTCGAGCAAATGCGAGACCCATTGCATTGCAAATGCTTGTTATATTTATTCACCATTATCCCCCTTACTCTTACAGCTAGCTTCCTAAAGCGACTTAGATCTCTCCTTACCTCACTGGTCTGGGCGGGCAAGCTGCCCAGAATTTCATGGGAAATGATAACTCAATCCTTTGAAAGTGGAGGATTGGCGGCCCCTGATCTGGAATTATATTGCAATTGCGACCAGGCACATTGTGTGCATTTCTGGATCCACCCCATTAGATACTTACCGCACCTGGCCCCGGAATATGATTCTATATGACCGCATAAGCTATGCAGCACAATACACCACCCTCCAAAGTGGATCAGGGCGGGCATTGATACGGTGGCGTGCACAGCTCTGGCCTGGCGGGTGTTGTGCTGCCGAACTGGGACTTCGGAGATATATGCACCCCCAATGCCCATATTAGACCTTCTAAGACTGCAGGTGGCGGAGGGGGGAGTCTCGCGCACGTCTCTGTAATAGGAAGCTGGCAACCCTAGGATCACTGTACGAGCTGGGAGGGCGGTCCCCTGGCGGGTCTGCCCACCAGGGTTGTAATTGGGTGGTTGGACCGCCCAGAGTGCAGCGGTCCAACCACCAACGCTTGTGTGGCAGTTCTTGGACAGCCGCACTCGTAATGAGGCCCTAAGTCTCCTGTTTGACCATTTGCCGGTCTCTCTTGTGATGCTCCCTCAGGTTTCTCCCACTTGCATTCATCAAGTTGCTATTGTGAATTTACGAGGTTTGATTATTTCGTCCACAACATTCTTTATTCACTTGAATAGGTTAGAAGAGTAGGCCTGTGTGAAATTTCAAATATGCTTTTGAAATTTGTGAAATTTATGAACTTCCTTGAAATATGCATTATGGGATATCTCATAACTTTGCAAGTGTGCGTCTGATGCAAAAAATATCTTGCAAGATACAAGCAGGAGACTGATTCACACAGAAAATGTGTCTTCAAGAGAACTTTTCTGCTTCAACCAATCTCCTTCCGATGTCTTTTGGAACATTTTAACTGAGTGTGAGCACTTGCTTAAAAAAAAATGAGAGGCAGTACCGTCGAACCACATTTCACAATGGAAGCTTAATTTCATGAAACTTTTGTAGAACTTCATAAGGAAAAATACAGTTTTGCTTGCCCTTAATAAAGACCCACACTTTCCTGTATGACTGATCGAGGGCTTCAGGTCCTTCTTGAATATTTTAGATTCATTGTCTTCTGTGCTTAAAAAATTCACTGGCCTGTGATCTGTTTCTTTCATGGTTTCACTGTTTACAGACTTCAAACACCTTGACTTGGACACTCTACGAGCTGGCGAAGAACCCCGAGATCCAAAACTCCCTTTACCAGGAGGTGGCTAGCGTTGTAAAAGGGGACCAGATGGCTACTGTTGAAGACCTCAATCAAATGCCGCTGCTAAAGGCCGTCATCAAAGAGACTCTACGGTAAAGGTCTTGGTCTATCATTGGTCTCCGATAGTGAAGTAGTGAGAAAATCCAATTTTTATTAATCACAATCATTCGAAGATAGTTCTACTTTTGGGATTGTCTT
Organism: Pleurodeles waltl; assembly: GCF_031143425.1. Taxonomy (NCBI): domain Eukaryota; kingdom Metazoa; phylum Chordata; class Amphibia; order Caudata; family Salamandridae; genus Pleurodeles; species Pleurodeles waltl. The sequence continues at coordinate 176,163,218 of NC_090441.1, read as the reverse complement.
GCTGCCTTTTCCACACCCCTCGCCACACTGTGAGAAAGTGGAATGCCAATAGAGATAGTAGGTAGAATCACAGGCTGGAGCCTGAGAAGGCAAGAAATATGCAGGTACTGTAATCCAGGTGTTATGTTCTAAATCGCAAAGGAGACAAGAACTAGCAAGATCCGTGTGCCTCTGCTAACATGAGAGACTGATGAGTTTGTGTGGAGTAAGGAACTTGTAGTAGGAATTGACATAAAAAAGTCTAGCTACATAATTGTCACCTTCACATCACAGAACTGACACATCCATTAGGTGTTTTAAAAAAGTGTATCTAGGTTACTTACTACAGTTTGGTTGTTGAAAAGACACACTGCACAAATTTCTTCTTTCCTGATTTATTGATATCAAGTATAACTGCGCGACCAACCCTGTTAGATCTCAAACACCAAATGCTAGGGCTGTCTTCAACCGCTGCACACTGTTATACATTCTGTATTCCCTAGTTACATGTTGCTAAGCTACCATGACATGAACCTGCCAATGCATAATCCTAATATACAGCAGCTGTGACACACACCACTTCTCATGTGTAATAAGAAAACTACTTTCTTACTCTTTTAATAATTTATTGTAGTTGAATTGTGAGTTTGACAAGCCCACGACCAAGATAGAAAACAGAGTAAAAGGCAGTGCATAATTAATTAAATTTGATCTTGTTCCTCTCCATGGTCCACAGTGACTTAAAATATCCTTACAATATACAGTCATTGCAATGCTTAATGTTTAAGCAACTAGTGAAGTAGGTGCTAATTTTGGTGAGTAGGCCATTGCACACTTCCCCCTCAGGTGCCACTCTGTTTCTCCTCTGGAGGTGAGCTTTAATTTGCATAGCCTGTCTCAGCCCTGTTGAATCTTTCCAGACAACTAACAAGCAATGGGAGGCCAGCCAAGGCGAATAGCTGTGGGGCCCTACAGTCAGCGTGATTAATCAATGGTGACACATCAGGAAGTTGGACTGGTGGCACTTCCTTTATAACACCTCACATGATGTCACCACTGAGTGATACCCAAACAAGCCAGCAATGGAAATCGCATTTCATGCAGTGCTGGTGGCATTATTGCCCTCCTTGGGCATGGCCTGGAAGACCAGGCAACAAATCATGTGTCAACAGGTCTTACTCAGCTTGTCAACCACTCCTCATGGAAGGGACCAAAAGTGTCCTAGTCTCCACCAAATCCCCAAATGAGTTCATACAGCTATAATTTCTGTTGTATGATAAATTAAATGCTTTTTAGAACTATTTCTAGGTATTATAACCTTCAAAACACAAACTTCACATCAATGAGATTGTGGTCTCTGATTATAGATGCAGATTTGGCAGACTTGCCTTTCAAATAAGGTCTAGGACCACTCTTTTACTTGGTATAGCGCATGTGTAGGCCCAACTAGATTACTCTGATTCTGCCGCAGTCAGCAGATGTTCCTCCAGTCACCAGAAATAGAAAACAGATAGAGAAGGAATAGGGTAGCATAGGAGTAGGGTGGATAGGAATCAGGATAATATTCCAGAGACACGTAGCGAGAAATGTGAAGACAAGGGACAGAAAAAAAAAGAATTTGCAAGCTAGAATGAAAGGAATGAGTTGTGGTATATACATATGTCAGAAAAACTAAGTAAAATGGAAGAAGTGAGTATACATACCTAAAACCTGTAAGGAGAAAATGGAATCAAAGATGACAATAGTCAAGAGAAAAGAGAAATCAAATGAGTTTTGGATATAATGAAGCAATGTGAGGACATATTTGGGAACGCAACATAAAACAAGTAAAAGCAAGGGCAGTCAATGAAAGAGAAAAAAATGAATCAAGAAGCAGTCTGTATGAAGAAAGTTTTAAAAGATTTAATTTTATGAATATAATACATATTTTATGAATATCATTGAGATGGAAGAGGTTGCTTTTGACAACTGACGAAAGCAGCTCAGAAAAGGTTGGTAAAGACTCAGAGACATTTCCCAAATTCTGAGATGATGAAGAATAGAGAATTTGGGGCCAGATGCAGGAAGAAAGCAAATTGCGACTTGCAATTTGCGAGTCCGTGCGACTCGCAAATTGCAAGTCGCAATTTGCTATGCAGAAAGGTGTCTCAGACACCTTCTGCAACTCGCAATGGGGTCGCAAAGACCCACCTCATAAATATTTATGAGGTGGGTCGCAGTTTGCGACCCCATTGCGAGTATAGGCACTCGCTAACATGGAGGCCTGCTGTAGTCAGCAGGCCTCCATGTTAGCGACCTGCTTTTAAATAAAGCAGTTTTTTTTTTTTTTAAATGTAGCCCGTTTTCCCTAAGGGAAAACGAGCTGCATTTCAAAAAATCCGAAACCTTTTGTTTCGGTTTTTTCAGGGCAGGGAGTGGTCCCTTGGACCACTCCCTGCCCTGAAAAAATGTTTTGGGGTCCATTCACAAAGGGGAAGGGGTCCCATGGGGACCCCTTCCCGTTTGCGAATGGGTTACCATCCACTTGAAGTGGATGGTAACTGCGACTCCATTTGCGACCGCATACGCGGTCACAAATGGAATTGCATACCATTGCGAATCGCAAATAGGAAGGGAACACCCCTTCCTATTTGCGATTCGGAAATGCATTTTGCGAGTCGGATCCGACTCGCAAAATGCATTTCAACATAGCAAAGTGGCTTTTGCGAGTCGCAATCGGCGTTTTTCGCCGTTTGCAACTCGCAAAACCCTTGCTACATCTGGCCCAAGATTCAAAGAAAAGTAAATAGAAGGTGGAGTCAATACAGCTGCAAAGGCTGGGAAAAAGAGAATCTCTGTTTTGTTAAAACTGAATATTGGGAAATGCATCAACCAAAACATTTTAATGGCAAAAAGACCTGATTACAAAGATAGTAAGTGAAAAGGAAAATGAAGGGCAGATGAGAGAGTCATCAACATGAAAGTGTGAATTAAAAACAAAAGAAGGAACAATAGAATATGAAGGAACCTGAAACACAAAAAACAGTAGTAGACCGAGGGTGGGCCATTGGGAAATGCCTTCTAGACAGTGGTGTAACAAAGGCCCCAGCAGCCCCCGCGGGGATAGGGGGTGAGCTCCAGGGGGCCCCCTCAACACCGTGCCATGGCCAGGGAGCTCCTGAGTGAGTCTTGGGTGGGGGGCCCATGTACCTTGCATGGAGGACCCACTCAGGTTTCATTATGCCACTGCTTATAGAGTATGGTACCAAGAGTATCCAACCCCTTTCCCAAAAACTGAGAAGCAGAGATCAGATAAATAATAATAGAGAAGTGCAAACACAGCAGAATTACAGGACGAAACTCAGATTGAACCTGAGAAATAAAACTGTAGACCTAGAGAAAAGAGAACAATTGAGAGAAAACAACCACTTTCAGAATTCTGAAAGTTTAGGAGGTAGAGAGATATGCTGGGAATTAGGGAGAGCATTAGGATGAAGAGCAGAAGTGAAAGATAAATTTGAAAAGCTGTAGCAGATAAAGCAACAGCAAAAGATAGAACAGTTTTCACCAGAGAGTAGAATGAAGAAGATTCGCAAAGAAGAGAATCGAGAGAAAATGGAGTAGACCTAGGTAATGGGGAAGAGCAAGTACAGGGTTGATTGTTCAACATTATTAAAAGGGAGCGAAGAGAAGTAAGAAGGAGAAGGGGAAAGGAGATGTTTAAAGGTGCTACATAGACAGGAGGATTATGAGATTGTAATACATGACTGGAAGAAGTGATGCTTGGCAGGTTAGAGTTGCAGGGCAAAGTTATGGTGAGCTGATAGACAGTGGGATAAGAAAAAGTGGGTCCTGTGTTTATGCCAGCAAGCTAAAATTTGTTTTAAAGAAAGATTACTCAACACAGCTTTTCCACAGCATTCCACACCATTGGAAACTTCCTATTAGAGACTTCATCACTTCCATGGAGGAAACTGGCGAAAGATGAAGAACTGAAAAAAATGTAAGCAAGCAAGTAATATCACAGAAGAAAGGCTGAGTGAGAACATGGCTCTCCTAAAAATGCAATTAACACCCCGTTCCGCCCATCTAAAAACGTCATTGTTGATAACTGACCCCCAAAAGTTTTCCCTAAAACTTTGTTTGTTAGTGTTTGATCTCAGTAGCCTCCATGTGCATATTAAACAACTTGGGGCCAGATGTACAAAACATTTTTCAGAAATATTTGCGAATGCAAAAAGGCTTTTTTTTAAAATGTACAAAGCCCTATTTGCGATTTGGTAACCTATTACCAAATCACAAATTGGTTTTGCGATTCAGTATTAGGAAGGAGCAGTGGTGTGTGTGTGAATGTTTCGCAAAACATTCGCATTTTACCACCTAATTCAAGTAGGTATGTCAAGTAGGTGGTAACCCATCCGCAAATGGGAAGGGATCCCAAAGGACCCCTTCCCCTCTGTGAATGTTTGTAGAACATTTGTTAAGAGCAGGCAGTGGTGGGGGCTTGGCATGCATTCCATCCCATGAATAATATCCTGACAAATTATAAACACCCTGCCGACACTTAAATCATCTGGGAATGTTGTCTCTGTGCAAAACTGGAAGATATCGCACAAAGGGGTGATGCCCCCTGACGGGGCCTGGGAGGAGAGCAGTGACCCAGGGCTGCGTGTAGTCCATGTTGGGATGACGGGCGCAAAAGGGCCCTGACTCCGACTGCGGAGGGGAACCATGTGCCTCGCCCATGGACAGAGGGAATCTGGTGATTGTGCCTGGGGGGGGGGAAACCGTCTGACTTGACCAGTGATCCTCTGACTGCCGCAAATAGGCAGGAGCTTGGAGTGGCGGAAGGTGCCGAGCGACATGCTGGAGCGCAGAGCAAGGGTAACTGAAGACTCCGGGCCTGCAGTACTGCCTCAGCCGCTGGTGCCCTCACGAAGCAAGAGAGACATGCAGTGCCTCGCCACTGCAGACATCCACCCGACAGTGCCCCTGTTGGATCTGATGCTGCCCGGACTGCCGCAACTAAATTGGGTGTGTGGGGCGTCTACAGGTTGAACACTTCATCATGCAGGGCAGGAACCTTGCGGGACCCCGCATTGATGCCCTGTGGCCTCCCTCTTGCCCCCCTCACCCACTGCAACAGTAGGCCAGGAGAGGAGGGCTAAGGACAACTACCTATGGTAGGCACCTCTGCAGATCTTCTCACCTGAAGTGCTACATAATTAAGACTCTAATGAGTCCCACCTGGGGGCATCCTCTGGGGTGCAAGTTGGAGCGTCCTTGAAGCGAGGCCCCCTTGGAGCAGACCATCTGCTCTTGCCTCACCACCGAGAAGCAAAAGCTTGCACTCAAGCCCCCAAACTCTACCTCAGGACCACAAAACCTCCCAGGGTTGCTGGTGAGTTGTCCTGGAAGGGGGACAGAGCAGGGAGAGCTCTGTCAATTGGATGCCTCTCTCACACAGCGCACCTTACCTGTGGACCCCCCCCCACGGAGAATCCACTGCAGTGCCAACTTGGATTGAATAAAATACCTGCATCATCTACTGTTGGCATCTCTTGCTGGTCATTGGCCATACGAAGCAGGATAGATCGATGGCGGGTGCTACTGGCACACAGGGGACTGGAGCGGAGGGTTGCCGGCCACACATATAGGAAGAGCCCTTGAGTACTACTTTGGCAGCTCACTCATGCAGGTTCGACTATCTGCTGTGCTCGACATCAAAACAATGTTGGAAACCAAGATAGATGCCCTACAAATAGACATGGGTCTAATGAGAGAAGAACACAAGAAATTGAAGTAGCAGGTAGAGTCAGCGGAATCGACTCTAGCATCGCTTAGACCATCGGTGTCAGACGCCGCAATGCACATTACAGCCTTGCAAAAAGAGGTGGAGTGCCTCCGCCGACGGGCGGGCAACCAGGAGGGGAGATCCCGCTGCAATAATGTATGCATAGTGGGCTTACAAGAACAAATAGAAGGCCTGAGCATGGACCTGTACCTTGAGGAGTGTGTTTCATCGACGATTCTACAAGGCAAGCAATCAGCCTTTTTCTCAACTGAACGCCCGCACAGGGTGCCAGCTAGGCCACTATCACCGGGATCTCCTCCTCATCCAGTGGTGGCACACCTATTTACTTATAGAGACAGAGACCATCTTCTACTGGTTGCCCACTCGCCGGGCCCATGGACAGTGTGGACGGCTACCAGGTCAGCATTTACCCTGACTACACGTTGGAGGTACAACGCAAAAGATCTTCCTTCTTGACGGTGAAAAAGAGCCTCAGAGACCACAACATCAAGTATGCATTGCAGTTCCCGGCTACACTCCGATTCATCATGCATGATGACAGTACCACCTTTTGCGCCACCCCGGCCGAGGTGTGGGCCTGGATGGAGCGCAGGGGCATATCCGCTGTACCCTCGGAATGCCTGGAACATAAATTGGGGGAGGGAAGGGGGGGAATGTCATGGTCCTCGCCGCAGACGCTCACAGATTGGACCCACGAAAGAACAGGCAGCCAAGGAGAGGGCACTGGTGGTGGTGACAGTGGAGCAGCAGGCATCAACGCCATGGAGGAAGCCATGCCAGCTTCAGCACAGGCACTAATGGGTGAGCTACTGCACTTAGGCCCCTAAGTGACTCCCCAAACAGTGGAAGACATTATTTAATGGCCAGACACTCTTGAGGTGACACACTGGTGCGCATTGACCTCGCTATCATTTTCCAAGTTGAGGGGGTGGCAGTAGCATTTGTTTTACATGGGCCGGGTACCTACAACTCTATACTACTAGTTTAATACCGGTTCTATACACACGCCTCCATTACACGAACCTTGTAGCCATAGTTGACTAACTTACATTGTAGTTAATTAAGAGCATTCCTGGCCTCCATTACACGAACCGTGTAGCTATAGTTGACTAACATACACTATAGTTAATTAAGAGCATCATAGTGCCATTGGCTGTAAGCCTGTCGTCGTCCGGCCTTAGAAGAGGAGTTTGTTTGTTCCTTGGGTTTGACAGGGGTTTTGATCAAACAATGAGAATTCTTTCAGTTATTGTTATGAAGTTCATGTATGTGTAAGCGTATGTGGTTGATGGGAGGGTGGACAGGGGGAGGGTGTGGGGCAACCTGCCTTTTAAGGGGAGGAAGGGATGTGAGGCGGATGCTGATACTGGGCACAAATTCACCACAGGAACACTCACACCACACAATATATGCTCCTGACTTGGAACAATAATAGACTGGCTGGGTTTGTCAAGAGATATTGGGTGTATCAGTAGTTACGCAGATGCAAAATACAAGTAGCAATGCTGAAGGAAACCCACCTTACAGCTCCAGATCTTAAACTCATGCGTAGGCGCTGGCATGGCACATTGATTGACATGACCTACTCCAGATATGCTGGAGGGGTCCATACATGGGTTTTACCAGGGTTACCATTCGAGGTTCTGCACACTACGATTGACCTAGAGGGTAGATATGTGGTACTAGATGGGGAACCTTGATGGATCTCCAATCTCACTGATCTCATTGTATGTCCCCAACTCCAATCAACCACTATTTTTACAATTACTTACCCCGGCGGTTCTGCACAACATACTGGCCCCAAACTTCTGGGGGGGGAGACTTACTTTTTGTACCGGACACAAATTTGGGACCGCTCACACCCGCCAATCCCAGAGGCCCTATCCACAACACACATACACAGCACTTAAGACAGTGGGCATTGCACACTCAGGTCTCGGATGTTTGGCGTGGCCTTCACCCGACCACTTGGGAGTACCCTTTTCACTCTGGATTGCACAACATTCATACCAGAATAGACCTATTTTTACTGCAACCCGATGCCCTTTCAGGAGTCAGTAGCGCTGAATATCTTGGACGTACATTTTCAGACCATTGCCCTCTGCAACTCCAACTAACATGGGGCCGTGGATGCCCAAGTATACCCACATTACAAGACCAGGTATTGGCATTACAAGACCAGGTATTTTGCGACAGCTTGCTTGAGCATCTCACCATGTACATCGAGATTAATGGGCGTACTGCATCTGATACTGGCATCGAATGGGATGCATTCAAGGTAGTACTCTGGGGTCATGCAATAAAAATGGCATACCGCACTAAACAAATGCTGCGCTGCGAGTTACAAACATGTGTAACAGACATATGTCGGTTGGAACGGAGGCTACCGGAAAACCAGGCAGTGGCCCCTAAATTATTACCGACAAAACTCGAATATAGAGATACATTGGATCGGTTGGGCAAACTTGACTACAGGGAATACCAGATAAAAAAAACATGTAGAGGGTGACAAGGCAGGCAAGATTCTTGCCTGGCTCATACGTTCGGACTCCCCTCGAGTCCCCATCATCACCATCCGGGCTGACGCAAGGCATCTCCTTAACAAACAGAAGTCCATTAATTCTGCCTTTTGCTTATACTACTCTGAATTATATTCAGCACCGAGACAGACACGGGAAAGACAGTATTGGGGCGTTCCTGGACACTACCTTTTTCCTCGGCTACGGGCATCTTTGAGCGCAGAATTAGAGGCCCCTCTTATGGCAGATGAGATCACGGAGGCGATAAAACAAATGGTGCGCGGAAAGACACCCGGGTCGGATGGTTGGCCCAGTGAGTTTTACTCCACATACCAATCACATCTCGCACCCCAGTTGCTGAAGGTGTACAACTCAGCTTGCTCAGCAGGCATATACTGCCTACCTCTATGCAGGAGGCGATTTTGGTGGTTCTGCGTAAACCAGATAGGGACCCAGTGTTGATGGGGTCCTATTGCCTCCTATTCTTACTTAACGAGGACTATAAGATACTCTGTAAGGTACTGGCAAATCGCTTGATCCCAGTAATTCAAGACCTAATCCATCACAACCAGAATGGATTCATTCCGGGTAGGAACACATTCTTGAACCTATGGCGCCTATTCATGCTTATGGGATGGGCAAGGTCCACCGGTGCTCACCCTTGGGTAGCAGCGCTGGACATAGAAAAGACATTCAACACTTTAGGCTGGGGATACCTGCAAAGTGCCTTCAAACGAATGGGAATCAGTCCCTGATTTCTTAAATGGATAACCCTTCTTTATAACAAACCATTGGCGTGAGTCAAAACTGGACATATCATCTTGGACCCCTTCAATATTGAGCAGTGCACTCGTCAGGGCTGCCCACTTTCACCATTGTTGTTTGCACTGGCAATGGAACCCCTGGCGTGCGCTCTACATGCGCGTGCTCCAGAGTGGAGAATATGAACAGAGGACAGGTGGCATATAATTTCATTATATGCTGGTGATGCCTTGTTATAGCTATGCGATGATGAGACTGTATTGAATCAGTTAATGGACCTCCTACAGACATTTGGGGCCATATGTACGAGCACTTTTTCCCATAGACACAGAATGGGTAAAAACCTTTGCTACATCTGGCCCTTGGTGAGTTATCGGGTCTGCAGATGAACTGGGAGAAATCTCTGTTGTTCGCCCTCACGCCTGTATGAGAGGAACAGTGGGGTGGACTTCCACTTACACCACTCCCATGGGCGTATGACTCCATTAAGGATTTGTGCGTCAGAATCTACCACTCGTAGAAAGACTTGATAGATGGCAACATACGTCGGGCTCTCACAGGGGTATGTTCATCCCTAAGGTTCTTGACTTCCCTTCCTCTCTCCCCGGCAGGTAGAATAGCCATCTCAAAAATGTTAGTACTCCCTATGCTCCTCTATTTCTTTTCAGCCATCCCGGCCCAGCTCCCTCGCGGACTGTTTGTGGAAATGCGATCTTTACTGACGGCACTCATACGGAGCAACGGAAGACGTTGGGTGTCACTAGTCAAACTGTATGCGCCACTCGATAGGGGTGGGATGAGAGCCCCAAACTTTGAATATAACTACGCGGCTGCTCAGCTCCAATGGCCTATGGGATGGCTGACGGGCCAGAATCATTACGAATTGGGGAAATTCCTCCGGCACCTCAACTAGGAACATCAAAAAACGTAAACTCATCCGGAACGCCGCCGCCAGACTCATTCTGGACCTCCCTCACCGAGAACACATCTCAAAACACCTGAGGACCCTCCACTGGCTACCAGTCGAGAAGCGAATCACCTTCAAGCTTCTCACCCACGCATACAAGGCCATACACAACTCAGGACCAGCCTACCTGAACCACTGCGTCTCCTTCCACACCCCTGCCAGGTCCCTCTGCTCCACCCAGATGGCCCTGGCCACCGTCCTTCACATCCGCAAAACCACCGCCGGAGGACGATCTTTAACCTACACTGCAGCGACGAGCTGGAACAACCTCCCCCTGCACCTCAGACAAAGCCCGTTGCTCACCATTTTCTGGAAGAACCTCAAGACATGGCTCTTCGCATGAGGCTCCTCCTCACCCCCCCAGCCCCTTGAGAACCTCACAGGTGAGTAGCCACGCTTTACAAATATTGATAGATTGATTGATTGACTGTGAGTCGCCAAGAAATGTTGGTCCACTTACACACGCTTTAAACACTCCGCCCCCCCCATATGCCCCAGGACTGTCTCTTTGGGAGATGCCAGGATGCTTGGAGCTTCACATGCACCCAGATGCAGCCTCTTGGACAGAGGCAGGTCTCACTGAGTGGGGCAACCTATTCACTGACCGAATACTGAGCACATTTGAAAGCTTGGTGGATCACTATGGCATACTGCAGGGGTCCTTCCTAACTTACACCAAGCTAACAGGGTACTTTTAACCAGTTCTGGGGTAAGACGCCTGACGAGCCAAAAAATTCCAAACTGCTCCAGATGCTGATGACACATGGCGTGGGGTGTGAAAAGCAGTCACCAGCCTCTATGGCTCCTTGAGTGTGAGCCGGGAACAACCCTTACACGCCCTTGGAGCTTAGTGGGAGCCAGCCCTTAACATAACCATCACAGACAAGTAATGGACACAGTGCTTACAATCGCCAAAAATCATTTCCATCAATGCCAGGCTGCAATACACACAGTTCAACTACCTACACCACACTTATCTTACACTGAAGCGTAGAGCACAGATATATAAGGGAGCAGCAGATACGTGCCCACCCTGCCAGGCACACTATGCCAATTTTGTGCATATGGTATGGTCCTGCACACATCTTGACCACTACTGGGCAGACATAACCAAGCTTGTTACTGCATTAGTGGGACACCAACTTATGAAGGGGGACTACACTACCTCCTGGAGGTAGTCTTGGCCAAGCTCAGACTGGCGATGTGTTGGAAGTCCTCTACCTCCCCCTCTCATCAGCTCGTGGATCTCAGACTTACGCACCGGACTCATGGCAGAACATCAGGCCCTCACCACCTTGCAGACACAGGGCACACCTCCAGCCAGGCCCATAGACTGGCAGGGCTACCTAGAAAAGTTAGAAGTGCATATAGACACTGACTCACTAGCAGAAACAGCAGCTTTTTTTAGACCGTAGGCACGTCCCTGACACAGATAGCTGTAGCTCTCGATATTATAAAAGAATGCAGCAATACAGAACCCAAATAGTACATCCAGCACACTAGGTCCCACTGCCACAGACAATCTCTTACACCCCCCACAACACAATAACCACTTTGCACGATCTTGCACCCACATACCACAGTTTACTCAGTTAGGTTTACCCAATTGGTATTATAATAGTAGATATGTAAGGTTAGTCACAAGAATTGTTCAGGATTTACTGTGTAATGTATGCCACATTGGACCAGGCGCTATTATGTATAGGATCTTTTTGTACAGGCAACGTAAGTACATAACAAGCAGAAATTTCTGTGTAGTGTAGTGTGTACTGGTACGGTAAATGTGCTGTGTGTTTTGTAATTGCTGGTTCTAATCACTATATACCAATAAAAAATTATTTAAAAAAAAAGTAGGCAGTGATCTCAGAGACCACTCCCTACTCTTAAAAAAATGAAAAGAAAACGTATTTTTTTTTTTACCTCATCTTGTTTTCCTTTCAGGAATACGGGTAGCATTAAAAAACAAAAACAATAGCTTTATTTATAAGCAATCACAGACCTGTGATGTTAGCGACTCCCAAAGGGTCGCAAACCAAGACCTACCTCATTATTATTTATGAGGTAGGTCTATTTCTAGACCCACTACAAATCACAAAAAGTGTAATACACATATTTTTACATGGATGTTTGCGACTACCAAATAGTGAATCACAAAAATGTGCTATTTGCTAATTGCAAATGATTACCTACATACATCTGGCCTTTAGCCTTAAGATTATCTAGTGGAACAAACTTGTCCTCTTTCATTGTGGATTTCTTATCAACTTCCGAGAATTCTTCTCCCAACTTAATGTAAGGTCGCACAGCACAAGGCGCAGCATTCCCTCTCCTACCTCCCTTGAAAATGATTTCCAAGACACGGTTTAAAATGGAATCCTCCTCAATAGCCTAATGCCATTCCTCTTTAGATATGGCTTCATGATGCCATTCCGTCACATCACACATATCAGCTACTGCCCTCTTTCTTTCAATTGCCTCAACCACTTCTTCATCCACCAACTGGCAATGTAATGGTAAATGTGACAAACAGACCACTTGGACATTATGCCACCCAGAAATATGTTCAATGCAAGAACCATATTCCTGAAGACATGCTGCCAAACAAGCTAGCCTGACATAGGTTCTAAAATGCTCAGCACCCCATGATGCCACCAGTGACTCACTCTCGATAACTGAATAATTCCTCTCGGTCACTGAATGAGTGGCAAAAGCTACTGCCTTCTCCCCATCACCATGCATATGGGATAGCACAGCACCAATGCCTAAAGCAGTAGCATCCACAGTGAGTATTGTTTTACATTGGTACCAAGGTGGGCTAACGCATTAGCCATACAAACCTCTTCTTTTATATCTCATAACAATTTTGCTGGCCTTCCCCCCTAATCCAACTTACATCCTTTTCTCAACAAAATTTTTAAGTTTCCAGTCTTATCAGCAAAATGTCTTCCAAACTTTGAATAATACACAATAAGACCTAAAATGTATCTCAGTTGGTCTTTGTCCTGAGAAGCAGGAAATCTTTCTTTGGATTGACACCTGCCTTTGAAAATCTGGAGTACACATTGTCTATTTCCTCAACCAAAAATTTACATTTTTCTTTTTTAAGAGTCTGGCCAGCTTTGGCAAGTCTGTCCAACACTTCAGCACAACATTATGTCTCTCAAGTAGTTTCCCCCAAATACCAGAATGTCATCCTGGAAGTAAATCACATTATCCATGCCCTTGAACACCTCCCCCCATCATCGTTTGGATGACAGTTGCCCATGATGACAGCCTGGCAACTTGGTAAGAAAAAAATGTGCCTTGCATTGTTATGAGCTCGATGAAGGGCTTTGAATCCTTGCGTAGTTTGATCTGGTGATAGGCATTTTTAAGATCCAATTTACTACCACCTTTCAATAAAATTAACCAACCCACTAATATAGGGTGGTGGATCACTATGTTTTCATTGAGACTGTGAAGATCAGCACAGTCTCTCAGATTTCCATCCGACTTCTTGGTGAAAACCACCAGGGAAATCTGTAGGTTCAATAATCCACTTCTGAACTATATCATGAAGCATTTTCTTTACTTACCCTCTAACATCTATTGGTACCCTCCACAATTTGTTCTGTACAATTATTGCATCAGGTTTGGTCACAATTTTGTGAACACAGCCCTTTAATTCCCCCCCAGTCTACCAGCAAATCCTTGTTTAGAACTTTTGATAATCTTACTGGCTGAAGTATCATCAACCACCATGACTTGGTTGTGACCTGTGACTTAATACTTCAAAATGTGCTGAGTAATGCACAAGAACACCCACTGGAGAACCCCACTTTGTCCTTCACTCTGTGTAGTCAACGATGCTTGCTCCACAGTTACGGGTTCTAGTATGGCAGCTTGATCATTCTTGTTGGTCTGCTGAAGTTTGTTGCCATATTTTGTAAGCAGAGGATGCAGAATAGTAGTAAGAAAGTAAGTTTATTTCAAGGCAATATCCCAAGTGTGGTGCTCCCTCTCCAAATAGTTTGGAATCCCCACATGTCAGCTCCACATAGTAAAAGAATGTGAGAGTACCCACATTCTTAACTCAATGCAAGAGCTGAAAAGCTCCAAGTCATAACAAGTCAAAAAACTGTTCATAGATTCCCCCAGGGAGCTAGCAATGCTGTGAAAATCAGTATGACCATTGGTTGAAATTCCAGAGTGCCTCCAAATTTTGGCCATCACAATGGAGGATAAGGGTGAAAGCTTTGACCTAACTCAGCATTAGGAATTAATAAAAAATATTCTGATGTCTGGAGGAATTCTGAATCCAAAGCTAAATAAACGTGTGGAAATTCCTGCACAATAAAGGTATTATGCTGGAAATAAGTGCTGGTTATGGCCAGTTGGTTCCACATTGAGAAGGTAATATACAAACCTAGAGATCAAAAGTTAATTTCTAATTGGGTATGTGAATCATTTTAGGAAGTATAGGAGTCCCAACTCAGTAAGCATTTGTCTCTGTGTTCATAAATGTGTGTTAATGCTTAATTTTCTCAGAGGCTGCCCCTAATGGTTTAATTGTGTAGTTGTTGTCAAAGTGTTGGTAATATGTAGATTACTAGTTTTGTTCTTTTCACTGCAAATTAGCAAATGTGAACATCTCTCTATAGACCCACTTTGAATTGTAGATCACCTAATTACTTATGCATAAGACAAAGATTGAGATCACACCCTGTCAATGCATTTAATGTATAAAAAACAGCTGGTTTTCACACTTCTGCACTTTTAGAACACATGACCTCTTTCCTGACCTCTCTACATTGATTCCATCAAGAACTGGTCTGTGTTATGCACTAGGCTGCCCATCTCCCGAAGGCCCAGAGGTCTTATTGACAAATGCCTTTCCTCAGAGACAGTGTGCTTCTAATGGTTTTGAAATCCCTTTAGTTAAGCAGTACTGTTTGCTAGGATTCTGGTAACACCCAGTACATTCCTCTAGACCCCAGGACATGAAGGTATACCTTTCATGTCTCACAAAGTGGAGGAAACCAGCAGGTGTCCCATTGTCCCTCCCTCCAGGGACGTCAGAAGCAAGACCCGCGGAGGGCCCTGTAGTCAGACCTGGCAGGGTTTATTGGTGGGTTCTCCTCCGCCTCTTTACAAAAGAGTGATAAAAATCATGTTTACAAAGACAAAGGTTAACATATAGAAAGTATACAATATGAACAGATCTACCCTGGCAAGCCCTTTAGCCAGAGCTCAAGAGGCCCATACATGGCCCTGATCTATGCCTGGGGGTGATGTGAGATGCCCTTGTAGGCATGGCACAGTGTAGTGTTTGGTCCTGTCTACCCTTTGTAAGCAGCATCCTGTTTTGTTATCGCAGTTCCCCCAAAGTGAAAAAGTGCAAGAGAAGATATCTTTGTTCTTGTGTGAAAACATTGGTGTGAAGTTGTGTGATGGAAGAATACTTGCTTATAGGTCCAACTGTCTTATTGTATTCTTGTATACAATGGTTGCGCTTTATATTGCTTTGAAGAAAGTATGGTATACATATGAACTAACTATACACAAAGAACATTTGCACAACATTGTAAACACCAGACACCACTAATAACGCCTTGGCATTGCATTACAGCATCTTCTAGGTCATTATGTAAATGGATATAGGCTTTAGGTTACATGTGATGGTCAAAGGTCTCAAAGGGCTTTGGTTATTGGAAAAGGGGTGTATACAACAATAGAACAAGACTAGAAATTAGGCATTTTTCAATCTTCCTCATACTGGATCCCTGGCATGTAAAGTTGTATCTCAGCCCTTCTTCAATCATCAAAGATACTAAAAAAGAGACCCAACTTCAGGGAATAGGGACCCACATATAATGCAGCTCAAGAATTCTATCCCATTGCCCAGTGCATGATGGTACCTCAAGACCAGGCCCTCAATGAGGAAGAAAGTGAGGGGAGCAGGGGCAAGGAGATAGGAGAGATAATAAGGAGGTGGAAGAAGGAGGGAACAATAGTAACAAGGAGAGAGCAGAAAAAAGGGGAAGGGGAAAGCCCTGAAGATGTAATGTTTAGAGATAAGAGAGGGATTTATAGAAGAGAGAGCAGAAGAAAAGAGGGGGAGGGCGAAGTCCTGAAGATCCGATTATTAGAGAAAGGAGAGGAATCAAGAGATGAGAGAGCAAAAGAAAGGATGAGTGAGGAGAAGAAGGCAGCATCTTATGAAAAATGTTTGTAAAAGACACAATTGTTCCCATTTTTGGGGAAGAACCACCCTGAACTTTCCTTCAGTGGTTGTCCTCACTCACTGCACTGGCTCACCCCACGCAGAATGGGTCGGTATGACAACAGTGGCCCGGGCTGCTTTTGGTTCCCTGTCTTGCACTGGCCACATCTCAAGAGGACTTGGTTAGCTGTAATCCATGCAGCATGCCAAACAGACCACAGAGAAGGCTGACACTCTCCTCCTACCTCTTCTTAGGATGTACCCTGTGGTTTCCAGTAATGGCAGAGTCGTGGTGGAGAAGGAGATGGTGATTGGAGATTACTGCTTCCCTCAAAATGTAAGTTTTATGTTCACCTTTCAGTGCTGCCTTCAGTAAGCTCTGGTTTACCCTCAAGCACCTTTGTTTCGCTCAGAGACTAGGGCAAGGCACAGAATTCCCCATAGGTAAGTAGGAGTGTACCAGGGTCAATCACGTAACAAAGTGACTGCAACTCTACCAAGAAACTTTGGATGGTAATAAACTGAAAGCAGCAGTGTGGTTATTGTGGAGTAATTTTGAAGGTGTGGGTACCAGAACAATAGTCTGAGATTGAGCACATGGGGAGGCAAGGCATAAGAAGGTAGAGGTGAAATGACAGCGCATATCTACCTGTGTTTTGATAAAATCTCAGCAATGAAAGGGATATAGGCAATGGAAGCCCTTGAAGACCATGGGGATAAGTCTAAATTCTGCTCTACTGTGAGCAGCTAGCAAATATGTCAATGGTGAGGAGACACGGGAGAGGGAAAAATATGTGGCTGGTAACATTGATTTACTTTTATAGGCGAAATGTGGCAGTAGTTCAGTCTGCTCCTTATGTTGACCTGCTTCAATAAGAGAATCACAAAATACACTCACACAGGTCATGGGTTTTATAATGTCCGAAAACCCCCTGCATCGGGACTGGGGCTGTTAATTTGCAAAAAACACAACATGAGGATTAAACAATCCTATGATAGCTTCGCAAGAGGGAGCATGGACCAACAACATACATTTTTGGAGTCGCACATCTGCAACACCTCACTCCTGACTCGGGATTTAAAGATGGACTTACTGTAGTGGTCAGCCGTAGCATGAGGTGGGGGTGTGCAACAGTCTGGTTGCCATGGCCGTGTTGGTGGTAAAGGGGTACAGTCACAAGTGGGAGTCAAATAATATGCAGGCATTGTGGTAGTGAGGAGAGGGGGAAAGTAGGAGGAAAGAGCAGAGTAGAATCAACAGTGAAGGGTTGGGAAGCAAGGATATAGATGATTTTTCTCTAAGAAGAGTTGAACTTGAGTGAGTGTAAAGTCATCTAATGTCGGAGAGCATTAAACTTGGAAAACTGATTGCCCTTCATTGGATATGACCCTTGTCTTATCATCACCGCTCTCTGTCTTCAATCTCATAGACCCAGTTCACTCTGTGCCACTACGCGCTCTCCAGAGATGAAACTAACTTCCCAGAGCCGGACCGGTTCCTGCCCAAGCGATGGCTAAGGGGCGAGGGTATGAAGCACCATCCATTCAGCTCCATCCCCTTTGGGTACGGGGTACGTGCTTGTTTGGGCCGTCGGATCGCTGAACTGGAGATGCACCTGGCCTTGTCGCGGGTGAGTCCTAGAGGCGCACGCTGCTCTCTATACGATGAGAGTTATTGGTACTAACCCATTCATTCACTTGGTAGCTCTTTCTTCCAGTCACTCCCTCGTAGGCTAATTTATTCTTCAGGTCACTAACCCACCAATTTATTCATTCCCTAATTCTTTCAGTCACTTATTAATGAGTACTAAACATTTCATTGCAAACTAAAACTCCTCTAGATCATTCCTGCCCCACTCTGGTAACAGCTGCCGTATTTTCCATGGCTTATTGAGCAGAGGTTGTAAAATAGGAACTCTCCTTAAGCCTGAGAATGATACTATGACCGAGAGCATCTGATGGTGAAATAATCTCTGCAGTCTATAAATAATATAGCGTCTTAGGGTGAAACAATCTTTCCAAGCTATAAATGATAATAGAACAGTGTACTCGCAGTAGAGTGTATATCATCTTAGAACATCTCTGATCACAGCCCTGTGCAGCTCAAAACTGACAGAATGGCCCATGTCATCTTAAATTACCATCTACTACAATCTGTACTTTAGTGTATGTAAAAGAACATTAAAGCTTGAAGCACCCACCCATGATTTATATTTGATTTAATGGCCCAAAATACAAGCAGCTAATACTTATTAGTATGGCCCAGAGCATTTGAAGCGACAAAGCACTGCTGCCCATACTGAATAATAGAGTCAAGACATTATCAAGTTAGAAACTGCTGACATTTCACTGATTACAATTTAATTTAAACACATTGTGATATCTTGCTATATCAACTTAATGGTGCACTCTAGTCCATCTAAAGTTGCAAACAGCTTCAGCTTGTACCTAAGAGTGTGACCCAAAATATTTTACGAACTTGTTCACAACACACCTGATGGAACAGCCTAAACATTCCCAGCATGCCAGCCCCCAGCACCCTCATAGTACAGTTGCTGAGAGTAAGACCAAGTAGATCTCAGGTTACAAATTGCTGCATAATACACCTGATGGTACAGCCTAAAAGAGATGTTACTGACCCCCCCAACTTACTACTAATAGTATGGCCCAGAAGATTTCAGGTTACCTTTACCTGAAGCATGTAACTGAGAATATTTTTCTTTTTCTTGAACTGCAGATCATACAGCTGTTTAAAGTGGTACCTGATCCGAGTTTGGGTGATGTCAAATCTCTGGCACGGGTTGTTCTTGTGTCCGACAAACCCATCAACCTCCAGTTCATCGACAGAGAGCGGTAATTCATGGTTTCTTTGGCCGGGCAGCGACTGTGAGCGGTGGAGGTATTCAACATGTCTGCCCATGGAATCAGCCTCCATCACAATGCCAAATGCTCCTCCATGGATGTCACTGTGGATCCTACACAGAAAGGGGGATACAGGGGACCAGGGCCTGGAGGAGCCCTGTCTGTCATCATACTGCCACTCTATTAGAGGGTATTTCTATATTGTGCTTCACACAAGATCCACGCTTCTAGCCACTAAGCAGCTACTGCAGGACATGACCAAGGGTGGATCAAATAGTATGAATTGTGGTGACCATTTCACTGTAAACAGTTTCTCTAGCTTATATCTTGTACGAACATTTAAACTGAAATGTCTGCTGGGAATCAGCAATTAGACATATTGGCAGAGTATTTGGAAATAGGTTTGTCAGAGATAGGACACCACTCTCCAATGTCAATGGTTTTTGCAGAGCCTGGTTCAAACTCTTCATGCTAGACCCTTCGTTCTAAATAAGAAAAAAAGGCCTTGGGGTTGCAGTGCTAGAGAACTGTGAAAACCCCATACTATGAGAATGACTAAATAGAAGGCCCTGTCCTTGTGATTGGGGGAGTAGATAAGAATCACATCGGGATTATGGAAAGCTGAGCCGGCTGCTTGGACCAAACAGATATTCCACATGAATATGTAGATTTGGGACCACAAAAAGTGTGCATTTGTTTACTCAGACACACATCATGTTACAAGAAGTGGCTTTTTACTACCCCTAGCTATGTAAGACTAACAAGTCTTATATTATTCACGGAGAACCATTCACCTCCAAATTTTTAGCCTGACTTAGAGCTGGGCAGTATCAGTGAATCTGCCAAAAAGTCATAAATTCCCCGTCTGCATCTCCAGCAGTACAGCCACCCTATTTTGCATATTGTAGGTGGCAGACCTATCTCTAGTTGAGACTCCTTCAGCTCTGTGAAAATCCCCGCCCAGTTGAAAGTTAACACCGTTAGCCTTGGTAGCAGGCCAGTTGCCTAGTTTAGGAGGATTGGCCTGAAACCTTGACTGGTAGAGTTAACTGTGTAAACCCCCACTACGAAAGTGGTGGAAGACTTTCATAGAAAGGTAAGTATGGAGTCCACAGCATTTTAGGGAGACTGGATATGGCTTGAGTGCACATTTCAGCAGAGAAAGCATGAACTATGATAGTGTGAATAGGGCCCCTAAGTGCTCAATGCCAATGTGGAATTGTCAAAAGAATTATGAGAGTAGAGATGATGTGCTAAACAGCTGGAAGACAAAATGGCTTGGCTACCAAAGATGGATTTGGCTTCAATAGAGTGTTGGATATGAAGAGTCTCTGCCAATAACCAAGACCCTTTTTTCTACAGACATTAATAATGTACAGACTTCTGTAGAGGGACTGTTATGATATGGTCATAGTGTCCTTTTAAGGTTTAAGTAAGTATACTGGGGTCTGTTAATATGTGTTAATGTACTATGCAGTTTCTATGTTTTCAAAAAAACTTTAAAAACACAGCTAAAATATAGTTATGATTACAAACTCAAACCTAAAAAACCCTGACATTCCCCAGTTGTGGTTAGCTCTGTAAACCATAATTCGTCCACCCATCATCCAAACCATAACTTGCACCCTAAATTATGTGTTCTTATGCTAATGACCTCACCTACAATCTGAAAGGGGGTATCACAAAGGAAAATTATTTACTAATGACATAACATATCACCTCACCATTAGCATTACTAATTATACAAAAAGGACTATAGTCTGGTACATTTCTTAAGGTATGTGTTGTTATTTAATGATCTTATGCTGTCAGTTGTTACTTGGTATAAACTTTGTGAGGTCACAAGAGTTCCATTTGATATGAGGGCAATGTCAGGCCAGACAAAGACTCACTCAGGGTTGAAATATGTCAGCTGTCAACTTTTACCTTGGGAACAAGGAATGGTTGCTTGCTATCACTGAATTAATTTTTTTTCATGCATTCCTGGAGTTCTGTCTTTTTATTTTGATGCATCCTTAATGTAATATTCATTACGTCACCACATTTCTACTAATAAGTATCAGGACATAACAATACAACATCATGAAATAACACATATCAGAAAAAAGAAAGCATCTGTATCCATAGTGATATCATTGATAATGTCAATCATACGACAATATGTAATGTTGCCAATTATGTCACCAGTATCTTTTGTGATATCAGGTGTTCTATCCTGGGTGAGGTCATGGACATTTCATTTGGGGTGTGCCTTATGGTTTACGCAGCTGGGGTACAAGTTATGGTTTGCTCATGAGACCATACCTGTCCAATTTCAGGGGGCTTTCTATTTTACTAGTAACCGTACCTTCACTTAAACTCTGTTTTTAAGGCATTTTGTACAGGTTTTCTAATCATCTGTTAATATCTTTTCAGCAGAAGAAATCATAACTTACCATTAACAGTCTAATTTCATAGAAATTTGTTTTGAAAATATTTTTCATCTAACCAGGGTGCAACATGTTAAGTTCACGCAATTGTCTAAAATCACATTGAGGATTGTTAGCAGAACTGTTTCCCTATGTAAAGTCTATGTAACATAAAATTTGTGAGCCAATATGCAGTGTTTTCTTGAGTCAATTTCGCTCAACCGTGATGAAATCTGGAATATTACATTTGCACTTAAGTAATACATGTGTAATCGTGTAGTTCCCACTTGTCGAACATGCAAGAGAAACAGGCCACTACCTGTTACTGTCGGCCATACTGCAGATGGAGATGCTTTCATTCACACACACCTTGGGCTACTTCACTGATTAAATAAACCATTTTTCAAGGAAGAACAAATCTGGTTCACTGCCTGCGGAGGTTGTTTCAATCTCACTGAAACAAGACTGAATCAAGTTATTACAGTAACCACAACTATTACATAGACATCCTTGTCGAGCATTTGTGTGTCTTGTAAACGTTCCATGTTGGGATGAAAATGTGTTAGATGACTGTCCTGATGCAAAATAATAAGGCTGCCTTCGAGATAAATACAACCACCTGTCTATACTTAGATACTACTTTTTATTACAAACTACCTATTTTGAAACAAATCAATAAATTGCCCTTGCAATGACAGTTAACACACAAATCTAGAGGTGTACTACCATTATTTGGGTACACTAAGGTTAATGGTTCATTTACAGCTTTTCAAAACTACACCATTGATAGCTTTTTACATGTCACAGCCCCTCGTTATACTCTTTCTAAATTACAAGTATAATTGTTTGGAACTTTGGTTTACCTGTTGTGGATGTGTGGCAATGATTACCCTATGACTGCTTCTGTGATAGCTGGGTATCAATAATCACTCTATGAGTATGTCTGTGATAAAGGGGTATCAATAATCTATGGTTATCTCTGTGTTAGCTGGGTATCACTAATCACTCTGACTACTTCTGTGACAGCTGTGTATCAATAATCACTCTATGACTACTTCTGTGATAGCTGGGTATCAATAATCACTCTATGACTACTTCTGTGACAGCTGTGTATCAATAATCACTCTATGGCTACTTCTGTGATAGCTGGGTATCAATAATCACTCTATGACTACATCTGTGATAGCTGGGTATCAATAATCACCCTATGATTACGTCTTGATAGCTGTGTATCAATAATCACTCTATGACTACATCTGGGATAGCCTACTTGCAGAATTCACTGTGCACTGGCAAAAGCAGTGCACTCCTGGTTCAGTGGCACAGAGGCCACAGCCTTGACACATGGTGGGGCCTGGAGCACTGCTGAAGTCCACACACAGCTCATGTGACGCAGGGGCTGGTGCAGGGCTTAAACCGTCTCTGTAAGGCTAAATACAAGGACGGCCTTTGCTCACGATCGAAAGCTATCCGCAGTCACATAGTCTACAGGAAATTGCCTAAAACCTGGCTCTTCACTCGATAAGCTTCATGGCGCTACTAGGGTGATAGTCTGCCTCTGTCTTCTGGTCTAGCACTGTCTTTGGTGCCTTGACACCTTTGGGTAATCATGCCCTTTTATAAATGTACTTCATTTCATATGAGGAGTATGTTCATTGAGGAGGAGGATGGTCTGAGATTTCATATGTGTACTTCATATGTGGTCTGAAGCCTGCTATTCCCTGTCACTGCGGTTCTGCTTCGCTCAATTGCGAGGACCAAATGCAGTTTTGATCCTGGCTTGCCTTGAAAAAGCCCCAGGTATGAGTGAAGGGCCAAACCACATATTGGCAGTAAATCTCTGAACCGTATAACACAAAATTAAAGAATACAACAAGTATCCCTGATGCAGCAATTCACTAATTGAATAATCAAATTTTCTTTCAACTGTGTCCTCAGTTTACCTATGTGTGATCTTGAATGCAAATTCGGAAGTGTCAGCCTCTCTGATCTACCCATCATGCAGGTAGCCGGCTACTGCGGCTGTAGAGAGTAGCCCCTCACTGTAATGGTAGAGAGACAAAAAAAAGTGTAAGCCAGAACCCGGCCACATTAAATGCTACCAAACATGGCCATCAAAGCAGCAGAGCCCATATTGGCCACACAATGCTGGCTGTTAGTAATTATATTATGTGGATTGGTGCTGATGGACAGCAGGCGCCCTGTGATCACGTCTCATCACACGATCCGCGTGCACCTTTCTTCTTTCCTCAAATGTCTCCTCAAAGTACGTTCCTCAAACCTCAAAGTACATCCTTCATTCCTCATCCATCCATCCTTGTCTCTCATTGCTCAATCCTCATTGCTTAAGCCTCATTACTCATTCCTCACACATCCCTCAGTCTGCATCCTCACTTCTCAGACCTCACTTGTCATCCATTTCTCAATCCACACTTCATTCCTCTGTCTTTATCCCTCACGCCTCATCTTTGTCCTCCTTCTTCCATCCTCTTACCTCACTCTCCTCCCATCATTCCTCACCTCAGTATCCATGCGCCTCTTCCTTTACTCATTATTCCGCATACCTCACCCCTCAATCCTCCTCACTCCACAATGAAGTTCAATTCCATGAATGTATCATGTTTAGTGATATTACGGGGAATACTCTTAAGCAATTTCCCAGCATACAATGTGGGGTCAGGAACTCTGTCCTTATGTACTTTAGCGTGTTTTAAATGTTGACTGTGTCCGAGGGCCTCAATTTGAGGCACTTATTACAGAGCAGCATTTGTGCTCTACAGGGTGTACTTTTTATGTCCCGAGGAACATGAGAGTCCTTAAAGTGGACTCACCACTCCACTAGTCCTAAGCAGAACTGCCCTCTAAATCTCTAGTGCTGGGACTTTAGTGTATTCGTTGGGGCTTCACTAGAAGCTAGTCTTCTGTGTGTATTCTGTCCCATGTGACTCTTACACCGTTTGCGTCTGAGAGCTACAATACATGGCTGGATTGTGAAACCTCTGGAGATCCCATTACCTGGATCCACTTTCTCCTTTCCAGAGTGATTAAGAACATCTAAACAACCGATCGTGTACATCTGAGTTTGCACACTCGAAGAGTGATTGCCCTCACTACGGGAGCCCCTATTTTTTGGTTTACTGTGTTGATAAAGGAACACCTTGCTTTGTGGAAAAGGCCAACCTGAAATTCCATCAGCATGCATCTCATCTCCACTTTTTATCTTCTTCATGGGCAGTCAGGGTGGGTTACACATGGTTTTCTTACGGAATCCTTTCTTGGAGTGCACGTAGACGCCTGCCTCTGCAAGGTCTGGTGGGACCCAGAGAAGGATGTTCTGGCCGTTTCCGGGTCCCAGCAATTGATTTCAAATTTTGGAAAAGCATTTGACATGATTGGCAGTTGATACTGTCCCTTTTTGTGAATATAAGATCAAGCTGCCCTGCAGCAAACATGCTCACAGCAGATCACAACTCTACATCATGGGCAGACCTGTCTTGGCCTGGCTTCAGTGATTGCTGGGACACCAGAGCTGTGAACTGCCCATTCCCTCAAAGCTAGAATGAAGCCTGGAGCCGATCTTAGTGCTTCTGGCCTCCTCTGCTGCTGGCAGCCAGCCCAATGAGCCTACAGAAGAAGGCCCAGACTGTACTGTGGACCCCACCTCATATTGACCCATATTTGTCACTCACTGGCAGACCGGCTGTCAACCTAAATGGGCAGATAATGTTTTCTGGGTATTTGTTTTCCTCAATGTCCGGTGCATAATGAGTGGATGGCATGCAAATTCCTATGTTTTGCTCATACTCAAAGTACATTACGCTCAGTGAGTGCTGAAATTAGGTTTGGGGCAGGTGTGGCGTGGTGTATTATGTTTTGTTACATAATACAGTACAACCAGCACAGGCTACACTAGCACTGCCTTGTCGTGCAGTGGCCCATCACAAGGTAGACGAAGGCGCTATCTACATCCAGAGCTCAACAATTGCAACTGTGAGGTCCTCTGTGTATCTGTCAGGAATAAGGCTGTGCGCGGTCCAGGTCCTGAACTCCTCTGCGCATATTTGCGGCGCTTCATGCGCACCACTTCTCATCCCCTCTTGTTCTAGAAGTGGTTATCAGCATCACCTGCCCTGTGGTAAAGCTCATGTAGCTGCAGCATCAGGACATTGGTGGACAAGATGCACTTAGTGCTATTCTATGAATGGACTACAATTCCCAGGTTTCTAGAGGCAGCGGACATCTTGGGGTGTGGCAGGCCTATAAAGCCCAGCCACACCCAAGCACATTGCTCACTATTTTGAAGACTTCGATGCAGTCAGACCTCGTGGGGATTCCTCTGAAGAAGAGCAGATTTCCTGCATGGCAGATTGACAGCAAATCGGAGTATTCTTGTTTCCATGGTGAATTCAGATACGAGTAGGTCGTACTCGTAGCGGTAAGGTCTTGATGAGCCCAATCTTGAAGGGAGTTGTTACTTCCAAAAGTAAAGCGCCCCTTAGCACAATGAGCAAAGCGCTTTCAGTCCAAAGAGTAAAGCGCTCCTGGCACAATGATACAATTGCTTCAGGCCAAACGAGTAAAGTGGCCTCGGCGCGACGATCAAAGCGCTTCGGACCATATGAGTAAATCGCCCCTTAGCACAATGAGCAAAGCGCTTCAGGTCAACACTAGTACAGCACCCTTGGCAAGACAATCAAAGGCGCTTCAGGCCACACGAGTAAAGCGTCCTTGGCACAACAATCAAAAGCGTTTCAGGCCACACGAGTAAAGCGACCTTGGCACAACAGTCAAAGCACTTCATGCCACATGAGTAAAGCGCCCCCTTAGCACAACGAGCAAAGCGCTTCAGGTCACAAGAGTAAAGCGCCCTTGGCATGACAATCAAATTGTTTCAGGCTACATGAGTAAAGCGGTCTTGGCACGAGGATCAAAAAGCTTCAGGCCACATGAGTAAAGCGCCCCTTAGCACAACGAGTGTAGCGCTTCAGACAAAGCAAGTAAAAGCGCTCTCTGGCATAATGAACAAAGCGCTTCATGTATGATGATCAAAGCGCTTCATGAACAACAAACAAGGCGCTTCTGCCCAACGAACAAAGCGCTTCAAGTTTGATGAGTAAAACTTTCAGACCTTAGTAGTAAATGTGAACACGTTTTGTAGATAAGCAAATTATAGTTTCATTGTTTTTTTTTGGGAAGCATAATATGTGAGATACATATTTAAGTCTTTGAGAATTTCTAGGCTGAGATCAAACGTTTATGTTATGAATGCATGATTGTTACATGATTCATATTCAGAGTATGACCATAATCCAAAGCTCTAGCCATCTCTAGGTTCAGAGGTTGCAGTTTGTTCTTGTTCCATGATTCAAAGAAGGGGCTACGCCCAATTCACAAAGGGTCTCAATCTGATACCACGGAGACGCCTTTATTCAAGAGTCTATTGGTGAATTTATACTGTTATGAATGAGTATATGCATATTTGTTCTAACCGTTTCTTTTCAGATCTCTCTCCCTGCAGTGCTTACCCTAATTCCCCTCCCCCACCTGGCTTCATCATAACTCTGTGCTCTGATAGCTTTCTGAGTTGGTGACGCCGGGAGGTGGGCCTTTTTGTTCAGCAGCGTGCAGATCCCGAGGAAAGGGCACTGTGACAGAATAGTGAGCCCACAAGTTTATACTTTCCTCTTGGTCTGTACGCAAGCTGCGCAAAATGGCCACCCTAGATACCCTTATGCAAGAAGTCACTCAAATGCAAAGAGATTTGACAGACTAAAAAAATGTTACAGCCGATTTAGTTAACAAAGTAACCCAGTTACAGAGTAAGGTGGATGGTTCCGAATCTGAGTCTCGTCCTACGCTTTCCACACCTACTAACATAGCTGTGAACGTGCAGACACAGATTCCTCTAGCTGCACCAGAAAGGTTTTCTGGGGACCCCAATAAGGTTCAAGTTTTTCTCACACAGGTGGAACTACATTTTACGTGTCGTCCCAGTGCCTTTCAGGACGCACAATCTAGAATTGCATTCCTTATATCCTATCTGAATGGTGATACAGCTACTTGGGCAGTGCCTTTAGTCCGATTAGACAGTCCCCTTTTGTATAATTGGCGTCATTTTGTAGAAGAATTTGAAAAGGTATTTGACAGGCGCGCAATAACTATGTCTGCAGACAAAGAGTTACTAGAATTACGCCAAGGAAACAAAGACTTGATAGCGTATTTGTCACACTTCAACCGGTTAGTAGTGGAAACCGCTTGGCCAGAGGAAAAATGGTCAGCAGTATTTTATCAAGGGCTAAAAGACGAACTGAAAGATGTATTGGCCCAAGTTGAACCGCAACCGGAAACTTGTACTGATTTAATTAATCTAACCCTGTGGCTAGATCATAGACTCTCAGAAAGAAAAGGAGCAAGGAAAAAATGGGAAAACAAATCAACTGGTGAATGGAAAGGTCCAGACACCTTCAGTTGTCCTCAGATCCTATTATAGAACCGATGGATATCGGAACTGTTCGCCCTTCATTGACCAAAGAGGAGAAAGACATGCGGTGAAGAAATGGACAGTTGTCTGTATTGTGGAAAAAAGGGTCATTTCGTAAAGGAATGTCAAAAGAAACCCAAAGGTAAAATTGATCCAACATTTGTGACAAAGAAAAAGATAGCGATTGCTTTGGTAAATTCACAGGAAAACTAAAGTGCCCAAGAAAAAACAAAGGGGACCTCTTGGACAAATTTACAATCCCTTCAGTGTGTTCTTGCACAAAGCGTTATGTCAAACTTTTTTGAATTCTAGCACAACTCACTGTACAGGGAAAAAGACATAATGTACAAGTTCTAATTGATTCAGGGGCAACAGGAAATTTTGTGGACCAACAAACTGCACTAGAATTGCATATACCCAGTGTCAAGAAAAATGTTCCTAAGTTGTTTATGCAGTTGATGGTAGTGAATTAGCAGGAGACCCGTTACTAAACAAACCTCACGAATGCAAATGACTTGCAAAGATGATGGGAATTTGAACCACTGTGAGATAAGTCGCTTCGATATAATCCAAGCACCCCAATATGGTTTTATCTTAGGAATGCTGTGGTTAATGTTACACAATCCATGCATAGACTGGCGCAACCAGGTTTTGCGTTTTTCTTCTTCCTCTTGTTTAAAAAATTGTCTTCAATCAAGACGAGACAAAGAAGGAAATCTTCAACACTCTATTGCTACTGCAGTCGAGAAGGAAATTGATCTGCCACCACAGTATTCAGAATATACTGACGTTTTCTGTGAAAAGAAAGCGAGCTCCTTACCACCTCACAGGCCGTACGACTGTCAGATTGACCTTGTACCCGGAGCCAATATACCAAATTGAAGAATATATGCATTATCAGCGAAAGTAAATCAAGTCCTACGAGAATACCTTGATCATTGCTTAGCCAACGAGCTAATTCGGCCATCACGATCTCCAGCGGCTTCTCTGTTGTTTTTCGTACCCAAAGCTAATGGCGAATTGAGACCTTGTATTGACTTTAGAGCGATAAACAAGATCACTGTTAAAAATAAATATCCACTACCTCTCATACCAGTCTTGTTAGACCAGGTAAAATCCGCCGTTATTTACACCAAATTTGACTTACGAGGTGCTTGTCACCTAGTTCGAATTTAAGAGGGAGATGAGTGGAAAATGGCTTTTAAGACTCGTTATGGTCTCTTTGAGTATCTAGTGATGCCGCTTGGTCTATGTAATGCCCCAGCAGCTTTCCAATATTTCCTAAACGATGTTCTGAGAGAATACCTAGACATCTTTGTCATTGTTTATGTTGACGATATATTGATCTATTCAAACTCTGAAGAAATACATGAAGAACATGTAAAAAAGGTATTACAAACTCTAGGAAACCATAATTTGTTTTGCAAGTTAGGTAAATGCGAATTCCGTAGCAAAGAGGTTTAATTTTTGGGAGTCATTTTAACACCCGACGGCATGCAAATGACTGAAAGAAAAATAAAAGCTGTATCAGAATGGGCCACACCAAAATCAGTACGTGACATCTAATGTTTTTTGGGTTTTGCAAATTTTTATCAACGCTTCATCCATCACTTCTCCCAAAAGGTAGCACCAATTACCAAATTGCTAAGGAAAAAGGCCGTTTCAACTGGGCCCAAGAGACAGAGGAAGCATTTCAAGACTTAAAAATGGCCTTTGCTTCAGCTCCCATTCTAGCTCATCCCAATGTGGAGGAACCATTCATTGTGGAAGCCGATGCATCCGATGTCGCTGTTGGGGCCATTCTGTCCCAACGTCACAGAGAAACTGGACAATTGCACCCCATAGCATATGTGTCAAGAAAACTGAATGAAGCAGAACAGAATAACACCATATCAGAAAAAGAATTACTAGCAATTCACAATGCTTTCAAAGAATGGAGACCCTATCTATTGGGAGCAAAACACACCATAACTGTATACTCTGACCATAGAAACTTACAATTTATGAGCTCTGCCAGGCTACTAACTCCCAGGCAACTGAGATGGATGCTATTCTTTGCAGAGTTTGATTTCATAGTGACTTTTAGACCAGGAGTAGATAATCGTAAGGCCGATGCATTGTCTAGACAAGATTTTTCGATCACACATACTGAACAAAAATCCATGCCTATTATAACGCCTTCAAAAGTGTTGTGTTTAATAGCATCCGAGAAGTTTTTTGATCTCATTCGTAATCATTTTCACATCACCAAGTGGCAAGAGTGGTTACAACAAGACACCAAAAGGTCCATTCAACAAGGCCTACCTCTACACAAATCTTGAGTATTCCTGCCTACTGAGGAGTTAAGAGAGACAGCTTTTCATTGGTTGCATAGTCATCCTTTGGCAGGTCATCCAGGTCCTCAAAAAACACTAGAACTCATGAAAAGGTATTTTTGGTGGCCTACATTTGTTCATGACTTAAAGCAAATGCTACAATCGTGAAGTATGTGCAAGATGCAAAAGCGGACATAGCAAGTCTAAAGGTCTATTGATACCTCTACCCGTTCCCAATCATCCATGGGAACATATCACTATGGATTTTATTACTGGTCTTCCTCAAGTAAAGCAATTTTCAACCATTTTAGTGGTGGTGGATAGCCTTAACAAATATGCTAATTTCATTGCATGTAAAGGTCTCCCAACATCCGACACCTTAGCAACTATCATCTTAGAAAACATTGTTCGCCTTCATAGACTCCCAAGAGTCATCCTCTCTGATAGAGGAACACAATTTTCTGCACTTTTTTGACAGCAATGGTGCAAGGATTTACGAATTGATTCGACTTTATCCACTAGTTATCATCCACAAACGGATGGTCAAACAGAGAGACTGAACCAAACTCTAAAACAATACTTACAATGTCATGCAACAAAGTCTCCTAAAACCTGGATGGGTCTCTTGTGGCTTGCAGAACTGCCTTATAACAACTCTCACCACTCTTCAATAAACTCAACTCCTTTCTAAGGTTTATATGGGCGTCATCCGCACATTTTGCCAGTTACGCTACCTGCTTCTACTCAAACCACTCCAGCAGTCATGGACATGTTAACACACATGAATAAAGTACATTCACAATTGAAAACAAATCTACACCAAGCAAAGACAAAATATAAAATACAATATGACAAAAAACACCAGCATGGTCCTCAGTATACAGACAAAGATAGAGTTTGGTTGTCCACGAAAAACTAAAAATATGTTTCATCCAAGATTCATAGGGCCCTATGAAGTTCTGTGACAAGTGAACCCTGTAACATATAAACTAAAATTGCCATCGTCCTTGAAAATTAATCCGGTGTTTCACACTTCACTTCTTAAACCTGTTTCGCCCTCAAGTGTCACACAACCTGCTCCTCTATTAGTCCAAGGTCATTGGGAGTATGAGGTGCGATCTATCTTAGGCTCCAGATATCGTGGGTCTTCCCTTTGGTACTTAGTGTCCTGGAAGGGATATGGACCTGAAAATGATTCATGGGAACCTGCAAGACATGTCCACGCACCACGTTTGGTGCAACACTTTCATCTCCTCCATCCTGATAAGCCGGGACCTGGACCGCGCTTGGGAGAGGGGTGTAATGTTAGGAATAAGGCTGTGCGTGGTCCAGGTCCCGCCCGAAACTCCGCTGCGCGTATTTGCGGCACTTCATGCACACCATTTGTCATCCCCTCTTGTTCTAGAAGTGGTTATCATCGTCGTCTGCCCTGTGGTAAAGCTCATGTAGCTGCAGGGTCAGGACATTGGTGGACAAGATGCAATTATCAGTGCTATTCTATGAATGGACTACAATTCCCAGTTTTCTGGAGGCAGTGGACATCTTGGGGTGTGGCAGGCCTATAAAGCCCAGCCACACCCAAGCACATTGCTCACTATTTTGAAGACTTTGATGCAGTCAGAACTCGTGGGGGTTCCTCTGAAGAAGAGCAGATTTCCTGCATGGCAGATTGACAGCAAATCGGAGTATCCTTGTTTCCATGGTGAATTCAGATACGAGTAGGTCGTACTCGTAAAGGTAAGGTCTTGATGAGCCCAATCTTGAAGGGAGTTGTTACTTCCAAAAGTAAATCGCCCCTAAGCACAACAAGCAAAGCGCTTTCATTCAAAAGAGTAAAGCGCTCCTAGCACGACGATCAAAGCGCTTCGGACCACATGAGTAAAGCGCTCCTTAGCACAACGAGCAAAGCGCCACAGGCCACACGTGTAAAGCACCCTTGGCACGATAATCAAAGCGCTTCAGTCCACACGAGTAAAGCGCCCTTGGCAAGACAATCAAAGGCACTTCAGGCCACACGAGTAAAGCACCCTTGGCACGACAATCAAAAGCGTTTCAGGCCACACAAGTAAAGCGTCCTTGGCACGACTGTCAAATCGCTTCATGCCACATGAGTAAAGCGCCCCATTAGCACAACGAGCAAAGCGCTTCAGGTCACAAGAGTAAAGCGCCATTGGCAGAACAATCAAAGCGTTTCAGGCCACATGAGTAAAGCGGTCTTGGCACGAGGATCAAAATGCTTCAGGCCACATAAGTAAAGCGCCCCTTAGCACAACGAGCGTAGCGCTTCAGACAAAGCAAGTAAAAGCGCTCTCTGGCATAATGAACAAAGCGCTTCATGTATGATGAGCAAAGCGCTTCATGCCCAACAAACAAGGCGCTTCTGCCCAACAAACAAAATGCTTCAAGTTCAATGAGTAAACCTTTCAGGCCTTAGTAGTAAATGTGAAAACGTTTTGGAGATAAGCAAATTATAGTTTCATTGTTTTTTTTGGAAAGCATAATATGTGAGATACATATTTAAGTCTTTGAGAATTTCTAGGCTGAGATCAAACGTTTATATTATGAATGCATAATTGTTACATGATTGATATTCAGAGTATGACCATAGTCCAAAGCTCTTGCCACCTCTGGGTTCAGAGGTTGCAGTTTGTTCTTGTTCCATGATTCAAAGAAGGGGCTACGCCCAATTCACAAAGGGTCTCAATCTGATACCACTGAGACGCCTTTATTCAAGAGTCTATTGGTGAGTTTATACTGTTATGAATAAGTATGTGCATATTTGTTCTAACCGTTTCTTTTCAGATCTCTCTCCCGGCAGTTCCCTACCCTAATTCCCTTCCCCCTCCTGGCTTCATCATAACTCTGTACTCTGATATCTTTCTGAGTTGGTGACGCCGCAAGGTGGGCCTTTTGTTCAGCAGCGTGCAGATCCAGAGGAAAGGGCACTGTGACAGTATCTGTTGAAATTTTTGAAGCCAGGATCAGTTACAGTGGGGGGTTAGAGTCCATCCTGACCTCCTTCATGCGCAAGATTATAACCTCCCTACTTCCTATCATGTCCCCAGATCCCAACTATGAGATATCCATTGTCCCACAGAGGTGTCACCAAAGCACATAACAATAAGTGTATGAGATGGTACAATAATTCATGAAAATAATTCAAAGAATAGAAGAAACACATACATAGAATTAATAAAAAGAACCATGGTTGCATGGCAGAATGAAAACAATGACCTGTTAATGGAAAAAATGGAGCAGTCATATAAATGAAACATCTAAAATGATGATGATCGTTGATGTGGCAAGTAGAAACAAGATAACACAGCACTTGAAACACCAATCAGATCTCCTGCTGTTCCTGTACCAAATATGGCTCGGAAGATGGAATCGGGGACCATCAAGGGGACATAGATGATAAAACAGTTAGCAGTGAAGCAACAGAGGAAATCCCTATGGGTCCCGCAGATGGAGCAAATACATTGGTGGTTGTCAAGCAATCTAACCCGCTTTGCTAGTCCAGGAACAGCATCAACCCGGATCATTCCTTTGCCTCAGCACCATGTTGTGAACCAACTGGAGGAAGGGTGGTACCATCGGTGGAGATTCGATCTAATCACAGATGATATAGGGCTCAAAACAACAAGGACCAGGACCGAATCCACTGTGACACCATAATAACACAACCACTGCCAGCACCAAAGGTTCCAGCAACATGTCTTCCACAATCCATCCACTCATTTGTTAAATAATTCAAGAGAAATACATATTTAAATGTTTCTTGCTTCTAAACTTGCTCAATTTGATAAATCGATAACTCTGTTGAGACATTGGAACTCAAAATGTTCAGACTTGACCTGTACATTATAAGGTGCTGGTACCAGAAACACAAGGACCTATGGGCAGAGGACACCAGCCCATAAAACCTGGACCACAAACAGTGGTAGACATTTTTATTGCATCTCTATGAAGTTTGATGAAATGTGATATCTGTTTTTGTATGGGGTTGTCTCATAAAGTCGAACAAACAAAAATACTTTATTAGGCTCAATGCCATAAAAGCAAAATACTGATAAATAAAACATATTCATAATAAAAACACATATCAAATGACAGCATTATAGAGGGGAGGAATCATAACACTGCCTTATAATAAGTGCAGTCTTGAAAACATTTAGGGGCTCATTATGAACACGACGGGAAACCCCGCCGTGTTCATGCTGGCGGTCTTTTCATAGACCGCCAGCCCCCTTGAGACCCTGCCGGCTGAATTACAAACATTCTGTTACGCCGGCGGGCAGAAACAGTGTTTCCGCCCGCCTGCCCAGCAGAATGCTGGGCCGGGACATCGCTGACGGCTCCACATGAAGCCACCGTCCGTGCCACAGTGCGGAGGGTGCAGCAGCGTTAATCGGGCAGTATCCTGCGCGACGGGGCACTGCATGGGGGCCCCTGCACTGCCCATGCCAAGTGCATGGGCAGTGCAGGTGCCCCTGGGGGGCCCCGGAGCAACCCTTCCGCCAGCCTTTAGCTGGCAGGGGAACCCACCAGGGAAGGCTGGGGGAAACAGGGTTCATTATCCGGAGGGCGGCGCTGCTTGCAGCGCTGCCCTGTTGGATAATGATATCCGCCACCGTCAGGCTGCCTGGCGGTGGTAGCCTGGCGGCCTGATGCTGGTGGGGGGCCACCACAGGCAGCCCTCCCTATGTTCATAATATGGCGGTTCAGACTGCCATGCCGGTGTCGGTATTTGCAGCAGCCGGCATGGCGGTCTGAACTGCCGGGTTCATAATGAGCCCCTAAGCACAGCATAACATATATCAGGCGAAGATATTTTCTGCAGGTATACAAAGCAGTATGATGAAGTTTAATATTTGTGGTACGCAGATGAGGAATCAAAAAAACGCCTGTGCGGAACACTATAAATTGTGCAAAATAACTTAAAATTGTCAAAGTAAAAAAAATGTGGCAGGAGGGCCAGAAGTCGATCCCCGGCTAAGGAAATCCCAGGGCACACTGGAATATCTGTTTTTGTATGGGGCTGTGTCACAAGTCAAAAGAATGTGGCAGGAGGGTCAGAAGTGGGTTTCCAGCTAGGAAAATCCAGGAACACATGCTTTGAAATATTTCAGCACCTTGGACAGCCCTCAATCCGTTGACCCAGTCAAAACTTCATAGTATATCATTGGTCAATTGTTTTATGCGGATATTGGGATCCCTATAATTTGTAAACCGAACAGTGATTAACAGCAATTGAGAACTTTAGATTTCAGAATTAAAACTTAACAGTCCTTTGGGTTAATGATTTGTGGTTTTTCCATTATTTATTTCAATTTTACTGAGTGATTTTTTTAGGATGGTATTAAAGTGTTACTTATTTTCAAAGCAATAGCTCCAACTGGACATTTTGGGGGTGATTCTCGGCGGGAGCACCGCCAATAGGCTGGCGGTGCCCCGCAGGGCATTCTGACCACGGCGGTTTGGCCGCGGTCAGAACAGGAAAACCGGCGGTCTCCCGCCGGTTTTCCGCTGCCCTTCTGAATCCTCCATGGCGGCGCAGCTCGCTGTGCCACCATGGGGATTCAGACACCCCATACCGCCATCCTGTTCCTGGCGGTTCGCCTGCCAGGAACAGGATGGCGGTATGGGGTGTCGTGGGGCCCCTGGGGGCCCCTGCAGTGCCCATGCCAATGGCATGGGCACTGCAGGGGCCCCCGTAAGAGGGCCCCACAAAGAATTTCAGTGTCTGCTTCGCAGACACTGAAATTTGCGACGGGTGCAACTGCACCCGTCGCACCTTCCCACTCCGCCGGCTCCATTCGGAGCCGGCTTCCTCGTGGGAAGGGGGTTTCCCGCTGGGCTGGCGGGCGGCCTTCTGGCGGTCGCCCGCCAGCCCAGCGGGAAACACAGAATAACCGCAGCGGTCTAATGACCGCGGTGCGGTATTCTGGAGGGGGGAACTCTGGCGGGCGGCCTCCGCCGCCCGCCAGAGTTAGAATCACCCCCTTTATCTTTATGGCAGCTGTAATGATGATGTTCAGCTGCATCTAGCTTAAACATTCACATCCCCTTCCACGTGATATAATCTTATAGCCCACCATAGCTAGCTATACCGGCCATTAAAAGCCACTCCAGTGTTAAAGGCCTGAGCCCTTCTGCTGAGCTATATGGCTATTAGAACATTGCACCCCATGAGGGCAGAATGTCCTAATTAAAAAAACACAAAGGCCTTTCAGAACCTGGCGGGGGTTGAAACCCCCGCGCCCCGAAGCCTCTATTTCACAGCTTCTGCTGTGAATGTGCAACAGGCCATACCCAGGGCTGCAGCTGTTAGCTGTTGAATATTCACAGCAGTAGCTATGTCAGCCCCTGCTTTTCATCGTCCAGCTGACCCAGGAGCTAAGCAGCATCCTCCCCTCTCCTTTCAAGGCCTCTGTGACACTGTGAGCAACGGGAGGAGGGATGGAAGAAGGCCCCTGTGTGTCTTGCTGCACAGGCTCTGACGTTTGCTTTCCCTTGCCCAATCCATATCTTTTGGAGAGGCAGGGGAAGAGATATTCAAGGAGGGTTGGGAGGCCCAGCTGTCCATCACAGCAAGAATTCAGTATCCTGGTCAGGGTGCTGCCCTCTATTCCTCTTTACATTTTAAAAATTGTTTACAATATAGTGTGATCATTTATTACATTTGTCTACTATTTTTTTAGTAATGAAAGTATTCATTTTAGAATGTATTAGTAATAATTTAATGCATTCATTTGTATTAATGGTTTTAATATGTTTTTCAAAATACTTTTTTAAAAATGTTAATTTTTTATTCTTGTTATATATTTTATATTCAACGTTGTTAATTGTTTTTATTTTTATAACATGTTATTTCACATTTTGTTATAATATAGTGTTAATTATAGTCCATTAATTATATATATTTTTTTCTACTGTAATGGTTAATAGTATTTTATATTTTCTACTGTTGTTCTCTTCAATTTTTAATGTTGTTATAGCGGTGTGGGGTTAGTATACGTTA
The DNA here is from genome assembly GCF_031143425.1 of Pleurodeles waltl. Classification (NCBI taxonomy): domain Eukaryota; kingdom Metazoa; phylum Chordata; class Amphibia; order Caudata; family Salamandridae; genus Pleurodeles; species Pleurodeles waltl. The sequence continues at coordinate 176,125,908 of NC_090441.1, read as the reverse complement.
TTAAAGTCCAATGATTTCCCTAATCTGGTATAGACTGCTTGCATTGATGGCAGGCAGGGCCTGCATGGGTGCGCCCGGAGTGCGCTAGCGACATTCTAATTTGGATTGATCGATTTATGCCTGGTCCCATTCTTCCGGGAGGGGTCAATAAAAGAACTGACTGCCATTAGTGAGAGCTTTAACCTAAATGTGCTGATACTGGCTGTGCAGCACGCTATATAGTAGGAACTATATGGTTCAACATTTGCCTCCTGCTCGATAATTGGCTGTATGTGATGGCTGAGGTCTGAGTTCCTGCTGGGGCACTGTAGATACCAAATTCTTAAGAGCGAGTGATTGACATGCCGGCGCGTTAACAGTCACTGGGGCACTTAAACAATGATGTGAACTCACACTACCAGAAGGAATCTCAATGGGATCATAGTGCGCACCGACTGCACACTTTGAATTGTACAGCAGACTTTAAGGCTAGACGACTATCTCAGCCCGTGAGACACCCTAACTGAAGGTGCCATATCCATCAAGAAACCCAAAAAGTGCATGCAGAGAACCGGCAAAATCGACCTAGCCTGTTGATGCGCTTGACCCCCCACCAACGACACCTAAGTCAACCATACAGCGCACAGCAGCAACCGGTGCCATTCGAGTGTCCGGCCGATGGCCAAACACGTGCCGCAACATGATGGTGAAACCTAAAGCCCCCACCACAGGACGGCCTAAATTGACCTCACTCTTTGATACCCCCGACTGACGATATGTCAACGCTGAAACAGGTGGACTCCACGGTCCTTGCACAGTCGTCTCAGTATGAGAGAATACTGCAAGCCATCCAGGAAACCAAAAGCTTGCTGGAGCATAGAATTGACTAGGTTTCTCAAGATATGGGCATCCTACTCGGTGACCATCACAAATTAGTGGATAGAGTGAAAGGAAACTGAGACTTCCCTAGGCGACATGAGGCCAACCATCGAAGAATTGCAGAACCAGATGAAAAAGCTTAACACGGAAGTGGCAACTCTACACCGCAGAGTGGAGGATGTGGAAGGGTGCTCCCGATGGAAAAATGTTCACTTCCTGGGTTTTCTTGAAAAGGCAGAAAGCCAATGCATGGAACTCGTCATAGAGAACTGGCTACTGGACAATGTGCTGACCAGTAAGGTCCCAAAATTATTTTCAATTGAGCGCTCGCACCGGGTCGCTGGTGTGGTGCCCCTGCCTGGTGCTCCGCCTCGCCCACTAATTGCCCGCTTTCTAAACTACCGTGACTTGATCCTACAATGCTTCCCAGCAAGAGGCTGATGATGTCACGTAGGCTCTCATTATTCTAATGAGACTACCGGATTTTGAGCAGCAAGATCGTCCACAGTGTGGGAGACTGAGTCCGACCCATGGTGGGTGACACCTGTTGCTCTAAATCCGGGTTTTGCTCGGGCTAACTAGCAGTGCTTCATCTCTACCAGAAGATAGGGATGATTAGGCAGCCGAGCGCATGACATATTAGGCTTCTCAGGGAAGTCGTGGTCACTCAGGTCACATCCGGTTCTCTCATTCACAATACAGTCTCATATATAAATGATAGATAGAAGCAGTATATGTTTCAATAATAGGTTTAATAAAATGACTGCATCTTAGACAGCAAAGCGTGAGCTGCGATAACCATGACAACACAACATGACAATATTAAAATGGTGACTAGAAGAGTGAAGCATAAGAATAACGCTATCATATTGTCACTAGAATTTATGGACTATTGCCTATCTAAGTCATATTCTGAGCACAGCATGTTAAGCTCTAATTCTGCCTTTCAGGTTCCTCCGGGAGGACATCAACCCTCATACCTGAGCAAAGGCCTTTAGTCTGCATTAGCATCGGCAGCGAAGCATTCAGCAATCAGCATACAGTCGTGGTTCCCTGGCTGGAATCTCCCCCTTAACGTGTAATGGGACTAGGAAGTGTCTTTATAATAACACAGCTGATGTTCTAAGAAAATGTCCCTACGAAAGGATGTGTATTTTCTACCAATGTTGGAGACTAAACTTCTACCACGTTCACCGGCAATGTACCAAACTGTAGCCTTGACTGAAGCACAAAGTGATCAAGAATGTCTTATCTGAGAACACAGTGCTGGGCTAAGCAAAAACAGTTAGATAGATGAAAATAAAACAAGACCATAAAACTGGTTATTGTAAAAATAACAATGCAAAGCTGAATAAAATATATCTAGGTCAAAGTGCCCAGCGGCCTAGTGTGTTAAACTAACGTGCAGGGAGCTGTAACTAAAATGGCTACACAACAATGGCATTTTGAGAACTTGGCTGCCACAGCTTATCAGGACTTCACGGCAGAGATACAATGGCAGCAGGGCTCTTACATGAAAGTCAAGCAACGTCTCAGGGAACTGAACATCAAATATGCATTGCTGTTCCCCGCCAGGCTCCGGGTGATGGATGGGGAGAAAACCATCATTGTTTTCCACCCCTGAGGATTCTTGAACCTGGATGCATGCCAGGGGTTTTTCTCCACAGCCGTCAGGGGACAAAAAAGCAGGCGAGTGGCTATCGCCTGCCAAACATCACCACGCAGAAGGGGATGCGACTCAAGCCCACTAAAACTCAGGCAGCGAAGGAGCGGGCCAAAGCTTTAGAGGAGACTATGCAATACGCTGAGAATACCTTTGCATTACTCAGGAAAGACACCATTTTAAGTCGGGCTCAGACACAGGGAGCTCTCACTCCACCTTATCGATCATGATTAAAGGTCCGATCGTCACACTCCACACCGCGGATGAGTTGTGAATGCTGCATGCCATGCTGCTTGTGACGCCGAGCCACACTACTGGGGTATAACACAGGAGAGAGCATCCTGGTAGTGCAAAGGGAAGCAGAGATGTGGAACTAGAAGATATACATCTGCGGATTGCAAGGGACTTTCCCCTGGCTCTCATGCAGGATCCATTGCTTTTCCTCATTACTGTGAAGCCGGAAGGGAAATCACTCAGTAGGGCCACGCCTAAGAACACGGATTAGCTTGAACTCCATGCCCTGAACTATGCCAGCCATACGGACAGGTTTGCCTCTCAAAACCATTTGATAAGTATGTGCTGTAATATGGGGCATTGTGGCAGTATAGACATCGACCAACTGCCTGAGTGGTTATTGTTCATTGTTAACTGGGTAGTTCAGACTGTTTTAATTTCGCAAACAGGATAAGTACACTATGGGGTGCTGCCTAACAAGGAGGGACGGCCTATATTTTACATCTCAACACGAATGGTGTCACTATGGGGAGTAACACCATTGATGAAAAGTTGTGCTATACCATGATCACATGGAACGTTTGAGGCATGGCTACACCAGCAAAAAGGTATTGAATATACACCTATCTCAGACAACACTGGGTGCAAATTGCCATATTACAGGAAACTCATCTCCTCGATAGGGAACTCTGCAAACTTATATCTAAATGGCGTGGGCAAATATATGGTACGTCCTCCTCGACATTTACCAGAGGCGTGTTGATGTGGTAGCGGCTGGTGGACCTTACATGTAAAAAGCAGATATACTAAGTAGACAAGCATGATGCTCTCATGAATGGGAAAGCAATCAAAAAGTACTCAGAAAGATCTTGAGGTGTTGGGGAACACCAACAAGAGATCTATTCGCAACCCCAAGAAACACAAAATGCCAAACCTTTGCGTTCAGACAACCACACTATTGATCCCTAGGGAATGCTCTATAGATAGACTAGTCAGGGATATTTGCAATTTTGCATACTCTTTTTCCTCCATACCACTGCTACACAAAGTGATTAACAATTGCAGGAAAAGCAAAATGACTCTAATACTAATTTCCCCTCAGTAGTCAAGGCAGACATGGTTTTCAAAGCTGGTAGAAATAGCACAAGGGAACATTCTAAAGCTACCTATACAACATGATATGTCATCAACGAAAGAAGGAAAAGTGCAGCACTCAGAACCAGAATAGCTTCTGAAGGCTTGGAACTCAATCATCTAAAACTACAAGAGAACATAATGGTAGTTCTTAGAGAAGTAAGAAAGCCAACAACAAGGAGGTGATACATCACTAATTGGAAGATATACTGCTTATAGTGTCTTAAAAGGGGTTCCTTAAGGAAAAAGACTAAGGATGCAATGGTGCTGAAATATGTAACACACCTAGTAGACTACAAGTTGACATATGCATCTTTGAAAGTACACTTAGCTGTAATAGTGGCCAACCCAAGAAATCGCATATGAACAAGCTTCTTCTCAGCTCCGGTAATAAAACGGTACTTAGAAGAGAAAAGATAATTGCACCACCAAGGCAGGTAGCTGCACCCACATGGAATCTAAATGTGGGACTGACTAAATTAATAAAGGCACCCTGTGAGCCTTTACTCAAAGCCATATTAAAGATGTTGACGCTTAAGACACAACTCCGGGTGGCCAAACATCTCTTCACAGGATGAGTGAAGTACAAGCACTCACAATTCAAGAACCATATTTTAACAGGTTCAGAAAGGAAGAGTTGTAATGAGAACAGGTCCACAGTTTTTACCCAAAATATTGTCATACTCCCACATGAATCAAACAATACAAATAGCAACTTGTTTTCCAAAACCCCAAAAATCTATCAGAGACGCTACAAAGACAAGCAGAAAGACAAAGCACCTATTTGTCTCTTTCGCAGGCAACAAGATTGGAAAACTGGTAACTAAGGGCACAATTGCCATATGGATCATGTAAACTATTCATGTATGCAATACAAGTGCAGGGGAGAAACTAGACTCAAACCCAAAGGCACACTCAATAAGGAAGTAAGTAGCAACCATTGTTGTTTTGACAAATACTCCTTTATAAGACATATGTATGGCAGCAACATGGTCATCGCTACACATGTTCACAAAACACTACTGCATAGGCATTCAATTGAACAAGGAAGCTCAAGTGGGACAAAAGATATTAAAAAATATGTTTACAATTTTAAGTCTATCTTCAACGCAACCACCAAAAACTATGAAACTATGAACTATGAAAAATGCTACAGAATCTATGCACAGCATGTGAATCCAGAAAAGATTCATGCTGCAAAATGAATATTTTCTTCCCTGTAGGTGTAGTTATACAGCTTGAAGGAATTTCTAGATTCACAAGCAATTCACCCACCTACACCAAGAAGATGGAAGTGTAGGAGGCTGGCTCTTTCTATATAATGAACGAAAATGACGTACACTGTGCAGAGAGTCCAGGCAACCCACCTTGGTTTCCAGAGGCAAAAATAGACAAACCGATGCTCTATTTTTGTGGAAGTGTGGGCGAGTAGCTAAGCTTATCCAGGAGTCGTGCTAAGCATTTGTCGTACTCACAATATCAATAATTGGGGCGCACATTCAAAGTCCAATTTTAAAAATAACAATGATCCTTATATCATTTTCAAGACCAAGAACTTTGTTACAAGGTAAGTACTTTTAAGGTATGATTTTTCAAAGTTCAGAAAGTATAGCACTTTTAAGCATAATTGAGCACCATTGGAATCTATGAGGGAAAAAGAAAAATACATATAAAATCAGGCATTGCTTCCACATTGCTCATCATCTGTTTTTGGTCGAGTTCGTGGTCAGGTCCAAGGATCCAGCAGGAAGAGTTCGGGTGACTTCTGGTGTGATAGGGAGCTGCAGCTGAAGAACTTGAAGCTGATGCGCAATGAAGAAGGGGGGTCCACTTGGAAACACACTGCACAAGGGGATTTAACAGAAAGTCTGAGGGGTCTTCTTGAAGGGAGGAGATCACAAGGGTTTGGAGACCGTAGGAGCACAAGTCATCAGGCAGCAGCAAGTCTTTGAACCGGACTTCACAGATTCTGTGCCTGCAGAGTGCAGGAGAGTGATACCTTCATTCTAAGGGAGGTTCTTGGTCATTTCTTAAAGGCTGGAGGTGCTCCAGGGTTTTTGGAGTCCCTCAGGTCCCAGGGTGACATTGCGGCGGTGATTGGCGAGTTCTTTCTGCAGCAGGGTTTCAGTTCTCGTGCCTTGCCTTTTTTGTCCTGGTCTTTTCGTGTCAGTCGAATATAAAGTTCTGGTCAGGGATTGACACTTAAATACTGTGTTTAAGGGGAGTTAGAGGAGTACCTGGTAGTAGACAATGGGCTATCTAACTTAGGGTGGATACACCCACTATGTGACCTCTTACTTTGGGAGGGGGCCACAAACCTAACCATAACTGGCTGTTTTCCTTCCATCCATGATGGAAGAAAGTGAAATAACAGGGTCACCTTACCTTCCAAACCTGAGGGGAGGAGCTGACTGAGGGTGGCCACTCCTCCTATGCTTCCTACTTTTCATGCTGGTCCTCTTGCCAACAGTGGTGTCTGGATGATGGGATCACTCTTCAAATGCATTTCAAAGGTAGTCTGGCCTTTGAAGCTTCCCACTTGTTGTAGAGTGCCTGCCTGAGGGAGGAGGTGTGACACCTCTCCTCAGGAAAGGCTTTGGCCCTAATTCTGGATAGGGCGGGCGGCCGGCGCCGCCCGCCGGGCGGGAACCGCCACTTGGCCGCTCCGTGGTCAAAAGACCGCGGAGGCCATTCTGGCTTTCCCGCTGGACCGGCGGGCGACCGCCAAAAGAGCGCCCGCCGGCCCAGCGGGAAAGGCCCTGCAACAAGGAAGCCGGCTCCGAATGGAGCCGGCGGAGTTGCAGGGGTGCGACGGGTGCAGTTGCACCGTCGCGATTTTCACTGTCTGCATAGCAGACAGTGAAAATCTTAATGGGGCCCTGTTAGGGGGCCCCACGACACACGTTCCCGCCATCCTGGTTCTGGCGGTTTAGGCTGGCGGGAAGGGGGTCGGAATCCCCAGCGCCGCCATGGAGGATTCTCCGGGCCAGGGGAAATCCGGCGGGAAACCGCCGGATCCCCTTTTCTGACCACGGCTTTACTGCCGCGGTCAGAATAGCCCTGGAAGCACCGCCAGCCTGTTGGCGGTGCTTCCGTTGCCCTCCGCCATGGCGGTCATAGACCGCCAGGGTTGGAATGAGGGCCTTTGTCTTCTGGCCCCAGAGAGAGCGGGCTCTCACCCCAGGGGTTCAGAAGAACGTCTGGTGGTGGCAGGCAGGTCAGGTCTAGCCAGCAACCATGCCAGGGCTGTTAGGGTTTCTGCATCCTGCACCTCTTGGTGCATTGTATAATAAATCCAACAGTGGCACCAGTGAGGATTTATTATCCTGAGTAGGTTGATACCAAACAACTCAGGGTTCAGAGAAGACATCATGTAGCTGATTAACTCATAGTGACCAGTGTCCAGCACATGCACTTAAAATGGCTTCACTGCATACTTACTATGTCTAAGAATCGAGAGAGACATAGTAGGGGTATATTGGCTCATGCACATAGGCCATCACATGCATTATAGAGCACCCTGTCCTAGGGCTGTAAGGCCTGCTAGAGGGGTGGCTTACCTATATTGCATGCAGTGTTCTGCAATTTTGGGGCATATTGTTGTGCAATCTGCAGTGGCAGTTTGCATAAGGCGGATGAGGGGTCCTTCAGAGTGGCAGAAATGGTGCTGCAGCTCTGAAGGGCCCTCTTCAGTAACAATGCCCTAGGTACCAGGGTTACCATTTCCTAGGGACTTACAAGGATGACTGAAGTTACCCATGGAAGTACAGTTTGGGGGAAAGAGATCTGACAATGGGAACCTGTTTAGCAGGGGCCCAGAACACTTACAGTTTGAGACCACATCATGTTTCAGGCAAAAAGTGGGGCCTAACCATGTCAAAAAATGCACTTTCTCACACGACCCCCCTCTCCCAAATGAAAGAGGGTGAAACTACCATTCCCCTGGGGAGTCTTCATCTTCTAAGTGGAAGAACCTGGAAAGGCCATCTGCATTGGCATGGGCTGTCCCAGGTCTGTGTTCAACTGTAAAGTCCATTACCTGTAGAGTTACAGACCACCTTAGCAGTTTGGGATTTTCACCTTTCATCTGTTGTAGCTATCTGAGAGGTCTGTGGTCTGTCTGAACTGTGAAGTGAGAGCCAAACAGTTATGACCTCAACTTCTTCAGGACCCAGGCCACAGCAAAGCCTTCCCTCTCTATGGTACTCCAGTTCTGCTCTCCAGGTAGTAGTCTTCACCTTATGAAAGCAACAGGCTGGTTGAGTCCCTCATCATTGGTTTGGGGTAGGACTGCTCATATCCCATGCTCTGAAGCATATGTTTAGACATGGAACTGCTTGGAGTAGTCTGGAGCTTTCAGGAGTGGGGCAGAACACATTGCATCATTCAGAGTGTCAAAAACCTTTTGACAGCTCACTGTCCAGTTTACCTTTTTGGGCATCTTTTTGGAGGCAAGTTCTGTGAGGGAGCCACTATGGTACCATAACACTTCATGAACCTCCTATAGTGCCCAGTATAGGCTGAAGAGGCTGAACTTGTCCTCCACCTATAAGGTGGCCCACGTATACCTCCTTTACCTGCCCTATCTGGCACTTGATTGCCTTGATAGTGAGGTTTGCTTTTTGCAGAGCCTCAAGGGCCTTCCCAAGAAGGATCAGGTAATCCTGCAAGGTGGAGCTGTAGACACCAAGGTTGTCTAGATAAGCTGCACTAAAAGATTCTAACCCAGCCAGCTCAGCCTCTGGCAGGGGCATTCTTTAATCCAAAGGGCATCACATTAAACAGGTAGTGCCCAATTGGAGTGGGGAATGCAGATTATTCTTTTGCTCCAGCGGCCAGGCCTATCTGTCAGTGCCCTGATGTGAAATCAAAGGTACTCCGATATTTGGCTGCCCCTAATCTGTCAATAAACTAATCTGCCCTAGCAATGGGGGAGCTTCTGCCTGGGTCACTGCATTGAGGCCTCTATAGTCCATACAGAACCTCATTTCTCTTTTCTCATGCTTGGAGTGAGGTTTGGGGACTAAAACTACCGGGCTAGCCCAGGGGCTCTCAGAAGGTTCAATGGCACCCAACTCCAAAAGTTTGGTTTTGACAGGCAGGTTGTTTCCACTGTCCATCTCATGGGTACACCAGCTGTTCCCACCAGGGGTTAGAGAGAAGAATTCAGCATACTGGTTGAGGACATGCCTGCTGTTGTTCTGTGAAGGTGCCTGACTAGACCACTCTATCAACAGAACAATCTATTGGGTTGCTGGAGAGGAGATCAGGGAGAGGTTCACTCTCTTCATCCTGTCCCTCATCTATGACCACATCAGCTCTGTCATAATAGGGCTTCAGGCAGTTGATATAAATAATCCTTTTGGGGTTCTTGCAACTGCCAAGGTCATCCACATAGGTGACCTCCCCTTTTGTTTCAAGGATGGGGTGGGACCCTGACCACTTATCCCAGAGGGCTTTGGGAATCACAGATTTCAATACCCATACTTTTTGCCCTGGTTGGAATTATATAATAGCAGCTTTCTGGTCATGCCAGAGCTTGTAGAACTCCCGGCTGGTCTGAAGCTTTTGGCTTGCTATCTCCATGTACTCAGCGATCCTGGAATGAAGGCCAAGCACATTACCCAGAATGTCTTGCTTGGGCTCTTTGGGGGGCCTCTCCCAGCCTTCCCTCGCAAGACTTAATGGACCCCTGACAGGATGCTTAAACAAAATGCCAAAGGGCCTCTTTTTGGCCTCTCTCTTTTGGTCTCCAGTGGTAGTCTTGGTGACCCTTGCTGTGACCCAGGGGTCTCCCTTCTTCCCAAGATCTAGAGGAGAAAGTGGACCTAGTTCTACATGGAACTGATGTAGTTTCTCATAGTAACAACTACTCAATTGATGCTCTTTCATGACTAAATTGTAAAGCCCATCATAATCTTGTACCTTGTTACCTTCAAACCACCCCCAGCATTTTTACTGAAAAGTCAAAAAATTCCACCCATGACTGATTCTGGGTTTTTCAAGTCTCCCTAAATTGTATTCTATACTCTTCAGTCATAAGTCCAAAGCCCTCAATTAGGGTATGTTGGAAAATGGGTTATTGGTAAGGGCAGGTAGGTACCTACACCTAGCAACAAGCCACTAACCTCCACCTAGGTACAGTTAGGTCTCAGTAAATTAATCCCAGCTCAACCCTTGGTAGCTTGGCAACGAGCGTCAAGGCTTAACTTAGGAGACAAAGTGTAAAGCATTCAAATATCACAAAACAGTAATCAAATAAAACACAGGAAACAGTTTAAAAATCCAAAACCAATTTATAAAAATAGTTTATATTTATATCTTTAAAATGACACAAAAACGATTAAAATCGGTTCAGGGGAACCGGAGATATGAATTTTTAAAGAATTACTATTTTTCTAGCGCTTAGAAACAAAAAACGCCAATCGGGTCATCTGGTTGAACCAGGACCGGGGCAAAGTCAAAGTTTCAGGCCGACCGCGATGGAGCCCTGCTCGGCTACAGGTCGCGGGAGGCCTCGGTTAAAAAGTTACCTTCTGACTTAGTCTTTATTTTGAAGTTTTCCTTCACCGGGACGAACCTGCCAGTTGAATCCGACCTCCTGGAGCCCTTGTCCAGATACGCGATGTGGGTTTCCTCGGTGGAGACTTTTACCTTCGGACTTAGTCGTTTTTTCGAGATGAAAATCCTTTGACCGGGGTAAACCTGGATCTTGATCCGACGTCCATGGAGCCCTTCTCGGATACGATGGCTGGGAGGTTCCGGTCAACTTTTTACCTTCGGACTTAGTCTCTTTTTTGGATGTTTTTCTTTACCGGGACGAATCACGAAGTCAGGCCGGGTCGCGGTTGAGGCAAGCCGGCTAGAATTTCCGCGGCGGGTCGGTCCCTCTCTGGAGCTTTTTTCCAAAAATTCTCAAATCTTTTCCAAACTTCTGGGGCTTCACCCAGATGTTCTTTTAAGGTTCTTTTGGGGTCCACAGCTCACCCCAAGGGTCCAGAAGTTCTGTGATGGTCCTAGGGGGGTGCGGACTTCAACTCCCAGAATGCACCTGGCGCAAACTCCTTTTTGGCCACTGGACAGTGGTCAGCTGGTCGCTTTCTTCAGGAGTTGGTGCAGGGGACTCTGGTTAGCAATTTTTCACCTGTAGCAAACAGGGAGTCCCTCCTTGAACCAGTTGAAGCCAGGCAAAGTCCTTCTTGTGGTGAAGCCCAAGTGTGCAGCTGGTGCAGTCCTTCTGAGTGCAGGTTCCAGGTGCAGGCCAGGGGTCCAGCAGGGCAGTCCTTCTTCTCCTTAAGTTCTTTCTTCTTGAAATTTGGTGGGGATCTGAGGTGTGGGTGCAGGTCTGCCAGTTTTATCCTTGCTCCTGGGTGAAAAGCAGGGGGGCCCTGGTTCTCCAATCAGGGACAGGGTCGTCCCCCTGTGATGACCACTTCCTGGGAAGTGTGGCAAAAATCCATCCCAGAAGGCAACAGTCTCTAAAAATCCAACATGGATGAATCTGATTTTTGGAGGTTACATCTGGCTGAGCCCACCCACTGGTGTGGCTAAAAATCATAAACACACCCCTCTCCTGCCCTCTCCTAATCTAATCAAGGGGGCACCTAATTGTCTGGGGTTGCAGGATGTGAGGGTGTTGCTGGGTGCTCCAAATGTCCTTCTCTGCCTTTGAAGACCAGTTTGGCAGCCCTCCCCCTTCCTGCCTCACCATCTGCTGAGGGGAGATTCTCTTCCACAAGCACATTCCTTTGTGTGAAGCCAGGCCACTTCACACCTCATCAAGGCAGCCTGGCAGAAGCTGCTGCAGGCTGACCAATCAGAGCACAGCAGCAAAAACAATGCAGAGCTGAAATTGGCAACTTTTTAGGTAAAGTCTAAACTTTTTACCTGAACAAGTTATATTAAATCCAACAACTGGAAGTTGTGGGATTTATTACAACAATTAATTAGATACCAAATTCTTGGAATGTAACATTTAAGGAGACTTTAAAATTTAAAATAAAGTCTGCCCATTCTAGCCTATGAAGGCCATTTACTTCAATGAGGGAAAAACGAATTTGGCTGTTTTTACCTCACCAGGGCTTATAAATCTATTTTTATAAAGTCCCTGCTTATAGTTACATGGCACCCAGCCCTAGGGGCACATAGGGCACACCTTAGGGGTGACTTATATATAAAAATAAGGTAGTTTAAGACTTTGGAAGTACCTTTAATTCCAAAGTCGAATTTGCATATAACTTTAATTTAAAAGCAGCCAGCAAGGCAGGCTTGCTTTTAAAATGACACTGGGCACCTCAGCAGTGCACCTAGGTGTGCACCACCTATGCTGTGGTCCCTAAACCTACATGCCCTACCATATACTAGGGACTTATAGGTAGGTTAACTTAGCCAATTATAATTAGCCTAATTTGCATATCCATTTTACACAGAGCACAGGCCCTGGGACTGGTTAGCAGTACCCAGGGCACCATCAAAGTCAGGAAAAAACCAGCAAAAAGAGGAAAATGGGGGCAAAAAGTTATGGGGCCTCTGCAATCAGCCCTGTTTTCTCACACAACCCCCCCCAGCCCACACGCCCAGGAGACTCAGCCCAACCCTGGGAGAATCTTCCTGGCTTGTTAGGCGAGGAAGACAGTGAAGAAAACTAGCTGTCCCTTTGCAGGGCCTACTCTGCCTTATATCCTCCTGTCAGGGTCACTCCCTATGGGTAGTGAAGCCATCCCAACAGTAAAAGGACCCAACTCAAACTGAAACTTCCCTCTAGGGGGGTCTTCCTCCTTTCTCTCTGCCAACTTGGGTAGTGAGGTGCCCACCTCCCCTACTCCAAACTTTGCTAGGGCAACACCTAGCTTACCCAAAGAGGTCACCCAACACTTGAGCAACCCCACCATGACCAATAGGGTCAGGGGGCCTAATTTGCTATTGGCCCTGGGGTCTGCCTCCCAGGCCAAGTACATTGCTGCCAGAAAGGCTAGCACCCAGCAGAGGCTACTGACAGCTGTCAGTACCCAGAACCACACCCTAAGCTCTCCACTGACAGGTGGCTGAGCTGCTTTAGGGGCATCTTTGGGGTCCTGGCACCCCTCTTGCTGTCTAGAGTGGGGGGCTACCACCTCCTGTGGCAGACACCCTCCTTCCACTCTCCCTTCTGTCAGTGCAGGGGCAACACCTTGCATCTGGACAGCTGCCTGACTACTCAGGACTTCCTTGGGGTCAGGTGAGGCCTCACCAGTGCCAACTCTGGGCTCCACCCTTACTGGGGCAGAAGGCCCTTGGCTCCCTGGAACTCTCTTTAAGAGTGGCCTACCCTTCCTTTTCTTCTTTCCTTTTCTTGGGGACCCCTGTCTCCTAACTGTAGGGACTGACTCCCCAGGACTTTGGGTTGGGGGGGCGCCCTGGGCGACCACCCCATCTGTGACCAGACTCACCTCTGGGAGGTCATTGCCCAGGATACAATCTAGGGGAAGGTCAGCACTGACCACCACCCTAATCCAGTCAAGGATACCCTCCCTCTCTAGGGGCACTATGGCTACAGGTTTGGAGGTGACCTCCCCTGTGGATATCCTGACTTTCTTTGTCTTTCCTGGGACATACATGTCTGGGGTCACTAACCGGTCACTCACTATAGTGTGACTGGCACAGGTGTCTCTCAGGCCAGTGGTAGGGATCCCATTCACTTGAATGTGGTGGAAGTGCCTACTCCCACCCTCAGGGATCACCAGCTTACCATCTGGTCCTGTCTCCCAGCTCAATGCTAGGAGGACTTCATCATCTGAGGAATCCTCCTCTATGGCTACACTGGACAGCCCAGTGCTAACCACCTTCTTTGGACAGGCTGCATCTCCTCTGAAGTGACCTGTCTGCTGACAGTCAAAGCAAGCCCTACTGTCCAAGAGCTTTTTTAACCCTGGGTCTAACTGTCTCTGCTGGTCAGAGTGGGAGTGGGATTTACTCTCCTCCTTCTTAGGGTTCTGGGGTACAGAGGGAGTCTCTGTGGTGGGCTTACCACCTCCCTCCTTAGGTTTTTGGGGACCTGTCCCCCCCTTCTTGGAGTCTCCCCCCTGGGACTTGACAACCACCCTGGTTCTCAACCACTCATCAGCTGCCTCCCCTAGCTCTCTAGGGTTGGTCTGCTTAGAGTCCACTAGATGCTGGCGTAACCTTTCTTGGGTACAATTGGTCAAGATGTGCTCTCTCATGATCAGATTGTATAACCCCTCATAAGTATCTACTTTGTTACCAATAATCCAGCCCTCTAGTGCCTTTAGTGAAATGTCCACAAAGTCAACCCAAGACTGGGTACTGACCTTCTGGGTGTCCCTGAACTTCATTCTATATTGCTCTGGGGTCAGACCAAACTTCTTGGCTAAGCACCTCTTCATACTAGGGTATGAATCTGCCTCCTCCCCCCTTAAGGTCAGAAGCCTATCCCTCCCTGAGTTGGGGACCAACTCCCACAAAAGGGAACCCCAGTATTGAGGCCTAACCCTTCTCATTTGTAGTGCCCTCTCAAAGGCCCCCAGCCACTTATCTATGTCATCCCCCTCTACATAAGCAGGAACTACCCCCTTGGGTAATCTGGGGCAAACTCCCCCACCCATGGACACCTCAGCTTCTTTATCGCTGCCTCCATCTCTTTTATCTTTGTATACCCACTTTTTCTTTTCTAGGGCCAGCTTCTCTGCTTCCAAAGCTATGTATGCTAGCTGGGCCTCCAGCTCTCTTTCTCTGATGGATAGGTTCTCTCCTCCTGAAAGGACCCCCTTCCCACCACTAGCTTTGGATCTGCCCCTAGTGACTGTATTTACTGAGGACCGTTCTTCCTCGTCCTCACTTAGGGTCAGATGCCTTCCCTCCCCTGAGTGGTTAGAGCTTGCATCCTCCATTCTTTCTCCCTCCTCTGGAGCTTCTTCTAACTCTACCTCTTGGGCCTCAGCCCATGCTGTCAGGGATGTGATCAGGATTTGCTTCCTGAGATCAGTGGTTGCAGGCAACCCTCTTTCAATACACAACCCCCTAAGCTGGACTACTGTCAGTGTGGGTAGGCTAGCCAGATCAAGCTCCATGGTTCCCTAGTTTTGTGTCAACAAAAACTTTTTGCAAAAATTGGAAACAAGAATTTAGAAAAATTACAAAAATTCAATAATTGAAATTAATCCAAATTAAAAATAAAAAACAATTTTTGCACTAGGACAATTTAAAGGATTTTTAATTTGTTTTACCCAAAACTGTAACGTGATATTGAACACAAGTACAGGATCCCGTCGCTGCTTCCAATTATGTTGGAAAATGGGTTATTGGTAAGGGCAGGTAGGTACCTACACCTAGCAACAAGCCACTAACCTCCACCTAGGTACAGTTAGGTCTCAGTAAATTAATCCCAGCTCAACCCTTGGTAGCTTGGCAACGAGCGTCAAGGCTTAACTTAGGAGACAAAGTGTAAAGCATTCAAATATCACAAAACAGTAATCAAATAAAACACAGGAAACAGTTTAAAAATCCAAAACCAATTTATAAAAATAGTTTATATTTTTATCTTTAAAATGACACAAAAACGATTAAAATCGGTTCAGGGGAACCGGAGATATGAATTTTTAAAGAATTACTATTTTTCTAGCGCTTAGAAACAAAAAGCGCCAATCGGGTCATCTGGTTGCACCAGGACCGGGGGAAAAGTCAAAGTTTCAGGCCGACCGCGATGGAGCCCTGCTCGGCTACAGGTCGCGGGAGGCCTCGGTTAAAAAGTTACCTTCTGACTTAGTCTTTATTTTGAAGTTTTCCTTCACCGGGACGAACCTGCCAGTTGAATCCGACCTCCTGGAGCCCTTGTCCGGATACGCAATGTGGGTTTCCTCGGTGGAGACTTTTACCTTCGGACTTAGTCGTTTTTTCGAGATGAAAATCCTTCGACCGGGGTAAACCTGGATCTTGATCCGACGTCCATGGAGCCCTTCTCGGATACGATGGCTGGGAGGTCCCGGTCAACTTTTTACCTTCGGACTTAGTCTCTTTTTTGGATGTTTTTCTTTACCGGGACGAACCACGAAGTCAGGCCGGGTCGCGGTTGAGGCAAGCCGGCTAGAATTTCCGCGGCGGGTCGGTCCCTCTCTGGAGCTTTTTTCCAAAAATTCTCAAATCTTTTCCAAACTTCTGGGGCTTCACCCAGATGTTCTTTTAAGGTTCTTTTGGGGTCCACAGCTCACCCCAAGGGTCCAGAAGTTCTGTGATGGTCCTTGGGGGTGCGGACTTCAACTCCCAGAATGCACCTGGCGCAAACTCCTTTTTGGCCACTGGACAGTGGTCAGCTGGTCGCTTTCTTCAGGAGTTGGTGCAGGGGACTCTGGTTAGCAATTTTTCACCTGTAGCAAACAGGGAGTCCCTCCTTGAACCAGTTGAAGCCAGGCAAAGTCCTTCTTGTGGTGAAGCCCAAGTGTGCAGCTGGTGCAGTCCTTCTGAGTGCAGGTTCCAGGTGCAGGCCAGGGGTCCAGCAGGGCAGTCCTTCTTCTCCTTAAGTTCTTTCTTCTTGAAATTTGGTGGGGATCTGAGGTGTGGGTGCAGGTCTGCCAGTTTTATCCTTGCTCCTGGGTGAAAAGCAGGGGGGCCCTGGTTCTCCAATCAGGGACAGGGTCGTCCCCCTGTGATGACCACTTCCTGGGAAGTGTGGCAAAAATCCATCCCAGAAGGCAACAGTCTCTAAAAATCCAACATGGATGAATCTGATTTTTGGAGGTTACATCTGGCTGAGCCCACCCACTGGTGTGGCTAAAAATCATAAACACACCCCTCTCCTGCCCTCTCCTAATCTAATCAAGGGGGCACCTAATTGTCTGGGGTTGCAGGATGTGAGGGTGTTGCTGGGTGCTCCAAATGTCCTTCTCTGCCTTTGAAGACCAGTTTGGCAGCCCTCCCCCTTCCTGCCTCACCATCTGCTGAGGGGAGATTCTCTTCCCCAAGCACATTCCTTTGTGTGAAGCCAGGCCACTTCACACCTCATCAAGGCAGCCTGGCAGAAGCTGCTGCAGGCTGACCAATCAGAGCACAGCAGCAAAAACAATGCAGAGCTGAAATTGGCAACTTTTTAGGTAAAGTCTAAACTTTTTACCTGAACAAGTTATATTAAATCCAACAACTGGAAGTTGTGGGATTTATTACAACAATTAATTTGATACCAAATTCTTGGTATGTAACATTTAAGGAGACTTTAAAATTTAAAATAAAGTCTGCCCATTCTAGCCTATGAAGGCCATTTACTTCAATGAGGGAAAAACGAATTTGGCTGTTTTTACCTCACCAGGGCTTATAAATCTATTTTTATAAAGTCCCTGCTTATAGTTACATGGCACCCAGCCCTAGGGGCACATAGGGCACACCTTAGGGGTGACTTATATGTAAAAATAAGGTAGTTTAAGACTTTGGAAGTACCTTTAATTCCAAAGTCGAATTTGCATATAACTTTAATTTAAAAGCAGCCAGCAAGGCAGGCTTGCTTTTAAAATGACACTGGGCACCTCAGCAGTGCACCTAGGTGTGCACCACCTATGCTGTGGTCCCTAAACCTACATGCCCTACCATATACTAGGGACTTATAGGTAGGTTAACTTAGCCAATTATAATTAGCCTAATTTGCATATCCATTTTACACAGAGCACAGGCCCTGGGACTGGTTAGCAGTACCCAGGGCACCATCAAAGTCAGGAAAACACCAGCAAAAAGAGGAAAATGGGGGCAAAAAGTTATGGGGCCTCTGCAATCAGCCCTGTTTTCTCACAGGGTACCATTAATGAGTGTGTAAGACTTAGCTTTTGCCTCATTCAATGTCAGGAGTCTATCTCTGCATTTACCTGAGAACATTCCCACAATTGAGAGCCCCAATGTTTCCTATCTACGTCTCTGGATATATACGCTCTCTCATAGGCAGAAAACCATTTGATGATGCCATCACCTTCTGTCTAAGGGGGGCAACTCCTTTTGGGAGTCTTAGGTTAAAATAACTCTCTTTCTTCCCAATTATTTATATGCTGCCACCAGATATGGGTCCTAAGTATAGGAAAGTACCCTCTTTCTTGGTATGGTTACCCCTTTTTCTGCCTGATGTCAGTGTGTTTGACTGTGTTCACTGGGATCCTGCTAATCAGTGATTATGCTCTCTCTCCCAAAACTCTGTATTTCATCCCACAATTGGCACACTGGTGCCCCACTATAAATCCCTAGTATATGGTTCATAGGTACCCAGGGCATTGGGGTTCCAGGGGATCCCTAAGGGCTGCAGCATATATTTTGGAACCCATAGGGAACTCAAGCAAAGGGTTCTGCAGGAATGCCATTGCAGCCTGAGTGAAAATGTGCAGGCACCCGTTCATTGTCACTTTTCACTGCACCAGGTCACTTATAAGTCACCCCTATGGTAGGCCTTCTAGCCCAGAGGGCAGGGTGCAAAGTACCTGTTTGTGAGAGCACCTCTGCACTAGCAGAGGTGCCCCCACGAACTCCATGCCCATTTTCCCAGGCTTCATGAGTGCAGGGACACCATTTTACGCTTGTACTGGACATAGGTCACTACCTATGTCCAGCTACATAATGGTAACTCTGAACATAGGCATGTTTGGTTTCAAACATGTTGGAATCATACCCCAATGCTTTTGCAAGCATTGGTTGTATGATCCCATGGACTCTGATAGCTCCAGTATTGCCATTTCAGCCTTCTGAGGGTTTCCGGGCAGCCCACGCTGCTGCCGCCTCCCAGACGGGTTTCTGCCCTCCTGGTGCTTCAGAAGCTGAACCCCAGGAAGGCAGGACAAAGGATTTTCTTTGGGAGAGGGGTGTTACACCTTCTTCCTTTGGAGATAGGTGTTATAGGCTTGGGATGGGTAGCCTCCCCAAGCCACTGGTAATGCTTTGAAGGGCACATTTGGTGCCCTGCTTACATAAACCAGTCTACACTGGTTCAGGGACCCCCAGTCCCTGCTCTGCGCGGAACTGGACAGGGGTGTAGGTGGAATCTGAAGACGCAAACCTGACTTCATTCCTCCTTCCGGCGTGGGACATCACCAGCATCCTCCAGGAACTTGACTTCATCTTCTTGGATGCAGTGCTGACTCTCCTTCTTCATCGTCGACTCACCTTTTGCACCTTCAGTCTGGTGGGTAAGGGCTCCTGCCCTTCCTGGACTCTGCTGTGCTTGTTGGACTTGGTCCCCTTCTTCCACAGGTCTTCAGGTCCAGGAATCCATCGTTGGTGTCTTGCAGTCTCTTCTGGTTCTTGCATTATCTTCTTTCTTGTGTTCTTGTGTGTTCTAGGAAAGTTACTGTGATTTACTCCTGCTTTCCTGGGCTCTGGGGTGGGTTCTATTACTTACCTTTGGTGTTTTCTAATACTCGTAGCACCACTCTACATACTACACTTGCCTAGGTGGGAAGCCGACTTTCGCATTCTACTTTCTTAGTATATGGTTTGTGCTCCCCCAGGCCCATTTCTAACATTTGTGATTTTCACTATTTGCACTGTTTTCTAACTGTTTTTACAGCTATTTCTGCATACTAGTGTATATACGTTGTGTATTACTTACCTCCTAAGCGAGTATATGGTATTTTTGGTATTTACGTCACCAAAATAAAGTACCTTTATTTTCGTAACACTGAGTATTTTCTTTCATGTGTGTGAGTACTGTGTAGCTACAGTGGTATTGCTACTAGTATAGTCATATACAGTCACTAACTGTCAACATTATAAAACGGTACTGTACTGTTGTAATTATGAGTCGGTAGATAAAGAAAAGTCTGGTTCATTAATGAAAACACTGACAGCCTCCAAACCACTTCAGTAAACAAAACACCTGGCATTTCCCCTTGCAGGCAACCCCAAAGCTCTTTTCTTGTGTTAGTGTGGGCGAGCATTTAGGTTAAAGAGGAGTTGTGCTAAACATTTGTTGGACTCACATTATCAACAAATTAGGCACACACTCAAATAATAACTTGAGTCCAATTCCACAAAAATAACACAGATTTTTATATAATTTTCAAGACCAAGAACTTTAGTACACAGTGCAGCGCCACTTTTCTTGCACCCTCTAGCACCCTCCTACCGCCAACATGTGTTCGCCATATTTAAAATATGGCACACCATGGCGCAGGGTACGGGGCAATAGCAGCATTTTTTTAATGCTATTTATGTACTCTGCAGGAGTAGCACCACAATGCATGCATTGCACCACTTTGTAAATATGACACTGCGTTTTTGGACTTCGAACGCCATATTAGCGTAAAAAAATGACTCTAATGTTGTGTTCGAATTGTACTAGGGGCTCTTAAATATTCTGCATAGTATTTTTTTGCATAATTTCACAGAGTATGAATCAATGGAGAAATACATTGAATTTGCATATGTCTGATGTCTCCTTTTGCCAGTAGGTTGAGGTCATCGGTGGGCCCTATGGACCAGCTGGAGAAGTTCAGGCAACTCCTGGTTTTGGCAGAAGCAGCTGCAGAAAGTCATCGGAGCGGTGTAAGGCCACTGAAGGGGACCACTTGGAAAAGCACTGCACAGGTAGACTTAAAGGTAAGTCCGGCGGGTGCCCTCGGGCTGTCGAGTTCACAAGAGGGACCCATAGAACACAGCTGGTTCTTGAGTGCAGGGTGCAGGGCGGCTGGGTGCAGAGCGTATCGGTGAGCCGGGAGCTGTGTACAAAGGTGCCCTTGGAAGCAGGAGGTAGGTTGCTTTGAGGGTTGCTTGTAGGTCAGGAGGGGAACTCTGATGGAAGGTCCTGGTGTTTTTTGAAGTCCCTTGACTGGGGCTTCCTCCTGGTCCTTCTGCAGTTTGAAATGGAATAAACTGAGAGATGGCCCTGCGCTCTCACCCACTAAACTCAGTTTATCCGCCTGACTATTCATTACTACATATGCAACAGGGTTGTGTGGAGACAAAGCTTAATGCAAAAGTCACAAGTAAAATACAAAATTCACCACAAAAGAGAATGTACTGTAAGCTGTTTCTGTATTATTCTGTGGGTACAAAAACACAAATCATCATACATTATACCAAAAAGATACTCCAAACTCATCAAATCATACACATTTCCATAAATATAATGGAAACAGGCCAATAATTGGCATAACTTTGTCGCCATCCACATTGTGATATTCCATATATCTTAGCCCTACAATTTCTGAGGTTGCCTCCTTATGCCTTAGCCCTACAGTTTCTGAGGTTGCCGGTTGCCAACACGTGTCTCGCCCGTAAGGGTTTTGCCCTTGGGGATCTGGTACCTTGGGTATTGGTACGCCACTGCTCAGGTCAGTCCTCGTGCCACCAGACTTGGTAGGGGGGCAGGTCTGGCCCTCTGGAGCTGCTGTACAGTTTTGGTTAGGCTACTGTATCAAGGCCGTCGGGCAGCAGCAGGTCTTTGAACTGGCCTTCATGGAGTTGGTGCCTGCAGGGTGCAGGAAAGTGATACCTTCACTCTAAGGGAAGTTCTTGGTCATGTCTTGAAGGCTGGAGATGCTCCGGGGTTTTGTGGGGTCTTTCAGGTCCCAGAGTAACATTGCAGAGGTGATTGTCAAGTCCTTGGTGCAGCAGGCAGGATTTGGCACCTTTTTCTTTCTGCATTTAGGGCTTCAGTTCTCGTGACTTATGCCTTCTTTGTCCTGGTCTTCTGGTGTTCATCAAATCTAAAGTTCTGGTCAGGGGTTGCCACCTAAATACTGTATCATGGCGGTCAATAAATGCTACATTTAAGGCAACATTTTCGTGCCTCTTCCCAACCTCACACATAGAAATATAGGAAAAATGCCACGTCAGAAGTTTGATGCCCTCTAGTGGGCCTTTTAGGAAACGCTGTCCTGGTTATGAAAAACAAAAAAGGCTCTTTTTACATAATTTTCTTTGTTGTGCTTTTTTAGGTTTCACCTACAAGACATTTCAAGCTGTCTATTTGCAAAAAGACCTATTGTCAGCTCTTATTTGCCGATCCAATGCATTTTGATAAATAGGAAGAAAGAAAAGTGCCAATTTTGTAGGTGTGCGCTTGAGTGGTGCAGGGTTATCGAATCAGCAATGCATAAAGCCAGAAAAAACACCTAATCCAATGGATTGCCTTTATTTTGTGAAATGGAGTCACAAATCCTCTATTGCTCTCGAATCCATGAATTAACAGTCCAGCTAGCTCTAAAATATAAACTCTTCATTCCCAACCCCTGCATTTTCCCCAAAACAATTTCTTTAAAACTACAGAAGAAATGTATACCAAACTAACAAAAGCATAATCCTTTGGTAAAGGTCTAGGTCTATATTTGTGCCAAACTTGTTGTCAATCAGTTTAGCTGTTTTTTCTGTATTGTAGAGCAAAGAATCCTATTGGAATTAAAATGGGAGATTACACTTTTAAGACCGCCCCGACGCGGAGGTTAGAGAGCCCTAGAAGGGCTGAGGCCTGGCTCTCATCACTGACAGATGTCAGTGGCCACTGTGGGTTGCTGTCCTTGTGGACAAAGTTACCCTTGGTTTGGGGACAGGAGTCACACCCCGGGGATGGAATGGGCCACAGCACTACATTGGCAATGACGGTACTCTCTGCCTACTGGGATACATCTGTGAGCAAAGTAAGGTTAGGTGCTGCACAGATGGGGTCCGCAGGTGGGCAGAAGGGTTCCTCATGGTTTTCAATAGTGGGCGCTGAGATTATGGACAGAGGAATCCAACTGGGTTCAAAAAAGGCATCAAACTGGAATGCGCTCCTGCTGTTACGAGCCAGGGTCCATGTTCTGTTGCCCTAAGCAGGGTAGTCCATCAAGGTATTGATTGGTCTACCTTGGCTTTAGGCTGGAAGGGGGTTGTGTTGGATTTGTCCCCAAACTTTTTGCCTTCTTTCTCCTGCTTTTTCTGACCTCTTTTTTGTTCGCTTTAGGACTCTGGGCACATTACCACCGCTAACCAGTGCTAAAGTGCATATGCTGTCTTTCTAAATTGTACTGGTGATTGGTTTCTCCATGATTGGTATATTTGATTTACCAGTAACTCCCTAGTATGGTGCACCAGGTGTGCCTAGGGCCTGTAAATCAAATGCTACTAGTGGACCTGCAGCACTGATTGTGCCACTCACATGAGTAGCCCTGCAGACATGTCTCAGACCTGCCACTGCAGTGTCCTGTATGCGCAGTTTTAAACTGCTATGTCGACCTGACCAGTGCACCCACTTGCCAGGCCCTAAGGTAGGCCCAAGGCAGTCACATGGGCTGGGTGCAGTGTATTTAAAAGGTAGGACATGTACTGGTGTATGTACATGCCCTGTTTTTTCACTGTTACAAGACCTAGGTCTCCCTTAGGGTAACATGGGGATTGCCTTGAAATACCTTTTAAGTGTATTTTGTTTCCTATCGGGAGCAGATAGAGATGTGGAGTTTGGGGTATCTGAACTCACCATTTAAAAATACATCTTGTAGTGCAATTTGTTTTTCAATTGTATGTTTGAAACTGCCACTGTTAGAAAGTGGGCATTTTCTGCCTTAACCATTCTGTGCCTCTGCCTGTCTACTGAATACAAGTGTGGGTCAGGATGACAGTTGGGCTATTTGTGCATGCACTCTAGACAGTCACACATATGGAGCTAAAGTGTGCCTGCGTATCCTGTTGTCCCTTCACCAGGATGATGGGTCTTCCTGAGCTAGAGTGGTGGGAGGAGCTGACACTTGCACCTGAATAGGGATTGGCCTGTCCTCACCCAAAGCAGTCACCAACCCACTGGAGTTTATCTGGGGCCAGGGCAGGGAAAGGAAGGGTCTTGTGCTTTACAAAGACTTTTCTTTGAAGTTTGCCTACTTCAAAGACAGAAATGGGTATAAGTGCTAGGCCTCTGACACCACACAGTTAGAACACTTCTGGACTGAGGACATTCTGCCAGGAAGAAGAGCTGGATGAAGTAGGAGGGACTGCCACTGTGCCTGCTGTGCTGGCCTGCTGCTTGCTGTTTCTGTCCTAGGAGTGAAAAGACTGGACTTGGCTATCTACATCCTGCTGTCCAAGATCTCCAAGGGCTTGAATTGAGCTTGCCTCCTGTTAAGAAGTCTCAGGGCCATAAAAGACTTCACCTGCCAGTGCCTGGACTCTCTTGATGAGAGTCCTGACTTGCCAAATGGTGCCAAATCCAGTTCCTGGGCCCTTGGAAGTGAGCTCTTGTGCAACAAAGGAGAAACTAAGTACATTGAGTCCAGAATGACTTTGGAACTGGTACCGCTCGCCACTGCGCCTTCACCTGCACCGAAGGTGTGGTCCCCGCTGAGTGCAATGACTGCGACCTGCAACACAGGCCCGATGCTGCTGCAGTGCCTCAGAAGTCCAGCATGAGTCCCGAGTGCCAGGTCACCGACATCCGTGACACTCGACTCCGCTGAAGCACCTGTGGCCCCATTGTGTGATCACTACACTGCAAAGTGGACGCCTCCCATCTTGACCTGCTGAATTTGTCGACCCTGCCGGGTCATAGGGAACTGATGTCTCACCATGATGCTGTATCACCTCCCCTGCAACAGTAAGGAACTGTTGCCTCACCTCCCCTGCCTAGCAGTAAGGAGCCAACACCTCACCCCCTTGGTTGCAATAAGGAACCAACGTCGCACCAGCTCCAGCAATGCCTCACCTCCCCGACTCCATTCAACGTCTGTTTCCTCATCGTTTTCAAGGTACTGTACCTGGTGTCCGTGCGACTTCATGACTGGCCCACTCTCCCTCACGAGTGGTGTCAGACTTTTGGGAACGACTCCGTCAAGATACCGTGATAGCCCCAGTTGGAGTTATTGTGATTCTAAGCACTATACTAAGATTGAACCTTTGAAAATTCGTATCTTTCCTTGTGTATGTTGTATTTTTCTAAACTGGTATGGAGTGCATTTGTAGTGTTTTCACTGTGTTACTGTGTGTGTGTGTGCACAAATACTTTACACATTGCCTCTGAGATAAGCCAGACTGCTCGTGCCAAGCTACCAAGGGGGCGAGCAGGGGTTATCTTAGCTGTGTGGCTCCCTTTCCTTGACTAGAGTGAGGGTCCCTACTTGGACAGGATGCAAACCACTGCCAAATAGAGACCCCATTTCTAACAAGATTTATCATCTTTGTACAAAAATCACTAAGTGAATATGTCAGTTAAAAAATGCTGTTTCATATGTACAAAACCACTGAAAATACACACATGCGTGCGCACACACACACACACACACACACACACATCCTCCCTGCTCTCTACTAGAAGAAGCCAGTATTTTGTTTGATTAAGGTGTGTCCTGATGCTCACCCGGGGGACACTACAACATTATACTTGTTCTTGAGGGAGTTGGCTTATTTTTTTTTAAATGGCGTAACCCGGCGCACACCCATGGTGTTTCACAGAAGGTCCCTTGTTGGGGGCTGTTGGGAGGCCTAGGCCTCCGCAGCCCCAACAGCTCTGTTGTTTTTGTGCACATCTCATAAGCAGTGGGAGCTGGCACTACTCCCACCCCACAGGAGCAGTTTTCTTTTGCTCCCATGAGCTGGGAGCAATTCAAGAAATGTTTTCTTCTCCCACTGGGCGGCAGCAGCTGTGTGCTCCCACCCAGTGGGAGAACATTCCTCTTTTTGTGTCCACATTCTAGGGAAAGGAAAAGATGGTGTTCCAGGGGTTGGGACCCCAGGACACCATAGCTGACCTGGCCCCGGGGCATGGGGTCTTCAGGGCTTCTCCAGGCTCCCAGACGGGACTGCCCACTCCCCTCCCCTCCCCTTAATCGATTATACAGCCCGAAGGGATGGAGTTCCCGGGACTTTATTAGGTTCAGGGAGGTGGGCAACGCCTTCCCTCCTAGCCCTAAATAATAAATGTGCTAACTCCACCCAGGGCCCTGACCCACAGTGGAATGCTTTGCTTCAAATTGTGCTGGATCCCACGCTTTTTTTAAACGGAAAAAGTGTATTTGGACCAGGTCTATGGGGTCAGGTTATCCCTCAATAGCTCCATTGCAAATGTTGCAGAGATATTATCAATGATGTCATAGAAGATGTTATGAGTTATGTTATATGCAGGGTAATTATCACTGCATGGCTAGGGCACGAGTTAGAGTTAACGAAGGGCACAAGTTATAGTTACTTGAGATTACTATAACTAAAACTGGTGAATTTCTGTGGTTTTTAGAGTTTAAAACATTACGTTGTTACTGAACATTTTTTCCTACTTATAATGCTACTTTAACCTTTGGGGCATATTTATACTTTTTGACGCAAAACTGCGCTAACGCAGTTTTGCGTGAAAAAGTATAGCGCTGGCTAATGCCATTCCAAGATGCCGGCCGGGCGTCATATTTAAGGAATGACGGTAACCGGCAGTAAGGCCCGGCTAGCGTCATAAAAAAGGATGCTAGCCGGCTGGGGGAGGCGTAGGGGGAACAGGGGTTGTGCATCAAAGGATGACGCTAGTATGGGCAGAGGCATAAAAATGCCTCTAACCAGGCTAGCGTCACTTTTTGACATAAAACCCCCATGGTCAAGTCTTAGTAAAGCCAGCAGTCATGCCCACCACCCCAATGGCCAATCCCAGGGGACATATGTCCCATGGGCATAGCCATTATGCCCAGTGCCATGTAGGGGGGCCCAAGTTAGGCCCCCCTATGGCACTTAAAAAAATATATATATATATTTACCTGTACTTACCTTACTCGCCAGCAGATGGGGTCCCCCCATCCTCTGGCGTCCCTCTGGTGTAGGTGGGGGTGTCCCAGAGGCTAGGGAAGGTCACCTGTGGGCCCATTCCATGATCTCTGACCATGGAAATAGGCTCACAAGTCCCCTAACGCTTGCCCTGACCCAGGCGTTAAATAATGGCGCTAAGCAAGCTTAGCACCCTTATTTAAGGCCCCTTCCACCCGTGCTTAATTTTAGCACGGGGGACAGATATGGCGCTAAGGCCCTAATGTCATTTTTTGCCCGGGAACGCCTACCTTACATCTCATTCGCACAAGGTAGTTTCTTGCTAGTAAAAAATGACTTTAACTCCAAAACCTTGGCGTTAGATGGGTCTAGCGCCAAAATATACATTATATATATATAATTATAAATCTGGGCCTTTGTTTGTTTTTTCTGTGAATTTCTAGTTTTTTTTTTTAAACATAAAGTAACATTTTATTATCATACATGAATCCAAACCCTGCCGCATGCCCTGTATTCAACCTCCCCGAAGGCAGCCAACACCATGCTGTGCAGGGCCTTCGGTCCGTCTGGAACCTCACCACCAGACCTATGGGGTATCCCTACCCCGCCCCCTTATATCTTTTAAAAAAAACGTATTTTAGGACTTGGAACTGAGTCCCGAGTCCTAAGATGGCTGCCATCACTTTCTGGAGGAGGTTGTAGCAGCCAATCAGGTCTCAGCAGGAGATCTGCTGGATCTGCAAAAACTCAGCATCGCTATATATACAAAGTTTTTGAGCATTATTTGCTCAAAAACTGTTGAACGGATTTACACCATATCACAAAAAGCACTCTTTCTGGAACAAGATCAAGCTTTCTACCAAATGTGTAAATCTGTTCAGTGGTTTGGGCTGTAGCTGTGATCCTATGGAAAAAATTAATGGAGGGAAGCTTCTTGGGACCCCCTTTTTTCTCGGTCTCTACTTGACGGATCACCCCAAAACCTTCCAATGCACAAACTCGTCAAAAAATAGCAGTTTTTTGGAAAGTTCTGTGGAGATTTGTCAAATGGCACAAAACTTTTTAGCAACACAAAATCCACTTCCTATGGAAATACTATCATAACAATAACTACCCTGTGGCGACCGCCACTGGGTAATACACACACACACTCACCCACACACACAGTCACACACACGCATATTAAATGTATCATAATGTGTGACCCCTACCCTAATGAAACTGAAGAGACTTCCCCTCCTGCAGTAGGGTGTGAGCAACAAAATGTGACTAAGCCCTGTGGATCTGATGACTAGCAAATGTTCTGGGTCCCCGAGGGGTCGGTTGAAATTTAGACGAGTGTGAGATCAATATAGAAGTGATATGGACCTACCCAGCTGCGTGAAAATGTCTGAGGTCATCCTTCTCCATCCTACACAAAGGAACAAAGTCCCAACTGCACCCATTCTCGGCTGCTGCCTTAGAAGTGGGCCCCAATTCCGTGTTTTACAGTACTTTTTTTATTCAACCAGAATTACAAGTTGTGCAAATAAACTGCATCTTCTAGAGCACATTTCTTTCACCAGAAAAATCTGATGTAATGTCCCTGGTGAAAGAGGCCAATTTACACTGTTAATTTAAATTCCTGGAAAAAAAACTTGAAATACTGTGATATTCCAATTATGCATACTAGGATTACCAAATAACACGTTTATGGTAATTTAGGATGAGGAATTACTGCTGCGGAGGTCTTACATAACCAGTGTGGAGGCCTAATTCTCCAGGAAATGTTATCGATTGCGCCAATGGAGGCGATGTTGTCATCAAATGGACTATTACAGAGAACATTTCAAGACAAAGAGCTATGCAGTTTAGCAGTAACTTCTCAAGCTGACATGCTATTCCTCATAGGCAACAGCAATAAAATAGGAATACACATTCAGCGTTTGTTGAATGGTGATTGACTGTTCAAACTTCCCCAAAGCTTTCAGGAATGGATGTCCTTTCTTCTGTCAAGTGTGATCATTTTACTTATGTTTTGCTCTCATGGTCTTCATCAAAAGAACAAAATACCTAATATGTAGCTCATGGTCGAATATGAGGGTCACATTGTAAATCTCTTTAAGTTTCCAAAGGCACCACCTCCCCAAACCAGCTCATGTTCTGCCCATCAACATCACCAAGAGATGCTTTGATGATGTCACAGCGGTGCTCATTGTGACACCTCGAAGCTCGACTTCCAGGCTCAGGACTGAGCTCATCTTCATCTTACATTTGGCTGAACACAGATGTTTGGTAAGTTAAGAATCAACTTTCTTTTACAAAAGGGTATATTAAAATAACATGCTAATTATTGTGTATTTGTGGAATTTCCTTGACACTGAGGGCCTGATTTAGCCTTTATATTTCGCGGACGAGATATCCGTCACTGTTGTGACAGAGTAACCCGCCCACTAAAATCTAAATCAGGCCCTTAGTCTACCTTAATCAACAAGGTCAGGCAAGTTGTACCTAAACTAGAAGATACCAAAATGGCAACAATGAGGCATATCATCATGAACAATCCTTTGCAGAGAATTTTCTGCTTGTTGGTTCACAACTGCTGCCATAGTAAAGTTGGATTTTAACTTACCCTCCATGGAAAAGATCCCAAGTTCAAGGTGAATATTGGTTATTGTGGTACCCTCGTCCAAACTGAGTAAACTCCTAAGACATTTAGGGCAAGATTTCTAAGGCCCTTGTGCCCCTTAGTGCCACATTTGGGGCAAGATTTTCGCCTTAAATGTGACACCAACGGGCCACTACAATAGCGCCACCAAACTAGTTTTGCGACACCTTGTAAACCCTTTGCGCCACATCATGCATAATATACGCAAGATGTATGCAAAGATGGCATTCCCTCGTTAGAGGGTCACTAAACATGGCACAATGGAATCTACGAGATTCCATTGCGCCATTTCTAGCATAATTTTTAATGCCTGCTTCAAGCAGGCATTAAAATGAGGGTCCTATTGGTTTCAATGGACCTTTTAACACTATAACGGATTAGCATAATTTTTTTTACGCTATCCAGTATAGCGTTACAATTGCATAAAAAAAATGATGGTATTGCCCCTAACATGCTCCACGGTGTGCCGTATTGTAAACTACCATGGTGACGTTAGGGGCTGCAAGGGGGCCGCAAAAAAAGTGCTGCATCACTAGTGATGCGTCACTTTCTTCTAAATATGGCCCTTAATAGCAGTAACCACCAACCATCTTTGCCAGATCTTCTTATGTGTTCAGCATCAGCATTAGACACCACATTGCCTACTTGCTATAGTGCCTAAAGGAGTAAAGGTTCAACATTCTCAGCTAGGTGATCCCAACAACCCTCATTTCAAACAACTGTGTCATTTCTAGTGTTTTGGCCAAGGGGATGGTAGGGTTCTCTCTTACTAGTCCTTTGATTCACCTATTTGTTTAAACATAGACATCCTTATGAATGCAGCCAGTAGTACTACTGTGTCTGCTCAGACATACAACTCTGCCATATTTCTATTTCCATAAATTATAACAATGACAATTCACAATAGTTAGGTGTAAACATGGACCAGGCTTGACTAGCACATTGTTTGATTGATCCTTGAGCACTTTTAACTTATAGAATGTAAAATTTGTGGAATTGATGAAATATGGATGTATTTCCTTTCATGTATCATAGACTATTTTTAGTGGTATTTAGTTAAGTTTCGATCTTCCTGTTGTTGTTCTAATTGTTTTACTTAGCTATAGGAACATATTTCCTATAGTATTCAAACCATATATTATATATTACCTATATTATTAAAACCGTCCCACACCAGTCCTTATCTTGCAAATAGTATGTTACCTGTGTATGAGAACAACCATTAGCATTATGTTGAGAGTCAGTGACCGCTGAGATGCAACACTGCTTTAACAGGGATTGCGAAAAAATATAGGGAAAAGAACAATACAACTGCTTGTAATAGTTTTGCACACACATATGCCCATATTTATGGAAAAGTGATGCATCAGCTATGTTGTGCCACTTTTTCGGCGTCCCCCCCCCCTACCGGCACCTAACGACACCATGGTTGCACCATATTTATGATATGTGAACCTTTGTAGTCCTTAGTACAAAAGTGTCAACGTTTTTGATGCTATTGTGGCACTTTTCTACACTAGCGTCAAAAAATTTGACGCTAGTGCAGCAAAGTGCAAGGCGGCACATAGGTTTCTAAGGGTGCATCATTTTAATGCCTGCTCTGAGCAGGCATTACAATTTATGCCCAATATGGCACAGTGAAATCTTTTCAATTTCACTGCGCCATTGTTGCGGGCCTCCTAATGCTGGAACGCCTGCCTTTTCATACATCATGCCTGGCGCAAGGGTTTACAAAGCGGCGCAATGCATGCAGCGCACCACTTTATAAATATGGTGCTGCAGAAAAGCCACTTTAGCGTTGAACAAAATTACGCTACGGCAGCGTTAAGGTGGCAGTAGGTGCTATTAAATAAGCTCCAAAGTAGCTATTTTCGTTGGAGTAGCATACCATAACAAGTCAGAATGAAATGACAGCTGGTCATGTCAGGGTATCTATATGTGTCTGAGGGGTATATGTAAATCTTATCTGGTCGGAAGTAATATCACCTTCTGATTCAACAGAGGCTGTGCTGATGATAAACAGACTTCCTCTGAAACTACCTGCAACTGATAAAGATGAGTAACCAGCCAGCCACACATGAAGCTCTCATTGCTTATATTAATAATGAATTGGTGCTGCAGTCCCAACAACTGGCATTCAAGCCACTCACTTTTCAGCAGGTGAACTCCGTATAGGGATGCAACCACTAGTCACCATGAAACTTCACAAATGCCAATTAAGAGACCTTCTGGTAGATGGTGTGTATTCTTGGCAGACAATTATGTGTGCTACAACAGCAAAGGGCTAAGAGTCTTGGTCCAGGTGTGCTTTGATATCCTGAGGGAGCGTGTGGATGTGGTACAACATAGTGCTTCTAATCTGTAACCACATTACATTTTAACATACTTATGTGTCATTAATTTCCTCAGATTGCTTAACGTGGAATACAATAGTAAAGACATAATACATGCACACATGCACCTAAACAGACACACGGATACACATATAGACACACAAAGATACTTACACACACATACACACACACACACACATACACACACACACACTATGGTCTTTGTTGTCTTTAACCAGGAGGCACTCTAAGGCACACTGACACACAGACACACAGACACACACAGACACACACAAATGCACACACATATGGCTATATATCATATTCTAGTCTTCATTGTCTTTAACTAGGAGGCCCACTCCGTTTGACTGTTCAAACTTCCCCAAACCATTCAGGAATGGTTGTACTTCTGTCAAGTGTGCTCGTTTTACTTATATTTTACTGTAATAATCTTCAGCAAAAGAAGGAAATACATAATATGTAGCAGACGATCGAATATCAGGTCCATTTTGTAAATCTCTTTAGGTTCCCAAAGACACCACTTGCACAAACCAGCTCATGTTCTGCCCATCAAGAGATGCTCTGATGATGTCACAGAGGTGCTGATTGTGACACCTCGAAGCTCGTCTTCCAGGCTCAGGACTGATCTCACCTTCTAAGATCTTCATCTTTCATTTGGCTGAACACAGGCTTTTGGTAAGTTAAGAATCGACTTTCTTTTTTTTACAAAAAGGTAAATGTAATAACATGTTACTTATTGCGTATTTGTGGAAGTTCCTAGACACTGAGGCCCGATTCAGGAAAGTGGCTCTGCATCCAATGCAGCACCACTTTTCTTGCGCTCCTTAGTACCTCCCCCTACTGCCGCCATGTGTGCGCCGTAGTTAATATACGGCGCACCATGGCACAGGGTACGGGCAATAACGGCAACATTTTTGACGCTATTGATATACCATGCAGGATTAGCCCCAAAATGTTGGCGCTAATCCTACAGAGTACCTAGGGGCCCATTGAAAACAATGGTGTGCCAAATTTTAACGTCTGCTCTGTGCACGCATTAAAAATAGCCTCTAAAAATGGTGCGGTGGAGTCTATTAGATTTCACTGCCCCATTTTTGCGGTCCCCTTAATGTGAGAACGCCCCCCTTGCACACATTATGCCTGGCGCATCATAAAAAATTATGCTAATGCGGCGCAAGGAGGCGCTAGGTCCTCTTAAATCTGGGCCTGAGTGTCATGGACATTTTGTCATTGAGCTGAATCTAATTTAATTCCTTGGTACTGCATCAAAGTATTTTAACCAGTCATTTCAGTTAAATCTGCCTATTGTAAACAAGGACTGGACTGTTTCTTTACTGAATGAACTTCAAGTGGTGTTTTGCTTTAAGGTGGTGTGACAGCGTCCTAATGAAGCCAGTTGTGGCTGTCTCTGCTCTTGCATGAATCATAACCCTACAGTCTTTGTGCTTGTTCACATAAATTAATAGTAATGATAATTCCAAATATTAAAATATAGCATGTCGTGGAATTGTGTTGCCAGGCTATGAAATTATACTTTTATTTCGAATTTCAACTTTAGCAATGAAATACAGAAGACTGTCCTTCTTATTATATTTCATATCAATGATTTATTATTTTTTAATAAGTTTCCCTGTGGGATTTGGAAACAGTATAATACCAGAAATGTGCTTATGCATGTCATACAGACTATGGGGGTGATTCCAAACTTGGCGGGCGGCGGGAGCCGTCCGCCAAGCGGGAACCGCCAGAAGACCGTACCGCGGTCAAGAGACCGCGGCGGTCATTCTGAGTTTCCCGCTGGGCTGGCAGGCGACCGACAGAAGGCCGCCCGCCCGCCCAGCGGGAAGCCCCCTTCCACGAGGATGCCGGCTCCGAATGGAGCCGGCGGAGTGGAAAGGGTGCGACGGGTGCAGTTGCCGTCGCGATTTTCAGTGTCTGCTATGCAGACACTGAAAATCTTTGTGGGGCCCCCAGGGGCCCCACGACACCCGTTACCGCCATCCTGTTCCTGGCGGTGAAAACCGTCAGGAACAGCATGGCGGTAAGGGGGTCGGAATCCCCATGGCGGCGCTGCAAGCAGCGCCGGCGTGGAGGATTCCCTGGGGCAGCGGGAAACCGGCGGGACACCGCCGGTTTCCCGTTTCTGACCGCGGCTGTACCGCCGGGGTCAGAATGCCCATGGAAGCACCGCCAGCCTGTTGGCGGTGCTTCCGTCATTTTAGCCCTGGCGGTCGCCGACCGCCAGGGTTAGAATGACCCCCTATGTCTCATTAATGTGTGTAAATGTTTTTAAAAGCCACATCTTGGCTAAATATCTATTGTTATTGGCTGTCAATTTGCAGCGGTGTTACCGTAAATAAGTAATAGATTTACGTCCCCCATCATCTGGTTTCATGGTAAAAATCGAAAAATGCAGTAATGTAGGCCCCCCACACCTATTGGCCTCGGTGCCACTGCACCTGCTGTACTATTGCCAGCCATGACTTAGCTTCAAATCACATTTTAACACAAATTCTGCTTTATCTTTTGTTCGAAATGGGGTCTCTGGCAGGCAGTTAGGTTAGACCCTGTCCAAGCAGGGACCCTCACTCTTGTCATGGGCAGTGGAGATACACACTTAAGATAACCCCTGCTCACCCCCTAGGTAGCTTGGCACAAGCAGTCAGGCTTATCTCAAAGGGAATGTGTAAAGTATTTCTACCTATACACAGAGTAATATCAGGAGAGGAAGAAACCGCTAGACACCAGGGATCATTTTTTGTTTGTGTTTTTCTTCTGTTTTATGTATGTGTGAAGCCACCCCTTAGGCACGGGTAGCTTCCTTGGGGAGAAAGTTACTTTTAGGCCATTTCTGCTGCCTATTTTTATCCGGCCAAAGCTCTAGACACCAGGGATTTTTTTTTATACTTGTACACAAGGGGAGGGCTGCTCCCTGGGGGGTGCAATTTATTTTTATGCCATTTCTGCCTCCCAGGGGGCAGATCGGCCTATTATAATTAAGCCAATCTGCCCCCAGTGGGGCAGAAACCGCTAGACACCACGGATCATTTTTTGTTTTTTTTGTTTGTTTTATGCATGTGGGGAGCGACCGCATAGGCAAAGGTCGCTCCCTTGGGGACAACTTTACTTTTAGGTTATTTCTGCCCCCCTTGGGGACAGATCGGCCTATTTTTATTATGCCAATCTGCCCCCAAGGGGGGGAAAACCACTAGACACAAGGGAGTTTTGTTTTTTATTTATGTTTATACATAAGGGGAGCGGCCACTTGGGCAAGGGCCGCTCCCCGGGGGGCAATTTATTTTTAGGCCATTTCTGCCACCCCCCAGGGCAGGTTGGCCTATTATAGTTAGGCCAATCTGCCCCCTGGGGGGCAGAAAACGCTAGACACCAGGGATCATTTTTGTTGTTGTTTTTTTTTTGTTTTATGCATGTGGGGAGCGACCCCATAGGCAAGGGGAAGGTCGCTCCCTTGGGGGCAAATTTACTTTTAGGCCATTTCTGCCACCCTTGGGGGCAGATCGGCCTATTTCTATTAGGCCAATCTGCCCCCAAGGGGGGAAAAACCACTAGACACAAGGGAGTTTTGTTTTTTGTTTATGTTTGTACATAAGGGAAGCAGCCCCTTGGGCAAGGGCCGCTCACCAGGGGGGCAAAATATTTGTAGGCCTTTTCTGCCCCCACTGGAGGCAGAGCAGCCTATTATAATTAGGCTGATCTGCCCCCAGGGGGGCAGAGACGCCTAGACACCAGGGATATATTCTTTTTTATGTTTCCTTTTTTTCTATATATGGGGAGCGACCCCTTAGGCAAGGGTCGCTCCCCTGGGGGGCAAATTGTCTTTGTGCCATTTCTGCCAGCCTTGGGGGCAGATTGGGTTATTTTTGTTAAGCCAAACTGCCCCCAAGGGGGGCAGAAACTAATAGACACCAGGGATTTGTATTTTTTGCCTCAATTTCATGCAAGGGTCATTCCCCAGGGGGGCAAATTTATTTTAGGCCATTTCTGCCCCCTTGGGGTCAGATCAACCTATTTTTATTAGGCCGATCTGCCCCAAGGGGGGCAGAAACCACTAGGCACCAGGGAGTTTTCTTGTGCCAATTTCACGCAAGGGGAGTGACCCCTTAGGCAAGGGTCGCTCTCCTGGGGGGACAAATTTATTTTAGGACATCTATTTTATTAGGCCGATCTGCCCCCAAGGGGGGCAGAAACCTCTAGGCACCAGGGTTTTTTTTGTGCCAATTTCACGCAAGGGGAGCAACCCCTTTGGCAAGGGGGGCAAAGGTATTTTAGGCCATTTGTTCCCCGGGGGTGGGGGCTGAAACCACATAGGCACCAGGGATTGGCATGTGTGTATTTTGTTTGGGGGGCAGCCCCTTGGGCAAGGGTTACTCCCCATGGGGGGCATATTACTGTTGGCCATATCTGCCCCCCCGGGGGACAGAAAGCCCACTAGAGAACAGGGAAGATTTGTTTTCCAAAATAAGAGGGTTGGGGTATGGCCATATCCCCACCCCAAATAAATGGTGCGAACGTTGTTTTGCCCACCGCTGGGCAGATGGGGCAATTACCCCGGATCCACTCCCCGGGAGGGAGGGGGAAGAAAGCATACTAGATGCCAGGGAATTTAAAAAATAAATAAAATAGTGGGGTGATGGTTACCAATCAGTATGGGCCTCGTTATGCCCCCACCCCAACTGAAGGGGGTAACAGTCTTTCAGTTCTCCCCCCCCCACACTAAAACATCTTATCACACAGCAAGTAAGAGGACAATTTGACTATTTTGGGTTTTGGTTTTACATTTGGGCCATGAGAGCTTTGCTAACTCTCAAAATCGTCACACTTGGAATGGTGAGGGATGCACTTTTTGGACTTTGGGACGCTGCCATGTAGAACAATCCACAAGACCTAGACACATCTGAAAACTAAACATCTGAGTGATTCCAGGGTGATGTTCTTCACATGCACCCCCCACCATTTTCTTACCCACAATGCCCTGCAAACCTCCAACTTTGCTGGAAATCACACATTTTTCCCACATTTTTGTGATGAACCTTCCGGAATCTGCAGGAATCCTCAAAATCCCTACCACCCAGCATTGTCTCATCTATACCGATAAAAATTCTGTTGCACTTGTCAGCCTAAAAATGTTTGCTGTTTTGGACCCGCTTTGAGTCCCCATTCAATTTCGACATGTTTTTGGGTCTTCCTTGTCACAGGCACTTGGCCCAACTACACAAGTGAGGTATCATTTTTACCAGGAGACTGAGGGGAACGTTGGGTGGTAGGACATTTGTCCCGCTGCGGTGATCCCACAGAGAAATGTGAGAGACATTTGAATTTTTAGCTAAATTTGAGGTTTGCTGAGGATTCTGGGTAAGAAAACATTGGGGGATCCACGCAAGTCACACCTCCCTGGACTCCCTCGGGTGTCTAGTTTTCAGAAATGTCTGGGTTTGGTAGGTTTCCCTAGATGGCTGCTGAGCCCTGGATCAAAAACGCAGGTGACCCCCCGCAAAAACAGGTAGTTTTGTATTTGATCATTTTGATGAGTCCAGATAGCGTTGTGGGCCATTTCCTTTCACGGGCACTAGGCCTACCCACACAAGTAAGGTACAATTTTTATCTGAAGACTTGGGGAAACGCTGGGTGGAAGGAAATATGTGGCTCCTCTCAGATTCCAAAACTTTCTGTCACCAAAATGTGTGAAAAAAGTACTTTATCAGCCAAATTTTGAGGTTTGCAAAGGATTCTAAATAACAGAAACTAGTCAGAGCTCCACAAGCTACCCCATCATGGATTATCCTAGGTGTCTAGTTTTAAAAAATGCACAGGTTTGGTAGGTTTCCTTAGGTGTCGGCTGAGCTAGAGGCCAAAATCCACAGCTAGGCACTTTCCAAAAAACAGCTCTGTTTTCTTAGGGAGAATATGATGTGCCCACATTGTGTTTTGGGGCACTGCCTGTCTTGGGCGCTAGGCCTACCCACACAAGTAAGGTACAATTTTTCTTGGGAGACTTGGAGGAATGCTGGGTGGATGGAAATTTGTGGCTCCTCTCAGATTCCAGAACTTTCTGTCACCAAAATATGAGGAAAAGGTGTTTTTTGGCGTAATTTTGAGGTTTGCAAAGGATTCTGGGTAACAGAACCTGGTGAGAGCCCCACAAATCACCCCAGCTTGGATTCCCCAAGGTGTCTAGTTTTAGAATATGTGCAAGTTTGGTAGGTTTCCCTAGGTGCCGGCTGACCTAGAGGCCAAAATCCACAGCTAGGCACGTTGCAAAAAACAGGTCTGTTTTCTTTGGAAGAAAGTGATGTGTCCACGTTGTGTTTTGGGGCATTTCCTTTCACGGGCGCTAGACGTACCCACACAAGTGAGGTACCATTTTTATCGGGAGACTTGGGGAAACGCTAGATGGAAGGAAATTTGTGGCTCCTCTCAGATTCCATAACTTAGTGTCACCGAAATGTGAGGAAAACATTTTTTTGCCGAATTTTTCGATGTTTGCAAAGGATTCTGGATAACAGAACCTAGTCAGAGCCCCACCAGTCACCCCATCGTGGATTCTCCTAGGTGTCTAGTTTTAAAAACTGCACAGGTTTGGTAGGTTTCCTTAGGTGCCGGCTGAGCTAGAGGCCAAAATCCACAGCTAGGTACTTTCCAAAAAACAGCTCTGCTTTCTTTGGGAAAATGTAATGTGTCCATGTTGGGTTTTAGGGCATTTCCTGTTGCGGGCGCTAGGCCTATCCACACAAGTGAGGTTCCATTTTTTATCGGGAGACTGGGGGGAACGCTGGGTGAAAGGATATTTGTGGCTCCTCTCAGATTCCAGAATTTTCTGTCACCAAAATGTGAGGAAAAAGTGTTTTTTGGGCCACATTGTGAGGTTTGCAAAGGATTCTGGGTAACAGAACCTGGTGAGAGCCCCACAAGTCACCCCATGTTGGATTCCCCTAGGTGTCTAGTTTTCAAATATGCGCAGGTTTGGTAGGTTTCTCTAGGTGCCGGGCGAGCTAAAGGCCAAAATCCACAGCTTGGCACTTTAAAAAAAGCAGGTCTGTTTTCTTTGGGAAAATTTAATGTGTCCATGTTGTGTTTTGGGGGCACTGCCTGTCTTGGGCGCTAGGCCTACCCACACAAGTGAGGTTCCATTTTTATTGGGAGACTTGGGGGAACGCTAGGTGGAAGGAAATATGTGGCTCCTCTCAGATTCTATAACTTTCTGTCACCAAAATGTGAGGAAAAATTGTTTTTTGGGTGAATTTTGAGGTTTGCAAACGATTCTGGGTAACAGAACCTGGTGAGAGCCCCACAAGCTACCCCATATTGGATTCCCCTAGGTGTCTAGTTTTCAAAAATGTGCAAGTTTGGTAGGTTTCCTTAAGTGCCGGCTGAGCTAGAGGCCAAAATCCACAGCGAGGCACTTTCCAAAAAACAGCTCTGTTTTCTTTGGTAGAATGTAATGTGACCATGTTGGGTTTTGGGGCACTTCCTATCGCGGGGGCTAGGCCTATCCACACAAGTGAGGTACCATTTTTATCGGGAGACTTGGGGGAACGCTAGGTGAAAGGATATTTGCGGCTCCTCTCAGATTCCAGAAGTTTCTGTCACCAAAATGTGAGAAAAAAGTGTTGAATATCAGGTCCATTTTGTAAATCTCTTTAGGTTCCCAAAGACACCACTTGCACAAACCAGCTCATGTTCTGCCCATCAAGAGATGCTCTGATGATGTCACAGAGGTGCTGATTGTGACACCTCGAAGCTCGTCTTCCAGGCTCAGGACTGATCTCACCTTCTAAGATCTTCATCTTTCATTTGGCTGAACACAGGCTTTTGGTAAGTTAAGAATCGATTATTTTTTTTTTTACAAAAAGGTAAATGTAATAACATGTTACTTATTGCGTATTTGTGGAAGTTCCTAGACAGTGAGGCCCAATTCAGGAAAGTGGCTCTGCATCCAATGCAGCACCACTTTTCTTGCGCTCCTTAGTGCCTCCCCCTACTGCCGCCATGTGTGCGCCGTAGTTAATATACGGCACACCATGGCACAGGGTACGGGCAATAACGGCAACATTTTTGACGCTATTGTTATACCATGCAGGAATAGCCCCAAAATGTTGGCGCTAATCCTACAGAGTACCTAGGGGCCCATTGAAAACAATGGTGTGCCAAATTTTAACGTCTGCTCTGTGCACG
Source organism: Pleurodeles waltl (assembly GCF_031143425.1). Classification (NCBI taxonomy): domain Eukaryota; kingdom Metazoa; phylum Chordata; class Amphibia; order Caudata; family Salamandridae; genus Pleurodeles; species Pleurodeles waltl. The sequence continues at coordinate 176,086,163 of NC_090441.1, read as the reverse complement.
CATTAAAAATAGCCGCTACAAATGGTGCGGTGGAATCTCTTAGATTTCACTGCGCCATTTTTGCGGTCCCCTTAATGTGAGAACGCCCCCCTTGCATACATTATGCCTGGCGCATCATAAAAAATGATGCTAATGCGGCGCAAGGAGGCGCTAGGCCCTCTTAAATCTGGGCCTGAGTGTCATGGACATTTTGTCACTGAGCTGAATCTAATTTAATTCCTTGGTGCTGCATCAAAGTATTTTAACCAGTCATTTCAGTTAAATCTGCCTATTTTAAACAAGGACTGGACTGTTTCTTTACTGAATGAACTTCAAGTGGTGTTTTGGTATAAGGTGGTGTGACAGCGTCCTAATGAAGCCAATTGTGGCTGTCTCTGCTCTTGCATGAATCATAACCCTACAGTCTTTGTGCTTGTTCACATAAATTAATAGTAATGATAATTCCAAATAATAAAATATAGCATGTCGTAGAATTGTGTTGCCAGGCTATGAAATTATACTTTTATTTCGAATTTCAACTTTAGCAATGAAATACAGAAGACTGTCCTTCTTATTATATTTCATATCAATGATTTATTATTTCTTAATAAGTTTCCCTGTGGGATTTGGAAACAGTATAATACCAGAAATGTGCTTATGCATGTCATACAGTCTATGTCTCATTAATGTGTGTAAATGTTTTTAAAAGCCACATCTTGGCTAAATATCTATTGTTATTGGCTGTCAATTTGTAGCGGTGTTACCGTAAATAAGTAATAGATTTACGTCCCCCATCATCTGGTTTCATAGAAAAAAACGAAAAATGCAGTAACGTAGGCCCCTCACACCTATTGGCCTCGGTGCCACTGCACCTGCTGTACTATTGCCAGCCATGACTTAGCTTCAAATTACATTTTAACACAAATTCTGCTTTATCTTTTGTTCGAAATGGGGTCTCTGGCTGGCAGTTAGGTTAGACTCTGTCCAAGCAGGGACCCTCACTCTTGTCATGGGCAGTGGAGATACACACTTAAGATAACCCCTGCTCACCCCCTAGGTAGCTTGGCACAAGCAGTCAGGCTTATCTCAAAGCGAATGTGTAAAGTATTTGTACCTATACACACAGTAATATCAGGAGAGGAAGAAACCGCTAGACACCAGGGATCATTTTTTGTTTTTCTTTTGTTTTCTGTATGTGGGAAGCCACCCCTTAGGCATGGGTAGCTCTCTTGGGGAGAAAGTTACTTTTAGATCATTTCTGCTGCCTATTTTTATCCGGCCAAAGCTCTAGACATCAGGGATTTTTTTTGTTTATACTTGCGCACAAGGGAAGCGGCCACTTGGGCAAGGGCTGCTCCCTGGGGAAGGGGCAATTTATTTTTATGCCATTTCTGGCCCCCTGGGGGCAGATCGGCCTATTATAATTAGGACAATCTGCCCCCAGGGGGGCAGAAACCGCTAGACACCACGGATCATTTTTTTGTTTTTTTGTTTGTTTTATGCATGTGGGGAGCGACCCCATAGGCAAGAGTCGCTCCCTTGGGGGCAAATTGACATTTAGGCCATTTCTGCCCCCCTTGGGGGCAGATCGGCCTATTTTTATTATGCCAATCTGCCACCAAGGGGGGGAAAACCACTAGACACATGGGAGTTTTGTTTTTTATTTATGTTTATACATAAGGGGAGCGGCCACTTGGGCAAGGGCCGCTCCCCGGGGGGCAATTTATTTTCAGGCCATTTCTGCCACCCCCCCGGGGCAGGTTGGCCTATTATAGTTAGGCCAATCTGCCCCCTGGGGGGCAGAAACCGCTGGACACCAGGGATCATTTTTGTTGTTGTTTTTTTTTGTTTTATGCATGTGGGGAGCGACCCCATAGGCAAGGGTCGCTCCCTTGGGGGCAAATTTACTTTTAGGCCATTTCTGCCACCCTGGGGGGCAGATCGGCCTATTTCTATTAGGCCAATCTGCCCCCAAGGGGGGGAAAACCACTAGACACAAGGGAGTTTTGTTTTTTGTTTATGTTTGTACATAAGGGAAGCAGCCCCTTGGGCAAGGGCCGCTCACCAGGGGGGCAAAATATTTGTAGGCCTTTTCTGCCCCCACTGGAGGCAGAGCAGTCTATTATAATTAGGCTGATCTGCCCCAGGGGGGCAGAGACCCCTAGACACCAGGGATATATACTTTTTTATGTTTACTTTTTTTCTATATATGGGGAGCGACCCCTTAGGCAAGGGTCGCTCCCCTGGGGGGCAAATTGTCTTTGTGCCATTTCTGCCAGCCTTGGAGGCAGATTGGGTTATTTTTGTTACCCCAAACTGCCCCCAAGGGGGGCAGAAACCAATAGACACCAGGGATTTGTATTTTTTGCCTCAATTTCATGCAAGGGGGCGACCCCTTAGGCAAGGGTCATTCCTCTGGGTGGCAAATTTATTTTAGGCCTTTTCTGCCCCCTTGGGGTCAGATCAACCTATTTTTATTAGGCCGATCTGCCCCAAGGGGGGCAGAAACCACCAGGCACCAGGGAGTTTTCTTGTGCCAATTTCACGCAAGGGGAGTGACCCCTTAGGCAAGGGTCGCTCCCCTGGGGGGACAAATTTATTTTTGGACATCTATTTTATTAGGCGATCTGCCCCCAAGGGGGGCAGAAACCTCTAGGCACCAGGGTTTTTTTTGTGCCAATTTCACGTAAGAGGAGCAACCCCTTTGGCAAGGGGGGCAAAGGTATTTTAGGCCATTTGTTCCCCGGGGGTGGGGGCTGAAACCACGTAGGCACCAGGGATTGGCGTGTGTGTATTTTGTTTGGGGGGCAGCTCCTTGGGCAAGGGTTACTCCCCATGGGGGGCATATTACTGTTGGCCATATCTGCCCCCCCTGGGGGACAGAAAGCCCACTAGAGAACAGGGAAGATTTGTTTTCCAAAATAAGAGGGGGGGGTTGGGGTATGGCCATATCCCCACCCCAAATAAATGGTGCCAACGTTGTTTTGCTCACCGCTGGGCAGATGGGGAAATTACCCCGGATCCACTCCCCGGGAGGGAGGGGGAAGAAAGCATACTAGATACCAGGGAATTTAAAAAATATATAAAATAGTGGGCTGATGGTTGCCAATCAGTATGGGCCTAGTTATGCCCCCACCCCAACTGAAGGGGGTAACAGTCTTTCAGTTCTCCCCCCCACACTAAAACATCTTATCACACAGCAAGTAAGAGGACAATTTGACTATTTTGGGTTTTGGTTTTACATTTGGGCCATGAGAGCTTTGCTAACTCTCAAAATCGTCACACTTGCATTGGTGAGGGATGCACTTTTTGGACTTTGGGACGCTGCCATGTAGAACAATCCACAAGACCTAGACACATCTGAAAACTAAACATCTGAGTGATTCCAGGGTCGTGTTCTTCACATGCACCCCCCACCATTTTCTTACCCACAATGCCCTGCAAACCTCCAACTTTGCTGGAAATCACACATTTTTCCCACATTTTTGTGAAGAACCTTCCGGAATCTGCAGGAATCCACAAAATCCCTACCACCCAGCATTGTCTCATCTATACCGATAAAAATTCTGCTGCACTTGTCAGCCTAAAAATGTTTGCTGTTTTGGACCCGCTTTGGGTCCCCATTCAATTTCGACATGTTTTTGGGTCTTCCTTGTCACAGGCACTTGGCCCACCTACACAAGTGAGGTATCATTTTTACCAGGAGACTGAGGGGAACGTTGGGTGGTAGGACATTTGTCCCGCTGCGGTGATCCCACAGAGAAATGTGAGAGACATTTGAGTTTTTAGCTAAATTTGAGGTTTGCTGAGGATTCTGGGTAAGAAAACATTGGGGGATCCACGCAAGTCACACCTCCCTGGACTCCCTCGGGTGTCTAGTTTTCAAAATGTCTGGGTTTGGTAGCTTTCCCTAGATGGCTGCTGAGCCCTGGATCAAAAACGCAGGTGACCCCCAGCAAAAACAGGTAGTTTTGTATTTGATGATTTTGATGAGTCCAGATAGCGTTTTAGGCCATTTCCTTTCACGGGCACTAGGCCTACCCACACAAGTAAGGTACAATTTTTTTCGGAAGACTTGTGGAAACGCTGGGTGGAAGGAAATATGTGGCTCCTCTCAGATTCCAGAACTTTCTGTCACCAAAATGTGAGAAAAAAGTACTTTTTCAGCCAAATTTTTTAGGTTTACAAAGGATTCTAAATAACAGAAACTAGTCAGAGCTCCACAAGCTACCCCATCATGGATTATCCTAGGTGTCTAGTTTAAAAAAATGCACAGGTTTGGTAGGTTTCCTTAGGTGTCAGCCGAACTAGAGGCCAAAATCCAAAGCTAGGCACTTTCCAAAAAACAGCTCTGTTTTCTTAGGGAGAATATGATGTGCCCACATTGTGTTTTGGGGCACTGCCTGTCTTGGGCGCTAGGCCTACCCACACAAGTGAGGTACCATTTTTCTTGGGAGACTTGGAGGAATGCTGGGTGGATGGAAATTTGTGGCTCCTCTCAGATTCCAGAACTTTCTGTCACCGAAATATGAGGAAAAGGTGTTTTTTGGCGTAATTTTGAGGTTTGCAAAGGATTCTGGGTAACAGAACCTGGTGAGAGCCCCACAAATCACCCCAGCTTGGATTCCCCTAGGTGTCTAGTTTTAGAATATGTGCAAGTTTGGTAGGTTTCCCTAGGTGCCGGCTGACGTAGAGGCCAAAATCCACAGCTAGGCACGTTGCAAAAAACAGGTCTGTTTTCTTTGGAAGAAAGTGATGTGTCCACGTTGTGTTTTGGGGCATTTCCTTTCACGGGCGCTAGACGTACCCACACAAGTGAGGTACCATTTTTATCGGGAGACTTGGGGAAACGCTAGATGGAAGGAAATTTGTGGCTCCTCTCAGATTCCATAATTTAGTGTCACCGAAATGTGAGGAAAACATTTTTTTGACTAATTTTTGATGTTTGCAAAGGATTCTGGATAACAGAACCTAGTCAGAGCCCCACCAGAGAATCGTGGATTCTCCTAGGTGTCTAGTTTTTAAAAATGCACAGGTTTGGTAGGTTTCCTTAGGTGCCGGCTGAGCTAAAGGCCAAAATCCACAGCTAGGCATTTCCAAAAAACAGCTCTGCTTTCTTTGGGAAAATGTAATGTGTCCATGTTGGGTTTTGGGGCATTTCCTGTCGCGGGCGCTAGGCCTATCCACACAAGTGAGGTTCCCTTTTTTATCGGGAGGCTGTGGGGAACGCTGGGTGAAAGGATATTTGTGGCTCCTCTCAGATTCCAGAATTTTCTGTCAACAAAATGTGAGGAAAAAGTGTTTTTTGGGCCACATTGTGAGGTTTGCAAAGGATTCTGGGTAACAGAACCTGGTGAGAGCCCCACAAGTCACCCCATGTTGGATTCCCCTAGGTGTCGAGTTTTCAAATATGCGCAGGTTTGGTAGGTTTCTCTAGGTGCCGGGCGAGCTAAAGGCCGAAATCCACAGCGTGGCACTTTAATAAAAGCAGGTCTGTTTTCTTTGGGAAAATGTAATGTGTCCGTGTTGTGTTTTGGGGGCACTGCCTGTCTTGGGCGCTAGGCCTACCCACACAAGTGAGGTTCTATTTTTATTGGGAGACTTGGGGGAACGCTAGGTGGAAGGAAATATGTGGCTCCTCTCAGATTCTATAACTTTCTGTCACCAAAATGTGAGGAAAAAGTGTTTTTTGGGTGAATTGTGAGGTTTGCAAAGGATTCTGGGTAACAGAACCTCGTGAGAGCCCCACAAGCTACCCCATATTGGATTCCCCTAGGTGTCTAGTTTTCAAAAATGTGCAAGTTTGGTAGGTTTCCTTTGGTGCCGGCTGAGGTAGAGGCCAAAATCCACAGCGAGGCACTTTCCAAAAAACAGCTCTGTTTTCTTTGGAAGAATGTAATGTGACCATGTTGGGTTTTGGGGCACTTCCTGTCGCGGGGGCTAGGCCTATCCACACAAGTGAGGTACCATTTTTATCGGGAGACTTGGGGGAACGCTGGCTAAAAGGATATTTGCGGCTCCTCTCAGATTCCAGAAGTTTCTGTCACCAAAATGTGAGAAAAAAGTGTTGAATATCAGGTCCATTTTGTAAATCTCTTTAGGTTCCCAAAGACACCACTTGCACAAACCAGCTCATGTTCTGCCCATCAAGAGATGCTCTGATGATGTCACAGAGGTGCTGATTGTGACACCTCGAAGCTCGTCTTCCAGGCTCAGGACTGATCTCACCTTCTAAGATCTTCATCTTTCATTTGGCTGAACACAGGCTTTTGGTAAGTTAAGAATCAACTTTTTTTTTTTACAAAAAGGTAAATGTAATAACATGTTACTTATTGCGTATTTGTGGAAGTTCCTAGACACTGCGGCCCAATTCAGGAAAGTGTCTCTGCATCCAATGCAGCACCACTTTTCTTGCGCTCCTTAGTGCCTCCCCCTACTGCCGCCATGTGTGCGCTGTAGTTAATATACGGCGCACCATGGCACAGGGTAGGGGCAATAACGTCAACATTTTTGACGCTATTGATATACCATGCAATTTTAGCCCCAAAATGTTGGCGCTAATCCTGCAGAGTACATAGGGGCCCATTAAAAACAATGGTGTGCCCAATTTTAACGTCTGCTCTGTGCAGGCATTAAAAATAGCTTCTAAAAATGGTGCGGTGGAATCTCTTAGATTTCACTGCCCCATTTTTGCGGTCCCCTTAATGTGAGAACGCCCCCCTTGCATACATTATGCCTGGCGCATCATAAAAAATTATGCTAATGCGGCGCAAGGAGGCGCTAGGCCCTCTTAAATCTGGGCCTGAGTGTCATGGACATTTTGTCACTGAGCTGAATCTAATTTAATTCCTTGGTACTGTATCAAAGTATTTCAACCGGTCATTTCAGTTAAATCTGCCTATTTTAAACAAGGACTGGGCTGTTTCTTTACTGAATGAACTTCAAGTCGTGTTTTGCTTTAAGGTGGTGTGACAGTGTCCTAATGAAGCCAGTTGTGGCTGTCTCTGTTCTTGCATGAATCATAACCCTACAGTCTTTGTGCTTGTTCACATAAATTAATAGTAATGATAATTCCAAATAATAAAGTATAGCATGTCGTAGAATTGTGTTGTCAGGCTATGAAATTATACTTTTATTTCGAATTTCAACTTTAGCAATGAAATACAGAAGACTGTCCTTTTTATTATATTTCATATCAATGATTTATTATTTCTTAATAAGTTTCCCTTTGGGATTTGGAAACAGTATAATACCAGAAATGTGCTTATGCATGTCATACAGACTATGGCGGTCATTCTGACCCTGGCGGTCAAAGACCGCCAGGGCGGAGGACCGCGGGAGCACCGCCGACAGGCCGGCGGTGCTCCAATGGGGATTCCGACCGCGGCGGTAAAGCCGCGGTCGGACCGGCACCACTGGCGGGCTCCCGCCAGTGTACCGCCGCCCCATTGAATCCTCCACGGCGGCGCAGCTTGCTGCGCCGCCGAGGGGATTCCGACCCCCCCTACCGCCATCCAGATCCCGGCGGTCCGACCGCCGGGATCCGGATGGCGGTAGGGGGGGTCGCGGGGCCCCTGGGGGCCCCTGCAGTGCCCATGCCAATGGCATGGGCATTGCAGGGGCCCCCGTAAGAGGGCCCCTAAATGTATTTCACTGTCTACGCGACGGGTGCAACTGCACCCGTCGCACAGCTTCCACTCCGCCGGCTCGATTCCGAGCCGGCTTCATCGTGGAAGCCTCTTTCCCGCTGGGCTGGCGGGCGGCCTGAAGGCGACCGCCCGCCAGCCCAGCGGGAAAGTCAGAATTACCGCCGCGGTCTTTCGACCGCGGAACGGTAACCTGACGGCGGGACTTTGGCGGGCGGCCTCCGCCGCCCGCCAAGGTCAGAATGAGGGCCTATGTCTCATTAATGTGTGTAAATGTTTCTAAAAGCCACATCTTGGCTAAATATCTATTGTTATTGGCTGTCAATTTGTAGCGGTGTTACCGTAAATAAGTAATAGATTTACGTCCCCCATCATCTGGTTTCATGATAAAAATCGAAAAATGCAGTAACGTATATTGGTCTTGGTGCCACTGCACCTGCTGTACTATTGCCAGCCATGACTTAGCTTCAAATCACATTTTAACACAAATTCTGCTTTATCTTTTGTTCGAAATGGGGTCTCTGGCTGGCAGTTAGGTTAGACTCTGTCCAAGCAGGGACCCTCACTCTTGTCATGGGCAGTGGAGATACACACTTAAGATAACCCCTGCTCACCCCCTAGGTAGCTTGGCACAAGCAGTCAGGCTTATCTCAAAGGGAATGTGTAAAGTATTTCTACCTATACACACAGTAATATCAGGAGAGGAAGAAACCGCTAGACACCAGGGATCATTTTTTGTTTGTGTTTTTCTTCTGTTTTATGTATGTGGGAAGCCACCCCTTAGGCACGGGTAGCTTCCTTGGGGAGAAAGTTACTTTTAGGCCATTTCTGCTGCCTATTTTTATCCGGCCAAAGCTCTAGACACCAGGGATTTTTTTTTTTTTATACTTGTGCACAAGGGGAGGGCTGCTCCCTGGGGGGGTGCAATTTATTTTTATGCCATTTCTGCCCCCCAGGGGGCAGATCGGCCTATTATAATTAGGCCAATCTGCCCCCGGGTGGGCAGAAACCGCTGTACACCACGGATCATTTTTTGTTTTTTTTGTTTGTTTTATGCATGTGGGGAGCGACCCCATAGGCAAGGGTTGCTCCCTTTGGGGGCAAATTTACTTTTAGGTCATTTCTGCCCCCCTTGGGGGCAGAACGGCCTATTTTTATAATGCCAATCTGCCCCCAAGGGGGGGAAAACCACTAGACACAAGGGAGTTTTGTTTTTTTGTTCATGCTTGTACATAAGGGAAGCAGCCCCTTGGGCAAAGGCCGCTCCCCAGGGGGCAAAATATTTGTAGACCTTTTCTGCCCCCCGGAGGCAGATCAGCCTATTATATTCTTATATTCAAAGAAGCTTTATTGCGGCTACAAGAGCCAAAAAAGCGCGAGCAGTAATAAATACAAATAAATACACATGATAAAATTGCAGGTAAATACAGTGATAAAAGGGAGTAAAAGATAAGAAAAAAAATTAAAAAAGTGAAATAAAAATGGAATAAAATGAGATAAAGTAAAATGAAATGAAATGCGCTGCGCAGGATGTTGGGACAGTCTTATTTGGAGTCTTTGTCCAGAAGAGTTTTCCCTCTGACAAGCCAACTAGCTCCGAGGAATTTGGCGATAGCGATCACTAGCGTTGGCCTGGTGTCTGATCTAAGGATTCGCAGGGCTAGCGCAGAGCAGCATACTCCCAGTAGTCTGCATGCCGGGGCCAGCCATTTCCTACGGGGGCGGTATACGTGGGGCATGCAAAAAGGAGGTGAGGGAGATTCTCGACGGGGGCTTTGCAAGCAGGGCATGCGGTGGATTCATTGTGTGACCAGCTGCTGGTGAAAAGTCTTAATGGGAGTGTTCCAATGCGGAGCTGGAAGTACAGTTTCCTTTCCCTTGGGGCCGTGATTAGGTCCCAAAAAGTTTCGTACTTGCATGACTCTTTTAGGTTGGGAAAGTCACAAGATAATGTAGTGTGGAGTGCAGCCCGTGTGTCTTCGTGGTTGGCCATTTGCCAGTATAGTTTCTTTAGTTCGCTTTTCGAGGGAAAGACTGACGTGGCTGGTGAGTTCCAGAGATCATCGAGCCCGAGAGAGTATAGTAAATCCTTGATGGATCGTAGCCAGGGGATTCTGTGAAGGTGGTCGGCTTTTAGGATGACCTGTAGAGCTTCGGTGAAGATGTCAATCTCCGGAGTGGTCCAGAGACGCCGCCAGTACAGCAGAGGTCGCAGGCGGGCTTTGTGACCAATGTGTTTGATGCTGAGATCCTTGAAAAGACGGAACAGTGGGGTGCTTAGCGGAAGGGACACAAGGTTTCTTAGGAAGTTGTTTTCAGCGGTGGTTAGGTCTTGGGTTTTGGTATGGCCCCAAAGTTCAGCCCCGTAAAGCGCTGAGGAAACGGCCTGGGCTTCGTATAACTGTAATGCTGGGCGAATTGGTTTTGTAAGTGAGAGGTGGAAATTTTTTAGTAGAGCCCCAGTTGTTTGTCTTAATTTAAGGGCTTGTTTTCCTATTTGTGGCTTCCAGGACATGTTGTCAGCGAGTGTTATGCCCAGGTAACTGAAAATGCCCACCTTCTCAAGTGAGGAGCCCTCTAAAGTAAATTTCCCTTTGAAAGATCTGTGGGGATTAAGGGTCATTAGTTTTGTTTTCGAGGTGTTGATTTCGAGTCCCTGAGATGAGCAGAAATGCTCGAAGCACGCAAGGAGTTTCCTTAGACCACTGGGGGTCTTGGATATCAAAAGAGTGTCATCGGCAAAAAGTAAGACTGGGATTTTTTGTGTGCCAAGTGAAAGTGCGTCAGCCTGCAGTCTGAGGAGGGAGGGGACAATTTCATTGATATACAGGGAAAAGAGGGTCGGGGCAAGTACGCAACCTTGCCGCAGGCCCCGGGAAACGTGGATTCTATTGGTTAGTTGGCCCTTGTTGCCCCACCTGACTTGTGCGTAGTTGTCCTTGTGGAGTCGTATCAAAATGGCAAGGATGTGTTCCGGGATTCCCATCCGAGAGAGAGTGACCCAAAGTTTGTTGCGAGGTACTAGGTCAAAAGCAGATTTGAGGTCCACAAAAGCTACATAAAGGCTGCCTTTACCAATGAACACTGTTTTCCAATATAATAATAGGAATCTGAGGGCTTGATCAGTGGTGGAAATCTTCTTTCGGAAACCGGCTTGGAGGAGGCTAAGGATATCGTGGTCAGTTATCCATTCTTCAATCTTCCCTAGGAGGCAGTGGCAGAAGACTTTTTTGGACACAGTCAATTAGGCTAATAGGTCTATAGTTACAGGGAAGAGATCTGTCGCCCTTTTTAAAGATTGGAATAACAATGGCCGCTTTCCAAGAGTCGGGAATTGGCGCCCCAGATGCTATTGCGTTAGCTAGAATGGTGAGGTATCTTGACCAGGATGCTAGGTCTGTTGAGAATAGGTCTGCTGGGACGCAGTCTGATCCAGGGGCCCTGCCGCGTTTTAAAGTGCTTAGAGAATAGGTTATATCACTTTGAGAGAACAACAGGGGTGCTGCGGCGGTGGGTGCTAATGAGTGAATTAGGGGGGGGCCCGTACAAACAGAGGTGGGGCTATCATGATCAGGGGAGTACAGACTACTAAAGTGGACTATCCAGTCTCTTGGGGCAATGTTGGTTGTAATGTCCAAACCACTGGTTTCTGGGCCTCGCGCTGCCAGGGACCAGAACAGACTATAATTCCTCTCGCGCACAGCGTCGCTGAGTGCAGTCCACCATTTGTTATCTTGTTCACGCTTGGCTATGCATATTACAGATTTATAGGACCTCCTAGCTACGCGGATGGCGGTGGGGTCCTTGGATTTAATGGCTTCAACTAGGCGCTTGTTGAGGGACCGACACGTTTTGTTGAACCAGCGGTGCCTGCCTTTGGGTCGTTTGTCGTCGTGGGCTGGGGGTGCTGAGAAGTGAGCTGCGATATCCCTAAAGCAGGAGGTGTGGATTGAGCTTATTTCCTGGTGGGGAGTTGCAGAACCTGCCTCTAGGTCCGTTAGTGTGGATTTTAGGGTGTTATTGGCAGCGTTGATGAGTGCGGGCCGAGCCACGATATTGTCCCATTTTAGGTGTCTTTTATTGTTGGCCAGGCTAATACCCTCAGGTGCTACTGCTGCGGGGTTAGACGTGGCTGGGAGGTTACCTAGGGGTAATGTGTGGACAGAGAGAGGGTTGTGATCACTTTCAGTCCTTTCGATGATTGTCATATCGATGACTAGAGGCCATAATCTTATATCGAATAGGCAATAATCGATTCTGCTGGTGTGGTTCGTTTTGTTGTACGTGTGACTACCGTTGGTGTCTGAATTGGTTCTGCCATTTAGTGCCCTGAGTCCAAACTCCATGGTCAGTGATTTGACCTAGATAGCGACCGACGTCCATCTCTTGATGGGTGGGATTGACAGGGCGGGGATAGACCAGGCTTGATCTTGGACCTGGGTGGACCTGAGATCGTCCCAGTCAAGGGGTTCGAATGTGACGTTGAAGTCCCCAGCCACAATGGTTTTGTGATGGCGGGGATAATTTTGTAAGAGGGCTACGAGGGCGCAGAGGGTTTTGGAGACTTGACCCCCCGACCCCTCGAGTGTAGATATTAAAGATGTTCACCACAGAGTCAGGCCTAAAGGATAGACAAACGCCTAACAGGTCGGGAGAGACGGTAGGTAGCTGTGATATATGGCAGCTAAGTGATGTTTTGATCCAGATGGTCAGACCCCCTGAGGGCCTGCCTCTCGTGCTGGCCACAGCGGGGATGTGGAAATTTGTGTAGCCTGTTCGGAAGAGTGGGTCGAGTGACCATGTTTCCTGGAGGAGACATATGTCATGTTCGTCAATAAATGAGGAGAAGGATGGAAGGGGAAGAATAGATTTCAGACCTGCCACGTTCCATGAGACAAGTCGTACCCCAGATTGTGGCTGAATTGTCCTGTCTAAATGCCCGGGGTTTGTAAGGTTGGCTGTCGGGGGTTGGTCTGGCAGATGTGGCTGAGGGAGCAGAGATGGGTTGATACCAATGTTTGCCCGTGAGGCTTGCGGTGGTAGGTGATGTTCCTCAGTTGGAACTGGCCTGGTCCTGATCCAGGAAGTGCTTGCGGGCCTAGGCAGCAGCACTTGGTTTGGTGGGCAAAGTGCCTGCAAGATGGAAGGAGCATCGTTGTCATGATTGCTCAGTGAACCGGAAGTGGTCTCGGTGTCATGGGTAGGGGAGTGAATACATGGACAAACAGTGGTGGGGTAAAAGGGGGACCTGGGGGTGATAGATGTTAGAAGGTTGCAAGGTTTGCCTGCATAGATTTTAGGTGGGGCTGTGAGTCAATCATATTTACCAAGAGAAGATAGGTTTTCTGCTGGGTGGTAACTCGGGCACTCCTCGTGGAGCGTGGGTGACCTGGGGTGTTTAAACTGGATGCGTGAGTGTGCAGGTGGGCTTGTTCTTGCGTCTAGGGCCACCAGATTGTTCACCATGGTCCTGTTCTTGAGTGTCAGTTTTAGGATATCAAAGTGAGTTCCCGGGTCTGGCCGTCGTACTACGTTAATTAGGTCCTCGCGTATTATGGATCGGCAGCCTCTAACATGGCGAATCCAATGGATTGCCTTGTTTTTGATAGAGTCTACCCCTTCCTTGCGTGTCAATGTGGTTAACTTGGGAACGTTAACCATTAGAACTATATTACCTAAATGGGACTGATCAGTGGCAGGTTGTGCAGAGTATTTTGAGGCGGTGTTGCTCATGGGTTTGAGGGTATTATGATAGATGTCTAGTGAGTTTCCTATGCCTGAATTGTGGAAAAAGGGTGTCTGGTGAGAGTTCATGGTCTTTTCTCCGATAGGGTGAGGGCCAGCGTGGCAAGAAGCAGAGGAGTTGGGCGGGTTTGTTGTGATGCCTGATAGGGTTGGGTTTTGGGCAAGGTTAGTGGTGGTCGTGTTATTTGCGTGGGTTAGTTGTTTTACTATTGCAAGTAATGAGTTAACCATATGCTTGAGTTCTCTGACTTCCTTCCTTAGAACTTGTGTGCATTCGATATGCTGTGGGGTTACATGAGGAGAGTGCATATTGGTTGCTGCTGGCCCATCTGCCAGGGTGTCTGGGTTGATGTCGTCGTGTGATTCAGGGATGTTGGTTAAGGGATTGAAGCGGTTACTGAGCTGGATGGAATCGTTGGTGGCAAGTGGTAGGTCTTCTGCTAGAGAGGGGGCGGCATGGGTGATAACATTCCTACTTTCGCCCACCCCTGTAGTGTCAGTGACTTGTTGCCCACGTTTCACGAAAATCTCAGCGATTTTCATGGGACCATCCTTCCTGTTAGTAGAAGTGGGCCCCTCCCCAGTTTCAATAGAAATATTTCCCTGGGGGCTAGTTAGTATTCCGTTGCATTCGCCCAGGAGAGAGTCGATTCTATCCATGAAGCAGTTGCTAGCTGCATGCTTATGCCTTTTTTGCTTGGCTTTTAGCACTGCCCCGGCCCACTGCCTCTATTGCTTTCCTTTTGCCCATCTGATGTTAGTGTAGGTGCAATGTTAAACGATAAGGTATCAGAATAAATGAAGCAGCTGACTGGGGACACAGAGTTGGAAGTAACAAATGGGACTAAGTCCAATGTGGCCTTCTTGGGAGATAGATGTTAGGGGGGTGGCCCAGCCCAGCCTCTGTCAGCCGCTGACGGGCGCAGGATGGGCCCGCCCTTGGCCCGGGCTTTGCCCGGGCGCCGCCCAAGCGCGTCCCTCGCGGCGGGAACGCGAAAGAGTTTTAAAGGGCTCCTGCCCCGCCTCCTGACTTCACAGCGCTTCCCGCGACGGCGGGAGCGCGAAAGAGTTTTAAAGGGCTCCTGCCCCGCCTCCTGACTTCACAGCGCTTCCCGCGACGGCGGGAGCGCGAAAGAGTTTTAAAGGGCTCCTGCCCCGCCTCCTGACTTCACAGCAGAAACCGCTAGACACCAGGGATCATTTTTGTTGTTGTTTTTTTTGTTTTATGCATGTGGGGTGAGACCCCTTAGGCAAGGGTCGCTCCCCGGGGGGCAATTTGTATTTGTGCCATTTCTGCCAGCCTTGGAGGCAGATTGGGTCATTTTTGTTAAGCCAAACTGCCCCCAAGGGGGGCAGAAACCAATAGATACCAGGGATTTGTATTTTTTGCCTCAATTTCATGCAAGGGGGCGACCCCTTAGGCAAGGATCATTCCCCTGGGGGGCAAATTTATTTTAGGCCATTTCTGCCCCCTTGGGGTCAGATCGACCTATTTTTATTGCCCAAGGGGGGCAGAAATCAATGGGCATCAGGGAGTTTTCTTGTGCCAATTTCACGCAAGGGGAGTGACCCCTTAGGCAAGGATCGCTCCCCTGGGGGGGCAAATTTATTTTAGGACATCTATTTTTATTCGTCTGATCTGCCCGCAAGGGGGGGCAGAAACCTCTAGGCACCAGGGGTTTTTTTTGTGCCAATTTCACGCAAGGGGAGCAACCCCTTTGGCAAGGGGGGCAAAGTTATTTTAGGCCATTTGTTCACCCGGGGTGGGGGATGAAACCACGTAGGCACCAGGGATTGGCGTGTGTGTGTTTTGTTTGGGGGGGCAGCCCGTTGGGCAAGGGTCACTCCCCATAGGGGGCATATTACTGTTGGCCATATCTGCCCCCCCGGGGGGCAGAAAGCCCACTAGAGAACAGGGAAGATTTGTTTTCCAAAATAAGAGGGTTGGGGTATGGCCATATCCCCACCCCAAATAAATGGTGCCAACGTTGTTTTGCCCACCGTTGGGCAGATGGGGCAATTACCCCGGATCCACTCCCCGGGAGGGAGGGGGTAGAAAGCATACTAGATGCCAGGGAATTTAAAAAATATATAAAATAGTGGGGTGATGGTTGCCAACCAGTATGGGCCTAGTTATGCCCCCACCCCAACTGAAGGTGGTAACAGTCTTTCAGTTCTCCCCCCCGCCCACCCTAAAACATCTTATCAAACAGCAAGTAAGGGGACAATTTGACTATTTGGGGTTTTGGTTTTACATTTGGGCCATGAGAGCTTTGCTAACTCTCAAAATCGTCACACTTGGAATGGTGAGGGATCCACTTTTTGGACTTTGGGACGCTGCCATGTAGAACAATCCACAAGACCTAGAGACATCTGAAAACTAAACATCTGAGTGATTCCAGGGTGGTGTTCTTCACATGCACCCCCCACCATTTTCTTACCCACAATGCCCTGCAAACCTCCAACTTTGCTGGAAATCACACATTTTTCCCACATTTTTGTGATGAACCTTCCGGAATCTGCAGGAATCCACAAAATCCCTACCACCCAGCATTGGCTCATCTATACCGATAAAAATTCTGCTGCACTTGTCAGCCTAAAAATGTTTGCTGTTTTGGACCCGCTTTGGGTCCCCCTTCGATTTCGACATGTTTTTGGGTCTTCCCTGTCACAGGCACTTGGCCCACCTACACAAGTGAGGTATAATTTTTACCAGGAGACTGAGGGGAACGTTGGGTGGTAGGAAATTTGACCCGCTGCAGTGATCCCACAGAGAAATGTGAGAGAAATTTGATTTTTTAGCTAGATTTGATGTTTGCTCAGGATTCTGGGTAAGAAAACATTGGGGGATCCACGCAAGTCACACCTCCCTGGACTCCCTCGGGTGTCTAGTTTTCAGAAATTTCTGGGTTTGGTAGGTTTCCCTAGATGGTTGCTGAGCCCTGGATCAAAAACGCAGATGACACCCCGCAAAAACAGGTAGTTTTGTATTTGATCATTTTGAGGAGTCCAGATAGCGTTTTGGGCCATTTCCTTTCACGGGCACTAGGCCTACCCACACAAGTAAGGTACCATTTTTATCGGAAGACTTGGCGGAACGCTGGGTGGAAGGAAATATGTGGCTCCTCTCAGATTCCAGAACTTTCTGTCACCAAAATGTGAGGAAAAGGTACTTTTTCAGCCAAATTTTGAGGTTTGCAAAGGATTCTAAATAACAGAAACTAGTCTGAGCTCCACAAGTCACCCCATCATGGATTATCCTAGGTGTCTAGGTTTAAAAAATGCACAGGTTTGGTAGGTTTCCTTAGGTGTCGGCTGAGCTAGAGGCCAAAATCCACAGCTAGGCACTTTCCAAAAAACAGCTCTGTTTTCTTTGAAAAAATGTAATGTGTCCATGTTGTGTTTTGGGGCACTGCCTGTCTTTGGGAGCTAGGCCTACCCACACAAGTGAGGTTCCATTTTTAGTGGGAGACTTGGGGGAACGCTGGGTAGAAGGAAGTATGTGGCTCCTCTCAGATTCCAGAACTTTCTGTCACCAAAATGTGAGGAAACACTGTTTTTTGGGCGAATTTTGAGGTTTGCAAAGGATTCTGGGTAACAGAACCTGGTGAGATCCCCACAAGCTACCCCATCTTGGATTCCCCTAGGTGTCTAGTTTTCAAAAATGTGCAAGTTTGGTAGGTTTCCCTAGGTGCCGACTGAGCTAGAGGCCAAAATCCACAGCTAGGCACTTTCCAAAAAACAGCTCTGTTTTCTTAGGGAGAATATGATGTGCCCACATTGTGTTTTGAGGTATTTCCTGTTGTGGGCGCTAGGCCTACCCACACAAATGAGGTACCATTTTTCTTGGGTGACTTGGAGGAATGCTGGGTGGATGGAAATTTGTGGCTCCTCTCAGATTCCAGAACTTTCTGTCACCGGAATATGAGGAAAATTTGTTTTTTGGCGTAAGTTTGAGGTTTGCAAAGGATTCTGGGTAACAGAACCTGGTGAGAGCCCCACAAATCACCCCAGCTTTGATTCCCCTAGGTGTCTAGTTTTAGAATATGTGCAAGTTTGGTAGGTTTCCCTAGGAGCCGGCTGACCTAGAGGCCAAAATCCACAGCTAGGCATGTTGCAAAAAACAGGTCTGTTTTCTTTGGAAGAATGTGATGTGTCCATGTTGTGTTTTGGGGCATTTCCTTTCACGGGCGCTAGGCGTACCCACTCAAGTGAGGTACCATTTTTATCGGGAGACTTGGGGAAACGCTAGATGGAAGGAAATTTGTGGCCCCTCTCAGATTCCATAATTTAGTGTCACCGAAATGTGAGGAAAAATTTTTTTTGCCAAATTTTTTATGTTTGCAAAGGATTCTGGATAACAGAACCTAGTCAGAGCCCCACCAGTCACCCCATCATGGATTCTCCTAGGTGTCTAGTTTTAAAAACTGCACAGGTTTGGTAGGTTTCCTTAGGTGCCGGCTGAGCTAAAGGCCAAAATCCACAACTAGGCACTTTCCAAATAACAGCTCTGCTTTCTTTGGGAAAATGCAATGTGTCCATGTTGGGTTTTGGGGCACTTCCTGTTGCGAGCACTAGGCCTATCCACACAAGTGAGGTTCCATTTTTATCGGGAGACTAGGGGGAACGCTGGGTGAAAGGATATTTGTGGCTCCTCTCAGATTCCAGAAGTTTCTGTCACCAAAATGTGAGGAAAAAGTGTTTTTTGGGCCACATTGTGAGGTTTGCAAAGGCTTCTGGGTAACAGAACCTGGTGAGAGCCCCACAAGTCACCCCATGTTGGTTTCCCCTAGGTGTCTAGTTTTCAAATATGAGCAGTTTTAGTAGGTTTCCCTAGGTGCCGGCCGAGCTAAAGGCCAAAATCCACAGCCAGGCACTTTGCAAAAAGCAGGTCTGTTTTCTTTGGGATAATATGATGTGTCCACGTTGGGTTTTGGGGCATTTTCTTTTGAGGGCGCTAGGCCTACCCACACAAGTGAGGTACCATTTTTATTGGGAGACTTGGGGGAACTCTGGGTAGAAGGAAATTTGTGGCTCCTCTCAGATTCCAGAACTTTCTGTCACCAAAATGTGAGGAAAAGGTGTTTTGTGGCCAAATTTTGAGGTTTGCAAAGGATTCTGGGTAACAGAAAATGGTGAGAGCCCCACAAGTCACCCCCTATTGGATTCCCCTAGGTGCTAGTTTTAAAAAATGCACAGGTTTGGTAGGTTTCCCTGGGTGCCGGCTGAGCTAAAGGCCAAAATCCCTAGCTAGGCACTTTGCAAAAAGCAGGTCTGTTTTCTTTGGGATAATATGATGTGTCTACATTGTGTTTTGGGGCATTTCCTGTAATGGCGCTAGGCCTACCCACACAAGTGAGGTACCGTTTTTATCGAGAGACTTAAGGGAACGCTGGGTGGAAGGAAATTTGTGGCTACTCTCAGATCCCGGAACTTTCTGTCACCGAAATATGAGGAAAAGGTATTTTTTTGGCAACATATTGAGGTTTGCAAAGGATTCTGGGTAACAGAACCTGGTGAGAGCCCCACAAATCACCCCATCTTGGATTCCCCAAGGTGTCTAGTTTTCAAATATGTGCACGTTTGGTAGGTTTCCTTAGGTGTCAGCTGAGCTAGAGGCCAAAATGCACAGCTAGGCACTTAGGGAAAAACAGGTCTGTTTTCTTTGGGAGAATGTGATTTGTGCACGTTGTATTTTGGGGCATTTCCATTCACGGACGCTAGGCCTACCCACACAAGTGAGGTTTCATTTTTATCGGGATACTTGGGGGAATGCTGGATGGGAGGAAATTTGTGGCTCCTTTCAGATTCCATAATTTTGTGTCACCAAAATGTGAGGAAAAAGTGTTTTTTAGCCAAATTTTGAGGTATGCAAAGAATTCTGGGTAACAGAACCTGGTGAGAGCCCCACAAGTCACCCATCCTAGACCCCCCTACGTGTCTAGTTTTCAAATATGTGCAGGTTTGGTGGGTTTACCTTGGTGCCAGCTGAGCCTGAGGCCAAAATCGACAGCTGGGCACTTTGCAAAAAAACAGGTATGTTTTCTTTAGGAGAATGTGATGTGTCCACGTTGTGAATTGGGTAATTTTCTTTCGAGGGAGCTAGGCCTATCCACACAAGTGAGGTACCATTTTTGTTGGAAGACTTCGGGGAACCCTGGGTGGAAGGAAATTTGTGGCTTCTCTCACATCTGAGAACTTTCTGTCACCAAAATGTGAGTAAAAAGTGTTTTTTTAACCGAATTGTGAGGTTTGCAAAGGATTCTGGGTAACAGAACCTGGTAAGAGCCCCACAAGTCACCCATATTGGATTTCCCTAGGTGTCTAGTTTAAAAAAATGCACAGGTTTGGTAGGTTTCCTTAGGTGCCGGCTGAGCTAGAGGCCAAAATCCACAGCTTGGCACTTTACAAAAATTAGCTCTGTTTTCTTTGGGAAAATGTAATGTGTCCGTGTTGTGTTTTGGCAAAGCAAAACACAAATGTTGGACGGAATGCGGAACCAATCAAACATTCATCCCCAGTCACAGATCTGGGTTTAATCCATTGTTCTTTTGCTCACCATGCCACATCAGTTTAGACCCAGCCATATGCAAAACAGTCTTGCACAGGGGTTGAATCCAGTGGCATAGTAAGCCCGGGACCCACGTCTGGGCATACCCGGCACACTTATGGCGGCAAAAACAAAGCAAAACACAAATGATGGACGGAATGCAGAACCAATCAAACATTTATCCCCAGTCACAGATCTGGGTTTAATCCATTGTTCTTTTGCTCACCATGCCACCCCAGTTTAGACCCAGCCATATGCAAATCAGTCTTGAACAGGGGTTGAATCCAGTGGCATAGTGAGCCCGGGACCCACGTCTGGGCATACCCAGTGCACTTATGGTGCACTTATGGTGGCAAAAGCAAAGCAAAACACAAATGATGGATAGAATGCAGAACCAATCAAACGTTCACCCCCAATCACAGATCTGGGTTTAATCCATCGTTCTTTTGTTCACCATGCCACCCCAGTTTAGACCCAGCCATATACAAATCAGTCTTGACCCTGTTACTCATGGGAACAGTCCAGACCGAACTGGCAGGCCAGGTCTTACCTGCACCTGAAACAGGCATCCTGGGACCAGTTTCAGGGTTTTACCCTTCATCAGCCAAGCTGGCTTGAATCCAGTGGCATACAATCAATGTAAAAATGTGATGTGTCCATATTGTGTTTCCTGTTGTGAGCATTAGGCCTACCCACACAAGTGAGGTACCATTTTTATCGGGAGACTTGGGGGAAGACAGAATAGCAAAACAAGTGTTATTGCACCTTCTCTTTCTCTACATTTTTTCCGTCCAATTGTAAGACATTGAGAAATGCCCTGTAATTCACATGCTAGTATGTGCACCCCGGAATTGAGAGATGTGCAAATAACCATTGCTTCTCAACGCCTTATCTTGTGCCCATTTTAGAAGGTTTTCTTGCTACCAATTTTTCACTCTTTATATTTCAGCAAATCAATTGCTGTATGCCTGGTATAGATTGAAAACCCATTGCAAGGTGCAGCTCATTTATTGGCTCTGGGTACCTAGAGTTCTTGATCAACCTACAAGCCCTATATATCCCCGCAACCAGAAGAGTCCAGCAAATGTTATTTACAGAGTAAAACGTTGAGAAAAATGGCTGTTTTTTTCACCTCAATTTCAATATTTTTTTATTTCAGTTGTTCTTTTCTGTAGGATCTGCACAAATTACCCCTTGCTAAATTCAGAATTCTGTCTACTTTTCAGAAATGTTTAGCTTTCCGGGATCCAGCATTGTTTTCACACCCATTTCTGTCACTAACTGAAAGGAAGCTGAAAGCACAAAAAATTGTAAAAATGTGCTATGTACTAGTAAAATGCCAACATTGTGTTGAAAAATGTTTTTTTTTTATTCAAGTCTGCCTGTTCCTGAAAGCTGGGAAGCTGGTAATTTTAGCACTGCAAACCCTTTGTTGATGCCATTTTCAGGGAAAAAAACACAAGCCTTCTTTTGCAGCCGTTTTTCCCATTTTTTAAAATAAACCCAACATTTTCACTGTGTTTTGGCTAATTTCTTGGTCTCCTTCAGGAGAACCCACAAAGTCTGGGTACCTCTAGACTCCCTGGTATGTTGGAAAAACAGGATGCAAATTTGGCGTGGGTAGCTTATGTGGACAAAAAGTTATGAGGGCCTAAACACAAACTGCCCCAAATAGCCAAAAAAGGCCTTGCACCTGAGGGGAAAAGGCCTGGCAGCGAAGGGGTTAAATGAAGCCCGTTTCCTTAAAGGAAAACAGAATGAATTTAAAAATGTAAAATTAAAAAAATTCTTATCATTTTTCAAGAGTAGGCAGTGGTCTGTGAGACCACTCCCTGCTCTTAAAAAACATTTTCGCATGCATTCACAAAGACGAAGGGGTCCCTTGTGGACCCCTGCCCCTTTGAGAATGGGTTACCACCAATTTGAAATTGGTGATAACTGCCATTGTTTTGCAACCGCATTCACGGTCACAAAACAATCATACATACCTCTGCGATTCGGTATTAGGAAGGGACGCCCTTGACGTGCTCCTTCCTAATACCGAATTGGTATGTAGTCGCAAATCCAATTTGCAATTCAATAACAAGTTACCACATCGCAAAGTGGACTTGTTACATACCAAAATGCATTTTTGCAAGCGCAAAAATGTTTGATACATCTGGTCGAAAGTCCATTCTTAGACATTGGAAGTACAGTGTAGCCATATTAAGTATATGGTCTGGGAGTTTGTCTTTACACTGATGCCAATGTGAGATGTTTTTAAAAATGCAAACAAAGGGCATCTTAGAGATGACCCATGTATGTTAACCCAACTGCTAGTGTGAGATTGACCAGTCTGTGCCTGCCTGTAACTTACAGACGAGTTTCTGACCACATGGGGTGAGTTACTTTGAGCACTCTGTGGTCAGAAACAAAGCCTGTCCTGGGTGGAGGTGCTTCACACCTCCCCCTGGAGGAACTGTAACACCTGGCAGTGAGTCTCAAAGGCTCAGGCCTTGTGTCACAGTGCCCCAGGGCACTCCAGCTATTGAAGATGCCCTCCCTCCAGAGCTGAAGTGACCCCTCCTTGAGAAACCCTCCATCTTGCTTTGGAGGATTAGGACCAATAGGGATAGGAATGTGCTTCCCTCCGCAAAGGGAGTGGGCACAAGGAGGGTGTAGCTAACCTCAGGGACAGTAGCCATTGGCTCCTAACCCCTGACTCTAATACGTCCCTTAATTTAAAATGTAAGTGCCTCCTAAGCCAAGCTTGTCAGATTCCTGATGACCTCAAGAAAAGGAGGACTGCTGAGCTGAATACCAGGCAGAGAAGAAAAGGAGACAACATCTGACTCGGCCCCAGCCCTACCAGCTCGTCTCCTGCTTTAAAGACCCTGCAAAAGAAAAGTGACACGTTCTACAGGACCAGTGGTCCCTGAAAAGCCTCCGGGGGACTGCCTGCATCACCAAGGACTAAGAAACTCCCATGGACAGCGGACCTGTCCAACAAGAAGAGGAAACAACTTCAAAGGGACTCCCACCTCACTCAAGAAGCATGAGTCCAAAACCACTCTGCACCCGACGCCCACAGCCCGTGTTCTGGTGGTCCAAGTATCCAGAGAGAACCCCCAGGCGATTCCGACCAAGTGTCCACCCTGGGCTGACCTCTCAACCCCTCCACGGCGACACCTGCAGAGGAAATCCCGAGGACCCCTGTGACCGCGACTGCCTGGGGTGAAGATATCCGACGCCTGGAGAAGCAGTGAATCCGCAGCCCCAGGACTTCGAGAGAAACCAACCATCAGTGCAGCAGTGACAAACAGACGGCCCTCCTGCTTGTCCAGTTGGTGGCTTGCCCAAGAAACCCCCCTGGGCCTTCCCTACTGTGCCTAAGTGACCCCTGCGACACACCCATTAAGTTCCATTGGGAACTCGGTGCTCTGTTTGCACCCTGCACCTGCCGTCCCTGTGACGCTGAAGGTGCGTGTTTGGTGTCTACTTAAGGTCCACCCAGTGCTCCTCTAAACCCTACTGGTCTACCCTCCGACAACGCGGGTACTTACCTGCAAGCAGACCGGAACCAGAGTACCACCCCGTTTCCATGAGGGCGTCTTCTGTCAAGCCTCTTGGGAACCCCTGGACTCTGTGCACACTATATCTCATTTTGATATAGTATATACAGAGCCAGCTTCCTACATTGGTGGATCAGCGGTGGGATCTACGACTTTGCATTTGCTGGACTACTCAGCCAATACCTGATCACACAACTAAAATTCCAAAATTGCCTTTAGAAAACAGATTATTCAAATTTTAACTATTTTTCTCAATTTTTAAACATAATGCTAGGGCCTTGGTTAAGTCCCTTTTAGCATCTCTTTTTGAAGTTTCAAAGTTTTGTAAAAGTTAGGATTTAGTTACTAGAAGTAGTTTTTAATGCCTAAAAAGTAAGCCCAACTTTAGTAGCATACTGAGCAACTCAGAGGAAATAGTGATGGAACTCAACCTCACTCCTTACCTCCATCTAGGGATGGCAGATCTAAGGTCCCTCTGCAAGTTGAAAACAATTAGAACTGGTTCCAACCCTACCAAGGTCAAGATCCAGGAGCTCTTGACAGAGTACACCAGGGACCACTCTACTGAGGAGGAAGGGGAAGATTTTAAAGATGAGGTGGATGATCTCCCCCCTCCTCGCATAACTAGGGAGACCAGGGTCCCCAGACCGTTATCTCCAAGGATAGTACTCACTGGATCGGACCTCCCATAGGGGAGTCTTGTTCCTCTAGGAGCATTGAGGGCAGCCTCAATGAAGATGACATCCTTTTAGCAAGGATGGCCAAAAGGTTAGCTTTGGAGCAACAACTCCTAGATATTTAAAGGGAGAAAGCAGAAATGTGTTTAACATCCAAAAATGGTGGCAGCAACATAAATAGGGTCAGAGAGAATGCTGATATCCTAAAAATCCCCAAAGGGATTGTCTCAAAATATGAAGAGGGTGATGATATCACCAAATGGTTCACAGCTTTTGACTCCTCACACTCTCTGGTAAAGATGCAGAATCCTATGACTACATGAAGGCTACACTGATTGAGGGCTTTGGATACTCAACTGAGGTTTATATAATTTGCTTCAGGGGAGCTCACAAAACCTCGAACCAGTCCTGGGTTGATTTTGTTGATTACTCAGTCAAAACATTAGATGGTTGGATAACTGGCAGTGGAGTGCATGGCTATGATAAGCTTTATAATTTGCTTATGAAAGAATACTTGTTAAGTAACTGCTTCAATGATAAGTTGCATCAACATCTGGTAGGCCTAGGTCCACTTTCTCCACAAGAACTGGGAAAGAAGGCAGACCATTTGGTCAAGACAAGGGTGACAAAGACTTCCACAGGGGGTGACCAAAAGAAAGGGGTCACAAAGCCTCCCCACAGGTAGGGAGGTGAGACATCTAGGGACAAAACTAGAGTCTTCTCAAGGACCCCAAATACCTGCTCAGGAGGGTGAGCCCGAGCCTCTTCACAGTCCACAAATGGGTACAAGGGTAAAAACTTTGATGCCAAGAAGGCCTGGTGTCACAACTGTAAACAGCGCAAGCATCAAACTGGAGGCAAGGCCTGTCCCAAGAAAAGTCCCACTAGCACTACTCCAGTTAGTACTGGAATAGCCAGTCTCCAGGTGGGATCAACAGTGTGCCCAGAGCAAATCAGGGTTCACACGGAGGCTGCTTTAGTCTCTGATGGTGAGGTGGATATAGCCACAGTAGCTGCCTGGCCACCCAACAGGTACCAATGTCACCATAGTGACAGAGAAACTGGTTTTCCCAGGACAGTATTTGGCTGGACAAACAAATCCAGTTACCAGTGCTAATAATATAACTAAAGTCCATCCCATGACTATGGTAACTTCAGAATGGGGAGAGGTTACTGGCCTGAAACAGGTGGTGGTCTCTCCTGCAATCCCTGTAGAATGTTTGCTAGGGAATGATTTGGAGTCCTCAGCATGGGCTGAGGTAGACCTCAAAACCCATGCAGCCATGCTGGGTATCCCTGAAAAGGTGTGTGTAAAAACAAGGGCACAGAGTAAGGCACAGGGTGAAAAAGAAGTGTTGGAGCCTGGAATAATAGCCCATCCTTCCAAGAGAAAATGTAATAGGACTGGGGGTCCAGCCTCTGTGTAGCAAAAGGACCTCTCTTCCCAGGAAGATGTCCTATTCAATGAGGGAACTGAGTCCATGGAGCCGGAACCTTACCAGAATGAGCTCTTGTGCCCAGGGGGACCCTCAAGGGAACAGCTGTGCCAGGGACAAAATACTTGTCCCACTCTTGAAGGCCTGAAACAGCAAGCTGCTAAACAGGAGAAGGGAGATGTCAGTGGCTCCCACAGGGACTATTTGAAGGATGGACTCCTCTACACTGAGGCAAGAGAACCCAAACCTGGTGCCACTAGGAGAGTGGTAGTGCCTCAGGAGTTTAGAGAGTTTATCCTCGCATTTGCCCATGGCATCCCCTTATCTGGGCATTTGGGACAGACCAAGATGTAGGACAGATTAGTGAACCATGTCTATTGGCCCACTATGTCCCAGAAAGTAAGGGAGTTTTGCAGCTCCTGTGTCACCTGTCAAGCCAGTGGTAAGACAGGTGGCCATCTAAAGGCCCCTCTCATTCCACTTCCAGTGGTGGGGGTCCCCTTTGAAAGGGTTGATATGGACATTGTGAGTGCACCTGAACCTCCAAGAGCCTCAGGGAACCAATATATACCAGTAGTAGTGGATCATGCTACCAGATACCCTGAAGCAATTCCCCTTAGGTCGACTACTGCCCCTGCAGTAGCGAAGGCCCTAATTGGTATTTTTACCAGAGTGGGTTTCCCTAAGGAGGTGGTTTCTGACAGAGGTACAAACTTCATGTCAGCTTACCTCAAGCACATTTGGAATGAGTGTGGGGTGACTTACAAGTTTACCACACCATATCATCCCCAAACCAGTGGTCTTGTTGAAAGGTTTAACAAGACATTGAAGGGCATGATAATGGGGCTTCCTGAAAAACTCAAAAAAAGATGGGATGCCCTCCTGCCAAGCTTCCTTTTCGCCTACAGAGAGGTGCCACAGAAGGGAGTAGGGTTGTCCCCTTTTGAGCTTCTGTTTGGCCATCCTGTAAGTGGACCACTGGCACTTGTTAAAGAGGGCTGGGAGAGACCTCTCCGTAAGCCCAAACAAGATTTGGTGGACTATGTGCTTGGCCTTTGCTCTAGAACGGCTGAATACATCCAGAAACCTTGAGGCCAGCCAACAACTCCAGAAGTTGTGGTATGACCAAAAGGCTGCAATGGTTGAATTCCAGCCAGGACAGAAAGTCTGGGTTCTGGAGCTTGTGGCTCCCAGGGCACTTCAGGAGAGATGGAGTGGCTCTTATACAATGCTTGAGAAGAAAAAGAGTCAGGTGACTTGCTTAGTGGACCTGGGCACTAGCAGGACTCCCAAAAGGGTGATCCATGTTAACCGCCTGAAACTCTTTACTGATAGGGCAGACACAACCATGCTGATGGTTACTGATGAGGATCAGGAAGCAGAGAGTAAACCTCTCCCTGGCCTCCTCTCAACTGACCCTAAAGATGGATTAGTAGATGGAGTTGTCTACTCAGACTTCTCTCCCCAACAGCAAGCTGACTACAGGCAGCTCCTACAGCAGTATGCTGAGCTCTTCTCTTTGACCCCTGGTCAGACACACCTGTGTACCCATGATGTGAACACAGGGGACAGTATGCCTGTCAAAAACAAAATATACAAACAATCTGACCAAGTCAAAGAGAGCATCAAGGTGGAAGTCCACAAGATGCTGAAGTTAGGAGTAATAGAGCACTCAGACATTCCCTGGGCTAGCCCAATGGTATTGGTCCCCGAACCTCATACTAAAGATGGAAAGAGAGAAATTAGGTTATTTGTGGACTACAGAGGACTCACTTCTGTTACCAAGACAGATGCTCACTCCCTACCCAAAGCTGATGGATTAATTGACAAGTTAGGTGCATCCAAATTTCTGAGTACCTTTGACTTAACTGCAGGGTACTGGCAAATTAGGATGGTGACTGGAGCAAAAGAGAAAACAGCATTCTCAATACCTGATGGGCATTTACAGTTCACTGTTATGCCCTTTGGCTTAAAGAATGCCCCTGTCACCTTCCAAAGGTTGGTGAATCAAGTCCTTGCTGGTTTGGAGTCCTTTAGTGCAGCATATCTAGATGATATTGCTGTCTTTAGTTCCAACTGGCAGGATTACCTGGTCCAACCAGCAAGCAGCAGGTCTCTCTATCAATGCATCTAAATGCCAGATAGGGCAGGGCACAGTTGTATACTTGGGCCACCTTGTAGGTGAAGGCCAAGTGCAACCTTTACAACCCAAGATCGAGACAATTCTGGACTGGGAAGCTCCAAAAACAAAAACTCAAGTCAGGGCATTCCTTGGCTTGACTGGGTACTACAGGAAGTTTGTGAAGGGCTATGGGTCCATTGTGACTCATCTCACTGAATTGACCTC
This sequence comes from Pleurodeles waltl, assembly GCF_031143425.1. NCBI lineage: Eukaryota > Metazoa > Chordata > Amphibia > Caudata > Salamandridae > Pleurodeles > Pleurodeles waltl. The sequence goes on along the minus strand of NC_090441.1, from coordinate 176,058,232 downwards.
CAAGAAAATTCCCAAGAAGATAAACTGGACCCTTGACTGTCAAAAGGCCTTTGACACCCTAAAAGAAGCAATGTGCTCAGCACTAGTTCTAAAAGCTCCAGATTATTCTAGGCAATTCATTGTGCAGACAGATGCCTCTGAACATGGGATAGGAGCAGTCCTGTCCCAAACAAATGATGAGGGCCTTGACCAGGCTGTTGCTTTCATTAGTAGGAGGTTACTCCCCAAGGAGCAGTGTTGGAGTGTTATTGAGAGGGAGGCCTTTGCTGTGGTTTTGTCACTGGAAAAGCTGAGACAATAATGTTTGTTACTCACTTTGTTGTTCAAACTGACCACAGACCTCTCAGATGGCTAATGCAAATGAAAGGTGAGAACCCTAAACTCTTGAGGTGGTCCACATCCCTACAGGGAATGGACTATATAGTGGAACGCAGACCTGGAACTGCCCATGCCAATGCAGATGGCCTTTTCAGGTTCTACCACTTAGACAATGAAGACTCTCTTGGGAAAGGTTAGTCTCATCCTCTTTCATTTGAGGGGGTTGTAGGAGGCTGGCCTGGCTTATAGTGGGTACCAGGTTGTACTTACACCGTGTGCCAGGTCGAGTTATCCCTTATTAGTAGATTAGAAGTGTTCTAGCAGTTTAGGCTGAAAGAGGTAGCTATAGCAGAGCAGCTTGGGCTGAACTAGGAGACATGCAAAGCTCCTACTAAACCACTTATATCAAATAGCACTGTATCATAAGAAAACACAATACTCAGAGTTACTAAAAATAAAGGTAATTTATTTTAGTGACAATATGGCAAAAGTATCTCAGAGGACATACTCCCTTAGGAGGTAAGTAATATACACACAAACCAAAATCAGGTAAGTATACAATTAGAAAAGTAGTGCAAACACTGTAGAACAAAATAGAATGCAATCGGAGACAATAGGCCTAGGGGCAACAAAAACCATATACTCCAAAAGTGGAATGTGAACCACAAATGGACCCCAGGCCTAGTGTAGTGTGTAGAAGTCGCTAGGAGTGTAAGAAAACACTAAGGGTGTCCAAGACACCCCACCCCAAGGCCCTGAAAAGTAGGAGTAAAGTTACCCTAGTACCCCAGAAAGACAGTAAAGCTGAGATAGGGGATTCTGCAAAAACAACAACTGACTGCAAAGCACTGAAGACGGATTCCTGGACCTGAGGACCTGCAAAGGAAGGTGACCAAGTCCAAGAGTCACGCAAGTGTCCATGGGGGGCAGGAGCCCACAAAACCCTGGATGAAGGTGCAAAAGGGCTGCCTCCGGGTGGAAGAAGCCAAAGATTCTGCAACAATGGAAGGGGCCAGGAACTTCTCCTTTGGTCAGAAGATGTCCCACGGCGTGCTGGAGGATGCAGAGTTGTTTCCACGCAAAAAGACCGCAAACAAGCCTTGCTAGCTGCAAGAGTTGCAGTTGAAGATTTTGGGTGCTGCCAGGGCCCAGGAAGAACCAGGAGGTCGCCCCTTGGAGGAGAGACAGAGGGGCGCTCAGCAACACAGAGAGCCCATGCAGAAGCAGGCAGCACTGGCAGATGCACCTGAAAAGGAGTTCAGAAGATCTGAGCACGGCGGTCATCTCAGCACAACCAAATAGGGTCCCAAGAAGTCGGAGGTCAACCCAGCAAGTTGGGCAATGCAGGATGGAGTGCTGGGGACCTGGGCTGTGCTGTGCATGAAGGAAGTCTTTCAAAAGTGCAAAGAAGCCCTAGCAGCTGCAGTTCACATAGTACACAGGATTACTATCTTGCATGGGGAGGCAAAGACTTACCTCCACCAAATTTGGACAGAAGGGCCACTGGACTGTCGAGGACACTTGGATCCAGCTCCTGTGTTCCAGGGACTACGCTCGTCAAGATGAGAGGGGACCCAGAGGACCGGTGATGCAGAAGTTTGGTGCCTGCGTTGGCAGGGGGAAGATTCTGTCGACCTACGGGAGATTTCTTCTTCCAGTGCAGGGTGAAGGCAGACAGCCCTCAGAGCATGCACCACCAGGAAACAGTCGAGAAAGCCAGCAGGATGAGACCCTACAATGTTGCTGGTAGTCTTCTTGCTACTTTGTTGCGGTTTTGCAGGCGTCCTGGAGCAGTCAGTGATCAATCCTTGGTAGAAGTCGAAGAGAGAAGTGCAGAGGAACTCTGGTGAGCTCTTGCATTCGTAATCTGAAGAAGAACCCACAGGAAAGACCCTAAATAGCCCTTAGAGGAGGATTGGCTACCTAACTAGGTAAAAGCCTATCAGGAGGGGTCTCTGACGTCACCTGCTGGCACTGGCCACTCAGAGGTCTCCATTGTGCCCTCACACCTCTGCATTCAAGATGGCAGAGGTCTGGGACACACTGGAGGAGCTCTGGGCACCACCCCTGGGGTGGTGATGGACAGGGGAGTGGTCACTCCCCTTTCCTTTGTCCAGTTTCACACCAGAGCAGGGGCTGGGTGCTTCCTGAACCTGTGTAGACTGGCTTATGCAAGGAGTGCACCATCCGTGCCCTTCAAAACATTTACAGAGGCAACTCCTCCCCAGCCCTTAACACCTATTTCCAAAGGGAGAGTGTGTAACACCCTCTCTCAGAGGAAATCCTTTGTTCTGCCTTCCTGGGACTGGGCTGCCCAGACCCCAGGAGGGCAGAAACCTCTCTGAGGGTTGGCAGCAGCGGTAGCTGCAGTGAAAACCCTACAGAGCTAGTTTGGCTGTACCCAGGGTCCATACTGGAGCACAGGGATTCGTGGAATTGTCCCCCCAATACCAGAATGGTATTTGGGTGACAATTTCATGATCCTAGACATGTTACATGGCCATGTTCAGAGTTACCATTGTGAATCCACACATAGATATTGACCTATATGTAGTTCACACGTGTAATGGTGTCCCCACGCTCACAAAGTCCGGGGAATTTGCCCTGGACAATGTGGGGGCACCTTGGCTAGTGCCAGGGTGTCTTCACACTAAGTAACTTTGCACTTAACCTTCACTAAGTGAGGGTTAGACAGATAGGTGACTTATACGTTACTTAAAGGCAGTGTAAAATGGCTGTGAAATAACATGGACGTTATTTCACTCAGGCTGCAGTGGCAGTCCTGTGTAAGAATTATCTGAGCTCCCTATGGGTGGCAAAAGAAATGCTGCAGCCCATAGGGGTCTCTTGGAACCCCAGTACCCTGGGTACCTAGGTACCTTATACAAGGGAATTATAAGGGTGTTCCAGTATGCCAATCATAATTGGTAAAATTAGCCACTAGCCTGCAGTGATAATTTTAAAATCAGAGAGAGGATAAACACCTAGGTTCTGGTTAGCAGAGCCTCAGTGATACAGTTAGGCCCCACACAGGGAACACATACAGGGCACACTTTATGAGCACTGGGATCCTGGCTAGCAGGATCCCAGTGACACAGGCAAAAACAAACATACATTTAAGTAAAAAATGGGGGTAGCATGCCAGGCAAGATGGTACTTTCCTACAGGGGTTGTGTAGGAAAATGCCACAGTTGGCATGGTTACTCCCCCCACACTTTTTGCCTAGTGTTGATGCCAACTTTGATTGATAGTGTGCTGGGACGCTGCTTACCAGGCCCCAGTACCAGTGTTCTTTCCCTAAAACTGTCCCTTTGTTCCAACAATTGGCACAGCCCTGGAACACAGCTAAGTCCCTTGTGAAATTACCCATGGTACCAGGGGCCTTGTGGCCAGGGAAGGTCCCTAAGGGCTGCAGGATGTATTGTGCAACCTTGGGGACCCCTTTCTCAGCACATGCTCACTGCTTTGCAGCTTGTGTGTGCTGGTGGGGAGAAAAAGGCTAAGTCGACATGGCACTCCTCTCAGGATGCCATGCCCACAAACCACTACCTGTGACATAGGTAATTCACCCCTCTAGCAGGCCTTACAGCCCTAAGGCAGGGTGCACTATACCACAGGTGAGGGCATAGCTGCATGAGCAATGTGCCCCTACAGTGTCTAAGTCCATTCTTAGACATTGTAAGTGCAGTGTAGCCATATAAAGTATATGGTCTAAGAGTTTGTCATTACGAACTGCACAGCACCATAATGGCTTCATTGAATACTGGGAAGTTTAGTATCAAACTTCTCAGCACAATAAACCCACACTGATGCCGGCGTGTGATTTATTGAAAAATGCACACAGAGGGCATCTTAGAGATGTCCCCTGTGTGTTAGCCCAACTGCTAGTGTAAGACTGACCCTTCTGCGCCAGCCTGTCACTTTGTGTCGCGCCGCGGCGCAAGCACGGGGTGCGGCGGCGCGGCATTCGGTAAACACCGCGGCCCGCAGGCGGGCCGCGGGGGAAGCCGCGGCTTGTAAGCAGGCCGCGGGGGAAGCCGCGGCTTGCAGGCAGGCCGTGGGGGAAGCCGCGGCTTGCAGGCAGACCGCGGGGGAAGCCGCGAGTCAGGCCAGGGTTCGCGGCACTCGCCGCGCCCCCTTCTTTTGTTTTTTCTACAAGGGCAGACGTGGCAGGAGATGAGAATCCGAGTTGGGTCTCGAACCTCCCGCGCATAGCGCATTAGTGCGCTTAACATTCTGACAAATTAGGCATATTAGGAAACCCTCTTTTTCCACCACTTACCGGCCATACAAGCAAAAGACGGATTTTTGCCCATGATTCTCTTTTATGCATGTCCTTCTCTTTCCCAGTATGCTGCTCACTTCCTCTCTTCCCAGCATGCATTGTTTCTCTTTGTTTAGACGCATGTTCTTTATTCATTGTTATAACCTCTTCCCCAATCCAAGATGGTGGTGTTTCTACTTCCTGTTTTCTACTTCCTGTCTAGGGGTATATAAGGGGAATTCAGCTTCTTGCTCATTGCGTTGCAACACTCCTTGGTGGTAGTCACGCTCCGGCTGGTTTCCTCTTGTGGATCCAGTTATTCTTGACCTGCCTTTGTCTCCAGTTATCCTGTATTCTCGGATCTTCAGTTCTAACGTCCTTGTGTCCTCCTTCTGTTTCAGGGAGTTCCTGTTGGAGGTTTTTTACCCTTTTGGGGTTTTTCCTCTGGGACTCCTTCTGGAGGGCACGGACTGTAGTGGCTTGCTATTGTCAAACAGCACTGTGGCTACCGGAAGGGGTCGCCCCTACCTCAGCCAGAGCAGAACCTGCCGGAATCAGGATCGTTCCCCAACTCTCATCAACTCCGACGGTAAGCCCAGTGTAAACCGTGACAGATTGCAACGCCCAAAAATCCAGTTGCAGTCCGGAACCATGGATAATCCAGTGGTGAATACAGAACCCACCAGCCAGACCCTGCTCATGACTATACAACAACAGGCTCAAGAACTCCAACAGCTACGTACTGAAAACACCGTCTATCGACAAGCCTTTGCATCCAGGACCACTGATGTTCCCTCGGTATCTGCCACTACACCTCGTTTCTCCGGGGATCCTAACAAATTGAGAGAAATCCTGGATGCCTTGACGGTCTATTTCACTTTTCCCCCCTCACAATTTGTGCAAGACAAGACCAAGGTGGGGTATTTGATTAGCGCCCTATCTGGGCCAGCCTTGGCGTGGGCAACTCCTTTAGTGACAAGAAATGACCCTTGTCTGTCTAATTATTCCAACTTTGTCACTACCTTTAAACAGATGTTTGAGCACCCTGGACTCGAGTCGTCAGCAGAAGAAGCTCTCTGCGATATCCAACAAGGAAATCAAGATGTATTACAATACATCACCCGTTTCAGACAATTGGCAGCAGAAACGTCCTGGGTAGAACGTACCTTGGTGACTCTGTTTCGCAGGGGTCTCAGAGAGGACATTAAGGATGAACTGGTGCACTCTGCTAGAATAGAGAACCTTAAAGGGTTGATGGATCAGACACTGGAAATAGAATATCAGTTGAATGAGCGAAGAATGGAGAAGAAGAAGAATCGTTTGCCATCACACTCAGTGACGTCTCGCAAGAAGTCCGTCCTGAACCTAAGGGGGCTACCGAGGAAGAACCGATGCAAATCGATACGGCTCGAGGACCTTTATCAGCTAGTGAACGAGAACACAGACGAAGGAAGGGACTTTGTCTGTATTGTGGTGCAGCTGGCCACCTAATTCGTACCTGCCCCGTTCGTCCAGCCAAGCCTTTGGGAAACGCCAACTCCCGTCCTCAGTGAGAAGGGTGAGGACGGGATATCGTGAAATACCTTCCATTTGTTCTTCCAGGGAGGAAGGAACTGCTCTTTTCCTTTTACCAGTCATCCTTCACTTAACTGATGGCTGTTGTTAGAAATGGGGTCTTTGGTTGACAGTCAGGTTACCCCCTGTTCAAGCAAGGACCCTCACTCTAGTCAGGGTAAAAGAGAATCACCCTCAGCTAACCCCTGCTTACCCTTGGTAGCTTGGCAGAGCAGTAGGCTTAACTTCAGAGCGCTAGGTGTAAAGTATTTGTACCAGCACACACAGTAACTTAATGAAAACACTACAAAATGACACAACACCGGTTTAGAAAAATAGGAAATATTTATCTAAACAAAACAAGACCAAAACGACAAAAATCCAACATACACAAGTCAAGTTATGAATTTTTTAAGATTAAACTCCAAAAATAGCGCTTAGAAACAAAAATGCTTTGATGAGATGTTAACACGGCATCGTGACGGAGTCGTTCCCAACAAGCCGACACCAGCGGCGCCGGATACGGAGTCGTGTAGACCCCCAAGTACAGTACCTTTGGTGAAGAGTGAAAACAAGTCGATGCACGAAGTCGGGGATCGCGGCGTCTGTGCGAAACGTTGAGTCCGCGCACTTCGAGCGGCGTCGGTCACGACGTGGTGCGGCGACTTCCACGGAGTCGCGGACTTCAGCGGGGCTGCTGCGGCGTCGGGCCTGCGAAGAGCATTGCGTTCCAGCGAAGGTCACGGCGTCAGGTGCAGGTGGCGTTACCGGATTCAGCAGCGGCGTCGGTCCGAAGTTGTCCGAAGTCGATTTCCTTGGATTCCACCAGCTTTCCTTTCAAGGGCCCAGGGACTGGATAGGGCACCACTTGTCGGGGCAGGAGTCTCTCCAGAGACTCCAGGTGCTGGCAGAGAGAAGACTTTGCTGTCCCTAAGACTTCAAACAACAGGAGGCAAGCTCTAACTCAAGCCCTTGGAGATTTCTTCACAAGATGGAAGGCACACAAAGTCCAGTCTTTGCCCTCTTACTCTGGCAGAAGCAGCACTGCAGGAAAGCTCCACAAAGCACAGTCACAAGCAGGGCAGCACTTATTCCTCAGCTATCAGCTCTTCTCCAGGCAGAGGTTCCTCTTGGTTCCAGAAGTGTTTCTAAAGTCTGTAGATTTGGGTGCCCTTCTTATACCCATTTTAGTCTTTGAAGTCACCTTTCTTCAAAGGGGACTCACACCTACTTGTGAAATCCTGCCTTGCCCAGGCAAGGCATCAGACACACAGCAGGGGGTTGGAGCCGGCATTGTCAGAGGCAGGCACAGTCCTTTCAGATGAGAGTGACCACTCCACCCCTCCCTCCTAGCAGAGATGGCTAATCAGGAAATGCAGGTTACACCCCAGCCCCCTTTGTGTCACTGTCTAGTGCGAAGTGAAAAACAACCCAACTGTCAAACTGACCCAGACAGGGAATCCACAAACAAGGCAGAGTCACAGAATGGTTTAAGCAAGAAAATGCTCACTTTCTAAAAGTGGCATTTTCAAACGCACAATCTTAAAATCAACTTTGCTAAAATATGTATTTTTAAATTGTGAGTTCAGGGACCCCAAACTCCACATGTCCATCTACTCTCTAGGGGAATCTACACTTTAATCATATTTAAAGGTAGCCCACATATTATCCTATGAGAGAGACAGGCCTTGCAATAGTGAAAAACGAAGTTGGCAGTATTTCACTGTCAGGACATATAAACCACATTAGTATATGTCCTACCTTATCCATACACTGCACCCTGCCCTTGGGGCTACCTAGGGCCTACCTTAGGGGTGCCTTACATGTAGGAAAAGGAAAGGTTTAGGCCTGACAAGTGGGTACACTTGCCAAGTCGAATTTACAGTGTAAAAATACACACATAGACACTGCAGTGGCAGGTCTGGGACATGATTACAGAGCTACTTATGTGGGTGGCACAACCAGTGCTGCAGGCCCACTAGTATAGCATTTGATTTACAGGCCCTGGCACCTCTAGTGCACCTTACTAGGGACTTACTAGTAAATCAAATATGCCAATCATGGATAAACCAATTACATACAATTTACACGGAGAGCATATGCACTTTACAACTGGTTAGCAGTGGTAAAGTGCTCAGAGTTGAAAAGCCAACAGCAACAGGTCAGAAAAAAATAGGAGGCAGGAGGCAAAAAGACTGGGGATGACCCTGCATAAGCAAAAGTCCAACAGCCGTAAAGAAAGAACTTTGGCCTTATTGGACTGCGGGGCCAGTGGTATCTATTTAGATGAAGCATGGGCAAAGGAACGACAGATAGCACAAATACCTAAGGAAGTACCAGAACAAGTTCACACGGTGGATGGATCTCTCTTGGCCTCAGGACCCGTACAATACACCACCCCTACTTTCTGTCTTCAATTCGGGAAACACCAAGAAAATCTCTCGTTTGATTTAATTTCATCACCACATCACGTCATGATCCTGGGAATTCCATGGCTCACAAGGCACAACCCTTACATCAACTGGGAAACAAGAACTATTTCTTTATCCTCTCACTTCTGCCAACACCACTGCTACTTAGCAGGAGATTATTGGTCCCCAAAAGGTCTATTAGCAGCACCCCCTAAGGTGGGATGTTCTATTAACGTCCTACAGGGAGTACCCAGTCATTATCAAGAATATGCCGATGTATTCCAGAAGCCAGAAAAACCTGAACTGCCACCACATAGAGAATACGATTGCTCCATTCCTTTAGAACCAGATTCAGTGGTTCCTTTTGGGCGAATGTATTCTCTAACAGAACCTGAGAAGCAGATTCTTAAAGAATACCTTGATGAGAACATACAGAGCGGATTGATTGCTCCCTCCTCTTCACCTGCAGGGGCTCCCCTCTTCTTTGTGCCTAAGAAGACGAAAGATTTGCGTCCCTGTATTGATTTCAGAGGCTTAAACAAGATCACTATTAAGGATCGGTATCTGTTACCCCTTATTAAGGACATCCTGGAAGCGGTCAGAGGGGCAAAGAGATTCACCAAGTTGGATCTCAGAGGAGCATACCATCTTTTAAGGATCAAAGAAGGTGATGAGTGGAAGACCGCTTTTAGAACACCTTTCGGTCACTACGAATATCGAGTAATGCCATTCGGACTCACCAATGCCCCTTCCATTTTTCAAAGGTTCATGGACTCTATTTTTCTGATCTTCTACAACAAACAGTGGTTGTTTATCTCGACGACATTTTTATATTTTCTGTCCATCCAGAGCAACATTCTAAACATGTTCTCCAAGCTCTAGAGAGACTCAGACAACACCATTTATTTTGCAAACCCGAGAAGTGCGAGTTTGATCGAACAGAGGTAAAATACTTAGGATATTGCATTAACCAAACTGGGGTCGCCATGGATTCAGGCAAGGTGCAAGCTATATTGGATTGGCCATCTCCCTCTTCCATCAAAGAGACTCAGGCGGTCATTCCAACCCTGGCAGTCGGTGTTAAAGCAGCTGCAAAACCGCCAACAGGCTGGCAATAAAAAAAATGGAATTCCGACCGAGGCGTTAACCGCCAACAGAGACCGCCACTTTAACACACCGACCGCCACGGTGGTACAAACAAACAGCGCGGTGGTCACCGCCAACAGGCAGGCGGGAGTCAATGTACCGCCCACAGTATCACAACCTACCAATCTGCCACCTTTTCCGGGCTGGTAGCCCCGCCGATAAAAACACGGCGGAAACAGCCATTTCGAAGGGAAAACGCTCACCTCCATACACCCCACGAGGAATCAGGACAGCATGGAACCCGAACTCCACATACTCCCAGCGATAGTCTTCCTGCTCCTCTACCAGGAGCACGAACGCCGGCGCAGAAGACAACGGTGAGTACTGCACCTGCGACACAGGGGAGGCAAAAAATTACGGGGACACACATACGCGACACACCCACCCCCACCCTCACCCACTACAACACACACATCAATGCATAGCAATACATCACAGTTACACCCCTGCCTATCTTGGGATGTTTCTCCGGGGGTGGGTGCCTTGGCTTCGCACCAAACTGGCTGCCCGGGTGGGTGGGGCACTCCACTGTCCATGGCAGACTGTGATGACAGGGGCCGATTTTGTCGTGGCTGAGGTGCTGACTGTAGTCCTATGACATGGACGGGATGGGGGAGTTGGTGGAAAGAGGTTGAGTTTTGACAGGAAAAACTTTTTGGGAGCAGTGAGACGGGTAGGTGTAGTGGGTATGGGAGTGGAGGAAGAGGTTGTGGTTGTAGGAGTTGTAAGTCTGGTGGCTTTGGGTGCAGGTGCTTGGGCTGGAGGCTGTCGTGAGGTGGATGGCTGTTGGGTGGGTGGCTGCCTGCGTTTGTGTATCTTGGAAGGGGGGGCACAGACACACTGGGAGAGGACACAGGGGACGTGTAAATGGCAGTGGGGGTGGTGACTGCACGTGTGCGGGGTGTTCTGGTGTGTGTGCTGCTGAGGGACGTAGTGGCTGAAGATGTTGTGCATGCAGGTGTGAAAGGAGAGTTGACAGGGAGGGAGGAGGGAGACGTGGAGGAGGGGGACACAGGGGAGGCAGTGGGTGTTGGTATGTCTGTATGTGGATGTTGCTTGTGTGGCTGCCTGTGGGATGTGTGGTGCTTATGTCTGGGATAGGCAGAGGTACAGGTGATAGGGTATGGGTGGAGGATGTTGGAGGGGGGAGGCTAGAGACAGGGACAATGGCTGCCATCAGTGCCGAGGCCAGAGTCTGGAACGATCGCTGAAGGGCTGCCTGACCAGAATGAATGCCCTCCAGGTATGCATTACTCTGGTGCACCTCCCTTTCTACACCCTGGATGGCATTCAAAATGGTAGACTGCCCAACAGTGAGCGTCCTCAGGAGGTCAATGACCTCCTCACTGAGGGCAGCAGGGGTGACTGGGGCAGGGCCTGAGGTGCCTGGGGCGAAGGAGATGCCCACCTTCCTGGGTGAGCGGGCACGGGCCAAATGCTGAGGGGCTGCTGGGAGGGCGGTGCTGGTGCGGTGGGTGGCGGCTGTACCTGTTGTTGCGGGGGGCACAGATCTTGCCGCCACCACAAGGGAGCTCCCTTCAGAGGACGAGTCGGTGTCACTGATGTCTGCCCGAGTCCCCGCTGTGGAGCTCCCCTCGCCCTCCGTCCCACTGGTGAATTCGGAGTCCGTTGTGTGGCCCTCCATGGCCATGTGGGATGCAGCTCCCTCGTGCTCCGATGCCACTTCTCCTCCGCCTGATGATACTAATGCACACATGAACAGGAAGACAACAAAAAAGGGGAGGGGGAACAGAATATAGACATGTTGAGTGCATGCATTGGCGACACCGTTGGCGGACAGGACAGACACAGAAGCCCCCTGCACTACGCCGCACACTTGGGGTTGACTACTCAATCCCTGGGCCTACAAGCCTATGGACGATATCTGCACACATAGATGACACAGGGCCATGAATAGCTGTACTTGGCACCCTACAGAGGTGGGGGGCGGGGGCACAGGGCCATGCCTTACGGAGGGGCCTAGCCTACAGAAATCGCCCTGGCCTAGGGATACCCACAGCCCTCCTCCTCCCCCACCCAGACACCTCCACTGCACGCAAAGTCAGCAGAATGAGAGTGTACTCACCTCCTTGTGTCTGCTGTGATGCCCTCACGTGCCCATCCAAATCGGGGTAGGCCACCGCCAGGATCCGGGACATCAGGGGGGTCAAAGTCCGACTGGCACCCCTCCCACGTTGGGAGGCCATCCCCAGCTGAGCCTCCGCCGTCTTCCTGCTCCAGCGGCGGATGTCCTCCCATCTCTTCCGGCAGTGGGTGCCCCGTCTGTGGTGGACTCCCAGGGTCCGGACGTCCTTGGCGATGGCACGCCAAATATCGATCTTCTGGTGGGCGCTGACCTATATGAAATGTACAGGGGGAGAAGAATAGTCATTACCTTCTGCACCCTCAATGTGAGTGGCCCCCCATCCCTACCCTTGCCATGTGGCACATGCTCTCACTGTCATTTGATGCATGCCTCAATCGCTCCCCTCCCCCCCATCTTTCATCCACCCCACTCAACATAGGCATAGCCCATACAGCATGCTCTATATTGGAGGGTGGTTGCAAATTGGTGATGGGTGATGGTGGAGGAATGTCCATGGCAGAGTCCAGACTATTAGTATCACAGGTGCATTGTCCAAATGCCTGTGGAAGGTGGAGCTGGGGCAGTTTAAGGATGGACAGGGTGACAATGTGGGACAGTGGGATGACAATCAGGGTGGTATCCTTTCCTGGCGGGGGTCTTGGAATCTTACTCTGTCTTCTTCCTGGATCTCAGGGACCGCTTGCGGGGTGGTTCTCCTTCTGCAGGGGGTGGGGTGCTGGTGGCCTGTTGGTCCTGTGGCGGGGCCTCCTGTCCACTAGCGCCGGCGGAGGTGGTAGGGAGTTCTTGGTCCATGCTAGTGTCAGGGGCCCTTTGTGGTGCCACAGTGTCCCGCAATGTGGTGACTACCAGATTCAGAACCCCTACGATGGTGCCCAGGGTGGAACTGATGGTTCGTAGTTCCTCCCTGAACCCCAAATACTGGTCCTCCTGCAGGCGCTGGGTCTCCTGAAACCTGGCCAGTACCGTCGCCATCGTCTCCTGGGAATGGTGGTACGCTCCCATGATGTTGGAGAGGGCCTCATGGAGAGTGGGTTCCCTGGGTCTGTCCCCCCCCCTGTCGCACAGCAGCCCTCCCAGTTTCCCTGTTTCCCTGGGCCTCTGTCCTCTGGACCGTGTGCCCACTACCACTGCCCCCAGGTCCCTGTTGTTGTTAGGGTGGTGGGTTAACCTGGGTGCCCTGTAGTGGTGGACACACCGCTGATTGACGTGTCCTGGGGACAGAGGTATGGGCCCGCTGGGTGGGTGCTGTGCTGGTGTTCCCAGAGGGGGGAAGGTCTGCTGTGGCCTGTGGCTGTCTGAGGGGAACCGACTGTCCCGAGGTCCCCGATGGGCCGGGCTGGTCATCTAGATCCAGGTCAACAGAGCTGCTGTCATCACTGTGGGCCTCTTCTGGGGGTGGAGTGGACATTTGTGGACCCTCCTGCGTGGTGATGTTGCGTTGGGGTCCTGCAGGGGTATAATACCATGATTATTGCATCTGTGTGTGGCATGGTGTGCAATGGGTGGGTGCCTGTGTACCCCAGAGCTTGCATTCCTGTGTGGGGGCTTTTGTGACGGTGGTTTGGGGGGTGGATGGGTATGTGCAGTGGGCATGCTTTGGTGATGGGTGTCCATGCTTTGTGGTTGCATGCAGGGCTTGGTGTTGGGATGGGTGGGTTGTGATGGTGAGACATTTGCAAGGAGTAGGAGTGATGGGGGTGAGGGTGGGGGTATGAGTTGGCATGCTGGTGGGGTGAGGGGAATGAAGTAGTGAAGATGAGACTTACCAGAGTCCATTCCTCCAGATACTCCGCCGAAGCCCTCAGGATGCAGAATCGCCAAGACCTGCTCCTCCCATGTTGTAAATTCTGGGGGAGGAGGTGGGGGTCCGCCGCCAGTCCTCTGTACTGAAATGCGGTATCTGGATACCACGGAGCGCACCTTCCCCCGTAGGTCATTCCACCGCTTCCTGATGTCATCCCGATTTCTTGGGTGCTGTCCCACAGCGTTGACCCTGTCGACTATTCTGCTCCATAGCTCCATCTTCCTGGCAATGGACGTCTGCTGCACCTGTGTTCCGAATAGCTGTGGCTCTACCCGGATGATTTCCTCCACCATGACCCTGAGTTCCTCCTCAGAAAACCTGGGGTGTCTTTGCGGTGCCATGGGGTGGTGTAGGTGATGTGTGGGGTGGATTGTGTGGTGCTAAGTGTGGTGATGTGTATTGGTGTGTTGTGTGAAGTGCGTGGTAATAGTGCTGGGTGATGGTAATATGCGCGTCTGGGTGCTCGGTTCTCTATTTCTCTGTGAGTGGTCCCGATTTTTTGGGAGTGAGGGTTTGTGGGTGATGTGGGTGTGTGTTTTATATTTAATTGGGTGTGTGGGATTGGTGTGCGTATGTGTATCAGGTGTGTGTATTTGGAATTGTCCAATGTGTCTGTGTTTTGTAAGTGTGTGTGTATTTTGAGCGCGGCGGTGTGTACCGCCAATGGAATACCGTGTTTGAGAGACCTCCGCGTGGAATCGTGGGTCGTGATAGTGTGGGCGTATTTCTGTTGGCGTGACGGTGTCGGTTTGGTTATCGCCAGTTTCTCGCTGGCCTTTGGTGTGGCGGACTTTTGTGGGTGTCTGTATTTTGGCGGTTTCCGTGTTGTGGGTCAGAATGACCGTGGCGGTTTACCGCGGCGGTATGTTGGCGGTCTTCTGACAGCGGTATGCACCTTTTACCACCAATGTTGGAATGACCACCACAGTGTTTTTTGGGATTAGCTAATTTCTATCGATAATTTATAGCAGACTTTGCCCAGAGAACCAGCTACATTACTCAAAACCTTAAAAAAGACCATCTAAAGAAGGGCTTTTATGGACACAAGAAGCAGAGTTAGCCTTTCAAGACTTAAAGAAAGCCTTTATTCAAGCTCCTATTCTACGACACCAGCAAACAATTCATTGTTGTCGCAGACGCCTCAGAAAGAGCCATTGGGGCTGCCTTACTGCAAAGACAAGACAATGATAATTTAGAGCACCCTGTATTCTACCTGTCCCACATTTTATCCGATTCAGAGCGGAACTATTCCGTGCTAGAACGTGAATTACTCGCCTTAAAGACCGCGTGCACAGAATAGAGACACTTTCTGATGGGCTCGAAAGAACCCTTTGAAGCCCGGACAGACCACAGAAATCTACAATGCTTGAGAAACTTCCAGTGTCAGAAAAGCCGGCAGGCTCAATGGGCTTTCTTTTTCAGCCAATATGACTTTTATATCACATACATCCCTGGTTCTCAGAACATCCTGGTGGATGCCTTGTCTCGACGTTATCCTGAGTGTAGCGATTCTCCTGTACAGAACCTATTTGACAATTACAAGATCATTGGTTTAGTACAGACTTTTTTAGACCAAGTCAAGTCCGAATATTCCCGTCTAGAAGATACAGAGCTGAATAAGTTGCGTCTGCAACTTCATATAGATCAAGGGTATTATTATCATGATAAGGCCCTGTTCTTACCCACTAAGCTAGTACAGACTGAAGCCTTACGTATGTGCCATGATTCCCCCATCGCAGGTCATCGAGGAATGAAAGCTACCAAAGAACTTCTGCTTCGCTCCTTCTGGTGGCCAACTCTCAAGACAGATGCTGAAGATTATGTATCATCCTGTCCTATTTGTGCTCAAGCCAAGACACCCCGTACTAAACCAGTAGGATTACTTCGCCCACTACCAGTTCCCCTAGGTCCATTTTATCCGATTCAGAGCGGAACTATTCCGTGCTAGAACGTGAATTACTCGCCTTAAAGACCGCGTGCACAGAATAGAGACACTTTCTGATGGGCTCGAAAGAACCCTTTGAAGCCCGGACAGACCACAGAAATCTACAATGCTTGAGAAACTTCCAGTGTCAGAAAAGCCGGCAGGCTCAATGGGCTTTCTTTTTCAGCCAATATGACTTTTATATCACATACATCCCTGGTTCTCAGAACATCCTGGTGGATGCCTTGTCTCGACGTTATCCTGAGTGTAGCGATTCTCCTGTACAGAACCTATTTGACAATTACAAGATCATTGGTTTAGTACAGACTTTTTTAGACCAAGTCAAGTCCGAATATTCCCGTCTAGAAGATACAGAGCTGAATAAGTTGCGTCTGCAACTTCATATAGATCAAGGGTATTATTATCATGATAAGGCCCTGTTCTTACCCACTAAGCTAGTACAGACTGAAGCCTTACGTATGTGCCATGATTCCCCCATCGCAGGTCATCGAGGAATGAAAGCTACCCAAGAACTTCTGCTTCGCTCCTTCTGGTGGCCAACTCTCAAGACAGATGCTGAAGATTGTGTATCATCATGTCCTATTTGTGCTCAAGCCAAGACACCCCGTACTAAACCAGTAGGATTACTTCGCCCACTACCAGTTCCCCTAGGTCCATGGCACACTATCTCCATGGATTTCATGTGCTCTTTACCCTCTTCAGTGGGAAATCAAGTAATTATGGTAACCGTGGACTCCTTCACTAAAATGGCTCACTTCACGGCCTTAAGAAAGTTACCAACGGCAAAAGAATTAAGTCAAATCTTTCGACTTCATGGATTACCTCAGGTCATTATATCGGATAGGGGTCCTCAATATATCTCTCGATTCTGGAAACAATTCTGTAAGACCTTGGGAATCGAAGTAGCCTTATCATCAGAGTTTCATCCTCAAACTAACAGACAGACGGAACGACTCAATCAAGGCCTCGAACAATATTTACATAGCTTCTGCAATGCTACGCAGAGTAATTGGTCTACCTATTTACCACTTGCAGAATTCTCCTACAACAACTCAATACACAGTGCCTCGAAAGTCTCCCCTTTCTATGGCTCTTATGGTTTCCATCCTAAGGCCTTCCCAACTCCCCTGAAAGATACTTCCAATCTTCCTGCCATCTCCTCTTATGTTCGACAGCTACGGGGTGTCCAATGTATTAATACATTCAAACCTTGTGGCCACTAAGTCACGCATGAAAAAGATGGCTGATAAAAGACATTGTGAGGCTCCTCACTATCAGGTCCATGATAAAGTTTGGCTTTCCTCTAGATTTCTACCTCTCCGACTTACTCAGAACAAATTTAAACCCCGTTATTATGGTCCCTTCCTGATTCTCAAAAAGGTTAACCCAGTGTCTGTGCGTCTTCGCCTGCCCCAGACTTGGAAGATAAATCCTGTATTCCATG
Source organism: Pleurodeles waltl (assembly GCF_031143425.1). Classification (NCBI taxonomy): domain Eukaryota; kingdom Metazoa; phylum Chordata; class Amphibia; order Caudata; family Salamandridae; genus Pleurodeles; species Pleurodeles waltl. The sequence continues at coordinate 176,041,239 of NC_090441.1, read as the reverse complement.
TCTCTCAACTCAAACCTTACCTTCCTGATCCTTTTCACAGACAATTCTCCTGTCCTCCCCCTCTGTTGATTGATAATGTGCCTGAGTACGAGGTCCAGGAAATCTGTGACTCTCTGTTTTTCCATGGCCGCCTCCAATATCTTATTCATTGGAAGGGCTACCCTATGAGTGACTGTTCCTGGGAGGATGCCCATTCGGTTCATCCCCCTCTTTTGGTCCGTCGCTTTTTTCGGCTTTTCCCTCACAAACCTGGGGCCTCGGGGGGGAGACCTACTGTCGCACCGCGGCTGCAAGCATGGGCCGCCGCGGCGTGGCATTCGGTAAACACCGCGGCCCGCAGGCGGGCAGCGGGGGAAGCCGCAGCTTGCAGGCAGACCGCGGGGGAAGCCGCGAGTCAGGCCAGGGATCGCGGCACTCGCCGCGCCCCCTTCTTTTGTTTTTTCTACAAGGGCAGACGCAGCAGGAGATGAGACTCCGAGTTGGGTCTCGAACCTGCCGCGCATAGCGCATTAGTGCGCTTAACATTCTGACACATTAGGCATATTAGGAAACCCTCTTTTTCCACCACTTACCGGCCATACAAGCAAAAGCCGGAATTTTGCACATGATTCTCTTTTATGCATGTCCTTCTCTTTCCCAGCATGCTGCTCACTTCCTCTCTTCCCAGCATGCATTGTTTCTCTTTGTTTAGACGCATGTTCTTTATTCATTGTTATAACCTCTTCCCCAATCCAAGATGGTGGTGTTTCTACTTCCTGTTTTCTACTTCCTGTCTAGGGGTATATAAGGGGAATTCAGCTTCTTGCTCATTGCGTTGCAACACTCCTTGGTGGTAGTCACGCTCCGGCTGGTTTCCTCTTGTGGATCCAGTTATTCTTGACCTGTCTTCGTCTCCAGTTATCCTGTACTCTCGGATCTTCAGTACTAACGTCCTTGTGTCCTCCTTCTGTTTCAGGGAGTTCCTGTTGGAGGTTTTTTACCCTTTTGGGGTTTTTCCTCTGGGACTCCTTCTGGAGGGCACGGACTGTAGTGGCTTGCTATTGTCAAACAGCACCGTGGCTACCGGAAGGGGTCGCCCCTACCTCGGCCAGAGCAGAACCTGCTGGAATCAGGGTCGTTCCCCAACTCTCATCAACTCCGACGGTAAGCCCAGTGTAAACCGTGACACTTTCAGACGAGTTTCTGACTACATGGGCTGAGTGCCTTTGTGCACTTTGTGGTCAGAAACAAAGCCTGTCGTGGGTGGTAGAAGAGCTTCACGCCTCCCCCTGCAGGAACTGTAACACCTGGCGGTGAGCCTCAAAGGATCAGGCCTCGTGTTACAGTGCCGGAGAACACTCCAGCTAGTAGAGATCCCTGCTCTCTGGACTTTTGGCGGCAAGCCCAGAGGGATAATTAGGAAAAAGAAGGAGGAGTCACCACCTCAGCCAGGACCACCCCTAAGGTATCCAGAGCTAAAGTGACCCGCTCCTTGAGAAACTCTCCATCTTGCTTTGGAGGATTAGGACCAATAGGGATAGGAATGTGCCCCCTTCCCAAAGGAAGTGGGCACAAGGAGGGTGTAGCCACCCTCATGGACAGTAGCCATTGACTACTGCCCCTTACCCTGACACGCCCCTAAATTTAGACTTTAAGTGCTCCCTGAACCAAGCTAGTCAGATTCCTGACAAGCTCAAGAAAAGAAGAAGGACTGCTAAGCTGAAATCCCAGTAGAGAAGAAAAGGAGTCACCAACTGACTCATCCTCAGCCCTACTGGCCCGACTCTTGCTTCAAATACCCTGCAATAGAAAAGCTGCCCGTTCTACAGGACCAGCGACCCTTGAAAAGCCTCCAGGGGACTGCCTGCATCACCAACGACCAAAAAACTCCAGTGGACTGTGGACCTGTCCAACAAGAAGAAGAGGAAACTATTTCCAAGGGACTTCCACCTCAGTCCAGAAGCGTGAGTCCGCACCCGACGCCCATGGCCTGTGTCCAGGTGGTCCAACTACTCAGGGAGGATCCCCAGGCAATTCCGACCAAGTGTCCATCCTGGGATGATCTCTCCACCCCTCCACGACGGCACCTGCAGAGGGAATCCCAAGGACCCCCCTGACCTCGATTGCCCGGGATGAAGATATCTGACGCCTGAAGAAGCACTGCACCCGCAGCCGCCAGACTCGAGAGAAACCGACCACCAGTGCAGTAGTGACAAGCAGGCAGCCTTCCTCCCTGTCCAGTTGGTGGCTTGCCGAAGAAGCCCCCTTATGTTTTGCCTGCAGCGCCTAAGTGACACTCAGGGTCCACCCATTGAGTTCCATTGTGAACCCAACGCCCTGTTTGCACCCTGCACCCGGTCGCCCCTCTGCTGCTGAGGGTGCTAGTTTGTTGCCTACTTGGGCCCCCCCAGTGCTCTTCTAAACCCCCCCTGGTGTGCCCTCCACAATGCGGGTACTTACCAGCAAGCAGACCGGAACCGGAGTACCCCCATGTCTCCATTTGGGCCCACGTTATTTTGCCTCCTGTTTGACCTCTGCACCTAACCGGCCCTGTGTTGCTGGTGCTGAGTGTTTGGGGTTACCTTGTACCCCCAATGGTGGGCTACCTATGGCCTAGAGATTGAACCTGTAAGTCGATTACTTACCTCCAAAAACTGTACTGTACTTTCTTCCCCAGGAACTGTTGAAAATTGAACTGTGTCCACTTTTAAAATAGCTTTTTGCCATTTTAAGAAAAACTGTGTACATTGTTGATTCCATTCAAAGTCCTGATTATAACTGTGCACCTTTCATTTAATGTACTTGCCTGCTAATTGAATCTTGTGGATCTAGAAATAAATTAAGAAAGAATATTTTTCTATATAAAAATCCTAGTGGTCTGGAGTTAAGTAATTGAGTGTGTGTTTCTCCTATTGTCTGTGGGTGTACAACAAATGCTTAACACTACCCTCTGATAAGCCTAACTGCTCGACCACACTACCACAAATAGAGCATTAGAATTATCTATTATTGCCTCTGTCAATCCTCTTGGGGAACCCCTGGCCTCTGTGCACACTATATCTCATTTTGATTTAGTATATACAGAGACAGATTCCTACAGGGAGGTTCTCAGAAGGGATTGGGCTACAGCCCATTTGAACTTTTGTTTGGACACACTATGAGGGGTCCCCTTGCTCTTGTAAAAGAAGGGACAACTGGGAGCAACCTCTCAAGCCTCCAAGACAAGAAAGTGTGGATCATGTATTAGGCCTCAGATCGAATATCCCCGAATACATGAAGAGGGCTTCCAAACATCTTCAGGCCAGCCAGGAACTGAAGAAGCAGTGGTATGACCAGAAGGCTGTGCTGACTGTTTTCCAGCCAGGACAGAAAGGGTGAGTCCTGGAGCCTGTGGATCCCAGGGCGCTCCAGGACAAATAGAGTGGACCACACACTATTGTGGAGAAAAAGGGTGAGGTCACCTGTTTGGTGGACCTGGGCAACCCTAGAAGCCCCCACAGTGTGCTTCATGTGAACTGCCTGAAATCCTACTGTAGGAGACTGGCCTGGTTTGTAATGGGTACCTAAGGCACTTACACCTTATACCAGGTCCATTTATCCCTTATTTGTGAAATGTACTCAGGGTCTAGAAGCCAGGCTCTCTCGGGGTAGCTGTACCTGAGCAGCCAAGACTTATCTAAGAGACATGCAAAGCTCATGCAATACCACTGTGGTGACACAGCACTCACACACATGAAAGAAAATGGACATTGTGTTACAAAAATAAAGGTACTTTATTGTGGTGACACAAATCCCAACAATACCACAGAGACTATACTCCATTAGGAGGTAAGCAATACACAAATTATATACACTAGTATGCAAAACAGGTATAAAAACAGTTACGAACAGTGCAATTAGTGAAAATCACAATAGTTAGAAATGGGACTAGGGAGAACATAAACCATATACTAAGTAAGTGGAATGCAAATGACGGTTTCCCACCTTGGCAAGTGTAGTGTTTGGAGGGGTGCTGGGAGTATTAGAAATCACCAAAGGTAAGTAATAGAACCCACCCAAGAGCACAGGAAAGCAGGAGTAAATCTTACTAACGAGAAAAAGATTATGCAAGAACCAGAAGAGACTTCAAGACACCAGCAGTGGATTCCTGAACCTGAAGACCTGTGGAAGAAGGGGACCAGGTCCAAGAAGTACGGAAGAGTCCAGGGAGAACAGGAGCCCCTGCTAACCCAGAGGAAGGTGCAAAAGAAGAACCACCAGTGAAGAAGAACAGTCACTACTGTACCCAAGAAGAAGGATGCGGGTTCCTGGTTGGTGCAGATGATGTTCCCCGCCGGATGGAAGATTGCAGTCTGCTTTGCATCAATGGATTCCGCCAACAAGCCTTGGCAAACACAAAACTTGCGGTTAGTGGAAAATGGTGCTTCCCCTGGACCAGGAGGGACCTGGTGGACTCTACCCAAGAGGAGGAGTCAGAAGGGGCTCTCAGGCAACACAGAGAGCCCACTGAAGACCAGGCAGTTTGCACAGGAGTCCCACAGCATGGACACAAAGGAGGTGCAAAAGGAGGGCCACGCAGCACGACAACAAAGGATCCCACGCCGCCAGAGAACCACTCAGGAAGCTGTGCTTAACAGGATAGTGTGCTGGGGGCCAGAGCTGCACGGTGTACAAAGAACTTCATGGAAGGATGCCAACAAGCCTTGGCAACTGCAAAACACGTGTTGCATGGGGGTACTGTCTTGCATGGGTAGGCAAGTTCTTACCTCCACCAAAGTTGGACAGTAGGGTGCCAGGACCATAGGGACCACTTCAGTCTACCACCCGTGATGCAGAATCCACGCAACTTGTCAGGAGAGGGGACCCATGCAGCTGTTCTTCGTTGCAGAGAGGTGCCTACTTACGCAGGGGGGTGACTCCTTCAATCCATGGAAGATTCCTTCAAGCTTCTTGTGCAGGCTGAAGACAGGCTGTCCTTTGGGGATGTGCAACTGGGAAACAGTTGCAGTTGCTCGCAGGAGCTGAATATAAAATGTTGCAGAAGTCATTTTTGCTTCTTTGTTGCAGTTTATAGAGTTCCTAGAGGGTCCAGATGCAGTTTCTTTGGTGAGAAGGTGAAGTAAAGGCTGCAGGGGATTCCTGCTGGAGTCTTGCAATCAGAATCTGAAGAAACACCCAAAGGAGAGACCCTAAAGAGCCCTGAAAGGGGGATTAGTCAGCTAAAGAGATAAGCATCTATCAGGGGAAGACTCTGATTTCACCTGCTGGCACTGGCCACTCAGATGCTCCCAGAGTTCCCTGCTAATTTGGAATACAAGATGGCAAAACCCAGGGAGCCTCCGGAGAAGCTCTGAACACCACCCCTAGGGTGGTGATGGACAGGGGAGTGGTCACTCCCCTTTCCTTTGTCCAGTCTCGCGCCAGAGCAGGGACTGGGGGTCCCTGAACCGGTGTAGACTTGATTATGCAAGGTGGGCACCAAATGTGCCATTCAAAGCATTTCCAGTGGCTTGGGGAGGCTACACCTCCCACGCCTGTGACAACTATTTCCAAAGGGAGAGGGTGTAACACCCCTCTCCCAAAGGAAATCCTTTGTTCTGCCTTCCTGGGCTTGAGCCTCTCAAGCAACAGGAGGGCAGGAACCTGTCTGAGAGGTGGCAGCAGCTGGGCTGCCTGGAAAGCCTCAGAAAGCTTTCATGGCAGTACTGGGGGGTCCTCTAAGGAGCCTCCAGATTGCATGGAATCATACAACCAATGCTTGCAAAAGCATGTGGGTATGATTCCTACACGTGTGATACCAAACATGCCTCTGTTCGGAGTTCCCATTATGTAGCTGGACATGGCTAGTGACCTATGTCCAGTGCACCTGTAAAATGGCATCCCCGCACTCACAAAGTCTGGGAAAATGGTCCTGGAGGATGTGGGGCATCACTGCTAATGCAGGGGTGCCTTCACACACAGATACTCTGCTCCCTGCCCTGAGGGCTGGAGGGCCTGCTATAAGGGTGACTTACAAGTTATCTGGTGCAGTGTAAATGGCAGTGAAAGGGTGCATGCACCTTTTCACGGAGGCTGCAATGGCAGTCCTGCAGAAGCCTTTGCATGGGCTCCCTATGGGTGGCAATAGGTATGCTGCAGCCCTTAGGGATCTCCTGGAACCCCAATGCTCTGGGTATCTAAGTATCATATACTAGGGACTTATAAGGGGGAACCAGTATGCCAATTGTGGGTGTACCAGTATGCAACAACCATCATTTAAGGGAGAGAGCATAACTACTGGGGTCCTGATTAGCGGGATCCCAGTAGACACAGTCAAACACACTGACAAACAGGCCAAAATAGAAAGAGGCTACATTCCTACACCTACTATGACAGGTCTGACATGGCTGTGCTTATGGCAACTGATGAGGGACCCTCTCCCTGACCTCTTTTCCCACAATACAGTGGCTGGCTCAGTGGATGGGGTTGTGCTTGCAGATTACCTCTCTCTAAGTCACAAAAATATGACTCCAGTAATCTCCTGGGATAGTTGTCTGGCCTTGTTTTCTCTTATCCCAGGTCAAACTACATGGTGTGAACACACCATTGACACAGGTGACTGCCCACCTGTTAAAAGTAAAATGTACAGGTAGCCCAATCATGTCGGGGAGTGCATCAAATTCGAGGTGCAAAAGATGTTAGACCTGGGAGTTATTGAGACTTCAGACAGCCCTTGGGATAGTCCTGTAGTACTTGTCCCAAAGCCCTACTTTCATAATGGTAAAAGGGAGATGAGGTTTTGTGTAGACTATAGGGGCCTCAATACTGTAACTAAAACAAATGCTTATCTTATCCCTAGGGCAGATGAGGTCATAGATACACTGGCTTCTGCCAAGTATCTGAGCACCTTTGACCTGACTGCTGGCTACTGGCAGATCAAGTTGTCTGAGGATGCCAAACCAAAAACTGCATTCTCCTCCCGTAGTAAGCACTATCACTTTACAATGATGCCCTTTGGGTTAAAGAATGTACCTGACACATTCCAGAGGTTGGTGAACAAAGTTCTCCAAGGCCTGGAAAGCATCAGGGCAGCTTATCTAGTTGATATAGCTTTCTTTAGCTTCACCTGGGAAGATCACCTGGTCCACCTTGGAAGTGGTTAGAGGCCCTGCAAAAAGCAGGCCTCACTGTCAAGGCATCAAAGTGCCAGATAGGGCAGGGAAAAGTGGTTTACCTGGGCCACATGGTAGGTGGAGGCCAGATTCAACCACTACAGGGCAAAATCCTGACCATTCTGACTGCCCCTACAACACAGACCCAGGTAAGAGCCTTCCTAGGCCAGACAGGGTACTATAGGACGTACTATAGGAAGTTCATTAAGGACTATAGGAAGTTCATTAGGAACTATGGCTTCATTGTAGCCCCCTTAAATGACCTCACATCTAAAAGGATGCCCAAGAAAGTTTTATGGACAGCTAGCTGCCAAAAAGCTTTTGATTACCTTATATGGGCCATGTGCTCTGCTCCTATACTAAGAAGCCCTGACTATTCCAAGCAATTTATTGTGACGACAGATGCTTCTGAGGTAGGGATAGGAGCAGTACTATCTCAACTGAATGAAGAGGGCAAGGACCAACCTGTAGCTTTCACAAGCAGAAGGTCGACCCCCAGGGAAAAGCGTTGGTCAGCCATAGATAGGGAGACCTTTGCTGTGGTCTGGGCCTTGAAGGAGGTGAGGTGATACTTGTTTGCCACTCACCTCCTTGTTCAAACAGAACACAAGCCCCTACTATGGCTACAACAGTGAAAATCCCAAACTTTTGAGGAGGTCCATATCCCTACAGGGAATAGGCTATACAGTGGAAAATAGACCTTGGAGTAACCACTCCAACACAAATGGACTCTCTAGATATTTCCAATTAGACAATGAAGACTCAACTGTACAAGGTTAGTCTTTATGTCCTTCGTTTAGGTGAGTTATGTAGGAAAGTACCCTATTTTTGACATGGCTACCCCCCCTCCCCTTTTTTGCCTGATGTCAGTGTGTTTTGACTGTTTTGACTGTGATCCTGCTAACCAGGGCCTCAGTGATTGTGCCCTCCCCTATAAATGTGGTTGCTTAGTACTTTGCACACCCCACAATTGGCATACTGGTGCCCCCATAAAAGTCCCTAGTAGATGGTACCTAGGTACCTAGGGCATCGGGGCACCACAGGTTACCTAGGGGCTGCAGCATGTATTGTGCCACCCATAAAGCTCATGCAAAATGTGTCTACAGGCCTGCTATTGCAACCTGTGTGAAAATATGCATGCACCCCTATGGTAGGCCCTACTACCCCAGAGGGCATGATGTAGGTACCTGTGTGTGAGGGCACCCCTGCCTTAGCAGAGGTACCCTTATGAACTCCAGCTCCATTACACTGGACTTCATAAGTGCAGGGAAGCCATTTTACCTATGTACTGGACACAGGACTGTGTCCAGCTACATAATGGTAACTCCAAAACTGGGAATGTTTGGTATCAAATATGTCAGAATCATACCCCAATACTATTGCCAGTATTGGTTCTAAGATTCCATGCACTCTAGGGGCTCTTTAGAGGATGCCCAACATGCTCTTACCAGTATTCTGGGGTTTTCCGAGCAGCTGGCACTGCTGCCACCCTTCAGACAGGTTTCTGCCCTCCAACTGCTTGACCAGCTCAGGCAGAGAAAGGCAGAACAAAGGATTTCCTGTGGGAGAGGGCGGTAACACCTTCTCCCTTGTAAATAGATGTTACATGGCTTGGGAGGGGTAGCCTCCCCAAGCCACCAATATGCTTTGTTTTGCACATTTGGTGCCTTTCTTGCAGAAACCAGTTTGCACCAGTCCAGGGATCCCCAGTCCCTGCTCTGGCAAGAAACTGGACAATGGAAAAGGGAGTTACACTCCCCTGTTCATCACCACCCCTGTGGTGGTGCCCAGAGCTCCTCCAGGTGCCCACTTGATTCTGCAATCTTGAATCCAAGGTGGGCAGAGGCCCCTGTGAGCATCTGTGAGGCCCGGTCAGGTAGGTAACATCACAGCCCTCTCATGATAGGTGGTCACCCTGCTAAGTGGCCAAACTCCCTTCCTGGACTATCTAGAGTCTCCCTCTTGGGTGGGTTCTCAGATACGACATGCAAGATTCCAGCAGGACTCCTCTGCATTGTTTACTTCATCTTCTGGCCAATGGGACTACAACTGGGCCCTCCAGGAATTGACAATCTGCAACTTCAGTGACATCCCTGCTCTGCAACATTGTTTCCCTGGCTCCTTCCAGCAACTGCAACATTTTTACTGCTGGGCATCCTCTGAGGGTGGCTAGTCTTCAGCCTGCACAAGAAGTAAGAAGTTATCTCCCTTGGAGTGAATGAATCACTCCCCTGCATCTGCAGTTACCAACTGCAACCACCACCGGATGTGTGGATCTTCTCTCCTCGGGAGCTGCGTTGATCCAGCATCACACTTTCCAACGAGGTGCTGAGTCTGGGCATGTTCATCCAGTGGCATACTTCTCTAAGAAGCTGCTACCAGCTAAACATATTTACACTGTGGCAGAGTGGGCGCTCGTAGCGATCAAGCTAGATTTTCAAGAATGGCGCCATCACCTCTTGGGAGCCAGACACACTGTTACCATTTACTCCAATCACAGCAACCTCCCATTTTTTCAAGCCACAAAGGCCTTAACTCCACGACAGGTCCACTGGTTACTGTTTTATAACAAATTTTATTTTGTTATCACATATAGACCAGGAAGTGCCCAACATAAAGCAGACACCATTTTGAGATGGGGGTTGTCTTCACTAACCAAAAGAGCAAACATGCTAAACCTATAATTTCTCCAGACAAAATTATAGCGCTATGTCCTTCCCATGAGTTTCTCACTCAAATACGTGCTACAAAAGACACTGGGTCTTACCCTCCCGGAATCATTGAATAAGAGGGATTACCTTACCATTTAGAACAACCTTTTATTCCCACACAAGAACTACGGGATACTGTATTACATTGGGGACATGCAAGGACATATAATAGTAACAAGGTAGTAAGTAGGATAATGTCCTGACAGATGATGGAAGTGCATCCGGATAGCGAGAACAACCCCACGATCAAACCATTTGCTCCCAGTAGTCAACCAAAACTGCAGCAACAGTCACTTACGATAAAAATCCCAATTACCTGCGGTGACCGGGGTGGAAGCCCTACGCAATCTGAGGTGGGCGTAAGCAAATCCCTGGAAGAGGGACTTACAATTTGTCAGCCCCCCAGGACAAGGCAATCAGTGGGATAATGCCAGGTTGGAAGCCGGTAAACATTGGGAACACAACCTAAAATGTGCAGGTACTGAAAATCGCACAATCTCACAAAATCAGCCCGCGGAAAACAATAAGCCAATCTCCAACAAGGAACACCACCCTTTGCCAGACAATTGTACAAACAGCTCGGTACAAATAAGAATGCCAGGATGTCAAACATTGCATCACAATGTGGCTTCAGAAGATATTAAATTACTTTTAATCCCTTGTTACGATTCAAAGGGGGCATTTGATATTTTGAACAGAGGAACAATATTAAAGCTAATAAATGCAATTCAGTCTCTGGCTCATGTCTCCACAACAGAACTGATGACTGTGGAGCTACTCCTCATCCGAACAACAAAGATAAATTGGCAACATTAACATCCTGGGCTACGTCTGCCATTATCAATGAAATTGTATCACATCAAGACATGTTCAGTGCATGGGGCATTGCGCTACAAAAATTAGAACCTCATCGATCACCCAACCCTTTGCTCCCGGAAAAAAAGAAGTGGGCTCGGTATTAAAAGAAGTGGTTGGTGTAGAAATTTCCCGAAGTAGACGGAAACATTTAACAATAGTAAAGCACCAAAGTATGCTTCAACATGGCATGTACCAACAAGTTTTTATTGGTATGCCTTCGACTTACAAACAAATAGGCAGGCAAACCTTAAACAACTAATACCGTAATTGGTCCTGACAGAAAACCAGCAATTGATGACAGCATTTACATATGCTCCTGGAACGCCCATAGTTTGAAACATTTGGATGTGGTGGCGCTGAGATTCCTACAGCAGTTCAATATTATCATGTTCCAGGAAACCTGGTGTATGGAGCCGATTCAAATCTCTGGATTCATTAGGATGAATGTTTCTGCAAAACAACCTCAAAGACGCAGACACCCCAAAGGTGGCCTCACAACGTACTGTTCAACCAAAATCAACTGGGACAATAAACTGATTGATATTGGAATTGACTGGTTGCTACCAATAAAGTTGGAACACCAGGATCCATCTGGTCCTGACAGAACATTACTGTGGATCAATGTGTATATCAATCAGAATAAAGTCCAAAATAGGGAAAACATGGAAATATTGTTCAGTATCTTAAAAATACTGCAGAGGCAATATAAGAATGCTACCCTTATTGTGTCTGGTGATTTCAACATAGATTTGAGTAAAGGCAGTACAAAACCCTACTATAGAATCCATCTGAATAAAAGGTTTGAAAATCTTGGCTTGTGTCTCTTGATGTCCTTTCCAGGGGACGTTCCCTCTGCACCAGTAACTTTCTTAAGTGGTACAAAAACATCTAAAATTGACTTCACATTAATAAGTGAAACTGCACTGCCATTAATCTCTTCATATAATATTCAAGTACACCCAGAAAGCGACCAGTTCCCACAACTTAATAAGATACGACATGAATGGAAACGGCTACCATCTATAAACATCATAATCTCTGCCCCTGTGACTTATGATACAAAAAACTGAAATGGCGGGGCCGGATCTTGAGAAAGTGATGGAAGAAGTGTATCACTGTGTAGGGTCTATTGAAGAGCTTAAAGAAAAACTAAGAATGCAGGAACAAGCAGACCTAAATTCAGGAGAATGGGTGAAGTCTTGGAAGCATTTATGTGATTCTTTATTGAACAAATTCCCATTAAAAAGCATCCTCTAATTACGGCAATTGAGGCAAATAATAAAGTTAAAGGTAGCCTAGTGGAGCACCCGTGGTAAAACAGAACACTGCACCTGCCTGACGGGGAAAGGCTGGAGGATTCGGAAACATTATCCGAGGGGTAGCATGGCTGCCCTGTCGGATGATGTTTCCACCTGCCACCAGGCTGCCTGACGGAGGCAGCCTGGCGGTGAGTGAGGGCTGCCGATGGCGGCCCTCACTGTGTTCATTATGTGGTGGGTTGGCCGTCATGCCATCTAGCGGTTTCACCCGCCAACGCCGGCATGGTGGGCCAACCTGCCATTTTCATAAAGACCGCCCAAGACTCTAGTGAAACAAAAAGAGTGGCAAAGGATATTCGATGGGGAAAGAACACTGATAAAACAAGGCTTCTTGAAGTAGGAGCTAAATACAAGAAAAATTGTTGGATGGAAAAACAGAGGTATTATGAAGATTTGTGGACCAAGCTCATGTCTAACAAACAGAAGAACAATAAAAAGTTCTGGCAATTGGTGAATGAGCTAAGCCAGGGTAATAATTGACAAGCGAATGCAGGTATAGACGCAGCCATGTGGGAAGCCCAAGTGTTAACAATGTGTTCAGTCCCAGAGCATCACAGGAAGGAGGAGGCCTCTCGGGCTGTAAGTCTTCATGATCCAACTACAACAAACTTTGGCTTTAGAGTGAAGTTGAAAACAGATTCCTCTCCATCTGATATTGAACAAGAGCACACTTTCATGAACATAGATATTGAACAGCTGACAGGCCTCATTAAGAAACTAAGGGCCAGATGTAGCAAACATTTGCGACTCGCAAACGGGCAGAATCGCAATTTGCGACAGTGCAAAATCGGAAATGGGATGCAAAAAGCCCATTTCCGACTCGCAAAAAGCGATGGACCCGTTTGCGAGTCGCATCCAGTGCGACCCCATTTTGCGACCCGCAAATAGCAAGTCGCAATTTGCGAGTCGCAAACCTTATGCAATTGCAACTCGCAAATTGCGACTAGTCGCAAAAAGCCCAGTTTGCATGTCCATTTACCACTAACTCAGAGCAGGTGGTAACCATTACCAAAGTATAAAAGGGGACCCAGAAGCCATCTGGGTTACTCAAGATGGCGGAGATATACCTGATAGCAGTGAGGAGGAGAGTCTACGCAGCCCAGCAGAGGAGGAGGAGGGGCCACAGACAGGAGAAGATATATAGAACCAGGCAGACTCTTTTTCAGCAAACTGAAGAGGAGATCTATGACAAATACCGCCTTAGCAGCGCAGCCATCCTAGAATTAATTGATTTACTGAAACCACAGCTAGAACACCAGACTCTGCGTGGCTGCGCCATTCCTACGCATGTGCAAGTACTATGCTCACTGCACCTCTTGGCCTCAGGGAGCTATCAGGGGGTCATTGCTGTGGCAGGTGGGGTATCCCAAAGTGCAGTGTCAAGGTTCCTCAGGGCCTTCCTAGATGCCTTAGTCACGCACATGTCTCACTTCATATACTTACCAAGGAATGAGGCAGAAATCAACAGCACCAAGCTGGACTTTTACCGCATTGCCCACTTTCCCCATGTCATAGGGTGTGTAGATGGGACACACATTCAAATATGCCCCCCTGCTAATCTGGAACACATTTTCCGCAACAGAAAGTGTACCCACTCACTCAACATACAGGTCGTTTGTGATGCCCATTATGTCATCACGGACATCGTAGCTAAGTTTCCAGGCAGTACCCATGACTCATACATTTTTAGGCATGGTGGGATACATCAACGCCTGGAACGTGGGGAATTCGGAGACGGTTACCTCCTAGGTAGAGCCACAGACACTTGCAGACATACACACAGGTCTCTGTGCACGACAATCTGGACTTCCTAACAGTGTACTTTTTGTGCCCAACAGGTGACAGTGCATATGCTCTTAGGCCTTGGATCATGACTCCGTTTTTGACACCCAGAACTGAATCTGAGAGGCAATACAACAGTGCGCATAAGAGGACCAGGAACCTGATAGAGCGCACCTTCGGACTCCTGAAGGCAAGATTCAGATGCCTCCGCCGCAGTGGAGGTGCACTCCAATACACCCCCATTACCGCATTCAAAATTGTGGTCGCATGCGCCATCCTCCACAACATAGCCACCCGACGTGGGCTACCTCTCACCCCTGCAGACCCAGATCCTGATGATGAAGAGCAAGAACAACCACATCGCCATCATGGGGATAGGAGTCTAGCTAATCAAGACAGACTGAGACGGGAACACATTGCAACACAATATTTTGGACGGTACGTGTCAACTCCCACCATACTCACCTATTAACCAAAAACTCCATTTGTTAAGTGGAACAAAAATAACTGTTTTATTACTGTAATTGAGAAACTATATACAAGTTGAAATTGTCCATGGGCAGGGAAATGCCAACCAGTCATGTGGCACATTAACACCATGTGCCACATTTATTGGTCCTGGATGTCCTCTATGTTCTCCTGCCCCTCCTGCCAACCTGGCTGGTCCCTGCTGCGTCCGTGGTGCTGTGCCTACCACTCCTCAGCACCCTGCTGTCAGTGGCAGATACACTGCTCACTGTTGAGCCCTCCTCACTGTCTTGGGGTGTTTCCCCGGTGGCCCTTGACATTTCCCGTGTCTCCATAAGTTCAATTATGTGGGTGAGACGTCCCAGGCCCCTGGCAACATCCCCAGCAAACTGGCCCATCTCTATTTGCAGGCCAACTGTCCTCCTCGACAGGCCTGTTGTATTAATGGCTAGCCTGCCGATCGTTGTGGCCATCCTGTCCAGTCGTTGCATTGTCTGGCGATCTCTGCGCCGCCCAGCCTCTGCCTGGCCCAGCAGTCCGCCCGCCAGTTCCCTAATGGCAAGGGCAATGTCCCCAGTGTTCTGGCACATCATGTCCATGCGTCTGTTGAGGTGCTGCATGCTTGCATGGTTGTGTCTAACAAAGCGGTGCAGCACACCACTAATCCTGCCCAATATTCTGTTCTGCAGGCGCTGACCCCGCAGCAGATGTGCCTCACTGCTGGTTGGAGGAAGTATCCCGGATCCAGATGGTCTTGCCCTGCGACGCCTGCGCAGCGGTGGCTGCCCTGTGCTCCCACCTGTATCCTCCCTGCCTGTTGCTGGGGCAGCTTCTGGCGTGATTGTTGCAGCAGGCGTTACTAATGCAGGAATGCTGCTGACTGTGCAGGTGGGGGTGCTGGCGGGTCCTGGGGTGTCCTCCTGGGCATGGGTGGTTGGGGTGTTGGGGGTGTCTTGCTGGAGACCTGTGGGACATGGGGAACACACTGTCAGTGTCTAGTATCTATTGCACAATTCCTAATAAACATTTGCCTATGAACTGCCTATTTGACTACATTTCCCATAATGCATCATTCTGGCTTTTTCTACCCTGTAATGGAGCTATCTTGGTTGTGCATGCACCTGTGTACATGGTGGGTGGGGTATGACATTGATAGGGGTACAGGCTTATCACATGGTACTCACCCGTTGATGTACTGGGCTCTGAGGTGTCCAGGTCCCCAAATCCACACACTGCCTCCTGCTCCAATGTTTCCTCCACCCTTTCTTCCAGGGGTGTGGGTGGTGGCACAGATGATGGTCCCCCTCCAGTGCCTCTCATCTCCCGGAGCCTTTCTGCCACCCTCTCCTTGGTCCGGGAGCGGAGGTCATACCACCTCTTCTTTATGTCCTCAATTGTCCTGTGGCTCACACCCAGGGAATTAATTGTTTCTTGAATGTCCTGCCAGAGTTTCTTTTTGGTGGCCTCAGGAACAGTGAGGGCTGCTCTCCCAAAAAGCTCATCATGGTGCTGACAGCATTCCTCTGTCAGCACCTCCAGCTCCCTCTCAGAAAATTTGAGTTTTCTTCTTCGTGGGGTTCCCTCCATGGCTGCTGCTGCTTGTTCAGTGTGAAGACTGGCAGTTATAAAAGGGTGCGGTCCAGCCTCCTCCCAGGTGTATTTGTTAACTTCCTGGCTGTGATGTCATCATCATGTGCCAGGAAGTGTTTACAGAGTGTTCTGGTGTGCTTTCTGGAGTGTTCTGCTGCACCTGTAAGCAATTTTGAAGGTAGTCGCAATTTGCGACACCTACTCGCTAATTGCGAGTTCGTTGTTTGCACACTCGCAAACAGCGACCTCGCAATCTGCGGACTCGCACACAGCGTTGCGAGTCCGGCTGCGAGTCCCAAAATCGGATCATTTTTTTTTCTGGCATTCCAAATTGCGACTCGCATTTTGCGAGTCGCATCAACTCGCAAAATGCGAGTCGCAATTTTTATTTTTGCTCGTCTGGCCCTTAAATTGGAAGGGGCAGCCAGTTCGAGTGGAATCCCAAATGCCCTCTTCAGAGGAGAAACTAAATTCTGGGCTTACTATTGAGCGCTGCTTTTTAAAGATCTCCAGGGTACTAGGTGGCTACCAGACATATGGAAAGGCAGCATCTTCCAACCGGTATATAAGACAGGAAATCCTGCATCCCTCTCAAACTACAGGCTAATAGCCTTGATCGATGTGGAAGCCAAACTGTATGCAGCCTGTTTATTGCAACAACTATCAGTATGGATATACGAAAGACAACTATTGTCACAAAGTCATACAGGCTTCAGAGCTGGCAAAGGAGCCTCAACTAATCTGGCAGCACTGTCTCTGTTGGGTACTAACACCAGGCTCAAGAACAGTCGGTTATTTGCGTGTTTTATTGATCTGAAGATTGTCTTTGACCGCGTGCCAACAACTCGCTTATGGGAAAAATTGAAAGGTTCACGCCTTCCCTGCAGTCTAATCAACGCAATGATGGACTTATAATCGGGCACTTGGGCGCAAGTACAAATTGAGAGGGTGGCCAAGTCACCAACAGAATTCAAACCGCAAATGAATTAAAGCAAGGGTGTGCACTAGCTTCTACGCTGTTTAGCTTATACCTTGCAGACTTAACCGACGCCCTTGCACCCGTGGAAATTCATCCGCTGGTTTCGGCCAGGGAAGGAATCGCATGGCTACAGTATGCAGACAACATAGTTTTACTCAGTCAAACACCAGTCGGACTACAGCACAGCATTGACGCACTTACTACATATATTAATAAGCAAGGTCTGGAATTGAACTTCAGCAAAACTAAGGTTGTCCGTTTGGTTGATACGAAGTTCAGTCTTTTGAGTGGTTCATTAATGGAACACAGGTAGAGGTTGACACACAGCACTTACACACACGAAAGAACCACACAATGTTACATTAGTAAAGGTACTTTATCATAGCCACACAAATACTAAAATACTGTCTAAGCAATACCCCAACTGGAGGTAAGGAGACACAATCTTATATAGTATTAGCAATCAATAAATAGCATAGAAAGCAATAGGCATTGGTAAAAGCAGTAGCAACCAGTGAGGGCCCTCGGGGGGAACCAAACCATATAATAAGAAAGTGGAATGTGAAATACAGTCCACCACCCATGGATGTGGAATCAGGAGAAGAGAGCTGGAGGAACTATGAACCCCAAAACAAAAGTACCAGAGTGGCCTCCAGCGACTGTTGTGGCGCGGCCACTCACCTGAAAACCAGGCTATCTGCAGGGGTGATGACTGTTCTCTCGACCTACTGAGGCACTTCTCTTGGTGGTGCTGATTGCACCAGGAGCCCCAGCAGGTGCCCCACACGGGAAGTGGATTTGGAAAAAGAGAGAAAGAAACACTGCACTCTTTTTAACCAGGTTCAGCCGGGTAGCACAGCTAATGCCCTCTGTTACTTATGGGGCCAAAATAATGTTGGGCAAGGAAGAAGTTTTCTATAACCAAGTTCAAATGAAGACTTACAAATCAGTATTTCAGATCCCACGTTCAGTATCTCCTGCTCAGGTTCGCTTAGAATTTGGCCTGAAAAATTATGAACATCAGAGTAAATGTGCCTATATCAAATTTTGCTGGAGAATGTGAGCAGCAGAGACTGATACCATCAACAACCTATGCTGGACTGAAATTGAGGAGCAACAGCGTTGTAAAGATAAAGGCACTTGGGGTCATCACTGAAACAACTCTCTTAAGGAACTAGGCTTACAAAAAGCATGGGATACGAACCTGGGTAAAGTGGAGTTTTACTGTAGGCAAATGCTGGCACTAGGCTGCTGTCCTTCACCATTGACAAACACACGCTCTCAAGTAGACGACATGCCTGGACCATATTAACAACATATAAATCTTTGCGGGCTCAGAACTATCTAGAAGAACCCTTCACCCAGACATTCAAACATAAATTTATGCGTTTGTGATTTGGTATGATGGAAACCAAAAACATGGTCCCTTCATGGAGACAGCAAGCACAGACACATTCTTGTTGACTTTGTGGTACAAACAAGAGTAACTTGTACATGTTTTTGTGTGTGCCCGGCTTCATCAGAATATAGGAGAATGTATCTGAAAAATATTCTTAGGTCACTAAACATACGCTCATGCAGGCCGGCTGTTATTAGTTGGTTAACTGGTAATTCAATCCTGTTGTCTTGTCGGGGACTATATTCATGGTTCAGGCCCATAAAGAAATGGAGAAAATAGATGAGTGGGTAGTGTGTGCATTGTCAATATGTGTCCATGTTGATGAGTATCTAAATGGGAATTCTTAGTATATTAGTTAGTTATTAGTTATCAGTAATTAGTTTAAATTAAGTTTAATTTGTCTTTATGAATTTGACTGTGTTTTATTTTAGTAACTAGAATGCAATATCACTTTTTCATGGACGTAAGCAAGTGCTTGAACTTAAAACCAACAAAGAAAGGATGAAATTAGTTGAGTACGTTTATTTATGACTGTAATCAATTATAAGCCTAACATTTTAAGAAATGATTTAGGATTAGAACAAACCACATTTTTATGTGTATTAAAATTTAAAATCAAGAGCATGATTGAGTGTTTATAATGTACGAGTGTGTGATTAGCGATGGTTTTAATTAACTTTGCTTATAAAATTATTTATGATTTACGATTTACATTGGGAACATGACTCTGTTCTAGCTGGCCATCTCGGGGAGAAAAATACCTTAGACTTGTGCCAACAACATTTTTGGTGGCCTACCGTGACACAAGATGTCAAATATTACGTCCAGAATTGCCCTTCCTGCATTCAAGCTAAAACTCTACATACCGCCCCAACAGCTCTTTTTCAACCTATGCCAATCCCACCAGCCCCACGGCATGCTACTAGAATGTATTTCATTACGGATCTCCAACTTTCAAATGGGTATTCAGTCTTCTGGGTAATAATAGACTACCTGACCAAAATTGGCTATTTCATACCCCTGAAAACTCTTCCTTCAGCCCAAGAACTCTCAGATCTGTTTATTCAACATATCATTTGATTACACGGTCTACCTTCCTCAATAGTATCTGACCGTGGAACCAATTTGTTTCTCATTTCTGGTGCAGTTTCTGCTCCTCGTTAGGGATAGACATCGGTTTGTCCTCTGCCTATCATCCACAGACGGACGGTCAGTCTGAGCTTACCAACCAGTCACTAGAACAGATCCTGAGCTGTTTAATCTCCACTTGGTCCACAGAATGGGCTAAGTCCTTGCACCTCATGGAATTAGTGTATAATAATAGCATTCATGCTGCCACCGGCATATCAACCTTCTACTGCTTACTTGATTTCCACCCATGAAGGCTTCCAATAATGGACACAGGAGTAACAGTAAAAGTCCTTTCAGTACATGAACATCATACCAAGATTTACAACATCCAACTCCATGTGCAACGTCATCTAGAAACTTACCAGGCACAAGTCAAAAAGCAGGCAGATAAACATAGAAAACCAGCTCCTACTTACCAACTAGGGGATCAGGTCTGGTTATCCACTAAGAACCTCCATTTAGCAGGATCTAAAAAACTCAATCCACTCTTCCTTGGTCCTTTCACCATTTCCAGGATAATAAACCCTGTAGCTCTGCAACGTACACTACCTGATAACTTGAAAATACATCCAGTTTTTCACATTTCCCTTTTCCACCTCTACCACATGCCCACTACCATCCCCATCCCTAGTCAAGGTTCATGGCCACTGGGAGTTTGAAGTTGCAAAGGTCCTGGATTCTAAACGCATTCGGGTTTTTTTTGCATTGTTTACTTGCCTGGAGAGGTTGTGGGCCCGGGAACAATTCATGGGAGCCTGGTTCTACCATTCGTGCTCCACGCCTGGTTCGCTTGTGCCATCTCCATTGTCCAACCAGGCCTCGTCCTCTTCGGAGAGTTTTGGTGGTTGGCACTGTTGGGACCCGGCAACTCTGCCTGGTTTGTCAGCATCCTCAGGGGCGTTGTTTTGGTCATGTGTGTGTGTCACCACTGGGTTGCTTGTGGCGTCGTTGTGCTGTCTGCATTTTGGGATGGATGTTGCCAATGTTTGATATGTACTTGATGTTGCCAATGCTTGTTGAACTGTGTAGTTGTTTTCACCACTGCTTGTTGAACACATGTGACTGTGTCGGGTCCTCGTGCTTCTGGATGTGTTGAGTTCACTTGTTGATTGGTTGCCAGGCAACCACTGTGTCCCAGGGTCTCTGGGGTGCGGCTGCCTTGTGTTTTCAGAGACATGAGTCATGCTGGCTATAAATTCTCTTGCTGTGCACATGGCTCTGATTGGCTTTCTTCCTGTCTGGCAAGGAAAGTTCTCTGCTCTCTGGAATTCCCTCCAGGCTCCACCCGCTGCCCTCTTGACTTGGCTTGCAGCAAAGAGCTTCAGCAGAGATCTTCTGGAAAGGACACACTTCTGTCAGCTAAACGGAGCATGCTGTCTGGAATCTGTTTGTATAGAATTTTATTATGGTTGCTTTGTTTTTGGGTGAAAGCTGAAAACTGAGACTGATTGCACTCTAGCCTTCTTGAGACTTTGAAAAGCCTCTTCTAAGGACACAGACATGATTTATGAGTGGGGGCCTTGATGAGGGTTGAATAACAGATTTAGCAGGGGACCTTGACAACTTTTGTTTTGCAACTGAGAACTGTGACAGAACTTCACCATCCTCCACTTGTTTATTTTTTGTACTAATAGTGATTATGTAATTCGGTGTAAGGATTACTTTATGTGTGAGTTTACTTGCTTTTGGCATTGCAATTCATTTTAAGTTAATAGTGATTTTGCCATCCTGTGCTAGGAATACTCCACATGTATGTTTTCTTGCTTTTGGTATTTCAACTCGTTTTATGTTGTAGTTTTACCATAGAAAACCTAATGTGAAAGTGCAGATCCAGGAAAGAGACTTGCAGAACTTCCTAATTTGTTTAGAGAAATTCAGATTTCATCACCTTTTGAGGGCCAAGTTGCGGAAATTACCAAGTCAATGTGCTCTGATAACCAAATTAGACACATTTAATGAGATCACTGCATGCCTTTTTTAATGCTGTTTATTGAGACCAGTGCATGCTTTGTTGAATGTTGTGAAACAGTCTCTTAATAGCACATAGCTTCACCAATATCGTAATTCATCACAGAAAGGCAACTTCCAGGGGCTCCACTGACAGTCCTCTATAACCCAAAGAACCACACCCTGCAGGAACTGGTAAACAGGAGTGCAGTGTTTCTTTCTCCTTTTTTCTAAATCCTTTTCCCTTTTGGGGTGCCTGCTGGGGCTCCTGGTGCAATCAGCAGCACCAAGAGGTCAAAAGAACAGTCATCGCCCCTGCAGACAGCCTGGTTTTCAGTTTAGTGGCCGCGCCACAACAGTCGCTGAGGGGCACTCTGATACTTTCGTTTTGGGGTTACTAGTTCCTCCAGCTCCCTTCTTCTGATTCCACATCTATGGGTGGTGGACTGCCTTTCACATTCTACTTTCTCAGTACATGATTTTGTTCCCCACCAGACCTCTCCCTGGTTGCTATTGCTTTTACCAATGCCCATTGCTTTCTATGCTATTTATTGATTGCTAATGTGTATATAATAGTGTGTCTCCTTACCTTCAGTTGGGGTATTGCTTATACAGTATTTTAGTATTTGTGTGACTATGATAAAGTACCTTTATTAATGTAACACTGTGTGGTTCTTTCGTGTGTGTTAGTGCTGTGTGACTATGGTGGTATTGCATAAGCTTTGCATGTCTCCTAGATAAGTCTTAGCTGCTCATCCACAGCTACCTCTAGCAAGTCCTGGCTTCCTAGATACTGCCTACACTTTACTAATAGGGGATACCTGGTCCCGATGTGAGGTGCTCACCACACACCAGGCCAGCTTTCTACATTGATGTTGTGCCCCCTATGACAAGTAGAGTAATGAAATACTCCTTTCTCACCTGGAGTATCAGGGATATGGGCTCCTTTGGTAAACAGTACAAAATCTTAGCATTCCTGAAATGCAGGCTATAGATATGACTGTTCTCCTGGTGGCCCATATGGTAGTTGAGGAGATAGTCAGGGTACAACAGAAATGGAGGGGACAGATCTATGCCATGGGATACTCCTCATTCTCTGGAGGGTACTAATCTGGGTTAGGTCGGGATACCTTTAGAAGTCACAAAGATACTCATCAACATGGATGGCGGCTATGTAGTCCTGTCTGGAAGGCTTAATGAGCTGCAGATAACAATTGGTAGCATTTACTCCCCAAATCTGGGACAGGCGCAAGTCCTCACAATGTTCATGAGTGTCTTTTCACAAAGCCTGCACATTCCCTTGATACTGGGGAGAGACAATAATAGTGTTGCAGATATCTCTTCTCGATAGTTAAATTCCGCCCCTTGCAGACTCTCCAACAGTTAGGTGGGAGCAGGACTTTGGGCACAGGAGTTCACAGAGTGGTTGGACCACTGGGGCTTCCAGGGCATATGGAAACTGAGCAATCTTGGACAGAGGGAAAATTCCTTATAGTCCTAAGTATATGACCTGTATGTCAGATTAAACAAGTTGCTGTGCTCTCTAGAGTGCTGCACAGGGTATACATATAGAACACCTGGGTTGCACACTGTTGGATACTGCAGGCATGCATTGCCCATTCCCAGCTGTGGGTTACAGCCAATTACTTACCCAAATCTACTTTCAGAGACACCTGAGGGGGCACTTGATGCCTTTCTTGACAAAGCAGGTTTAACCTATCATTCTTTTGCTCACCATGCCACTCCAGTTTGGACCCAGCCCTATGCAAATCAGTCTTGACCCTGTTCCCTATGGGAACAGTCCCGAACTGCCATGCCAGGTCCTCCCTGGACCGGAATCAAGCATCCTGGGACTGGTTTCAGGATATCCGTCTTCAGCCAGGTTAGCTTGGACCCAGTGGCACAGTGAGCAAGTGACCCACGTCTGGACATACCTTTCCCACATACAGCAACTTTAGCAACACAAAAGGATGATGGACAGAGTGTTGAAACTTTTCAACCACTCACTGCCAGACACAAATCTGGGTTTAATCCATCATTCTTTTGCTCAACATGCTACCCCACTTTGGACCCAGCCATGGGAACAGTCTAGCCCGAACTGCCAAGCCAGGTCCTCCATGGACCGGAATCAAGCATCTTGGGACTGGTTTCAGGGTATCATCCTTCATCAGCCAGGCTAGCTTGAATCCAATGGTACAATGAGCAAGAGACCCATGTCTGGGCATACCCTTCCCACTTAGGGCAATTTTAGCAACACAAAAGGATGACGGGCGGAGTGTTGAAACTTTTCAACCACTCACCCCCAGTCGCAGATCTGGGTTTAATCCATCATTATTTTGCTCAACATGCCACCCCAGTTTGGACCCACCCATATCCAAATCAGTGGTCACCCTGTTCCCCAGGGGAACAGTCCAGCCCGAGCTGCCAGGCCAGGTCCTCCCTGGACGGCAAGCAAGCATCCTCAAACTGCTTTCAGGATATCACCCTTCATCAGCCAGGCTAGTTTAAATCCAGTGGCACAGTGAGCAAGAGACCCACGTCTGGACATACCCTTCCCACTTAGGGCAACTTTAATAACACAAAAGGATATTGGACGGAGTGTTGAAACTTTTCAACTACTCACCCCTAGCCACAGATCTGGGTTTAATCCATCCTTCTTTTACTCACCATGCCACCCCAGTTTGGACACAGCCATGTGCAAATCAGTGGTGACCCTGTTTCCCATGGGGACAGTCCAGCCCGAACTGCCAGGCCAGGTTCTCCCTTAACCGGAAACATGCATCCTGGGACAGTTTCAGGGTATCACCCTCCATCAGCCAGGCTAGCTTGAATCCAATAGCACAGTGAGCAAGGGACCCTGGTCTAGTCATACCATTCCCCCTTAGGGCAACTTCAGCAACGCAAAAGGATGATGGATGGAGTGCTGAAACCTTTCAACCACTCATCCCCAGTCACAGATCTGGGTTTAATCCATTGTTCGTTTGCTCACCATGCCACCCCAGTTTGGACCCAGCCATATGCAAATTAGTCTTGACCCTGTTCCCCATGGGAACAGCCAACCCGAACTGCCAGGCTATGTCCTCCATGGACCAGAAACAAGCATCTTGGGCCCGGTTTCAGGGTATCCCTCTACGAGTGTTAAACTGGGTTTCATTCGGACATTTACAAAAAAGTCACCTGCCACATGTAGTTGGTGGGTATGTAGTTGGTATGTTGTACTAAGCGACCCGAGTGAGTGGCAGCCATGGGATGTTGTTAAGAGGTATGTGCTTGAGTATAGGGCCCCACTGCCTATGTATCGCCAGAGCTTAAACCATACCTAACATGTTGAAGAAAGGGTCTGTATGTCTGTGTGGTCTGAGGAAGTCCCTGAGGGAGCACAGAAGAGAGAGTCAAATCAGTTGCCTGCGCTGTGTACGATTTAAAATATGGTATTCTGGTATCAGGATGGTACCTGTAATAGGTGAAGTGGAATTGTGCCACTAAATAACATAAATGCTCATCAGCAACCCCAAAGCAGCCCAGTTCATAGGGAAGTGTTAAGGTCTCCCATCTAATACGTGGTCAGTGTCACACCCAAATGAGCTGTGTCAAGAGGCCTTGCAAAGTGTCAAAGAAGTTATTGGTCAATGTAATGGGAATATTTGAGAATAGGTACAAAAAACAGGGAAGGACCACCATTTTAATGATGGTGATGTACCCTGCTACTGCTAATGGAAGCTTAATCTATGACCTTATCAATTGCAGGGCCATAGTTCGGACGTATTTATCTCTATGTAAAAAGACATGCAGGTATCTGTGGGAGTTAGTGCACCAGTGCATATGATAGAGCTTTGATGCTCTTTTGAGACGGAATGCGCTTTATAAATACCACTACATACATACATACATAGTCCAATTCACATGGCACAGTGGCTTCTGTAAGTGGGAAAAGTTCAGATTAGCTCCAACTGATCAATAACCCAGAAAAAGATCCAAATCATATTATTTTGCATATAAGTGGAGGAGGATTGGTGGGTGGATTATGCACAAGTAGCAGGATTTCATCTGCATATAACAAAACCAAAAGTGGGCTGTGCCGTAACTGGAGACCTCTGTTCAAGTGACGCTCTGGCAAGTCCCTGACAAGTGGGCCCATGAGGATTATAAAAAGTAAGGAAGCGAGGACGTGTTCCTCTGGGTATTGGTAAAGCTGCTGAAAGTGTGCCAATCCCCTCTACGCATGCTGTGGGCTCTTTATAAAGTAGCATGATGAAGTCTCGGAAGCTGTTAGGTATTCGTAGTTTGATCAGTATCACTCACAGGAATAAACATTCAAGCGAATTACATGCTTTCTCAGCAACTAGTAGGGCGACTGTTGTGGAGAGAGTAGGGGAGATTTGATTTTTTTCATTTTTTTTTTATTAAAAGCAGAAATAACATCTGTAAAATGATGAGAAGAATAATATTAAACAATTGGATCAAATATAGGATAAAAAACATTACATTATTACAAATGTTATAATTGGAGAATAACATTTACAAAAGCAAAACATAATAAGAAAATACAGGAAAGAAGAAAAAGTAGAGAAGAGAACAGAGAAAAATAGAATGTAAAAAGCATTCCATGTCATAATATATTGAAATGATAAATTGAGAAGTAAATTGATGAATAAAGAACGATTTAACAATAAGTTGTAAAATATGCAAAAGAGAGAGAGTCAAGGAGGTTTTGAAACTTCTTCAATGATGGGTTGGTGTAGCTTAGCCCTTGAAGTATAACTATTTAGCATATTAGGGACAGGTAACCAAGAGATTTATCTTAAATGGCTAAAGATAATGTAGTAACAAAATTATTATCTAATCTATGATTACAACAAACACCATACCACCATGCTTGAGATGTTAAGTGCATTTTTCCAATTTTTTGTTATTTGCTGAAAAGCTACAGCAGTTAATAAATCCAGAATTTGCATATTCATTTCACAATTTTTCCAAGTATCAGAAAGGCTTTCTAAAAATCCATTTATGAAAGGAAGGGGTGATGAGGTATGAACAATTCGATTAATTTGAGCCAATACCTGAAGCCAAAATTGATACATATGTGGACATTCAAATAGCATGTGTTTCAAAGTTGAATTAGAAATATGGCATGTCCAACATGTTGACAGTATTGTAGAGTTTGTTCTATTTAAAATATGTGGGATAATTAATTATCCATTATATATAAAAAATATTGTTTGAGTAGTATTAGCGGCACGGGATGTTTTGGGAATTTTAATCCATATCGTATTCCCTAAGGAAGTTGGAAATTAAGTTTGTAAATAATATTCCCATTGCACCTCCAATGATGTTTTCTGCCTGGGTTGAGAAACAGAGTTGAGATGTGACTATATTTTAGAGGCTGAGGGAAAGGCTGGAAATATCTGTAATAAGGGGGAAGGTGTAGGAATTTGGGAGGTTATAGACATGAAATGTGAAATGGCTGTGGTTGAGATTTTATGTTTATTTTGATAAGAGTTAGGAAAATTAAATAATCATTTGGTCTGTGTAAAAGAAAGCAATGAATGATTATGTAATAATTGATACATCCATAATAAGCCCTTTCTATGCCAAGATTTCCCAAAAACACATTTGATATTAATCTTAATAAGTTTATTATACCAAATTAAGGAATTAAGAAATTGGTGTAAATTGGAAAATTTAGAAAAAAGATAGGATGTAATATTTTACAAGTAGTTTTAAGAACAGGTAATGACATATTAGATGGGCGTTGTGAGAGAGAGAAGCAAATTCCATGAACATAAAATGATTAATAAAAGATAATTCTAAATCAAACCATAAAGGTTTTTGATGTAAAGTATCCTGTTGATGTAAATGGGATGAATGTTTTAGAAAAAAGACAATGTGATAAAGTTGAAAATTTAGAAAATCAACTCCCCCATTTTGTTTAGATCGTTGACATTTAGCAAGAGATAGTCATGATTTTTTATTATTCCATGAACAGGAAATTGAAATAGACTTAATTTTATTAAAAATACAAAAGGAGGTATTAAGGAAATGTTGGAGAGATAGAAAATTATTTTAGGAACGAGCATCATTTCCATAGAATCCAAACTACCGCACCATGAAAGAAACAAAGGATTCCATCTTGTTGTTAGATTTTTAAGAGTAGACAAAAGAGTGTCAACATTAATATCTACCGTATTTTTCACAGAATTACTGAATCAAAGACCTAAATATTTTATTTTTGTAGGATTCCAAAGAAAATTTGAAGGTACAAATTCATGTTTAGTATTAAATGAAAGAATCTCACTTATATCTCTATTAAATTTATAACCTAACATTTTTGAAAAGACAGAAACTGTATCTAAAAAAGGTTTTAAGGAAAGGTCAGGGGAAGATAAATATAATAGAATATTACCTGCATATACTGAACATTTGATATGCATGTCTCTATGACTAAATCCTTGCATGTTAGCATTTTGGCAACTAGAAGACAAGAAGGGTTCAAGGTCCAAAATAAAGAGCAAATGAGATAAGTGGCATCCCTGTCTAACTCTTCTGTGAAGTGGGAAAGATGGAGCAGCTATGCCATTAACAAGAAGTGATGCTTTAAGGGAACAATATTGAATAGATACTAGTCTGATACATTTTTGGCCAAATCCAAACCAAGAAAAGGGTAGCGAAAAGGTAATCCCAATGAATGCGAACAAATGCTTTTTCCCTTGCACTGCTTGCAGAACTGAGCGACATCAGTAGGGGTTTGGAAAATGTGGTAATGTCTGTTTACATCGACACACAGACACTCTAGATACAGCATGATATAATTGAGGCCATGTTTCTGGAGAGTGTGTTTCACTTCTGTAAACTTGTGTCACGCCTCCTGGACTGCCTATGTAAAATCCAGAAAAATGCACAATCTACCTTCCTGCTACTGAAGGGGACCTTGTTCATGTGCTAGTTGCAGCACGGTGTCTCAGTCTTTGAAACTGAGGAGTCGTACTCAGATTGGGTGCAGGGTGCACCCGGTATAAGTTGTGTTCCAAGTGATCTGTGGTCCCTTTCAACAACGGAGATATCTGTAAGAGCCTGTCTGCCGAACTGTTCAATCAGGAGGTTCTCACCTGGGCGCCTCATGTTCGTAGATTCAGCAATTCCTGCACTCCGTTTATTACTGCGGGACTAACGGGCCTGTAAATCCTAGTTCATGGCCATGCAGATTTAAGCATACACTCCACTTTCTCAAGCTGTTTACGATCTTCCATTGTGTCATCTCAGATATCCTGCGTTCAGCACCATCCAACCTCACAGTGTGGCAATCCAGGCGCTCACCCATGTGATCTAAGTGGCTAATAAGGGTGTCAAATTGTGCATCTATAGATTTAAATTCAGCATGCAGTGCAGCCATGCTGGCGGAGGTGTCTTTAAAGGAGGAATTGTTGACAGCGCTTGGAGGAGGTTCTTCAGAGTCCAAGGGAGGGACTTGTGTCATGGAGTCCTAGTGGCATCAAAATATAGCTTTATGTGCTTGGGGCCACCATGCCCCATCTTGTCGGTGATGCAAAATATGCAAAAATCTGTTGAGTTGGTACTCACGGAGCTGGAAAGAAGCATTGTGGATTTGGAATTGGAAGAGGCACTTACACGGGAAAAAGGCAGGGATACCACACTGAAGAGCAGGAACAGATGGGATGCCAACCAAATTCTGTCTGGCTTATTCATGTTTGCACCCCACCTGGCAAAATTGCAGCAGTGAAAGGCTCAGGCACACTGTCTCCATCAATAGGAGAGGCCCTCGTCGTCTCCTTGGCAAAGCCTCCCTGTACTGGACAGGGCCATTGCCCCTCTTAAACACAGATTATAGAATACTGAGTAGGATGTTGGTGAATAATCTCCTCCCGCTTGTGGACTCCTCAATTTATTTTGATGAACCCGGGATCATACCAGGTGGCCGCACTTCGAGAAAAATAAGGAAATAAGGAGACTTAATGAAGAAGGCGCCCTGCAAGATAAAAGCGAGTGCCATGGTTCTCGCTCTCTACCTGGAAAAGGCTTTGTATACATTAAATTGGAGATTTTTATAGCTGGTTCTTAAACACATGTGAGAGGGTTAAATCCACTGGATTTGGCTTTTATATATGGCCCCCGTAGCCAGAGTCTGAACTGGCTGGCTAATATCAACAACTTATACCATCTACAGAGGCACTAGACGGGGGGCCCGCTGTTGAGATGCTCTTTGCACTGGCAGTGCGACCCTTTTTGACTATTGTTCGGAGGAAGCATAGGGGCAAATGCGTGATGTTGCCACACTATCATATATACAAATGCCATGAAATGGCCCAAAAGATCTCACCCAATCAATATAACTATTAGAGAAATTTGGGGGTCTATGCAGCCCTAGCACTAACTGGGGAAGAATGTGCTATTCTTATTTTTGCGTTGTAGCTTTTTATTAAAGAATTAGAACCATACAAGAATACAGAGCATTTTGTACGTCTGCATGTTACAAAGAGATATCGGATAAACATAAATGTCCATCGCCTAACGGTCTTAACAATGGGGAAGAAAAGAGGAGGGAAAAGGAAGGTGGAGGGAGGGGAGCTCCAGGGGAGGTGGGTGTAAGTGACTGAAAGGATCAGTGATGTGCGGGATAAGAAGCATTATGACATATGGTCGTGGGTAGTCTCTGGTTGGGTCCGACATCCCTCAGTAGAAAGGGGAGACTGAGTTTTCACCTATCGGGTCAAGCTGCATGATGGTCGGAGGGGACCAGGGCGGTTTGGTCAACGTAAAGGAAGGGCAAGGAGAGTGATACCATGCAGTATGCTGAGGCATATGACAATAGCCCATCAGATACCCAGTCTGAGTAACCCATCTGAAAGAATAGGAAGGCAGGAGTGGAAGCAAGGGCGTGGAATTAAGCCCTTTTGCTAGGGCAGTGATACTAGTATGGGGGAGAACTATAGGCCGCAGCAGATCGTAGGGTAGAAGAGAGTGGAATGGGAAAGGTGGAGGCAAGTGGGGGTGGGCTGGATACAATACGATGCAGCAGAGTAGAGTGAGGTGATGTGGGGGAAGGCAAGGAGGAGCATTGTGAGATAGAGTAGGTTAGAGGAGAATGGAGTGAGGTAGGGCAGCGTAGAAGAACGTGTGGTAGGGCACCCACCGCCCGGCATTGTCTGGGGAAGGAAAGAAAAGAAGGGGTCCACGGGGGTCCTGATCAAGAGATGGGGCAGGTGGGAAGGGGCGAGGGGAAAGGTGATTTGGGGGGCTATCAGAGAGGGATGAGGGAAACCGTGACAGTAGAGTCTACAGTTGGGACTGGAATGGGTGCGCAGGGAGGTCACCCATACCTTGAAAGAGAAAAGAAGAGGAGGAAAGTGGTTGCCTGAGTGTAGGAGGCTGGCCTGCTTATAGTGGGTACCAATGGTACTTACACCTTGTGCCAGGTCCAGTTATCCCTTATTAGTAGATTAGTAGTGTTCTTGTGTAGGAAAGTACCATCTTGCCTGGCATGTTACCCCCATATTTCACTGTATATATGTTGTTTTAGTCTATGTGTCACTGGGACCCTGCCAGGCAGGGCCCCAGTGCTCATAAGTATGTGCCCTCTATGTGTTCCCTGTGTGATGCCTAACTGTCTCACTGAGGCTCTGCTAACCAGAACCTCAGTGGTTATGCTCTCTCTGCTTTCCAAATTTGTCACTAACAGTCTAGTGACTACATTTACCAATTCACATTGGCATACTGGTACACCCATATAATTCCCTAGTATATGATACTGAGGTATTGGGGTTCCAGGAGATCCCTATGGGCTGCAGCATTTCTTTTGCCACACATAGGGAGCTCTGACAATTCTTACACAGGCCTGCCATTGCAGCCTGCGTGAAATAACGTCCACGTTATTTCACAGCCATTTACCACTGCACTTAAGTAACTTATAAGTCACCTATATGTCTAACCTTCACCTGTTGAAGGTTGGGTGCAAAGTTACTTAGTGTGTGGGCACCCTGGCACTAGCCAATGTGCCCCCACATCATTCAGGGCAAATTCCCCGGACTTTGTGAGTGCGGGGACACCATTACACACGTGCACTATACATAGGTCAGTACCTATGTATAGCGTCACAATGGTAACTACGAACATGGCCATGTAACATGTCTAAGATCATGGAATTGTCACCCCAATACCATTCTGGTATTGGGGGTGACAATTCCATGATCCCCCGGGTTTCTAGCACAGAACCAGGGTACTGCCAAACTGCCTTTCCGGGGTCTCCACTGCAGCTGCTGCTGCTGCCAACCCCTCAGACAGATTTCTGCCCTCCTGAGGTCCAGGCATCCCTGGCCCAGGAAGGCAGAACAAAGGACTTCCTGTGAGAGAGGGTGTAACACCCTCTCCCTTTGGAAATAGGTGTGAGGGCTGGGGAGGAGTAGCCTCCTCCAGCCTCTGGAAATGCTTTGATGGGCACAGATGGTGCCCATCTCTGCATAAGCCAGTCTACACTGGTTCAGGAATCCCCCAGCCCTGCTCTGGTGCGAAACTGGACAAAGGAAAGAGGAGTGACCACTCCCCTGACCTGCACCTCCCAGGGGAGGTGCCCAGAGCTCCTCCAGTGTGTCCCAGACCTCTGCCATCTTGGAAACAGAGGTGTTGGGGGCACACTGGACTGCTCTGAGTGGCCAGTGCCAGCAGGTGACGTCAGAGGCTCCTTCTGATAGGCTCTTACCTCTCTTGGTAGCCAATCCTCCTTCACGGGTAGCCAAACCTCCTTTTCTGGCTATTTAGGGTCTCTGCTTTGGGGAATTCACTAGATAAAGAATGCAAGAGCTCATCAGAGTTCCCCTGCATCTCCCTCTTCACCTTCTACCAAAGGATCGACCGCTGACTGCTCAGGACGCCTGCAAAACTGCAACAAAGTAGCAAGATGACTACTAGCAACCTTGTATCGCCTCATCCTGCTGGCTTTCTCGACTGTTTCCAGGTGGTGCATGCTCTGGGGGTAGCCTGCCTTCACCCTGCACCAAAAGCTCCGAAGAAATCTCCTGTGGGTCGAAGGAATCTTCCCCCTGCTAACGCAGGCACCAAAAGACTGCAACACTGGTCCTCTGGGTCCCCTCTCATCCTGACGAGCGTGATCCGTGGAACTCAGCAACTCTGTCCAAGTGACTCCCACAGTCCAGTGACTCTTCAGTCCAAGTTTGGTGGAGGTAAGTCCTTGCATCCCCACGCTAGACTGCATTGCTGGGTACCGTGTGATTTGCAGCTGCTCCGGCTCCGGTGCACTCTTCCAGGATTTCCTTCGTGCACAGCCAAGCCTGGGTCCCCGACACTCCTTCCTGCAGTGCACAACCTTCTGAGTTGTCCTCCGGCGTCGTGGGACTCCCTTTTGTTACTTCGCGTGGACTCCGGTTCACTTTCCTTCCAAGTGCCTGTTCAGGTACTTTTGCGTGTGCTGCCTCCTTCTGTGAGGGCTCCTTGAGTTGCTGGGCGCCCCTTCTGTCTCCTCCTCCAAGTGGCGACATCCTGGTCCCTCTTGGGCCACAGCAGCACCCAAAAACCTCTAATGCGACCCTTGCAGCTAGCAAGGCTTGTTTGCAGTCGTTCTGCGTGAGAACACCTTTGCAAGCTTCATCGCGATGTGGGACATCCGTCTTCCAAAGGAGAAGTCCCTAGCTCTCTTCTTTCTTGCAGAACTCCAAGCTTCTTCCATCCGGTGGCAGCTTCCTTGCACCCTCAGCTGGCATTTCCTGGGCTCCTGCCCACTCTCGACACTTGGTCCCCTTGTCTTACAGGTACTCAGGTCCGGAAATCCACTGTTGTTGCATTGCTGGTGTTTGTTCTTCCTGCAGAATCCCCCTATCACGACTTCTGTGCTCACTGGGGGTAGTAGGTGCAGTTTACACCTACCTTTCAGGGTCTTGGGGTGGGCTAGTTTTCTAACCCTCACTGTTTTCTTACAGTCCCAGAGTCCCTCTACAAGCTCACATAGGTTTGGGGTCCATTCATGGTTTGCATTCCACTTTTGGAGTATATGGTTTGTGTTGCCCCTATACCTATGTGCTCCTAATGCGTTCTACTGTAATTCTACGCTGCTTGCATTACTTTTCTTGCTATTACTTACCTAATTTTGGTTTGTGTACATATATCTTGTGTATATAACTTATCCTCATACTAAGGGTACTCACTGATATACTTTTGTCATATTGTCATAAAAATAAAGTACCTTTATTTTTAGTAACTCTGTGTATTGTGTTTTCCTATGATATTGTGCATATGACACCAGTGGTATAGTAGGAGCTTTACATGTCTCCTAGTTCAGCCTAAGCTGCTTTGCCATAGCTACCTTCTATCAGTCTAAGCTGCTAGAAACACCCCTTCTACACTAATAAGGGATAACTGGACCTGGCACAAGGTGTAAGTACCTCTGGTACCCACTACAAGCCAGGCCAGCCTCCTACATTGGTTGTGCAGCGGTGGGATAAGTACTTGTAACTACTTACCACTTTGTCATTGTGTACTTTTCATAAGAGAATAATATACAAAACAGTTCAGTGTATGTACACCTAACCAAAAAGTTTTGCTTTTCTCCTCATAAACTTTTTACAAAGTTTTGAAAAGTTTCTCCAAACTTCTAAAAGTTTCTAAAAGTTAGAAAATGTTTTTTCTCTGTTCTTTAAAAAGTTCTGAAACTTTTTCTTCCTTCTCACTATCTCTAAACCTTTTACTATCATTTCTGTGGTAGATTCTACTCTTAAAATGGTCAATACTACTTATGGCAATTTGAATTATAAGAGCCTAAGGAGTCTCTGCTTAGATAGAGGTTTAGTGATAGGAAAGAACCCTACAAAAGAGTTTATTTTTAACATGCTTATTGTGAATGATGAGTCCCAAGCAGGCACATCAAATGAGAGGTTAATAGAAGGTTCCCATTCTGACTCAGGGGATCTCCTTGAGGGAGGTGGGGAGGGCGGGGTTCTGAACCGGATCTGCCCCCTAGCAGGACACCCAGTAATGTTGGTAGTAATGGAGGTTCCCATCACAGTAGGGAAGTCTTTATTCCTAGATGCCAAGTTGCTAGGGTACAGTCAGTTAGGGACAGACCCCCCTCTGTTGTTTCCAATTTGTCTTCTGTGTCCAAGCATTCCCAACCCACCCACCTTGAGGATAACTTGTTAGAAAGGGAACTCAAAAAGTTGAGGGTTGAAGAGACCAGACTGAAGCTTAAACAGCAACAGCTGGCCTTAGATAGAGCATCCCTAGACCTGGAGAAGGAAAGACAGAGTTTGGGGTTGTACCCCATGGTGGCAGCAGCAGTATTCCTGATAGCAATCCTGTTAGAGAGCATGATTCCAGGAATCTTCACCAAGATAGTCCCCCCTTACAAGGAGGGGGATGACATCAACAAATGGTTTGCTGCACTTGAGAGGGCCTGTATGGTAATGGGGGTCCCTCAAAGGCAGTGGGCTGCTATATTGTGGCTATCTTTCACTGGAAAGGGTAGGGACAGGCTCCTTACTGTTAGAGAAAGTAATGCTAACAATGTTGCTGTTTTGAAGGATGCACTCTTGGATGGATTTGGCCTAACCACTGAACAATACAGGATTAAGTTCACAGACACCAGAAAAGAGTCCTCACAAGACTGGACAGACTTTGTAGACTGTTTAGTGAAGGCCTTGGAGGGGTGGTTACATGGCAGTAAAGTATCTGACCATGACAGCCTGTATAATCTTATTCTGAGAGAGCATATTCTGAATAACTGTGTGTCTGACTTGTTACACCAATATCTAGTGGACTCAGATAGGACCTCTCCCCAAGAATTGGGAAAGAAGGCAGACAAATGGGTCAGAACAAGAGTGAACAGAAAAGTTCATACAGGAGGTGACAAGGATGGCAAGAAGAAGGATGGTAAGTCTTCTGACAGGGGTGGGGACAAAAGAAAAACTGAGTCTTCATCAGGCCCACAAAAATCCTCTGGTGGTGGTGGTGGGTCCAAATCCTCTTCAAATCAACCTAAAAAGCCTTGGTGTTATTTGTGTAAAGTCAAAGGCCATTGGACAACTGATGCCAGTTGTCCAAAGAAAAACACCAAACCTCCCACTACCACAACCCCTGCTGCAAATTATAGTGCCCCTAGTAATAGCAGTGGTGGTGGGAGCAAACCTACAAATAGCCAATCCAAGGGAGTAGCTGGGCTAGTCAGGGAAACCACAGAGGCTGTGTTAGTCTCTGAAGGTGCCATTGATTTGGCCACCTTGGTTGCTTGTCCCCTTAATATGGATAAGTACAAGCAACTTCCCCTAATAAATGGTGTTGAGGTTCAGGCCTACAGGGACACAGGTGCCAGTGTTATCATGGTGATAGAGAAACTGGTGCACCCTGAACAACACCTACTTGGTCAGCAGTACCAAGTGACAGACGCTCATGACAACACTCTTAGCCACCCCATGGCTGTTGTGAATCTCAACTGAGGGGGGGTTACTGGTCCAAAGAAAGTTGTGTTTCCTTCAGATTTACTTATAGACTGTCTACTAGGAAATGATTTAGAGACATCAGCTTGGGCAGAAGTGGAGTTGGAGGCTCATGCAGCATTGCTGGGCGTTCCTGGGCATATTTTTGCTTTGACAGGTGCTCAGGCCAAAAAGCAAAAAGGACAGGGTAACTTGGATCCTGGAACAACGGACCAAGTGCTCCCTAAAGCTAGGGGTAGCAAGGGTAAATCCCTACCCACTATCCCTCCCTCTCCAGATGATTCTCCTTCTGAGGAAGAAGAATTTCCTCCATGTGCAGAACCTTCACCAGATGATCTCACAGCAGACACTGCTGAGCTTTTGGGTGGAGGGGGGCCTGCCAGGGAAGAGCTGAGTGTGGCACAACAAACCTGTCCAGCATTAGATGGTCTCAGACAGCAAGCTGTCAAACAGCAAAATGGGGATGTCAGGGACTCACATTGAGTTTACTGGGACGACAACCTCTTGTACACCGAGGCAAGGGACCCAAAACCTGGAGCAGCCAGGAGATTGGTCATTCCCCTGCAGTACAGAGAGTTCCTCCTAACTCTTGCACATGACATTCCTTTGGCTGGGCATTTGGGCCAGATCAAAACATGGGAAAGGCTTGTCCCCCTGTTTCACTGGCTTAGGATGTCAGAGGACACTAAAGATTTTTGCAAGTCTTGTGTGACCTGCCAAGCCAGTGGCAAGACTGGTGGTACCCCAAAGGCTCCCCTTATTTCACTACCTGTGGTTGGGGTGCCCTTTGAAAGGGTAGGGGTTGACATAGTTGGCCCCCTTGACCCTCCTACTGCTTCAGGCAATAGGTTTATCTTGGTGGTTGTGGACCATGCCACAAGATATCCTGAAGCAATTCCTCTAAGTACCACTACAGCTCCTGCAGTGGCAAAAGCCCTCCTGGGAATCTTTTCCATGGTTGGTTTCCCTAAAGAGGTTGTATCAGACAGGGGTAGCAACTTCATGTCTGCATACTTGAAAGCAATGTGGAAGGAATGTGGTGTAACCTACAAATTCACCCCTGCTTTTCATCTTATCATCGACAGACTGGACTGGTAGAGAGGTTTATTAAAACTCTCAAAGGTATGATAATGAGCAAAAGAACGATGGCTTAAACCCATATCTGTAACTGGGAGGACCTGGCTTGGCAGATCGGGCTGGACTGTTCCCATGAGGAACAGGGTCTAGACTGATTTGCATATGGCTGGGTCCAAACTGGGGTGGCATGGTGAGCAAAAGAACGATGGATTAAACTCAGATCTGTGACTTGGGGTGAGTGTTTGCATTGTTCAGCACTCCGTCCATCATCCTTTTGTGTTGCTATAGTTGCCCTAAGTGGGAAGGGTATGCCCAGATGTGGGTCCCTTGCTCACTGTGCCACTGGATTCAAGCTAGCCTGGCTGATGGAGGGTGAAACCCAGAAACCGGTCCCAGGATGCTTGTTTCCAGTCCAGGGAGGACCAGGCTTGGCAGTTCGGGCTGGACTGTTCCCATGAGGAACAGGGTCAACACTGATTTGCATATGGCTGGGTCCAAACTGGGGTGGCATGGTGAGCTAAAGAATGATGGATTAAACCCAGATCTGTGACTTGGGGTGAGTGTTTGCGTTGTTCAGCACTCTGTCCATCATCCTTTTGTGTTGCTATAGTTGCCCTAAGTGGGAAGGGTATGCCCAGACGTGGGACCCTTGCTCACTGTGCCGCTGGATTCAAACTAGCCTGGCTGATGAAGGGTGAAACCCAGAAACCGGTCCCAGGATGCTTGTTTCCAGTCCAGGGAGGACCTGGCTTGGCAGTTCGGGCTGGACTGTTTCCATGAGGAACAGGATCAAGACTGATTTGCATATGGCTGGGTCCAAACTGGGGTGGCATGGTGAGCAAAAGAACGATGGATTAAACCCAGATATGTGACTGGGGGTGAGAGTTTGCATTGTTCAGCACTCCGTCCATCATCCTTTTGTGTTTCTATAGTTGCCCTAAGTGGGAAGGGTATGCCCAGAGATGGGTCCCTTTCTCACTGTGCCACTGGATTCACGCTAGCCTGGCTGATGTAAGGTGAACCCCAGAAACCGGTCCCAGGATGCTTGTTTCAAGTCCAGGGAGGACCAGGCTTGGCAGTTCGGGTTGGACTGTTCCCATGAGGAACAGGGTCAAGACTGATTTGCATATGGCTGGGTCCAAACTGGGGTGGCATGGTGAGCAAAAGAACGATGGATTAAACCCAGATCTGTGACTGGGGGTGAGTGTTTGCATTGTTCAGCACTCCGTCCATCATCCTTTTGTGTTGCTATAGTTGCCCTAAGTGGGAAGGGTATACCCAGACGTGGGTCCCTTGCTCACTGTGCCACTGGATTCAAGCTAGCCTGGCTGATGAAGGGTGAAACCCAGAAACCGGTCCCAGGATGCTTGTTTCCAGTCCAGGGAGGACCTGGCTTGGCAGTTCGGGCTGGACTGTTTCCATGAGGAACAGGATCAAGACTGATTTGCATATGGCTGGGTCCAAACTGGGGTGGCATGGTGAGCAAAAGAACGATGGATTAAACCCAGATCTGTGACTGGGGGTGAGTGTTTGCATTTTTCAGCACTCCATCCATCATCCTTTTGTGTTGCTATAGTTGCCCTAAGTGGGAAGGGTATGCCCAGACGTGGGTCCCTTGCTCACTGTGCCACTGGATTCAAGCTAGCCTGGCTGATGAAGGGTGAAACCCAGAAACCGGTCCCAGCATGCTTGTTTCCAGTCCAGGGAGGACCTGGCTTGGTAGTTCGGGCTGGACTGTTCCCATGAGGAACAGGGTCAAGACTGATTTGCATATGGCTGGGTCCAAACTGGGGTGGCATGGTGACCAAAAGAACAATGGATTAAACTCAGATCTGTGACTGGGGGGTGAGTGTTTGCATTGTTCAGCACTCCGTCCATCATCCTTTTGTGTTGCTATATGATAATGGGACTCCCTGAAAAACTCAGGAGGAGATGGGATGTCCTGTTACCTTGCCTCCTTTTTGCTTACAGAGAGGTACCCCAGAAAGGAGTGGGCTTCAGCCCCTTTGAACTCCTCTTTGGACACCCTGTAAGAGGTCCCCTTGCTCTTGTGAAGGAGGGTTGGGACCAACCTTTAAAAGCTCCAAAACAAGACATTGTGGACTATGTGCTTGGCCTCATATCAAGAATGGCTGAGTACATGGAAAAGGCCAGTAAAAACCTTCAGACCAGCCAAGAGCTCCAAAATCAAACACATAATCAGAAGGCTGTCCTGACTCAGTACCACCCAGGACAGAAGGTGTGGGTATTGGAGCCTATGGCACCACGTGCACTCCAGGACAAATGGAGTGGACCCCATCTCATTGTGGAGAAGAAAGGTGAGGTCACCTATTTGGTGGACCTGGGCACTGCCAGGAGCCCCCTTAGGGTGCTTCATGTCAATCCCCTTAAACCTTACTATGTCAGGACTGACTTAACCCTGCTCATGGCCACAGATGAGGGGCAGGAGGAAGAGAGTGACCCTCTCCCTGACCTCTTCTCTACCACTGAAGCTGATGGCTTAGTGAAAGGAGTTGTATTAGCAGATTGCCTTACTACTGAGCAGAAGGACAACTGCATACATCTCCTTGATCAGTTCTCTGACCTCTTCTCACTAATTCTAGGTACAACTACCTGGTGTGAGCACATAATTGACACTGGAGACAGTTTACCTGTCAAAAGTTAAATGTATAGACAGCCTGACCATGGCAGAGACTGTATTAAACAAGAGGTACAGAAAATGTTGGATCTTGGAGTGATTGAATCTTTTGAAAGCCCCTGGGCCAGCCCAGTGGTGCTTGTCCCCAAACCTCATAATAAAGATGGAAAGAAGGAAATTAGGTTTTGGTGTGAACTATCTGGGTCTCAATCAAGTAACAAAAAGTATGCTAACCCTACACCCAGGGCAGATGAGGTAATAGATACACTGGTGTCTGCCAAGTATGTAAGCACTTTAGATTTAACTGCAGGGTATTGGCAGATTAAGTTATCAAAAGTTGCTAAACCAAAAACAGCATTTCCAACCATTGGAGGTCACTATCAGTTTACAGTTATGCCCTTTGGATTGAAGAATGCACCTGCCACTTTTCAGAGGTAGGTGAATACAGTCCTCCAAGGATTGGAAGCCTTTAGTGCAGCATACCTAGACGATATTGCTGTCTTTAGCTCCAACTGGGATGATCACCTGGTCCACCTGTGGAAAGTTTTGGTGGCCCTGCAAAAGGCAGGCCTCACTATCAAGGCCTCAAAGTGTCAGATATGGCAGGGGAAAGTGGTTTATCTGGACCACCAGGTAAGTGGGGAACAGATTGCACCACTGCAGGGGAAGATCCAAACCATTATGGAATGGGCTCCCCCCTACAACTCAAACCCAAGTGAGAGCCTTCCTAGGCCTCACAGGGTACTACAGGAGGTTCATAAAGAGTTATGGCACTATCGCTGCCCCTCTTAATGACCTCACATCAAAGAAGATGCCTAAAAAGGTATTATGGATAGCTAGCTGTTGAAAAGCTTTTGATGAGCTCAAACAGGCCATGTACTCTGCACCTGTCCTCAAAAGCCCTTGTTACTCCAAGAAATTAATTGTTCAAACTGATGCATCTGAATTAGGGGTTGGGGCAGTTCTATCACAGCTAAACGCTGAGGGCCAGGATCAACCTGTTGCCTTTATCAGCAGGAGGTTGACCCCTAGAGAAAAGCGTTGGTATGCCATAGAGAGGCTGGGCACTGAAAAACTTGAGACCATACCTCTTTTGTACTAACTTTATTGTTCAAACAGACCACAAACCTCTATTATGGCTTAAACAAATGAAAGGTGAAAACCCTAAATTGTTGAGGTGGTCCTTCTCCCTACTGGGAATGGACTATACAGTGGAACATAGACGTGGGAGTACCCACTCCAATGCAGATGGACTCTCCAGATATTTCCACTTAGACAATGAAGACTCATCTGGCCAAGGTTAGCCTTATTGTCCCTCGTTTTGGGGGGGGAGGGGTGTGTAGGAAAGTACCATCTTTCTTGGCATGTTACCCCCATTCTTATAAGTATGTCAGTATATTTTTGCCTGTCTCACTGGGATCCTGCTAGCCAGGACCCCAGTGCCCATAGTGTGTGGCCTGAATTTGTACACCTGTGTAGTGCCTAACTGTGTCACTGAGGCTCTGCAAATCAGACCCTCAGTGCCCATGCTCTCTCTGCCTTTAAATTTGTCACTATAGACTTGTGACTACTTTTACCAATTTCAATTGGCACACTGGAACACCCACATAATTCCCTAGTATATGGTACCTAGGTAACCAGGGTATTGGGGTTCCAGGAGATCCCTATGGTCTGCAGCATTTCTTTTGCCACCCATAGGGAGCTCAGACAAACCTTTACACAGGACTGCCATTGCAACCTGAGTGAAATAACCCACACATATTTCACAGCCATTTTCACTGCACTTAAGTAACTTATAAGTCACCTATATGTCTCACCTTCGCTTGGTGAAGGTTAGGTGCAACGTTACATAAGTGTGAGGGCACCCCTGCACTAGCAAAGGTGCCCCCACATAGTTCATTCCCTGGACTTTGTGAGTGTGGGGACACCATTACACGTGTGCACTACATATAAGTCAATACCTATATGTAGCTTCACAATGGTAACTCCGAATATGGCCATGTTACATTCCTAAGATCATGGAATTGTCCCCTCATGCCAAATCTGGTATTTGGGAGCCAGTTCCATGCACCCTAGGGATAGACCCTTGGTACTGCCGAACCAGCACTCTGGGGTTTGTTTTCTCTGCAGCTACCGCTGCTGCCACCCCACATACAGGGTTCTGCCCTTCTGAGGTCTGTGCAACCCAGTCCTAGGAAGGCAGAACAAAGCATTTCCTCTGAGATCAGGGTGTTACACACTCTCTCTTTGGAAATAGGTGTTAAAGGCTAGGGAGGGGTAGCCTCTCCCAGCCTCTGGAAATGCTATGAAGGGCACAGATGGTGCCCTCCTTGCACAAGCCAGTCTACACTGGTTTAGGGAACCCCCAGTCCTTGCTCTGGCACGAAACTGGACAAAGTAAAGGGGAGTGAAAACTCCCATTTCCATCACCACCACAGGGGTGGTGCCCAGAGCTCCTCCAGTGTGTCTCAGACCTCTGCCATCTTGTTTCCAGGGGTGTGAGGGCACTCTGGAGGCCTCTGAGTGGCTAGTGCCAGCAGGTGACATCAGAGACCCCTCCTGATAGGTGCGTACTTGACTAGGTGGCCAATCCTCTTCTGAAGGCTATTTAGGGTCAGATAACGATAACGGCAAAAATCCACCAGGACTCCTCAGCACTTCTCTCTTTGACGTCTGCCAAGGATCGACCGCTGACTGCTCCAGGATGCCTGCAAAACTGCAACAAAGTAGCCAGAAGACTGCCAGCAACATTGTAGCGCCTAACCCGGCCGGCTTTCTCAACTGTTTCCTGGTGGTGCATGCTCTGGGTGCTGCCTGACTTCAGCGTTCACTGGAAGCCACGGAGAAATCTCCTGTGGGTTGACGGAATCTTCCCCCTTCTTCAGCAGGGACCAAACTTCAGCTTTACAGGTACTCTGGGTCCCCTCTCATCCTAACGAGCGTGGCCCCTGGAACACAGGTGGAGGACCCAAGTGACCCAGACTTTCCAGTGGTCCATCTGTCCAAATTTGGAGGAGGTAAGTCCTTGCCTCCCCTCTCTAGACAGTAATCCTGTGCAACGTGTGAACTGCAGCTACAAGGGCTTCTGTGCACATTTCCAAGAAATCCTGCATGCACATCTGACCCTACGTCCCCAGCACTCTGTCCTGCAATGCTCAGCTCCCTGAGTTGATCTCCGGTGTCGTGGGACCTCTCTTTGCAGTGTTGAGACGACCCCCATGTTCAGACCTCTTGAACCCTTGTTCAAGGACTTTTTTGGGTGCTTCTTGCTTGTGCATGGGCTCTCTATGTTGCTGAGGGCCCCTCTGTCTCCTCTCCCAAGTGGCGACATCCTGGTCCTTACTGGGCCTGGGCAGCACCCTTTTTCTCCAACGCAACACTTGCAGCTAGCAAGGCTTGTTTGTGGTCTTTTGTCAAGGAAACAATTCTGCATCCTCCAGCACCCCGTGGGACATCATATGCATGAAGAAGAACTTCCTAGATCCTTTCATTGTTGCAAAACCTGCAGCTTCTTCCAACCAGAGGTAGCCATTTTGCACCTTCATCTGGGGTTTACTGGGCTCCTGCCCCCCTGGACACTTTTGCAACTCTTGGACTTGGTCCCCTTCCTTTGCAGGTCTTCAGGTCCAGGAATCCGTCTTCAGTGCTTTGCAATCTTTTGTGGTCC
Source organism: Pleurodeles waltl (assembly GCF_031143425.1). Lineage (NCBI taxonomy): Eukaryota > Metazoa > Chordata > Amphibia > Caudata > Salamandridae > Pleurodeles > Pleurodeles waltl. The sequence goes on along the minus strand of NC_090441.1, from coordinate 175,998,090 downwards.
TTGCAAAATCCTTTATCACGACTTTAGAGTGTTTCTGGGGAAATAGTGGTACTTTACTCCTACTTTCCAGGGTCTTGGGGTGGGGTATCTTTTACACCCTTGGTGTTTTCTTACACTCCCAGCGACCCTCTACACACTACTCTAGCCTAGGGGTCCATTTGTGGTTCGCATTCCACTTTCTTAGTATATGGTTTGTGTTGCCCCTAGGCCTATTGCATCCTATTGTATTCTACAGTGTTTGCACTACTTTCTGAATGTTTTACCTACCTGATTTGGTTTATTGTGTATATTTTGTGTATGTTACTTAACTCCTAAGGGAGTGTATCCTCTCAGTTATTTTTGGCACATTGTCACTAAAATAAAGTACCTTTATTTTTAGTAACTCTGACTATTGTCTTTCTTATGATATAGTACCTATATTATATAAGTGGTATAGTAGGAGCTTTGCATGTCTCCTACTTCAGTCTTGGCTGCTCTGCTATAGCTACCTCTATCAGCCTAAGCTGCTAGATGTAGGAGGCTGGCCTGGCTTGTAGTGGGTACCAGAGATACATACACCTTGTGCCAGGTCCAGTTATCCCTTATTAGTGTATAAGAGGTGTTTCTAGCAGCTTAGACTGATAGAAGGTAGCTATGGCAAAGCAGCTTAGGCTGAACTAGGAGACATGTAAAGCTCCTACTATACCACTGGTGTCATATGCACAAATCATAAGAAAACACAATACACAGAGTTACTAAAAATAAAGGTACTTTATTTTTATGACAATATGCCAAAAGTATACCAGTGAGTACCCTCAGTATGAGAATAAGTTATATACACAAGATATATGTACACAAACCAAAATTAGGTAAGTAATAGCAAGAAAAGTAATGCAAGCAGTGTAGAATTACAGTAGATTGCAATAGGAGCACATAGGTATAGGGGCAACACAAACCAGATACTCCAAAAGTGGAACGCGAACCACGAATGGACCCCAAACCTATGTGAGCTTGAAGAGGGTCGCTGGGACTGTAAGAAAACAGTGAGGGTTAGAAGAATAGCCCACACCAAGACAATGAAAGGTAGGTGTAAAGTGCACCTACTACCCCCAGAGAGCACAGAAGTCATGATAGATAGATTCTGCTGGAAGAACAAACACCAGCAATGCAACAACAGTGGATTTCCGGACCTGAGTACCTGTAAGACAAGGAGACCAAGTCAAATAGTCGCAACAGTGTCAAGAGTGGGCAGGAGCCCAGGAAATGCCAGCTGAGGGTGCAAGAAAGCTGCCACCGGATGGAAGAAGCTTGGAGTTCTGCAAGAAAGAAGAGAGCTAGGGACTTATCCTTTGGAAGACGGATGTCCCACGTCGCGATGAAGCTTGCAGAGGTGTTCCCTCGCAGAACGACTGCAAACAAGCCTTGCTAGTTGCAAGGGTCACATTAGAGGTTTTTGGGTGCTGGTGTGGCCCAGGAGGGACCAGGATGTTGTCACTTGGAGGAGGAGACAGAAGGGGCATCCAGCAACTCAGGGAGCCCTCCCAGAAGCAGGCAGCACATGCAAAAATACCTGAACAGGCACTTGGAAGGAAAGTGAACCAGAGTCAACGCGAAGTCACAAAAGGGAGTCCCACGACGCCGGAGGACAACTCAGAAGGTTGTGCACTGCAGGAAGGAGTGTCGGGGACCCAGGCTTGCCTGTGCACGAAGGAAATCCTGGAAGAGTGCACAGGAGCCGGAGCAGCTGCAAATCACGCGGTACCCAGCAATGCAGTCTAGCGTGGGGAGGCAGGGACTTACCTCCACCAAACTTGGACAGAAGAGTCACTGGATTGTGGGAGTCACTTGGACAGAGTTGCTGAGTTCCAGGGACCACGCTCGTCAGGATGAGAGGGGACCCAGAGGACCAGTGTTGCAGTCTTTTGGTGCCTGCGTTAGCAGGGGAAAGATTCCGTCGATCCACTGGAGATTTCTTCGGAGCTTCTGGGGCAGGGTGAAGGCAGGCTACCCCCAGAGCATGCACCACCTGGAAACAGTCGAGAAAGCTGGCAGGATGAGGCGATGCAAGGTTGTTAGTAGTCATCCTGCTACTTTGTTGCGGTTTTGCAGGCGTCCTGAGCAGTCAGCGGTCGATCCTTTGGTAAAAGGTGAAGAGGGAGATGCAGAGGAACTCTGATGAGCTCTTGCATTCGTTATCTAGTGAATTCCCCAAAGCAGAGACCCTAAATAGCCAGAAAAGGAGGTTTGGCTACCTAAGAAGGAGGATTGGCTACCAAGAGAGGTAAGAGCCTATCAGAAGGAGCCTCTGACGTCACCTGCTGGCACTGGCCACTCAGAGCAGTCAACTGTGCCCCCAACACCTCTGTTTCCAAGATGGCAGAGGTCTGGGACACACTGGAGGAGCTCTGGGCACCTCCCCTGGGAGGTGCAGGTCAGGGGAGTGGTCACTCCCCTTTCCTTTGTCCAGTTTCACACCAGAGCAGGGCTGGGGGATCCTTGAACCGGTGTAGACTGGCTTATGCAGAGATGGGCACCATCTGTGCCCATCAAAGCATTTCCAGAGGCTACTCCTCCCCAGCCCTCACACCTATGTCCAAAGGGAGAGGGTGTTACACCCTCTCTCAGAGGAAGTCATTTGTTCTGCCTTCCTGGGACATGGCTGCCTGGACCCGAGGAGGGTAGAAACCTGTCTGAGGGGTTGGCAGCAGGAGCAGCTGCAGTGGAGACCCCGGAAAGGCAGTTTGGCATTACCCGGGTTCTGTGCTAGAGACCCGGGGGATCATGGAATTGTCCCCCCAATACCAGAATGGTATTGGGGTGACAATTCCATGATCTTAGACATGTTACATGGCCATGTTCGGAGTTACCATTGTGACGCTATACATAGGTAGTGACCTATGTATAGTGCACGCGTGTAATGGTGTCCCCGCACTGACAAAGTCCGGGGAATTTGCCCTTAACGTTGTGGGGCACATTGGCTAGTTCCAGGGTGCCCACACACTAAGTAACTTTGCACCGAACCTTCACCAGGTGAAGATTAGACATATAGGTGAGTTATAAGTTACTTAAGAGTAGTGCTAAAAGGCTGTGAAATAACATGGATGTTATTTCACGCAGGCTGCAATGGCAGGCCTGTGTAAGAATTGTCATAGCTCCCTATGGGTGGCAAAAGAAATGCTGCAGCCCATAGGGATCTCCTGGAACCCCAATACCCTGGGTACGTCAGTACCATATACTATGAAATTATATGGGTGTACCAGTATGCCAATGTGAATTGGTAAATTTAGTCACTAGCCTGTTAGTGAAAAATTTGGAAAGCAGAGAGAGCATAACCACTGAGGTTCTGGTTAGCAGAGCCTCGGTGAGACAGTTAGGCATCACACAGGGAACACATACAGGGCGCATAGTTATGAGCACTGGGGCCCTGCCTGGCAGGGTCCCAGTGGCACATAGACTAAAACAACATATATACAGTGAAATATGGGGGTAACATGCCAGGCAAGATGGTACTTTCCTACACAACCCCCCCAAACGAAGGACAGTAAGACTAGCCATGACCTGATGAGTCTTCATTGTCTAAGTGGAAATATCTGGAGAGTCCATCTGCATTGGAGTGGGTACTCCCAGGTCTATGTTCACAGTATAGTCCATTGCCTGTAGAGATATGGACCACCTCAACAATTTAGGGTTTTCACCTTTCATTTTTTTTAGCCAAAGTCGAGGTTTGTGGTCTGTCTGAACAATAAAGTGAGTGCCAAACAGGTATGGCCTCAACTTTTTCAGTGCCCAGACCACAGCAAAGGCCTCCCTCTCTATGGCAGACAAACGCTTTTCTCTAGGGGTCAACCTTCTGCTGATAAAAGCAACAAGTTGATCCTGACCCTCAGAATTCAGTTGTGATAAGACTGCCCCTACCCCTAATTCAGATGCATCAGTTTGAACAATGAATTTCTTGGAGTAACATGGGCTTTTTAGGACAAGTGCAGAGCACATGGCCTGTTTGAGCTCCTCAAAAGCTTTCTGACAGCTAGCTGTCCACAATACCTTTTTAGGCATCCTTTTACTTGTGAAATCATTAAGAGGGGCTGCTATGGAACCATAGTTTTTAATGAATCTCCTGTAATACCGGGGGAGGCCTAAGAAGGCTCTCACCTTGGTCTGATTTGTAGGGGGAACTCAATCCATGATTGTCTGGATTTTCCCCTGAAGTGGTGCAATCTGTTCTCCACCTACCAGGTGTCCCAGATAAACCACCTTTCCCTGCCCTATCTGGCACTTTGAGGCCTTGATAGTGAGGCCTGCCTCTTGCAGGGCCTCCAAAGCTTTCCAAAGGTGGACCAGGTGCTCGTCCCAGGTGGAGCTAAAGACAGCAATATCATCTAGATATGCTGCCCTAAAAGCCTCAAACACTTGTACCACTTCCTTAGGGAAACCCACTCTGGAAAATTATTCCCAGGAGGACTTTTGCCACTGCATGAGCTGTAGTGGTCCTTAAGGGTATAGCTTCAGGATACCTAGTGGCATGGTCCACTACCACAAGGATGAATCTATTTCCTGAAGCTGCTGGGGAGGGTCAAGGGGGCCAACAATATCAACCCCTATCCTCTCAAAGGGCACCCCAACCACTGGAAGTGGAATTGAGGTGGCCTTTGGTGTGCCACCAGTCATGTCACTGGCTTGGCAGGTCACACAGGAGCGACAGAACTCCTTGGTGTCCTCTGGCATGTGAGGCCAGTGAAACAATGGAACCAGTCTATCCAATGTTTTACTTTGGCACAAATGCCCAGCCAAAGGAATGTCATGAGCCAAAGCCAGAAGAAACTCCCTATACTGCAAAGGGATGACCAATCTCCTGGCAGCTCCAGGTTTAGGGTCCAATGACTCAATATAGAGAAGGTTGTATTCCCAATATACTTTGTGGGTATCAGTGACATCCCCATACTGCTGTGTGACAGCTTGCTGTCTTAAACCCTCTAGTGTGGGACAGGTCTGCTGTGCCACACTCAGCTCTTCCCTAGCAGGCCCCCCTGCACCCAAAAGTTCAACAGTATCTGCTGCCAGCTCATCTGGTGTAGGTTCTGCATAGGGAGAGGATTCCTCTTCCTCAGAAGGGTAATCTTGTGGAGAGGGAGGGATAGTGGGCAAGGATTTACCCTTACTACCCCTAGCTTTTGGGAGCACTTGGTCCATTGTTCCAGGATCCAAGTTTCCCTGTCCTCCTTGCTTCTGGGCCTGAGCCCTTGTGAGAGTAAACATATGCCATGGAATGCCCAGCATTGCTGCATGAGCCTCCAACCCCACTTCAGCCCAAGCTGATGTTTCCAACTCATTTCCTAGTAAGCAGTCTACAGGTAAATCAGTGGCTACCACAACTTTCTTTGGACCAGTAACCCCCCCCCCCCCCCCCCCACCCAGTTGAGATTCACAACAGCCATGGGGTGGCTAAGAGTGTTGCTATGAGCATCAGTCACCTGGTACTGTTGACCAAGTAGGTATTGATCAGGGTGAGCCAGTTTCTCAATCACCATAGTGACACTGGCTCCTGTATCCCTGTAGGCCTCAACCTCAACACCATTTATTAGGGGAAGTTGCTTGTACTTACCCATATTAAGGGGACAAGCAACCAAGGTGGCAAAGTCAATACCCACATCAGAGACTAAAGTAGCCTCTAGGTAGCCCAAGATTCTTGGAACCTACATAAGATAGTCCCCCCTTACAAGGAGGGGGGTGACATTAACAAGTGGTTTGCTGCACTTGAAAGGGCCTGTATGGTACAGTTGGTCCCTCAAAGGCAGTGGGCTGCTATATTGTGGCTCTCTTTGTAAACCTCATAGTAAAGATGGTAAAAAGGAAATGAGGATTTGTGTTGACTACAGAGGTCTCAATCAAGTAACCAAAACTGATGCTCAACCTATACCCAAGGTGGATGAGCTAATAGATACACTGGCTTCTGCCAAGTATCTAAGCACTTTTGATTTAACTCCAGGGTATTGGCAGATTAAATTATCAGAAGATGCTAAACATAAAACTGCATTTTTCACCATTGGAGGGCACTATCAGTTCACTGTTAGGCCCTTTGGTTTGAAGAATGCACCTGCCACCTTTCAGAGGTTGGTGAACACAGTCCTGCAAGGATTGGAAGCTCTTAGTGCAGCATATCTAGATGATATAGCTGTCTTTAGCTCCACCTGGATGAGCACCTGGTCCACCTATGGAAAGGTTTGGAGGCCCTGCAAAAGGCAGGCCTGAATATCAAGGCTTCAAAGTGACAGATAGGGCAGGGGAAAGTGGTTGATCTGGGCCACCTGGTAGGTGGAGAAGAGATTGCACCACTGCAGGGGAAGATCCAGACCATTATGGAATGGGCTCCCTCTACAACTCAAACCCAAGTGAGAGTCTTCTTAGGCCTCACAGGGTACTATAGGAGGTTCATTAAGAACTATGGCTCAATTGCAGCTCCTCTTAATGACCTCACTAGTAAGAAGATGCCTAAAAAGGTATTGTGGACAGCTAACTTTCAAAAGGCTTTTGATGAGTGAAAACAGGCCATGTGCTCTGCACCTGTCCTAAAAAGCCCTTGTTACTTGAGGAAATTCATAGTCCAGACTGATGGTTCTGAATAACGGGTAGGGGCAGTTCTATCACAGCTTAACACTGAGGGCCATGATCAACCTGTTGCTTTTATCAGCAGGAGGTTGACCCCTAGAGAAAAGCGGTGGTCTGCCATAGAGAGGGAGGCCTTTGCTGTGGTTTGGGCACTGAAAATGTTGAGACCATACCTGTTTGGTACTCACTTTATTGTTCAGACAGACCACAAACCTCTATCATGGCTTAAACAAATGAAAGGTGAAAACCCTAAATTGTTGAGGTGGTCCATCTCCCTACAGGGAATGGACTATACAGTGGAACATAGACCTGGGAGTACCCACTCCAATGAAGATGGACTCTCCAGATATTTCCACTTAGACAATGAAGACTCATCTGCGCAAGGTTAGCCTTATTGTCCCTTGTTTTGGGGGGGAAGGGGGTTGTGTAGGAATGTACCATCTTGCCTGGCATGTTACCCCCATTTTTACTTGTGTGTCAGTTTGTTTTTGTCTGTCTCACTGGGATCCTGCTAGCCAGGACCCCAGTGCTCATAGTTTTGTAGCCTGTATATGTTCCCTGTGTGGTGCCTAACTGTGTCACTGAGGCTCTGCTAATCAGAACCTCGGTGCTTATGCTCTCTCTGCCTTTAAAAGTGTCACTGCAGGCTAGTGACAATTTTTACCAATTTTGATTGCCGCATTGGAACACCCTTATAATCCCCTAGTATATGGTATCTAGGTACCCAGGGTATTGGGGTTCCAGGAGATCCCTATGGGCTGCAGCATTTCTTTTGCCACCCATAGGGAGCTCAGACCAATATTACACATAACGTCCACATTATTTCACAGCCATTTTACACTGCACTTAAGTAATTCATAAGTCACCTATATGTCTAACCCTCACTTAGTGAAGGTTAGGTGCAAAGTTACTAAGTGTGAGGGCACCCTGGCACTAGCCAAGGTGCCCCCACATAGTTCAATAGGTCAATACCTATATGTAGTTTCACAATGGTAACTCAGAATATGGCCATGTAACATGTCTAAGATCATGGAATTGTCCCCCCATGCCAAATCTGGTATTGGAGTGCGAATACCATGCATCCCCGGGGCTCCGGCATGGACCCCGGGTACTGCTAAACCAGCTCTCTGGGGTTTTCACTGCAGCTACGCTGCTGCCAACCCACAGACAGGGTTCTGCCCTCCTGGGGTCTGGGCAGCCTACTGTCTACAGTGTTTGCACTACTTTTCTAACTGTTTACTTACCTGATTTTGGTTTGTGTATATATTTTGTGTATTTTACTTACCTCCTGAAGGAGTACATCCTCTGTGATATTTTTGGCACATTGTCACTAAAATAAAGTACCTTTGAGTGTTGTGATTCCTATGATATAGTGCTATATGATATAAGTGGTATAGTAGGAGCTTTGCATGTCTCCTAGTTCAGCCTAAGCTGCTCTACTATAGCTACCTCTATCAGCCTAAGCTGCTAGAACACTACTAATCTACTAATAAGGAATAACTGGACCTGGCACAAGGTGTAAGTACCATCAGGTACCCACAATAAGCCAGGCCAGCCTCCTACAACAATGTATCTGTGCATTGATCTGTTAAGACGAGAAGCGTTATACAAATTTATAAGAATGGACATCACACGTAAATCAGCTTTATATGAATGGTGAGAATTTGTTAAAGCCTTGGAAGGGTTGGAACCTGTCTGGTGCTTCAATATGAAGATGAGTCTGACACATGCAGTGACAATAACTGGCTATTGTCAGTTGGACTCTTGTGGGGACAGGCCTGGTGCAGGACCTGAATCTTTCTCGCCTGAAGTACTACAACTAACTTTATTCAGGCCTCCCAACCTATGCTCTGGCCAGAATTCAATGCATATAAAATGCCGCTCTCTATTTGATTCTCAAGCTAATGGTATTTGCGAATCTCCAGCTAGTTTGGTCTGTGCTCCTTCATTGCTTAGCGTGGTGTAAATCAATAACTTTCTGTTGGAGCAGCATCTTAAGGAGAACATCTCACAGCAGATATGGAAATGTGACCTCAAATATTTATCCAAAAAGAGCAATGCTGTGTAGATAAGGAAGGTAGAAGAGGGCACAGGCGGAGAAAGTCAACTCCTCAGGGCTTCACAAAGGGACAAGAATGTGATGTTGTGATGAAGGTAAATGTATTAGAACTGAATATCAATTGAATTTAAATTCATGAAATAATGATTTAGTTTTGCATGTGAAGACATGAACAGTTGAAGGATTAATTTAAGTAAATTTCAAGCAAAAGAGATTCAAAGTGTATTTTATAAACTGATTTTGTTTAAATGATGAGGGTGGATTGTGGCACTTTGTCAGAATGAATATCCCCTGAGCAGTGATGTTATTTCCCTACGGGTTGGGAATCTGAAGTCCAGAAGAGCTGAATAGTTTTTGAAATTCCTAAAAAGGCAGGGTTTTAATGTGATAGAAAATTAATTGATGAATTCATTATTGCAGGAAATAACATGCGATAATCAACTATTTATAGTCAACGTGCACCAATGTCTCGACAATCACCCCTTGAGCCTTGCAATCCTAAGGGAACCACCATGGCCAGTATCACAGCAAAGAAACTAGTAAGTATTCCTCTCAGTCATGGTCAGATGGGATCAGTCATTAACGGCTCAGAAGTTCAGAATAGAAACAGAACATCAGCATTGACATTATTCAGGCACACTAGCAGGTAGGAGCTGCTATCATTGCCATGCCCTTTGGGACCCAGGGGACTGTGTTTAAAGACTTGGTCTAAGGGCCAAGAGGGCCATGTCTATTTTCTGATGTTTCCACTGCTTCATCTTCTCCTAAACCCTAAGCACCAAAGAAGAACCCTGGAAAGTTTGGCTCATAAAAGGAGAGGTGGTGCCACTTTCTGTGCCCCTTGCATTTTGGTGGGTTGATGTTCAAGAAACTCAACAAATCCTAATCATTTTCCAATATGGCAGGAATGCTTCAAAGCCCCAGCTTTTAGTAATTCTGTTCTCTGTGTTGATCATGAAATGTGTTTTTTCCTTGGTACCTTATCATGTTATGGGTTAGTCGGTCGTTAGAAAGGTCTGCCGGGATACGTAAAGTCGACCTGCAAACAGAGCACCCTCTACTAAAATTTCCTGTAAAGCAAGGGCCCAGTACAATTGACCATTTATGGAAGGGCAGCTCCATGTTCCCGACTATTATGCATGTTGGGCAGAAGATGTGCTGAGCTGAGAGAGAGTATTCAGTGTTCAAGTTTGTAGGAGCAGGTGATGAGTTTGAAACAGAGGGCTAAGAGGAACAGAAGGTTGAAGAGAATTTTCTAATTTTACCTAAGATGTAACATTGGCAGACATTCTCCTATCTAGATTCTGTCACCTTAGAGGCGCCCTCAGAGCATCTCCATGGTACTCAGGAAAGGTCCCAAAGGACCTACATCTTTCACTGGAGTGGGTGCTGCCTGGCATGATCTTAGAGATGGACTGTTTAAAATATATTTTTAGTTCATATTGTAAAAGTCTAACATGTACATACTTCAAATAACATTTCAGCACATCAATATAGCACAAACTATCAAAACATATTAACTTGCTAACATTGTGCATATAATTCTAAATTGCCCTGATATCACCATAATATAATTATCTAATAATTAGGGCAATTAACAGATGAAGTATGTCCATCCTTCAATCATACAGCATAATTGATTCAACTTATCCTTTAATATATCAGAGTTAAAAAAAATAATGAGCAATCAACAAGTCATATATTCAAACTTATTTTGAGGGCGAAGTGCTTCTGTATTGGAAAAAAAGATTCCAACTGCAAAATTGCTCATTATTTTACCGCTCCCCACCTTGTGGCGTAACAAAACTTGAGGGGGTCCCCCTGCAAAGTACATGGATGCCCTTCCAGACCCATTCAGGAGCTCTTGGGCCAGGGGCCCGCCACCCCGGCACAGTTTATTGTGCTGGCAGGGACCCCTGAAGCTCGCCCTCCCTGCACTGCGGGGGCTGCGAGGGCTATTGTTGCACCAGTGCTCCAACCATGAACCAGTCGTACCATTAGGAACAAAGTTACCGGTCCAAATCTCTACCTAACACATCCATTGCACATAAACCCCATACTTCACTTCTAAGTTTTGATAGTCAAACTTCGTAACATAACAGGCTCATTAACAATAATTAGTGCATGAGTAAGTGTGACTTACTCTTATTGTACCCCTTTCTTACCTCTGTAATTTAGGAGTTCTACAGTAATAAATCACAGCAAAATCTTTCTGCATAGGGCCCCGAGAATGAATTGTTGTTTTAAAGCTGCAAGCGTGCTGTACTGATGGTGCAGTCGGTCTATTCCCTTGAAACACACACATTCACAAACATCCAAGCAAACAATCCCACCGAGCACTCATTCTCACTTTTCACACCAAAGGGTGAGGAAGCCATTACCATGCTTTATAGGTCAGTAAAGCCACTAACGGTTACTACAATCACATTATTATTTTCAAGAATAAAACTGTTTTATATCAGTAATTAATTATATAAAATGCTAGGCTTACACCTACACTTAGCAAAAGCCGCTAACCCCCAATAGGTCCAGTTAGGTCTCAATAAATTAACCCCAGCTCAACTGTTGGTAGCTTTGCAAGGAGCAACAAGGCTTAACATAGGAGACAAAGGGGGTCATTCTGACCCCCGCGGGCGGCGGAAGCCGCCCGCCTGGCGGGAACTGCCAGAAGACCGTACCGCGGTCAAAAGACCGCGACGGTCATTTTGACTTTCCCGCTGGGCTGGCGGGCGACCGCCAAAAGGCCGCCCAGCGGGAAAGCCCCAGCAACGATGAAGCCGGCTCCGAATGGAGCCGGCGGAGTTGCTGGTGTGCGACGGGTGCAGTTGCACCCGTCGCGATTTTCAAATGGGGCCCTGTTAGGGGGCCCCTGCAGTGCCCATGCCAGTGGCATGGGCACTGCAGGGGCCCCCAGGGGCCCCACGACACCCGTTCCCGCCATCCTGTTTCTGGCGGTGAAAACCGCCAGAAACAGGATGGCGGGAAGGGGGTCGGAATCCCCATGGCAGCGCTGATTGCAGCGCCGCCGTGGAGGATTCCCTGGGGCAGGGGAAAACCGTCAGGAAACCGCTGGTTTCCCTTTTCTGACCGCGGCTTTACCTCCGCGGTCAGAATGGCCCCTGAAGCACCGCCAGCCTGTTGGCGGTGCTTCCTCCGTCCCCTGCCCTGGCGGTCCATGACCGCCAGGGTAGGAATGACCCCCAAAGTATTTAAAGCATTCAAATATCACAAAACAGTAATTTAAAAAAACACAGGAAACAGTTTAATAATACAAAACCAATTCATAAAAATAGAAAATATTTTTATCTTTAATTTGACACAAAAACAAATAAAATTGGATAAGGGGAACTGGAGTTCTGAATTTTTAAAGAATGAATGTTTTTTAGCGCCTCAAAATTAAAACGCCACTCGGGATATCTGGTCGCAACTCGAGGCAAAGTCAAAATTTGAGGTTGACCGCAATGGAGCCCTTCTCGGCTACAGCAAGCAGGAGGCCTCTGTCCAAAGTTCACTTTTGGACTTAGGGGGTCATTATGATTTTTGGCAGAAGGAAAAGCCAGTCTGCCGCAATCCTGACGGGCAGGTTGTCGCCAGTTCAGCCGCTTCCCCGCTGGACCCATTACGCGTTTCCGCCCACTGGCCCAACGGGAAATGGCCTACAGTATTGTCTCCAGCTCATATTAGACCCGGGGGCAATGATGTAGTGCGTAAGGTGCGATGTTCGCTGTCTCACTTTGTCACTTTTTGGAGCTTTTTCTCTCCAACGTTGGACAACCCTCCACAGCAAGCCAATTTCAAGTTGACATGGTCGGATTGCCTTTCCAGGAGTCTCCGGTGAAATCCTGGAAGTCTGGGGCTCTGGAGCTTTTTAGTGGCACAAACCTTCAAGTCAGGCCATGTCGCGGCCGATCTAAGCCAGCTTGCCTCACGACATCAGGTCGTCCCTTTATGGAGCTTTTTACCAAACGTTCTCCAGTCTTCTCCAACTGTCTGGGTTTTCTTCCAGAAGTTCTTTGAAGGTCTTTTAGTAGTCAACAACTCACCCCAAGGTTCCAGAAGCTCTGAGTTGCTCCTCAAGAGTTAGGACTCCAACTCCCAGAATGAACCGGGTTCAAACTCCAAAATGACTACTGGACAGTTTCCTCAGGATTTGATGGAGGGGACTCTGGTCAGCTATTTTCTACCTGTAGCACACATGGAGTCCCTTCTCAAGCCAGTTGAAGCAAGGCAAAGTCATTTTTGTGGTGAAGCCCATGTGTGCAGCTGGTGCAGTCCTTCAGAGAGCAGTATCCAGTTGCAGGTCTGGGGTCCAGCAGGGCAGCCCTTCTTCTTCTGCTTTTGTTCCTTGTAGGGATCTGAGGTGTGGATGCAGCTCTGCAATATTTATTCTTGCTCCTGGGGTGTCCACTCACAGGCAGGCCACCACCCTCTTCGATGACCAGTTCCTGTGAAGTATGGCAAAAATCAATCACATGGAACAACATTCTTTAAAAATCCAAAATGGTAGAAACTCAATTTTGGAGGTTAGGTCTGTCCAACTGGCATGGCCTAAATTAATTAGCACACCATTTCTTGCCCTCTCCTAATCTAATCAAGGGAGCACCTGGTTGTCTGAGTTTGCGGGAAATGGGGGAGGTCTTGAGCTGCTCCAAAAGTCCTTCCTCCTTTGAAGTCCGGTTTGCCTGCTCTCCTATTTTCATCATCTACTGAGGCAGATCTCCTCCCCCAGGCACTGTCTTTGTCTTCAGCGCAGGCCACTTCACACCTCATCAAGGCAGCCTGGCCGGACAGCCAGAGGCTGGCCAATCAGAGAACACTGGCCCTGGGACTGGTAATCAGTACCCAGGGCACAGTCAAGAGTCAGTAACCACCAGTATTTGTCCAAAACCTTTGGGGGTGACAGGGCAAAAAGGAGAACTTCCCTACAGCAATAATGAGGCATCTCATCATGACCAATCCTTCGCAGATAACACTCAGCTTGTTGGTTCACAGCTATTTCCATAGTAAAGTTGGACTTTAACCTACCCCTTATAGAAAAGATCCACATTTCTAGGTGGAAATGGGTTATTGAGTACCCTAATCCAAACTGAGTAAACTCCTAAGACATTTAATTTGCAGTAACCATCAACAATCTTTTCCAAATTATTTTATGTGTTCAGCAGCAGCATTAGACAACATGTTGCAAAATATAATGGCTTAAGGAGAAAAGGATCACTGTTGTTCTCAGCTAAGCGCTCCCAACTAACCTCAACTTACAAATCTGTGTCATTAGTAGTGTTCTGGCCAAGGTGAAGGTAGGGATCTCTTTTACTAGCCCTTTGATCCACCTATTTGTTAAAACATAGACAACCTTATAAATGCAGCCAGTAGTACTACTGTGTCTGCTCAGACACACAACTCTGCCATATTTCTCTTTCCATAAATTAGAACAATGACAATTCACAATAGTTAGGTACAAACATGGAATAGGCTTGGCTAGTAAATTGTTTGATTGATCCCTAAGCACTTTTAATTTATAGAATATAAAATTAGTGGAATTAATGAAATAAGGTTGCATTTCCTTTCTTGTATGATAGACTTTGTTTTGGAAATTAGTTATATTTTGTTCTAATTGGTTTCCTTATCTATAGGAACATATTTCCTATTTTATTAAAGCCGCCCCTACACCAGTCCTTATCTAATGCAGTCTGTGTATGAGAACAAACATTGACATAATAGTGAGACTCAGTGACCGCTGAGACGCAACACTGTTTTATTAGGGATTGCAGAGAAATATAGAGAAAAGAATAATACAACTGTTTGTAATAGTTGTGCACACACATAGTAGGTATTTCCGGTGGAGTATCTTACCATAACAAATCAGAATTCAATGACAACTGGTCATGTCAGGATGTCTATATGTAACTACCCGATGACAAGTAATATCACCTCCTGATTCAACAGAGGTGGTGCTCCTGGTGCACAAATTTCCTCTGAAAGTCACTGGCAGCTGATAAAGATGACTAACCAGCCAGCCACACATGAAGCTCTAACTGCTTAGATTAATAATGAATTGGTGCTGCAGTCCCAACAACTGGCATTCAAGCATCTCACTTTCTAGCAGGTGAACTCCAGATAAGGATGCAACCTCTAGACAGGTAGAATGCCAGCCACTTGGGCCTCTTAGACAAGCTACTACCCTGAATGCAGTACACTTTTGGTAGATGGTGTATATTCTTGGCAGACACCTGTGTGCGCTACAACTTGGCAGACAGCTGTGTGTGCTACAACAGCAAAGGGCTATGAGCCTCGGTCCAGGTGTGCTATGATATACAGAGGGAGTGTGCAAGTGAGATACAATAGAGTGCTTCTAATCTGTAACCACATTACAACATTTTAGCATACTTAAGTGTCATTTCTTTCCTCAGATTCAGTAGCATTGACTACATTAATGAAGATATAATATATACACACACAGGCACACAAACAGGCACACACAGGCACACAGATGCACATATAGACACACATAGGTACACATGAAGACAAGTTGGTATGGATGTGTGATAGTCCAGTTTTCATTGTCTTTAATCAGGAGGCACATGCAGACACACTGGCACACACACACACACATATGCATATCCACACATACACACACAAACACACCCTCATACGGCTATTTGTCATACTCTAGTGTTCGTTGTCTTTAAGAGGAGGTCCTGACAGTTAATGGTGCCAAATTAATATACGTATGCCAACAATGACAGAGATAGATTTTATTGTTGCAGGCAACATATGTCACTCATAGAATTCTAACATTCATTACAACACTAAGAATTGACACTAATTGCTCTATATTGCTCTCAAATAATGCTCTTGATCATTGTTCACTATGATTAGATCCTACACTGGCAATTCCACATTCCCCTTCCTGTGACTCTAACCTTAATGAAATTGAAGAGACTTCTCCTCCTACCCTATGGAGGGTAGAATAATGTGTGAATTCCTGTGGGCCTGATGACTAGCAAACGTCCTGGGTCCCTCTGGGGTCTGTTTAAATTCAGATGAGTGTGTGCTCGGTATTGAAGTGATATTCTATTCTATTTTACTCTACTTGGTTGTTGTAGAGTGCATGACTACCTCGTTGGGCTTCCCAGCGCCAAGTCACAAACTTGGTCCAGTCCTCACAAGCAACCCATCTAGGACAGATATGTTTTCAATAAATTCCTGAAATTTACTTCTGATTGTTGAAATTTTAGGGCTATGGTGAGGCCATTCCACAGTGTAGATACACAACAGGAAAAAGAACTAACCCCATATCTTGCTCTTCTAATCATGGCAACTTTCATTAGTCCATCAGTGTTGTAAAGTTCACCTTTTGGATGTACGTTCCCCCCACATTTTGCTGTCAGATACTGTTGTTTTTGACCTGTCAGTGTACTGAGGCCTTCTAACCAGGCACCAGTACCAATGGTCTTTCGCTTAGAATGGATGTCAAATTGCATATGCCAATTGGCAAGGACCTTACCACCCCTGTAAGTCCTTAGTAAATGGTGCCCAGGGCAAAGGTGGTAAAGGGGGTCCCCAGGGCTGCAGCACTGATAGTGTCACCCTGAGTACCCCAAGTAAAAGAGAGACTGCAGAGCTCCATGTAAGCCTGCACGAGCTGCCTGCTGCTCAAGTGATACTCTGCCCACACCAGGTGCAGGCAGAAACCCTGATACTGCCCATGGACAGGTCAGTCACCCCCTAAGGCAGGCCCCCTCTAGCCCAGAGAGCAGGGCGCACTGTTCCATGAGTAAGGGCATACGTGCATGAGCACATATGCCCTCGTGCTGGCATTTAAAATGTGATGCTGGCCCGAGAAACCAGTGGTCCTTTGGATAACATGGGCTGGCATCCTACCACTGCTCAGATGTCCAGCTATGCAATGGCCCAGCTGAATCCAGTTGTGTTTGGTATCAAACACTGTGCTTTTTAACCCTGAACATGATATCCATGTTTAGGATTAAAAGCTAGATGCCCAGGTGGCATCCTTAGAGGGTGCCCACTAAGTTATTGAGTCCTGTACTGTCTTGGCAGGCTCTCCTGAGCAGCTGCCACCACAGACAAGAGTCTGACCTCCTGCTGACAGTGCTGGCACCTTGACAGGATGTATGACAAAGGGTCTGAACAGGAAAGAGGCCACACCTCCTCCCACCCAGGCTGGCTAGTTAGAGAAGCATCAGGGCGGTGAGCCCCACAGGCTTCCCCTGCCTTTAATGCGTAAGTAGCTGCCCCCCCGGTGGAGGACAAAGCCCTTCCCACCCTGCCCGGTGAGACAGATGGGAAATTAGCTAAGTAGAAGGCATGCACCCCCAAAAGAACTAGCCACACCTTGAGGGTGGGCTAGGAGGTCTGCACAGCTGAGGGAGTGTCATAGTTTGACTCTTGCTCCAGACAAGACTGCTGGTTCAAGGATGGCAGTACTTATGTTTGTAAGCGAGTATGCCAATCCTACAACAAATCGCAACTGTCGTCCAAACCCTCCCAGCTCACAAGCAGCACCTCACCAAAATCCCAAACAGTAAAAGGTGATTTGTGGCAGCCTACATGCAGGGGACTCAAAAGTGTGACATCTCAGGGAGTGTCGTGGTTAAACAGAGATTACCCCTTTCTCAAATTAACAATCATGTCTCAATCAAAAACAGACAATGAAGAAGATGCAGTAAGGTTTTAATAGGTTTTATTTGACAAAACAGCAATCTACGATAAGGTGCATGGGCTGCAAATGTTAGGAAAATGAATAATGCAAGAAACAGAATGGTAAAAACAAGAGTCATCAATACAAAGACCCCCACCATCTTGCAATGACAGGAAATGACATGAGATGTGAAATATGTCCTACTACCCTAATGTCATGTACCTATCGCTAACCTAAAAGATAGCTACGTGTATTAAACCTAATCTGCCAATTCCATGTCCATGAGAAGAGCCCCCCAACCCTTGTTACCTTGGAACGAGGTCTCTAGCTCAGACTCCGTAAGGACATAAAGACTGGGTCAGTATCAAGGCGACGTGCAGCATCGATAGCAGCGATGGCATCGGGTAGGAATCCCTCTGACTATCTGTCTAAATTAGGTGCATTTATAAATATCTGCCCGGACCCCTGGTGTAGGTATGTTCCCAAACAATAGATAACAAGACATGCTTGGGACAGTAATTTATGTAAACAATTCCCTTGAAAGGGTGAAGAGACAGTACCTAATGTGAACACCTACAGTTTGTTTATCTTTGTCGCTTGACATTGATGCCTTAGTGCGGTGGCACTGATCACATGAATCTAAAACATAGGCCTTAACTAAAACAAGGCAGCCATCTTAAAAGATTTAATTAAATAAATGCGCTAAAACAGAGCAAGCTAAGTAGGGTAAAAGTGACTAGGTGACGGGGGCATGAATCTGCAAGCCAAAGACTAAGCTAACTCCTGTGTCCAATAAAACAAACTAGGATTCACTACAGGTGGGTTCTGCCATCTTGGCAGACCCTAAGAATAGTGGGTTCTGGGTCGAAAGTGACGTACTCCCACAGAAAGTCATCACTCCAGGGGCGGTTTAGCCGCAGGGACTAGTAGCCCCTTGGCCACTGTCCCTCATACCCTTAAACACCCCCTAAACCCGGATTTGGGTGCTCTCCAGGCACCAGAACTTAGGGCCAGATGTAGCAAAACAGCAATTTGCGACTTGCAAATTGCGAGTCCCTGCGACTCGCAATTTGCAAGTCGCAAATTGCTATGCAGTACGGTGTCTCAGACACCGACTGCGACTCGCTATGGGGTCGCAATGACCCACCTCATGAATATTCATGAGGTGGGTCGCAAATTGCGGCCCCATAGCGAGTAGAGGCACTCGCAAACATGGAGGCCTGCTGTCGTCAGCAGACCTCCATGTTCGTGACTGCTTGCTAATAAAGCAGTTTTTTTTTTTTTTTTAAGTGTAGCCCGTTTTCCTTACAGGAAAACGAGCTGCACTTAAAAAAAAAACCGAAACCTTTAGTTTCGGTATTTTTTCAGGGCAGGGAGTGGTCCCTTGGACCACTCCCTGCCCTGAAAAAATATTTTTGGGTCCAGTCACAAACTGGAAGGGGTCCCATGGGGACCCCTTCCAATTTGCGAGTGGGTTACCATCCACTTGAAGTGGATGGTAACTGCGATGCCATTTGCGACCGCGTACGCGGTCGCAAATGGTATTGCATCCCACTGCGACTCGCAAATAGGAAGGGAACACCCCTTCCTATTTGCGAGTCGGAAATGCATATTGCGAGTCGGTAACGACTCGCAATATGCATTTCTGCATAGCAAACCCACGTTTGCGACTCGCAAACGGCGATTTTCGCCGTTTGCGACTCGTAAATGGTTTGCTTCATCTGGCCCTTAGATCTTACCTGGAAAAGAAAAAAGAAACACAAAGAGATGTCTGCACCAACAACAGGACCTGGACTCCAGCGCAAAGAAGAGAGCAAAGAAGAGGACACAGAGTGACCTAACCACGTGCCCGACGTGTGCCTGAGGCAGACTTGTGGGTCCCAGCATGAGGGACCCAGTGGACACCAAGAATCCACGGAAGACTCCCTGGACTGGTGGTACCAGTCCCCTGAAAACTGTAGGAATAATGGTGGGCTGAGATCAAATAACTGCAACCCGGCAAGGTCTGCGTGTCTGAGCCTAGAGAAACTCAGTGCCCAGCATCTAAAAAGTGGTAGTAAGGCCTTCAAGGTTTAAGCCTCTACTCTCTGCCAAATGACCTCCAGCTGCCAGAAAGCCTGTGGACCACCCTTGCAGCTAACAAGACTTGTCTGTCGCCTGCCCAGAAACTGACAGCCACACGGCGTTCACTGACTCTAGGGCACACACCCCAGTTTATAGTCCGACATCACCAGCGACCCCTCTCCTGTGGGTTTTGCAGCCTGAAGGAAGTGACTTCAACTGGAGCAGCGAAGCATCTTTGGTACGACCAGCCCAGTGATTGACTGCTAGAAGCCACCTCTGTACCCAGAGCCACCAGACGAGGTAGTGAATATCCAACTGTTGATACCTGGTGGTGAAGATCCAACTGTCGATAGCTGGTCCTGACCCCCAGAGACCTCTACATCTGTAGGGGAGAGTATGAGTCCACCCTCAAGACCAGTTTTGCAACGGAGTCCAAAACACACCAGCCACTGTGGACTGTTCAGCACCAAAGACAGCCAAGTCACGTCTGCAACTGGACTCCCTGGGCAAGATAACAAATGTCTGTGTTGAATCTTGGTCTAGGTCCCCACAGAAACTTAAGTTCCCGTGTGTTTGTCGGAACTCACCCTACAAGTGCCTGAGTGCACACTGCTATTTTCCCCACTGACTTCAATAGAAGTACTGTATTTTCTAAAGACTTAAAAATTTACAACTTTGGTTGTAAAATAGCTACAAAGTTCATTTTATAGTCTAAATTAAGATTAAAATTGAGTCTGTTTTTCTAAATTGGTGTTGAATTTCTGACAAGTTATGTCATTTACTTATCGTCCATGTTGGAAATGTGAAAAGCCTTACATATGTTCCTCTAAATAGCCTGACTGCTCTTTGCCACACTACCAAGACTTAGCTAAGGTTTGCTGAGAGTGAATCCGAGGTCCACTACTGGGTATTGTGTTGGTATTCCATGGTAAGACTACCTAGTCATACCATAAAATACCTTCACCTTGCTACAATGAGATTGTGAGGAAAGTGTTCATATGGGAGCATATATCAAGATCGATTTTGTGAATTATCTTGTGGGCTATACATAGAGTTTTGAATTGAATCCTCTTTTGTACGGACATCCCATGTAGGGCTGCCAGATACAGACCTGCTGACTGATATTTGAGTATTTTGAGTAGAGTCGGCATTCTGGACTACCTGTAGTCTTTTAATAATGACTTCCAATGAATAGGAAGTTGCAATAGCCCTGCCACGAGAAGACCAGACTCTGCACCATCACTCTCTTTGTAGGCAGGGGAAGCCACTGAAGGCCTTTCTTCATAGATCTGAGGATGCCAAAGCATCCTGAAAGTTTGTGGGCCAGGGTTTCCATATTATGTCTATCGTCAATCCAGAAACCCAGGTTTTTCAAAGCCTGTGTTGGTTTGGGACGATCACTTAAATGCTCTGACCAATCAATTTCTATCCATTTTGAGAGGATGTTTCCTATAATCATAACCTCTGTCTTTCCACCATTAAATTTAAGAATGCTGGCTGCCATCCATTCAGTGACCATCGTTAGGTATTGGCCGAGCTGGTGCTGGGTATGATTGGGGATAGCTTTGATTGCCATAATGATTTGTGTGTCATCCGCATAAGACACCATTTTCAGGCCAGGGGGCGGACATAAATGTTAAAAAGTGTGGGTCCCAAGGATGAGAAAAACCATCAGAGGAAAAGACCCCCGCACATACCAAAAAACGAATGCCCGCCAGAAAGACTGCCAACTTCCCTTAACCTCTGTATAAGAGTGGTTTGAGAAACAGCATAAAATGCCACGCTTAGGTCTAACATGGTCGAGGGGATAATACCACACCTAACCAGAATCCCCCTCAACTCTTCAGTGGCAAAGATAGGCAATCTTAGTACTGCTCCCTTGGCTAAAACCAGTTTCTGTGGGGTCCAGCATGTTCTGGACTTCTAAGCAAGCAGAAAGATGTTTATTAATACGCTTTTCTTAAATTTTGCTTGCCACTGGGAGAAGAGAAATAGGTCTCTAATTTCTAGTAAAGAAGGGTTGGCCATTATTTTTTTAAGAGAGGTTGAACTACTGCCTGCTTCCAGGCAATGGGAATCTTACTGGTCTCCAGCGAGAGATTCAAGACACCCATTAATGGGGTGGTAAGAATGGTTCCGCCTTTTAAAAGCACATCTGGAGGAACATGGTCTAGTGGGGACCCAGACTTGATACATTTAAGAATTGCCTCCAGGGATTCAAGATCCAGTACCGGAAATAAAGTTAGAACTGGGCCATTCCATAAATGTCTCCAATGTTTTCTCCCTATGGGCCACATGTAGCAAGCTTTTTGCGCGTCGCAAACAGCGGATTTCGCTGTTTGCGACGTGCAAAAAGCACATCGCAATGCACAAACCCCGTTTTGCGATTCGGTAACCTGGTTACCGAATCGCAAAACGGGTTTGCGACTCGTAATTAGGAAGGGGTGTTCCCTTCCTAATTGCGAGTTGCAGTGCAATGTAGGATTGGTTTGTGACCGCAAACGCGGACGCAAACCAATTCGCATTTTGCACCCTTTTCAAATGGGTGGTAACCCCTTCCCCTTTTTGTGAATGGCACTGTAAAAAAAAAATTCAGAGCAGGCAGTGGTGCTACGGACCACTGCCTGCTCTGAAAAAATGAAACGAAAACATTACATTTTTCGTTTTTGTAATGCATCCTATTTTCCTTTATGGAAAACGGGCTGCATTACAAAAAAAACAAAACTGCTTTATTGAAAAGCAGTCACAGACATGGTGGTCTGCTGTCTGCAGCAGGCCACCATCCCTGTGAGGGCCGCCATTTGCAAGGGGGACGCAAATTGGGACCCGCCTCATGATTATTCCTGAGGTGGGCATTTGCGACCCTCTTGCGAATCGCAGATGGTGTCAGGGACACCATCCAACATTCGGATTTGCGACTCGCAAATTGAAAGTCGATCTGACTCGCAATTTGTGGGTCGCAAATCTGAATGTTGCTACATGTGGTCCAATGACTGATACTGCAGATGATGCTGGGAGTGAGTTGGGAATATTCATAATTTTGTTTTGCAAGAACTGAGCGAGCCTATTACACCTTTCTGTCGATGAGGGGCAATCTGTATTACTATGGGGGAATATAGACCTACCCAGCTAGGTCAAATGTCTGAGGTCGCCCCTTCTCCATGCTACACAAAGGAGAAAAGTCCCAACAGCACCCATTCTCGGCTGCTGCTTTAGAAGTGGGTTAATTGTAGTGGCCCAACATGAGAAGTGGGCCCTAATTCCATGTTTTGTAGTACTTTTTTATTCAACAGGAATGACAAGTTGTGCAAATATACTGCATCTTCGGGGTTTTCCTAGGGCACATTTCACCAGAAAAGGCTGATGTAATGTCCCCGGGGATAGAGGCTGATTCACGCTGTTATTTCAAATTCCTGTGAAAATGACTTGGAATACTGTGATAGTCCTGTTATGCACACTGGGATTATCAAATAACACATTATTGGTAATATAGGCTGCTGGGGGTCTTACGTAACCAGTATGGAGGCCTAATTCTCCAGGAAATGCTACCAATTGGTTCACTGGAGTAGATGTTGTCATCAAATAGACTATTACAGAGAACATTTCAAGACAAAGGGCTATGCTGTTTAGTAATAACTTCTCAAGATGACATGCTATTTCTCATAGGCAACATCAATAAAATAGGAATACTTATTCAGTATTTGTTGAATGGTGATTGACTGTTCAAACTTCCCCAAAGCTTTCAGGAATGGTTGTACTTCTGTCAAGTGTGATCGTTTTTCTCTCATGGTCTTCATCAAAAGAAGGAAATACCTAATATGTAGTTCATGGTCGAATATGAGGATCATATTGTAAATCCCTTTAAGTTCCCAAAGACACCACCTACACAAACCAACTCATGTTCTGACCATCAATATCACCAAGAGATGCTCTGATGATGTCACAGAGACGCTGATTGTGACTCCTAGAAGCTCATCTTACAGGCTCAGGAATGAGCTCACCCTGTCAGATCTTCATCTCACATTTGGCTGAACACAGATGTTTGTAAGTTAAGAATCAACTTTCTTTTACAAAAAGGTTAATTAACATAACATGTCAATTATTATGTGTTTTTGGAAGTTCCTTGAAACCAGGTGTCCCAGGAGAGGACATTTTGTCACTCAGCTGAACTTAATTTCATTCCTTGGTACTGTACCAAAGTGTTGACTCTGTATTTTAACCAGCGCATAATAATTGTGTTACCAGCCTATGAAATTATATTTATTTTTAGTCTCAATATTAGCATAGAAATGCAGAAGAATGTCCTTGTTATTATATTTAATAGCAATAATTTCATATTTCTTAATAATAAATTTCCCTACGGGATATGAAAACAGTACAATAGCAGAAATGTGCATATGCATCTTGTTAGAAATGGGGTCTCTGGTTGGCAGTCAGTTTGCACTCTGTTCTAGTGGGGACTCTCACTCTAGTCAGGGTAAGGGAGTTACAATCCTAGGACAACGCCTGCTCACCCCCTTGGTTGCTTGGCACAAGCAGTCAGGCTTATCTCAAAGACAATTGTGAGAAAGTAGCCTCTTTCTAGCATGGTTACCCCCATTTTTGGCCTATTTGTCAGTGTTTGTCAGTGTGTTATTACTGCTAGTCAGGACCCATGTGCTCATAGTTTGTGGCCTAATGTGTGTGTTGTCATTATGCTTGACAGTGTCACTGACAGTGTCACTGGAGTTCTTCCAACCAGAACTCCAGTGCTTATGCTCTCTCTGAGTACCAAATTTGTCATTATAGTTTAGTGACTCCATATTCCAATTCTGATTGGCACACTGGACCCCCCTTATAAGTCCCTAGTGTCTGGTACCTAGGTACCCAGGGCATTGGGTTTCCAGGAGATCCTTATGGGCTGCAGCATTTCTTTTGCCACCCATAAGGAGCTCATACAAACCTTTCTTCAGGACTACCACTGCAGCCTGAGTGAAATAGTGCACACACTATTTCACAGCCATTTTCACTGCACCAGGTAATTTATCTGTCACCTATATGTCTAATCTTCATTTACTGAAGGCTAGGTGCAAAGCTACTGTGTATGAGGGCACCCTTACACTAGCAAAGGTGCCCCAAGGTTGTCCAAGGACAATTCCCTGGACTTTGTGAGTGATGGGACACCACTATAAGCGTGCACTACATAGATGTCAATTCATACAGCTTCACAATGGTAACTCCGAATATGGCCATGTGAGGTGTCTAAGATTGTGGAATTGAACCCCCAATCCAAATCTGGTATTGGGGGGGCAATTCCATGCAGCCTGGGGGCTCCACCATGGACCCCCAGTACTGTCAAACCAGCTCTCCGAGAATTCCACTGCAGCCCCAGCTGCTGCCACCTCACAGACAGGTTTCTGCCCATCTGGGGATTGAGCAGCTCAATCCCAGGAAGGCAGAACAATGCATTTCCTTTAGGAGAGGGGTGTTACACCCTCTTCCATTGGAAATAGGTGTTACAGGCATGGGAGGGGTATCCTCCCAGAGCCTCTGGAAATGCTTTGAAATGCACAAACGGTTCAGGGACCCCCAGTCCCTGCTCTGGCACAAAACTGGACAAAGGAACGGGGAGTGACCACCACCCTGTCCATCACCACCCCAGGGGTGGTGTCCAGAGCTCCTCCAGAGTGTCCCTGGTGTTAGCCATCTTGGATTCCAAGGTGTGAGGACCCTCTGAAGACATCTGAGTGTCCAGTGCCATCAGATGATGTCAGAGACCCCGCCTGATAGGTGCATACCTCGGTAGGTAGCCAATACCCCTCTCAGGGCTATTTAGGGTCTCTCCTCTGGGTGTTTCCTCAGATTCGGTTTGCAAGATTCCTCCAGGACTCCTCTGCATCCTCTGCTTCAGCTTCTGATCGCAGACTTCTCCAGGAACCACTGTGACTGCAACAAAGTATCCAAGAAGACTCCTGTGACCTGCAACTTCAGCTCCAGCCAGCAATTGCAACAGTTTCCAAGGTGTGCACACTCTGAGGACTGCCCGTCTTCACCCTGCACCAGAAGAACCTTAGGAATCTCCTGTGGAGTGACGGAGTCTATTCCCTGCTTCAGTAGGCACCTCTTTGCGACGACAGCCAGTACTCTGGGACTCCACTCCTGTCGACGAGTGTGATCCCTGGAACACAGGTGGTGGACCGAAGTGACCCATACTGTCCAAAGGTCCAGCTGTCCAAATTTGGTGGAGGTAAGAGCTTGCCACCCCGTGCAGCGACAGTACCCCTGTGCACCGTGTCTTCTGCAGCTCCTTGGGCTTCTGTGCACTTCTTCCAAAAGTTCTTCACAGCATAGCCCAGCTCTCCAGCACTCCACCCTGTGAAGCAGAGCTCTCTGAGTTTTTCTCCGGCGGCGTGGGATCCTCCTGTGTAGTGCTGAGATGACTGCACTGTGCAACTCCTTTGTCCCCATCATCTGGGACTCCTGTGGATGCTGCCAGGTCTTGTGAGGGCTCTCTGAAGTGCTGAGAGCCCCCTCTGTCTCCTCAGTCTCAGTTGAGACCCCCAGGTCCTTCCTGGATCCAGGAAGCTCCTCTTTGACGCAACCACGTACTTGCATGAACCAAGGCTTGTTGGCGGAATCCAGCGATGCAAACAGCCTGCATCCAACAACTCAACGTGGGACATCTCTTACACCAAGCAGGAACCCACAGCTATCTTCTTTGGTGCATTTCTGTACTTTTCTTCCAACCGGACAATCCATTTTTGCACCTTCTTCCAGGTGGGCAGGGGCTCCTGTTCTTCCTGGCCTCTTCTTCGACTTCTGGACATGGTCTCCTCTCTCCAAAGATCTTCAGGTCCAGGAATCCACCATTGGTTGCTTGCAGTCTTACTTGGTTCTTGCATAATTCTTCATCACGACTTGTAGTGTGTTATGAAGAAACTTGCTGTACTTTACTTCTGCTTTCCTGGGCTCTGGGGTGGGGTACTTTACTTACCTTTGGTGTTTTCCTACACTCCCAGCACCCCTCTACATACTACACTTGCCTAGGGGGGAATTCGACATTTACATTCCACTATTTGAGTATATGTTTTTTGTAGCCCCTAGGCCCATTCCACTCTACTGTATTTTCTACTGTTTGCACTATTCTATGACTGTTTACTAACCTGATTTTGGTTACTAGTGTGTATATTGTGTATAATACTTACCTCCATAGGGAGTATTGCCTCTAAGATATTTTTGGCCTTGTGTCACTAAAAGAAAGTACCTTTATTTTTGGCAACACTGAGTATTGTATTTTATTGTTTATAAGTACTGTGTAACTATACTGGTATTGCAGGAGCTTTGCATGTCTCCTAGTTCATCCTTGGCTGCTCTGCTACAGCTACCCCTAGACAGCCCAAGCTGCTAGAACACTGCCTACATTTCACTAATGAGGGATAACTGGACCTGGTATTAGGTGTAAGTACCCTAGGTACCCACTACAAACCAGGCCAGCCTCCGACATTGGTGGTACAGCTGTGGGATAAGTACTTGCAATTGCTTTGCCACTTTGTTACTAGTGCTTTTCCCAAGAAAAGTGTACTTGAATACTTAGAGTTATTTACAATTATACCTAGCAGTCATTTTTTCACTTCCAAAAACTTTTTCCAAACTTTTCAAACGTTTTACAAAGTTCTGAAAAGTGTTTCTTTTCCTCTAAAAAGTGAGTGAAATAGTTTGCTAACTTCTTACTCTTCTCTCTAAATTTTCTATCACTGTGTCGTCTATAGAGGCTATCCCCAGGGTTGTCAAGACCACATATGGATATCTTAATTTCAAAAGTCTGAGGGGTCTCTGTTTAGAAAGAAGCTTAGGGATTGGGAAGAACCCTTAAAAGAATTTCCTCTTGAATCTCTTCTTACAAGATGATCAGGGGTGTCCTAATGGTCAGGTACAATCAGAAGAGGAGGTAGAGGGAGATTCTACCCAGGTCAGATTCAGGAGAGGGTCCTGAAGATCCAGGGGAGGGTCCTTCCACAGATCATTCCATTAACAAACCTCTTAGGGTAGCTTATAGTGGGAAGGGGTCACTAACAGGTAGGGTACCCTTCACACCTAGAGGCCAGGTCACTAGAGTAACACAAGTTAGGGAAAGGCCAACCTCTGCTCATTCCCATGTCACTTCTGTGTCAGAAGTGTCCCACACATCCAACCCTGAGGATCAGTCCCTAGATAGGGAACTCAGAAAGCTGAGGTTGGAGGAGTCCAGACCAAGGCTACAGCAGCAACAATTGGCCTTAGACAGGGAATCCCTAGCTGTGGAAAGGGAAAGACAGGGGTTGGGGTTAGTTCCCCATGGTGGCAGCAGCAGCAGAAGTTTCAGAAGTTCCAAGGTCAGAGAAAACACATTTGATTCTAGAAACCTGCACAAGATTGTCCCCCCTTACAAGGAGAGGGATGACATTTACAAGTGATTTGCTGCACTTGAGAGGGCCTGTAAAGTTCAGAGGATCCCTCAGGTACAGTGGGCTGCTATCCCGTGGTTGTCCTTCTCTGGCAAGGGGAGAAATAGACTCCTCACTGTTAGAGAAAATGACTCAGACAATTACAGTGTTCTGAAGACTGCACTCTTGGATGGATTTGGCTTAACCACTGAACAATATAGGATTAGGTTCAGAGAAACCAGAAAAGAGTCTTCAGAAGATTGGATAGACTTTGTGGACTGTTCAGTGAAGGCCTTAGAAGGTTGGTTGTATGGCAGCAAGGTGTCTGATTAGGAAAGCTTACATTATCTGATCGTGAGAGAGCATATTCTGACTTGTTACACCAGTATCTTGTGGACTCAGATCTGACCTTTCCCCAAGAATTGGGAAAGAAGGCAGACAAATGGGTCAGAACAAGGGTGAGCAGAAAATCTCATACAGGGGATGACAAAGAAAAGAAGAAAGATGGTGAAAAGTCTCAGGACAAGCATGGGGATAAAAGTAAACACAAAGATCCTTGTTCAGGTCCACAACACTCCTCTGGGGTGGGAATAAATCATCTTCCTCTTCTTCTCACTCTACACACAATAAAAAGCCCTAGTGCTATGTGTGCAGAGGTAAAGGCCATTGGCCAGGGGATAAGTCCTGCTCAGGTAAAGCCCCAGAGCCTACCACTACTAATACATCAAACTCTAGTGCCCCTAGCATTAGTGGTAATAGTGGTGGGACTACTGGTAATAGTCAAACAAAGGGGGTAGTTGGGTTCACTTTTGGGTCCATCATAGAAACTGGGGTAGGTGTAGAAACCACTGTGATAGTTTCTGCCACACCTGGTGGTATTGGCCTTGCCACCTTAGCTGCTTGTCCCCTTAACATGGACAAGTACAAACAGTCAATTTCAATAAATGGTGTTGAGGCCCAGGCCTACCGGGACACAGGTGCCAGTATTACTTTGGTGACAGAAAACTTGGCGTCACCTGCACAACACCTCCTTGGACAGAAGTACCAGGTTACTGATGTCAATACCTCCACTCAGTCTCTCTCCTTGGCTGTAGTGCAACTTAGTTGGAGTGGAGTTACTGGCCCAAAGCAGGTGGTGGTATCACCTAGCTTCCCGGTAGACTGTCTCTTAGGTAATGACCTAGAGGCCTCAGGTTGGGCTGAGGTAGAGTTTAGGACCCATGCATCCATGCTGGGTATCCCTGAGGAATTGCTTCCTCTCATTTCTGGTGAAATGAAAAAGCAAAGAAGAGAAAGAGGTCTGAAATCTCAGGTAAAAAGGGTATTAAAGTATCCCTTTCCCACCCTACCACTAAGGATACCATTCCTGTGGTGGGAGAAACCTCTCCTGGGGTGGAACCTGTACCAAGGGAGCCCACAACTGCCACAGATGAACTTCCAGAGGTAAAAGTCCCTCTCTGTGGAACTACTAGAACAGAGGGGCCAAATTGCACTGTTTTGCTAAATTTGGAGCAACCCTCCAGCCCTCCCAGAGAAGCTTTAGTGCAGCAGCCCTGCACTACCTCTGAACACATAGGACAGCAGCCCTGTCCTAGTGTGGAGCTTATAGGACAGCAGCCCTGCCCTGCTTCTACCCAAGAGAAACAGTAACCCTGTTCTCTCTTTCAGCCATATTTACAACTTTGTGCCCAGCGATGGCCTTACTGAGACAGTATCCCTGTCTAGCATTCTCATCCTTAGGACAGCGACCCTGTCTTGACATAGGCTCAGTGGACCAGTCCCACTGCCCCACTTTAAAACTTACAAATAGAGAATCTGAGAATATACACTTGCACTGTTTTTTTAGGTAAAATCTCCAAACAGGGTGGTTTACATCCCCACAGGGAAGTAACCATACAGTGAATGATAAAGGGAGTAACCACTCTATTGCAGATATACTCTCCACTTATCACCACTTAGACAATAAAGTCTCAATTGGCAAAGATTAGCCTTACTGTCCTTCGTTTTGAGGGGGGGGGGGTTATGTGAGAAAGTAGCCTCTTTCTAGCATGGTTATCACCATTTTTGGCCTGTGTGTCAGTGTGTTTTTACTGTCTCACTGGGATCCTCCTAGTCAGGACCCCAGTGCTCATAGTCTGTGGCCTATATGTGTTGTCAGTATGCTTGACTGTGTCACTGGAGTTCTGCTAACCAGAACTCCAGTGCTTATGCTCTCCTGTGTACCAAATCTGTCACTATAGTTTAGTGACTCCATATTCCAATTCTGAATGGCACACTGGACCACCCTTATAACTCCCTAGTATCTCGTATCTAGGTACCCAGGGTATTGGGGTTCCGGGAGATCCCTATAGGCTGCAGCATTTCTTTTGCCACCCATAAGGAGCTCATACAAACCTTTCTTCAGGACTGCCACTGCAGCCTGAGTGAAATAGTCCACACACTATTTCACAGCCATTTTCACTGCACCAGGTAATTTATAAGGCACCTCTATGTCTAACCTTCATTTACTGAAGGCTAGGTGCAAAGTTACTGTGTGTGAGGGCACCCTTACACTAGCATGGGTGCCCCCACATTGTCAAGGGCCAATACCCCGGACTTCGTGAGTGCGGGGACACCATTATAAGCGTGCACTACATATGTCAATACACATATGTAGCTTCACAATGGTAACTCCAATGGTAATGGCCATGTGAGGTGTCTAAGATTGTGAAATTGAACCCCTAATCCAAATCCTGCCTTGCACAGGCCTGGCCCCAGACACACATCAGGGGTTGGAGACTGCATTGTGTGAGGGTAGGCTCAGCACTTTCAGGTGTAAGTGTCAGCTCCTCCCTCCCCACTCTAGCCCAAGAGACTCATTAGGATATGCAGGCTATACCCCAGCTCCCTTTGTGTCACTGTCTAGTGGAGAGTCACAAACAGCCTTACTGTCAATCTGACCTAAAAATGGAAGACACAAGCAGGCAGAGGCACAGAATGGTTAAGCAAGGAAATGCCCACTTTCTAAAAGTGGCATTTCAAAACTGACAACCTAAAAACCAACTTTACCTAAAGATGTATTGTGAGTTCAGAGACCCCAAACTCCATCTCTCTAGCTGCTCTCAATGGGAAACTAACCTTTAAAGATATTTAAAGGCAGTCCCTATGTCAACCTATAAAAGAGATAGGCCTTGCAAAAGTGAAAGCCAAATTTGTCAGTATTTCACTGTCAGGGCATATAAAACACACCAGTATATGTCCTACCTTTAACATACACTGCACCCTGCCCCTGGGGCTACCTATGTCCTACTTTAATGGTGCCTTAAATGTACAAAAAGGGAAGGTTTGGGCCTGGCAAGTGGGTACACAGGTTGAATCGGCAGTTTAAAACTGCACACAGAGACACTGCAGTGGCAGGTCTGAGCCATGTTTATAGGCCTACTCATGTGGGTGTCACAATCAGTGCTGCAGACCCACTAGTAGCATTTGATTTACAGGACCTGGGCACCGCTGGTGCACTTTACTAGGGACTTACTAGTAAATCAAATATGCCAATCACAGAAATGCCAATTACACATACAATTTACACAGAGAGCACTTGCACTTTAGCACTGGTCAGCAGTGGTAAACTGCCCAGAATACCAACACCCGCAAAAAAAAAAGGTCCAGCACACAGTCAAAAACACAGGAAGCAGAGGCAAAAAGACAGGGGAAACCACACCAAGGATGCCAGGCATAACATGTGTCATACAGTCTATGTCTTATTAATATGTGCATAAATGTTTTTAAAAGCCACTCCCTGGTTAATACCTATTGTTATTAGCTGTCAATTTTTAGCAGAGTTACCTTACATAAGTGGTGTCCAAATGGTAGAATGGACCACGATGCTTGCAGTAGATTTATGTTCCCATCACCTGGTTTAATAGTAAAATTGATGCAATGCAATAGAGTGGGCCCCTGAAACATATGGGCCTTGGTGCCACAGCACCTACTGCACTATTGATAACCACGACTTGCTTCAATTCACTTTTGAACACAATTTCGCTTTATCTTTCACTTTATTTCTAAATGTTGTAGATTCTTGCCCATTGATGACACTCCAAATTCTTGATATATTCTACATCATGTATTGCAAGCACACACTGGTGTGAAATGTTCACACAGTTAGCTCCAAATAGACTAGCAAGATTGAAATGTAAAAGTGAAATACGAAATGCTTTAAATGAGCATGAAAAACTCTCTGAGATAGTTCAGAAAGCACTAGAGTGAGTTATTTTATGTTTTTTTTAGCAGAGCCTGGAAGTGTTGTTTTTTTAATCCAGCACATCCTTTCATAATAGAGAGGGACATATTGTTTTGTTTATAAATATTCTGTAGAGTAAATATTGTACCCCTCCTTATCCACTGTATAATGGACAATCTTCATATAGATTGTATATGTATTCATTTTTGGCTGAGTGAAAACTAATCTGGATACTGTACTTAAGAAACAATGCTTGTTAGTTGATGTCTACAAACTACAAAATGTCAAATAAATAACCTTTTGTTGTCTAGATTCATGTGCCCATGCTTTGCCGTTTCCAATTGAAATACAACTATTCATTCATGTGCTTTGTCTTTTGTATGTGTTTTCTGTGTAGTTTATGTTAATCCCTGTTTTTTTGCTTTGCTTGTTTTAACTTAGTATCACCATACCGTCCAAAATCAGAACAGTGTTCATGAATTGTCTCTTGATGCTTGATTTCTAGCTAATCTTTCCCGAGTTACTGATTTTGACATTGCATCTCAATAGAGTCTGCCATTTTCATTACACACAGAAAGTATCTACCTTCCATTCTTTTCATTACCCATTTTGGAACATCCTGCTTAGAACAATACTGAACACAACACCTTTCCACCTCTGCAGACGTCATGTATGAATTAGATGTCCCACTGTGATGACCACTAAGAGAGCACAGTCTGAGGAGGAGACTATGGGACTGGTCACCAGCCGGATGGTGTATTCCAAACCGTGAATGAACCCCTGTTTAGGCGCGGGTCAGAGTTATGACGTGGCAGCTATTTAATGTACCCGATAATTATAGGATGCATCAAATTATCCCAACTGCTGTTAATCTTTGGGAAATCAACCCTGTTGGAATTTAAGGAGGAAACACATATTTACTGGGTTATGCAGATTTTGGTGCATTAAACACCCAATGAGTAACACTCCCTGTGGGATTGATGTTTGCCACATGCAATAAATAGCACCTATCCTTGTAATCAGGGCTCTGGGTGTTTCTAGAAACTGAATAAAAAGTGTAAGCTTCAATGTTCACAACACCTGCCACAGACCTCACTCTGTGCCGGGGACTCTTGCCAAACTGTGTGAAATCAGGTACCAGTGCGGTGGGTGGAGTTCCCATCATGTATGGGTTGTCGGGATATACTCAGATCCTGGGGATGCAGAAGCGCTGCATGGTCTTTAGGGGCAGCCTCAGTTGTCAGACGTGTACCCGATCACACTGAGGGGAAGAACCCAGATCCAGATACACAAGTGCACGAGATCAACAATGGTCCACACAGAAGCTACCCCTGGTTTGTGGCAGCATAACTGAAGGTCCAAAGATGGACCCATGTCTCTGATTGCAGATTATGATTTGTAAAGTCAAGTGCAGCGTATAAAGACACAAATGTGTCTGTGGAAAGACACTCATGTCTACAGACCGAGATCCGCAGGACATTAAATACAGAAATCCTGTTGTACTGGATAATGCAATGTAATTAATGCTGGTATTGAATATATGTTAAAAAACAGGCTTTGGGTCTATAATGATCAAAACGTGTGAGACTGAAAAAATCACAGCAACTCCTTCACCTCTTTTCCACATTTTTTTCTGATCCTCTGTGTGTGAATCTAAATCAACTTTTGTTTGAAAAAGGGGGCCGTCCTTCAAGACCTAGGTCCCACTTCACATGCACTTCACATACATAACTGATTTGGCTCAGAATAAAGTGCATCTCCTTAGGCCCTTTTGTTTTTTTACCTAAATAAAACCACACTTTTTTGAGGAATTAGTGGATCTCATTCCAAATCTACAATCTCAGATTTTTGTGCATATTCTTTATTGGAAGAACAGTAGTACGTGTAGAAATGCTGAGCTCATGACATATAGGAAGATATGAATTACTACATACAGCAATCATACAGATTAATTGTGTCACAAATAATTTTCCTTTGCCACTAAAATATTTGGGGTTACCTAAGCCAACAGAGAAAAGCTAACATCCAGTTCCAGAGTTACAAAGATTTTCCATTAGTGTAATCATGGCTACAGGTCTGCCACCAGTAACCTGGTTGTGAGGGGTTAAACTACAGATTCAGCCTGTCAAAATAACCCTCCATTTAAATATAAAAAAATCACCCCTAAGTTGGCATTACATGTCTATACGGCCGGGAGAATAGCATTTAAAAGTAGGACATGAAAAGGGTTGATGTTTGTGAGAAAGTAGCCTCTTTCTAGCCTTGTTACCCCCACTTTAGGCCTGTTTGTGAGTGTATGTCAGGGTGTTTTCACTGTCTCACTGGGATCCTGCCAGCCAGGGCCCAGTGCTCATAGTGAAAACCCTATGTTTTCAGTATGTTTGTTATGTGTCACTGGGACCCTGCTAGTCAGGACCCCAGTGCTCATAGGTTTGTGGCCTATATGTATGTGTTCCCTGTGTGGTGCCTAACTGTCTCACTGAGGCTCTGCTAACCAGAACCTCAGTGGTTATGCTCTCTCGGTACCAATTGTCACTAACAGGCTAGTGACCAATTTCACCAATTTACATTGGCATACTGGAACACCCTTATAATCCCCTAGAATATGGTACTGAGGTACCCAGGGTATTGGGGTTCCAGGAGATCCCTATGGGCTGCAGCATTTCTTTTGCCACCCATAGGGAGCTCTGACAATTCTTACACAGGCCTGCCACTGCAGCCTGAGTGAAATAATGCACACGTTATTTCACAGCCATTTTTCACTGCACTTAAGTAACTTATAATTCACCTACATGTCTAACCTTTACCTGGTAAAGGTTGGGTGCTAAGTTACTCAGTGTGTGGGCACCCTGGCACTAGCCAAGGTGCCCCCACATTGCTCAGGGCCAATTCCCCGGACTTTGTGAGTGCGGGGACACCATTACACGCGTGCACTACATATAGGTCAATACCTATATGTAGCTTCACAATGGTAACTCCGAATATGGCCATGTAACATGTCTATGTTCATGGAATTGCCCCCTCTATGCCATCCTGGCATAGTTGGCACAATCCCATGATCCCAGTGGTCTGTAGCACAGACCCTGGTACTGCCAAACTGCCTTTCCCGGGGTTTCACTGCAGCTGCTGCTGATGCCAGCCCCTCAGACAGGCTTCTGCCCTCCTGGGGTCCAGCCAGGCCTGGCCCAGGATGGCAGAACAAAGGACTTCCTCTGAGAGAGGGTGTTACACCCTCTCCCTTTGGAAAATGGTGTGAAGGCAGGGGAGGAGTAGCCTCCCCCAGCCTCTGGAAATGCTTTCATGGGCACACATGGTGCCCATTTCTGCATAAGCCAGTCTACACCGGTTCAGGGACCCCTTAGCCCTGCTCTGGCGCGAAACTGGACAAAGGAAAGGGGAGTGACCACTCCCCTGACCTGTACCTCCCCTGGGAGGTGCCCAGAGCTCCTCCAGTGTGCTACAGACCTCTGCCATCTTGGAAACAGAGGTGCTGCTGGCACACTGGACTGCTCTGAGGGGCCAGTGCCTTCAGGTGATGTCAGAGACTCCTTCTGATAGGTTCCTTCAGGTGTTGCTAGCCTATCCTCTCTCCTAGGTAGCCAAACCCTCTTTTCTGGCTATTTAGGGTCTCTGTCTCTTGGGATTCCTTAGATAACAAATGCAAGAACTCATCCGAGTTCCTCTGCATCTCTCTCTTCACCTTCTGCCAAGGAATCGACTGCTGACCGCGCTGGAAGCCTGCAAAACTGCAACATAGTAGCAAAGACAACTACTGCAACTCTGTAACGCTGATCCAGCCGCCTTCTCGACTGCTTTCCTGGTGGTGCATGCTGTGGGGGTAGTCTGCCTCCTCTCTGCACTAGAAGCTCCGAAGAAATCTCCGTGGGTCGACGGAATCGTCCCCCTGCAACCGCAGACACCAAAGAACTGCATCACCGGTACCTTGGGTCTCCTCTCAGCACGACGAGCGAGGTCCCTTGAGTCCAGCAACACTGTCCAAGTGACTCCCACAGTCCAAGTTTGGTGGATGTAAGTCCTTGCCTCCCCACGCCAGACTGCATTGCTGGGAACCGCGACTTTTGCAGCTACTCCGGCCTCCGTGCACTTCCGGCGGAAATCCTTTGTGCACAGTCCAGCCTGGGTCCACGGCACTCTAACCTGCATTGCACGACCTCCTAAGTTGTTCTCCGGCGACGTGGGACTCCTTTGTGCGACTTCGGGTGAGCACCATTTCACGCATCCTCGTAGTGCCTGTTTCTGGCACTTCTGCGGGTGCTGCCTGCTGCTGAGAGGGCTCCTTGTCTTGCTCGACGCCCCTTCTGTCCCCTGACGCAATTGGTGACATCCTGGTCCCTACTGGGCCACCGCAGCATCCAAAAACACTAACCGCAGGATTTGCAGCTAGAAAGGCTTGTTGGCGATCTTTCGGCGGGAAAACACTTCTGCACGACTCTCCATGGCGTGAGGGATCCGTCCTCCAAAGGGGAAGTCTCTAGCCCTTGTCGTTCCTGCAGAAACCTAAGCTTCTACTGTCCAGTAGCAGCTTCTTTGCACCCACAGCTGGCATTTCCTGGGCATCTGCCCATCTCCGACTTGCTTGTGACTTTTGGACTTGGTCCCCTTGTTCCACAGGTACCCTCAACTGGAAATCCATCGTTGTTGCATTGCTGGTTTGTGTCTTTCCTGCAGAATAACCCTATCACGACTTCTATGTCCTTTGGGGAACTTTAGTGCACTTTGCACTCACTTTTCAGGGTCTTGGGGTGGGCTATTTTTCTAACCCTTACTATTTTCTAATAGTCCCAGCGACCCTCTACAAGGTCACATAGGTTTGGGGTCCATTCGTGGTTCGCATTCCACTTTTGGAGTATATGGTTTGTGTTGCCCCTATCCCTATGTGTCTCCATTGCATCCTATTGTAACTATACATTGTTTGCACTGTTTTCTAATACTATTACTGCATATTTTGGTATTGTGTACATATATCTTGTGTATATTTGCTATCCTCATACTGAGGGTACTCACTGAGATACTTTTGGCATATTGTCATAAAAATAAAGTACCTTTATTTTTAGTATATCTGTGTATTGTGTTTTCTTATGATATTGTGCATATGACACTAGTGGTACTGTAGGAGCTTCACTCGTCTCCTAGTTCAGCCTAAGCTGCTCTGCTAAGCTACCATTATCTATCAGCCTATGCTGCTAGACACCCTATACACTAATAAGGGATAACTGGGCCTGGTGCAAGGTGTAAGTACCCCTTGGTACTCACTACAAGCCAGTCCAGCCTCCTACATTGGTTGTGCAGCTGTGGGATAAGTGCTTTGAGACTACTTACCACTTTTGTCATTGTACTTTTCATAAGAGAAAAATATACAAAACAAGTTCAGTGTGTGTACACATAACCAAAAAGTTTTGCATTTTTTTTCTCACCTCTTTTCTAAAGTGCTGAAAAGTACTTCTAAACTTTCAAAAAGTTCTTAAAAAGTTTTAAAAGTTTTTTTTCTGTCTTTCTAAAAGTTCTAAAAACTTTTTCTCACTTTTTCTGTCACTTAAACTCTTTCTAAAATGTCTGGCACAGGCTAAAATGTTGATCTGTCCAAACTTGCATATGACCACCTTAGCTGGAAAGGAGCAAGGAGTCTCTGTATAGAAAGAGGTTTGAGTGTTGGGAAGAATCCTTCCTTGGACTTATTGCATAACATGCTTAGAGAACAAGATAAGGCCAAAAGGGCCCCATCTGTTGAAAAAGTAGCTAATGGTTCCCAATCTGATCCAGGGACCCCCCTAGGAAAAGATTCAGGAAAGAAACTTCATAGCCTGCCCATTACTAGACAGTCTAGCATAGTTGGTACTGAGGTTGAGTCACACCATACAGATAGTGTTGTCTCACATCATAGCAAAAGCATTCATTCTCACCACAGTAGAAGTGATGTTTCTGTTAACCAAGCTGTTAGGGTGCCTTCTGTAAGGGACAGGTCTCCTTCTGTCCATTCTCATCATACTTCTGTTTCAAGGCATGTCCCTCCCACCCACCCTGATGACAGATTGTTAGAAAGGGAGCTCAATAGATTGAGAGTGGAACAAACCAGACTGAAGCTCAAGAAGCAACAGCTGGATTTGGATAGACAGACCTTAGAAGTAGAGAAGGAAAGACAGAAGTTGGGTTTAGAAACCCATGGTGGCTGCAGCAGTATTCCCCATAGTCATCCTGCAAAAGAGCATGATTCCAGGAATCTGCATAAGATAGTTCCCCCTTATAAGGAGGGGGATGACATTAACAAGTGGTTTGCTGCACTTGAGAGGGCCTGTGCTGTACAGGATGTCCCTCAAAGGCAGTGGGCTGCTATCCTATGGCTATCATTTAGTGGAAAAGGTAGGGATAGGCTCCTTACTGTGAAAGAAAGTGAAGCCAATGATTAAAAAGTTCTTAAGAATGCACTCCTGGATGGTTATGGCTTAACCACTGAACAATACAGAATAAAGTTCAGAGAGACCAAAAAGGAGTC
This sequence comes from Pleurodeles waltl, assembly GCF_031143425.1. NCBI lineage: Eukaryota > Metazoa > Chordata > Amphibia > Caudata > Salamandridae > Pleurodeles > Pleurodeles waltl. Next base: position 175,959,588 of record NC_090441.1, on the reverse strand, counting down.
TTCACAAGACGGTTGATTTCATTGACCATTCAGTGAAGGCCTTGGAGGGGTGGTTACATGGCAGTAAAGTTACTGATTATGACAGCCTGTATAACTTGATCCTGAGAGAGCATATTCTTAATAATTGTGTGTCTGATTTGTTGCACCAGTACTTGGTGGACTCTGATCTGACCTCTCCCCAAGAATTGGGAAAGAAGGCAAACAAATGGGTCAGAACAAGGGTGAACAGAAAAGTTCATACAGGTGGTGACAAGGATGGCAAGAAGAAAGATGGTGAAAAATCTCAAGATAAGCATGGGGATAAGGGTAAAACCAAAGATCCCACTTCAAATCTTAAACACTCTTTAGAGGGTGGGGATAAAACAAATTCTTCATCTTCTTCTCAACCCACACACACTAAAAAGCCTTGGTGCTTTGTGTGTAAAAACAGAGGCCATAGGCCAGGGGATAAGTCCTGTCCAGGTAAACCCCCTGAGCCTACCACCACTAATACATCAAGCTCTAGTGCCCCTAGCAGTAGTGGTACTAGTGGTGGGACTGCTGGCAACAGTCAAGCAAAGGGTGTAGTTGGGTTCACTTATGGGTCCATCATAGAAACTGGGGTAGTCAGTCCCAAGACAGTTTCTGTCACACCTAGTGGCATTGGCCTTGCCACACTGACTGCTTGTCCCCTTACAATGGATAAGTACAGGCAAACAGTTTCAATAAATGGTGTTGAGGCCTTGGCCTACAGGGACACAGGTGCCAGTATCACTTTGGTGACTGAAAACCTAGTGCACCCTGATCAACACATCATTGGACAACAGTATAAGATTATTGATGTCCATAACTCCACTAAGTTTCTTCCCTTAGCTATAATTCAGTTTAGTTGGGGTGGAGTTACTGACCCTAAGCAGGTGGTGGTATCACCAAGCTTACCTGTATACTGTCTCTTAGGTAATGACCTAGAGGCCTCAGGTTGGGCTGATGTAGAGTTTTATGCACATGCAGCCATGCTGGGCATCCCAGAGGAATTGTTCCCTCTCATTTCTTTTGAAATGAAAAAACAAAGGAGAGAAGGCCTGAAAACTCAGGATCCCTCTCCATCAACATGTACAAATGGTATCACAGTATCCCCTAACCACCCTGCCATTCAGGATACCATTCCTGTGGTGGGAGAAACCTCTCCTGGGGTGGCACCTGTTCCAAGGGAAGCATCAGCTGGCAAAGCTGTACTCCCTGAGGTAGAAGTACCTCTCTGTGGGATAACTAACATTGGTGAGAAAAAGAGCACCATTTTAGTTAACATGGAGCATCCCTCCAACCCTCCCAGAGAAACTTTAGTGCAGAAACCCTGCACTGCCTCACAACACTTAGGACAGCATCCCTGCCCTAGTGTGGAGCTCATAGGACAGCATCCCTGCCCTGCTCCAACTCAAGAGAAACAGCATCCCTGTTCTCTCTTCCAGCCATATGGACAAAGTTTTTGCCCAGCTATGGTTTTTCTGAGACAGCATTCCTGTCTGGCATTTCCATCACTACAAATAGGTTCAGTGGACAATTCCCACTGCTCTAAACTAAAACTTACTGATAGAAACTCTGAAAATACATCTTCACATTGTTGCTTAGCTAAAAAACTTCAAACAGGGTGGTTTACATCCCCACACGGAAGTAACCATATAGTGGATGATAAAGGGAGTAACCAGTCTATTGCAGAGCTAATCTCTACTTATCACCACTTAGACAATAAAGTCTCAACTGGCCAAGGTTAGCCTTATTGTCCTTCGTTTGGGGGGGGTTGTGTGAGAAAGTAGCCTCTATCTAGCCTTGTTACCCCCACTTTAGGCCTGTTTGTGAGTGTATGTCAGGGTGTTTTCACTGTCTCACTGGGATCCTGCCAGCCAGGGCCCAGTGCTCATAGTGAAAACCCTATGTTTTCAGTATGTTTGTTATGTGTCACTGGGACCCTGCTAGTCAGGACCCCAGTGCTCATAAGTTTGTGGCCTATATGTATGTGTTCCCTGTGTGGTGCCTAACTGGCTCACTGAGGCTCTGCTAACCAGAACCTCAGTGGTTATGCTCTCTCTGTACAAATTGTCACTAACAGGCTAGTGACCAATTTCACCAATTTACATTGGCATACTGGAACACCCTTGTAATCCCCTAGTATATGGTACTGAGGTACCCAGGGTATTGGGGTTCCAGGAGATCCCTATGGGCTGCAGCATTTCTTTTGCCACCCATAGGGAGCTCTGACAATTCTTACACAGGCCTGCCACTGCAGCCTGAGTGAAATAATGCACACGTTATTTCACAGCCATTTTTCACTGCACTTAAGTAACTTATAAGTCACCTATATGTCTAACCTTTACCTGGTAAAGGTTGGGTGCTAAGTTACTTAGTGTGTGGGCACCCTGGCACTAGCCAAGCTGCCCCCACATTGTTCAGGGCCAATTCCCCGGACTTTGTGAGTGCGGGGACACCATTACACGCGTGCACTACATATAGGTCACTACCTATATGTAGCTTCACAATGGTAACTCCGAATATAGCCATGTAACATGTCTATGATCATGAATTGCCCCCTCTATGCCATCCTGGCATAGTTGGCACAATCCCATGATCCCAGTGGTCTGTAGCACAGACCCTGGTACTGCCAAACTGCCTTTCCCGGGGTTTCACTGCAGCTGCTGCTGCTGCCAGCCCCTCAGACAGGCGTCTGCCCTCCTGGGGTCCAGCCAGGCCTTGCCCAGGATGGCAGAACAAAGGACTTCCTCTGAGAGAGGGTGTTACACCCTCTCCCTTTGGAAAATGGTGTGAAGGCAGGGGAGGAGTAGCCTCCCCCAGCCTCTGGAAATGCTTTCATGGGCACACATGGTGCCCATTTCTGCATAAGCCAGTCTACACCGGTTCAGGGACCCCTTAGCCCTGCTCTGGTGCGAAACTGGACAAAGGAAAGGGGAGTGACCACTCCCCTGACCTGTACCTCCCCTGGGAGGTGCCCAGAGCTCCTCCAGTGTGCTCCAAACATCTGCCATCTTGGAAACAGAGGTGCTGCTGGCACACTGGACTGCTCTGAGTGGCCAGTGCCATCAGGTGACGTCAGAGACTCCTTCTGATAGGCTCCTTCAGGTGTTGCTAGCCTATCCTCTCTCCTAGGTAGCCAAACCCTCTTTTCTGGCTATTTAGGGTCTCTGTCTCTTGGGATTCCTTAGATAACGAATGCAAGAGCTCATCCGAGTTCCTCTGCATCTCTCTCTTCACCTTCTGCCAAGGAATCGACTGCTGACCGCGCTGGAAGCCTGCAAAACTGCAACATAGTAGCAAAGACGACTACTGCAACTCTGTAACGCTGATCCAGCCGCCTTCTCGACTGCTTTCCTGGTGGTGCATGCTGTGGGGGTAGTCTGCCTCCTCTCTGCACTAGAAGCTCCGAAGAAATCTCCCGTGGGTCGACGGAATCGTCCCCCTGCAACCGCAGGCACCAAAGAACTGCATCACCGGTACCTTGGGTCTCCTCTCAGCACGACGAGCGAGGTCCCTTGAATCCAGCAACTCTGTCCAAGTGACTCCCACAGTCCAGTGACTCTTCAGTCCAAGTTTGGTGGAGGTAAGTCCTTGCCTCCCCACGCCAGACTGCATTGCTGGGAACCGCGACTTTTGCAGCTACTCCGGCCTCCGTGCACTTCCGGCAGAAATCCTTTGTGCACAGTCCAGCCTGGGTCAACAGCACTCTAACCTGCATTGCACGACCTCCTAAGTTGTTCTCCGGCGACGTGGGACTCCTTTGTGCGACTTCGGGTGAGCACCATTTCACGCATCCTCGTAGTGCCTGTTTCTGGCACTTCTGCGGGTGCTGCCTGCTGGTGAGAGGGCTCCTTGTCTTGCTCGACGCCCCCTTTGTCCCCTGACGCAATTGGTGACATCCTGGTCCCTCCTGGGCCACAGCAGCATCCAAAAACACTAACCGCACGATTTGCAGCTAACAAGGCATTTTGGCGGTCTTTCGGCAGGAAAACACTTCTGCGCGACTCTCCATGGCGTGAGGGACCCGTCCTCCAAAGGGGAAGTCTCTAGCCCTTGTCGTTCCTGCAGAAACCTAAGCTTCTACTGTCCAGTAGCAGCTTCTTTGCACCCACAGCTGGCATTTCCTGGGCATCTGCCCATCTCCGACTTGCTTGTGACTTTTGGACTTGGTCCCCTTGTTCCACAGGTACCCTCGACTGGAAATCCATCATTGTTGCATTGCTGGTTTGTGTCTTTCCTGCAGAATTCCCCTATCACGACTTCTATGTCCTTTGGGGAACTTTAGTGCACTTTCCACTCACTTTTCAGGGTCTTGGGGTGGGCTATTTTTCTAACCCTTACTATTTTCTAATAGTCCCAGCGACCCTCTACAAGGTCACATAGGTTTGGGGTCCATTCGTGGTTCGCATTCCACTTTTGGAGTATATGGTTTGTGTTGCCCCTATCCCTATGTTTCTCCATTGCATCCTATTGTAACTATACATTGTTTGCACTGTTTTCTAATACTATTACTGCATATTTTGGTATTGTGTACATATATCTTGTGTATATTTGCTATCCTCATACTGAGGGTACTCACTGAGATTCTTTTGGCATATTGTCATAAAAATAAAGTACCTTTATTTTTAGTATATCTGTGTATTGTGTTTTCTTATGATATTGTGCATATGACACTAGTGGTACTGTAGGAGCTTCACTCGTCTCCTAGTTCAGCCTAAGCTGCTCTGCTAAGCTACCATTATCTATCAGCCTATGCTGCTAGACACCCTATACACTAATAAGGGATAACTGGGCCTGGTGCAAGGTGTAAGTACCCCTTGGTACTCACTACAAGCCAGTCCAGCCTCCTACAATGTTAAACATGTTTTCCAATTGAAAAAGCCTTCAGAGGTATTTCCACTGCAGCAGGGATATTTGTTCCACAGGAAAGCATTGGGATACAATATTAAATGTAATATTAGTTATCACCGCTTAGGAAGCAGCCCCAAGATTCACATTTGGACTTATTAAAATATTACAAGCCCAATCTAATGGTGAAGTTGGATTTGTAATAAATAAATTAGAACAGGTACTTTTAAAAAGTTACTTTTTGCTTGCCAGAAATTTCTAAGGCCTTTTATGGCCTTCCAAAGATCACCTAGCAGCTGATGGCTCCTCTATGGTGAGGTGCAAATTAACAGAGTATGTGGGGTGGCTGGGAGTATCCTCCTTGACATTAAAAGTGTCAATTCCTTGATCCTAATTGACAGGTCTTCTAGGGATTGTTTCCTATGACACTTGAGACATACTTCAAGTAGAACTTCTTTGTTACAGGCAAATGTTAGCTGACACTTGGGCAAAGACCTTAATTTGTCCTGCCAAACAGTCAGGGACCAGTCACAGAGGGACCCTCTTGTACATTACAGTGTCACAGCCTATTCAACAGGTCTGCTAGGTGTACATATGATATTGGGGGAACACTTCAAAGGAGGAAAGAAAGAATGTCAAAACATTTTGGGCCTCATTTACCAGACCCTAGCGGCACACTGCATTTCCGGAACATCATTTTTCTAAGCTCCGATGGCGCAGTGTGGTAGCCCATATTTACAAGGCCACTCAAAGATACCTTGCACGGCTGTTCGTGGCCTTGTAAATATGGCCCCCTTTCACGCATAACTCTGCGTGAAAGGGGTGTCCCATGGGTGTTGCTGTGGGTGTTCCCATGCAACACCCAGGGAACCTGAAGGAATCTGATGCATTTCCAGATTTACAAGTCTGGGAATGTGTCAGACTCCTACGCCACCTCAGGGGTGGCTTTAAAGTGGCACAACGCGGAGGAATAACATTTGTTCTCCCCATTTTATACTGTTTCTCTGTGTGCTGCATTGTGCAGCACACATAGAAAGAGGAAAACTCCATTAATGATTGTTAATGTGCAGGCAGGTGTCCCGTCCTGCACATAAACAATAATCCCTGCAACGCAGGCACCCTAGCACCATGGTGCAAGGATACGTGCGTTGGCGCTAGACAGCAGTTTGTGTGCCATTGCAGAGGAAAGTGCAGTGATGTGTCATATTTTTATAAACATGATGCTTCCATGCACTTTCTAAATGATACAGTGTGGCGCAGCAAGCTGACTTGATGCGCCACGCTGTGCCATTTTACTGAAAATGAGGCCCTTTGTGTGCATTCACTGTCTCAATGCCGAAAGCTCCGCTCTGATTTGATCAGACTTCAGAGTTTTTTGGGGGTACAGGGAATGGGACAGGTGCACTTCCTCACAATGCCTGCATTTCCTTGATCCTGGGGAGAGGCAACCATTTGTGTTGCGGATATCTATTCTCAACAGATCAGTTCCCCCCTTGCAGACTCTCCAACAGTTAGGTGGACACAGGACTTTGGACGCAGGAGTTCATAGAGTGGTTGGACCATTGGGGCTTCCAAAATATATGGAAACTGAGCAATCAGGGACAGAGGTAAAATACTTATACTTCTCAGTATACGACCTGCATGTCAGATTAGACAAGTTGATGTGCTCTCTGGATTGCTCCACAGGTTATAAAATACCTGGGTTGCATGCTATTGGACCACAACCCATCGCTCATGGGCATGCAGGGGTCAGGAATGCATCACGCATTCCCACCTGGTGATCCCACTCAATTATTTACACAAACCTACTTTCAGAGAAACCCGAGGTGGCACTTGACACCTTTCTTGACAGAGCGGCCAGAGGAGGAGAAGGAGACATTGGGCGTGGCTATCACTGAACATGAACTCAAGGGAGCCCTTAAAAAAATTGGCATAGGGTAAAACGCCAGGTACGGATGGATTGCCAGTGGAATTCTGTTGGACTGCCCCTTTTTACAAGGTCGCTCCCTAAACATTTTGCCTTCTCCTCCTAATTTTTCGGACCCTTTTTGGCTGACGTTATGACTCTGGTCACTTTATCACTGCTAATCAGTGCTAAAGTGCAGGTGCTCTCCATTGTAAACTTGGTATGATTGGCTTAGACCTGATTGGCACATTTAGGTCCATATTTATACTTTTTTAGCGCCGCATTTGCATCATTTGTTGATGCAAAAGCGGCGCAAACTTGCAAAATACAATTGTATTTTGCAAGTTTGTGCTGTTTTTTGCGTCAAAAAGCGACGCAAATGCGGCGCTAAAAAAGTATAAATATGGCCCTTAATTTACCTGTAAGTCCCTTGTAAAGTGGTATCCCTATACCCAGGGCCTTTAAAATTAAATGCTACCAGTCAGCCTGCAGGGCAGTTTGCGCCACCCACAGAAGTACCTTTCAACCCTGTCTCAGGCCTGCTAGAGCAAGGCCCTTGTGCTCAGGTTACTGCCACAGGGACCTGTCATCTAAATCTACTTGCCAGGCCCAGAACTACCCTTTTACCACATGTAAGCCACCCATAAGGTAGGCCCTAGCTAGCCCTTTGGGCAGTGTGCTATATTTGTAAAAGGCAGAATATGTGCCTGGTAGTATGGTCTGTCCTGGTAGTGACAAACGGCCTAATATGGTTCCTCACTGTTGTGAGTGCTGCCTTGCTCATAGGATTGCATTGGAAATGCCCTGCCTTATGTCTAGGGGGTATTGTCTGATTTATGAGGGGTAGCGTAGACATGTTTGGTATGGTTGAAATGGTAGTGAGAAATGCTGCTTACTGGTGGAGGTGGATTTTTGATTATCATTACAGAAATGCCATTTATAGAAAGTGAGAATATCTCTGTGCTTATGACTCTGGTGTTTTGTAGCTTGACTCCAATCCACGTCTGGACAGACTGACAGTTCGGCTTTGTGCATACTTTTCAGACAGCCTGTACACAGGGATGGTGGAGGTGTCACATTTTGAATAGACTTCCTGGGCTGAGAGAAGGCGGAGGCGGGCACACTTGCATCTGTAAAGGATGTGCCCTGGCCTCACACAAAGGGCTCGTTTGCCCCAACTGATATTTGGAGCCTGTGCTGGAGGAGAGAGGGGATACTCCTAGAACCAGTTGTAACTGGTTGAAACCGCCTCTCCCCCTCATTGAAAATGCTTTGCAACACTGAGTATAAGTAGAGGGGATTTTTCCTCATTAAAACAGACAAGAAACATACTTAGAACTGGACACAGAACACTGCTGGGTGGACTCACCAGGAACCGCCTTGGACTGCTGCTGTTGTGCTGACCTGTGACCTGCTGGGTCACTAGGAGGATCTGCCACTATCTGTAACCCTTGTGCTGACCTGTTTGTTGGGCCTTGCAGCACTGTGCTCCCTCCTTTTCTGTCCCCAGTGGCTGGGTGCTGTGTCCCCTGCATCTACTTGCTTCTAAGCACAGAAGTGCTTTGTCATAGATTTCCTACATGTGCAACACAGAGCACTTGAGAGCACGTTCTTTTGATGGCCATAGCGCTTTGAAAGCACTTTTCAGTGTGATCTGAGGGAGCCTCACCATCACAACCTGGATGGGTTAAGAAAATCCAGGGCACACGGAGCACGCTCGTTGGTTAGTACCCCAGAGGCACAGGAGCGCTGGAAGAGTGCCCCCGGGCACCAGCAGGAACTGCTCTTTGATAAAGATCACCTCCGTGACCCAGAGAGAAAGCAAGGTTGCCTGCCGACCGGGCAGGACAAAGGCACCGCCAGTGGAATGAGAGGTCGGGTTGGCATCGCTCTAAGGAGGCGCATGGTCAGTGTACCCACGACGGCAGTAGGAGCCCCCGCTTCAGGCACAGGTTAGCAGTGGCCTCGGGAAGCCCTAGGGAGGCTCGGGGTGCACTGTCTGCTGCAGCCCTTGAGTGCATGGTGAGCGCGATGGGGTAGCTGCCCCGAGTGTGCCAAGGAGCTCCCCCTTTCCTCCCGACAGGAGCGTGTAAGCTCCTCACCCCCACGTTGTGGGCCATGACCCACAGAGTAACCTCCCACATATTTAGAGGCTGCCTCTGTGAGAGGAGTGGGGCGTCCCAGTAAGAGCTGAGTGAGTGAGGCCCAGGCCTCGGTTCTTCGATGGCAGTGCTTGTGGGCTGGCAGGACGGGGGGAGAAACCCCAACGAAGGTCCCGTGCCTGCCCAGTCTTCTTGGAGGAAATTTCCTTATTATATATATCCAAGTTGACGATACTAGTGACCTGCCATTTAGGGAAGGATGTTCACAATATGTTCAGTCATGATGTTGTTTGGCCTTGCTGGTGATATGTGGTGACCCTAACGTGTATTCATGGTAATCATGTCTTCGCAATTATGAAACTGTGCTCATTTGGACATATGTCCATTGGTGGACGCTTCCCCTGGTTTGCATTCATAAAGTTGCTTAGGCATGCATGATGGTACGGTTAGTGTGACCTGTACATTTGTAGTAATGCTTATCTGACTACTGCTTATGTTGCAGAATAATGAGTAACCTGTGTGTCATGTGTGACTAATGCTGATTTCTGCAAAGTAACAGTATTATGTAATGTTCTGACAACTGCTTGGGTAACAGGGTATTACTGACATGTTATGTTTGGTCTAATGCTGTTGTATGCAATACAGTTTATTTTTATATAACTTTGTGTTGTTTTTCCTTTGTGGTGTATTTATTGCATCACGTGTGTTGTGTGTTTTGTGCAAACTCTACACATTGCCTCCAGGTTAGGCCTGACTGCTCGTGCCAAGCTACCAAGGGAGTGAGCAGGGGTTATCTTGGAAGTGTAACTCCCTTGTCCTGACTAGAGTGGGTGGGTTCTGCCTGGCTTAGGTGCATACTCTAGCCAACAAGAAACCCCATTTCTAACAAATTCTATCAGACTTACATGCCGCTTCTGGTACCGCAGTTAGCAGAAATGTTTGCCAGCTCATTGGAATACAGGTCCCTGCCACATATGATCAGAGAAGCCCTAAAAGTGTACATCCCTAAACCACAGGGGAATGTCACTGATGTGGCAAACTACCTCCTGCTCTCTATAGAAAATCCTCAGTATGATACTAGCTAACAGGCTGCAACCACATTTGCATACTCTGGTGCAGGAAGACCAAAATGGTTTTATCTCTCACAGAATGGATGAGACTCTTCCACCAGATATGCCATCCTGTGGTCTTTTTGATTGATGGGGTCGGAGGCGCAGAAGGTTATCATTGCGTACACTCTGGTGGTCCATGAGCAGGGAGGCCTGTGAATCCCTGACTATGAGCAATACCATTATACAGCACAGCTACAATGGCCTGCTTGCTGCCTGGCAGGTGGTAATCTCACTGAATTGGAGGAGTTTGGTGAGCCTCGTAGGGACAGAGCAATAGTGGCACTGCTCTCGGGGGTCGAAATTGCCTCTGGTCAGCTAACAGAAGCTCCTCTATGGGCTTGAAATGCTGAAGGGGAGAGGCGAGCAGAATAAGGCACGCCACCCTATATGCCCCAGCCACTCCCCTAATGGGCCTCCGGACTCCAAGGGGGAGGTTCACGGCTTGTCGGATTAGGGAGTGGACAGACTCAGAAATACTGATGCTCAGGAACTGATATTAAGAGGGTGAGTTTCGGTGTCTGGAGACCCTGATTAGAGTGTGGAAACTCTCGGGCACTGTAGGAGGCTGGCCTGGTTTGTAGTGGGTACCTAAAGTACTTACACCTTATACCAGGTCCAGGTATTCCTTATTAGTGAAATGGAGAAAGTGTCTAGAAACCAGGCTCCCTAGGGGTAGTGTGCATGAGCAGCCAAGGCCTAACTAGGAGACATGCAAAGCTCATGCAATGCCACTGTAGTCACACAGTACTCACACACATGATAGAAAATACACAGTGTTACAAAAATAAAGGTACTTTACATTGGTGACACAAATGCCAAAAATACCATAGAGACTACTCCCCTAGGAGGTAAGTAATACACAAATTATATACACTAGTATGCAGAAATAGCTGTAAAAACAGATAGAAAACAGTGCAAATAGTGAAAATCACAATAGTTAGAAATGGGCCTGGGGGAACACAAACCATAGACTAAGAAAGTGGAATGCGAAAGATGGTTTCCCACCTAGGCAAGTGTAGTGTGTAGAAGGGTGCTGTGAGTATTATAAAACACCAAAGGTAAGCAATAGAACCCACCCCAGAGCCCAGGAAAGCAGAAGTAAATCACAGTAACTTTCCTAGAACACACAAGAACATGAGAAAGAAGATATTGCAAGAACCAGAAGAGACTGCAAGACACCAACAATGGATTCCTGGACCTGAAGACCTGTGGAAGAAGGGGACCAAGTCCAAGAAGCATGGATGAGTCCAGGGAGAACAGGAGCCCCTGCTAACCCGGATGAAGGTGCAAAAGAAGAACCACCGGTGAAGAAGAACAGTCAACACTCCACCCAAGAAAACAGATGCGGGTTCCTGGTTGGTGCAGAAGTTGTAACACGCTGGGTAAATGATTGCCGTCTGGTTTGCGTCACTGGATTCCGCCAACAAGCCATGGCACATGCAAAGCTCCCGGTTAGTGGAACATGGCGCTGCCTGGGACCAGGAGGGACCTGGTGGACTCTACCCAGGAGGGATAGTCAGAGGGTCTCTCAGCAACTCAGAGAGCCCCCAGAAGAAGGTGCAAGTGGAGGCCCATGCAGCACTACACAAAGGGATCCTACGCCACCAGAGAACCACGCAGGAGGCTGTGCGTCACAGGAAGGAGTGCTGGGGGCTGGAGTTGCAAGACGCACAAAGAACATCATGGAATGATGCCAACAAGCCTTGGCAACTGCAAACCCCAGGTTGCATGGGGGTACTGTCTTGTGTGGGGAGGCAAGCTCTTACCTCCACCAAAGTTGGACAGTTAGATGTCTAGACCATTAGGACCACTTCAGTCCACCACCCGTGTTGCTGCATCCACACACTTCTTCAGGAGATGGGACCCGAGCCACTAGTCATTGCTGTAGAGGGGTGCCTGCTGAAGCAGGGAAGGGACTCCAATTGCAATTTCTGGCAGGAGCTGGAGATACAATGCTGCAGAAGTCATCTTTGCTTCTTTGTTGCAGTTTGTAGAGTTCCTGGAGGGTCCAGATGCAGTTTCTTCAGTAAGAAGGTGAAGTAAAGGATGCAGAGGATTCCTGCTGGAGTCTTGCAATCCGAATCTGAAGTACCAGCCAAGAGAGATACACTAAATAGCCCTGAAAGGGTTATTGGTAAGCTAAACAGGTAAGCAACTATCAGGCGTGCTAAAGGCAAGCCTGTCTGCACCCGTCTGTGCCAAGACCGCGCCCAGTGCCAGACCCCCTGGCCAACACGCCTCCCGCACCACCAAACACCTTTACACTGCCAGCGAACTCCACGCCCTTAATCCAGGACGCTCCTCCATCTGCTTCCAGTCCACACCGACGCGCACCAAAGGACCCTTCTCCTGCAAAGCCTACAATTTCACGGGCAACCTAACCTCCAAACTCCAAATCAAAACAGACAACCGCCTAGGATGCATCCTACTGAACACCCGCTCGGTCCGCAAACATGAAATTGAACTCTGGGACCTCCTGACCACATACTCGCCCGACGTTGCATTCCTCACCGAAACCTGGATGAATTCGGCCTCAGAACCAGACGTAGCCAAAGCCATACCAGAAAACTACAAGATCACCAGAAGGGACCAAATCAACAGACCAGGAGGAGGAATCGCCTTAGTCCATAAAAACACCATAAGAGTCTCCACCAACCCCCACGACACCATCAACTCCGCCGAGCACCTCCACTTCAAAATCCACATCAACGCCAACAACACACTCAGAGGAACACTGGTCTACAGACTCCCTGGACCCAGACCGCAGTTCTGTGACAACATCGCCGACGCCATCAGCTCCCAAGCCCTCACCTCAACAGACTACTTCCTCCTTGGTGACCTAAACTTCCACCTAGAAAATAACAACAATATCAACACCACCAACCTAATCGACAACTTCGCCAACTTCGGCCTCAATCAACTCGTCACTACATCCACCCACTCCGCAGGCCACACCCTCGACCCCATCTTCTCAGCCAGCAACCGCGTCTCTTTCAGCCACACCACCAAACTCAATTGGACAGAATACAGCTGCATCCACTTCTCTCACCAAAAACCAGTCACTCACCACCACCGCACACAACCCCCCGACGCAACTGGAGCAAAATATCAACGGATCATCTGATCTCCACTCTAGCCCGGGCCCCACCCCCTGGGACCCCGGACCCCAACATAGCCACCACCAACCTGCATCGATGGATAGAAGATTGCGCCAACACCCTTGCACCGCTCCAAAAAAAAAAAAACACCTCCCACAGAATGAAGGCCAGCTGGTTCACCCCAGAACTACAGGAATCAAAACGGCTATGTCGCAGAATGGAAAATACCTGGCACCTTGACCCTACCAACTCCAACCACATCGCTTTCAAGGATGCCCTACACAAACATCACCAACTTAGCTGCACCGCCAAAATGACCCACTTCAAAAACCGCATCAACGCCAACGCTCACAACAGTAAAGAGCTCTTCGGCATCGTCAATGAGCTCCCCACCCCCAGGACCTGCTCCAACGAACCCCTGCCATCACAGGAGTTCTGCAACTCACTGGCAAGCCACTTCCATCGAAAGATAGAAGAAATCCACAATAGCTTCAATCCCCAGACCCACCAGCTGACTACAAACACCCAAGAACCCAACGCTCCAAGCAACACCCACCTCATCCACACCTGGACCCCCGTCAACATAGAGGACACCGCCGCCACCATGGCGTCCATCCACTCCGGATCACCATCGGACCCCTGCCCACACCATATCTTCAATAAGGCAAACATCATCATCGCCCCCCACCTCTGCGAAACCATCAACAGCTCCTTCGAGTCAGCCACCTTCCCAGAAAGATGGAAGCACGCAGAAATCAACGCCCTGCTAAAGAAACCAAAGGCAGACCCAGACGACCCCAGGAACTACCAGACGATCTCCCTCCTCCCCTTCCCAGCCAAGGTCATCGAAAAAATTGTAAACAACCAACTATCCCGGTTCCTGGAAGACAGCAAGGTACTCGAGACCTCCCAATCTGGATTCCGCAGAAACCACAGCACTGAGACTGCACTCGTTGCTGCCACAGATGACATTAGGACCATGCTCGACGAAGGAGAAACAGCAGCACTCATCCTCCTGGACCTCTCCGCAGCTTTCGACACGGTATGCCATCACACTCTCCGCACATGCCTGCACAACGCTGGAATTCGCGACAAGGCACTCAACTGGATATCGTCATTTCTCTCAGGCAGAACCCAGAGAGTCCGCCTCCCACCGTTCCTCTCAGAAGCTTCCAGAATCATCTGTGGCGTTCCCCAAGTTTCTTCGTTCAGCCCCACGCTCTTCAGCGTTTACATGGCCCCCCTCACCAACATCGCACGAACCCAAGACATCAACATAGTTTCATACGCAGACGACACTCAGCTCATCCTCTCCCTCACGAAAGACCCTTCAACTGCAAAAAACAACCTCCACAATGGACTTCACGCCATCGCCAGCTGGATGGAATCAAGCCACCTCAAGTTAAACACAGACAAGACAGAAATCCTCATCTTTGGCACCAACCCCTCAACTTGGAATGACTCCTGGTGGCCCACCTCCCTAGGAACCGCGCCCTCACCCACCACCCACGCACGCAACCTAGGCTTCATCTTGGACTCCACACTCAGCATGACTCACCAGGTCAATGCCATCTCCTCTTCCTGCTACAACACTCTCTGCATGCTCCGCAAAATCTTCAAGTGGATTCCCGTCGAAACCAAGAAAACTGTCACCCACGCCCTGGTCACCAGCCGATTGGACTACGGCAACGCCCTATATGCAGGAATAACAACCAAACTCCTAACAAAACTGCAAAGAATCCAGAACGCACCCGCCCATCTCATTCTCGACATCCCACGCCGTGACCACATTTCCCCCCACCTCAGAGACCTTCACTGGCTACCAGTATCAAAGAGGATCAGCTTCAAACTCCTCATCCACGCACACAAGGCCCTCCACAACACTGGCCCAGCCTACCTCAATGACAGACTCACAGACTCACCTTCCACACAACCGCAATCTTCGCTACGCCAGCCTCGCCCTCGCCTCCATCCCCTGCATCCGCCGCACCACCGCCGGAGGAAGATCCTTCTCTCACCTCGCCGCCAAGACCTGGAACTCCCTACCGCTCCACCTTCGCCAGACCCAAGACCTCTTGACATTCAGGAAACACCTCAAGACATGGCTCTATGACCAGTAGCCCCCCCCCCCCAAGCGCCTTGAGACCCTAACAGGTGATTAGTGCGCTCTATAAATCCTTGATTGATTGAGGGGAGGGCTCTGACGACACCTTCTGGCACTTGCCACTCAGATGCTACCAGAGTGCCCTGCCAACTTGGAATCCAAGATGGCAAAACCCAGGAACACTCTGGAGGAGCTCTGCGCACCACCCCTGGGGTGGTGTTTGACAGCGGAGTGGTCACTCCCCTTTCCTTTGTCCAGTTTCGCTCCAGAGCAGGGGCTGGGGGGTTCCTGAATCGATGTAGACTGGATTATGCAAGGAGGGCACCATCTGTGACCTTCAAAGCATTTCCAGTGGTTCTGGGAAGCTACCCCTCCCATGCCTGTAATACCTATTTCTAAGGGGAGAGGGTGTAACATCCCTATCCCAAAGGAAATCCTTTGTTCTGCCTTCCTGGGCTTGAGCTGCTCAAGCAACAGGAGGGCAGAAACCTGAAGCTGTATATAGGCAGTGACCTATGTACAATGCACGCGTAAAATGTCGTCCCCACACTCATGAAGTCTGGAAAATGGTTCTGGATGACATGAGGACACCTCTGCTAGTGCAGGGATGCCCTCACACACAGGTACTCTGCACCCAGCCTTCAGGGTTGGAAGGCCTGACATATGGGTGACTTATAAGTGACCTGGTGCAGTGTAAATGGCAGTGAAAGGGTGCATGCACCATTTCACACAGGCTGCAATGGCAGTCCTGTAGAAGCCTTGGCATGGGCTCCCTATAGGTGGCAAAAGAAATGCTGCAGCCCATAGGAATCTCCTGACAACCGATTGCCCTGGGTATCTAGGTACCATATAATAGAACTTATAAGGGGTGGCCAGCATGCCAATTTTGGGTGAAATACTGGGTTACCAGTATGCAGTGCCAACATTTAGAGGAGAGAGAGCATAATCACTGGGGTCCTGGTTAACAGGATCCCAGTGAACACAGTCAAACACACTGTACTTTCCTACAGGCACACAATCCCTGGTCTAGGGGGCACTGGTGAAAGCGGTGCACCAACTCATGAGGGCATTAGAACCCGAACTGCCTTTGCCCTGCAACCTTTTGCAGACTCAACTGACATTTTGGCACAGTCTGCTTAATTTGTAAATAAAAACGTGTCAGTGCTCAAAGCTCTCCTCTTAAACATGCGGCTGTTGCAATTAAATGTGCGAGCACAGAATACTGAGGCAGCATAATCCTGAAGCCATCTTGGGCCTCATTAATCCATTTACAACCACTCCCTGCCCCTTCAGCTCATTCTTGCAGCTTTCTGCTTTCTCCTTTTGTGACGCTTTTTCATTTTCCCTCTTCCTCCGTCTTTCCCATATGTGTCTTTTGCTTGCAGTAAATGCTTTAGGTAGAAAAATAAGTGCCGGCCCTCAAACATAAGTGCCGGTGGCCTGCACCGGAAACTACAAGCACAAATTAAGCACTGGGCACAGTCAACACTTGATCTCTTGGCTGTACAAGGCTATGATTGCCAAGACCTCTGATAGCCTGCCTGAATCAGATGGGCCACTAGTACGGGTACACAATTCCATGGGGGAGAAGTGGGAGCAGACCCTAATACGCATGTACACTATTTCTCGAAATACAACATTCCAATTCACATAGTTTAATTACCTACATACCACCTACCTCACGCCCCACAACTTGCTACATGCCTCTGACTTGATTTCCCAGAGATGTGCTTTGATCAATTCTTTAAATGGGAAAGAATAAGTGCAGGTACTCATCAGATTGAGCTAGGGGTGTGGCCGGTGGGCGGGGTTGTGGGTGGGGCTAAGGGTGGGAGATGATTCAAAGGCACTTCTGCCATCTGTTGAGTATTCATTTGGAGCTTGGATTGTCCTTGTTAGTAGTCTCTAATTTCCCATATCTGCAGATTTCCTCTGCACATGTGGCATGACACATACATAGTTATTACTAGCTAGTTTGCTGCTATGACCAACTAAAAATGAATGCAGACCATTGCACTTAGTGATCTTGACCTACGCTGTGTGGTCTTTGACAGGAAGTGTGTGCACTCGACTCAACACCATGTATGATCTTGAGCCATTGTTGTGATTTAGGCCAGCACTGAGTGATATTGGACCACCAATGTACTATCTTGCGTCAGTGATGTGGGGTCGTGTTCAGCCCTGTCTGACCTTGTCTCTGCCATTCCATGTCTTTGCTCAGTGCATTGTTTTCCATGGAGTATACAGACTAGGAAAAGATCAGGAAAAGATCAAGATGAGCTCATGAAGAGTAACACTTCCTAATGGCATGTCTGCAAAAACTTGCGAAATAAGGTGGAGACTTTTATCTTAAAAGTATGTTTTAACTTTCTTTCCCTTTTTCCTTCATTCTCAAGACAGCTAATACAAAATAAAATTGTAATGTATCACTCTAAAACAAATTCTGAGGCATTCCGAATGTTGCCATGTATGCAATGGGGTCTGTAATGTAAGTGTTCATGGTCCTCATCTATCCTTACTACATGGAAGGAGACTGAGGGGGGAGGTCCGGCACAGCAGCTTCAACGTGCACACTCACAGACTACTACTTTCCCATTTATCTCCATAACCTGGTAACACCAAAGAGCATCTGTGTAATTCTAGGCATCGCCCCTCCTTCAGCACCATAGTTTTCAAGAGATCTTCATTTAAAGGGCTGATCTTAATTTTCTCTTTTGCACAATGGGCATTTTCATGCAGCCTATTCTATTTATATGGACTGGCCAGATCAGACCATGTGAAAGAATCCTCAGAACAACTTTGACAAATGAAAAACCATGCAAATTGATTATCACTTGGGGTGACGTTAGGCCCTAATAGTGTTGTAGGGCCAGCATTATGTGATCTCAGCACTGTGGGATATTGGATGTGATAGTATAGTAGGTTAATTTGGGTCATTGCTGAATAATGGACAAGCACTGTGTTGTATTGGGTCTGCAACAGGTTAAAGGAGCAGAGGAGAGGTAGTGATGGGTGCGACCTGTGCTAGTTCATGTTTTTTAAGAGTGGTGGAAACCAGTCAATGACAAACGTTTTTAGGGTTCTGAAGGGGGCTGTCAAACATCTAAACAATCCCTCTTTATGAGCATAGTATCCACCAGACCAGAGGTGGCACAGTCAGGCATGAAGGCAGATGTGTAGGCATAGAGCTCATCTCACCTGGTCTATCTTACATCCTTAATAGTTGGAATCAGGAGGTGAGTAGGTAAGTATTGTAGGGTAGCTCCTTCGAAACACTATGGGAGTTTTATTATCCCAGCACGGTTATGCCTCAAGGTACCATCACATTCTTTGAACAGCATTACTAGCCATGCATTTCTGCCACCACACTATAGAATACATACCGTCTTCTACTCTCTGCTTAAACCCACGACCTTCTAGGAAATTCTAGAGTCCTGGTTCTAGCTATTCCATGTAACACATGGAAATATGTTTGAGTCTCCAAATAACCAAGACTGACTGAGCCATGGTGTTTTCTGACACAGAAGGAATCTCAGCACACTCAGATTAGTGATTTAACAAAGGTGTGTTGCCCACAGAGAAAGGGCAGCCTAAGAAAAGAACTCAGTGGGCACAACTGACAGATTCTGCAAGTCTCTCTGCTGGATGGACATGTCTTGGAAGAAAATGCCCAATTCATCCATTGTTCATCTTAGAGATTTGTACGATAACAATACAGAGGATCCTTAACTTATCCCTACTGAACCCCTTTAACGCAGCCATGCTAGATTCTTTTTATTGCTGTCCCCTCACCCCCCTCCCACACACACATGCGTGGCCCCTAATCCTCTATCATCTTAAATCGAGACAACAGAAAAAAATAATAGCTGCAAAAAAGTCACAGATCTGTCCTTCTTCAGCTCCTGCCTGAAAATGGACCCCATCTTAACCCCTGTTCATTCTTTTCATTTTCAGGCCTGGTCGGAGACAGCTTTAGCTATCTCATGAGTCTTAAGAAACAAAAATCCATGCATAAATTAAAAAAAAATACATATTTAAAGGAGCTTTTACTCAACCCTCTTCATCCACTGGTCTGTTCAACTATCATTCAAAAATCTTTTTCCACTCACCATGGGTAAAGGGTCAGCTTGTGAACGTTACTGGTTGTCTTGCACTCTGAGTGATGGCATTTTTCCTGATTAAATGAGCAAATTTGTCTTAAAAAGTGCACCTATATACCAGGCTAGGGGCCAACACTTTACTTTGGCAATGTTTATTTTCTTTCCATTTTTTATCCATTTTTTCAGTGATTATGGGGGTCATTCTGACCCTGGCGGCCGGTGGCCGCCAGGGCCACCGACCACGGGAGCACCGCCAACAGGCTGGCGGTGCTCCCACGAGCATTCTGACCGCGGCGGTTCAGCCGCGGTCAGAAGCGGAAAGTCGGCGGTCTCCCGCCGACTTTCCGCTGCTCGGGGGAATCCTCGCGCTCCGCCGCCATGGGGATTCAGACACCCCCTACCGCCATCCTGTTCATGGCGGGAAACCCGCCATGAACAGGATGGCGGTAGGGGGTGCCGCGGAGCCCCTGGGGGCCCCTCAGTGCCCATGCCAATGGCATGGGCACTGCAGGGGCCCCCGTAAGAGGGCCCCGCAAAGTATTTCAGTGTCTGCCTTGCAGACACTGAAATACGCGACGGGTGCAACTGCACCCGTCGCACCCCTGCAACTACGCCGGCTCAATTCTGAGCCGGCGTCCTCGTTGCAGGGGCATTTCCTCTGGGCCGGCGGGCGCTCTTTTGGAGAGCGCCCGCCGGCCCAGAGGAAATGTCTGAATGGCCGCCGCGGTCCTCTGACCGCGGTGCGGTCATTTGGCGGCTCCCTCCAGGCGGGCGGCTCCCGCCGCCCGCCGGGCTCAGAATGAGCCCCTATGTGTGTTTAAAATAGGTCTTCAGGTTACAGTAATTAAGGGCCAATAGCAGCTTTTCCTTGCACTAATGAGAATCATACCTTTGTGTGATGTGTATTAACTTAAAAACTGATTCTAAACCAATTCTAAGTCACCTGCATCATAGGTAGGACCTGTACTGTTAAATTATATTCAATGGTAAATTCTTTTTTTTAATTCAAATGTATCATTGCAATCTTATGATCACCACATATAGGAGGCATGTTTTCTTTTTTTGTCTCTAATGACTGCCATATTCCTTTTTGAATGAACGATTGCGCCTTCTTGACTAAGGCCACACCTAATGGCTTTGTCAATACTTGTTTAACTAGTGCAGTATCTTGATGCATACTGGTTTTACTTATTTGCACTGGGCCAAGTACTCATATATGCTCATGTGCGCACCTTGAAACAGAGGCCCGAGCGATCACACGTGCACCTACAAAGCAATCCACACACTTCGTTCAAAACACCATCTGACGGTATCCAGATTCTCTCTCTCTCTCGCATACACACACATGCACACACAACCAGTTAAACAATCACAAACAGTCAAATGCTCACACAGACAGCTCACACGGGATCCAAGACATTTTTAACTCCTTACCCCCGCAGCTTTCTTAATTTCTACTCTCAGCGGGTTGCCTGGACTAGTAGTGTGAATGTAATTGACAGAGCAGGGCCTGAATGGACACTGCTCTGTCCAGCTCAGAGGGAAGGGATATTCTCAACACCCGCACATCCAGGACATAATTCAAATGAGCTGCTGCTGAGCGGCTCAGTAGGCGCTCAGCACAGGGCTACAGCAGGCGCTTTAGCTGGAAGAGTGTCCCGGAGACAAGCTCCACCTTGACAGCCTCAGCAGCTCTAGCAATAAACAGACTACCAGGAGCCATGAGTACCGGTACGCTCCTTGGTGGTGGAGAAGTGTCGGTTCTTAAAGGGATACAAATAAGAAGTGCTGGTACTCAGTACCTGTGAGTACCGGCCCATTTAAAGCACCGGCTCTGATCAACGCATGTTTGATCCATATGGTGTGGAGC
This sequence comes from Pleurodeles waltl, assembly GCF_031143425.1. Taxonomy (NCBI): domain Eukaryota; kingdom Metazoa; phylum Chordata; class Amphibia; order Caudata; family Salamandridae; genus Pleurodeles; species Pleurodeles waltl. The sequence goes on along the minus strand of NC_090441.1, from coordinate 175,938,442 downwards.
TGCCCGGTGATATCTCGATTCTGGCTCCAGGTGATACTGGAGCTTGAGATATCTTTGAAGAGGCAGTCGCTGCACACGGTGGAGATCTGCCTCCTGGGCCTCTATAGTTGGAGGCCAGAGAGGATGCCTGGCAGTAAGTTTCTACACCCAGCAGAGACATTGCACTACACTGGAAATCCCCAGAACATCGACTGCACAGTCGGTGGAAGGCAGAGGTGCAGAGGTGGGTTTGTCAGAGGGAGCAGTGCTGCTCCTGGAAGAATAAAGAGGCCTCTCCACAGCAGTGGATGGAGGTGGTTCTAATTTCACTGACTCATAGAGAGGTTGGCTGGTAGCATGACCTACAGACCCGGTGGCATGGACTCTTTCCCCTTCTCTGCCATAGATCCGGTGCAATTTATGAGCTAGAACACATCTCAGACCCATGCTCCAGAGTTGCTATCTCCCCAGCCTCCGGACAGCCACACAGACGGCACTGGGAACATTTTCACATGTTTGTGTACACCTAGTTCTGTTCAGATGTACATGCGTATTATGTGTGCTACTGGGTACATGTATTACATGTACCATGCCTGTATATAACATCAGGAGCAAAAGTGATGCTGTATATTTATACTTACACTAACTTAATTGTTACATGTACACAATTTTTGCACACTCCTGCATTTGACCTGGCGATTGTTCCTCTTTGTAAAACAACAAAAACATGTTTTTTTTTTAAATCTGTTTATTGAACGCAAACTGCACACATCAATACAATAGCTGTACGTTATTTTGTAATACATTTACACAGTTGTATAATCTTGCACAGCATTGCCACTACAAGAGGTGTAAAAGAAAAAGGAGGGGAGAGGGAAATTAGAAGAGAAAAGCGGGGATATCAGGAAGGAAAAACTTTAACAACTAAACTTAATAATGCGAGAGAGTTAAGGGTGTTGTAAAAGGAGAGTGCAGTGAGATTTAACATACGAGCTGTTATGAGGGCTGATTGCAGCTTACGGGAGCTGGCCAGACATTGACGATATCCGTGACTAATATAGTAATCACTTCAGGGGTGTAAAGGGTGTCTGTGGTGTTGACGGGTTCAGGGGCAGGTCTATTTTACTTGTTATGGTTGTATATTACAGGCTTGTATAAGCGTGTGAGGAGTGATTGGGCACAGGTAAGAAATATCTTCCGAGGGAGAGGAAGGATAGTAGTAATGAGTGTGTTTGAGGACAAACCGAAATTGCTGCTATGCGGTCCCAACCTTGACAGCGTCAGCTCAGGCTGTGGTGTGCAATGGATCGAGACCTGTTCATGGGGGATACATGTCGTCTCTGGCCTCCATTGCAACCACGAATGTGTCCCAGACCTCCGGGCCAGCTAGGATGAGACCTCTGTGTTGTAGCAAGTGAAGCGTCTGGGCTTCAGCCTGAGAGCGGCTGTGTAAATCCCGTAGCCATGTCGCGTGAGAAGGAGCATGTGGAGCTTTCCAATGTATTGCTATCAAACGTTTATACACCACGAAAGCCAGGTCGATAAACCTGTGCGTGTGTTTGTCTGCTTTAATACGATGTCTTATGCCGAGTAAGCAGGAATCAGGAGTGGGCACTAGGGTGTGGGATGAGATCTCTGCTGTAACCTCCGTCACGCGTTGCCAGGCCAAGTTTATGGATTGGCACTTCCAAACCATATGGTAGAAATCAGCTGCTGGTGTAGCGCATCTAGGGCATATTGGTGTCGTATGGGGGTAGATTTTTTGGATGCGGGCTGGTGATAAGTATGATTGGTGAAGATAATTAAATTGAGTGTACCGTAGGCGAGGATTGCGGGATATTGGTTTGATTGTTGTGAGAGCAGTGATCCAGGTCTTCTGTGGTAGTGGGGTAGGAAGGACAGCGTCCCAACGCGCCTTTGCGTTTGGTAGTGTTGTGCATATTGCTTCAAGCAATGCTTTATATAATGTGGTAATAATGCTCTTTGAGCTGCCAATAGTTAGTATAGTGGTGAGCAGCGAGGATTCGGGAGGTTCCGAGTCTCCTGCGCCCCAGATCTTGTTAAGCAATAGCCTTATGGCATTAAATGTTAAGAAGGCCCCATTTTGCATAATGCCTGCAGTTACCAGTTCAGCGAAAGTACGCAACGCAGAACGAGAGTATAAATCCCCCAGTTGGAGCGTGTTCATTTTGCGTGTATCATGGTGTATTGACAGGTTTTGGGTATCCGGGAGTTGAAGTAGTGGCAGCAGAGGCGAATAGGGGAAAAATGTGGACTTAGTTTGGACATATCTGCACCAGCAGAATCGAGCTGCCTCTAGTAATATTAGTCTTGGAGACGTATGGGGAGTGCTAGTTAGTATCGAGAGTAGCAGCCTCTGTGATGGTATATGTGTCTGTAACATCCTGCTTTCGGCCGACGGGGTGTCACATAGCCATGTAGACAGCCATGATAATTGGGCGGCTGCATAATATCTTTCGAAGTTAGGCATTCCCAAGCCACCCATCTCCTGCGGATGTTGCGTTATTGACAGCGCCACTCTACGTCTGTCTTTACCCCAGAGCAAATCCGTTAGTATTGATTGCAGCTTATTAAAAAAGGAACGCGGTAAACACAGCGGAAGAGCTGTAAAGTAGTATAGAAACCTTGGAAGGATGAGCATTTTGGCTATTGCCACACGGCCCATTGGAGACAGGGGAAGTGAGCTCCAGAAGGGAATTGAGCCGCGAACGGAGCCAAGGACTCTATCTATGTTTCCTTCTTTTAGATCCGTGATAGAGTGATAGATTTGCACACCCAGATATTTAAAGGTTATATGCGACCAGGGCAATTTGTACTGTGGTAGCGACATATAGTGAGCTAACGGGGACGGAGAAATGGGGAATATGCTTGATTTGGACCAGTTGACATGCAGTCTGGAGGCGATAGCGAAGGAGTCCAGTAACTGCAGGGCCTCAGCCATGTAGGCTGAATGGTCGCGCAGATATATTAAGGTGTCATCTGCATACATAGATACGACGTGGTGGGTGTTAGCCTCCGGTATGCCCCATATGTGTGCGTAGCTCGGTAGTTTAATCGCTAGTGGCTCCATAGCAATAGCGAAAAGCAATGGGGATAATGGGCAGCCCTGTCTGGTGCCTCTGCCTATTGGGAATGCTTCAGAGATAACACGTCCATTTTTAACACGGGCAGTGGGCCTAGAGTAGAGCGTCCTGATCCAGTTAATAAAACCGGCACCAAAGCCGAACGCTTTAAGAGTGTGTAGCAAATAGTTCCAACTAAGTGTGTCAAATGCTTTTTCTATATCTAAGGATAGGGCCACTGCTACCGAGTTTGTATTGCTGTGTATTATGTGTAAGAGTCTTCTAATGTTCAGGAAGGTGCTTCTGCCAGGAATAAAGCCTGTTTGATCATGGTGTACCAAAGTCGATAAATAAGGGAGGAGGCGATTTGCGAGTATTTTACCTAATAGTTTGCAGTCTGTATTCAGCAAAGAGAGCGGTCTGTATGATTTAACATCTAGAGGGTCGCGGCCTGATTTTGGGAGGACGACTATCAGTGCTTCGCACATTGAGTCCGTCAATTGTAATTTATGGTGTGCTTCGTTAAATACTTCTGTTAGTGGGTGTAATAAAAGGGAAGCATGGGAATTGTAGTATTCTATCAGTAAACCGTCTGAGCCGGGCGTTTTATTGCGTGCTATTTGTGATAATGCAAGGCGCACCTCTTCAATAGTAACGGGGCCATCTAGAGTGGCGGTGTTGTCAAGGATAAGTTGATTTTGGGGGACCAGGCTTCGTGTGTTGATAATATGTTGCTCTGGAGGTGGTGGAGGAGGCGTATATAGGGTCCGATAATATGTGGAAAAGGCATCATTTATGCCTGCTTGGGTATTAACGATTGTGTCAGGATTTAGGCGTATTGCGCCAATGGGTGTTGGCTGTGATGGTTGCCGAGTTAGCCAAGCTAATAATCTACCAGATCTATCACCTTCGGCATGTTGTCTGGTCCTATAGTGTCTGTAATCGTGCTTACTCAGTCTGTTGTCTGTCTCCTTATGAGAAGCCCTAAGCAGATGTAGTGTTGCTAATGCGGGTTCGCTGTTATCGTTTGCATTTTCTGCGTTGCGGAGTTTTGTTTCTAAGTCTTGTAATTCCTTAATGAGTACCTTTCTGACCCCTACTGCGGCCGATAAGCAATGACCCCTTATCACCACTTTATGAGCGTCCCATTCTATGGCACGGGATGAGGTTGTATTTTTGTTTGATAGAAAGTAGTCGGTTAAGCTTTTGGAGATATCTTTTTGAAAAGGAGGATCTAGGAGGGCTTCTGGTTGCAAACGCCATGTTGGTATCCGAGTTTGTATGTGTCCCCATGCCAACGTTAGGCATAATGGGTTGTGATCTGATATTGTGCGTGCTAAATATTCGGATAAGCATATTTTGTGATTGACGGTGACGGATACAAAGAATAAATCTATCCTAGTGTGCAGTTTATGGACTGGGGAGAAGCAAGAGTACTCGCGCTGAGTGGGGTGATGCACCCTCCATATATCTCTTAGTCCGTTATTTGACGCCCACTGCGCCAGGGATTCTGAAGCACGATTGGTGGGGGCTGCATTGAGTGGAGGGAATGAGCGATCCATGTGAGTGTCTGGGACGCTATTAAAGTCGCCACCCCATATGCTTTCCAATGTAGGGTCGCTAAAGTTGCCAGTAGTGAGCGTGGATAAGAAGTCGCGCTGGTTCGAGTTTGGGGAGTATAGTGCGACCAGGGCTAATGGGGACCCGTCTAGGGTACCTTCAAGTATTACATATCAACTGTTTGGATCACATTGCGTGCAAGAGGATGCGAACGGGACACTTGGTGCTATCCAGATTGCTACTCCACGAGCAAAGGATGAAGTAGTGGTAGCGTATAATTGCCCCTTCCATTTTGAACGTGTGGTGTCTAGGATAGATTTAGTGAGATGTGTCTCCTGTAGGAATGCTATGTGTATTTGATGTCTTGTGAGAAAGGCGTGAACCCTTTGACGTTTCCGAGGATTTGCCATACCCTTAACGTTCCAAGTGAGTGTTTTGTATTTTAGGGTTCCCAGGTGTCTATGAGTGGCCATAGTGGTTTGTGTGGGTATTATATGAACGGGGTTGTTCTTATCTGACGACCCGGTATTGACATTATTATGGGACTCAGTCGCTGTGGCTGGCCGACAATCAAGAAACAAGCTGTGAGCAGTATTTTTCTTGCTGCAGTCAGCAACCCTTGTATCTTTACTGCAGTTTTTATATTTGGCCCTCCTACTATAACTCCGTGCTCCTAATATAGAGGTGCACACTAAAACAACATACAACAAATGAACTATTAACATATAAAAAACAATACCGGAAAAATCCAGTGTGAGGTAATTGTCCATATGGAGCAGGGGGGTGCCAGTTGGCATTGGTGCAAAGGTAATGTTTTACCCTGCCCGGGTTTCGCATATTTTAAGAGGCGAAGCGCATCGGACGGGGGACACTCGTTGACTGCTAGACCACGTGTAGGAGCCTCAAGGAAGCTGCAATGAAACCTTTAGGCTTCAAGTGAGCTAGACTGATCATTCTTCAGATGTCGTCTGCTGTGCGTGGTGTGAGAAGAGGGCCACATGTGGACTCAGCTGAGTCGGAGTTTAGAACTTGTTCCTGTTCGATTTCCGTTTGTGAGGGTGAGGCGGCGGAGGGAGCATTGACAAAACTGGATGTTGTTCGGAGGAGCCGAGAGCGCTCGGATTTTGCCTGCTCAGGTGAGGGTCTGGCTCCCTGTCTCGTGCGTTGCTTTCGGTGCCTTGTGGAGAGAGATCTGTTGTCGATTTGAGTGCTTGCGTCCGACGGATCCGCTAGGCCTTTGGCGTGTAGCCAGGTCCAGGCATCCTCCGGGGTGGTGAAGCAGAAGGAGCGAGATTCATCCTGTACCCAAAGTCTGGCTGGGAACATCAGTGCATATTTGATATTGTGTCTGCGAAGGCATACCTTAACACTGTAGAAGGAGTTACGTTTTTTTTGCACTTCTGCCGTAAAGTCCGGATAAGCTGTTATCGTGGCATTTTCGTAGCACACTGGGCCTGATTTGCGGAATAGTTGGAGGATGAGGTCTCTGTCTCGATAGTTAAGGAGTCTTATTATAAGAGGGCGTGGTTGTGAACCCGGTGCTGGGGGTCTGCCTGGAATTCTGTGTGCCCTTTCAACTGAGAAGAACTTCGGGATATTATTTTTGAGGATTGTGTCTATAAGCCATTGCTCAATAAACAGTTCTGCGCTTAAGCCCTCAGCACGTTCAGGAAAACCAACCAGGCGTATGTTGTTGCGTCGAGACCTGCCTTCTGCGTCTTCTGTTCTGCGCTTTAATAAATCAACTACTGTTGACAGTTGCGATAGCTGTAGTTGCAGGTCTTCCATAGCGCCAGGTAGAGGCGCCGTATCTTTTTCAAGTTCGGATACTCTATTGGTTAGAGCGTGTTGATCGGTGCGGAGGATATTGAGGTCCTCTGTTACAGAGCCTATTTTGGCTTCCAGGGTGGTCTTAGTATCTAGAATGGCTTGCAGGATTTTTTCGAATTGTGAAGTATGTGATTGTAAAGTTAGTTCCAGCTTCTGTAATGTTGATTGCGCAATGGCGTGCGCTTCCGGTTGGGATGTTGTAGTATGGTCCATTTTGGTGAGGGGTGCTCGAGTGGTTTTTGGCTTCACCATTTGAGAATTGCAGCAGTGGCTGTGAATTTAGTGTTGCAATCGGGGCCCCCGCAGCAAAAGCTTATCAAATCAAATGTTGTGGCAAGCTGGACGACCGGGGCTCGCGTCTGGCAATTAAACGGAGAAGGAGCAGCTGGAGGCGTTAACCATCTGCTTGTAGGGGCTACAGTTGGCAGAGTCAGCCGGGTCCGGATACCGCGTTGTGGAGGAGGCGTAGATATGGCGTTTCCATATCGGGTGGAGGCATTATTTGTGCTGAATATTTAGGGTTACTTGAAAGAGATATTTAACTTACTACAGGACTGCAAGCTGGCGAGTTTCGCCAGGGAGCACCTCTTATATTTTAGTTTGCACTTCATGTACTCCAAGGGTGTGTTCGCAGTTTATTCTTACCCTGCTACTTCTTTCTTGCGCCTATTACATTGTCTTTGCCAGTTCTAGCACATTTGGTGCCCTAGGGGGGGCGCAGTGGGGCTTGAGGTAATGTTCTTGCTTAAAATGTCGCTAGACAGTGCCTCCGATATGCAGCACGTTTGAGGGGGGTGCTTGTGCAGTTTAATTTACTTTGCTGGCTGGTGTAATGTTTCTGAGCCGCAGGAGCTTAATCTCCCCAAGGTCCGAGGCACCTAAGATGGCGGCTGTCGATCCTTCAAGTGCTCAATTATGCCTCTTTTCCCCCCGGGCCGCCTCCTATGCCGCCGATAACGGCCAAGTTAGGTTTCAGATGTCTCAGATATGGAGCATAATTACAAAACGAAGCGCGGGTGTCTGATGGGTGCCCGCAGTAGGATTTTGTACTGTTCTAATATACGCGCGCTCTGGCGCTGCGTTCCACGGAGCAGGGACGCTTGCAGGAGGACTCGGCCGGCCCTGTGCACGCCGAGCGGCTCCCCCGCAGGCCAGCAGGCAGCTCCGGCACACACGACGGGGACGCGGCAACGAGCCCTTACCTCTATGTAGTGGCGGCTGAGACCAAGCGCCGGTTCCGGTGAGCGCGGCTCCCGTTCGGGTGGGCTAGGCGGCCCGCAAGGCGGGCGCCGATCTCGGCGGTGTACTTTCTTTTTCCCACAGCTCCGGAATTGGAGTGTTTCCGACTTCGCGGGCCTAAACGATGGTGCAGCACCGCGGGGTCCCACGAACGGCTTCCTCACCCTGCCCCAGGGAGGGCTAGGTGCTTAGCATCAGGATGATTGTACGGGCTGGGCGACGGAGCTGCGGTTTATGCTGCCGCTCTGATCGCCATCTTTGCCACGCCCCGTAAAACAACAAAAACATAATAAAGTTTTTTCAAAAAGTCCGTGGAGAACCGTCTTGCTAGTTGTACCGATAATGCAGCCAAGAAATACAGTAGCCTTGGCAGGGCAAGCATTTTCGCTGTGGCTACCCTTCCCATAGGTGACAGTGGTAATATTGTCCAGAACATACTCAACTGTCGTACAATTGCTACTGCTCCTCCCAGGTTAACCTCCCTTGAACCCTAATCCTCACGTTAGACATTCGCTTCAAGTACCTGAAGGAATCAATCCACCATTTGAGTCTCAACACGGGAACTACTCTGACAGTGGACGCAGCGGGAACAGACGAGACTTACTCCAGTTTATTCTTAACCCAGATTAGTTGCCAAATTCTTCTAAAATATCCATTACTGTCATCAGTGACTGTGGGACATCTGGCAGTAGGTCAGTGCATCATTGGCATTAAGTGAAATAATTTGCTGTCTGTCACATGAGCGGATGCCCCAGACGGCCTCTCTACTTCTCAACAAACATGCCAATGTCTTCATAGCCATCTGCTCCGGGATTGTCTGCCCATGTTGCATTTTTGCCACTGGGTTGGTGTAACCAATTTGTATCCACCTCAGCTAATATGGTCCAGCCCCCATCCATGTCAGTACTTGCATCAAATGCGGCCACCCTAGATTGTTGAATGCTTTTTTATGGCAAGAGAAACCTTTCCATGGATGACCTTGAGTCCAGAATCAATGCTGAGGTATGGATATGGGACTTCTGCAAGAAGATCAGAAGAAACTTGCAGAGAGGGTACATAACAATGAGACCAGCATCAAAGAATTGAGTCCAGCAGTTGGAGTACTGGAAAGGAAAATAACACTGGATCAGAGAACAAAGGACACTGAAGGGCAAAACTAATGGAACAGCATTCACATATTTGGACTACCCAACGGGGAGGGAGAAATTGCCTACTAGGAGACATGACTAAGTGAATTTGTGGCATCCCCCTCGGTGCCAATTTTTTTTATTGTAACAGGGCACATGGAGTGCCAGCATGACAACCCCCTGTGTGCCTGGCATGTTACCCCCATTTTTACTTGTGTGTCAGTTTGTTTTTGCCTGTCTCACTGGGATCCTGCTAGCCAGGACCCCAGTGCTCATAGTTGTGGCCTGAATGTGTGTTCCCTGTGTAGTGCCTAACTGTGTCACTGAGGCTCTACTAATCAGAACCTCAGTGCTTATGTTCTCTCTGCCTTTAAAATTGTCAGTGCAGGCTAGAGACAAATTTTACCAATTCTAATTGGCACACTGGAACACCCTTATAATCCCCTAGTACATGAGACCTAGGTACACAAGGTATTGGGGTTTCAGGAGATCCCTATGGGCTGCAGCATTTCTTTTGCCACCCATAGGGAGCTCAGACAATTCTTACACAGGACTGGCACTGCAGCCTGAGAGAAATAATGTCCAAGTTATTTCACAGCCATTCTTCGCTGCACTTAAGTAACTCATAAGTCACCTATATGTCTAACCCTCACTTGGTGAAGGTTAGGTGCAAAGTTACTAAGTGTGAGGGCACCCTGGCACTAGCCAAGGTGCCCCCACATAGTTCAGGGCAATTTCCCCAGACTTTGTGAGTGAGTTGACACCATAACACGCATGCACTACATATAGGTCAATACCTATATGTAGCTTCACAATGGTAACTCCGAATATGGCCATGTAACATGTCTAAGATCATGGAATTGTCCCCCCATGCCAAATGTGGTATTGGGGTGCCAATCCCATGCATCCCCGGGGATCCAGCATGGACCCCGGGTACTGCCAAACCAACTCTCTGGGGTTTTCACTGCAGCTAACGCTGCTGCCAACCCACAGACAGGCTTCTGCCCTCCTGGGATCTGGGCAGCCCAGTCCCAGGAAGGCAGAACAAAGGATTCCCTTTGATAGAGGGTGTTACACCCTCTCCCTTTGGAAATAGGTGTTAAGGGCCTGTGAGGAGTAGCCTCTCCTGGCCTCTGGGAATGCTTTGAAGGGCACAAATGGTCCCCTCCTTGCATAAACAAGTCTACACCGGTTCAGGAAACCCGCAGCCCTACTCTGGCGCAAAACTGGACAAAGGAAAGGGGAGTGACTACTCCCCTGTCCATCACCACCCCAGGGGTGGTGCCCAGAGCTCCTCCAGTGTGTCCCAGACCTCTGCCATCTTGAATCCAGAGGTGTGAGGGAACAATTGAGGCCTCTGAGTGGCCAGTGCCAGCAGGTGACGTCAGAGACCCCTCCTGAGAGGTGCTTACCTGACTAGGTGGCCAATCCTCCTCTGAGGGCTATTTAGGGTCTCTCCTGTGGGCTTTTCCTCAGATAACGAATGCAAGAGCTCACCAGAGTTCCTCTGCATCTCCCTCTTCGACTTCTGCCAAGGATCGACTGCTCACTGCTCCAGGACGCCTGCAAAACTGCAGCAAAGTAGCAAGAAGACTACCAGCGACATTGTAGCGCCTAATCCTGCTGGCTTTCTTGACTGTTTCCTGGTGGTGCATGCTCTGTGGGCTGTGTGCCTTCACCCTGCACTGGAAGCCAAGAAGAAATCTCCTGTGGGCCAACGGAATCTTCCCCCTGCTAACGCAGGCACCAAACGTCTGCTTCACTGGTCCTTTGGGTCCCCTCTCATCATGACGAGCGTGGTCCCTGGAACACAGGAGCTGGATCCAAGTGACCCCGACAGTCCAGTGGTCCATCAGTCCAAATTTGGTGGAGGTAAGTCCTTGCCTCCCCACTCCAGACAGTAATCCTGTGTACTGTGTGAACTGCAGCTGTTAGGGCTTCTGTGCACTTTTGCAAGGAATCCTTCGTGCACAGCACAGCCCTCAGAGCATGCACCACCAGGAAACAGTCGAGAAAGCCGGCAGGATGAGGCGCTACAATGTTGCTGGTAGTCTTCTTGCTACTTTGTTGCGGTTTTACAGTCGTCCTGGAGCAGTTAGCGGTCGATCCTTGGCAGAAGTCGAAGAGAGAAGTGCAGAGAAACTCTGGTTAGCTCTTGCATTCGTTATCTGACGAGAAACCCACAGGAGAGACCCTAAATAGCCCTCAGAGGAGGATTGGTTACCTAACCAGGTAAGAGCCTATCAGGAGGGGTCTCTGACGTCACCTGCTGGCACTGGCCACTCAGGGGTCTCCTGGGGTGGTGATAGACAGGGGAGTGGTCACTCCCCTTTCCTTTGTCCAGTTTTGCGCCAGACCAGGGGCTGGGGGCTCTCTGAACCGGTGTAGACTGGTTTATGCAAGTAGGGCACCATCTGTGCTCTTCAAAGCATTTCCAGAGGCTGGGGGAGGCTACTCCTCTCAGGCCATTAACACCTATTTCCAAAGGGAGAGGGTGTAACACCCTCTCTCAGAGGAAATCCTTTGTTCTGCCTTCCTGGGACTGGGCTGCCCAGACCCCAGGAGGGCAGATGTTTGTCTGTGGGTTGGCAACAGCGGCATCTGCAGTGAAAACCCCAGAGAGCATCTTCCGTTGTTGCAGAATCTTCAGCTTCTTCCACCAGGAGGCAGCCATTTTGCACCTTTATCCGTGGTTTAGCGGGCTCCTGCCCCCCTGGACACTTTCGTGACTCTTGGACTTGGTCCCCTTCCTTTAAAGGGCCTCAGGTCCAGGAATCCATTTTCAGTGCTTTGCAGTTAGTTGTGATCTTTGCAGAATCTCCTGTCACGACTTTAGTGTGTTTCTGGGGAAGTAGGGTAACTTTACTCCTACTTTTCAGGGTCTTGGGGTGGGGTATTGTAGGAGGCTGGACTGGCTTGTAGTGAGTACCAAGGGGTACTTGCACCTTGCACCAGGCCCAGTTATCCCTTATTAGTGTATAGGGTGTCTAGCAGCTTAGGCTGATAGATAATGGTAGCTTAGCAGAGCAGCTTAGGCTGAACTAGGAGACGTGTGAAGCTACTACAGTACCACTTAGTGTCATATGCACAATATCATAAGAAAACACAATACACAGTTATACTAAAAATAAAGGTACTTTATTTTTATGACAATATGCCAAAGTATCTTAGAGTGTACCCTCAGTGAGAGGATAGGAAATATACACAAGATATATATACACAATAGCAAAAATATGCAGTATAGTCTTAGGAAACAGTGCAAACAATGTATAGTTACAATAGGATGCAATGGGGAAACATAGGGATAGGGGCAACACAAACCATATACTCTAGAAGTGGAATGCGAACCACGAATGGACCCCAAACCTATGTGACCTTGTAGAGGGTCGCTGGGACTATTAGAAAATAGTGAGAGTTAGCAAAATAACCCTCCCCAAGACCCTGAAAAGTGAGTGCAAAGTGCACCAAAGTTCCCCTAAGGACAAAATAGTCGTGTTAGAGGGGAAATGCAAGGAAAACACAAATCAGCAATGCAACAACGATGGATTCCTGACTGAGGGTACCTGTGGAACAAGGGGACCAAGTCCAAAAGTCACAAGCAGCTCGGAGATGGGCAGATGCCCAAGAAATGCCAGCGGTTGGTGCAAAGAAGCTCTTGCTAGGCTGAAGAACTGTGAATACTGCAGGAACGACAAGGGCTAGAGACTTCCCCTTTGGAGGATGGATCCCCCACGCCTTGGAGAGTCGTGCAGAAGTGTTTTCCCGCCGGATGGACGCCAACAAGCCTTGCTACACGCAAATCGTGCGTTTTGGCGTTTTTGGACGCTGCTGGGGCCCAGGAGGGACCAGGAGGTCGCAAATTGGACCTGCAGAGAGAGGGGACGTCGAGCAAGACAAAGAGCCCTCACTGAAGCAGGTAGCACCCGGAGAAGTGCCAGAAACAGGCACTACGAGGATACGTGAAACGGTGCTCGCCGAAGTTGCACAAAGGAGTCCCACGTCGCCGGAGACCAACTTAGAAAGTCGTGCAATGCAGGTTAGAGTGCCGTGGACCCAGGCTTGGCTGTGCACACAGGATTTCCGCCGGAAGTGCACAGGGGCCGGAGAAGCTTGCAAAGTCGCGGTTCCCAGCAATGCAGCCCAGCGAGGTGAGGCAAGGACTTACCTCCACCAAACTTGGGCTGAAGAGTCACTGGACTGTGGGGGTCATTTGGACGGTGTCGCTGGATTCGAGGGACCTCGCTCGTCGTGCTGAGAGGAGACCCAAGGGACCGGTAATGCAGCTTTTTGGTGCCTGCGGTTGCAGGGGGAAGATTCCGTCGACCCACGGGAGATTTCTTCGGAGCTTCTGGTGCAGAGAGGAGGCAGACTACCCCCACAGCATGCACAAGCAGGAAAACAGTCGAGAAGGCGGCAGGATCAGCGTTACAGAGTTGCAGTAGTCGTCTTTGCTACTATGTTGCAGGTTTGCAGGCTTCCAGCGCGGTCAGCGGTCGATTCCTTATCAGAAGGTGAAGAGGGAGATGCAGAGGAACTCGGCTGAGCTCGTGCATTCGTTATCTAAAGTTTCCCCAGAGACAGAGACCCTAAATAGCCAGAAAAGAGGGTTTGGCTACCTAGGAGAGAGGAAAGGCTACTAACACCTGAAGGAGCCTATCACAAGGAGTCTCTGATGTCACCTGGTGGCACTGGCCACTCAGAGCAGTCCAGTGTGCCAGCAGCACCTCTGTTTCCAAGATGGCAGAGGTCTGGAGCACACTGGAGGAGCTCTGGACACCTCCCAGGGGAGGTGCAGGTCAGGGGAGTGGTCACTCCCCTTTCCTTTGTCCAGTTTCGCGCCAGAGCAGGGGCTAAGGGGTCCCTGAACCGGTGTAGACTGGCTTATGCAGAATTGGGCACATCTGTGCCCAACAAAGCATTTCCAGAGGCTGGGGGAGGCTACTCCTCCCCTGCCTTCACACCATTTTCCAAAGGGAGAGGGTGTCACACCCTCTCTCAGAGGAAGTTCTTTGTTCTGCCATCCTGGGCCAGGCCTGGCTGGACCCCAGGAGGGCAGCTGCCTGTCTGAGGGGTTGGCAGCAGCAGCAGCTGCAGTGAAACCCCAGGAAGGGCAGTCTGGCAGTACCAGGGTCTGTGCTACAGACCACTGGGATCATGGAATTGTACCAACAATGCCAGGATGGCATAGAGGGGGCAATTCCATGATCATAGACATGTTACATGGCCATATTCGGAGTTACCATGGTGAAGCTACATATAGGTAGTGACCTATATGTAGTGCACGCGTGTAATGGTGTCCCCGCACTCACAAAGTTCAGTGAATTGGCTCTGAACAATGTGGGGTCACCTTGGCTAGTGCCAGGGTGCCCTCACACTAAGTAACTTTGCACCTAACCTTTACCAGGTAAAGGTTAGACATATAGGTGACTTATAAGTTACTTAAGTGCAGTGTAAAATGGCTGTGAAATAACGTGGACGTTATTTCACTCAGGCTGCAGTGGCAGGCCTGTGTAAGAATTGTCAGAGCTCCCTATGGGTGGCAAAAGAAATGCTGCAGCCCATAGGGATCTCCTGGAACCCCAATACCCTGGGTACCTCAGTACCATATACTAGGGAATTATAAGGGTGTTCCAGTAAGCCAATGTAAATTGGTAAAATTGGTCACTAGCCTGTTAGTGACAATTTGAAAGTAATGAGAGAGCATAACCACTGAGGTTCTGGTTAGCAGAGCCTCAGTGAGACAGTTAGGCACCACACAGGGAACATATACATGCACACCTATGAGCACTGGGACCCTGTGTGACAGGGTCCCAGTGACACATATATAGGCCACAAACCTATGAGCACTGGGGTCCTGACCAGCAGGATCCCAGTGACACATAACAACCATACTGAAAACATAGTGTTTTCACTATGAGCACTGAGGCCTGGCTATCAGGATCCCAGTGAGACAGTGAAAACAGTGACAAACACCCTGACATACACTCACAAACAGGCCAAAAGTGGGGGTAACAAGGCTAGAAAGAGGCTACCTTCTCACACAACCCCCCCCCAAACGAAGGACAATAAGGCTAACCTTGGCCAGTTGAGACTTTATTGTCTAAGTGGTGATAAGTAGAGAGTAGCTCTGCAATAGACTGGTTACTCCCTTTATCATCCACTATATGGTTACTTCCCTGTGGGGATGTAAACCACCCTGTTTGAAGTTTTTTAGCTAAGCAACAATGTGAAGATGTATTTTCAGAGTTTCTATCAGTAAGTTTTAGTTTCGAGCAGTGGGAATTGTCCACTGAACCTATTTGTAGTGATGGAAATGCCAGACAGGGATGCTGTCTCAGAAAAGCCATAGCTGGGCAAAAACTTTGTCCATCTGGCTGGAAGAGAGAACAGGGATGCTGTTTCTCTTGAGTTGGAGCAGGGCAGGGATGTTGTCCTATGAGCTCCACACTAGGGCAGGGATGCTGTCCTAAGTGTTGTGAGGTAGTGCAGGGTTTCTGCACTAAAGTTTCTCTGGGAGGGTTGGAGGGATGCTCCATGTTAACTAAAATGGTGCTGTTTTTCTCACCAATGTTAGTTATCCCACAGAGAGGTACTTCCACCTCAGGGAGTCCAACTTTGCCAGCTGATGATTCCCTTGGAACAGGTGCCACCCCAGGAGAGGTTTCTCCCACCACAGGAATAGTATCCTGAATGGTAGGGTGGTTAGGGGATACTGTGATACCCTTTTTACCTGTTGATGGAGAGGGATCCTGATTTTTCAGGCCTTCTCTCCTTTGCTTTTTCATTTCACTTGAAATGAGAGGGAACAATTCCTCAGGGATGCCCAGCATGGCTGCATGGGCATAAAACTCTACATCAGCCCAACCTGAGGCCTCTAGGTCATTACCTAAGAGACAGTCTACAGGTAAGCTAGGTGATACCACCACCTGCTTAGGGCCAGTAACTCCACCCCAACTAAACTGAATTATAGCTAAGGGAAGAAACTTAGTGGAGTTATGGACATCAATAATCTTATACTGTTGTCCAATGATGTGTTGTTCAGGAGGCACTAGGTTTTCAGTCACCAAAGTGAAACTGGCACCTGTGTCCCTGTAGGCCAAGGCCTCAACACCATTTATTGAAACTGTCTGCCTGTACTTATCCATTGTAAGGGGACAAGCAGCCAGTGTGGCAAGGCCAATGCCACTAGGTGTGACAGAAACTGTCTTGGGACTGATTACATCAGTTTCCACTATGGACCCATAAGTGAACCCAACTACACCCTTTGCTTGACTGTTGCCAGCAGTCCCACCACTAGTACCACTACTGCTAGGGGCACTGGAGCTTGATGTATTAGTGGTGGTAGGCTCAGGGGGTTTACCTGGACAGGACTTATCCCCTGGCCTATGGCCTCTATTTTTACACACAAAGCACCAAGGCTTTTTAATGTGGGCAGGTTGGGAAGAAGAGGAAGAATTTGTTTTATCCCCACCCTCTGAAGAGTGTTTAAGATTTGAAGTGGGATCTTTGGTTTTACCCTTATCCCCATGCTTATCTTGAGATTTTTCACCATCTTTCTTCTTATTGCCATCCTTGTCACCCCCTGTATGAACTTTTCTGTTCACCCTTGTTCTGACCCATTTGTCTGCCTTCTTTCCCAATTCTTGGGGAGAGGTCAGATCAGAGTCTACCAGGTACTGGTGCAACAAATCAGACACACAATTATTAAGTATATGCTCTCTCAGGATTGTGTTATACAGGCTTTCATAATCAGTAACTTTACTGCCATGTAACCACCCCTCCAAGGCCTTCACTGAATGGTC
The DNA here is from genome assembly GCF_031143425.1 of Pleurodeles waltl. Classification (NCBI taxonomy): domain Eukaryota; kingdom Metazoa; phylum Chordata; class Amphibia; order Caudata; family Salamandridae; genus Pleurodeles; species Pleurodeles waltl. Next base: position 175,921,822 of record NC_090441.1, on the reverse strand, counting down.
AATGAAATCAACCCAGTCTTGTGAAGACTCCTTTTTGGTCTCTCTGAACTTTATCCTGTACTGTTCAGTGGTTAAGCCATAACCATCCAGGAGTGCATTCTTAAGAACTTGGAAATTATTAGCATCATTTTCTTTTACAGTAAGGAGCCTATCCCTACCTTTTCCAGTAAATGATAGCCATAGGATAGCAGCCCACTGCTTTTGAGGGACATCCTGTACAGCACAGGCCCTCTCAAGTGCAGCAAACCACTTGTTAATGTCATCCCCCTCCTTATAAGGGGGAACTATCTTGTGCAGATTCCTGGAATCATGCTCTTTTGCAGGATGACTATGGGGAATACGGCTGCTGCCACCATGGGTTTCTAAACCCAACTTCTGTCTTTCCCTCTCTACTTCTAAAGACTGTCTATCCAAATCCAGCTGTTGCTTCTTGAGCTTCAGTCTGGTTTGTTCCACTCTCAATCTATTGAGCTCCCTTTCTAACAATCTGTCATCAGGGTGGGTGGGAGGGACATTTCTAGATACAGAGGTATGATGGGAATGAACAGAAGGAGACCTGTCCCTTACAGAGGGCACCCTAACAGCTTGGCTACCAGTATAATGTGAGAGCACACCATTAGTATGGTGTGATTCAACCTCTGTACCAACTATGCTAGACTGTCTAGTAATGGGCAGGCTGAGAAGTTTCTTTCCTGAACCTTTTCCTGGGGGAGTCCCTGGATCAGATTGAGAACCATTAGCTACTTTTTCTACAGATTGGGCACTTATGGCCTTATCCTGTACTCTAAGCATATTAATTAACAGTTCTAAGGAAGGATTCTTCCCTACACTCAAACCTCTCTCTATGCAGAGACTCCTTGCTCCTTTCCAGCTAAGGTGATCATATGCAAGTTTGGACAGTTCAACTTTTTGGCCTGTGCCAGACATTTTTTAGAGAGAGTTAAAGTGATAGAAAAAGAGAAAAAAGTTTTCAGAACTTTTTGGAAAGACAGAAAAAACTTTTTAAACTTTTAAGAACTTTTTTGAAAGTTTAGAAGTACTTTTCAGCACTTAGAAAAGAGTGAAAAGAGGAAATGCAAAACTTTTTGGCTATGTGTATATACACTGACCTTGTTTTGTATATTTTTCTCTTATGAAAAGTACAATGACAAGAGTGGTAAGTAGTCTCAAGCACTTATCCCACCGCTGCACAACCAATGTAGGAGGCTGGACTGGCTTGTAGTGAGTACCAAGGGGTACTTGCACCTTGCACCAGGCCCAGTTATCCCTTATTAGTGTATAGGGTGTCTAGCAGCTTAGGCTGATAGATAATGGTAGCTTAGCAGAGCAGCTTAGGCTGAACTAGGAGACGTGTGAAGCTACTACAGTACCACTTAGTGTCATATGCACAATATCATAAGAAAACACAATACACAGTTATACTAAAAATAAAGGTACTTTATTTTTATGACAATATGCCAAAGTATCTTAGAGTGTACCCTCAGTGAGAGGATAGGAAATATACACAAGATATATATACACAATAGCAAAAATATGCAGTATAGTCTTAGAAAACAGTGCAAACAATGTATAGTTACAATAGGATGCAATGGGGAAACATAGGGATAGGGGCAACACAAACCATATACTCTAGAAGTGGAATGCGAACCACGAATGGACCCCAAACCTATGTGACCTTGTAGAGGGTCGCTGGGACTATTAGAAAATAGTGAGAGTTAGCAAAATAACCCTCCCCAAGACCCTGAAAAGTGAGTGCAAAGTGCACCAAAGTTCCCCTAAGGACAAAATAGTCGTGTTAGAGGGGAAATGCAAGGAAAACACAAATCAGCAATGCAACAACGATGGATTCCTGACTGAGGGTACCTGTGGAACAAGGGGACCAAGTCCAAAAGTCACAAGCAGCTCGGAGATGGGCAGATGCCCAAGAAATGCCAGCGGTTGGTGCAAAGAAGCTCTTGCTAGGCTGAAGAACTGTGAATACTGCAGGAACGACAAGGGCTAGAGACTTCCCCTTTGGAGGATGGATCCCCCACGCCTTGGAGAGTCGTGCAGAAGTGTTTTCCCGCCGGATGGACGCCAACAAGCCTTGCTACACGCAAATCGTGCGTTTTGGCGTTTTTGGACGCTGCTGGGGCCCAGGAGGGACCAGGAGGTCGCAAATTGGACCTGCAGAGAGAGGGGACGTCGAGCAAGACAAAGAGCCCTCACTGAAGCAGGTAGCACCCGGAGAAGTGCCAGAAACAGGCACTACAAGGATGCATGAAACGGTGCTCGCCGAAGTTGCACAAAGGAGTCCCACGTCGCCGGAGACCAACTTAGAAAGTCGTGCAATGCAGGTTAGAGTGCCGTGGACCCAGGCTTGGCTGTGCACACAGGATTTCCGCCGGAAGTGCACAGGGGCCGGAGAAGCTTGCAAAGTCGCGGTTCCCAGCAATGCAGCCCAGCGAGGTGAGGCAAGGACTTACCTCCACCAAACTTGGGCTGAAGAGTCACTGGACTGTGGGGGTCACTTGGACGGTGTCGCTGGATTCGAGGGACCTCGCTCATCGTGCTGAGAGGAGACCCAAGGGACCGGTAATGCAGCTTTTTGGTGCCTGCGGTTGCAGGGGGAAGATTCCGTCGACCCATGGGAGATTTCTTCGGAGCTTCTGGTGCAGAGAGGAGGCAGACTACCCCCACAGCATGCACAAGCAGGAAAACAGTCGAGAAGGCGGCAGGATCAGCGTTACAGAGTTGCAGTAGTCGTCTTTGCTACTATGTTGCAGGTTTGCAGGCTTCCAGCGCGGTCAGCGGTCGATTCCTTATCAGAAGGTGAAGAGGGAGATGCAGAGGAACTCAGCTGAGCTCGTGCATTCGTTATCTAAAGTTTCCCCAGAGACAGAGACCCTAAATAGCCAGAAAAGAGGGTTTGGCTTCCTAGGAGAGAGGAAAGGCTACTAACACCTGAAGGAGCCTATCACAAGGAGTCTCTGACGTCACCTGGTGGCACTGGCCACTCAGAGCAGTCCAGTGTGCCAGCAGCACCTCTGTTTCCAAGATGGCAGAGGTCTGGAGCACACTGGAGGAGCTCTGGACACCTCCCAGGGGAGGTGCAGGTCAGGGGAGTGGTCACTCCCCTTTCCTTTGTCCAGTTTCGCGCCAGAGCAGGGGCTAAGGGGTCCCTGAACCGGTGTAGACTGGCTTATGCAGAATTGGGCACATCTGTGCCCAACAAAGCATTTCCAGAGGCTGGGGGAGGCTACTCCTCCCCTGCCTTCACACCATTTTCCAAAGGGAGAGGGTGTCACACCCTCTCTCAGAGGAAGTTCTTTGTTCTGCCATCCTGGGCCAGGCCTGGCTGGACCCCAGGAGGGCAGCTGCCTGTCTGAGGGGTTGGCAGCAGCAGCAGCTGCAGTGAAACCCCAGGAAGGGCAGTCTGGCAGTACCAGGGTCTGTGCTACAGACCACTGGGATCATGGAATTGTACCAACAATGCCAGGATGGCATAGAGGGGGCAATTCCATGATCATAGACATGTTACATGGCCATATTCGGAGTTACCATGGTGAAGCTACATATAGGTAGTGACCTATATGTAGTGCACGCGTGTAATGGTGTCCCCGCACTCACAAAGTTCAGTGAATTGGCTCTGAACAATGTGGGGTCACCTTGGCTAGTGCCAGGGTGCCCTCACACTAAGTAACTTTGCACCTAACCTTTACCAGGTAAAGGTTAGACATATAGGTGACTTATAAGTTACTTAAGTGCAGTGTAAAATGGCTGTGAAATAACGTGGACGTTATTTCACTCAGGCTGCAGTGGCAGGCCTGTGTAAGAATTGTCAGAGCTCCCTATGGGTGGCAAAAGAAATGCTGCAGCCCATAGGGATCTCCTGGAACCCCAATACCCTGGGTACCTCAGTACCATATACTAGGGAATTATAAGGGTGTTCCAGTAAGCCAATGTAAATTGGTAAAATTGGTCACTAGCCTGTTAGTGACAATTTGAAAGTAATGAGAGAGCATAACCACTGAGGTTCTGGTTAGCAGAGCCTCAGTGAGACAGTTAGGCACCACACAGGGAACATATACATGCACACCTATGAGCACTGGGACCCTGTGTGACAGGGTCCCAGTGACACATATATAGGCCACAAACCTATGAGCACTGGGGTCCTGACCAGCAGGATCCCAGTGACACATAACAACCATACTGAAAACATAGTGTTTTCACTATGAGCACTGAGGCCTGGCTATCAGGATCCCAGTGAGACAGTGAAAACAGTGACAAACACCCTGACATACACTCACAAACAGGCCAAAAGTGGGGGTAACAAGGCTAGAAAGAGGCTACCTTCTCACACAACCCCCCCCCAAACGAAGGACAATAAGGCTAACCTTGGCCAGTTGAGACTTTATTGTCTAAGTGGTGATAAGTAGAGAGTAGCTCTGCAATAGACTGGTTACTCCCTTTATCATCCACTATATGGTTACTTCCCTGTGGGGATGTAAACCACCCTGTTTGAAGTTTTTTAGCTAAGCAACAATGTGAAGATGTATTTTCAGAGTTTCTATCAGTAAGTTTTAGTTTCGAGCAGTGGGAATTGTCCACTGAACCTATTTGTAGTGATGGAAATGCCAGACAGGGATGCTGTCTCAGAAAAGCCATAGCTGGGCAAAAACTTTGTCCATCTGGCTGGAAGAGAGAACAGGGATGCTGTTTCTCTTGAGTTGGAGCAGGGCAGGGATGTTGTCCTATGAGCTCCACACTAGGGCAGGGATGCTGTCCTAAGTGTTGTGAGGTAGTGCAGGGTTTCTGCACTAAAGTTTCTCTGGGAGGGTTGGAGGGATGCTCCATGTTAACTAAAATGGTGCTGTTTTTCTCACCAATGTTAGTTATCCCACAGAGAGGTACTTCCACCTCAGGGAGTCCAACTTTGCCAGCTGATGATTCCCTTGGAACAGGTGCCACCCCAGGAGAGGTTTCTCCCACCACAGGAATAGTATCCTGAATGGTAGGGTGGTTAGGGGATACTGTGATACCCTTTTTACCTGTTGATGGAGAGGGATCCTGATTTTTCAGGCCTTCTCTCCTTTGCTTTTTCATTTCACTTGAAATGAGAGGGAACAATTCCTCAGGGATGCCCAGCATGGCTGCATGGGCATAAAACTCTACATCAGCCCAACCTGAGGCCTCTAGGTCATTACCTAAGAGACAGTCTACAGGTAAGCTAGGTGATACCACCACCTGCTTAGGGCCAGTAACTCCACCCCAACTAAACTGAATTATAGCTAAGGGAAGAAACTTAGTGGAGTTATGGACATCAATAATCTTATACTGTTGTCCAATGATGTGTTGTTCAGGAGGCACTAGGTTTTCAGTCACCAAAGTGAAACTGGCACCTGTGTCCCTGTAGGCCAAGGCCTCAACACCATTTATTGAAACTGTCTGCCTGTACTTATCCATTGTAAGGGGACAAGCAGCCAGTGTGGCAAGGCCAATGCCACTAGGTGTGACAGAAACTGTCTTGGGACTGATTACATCAGTTTCCACTATGGACCCATAAGTGAACCCAACTACACCCTTTGCTTGACTGTTGCCAGCAGTCCCACCACTAGTACCACTACTGCTAGGGGCACTGGAGCTTGATGTATTAGTGGTGGTAGGCTCAGGGGGTTTACCTGGACAGGACTTATCCCCTGGCCTATGGCCTCTATTTTTACACACAAAGCACCAAGGCTTTTTAATGTGGGCAGGTTGGGAAGAAGAGGAAGAATTTGTTTTATCCCCACCCTCTGAAGAGTGTTTAAGATTTGAAGTGGGATCTTTGGTTTTACCCTTATCCCCATGCTTATCTTGAGATTTTTCACCATCTTTCTTCTTATTGCCATCCTTGTCACCCCCTGTATGAACTTTTCTGTTCACCCTTGTTCTGACCCATTTGTCTGCCTTCTTTCCCAATTCTTGGGGAGAGGTCAGATCAGAGTCTACCAGGTACTGGTGCAACAAATCAGACACACAATTATTAAGTATATGCTCTCTCAGGATTGTGTTATACAGGCTTTCATAATCAGTAACTTTACTGCCATGTAACCACCCCTCCAAGGCCTTCACTGAATGGTCAATGAAATCAACCCAGTCTTGTGAAGACTCCTTTTTGGTCTCTCTGAACTTTATCCTGTACTGTTCAGTGGTTAAGCCATAACCATCCAGGAGTGCATTCTTAAGAACTTGGAAATTATTAGCATCATTTTCTTTTACAGTAAGGAGCCTATCCCTACCTTTTCCAGTAAATGATAGCCATAGGATAGCAGCCCACTGCTTTTGAGGGACATCCTGTACAGCACAGGCCCTCTCAAGTGCAGCAAACCACTTGTTAATGTCATCCCCCTCCTTATAAGGGGGAACTATCTTGTGCAGATTCCTGGAATCATGCTCTTTTGCAGGATGACTATGGGGAATACGGCTGCTGCCACCATGGGTTTCTAAACCCAACTTCTGTCTTTCCCTCTCTACTTCTAAAGACTGTCTATCCAAATCCAGCTGTTGCTTCTTGAGCTTCAGTCTGGTTTGTTCCACTCTCAATCTATTGAGCTCCCTTTCTAACAATCTGTCATCAGGGTGGGTGGGAGGGACATTTCTAGATACAGAGGTATGATGGGAATGAACAGAAGGAGACCTGTCCCTTACAGAGGGCACCCTAACAGCTTGGCTACCAGTATAATGTGAGAGCACACCATTAGTATGGTGTGATTCAACCTCTGTACCAACTATGCTAGACTGTCTAGTAATGGGCAGGCTGAGAAGTTTCTTTCCTGAACCTTTTCCTGGGGGAGTCCCTGGATCAGATTGAGAACCATTAGCTACTTTTTCTACAGATTGGGCACTTATGGCCTTATCCTGTACTCTAAGCATATTAATTAACAGTTCTAAGGAAGGATTCTTCCCTACACTCAAACCTCTCTCTATGCAGAGACTCCTTGCTCCTTTCCAGCTAAGGTGATCATATGCAAGTTTGGACAGTTCAACTTTTTGGCCTGTGCCAGACATTTTTTAGAGAGAGTTAAAGTGATAGAAAAAGAGAAAAAAGTTTTCAGAACTTTTTGGAAAGACAGAAAAAACTTTTTAAACTTTTAAGAACTTTTTTGAAAGTTTAGAAGTACTTTTCAGCACTTAGAAAAGAGTGAAAAGAGGAAATGCAAAACTTTTTGGCTATGTGTATATACACTGACCTTGTTTTGTATATTTTTCTCTTATGAAAAGTACAATGACAAGAGTGGTAAGTAGTCTCAAGCACTTATCCCACCGCTGCACAACCAATGTAGGAGGCTGGACTGGCTTGTAGTGAGTACCAAGGGGTACTTGCACCTTGCACCAGGCCCAGTTATCCCTTATTAGTGTATAGGGTGTCTAGCAGCTTAGGCTGATAGATAATGGTAGCTTAGCAGAGCAGCTTAGGCTGAACTAGGAGACGTGTGAAGCTACTACAGTACCACTTAGTGTCATATGCACAATATCATAAGAAAACACAATACACAGTTATACTAAAAATAAAGGTACTTTATTTTTATGACAATATGCCAAAGTATCTTAGAGTGTACCCTCAGTGAGAGGATAGGAAATATACACAAGATATATATACACAATAGCAAAAATATGCAGTATAGTCTTAGAAAACAGTGCAAACAATGTATAGTTACAATAGGATGCAATGGGGAAACATAGGGATAGGGGCAACACAAACCATATACTCTAGAAGTGGAATGCGAACCACGAATGGACCCCAAACCTATGTGACCTTGTAGAGGGTCGCTGGGACTATTAGAAAATAGTGAGAGTTAGCAAAATAACCCTCCCCAAGACCCTGAAAAGTGAGTGCAAAGTGCACCAAAGTTCCCCTAAGGACAAAATAGTCGTGTTAGAGGGGAAATGCAAGGAAAACACAAATCAGCAATGCAACAACGATGGATTCCTGACTGAGGGTACCTGTGGAACAAGGGGACCAAGTCCAAAAGTCACAAGCAGCTCGGAGATGGGCAGATGCCCAAGAAATGCCAGCGGTTGGTGCAAAGAAGCTCTTGCTAGGCTGAAGAACTGTGAATACTGCAGGAACGACAAGGGCTAGAGACTTCCCCTTTGGAGGATGGATCCCCCACGCCTTGGAGAGTCGTGCAGAAGTGTTTTCCCGCCGGATGGACGCCAACAAGCCTTGCTACACGCAAATCGTGCGTTTTGGCGTTTTTGGACGCTGCTGGGGCCCAGGAGGGACCAGGAGGTCGCAAATTGGACCTGCAGAGAGAAGGGACGTCGAGCAAGACAAAGAGCCCTCACTGAAGCAGGTAGCACCCGGAGAAGTGCCAGAAACAGGCACTACAAGGATGCGTGAAACGGTGCTCGCCGAAGTTGCACAAAGGAGTCCCACGTCGCCGGAGACCAACTTAGAAAGTCGTGCAATGCAGGTTAGAGTGCCGTGGACCCAGGCTTGGCTGTGCACACAGGATTTCCGCCGGAAGTGCACAGGGGCCGGAGAAGCTTGCAAAGTCGCGGTTCCCAGCAATGCAGCCCAGCGAGGTGAGGCAAGGACTTACCTCCACCAAACTTGGGCTGAAGAGTCACTGGACTGTGGGGGTCACTTGGACGGTGTCGCTGGATTCGAGGGACCTCGCTCGTCGTGCTGAGAGGAGACCCAAGGGACCGGTAATGCAGCTTTTTGGTGCCTGCGGTTGCAGGGGGAAGATTCCGTCGACCCATGGGAGATTTCTTCGGAGCTTCTGGTGCAGAGAGGAGGCAGACTACCCCCACAGCATGCACAAGCAGGAAAACAGTCGAGAAGGCGGCAGGATCAGCGTTACAGAGTTGCAGTAGTCGTCTTTGCTACTATGTTGCAGGTTTGCAGGCTTCCAGCGCGGTCAGCGGTCGATTCCTTATCAGAAGGTGAAGAGGGAGATGCAGAGGAACTCAGCTGAGCTCGTGCATTCGTTATCTAAAGTTTCCCCAGAGACAGAGACCCTAAATAGCCAGAAAAGAGGGTTTGGCTTCCTAGGAGAGAGGAAAGGCTACTAACACCTGAAGGAGCCTATCACAAGGAGTCTCTGACGTCACCTGGTGGCACTGGCCACTCAGAGCAGTCCAGTGTGCCAGCAGCACCTCTGTTTCCAAGATGGCAGAGGTCTGGAGCACACTGGAGGAGCTCTGGACACCTCCCAGGGGAGGTGCAGGTCAGGGGAGTGGTCACTCCCCTTTCCTTTGTCCAGTTTCGCGCCAGAGCAGGGGCTAAGGGGTCCCTGAACCGGTGTAGACTGGCTTATGCAGAATTGGGCACATCTGTGCCCAACAAAGCATTTCCAGAGGCTGGGGGAGGCTACTCCTCCCCTGCCTTCACACCATTTTCCAAAGGGAGAGGGTGTCACACCCTCTCTCAGAGGAAGTTCTTTGTTCTGCCATCCTGGGCCAGGCCTGGCTGGACCCCAGGAGGGCAGCTGCCTGTCTGAGGGGTTGGCAGCAGCAGCAGCTGCAGTGAAACCCCAGGAAGGGCAGTCTGGCAGTACCAGGGTCTGTGCTACAGACCACTGGGATCATGGAATTGTACCAACAATGCCAGGATGGCATAGAGGGGGCAATTCCATGATCATAGACATGTTACATGGCCATATTCGGAGTTACCATGGTGAAGCTACATATAGGTAGTGACCTATATGTAGTGCACGCGTGTAATGGTGTCCCCGCACTCACAAAGTTCAGTGAATTGGCTCTGAACAATGTGGGGTCACCTTGGCTAGTGCCAGGGTGCCCTCACACTAAGTAACTTTGCACCTAACCTTTACCAGGTAAAGGTTAGACATATAGGTGACTTATAAGTTACTTAAGTGCAGTGTAAAATGGCTGTGAAATAACGTGGACGTTATTTCACTCAGGCTGCAGTGGCAGGCCTGTGTAAGAATTGTCAGAGCTCCCTATGGGTGGCAAAAGAAATGCTGCAGCCCATAGGGATCTCCTGGAACCCCAATACCCTGGGTACCTCAGTACCATATACTAGGGAATTATAAGGGTGTTCCAGTAAGCCAATGTAAATTGGTAAAATTGGTCACTAGCCTGTTAGTGACAATTTGAAAGTAATGAGAGAGCATAACCACTGAGGTTCTGGTTAGCAGAGCCTCAGTGAGACAGTTAGGCACCACACAGGGAACATATACATGCACACCTATGAGCACTGGGGCCCTGTGTGACAGGGTCCCAGTGACACATACATATAGGCCACAAACCTATGAGCACTGGGGTCCTGACCAGCAGGATCCCAGTGACACATAACAACCATACTGAAAACATAGTGTTTTCACTATGAGCACTGAGGCCTGGCTATCAGGATCCCAGTGAGACAGTGAAAACAGTGACAAACACCCTGACATACACTCACAAACAGGCCAAAAGTGGGGGTAACAAGGCTAGAAAGAGGCTACCTTCTCACACAACCCCCCCCCAAACGAAGGACAATAAGGCTAACCTTGGCCAGTTGAGACTTTATTGTCTAAGTGGTGATAAGTAGAGAGTAGCTCTGCAATAGACTGGTTACTCCCTTTATCATCCACTATATGGTTACTTCCCTGTGGGGATGTAAACCACCCTGTTTGAAGTTTTTTAGCTAAGCAACAATGTGAAGATGTATTTTCAGAGTTTCTATCAGTAAGTTTTAGTTTCGAGCAGTGGGAATTGTCCACTGAACCTATTTGTAGTGATGGAAATGCCAGACAGGGATGCTGTCTCAGAAAAGCCATAGCTGGGCAAAAACTTTGTCCATCTGGCTGGAAGAGAGAACAGGGATGCTGTTTCACTTGAGTTGGAGCAGGGCAGGGATGTTGTCCTATGAGCTCCACACTAGGGCAGGGATGCTGTCCTAAGTGTTGTGAGGTAGTGCAGGGTTTCTGCACTAAAGTTTCTCTGGGAGGGTTGGAGGGATGCTCCATGTTAACTAAAATGGTGCTGTTTTTCTCACCAATGTTAGTTATCCCACAGAGAGGTACTTCCACCTCAGGGAGTCCAACTTTGCCAGCTGATGATTCCCTTGGAACAGGTGCCACCCCAGGAGAGGTTTCTCCCACCACAGGAATAGTATCCTGAATGGTAGGGTGGTTAGGGGATACTGTGATACCCTTTTTACCTGTTGATGGAGAGGGATCCTGATTTTTCAGGCCTTCTCTCCTTTGCTTTTTCATTTCACTTGAAATGAGAGGGAACAATTCCTCAGGGATGCCCAGCATGGCTGCATGGGCATAAAACTCTACATCAGCCCAACCTGAGGCCTCTAGGTCATTACCTAAGAGACAGTCTACAGGTAAGCTAGGTGATACCACCACCTGCTTAGGGCCAGTAACTCCACCCCAACTAAACTGAATTATAGCTAAGGGAAGAAACTTAGTGGAGTTATGGACATCAATAATCTTATACTGTTGTCCAATGATGTGTTGTTCAGGAGGCACTAGGTTTTCAGTCACCAAAGTGAAACTGGCACCTGTGTCCCTGTAGGCCAAGGCCTCAACACCATTTATTGAAACTGTCTGCCTGTACTTATCCATTGTAAGGGGACAAGCAGCCAGTGTGGCAAGGCCAATGCCACTAGGTGTGACAGAAACTGTCTTGGGACTGATTACATCAGTTTCCACTATGGACCCATAAGTGAACCCAACTACACCCTTTGCTTGACTGTTGCCAGCAGTCCCACCACTAGTACCACTACTGCTAGGGGCACTAGAGCTTGATGTATTAGTGGTGGTAGGCTCAGGGGGTTTACCTGGACAGGACTTATCCCCTGGCCTATGGCCTCTATTTTTACACACAAAGCACCAAGGCTTTTTAATGTGGGCAGGTTGGGAAGAAGAGGAAGAATTTGTTTTATCCCCACCCTCTGAAGAGTGTTTAAGATTTGAAGTGGGATCTTTGGTTTTACCCTTATCCCCATGCTTATCTTGAGATTTTTCACCATCTTTCTTCTTATTGCCATCCTTGTCACCCCCTGTATGAACTTTTCTGTTCACCCTTGTTCTGACCCATTTGTCTGCCTTCTTTCCCAATTCTTGGGGAGAGGTCAGATCAGAGTCTACCAGGTACTGGTGCAACAAATCAGACACACAATTATTAAGTATATGCTCTCTCAGGATTGTGTTATACAGGCTTTCATAATCAGTAACTTTACTGCCATGTAACCACCCCTCCAAGGCCTTCACTGAATGGTCAATGAAATCAACCCAGTCTTGTGAAGACTCCTTTTTGGTCTCTCTGAACTTTATCCTGTACTGTTCAGTGGTTAAGCCATAACCATCCAGGAGTGCATTCTTAAGAACTTGGAAATTATTAGCATCATTTTCTTTTACAGTAAGGAGCCTATCCCTACCTTTTCCAGTAAATGATAGCCATAGGATAGCAGCCCACTGCTTTTGAGGGACATCCTGTACAGCACAGGCCCTCTCAAGTGCAGCAAACCACTTGTTAATGTCATCCCCCTCCTTATAAGGGGGAACTATCTTGTGCAGATTCCTGGAATCATGCTCTTTTGCAGGATGACTATGGGGAATACTGCTGCTGCCACCATGGGTTTCTAAACCCAACTTCTGTCTTTCCCTCTCTACTTCTAAAGACTGTCTATCCAAATCCAGCTGTTGCTTCTTGAGCTTCAGTCTGGTTTGTTCCACTCTCAATCTATTGAGCTCCCTTTCTAACAATCTGTCATCAGGGTGGGTGGGAGGGACATTTCTAGATACAGAGGTATGATGGGAATGAACAGAAGGAGACCTGTCCCTTACAGAGGGCACCCTAACAGCTTGGCTACCAGTATAATGTGAGAGCACACCATTAGTATGGTGTGATTCAACCTCTGTACCAACTATGCTAGACTGTCTAGTAATGGGCAGGCTGAGAAGTTTCTTTCCTGAACCTTTTCCTGGGGGAGTCCCTGGATCAGATTGAGAACCATTAGCTACTTTTTCTACAGATTGGGCACTTATGGCCTTATCCTGTACTCTAAGCATATTAATTAACAGTTCTAAGGAAGGATTCTTCCCTACACTCAAACCTCTCTCTATGCAGAGACTCCTTGCTCCTTTCCAGCTAAGGTGATCATATGCAAGTTTGGACAGTTCAACTTTTTGGCCTGTGCCAGACATTTTTTAGAGAGAGTTAAAGTGATAGAAAAAGAGAAAAAAGTTTTCAGAACTTTTTGGAAAGACAGAAAAAACTTTTTAAACTTTTAAGAACTTTTTTGAAAGTTTAGAAGTACTTTTCAGCACTTAGAAAAGAGTGAAAAGAGGAAATGCAAAACTTTTTGGCTATGTGTATATACACTGACCTTGTTTTGTATATTTTTCTCTTATGAAAAGTACAATGACAAGAGTGGTAAGTAGTCTCAAGCACTTATCCCACCGCTGCACAACCAATGTAGGAGGCTGGACTGGCTTGTAGTGAGTACCAAGGGGTACTTGCACCTTGCACCAGGCCCAGTTATCCCTTATTAGTGTATAGGGTGTCTAGCAGCTTAGGCTGATAGATAATGGTAGCTTAGCAGAGCAGCTTAGGCTGAACTAGGAGACGTGTGAAGCTACTACAGTACCACTTAGTGTCATATGCACAATATCATAAGAAAACACAATACACAGTTATACTAAAAATAAAGGTACTTTATTTTTATGACAATATGCCAAAGTATCTTAGAGTGTACCCTCAGTGAGAGGATAGGAAATATACACAAGATATATATACACAATAGCAAAAATATGCAGTATAGTCTTAGAAAACAGTGCAAACAATGTATAGTTACAATAGGATGCAATGGGGAAACATAGGGATAGGGGCAACACAAACCATATACTCTAGAAGTGAAATGCGAACCACGAATGGACCCCAAACCTATGTGACCTTGTAGAGGGTCGCTGGGACTATTAGAAAATAGTGAGAGTTAGCAAAATAACCCTCCCCAAGACCCTGAAAAGTGAGTGCAAAGTGCACCAAAGTTCCCCTAAGGACAAAATAGTCGTGTTAGAGGGGAAATGCAAGGAAAACACAAATCAGCAATGCAACAACGATGGATTCCTGACTGAGGGTACCTGTGGAACAAGGGGACCAAGTCCAAAAGTCACAAGCAGCTCGGAGATGGGCAGATGCCCAAGAAATGCCAGCGGTTGGTGCAAAGAAGCTCTTGCTAGGCTGAAGAACTGTGAATACTGCAGGAACGACAAGGGCTAGAGACTTCCCCTTTGGAGGATGGATCCCCCACGCCTTGGAGAGTCGTGCAGAAGTGTTTTCCCGCCGGATGGACGCCAACAAGCCTTGCTACACGCAAATCGTGCGTTTTGGCGTTTTTGGACGCTGCTGGGGCCCAGGAGGGACCAGGAGGTCGCAAATTGGACCTGCAGAGAGAGGGGACGTCGAGCAAGACAAAGAGCCCTCACTGAAGCAGGTAGCACCCGGAGAAGCGCCAGAAACAGGCACTACGAGGATGCGTGAAACGGTGCTTGCCGAAGTTGCACAAAGGAGTCCCACGTCGCCGGAGACCAACTTAGAAAGTCGTGCAATGCAGGTTAGAGTGCCGTGGACCCAGGCTTGGCTGTGCACACAGGATTTCCGCCGGAAGTGCACAGGGGCCGGAGAAGCTTGCAAAGTCGCGGTTCCCAGCAATGCAGCCCAGCGAGGTGAGGCAAGGACTTACCTCCACCAAACTTGGGCTGAAGAGTCACTGGACTGTGGGGGTCACTTGGACGGTGTCGCTGGATTCGAGGGACCTCGCTCGTCGTGCTGAGAGGAGACCCAAGGGACTGGTAATGCAGCTTTTTGGTGCCTGCGGTTGCAGGGGGAAGATTCCGTCGACCCACGGGAGATTTCTTCGGAGCTTCTGGTGCAGAGAGGAGGCAGACTACCCCCACAGCATGCACAAGCAGGAAAACAGTCGAGAAGGCGGCAGGATCAGCGTTACAGAGTTGCAGTAGTCGTCTTTGCTACTATGTTGCAGGTTTGCAGGCTTCCAGCGCGGTCAGCGGTCGATTCCTTATCAGAAGGTGAAGAGGGAGATGCAGAGGAACTCGGCTGAGCTCGTGCATTCGTTATCTAAAGTTTCCCCAGAGACAGAGACCCTAAATAGCCAGAAAAGAGGGTTTGGCTACCTAGGAGAGAGGAAAGGCTACTAACACCTGAAGGAGCCTATCACAAGGAGTCTCTGACGTCACCTGGTGGCACTGGCCACTCAGAGCAGTCCAGTGTGCCAGCAGCACCTCTGTTTCCAAGATGGCAGAGGTCTGGAGCACACTGGAGGAGCTCTGGACACCTCCCAGGGGAGGTGCAGGTCAGGGGAGTGGTCACTCCCCTTTCCTTTGTCCAGTTTCGCGCCAGAGCAGGGGCTAAGGGGTCCCTGAACCGGTGTAGACTGGCTTATGCAGAATTGGGCACATCTGTGCCCAACAAAGCATTTCCAGAGGCTGGGGGAGGCTACTCCTCCCCTGCCTTCACACCATTTTCCAAAGGGAGAGGGTGTCACACCCTCTCTCAGAGGAAGTTCTTTGTTCTGCCATCCTGGGCCAGGCCTGGCTGGACCCCAGGAGGGCAGCTGCCTGTCTGAGGGGTTGGCAGCAGCAGCAGCTGCAGTGAAACCCCAGGAAGGGCAGTCTGGCAGTACCAGGGTCTGTGCTACAGACCACTGGGATCATGGAATTGTACCAACAATGCCAGGATGGCATAGAGGGGGCAATTCCATGATCATAGACATGTTACATGGCCATATTCGGAGTTACCATGGTGAAGCTACATATAGGTAGTGACCTATATGTAGTGCACGCGTGTAATGGTGTCCCCGCACTCACAAAGTTCAGTGAATTGGCTCTGAACAATGTGGGGTCACCTTGGCTAGTGCCAGGGTGTCCTCACACTAAGTAACTTTGCACCTAACCTTTACCAGGTAAAGGTTAGACATATAGGTGACTTATAAGTTACTTAAGTGCAGTGTAAAATGGCTGTGAAATAACGTGGACGTTATTTCACTCAGGCTGCAGTGGCAGGCCTGTGTAAGAATTGTCAGAGCTCCCTATGGGTGGCAAAAGAAATGCTGCAGCCCATAGGGATCTCCTGGAACCCCAATACCCTGGGTACCTCAGTACCATATACTAGGGAATTATAAGGGTGTTCCAGTAAGCCAATGTAAATTGGTAAAATTGGTCACTAGCCTGTTAGTGACAATTTGAAAGTAATGAGAGAGCATAACCACTGAGGTTCTGGTTAGCAGAGCCTCAGTGAGACAGTTAGGCACCACACAGGGAACATATACATGCACACCTATAAGCACTGGGGCCCTGTGTGACAGGGTCCCAGTGACACATACATATAGGCCACAAACCTATGAGCACTGGGGTCCTGACCAGCAGGATCCCAGTGACACATAACAACCATACTGAAAACATAGTGTTTTCACTATGAGCACTGAGGCCTGGCTATCAGGATCCCAGTGAGACAGTGAAAACAGTGACAAACACCCTGACATACACTCACAAACAGGCCAAAAGTGGGGGTAACAAGGCTAGAAAGAGGCTACCTTCTCACAGGTATCTTGGACACCCCTAGTGTTTTCTTACACTCCCAGCGACCCTCTACACACTACACTAGGCCTGGAGTTCCTAAGTGGTTCGCCTTCCACTTTCTTAGTACATGGTTTGTGTTGCCCCTAGGCCTATTGCATCCTTTTGTATTCTACAGTGTTTGCACCTACTTTTCTTACTGTTTACTTACCTTTGTTGTTTGGTTTTTGTGTATATTTTGTGTATTTTACTTACCTCCTAAGGGAGTATATCATCTGAGATATTTTTGGCACATTGTCACTAAAATAAAGTACTTTTATTTTTAGTAACTCTGAGTATTGTGATTCTTATGATATAGTGCTATATGAAATAAGTGGTATAGTAGGAGCTTTGCATGTCTCCTAGTTCAGCCAAAGGTGCTCTGCTATAGCTACCTCTATCAGCCTAAGCTGCTAGAACACTACTAATCTACTAATAAGGGATAACTGGACCTGGCACAAGGTGTAAGTACCCTCAGGAACCCACTTTAAGCTAGGCCAGCCTCCTATACCGCCAATCATAGTCACATCCAAGACCAGCGGCAGCCCGCCTCCTCCATTACAAATAATGGATATTGTACTTCAAGAGTTGCAGGAGACTGATAACATAGCGGTTGGTAATAGCAAAGTTGCAATTTGGTGGTTCAACATAAGAGGATCTCTTTCCTGGAAGTGGAATGTGAACATGGCATATAGTACATGCTCTGGTTGCAGCCTATGGATCATACATGATGGTAAAGCAACCTAGTTCGCGGAGGCTATGGTGGCATGGGACAGGATAGGTCATTACCATGTGGCCAGGGCAACGGTTAATCAGCATATTAAGCTGCAGAAATGTAGGAAACCTCCTAGAAACTGGTCAGTGTGTGTAGGGAAAGCAACCAATGCCCTGGCAACTGAAAGCTGAGCTGCAGAGATGTCTGTGGCCTTTGGGACAGTCAGAAATGACACAAATGGCGAGCACACCTCCAGCAATGCTACTGAAGAAGACAACATGTCAGGCCATAATCTACTATGGTACAGAGAAGAGACCCTCCCAAATGTAATGCTCAATGACTGTTGATTTGTGAGACACCCCGAGTATTGACAAACTGAGATCACAAGATTAATCCTCCTGGACAATACCTTGTACCAACCTTTGGATTTTGAGAGGTGATGGCCCATGTGGTGGTGGTGTTGATTGTAAAGTTTACTGGGTGAGCATCCATCTGCAGCAGGTCCTGGCTTAAGGGAGTTGGGCAATTGCTTTGGTTATGTTTATTGTGGGCTTTAGTACGTTTCACAAAAAATAAGAACATTCCTGGCCCTGAGTCATTCAACCTCCTTGGGGCAAGAATATAGGATCCTGTAGCCCCATACCAGTCCTGAGTCTCATTATCCATATCAATTACAGTTATAGGATCCTTAAATAGATATATCCCCATCACATGGAATGTGAAAGGAGTTCTGTCAGTCGTGAAATGCAGTAAAATGCAGGTTGATTTGGAATCGACCCGTGGTCCTGCCCATGGGCACTAACTCAGATATAGGCAAGGACAGGTGGTATGCATTGGTCATGGATAAACTAGATGGCATTGAAATCACTCCGTGATATCACAAATGTAGATAGAGCAAGTGAGTTTCTTTGAGTTATCTGGAAAATTGGCATCACAGGTTGCATTGCTAATTGTGGGTGAGGGATACAAATTGCGTATTAGACGTTGAGACATGCTGCAAGATCGCTCACACCTGCCACTGGTTGGCTCCCTGGTCACTAAGACAGCACAATATTTCACAAAATGGTTGCAAGATTGAGGACTAACCAATCTTCGGAGTCGTGGGCATCCACTAGACTGCAAGTTTTCCTTTCATTCACCAATGCACAACTCCATGTCTATCTGCACAGATTTCTAGCAACAAGGGAATTCTGTCTCACGGTTCGTTATGTGCAATATACAGCACACATGATCTCCAATTAAAATCCTCTTTATTACACCTGCAAAGGGGGTGCGCGCTGCCTCCTATTTCTGTCTGTAAATTGCAGGCATCATGTTAGAGGATCAGGTGTGTTTAGAGAATGGGAGAGGGAGGTCATTGGTAATTATTTTGACTAGATTAAGGGGAAGACCTCCTGCCCGCTGGTTGAGTGGGAAGAATTTAAAACTTTGGTGAGAAGGCACTGTATCTGTGAAATAAAAGGGGCCCAACAATCACTTAAAAGTAATGCAAGATACAGAGATGGAACTGAGGGAGCTGGAAAGGAGCGAGGTGGATTTGGAACGGGAAGAGGCCCGAACACAGGAGAAAGACAAGGATGCTCCACTGATGGAGATTCTTGGTTTCAACTATGTAGAGTATGTAGCACGACAAAATGTGGAAGGTGATAGAAGTGGGAGATTGCCCGCCTGCCTTGCTAGGGCTGATGCCCAAGGGACAGCAATCACCCAAATAAAAGATGCAAAGGGACTCACACAATATACCTAAGTTGACATGTTTTAATAAACAGTTGAACGCATAGCGGAGAGAAAAGTCAGACCAGGTTGTGAAAGTGTCTCTGTCTGACAGGGTACTGTTAAAATGAATGCTGGTAGATGGTGTGGAAAAGTTATCCCCAATCTCCCCACAGGAAGTTAGAGTAGCTTTGAAAGGAATGGCAATGGGAAAAAACAGAAATGGATTGGATTCCAATGGAGTTCTATTGGGCCTACTCATGTTTACTTGCACACCACCTGGCAAAATTGCAGCAGCGAAAGACATTATCTTTGCTGCTGGAAATGGGGTCTCTAGTTGGCAGTCAGTTTACACCCTATCCAAGTAGGGACCTTCAGTCTAGTCAGGGTAAGGGAGATACACATCTCAGAGAACCTCGGCCCACCCGCTTTGTAGCTTGGCACAAGCAGTCCGGTTATGTCAGAGGCAACATGTAAAGTATTTATAGAAACACACACAGTAACATGGTTAAAACATCACAAAACGACTCCACACCGCTATAGAAAAATAGCAAATTTTTACATAATTCAAACAAGGCCAGAACAAAAAAATCCAACATACACAAGCACAGATATGATTTTTTAAACTAAAAAGACTCTGACTCCATAGAAATCAATAGATGCATTGTTTTACCACAAGATACCAGGTATGCATAAAATATAAAGCCTCACAGGCAAGCGTGTGTCAGAAAGGCAAGCGATGCATCAATTCCTTACTCGCAAGTGAGGTCGTGCATTGATTCTTTCTCTGCCAGGTAAGCGATGTGCCAATTTCTGGACCCACAGCCTCAGCTTCATGCGGTGATGTTGAAGATTTTGACGCCCAGGAAGAATGCATGGAAAATCTGGATGCACGGCAGCGATAAATCCATGCTGAGCTGGCGATGTGTAGATTTCACCGGTGCTGTGTCGATTTTTCAGCCGCGATGCAGGTGCTGCATCAATGTTTTTGCTGCTCAGCTCAGGTGTGTGGATTTTCACTCTGGTCTGCCAGCTTCTCCTTCCAGAGGCCCAGGGACTGGTTGTGGCACCACATGGCAAGTCAGTGGGTCTCAGCAAGAGAACCCAGGTGCTGGCAGATGGAGTCTTTGATGTCCCTGGGAATTCTTGACAGAAGGGAAAGTTCAGTCTAAGCCCTTGGAAAATCTTCACAAGCAAGATACACAGGAAAGTCCAGTCTTTGTCCCCTCTCAGGCATAGGTAGCAACTGCAGGCCAACCCAGCAAAGCACACACATCAAAGGGGCAGTACTCTTCAGATCTTTTCCTTTGCAGAGGTTCCTTTTGATCCAGAAGTGTCTTGAAATTATGGGGCCAGCAGTCCAATACTTATACTCATTTCTGCCTTTGAAGTAGGCAGACTTCAAAGGAAAGTCCTTGCAGTGCACAAGACCCTGCCTCTTCCTTGCCCTGCCTCTATCCCACTCTAGGGGGTTGGAGTCTGTATTGTGTGAGGGCAGACACAGCCCTTTTAAGTGCAGGTGTCAGCTCCCACTCCAGCCCAGGAAGACTCATCGGGACATGCATGACACACATCAGGTCCCTTTGTGTCACTGCACTGTCTAGAGTGAATTCACAAACAGCCCAACTGTCAGTCTGACCCAGACGTGTTCAGCAGCCAAGCAGAGGCACAGAATGGCTAAACAAGAAAATACCCACTTTCTAAAAGTGGCATTTTTCAAACAGACAATCTAAAAACCAATTTACCAAACAATTTATTTTTCAGACAACCCAAACTCCATTTCTCTATCTGCTCCAATGAGAAACTGCACTTCAAAGATATTTAAAGGCAATCTCCATGTTAACCTATGGGAGGGATAGGTGTTGCAATTGTGGAAACTACATTTGGCAGTATTACACTACCAGGAGATGTAAAAACTCACCAATACATGTGCTGACCTTTAAATACACTGCAGCCTGCCTGCCCACGGGGCTACCTAGGGCCTACCTTAGGGGTGACTTACATGTAGTAAAAATGTAAGGTTAGGGCCTGGCAAGTGGGTACACTTGCCAGGTTGAATTGCCAGTGCAAAACTGCACTCACAGACACTGCAGTGGCAGGTCTGAGGCATGTTAACAGGGCTACTCATGTGGGTGGCACACTCAGTGCTGCAGGCCCACTAGAAACATTTGATTTACATGCCCTGGGTACCCATAGTGAACTTTACTAGGGACTTACTGGTATTCAAAATATGCCAAACAGGAATAACCAATCATAATTACAATTTACTCAGGGAGCACTTGCACTTTAGCACTGGTCAGCAGTGGTAAAGTGCCCAGAGTACCAAAAATCTGTAAAAATTAAATCCAGCACACAGTCAAAAATACAGGAAGCAGAGGTAAAAAGACAGAGGAAACCATGCCAAGGATGCCAGTCTAACATCCATCAATAGAAGAGGCCCTCATCATCTCCTTGGCAAAGCCTCACTGTCCAGGACATTGCAGCCTATAGGCCATTGTCCCTCTTAAACACAGATTTAAAATACTGAGTAGAATGTTGACAAATAATCTCCTCCCATCTGGACTCCTTGATTCATCTGGATCAAGTGAGATCATATCAGGTCGTGGTACTTCAATGAACATAAGAAGACTTAATGAAGGTGGCGCCCTGCAAGGTTGGAACGAGTGCTGTGGTTTTCACTGTCAACCTGGAAAAGGCTTGACACATTACGCTGGAGATTATTATAGCTGGTTCTTATACACATGGACATGGGAGAGAGCTGGATCCACCTGATTCAGTTTTTATACATGGTCCCCAAAGCCAGAGTCTGAAGAGGTTGGCTGATGTCAACCCTGTATATCCATAGAGAGCTTAGGCAGGAGTGCCATCTGTTGAGATACTTTTTGCATTGGCATTGTAACCCTTTGTGGCTATTGTTCAGGTGAAGCATAGGGGCAAGTGTGGTATGTTGTCAGATGGAGAGCACACTATCACATTATATGTGAATGAAATGAAATGGCCCACAAGATTTCACCCAATCGATACAATTATTAGGCAAATTTGGGGGCCTATATGGCCTTAGCACTTAACTGGGTGAAGACTGTGCTTTTCTAATTGACGCAGAGGCCATTCCGGAGCCAGCAGGCTTACATGACAAGCACATATTCTGTATAGCCACACCTTTCATTATTTGGGAATTAGGATATTCCAATCAGATCAGGAGTTGCTCAACAACATCATGGGGGCAGAAATCAGAACCTGAAGGGCAATGTGCTGTTCTGCAAGATGTTACCACTTTTGGTGATGGACTGTGTATCCCTGCTTAAGATGATAATCCTTCCCAGGTTACTATATTATTTTGCAATCCTCCACGTCAACCCTCAATGGTTTCAGGCTCTGGAAATTCTAAATAAAAGACTTTGGGCCCGATTTAGAGTTTAGCGATGGGGGTCTTACAATTCCATTATAGTCTATGGAACGTGTAATACGGTGCACGGGATATTCATCACATTTGTGATGGAGTAACCCATCTACCAAACTCTAAATCAGGCCCTTTATCTGGGGTAACGGATGACATAGGGCTAATGTGGCCACATTGAAGGTGCCCATCACATGCCAGATTATGAATTATATTATTTAGTGACTCAGACACTGTGGTTAGAGAGATGTCACTTCTCTGCGACTACAGAGATCTGGAATTATGCGGCTGAAAAATTCCTATTAGCATTAAGAATGTGACAGCTTGTTACCTAGGCTGGTGAGAGTAGTAATGAGATGCTGGCAAAAATGTCTAGAACCAGGAATAAACCACTAAATGCACTCACAATACCCATATATGATCTATTACAAATGAAGACGACTATGTCAGTAGAGCAAACACACAGTTGGGAAGAGGAGGTGTACAGAATGTAGGCACCTGGTGCAGGGAGGGGAAGCTATTGTCCTTTGAGAAAATGACTGCTGACATTGGGCTCCCGGCAGGGCAATTTCTAGTGTATGGGAGAATGATAGGGGTCTTGAGTGAGCTCTGGTTACTGGGTAGGAAACATCCTCTCACACATGGAATTTTGCAGTCACTCTTCACAAAAGGGGGCTGGAGGAAGGCTAGTGTCATGGTTCTACAAATCACTCAATGAAATGCTTAAACCAATGCTGCTGGAGCTATGGCACTAGTGGGAATAAAACATATATCATTAGTACCCTCTCTAATAAGGAAAAGACGAAGGAATCAGAACACACCAAAGGGGTATCCAAAAAAGCACAATTAAAATATACACAAGTTAATTATTTACACACTACCTACCTGACACCCAAATGTCTTAACAGGACACCAAAACTTCCCAACATGCGACCTCAGTGATACAGATTCCCTTCACATGTTGTGGAGTTGTTTGAAAGTGGCGTCTCACTGGAGAACTGTGGTGGCCACTTTGACAACTGCGTTGGAGGGAGAGGTTGTGTGTAGCCTGGAGAGATGCCTACTAGGGCTGCGTCCTTGCACCAAAGGAAGATGGCAACTGACAGATTCACTGGGCTAGCACTTGTACTGGTGAAGGGACACAGTGCCATGCACTGAAGGCACAAGAGCCCCCACCCACCCTGTGGCAGGATGGGCAGGAAATTAGATTAAAATGTCCAGAGGTGAAAGCATGGCGCTGAGCGAAGAGAAGGGGATGCGGTAAGCACATTGTGGTGCACGCCGGGGATGAAAACCTGGTGGCCTGATGTTTACATGGTAACATCACTGAATGGTTAATAAGCGAGCAGTGGGAAATTACATGCTAGGAAGGTTCATGCTTGGGGCCATGTATGTGGTATGTGTTGTAATTGTATAAATCAGAGACATTTTAAGGCATGGGCAAAGTGGGCTGTGGCCCAGGGCCCTAGCCTTTCGAAAGGCCCCTAGATATATCAGGCTCTGTTGTCCACATAGTCCTGCCCTCATGACCCAGAATGATTTTTAATCAGAGATTTTTCTCAATACCATTTTCCATTAATTTATTTTTCATAGGGGTAATGTGTAGGCGTCTATTACATATTTTTTGCAGAGAATTGTTATGTTTGTCTTTCAATATCATGCAATATCCATAAAAAAGTTCCTTTTAAATCACCACAGGACCGCACATATAAGAAATGGCAGTGGGTTGAAGAGATTATTTGCAATAATATTAGTGAGCGGCTGCTACATTACAACATTGAAACTGCACATCACTATATGTAAATACTAGATGGACACATTTAAAATCGGGACGAGTGTACACGTGCATTGCCAGCGACCTGACCAAAGAGGGAATGAAAAAGCTGGAATTGGATCATAATTTCAAAGCTGTTGCAAACAGGGGCCCACAAAATATGTTTGGCCCAGGAACCCCAAAATCCTTAAGATGTTCCTGGTATGAATTGTAGTCCGAGATGTCTAGAGCTCGTTTTAGTTTATATTTTGTTTCCTTTTTTGTGGTTTGATTTTTAATACTATACGAAAACTAAATGTGCATGATCCAGCTCACAAGCCCCGCCGGAGTGTTAAATGGCTAAACAATAAGCGAATAACTGGTTTATATTTGGAATAAGCTTAAGCATCTTATGGAACAATCCACATCGAATTGAATCCCAATGTATCTGTGCATTGATCTGTTAGACAAGGAGCGTAATACACATTTATAAGAATGGACATTACAATTAAATCATGTGTACAGGAATGGTGAGCCTTGGAAGGGTGGGAACCTGTCTGGTGCTTCAATAGGAAGATAAGTCTGACACTTGCAGTGACAATAGCAGGCCATTGTCGGTTGGACTCTTGTGGGACAGTCGTGGTGCAGGACCTGACTGTTTCTCGCCTGAAGTACTACAACTAACTTTATTCAGGCCTTTCAACCTATGCTCTGGCCAGGATTCAATGCATTTAAAATGCTGCTCTCCATTTGATGCTCAAGCTAATGGTATTTGCGAATCTCCAGCTAGTTTGGTCTGTGCTCCTTCATTGCTTAGTGTGGTGTAAATCAACAACTTTCTGTTGGAGCAGCATCTCAAGGAGAACATCTCACAGCAGATATGGAAATGTGACCTCAAATATTCATCCAAAAAGAGCAATGCTGTGTAGATAAGGAAGGTACAAGAGAGCAGAGGTGGAGAAGGTCAACCTCAGGGCTTCACAAAGGGACATGATGCAAGAATGTGATGCTGTAGTGATGAATGTGCAAGAGCTATGCAGTGTTCTAGAACTTGAATATCAATTGAATTTAAATTCATAACATAATTATTGATTTGTTGTATGTGAAGACGTCAACATTTGAAGAATGAAGAGTATATTTCGTGCAAGATAAAGAACATTCAAAGTGCATTTTATAAAGTGATTTTGTTTAAGTGATGAGGGTGGATTGTGGCACTTTAATCAACCTTGTGTGGTGATATGTTATTTCCCTACGGGCGGGGAAACTGAAGTCCAGAACTGAACAGTTTTTGAAATTCCTAAAAATGCAGGGGTATAATGTGATTAAAAATGAATTGATAAACTAATTATTGCAGAAAATAACACACTATGATCAACTATTTGTAGTCAACTTGCACCAATGTCTCGACAATCACCCCTGAGCCTTGCAATCCCAAGGGAACCACCATGACCAGCATTTAACATCACAGCAAAGAAACTGGGAGGTGCTCCCCTCAGTCCTGGTCATAAAAGATCACTCATTTACTGCTCAGAAATGTAAAAGAGAAACAGAACATCAGCATTGACATCATTCAGGCACACTAGGAGGTAGAGGCTGCTATCATTGCCATGCCCTTTGGTACCCAAGGGACCGTCTTTAAACACCTGCTCTAAGGGCCAAGGGGGCCATGTTTATTTCCTGAGGTTTCCACTGCTTCTTCTTCCCCTAAACCCTAAGCAGCAAAGAAGAAACCTGGAAAGGTTGGCTCAGAAAAGGAGAGGTGGTGCCACTTCCGGTGCCCCTTGCATTTTGGTGGGTTGATGTTCAGGAAACCCAGCAAATCGTAATTATTTTCCAATATGGTAGGAAAGCTTGAAACCCCCGCCTGTAGTAACTGTCTGTTTTGGTCATGAAGTGTTTTTTATCCCTTGGTACCCGATCATGTGATGGGTTAGTCAGTCTTTACAAAGGTCTGTCGGGGTGCGTAAAGTCCACCTGAAAACAGAGCGCCCCTTACGGAAATGTCCTGTAAATCAAAGGAACAGAGGGCTCAGTGGACTAACAAAGACCCCCGCAGCCCCTCGCGATGCGGTGAGGAGGGGGAGGGGGGGAGATCTCCTATGTGAGTTTAAAGGACACCCCTCCACGTATTTTGCAGGGGGGCCCTGTCAGGTTTCGTTACGCCACTGAGAGGGCTGAGAGGGACGGAGGGTTTAAGATAATTTTCGGATTTTATCTGAGATGTAACAATGGCAGACATTTTCCCACCTAGGTTCTGTCAGCTTAGAGGCGCCCTCAGAGCAACTCCCTGGTACTCAGGAAAGGTCCCAAAGGACCTACATTTTTCATAATGTAAAAAACCCGACGTACGTATAACATATATCAGCACATCAATATTGCACAAACTTACAAAACTTATTAACTTGCTAACATTGTGCCTATAATTCTAAACTACCCTGACGTCATCATGGTATAATTATCTAACAGTTAGGGCAATTAACAAATGAAGTATTTTCATCCTTCATTCATTCAGCATAATTGATTCGTCCCAACCTTTATATATCAGAGTCAAAAGAACGATAGCTAATAGAAACAAGCCTAATTGCAAGGAAAAGTCCAACATTATTGCAAAAAGACATTCCTATTGCAAAATTCCTCAGTCATTTACTGCCTCCCACCATGAACCAGTCGTCCTACTAGGAGCTCGATTACCCTTCCAAACCCCAACCTAGCGCCTCCTGTACTGAGCACATGAAGCCCATACGACAATTCTCAACATAGGTTTAGCCAAACAAACTACAGTATATAAGATGACAGGCCCATTACCAAAGATTATTGCAGGAGTAAGTGTGACTTACTCTTATAGTACTCCTGGAATTTAGGAGTGAGACAAGAGTAAATTACCACAAATGGTGCATTCGGTCTACTCCCTTAAACCACACTCATTCACACACACCCAAGCACATATTCCCACTGAGCACTCATTCTCACTTCTCACACCAAAGTGAGAGGAAGTCAGTACCATGTCTTATAGGTCGATAAAGCTGCTAATGTTTACTGCAACCACATTATCGTTTTGAGTAAGGACATGCACCTCAGTAATTAATTATCATATATAATTCTGGAGCATACTGTGACACAGATATGTGTGTGATTCTCTTTTATATAACACAGTGAAGATGCTTCTTGGCCAGCCCCCTGCCTGTGACTCTCTTTGCCTCTTCTGTCTCCACGCCGACCGTCTATATCTATCCGGAACACACTGCACGTGCAATGGGGATGTTTGAGATATATAGGGCCTGATTTATAGTTTGGCGAATGGGTTACACAGTCACAACGGTGATATATTCTGTCGGCCAAAATCTAAATGGCATTATATCCAATGGGATTTAGCTTTTGATGGATTGGTTATCCGTCACCTTTGTGATGGAGAAACCCGTCCTCAGAGTTCTAAATCAGGCCCTTAGTTTCCCAACAGATCAAAGCACTGATTTTGAAAACAAGGCTTTTAGAGACTGTCCCCTCCATTATTCATAGGATGGGCTGGAACTCAAAAACATGGGTGATTGCCTCTCTGGACAAGTAACTAGATTGACAACTTTTAAACTCATTTAATGACCCTGCCCTGTGCCTGGCGTGATAAGTGTGAAGGGACATACATAAGCAGAACTAGTGGTGCAAAATATACAATTCAGCAGCATGGGGGTCTGCTGACATACTGCTTATAACCAGCACTAGGCTCCGATGTGAGAAAGAGATTTAATGAAGGAATAGAGGCGACCCCATCTAGACAGTATCCTGTCTTTATATTTACTACTTACCCTGTGTTAGACTTTCCACCCTTGTCGTGGTCTCCCTTAACCTTTTTGCCTCTGTTCCCCAGATTGTTGATGTGTGCTGGACTCTGATTTTACTGTTTTTGTTACTCTGGGCACTTTACCACTGCTAACCAGTGCTAAAGTGCAAGTGCTCCTTTACAAAATGTGTATGTAATTGGCTTATCCTTGATTGGCATATTTTGATTCACTAGTAAGTCCCTTGGAAAGTGCACTAGAGGTGCCAGGGCCTGTAAATCAAATGCTACTAGTGGGCCTGCAGCACTGGTTGTGCCACCCACATAAGTAGCTCTGTAATCATGTCTCAGACCTGCCACTGCAGTGTCTGCGTGTGCAGTTTTATCTATAAATTCAACTTGGCAAGTGTACCCACTTGCCAGGCCTCAACCATCCCTTTTCTTACATGTCAGACACCCCTAAGGTAGGCCCTAGGTAGCCCCAAGGGCAGGGTGCAGTGTATGGGTAAGGTAGGACATATAGAAATGTGTTTTATATGTCCTGACAGTGAAATATTGCTAAATTCGTTTTTCACTGTTGCAAGGCCAGTCCCTCTCATAGGGTAACATTGGGGCTTGCCTTTAAATCCAATTAAAGTGTAGATTCCCTTCAGGAGCGGATGGACATGTGGAGTTTGGGGTCTCTGAGCTCACAACTTAAAAATACATCTTTTAGTAAAGTTGATTTTAAGATTGTGTGTTTGAAAATGCCACTTTTAGAAAGTTAGCTTTTTCTTGCTTATACCATTTCTGTGACTCTGCCTGTTTGTGGATTCCCTGTCTGGGTCAGTTTGACAGTTGGACTGGTTGCACCTCACACTAGACAGTGACCCAAAGGCAGCTGGGGTGTAGCCTGCAGATCCTGGTGAGCCATCTGTGCTAGGAGGGAGGGGATAAGTGGTCACTCACACCTGAAAGGGCTATACCTGCCCTCACACAATGCAGTCTCCATCCACCTGGTGAGTGTCTGGGGCCTGGCCTGGGCACAGCAGGATTTCGCATTCAAAAGAGACTTTACTTTGAAGTAGGCCTACTTCAAAGGAGAAATTGGGTATAAGAAGGGCACCCAAAACCACAGACTTTAGAAAAAAAACCTTCTGGAAACAAGAGGAACCACTGCCTGGAGAAGAGCTGAAGAGCTGAGGAAGACGACCTGCCCTGCGTGTGGCTGTGCTTTGTGGACCGTCCTGCAGTTGCTGCTTCTGCCAGAGTAAGAGGGCAAAGACTGGACTTCCATCTTCAGAAGAACTCTCCAAGGGCTTGAATTAGAGCTTGCCTCCTGTTGTTTGAAGTCTCAGGGACAGCAAAGTTTTCTCTCTGCCAGCACCTGGAGTCTCTGGAGAGACTCCTACTCTGCCCTGTGGTGCCCATTCAGTTCCTGGGACCCTGAAAGGAGAAGCTGGCAGCCTAAAGAAAAGGAAATCCACGCACAGAGTGCTGTGTGGAAAAAAGATCGATGCAACTCCGATCTGCGGCTGAAGAAATGACACGCTGCCAGCTCCGCTGCTGAAAATCGACGCTCGCCAGAAACGCTACCGAAGAATCGACGCATGGAGCAGGAGAAACGAAGTGCAGCATCGCTGATGGAGGCTCGGAGATCACAACCCGCGCTGCATGATTTTCGGATCATCGTGCAGCTGGATTTCCGACGCAAGTACCGCTGGGCATGTAAAAACAATGCAAGGACTGCCCGGACCCGAGAGTGCTGACCGGATTGACGCATCGCTCTCCTGCGGAGAGAAGAAACTACACGCCCGACCCGGCAAAAGGAGAAACGATGCAAGGTCCCGCTCGTGAGTGGAATCAACGTATCGCAAGCCCTTTTTGATGCACACTCACCCGTTTGGGGTTATTTATGAGGCACCCAAGGTACATTTTCACGCTAATAGTGTTAGTGTGTGTTTAAACCTACTTAAAGACTCTTTTTGCATTTTGATTAATAACTTGGCTTGTGTATTGTGGATTTCGTCATTTTGGTCTTGTTTTGTTTAGATAAATATTTTAAATTTTTCTAAATTGGTGTTGGGTTATTTTGTAGTGTTTTCATTAAGTTATTGTGTGTGTTGGTACAAAAACTTTACACATAGTACTCTGAAGTTAAGCCTACTGCTCTGCCAAGATACCAAGGGGGTAAGCAAAGGTTAGCTGAGGGTGATTCTCTTTTACCCTGACTAGAGTGAGGGTCCTTTCATTGAACAGGGGGTAACCTGACTGTCAACCAAAGACCCCATTTCTAACATTGGTGGCAGCGGTGGGATTTGGACTTGTATTTGTACTTGACATACAGTAATTAAGTGCACACTGCTGTTTTAAGTGCAGACCACTACGTGACCACATACTACTTGTTTGGTGACCTTTTGCTTGGATTTTTCCCTACATCCATTTTTTGTG
Source organism: Pleurodeles waltl (assembly GCF_031143425.1). Classification (NCBI taxonomy): domain Eukaryota; kingdom Metazoa; phylum Chordata; class Amphibia; order Caudata; family Salamandridae; genus Pleurodeles; species Pleurodeles waltl. Next base: position 175,891,480 of record NC_090441.1, on the reverse strand, counting down.
GTAATCTTTGATTTGACCTCTGAATTTCATTTGGGAACTTTTCTGGTTATTGATACTTTGCACTTTTGTTGACTTTTCATCATGTCCCAATCTGAAGATGCATCAGTTAGAGATACTTTTGACCTGGAGAAATTGGATAGCTATACCAAGGCTCAGTTAAAAGAGTTCTGTCAAAGCTTTGGCTGTCCCATTAAGAGCTCTTCCAAGAAGGAGGAGCTGCAATAGGCGCTGAGGGCCTGGGTGACAGCCAAGAGCACTGGAGGGAACACAGAGGGTGAAGAAGATGAGGAGGAGGAAGTGCAGTCCATACACAATGGTATTGTGGGAGGGCCTTTTATGTCCAGGGAGAGGGTCTCCAGGGCAGGTAGCAGTGTCTCATCTAAGGGTCTGACTCCTGAAGAATTGCAGGACAGACAGGTAGAGAGGGAGCACCAGAGGGAGTTGGAGAAAATGAGGATGGCCATTGAAGAGAAAAAGTTGCTGTTGGCTCATGAGCTCAGCTTGAGGGAGCTGGATCAGAGGAGCCAGTCTAGTAGGGATGGTGGCAGCCACATCACAGTGCAGCCTGAAAGGAGGGTGTATAGTCCTAAAGATCTTGTGAAGGATTACAAGAGGGAGGATGACATATACTTGTGGTTCAAGGGGTATGAGTCTGCTCTCCACATGAATCTGGTCCCTGAAGCTCATTGGGGGGCGGGTCTGTGGAACCGCTTTGAGGTAGAGGGGAGGGATACACTGACAGCCTTAGGGGATGCTCAGAATCTCACCTACTCTAGCATGAAGGATGCCTTGCTTACAAGGTATGGTCTTACCCCTGAGCAGTACAAGGATAAGTTTAGGTCCTACAAGAAGAAGGAATCCCAAACATGGTTGGAATGTGTTGATTCTTATTGCAGGTCACTGGATGGTTGGGTGAAGGGCAGTAAGGTAACTACATATGAGGGGCTTTACAATCTGATTGCTTGAGAGCACTTGTACAGTATATGTTTTCCAGAGCTGCACCAGCACGTGATTGACATCAAGCTGACTGACCCCAGGAAGCTTGTGCAGGAAGTGGACCGCTGGTAGAGCCCCAGTGTCCAAAAGAGGTATGGGGGAGACCACGCCAAAGGTGGGCAGGGTCCCTCTCAGAAGTAAGGGGGGTAAGGGTAAACAGGGGGAGTTCTCTAAATGGCCCAAACTGATTCCCAGGGTAAGGATTCCCAGCCCCCCAGTGAAAACAAGCCATGGTTCTCCAAAGGGAAGCCAGTGGCAGGTGGTCCCCCACGTAAGTGCTATGCATCTGCCCAGGTGGGTCATGTGAGGGGGGACCCCAAATGCCCCAAAAGTACACCGGCACCCACTGGTGTGACGTCCCAGGGTTTGGCCAGTGTAGCACTTGGGGAGGAGTTGGTTTCAGGTGGGTGGGAACCAGCTGAGATGACCCTTGTCTCACTAGGGGACAGTGAGATGGTCCAGAGAACCCTAGTGCCTGAAAACACTAAGAAGTACAGGCAGTGGGTGACCTTTAATGGACAAAGGGTGGAGGCGCTGAGAGACACAGGAGCCAGCGTGACTACAGTGAGGGGTCAGCTGGTGTCTGAAGAGCAGATAGGTCCCCGGGTACTTCAACAAGTAGTTGCAGTGGACAACACAGAGTGCCTGTGCAGAGTGGCGCAGGTTCCCTTTGAATTGGGGGGGGCGTCTCAGGTTCCTTGAAGGTAGATATGAGTCCAACCATGCCTGTTTATTGTTTGCTAGGTAATGACCTTGAGGATTGCCCTTGGAAGGAGGTGGAACACAGGTCTCACTTGGAGATGTTGGGTATCCCTGAGTGGGTATACGTATCCACCCGGTCAATAGCAGCCCGTCAGGGTAATGAAGAGCCCCTGGAGCCTGAAACAGTGGCCCAGGGGACCGCCAAGAAGAGGAAGGTCAGGGGGTGTAGGAAATTGGCCCCAGAAGTTCCCAAGGTCCAGGAGGAGGTGGAACCTGAGGGTGACACCCTGGAGCCTACAGGGGAACAGGTGGCTGCACTGGGGGAGGTCCCTGAGCTGTCGCAGTTGCAGCAGGAAGGGGGGCACACCAGGGAAGCATTCTGTGCAGCACAGAAGACATGCCCTACTTTGAGGGTTTGTGGCAGCAGGCTGCAGACCAGGCGGCTGGCAAGGAGCCAGGATCACACCTGATCTATTGGGAGGATGACCTGTATATCGAGCCTAAGGTTCCTGAGCCTCGGTGCTGGTGGTACCCCATTGCTTCAGGGTCTTCCTACTGGGATTGGCTCATGATGTGCCTTTAGCTGGACATTTGGGGCAGGACATGACCTTTGAGAGGCTTGTCACCCACTTTTACTGGCCCCTAATGTGCAGGCATTCAGATGCACATTGCAGGTCTTGTCAGACTTGTCAGGCAAGTGGCAAGAGTGGGAGGAAATGTAAGGCTCCCCTCCAGCCTTTGCCTGTTGTCAGTACTCCCTTTGAGAGGGTAGGCATTGACATTGTGGAGCCTCTGGATCCCAAGACAGCCATGGGCAAAGGGTTTATCCTGGTCTTGGTGGACCATGCCACCCGGTACCCAGAAGCCATTCCTTTGAGATCAATCACTTCCCCTATGGTGGGTCGTGCTTTCATGGGGTTTTTTACCCGCATGGGGTTCCTCAAGGAATGGTTATCTGATAGGGGTACCAACTTCATATCCACGTATATGAAGTCTCTGTGGAAGGAGTGTGGGGTAACCTACAAGTTCACCACCCCTTGCCACCCACAAAAGTAATGGTCTGGTTGAGAGATTCCACCACACCTTAAAAGGCATGATCATGGGCTCGACAGAGCCCTAGAGGCGGAAGTGGGACGTCCTCTTGCCATGCCTTCTGTTCGCCTACCGGGAGGTGCCTCAAAAGGGACTTGGCTTTAGTCCCTTTGAGCTGATTTATTGCCACCCTGTGAGGGGACCTTTGAGTCTGGTTAAGGAAGCTTTGGAGAAAGCTCCTAGGTAACCCCCCAGGGTGTATTCAGTTACATGCTGGCTTTGAGAAACCAGACTGCCCGCTTTAGGAGTCTCACTCAGAAGAACCTGGAAGCAAGCCAGGAGGATATGAAACAGTGGTATGACCAGAATGCCACTCTGGTCGAGTTTCAACCTGGACAAAAAGTGTGGGTGATGGCACCAGTGGAGCTTAGGGAGCTCCAGGATAAATGGACTGGGCCATTTGAGGTGGTGAAGCGCAAGAGTGAAGCCACCTACCTGGTGGACTTGCTGTCTCCAAGGAACCCTTTAAGGGTCCTGCATGTCAACCGCCTCAAACCTCACTTTGAGTGGACTGAACTGTCCATGCTCCTTGCGACTGATGATGGGGTAGAGGAGGAGAGTGAGCCTCTTCCTGGCCTCCTGTCTGCAGGAGAAAAAGATGGGTCAGTGGAGGGAGTGATCCTCTCCCCCTCCCTAACTGAGGAGCAGCAAGATGACTGTTGCCAAGTGTTGGGACAGTTTTCTTACTGTTTTCCCTGATCCCAGGAGTCACACACTTGTGCACACATAATGTGGACACTGGGGACAGTACACCCATTAAACAGAAGGTTTACAGTGTGACTGACAGGGTCAGGTCATGCATTAGGTCCAAAATGCATTAGGTCCAAAATGCTTGCCCTACGGGTTATTGAGCACTCCAGCTGTCCTTGGGCCAGCCCAGTGGTATTGGTCCCAAAGGCTGCTGAACCTGGTGCCACTCCAGAACTCAGGGTCTGTGTAGACTACCGGGGACTCAATGGGGTCAGCAAAACATTGCTCTCCTGCGGAGAGAAGAAACGACGTGCCCGACCCGGCGAAAGGAGAAACGATGCAAGATCCCGCTCCTGAGTGGAATCAACGCATCGCAAGCCCTTTTTGACCCACACTTGCCCGTGCAGGGTTATTTTTGACGCACCCAAGGTACATTTTCACGTTAACAGTATTAGTGTGTGTTTAAAACTACTTAAAGACTCTTTTGCATTTTTATTATTAACTTGAATTGTGTATTGTGGATGTTTGTCGTTTTGGTCTTGTTTTGTTTAGATAAATATTTTCTATTTTTCTAAACTGGTGTTGGGTTATTTTGTAGTGTTTTCATTAAGTTACTATGTGTGTTGGTACAAAACCTTTACACCTAGCACTCTGAAGTTAAGCCTACTGCACTGCCAAGCTACCAAGGGGGTAAGCAGGGGTTAGCTGAGGGTGATTCTCTTTTACCCTGACTAGAGTGAGGGTCCTTGCTTGAACAGGGGATCACCTGACTGTCAACCAAGACCTCATTTCTAACACCCTGGCACTAGAAGCATCTTAAAAAATTCTGGGAATTCCTATAGTTTTTTAACTTAACTCAGAAGTTGTTGTGGGAACAGGAGCGATGCAGTGAAAAATTGACAGCTTTTATTCTGCTTAAAAATCACCCTTGAGGAAAGATTCTGGGGCCAAACATACATAGGAGATCAAATGAATCATATTAACATAATTGGTTAATAAATAATATTACAGCAACTCCTGACCATTTCTATCATGGGTGCTGCATAACATTGGCACCAAATACCATTTATGGATAACAAATTCAATACACATTGAAGAGACCTGAATTGTGAAGTATTTCAATGGTAATATTAGCAGTGCCCTCTTGGATGCTCCAAGTGAAATCGAATCACTATTGAATTCCAACAGTTTGCAGCTACCCAAATCTCATAGATTTCCTTACGCCATTTTTCCAGCTCCCCTAACAGGGGAATGCCCCATTTGCATACATTATGCCTGCCGCACGCATAATGTAGTGCAAAGGGTTCCAAAGTGGCGCAATGCATGCATTGCACCATCCTGTAAATAAAGCGTGGGGATTTCGGCCTTGTTGGGCTACATTAACGTAAAAAACAATGACGTTAATGTGGCACAAGGTGGCGCTAGGGGCCTATAAATATGACCCTTTGTTGCAGTAACCATCAACCTTCTTTGCCAGATCTTATTATGTGCTCAGCAGAAGCACTAGACAGCATGTTGTCTACTTACTATAGTGGCTAAAGAAGAAAAGGATCAGCATCCTTCTCCGCTAGATGATCCCAACAGCCCTCATTTAATAGGGGCACACAAATGTGTCATTTGTAGAGAGAGTTCTGACCAAGGGGAAGGTAGGGATTTATTTTGCTGGTCCTTTGATCCACCTATTTGTTAAAACATAGACAGCATTATGAATACAGACAATGATACTACTGGGTCAGCTCAGACACATGACTCTGCCATATTCCTCTGTCCATCAATAAGAACAATGACAATTCACAATAGTTAGGTGTAAACATGGACCAGACTTGACTAACAAACTGTTTGATTGATCCTTAAGCACTTTTAACTCGCAGAATGTAAAATTAGTGGAACTAGTGAAATATGGATGCATTTCTTTTCATGTGTAAGAGACTATTTTTTAGAGGAATTTAGTTAAGTATTGTTCTTCCTGTTGTTCTTCTAATTGTTTTACTTAGCTATAGGAACATATTTCCTATATTATTAAAACCGGCCTTACACCAGTCCTTTTCCAATTCAAATAGTATGTTATGAGAACAAACATTAGCATAATGGTGAGACTAGGTGACCGCTGAGATGCAACACTGTTTTAACAGGGATTGAGGAAAAATCTAGGGAAAAGATATATAAAACTGCTTGTAATAGTTGTGCACACACATAGTAGATATTTCCGGTGGAGTGGCATACCATAACAAGTGAGAATGAAATGACACCTGGTCATGTCAGGGTGCCTATATGTAACTACGTGGTGGTAAGTAATATCAACTCCTGATTCACCGGAGGTTGTGCTCCTGATATACAGGTTTCCTCTGAAACTACCTGCAACTGATAAAGATGAGTAACCAGCCAGCCACACATGAAGCTCTCATTGCTTACGTTAATAATGAATTGGTGCTGCAGTCCCAACCACTGGCATTCAAGCCACTCACTTTCCAGGAGGTGAACTCCGTATAAGGATGCAACCCCTACTCAACATGAAGCTTCACAAATGTCAATCAAGAGACAAGTTGAATTGTACCCACATGTGCCCTTGAACAAGCTAGAACCCTGAATGCAGAGCCATTCTGGTAAATGGTGTATATTCTTGGCAGACAGCTGTGTGTGCTACAACAGCAGAGGGCTAAGAGCCTCGGCCCGCTGTGCTATGATAGCCTGAGGGAGCGTGTGGGCGAGGTACAACAGAGTGCGTCTAACATGTAACCACATTAAAACATTTTCATTTACTTTGGTGTCATTTATTTCCTGAGATTCAGTCACATGGAATACAATGCTAAATACATACTACATACACACAATTACACACAGGTATGCACATGTAGACACACATAGATACCCACACAGACAAGTTAATATGGATGTGTCATAGACTTGTTTTCATTGTCTTTAATCATGAGGCACACCCAGACACACTGGCACACACAGACACACACACACACACACACACACACACACACACACAGACAGACACACACACTCATACAACTATGAGTCATACTCCCATGTTCATTGTCTTTAACATGGAGGCCCTGAAAGATAATGGTGGTAAATATTTTATTTACGTATAACAACAATGACAGAGGTAGATTTCCGTGCTGCAGGTGGCATACGTCACTCATAGGGTTCTAACATTCCTTACCACACTAAGAATTGACCCTACTTGCCCTATATTGTTCTAAAATTATTCTCTTGATCATTGTTCACTATGATTAGATCGTAAACTGGCCAATTCCACACTCCCCTTCCTGGACTATAACCTTAATGAAATTCAAGGGGCTTCTCCTCCTACCCTAGGATGTAGTGAAAAATACTCGGAAAGGTTGTGTGGGCCTGATGACTAGCAAAAGTCCTGGGTCCCTCAGGGGTCTGTTGAAATTCAGATGAGTGTGAGCTCATTATGGAGATGATATAGATATACCCAGCTGTGAGCTCACTATGGAAGTGATATGTATATACGCAGCTGTGAGCTCACTATGGAAGTGATATGGATATTCCAGCTGTGAGCTCACTATGGAAGTGATATGGATATGCCCAGCTGTGAGCTCACTATAGAAGTCATATGGATATGCCCAGCTGTGAGCTCACTATGGAAGTGATACTGATATACCCAGCTGTGAGCTCACTATGGAAGTGATACGGATATACCAGCTGTGAGCTCACTATGGAAGTGATACGGATATACCCAGCTGTAAGGATAAGGATATACTATGGAAGTGATACGGATATACCCAACTGTGAGCTTACTATGGGAGTGATATGGATATAGGCAGCTGTGAGCTCACTATGGAAGTCATACAGATATACCCAGCTGTGAGCTCACCATGGAAGTGATACGGATATACCCAGCTGTGAGCTCACTATGGTAGTCATACAGATATACCCAGCTGTGAGCTCACTATGGAAGTGATACGGATATACTCAGCTGTGAGCTCACTATGGAAGTGATATGGATATACCCAGCAGTGAGCTCACTATGGAAGTCATATGGATATACCGAGCTGTGAGCTCACTATGGAAGTGATACGGATATACCCAGCTGTGAGGTCACTATAGAAGTGATATGGAAATACCCAGCTGTGGGCTTACTAGGGAAATGATATGGAAATACCCTGGTGTGAGCTCACTATGGATGTGATATGGAAATACCCAACTGTGAGCTCACTATGCAAGTGATATACCCAGCTGTGAATTCACTGTGGAAGTGATACGGATATACCCAGCTGTTAGGTCACTATGGAAGTGATAGGGATATTCCAGCTGTCAGCTCACTATGGAAGTCATGGATATACCCAGTTGTGAGCTCACTATGGAAGTCATATGGATATACCCAGCTGTCGGCTCACTATGGAAGTGATATGGATATACCCAGCTGTGAGGTCGCTATAGAAGTGATATGGATATTCCAGCTGTGAGCTCACTATGGAAGTCATATGGGTATACCCAGCTGTGAGGTCAATATAGAAGTCATATGGATATACCACCTGTGAACTCACTATAGAAGCCATATGGATATACCAGCTGTGAGCTCACTATGGAAGTGATACAGATATACCCAGCTGTGAGCTCACTATGGAAGTAATATGGATATACCTAGCCCTGAAGTCACTATGGAAGTGATATGGATATACCAGCTGTGAGCTCAATATGGACGTGATATGGATATAGCAGCTGTGAGCTCATTATGGAAGTGATACGAATATTCCAGCTGTGAGCTTACTATGGAAGTGATACGGATATACCCAGCTGTCAGCTCACTATGGAAGTGATATGGATATACCCAGCTGTGACCTCACTATAGAAGTGATATGGACATACCAGCTGTGAGCTCACTATGGTAGTGATACGGAGATACCAGTTGTGAGCTCACTATGGAAGTAATATGGATATACCTAGCCCTGAGGTCACTATGGAAGGGATATGGATATACCAGCTGTGAGCTCAATATGGACGTGATATGGATATAGCAGCTGTGATCTCATTATGGAAGTGATACGAATATACCAGCTGTGAGCTTACTATGGAAGTCATACTGATATACCCAGCTGTCAGCTCACTATGGAAGTGATACAGATAGTCCAGCTGTGAGCTCATTATGAAAGTGATATGGATATACCAGCTGTGATCTCACTATGGAAGTGATGCGGATATACCAGCTGTGAGCTCACTATGGAAGACATATGGATATACCACCTGTGAGCTCAATATGGAAGTCTTATGGATATACCAGCTGGGAGCTCACTATGGAAGTGATACGGATATACCAGCTGGGAGCTCACTATGGAAGTGATATGGATATACCAGCTGGGAGCTCACTATGGAAGTGATATGGATATACCCAGCTGTGACCTCACTATAGAAGTGATATGGACATACCAGCTGTGAGCTCACTATGGAAGTGATACGGAGATACCAGTTGTGAGCTCACTATGGAAGTGATATGGATATACCCAGCCCTGAGGTCACTATGGAAGTGATATGGATATACCAGCTGTGAGCTCAATATGGACGTGATATGGATATAGCAGCTGTGAGCTCATTATGGAAGTGATACGAATATACCAGCTGTGAGCTTACTATGGAAGTGATACGGATATACCCAGCTGTCAGCTCACTATGGAAGTGATACAGATAATCCAGCTGTCAGCTCATTATGAAAGTGATATGGATATACCAGCTGTGATCTCACTATGGAAGTGATGCAGATATACCAGCTGTGAGCTCACTATGGAAGACATATGGATATACCACCTGTGAGCTCAATATGGAAGTCTCATGGATATACCAGCTGGGAGCTCACTATGGAAGTGATACGGATATACCAGCTGTGAGCTCACTATGGAAGCGATATGGATATACCAGCTGGGAGCTCACTATGGAAGTGATATGGATATACCCGGCTGTGACCTCACTATAGAAGTGATATGGACATACCAGCTGTGAGCTCACTATGGAAGTGATACAGAGATACAAGTTGTGAGCTCACTATGGAAGTAATATGGATATACCTAGCCCTGAGGTCACTATGGAAGTGATATGGATATACCAGCTGTGAGCTCAATATGGACGTGATATGGATATAGCAGCTGTGAGCTCATTATGGAAGTGATACGAATATACCAGCTGTGAGCTTACTATGGAAGTGATACGGATATACCCAGCTGTCAGCTCACTATGGAAGTGATACAGATAGTCCAGCTGTGAGCTCAATATGAAAGTGATATGGATATACCAGCTGTGATCTCACTATGGAAGTGATGCGGATATACCAACTGTGAGCTCACTATGGAAGACATATGGATATACCACCTGTGAGCTCAATATGGAAGTCTTATGGATATACCAGCTGGGAGCTCACTATGGAAGTGATACGGATATACCAGCTGTGAGCTCACTATGGAAGTGATAAGGATATACCAGCTGGGAGCTCACTATGGAAGTGATATGGATATACCCAGCTGTGACCTCACTATAGAAGTGATATGGACATACCAGCTGTGAGCTCACTATGGAAGTGATACGGAGATACCAGTTGTGAGCTCACTATGGAAGTGATATGGATATACCTAGCCCTGAGGTCACTATGGAAGTGATATGGATATACCGTCTGTGAGCTCAATATGGACGTGATATAGATATAGCAGCTGTGAGCTCATTATGGAAGTGATACGAATATACCAGCTGTGAGCTTACTATGGAAGTGATACGGATATACCCAGCTGTCAGCTCACTATGGAAGTGATACAGATAGTCCAGCTGTCAGCTCATTATGAAAGTGATATGGATATACCAGCTGTGATCTCACTATGGAAGTGATGCGGATATACCAGCTGTGAGCTCACTATGGAAGACATATGGATATACCACCTGTGAGCTCAATATGGAAGTCTTATGGATATACCAGCTGGGAGCTCACTATGGAAGTGATACGGATATACCAGCTGTGAGCTCACTATGGAAGTGATATGGATATACCAGCTGGGAGCTCACTATGGAAGTGATATGGATATACCCAGCTGTGACCTCACTATAGAAGTGATATGGACATACCAGCTGTGAGCTCACTATGGAAGTGATACGGAGATACCAGTTGTGAGCTCACTATGGAAGTGATATGGATATACCAGCTGTGAGATCACTATGGAAGTGATATGGATATACCCAGCTGTGACCTCACTATAGAAGTGATATGGACATACCAGCTGTGAGCTCACTATGGAAGTGATAAGGAGATACCAGCTGTGAGCTCACTATGGAAGTGATATGGATATACCAGCTGTGAGATCACTCTGGAAGTGATATGGATATACCCAGCTGTGACCTCACTATAGAAGTGATATGGACATACCAGCTGTGAGATCACTATGGAAGTGATATGGATATACCCAGCTGTTAGCGCACTATAGAAGTGATGCGGATATACCAGCTGTGAGTTTACTATGGAAGTGAAATGGATATACCCAGCTGTGTCAAATTCCTAGGTGGCCCATCCCCATCCTAAACAAGGGAGCAAAGTCCTAACGGTACCCATTCTCAGCAATCCCAGATGTGGATCAGTTGTAGTGACCAAACATGAGAATTGGACCCTAATTCCAAGTTTTGTTATAACTTTTCCTCCAGAATTATAGGTCGTGCAGATAAACTGCATCTTCAGGTTTTTCCTAGGGCACATTTCACCAGACAAACCCGGTGCAATGTTCATGGGGAAAAAGGCATGAAATGGTAGGTAATCATGCACAATCACACATTCCCAATGTTATTCACAATTCAAGAAAATAAACAAAATTGATTAGTAATACCTTTTCAAATATTGCTTCTTATAGGCAACAGCAAAAAACAGGAATTTACCTAAACCAGACACTATTTATTGAATGGTGATTGCCCACTCAGTTTGCCAGTTCAAACTTTAGAAAACCTTTCAGGAATGGGTGTCTTTCTTCTGTGAAGTGTGATTCTTTAACTAATGTCTTACTGTTAGGTCTTCAGCAAAAGAAGGAAATGCACAATAAGTAACTCACAATTGAATATTTTAAATCTTTATCTTCCCAGAGATGCCACGATAACAAACCAGCACATGTTCTGCTCATCAACATAACCTAGAGATGCACTGATTATGTCACAGAGGCGCTGATTGTGACGCTTACAGGCCGAGCACCAGCTCAGCTCATCAGATTCTGCTCATTCCATTTGGATGAACACAGAGCTTTGGTAAGTTAAGAATCAACTTTCTTTTACAAATCTGTAAAGTAATATGGGATGTTAATAATTGCGTATTTGTCACTGAGGGGCATATTTACGAGCCCTGTTGCATCACTCTTTCGCTGCGCAACGTGGTGCAAGAGAGATGCAACTCTACAAAGAGATTTATAAAGTCACACGGGCCACTTTGCATGGCCCTGAGTGGCTTCACAAATCTCGATTCAAGCAATGTGAAGCAAATCGCTGCGTTGCGTTACTCTCCTCAGAGAAGGTGTTTCATGGGCTTAGCGTGGGTGTTCCCACGCAAGTCCCATGGATTTTGACACATTCCCAGTCTTAACACAACTACTAAACCTTAGAATGCACCAAAATGCTATGCCTTCCCAGGGAAGGAGTAATTAGGGAGACATTTCTTAATTTATCCTGGGTACTTCCTCTTTCAATGTGTGTTGCATTCTCCAGCACACATTGATAGACGAAGGTGCCCCTTCCTGCACAAAAACAATCCTGCATGCAACGGAGGCGCCTTTGCACCATGGTGCGTGGGTCCCTGCATTGACGCTAGGGAGCCCACTGTGCACCACTGACGGGGAAAGGCAGCAATCTGCCACATTGGGAAACGTATGGCACATTCCTGCTTTTTCCCTGTGACGCAGCGCAGCAAGGGGACGCCGCACTGCACTACATCCCATAAATAAGCCCTGAGTGTCCTTAAAGAGGACATTTGGTCCCTCAGCTGAGTTGTAGTGTACCAAAGGGTTGAGTCTTTCCTTTAACCAGCGCATAGTCACTTAGGTTAAACCTGCTTTCGTGTTTAATGAGGGCGGGACTTTTTTTATTGAATCAACGTAATCTTGTTTTGTTAGAAGGTGAGGTGACGGCGTGCTGATGAAGCCAATTGTCGGACTCTCTGCTCTTGCTGTTAACTCTACAGTATTTGAGCTTTTTCACATAAATGAATAGTATTGATCATTTCAAATAATTAAGCATAAACATGCAAAAGAATTGTATTGCCAAGCAATGACATTTTATTTATTTCGAGGTTCATCAAAATACAAAAGAATTGTCTTGATATTTTATTTAATAACAATGATTTCTAATTTCTTGATAAACTTACCTATGTGATAGGAAAACAGTACAATAGCAGAAATGTGGATATACTTGTCATACAGACTATGTATCATTAGTATCTTTGGAAAGGTCACCTGGGTTTAGTATTTATTGTTGTGAAGCTGTCACTGTTTAGCGGTGTTATTTAATTTGTGGCCTTCCCAAGGCTGTCATCGACCCAAATGCAATCAATAGATGTAAGCCCCCTAATCGCCTGATTTAATAGCGAAAATCATACAGTAGGGCAAAGTGGCCCCTCACACCCCAGAGCCTCGGTACCACTGCACCAGCTGCACTTTTGATAGCCACGCCTCTGTATACAATCACTTTGCCAACTTTATCTCTCATTTTCTTTCCCAACTTTGTAGATTCTGGCTCATTCATGACACAATATGTGCTACAACATATTTTGCCGGCACATAATATTGTGAAATGATCACACTATAAACTAGAAATAGACTAGCAAGATTGAAATGTAAAACTGACATATGACACTTAAAATGAGCATGAAGACACCACTCTGGGATAGATCAAAACCACTGGAGCCCATATTAAATAACACATTCATTGTTTTTCAACAGTGCCTGGCAGTGTTTTTGTATCAGGAAAATGGCTCCATAATGTCAAGGTACATTTACCTTAACCAGACACTATTTATTGAATGGTGATTGCCCACTCAGTTTGCCAGTTCAAACTTTAGAAAACCTTTCAGGAATGGGTGTCTTTCTTCTGTGAAGTGTGATTCTTACAAAGTAATTATACATCATAAGTACTTATTCATCATAAGTGTTTTTGCTGAAAATGAGGGAGGTGTATCCCCATATACTATCATGTTCCTTGACCTGAACAAAAACACACTTTTCAACTTAGAGTGGATCTCATCTCAAATCCACAATTTCAGGTTTTTGGGCATCTCCTATTCTAAGCAAATAAACCCCATACGACATATTGTTTTGTTTATTAATAATCTGTAGAGTAAGTCTTGTACCCTACTTGCCTGTTATATATAGGACAGCAATCTTCAAATAGGTTGTACAGATATGATGTGTCGGCTGAATGAAAACAAATCTGCGCATTGTACATAGGAAGAAATGATTGTTAGTTGTCGTCCACATAATACACATTTTTAAAAATAACCTTCTGTTTTGTATTCATGTGACCATGCATTTCCTTTTCCAATTGCTTTAGATCTGCTCATTCACGTGGTTTCTCTTTTTTATGTGTTTGCCTTTTAGTTTGTATTAATCTCTGGTTTATAGTTTTTCTTCACTCTGCTTAGTCTGACAATATTTCTGAAAATTGTAATTCTGTTCATAGATTATTATTTTGTTATGGTGCTTGGTTTTTAATCAATCCTTTCCGTGTTTCTGACTTTGACATTGCATCTCAATAGAGTCTGTCATTTTTTATTACATTCAGAAAGTACTTACCTTTCATTCTGTTTATTAAGGAACATCCTGGTTTCTACAATATTGCAATAAGACACCTTTCCTATTACAACTCAAATGATTTCCGCGAAGGTCATATTTAAATCAGATGCCCCCCTTGTAAGTACCACTTTCTAAAGAAAGCACAGAGTTGGAAGTGAGGACTTCAGTGTGTCTAGATCCTGAATAAAAGCTGTAAGCTTCAGTTTTTCACAACATCTGCCACAAACCTCACTCACTCTCACAAAATATGTGAAATCAGTTACCAACACAGTGAGTGAATCACTCACAATGTATTAGTTGTCAGATTGGGATCAGCTCCCGGGAATACAGGGGCACTGCTTAGATTGTGGGGGGCAGACTCAGTTGTCAGATGTGAACCTGATCACACTAAGCTGGAGCTTTACGGAGCTGAAGCCAGATCCAGACAAGTGCACAAGTTCAATGATGGCATACACAGAACCTGCCCTTGCTTTGTGATAGCAAAACTAAAGTTCCAAAAATTGGCCCATGTCATCGAATGCAGATACCGATATGTAAAGTCACATGGAGTACATGAAGACACAAATGTGTCTGAAAGTGACCTGGTCTGTGGAAGGAGACTCATTTCTACAGACTGAAACACACTGGAAATTAAAAACCGAAATCCTACTGTTCTGTATAATATGATGGCATGTAATGAGATTGAGAGTATGTTAAGAACAGCCTTTGGGTCTATGATGATCAACACAGATGTGCCAGACTGAAAAATCTGGGTAACTCCTTCATCTCTTTTTGAGATATCTTTCTGAGTCTCTAATGCATGAATCTAAACCAACTTTTGTTCAGGGGGTGTTCTTAAAGACTTTGGTTCCTCTTCACACATAAGTGTTTTTGCTCAAAATGAGGGAGGTGTATCCCCATATACTATCATGTTCCTTGACCTGAACAAAAACACACTTTTCAACTTAGAGTGGATCTCATCTCAAATCCACAATTTCAGGTTTTTGGGCATCTCCTATTCTGAGCAAATAAACCCCATACGTCAATTATCAACATAGGTTTAGCCAAACAAACTATATAAGATGACAGGCCCATTACCAAAGATTATTGCAGGAGTAAGTGTGACTTACTCTTATAGTACTCCTGGAATTTAGGAGTGTGACAAGAGTAAATTACCACAAATGGTGTATTCGGTCTACTTCCTTAAACCACACTCATTCACACACACCCAAGCACATATTCCCACTGAGCACTCATTCTCACTTCTCACACCAAAGTGAGAGGAAGTCAGTACCATGTCTTGTAGGTCGGTAAAGCTGCTAATGTTTACTGCAACCACATTATCGTTTTGAGTAAGGACATGCACCTCAGTAATTAAATATCATATATAATGCTGGAGCCTACTGTGACACAGACACTTGTGTGATTCTCTTTTATATAACACAGTGAAGATGCTTCTTGGCCAGCCCCCTGCCTGTGACTCTCTTTGTCTCGTCTGTCTCCACGCCGACCGTATATATCTATCCGGAACACACTGCACGTGCAATGGGGTTGTTTGAGATATATAGGGCCTGATTTATAGTTTGGCGAATGGGTTACTCAGTCACAACGGTGATATATTCTGTCGGCCGAAATCTAAATGGCATTATATCCAATGGGATTTAGCTTTTGATGGATTGGTTATCCGTCACCATTGTGATGGAGAAACCCGTCCTCAGATTTCTAAATCAGGCCCTTAGTTTCCCAACAGGACAAAGCACTGATTTTGAAAACAAGGCTTTTAGAGACTGTCCCCTCCATTATTTATAGGATGGGCTGGAACTCAAAAACATGGGTGATTGCCTCTCTGGACAAGTAACTAGATAGACAACTTTTAAACTCATTTAATGACCCTGCCCTGTGCCTGGCGTGATAAGTATGAGGGGACATACATAAGCAGAACTAGTGGTGCAAAATATACAATTCAGCAGCATGGGGGTCTGCTGACATACTGCTTATAACCAGCACTAGGCTCAGATGTGAGAAAGAGATTTAATGAAGGAATAGAGGCGACCCCATCTAGACAGTATCCTGTCTTTATATTTACTACTTACCCTGCGTTAGACTTTCCACCCTTGTCGTGGTCTCCCTTAACCTTTTTGCCTCTGTTCCCCAGGTTGTTGATGTGTGCTGGACTCTGATTTTACTGTTTTTGTTACTCTGGGCACTTTACCACTGCTAACCAGTGCTAAAGTGCAAGTGCTCCTTTACAAAATGTGTATGTAATTGGCTTATCCTTGATTGGCATATTTTGATTCACTAGTAAGTCCCTAGGAAAGTGCACTAGAGGTGCCAGGGCCTGTAAATCAAATGCTACTAGTGGGCCTGCAGCACTGGTTGTATCACCCACATAAGTAGCTCTGTAATCATGTCTCAGACCTGCCACTGCAGTGTCTGCTTGTGCAGTTTTATCTATAAATTCGACTTGGCAAGTGTACCCACTTGCCAGGCCTAAACCATCCCTTTTCGTACATGTGAGACACCCCTAAGGTAGGCCCTAGGTAGCCCCAAGGGCAGGGTGCAGTGTATGGGTAAGGTAGGACATATAGAAATGTGTTTTATATGTCCTGACAGTGACAGAATTTGTTTTTCACTTTTGCAAGGCCAGTCCCTTTCATAGGGTAACATTGGGGCTACCTTTAAATCCAATTAAAGTGTAGATTCCCTTCAGGAGCGGATGGACATGTGGAGTTTGGGGTCTCTGAGCTCACAATTTAAAAATACATCTTTTAGTAAAGTTGATTTTAAGATTGTGTGTTTGAAAATGCCACTTTTAGAAAGTTAGCATTTTCTTGCTCATACCATTTCCATGACTCTGCCTGTTTGTGGATTCCATGTCTGGGTCAGTTTGACAGTTTGACTGGTTGCACCTCACACTAGACAGTGACCCAAAGGCAGCTGGGGTGTAGCCTGCATATCCTGATGAGCCATCTGTGCTAGGAGGGAGGGGAGAAGTGGTCACTCACACCTGAAAGGGCTATACCTGCCCTCACACAATGCAGTCTCCATCCACCTGGTGAGTGTCTGGGGCCTGGCCTGGGCACAGCAGGATTTCGCATTCAAAAGAGACTTTACTTTGAAGTAGGCCTACTTCAAAGGAGAAATTGGGTATAAGAAGGGCACCCAAAACCACAGACTTTAGAAAAAAAACCTTCTGGAAACAAGAGGAACCACTGCCTGGAGAAGAGCTGAAGAGCTGAGGAAGACGACCTGCCCTGCGTGTGGCTGTGCTTTGTGGACCGTCCTGCAGTTGCTGCTTCTGCCAGAGTAAGAGGGCAAAGACTGGACTTCCATCTTCAGAAGAACTCTCCAAGGGCTTGAATTAGAGCTTGCCTCCTGTTGTTTGAAGTCTCAGGGACAGCAAAGTTTTCTCTCTGCCAGCACCTGGAGTCTCTGGAGAGACTCCTACTCTGCCCTGTGGTGCCCATTCAGTTCCTGGGACCCTGAAAGGAGAAGCTGGCAGCCTAAAGAAAAGGAAATCCACGCACAGAGTGCTGTGTGGAAAAAAGATCGATGCGACTCCGATCTGTGGCTGAAGAAACGACACGCTGCCAGCTCCGCTGCTGAAAATCGATGCTCGCCAGAAACGCTACCGAAGAATCGACGCATGGAGCAGGAGAAACGAAGTGCAGCATCGCTGATGGAGGCTCGGAGATCACAACCCACGCTGCGTGATTTTCGGATCATCATGCAGCTGGATTTCCGACGCAAGTACCGCTGGGCATGTAAAAACAATGCAAGGACTGCCCGGACCCGAGACTGCTGACCGGATTGACGCATCGCTCTCCTGCGGAGAGAAGAAACGACATGCCCGTCCCGGCGAAATGAGAAACGATGCAAGGTCCCTCTCGTGAGTGGAATCAACGTGTCGCAAGCCCTTTTTGATGCACACTCACCCGTTTGGGGTTATTTTTGAGGCACCCAAGGTACATTTTCACACTAACAGTGTTAGTGTGTGTTTAAACCTACTTAAAGACTCTTTTTGCATTTTGATTAATAACTTGACTTGTGTATTGTGGATTTTTGTCATTTTGGTCTTGTTTTGTTTAGCTAAATATTTTCGATTTTTTGAAATTGGTGTTGGGTTATTTTGTAGTGTTTCCATTAAGTTACTATGTGTGTTGGTACAAAAACCTTACACATAGCACTCTGAAGTTAAGCCTACTGCTCTGCCAAGATACCAAGGGGGTAAGCAAAGGTTAGCTGAGGGTGATTCTCTTTACCCTGACTGGAGTGAGGGTCCTTGCTTGAACAGGGGGTAACCTGACTGTCAACCAAAGACCCCATTTCTAACATTGGTGGCAGCGGTGGGATTTGGACTTGTATTTGTACTTGACATACAGTAATTAAGTGCACACTACTGTTTTAAGTGCAGACCACTACGTGACCACATACTACTTGTTTGGTGATCTTTTGCTTGGATTTTTCCCTACATCCATTTTTTGTGGTAATATTTGATTTGACTTCTGAATTTCATTTGGGAACTTTTCTGGTTATTGAAACTTTGCACTTTTGTTGACTTTTCATCATGTCCCAATCTGAAGATGCATCAGTTAGAGCTACTTTTGAACTGAAGAAATTGGATAGCTATACCAAGGCTCAGTTAAAAGAGTTCTGTAAAAGCTTTAGCTGTCCCATTAAGAGCTCTTCCAAGAAGGAGGAGCTGCAATAGGCGCTGAGGGCCTGGGTGACAGCCAAGAGCACTGGAGGGAACACAGAGGGTGAGGAAGATGAGGAGGAGGAAGTGCAGTCCATACACAATGGTATTGTGGGTGGGCCTGTTATGTCCAGGGAGAGGGTCTTCAGGGCAGGTAGCAGTGTCTCATCTAAGGGTCTGACCCCTGAAGAATTGCAGGACAGATAGGTAGAGAGGGAGCACCAGAGGGAGTTGGAGAAAATGAGGATGGCCATTGAAGAGAAAAAGTTGCTGTTGGCTCATGAGCTCAGCTTGAGGGAGCTGGATCAGAGGAGCCAGTCTAGTAGGGATGGTGGCAGCCACATCACAGTGCAGCCTGAAAGGAGGGTGTACAGTCCTAAAGATCTTGTGAAGGATTACAAGAGGGAGGATGACATCTACTTGTGGTTCAAGGGGTATGAGTCTGCTCTCCACATGAATCTGGTCCCTGAAGCTCATTGGGGGGTGGGTCTGTGGTACCACTTTGAGGTAGAGGGGAGGGATACACTGACAGCCTTAGGGGATGCTCAGAATCTCACCTACTCTAGCATGAAGGATGCCTTGCTTACAAGGTATGGTCTTACCCCTGAGCAGTACAAGGACAAGTTTAGGTCCTACAAGAAGAAGGAATCCCAAACATGGTTGGAATGTGTTGATTCTTATTGCAGGTCACTGGATGGTTGGGTGAAGGGCAGTAAGGTAACTATATATGAGGGGCTTTACAATCTGATTGCTTGAGAGCACTTGTACAGTATATGTCTTCCAGAGCTGCACCAGCACCTGATTGACAGCAAGCTGACTGACCCCAGGAAGCTTGTGCAGGAAGTGGACCGCTGGGAGAGCCCCAGTGTCCAAAAGAGGTATGGGGGAGACCACGCCAATGGTGGGCAGGGTTCGTCTCAGAAGTAAGGGGGGGTAAGGGTAAACAGGGAGAGTTCTCTAGATGGCCCAAACTGATTCCCAGGGTAAGGATTCCCAGCCCCCCAGTGAAAAGAAACCACGGTTCTCCAAAGGGAAGCCAGTGGCAGGTGGTCCCCCACGTAAGTGCTATGCATGTGCCCAGGTGGGTCATGTGAGGGGGGACCCCAAATGCCCCAAAAGTACACCGGCACCCACTGGTGTGACGTCCCAGGGTTTGGCCAGTGTAGCACTTGGGGAGGAGTTGGTTTCAGGTGGGTGGGAACCAGCTGAGATGACCCTTGTCTCACTAGGGGACAGTGAGATGGTCCAGAGAACCCTAATGCCTGAAAACACTAAGAAGTACAGGCAGTGGGTGACATTTAATGGACAAAGGGTGGAGGCGCTGAGAGACACAGGAGCCAGTGTGACTACAGTGAGGAGTCAGCTGGTGTCTGAAGAGCAGATAGGTCCCCGGGTACTTCAACAAGTAGTTGCAGTGGACAACACAGAGCGCTGTGCAGAGTGGCGCAGGTTCCCTTTGAATTGGGGGGGGGGGGGGCGTCTCAGGTTCCTTGAAGGTAGATATGAGTCCAACCATGCCTGTTGATTGTTTGCTAGGTAATGACCTTGAGGATTCCCCTTGGAAGGAGGTGGAACACAGGTCTCACTTGGAGATGTCGGGCATCCCTGGGTGGGTATACGTATCCACCCGGTCAATGGCAGCCCGTCAGGGTAATGAAGAGCCCCTGGAGCCTGAAACAGTGGCCCGCCAAGAAGAGGAAGGTCAGGGGGTGTAGGAAATTGGCCCCAGAAGTTCCCAAGGTCCAGGAGGAGGTGGAACCTGAGGGTGACGCCCTGGAGCCTACAGGGGAACAGGTGGCTGAACTGGGGGAGGTCCCTGAGCTGTCGCAGTTGCAGCAGGAAGGGGGGCACACCAGGGAAGCATTCTGTGCAGCACAGAAGACATGCCCTACTTTGAGGGTTTGTGGCAGCAGGCTGCAGACCAGGCGGCTGGCAAGGAGCCAGGATCACACCTGATCTATTGGGAGGATGACCTGTATATCGAGCCTAAGGTTCCTGAGCCTCGGTCAGCCCGTGTGCTGGTGGTACCCCATTGCTTCAGGGTCTTCCTACTGGGATTGGCTCATGATGTGCCTTTAGCTGGACATTTGGGGCAGGACAAGACCTTTGAGAGGCTTGTCACCCACTTTTACTGGCCCCTAATGTGCAGGCACTCAGATGCACATTGCAGGTCTTGTCAGACTTGTCAGGCAAGTGGCAAGAGTGGGAGGAAATGTAAGGCTCCCCTCCAGCCTTTGCCTGTTGTCAGTACTCCCTTTGAGAGGGTAGGCATTGACATTGTGGAGCCTCTGGATCCCAAGACAGCCATGGGCAAAAGGTTTATCCTGGTCTTGGTGGACCATGCCACCCGGTACCCAGAAGCCATTCCTTTGAGATCAATCACTTCCCCTGTGGTGGGTCGTGCTTTCATGGGGGTTTTTACCCGCATGGGGTTCCTCAAGGAATGGTTATCTGATAGGGGTACCAACTTCATATCCACGTATATGAAGTCTCTGTGGAAGGAGTGTGGGGTAACCTACAAGTTCACCACCCCTTGCCACCCACAAAAGTAATGGTCTGGTTGAGAGATTCCACGACACCTTAAAAGGCATGATCATGGGCTCGACAGAGCCCTAGAGGCAGAAGTGGGACGTCCTTTTGCCATGCCTTCTGTTCGCCTACCGGGAGGTGCCTCAAAAGGGACTTGGCTTTAGTCCCTTTGAGCTGATTTATGGCCACCCTGTGAGGGGACCTTTGAGTCTGGTTAAGGAAGCTTTGGAGAAAGCTCCTAGGTAACCCCCCAGGGTGTATTCAGTTACATGCTGGCTTTGAGAAACCAGACTGCCCGCTTTAGGAGTCTCACTCAGAAGAACCTGGAAGCAAGCCAGGAGGATATGAAACAGTGGTATGACCAGAATGCCACTCTGGTCGAGTTTCAACCTGGACAAAAAGTGTGGGTGATGGCAGCAGTGGAGCTTAGGGCGCTCCAGGATAAATGGACTGGGCCATTTGAGGTGGTGAAGCGCAAGAGTGAAGCCACCTACCTGATGGACTTGCGGGCTCCAAGGAACCCTTTAAGGGTCCTGCATGTCAAACGCCTCAAACCTCACTTTGAGTGGACTGAACTGTCCATGCTCCTTGCGACTGATGATGGGGTAGAGGAGGAGATTGAGCCTCTTCCTGGCCTCCTGACTGCAGGAGAAAAAGATGCGTCAGTGGAGGGAGTGATCCTCTCCCCCTCCCTAACTGAGGAGCAGCAAGATGACTGTTGCCAAGTGTTGGGACAGTTTTCTTACTGTTTTCCCTGATCCCAGGAGTCACACACTTGTGCACACATGATGTGGACACTGGGGACAGTACACCCATTAAACAGAAGGTTTACAGGGTGACTAACAGGGTCAGGGCATGCATTAAGGATGAGGTATCCAAAATGCTTGCCCTAGGGGTTATTGAGCACTCCAGCTGTCCTTGGGCCAGCCCAGTGGTATTGGTCCCAAAGGCTGCTGAACCTGGTGCCACTCCAGAACTCAGGGTCTGTGTAGACTACCGGGGACTCAATGGGGTCAGCAAGACATTGCTCTCCTGCGGAGAGAAGAAACGATGTGCCCGACCCGGCGAAAGGAGAAACGATGCAAGACCCCGCTCCTGAGTGGAATCAACGCATCGCAAGCTCTTTTTGACCCGTACTCGCCCGTGCGGGGTTATTTTTGACACACCCAAGGTACATTTTCACGTTAACAGTGTTAGTGTGTGTTTAAAACTACTTAAAGACTCTTTTGCATTTTTATTAATAACTTGACTTGTGTATTGTGGATGTTTGTCGTTTTGGTCATGTTTTGTTTAGATAAATATTTTCTATTTTTCTAAACTGGTGTTGGGTTATTTTATAGTGTTTTCATTTAGTTACTATGTGTGTTGGTACAAAACCTTTCCACCTAGCACTCTGAAGTTAAGCCTACTGCACTGCCAAGCTACCAAGGGGGTAAGCAGGGGTTAGCTGAGGGTGATTCTCTTTTACCCTGACTAGAGTGAGGGTCCTTGCTTGAACAGGGGATCACCTGACTGTCAACCAAGACCCCATTTCTAACACCCTGGCAGTAGAAGCATCTTAAAAAATTCTGGGAATTCCTATAGTTGTTTAACTTAACTCAGAAGTTGTCGTGGGAACAGGAGCGATGCAGTGAAAAATTGACAGCTTTTATTGTGCTTAAAAATCACCCTTGAGGAAGGATTCTAGGGCCCAACATACATAGGAGATCAAATGAATCATATTAACATAATTGGTTAATAAATAATATTACAGCAACTCCTGACCATTTCTATCATGGGTGTTGCATAACATTGGCACCAAATACCATTTATGGTAACAAATTCAATACACATTGAAGAGACCTGAATTGTGAAGTATTTCAATGGTAATATTAGCAGTGCCCTCTTGGATGCTCCAAGTGAAATTGAATCACTATTGAATTCCAACAGTTTACAGCTACCCAAATCTCATAGATTTCCTTACGCCATTTTTCCAGCTCCCCTTACAGGGGAAATTCTCATTTGCATACATTATGCCTGCCGCACGCATAATGTAGTGCAAAGGGTTCCAGAGTGGCGCAATGCATGCATTGCAGCATCCTGTAAATAAAGCGTGGGGATTTCGGCCTTGTTGGGCTACATTAACGCAAAAAACAATGACGTTAATGTGGCACAAGGTGGCGCTAGGGGCCTATAAATATGACCCTTTGTTGCAGTAACCATCAACCTTCTTTGCCAGATCTTATTATGTGTTCAGCAGAAGCACTAGACAGCATGTTGTCTACTTACTATAGTGGCTAAAGGAGAAAAGGATCAGCATCCTTCTCCACTAGATGATCCCAACAGCCCTCATTGAATAGGGGCACATAAATGTGTCCTTTGTAGAGAGAGTTCTGGCCAAGGGGAAGGTAGAGATCTCTTTTGCTGGTCCTTTGATGCACCTACTTGTTAACACATAGACAGCCTTATGAATACAGACAATGGTACTACTGTGTCAGCTCAGACACATGACTCTGCCATATTCCTCTGTCCACCAATAAGAACAATGACAATTCACAATAGTTAGGTGTAAAAATGGACCAGACTTGACTAACAAACTGTTTGATTGATCCTTAAGCACTTTTAACTCGCAGAATGTAAAATTAGTCGAATTAGTGAAATAGGGATGCATTTCCTTTCATGTGTAATAGACAATTGTTTAGTGGAATTTAGTTAAGTTTTGTTCTTCCTGTTTTTCTTCCAATTGTTTTACTTAGCTATAGGAACATATTTCCTATATTATTAAAAACGGCCCTACACCAGTCCTTTTCCAATTCAAATAGTATGTTATGAGAACAAACATTAGCATAATGGTGAGACTAGGTGACCGCTGAGATGCAACACTGTTTTAACAGGGATTGAGGAGAAATCTAGGGAAAAGGTATATACAACTGCTTGTAATAGTTGTGCACATACATAGTAGGTATTTCCGGTGGAGTAGCATACCATAACAAGTGAGAATGAAATGACAACTGGTCATGTCAGGGTGCCTATATGTAACTATGTGGTGGTAAGTAATATCAACTCCTGATTCACCGGAGGTTGTGCTCCTGATATACAGGTTTCCTCTGAAACTACCTGCAACTGATAAAGATGAGTAACCAGCCATCCACACATGAAGCTCTCATTGCTTACGTTAATAATGAATTGGTGCTGCAGTCCCAACAACTGGCATTCAAGCCACTCACTTTCCAGGAGGTGAACTCCGTATAAGGATGCAACCCCTACTCAACATGAAGCTTCACAAATGCCAATCAAGAGACAGGTTGAATTGTACCCACATGTGCTCTCAAACAAGCTAGAACCCTGAATGCAGAGCCATTCTGGTAAATGGTGTATATTCTTGGCAGACAGCTGTGTGTGCTACAACAGCAGAGGGCTAAGAGCCTCGGCCCGCTGTGCTATGATAACCTGAGGGAGCGTGTGGGCGAGGTACAACAGAGTGTGTCTAACCTGTAACCACATTAAAACATTTTCATTTACTTTGGTGTCATTTATTTCCTGAGATTCAGTCACATGGAATACAATGCTAAATACATAATACATACACACAATTACACACAGGCACAGGTATGCACACGTAGACACACATAGATACACACACAGACAAGTTAATATGGATGTGTCATAGACTTGTTTTCATTGTCTTTAATCATGAGGCACACACAGACACACTAGCACACACATGCACACACACACAAACTCATACGACTATGTGTCATACTCCCGTGTTCATTGTCTTTAACATGGAGGCCCTGAAAGGTAATGGTGCCAAATAAATATATACGAATAACAACAATGACAGAGATAGATTTCCTTGCTACAGGTGACATATGTCACTCATAGGGTTCTAACATTCCTTACCACACTAAAAATTGACCCTACTTGCCCTATATTGTTTTCAAATTATGCTCTTGATCATTATTCACTATGATTAGATCGTAAACTGGCCAATTCCACACTCCCCTTCCTGGACTATAACCTTAATGAAATTTAAGGGGCTTCCTCTCCTACCCTAGGATGTGGTGAAAAATACTCTGAAAGGTTGTGTCGGCCTGGTGACTAGCAAAATTCCTGGGTCCCTCAGGGGTATGTTGAAGTGATATGACTATACCAGCTGTGAGCTCACTATGGAAGTGATATGGATATACCCAGCTGTGAGCTCACTATGGAAGTGATACGGATATTCCACTGTGAGCTCACTATGAAAGTGACATGGATATACCAGCTGTGAGCTCACTATGGAAGTGACACAGATATACCACCTGTGAGCTCACTATGGAAGTCATATGGATATACCAGCTGTGAGCTCACTGTGGAAGTGATACGGCTATACCACCTGTGAGCTCACTATGGAAGTCATATGGATATACCAGCTGTGAGCTCACTGTGGAAGTGATATGGACATACCAGCTGTGAGCTCACTATGTAAGTCATATGGATATACCAGCTGTGAGCTCACTATGGAAGTTATATGGATATACCAGCTGTGAGCTCACTATGGACGTGATATGGATATACCAGCTGAGAGCTCACAATGGAAGTGATACGGATATACCCAGCTGTGAGATAACTATGGAAGTGATATGGATATACCAGTTGTGAGCTCAGTATGGAAGTGATACAGATATACCAGCTGTGAATTTACTATGGAAGTGATATGGATATACCCAGCTGTGTCAAAGGCCTAGGTGGCCCATCCCCATCCTACACAAGGGAGCAAAGTCCTAACGGTACCCATTCTCAGCAATCCCAGATGTGGATCAGTTTTAGTGACCAGACATGAGAATTGGACCCTAATTCCAAGTTTTGTTATAACTTTTCATCCAGAATTATAGATCGTGCAGATAAACTGCATCTTCAGGTTTTTCCTAGGGCACATTTCACCAGACAAAGCCGGTGCAATGTTCATGGGGAAAAGGCATGAAATGATAGGTAATCATGCACAATCACACATTCCCAATGTTATTCACAATTTAAGACAATAAACTAAACTGATTAGTAATACCTTTTCAAATATTGGTCCTTATAGGCAACAGCAAAAAATAGGAATTTACCTAAACTATACACTATTTATTGAATGGTGATTGCCCACTCAGTTTGCCAGTTCAAACTTTAAAAAACCTTTCAGGAATGGGTGTCTTTCTTCTGTGAAGTGTGATTCTTTAACTAATGTCTTACTGTTAGGTCTTCAGCAAAAGAAGGAAATGCATAATAAGTAGTTCACAATTGAATATTTGAAATCTCTTTATCTTCCCAGAGATGCCACGATAACAAACCAGCACATGTTCTGCGCATCAACATAACCAAGAAATGCACTGATGATGTCACAGAGGTGCCGATTGTGACGCTTACAGGCCGAGCACCAGCTCAGCTCATCAGATGTTGCTCATTCCATTTGGATGAACACAGAGCTTTGGTAAGTTAATAATCCTTTTACAAATCGGTAAAGTAATATAGGATGTTAATAATTGTGTATTTGTCACTGAGGGGCATATTTACGAGCCCTGTTGCATCACTCTTTCGCTGCGCAACATGGTGCAAGAGAAATGCAACTCTACAAAGAGATTAATAAAGTCATGCAGGGCCACTTTGCATGGCCCTGAGTGGCCTCATAAATCTCAATTTAAGCAATGTGGCACAAATCGCTGCGTTGCGTTACTCTGCTCACAGAAGGTGTTGCATGGGCTTCGCGTGGGTGTACGCATTCCCAGTTTTATCATAACTACTAAACCTTGGAATGCACCAAAATGCTATGCCTTCCCAGGGAAGGAGTAATTAGGGAGACATTTCTTAATTTATCCTGGTTACTTCCTCTTTCAATGTGTGTTGCATTCTCCAGCACACATTGATAGACGAAGGTGCCCCTTCCTGCACGAAAACAATCCTGCATGCAACGGAGGCACCCTTGCACCATGGTGCGTGGGTCCCTGCATTGACGCTAGGGAGCCCGCTGTGCACCACTGATGGGGAAAGGCAGGAATCTGCCACATTGGGAAACGTATAGCACATTCCTGCCTTTTCCCTGTGACGCAGTGCAGCAAGGTGACGCTGCACTGCACCACATCCCCATAAATAAGCCCTGAGTGTCCTAAAAGAGGACATTTTGTCACGCAGATGAGTTGTAGTGTACCAAAGGGTTGAGTCTTTCTTTTAACCAGCGCATAGTCACTTAGGGTAAACCTGCTTTCGTGTTTAATGAGGACGGGACTTTTTTTTATTGAATCAACTTAATCTTGTTTTGTTATAAGGTGAGGTGACGGCGTACTGATGAAGCCAGTTGTCGGACTCTCTGCTCTTGCTGTTAACTCTACAGTATTTGAGCTTTTTCACATAAATTAATAGTATTGATCATTTCAAATAATTAAGCAGAAACATGCAAAAAAAATTGTATTGCCAAGCCATGACATTTTATCTATTTCGATTTTCATCAAAATACAAAAGAATTGTCTTGGTATTCCATTTAATAACAATGATTTCAGATTTCTTGATAAACATACCTATGTGATATGAAAACAGTACAATAGCAGAAATGTGGAATGACTTGTCATACAGATTATGTATCATTAGTATTTTCGGAGGGGTCACCTGGGTTTAGTATTTATTGTTGTGAAGCTGTCACTGTTTAGCGGTGTTATTTAATTTGTGGCCTTCACAAGGCTGTCATCGACCCTAATGCAATCAATAGATGTAAGCCCCCTAATCACCTCATTTAATAGCGAAAATCATCCAAAGGGGCAAAGTGGCCCCTCACACCCCAGGGCCTCGGTACCACTGCACCAGCTGCACTTGTGATAGCCACGCCTCTGTATACAATCACTTTGCCAACTTTATCTCTCATTTTATTCCCCAACTTTGTAGATTCTGGCTCATTCATGACACAATATGTGCTACAACATATTTTCCCCACACATAATATTGTGAAATTGTCACACTATAAACTAGAAATAGACCAGCAAGATTGAAATGTAAAAGTGACATGAGCATGAAGACACTCTGGGATAGATCAAAACCACTGGAGCCCATATTAAATAACACATTCATTGTTTTTCAACAGTGCCTGGCAGTGTTTTTGCATCAGGAAAATGGCTCCATAATGTCGAGGTACATATTGTTTTGTTTATTAATAATCTGTAGAGTAAGTCTTGTACCCCTACTTGCTTGTTATATATAGGACAGCAATCTTCAAATAGGTTGTACAGATATGATGTGTTGGCTGAATGAAAACAAATCTGCTCATTGTACATAGGAAGCAATGATTGTTAGTTGTGTCCACATAATACACATTTTTAAAAATAGCCTTCTATTTTGTATTCATGTGACCATGCATTGCCTTTTCCAATTGCTTTAGAATTGTTCATTCACGTGCTTTCTCTTTTTTATGTGTTTGCCTTTTAGTTTATATTAATCTCTGGTTTATAGCTTTTCTTCACTCTGCTTAGTCTCACAATATTTCCGAAAACTAGAATTCTGTTCATAGATTATTATTTTGTTATGGTGCTTGGTTTTTAATCAATCCTTTCCGTGTTTCTGACTTTCACATTGCATCTCAATAGAGTCTGTCACTTTTTATTACATTCAGAAAGTATTTACCTTTCATTCTGTTTATTAAGGAACATCCTGGTTTGTACAATATTGCAATAAGACACCTTTCCCATCACAACTCAAATGATTTCCGCGAAGGTCATATTTAAATCAGATGCCCCCCTTGTAAGTATCACTTTCTAAAGAAAGAGTTGGAAGTGGAGACTTCAGTGTGCCTAGATCCTGAATAAAAGCTGTAAGCTTCAGTTTTTCACAACATCTGCCACAAACCTCAACACTCTCACAAAATATGTGAAATCAGTTACCAACACAGTGAGGGAATCACTCACAATGTATTAGTTGTCAGATTGGGATCAGCTCCCGCGAATACAGGGGCACTGCTTAGATTGGGGGGGGGGGGGCCAGACTCAGTTGTCAGATGTGAACCTGATCACACTGAGCTGGAGCTTTACGGAGCTGAAGCCAGATCCAGACAAGTGCACAAGTACAATGATGGCATACACAGAACCTGCGCTTGCTTTGTGATAGCAGAACTAAAGTTCCAAAAATGGGCCCATTTCATTGAATGCAGATACAGATATGTAAAGTCACATGGAGTACATGAAGACACAAATGTGTCTGAAAGTGACCTGGTCTGTGGAAGGAGACTAATTTCTACAGACTGAAATCCACAGGAAATTAAAAACAGAAATCCTACTGTTCTGTATAATATGATGGCATGTAATGATATTGAGAGTATGTTAAAAACAGCCTTTGGGTCTATGATGATCAACACAGATGTGCCAGACTGAAAAATCTGGGTAACTACTTCATCTCTTTTTGAGATATCTTTCTGAGTCTCTAATGCATGAATCTAAACCAACTTTTGTTCAGGGGGTGTTCTTAAAGACTTTGGTTCCTCTTCACACATGTGTTTTTGCTCAAAATGAGGTAGGTGTATCCGCATAGACTATCATGTTCCTTGACCTGAACAAAAACACACTTTTCAACTTAGAGTGGATCTCATCTCAAATCCACAATTTCAGGTTTTTGGGCATCTCCTATTCTGAGCAAATAAACCCCATACGTCAATTCTCAACATAGGTTTAGCCAAACAAACTATATAAGATGACAGGCCCATTACCAAAGATTATTGCAGAAGTAAGTGTGACTTACTCTTATAGTACTCCTGGAATTTAGGAGTGTGACAAGAGTAAATTACCACAAATGGTGTATTCGGTCTACTCCCTTAAACCACACTCATTCACACACACCCAAGCACATATTCCCACTGAGCACTCATTCTCACTTCTCACACCAAATTGAGAGGAAGTCAGTACCATGTCTTGTAGGTCAGTAAAGCTGCTAATGTTTACTGCAACCACATTATCGTTTTGAGTAAGGACATGCACCTCAGTCATTAAATATCATATATAATGCTGGAGCATACAGTAACACAGACACTTGTGTGATTCTCTTTTATATAACACAGTGAAGATGCTTCTTGGCCAGCCCCCTGCCTGTGACTCTCTTTGCCTCTTCTGTCTCCACGCCGACCGTATATATCTATCCGGAACACACTGCACGTGCAATTTGGATGTTTGAGATATATAGGGCCTGATTTATAGTTTGGCGGATGGGTTACACAGTCACAACGGTGATACATTCTGTCGGCCGAAATCTAAATGGCATTATATCCAATGGGATTTAGCTTTTGATGGATTGGTTATCGTCACCATTGTGATGGAGAAACCCGTCCTC
The DNA here is from genome assembly GCF_031143425.1 of Pleurodeles waltl. Classification (NCBI taxonomy): domain Eukaryota; kingdom Metazoa; phylum Chordata; class Amphibia; order Caudata; family Salamandridae; genus Pleurodeles; species Pleurodeles waltl. Next base: position 175,860,724 of record NC_090441.1, on the reverse strand, counting down.
AGAGTTCTAAATCAGGCCCTTAGTTTCCCAACAGGACAAAGCACTGATTTTAGAGACTGTCCCCTCCATTATTCATAGGATGGGTTGGAACTCAAAAACCTGGGTGATTGCCTCTCTGGACAAGTAACTAGATAGACAACTTTTAAACTCATTTAATGACCCTGCCCTGTGCCTGGCGTGATAAGCGTGAGGGGGCATACATAAGCAGAACTAGTGGTGCAAAATATACAATTCAGCAGCATGGGGGTCTGCTGACATACTGCTTATAACCAGCACTAGGCTCAGATGTGAGAAAGAGATTTAATGAAGGAATAGAGGCGACCCCATCTAGACAGTATCCTGTCTTTATATTTACTATTTACCCTGTGTTAGACTTTCCACCCTTGTCGTGGTCTCCCTTAAATTTGTTGCCTCTGTTCCCCAGGTTGTTGATGAGTGCTGGACTCTGAGTTTACTGTTTTTGTTACTCTGGGCACTTTACCACTGCTAACCAGTGCTAAATTGCAAGTGCTCCTTTACAAAATGTGTATGTAATTGGCTTATCCTTGATTGGCATATTTTGATTCACTAGTAAGTCCCTAGGAAAGTGCACTAGAGGTGCCAGGGCCTGTAAATCAAATGCTACTAGTGGGCCTGCAGCACTGGTTGTACCACCCACATAAGTAGCTCTGTAATCATGTCTCAGACCTGCCACTGCAGTGTCTGCGTGTGCAGTTTTATCTATAAATTCGAAGTGTACCCACTTGCCAGGCCTAAACCATCCCTTTTCTTACATGCCAGACACCCCTAAGGTAGGCCCTAGGTAGCCCCAAGGGCAGGGTGCAGTGTATGGTTAAGGTAGGACATATAGAAATGTGTTTTATATGTCCTGACAGTGAACTATTGCTAAATTCTTTTTTCACTGTTGCAAGGCCTGTCCCTCTCATAGGGTAACATAGGGGCTACCTTTAAATCCAATTAAAGTGTAGATTCCCTTCAGGAGCGGATGGAAATGTGGAGTTTGGGGTCTCTGAGCTCACAATTTAAAAATACATCTTTTAGTAAAGTTGATTTTAAGATTGTGTGTTTGAAAATGCCATTTTTAGAAAGTTAGCATTTTCTTGCTCATACCATTTCTGTGACTCTGCCTGTTTGTGGATTCCCTGTCTGGGTCAGTTTGACAGTTGGACTGGTTGCACCTCACACTAGACAGTGACACAAAGGCAGCTGGGGTGTAGCCTGCATATCCTGATGAGCCATCTGTGCTAGGAGGGAGGGGAGAAGTGGTCACTCACACCTGAAAGGGCTATACCTGCCCTCACACAATGCAGTCTCCATCCACCTGGTGAGTGTCTAGGGCCTGGCCTGGGCACAGCAGGATTTCGCATTCAAAAGAGACTTTACTTTGAAGTAGGCCTACTTCAAAGGAGAAATTGGGTATAAGAAGGGCACCCAAAACCACAGACTTTAGAAAAAAAACCTTCTGGAAACAAGAGGAACCACTGCCTGGAGAAGAGCTGAAGAGCTGAGGAAGACGACCTGCCCTGCCTGTGGCTGTGCTTTGTGGACCGTCCTGCAGTTGCTGCTCCTTCCAGAGTAAGAGGGCAAAGACTGGACTTCCATCTTCAGAAGAACTCTCCAAGGGCTTGAATTAGAGCTTGCCTCCTGTTGTTTGAAGTCTCAGGGACAGCAAAGATTTCTCTCTGCCAGCACCTGGAGTCTCTGGAGAGACTCCTACTCTGCCCTGTGGTGCCCATTCAGTTCCTGGGACCCTGAAAGGAGAAGCTGGCAGCCTAAAGAAAAGGAAATCCACGCACAGAGTGCTGTGTGTAAAAAAGGTTGATGCGACTCCGATCTGCGGCTGAAGAAACAACACGCTGCCAGCTCCGCTGCTGAAAATCGACGCTCGCCAGAAATGCTACCGAAGAATCGACGCATGGAGAAGGAGAAACGAAGTGCAGCATCGCTGATGGAGGCTCGGAGATCGCAACCCACGCTGCGTGATTTTCGGATCATCGTGCAGCTGGATTTCCGACGCAAGTACCACTGGGCATGTAAAAACAATGCAAGGACTGCCCGGACCCGAGAGTGCTGACCGGATTGACGCATCGCTCTCCTGCGGAGAGAAGAAACGACACGCCCGACCAGGTGAAAGGAGAAACGATGCAAGGTCCCGCTCGTGAGTGGAATTAACGTATCACAAGCCCTTTTTGATGCACACTCACCCGTTTGGGGTTATTTTTGAGGCACCCAAGGCACATTTTCACGCTAACAGTGTTATTGTGTGTTTAAACCTACTTAAAGACTCTTTTTGCATTTTGATTAATAACTTGACTTGTGTATTGTGGATTTTTGTCATTTTGGTCTTGTTTTGTTTAGATAAATATTTTAAATTTTTCTAAATTGGTGTTGGGTTATTTTGTAGTGTTTTCATTAAGTTACTGTGTGTATTGGTACAAAAACTTTACACATAGCACTCTGAAGTTAAGCCTACTGCTCTGCCAAGATACCAAGGGGGTAAGCAAAGGTTAGCTGAGGGTGATTCTCTTTTACCCTGACTAGAGTGAGGGTCCTTGCTTGAACAGGGGGTAACCTGACTGTCAACCAAAGACCCCATTTCTAACATTGGTGGCAGCGGTGGGATTTGGACTTGTATTTGTACTTGACATACAGTAATTAAGTGCACACTACTGTTTTAAGTGCAGACCATTACGTGACCACATACTACTTGTTTGGCGATCTTTTGCTTGGATTTTTCCCTACATCCATTTTTTGTGGTAATCTTTGATTTGACTTCTGCATTTCATTTGGGAACTTTTCTGGTTATTGAAACTTTGCACTTTTGTTGACTTCTCATCATGTCCCAATCTGAAGATGCATCAGTTAGGGCTACTTTTGACCTGGAGAAATTGGATAGCTATACCAAGGCTCAGTTAAAAGAGTTCTGTAAAAGCTTTGGCTGTCCCATTAAGAGCTCTTCCAAGAAGGAGGAGCTGCAATAGGTGCTGAGGGCCTGGGTGACAGCCAAGAGCACTGGAGGGAGCACAGAGGGTGAGGAAGATGAGGAGGAGGAAGTGCAGTCCATACACAATGGTATTGTGGGTGGGCCTGTTATGTCCAGGGAGAGGGTCTCCAGGGCAGGTCTCATCTAAGGGTCGGACCCCTGAAGAATTGCAGGACAGGCATGTAGAGATGGAGCACCAGAGGGAGTTGGAGAAAATGAGGATGGCCATTGAAGAGAAAAAGTTGCTGTTGGCTCATGAGCTCAGCTTGAGGGAGCTGGATTAGAGGAGCCAGTCTAGTAGGAATGGTGGCAGCCACATCACAGTGCAGCCTGAAAGAAGGGTGTACAGTCCTAAAGATCTTGTGAAGGATTACAAGAGGGAGGATGACATATACTTGTGGTTCAAGGGGTATGAGTCCGCTCTCCACATGAATCTGGGCCCTGAAGCTCATTGTGGGGCGGGTCTGTGGAACCACTTTGAGGTAGAGGGGAGGGATACACTGACAGCCTTAGGGGATGCTCAGAATCTCACCTACTCTAGCATGAAGGATGCCTTGCTTACAAGGTATGGTCTTACCCCTGAGCAGTACAAGGATAAGTTTAGGTCCTACAAGAAGAAGGAATCCCAAACATGGTTGGAATGTGCTGATTCTTATTGCAGGTCACTGGATGGTTGGGTGAAGGGCAGTAAAGTAACTACATATGAGGGGCTTTACAATCTGATTGCTTGAGAGCACTTGTACAGTATATGTTTTCCAGAGCTGCACCAGCACCTGATTGACAGCAAGCTGACTGACCCCAGGAAGCTTGTGCAGGAAGTGGACCGCTGGGAGAGCCCCAGTGTCCAAAAGAGGTATGGGGGAGACCACGCCAAGGGTGGGCAGGGTCCCTCTCAGAAGTAAGGGGGGTAAGGGTAAACAGGGGGAGTTCTCTAAATGGCCAAAACTGATTCCCAGGGTAAGGATTCCCAGCCCCCCAGTGAAAAGAAGCCATGGTTCTCCAAAGGGAAGCCAGTGGCAGGTTGTCCCCCACGTAAGTGCTATGCATCTGCCCAGGTGGGTCATGTGAGGGGGGACCCCAAATGCCCCAAAAGTACACCGGCAACCACTGGTGTGACGTCCCAGGGTTTTGCCAGTGTAGCACTTGGGGAGGAGTTGGTTTCAGGTGGGTGGGAACCAGCTGAGATGACCCTTGTCTCACTAGGGGACAGTGAGATGGTCCAGAGAACCCTAGTGCCTGAAAACACTAAGAAGTACAGGCAGTGGGTGACCTTTAATGGACAAAGGGTGGAGGCGCTGAGAGACACAGGAGCCAGCGTGACTACAGTGAGGGGTCAGCTGGTGTCTGAAGAGCAGATAGGTCCCCGGGTACTTCAACAAGTAGTTGCAGTGGACAACACAGAGCGCCTGTGCAGAGTGGCTCAGGTTCCCTTTGAATTGGGGGGGGCGTCTCCGGTTCCTTGAAGGTAGATATGAGTCCAACCATGCCTGTTGATTGTTTGCTAGGTAATGACCTTGAGGATTCCCCGTGGAAGGAGGTGGAACACATGTCTCACTTGGAGATGTTGGGTATCCCTGGGTGGGTATATGTATCCACCCGGTCAATGGCAGCCCTTCAGGGTAATGAAGAGCCCCTGGAGCCTGAAACAGTGGCCCAGGGGACTGCCAAGAAGAGGAAGGTCAGGGAGTGTAGGAAATTGGCCCCAGAAGTTCCCAAGGTCCAGGAGGAGGTGGAACCTGAGGGTGACGCCCTGGAGCCTACAGGGGAACAGGTGGCTGAACTGGGGGAGGTCCCTGAGCTGTCACAGTTGCAGCAGGAAGGGGGGCACACCAGGGAAGCATTCTGTGCAGCACAGAAGACATGCCCTACTTTGAGGGTTTGTGACAGCAGGCTGCAGACCAGGCGGCTGGCAAGGAGCCAGGATCACACCTGATCTATTGGGAGGATGACCTGTATATCGAGCCTAAGGTTCCTGAGCCTCGGTCAGCCCCTGTGCTGGTGGTACCCCATTGCTTCAGGGTCTTCCTACTGGGATTGGCTCATGATGTGCCTTTTAGGTGGACATTTGGGGCAGGACAAGACCTTTGAGAGGCTTGTCACCCACTTTTACTGGCCCCTAATGTGCAGGCACTCAGATGCACATTGCAGGTCTTGTCAGACTTGTCAGGCAAGTGGCAAGAGTGGGAGGAAATGAAAGGCTCCCCTCCAGCCTTTGCCTGTTGTCAGTACTCCCTTTGAGAGGGTAGGCATTGACATTGTGGAGCCTCTGGATCCCAAGACAGCCATGGGCAAAAGGTTTATCCTGGTCTTGGTGGACCATGCCACCCAGTACCCAGAAGCCATTCCTTTGAGATCAATCACTTCCCCTGTCGTGGGTCGTAGCTTTCATGGGGGTTTTTTCCCGCATGGGGTTCCTCAAGGAAGGGTTATCTGATAGGGGTACCAACTTCATATCCACGTATATGAAGTCTCTGTGGAAGGAGTGTGGGGTAACCTACAAGTTCACCACCCCTTGCCACCCACAAAAGTAATGGTCTGGTTGAGAGATTCCACCACACCTTAAAAGGCATGATCATGGGCTTGACAGAGCCCTAGAGGCAGAAGTGGGACGTCCTCTTGCAATGCCTTCTGTTCGCCTACCGGGAAGTGCCTCAAAAGGGACTTGGCTTTAGTCCCTTTGAGCTGATTTATGGCCACCCTGTGAGGGGACCTTTGAGTCTGATTAAGGAAGCTTTGGAGAAAGCTCCTAGGTAACCCCTCCAGGGTGTATTCAGTTACATGCTGGCTTTGAGAAACCAGACTGCCCGCTTTACGAGTCTCACTCAGAAGAACCTGGAAGCAAGCCAGAGGATATGAAACAGTGGTATGACCAGAATGCCACTCTGGTCGAGTTTCAACCTGGACAAAAAGTGTGGGTGATGGCACCAGTGGAGCTTAGGGCGCTCCAGGATAAATGGACTGGGCCATTTGAGGTGGTGAAGCGCAAGAGTGTAGCCACCTACCTGGTGGACTTGCGGTCTCCAAGGAACCCTTTAAGGATCCTGCATGTCAACCGCCTCAAACCTCACTTTGAGTGGACTGAACTGTCCATGCTCCTTGCGACTGATGATGGGGTAGAGGAGGAGAGTGAGCCTCTTCCTGGCCTCCTGTCTGCAGGAGAAAAAGATGGGTCAGTGGAGGGAGTGATCCTCTCCCCCTCCCTAACTGAGGAGCAGCAAGATGACTGTTGCCAAGTGTTGGGACAGTTTTCTTACTGTTTTCCCTGATCCCAGGAGTCACACACTTGTGCACACATGATGTGGACACTGGGGACAGTACACCCATTAAACAGAAGGTTTACAGGGTGACTGACAGGGTCAGGGCATGCATTAAGGATGAGGTATCCAAAATGCTTGCCCTACGGGTTATTGAGCACTCCAGCTGTCCTTGGGCCAGCCCAGTGGTATTGGTCCCAAAGGCTGCTGAACCTGGTGCCACTCCAGAACTCAGGGTCTGTGTAGACTACCGGAGACTCAATGGGGTCAGCAAGACATTGCTCTCCTGCGGAGAGAAGAAACGACGTGCCTGACCCGGCGAAAGGAGAAACGATGCAAGATCCCGCTCGTGAGTGGAATCAACGCATCGCAAGCCCTTTTTGACCCGCACTTGCACGTGCGGGGTTATTTTTGACGCACCCAAGGTACATTTTCACGTTAACAGTGTTAGTGTGTGTTTAAAACTACTTAAAGACTCTTTTGCATTTTGATTAATAACGACTTGTGTATTGTGGATTTTTGTCATTTTGGTCTTGTTTTGTTTAGATAAATATTTTCAATTTTTCTAAATTGGTGTTGGGTTATTTTGTAGTGTTTTCATTAAGTTACTGTGTGTGTTGGTACAAACACTTTACACATAGCACTCTGAAGTTAAGCCTACTGCTCCGCCAAGATACCAAGGGGGTAAGCAAAGGTTAGCTGAGGGTGATTCTCTTTTACCCTGACTAGAGTGAGGGTCCTTGCTTGAACAGGGGGTAACCTGACTGTCAACCAAAGACCCCATTTCTAACATTGGAGGGAGCGGTGGGATTTGGACTTGTATTTGTACTTGACATACAGTAATTAAGTGCACACTACTGTTTTAAGTGCAGACCACTACGTGACCACATACTACTTGTTTGGTGATCTTTTGCTTGGATTTTTCCCTAAATCCATTTTTTGTGGTAATCTTTGATTTGACTTCTAAATTTCATTTGGGAACTTTTCTGGTTATGGAAACTTTGCACTTTTGTTGACTTTTCATCATGTCCCAATCTGAAGATGCATCAGTTAAAGCTACTTTTGACCTGGAGAAATTGGATAGCCATACCAAGGCTCAGTTAAAAGAGTTCTGTAAAAGCTTTGGCTGTCCCATTAAGAGCTCTTCCAAGAAGGAGGAGCTGCAATAGGCGCTGAGGGCCTGGGTGACAGCCAAGAGCACTGGAGGGAACACAGAGGGTGAGGAAGATGAGGAGGAGGAAGTGCAGTCCATACACAATGGTATTGTGGGTGGGCCTGTTATGTCCAGGGAGAGGGTCTCCAGGGCAGGTAGCAGTGTCTCATCCAAGGGTCTGACCCCTGAAGAATTGCAGGACAGATAGGTAGAGAGGGAGCACCAGAGGGAGTTGGAGAAAATGAGGATGGCCATTGAAGAGAAAAAGTTGCTGTTGGCTCATGAGCTCAGCTTGAGGGAGCTGGATCAGAGGAGCCAGTCTAGTAGGGGTGGTGGCAGCCACATCACAGTGCAGCCTGAAAGGAGGGTGTACAGTCCTAAAGATCTTGTGGAGGATTACAAGAGGGAGGATGACATCTACTTGTGGTTCAAGGGGTATGAGTCTGCTCTCCACATGAATCTGGTCCCTGAAGCTCATTGGGGGGCGGGTCTGTGGAACCACTTTGAGGTAGAGGGGAGGGATACACTGACAGCCTTAGGGGATGCTCAGAATCTCACCTACTCTAGCATGAAGGATGCCTTGCTTACAAGGTATGGTCTTACCCCTGAGCAGTACAAGGATAAGTTTAGGTCCTACAAGAAGAAGGAATCCCAAACATGGTTGGAATGTGTTGATTCTTATTGCAGGTCACTGGATGGTTGGGTGAAGGGCAGTAAGGTAACTACATATGATGGGCTTTACAATCTGATTGCTTGAGAGCACTTGTACAGTATATGTTTTCCAGAGCTGCACCAGCACCTGATTGACAGCAAGCTGACTGACCCCAGGAAGCTTGTGCAGGAAGTGGACCGCTGGGAGAGCCCCAGTGTCCAAAAGAGGTATGGGGGAGACCATGCCAAGGGTGGGCAGGGTCCCTCTCAGAAGTAAGGGGGGGTAAGGGTAAACAGGGGAGTTCTCTAAATGGCCCAAACTGATTCCCAGGGTAAGGATTCCCAGCCCCCCAGTGAAAAGAAGCCATGGTTCTCCAAAGGGAAGCCAGTGGCAGGTGGTCCCCCCATGAGTACTATGCATGTGCCCAGGTGGGTCATGTGAGGGGGGACCCCAAATGCCCCAAAAGTACACTGGCACCCACTGGTGTGACGTCCCAGGGTTTGGCCAGTGTAGCACTTGGGGAAGAGTTGGTTTCAGGGGGGTGGGAACCAGCTGAGATGACCCTTGTCTCACTAGGGGACAGTGAGATGGTCCAGAGAACCCTAGTGCCTGAAAACACTAAGAAGTACAGGCAGTGGGTGACCTTTAATGGACAAAGGGTGGAGGCGCTGAGAGACACAGGAGCCAGCGTGACTACAGTGAGGGGTCAGCTGGTGTCTGAAGAGCATATAGGTCCCCGGGTACTTCAGCAAGTAGTTGCAGTGGACAACACAGAGCCCCTGTGCAGAGTGGCGCAGGTTCCCTTTGAATTGGGGGGGGCGTCTCAGGTTCCTTGAAGGTAGATATGAGTCCAACCATTCCTGTTGATTGTTTGCTAGGTTATGACCTTGAGGATTCCCCTTGCAAGGAGGTGGAACACAGGTCTCACTTGGAGATGTTGGGTATCCCTGGGTGGGTAGACGTATCCACCCGGTCAATGGCAGCCCGTCAGGGTAATGAAGAGCCCCTGGTGCCTGAAACAGTGGCCCAGGGGACCGCCAAGAAGAGGAAGGTCAGGGGGTGTAGGAAATTGGCCCCAGAAGTTCCCAAGGTCCAGGAGGAGGTGGAACCTGAGGGTGACGCCCTGGAGCCTACAGGGGAACAGGTGGCTGAACTGGGGGAGGTCCCTGAGCTGTCGCAGTTGAAGCAGGAAGGGGGGCACACCAGGAAGGGGGGCACAAGTTTTGTTATAACTTTTCATCCAGAATTATAGATCGTGCAGATAAACTGCATCTTCAGGTTTTTCCTAGGGCACATTTCACCAGACAAAGCGGGTGCAATGTTCATGGGGAAAAAGCATGAAATGATAGGTAATCATGCACAATCACACATTCCCAATGTTATTCACAATTTAAGACAATAAACTAAACTGATTAGTAATATCTTTTCAAATATTGGGCCTTATAGGCAACAGCAAAAAACAGGAATTTACCTAAACTATACACTATTTATTGAATGGTGATTGCCCACTCAGTTTGCCAGTTCAAACTTTAAAAAACCTTTCAGGTATGGGTGTCTTTCTTCTGTGAAGTTTGATTCTTTAACTAATGTCTTACTGTTAGGTCTTCAGCAAAAGAAGGAAATGCATAATAAGTAGTTCATAATTTAATATTTGAAATCTCTTTATCTTCCCAGAGATGCCACGATAACAAACCAGTACATGTTCTGCGCATCAACATAACCAAGAGATGCACTGATGATGTCACAGAGGCGCTGATTGTGACGCTTACAGGCCGAGCACCAGCTCAGCTCATCAGATGTTGCTCATTCCATTTAGATGAACACAGAGCTTTGGTAAGTCAATAATCAACTTTCTTTTACAAATCGGTAAAGTAATATAGCATGTTAATAATTGTGTATATGTCACTGAGGGGCATATTTACGAGCCCTGTTGCATCACTCTTTCGCTGCGCAACATGGTGCAAGAGAGATGCAACTCTACAAAGAGATTTATAAAGTCACACGGGCCACTTTGCATGGCCCTGAGTGGCTTCACAAATCTCGATTTAAGCAATGTGGCACAAATCGTTGCGTTGCGTTACTCTGCTCACAAAGGTGTTGCATGGGCTTCGCGTGGGTGTATGCATTCCCAGTTTTATCATAACTACTAAACCTTGGAATGCACCAAAATGCTATGCCTTCCCAGGGAAGGAGTAATTAGGAAGACATTTCTTAATTTATCCTGGGTACTTCCTCTTTCAATGTGTGTTGCATTCTCCAGCACACATTGATAGACGAAGGTGCCCCTTCCTGCACAAAAACAATCCTGCATGCAACGGGGGCACCTTGCACCATGGTGAGTGGGTCCCTGCATTGACGCTAGGGAGCCCGCTGTGCATGCCACGGAGGCACCCTTGCACCATGGTGCGTGGGTCCCTGCATTGACGCTAGGGAGCCCGCTGTGCATGCAACGGGGGCACCTTGCACCATGGTGCGTGGGTCCCTGCATTGACGCTAGGGAGCCCGCTGTGCATGCCACGGAGGCACCCTTGCACCATGGTGCGTGGGTCCCTGCATTGACGCTAGGGAGCCCGCTGTGCATGCAACGGGGGCACCTTGCACCATGGTGCGTGGGTCCCTGCATTGACGCTAGGGAGCCCGCTGTGCATGCCACGGAGGCACCCTTGCACCATGGTGCGTGGGTCCCTGCATTGACGCTAGGGAGCCCGCTGTGCACCACTGGTGGGGAAAGGGCAGGAATCTGCCACATTGGGAAACGTATGGCACATTCCTGCCTTTTCCCTGTGACGCAGCACAGCGAGGTGACGCCGCACTGCGCCACATCCCCATAAATAAGCCCTGAGTGTCCTTAAAGAGGACATTTTGTCACTCAGCTGAGTTGTAGTGCACAAAAGGGCTGAGTCTTTCCTTTAAGCAGCGCATAGTCACTTAGGGTAACCCTGCTTTCGTGTTTAATGAGGACGGGACTTTTTTTTATTGAATCAACGTAATCTTGTTTTGTTATAAGGTGAGGTGACGGCGTGCTGATGAAGCCAATTGTCGGACTCTCTGCTCTTGCTGTTAACTCTACAGTATTTGAGCTTTTTCACATAAATGAATAGTATTGATAATTTCAAATAATTAGGCATAAACATGCAAAAGAATTGTATTGCCAAGCAATGACATTTTATTTCGAGGTTCATCAAAATACAAAAGAATTGTCTTGATATTCTATTTAATAACAATGATTTCAGATTTCTTGATAAACATACCTATGTGATATGAAAACAGTACAATAGCAGAAATGTGGAATTACGTGTCATACAGACTATGTATCATTAGTATCTTCGGAAAGGTCACCTGGGTTTAGTATTTATTGTTGTGAAGCTCTCACTGTTTAGCGGTGTTATTTAATTTGTGGCCTTCCCAAGGCTGTCATCGACCCTAATGCAATCAATAGATGTAAGCCCCCTAATCGCCTGATTTAATAGCGAAAATCATACAATGGGGCAAAGTGGCCCCTCACACCCCAGGGCCTCGGTACCACTGCACCAGCTGCACGTTTGATAGCCACGCCTCTGTATACAATCACTTTGCCAACTTTATCTCTCATTTTATTTCCCACCTTTGTAGATTCTGGCTCATTCATGACACAATATGTGCTACAACATATATTGCAAGCACAGAATATTGTGAAATTATTACACTATAAACTAGAAATAGACTAGCAAGATTGAAATGTAAAAGTGACATATGACACTTAAAATGAGCATGAAGACACTCTGGGATAGATCAAAACCACTGGAGCCCATATTAAATAACACATTCATTGTTTTTCAACAGTGCCTGGCAGTGTTTTTGCATCAGGAAAATGGCTCCATAATGTCGAGGTACATATTGTTTTGTTTATTAATAATCTGTAGAGTAAGTCTTGTACCCCTATTTGCCTGTTATATAAAGGACAGCAATCTTCAAATAGGTTGTACAGATATGATGTGTTGGCTGAATGAAAACAAATCTGCTCATTGTACATAGGAAGCAATGATTGTTAGTTGTCGTCCACATAATACACATTTTTAAAAATAGCCTTCTGTTTTGTATTCATGTGACCATGCATTGCCTTTTCCAATTGCTTTAGAATTGTTCATTCACGTGCTTTCTCTTTTTTATGTGTTTGCCTTTTAGTTTATATTAATCTCTGGTTTATAGTTTTTCTTCACTCTGCTTAGTCTCACAATATTTCTGAAAATTAGAATTCTGTTCATAGATTATTATTTTGTTATGGTGCTTGGTTTTTGATCAATCCTTTCCGTGTTTCTGACTTTAACAATGCATCTCAATAGACTCTGTCATTTTTTATTACATTCAGAAAGTACTTACCTTTCATTCTGTTTATTAAGGAACATTCTGGTTTGTTTAATATTGCAATAAGAGACCTTTCCATCACAACTGAAATGATTTCCGTGAAGGTCATATTTAAATCAGATGCCCCCTTGTAAGTACCACTTTCTAAAGAAAGAGTTGGAAGTGGAGACTTCAGCGTGTCTAGATCCTGAATAAAAGCTGTAAGCTTCAGTTTTTCACAACATCTGTCACAAACCTCACTCACTCTCACAAAATATGTGAAATCAGTTACCAACACAGTGAGTGAATCACTCATAATGTATTAGTTGTCAGATTGGGATCAGCTCCCGGGAATACAGGGCACTGCTTACATTGTGGGGGGCAGACTCAGTTGTCAGATGTGAACCCGATCACACTGAGCTGGAGCTTTACGGAGCTGAAGCCAGATCCAGACAAGTGCACAAGTTCAATGATGGCATACACAGAACCTGCCCTTGCTTTGTGATAGCAGAACTAAAGTTCCAAAAATGGACCCATGTCATTGAATGCAGATACAGATATGTAAAGTCACATGGAGTACATGAAGACACAAATGTGTCTGAAAGTGACCTGGTCTGTGGAAGGAGACTAATTTCTACAGACTGAAATCCACAGGAAATTAAAAACAGAAATCCTACTGTTCTGTATAATATGATGGCATGTAATGATATTGAGAGTATGTTAAAAACAGCCTTTGGGTCTACGATGATCAACACAGATGTACCAGACTGAAACATCTGGGTAACTACTTCATCTCTTTTTTAGATATCTTTCTGAGTCTCTAATGCATGAATCTAAACCAACTTTTGTTCAGGGGCTGTTCTTAAAGACCTTGGTTCCTCTCCACACATAAGTGTTTTTGCTCAAAATGAGGGAGGTGTATCCCCATAGACTATCATGTTCTTTGACCTGAACAAAAACACACTTTTCAACTTAGAGTGGATCTCATCTCAAATCCACAATTTCAGGTTTTTGGGCATTTTCTTCATTGGAAAAATAGTCAGACAAGTAGAGATGGTGAGACCGTGACCTGAAAAAGATATGAATTACTATACACAACAATCAGATAGACTATTTGTGTCACAAACAATTTTTCTTTGTCACTAAAAAGGCTTGGAGTTGCCTCAAACAACAAGCCAACTTCAACACCAAGAGTTACACAGATTTTTATAAAGATTTTGCATCACTATACACATGATTGCAGACCTGCCACAAGTAACCCGGTTGTGTAGGTATAAACTGCAAATTTGGCCTTTCAAAATAAACCCTTTACACAGGTCCAAAGCCTCCTTTTAAATATTAATGTCACCCTTAAGTTGACCTTACATGCCGATGAGGCAAGGTGAATAGTACATGTAATTGGGGTAGTAATCGGTATTAACCTGCCGGCTCAGTGGTTCATGAACCTGTAGTAAGTATATTTTTAACAAGTGCCAGCACAGTTGTCAATGAAGGTAATAGACTGTGATGTTGTTTGCAGTTACAAACTAGTTAGAGGTTTGTGGCCCCATTTGGTCAATGGAGCATGGCCAAGTAAATTCATAATTTTCCAGTAATAGTCCACCCCTTTATTGTGCTGTTCTTTTGACCCACAGGAACAAAAGCAGCACCATAATGATATTAGTTTTTCCGCTCTATAAATAATGCAGAGATTGAGCTCACCCATGCACAGCATGCTTTCTGTATATCTCAATGCCCTTGAAAAGAACCTGAATATTGAATCAATGCATTGACCCAAATCACTCTCTATGTTCCGTCTATTTTCAGTCTGATTTATTATTATTGCTGCACTTCAGTTCTACTATGCTTTCTGCTTTACCTGTTTAGTGGTTTTCTTTATTTCTGTCTTCTTATGTTTCTTTCCTTCCTTCCTTCTTTTGTCTTTCTTTTACTTTTCCTTTCTTCCGTTCCTCTCTTTCTTTCTTCCTGTCCCCTCTTTCTTTCTTTCTTACTTTCTTCTCCTTCCATCCATGGTTGTGTTCTTTCATTTCATTATACAACTATCTGTTGCATTTCACAGACTGTCATTAGTCTAATTATTTCATGCTTCTCTCTCCTCCTTCTATTTCACTCTCTATATTCATATGAATTTGTAAATTTACATTTATTTTGTTTCTGTCTTTATTTCATTTCAGGGAGCGGTGTTGCTGCTTCTAATTAGAAGGTAGGGTGGAATGTCACATGGTCCAGCAGATGGTGTTAGTTCTGAGTGAATTAGGCATTGATATTAGTGCTACGACAGAGGCAGTGAACAAGAGGGTAATTAAATTTTTCTAGCTATCGTAACAGAGAGTTTCAATTCTATTAGGGACACAGATCCGAGGATTAGGCTTTATCTTTCCTCACTTTATTAACCAGCAGCCATTAACAAGCATTTGAGCAATAAACTACATTTCCCATCAGCTCTTGGGAAAAACACCAAGACAATTCAACCAATCAACAAGCAGAGCGCCCTTCAAGGTCCTGTGCAGTCGCCCTTTCTCCTTCTTTCTTCCTGCGATCTTCAGCCGTATTGAGCCTTTTCAGTCCTGTTTTAAGGAATCCGTCCCTAAAAGAACAACTGCATAAATTGACAAGTCCCTACCCGGGATAAAGATTTGATCATCATGTAATGGAAAAAACAAGCAACAAACAGATTTAACCTTCAATCAAGGATAATAGGAGAGAACATTAGCAACAATGTCATCAATACAGTGAAATCATTCTAGCAGAACAAGTACAACAAAACCATAACCACCTTTTAGGTCGGGCGGGAAGACTCGCAATCTCTTGAGTGGGCTAATCCTCATCTCCATGTCCTCAATGGAACTGAAACGTTCCGTTACAATAGCTGGGAAACTTTCCATTCTATGCCAGGACCGGAGGCAAGGATTAGGCTAGATTAACTGGTCCCCACTACCAATGAAGCCACATTCTGGACTGGTTTGAAGTAAAATGTCTTAAAAGTGGACTCGGCTGATCATCTGCTGCACTGAGGATGTCCTGCAACTGAGCATTTAGGAAAAAGGCTTTGGAAGCCAACACCCCTCTCACAAAGACTGAAGTGTCAATACCAGCCTCCTGCATGGTGCATTTGACCCATCTAGCAATTGAAGAAGCCGAAACAGCTCTATGGGTTTTGTCAGAGCAGTTGCCTTTCTCCATGTGGACGAAGTTTGTCCATCATGCTCTTGTATTCCTTTACCGCTTTAACCACACATAATTGGAGGCATCTGGAAACTCTGGATAAGAGATTGTTCTGGAATTACACTTAACCCGTCTATGAACATTGAAAGTCACCCTCTCTGGAGTGAATACTCTACCTGTTACATCCAATGCCCAGACATCCAATACTCTGCAATGGGAATAAGAAATGGCAGGGTTGCTAGTTTTGTAGACATCTGTTTCCTGGATTAGTAGTTATTGGAAGGCCAATATTGGAATGAATGCAAAACTTTATTGACGTCCCATAGGGAAGAGTAGTGAGGTTGAGGGGGAAATGATAATCTGACACCCCTCAGAAGTTTACACACCAAAGGATGCTCCCCGACAGGATAACAATTAATCGGAAAATGGCCCGCCAGTATGGTGGAACCGAACATACTAATTGATCAATGGGCCAATACCTCAGAGGCCAAGGCGATATGGACCATTTCTGCCCCATTGGATCCAACTGACATTGGTTAAACCAACCCATCCATTGAGTCAAGGTGGAATAATATTGTTTATTTCCACCAGCTGTCTCCAAAGTTGTGTAGATGCACTCATGATTATGGCAAAGGGGGGAAATGCGTACTTTGTTCCTGGGACCAGTCTTGGAGGAATGCATCTGTCACTACAGCTCCCAGGTCCGGCCTCCAGCTGCAGTACCTGTGTATCTGATGGTCCAGCCTGGAGGCACAGAGGTCTATAGATAAAGGGCCCCATGTGTCCCTGATTGCCCGAAAAAACCCGGGATGGAGTTTCCAAAGACTTGCATCATGCAAGTGACGCGAGTGCCAATCCGCTACCTGATTGGATTTCCCTGCTAAGTGTTCCTCCAATACCGATATTTGGTTGTCGAGGCAGAAGGTACAGAAGGTTCTCGCCAAGTCGGACAGCGATTTCGATACAGGTGCACCAGAGGTGGTTGATGAAACGGTCCGCCGCCACCTTGTCCATCTTCAAGAGGAGGCAACATCGTGACCTGTTGTTTGTCCAACATTTTACTGTGAGGGACCCCCACCATCATTTCTAGGTAGTTGATATGAAGAGATCGCTCTTCGGAAAACCATCCTCCTCCAACACCCCGCAGCATGATTGAAGATGCGCAGAAGAACAATGAGGACACTGGTCCATTCGAAGGAGATGGTCGAGGTAGATGAAGTCGGGTACCTTGAGCCCTGAGACATTCCACCACCGGTTTCAGGAGTTTGGTGAAACTATGATAACCATTGGAATTGAAGGAAATGTTGATGTGGTAGATAGATAGGGACTGTAAGGTGAGAGTCCTTCAGATGGAGACGCACCATCCAGTTGTTTACCTGCAACTGATGTCTCAGAAGATGGATATCCGCCATCTTGAAGTAGCAATAGACGATCCATTTGTTGAATTTCCTCAGGTTAATAATGGGGCGATATTCTTCTCCACTAGGAAGAGATGGCTGAGGAATCCAAAAGGATGTAGGTGCACCCGGACCACTGCCCCCTTTTCCAAAAGTTGGGAGACTTCGGTATCCACTAACTTCATCTGGGCAGGAGAGAAAACTAAGGGTTTCGGTCTCTGGGGCTTAGACGGAGAGACGATAAATTCTATGGAACTCCTTTACAATCTGCATGACCCAGGCATCTGATGTAAGTTTTTCCCAGTTGCAAAAGAATTCTGCCAACTTGCCCCCCAGGCAACATCTCAAACATGGAAGCACACTCATCTGGAGGGGAACAGAAGGAGTTATGGTCCCTGCCGATACCTCTAGAACCACGTTGCCTTGGGTAGTGCCATGTGGGGTAGAAGGTGCCATAGCTGGATGCGTCTTGCCACAGTCCCCACCTGAAGAAAGATGCCCCTAGAGGCATTCTGGAGAGGGCAGCCAGTCAAGCGCCCCCTTGCACGACCAACATTCGCAAAAAACATGGGTGTGATTTTCTTGATTAAGGTCTGGGCCTTCTTCAATGAGGTAAATGTATTTATGAACTTCCCTAGTTCTTGGATAAATGGATCACTGAAGATGCCGCCGTGAGCCACTGGGCCCGCTTCAGAGGTCGCCAGTTTCCCCAGTTTTGGGTCCACTTTTACCAGCAGGAACCAGCACCTTTCAGTAGAAAGCACAAAGTTAGCATTGCCCGGAAAAATGATGGCATGCTGGTCTCATCCTAACAACGCCTCAGGTGAGATCAGGGAACCAAAAGACTTTGCATCCTCTGCCATATCCAGAATCTGTACAATGGGACCTACTACATCCAATAGTTTGTCCTGGCATGTGCGCCAGGATCTGTCAATCCCTTTCTTGGGATCTTTCCTAAATTTACCTTGGAAGTTAGCCATCTCAACATCAATCTCAGGGGTAAGCGCCACCCTGCCTTCAAGGGAGGGGCATGGGCACTCCGCCTTAAGGTGGTTATGCACTCCTTTATCTAGGGGCTTGCGTAGAAGACCAGCCACAAAAGATGCCACTTTGGGATCTGGAGCCCATTCCACCGCACGCAGATGGGTAAGGTCGTCATGGTCCAGCATATCTGTATCAGTATGAGGGGTAGCCTCTGCTTTGGTTTCCTCCTGTGGAGGGGCTGAGGGGTCCGATTGGTGCCAGGGTCTGTTGGGTTCATTGTCGGCGTCCAACATCTGCAGGGAATCGACCCCCTATAGGGGTCAGGATGCAGAGGGGAGAGATCTTACAAGAGACCCAGCAGGGAGTAAGAGAGTGGTGGGGGTGAGAATTCATAAATGCCTGATTAAGGTGGGCAAAGGATTCCAAATTGACGCTGTCTTCCCCTGCACGCTTCCATTTAGGTTCTCTTGCCCTGGAGGTAGAAGACCCTTGAGCTGAGGGGTTGAGGGCACTGAAATGCAATTTGATTCACTTTCCTCTCCAAGGGGGCGACCAGTTGAGTTACCACTTTAAAACTGGAGGAATCTATGATCTGGCAGAAGGATGGGGAGAGATAAGTGATCTGTTCCTCCTTTAGGTATTCGCATGAGTGCTCCCCAAACTCTTCATGGTCCACCATTGCTCACTAAGAGAATGGATTATGTGGCTCCGATAGTGCTTTGCCTGTTTTGCAAATGTTGGTTAAGAGAGGGGTCAGTGCTGGGGGTGTAATCCAGAAAGCGTTTTGGAGTGCCAGAGGCAGCCGCAAGGAGTTTTGGGACTGTGAACAATTTCCCAGATTATATACAGGGCAAAAAAGACAACCTGAGCATTGCAAATCACCTGTGTCGCGTCCCAATAACTTATGCACTCAGGGTGAAGTCCTACTCTTACAGGTGTTCAGACTCCAGGCCGTGCTCAGTTAGAATTATTTTTTTATTGAAATTAGTCAGCTCCCACCAAGCCTTACGCCGAAACAAGGAGAGAATCCTCCCCAAGCAGGAGGCGCGGCCGGACGCATGTGATCAGTTTCATTCTGAAATTGAATCTGACGCACTGGACGCTGGGGGTGAAATTCCGCAAGCACATAATTCTAAGTACTCGCAGAGCCCTCTTGCGGTCGTAAGACATCTCCTCGTTCAGAGACAGAAGCACTTGGGATGAGAACAGAGCAAGTGAAGACTGTTCCAGCGGCCGCAAGCATTAAACAACAAAAGCACTAAATCGATGCGCTACACATATGAAACTCACAAGAAATTACGGTCATTGAGAAGAGAAAGGGAACTAAAATGGGTACTTATCTCGCTTCTGGAGCAGTGAAGAAAGAGGGAGAAAGGATGAATGCACGGGACCTTGAAGGGCACTCTGCTTGTTGTTTGGTTGAATTGCCTTGATGTCTTTTCCCAAGAGCTGATTGGAAATATAGTTTTTTTATTGCTCAAATGCTTGTTTAATTGCTGCTGGTTAATGAAGTGAGGAAAGATAAATCCTAATCCTCACCTCTGGTCCTGACATAGAATTGGAATATGTGCATTTTGTTGGCAAAGCCCTGCGAAAGACATAGCAATAATGTGCCAATGACGAGATGTCATTAAGTTAGAGCCTAGTTTAGAGTTTGGGGAGTGACGGTCATCCCATCTGCAATGTTATGATGTCCATAGGGTATAATGGGATTGTAATACAGCAGACGGGATATCCGTCATTTTTGTGATGGAGTAACCCCATCTGCCACAATCTAATTCAGGCCCTAAGCTACTTAGCGAGAAAGAGCAGTGGCACAATCTTGTGGGTGACCCATGCGTATCAAGGTGGACATCGAGGTCTAAGGAACCTAATGATGCAGTTGTGCATGCAACTGCACAGTAGAGCCAGGGGAGAGAGCCAGGCATTTACAGTACCAGTCATGGTTGGCAAGATCATTTTTTTCCAACTGCAATGAAGATACAGAGAGGTTAAGGCGGACTTTTGATTGCTGTGATATGAAGTTGTGACTATGAGGAGATCTACTAGAGCTCTTTCAATGGAGGTCATTGAGCGGATCATTGAATAAAGTGACCAGGAGAGGTTGGTGGGGAGGGGTGGCGTCAGACAGGTAGAGACTGCATAGTTTCTCCTTGGCAACCATAATCTTGACCCATGTGTAATACACAGTTTTTCTAATATTGGCCACTTCTTTTTACCATCACTGCTGCCATAGCCTTAGCTCACTGTACCAACGTTACTGAAGTCTTTTTAGGAATATGATAAAGTAAATCAACTGTACAGCTGTTATAATATTTTTGTCATTCCTTTGATTAATAATGTGTGTAAATCACCTTGTTGTACCCAACTTCTACTTCTTAAATTTAGATTCACTTTCTGATACATTTGTGTAATATTTGCTTTCTGTGGTGCGACTTTTAAATTATGCATACAGTTCAGAAAATTTCACAATTGCTTTTGAAGATGTCTGTGGGCGCTTTCCTCAAGGCTCAATAGTTAAGAAGAAAGTGGCAACTCTTTCCTTTTCTCAGCTCCCCAGCCTCAGCATGTCTGAAGTGGAGTGAGCCATTAAACTACTCTGTGCCTGACCCAGGGAGCTATAGTTCTTGGGACAGCCTAAGAAGGAGGTTTGCTGATGGATTTTTAATCTGAGGAAGAAGGAGGTGTTATTGAGTGGGCATCAGTTCAGTTTGTAGCTTAAAATGACTCCTTTTTAAGGAACATCTTACTATTCAGATTACATCACAGTTCTTATTCCATTTTAACTTCTCACCTTAAATCTGGTGCAGCAAGTCCAACTACTTTTTGTGCGTCCCTAATCACCAATTAGTGATATTTGGTGAGATTATTACTGTATTATTTTAAATACCTTGAGACAAATGTTTAGAATTTAGAGACAAATTTCAGTTAATAATGATATTGAAGTTCATAATATCTAACAGTACATTATTTTCTTTCTGCCACTTTCAGGTGAAGAAAGGAGGAGAAAACACCACCATTCTCCTCTATGTTCCCCATCACCTCCCTTGCATCCCTGTTAATTTCATTCACCCACTTGCATTCACCATTCTTTTCAGCACATCACTCTCACCTTTACTCCTTTCCCCTTATCCCATACAAGGCTGGATAAACATTTGGGGTGCTTGAGAAAACCATTTAGTGATGATGCTGATCTGAGATGTCCTATTACTTAAAACACCAAAAAAAGAGCCAATGCAAATTGACGGAAATGAAAAGATCAATTGTGTGAAAGCCGATCAATCCAGACCGAACGTCAGGGGCCTTTGGAACATTTACTAAGCAATTTGAGAATTGTTCTTGCAGTCCACAGACTGGCAAACTGGTACCTTTTTATTTTGGTGCTCATGAGTACCATCACTTGTCCATCTGACGTGTGGGTACTGAACTGAGATATCTGATGCATGCTCACTCCACATAAGCCTGAGGCTGGGGTGCTGGTGGCCCATAAAAAGTGAAAGGGCAACAAAAAAAAATCTAAAAAGGTAAAGACTCACAATAAGACAAAAGGGCAAAACGACAGAGGTAAAAGGAACAGACGGGGTGAATGGGAAGTGGGATACTCAAGACATGAGAGAGGGTCAGAAGCAAGTGGAACTGACTTAGGCTTAAGGGCGGGGCAGAACAATAGGACAAATTGGGGCAAGTGGGCGGGGCAGGAGCTGCACGGTGAGAGAAAGTCAGGAACATTGGCACAGACTGAGGGCAAGATTGAGGGGTAGGAGCAGCATGACACGGGATAAGAGTGAAAAGTAGTACAGTGGACACAATAGGGCAAGAAGGAGTGGTGGGAGCTGGAGGAAGGAATGGTAGCAAGAAGTGAGGTAGAAGTTGCAAGAGAGAGGGATGGAGTAGCTGGGAAAAGGCAGGAGTAGTGGTACATGATGGTTCATGTGGGAAATGTGAAAACAGAAGGGGCAATAGGGGTAAAAGTGAGGGAGAGAAAGGACACGTAAGGCAAGGGGAAGGTTTGAAGATGGAACAGACTGGGAGTGAAGGAGGGATAGGAACAACAGTCAGGAGGACGCACAAGGGAGCGAGAGGACTGTGGAATTCGCGGGGCCACACGTGGACCAGTGAGGGGGGTTGAGAAACCGAGCATACCAGGAGTGAAGGGAGTGGATGGAGTTGCAGGAAATTGTGACAGGAGCAGACACACTGGGGCAAGAGGGAGGAATGGAAAGGTTTTCAGCAAGAAGGAGGGGATTGAGTATCAGTACACATTTGGGTCAAGAAAGAGGGTTGGACCAATGGAACAGACCTGAAACACGTGGGACAAGTGGAAGATTTGGGAGAGGCAACAGGAAGAGAGTGAATCAACAGGACACAAAGTGGCAAGAGGGAGGTATTTTAAGGACCAAAAGAAGAACAGATCATGTACAGAGAAAGGAAACAGAACAATCAGACAACTGGGAATAAGGGGAAGAGAGAGGAGTGGGGGCAGTGCAACACATTGAGGCAAGGGATAGACGTGGAGCAAGAGGCAGTGGGGAGACGGGGTAAAGAATGAGGGACTAGAGCAGTGGGACATTTTGGTGGCAAGAGGGAAAGCCAGGAGGAACTGGCAATGGGACTCACAGGGCACAAGTGACAGGGGTATTATCCAAAGATATCAGCACAAACCTAGGGCCAGAGGGAGGGCCATGAAAGTGGAACTGACTTGGGGGCAAGAGGCAGTCTCGGTGGCATGTGAGAGAGTTCCTGGAGCAGTGAGCTGCTGCTTCAGCTGCTCCATCTTGCCCCTTATCTATTATATACTAGATAAGGGGCAACATAGAGCAGCTGAAGCAGCAGGACCCACTGACATAAAGAGAGAAGGTAGGAACATTGATACAGATCAGAGCAAAGGAGCAATGTAATATACCAGGAGAAAAAAAGGGAAGGTCTAGAGCAGTGGGACACCCCGGGTACTAGCCGGTGAGCAATGGACCAAATAAGGGAAGATGAATGGGCTTGTATATCAGAAAACATTGGTATCAAGAGGAAAGTCAGATGAATAAGACAGATGAGGCAAGAAGGAGAGAGGACTGGAGACAGTGGGAAAGACTTGGGGCAAGAGGGAGGCATAGGTGCAGAAGCAAATGGACATATGGGGCAAAAAGTCGGGGCAGTAGCAAAAACAGTGGAAAAGACCGGGATCACAATGGAGGCGCAGGAGAAACAAAAGGTTGAAGTAACAGGCATAGAAACATGCTGGGGTGAAAAAGGGAAATGGAGCATTAGGGTATACTGGGGGCAGGAAGAATGAGCAGGGCCAATGGGCAATAGACCATGCTGAGCACGCAAGGCAGCGACATTATGAAGTGGGCTCAAAACACACCTGGTGTAAAATAGTAGGGTATGAACAATGGCACAGATTGTGGTCAACGTGGCTAGGAAATAGACAATAAGGAAGCTGTGGAACACTGGGGTAAGATTGTTTGGCTGTAGCAATGAGCAATGCAACTGCAAGGGGCTGGAGCAGCAGCATACACTGGGTCGAAAGGTATGCTGGGAGCTTTCGGACAGACCAGGGGCAGCAGCCAACAGGACTTCATAAGGGTAAGGAGGAGGTATGGCAGCAAAAGGGCAGATGGGCTGCAAGCAAGAGGGCTGGGATAGTGCAGCACACAAGGGACAAATGGAGGACAAGTAACAAGCATTAGAACAGACCATGGGCAAGTGGTAGGAATGGAGTAATCGATGGACTGGGGTCTGAAGGAAAGGGCAGGAGCAATGAGTGGTGAGACGTGCTTGGACAGAGGAGAGAACTGAAAGTAACATTTCAGGGCAAACAGGGAATCAAGGAAGTACTGGAGTAGCAGGATATGTCATTAGCATGATGGCGGATGAAAGCTGTACAATAATGGGGCAGGAGGAGCAGGACAAATGGGTGCAGGTCACATGGCAGAGTAAATGAAAACTGGAAGATACGGTCAGCAGATGGAAGGGGGCTGGATCCGTGGAGCACACTGGGGTCAGGAGGTAGGCTGAGAACATGGACAGACGGTGCAAGAGGAAGGGACCGAAGAAAGAGTCAACAGGGATCACTGCAATCACAAGGGAATTCTTAAGTATTTGGCACAAACCAGAGTCAAAAGGGAGTGATGTGGGAAAAATGACACCCTGAGATAAGAGCAAGACGTTTCTGCGGTGGGACTGCCCTTCCACAAGAAAGAGAGCTGGGGGAATTGTGACGCTGTAGGCAAGGGTAAAGATCAGGAATAGGCAAACGTGAGGGGAGAAACTGGAGAGACCAGTGATGAGGCAGGAAGCACAATTTCTTAGAGAAAGAAAGTGCAGTGCTGAGAAACATATCAGTAGTAAGACAGTGGGACAGGAGAAGCAGAAAATAGGACACAAAGAGAGAACTGCAGCAAAGACATTGGGATGTTCCTGGAACAATAGAGAGGGCAGTAGCAGTGGGATAGACCGGGGACAGAAGCTGTGGGACACATGGGTACAAGAGACATTGACAGGAGCAATGAGGAACAGAATGAAACAGAGGAAGGAAGGAGGCTCTGGATCTCTTGGGCAGACTAGTATTGAAAGGGGAGAAGGAATTTGGGGTGACTAAGAACTGAAATATTGAGACCCTTCGTTGTCAAGCAGATGGGTGATGACAATAGTACATACCTTGGGTATGTCGTAGTTGGACTCTTGCTCTGGGCAAGACTGCTGGTTCAAGGATGACAGTACTTATGTTTGTAGGCGACTGTGCCTCTCCTACAATAAGTTGTAACTGTAGACCCAACTCTTCTGGCTCACTAGCAGCACCTCACCAAAAACCCAAATAGTAAAAGGTGATTAGTGGTAGCCTTTACACATGGACTCAAAAGTATGACATCTCAGGGAGTGTCGTGGTTAAACGGAGATCACCCCTTTCTCACAGATGCATCATGTCTCAACCAAACACAGGCAATAACGAAGATGCAGTAATGTTTCAATAGTTTTTACTTAATACAACCTGAAATCTGCTGTAAATCATGATTATGAAGACCCCTACCATCTTTCAGTAACATAAAAAGGCATAGAGTGTATAATATGTCCTAGTACCCTATCATAATAAGCCTACCCTTCTACCTAGAGGAGAACTGGGTATGTTAAACCTAATCTGACAATGCCATGTCCCTGGAAGGAGCCCCCAACACTCATTACCTTGGAATGAGGTCTCGAGCTCAGACTCCGGTGAAACACGAAGTCCGGGTCAGCGTCAAGGCAACATGCAGCATCTATAGCAATGATGGTGTCTGGTCGGAATCCCTTTGATTATCTGTCTAAAGTGTGATGTATTTATACAGATCTACTTGGACCCCTGACGTAGGATGTTCCCAAACAATAGATAACACAGCATGCGTGGGTCGGTAATTAATATAAACAATTCCCTCAAAAGCGTGAAGAAGGAAAGTATCTAATGTGAACACCTACAGTTTGTTTGTCTTTGTCGCTTGTTTTGACGCCTTAGCACGGTGGCACTGATGACATAAAGCTAAACAAATGGCCTAACTATAAACAAGGCAGCCATCTTAGAAGAATTAATTAAATAAATGGGCTAAGATAGAGCAAACTAAGTACATTAAAAGTCACTAGGTGACGGGGCACGAGTCGGCAAGCCAAAGGCTAAGCTAACTCCTGTTATCCCATTAAAACAAACTAGGATTCACTACACACATGGCTCAATATGGAGGGTTGAAGATAAATGAGACAAAAAGGAGTTTTAGGAGCGATGGTTAGCAGAACCTACCGTGGGTGAAAGGGATGTGTTGGAACAACATGGTGGACCGGGCAGATAAGGGAGGACTGGAATCAATGGGAAACACTTGGAGCAGTCAGGAGGCTTGAGTGTTGCAAGAGGAAGGAGCAGGAGCAGCAAGGCAGCAGGGAGGGAGAATAGAAGCAAGCTGTGGAGCAGACCCTGGACAAGAGTAATGCGAGGTGGGAGGGAGTAATGGGACAGGCTGGTTCATGAGGAAAGGATAGAAAAAATAATCAATTGGACACATAAAATAATGACTTAGGGATTGAGCAACAGGCAGCGGGACACACAGAGGGCAGGAGGAAAGATTTCAAAATCACACATGATACAAGATGGAAGGGGATTAAAAATGGAACAGACAGAGCTCAAGATGGAGGAGCAAGACAATGAGCAATTACACTAATAAGAGGCAAGAGGAAGGGGCTGAAGCAGCAGGGCACAGGGCACAATTGGGTCGAGAGATAGGCTGGGAGCAGTAAGGAAGAAAACTAGGTGCAGCAATGCAGTGTGGCTGTAGCAGTCAACAGGACAAAATAAGAGAAAGCTAAAGCATGGGAGCAAAAGACCAGGCAGTCTGCAGGGGAGTGTGGTTGGGGTTTTTTCGGACACACAAGAGGCAAAAGGTAGTCAGGAGCAATAAGTAGTTGAAAAGATAATGGAAAACTGATAGGGACAGAGGAATGGAAGAGACTGGGTCTGAAAGGAGGGACAGGAGCAATGTCAAGCAGCAGGAAAACAGGGGCAACACAGATGTTCTTAATTGCAGGACAATCCATTGGCAAGATGTGGATGAGCTCTGTAATGTTGGGGGCTGAGGACCAGGACAACAGGGACATAGGAACCTGGCAAGGGCAATGAGCAATGAAACAGACGGAAGGGAACAGGAAGGGGCTGGAGCCTTGGGGCACACTGGAGTCAGCTGTGCACAACAGGGTTAAGATTAAAGCAGGGAAGAATCCTGACAGACAAGAAACATGTCAGAGAGATGGGAGAAGCAGGATGCACTGGGCATTAGAGGGAATGGTGAGAGCCACAGGAGGGATGGGCTGCAGGAGTGGAACATACCAGGTGAACAGCGAGAGGCAAGAGTCAATGAGAAATAGAAAATTCAGGGTAAGAAGGTAAAGATCAAGTAATTGGAATGACTAATGTCAAGAGTGAGGCTGGGGGCAATTGAACACACTGGAGCAAGAATAAGGGGTGGTAGGAATGGTCAGCAGGATATTCCAAGGTTAACAGTGAGGCCAATGAGGAACAGGATAGACTAGTGGCAAGAGAGAGCGTGGGGACATAATTGGGTCAAGAGGCAGGGGTAGTACTTCAATCACAAAAGTCAGTAGCATTTCATAGCGAGTGAAGCTGATTGGTCCCACAATAATGACAGAGGGGAGTAGATTGCAAACCATGAAGGTTATCTTATTCAGATCAGTAAAATGTCTTCTCAGATTAGTTCAATGAAGTATAATCGATGGTCTCTTGGATACAGCATGCTTGAAAATAACCCAAGCAGTACACTAAATAATACAAAGTTCTAGTGTATCTAAAACATCATCTGCAAGGCAAAGCAAAGACTTGTTTCCTTAAAGGAAACAGACTAATTTTACTCTGGGCTTGTGAGCAGAACAAAGAAGTTGGTATCAGCAAATATAGAACTGAAAGAGAAAGCAGATAAAAGTTCCAATTAGAATTAGAAGAAAGGCACTTGCTTGTGAGAATATCTAAAGCACCACATTTCATCGAAAAGTTCCAATCTTCTGTTTTACACCAAACAAAGACCTATCACAATCCAGTGTCCTTTTCCTGCCTAGTGTCCGCCCGTTCTCTTTCTTCACAATATTGTACAAAGGAGCATCAAGTTCCTGGCTTTCATACTCGTTGCAGGTGTTAGAGTTCGGTCCAAACCCACTAATCTCTACACTACGACCTTCCATATTCAAGCTACCAAAACAAACATTTTAATCAACACACAGTGGCTTGGTATCTGAAATGGAAAGTGTTATGCACAGCAAGCAGAAACAAAGGGGCAGATTTAAGAGCCCCATGCACCATCTAACAACACATTATCATTATCATTATTTTTTTACGCTAATGTGACGCCTGATTTACAAAGTGGCACAATGCATGCATTGCACCTTTTGAGCGACATCATGCATGCACCATGCATAATGTGTGCATGGGGGGCGTTCATCCATTAGGGGGGCCAAAAAACTGCCGCAAAGAAAGCTAAGAGATTTTTTTCTGCACTTTTAAGACCTGCTCAGAGCAGGCATTAAAAGGAGGCACTTCCAGAACAAATTAAAGAGGTACCCCTTACAAACCCAAAGGGACAGGGTTAAATAATAGTATGCCTGCTTTTAATGTCCATTTAAAAACTCAAATTTCCCTTTGAGAGAAATATATGTAAAAGTCTCGAAATGTCTCAAATACTACTGTAAAAGGTCACGCTGGCACACTTCAAAGAATCACCCCCAAAATAGCTAAAAAAGGAGTGCAATCCTAATTTGTGACTGTCATTCAGCCTTCTCCCTAATGAACAACTGTTAACAAACTGCTTCTTTAAGTCTTTCTTTTTTATTCTTTTAACATCAAAATTTCAATAAATACAGTATACATTTATAAAATACTAAAACTTCAGTTCATCATGACATATACTTATCAATAATCATTGTATAAAACAACATACATAATCTCAATCAAATCCTCTCATATACACTCTAAAAAAACTGTTGACGTGGCGTTCAGTGGTTATAGTTGGTTCACACCACCTTCTTCAGGACACTTTCATCACAGTACACGGTTTCTTTCATAAAGTATAATTAATATCCTGAATGGTGGGCGGCTACTGAATATATTAATTTCCCGGCCGTCACTATTTCCACAGGCTTCTAATCCACCGGTTGGAATAACATACTTCCTCCGACTATTATCTGTAGTACGGTTTATTCATAGACCTGGAGGCTCCGTTTCCCTCCACACCTTTTTTATACGTAGTCAACTTGCCAATTATTGCTTTAACCTTCAAAATCACCACTTCACTAGCTAAATTTTCCACATAAGTATTTCGATTTTTTAAATCTTTCACAGGGGTGTTTCCCCTTCCTACTCCTTCCAGCAGGATTAGGAAGGGGAAACGCCACTGTGAAACGCAAAAGTCAATTGAGGTCTCAAAATAGCTCCTAGACGCCAACTACCAAGCTCACTAAACCATATGCCTAGAGCAGAAAATTTCTTCCCTAGTTCTTCCCGAGGACCTATCTCTTCTAGTTTATTCAAATCCTTCAAAACAGCTGTGAGGTTCCTCACATATGTGATGATATCCTGGCTCTTAACCGGCACATAAGTGTTGAACGCAAAGCATCTTGCAGACACCACCATTCTTTCCAAATAATGTATCTAAAGCAAGCCCATTTTGGGGAACCATTTCCCTAATGGTAAGTAGGTCAGTATTGATAGCCACATGCTCAACTGATGTACCTGTTGCAAGTTTATCCACTAAGATAGACAGTATTCTAATCTTCAAATCCTTCACAAATACACCTAAAAAGGGTCTCATAGCTCCAAACAGATCCCTCACTACTGGTGAAGCACTACACATGACTCTCCCAGGCAGTGCAATGGCTGAATTTCTCACTTTATCTCCTGATATACCTTAAGGACCACTAAATCTAAATAGCAGCTCTAGCACTGATTTTTAGGATGCGCAAAGTAAGCATACTTCCAAAAAATGTAATAAGCACCGGGAATAAGAGGATAGTCTACGGCAAATATGTGCTCAGAAAAATTTAAAAGCTGAAATCTATAAAGACATTCACACCACCTCATCATCGCTCACATTGGACTAATCCCCTTCTTCTTTGTAAAACACAGCTTTCCCTGTTTCTGCACATCTAAAGTGAATCTCCTGTTTCTCTATAATTGTCTTCTTCCTTACTTCAAACTTGATGTGATCCCCCCATCTTTCTTTGCCTTCAGTTTAATCTCTTCCCTTCTGTCTTCCAAATCATCAATAAAGTCCTTCTCCACCTGACTCTACTTGCCAGTAAGATTCTGTTTATGAGCTCGAGAAGTGTCAAGTTTAGTTAGTCATTTAAAGAAATGCACAGCAGTGTCCATAAAGTGTGCAGTAGGAGGAGGATTGAAATCTCTATACAGGGACTACATCATAGTTTGAGAAATAATACTCAAATCACCCTTAATGATATAGCAGGTTCGGAACTAACCTACAGATAATACCATATGTTAGTGGAATATGTTAGTGGAATATGGTGGTATGTCATCCTTCCACTCACTCAGGACATTGCAAAATATATTAGTAGTGAAGTTTCCCTCAGAACTATCTTGGTGCAAGAATATTTCCTCTATGCTAGGTTGCTTTACTAGAGGAATAGGTAGGGGTAGGTTTAGCTGTAGGAGTGACTTGCTCTGGGGCAAATTCCAAACTTACTAATAATCATATATCAGTGTCATAGAAATAATAGGCATTAGGGACCACTATCACGCTAGACCCATATATTTTTAAAGGGTTGTCATGGTTTCTTATGAATATGAAAAAGGAAGAGTGAGTCAGGGCAAATTATATATATATATATATATATATATATATATATATATATATATATATATATATATATATATATTCGGACCACTGGGTATTTACAGTCACTGTCACTTTGCCCACCGATCTCCTCACTGATGACGTTTGGGATTATTCTCTGGACATATAAACTCTGTCCCTCTCATCTCTTTGGCTTCCCTCAATCTCTTGGCCTCCCTCTAGTCACATTGCTCAAACTCAGTCAAGGCACTGATTTTGCACGTGCAGCTCCTTCAGGTAGGGAATCTGTGGGTACTTGTGACTTATCGGCCACAGGGCTCTGAACCAGCCTCTGACTGACTTCTAGGCACTTGAGTGCACTCCTGACCTACCCTGTCTGAGCTCCTAGGCTGCACTGGCACTGCACTGGCCACTGCTCATCAGTAGTGCTGTCATCACCTCTGCTCCAGCGTGTCTCACATCCATATTCACAGTGTCAATGACATATTGCTCATCAACTGTTTCCGTTATTCCTAAGTTTCCTACCATCAATCTCATGTCAGAAATTTGTCGATATGAGACACATATATCCAGTTTGATGAACCCCCACATTTAACAGCAATATTTGTGACCAGGATGACCTGGAAGGCACCATGCCACATGGCACCATGCACCATGCCATCTAGGATCCAGGTACGATTTCCTTGTGCTTCTTCACTAAAACCCAATTGCCAGGATTGAGGTCATGGCATTGTTCCTTCCTCAGGACTGCAGTTGCCAATTAAACCTGATGGAAGATCAAAGGCACCACATCAACAAGGTCTTTGCAGTAGTCAAGAACCATGTCATCAGTAATACTTACAAGTGCAGTCACAGCAGGTAGTCTCTAATGCTCTACTGATGAGAGTTTAATGGGAGTACAGTCCTGTCCTCCATCTGTAATGCTTCTCCAACTCTTTAATGCCAAAAGGAAGGGTGTTGGGCCATTTCATAGATGTGGATGCACACACTTTAGGTGGGAGTTTAATATACTGGTAATCTGCCCCACAGTTTCAGAAGCGTCAGGGCTGTAACTACAATGAAACTGGTAACCTGCTTCACATTTTCAGGAGCCTCATGGCTGTAACTACAATAAAACTGTTGGTCCACCCGCAGGCAACACACAAAAGTTTCATCAACTTGTCTTCAAACTTGCTGCCTTGATCTGATCCAAGAGATACAAGAAACCCAAAATGAGTGGTTAACTCTCTCAACAGCAGTTTGGCTATTGCAAGACTCACTTTTTCTAATCGGGTCTGCCTCCCCTCAACAGGAGAAGAGATAGACCATCACCAAAATGTAACAGAGCCCATTTCAGACAGTCATCTCAACAAAGGCAAGCTGAATAAGATTAAAAGGACCACCTGAACTTTCTAATTGACTAGAGAGGACTGTCGTTCTTCTACCTGTGTTCAACTGTTATCACACACCTGTGACACAACTCAACTGCAATTAGACGACACCTGGGGTTGAACCAATATGTGCAAAAGAGATGGACCATAGCATCCCAACCTATGTGGGTAACATCATAGCTGTAATGTGCCATATGGGCTAACTTCTGATCATGCTGACTATCAACAGAGACCCTGTTTAAACTCTGGTGCTTCTTCTTGCAACATCTTCACCTCTTGCCCCTCATCATCATCAGCAAGGATCAAGTTAAAGGAATTGTCATATTCTGATTCATCTTCAAACTCTCCATTGAAGGTGCAAGACCCAAGTGTGCAATATCTGCCAGTTTTGTCTGCATACCTGTTTTATGCAGTGACAAAATTGTTTCCACTCCTATGCGCTGCACACTTCACCATGGCTACTTCAGCTGTGCTCTGTAAAGCATTGAGTAGCTCCATTTCATAATGCCCATTACAAATTAAGGAGCCAGATGAGGTCATGAAATCTCGCTAGGACCATAATTGTCTGAAATTGTGAACCACAGCAAACCGGTCCGGCCTAGCAGTATAAATGATGATTCTTAAATTGTAAGAGACACAACAGACTCTAGTAAGAACAATCAGTTCAGCCACCCATGCAGTGGTTACATTGTGCAAACAGGAGGCTTCTACAATACAGTCTAAAGTGCAAATGGTATAGACTGTTTTCCAAATCCCTCTGTCATTTCTCAAATAAGAGCCGTCCACAAACAACATATAATCAGGCTCTTCCAGAGGTTGAATATTTGGTCTTGGTTTGGTACACAGTTCTGTTATTTTCATTTCCCTCCAGCAATGGCAACAATGTAGCAGTTAAAAATAAACACCTTTTCAATGTTACAATTTCAGTAGTTGCTCGTAGTTTGTTAATCAACAGTGAGTTAGATTCGAGTGCAGGTAAGCAGAATTTCTACCGAACAGGGCACCATAACAGTAAGAGGGTACCCCATTACAATGCCTTCACATTGTTGAATGCTGACACCAACCGCAGGCACTGCCCGTAGATAACCAGGCAACGCTGCAGCTACTCTGTTAGGAGTGGCTGAAACAGGATGTTTGAGATTCTGTTCAACTGAGTCAGTACTGATAGGCAGCACCCATATTTCTCAGAACAGTAAAGAAAAAAAGATTTCCCATAGTCTGGCATTCCTAGAGCCAGGGCGCAGCAGAGATTATCTTGCAGGTCAAGAAAGGCATGTTCATAGTCATTGTCCCATGTAGTAGATCTGGTACACCCTTCGATGTACACCTTTCTAGAGACTTGGCCACTTGGAAAAGATTGGGAATCCAGTAACTCACCATTCTCAGAAACATCCTGACTTTTCTCTGTGCTTTAGAAAAAACTCATCTACAATATGGCACAATTTCTCTTCTAAGACACTGTTCATGCTCTGTTTTCAAGTTCCTTTTAACAGGGACTCTCTGTATACCCTTGTTTGGACCAGCACTATGCTAAAAATCTGCTTCTGACTGGGAACCCGAAGTGTCACAAGGAATTTGGAACAAATATTACAGCTGGATTCAGTACAACAAGACAGCATGGGCAGCAGTAATATTGATTTTTCGGAGGCCCTGAACAACCCACCATTTTCTATTCCATTTCTGTGTCCACATGATCGGGGAATTAAACCTAAGATCTCTTTTAGGATGCTTTGCCCCAACCTGCATTCAATCACAGGGGTATTTCCATTTCCAACCACAGCCTCTAATGACAGTTTGTGTTCAGGTGTTTGAGGAAACTCAGCAAAAGTGTAATGGCTATCTTCACAGGTGTAACACCTTTGATTAAACCAACATATTTGCCAGTATAATCCCAGAATTCCTGATTTACTTAATCTCTTAAATTGAATGGCAAAGCTGCTTTTGTCAGAATGGTGAATCACCCAGCAGTGGGTTTCTATGTGCTCAATATAAAATCTGCATCTTCATCATGGGTTTGAAGCTCAGTACCACCTTGGGTACAGTAAATTACACAATTGAGCTTGCACAAAAGACCCCTCCTAATAAGGATCACAGGACTCAAATACAAACTACAAACTGATGGTCTTCCTCAAAGGGACTGATCTTCTCAAGGACCTTAGCTGGAAAATGGTTAATCATTTCCTTATTGGCCACACCTATAACTTGGATCTGTTTTGCCGAGAAGGTTAGGTTTGGAGCTTCCACTGTATATACAGTAGAACATGTAGCACTAGTGTCAATGAGAAAGGATACAGGATGACCATTCACCTCTTCTTATAGAATAGTTCCAAGCATGCAATAATCCTCCCCTCTCAAGCATGTCATTGTGATTGATCAGACCCTGGGTCTTCAAAAATATTGAAGAGTAGGAACTGATGAAAGGTATCTGGGCTCTGGAAAAAATTCTGTGACGTTCAGACACTCTCATTTGCGTTAAACCTCGTGGTATTCTTATTATGTTGCATCAAGGGGGCTTGTGGCACAAAAGGATTAAGGAGTTTAACATTTTCTCATTCTGAGTTGACATCTCATTGACACTAGGCTCTTGGCGTTGTCTTATTTTAACACAACTATATCCATCCTCAAATTCGGATCATTAGGCATTCCTTGTCCTTGACCAAGTGGGACACCATTCCCACCCTGCATCACATGTCCATCATTCTGAATTAATTGGGAACTAACCACTCTGAAGTACCTTCTGGGAGGATTTTGCCTGAGACATCATGCATTTCTCTTTAATTTCCTTCTGTTTGGCTTCCAAGTCATCATTACAACACTTTGCATACCTCAGAAAGTTGTCTAATGGTTTGGCAGCCCAAAAATCACAATCTGCTGGATATGCAAACAAATCTAGGGGTGCAAACCCAAGACAAAGAGGGACGCAATATTTCCAAGATCTCCCACGTTTGGTATTTTCAACACCACTGTACTTGCAACAGCCATTCATAGAAGGCTGACTTCTTCATCTCTTATGTGTTTCTCAAGATTGTCAAGCAATCAATCTCTTTTTCTGGGAAATCTCAATTTTCAAAAAGTATATTACCTATAGATATATATCCCTAAGTACAGAGGTGGAGTATTTGTCACTGACTCTCTTAGTGGCTTTGCAGCTGGCCATCGCACCACAACCTTTCATTCACTGGAAGGATCTGTTGATGCACAACCCCATCCTTAGCTATCATACCATATGGGTGTGCCTACAGCTAGGACCGGGAGCGGTGTAGTCCCAATATGGACTTTGATGCTCTCCCACTTGACCTGTCACTATGATTTAGTTTCAGTGATCAATCCTAAAACAGTCTCATAACAATGACATGCCAGGGTTGTTGTTTGAAATTGTATATGACGGATTAATAGGCAAATACATGAAATATGCCATCAGCAAGATAGCACTAAAGTGTGCAGATCATAAGCACAAAAACTCACAGTTCCATATGGAATCCGGCATAGATTCGCCTTTTGAAGGTGGGGTAAAAAAGGGATACTGGAGTGCAGAAAGCTGCAGGTCTTTTATAAGACTCTAAACAAAGACGTTCATACATTTTACAAAAGCACATGGTTCTCAGGATGTGCACAAATAGGGAACAAGCAAGAAGAACCAATTTACTGCAGAATCTATTCGGAAATTCTCTCATTGTGGTACTATATTTGATTTTAGTCGTTCTCATAGACTAATTGATAAATTGTATGACAATAGCTTGAGACAGTTGTGTTGTCCTTGGGTAGGTTCAGTGAGGAAAAGTCTCTGGGAACACTCTGTAATTAGTGCAAAGCTCACAATTCTTTATTTAGAACAGGAACATCAGCAGCAGTTGTCACATCATGTATGGTGATGTAGATGAATGATGGATGGCTTTGTAAAAACAGTTCAGGTTAGCATAAACTAGATTCTGAATGCATTAAGTGACATAGGAACACAACCACCCTATGATGATTTCTAAATCACCACTTAATTTATTTATTACAACACATCAGTCATTAACTTCAGGTTTTTCTTCCTTGATGCTCCCAAATCTTTCAACGTGCCACAGAGTTCACTCTGCATTTATTCAACCTTCACGTCGAGTCTCTTCCTTTTTTGTTCCTCTCATTGCTACAGCTTCTTATACCCACATTCCATTCTGATCCAAAGATGTCAGGGATTTAACATAGAATTGCCTACGACTAGCCCTAATTTGCTTATGATAGACTTTTAGGGCCTGTTGATAAGTCTCTCTGTCCAAATCATTATAATTTCTGCACCACTGACGCGCTAATCTTTTGCAATGTTTCTTTAAGACTCTAAGCTCATCATTGAACCATCTCCGATGAGGGAGAGTAACGAGTGAGGGAGCATCTCCGTAAGGTTGCTATGTTGTAAAGAGCATTGCTGATCCAGTTTCTAAAGCCTAGACTAGCTGCATCAACGCAGTCCCCAGGAGGAGGGACACATTGTTTTAATGCTGAGGTGAAACGATCCAAAGTGACTTTCACCGATTTGCACATCGGATGTTGATGACCAGAGACTCGGTCTGACTTGGAAAGGTTTAATGTAATGGTCTGACCAAATCACCGGGATTAGAGCCGAAATTGTAATACAGGAGATGTTGAAAAAATTGGGTCTAGAATGGGGCCCAGTTTATCACTTGTGACGGGCCAGCCTTAGGCATGCTTTGTGCACGCCAGCTGTTTGTCCTTTGTGCACATCTGCTGAACAACCTTGCAGCTCACATGCTTAAGTAGGCGGCCTGAGAGGAGGCGTGGCCAAGCAAACTGTCAGAAGAGGGAAAAGTGGGGCTAAAATAATTCAGACTGAGGCCCAGCTACTCCTGATCCTACAGGCAGGCTGCCCTCCCAGAGTTGACCTACTGGGAAAAGAAAGTTCCAAAATTAAATTAACAGCGGCAACAAAAAAAGTGAGAATGTTCAACACATAAAAGCAATTAAAAACACTGGTGGTGTCTGAGCCTAAGATGGCCACCAATCCAAGACGTGAGCTTTGCAGCTCCCGTACCTAGTGCGCTACAAGGAACTGAAAGTAATAGACAAATAAAATAACTTTAGAAAGCAGCAGGCTTAAGTAGGCTGCCTGAATGGTAACGTGCCCAAGCAAGCTGCAAGTAGAGGGAAAAGTGATGCCAAAATAAATCACACTGGAGCCAAGATACTCCTGCTCCTACAGGCAGGCTGTCCTCCCTAAATGGAGCTACGGGGAAAAGAAAGTTCCAAAATTAAAATAATGGCAACTAAAAAGTGAGAATGATCAAAACATAAAAGCAATTAAAACATCTGTGGCGCCTGAGCCTAAGATGGCTGCTAAACCGAGACATGAACCAGGCACCTCCTGCGCCTAGTGCGCTACAAAGTACTTAAATCAGGTAACTAATAGACAAACAGCAACACTTTAGAAAGCAGCAGCGTTCCTGTTTCAGATGAAGAGTAACCCATTATGTACGCGCAACTTGCATACTTAAGTAGGCTGCCTGAGAGGTGACGTGGCCAAGCGAGCTGCGAGTGGGACCAAAACAAATCAGAGTGCAGCCCAGCTACTCCTGCCCCTACTGGCAGGCTGCCCTTTCAGAGTGGGGCTAATGGGAAAAGAAAGTTCCTAAATTAAAATGACAAGGGCAGCTAAAAAGTGAAAATGATCAATACATAAAAGCAATTAAAACCATTGGTGGTGCCTGAGCTGGAAGATAAGAGCAAACAAAACAATGTTCCACCTCAATACTGTTTACATACTCAGCTAACATCTCATAATAAAGCAGGGATGGCTGGTGTTAAAGGAGGAAATGTGCCCTGCAACCAAGGGGAGCAACAAAAGTGTGAGAAGGAACACTGAGCAGCTAGGAATAAATTGTGCTGGCTGCTCTGTGAACAAACATGTGTGAATAAGGGTATTTTGTTAGGGAGTGTGTGTGAGGAGAGGCCTCTTTTTGACATGGTTAGCCCCCACTTTTCACCTGATGTATAATGTAGCCTAGGAGTTGTTGTGTCCAGTGCCCTTGCTTACCAGGTTCCCTGGGCCTGAGCTCCTTCCCTAAAGTGTTGTGATGCATTGGCACAATTGGCAATACCTTTAGTTGCCGCTTTAAGCCTCTAGCAAATGGTACATAGGTACTCAGGGCATGAGGTACTAAGGGTAGGCACCTGAGGGCAGCAGCACTGATTGTGCCACGCTCAAGGGCTATGCATCCAGATGCACCCAGTCTTACCATTGTATGCTGAGTGCTCTGATGCTACCCAAAAACACAAACTCGACATGGCCACTGCTTGTGTGCTCTGTCCACAATACACTGCATGCACAATGGGTAAGACACCCCTCTGGCAGGCTGCCCTGCCCTAAGGCAGGGTGCACCATACTGCATGGGAGGGCATAGCTGCATGAGCATTAGGCACCCACTGTGTCCTTGACAAACCTGGGACATACTGAGTAAACAGAGCAGCCATTTTAATACATATGCTGGACACTGGTCAATAAGGGTTTCACAGATAAATGATGGCCAGTCTGAACTCTGAGTTGTTTGGTATCAAACAACTCAGAATGATAAATCCAAACTGGTATCAGGGCTGGATTTAGTGTAAAATGTACTCAGGGGTCACCTTGGAGGGGCTTCCTGCAAAAGCTAATAACCCTGGCATAGTTGCTGACTGGTGCTAACTAGCCTGCCACTTCCAGACGCCAGTTTGTATCCCAGGGGTGAGGGCTTCAGCCCTCTGGGATACAAGACAAAGCTCTTCCTGGGTGGAGGTGCTAACACCCCCTCCCTCAGGAATGTGCACTGCCCTGTTGGCGAGCTTCAAAGGGCTTACCACCTTTGAAACTCAACCTCCAGTCCTGCTGCTAGCAGCAGAAGGCCGCCCTGTTGCAAACCCCGACCTTTGGTAGAAGTAAAGGTGGGAAAGGCAAACCTAGGACAGGAGGAGTGGCCCTACCATCCCTAAGGTGTTGCATGCAAGATGGTCTCTCCATTTAATTTGCCTCCATCTGGGATGGAAGGAAAATAGTCAATCAGGTATAGGGATGTGACCTCTGCCCACCGGAAGTGGTCACCTAGTGGGTGTAGTCACCCTAAGGTAGATGACCCATTGTTTCACTACCAGATTCCCCCTAAAACACCCACTAAATACAGTATTTAGTGGGCAGCCCTAGACCAAGACATCAGATTCTAAGGAAACAAGAAGACCAGCAACAAAGAAGACAGAGAGCACGAGAACTGAAGACCTGCTGCACAAAGGAAAGGCTCCAAACCATGCCTGCTGCACTAAGGACAAGACAATCGCCACCGAGGAGCTGCTGGGAAACTGGACAACTCTATAAAAACCCCAGAGAACCTCCAGGCTTCACAAATTGCCAGAGAAATCCCTCCAGAGTGGAGGTACCACTCTAAACCCGCAACAAACCATCAAGCCAGTGAGGGTCACTTCACTGACCAGCTGCTAACTCCTGAACTGGATGCCCCACCTGGACCAAAGTGCATTCTTATGCCTGGGAGGAAAAACCCTGCCAGTGTGCCAAGTTTTGTGGTACTGTATCCCCCAGCAGCCAAACTGTACCAATACCCTGGGTATTGGTCAGCAGATGTCAAACATCAGGAAGGACAGATCGCCTGGGGCTGAAAAAGGACTAGGAGGAAGCCCAAGTCAAGGGACTTTAGAAACAACCTGGACCTCCCACCAGAGTACCCCGTTGTCCCGCAAACGACCCTTGAACCAACTTACCACCTGCTTCTAAGGGCATCCTTGTGCACAGCTCCCAGATCACTGATTCGCTCTGCACCCGTCTGCCCTGTGCCCTGCACCGAAGAACCAGCTGTGCCTAAGGATGCCCAACCCCTTGCAACCTAGACACTCCAAGGGTACCCCCAGGATTCACATTTTAAACTTGCCTGTGCAGTGCTTTTCAAAATGGTCTCTCGCAACGGCCCTGAACCAGCTCCAGAGACATTTTCCCTCTCCTTCCGCCAGAACCGGGAGCTGCCTGAACTTCTCCAGCTGGCACAGCATGCCCACCAACGACCTGAACCAACCTGAAAAAGAAGAACTTGGCAAGCCAACTGTGTGAATTTCTGTGTATTATTTAAGGTTATCCTGCATTGATTCCTATGGTGCATAATCAGGGACAGAAATACTTTTTTTATTAAACTTCAAAAATTCATGTTTTCAATAGTAGTTAACCAATTCTGATGATCTTGTTCTTCAAAAGTTTATAAAAATCAGAAGTATTTTTGTAAATTGGTCTTGATTTATTTCTTTGAGCGTGTGTTGCAAGATTGAAGCTGTAAGTATTGCAAATGCTTTGCACTTCCCCAGGATTGCACTAACTACTCGACTAAGCTAGCATAACAATTAGAAAATCAGGTGGTCTACTTTTTATCCCTGTAAACCAGTGTGTGGTTGCCTGGACTCCCTGCACAGTGTACCTTGCTTTGCACACTACATAGAGAGCCAGCCTCTTACATTTGGTGTACCAGCAGTGGAATAAGGACTGTGCATTTTTCTGATACCACTTTGGTCAATTTTAAGAGCACATGGATAACTCTCCAAATTGCCTGTAGCTTAATTGTTTTTCATTTGGATACAAATGTTTGCAATTATTTAAAATAATTGTTAGGATCCTGGTTAGGTCCATATACCAATAGCAAAAGTTTAAAAGCCCTTGCTTTAGTTGACCTAATCCAAAAAGGGGATTGCAAAATTTTAAAAGGACCCTGACTTTAGTAAAGTAAACATGTCTGATGCAGAGACCCTAAACCAGGATCTCAGCCTGGAACCTTGTGAGGTATATAGCTATGACCAATGAAGGAGTCTCTGAGACTGTATCAAATCTGTGCTGAGAAAAGCCTCACTGTAGAGAAACTTAGGTTTCTAGTGGCCCAGCACGAAATAAATTATCCCCCAGCTAAAGGAGATGATGATGATAATGCATCTGTGGTGGATGAAGAAGCTGTGGTCTATCGAGGGGAGGGGAGCTCCTCTCAATTCAGCACTAGTGCCCCCACAGAAACAGACCTGGGCATTACCAGGCTGGCCAAAAGACTGGCCTTAGAGAGTCAGCTTTTGGAGATTGAGAAACAAAGGAAAGAGTTGGGCCTAGGACTCATCTCTGGTAGCAGCATACAAGTATTGAGGGAGAAATCCTTCAACATCAAACTCCGAAAAGGAGTCGTCCCTCCTTTTACTGAAGGGGATAATATAGTCAAATGGTTTTCTGCCTTTGAAAAAGCCTGTATTGGGTGGTAAATTGAGAAAAGCATTGGGGCACACTGTTGTGAAAGTTATTCTCAGGCTAGTACAGGGATATGCTCCTGGCACTTAAAAGGCACCCTGAATGCTACTACCTGTGGTTGGGATATCCTTTGAAAGGATAGGAGTCGACATTGTTTGCCCCCTTGACCCTCAAACAGCTTCAGGGCACAGATACATACTAGTGGTAGTGGATCATGCCACTAAATATCCTACCTTAGAACCATTACTGCA
Source organism: Pleurodeles waltl (assembly GCF_031143425.1). Taxonomy (NCBI): domain Eukaryota; kingdom Metazoa; phylum Chordata; class Amphibia; order Caudata; family Salamandridae; genus Pleurodeles; species Pleurodeles waltl. The sequence continues at coordinate 175,819,616 of NC_090441.1, read as the reverse complement.
CCTGCAGTTACAAAAGTTACAAAAGTCCTTCTGGGTATTTTCACCATGGTAGGGTTCCCTAAGGAAGTAGTTTCAGACAGGGGTTCAAACTTCATATCTGCATACTTAAACATACACATGGAATGAATGTGGCGTGACCTGTAAGTTTACCACCCCATACCATCCTCAAACAAATGGGTTGGTTGAGAGATTTAACCAGACCCTAAAGGGCTTGATTGGAAAGATCCCTGAAAAGCTCAGAAGGAGATGGGATGTCCTGCTTCCTTGCCCGCTGTATGCCTACATGGAAGTGCCACTAAGCGGAGTAGGTTGATTGCAGGGAAGTCCTTAAACCAGTATGCTGAGTTGTTGTCACAGACCCCTGGACAGACAAACTGGTGTGCCCATGATGTGGACACTGGAGACAGCTTGCCTATCAAAAACAACATTTACAGACAGTCAGACCATGTCAGGGAGAGTATCCAAGTTAAAAAGATGCTGGATTTGGGTGTCATTGAACCCTTTGAGAGTCCCTGGGCTAGCCCAGTAGTTTTAGTCCCCAAACCTCACTCCAAAGGAAAGAAAAAGGAAATGAGGTTTTGTGTGGATTGCAGGGGCCCCAACTCTGTTACTAGAACCGATGCACACCCAATCCCAAGAGCTGATGTGCTCATAGGCAGACTAGGAGCAGCCAAATATCTGATTACCTGATATAACATCTGAGTACTGGCAGATTGGCTTGACCGCAGCAGCGAAAGAGAGGATAGCATTTTCTACTCCTATTGGGCATTATCAGTTGACTGTTATGCCTTTTGGATTAAAGAATGCATCTGCCACCTTTCAGAGGTTGGTGAACCAAGTGCTTGCTAGACTGGAATATTTTAGTGCAGCTTACTTGGGTTACATAGCTGTCTATAGGTCCACCTGGCATGATCACCTGATCCACCTAGGGAAGGTCCTTGAGGCTCTGCAGAAGGCAGGCCACACTATCAAGGCCAGAAAGTGCCAGATGGGGTGAGAAAAGTTGCTTACTTGGGCCACGTGGTTGGGGGAGGCCAGGTACAACCCCTCCAACAAAAGATCCAGCTCATTCTGTCTTGAGAAGCTCCACAACCCAGACACAGGTCAGGGCATTCCTTGGCTTGACTGGGTATTATAGGAGATTTGTGAAGGATTATGGCACCATAGTTGCCTCTCACAGAACCAACCTCCAAGAAAATGCCCAAAAAGGTTAACTGGACAGTGAGTTGCCAAAGGGCCTTTGACCCTCTGAAGAATGCTATTTGCTCTAAGCACCAAACTACTCCAGGCAATATATAGTCCAAACAGATGCTTCTGAAATGGGGATAGGAGTGGTCCTTTTCCAGAAAAATGATGGACATGACCAGCCAGTTGCTTTTATATGCAAAAAACCTCTCCCAAGGGAACAAAAGTAGAATGCCATTGAGCCTTCCAACACAAGAGAGGGAAGCCTTTGCTGTGGTGTGGGCCCTAAAAAAGCCAAGGCCATACCTGTTTGCCTCTCACTTCATAGTTGAGACTGACCAGAGTCCTCTCAGATGGCTACTCAGACGAAGGGAGAAAACTCCAAACTGCTTATGTTGTCCATTCCCCTACAGGGAAAGGTGCTTTCAAGTGGAATACATATCTGGGACTGCCCATGCCAATGCAGATGGCCTATCCAGTTTCTTCCACTTAGATGATGGAGACTCACTAGGGAAAGGGTAGCCTCATCCTTTTTCATTTGGGGGTTAGTGTGAGGAGAGGCCTATTTTTGACATGGTTAGCCCCCACTTTTTGCCTGATGTATTTTGTAGCCTAGAAGTTGTAGTGCCCAGCGCCCCTGCTAACCAGGTTTCTTGGGCCAGAGCTCTTTCCCTAAACTGTTCTGATGCATTGGCACAATTGGCAATATCTTTAGTAGCCGCTATAAATCCCTAGCAAACGGTACCTAGGTACCCACCACTGACAATACCAATGCTTCAGCACACAACCTCAACTCCTGGATCACCAAATGCGCCACCGCCTTAGCCTCACTCCGATCAACTTCGGTCAAGCATGTCCCAAAAAAAGCCAGTTGGTTCACCGCTGAACTCCAAGAATCAAAACACAGCTGCATGGGCCTATTGAAGAAATTAAGAAACAACAAAACAAGCAAAGAGTTCACCTCCTTCAGAACCGCCATTGCCGCCCATCACCAACGCATCAGGAACGCAAAAAGAGCTGTACTCAATGAATGCATCAACACCTCCCTGCACAACACGAAACAACTCTTCACTTCGCCAGGATTGGCTTCACTGCTCGACCAAGCTACCATACAAATTAAAGCATTAGGGCCCATATTTATACTTTTTGATGCAAATCTGCCTTAGCCCAGATTTGCGTCAAAAAGTATAACGCCGGCTACCGCCATTCCAACGCGCCAGATGGGCATTATAATTATGGAATGACGCTAGCTGGCGCTGCGGCCTGGTTAGTGTCAAAATAAATTATGCGAACCGGGCAGCGGAGGCATCGGGAAGAATAGGGGTTGTGCATGAAAGAATGGTGCAAGTCAGGTTAGAGTCAAAAATGTTGACTCTAACCTGACTAGCGTCATTTTTTGACGCACAACCCCCATGGAAATGACTCCTGTCTTAGCAAAGACAGGAGTCATGCCACCTTCCCAATGGCCATGCCCAGGGGACCACTGGCATGGCCATTGGACACAGTGGCATGTAGGGGGGCCCAAGTTAGGCCCCCCCATGTCACTTTAAAAATGTTAAAAAAACATCTTACCTCTGCTTACCATAGATTGGTCCCCCCATCCATGGGTGTCCTCCAGGGGTGGGCGAGGGTGGCAGGGGGTGTCCCTGGGGGCAGGGAAGGGCACCTGTAGTCTGCTTCCATGGTCAGAGACCATGGAAATGAGCCCACAGGTCCTCTAACGCCTGCCCTGACCCAGGCGTTAAAAAATGTCTCTAATCAGGATTAGCACCATTTTCTAAGGCCTGCCTCTTCCTGTGCGTCATTTTGGCAGGGGAGTATAAATAAGGCGCAAATGCCTTAGAGTCATATTTTGCACGGGAACGCCTACCTTGCATGTCATTAGCGCAAGGTAGGTTTTCACGTACGAGAAATTATGCACACTCCATAACTTTGATGCTAGACGGGTCTAGCGCCAAAGTATAAATATGGAGTTATGCTTGCCCTGGATTTGCATAAAAAAATAATGATGCAAATCCGGCGCAAACAGAGTATAAATGTGCCAATGGGTGGTCTAGTTTTCACCCCTGTAAACCAATGTGTGGTTGCTTGGACCACCTACACAGTGTGCCTAGCTTTGCACACTACTTAGAGAGCCAGCCTCCTACTTAAAAATCTACTTTTTGTGCGTAATTACGCAGCATAGGAATCAATGGAGGATAACTTTTAAAAATGAACAGAAAATCACACAATTGATTTACCACGTTCTTCTTTTGCAGGTTAGTTGAGGTCATCGGTGGGTATGCTGTGCCAGCTGGAGAAGTTCAGGCAGCTCCCGGTTCCGGCGGGAGCAGCGGGAAAAGGACTCTGGAGCTAGTGCAGGGCCGTTAAGAGGGACCACTTTGAAAAGCACTGCACAAGTAAGTTTAGATGTGAATCCTGGGGGTCCCCTTGGAGTGTCTAGGTCGCAATGGGTTGGGGGTCCCTTAGAGCACAGCTGGTTCTTCGATGCAGAGCACAGGGCAGCCGGGTGCAGAGCTAATCGGTGATCCAGGAGCTGTGTACCAGGATGCCCTTAGAGGCAGGAGGTAAGTTGGCTCAAGGGTCGATTGCAGGACAACGGGGGCACTCTGGTGGGAGGTCCAGGTTGCTTCTGAAGTCCCTCGACTAGTGCTCCCTCCTGGTCCTTTTTGAGCCCCAGGCGAGATGTCTTCCTGATGTCCGATGTGGGCTGACCAATACCCTGGGTTTTGGCAAGGTTTGGCCGCTGGGGGTTGCAGTGCCACCAAACTTGGCACACTGGCAGGGTTTGTCCCCATGGGTGTGAAGATGCAGTTTGGTGTAGCTGCGGTATCTGGTTGGGGAGTTAGCAGCTGGTCAGTGAAGTGACAGACAAATGGTAAAACTGTAGAAAGCAGCAGGGTTCCTGGTACAGGTGAAGAGGAGCCTGTTATGTCTGCGTAGCTCGCATGCTTAGGGAGCCTGCCTGAGAGGAGGTGTGGGCAAGCGAGCTGCAAGTAGAGGGATAAGTGGGGCCAAAATAAATCAAACTGGAGCCCAACTACTTCTGCTCCTACTGGCAGGCTGCCCTCCCAGAATGGAGCTACTGGGAAAAGAAAGTTCCACAATTAAAACGACAATGCTAACTAAACAGTGAGAATGATCAACACATAAGCAACTGAAAGCATCAGCGGTGCCTGAGCTGGAAGATAAGAGCAAACAAAACAATTTTCTACCTCCATAACTTTAACATACGCAGCTAACATCTGATAAGAAAGCAGGGATGGCTGGTGTTAAATTGGGAAATGGATATTACCCTGCCACCCTGGGGAAGCAACACAAAAGTGGTAAGAAACACCAAGCAGCTAGCAATAAATTGTGCTGGCTGCTCCATGAACAAACATGTAAATCAGGGTGTTTTTTGGGAGGGTGGAGGATGATGGCCCTTGCCCCTGCGCATACATTAGCTGGGTGAAGATTTCTTTGACCTAGAAGCATAAATCATGGCAGTGAGGACACACTGGTGGGTGTGGTGGGTGTGTTACTGCAAGAATAGAGTTTGACTTTGGTCATTAATCACATGGCCCACGGAGGAGTTGGAAGTAGCTGGGGGGCAGGGCAGGCCATTTGAGACACTGAAGGAGTGGGTGTGTTAGTGGCCTTTTTCCCTTCCACCGAGACTAATCAACTCTGGTTTATTTTCCAGTAATAGGTGGGCTGGGTTCTGTGACAGGAGTCCAGAAGGTTCCAGGTTCTTGGGTTTTTTCATGCCACTGCAATCCAGCCACGAGGCAAGGCCTGGGGAGAATGTTACATGGGTGAATTTCTTCAGTTTTGTCCGAAGTTGTGTTGGCGTGTTGTACACCCTGCCTCCCTCTGGTTGTACATTAGGCACACTGCACACATGGCATGATCTAGCAGTATGTATGGAGCTCCCTGGCCTTGATACGGATATCCTTGCTGCCGGGCCTTCTATTGAACTTTCTGACCCTTACCCCTGCCACCATGTATCACTGATCCACTGCACATAAAAGTGCTGACAGGGCTGGGAGTGGTAGGCCACCAGGATGGGCTCTCCACACGGGTCCACCATTGTCTGTGACCCGTATGTGTATTTGAGCTCGTTTTTAGCTCCAAGCTTGTAAAAACAGCAATTACACAATATGAAAAGATCAAAAACGTGCTGAAATACCCACGCAACATTGTGTCTCTTCTTTCAAGATGAAAGGGCCGGGGATGGGGTAGAACCTCTGTTGCACCCTGTGCAGCCGCAGGGGTGTCACTGGGTCACATACTGAGCTCCCACCAGCTGCAGAACAACCTCAATCACACTTTGCAGCTGGTGGACGTCGGGGGAGTTTGCTACATGCAGAAACTCTCAAACATGCTGAAAGCTGTGGGTCAGATGTGCAAACCACCTTTTACAGAAACACCTCAAAGCAAACCGGTGCTGTCACCAATAAAAACGTTGGAATATTTCTTCAGAAATGGTATGCTTCTTGCATCATGATTTTAGGGTAGTACGCATCGAGCCTGCTAGGTTGGGTGACTCATTCTCTTCAATTAGCCTCACTCCGACTCAGAACTCATTTAAATGATGTCACCTTACAACATAAATCCAGTTATAATAAATATATTGTTAGTGCTTGTGAACAGGTTTTGCTGTATAGCGCAGGGCAGCGGTAGGTCCCCCCTGTCTCATACATAAACTTCCACCTTTTCACATGCTGAATGCCAAACAGGCCCACCTATCACATGCTGGCAGCTGGAGGAGCTACAGAATGCACGATTTAACGCTAAGTCATTTCTGCCACTGTGCTGGGAAGAACTGAACATGTAAATAAGAATTGCGCTGATTCGCTGTGATCTGCACTCACTACAGGTGATATGTTCTCCTGCATCCAGTGCTACCCACAGACAACTCAGCTGACTCTGCACCATTGGGGCAGGCCTTACCCACAGGCAGCTTCGCTGACTCTAGCTTGGCTGTTTTTGGCTCCTAGTAGGGCCTTCAGCAAAGGAAGCTTGGCTGTTTCTATTTTTGATGTCTTGCATGTACTGACGGGTATGCGCACAAGCACACAGATGCACACGTGTATTCTTAGATAATGTGCACAGGTAAAGTGCCTGCAGAAAGTAAATTCATGAATTGCACTATGGGTGCATACTACAGTATAGATGCATTATGAAGCAGCCCACCAGGCACAATGTACCTTGCAATCAACTGGCTGAAGTTGTGTTGGAGAGGTTGTGGGGAGAACGGGCTACTGTCCCTTTTGTGGATTATTGCCATGCGGCTGAGTGTGGTCTTGTGATATTCATGCAGCAGAGTGTGTACTTTTTTAGGGTCGAGCGCGCAAGAGCTCTGTCCCTGGTGTAATCTCTCTGTGGGCTTGTAACCACACCCATGCCACGCCCATCAATTTGGTTGGTTCGTGGGCTTGCCTTTTAAAATTTGCTTGATTTCATTAGTGAAAGACATTCATATGTCATGCCTTTTCCGGTGTTTATCCCTCCTCAAGGGCACCGGCCAACTACTGAAAACATGTTTTCTTTATGGTTTCTGCACTTCTTTTTCTCTTTATTTTGTAGGCAGCGCAATCTCTCCGGGCAGTAGTCGAGTGCTTTAGATGGCATCGACCCTGTTACATGGATGATTGCACTTTTGCCGATTTACATAGATATTTGCACTTTTGCCGGTGACATAGATGATTGCACTTTTGCCGATACGTTTAACTGCAAGCAAACTTCTGTTTCCTTTTGTTGGTCTGCTTTGCACTCACGACGGCGGTCGGCTTGCTTACATGAAAATGTTTTACTTTTCATTTTCAGTTTATGTGGCAAGAAAAGTCTGGTTAGGACTTTACAACGCTAATAGCTTTACCTCGAGCAAACGCAAGACCCACTTCATTGCAAATGCTTGATTTGTATATACTGTGATCTCAACCGGAAGATATTGGAGAGTTTTACACGAGTACCTGTAACTTTGCACAAGGTCAAATTCATTTTTTAGACAGTGAGACTATGATTTGCCCAGAATCAAACGATGATTAGCCGGCGCCAAGACTAAAACCTACTTTCCCACTTCCTACATCAGCAGCTCTGCCCATAATGCCAAAGACATCAGAGAAGATTTGTGTCTGTTGCACTGGATGGGATGCTGCGCTGGACAGACCCCTTACAATGCATGCACATAGCAGGGGTGGGTAGTGCACGTTTCAGGTGTACATCTTTGGGAGGGCAGTTTCTCTTGTAGCCAGCTGCACAAGTGAAGGGGAGGTTCTCCCAGCTACCTCCCTTACAGAACGGGAGCAGACAAGCTGCATGACTCAGTGCACTAGCACAATGAAATACTGTGACCACTGGGGCACAACCACCTCTCATCATCTCTCTGGTCTGAAGCCGTAATGGACAGCATTTTGTGGCAGTGAGACCGCCAGGAAAATGCTGGCGGTGTCCCTAGTCGGAATAACCTCGGCGGTTATCCGACTCCCACCGGGCTGCAGGTGGACACCTCCAGCGTAGCAGGCCACAGTAAAGCGGCGGGATGGGCGTGGACACGGCGGTTTGGCAGGGGCCAAACCGCCATGGTCATAATAAGGCAGTCTTCACCGTCGGTCCTGCGGCGGTGAGAAAGCCACCGCAGCCCTGGCTGTCTAGGGACTGCCAGGGTCATAATGAGGGCCAATGTCCCTACCTTGGTGGAAAAGCGCCTCAGAGTGCACCTCACCTTAGCTGGCAGGTTCACCAGTTCAGAACTCTAACTTGAGTTACCTCTTTTTATCTCTATATCATATGTGTAACAACTAAGATATTTCCCAATTTCAAAAATGAAAAAATATAATCAAAAATACAATAATTATTGTTCCCACCATTCCAACAATCAAAGGCTCATAATAGTTGCTCTAAAAATCCATCCACTGCATTCAATTATAACAGTCTAACTACAGCTCCAAACATGCACTGCTCGAAGAATTCATTTCCTGCATACATGCACTTCCTATTGACACATCATTCTTCTTCAGCTACCTCGCTTTTCAGGAACCAGGACTGGGTTGGGGGCTGGGTCACCGCCTGGACAATGAAGGAACAGTACTTGTTTCTATAACCAATTAGTTTGTGAATTACGGACCGGTTCCAATCTGAACCATCCTCTGCTACCAAATCTCATGGCACTCATTAATTATCGTTTCAAATGAGTGCACCAATAGCTAGAAACAGGACTGATGTAGGACTTTACTGCTCCCCGACTAATCAGTGCTGAAACATTGTAATAAGAATCACAGACAAGGGTTGTTATTTGAAATTTTATATACTGGATTAATGGATTAATAGGCTAATACATGGAATATGCCATCACCAAGTTAGCAATAAAGCTTACAGGTAAAATGGTCAAAGAACTCAGTGCAGTTCTGTATGAAATCCGGCACAGATTTGCCTTCTAAAGGTTGGGAAAAAAGGGCTCTAAGGGTACCAAAAACTGCACACCTTAAATAGGTCTCAAGACAAAGACTTTTATACATTTTACACAGGTAAATGGTTCTCAGGATGTGCAGCAATGGGTAACAAGCAAGAAGAAACAATTTACTAACAAATAAATGTGGAGATTTTCTCATGGTAGTACTACATTGGATTTTAGTTGTTCTCACAGTAAATGTGAGCATACTAATTCATTGTATGACAACAGTCTGAGACAGTTGGGGTGTCCTTCATTAGGTGTGGTGAGGAAAAGACTCTGGGAACACTCTGTTATTAGTGTAAAGCTCATAATTCTTTATTTAGAACAGAAACATCAGCAGCAGTTGTTGTGATGTATGAGGACGTCAATTAAAGATGGAGGGCATTGTAAACACAGAAATGCATTTAATGAAATAGGAAAAACAACTGCCACAACAATGTCAAAGAAGGTATACAGATTCGCTGAAAGCACCTTTGAATTTTCTCTCAACCTGAGTATGGCAATGAACAGGACTTTCTCTCAGCCCTGGAAATTGATTTGCAAATGTACAAATATCAGCAGGAATCCAAGATACATACACATACGCTCATCCATGAAGTTCTCACAAGGGATAAGCTTTCCTCTCAAAAAACACTCCTGCTCTAAATATCTTCCATCCCTCCCTCGTCATCATTCCTTTTCCTTTCTTAACTCATCTGTCTCTAAGCTTCTGGGTGTTACTCCACAATTAGATGTTACCAACTAGTTCCTACAACAGTATCTCTAACCAAGGAGTCTGCATGCTACTGAGGGCATCTTTTGTCGTAAACATTCTGAAATTCTTTCTTAGGGTCAACCCCAAACTTATATCTATACTTTTGAGAGCCTCATCTGTTACACAAGTGCATCTATGGGTTTTCTAGTACACATATGAAAGCTTTGCTTGGTTTTATCTAGGAATCCTAAATCCAGAGTTCCCTTAATGATTTACTCCAACTCTACCTTAACCCTCACATCAATCTGTCTTAAAGCTGTGTCATTCTATGATAAATGGGCCTTGGGGCTATCCACCCCCGTTGCTCCACTTACAGCAGGAGTTGCTCCTTTTTGTGATCTTGCTCCAAGTTCTCAAGGGACTTCCATATCTGTGGCAGCATTAAAATTCTCAGATCTTCTTGATGGGTCTGAAAGTGGACCTGTGGAGCTCAGTGGTAACATGTAGGAAGCTGAAAGCAGGATCAATGGTGTTACCTGGGAATCAGGAAGCAGAATTGGTTCTAACTAAGGGTTTTGGAATGCCATAGGCTTTAATGTGATGCATAGCATATGATTGGAACCCTTTCACCATGAGATTCTAGTCAACCAGCGCACTGGAACCAGCACTTACAGGGGAGTCACACGGATGATTGCTTACCCCAGCTGGTGAGACTAGTTTATGTGGTCATGGTCAAAAGACCAGTAATTGATCTAGAAGGACACCACTAGAAATCGTTAGCAATTTCTTCACCGTTCTTCCCTGTGGGCTCTCCCCATGCTCGTACTTTCTTTCTCTCTACCTTAACATTTGTTAACTCAGAATACTTCCCAGATGACTCAATTGTGTCCCTCCTCCATACTTGTTGCTCAGCATCACACTTCACATTAATACAACTACAGTCTTTTTAACTCAGATCTGACATTTATCCTCATCCTCAGCATATGCATCATGCTCCCATGCTTTCAAAGCCTTGTCTTGTGCTGGTCAAGGTGAGGGTTTCCTGCTGCACAGTGCTCTTCTCAAATATATTCCAATTTAATGTTCCATAATGAGGGACCTGTAAGGACCCTTCCTTAGTAGTGACATATTCTATTGTTTAAACCTAATAAACACTTTTTGTGGTCATGTAATGACTAGGTGGGTCCTCTGGAGGGGACTCCTCACCCTCGGAAACAGGTTTTTTCATATTATGTCTAAAGAAAGACAGCTTAATTCTTTAAAAATGTAATCTTTCCTTTATGGTTCACACAAAATGTTCAAATTAAACTCTGTAAACAAAAGGTTGTGACTCATTGCATTTTGAGATTCATTTACATAGTCTCCATTGAATGTTCAGGACTCATGAGCACAATATTGTGCAACCTCATCAGCATATTGGTTGCCAACTCTTAAATAGCCATCTCCACTCGATGAGTCGAACACTTCACAACAGCAATTTTTGTAGGTAACTGTAATGCAGAGCCCAGATTGTTAATGCCTCCAGCAATCTCATGATATGTTTCCTGCTACATACTGGGGATCAATCGTGGCCATACATGTTCAAAGTCATGAAATGCACTAAAGCCATACTAACTGTCTGTAAAAATAGTCCCCTTCAGCTGTTCAGAGACAAAGCAAGCTCTAGTAAGAGTAATCAGTTCAGACACTTGTGCAGAAAACACCCCTCGAAGCCAGGAGGCTTTGACTACTCCTTTGACTTTTCAGACAGAGTATGCTGTTCTCAGGTTTCCCTCGTTGTCTCTTAGACGAGACCCATCTACAAACAGTATGTAATCAGACTCTACCAGCGGCTCATGTTGGAAATCTGGTCTTGACTTGGTGCATCATTCTGTGATATTGAGACAGTCATGCTCTACTTTCCCATCCTTGTTTTCATTCTCAGGCAATAGTAATAATGTAGCAGGGTTCAAAGAAGCACATATCTTCAAGGTGACATTTTCTGCAGCAAGTATGATCTGTTCTTATTTGGTCCAACGACTGTTTGTGAGGTGCTGAGGGCATGTAAATGTCCACAACATCTCTACAGAGTGGGGCACAAAACCATTAAGAAGGTATCCCGTAACAATTCTCTCACATCTTTCAATGCTGACACCTACTGCTGCACCAGCTTAAAGGCATCCAGGTAGTCCTACGGATACGCAATCAAGAGTGGTAGGAAAATAAGCCACAGGTCTTCGAGCATCCCCATGCATCTTTGTAAGCATTGGGAGAGTGTAGCCACCTCTCTCACTACAGAAAAGTGTAACAACTGTGTTATAATCAGGCATTCTCAGTGCTCGGGCATGACAGAGACTTTTTCTCAGCTCTAGGAAGGCAATCAAGGAATCCCTATCTCATGGTATCTGATCAGACACATACTGACACATATGTCAACCTCTGTAAAGTGTTGGACACTAGGGAAAGGTTTGGTATCTGCTGTCGACAGTAGCCCACTATTCTCCGAAACTTGATGATTTCTCTGCGGGTGGTTAGACGATTCATCTTAAGGATTGCACCTTTCTCACTATGATGTCCGAGGTATGGAACTTTGCTCTGACAATACTGCTGCTTACTCGAGAACACTTTAAGTCCATTCTTAGCCAAGTGGTTCAGCAAAGCAATGCAGTAGTGCCTTGTTTATAAGCTTCCTCAATACATGATTCCACTAACAGGTCCTCAATATACTGACCATTACCAGGGACTCAACCTTCTTTTTGAGTATCTGACTAAAAATTGAGGGACTATCTGTATACCCCTGTGGGACTCGGCACCACATAAAAACATGATTCTGGAACGAGAAGGCGAAATGGTATTTGGCTGTCCTCACTCGAGGATATAAAGAAAATGGCTTGGCACCGATCAGTCACGGTAAACCACTCATCCTCACAAGGAATCTGAAATAGTATGGATAGTTGGATTTGGTACCACAGGACAACAAGAAATAACAATGATATTAATCTTTCTCAGGTCCTGAGCTATGCAGTACTTACCGCTAGGCTACTGTACTTCCTAACTTTTATGTGGACTGAACTCCCTTTATGAGACCTATGCCCTTTACTGAGAATTCCAAGACTTCTGGCTTCACCGTATGTCTTAGATCTAGCAGCAAGTGATCAGTCATCATCAAAGAGCACAATACAATGTTTGACCCTTGTCTAGTAAATTTGTAATCAACATCCTCATCATGAGTCTGAAACTCCAAATTCTCCTGCATGCAATAAGTGGTGCAAATCACATCCTAAAATATTCACAGGGCGAGAATCGCATACCACAAACTGGTGGCATTCCTCAAAGCACCCCATTTACCAGGCACTTCTTGTGTTACAGGGTTTGTCATTCATTTATCCGTGACTCCTAAAACTTGGAATTTTATTATCCTGGGAGCGGTAGGTTTGGAACTTCCACTGTTCTAACAGTGGAACGGGTAGCATCGGTGTTGATCAAAAATGACATGGGGTGGCTATTCACTTCACCTTCCGCAAATAGACTACTCTATTCTACCTCTAAGGCTAGGCCAGTACATAGTGTTCTTCCATCTGCAGGCACCGTCTTTGTGACAGGCCAGAGCTTTAGCCACAAGTGAGTCAAACATGGGAAACTGGTTCTGAAAATGGCTCTACTGAGGCACCAGAACCTCCAACCTGTAGTTATCCATTTCTACCCTGTAACACATGAACTTTTTCTAGATACCCATCATCTTGCCTAACACCGAAATTCCCTACACATTGTTGGTCAGACTTCCTATCTGTGCTGCTTTCATCCACGCCACCATGCATTTCTCTTTCAGCCACTTGTTTCATTTCCAGTTCATCACTACAGTATTTTGCATACCTCAAGATCTCATCAATTGATTTCTTCTGCCAACAAATCAAATACTGCTGAATCATCAAACTGATCTCAGGCATTCAGCATGTCACATCTTTTGTGCTGTTTAAACACTTGGAACAATCTCTCATAAAAAGGATGCACAACCTTTTTAGGTTCTTGGATCATTCTGTCAATCTTAATACTATCAATAACTTTTCCAGTTATCTTTCCTTTCCAAAAGGAAATCACCTGATACTTTTTAATCACCAGCGGCGATGGTGCATAAGATATTGGATTTCTCAGATGCTTCTTCTCTGGCTACTACCTTACACTCTATACAACAATGTTGTAAAGGGTATTAAAATCTACCCATAGTACCTGAGAAATCTTCACAAATCTATCAACACAGTATACCACTCCACTGCTCTCTCAATTTTGGGAAATCATTTGTAAATGAGGCAAGATCACTCCTATTACGCGATACATGAACATACCTGCAGCAGGCACTTCTCTCAGTGGGAAATTCAAAGCTCCATCTCACATTTATCTCAAAAGGAGGTGACTCCCCCTTTGCTTATTTGGTTCTTTGTTCTTCACCTATCTGCTTTCTCATTTATGCAACTCACTCCATTTCCGGATGCTACCAATTAACTCCATAATTTGCATTTTCATTCCTGATGTCCTCAAACTGATTATATAATTTTTATCAAAACATATGCAATAACCTTTCTGTAGGTCTACATCATACACTCATGCTAACTAAGTCAGCTTATCATGAGTTTGTATTGCATTGTGTTGCACTCTGTGGTGTTCTTCTCACTCCTTACAGTGGTTCACTCTCACTTACAATTTTCACAAGCATACTCTTCCCAATGCAAAACAATCAAAATAAATGCTAAGAGATTTTCAATGAATAACTTTTGATTGCTCCACTAAAAAATTGAAAGTGTTTAATCACACAAGAAACGGCCCAGAGCAAACACTTTTCGCCTTACTCGAACATACATGAGTGAACACTCGACCAGTGAGAAATCACCGTAGTTAATGTGATTTTCATCTTTGCATGACAGGATCCACCACAATGATCACAGCTCACTTTCAGACAAAGTTGTATGTCCCTATCTCATTTGTGCAGCCAATGACACCTCACAACTAACACCAGCAAAATCTAGCAGACAAATTGCAACACAGTGTATTCCACACTTATATTACTTATCCCAGGATCCTAAGCTACGTCCAGCCCAAAAGTCACATCAGCTTCTTAGCATTAAGTTCATCCAAATCCTTACAACAACTAAAACTATCAAACAACTTCAACAAAATACATCAAGCTTGACACACACAATTACAACGCTCAACCCTATTAATACTCACTCCGCTGCTACAACTGTTTTCCAAACCACTGGGATGCCGCTGATCATCCGAACTGAGACATGGGCATTAGGGGAAACGACTGAGTTTGGGCAAGTCTGGGGCTCCAGCCAGGGTATTCTACTCTTTTTACTTCAGTAACCAAACATTTGACAAGCCATCATACCATCTCAGAGCGCACAGGGATGAATGCCTCGATGTCTTTCTGAAGTCATCAACGATTTTTCTCCATTGGTCATAAAGACCTTTATTGGTTGACGTGAACCACTGTAAGAGCATAGACATTAACAATATATCTCAGACTTGTGAAGCCAATGTCACTCCATATTAAGGACCAGTAGTTACCAAATGTCAGTTGAAAGTTTAAAAGATGCAGCAGTATAGTTGGTAAGCTGAAATATCTCAATTGGGATAATTGCAATAAAACAAGGTACCGAATAGTAACAGGCACCACCATAAAGAACCAAATTATAGCAAATAGGTGTTCCATAAAGAAACTTCCTTTCTCTCTGGTAAACATAAGTTACTCATAAAATCGTCTAAATAAAGTTTCTAATCAGGGAGCATAGAAGGTGTCACCATAATGTAGACCTCTGTAGAAGTCTAGGAAAATAAAATAAATGCCCAGCGTAACGCTTCACACCCGCAAGCATAAAGGAAAGCTGAGAGGTCTGTACCCCTCAAAGTCTAAAGGGAATCAGCAACATTTGTATCTTTTCACAGACTACCAAGAAGAGTTAATTTCTCAAAAGAAGCATTTGCAACATCCTTTAGGTTTCAGATTGTATCAAAACTGAGACAGTAACTGCAACCTTGAACATCTGGCGATCCTGGTACATGATGAACAGGAGGCTTCTTCTGTTCGTGAAGTCACCACACTCCTTGACAAGTCCTCTTCAGTCCTCATTATCCGCAGTCTCATACAAACAATGCTCCTTTCTCTAGCGAACAAGAATCATGGCAATGCTCCTGCAAAAGGGAAAAAAGGAACACTCAGGTATAGCTACATTGTAGGCCTCAACTAAAATGCTTCTGGCTAAATTGAACCAGCATTTATTAAGAATTCAAATACACGTTTATGCCCTCACAACAATGTAAATTTCAACATAAATGTAAAACTTGAAACTTCATGATTACATGTTTATCCAAACATTATGGCATTTCTGTATAAACCCCTAACTTCTACAATGATTATGTTTCATTATTGTGTTTAAATGCGTCACACACATTAATAAGGTTAAGGCACAAAGTAAGTATAATGTTAAATATGAATAAATAATTTAACAATTGTGATGTGTAAAGGAGTCTAAATAGTGCTACTCCAGTGAAAAGGCTTCAGTTCACATCAGGGGCAAGGAGGACGGGCATGAGCACTAGAACAGGCTGTCATCAAGATGGAGGGGAAGAGATGATGTGAGTGTTGTGGGATGCTGGAGGATGATAGTTTGTCTCAAGCAATCAACAATGCAGCTGACTGAGGGAAAAAGGGAAGAATGAAGCAAAAAGGCTGAGACAATGCAAGCAAGAGGGGTGGAAGTAGTGGTGCACACATGGTACAAAAGGGAGGGCAGAAACAACAAGAAAAAGAACAGACCATAACAAATTGCAGAAATGCAGTAATGGGATAGGTTGCAGGCAGAAGAGAAGGGAAGGAACAATGAGCAGTGGGACATGTGTATGCACAGCAAAGTGGTGGAATTAATATGTAGCAGGGCAAAGGAAAAACAAGGAAGGATTCGAGTAGCGGCACAACCATTGATATGATAAAGGGGGTGAGAGCTGCAATAGAGGGTGGTGGAGGAAGAAGAAAACTAGATAAAGTGCACATGCAGAGGCAATGAACATTGGATCAGGTAGACAGCAAGAGATATGGCCTCTAACTTGGAAATACACTGAAGTCTGTCCTGGAAGGTGGGAACACCAGGACAGAAAGGCGAAAATGAATGGACAGAAGAAATAGTGTTCAGGGTGCCACAAATGGAAAGTGAAAAGATGGGGGCCCCTTGATAGACAAGAGGAAAGAAAGAGAGGTGTGAGAAGCAGTCTATACTGGGGAGCCAATGGAGGGGTGGGAGCTGCAATAGACATGGGCTGGGAATAGGGAGACACACAGAGTCTGCAATAAGAACTGGAAAATAAAGTGTGTGAAGGAGAAGCTGGAGGCAGCAGGGACACTATGGCCCTCATTACAACCCTGGTGGTCGGTGTTAAAGCGGCGGTAATACTGCCAACAGGCCGGTGGTAAAATAAATGGGATCACGACCACGGCGGAAACCGCCAACACAGACAGCCACTTTTAGCATTCCGACCGCCACGGCGGTAGCAACAAACACCGCGGCGGTCACCACCAATAGACAGGCGGAAGACAATGTACCGCCCACCCCATCACAACCCGCCTATCCGCCAGCTTTTCCAGGGTGGTACCAACGTCATCAAAAGCACAGCGGGAACAGGACTTAGAAGGGAAACCACTCACCTCTCAACACTCAACGAAGAACCAGGACGCTAGGATCCCGAGCTACAGGTCCTGCCCATGCTGGTCGACGTCCTCATCTACCAGGAATACGAAAGGCGTGGCGACGACCACTGTGAGTACTGCACCTACTACACAGGGGAGGGGGGAGGAAAAAGAGAGTGATACACATAGACAACATGCAACACCCCACCTCCACCCTCACCCACAACACCATACACACAAACACATGCATCAACATTACATTTACACCCCGTAGCCCCCTGGAAGAACGCAGGGACAAAAGGAATTGATTTAAACCAGTGATATTTTAGAAATAGTCAAATATATGTTATGATTAAAAAAACAGTATTTACAAAAATATTGAATATGTACATAAGGTGGTACATTGTACATTCAAAATGTCCATGGGTCACTGGGCCAAAAATCATGGGCCAAGCCCACACTTGACTCCTGCCCCAATACGGAGAGAACACTGCAGGGGGATCAGGTTGAAAACACACAGGCACCTCAGGGGGATGGGGAAGGGGGTTGCACTTCAGCCGGAAGATGGAATTATGCCACTGCTCTTGGAGGGGGCTCCATGCCCACTGCTTGGTCCTGGGGAGTGCAAAGTCACAGTCTCTCAAGTCTCTCAAGTGGGTGGTTTGCCCACTGCGTGGTCCGGTGCTAGCGGCGGTGAAAGTGGCGGTGCGGGCCATGGTGCAGGTGCCTGTTCTGCCAGTGGTGGAGGGAGGCTCCAGCCCTTCTCCTGCAGCCTCGGAAGGCTGCTCACTGGGGCTGCTGCTGCTGACAGGAGTGGTGCTAGTTGCGGTGCAGGTGGCAGTGCAGGAAGCGATGCAGGTGGCGGTGCTTGCGGCGGGGCTGCTGGCAGTGCTGGCCGCGGTGCAGGTGGCGGGGCTGGCGGTTGTGCTGGTAGCCACCAGTCCTTCACCTGCAGCCTCCGACAGCTGAAGTGCCTTGCCTGGTGTTTTCTTCCCCTTCCTCACCTTGGCAGATGGTGGTGTGACCTTGGGTCTGGCAGCTGGAGTTTATGAGGAGGCCTTGCTGGGTAGTTCTTGCTACTTGCCCTTGCTGTATGCTGTCCCCTTCTTCACCTTGGCAGGTGGCGGAATGGCTTTGTCCTTTGCATGGGTTGGTTTCACACTGGCTGGGCTGAAGGGTGCCCCCTTTGAGCCTCTGTGAGTTGCAGGTAACACAGTGGACGTCAACTTCGTGGCTGAGGTGCTGGCCTGGGTTCTGGACACCCTGGCTTGAGGGGAAGGATGGGGGGAGGAGGGGTAGGAAAGAGGTCAATATTTGCCAGGTAAATCTTCTTAGAGACACTGGGGCGGGAAGAGGGAGATGGTTTGGGAGTGGAGGAAGAGGAGGTTGTAGGAGCTGTCTGTCTGCTGAGTTTGGATGCAGGTGCATGGGCTGGATGCTGTTGTGAGGCGGATGCCTGTTGGGTGGGTGGGTGCTTGCGTTTGTGTACTTTGGGAGGAGGGGTTACAGACACAGTGGGAGAGGATACAGGGGACGTGTGCATGGATGTGGGGGTGGTGACTGCTCGTGAGGGATGTGTTGTGATGGCGTGCTGGTGATGGAGGTAGTAGATGAGGATGTAGTGCATGCAGGTGTGAGTGGAGACGCTACTAGGAGGGAGGTGGATGAGGAGGAGGAGGGGGACTCAGAGGAGGCAGTGGATGTTGGTGTGTCTGCATGGGGATGGTGCTTGTGTGAGTGCCTGTGAGATGAAGTGTGGTGCTTGTGTTTGCCTGAGCCACTCCTGGGTGTTGATTTGGGTGAATGCTGGTCTGAAGGTGTGCGAAGGAGATGCCCACCCTCCTGGGTGAGCGGGCACGGAAACACAGTGAGGGGCTGCTGGGAGGGCTGTGCTGGTAGGGGGGGTGGCAGCTGTACTTGTTGTTGGGGTGGGCACAGAGGTGTCCACCACCGCCAGGGAGCTTCCATCAGAGGAGGAATCACTGTCTGTGGTCTCCCCTCTTGTCCCCGTCGTGGTGCACCCCTCGCCCTCCATGCCACTGGTGCCCTCACCGTCAGTGGATTCGGCCTCCAGACCCATGTGGGATGCAGCTCCCTCCATCGCCGGTGCTTCTGCTCCTCCGCCAGATGATGCTAATGCACACAAGGACAGGGTGACAAAACAAAAATGGGGGGGAGAGACAGAGGATACACTTGGTCAATGGCAGCAACAACACTACCGATGGCATACACAACATAGGGAGCAGCCCTATGCACTAGGCCATGCACTACCACTTCCTAAGTTAGTTACCAGCCCATGGGGTACAATGCCTACCGCCTTTAGCTGCACACAGGACCCTGCCCAGTAGAAGATGCCCACTGACACTATTGGGGTAGGAGTGCTTAAGAGCCTGCCCGACAAGGGACCTACCCTGCCATCTTCGCCCTGGCCTAGGGGCACCCATAGCCCACATCCCCCACCCAGGTAACTCTTAACGCACGCAAAGTCAGGATTCAGAATAGAATCTGTACCCACCCCCCTTGTGGCTGCTGTAATGCCTTCAAGCACCCATCCAACTCCAGATAGGCCACCTCCAGGAAGCAGAACATCAGGGGGTCACGGTGCAACAGGCACCCCTTCCTCGTTGGGAGGCCAGCCCCAGCTGGGCCTCTGCCATCTTCTTTGCCCAGCGGCGCAGGTCCTCCCACCTTTTGCGGCAGTGGGTGCTCCACCTGTCATTTTTCTGGTGGGTGCTGACCTGCATGGAAAAGACAGCAGAAAACTGAATTAGTCTACCGTCCGGACCGTCATACTCATGGCCCACCAGATCCCTCCCATCCCCTGACGCACATACATTGACCACATTACATGCAGCACTCTGGCCAGGATGCCTCTGCCCCCCCCCCCACATGTGGCTTACACACACAGCAATACATACATTCATGGCCCAAGCATCATGCTCACAGTGTACTCACCTGTTTGTCTGGAGGACTGTAGAGTAACATGTACTGGGGTAGGACCCCATCCACCATTTTCTCCAACTCCTCCGCAGTGGAGGCAGGGGCCCTTTCCCCAGAAACATGGGCCATTGTCGCTTCCAGACACAGGTCACAGCAGCACTTGCAGTATAGGTCCTCTCCTGTTGAAGGTCAGGTAGCAAGTGAGTGAACAGATAGAAAATGGCGGTTACGTCCGCGGCGGTGCGTACCGTCACTACCGTCGTACATCATCAATGGCTCCTGGAACCCATAGATCCCAATGATAACCAATGCAAGGTTGTGCGGCGGTCTTCGACCTCCTACTGCGACGACGCACAAAGCCAGCGTAATTACCTCATTTCCACTTTATACCCCCACCCTATCTGCATGCCCGTCTGCGCCTGGACCGCGCCCAGTGCCCGTCCCCCTGGTCCACACTCCTCTACAGAGCTCCTTGCTCTCAACCCCGGCCGGCACACCGCCTGCACCCAGGCCATCCCCAGACACACACAGGGACCTTTCACATGCCACTCATGCCACTTCTCTTGCATTCATACCAACACCAGCAACACCAACAAAACCCCCAATCACCTCAACTGCATCCTCCTTAACACCCGCTCCGTCCACAAGCACGCCATCGAGCTTTGAGACCTACTCACCACAAACTCTCCCGACATCGCCTTCCTCACTGAAACATGGATGAACTCCTCATCAGAACCCGACATCGCCATAGCCATCCCAGAAGGATACAAAATCACCCGTAGAGACCGCACCAACAAACCAGGAGGAGGAATCGCCATAATACACAGAAACTCCATCAAGATTTCCACCAAGACCAACAACACGCTAGACAACGCAGAGCACCTACACTTTCAAGTACACATCAAGGCCAACACCACCCTAAGGGGAACCCTCATCTACAGACCACCAGGACCCCGCCCCCCATTCTGTAACACCACCGCCCACACTATCAGCGCCCACGCCCTCACCTCCACAGACTACCTACTCCTTGGTGACCCTAACTTTCACCTGGAAAGCACCCACGACGGCAGCTCCACGGCCCTGCTAGACAGCCTCACAAACCTCGGCCTCAAGCAACTGGTCACCTCACCCACCCACTCAGCCGAACACATGCTCAACGCCATCTTCACCTCCAGCAGCCACATCGCCTTCACTCACAACACCGAACTCCACTGGACTGAACACCACTGCGTCCATTTCTCCTTCCTGAAATAACAACAACATCCTACTCCCTACAGCAAGTGGAACAAAATCTCCAAAAAACAACTAATCCCCAACCTTGCACAAGCCCCACCTCCCAGCACCAACGACCCCAACGCCGCCGCCCTCAACCTCACACGATGGCTAGAAACATGCGCAGACTCCCTCGCCCCATTCAAAATAAACAACAACACCGGCACCATCAAGACCGCCCCCTGGTTCACCACAGAACTTCAGTCTTCCAAATGAGAATGCCGAAAATTTGAGAAAGTCTGGCACCAAGAACCCACAATGAGCAACTTCTCCGCCCTCAAATCAGCCATACGCAAACATCACCAACTCATCCAGACCTCCAAACGATCCTTCAACAAATAACGCATAGACAACAACACACAACAGCAAGCAACTTTTTGCCATCATCAAGGAACTCACCAAACAAAAATCCTGCACCATCGACCCTACACACTCCCAAGACCTCTGCAACTCCCTCTCCAACTACTTCCACCGCAAGATCGCAGACATACATGACAGCTTCACATCGTCATCACCCACCATCACCACCACCGACACAACCAACAGCACAACACTCTGCCGGACCATCCTACTGAACACCTGGACCCTCTCCAACAACGAAGAAATTGGCAAACCCATGAGCTCAATCCACTCAGGCTCCCCAACAGACACTTGCCCCCACCACATCTTCAACAAGGCCAGCCACAACATCGCTCCCCAGCTCTGGGCCATCATCAACAGTTCCTTCGAGACCGCAAACTTCCCAGACATTTGGAAACACGCCAAAGTAAACGCTCTTCTCAAAAAACCCAAAGCAGACCCTGAAGACCTCACAAATTACCAACCCATCTCTGTGCTCCCCTTCCCCGCAAAGGTCATAGAGAACATAGCAAACATACAACTGTCTTGCTTCCTAGAAGACAACAACATACTTGACGTCTCCCAGTCTGGATTTCGATAAACAACAGCACCGAGACTGCCCTCATCGCTTGTACAGACGACATCAGGACCAGATTGGACAAGGGCGAGACCGTCGCCCTCATCCTCCTAGACCTCTCTGCAGCTTTTGACACCGTATGCCACCAAACCCTCCTCACACGCTTCTTCGATGCCGGAATTCGCCACAAAGCCCTGGACTGGCTCACCTCCTTCCTCTCCGAAAGAACTCAAAGGGGTTGCCTCCCTCCTTTCCGGGCTTCAGCTACCAAGACCATTTGTGTGGTCCCCCAAGGGTCCTCCCTCAGCCCCAACCATTTCAATATCTACATGGCTCCTCTCGCCAACATCATCCGCCCCCACGGCCTCACCATCATTTCATACGCTGACGACACCCAGCTCATCATCTCCCTCACGAGGAACGCATCTACTGCCAAGGATAACCTACACGCCGGACTCCTCGCCATCGCCAACTGGATGATATCAAGCCACCTCAAAATGAGCTCAGACAAAACCAAGATCATCATCTTCAAACCCAACAAGACAGCATGGAACGACTCTTGGTGGCCCACCACCCTTGGGCCATCCCCAACACCTACCACCCACGCACGCAATCTTGGCATCCTACTGGACTCATCTCTCTCATTGACTCAGCAAATCAACGCCCTATCAACCTCCTGTTTCAACACCCTTCGCATGCTACGCAAGACTTTTAAATGGATTCCTTTAGAAACAAGAAGAACGGTCACTCACGCCCTCATGAGCAGCAGAATGGACTACGGCAATGCCCTCTACGCAGGGACCACAGCCAAGCTTCAGAGAAAACTCCAGCCAATCCAGAACGCAGCCGCACGTCTCATCCTCAACCGCCCCCGCCACAAACACATCTCCGCCCACCTCAGATCCCTACACTGGCTGCCCATCAACAAAAGGATCATCTTCAAAATCCTGGTCCACGCTCACTAAGCCCTCCACGACACTGGACCAGCCTACCTCAATGAACAAATCAACTTCCCCAAACCAACTCGACAGCTCCGCTCCGCTGACCTTGCCCTCGCTACAGCCCCCCACATCCAACGCACCACCTCCGGCGGCAGATCCTTCTCCCACCTCGCCGCCAAAACCCATAACTCCCTCCCCACCAACCTACGCAAGACCCAGGACCTCCTAACCTTCAGAAAGCACCTCAAAACATGCCTTTTCGAGCAGTAACCCCCCCGTCTTGAGACCCTACCGGGTGAGTAGTGTGCGTAAGAAATTTGATTGATTGATTGATTGATACTGAATGCCATCCAGGGTGTTGAGAGGCATTTGCAACAAACAAATGCATACCTGGAGGGCATTCACTCTGGCGTGGTGGCCCAACAGAGAACATTTCAGGCTCTGGCCACAGCACTAATGGCAGCCCTTGTATCTGTCTCTATCCTCCCCCCTCCAACTTCCTCTACCCAGACCCAATCCCTCAACCCCAGCCTATCCCAAGCACACCATCAGACCAGCATTCACCCAAATCAACACCCAGAAGTGGCTCAGACAAACACAAGCACCACACTTCACCTCATAGGCACTCACACAAGCACCATCCCCATGCAGACACCAACATCCATCACCAGCACGCCCATCACAAACCACTCCTCACGAGCAGTCACCACCCCCACATCCATGCACACGTCCCCTGTGTCCTCGCAAGCACCCACCCACCTAGCAGGCATCCACCTCACAACAGCATCCAGCCCTTGCACATGTACCCAAACTCAGCAGACAGACACCTCCTACAACCACTCCCTCTACCTCCACTCCCAAACCCCATCCCTCTTCCCACCCCAGTGTCTCTAAGAAGATTTTCCTGGCAAACATTGACCTCTTCCCTACCCCTCCCCCCGTCCTTCCCCTCAGGCCAGGGTGTCCAGAACCCAGGCCAGCACCTCAGCCACCAAGTCGACGTCCATTGTGGTACCTGCAACTCACAGAGGCTCAAAGGGGGCACCCGTCAGCCCAGCCAGCGTGCCGCCCACCCATGCAAAGGACAAAACCATTCCGCCACCTGCCATGGTGAAGAAGGGGACAGCATGCAGCAAGGGCAAAGAGCACGAACCACCCAGCAAGGCCTCCTCAAAAACACCAGCTGCCAGACCCAAGGTCACACCACCATCTCCCAAGGGGAGGAAGGGGCATAAAACACCAGGCAAGGGACTTCAGTCGTCGAGGCTGCAGATGAAGGCCTGGTGGCTACCAGCACAACCGCCAGCCCCGCCACCTGCACCGCGGCCAGCACCGCCAGCAGCCTCACTGCAAGCACTGCCACAAGCACCGCCACCTGCACCGCCTCTAGCACCACTACTGTCAGCAGCCTCAGTGGGCAGCTGTCCGAGGCTGCAGGAGAAGGGCTGGAGCCTCCCTCCACCAATGGCAGCACAGCACCTGCACCGCCACAGGCCCCTATCCGCAAGCACTTTCACCTGCACCGCTGACAGTAGTACCAGCACCAGCAGCAGCAGCCCCAGTGGGCAGCTGTCTGAAGCTGAAGGAGAAGGGCTGGAGCCTCCCACCACCACTGGCAGCACCCCCACCAGCACCAGCACTACCACCAGTTTGCAGCCTTAGCCACTGCAGGATGGAATCTAGCCCTGCCTCCATGGACTATCATGCAACCTGTTCCCTGCAATTCTCGTGCCTCAGACACCCAGGTTTGGAACTGTGAACTGCCAATCCCCAAGCGCTGCATCACTGGGCACAAGGCCCCCTCCAGAACCAGTGGAAAAAGGCATCCACTCACCCTATCCTTGGCAGGATGAAGCACACTGGGCACAAGGCCCCTTCCAGAACCAGTGGAGAACCCATCCACTAGAGACACTGTGTCCTTGCACTCCCCAGGAACAAGCAGTGGGCATGGGCAGACCTCCCACTTGAGAGACTTGAGAGACTGTGGCTTTGCACTCCCCAGGACCAAGCAGTGGGCAAACCACCCACTTGACAGACTTGAGAGACTGTGTCTTTGCACTCCCCAGCTCCAAGCAGTGGGCAAACCACCCACTTGAGAGACGGTGGCTTTGCACTCCCCAGGACCAAGCAGTGGGCATGGAGCCCCCTCCGGGAGCAGTGGCGTTATTCCATCTTCCGGCTGAAGTGCCCCCCCACTTCACCATCCCCCTGAGGTGCCTGTGTGTTTTTGACCTGAGGCCCCTGCAGTGTTCTCTCCGTATTGAGGCAGGAGTCAAGTGTGGGCTTGTATATTTTTGAAAATACAGTTTTTTTATTCATTACGTATATCTGCCTATTTCTAAAATATCACTGATTTAACTCAATTTCTTTGGTCCTTGTGTTCTTCCAGGGGGCTACGGGGTGTAGATGTAATGTTGATGCATGTGTTTGTGTGTATGGTGTTGTGGGTGAGGGTGGGGGTGTTGTGTGTTGCGTGTGTGTGTCACTCTCTTTTTCCTCCCCCACCACCCCTGTGTACTAAGTGCAGTACTCACTGTGGTCGTCGCCTCTGCCTTTCGTATTCCTGGTAGATGAGGAGGTAGACCAGCATGGGCAGGACCTGTAGCTCGGGCTCCATGGTGTCCTGGTTCTTCGTTGAGTGTCGAGAGGTGAGTGGTTTCCCTTCCAAGTCCTGTTTCCGCCGTGCTTTTGATGGTGTTGGTACCGCCCCGGAAAAGCTGGCGGATAGGCGGGTTCTGATGGGGTGGGCGGTACATTGTCTTCCGGCTGTCTGTTGGGGGTGACCGCCGTGGTGTTTGTTGCTACCGCCGTGACGGTCAGAGTATTAAAGTGGCTCTCTGTTTTGGCGGTTTCCGCCGTGGTCGTGATCCCATTTTTTTTACCGCCAGCCTGTTGGCGGTATTACCGCCGCTTTAACACCGACTGCCAGGGTTGTAATGAGGGCCTATGTCCAGGAGTAAGCATTGGAGCAATATCACACAGTGAGGCAAGGAGGAAGTACTAAAACAATGGCCAGCGGAACACACTTGCATAAAGAAGGAGGCAAAAAGTAACAGGACATGCGAGGGGCAAATGAGTGTTGAAAATAAAATGCCATCAGCATGCCTTACTACTCCATATTATTCTTTTTCATTGTCTGCTGTGTTACCAGTGCTAACCAGTGCTAAAGTGCATATGCTCTCTCCCCTAAACATGGTAATATTGGTTCCTACGCCAACTGGCATATTTCATTGGCCTGTAAGTCCCTAGTAAAGTGCGGTACATGTGCCAATTGCCTAAGTGAGAATGTCTCTAAAGTTCCTGTGGTGACTCAAACGATTAGTGCCAAGGAAATAGATGACGGATTAAGGCTTTTAATGAGGGTACCCTTTCAAGAGAAAGTGTGAGTCGGGAACTGAGTCATTAAACAATTCAATCACCACCAAGAGAGAATTTTGTGAATGTGATGAGAATCATATTAGAATTGGATGAGATGGCAAATAGAACGTACCATTGAAACATCGTGTGGGGGTTCAGCATTAGTCAAGGCTTGGACTTTTGAAGGATCAGGTGTCATGTCCTAATCAGAAAAGATATGGCCAAAGAATTTCAGTTTCATCTCATTGAACTCAGACATCTCTGCATCCCTGAGTGATTGAGTAACTGACATACGTGTGTAAGGGCTCTATCCTCCCTCTGTATAGCTTCAAAGACCAGTATGTCATCACTATAGTTAAGTGCATTAACAACAGGTTGCATGATGTGTTGTATAACGTCTTGGAAAAGTTTGGCAGCTGATGACACATCAAAACTAAGTCTCTTGTATCTAAACAAACCAACATGTGTATCAGTTTGCAAAATATATGCAGCTTTCTTCTTGTTCTAACTGATGAAAACCTTTATTCAAATCAAGTTGAGAGAAGATCATGGCACCATTCAATTATTTGATCATGTCAGCAATGTATGGCCCTGGATGTCTCTCTCGTTCCATCGCTCTGTTCACCTGCTGGATGTCAACTCATATCTGCACAGCTCCTTCATGGTCCTTTTAAGCACTATTACTGTGGGAGACACCCATAGCATTGGACCAGTGGAATGCTCAATAATGTGCTTGAGCAATGCTCTTAGTTCTTTTTTAACAACTTCTTTTAAAGGCAAAGCAACTCATCTATGTCTCTGACCAAGAGGGCGGGCATCCTCATTAATATGTATCTTTACTTTCAAAGTCTTTACCTTTCCTAAACCATGAAACAATGATGGAAATTGACTTACTATCTTGTGATGAGTATTCATGTTGTAATTCACTGAAATCAGTCCCACGTCAGCAGCTTGCCACTGTTCCCGGAAGCACATGGATTACTGCTTCTACCTTTGTTTTCTAATGTTTTTCTGTCGCCATAAACAAACCTTTACTTTTCATGGATGTCGATGCCGCTGAAGTGCACACTTTGGTCTTTGACAGCATAAGCTGCGACATCAGAGACAGTTCATTGTACTTTTCTTCAGGCATTATATTTATCGAAGCACCACCATCAATAATGAAAGGTATTGATCGTCCATTTATTTTCAATGCAATCTTTGGACAGTTTGTACTGTTACGTTATTTTGACATGTCGACTTTTTTTTGACTGACTTTTCTCCTCACAGGGGACCAGTCCGGCATGTGCACATTTTTCTAAAGTAAGCACTGACATGGCGTAATCACTTTCTTCACTTTCACTTATTATTGAGGCTGAAGAACTGTTTGGCTATGATTTAGATGACAATCAACTTTGCTTAGTATCTGTTTGCCACAACTGATGTCACCGCTTGGCGGCGTGCACTGAACGCTTCTGGAATGTTATGGCGGCCATTTTGTCTTTGTGCTGTGATGCACTTACTTTGTCCTTCGCTCTGTGCATTGTCACAAAATGTTTTTCTTGACCTCAGCCTTTGCATATCTGACCAATGACAGGACACTTTCCTTCATGTGGAAATGCAAATCCAAACTTGCAGCACAACTTCTTTTTGCATGTAGACATCACTTGGTGTCCTTCAGTCTTTTGTTTGAAATTACTCTTCACACTCATGACTGACTCGCTCTGGGCACCTCTGGCCTCCATTTCAGCATTTTTTCTCTCAGCACATTTCTCAGCCATGGAAGTCCTCAACGCTTGCTTCACACTAGGAGTTTCCCTCAGCATTCATTGACTGAATGAATCAGACAAGCATCCTTCAATTGCTCTAAGCCTTATGGCTTCTTCACCATTAAATTAACTGAACTTACAGTGTTTGATGAGTGTGTCAAGTTTTTCCACAAATTTGACTGTTTTGCCAACTCTTTTACTTTCTTGACTGAAAACACATCATTCATGATTGACATTTAGTACTGGATTAAACTTGAGATTCAACGCCTTTTTAATCTGTTCATATATGACTTCTTTGCCATTTTTTGGCATTTTCTTTATGACTTCTTTCACACCACGACCAGCAAGATTTTGGAGATGTTTGATAATCTTCCTGTTACCAGTCTCTTCAATCTTCAAATGTCTATCCACGCTGTCCATCTAGTGCCAATATTTTGCTTTTTGGAAGTGTTGAATGGTAGCAGTGGTTTGAGGAAGGTAGCAGAATTGTAAACCATTGTTAAACATATTGACTTTAGGAGTAGCCTGCTCCCTGACGCTGTCAAATGATCATGTTTGTGCAAATCCTGTTTTAAGAATTTTGAAATGTGAGAATCAGGCTTGTCCTTAATGTTGTTGGCAATGGTATCTTCTTAGGCTCCATCTTCAAATTCCACAGATCCAACTATTCCCTTCAATTTTTGTGCTGTCGGAAGACCTATGAAATTGTTCGGCGCCCCACTTGATAGATTGATGAGCAACTGCTTCTGGTATAGACAGCTCTGTAAGCACAGTGCAGAGCACTTCTTCCTGAACCATTTAGGTGAGAACTGTAACATGACGACTCTCTTAGCGGCCTCACTATGTTATCTATTTTATTCCTCTTACACTTCAGTTGGTATGGTCTCACACATGGTTAATCTCTGCCTCTAGGGCGGATACTATGATACTGGTCATACTTTCTTGACCAACGATGCGTAGACTCTTCTGTGAAGCTCTCTTTCTATTCACATGCTTCACACCAACTGGAGTTGCCTTATGAATCCACATTTGCCAACCGTCGACTTCTTGGACCAAGACAAACTCTTCAGAAAAGCACTTTCTTCTTCAGGTTACTTATCCGTGATCTCATGACTAGTGGTAGCGTCTTCCCCAACTTGGCACCTGCTGAATGACTAGGTCACACACAGAGCTGCAAATCACACATCTTTATTCCTTCCTTTAGTCTGTGTACTTCAACATTTTAAACCAAATGCTCATGGATTTTTTTCTAACAATTGCGTCACACAGTGATACAGAATCCTCAGGTAGTTAGAAAGGTTCTGTTGTAAATCAACACTACACCGGCAACGACAAAGAGGGTTGAAGAACTGTGATACTCTGGTGCAATAGAGAGGTGCCAGAATAAGCTAATGTCAAGGGCTTTGGATGAAAAAGATTGGAGAGATCTATAAATAGAGGCAGGAGAAGCAAAACATTATCAAAGCAAGGTGGAGGAGAGAGAGCTGTGTGACACTTAGAGCAGCAGAAAATCGGGCGGATAGAGGGCAGGAATCAGGGGCTTCTGCAAAGACATTGGGACATACCTGGAGAAAGTGAGAGGGGCAGAAAGAAAAGGCCAGACCACAGATCGGAGATCAAGCATACCCGGTTAGAAGAGGCAGTGACAGGGGCAATGAGGAATGTAAGAGATTGGTGAAAAGAGGAAGGCTCTGAAACTGCAGGACACACAGTCTAGGGAATGGCATATCACGGAACTCTGCAGTAGAGAGGTAGGCAATAGCAAAAGGACAAACCAGGGGCAAGAGGAAGTAGATGGAGTATTTTGGCACATGGGCATCAAGACCAAGGTTTGGAACAATGAGTCAGTTGAAGCAAGAAGGTTGACTAGGACAGTGGTTCCCAACCTTTTGACTCCTGCAAACCCCCACTGAGTAACTTCTGGATGCCGGGGACCCCCAAGCAATTTGTACAATTAGATTTCAAACATTCAAAAGTAATTTGCAAAATATACACTCAGTAAGCAACACACAAATACTCGAATTACCAACAATATAAATATTTTATATTGAAAAAAATATGCAAAAATCTAAAAAAACTAATGAGAAGGTCAACAATGCATCTCGGCACCTAACTTTTCAAAGTTTAGTTTTATTTAGGAAAGCTGAATCCTCAGTCCAGATTCCACTTTTCCCAAGTAGTTTCAGTTTTTATTTTTTAGGTGCATAAGATCTGAGAAAACTTTTTCACATAAATATTTGGTGGGAAAAAGAAGTAAAACCACAAGGCCCTCTCATGTCTCCAGAGCCTCTCTGTCACATATGCTTCATTTGTTTTATAGCACCTCTCATACCAGTGTAGGGTGTCGGAGCATTTTACAGGGGACTACAAAGTGTAGGATTCACGTCATCCACACTGGTAGGCATTTTCTAAGAGTGCTCGGTTGGAGAAGCACAAAATCAAGGATTCAGAACATAAAACTGTGGATAGCGTTGACTTTAATAATAAGAATGTATTTCTACACAAGCAAATCTTTTTTAGCAGCATAAAGGAAATGAAAGACTGTAAAAAAAAAATACCTTTCTAATTTGAGCCATGCAGTTTGCATGCAGATCCTTGATGACAGTTCATAGCTCACTGTTCTAGAATATGATTGTATCTTATGAACTGCACAGTAACAAGAGAATCTCTGTGACAAAAGCAGTAACACACTGTGTTCTGCACAATAAATGCTGTTCTTTAAAGCAGACACATTAACCATCTGTGCTTTAAAACTGCCACTAGACAGAACTCCCATCCCTCTCCAGCAGATCCATCAATAACCAGAGTTATCACTTTGCAGTGCCTTTAAAACTGCTGCACAAAGTTAGTAATAAATATAAAAAGACACACTTTTTTTGTCAGAGGCTCCCGTTGGACAAGTACCTTCCTGCGTACCCCCTGAAAATGTGTCTACATCCTCTCAAACATTAAGTGCCTCATACTGTGCGGATCTCGGAGGTGGCTTCTTTTCCTACAATGCCCTTTTCAGATTTTCAATGATTCTCACATTAAATGTGCCAGAGGGAGGAAATATCATAGCACCTTCACTTTCAGTGATTTTATGGTACTGATTCAGCCAAATGCATGTGCATAGCCCCACGTTTATGCCATAAAATGAACTGCAGTGTCTTTTGCCAGCGACTCTTATCCTCATTGAACAGGGAGTATCATATCTCCCCTAATCAAATCTCTTATAGGCTTGAAAAACGACATTTTTTAACAGTAATATAAACAGTCAGAAGTAGCACTTCGTTCAATTCCAGTAAATCATTTCTGTAACCATAATGTTTGTTCAATGTTAACAACCAATCTCAGTGTGGCGCCCTGTGACATAACAAACCAATAACAGCACAGCACTAATGCCAACCATCCAATCTAAGTGTGGCACTCTATGGGGTTCTTCTCACTCCTTACAGTGGTTCACTCTCCCTTACAATTTTCACAAGCGTATTCTTCCCAATGCAAAATAATCAAAACAAACGCTAAGAGATTTTCAATAAATAACTTTTGATTGTTCCACTAAAGACTTGAAAGTGTTTAATCACACAAGAAACAGCGCAGAGCAAACACTTTTCGCCCTGCTCGAACATACACGAGTGAACCCTCGACCAGTTAGAAATGACTGTGATTAATGTGATTTTCATTTTTGCATGACGGGATCTACCACACTGATCACAGCTCACTTTCAGACAAAGTTGTATGTCCCTATCTCATTTGTGCAGCCGATGACACCTCACAACTAACACCAGCAAAATCTAGCAGACAAATTGCAACACAGTGTATTCCACACTCATATTACTTATCACAGGATCCTACGCTACGTCCAGCCCAATAGTCACATCAGCTTCTTAGCATTAAGCTAATCCAAATCCTTACAAGAACTAAAACATCACTGCATGTCATCAAACAACTTCAACAAAATACAGCAAGCTTGACACACACAATTACAACACTCAACGCTATTAATACTCACTCCGCTGCTACAACTCTTTTCCCATCCACTGGGATGCCGCTGATCCTCCGAACTAAGACATGGGCATTAAGGGACAGGCCTGGGCTTGGGCAAGTCCGGGGCTCCAGCCAGGGTATTCTACTCTTTTTGCTTCAGTAACCAAACCTTTGACAAGCTATCATACCATCTCAGAGCGCACAGGGATGAATGCCTCGATGTCTTTCTAAAGTCATCAAAAAAAAATTCTCTATTGGTCATAAAGACCTTTATTGGTTGACGTGAAGCACTGTAAGAGCGTAGACATTAACAATATATCTCAGACTTGTGAAGCCAATGTCACTCCATATTAGGGACCAGTAGTTACCAAATGTCATTAACAGGGGTTTATTTCAGGTTATTAATCAATCCAGTGTATAGGCATACCAAGAATAAGTTTGGAAGATGCAGCAGTATAGTTAGTAAGTTGAAATATCTCAATTGGGATAATTGCAATAAAACAAGGTACCGAATAGTAACAGGCACCACCATAAAGAAACAAATTATAGAAAATAGGTGTTCCATAAAGAAACTTCCTTTCTCTCTTGTAAACATAAGTTACTCATAAAATCGTCTAAATAAAGTTTCTAATCAGGGAGCATAGAAGGTGTCACCATAATGTAGACCTCTGTAGAAGTCTAGGAAAATAAAATAAATGCCCAGCATAAAGCTTCAAACCTGCAAGCATAAAGGAAAGCTGAGAGGTCTGTACCCCTCAAAGTCTAAAGGGAATCAGCAACATTTGTATCTTTTCACAGACTACCAAGAAGAGTTCATTTCTCAAAAGAAGCATTTGCAACATCCCTTAGGTTTCCCATTGTATCAAAACTGAGACAGTAACTGCAACCTTGAACATCTGGCGGTCTTGGTACATGATGAACAGGAGGCTTCTTCTGTTCGTGATGTCACCACACTCCTTGACAAGTCCTCTTCAGTCCTCATTATCAGCAGTCTCATACAAACAATGCTCCTTTCTCTAGCGAACAAGAATCATGGCAATGCTCCTGCAAAAGGGAAAAAAGGAACACTCTGGTATAGCTACATTGTAGGCCTCAACTAAAATGCATCTGGTTAAATTGAACCAGCATTTATTATGAATTCAAATACATGTTTATGCCCTCACAACAATGTCAATTTCAAAATAAATGTAAAACTTGAATAAGAAATTTCATGATTACATGTTTATCCAAACATTATGGCATTTCTGTATAAACCCCTAACTTCTACAATGATTATGTTTCATTATTGAGTTTAAATGCGTCACACACATTAATAAGGTTAAGGCACAAAGTAAGTATAATGTCAAATATGAATAAATAATTTCACAATTGTGATGTGTAAAGGAGTCTAAATAGTGCTACTCCAGTGAAAAGGCTTCAGTTCATATCAGGGGCAAGGAGGACGGGCATGAGCACTAGAACAGGCTCTCATCAAGATGGAGGGGAAGAGATGATGTGAGTGTTGTGGGATGCTGGAGGATGATAGTTTGTTTCAAGCAATCAACAATGCAGCTGACTGAGGGAAAAAGGGAAGAATGAAGCAAAAAGGCTGAGACAATGCAAGCAAGAGGGGTGGAAGTAGTGGTGCACACATGGTACAAAAGGGAGGGCAGAAACAACAAGAAAAAGAACAGACCACAAAAAATGGCAGAAATGCAGTAATGGGATAGGTTGCAGGCAGAAGAGAAGGGAAGGAACAATGAGCAGTGGGACATGTGTATGCACAGCAAAGTGGTGGAATTAATATGTGGCAGGGCAAAGGGGAACCAAGGAAGGATTAGAGTAGCGGAACAACCATTGATGTGATAAAGGGGGTGAGAGCTGCAATAGAGGGTGGTGGAGGAAGAAGAAAACTAGATAAAGTGCACATGCAGAGGCAATGAACATTGGATCAGGTAGACAGCAAGAGATATGGCCTCTAACTTGGGAATACACTGAAGTCTGGTCTGGAAGGTGGGAACACCAGGACATAAAGGCGAAAATGAATGGACAGAAGAAATAGTGTTCAGGGTGCAACAAATGGAAGGTGAAAAGATGGAGGCCCCTTGATAGACAAGAGGAAAGAAAGAGAGGTGTGAGAAGCAGTCTACACTGGGGAGCCAATGGAGAGGTGGGAGCTGCAATAGACATGGGCTGGGAATAGGGAGACATACAGAGTCTGCAATGAGTAGAAGCAATGAGAACTGGAAAAGAAAGTGTGTGAAGGAGAAGCTGGAGGCAGCAGGGACACTATGGCCCTCATTACAAACCTGGTGGTCGGTGTTAAAGCGGCGGTAATACTGCCAACAGGCCGGCGGTAATAAAAATGGGATCACGACCATGGCGGAAACTGCCAACACAGACAGCCACTTTTAGCACTCCGACCGCCACGGCGGTAGCAGCAAACACCGCGGCGGTCACCACCGTTAGACAGACGGAAGACAATGTACCGCCCACCCCATCACAACACGCCTATCCGCCAGTTTTTCCAGGGTGGTACCAACTTCATCAAAAGCACGGCGGAAACAGGACTCAGAAGGGAAACCACTCACCTCTCAACACTCAACGAAGAACCAGGACGCCATGGATCCCGAGCTACAGGTCCTGCCCATGCTGGTCGACGTCCTCATCTACCAGGAATACGAAAAGCCGTGGCGACGACCACGGTGAGTACTGCACCTAGTACACAGAGGAGGGGGGAGGAAAAAGAGAGTGACACACATACACATCACGCAACACCCCACCCCCACCCTCACCCACAACACCATACACACAAACACATGCATCAACATTACATTTACATCCCGTAACCACCTGGAAGAATGCAGGGACCAAAGGAATTGAGTTAAACCAGTGATATTTTAGAAATAGGCAAATATACGTAATGAATAGAAAAACAGTATTTACAAAAATATACAATATGTACATAAGGTGGTACATTGTCCATTCAAAATGTCCGTGGGTCACTGGGCCAAAAATCATGGGCCAAGCCCACACTTGACTTGTGCCTCAATACGGAGAGAACACTGCAGGGGGATCAGGTTGAAAACACACAGGCACCTCAGGGGGATGGGGAAGGGGGGTGCACTTCAGCCGGAAAATGGAATTATGCCACTGCTCTTGGAGGGGGCTCCATGCCCACTGCATGGTCCTGGGAAGTGCAAAGCCACAGTCTCTCCAGTGGGTGGTTTGCCCACTGCTTGGTCCTGGGGAGTGCAAAGCCACAGTCTCTCAAGTCTCTCAAGTGGATGGTTTGCCCACTGCATGGTCCGGTGCTAGCGGCGGTGAAGATGGCGGTGCTGGCCGTGGTGTAGGTGCCTGTTCTGCCAGTGGTGGAGGGAGGCTCCAGCTCTTCTCCTGTAGTGTCGGACGGCTGCCCACTGGGGCTGCTGCTGCTAACAGGAGTGGTGCTAGTTGCGGTGCAGGTGGCAATGCAGGAGGCGATGCAGGTGGCAGTGCTTGCGGCGGGGCTGCTGGCAGTGCTGGCCGCGGTGCAGGTGATGGGGCTGGCAGTTGTGCTGATAGCCAGCAGTCCTTCACCTGCAGCCTCTGACGGCTGAAGTGCCTTACCTGGTGCTTTCTGCCCCTTCCTCACCTTGGCAGATGGTGGTGTGACCTTGGGTCTGGCAGCTGGAGTTTATGAGGAGGCCTTGCTGGGTAGTTCTTGCTCCTTGCCCTTGCTGCATGCTGTCCCCTTCTTCACCTTGGCAGGTGGCGGAATGGCTTTGTCCTTTGCATGGGTTGGTGGCACACTGGCTGGCCTGAAGGGTGCCCCCTTTGAGCCTCTGTGAGTTGCAGGTACCACAGTGGATGTCAACTTCGTGGCTGAGGTGCTGGCCTGGGTTCTGGACACCCTGGCGTGAGGGGAAGGATGGGGAGAGGAGGGGTAGGGAAGAGGTCAATATTTGCCAGTAAATCTTCTTAGAGACACTGGTGCGGGAAGAGGGAGAGGGTTTGGGAGTGGAGGAAGAGGAGGTTGTAGGAGCTGTCTGTCTGCTGAGTTTGGGTGCAGGTGCATGGGCTGGATGCTGTTGTGAGGTGGATACTTTCGTTTGTGTACTTTGGGAGGAGGGGTCACAGACACAGTGGGAGAGGATAAAGGGGACGTGTGCATGGATGTGGGGGTGGTGACTGCTCGTGAGGGGTGTGTTATGATGGCGTGCTGATGATGGAGGTAGTAGATGAGGATGTAGTGCATGCAGGTGTGAGTGGAGACGCTACTAGGAGGGAGGTGGATGAGGAGGAGGAGGGGGACTCAGTGGAGGCAGTGGATGTTCGTGTGTCTGCATGGGGATGGTGCTTGTGTGAGTGCCTGTGAGATGAAGTGTGGTGCTTGTGTTTGCCTGACCCACTCCTGGGTGTTGATTTGGGTGAATGCTAGTCTGAAGGTGTGCTTGGGATAGGCTGGGGTTGAGGAGATTAGGTCTGGGTGGAGGAAGTTGGAGGGGGGAGGCTAGAGACAGGTACAAGGGCTGCCATTAGTGCTGATGCCAGAGCCTGAAATGCTGTCTGTTGGGCCACCACGCCAGAGTGAATGCCCTCCAGAGATGCATTTATTCATAGCAAATATCTCTCGACACCCTGGATGGCATTCAGTATGGTTGACCGCCCAACAGTGAGGGATCTCAAGAGGTCAATAGCTTCCTCACTGAGGGCAACAGGGCTGACTGGGGCATGGCCTGTGGTGCCTGGGACGAAGAAGATGCCCACCCTCCTGGGTGAGCGGGCACGGGAAACACACTGAGGGGCTGCTGGGAGGGCTGTGCTGGTAGGGGGGTGGCAGCTGTACCTGTTGTTGGGGTGGGCACAGAGGTGTCCACCCCCGCCAGGGAGCTTCCATCAGAGGAGGAGTTGCTTTCTGTGGCCTCCCCTCACGTCCGCGTTGTGGTGCTCCCCTCGCATTCCGTCCCACTGGTGCCCTCACCGTCGGTGGATTTGGCCTCCAGGCCCATGTGGGATGCAGCTCCCTCCATCGCAGGTGCCTCTGCTCCTCCGCCAGATGATGCTAATGCACACAAGGACAGGGTGACAAAACAAAAATGGGGGGGAGAGACAGAGGATACACTTGGTCAATGGCAGCAACAGCACTACCAATGGCATACACAACATAGGGAGCAGCCCTATGCACTAGGCCATGCACTACCAGTTCCTAAGATAGTCACCAGCCCATGGTGTACAATGCCTACAGCCTTTAGCTGCACACAGGACCCTGCCCAGTAGAAGATGCCCACTGACACTATTGGGGTAGGAGTGCTTCAGAGCCTGCTCGACAAGGGACATACCCTGCCATCTTCGCCCTGGCCTAGGGGCACCCATAGCTCACATCCCCCACCCAGGTAACTCTTAACGCACGCAAAGTCAGGATTCAGAATAGAATCTGTACTCACCCCCCTTGTGGCTGCTGTAATGCCTTCAAGCGCTAATCCAACTCCAGATAGGCCACCTCCAGGAAGCGGAACATCAGGGGGTCATGGTGCAACAGGCACCCCTTCCTCGTTGGGAGGCCAGCCCCAGCTGGGCGTCTGCCATCTTCTTTGCCCAGCAGCGCAGGTCCTCCCACCTTTTGCGGCAGTGGGTGCTCCACCTGTCATTTTTCTGGTGGGCGTTGACCTGCATGGAAAAGACAGCAGAAAAGTGAATTAGTCTACCGTCCGGACCGTCATACTCATGGCCCACCAGATCCATCCCATCCCCTGACGCACATACATTGACCACCTTACATGCAGCACTCTGGCCAGGATGCCTCTGCCCCCCCCCCCACATGTGGCTTACACACACAGCAATACATACATTCATGGCCCAAGCATCATGCTCACAGTGTACTCACCTGTTTGTCTGGAGGACTGAAGAGTAACATGTACTGGGGTAGAACCCCATCCACCATTTTCTCCAACTCCTTTGCAGTGGAGGCAGGGGCCCTTTCCCCAGACACATGGGCCATTGTCGCTTTAAGACACAGGTCACAGCAGCACTTGCAGTATAGGTCCTCTCCTGTTGAAGGTCAGGTAGCAAGTGAGTGAACAGATAGAAAATGGCGGTCACGTCCGCGGCGGTGCGTACCGTCACCGCCGTCGTACATCACCATTGGCTCCTGGAACCCATAGGGCCCAATGATAACCAATGCAAAGTTGTGCGGCGGTCTTCGACCTCCTACCGCGACGACGCACAAAGCCAGCGGAATTACCTCATTTCCACTTTATCCCCCCACCCTCTCTGCATGCCCGTCTGTGCCTTGACCGCGCCCAGCGCCCGTCCCCCTGGTCCACACTCCTCCAGCCCCCCCAAACGCCACTACTCCTCTACAGCGCTCCTTGCTCTCAACCCCGGCCGGCACGACGCCTGCGCCCAGGCCATCCCCAGACACACACAGGGACCTTTCAAATGCCACTCATGCCACTTCTCTTGCATTCATACCAACACCAGCAACACCAACAAACCCCCCAATCACCTCAACTGCATCCTCCTTAACACCCGCTCCGTCCACAAGCACGCCATCGAGCTTTGAGACCTACTCACCACAAACTCTCCCGACATCGCCTTCCTCACTGAAACATGGATGAACTCCTCATCAGAACCCGACATCGCCATAGCCATCCCAGAAGGATACAAAATCACCCGTAGAGACCGCACCAACAAACCAGGAGGAGGAATCGCCATAATACACAGAAACTCCATCAAGATTTCCACCAAGACCAACAACATGCTAGACAACGCAGAGCACCTACACTTTCAAGTACACATCAAGGCCAACACCACCCTAAGGGGAACCCTCATCTACAGACCACCAGGACCCCGACCCCCATTCTGTGACACCACCGCCCACACTATCAGCTCCCATGCCCTCACCTCCACAGACTACCTACTCCTTGGTAACCTTAACTTTCACCTGGAAAGCACCCACGATGGCAGCTCCACAGCCCTGCTGGACAGCTTCACAAACCTCGGCCTCAAGCAACTGGTCACCTCACCCACCCACTCAGCCGGACACACGCTCAACTCCATCTTCACCTCCAGCAGCCACATCACCTTCACTCACAACACCGAACTCCACTGGACTGAACACCACTGCGTCCATTTCTCCTTTCTGAAACCCCCCACCCACCACCAACAACATCCTACTCCCTACAGCAAGTGGAACAAAATCTCCAAAAAACAACTAAATCCCAACCTTGCACAAGCCCCACCTCCCAGCACCAACGACCCCAACGCCGCCGCCCTCAACCTCAAACGATGGCCAGAAACATGCGCAGACTCCCTCGCCCCATTCAAAATAAACAACAACACCGGCACCATCAAGACCGCCCCCTGGTTCACCACAGAACTTCAGTCTTCCAAACGAGAATGCCGAAAAATTGAGAAAGCCTGGTGCCAAGAACCCTCAATGAGCAACTTCTCCACCCTCAAATCAGCCATATGCAAACATCACCAACTCATCCAGAACTCCAAACGATCCTTCAACAAAGAACGCATAGACAACAACACACAACAGCAAGCAACTTTTTGCCATCATCAAGGAACTCACCAAACAAAAATCCTGCACCATCGACCCTCCACACTCCCAAGAACTCTGCAACTCCCTCTCCAACTACTTCCACCGCAAGATCGCAGACATACATGACAGCTTCACATCGTCATCACCCACCATCACCACCACCGACACAACCAACAGCACAACACTCTGCTGCACCATCCTACTGAACACCTGGACCCTCTCCAACAACTAAGAAATTGGCAAACCCATGAGCTCAATCCACTCAGGCTCCCCAACAGACACTTGCCCCCACCACATCTTCAACAACGCCAGCCACAACATCGCTCCGCAGCTCCGGGCCATCATCAACAGTTCCTTCGAGACCGCAAATTTCCCAGACATTTGGAAACATGGCAAAGTCAACGCTCTTCTTAAAAAAAAACAAAGCAGACCCTGAAGACCTCACAAATTACCGACCCATCTCTCTACTCCCCTTCCCCGCAAAGGTCATAGAGAAGATAGTAAACATACAACTGTCTTGCTTCCTGGAAGACAACAACATACTCGACGTCACCCAGTCTGGATTCCACAAAAACCACAGCACAGAGACTGCCCTCATTGCCTGTACAGAAGACATCAGGACCAGATTGGACAAGGGCGAGACCGTCGCCCTCATCCTCCTAGCTCTCTCCGCTGCTTTTGACACCGTATACCACCAAACCCTTCGAACACGCCTCTTTGACACCGGAATTTGCCACAAAGCTCTGGCCTGGCTCACCTCCTTCCTCTCCAAAAGAACCCAAAGAGTTTACCTCCCTCATTTC
This sequence comes from Pleurodeles waltl, assembly GCF_031143425.1. Classification (NCBI taxonomy): domain Eukaryota; kingdom Metazoa; phylum Chordata; class Amphibia; order Caudata; family Salamandridae; genus Pleurodeles; species Pleurodeles waltl. The sequence continues at coordinate 175,779,186 of NC_090441.1, read as the reverse complement.
CGGGCTTCAGCCGCCAAGACCATCTGTGGGGTCCCACAAGGATCCTCCCTCAGCCCCAACCTTTTCAATATCTACATGGCTCCTCTCGCCAACATCATCCGCCCCCACGGCCTCACCATCATCTCATACGCTGACGACACCCAGCTCATCATCTCCCTCACGAGGAACCCATCTACTGCCAAGAATAACCTAAACGCCGGACTCCTCGCCATCGCCAACTGGATGATAGGAAGCCACCTCAAATTGAACTCAGACAAAACCAAGATAATCATCTTCAACCCCAACAAGACAGCATAGAACAGCTCTTGGTGGCCCACCACCCTTGGACCATCCCCAACACCCACCACCCACGCACGCAATCTTGGCATCATACTGGACTCATCTCTCCCAATGACTCAGCAAATCAACGCCATATCATCCTCCTGCTTTAACATCCTTTGCATGCTATGCAAGACTTTTAAATGGATTCCTTTAGAAACAAGAAGAACGGTCACTCACGCCCTCATAAGCAGCAGAATGGACTACGACAACTCCCTCTACGAAAGGACCACAGCCAAGCTTCAGAAAAAACTCCAGCCAATCCAGAACGCAGCCGCACGTCTCATCCTCAACCTCCCCCGCCACAAACACATCTCCGCCCACCTCAGATTCCTACACTGGCTGCCCATCAACAAAAGGATCATCTTCAAAATCCTGGTCCACGCTCACTAAGCCCTCCATGACACTGGACCAGCCTACCTCAATGAACGAATCAACTTCCTCAAACCAACTCGACAGATCCGCTCCGCTGCCCACGCTACAGTCCCCCGCATCCAACGCACCACCTCCGCTGGCAGATCCTTCTCCCACCTCGCCGCCAAAACCTGGAACTCCCTCCCCACCAACCTACGCAAGACCAAGGACCTCCTAACCTTCAGAAAGCACCTCAAAACATGGCTTTTCGAGCAGTAACCCCCCCGCCTTGAGACCCTATCGTGTGAGTAGTGCGCATAAGAAATTTGTTTGATTGATTGATACTAAATGCCATCCAGGGTGTCGAGAGGCATTTGCAACAAACAAATGCATACGTGGAGGGCATTCACTCTGGCGTGGTGGCCCAACAGAGAACATTTCAGGCTCTGGCCACAGCACTGATGGCAGCCCTTGTACCTGTCTCTAGCCTCCCCCTCCAACTTCCTCTACCCAGACCCAATCCCTCAGCCCCAACCTATCCCAAGCACACCATCAGACCAGCATTCACCCAAATCAACACCCAGAAGTGTCTCAGACAAACACAATCACCACACGTCACCTCACAGGCACTCACACAAGCACCATCCCCATGCAGACACCAACATCCATCACCAGCACGCCCATCACAAACCACTCCTCACAAGCAGTCACCACCCCCACATCCATGCACACGTCCCCTGTGTCCTCGCAAGCACACACCCCCCTAACAGGCATCCATCTCACAACAGCATCCTGCCCATGCACCTGCACCCAAACTCAGCAGACAGACACCACCTACAACCACTCCCTCTACCTCCACTCCCAAACCCCATCCCTCTTCCCACCCCAGTGTCTCTAAGAAGATTTTCCTGGCAAACATTGACCTCTTCCCTACCCCTCCCCCGTCCTTTCCCTCAGGCCAAGGTGTCCAGAACCCAGGCCAGCACCTCAGCCACCAAGTCGACGTCCATTGTGGTACCTGCAACTCACAGAGGCTCAAAGGGGGCACCCGTCAGCCCAGCCAGTGTGCCACACACCCGTGCAGAGGACAAAACCATTCTACCACCTGCCATGGTGAAGAAGGGGACAGCATGCAGCAAGGGCAAAGAGCACAAACCACCCTGCAAGGCCTCCTCAAAAACACCAGCTGCCAGACCCAAGGTCACACCACCATCTCCCAAGGGGAGGAAGGGGCATAAAACACCAGGCAAGGGACTTCAGCCGTCGGAGGCTGCAGATGACGGCCTGGTGGCTACCATAACAACCACAAGCCCTGCCACCTGCACCGCGGCCAGCACCGCCAGCAGCTCCACCATAAGCACTGTCGCAAGCACCGCCACCTGCACAGCCGCTAGCACCACTACTGTCAGCAGCAGCAGCCCCAGTGGGCAGCTATCCGAGGCTGCCGGAGAAGGGCTGGAGCCTCCCTCCACCACTGGCAGCACCGGCACCTGCACCGCCGCTAGCACCGGCCCCTGCACCGCCGCTAGCACCGCCGCAGGCCCCTATCCGCAAGCACTTCCACCTGCACTGCTGACAGTAGTACCAGCACCAGCAGCAGCAGCCCCAGTGGGCAGCCGTCTGAAGCTGAAGGAGAAGGGCTTGAGCATCCCACCACCACTGGCAGCACCCCCACCAGCACCAGCACTACCACCAGTTTGAAGCCTTAGCCGCTGCAGGATGGATTCTAGCCCTGCCTCCATGGACTATCATGCAACCTGTTCCCTGCAATTCTCGTGCCTCAGACACCCAGGTTTGGAACTGTGAACTGCCACTCCCCAAGCGCTGCATCACTGGGCACAAAGTCCCCTCCAGAACCAGTGGAAAAAGGCATCCACTCACCCTATCCTTGGCAGGATGAAGCACACTGGGCACAAGGCCCCTTCCAGAACCAGTGGAGAACCCATCCACTAGAGACACTGGCCCTCATTGCAACCCTGGCGGATGGTGTTAAAGGTGCGGTAATACCGCAAACAGGCCGGCGGACAAAAAATGGAATTACGACCATGGCAGAAACCGCCAACATATACAGCCACTTTAACACTCCGACCCCCACGGCGGTACAGACAAGCAGCGCGGCGGTCACCGCCAACAGACAGGCGGGAGACAATGTACCGCCCACAGTATCACAACCTGCCAATCCGCCACCTTTTCTGGGGCGGATTCACCGTGGATAAAAACACGGCGGAAACAGCTTGTGCAATGGTAAAACGCTCACCTTAACACACTCCACGAGGAAGGAGGACACCATGGAGCTGGAATTACAAATCCTACCTGCCCTTGTCTTCCTGCTCATTTACTAACACCACCAACGGCGGCAGCGAAGACAACGGTGAGTACTGCACCTATGACATAGGGGAGGGGGGAGGCAAAAGTCAGAGGGACACACACGAAACACCCACACCCCCACCCTCACCCTCGCACATTATAACACACACACCAATGCATGTCAAAACATCACAGTAACAACCCACAACCCCCCCGGAAGAATGCAAAGACCAAAGGAAATCAGTTGAAAAATTGTAATGTATGAAAATACAGTTACCAAATATATACATATATATATATATATCTATATATATACACCTTGAAAAGTATATACATTATTAGAAGCACTGCAGGTATGCACATATCAATGTCCGTGCACCACTGGTCCAAAAATGCATGGGCGAGGCCCACAATAGATACCTGTCCACAAACGGAGAGAACACTGCTGGGGCATCAGATCGAAATACAACAGGCACCTCAGGGGGAAGGGAAGGGGGGGGCACCTCAGCCGGATTACAGCACCACGCCAGATCCACGACGGGGTTCCATGCCCATTGATGTATCCTGGGGAGTGCAAAGCCACAGTCTCTCAAGTCTCTACAGTGGGTGGGTTGCCCACTGTACCATCCTGGGGAGTGCAAAGACAGTCTCTCAAGTCTCTACAGTGGGTGGCTTGCCCACTGTACCATCCTGGAGAGTGCAAAGCCACAGTCTCTCAAGTCTCTACAGTGGGTGGGTTGCCCACTGCTGCATCCAGGGGAGTGCAAAGCCACAGTCTCTCAAGTTTCTACAGTGGGTGGGTTGCCCACTGTACCATCCTGGGAAGTGCAAAGCCACAGTCTCTCAAGTCTCTCAAGTGGATAACAGTCTCCACTGGTTCTGGAGGGGAAATGGTGCCCACACTGCATTAGGCTCCCCGTGACGGTTCCTGTTCCGTCACAGTCCCAGTTCCCTTGTCCAGCGGTGCTTTGCCATGGCGGTCTCTGATCTGTTCAGCAGTTCTCTGCCCTGTTCAGCAGTGCTGTGCCCTGTTCAGCGGTCTTTACCATGTTGGTGATTCCCTTGTCCAGCGGTGCTTTGCCATGGCGGTCTCTGATCTGTTCAGTGGTTCTCTGCCCTGTTCAGCGGAGCTGTGCCCTGTTCAGCGGTCTTCACCATGGCGGTGATTCCCTTGTTCTGCGGTGCTTTGCCATGGCGGTCTCTGATCTGTTCAGCGGTTCTCTGCCCTGTTCAGCGGTGCTGTGCCCTGTTCAGCAGTCTTCACCATGGCAGTGATTCCCTTGTCCAGCGGTGCTTTGCCATGGCGGTCTCTGATCTGTTCAGCGGTTCTCTGCCCTGTTCAGCGGTGCTGTGCCCTGTTCAGCGGTCTTCACCATGGGGGTGATTCCCTTGTCCAGCGGTGCTTTGCCATGGCGGTCTCTGACCTGTGCATTGGTGTGTGGCATGACGGTCCCTCATTGCCCAGCAGGGCTGTGGCAGCCGTGGCCCTCCTGAGCACTGACTCTGGCGGTGGTCTCCTGACCAGTGACGATACTGCTGCCCTCCTGGGCACTGACTCTGGCGGTGGTCTCCTGACCAGTGACGATACTCCTGCCCTCCTGGGCACTGACTCTGGCGGTGGTCTCCTGACCAGTGACGATACTGCTGCCCTCCTGGGCACTGACTCTGGCTCTGGCGGTGGTCTCCTGACCAGTGACAATACTCCTTCCCTCCTGGGCACTGACTCTGGCAGTGGTCTCCTGACCAGTGACGATACTGCTGCCCTCCTGGGCACTGACTCTGGCAGTGGTCTCCTGACCAGTGACAATACTCCTGCCCTCCTGGGCACTGACTCTGGCGGTGGTCTCCTGACCAGTGACGATACTCCTACCCTCCTGGGCACTGACTCTGGTGGTGGTCTCCTGACCATTGACAATACTGCTGCCCTCCTGGGCACTGACTCTGGCGGTGGTCTCCTGACCAGTGACGACGGTGCTGGCGGTGGCGTCCCGGCCGCCGGGGAGGATGGCACCCTTCTCTGCCATGCTGCTCTCACCAGACTGTGCAGACTTCTTCTGGCCCTTCAACACCTTTGGAGGAGTCACAGCTGACTCTGCAATCCCCCTGGGACCCTTGTTAGCAGTTTTGCCGCCAGGAGTCTTCACCCTGTCCTGTCAGCCACTTTCCAACTTGAGATGCTTTACAGGGGGTGGACTGGCAGTGCTTTGGCTCTGTGTCACACTGCCTGCCCTGGTGGCCGGTGCACTCTACACACCTGTAACACGCACCACTGGTACTGGAGTCTTTTTGGCTGAGGCGCTACTACAGGACTTATGAATTGGAGGGGTGGGGATGGGGGCAAAGAGGTCAACGTTGCTGAGGGAGAGTTTATGACGAACACTGGGATGGGTAGCTGGAGGGGGTCTGGGAGTGGAGGAAGAGGAAGTGGTTGTAGGAGGTGTCACTTTAGGTGTTTTGGGTGCAGGTGCAGGTAATAGAGGCTGTCGTGAGGTGGATGGATGTTGGGTGTGTGGGTGCCCGCGTTTGTGTACTTTGGGAGGGGGCGTCACAGACACACTGGGAGAGGACAGAGGGGACGTGTAAATGGGAGTGGGGGTGGTGAGTGCAGGTGAGCGGGGTGTGGTGCTGGGTGTTCTGGTGCGAGTCCTAATGCCTGTAGATGTAGTGCATGCAGGTGAAAGTGTGGACGACACTGGGAGGGAGGAGGGAGACGAGAAGGGGGACACAGTGGAGGCAGTGGATGTTGGTGTGTCTGTATGTGGGTGATGCTTGTGTGAGTGCCTGTGGGATGTGTGGTGCCTATGTTAGCCTGAGCTACTTTTGTGTGGTGAGATGTGTGCATGCTTGTCTGATGGTGTGTTTGGGATGGGCTGGGGTACAGGGGACTGGGTCTGGGTGGAGGAAGTTGGAGGGGGGAGGCTAGACACAGGGACAATGGCTGCCATCAGTGCTGAGGCCAAAGATTGCAGGGTTCGATGAAGGGCAGCCTGACCAGAATGAATGCCCTCCAGGAATGCATTAACGTGTTGCAACTCCCTTTCTACACCCTGGATTGCATTCACAATGGTAGACTGCCCAACAGTGAGTGACCTGAGGAGGTCAATGGCCTCCTCACTGAGGGCAGCAGGGGTGACAGGGGCAGGGGCTGAAGTGCCTGGGGCAAAGGTGATGCCCACCCTCCTGGGTAAGCGGGCACGGGGCGAACGCTGAGGGGCTGCTGGGAGGGCGGTGCTGGTAGGGGAGGTGGCGGCTGTACCTGTAGAAGTGGGGGGCACAGATGGTGCCGCCACCACAAGGGAGCTCCCATCGGCGGACGAGTCTGTGTCACTGTTTGGTGATCCGGTGACCGACGTCAAGCTCCCCTCGCCCTCCGTCCCACTGGTGCATTCTGAGTTCGTGGTGTGGACCTCCATGGCCATGTGGGATGCAGCTCCCTCGTGCTCCGGTGCCACTGTACCTCGGCTTGATGATGCTAATGCACAAAAGAACAGAGAGAGCAGAGAAGGGGGGGGATGACAGAAGAAAGACAGGTTGAGTGCCTGGCTTACCGCTACCGTTGGCGGACAAGACAGACACAGCAGCCCCCTGCACTACGCCGTGCTCCTGGCCTCTACAGATGCAATTCCTGGGATATGGCCTACTTCGCAATGGTGGACATCTGCACACATGGATGCCACAGGGGCATGTATACCTGTACTTGTCACTCTACTGCGGTGGGGTGGAGTGCCACATGGCCTGCATTACGGAGGGACCTAGCCTATGTAAGTCGCCCTGGCCTAGGGAAACCCACAGCCCTCCTCCCACACCCAGACCACTCAACTGCGGGTAAAGTCCCCAGAATGAGGGTGTACTCACCCCCTTGTGTCTGCTGTGATGCCCTCAAGCTCCCATCCAACTCAGGGTAGGCCACCGCCAGGATTCGGAACATCAGGGGGGTCATGGGACGACGGGCACCCCTCCCACGTTGGGAGGCCATCCCCAGCTGAGCCTCCGCCGTCTCCTTGCTCCAGTGGCGAATGTCCTCCCATCTTTTCCGGCAGTGGGTGCCCCATCTCTGGTGGACCCCCAGGGTCCATACGTCCTTGGCGATGGCACGCCAAATGTCCTTCTTCTGGTGGGCGCTGACCTACATGACATGCACAGGGGAAGAAGAGAAGTCATTAGCAAGAGCACCGTCGAAGTGAGTGGCCCACATCCCTGCCCTTGCCATGTGGCACATGCATTCACAGTCCTTTATGTTCAGTGCACTCTGCCCCCTTCCCTCTTACAACCAGCCCTCTCCACCCAGGCATAGCCCATACATCCTGCTCCCTGTGTACTTACCTGTTGGTCTGGAGGACCGTAGAGTAGCGTGTACTGGGGGAGGACCCCGTCCAAGAGCTTCTCCAACTCCTTAGCAGTGAAGGCAGGGGCCCTTTCCCAAGACGCAGCAGCCATTGTCTCTTCCAGACCGAGGTCACAGCAACACTTGCAGTGTAGGTGCTCTCCTGTCGAAGATCAGGTATCAAGCGATTGAACAGAGAGAAAATGTCGGTCACGTCCGCGGCGGTGACGTCCGCGGCGGTGGGTATAATCACCACCGGCGCACTTCATCATTGGCTCCTGGGGCCCATAGGGTCCAATGTTAACCAATGCAGCTTTGCGCCGCGGTCTTCGACCGCCTACCGCAACGGTGTACAACGCCAGCGCAGTTACCTCAATTCCCATTGTCCCAATTTAGAGGTCAGACAGCCGCCATTTCAGGGGCCCACATGGCTTAATTTGCAACTGCGTCACACATACCTAGGCCTACACTCGACACACATACAGGAAGATTTTTCACTTTGGTGTTGTGTTCTGTGTATCTGTGGGTACATACCTGGGATTTGGTTGACTCTGTGGTCGCTGTTGTCCTTCCTAGGCACCGTCAGCTTGGACATTTGAGAAGATGGCGTAATCCTCCGGTGTACCGACCGCTGGTGGACCTGCTGACAATGGAGGAGCGACATTTACTCATCACCTACAGGTTTGACCGTGCCACTATCCAGGAACTATGTACCCAGTTGGAGCCAGACCTGATGTCACCAATCCGCCATCCCACAGGAATCCCCCCTCAAGTGCAGGTGCTGTCAGTGCTCCATTTCCTTGCAAGTGGATCGTTTCAGACTACAGTGGCCATGGCATCAGGGATGTCCCAGCCTATGTTTTCCAACGTGTTGTCCAGAGTGTTCTCTGCCCTGCTGAAAAACGTAAGGAGCTACATCGTTTTCTCTCAGGTGGAGGATTTGCCTACAGTGAAAGGTGACTTCTATGCCCTTCGATATATCCCCAACATCATAGGTGCTATTGATGGGACCCATGTAGCTCTGGTCCCCACCCACAGGAGTGAACAGGTGTACAGGAACCGGAAGAGTTATCATTCGATGAATCTACAGATGGTATGTTTTGCAGACCAGTACATCTCGCAGGTAAATGCTATGTTCCCTGGCTCTGTGCATGACGCTTACATCCTGCGCAATAGCAGCATCCCTTATATGATGGGTCAACTCCAGAGGCACCGGGTGTGGCTATTGGGGGACTCTGGTTACCCCAACCTGTCCTGGCTATTGACCCCAGTGAGGAATCCTAGGACCAGGGCAGAGGAACGCCACAATGAGGCCCATGGGCGGAATAGGAGGGTGATCGAACGCACCTTCAGCCTCCTGAAGGCCAGGTTCAGGTGTCTGCATATGACAGGTGGTTCCCTATTGTACTCACCAAGGAAGGTGTGCCATATCATCATCGCCTGCTCGATGCTTCACAATCTTGCTTTGCGACGCCAGGTGCGTTTTCTGCAGGAGGATTGTCCAGATGGCGGTGTTGTGGCAGCTGTGGAGCCTGTGGACAGTGATGAGGAGGACGCTGAGGAAGAAGACATAGACAACAGAGAGTCAGTCATACAGCAATATTTCCAGTGACACACAGGTGAGAACAGTTTTCTTTTTACCATTACATTCACTTTTACACTTCTACCTCTATCCTGCCTGTCATCTCATAGCAGTATTTGGTCACTGAGTTGTACCTTTCCATTACGGTTTCACAGGTGTGGTTAGCAACGTGTGTCACCTGCTTTCATCCTTCAAGGACTTGTGATGTGTGACATAGGTATGTTGGCTTTACAATTGGAAAACGCATATTGACACTGTCATGGATTATACATATTTACCAAATCACAGACTGACTCCAGCTTGTTTTGTGGTTCAAGGGTGTTTATTTCAGTCCTCAAAAATGGAGGGGAGTAGTAATATGGTGATGGGGGACGGTGGAGGAATGTCCATGGCAGAGTCCAGTCCATTAGTCACACAGGTGCACTGCCCATATGGGCATAGGAAGTGGAGATGGGGCAGTTCCAATCGGACAGGGTAACAAAGTAAGACAATGGGAGGACAATCAGGGTGGTCTCATTTCCTGGCAGGGGTCTTGCCATCTTGCTCTGTCCTGTTCCTGGATCTCAGGGACCGCTTGCGGGGTGGTTGTCCGTCTGCAGGGGGTGGGGTGCTGGTGTGGTAGTCCTGTGGCGGGGCGTCCTGTCCACTAGCGCCGGCGGAGGTGGTGGGCAGTTCATCGTCCATGCTAGTGTCAGGGGCCCCTTGGAGTGCCACGGTGTCCCTCATTGTCTTTTGAATGTCCTTCAGCACCCCTACGATGGTGCCCAGGGTGGAGCTGATGGTTCTGAGCTCCTCCCTGAACCCCAAATACCGTTCCTCCTGCATGCGCTGGGTCGCCTGAAACTTTGCCAGGACCGTCGCCATCGTCTCCTGGGAGTGGTGGTAGGCTCCCATGATGGAGCAGAGGGCCTCGTGGAGGGTGGGTTCCCTTGGCCTGTCCGCCCCCTGTCACACAGCAGCCGTCCCAGTTCCCCTGTGTTCCTGTGCCTCCGTCCCCTGGACCGTGTGCCCACTACCACTGCCCCCAGGTCCCTGTTGTTGTAGGGGTGGTGGGTTATCCTGGGTTCCCTGTAGTGGTGGACACACCGCTGATTGACGTGTCCTGGGTAAGGAGGTATGGGCCCGCTGGGTGGGTGCTGTGCTGGTGTTACCAGAGGGTGGAAGGTCAGTGTTGGGCTGTGCCTGTGCAAGGGGAACCGACTGTCCCGAGGCCCGCGATGGTCCGGGCTGGTCATCAGGATAAAAGTAGGGCAGAGCTGCTGTCGTCACAGTGGGCCTCTTCTGTGGGTGGAGTGGAGTTGTCTGGACCCTCCTGTGTGGTGACGTTCTGTAGTGGTCCTGCAGGGATATAAGAGCATGATTATTGCATGTGTGTGTGTAATGGTGTGCAATGGGTGGGTGTTTGTGTACCCCAGTGCAAGCATTCCTGTGTGTGGGTTTGTGTGATGATGGTTAGGGGGTTGTTATGGGTATGTGCAGTGAGCAGGCTTTGGTGAGGGGTGACCATGCTTTGTATTTGCATGCAGGGCTTGGAATTGGGATCTGTGGTTTGTGTTATGCGTACATTAGTGAGGAGTTGGAGTGATAGGGGAGGGGGTGAGGGTGGGGGTGCGTGATGGCATGCAGGTAGGGTGGGGATATGATAGTTGAGATTTAACTTACCAGTGTCCATTCCTCCACCGACTCCTCTGAGGCCCTCTGGATGCATGATGGTCAAGACTTGCTCCTCCCATGTTGTTAGTTGTGGGGGAGGAGGAGGGGGCCCACCACCAGTCCACTGTACCGCGATGTTGTGCCTGGAGACCACGGAATGCACCTTCCCCTGTAGGTCGTTCCACCTCTCCCTGATGTCCTCCAGATTTCTTGGATGCTGTCCCACAGCATTGACCCTGTCGACTATTCTTTGCCATAGCTCCATCTTCCTGGCTACGGATTTGTGCTGCACCTGTGAGCCAAATAGCTGTGGCTCTACCTGTAGGATTTCCTCCACCATGACCCTGAGCTCCTCCTCGGAAAACCGGGGATGTCTTTGGCGTGCCATGGGGTGGTGTGGGTGATGTGTGGGGTGGTGTAAGTGTTGATGTGTGTGTTGATGTGTAGTGGTGTGTGGTGTTTTGTGTGTGTAATGTTGTATGGGTGATGGTGTTGTGAGCCTCTGTGTGGTGGGGTTCTCAGTTGCTGTGCTCTCTGTCTCTCTGACCTTCGTTTGTGAATTCTGATCGTAGGGGTTTGTGGGTGATGTGGGTGTGTGTTTTATATTGTGTTGGGTGTGTGGAGTGGTGTTTGTGTGTGTATCAGGTGTGTGTATTTTGAATTGTCCAATGTGGCGGTGTTTTGGAGATGTGTGTGTATTTTGAGCGCGTCGGTGTTTACCGCCAATGGAATACCACGGTTGAAAGACCGCCGCGTGGATTCGTGTGTCGTGATAGCATGGGCGTGTTTCTGTTGGCGTGACGATGGAGGTTTTGTTTTCGCCAGTTTATCACTGACCTTTGGTGTGGCGGTTTTGTGTGGGTGTCTGAATTTCGCAGGATTCCGAGATGTGTGTCATAATAGCTGTGGCGGAATTCCGCGGCTGTGGCGGTGTTTTGGCGGTCTTCTGCACGGCGGTAAACGGCTTTTACTGCAAATGTTGTAATGGGGGCCACTGTGTCCATGCACTCCCCAGGAACAAGCAGTGGGCATGGGCAGACCTCCCACTTGAGAGACTTGAGAGACTGCGGCTTTGCACTCCCCAGGACCAAGCAGTGGGCAAACCACCCACTTGAGAGACAGTGGCTTTGCACTCCCCAGGACCAAGCAGTGGGCATGGAGCCCCCTCCAGGAGCAGTGGCGTTATTCCATCTTCCGGCTGAAGTGCCCCCCCACTTCACCATCTCCCTGAGGTGCCTGTGTGTTTTTGACCTGAGGCCCAAGCAGTGTTCTCTCCGTACTGAGGCAGGAGTCAAGTGTGGGCTTGGCCCATGATTTTTGGCCCAGTGGCCCACAGACATTTTGAATGGACAATGTACCGCCTTATGTACATATTGTATATTTTTGAAAATACAGTTTTTTTATTCATTACGTATATCTGCTATTTCTAAAATATCACTGATTTAACTCAATTTCTTTGGTCCTTGTGTTCTTCATTGGGCTACGGGGTGTAAATGTAATGTTGATGCATGTGTTTGTGTGTATGGTGTTGTGGGTGAGGGTGGGGGTGTGTGTGTTGCGTGTGTGTGTCACTCTCTTTTTCCTCCCCCACCACCCCTGTGTACTAGGTGCAGCACTCACCGTGGTCGTCGCCTCTGCCTTTCGTATTCCTGGTAGATGAGGAGGTAGACCAGCATGGGCAGGACCTGTAGCTCGGGCTCCATGGTGTCCTGGTTCTTCGTTGAGTGTCAAGAGGTGAGTGGTTTCCCTTCCAAGTCCTGTTTCCGCTGTGCTTTTGATGGCGTTGGTACCGCCCCGGAAAAGCTGGCGGATAGGCGGGTTGTGATGGGGTGGGCGGTACATTGTCTTCCACCTGTCTGTTGGGGGTGACCGCTGTGGTGTTTGTTGCTACCGCCGTGACGGTCAGAGTATTAAAGTGGCTCTCTGTTTTGGCGGTTTCCGCCGTGGTCGTGATCCCATTTATTTTACCGCCAGCCTGTTGGCGGTATTACCGCCACTTTAACACCGACTGCCAGGGTTGTAATGAGGGCCTATGTCCAGGAGTAAGCATTGGAGCATTATCACACAGTGAGGCAAGGAGGAAGTACTAAAACAATGGCCAGCGGAACACACTTGCATAAAGAAGGAGGCAAAAAGTAACAGGACATGCGAGGGGCAAATGAGTGTTGAACATAAAATGCCATCAGCATGCCTTACTACTCCATATTATTCTTTTTCATTGTCTGCTGTGTTACCAGTGCTAACCAGTGCTAAAGTGCATATGCTCTCTCCCCTAAACATGGTAATATTGGTTCCTACGCCAACTGGCATATTTCATTGGCCTGTAAGTCCCTAGTAAAGTGCGGTACATGTGCCCATGCCCTAATTGAGAATGTCTCTAAAGTTCCTGTGGTGACTCAAACGATTAGTGCCAAGGAAATAGATGACGGATGAAGGCTTTTAATGAGGATACCCTTTCAAGAGAAAGTGTGAGTAGGGAACTGAGTCATTAAACAATTCAATCACCACCAAGAGAGAATTTCGTGAATGTGATGAGAATCATATTAGAATTGGATGAGATGACAAATAGAGCGTACCATTGAAACATCGTGTGGGGGTTCAGCATTAGTCAAGGATTGGACTTTTGCAGGATCAGGTGTCATGTGCTAATCAGAAAAGATATGGCCAAGGAATTTCAGTTTCATCTCATTGAACTCAGACTTCTCTGCATTTAAAGTCAAACCTGCATCCCTGAGTGATTGAGTAACTGACATACGTGTGTAAGGGCTCTATCCTCCCTCTGTATAGCTTCAAAGACCAGTATGTCATCACTATAGTTAAATGCATTCACAACTTGTTGCATGATGTGTTGTATAACGTCTTGGAAAAGTTTGGCAGCTGATGACACATCAAAACTAAGTCTCTTGTATCTAAACAAACCAACATGTGTATCAGTTTGCAAAATATATGCAGCTTTCTTCTTGTTCTAATTGATGAAAACCTTTATTCAAATCAAGTTGAGAGAAGATCATGGCACCATTCAATTATTTGATCATGTCAGCAATGTATGGCCCTGGATGTCTCTCTCGTTCCATCGCTCTGTTCACCTGCTGGATGTCAACTCATATCTGCACAGCTCCTTCATGGTCCTTTTAAGCACTATTACTGTGGGAGACACCCATGGCATTGGACCAGTGGAACGTTCAATAATGTGCTTGAGCAATGCTCTTAGTTCTTTTTTAACAACTTCTTTTAAAGGCAAAGCAACTCATCTATGTCTCTGACCAAGAGGGCGGGCATCCTCATTAATATGTATCTTTACTTTCAAAGTCTTTACCTTTCCTAAACCATGAAACAATGATGGAAATTGACTTACTATCTTGTGATGAGTATTCATGTTGTAATTCACTGAAATCAGTCCCACGTCAGCAACTTGCCACTGTACCCGGAAGCACATGGATTAGTGCGTCTACCTTTATTTTCTTATGTTTTTCTGTCGCCATAAACAAACCTTTACTTTTCATGGATGTTGATGCCGCTGAAGTGCACACTTTGGTCTTTGACAGCATAAGCTGCGGCATCAGAGACAGTTCATTGTACTTTTCTTCAGGCATTATATTTATTGAAGCACCACCATCAATAATGAAAGGTATTGATCATCCATTTATTTTCAATGCAATCATAGGACAGTTTGTACAGTTACGTTATTTTGACATGTCGACTTTTTTTTACTGACTTTTCTCCTCACAGGGGACCAGTCCAGCATGTGCAATTTTTCTAAAGGAAGCACTGACATGGGGTAATCACTTTCTTCACTTTCACTTATTATTGAGGCCGAAGAACTGTTTGGCTATGATTTAGATGACAATCAACTTTGCTTAGTATCTGTTTGACACAACTGATGTCACCGCTTGGTTTTGGCGGCGTGCACTGAACGCTTCTGGAATGTTATGGCGGCCATTTTGTCTTTGTGCTGTGATGCACTTACTTTGTCCTTCGCTCTGCGCATTGTCACAAAATGGTTTTCTTTACCTCAGCCTTTGCATATCTGACCAATGACAGGACACTTTCCTTCATGTGGAAATGCAAATCCACACTTGCAGCACAACTTCTTTTTGCATGTAGACATCACTTGGTGTCCTTCAGTCTTTTGTTTGAAATTACTCTTCACACTCATAACTGACTCGCTCTGGGCACCTCTGGCCTCCATTTCAGCATTTTTTCTCTCAGCACATTTCTCAGCCATGGAAGTCCTCAATGCTTGCTTCAAACTAAGAGTTTCTCTCAGCTTTCATTGACTGAATGAATCGGACAAGCATCCTTCAATTGCTCTAAGCCTTATGGCTTCTTCACCATTAAATTAACTGAACTTACAGTGTTTGATGAGTGTGTCAAATTTTTCCACAAATTTGATTGGTTTGCCAACTCTTTTACGTTCTTGACTGAAAACACATTATTCATAATTGACATTTAGTACTGGATTAAACTTGAGATTCAACGCCTTCTTAATCTGTTGGTATATGACTTCTTTGCCAGTTTTTGGCATTTTCTTTATGACTTCTTTCACACCACGACCAGCAAGATTTTTGAGATGTTTGATAATCTTCCTGCTACCAGTCTCTTCAATCTTCAAATGTCTCTATCCATGCTGTCCATCTATCACCAATATTTAGCTTTTTGGAAGTGTTGAATGGTAGCAGTGGTTTGAGGAAGGTGGCAGCATTGTAAACCATTGTTAAACTCACTGACTTTAAGAGTAGCCTGCTCCCTGACGCTGTTAAATGATCATGTTTGTGCAGATCCTGTTTTAAGCATTTTGACATGTGAGAATCAGGCTTGTCCTTAATGTTATTGGGAATGGTATCTTCTTAGGCTCCATCTTCAAATTCCACAGATCCAACTATTCCCTTCAATTTTTGTGCTGTCGGAAGACCTATGAAATTGTTCGGAGCCCCACTTGATAGATTGATGAGCAACTGCTTCTGGTACAGACGGCTCTGTAAGCAAAGTGCAGAGCACTTCTTCCTGCACCATTTAGGTGAGAACTGTAACATGACGACTCTCTTAGTGGCCTCACTACGTTATCTATTTTATTCCTCTTACCCTTCAGTTGGTATGGTCTCACACATGGTTAATCTCTGCCTCTAGGGCGGATACTATGATACTGGTCATACTTTCTTGACCAACGATGCGTAGACTTTTCTGTGAAGCTCTCTTTCTATTCACATGCTTCACACCAACTGGAGTTGCCTTATGAATCCACATTTGCCAACCGTCGACTTCTTGGACCAAGAGAAACTCTTCAGAAAAGCACTTTCTTCTTCAGGTTACTTATCCCTGATCTCATGACTAGTGGTAGCGTCTTCTCCAACCTGGCACCTGCTGAATGACTAGGTCACACACGGAGCTGCAAATCACACATCTTTATTCCTTCCTTTAGTCTGTGTACTTCAACATTTTAAACCAAATGCTCATGGATTTTTTTCTAACAATTGCCTCACACAGTGATAGAGTCCTCAGGTAGTTAGAAAGGTTCTGTTGTAAATCAACACTACACCGGCAACGACAAAGAGGGTTGAAGAACTGTGATACTCTGGTGCAATAGAGAGGTGCCAGAATAAGCTAATGTCAAGGGCTTTGGATGAAAAAGATTGGAGAGATCTATAAAGAGAGGCAGGAGAAGCAAAACATTATCAAAGCAAGGTGGAGGAGAGAGAGCTGTGTGACACTTAGAGCAGCAGAAAATCGGGCGGATAGAGGGCAGGAATCAGGGGCTTCATCAAAGACATTGGGACATACCTGGAGAAAGTGAGAGGGGCAGAAAGAAAAGGCCAGACCACAGATCGGAGCTCAAGCATACCCGGGTAGAAGAGGCAGTGACAGGAGCAATGAGGAATGTAAGAGATTGGTGGAAAGAGGAAGGCTCTGAAACTGCAGGACACACAGTCTAGGGGCTGGCATATCACGGAACTCTGCAGTAGAGAGGTAGGCAATAGCAAAAGGACAAACCAGGGGCAAGAGGAAGTAGATGGAGTAGTTTGGCACATGGGCATCAAGACCGAGGTTTGGAACAATGAGTCAGTTGAAGCAAGAAGGTTGACTAGGACAGTGGTTCCCAACCTTTTGACTCCTGCAAACCCCCACTGAGTAACGTCTGGAAGCCGGGGACCCCCAAGCAATTTGTACAATTAAATTTCAAACATTCAAACAGTAATTTGCAAAATATACACTCAGTAAGCCACAAACAAATACTCGAATTACCAACAATATAAATATTTTATATTGAAAAAAATATGCAAACATAAAAAAAAAGTAATGGGAAGGTCAACAATGCATCTCAGCACCTAACTTTTAAAAGTTTAGTTTTATTTAGGAAAGCTGAATCCTCAGTCCAGATTCTACTTTTCCCAAGTAGTTTCAGTTTTTATTTTTTAGGTGCATAAGATCTGAGAAAGCTTTTTCACATAAATATTTGGTGGGGAAAAGAAGTAAAACCACAAGGCCCTCTCATGTCTCCAGAGCCTGTCTGTCACATACGCTTCATTTGTTTTATAGCACCTCTCATACCAGTGTAGGGTGTTGGAGCATTTTACAGGGGACTACAAAGTGTAGGATTCACGTCATCCACACTGGTAGGCATTTTCTAAGAGTGCTCGGTCAGGAGAAGCACAAAATCAAGGATTCAGAACATAAAACTGTGGATAGCGTTGACTTTAATAATAAGAATGTATTTCTACACAAGCAAATCTTTTTTAGCAGCATAAAGGAAATGAAAGACTGTAAAAAAAAAATACCTTTCTAATTTGTGCCATGCAGTTTGCATGCAGCTCCTTGATGACAGTTCATAGCTCACTGTTCTAGAATATGATTGTATCTTATGAACTGCACAGTAACAAAAGAATCTCTGTGACAAAAGCAGTAACACACTGTGTTCTGCACAATAAATGCTGTTCTTTGCAGCAGACACATTAACCATCTGTGCTTTAAAACTGCCACTAGACAGAACTCCCATCCCTCTCCAGCAGATCCATCAATAACCAGTTATCACTTTGCAGTGCCTTTAAAACTGCTGCACAAAGTTAGTAATAAATATAAAAAGACACACTTTTTTTGTCAGAGGCTCCCGTTGGACAAGTACCTTCCTGCGTACCCCCTGAAAATGTGTCTACATCCTCTCAAACATTAAGTGCCTCATACTGTGCGGATCTCGGAGGTGGCTTCTTTTCCTACAATGCCCTTTTCAGATTTTCAATGATTCTCACATTAAATGTGCCATAGGGAGGAAATATCATAGCACCTTCACTTTCAGTGATTTTATGGTACTGATTTAGCCAAATGCATGTGCATAGCCCCACGTTTATGCCATAAAATGAACTGCAGTGTCTTTTGCCAGCGACTCTTATCCTCATTGAACAGGGAGTATCATATCTCCCCTAATCAAATCTCGTACAGGCTTGAAAAACGACATTTTTTAACAGTAATATAAACAGTCAGAAGTAGCACTTCGTTCAATTCCAGTAAATCATTTCTGTAACCATAATGTTTGTTCGATGTTAACAACCAATCTCAGTGTGGCGCCCTGTGACATAACAAACCAATAACAGCACAGCACTAATGCCAACCATCCAATCTAAGTGTGGCACTCTATGGTGTTCTTCTCACTCCTTACAGTGGTTCACTCTCCCTTACAATTTTCACAAGCGTATTCTTCCCAATGCAAAATAATCAAAACAAACGCTAAGAGATTTTCAATAAATAACTTTTGATTGCTCCACTAAAGACTTGAAAGTGTTTAATCACACAAGAAACAGCCCAGAGCAAACACTTTTCGCCCTGCTCGAACATACACGAGTGAACCCTCGACCAGTTAGAAATGACTGTGATTAATGTGATTTTCATTTTTGCATGACGGGATCTACCACACTGATCACAGCTCACTTTCAGACGAAGTTGTATGTCCCTATCTCATTTGTGCAGCCGATGACACCTCACAACTAACACCAGCAAAATCTAGCAGACAAATTGCAACACAGTGTATTCCACACTTATATTACTTATCACAGGATCCTAGGCTACGTCCAGCCCAATAGTCACATCAGCTTCTTAGCATTAAGCTAATCCAAATCCTTACAAAAACTAAAACATCACTGCATGTCATCAAACAACTTCAACAAAATACAGCAAGCTTGACACACACGATTACAACACTCAACGCTATTAATACTCACTCCGCTGCTACAACTCTTTTCCCATCCACTGGGATGCCGCTGATCCTCCGAACTGAGACATGGCATTAAGGGACAGGCCTGGGCTGGGGCAAGTCCGGGGCTCCAGCCAGGATATTCTACTCTTTTTGCTTCAGTAACCAAACCTTTGACAAGCTATCATACCATCTCAGAGCGCACAGGGATGAATGCCTCGATGTCTTTCTAAAGTCATCAAAAAAAATTCTCCATTGGTCATATAGACCTTCACTGGTTGACGTGAAGCGCTGTAAGAGTATAGACATTAACAATATATCTCAGACTTGTGAAGCCAATGTCACTCCATATTAAGGACCAGTAGTTACCAAATGTCATTAACAGGGGTTTATTTCAGGTTATTAATCAATCCAGTGTCTAGGCATACCAAGAATAAGTTTGAAAGATGCAGCAGTATAGTTAGTAAGCTGAAATATCTCAATTGGGATAATTGAAATAAAACAAGGTACCGAATAGTAACAGGCACCACCATAAAGAATCAAATTATAGAAAATAGGTGTTCCATAAAGAAACTTCCTTTCTCTCTTGTAAACATAAGTTACTCATAAAATCGTCTAAATAAAGTTTCTAATCAGGGAGCATAGAAGGTGTCACCATAATGTAGACCTCTGTAGAAGTCTAGGAAAATAAAATAAATGCCCAGCATAAAGCTTCACACCCGCAAGCATAAAGGAAAGCTGAGAGGTCTGTACCCCTCAAAGTCTAAAGGGAATCAGCAACATTTGTATCTTTTCACAGACTACCAAGAAGATTTCATTTCTAAAAAGAAGCATTTGCAACATCCCTTAGGTTTCCCATTGTATCAAAACTGAGACAGTAACTGCAACCTTGAACATCTGGCGGTCTTGGTACATGATGAACAGGAGGCTTCTTCTGTTCGTGAAGTCACCACACTCCTTGACAAGTCCTCTTCAGTCCTCATTATCAGCAGTCTCATACAAACAATGCTCCTTTCTCTAGCGAACAAGAATCATGGCAATGCTCCTGCAAAAGGGAAAAAAGGAACACTCTGGTATAGCTACATTGTAGGCCTCAACTAAAATGCATCTGGTTAAATTGAACCAGCATTTATTATGAATTCAAATACATGTTTATGCCCTCACAACAATGTAAATTTCAAAATAAATGTAAAACTTGAATAAGAAATTTCATGATTACATGTTTATCCAAACATTATGGCATTTCTGTATAAACCCCTAACTTCTACAATGATTATGTTTCATTATTGTGTTTAAATGCGTCACACACATTAATAAGGTTAAGGCACAAAGTAAGTATAATGTCAAATATGAATAAATAATTTCACAATTGTGATGTGTAAAGGAGTCTAAATAGTGCTACTCCAGTGAAAAGGCTTCAGTTCACATCAGGGGCAAGGAGGACGGGCATGAGCTTTAGAACAGGCTGTCATCAAGATGGAGGGGAAGAGATGATGTGAGTGTTGTGGGATGCTGGAGGATGATAGTTTGTCTCAAGCAATCAACAATGCAGCTGACTGAGGGAAAAAGGGAAGAATGAAGCAAAAAGGCTGAGACAATGCAAGCAAGAGGGGTGGAAGTAGTGGTGCACACATGGTACAAAAGGGAGGGCAGAAACAACAAGAAAAAGAACAGACCATAAAAAATTGGAGAAATGCAGTAATGGGATAGGTTGCAGGCAGAAGAGAAGGGGAGGAACAATGAGCAGTGGGACATGTGTATGCACAGCAAAGTGGTGGAATTAATATGTAGCAGGGCAAAGGGGAAACAAGGAAGGATTCGAGTAGCGGAACAACCATTGATATGATAAAGGGGGTGAGAGCTGCAATAGAGGGTGGTGGAGGAAGAAGAAAACTAGATAAAGTGCACATGCAGAGGCAAAGAACATTGGATCAGGTAGACAGCAAGAGATATGGCCTCTAACTTGGGAATACACTGAAGTCTGGTCTGGAAGGTGGGAACACCAGGACAGAAAGGCGAAAATGAATGGACAGAAGAAATAGTGTTCAGGGTGCCACAAATGGAAAGTGAAAAGATGGGGGCCCCTTGATAGACAAGAGGAAAGAAAGAGAGGTGTGAGAAGCAGTCTATACTGGGGAGCCAATGGATGGGTGGGAGCTGCAATAGACATGGGCTGGAAGTAGGGAGACACACAGAGTCAAGTGCAATGAGCAGAAGCAATGAGAACTGGAAAATAAAGTGTGTGAAGGAGAAGCTGGAGGCAGCAGGGACACTATGGCCCTCATTACAACCCTGGTGGTCGGTGTTCAAGCAGCGGTAATACTGCCAACAGGCCGGCGGTAAAATAAATGGGATCACGACCACGGCGGAAACCGCCAACACAGACAGCCACTTTTAGCACTCCGACCGCCACGGCGGTAGCAACAAACACCGCGGCGGTCACCACCAATAGACAGACGGAAGACAATGTACCGCCCACCCCATCACAACCCGCCTATCCGCCAGCTTTTCCAGGGTGGTACCAACGTCATCAAAAGCACAGCGGAAACAGGACTTAGAAGGGAAACCACTCACCTCTCAACACTCAACGAAGAACCAGGACGCCATGGATCCCGAGCTACAGGTCCTGCCCATGCTGGTCGACGTCCTCATCTACCAGGAATACGAAAGGCGTGGCGACAACCACGGTGAGTACTGCACCTAGTACACAGGGCAGGGGGGAGGAAAAAGAGAGTGACACACATAGACAACATGCAACACCCCACCTCGACCCTCACCCACAACACCATACACACAAACGCATGCATCAACATTACATTTACACCCCGTAACCCCCTGGAAGAACGCAGGGACCAAAGGAATTGATTTAAACCAGTGATATTTTAGAAATAGTCAAATATACGTAATGAATAGAAAAACAGTATTTACAAAAATATTGAACATGTACATAAGGTGGTACATTGTCCATTCAAAAGGTCCATGGGTCACTGGGCCAAAAATCATGGGCCAAGCCCACACTTGACTCCTGCCTCAATACGGAGAGAACACTGCAGGGGGATCAGGTCGAAAACACACAGGCACCTCAGGGGGATGGGGAAGGGGGTGCACTTCAGCCGGAAGAGGGAATTATGCCACTGCTCTTGGAGGGGGCTCCATGCCCACTGATTGGTCCTGGGGAGTGCAAAGCCACAGTCTCTCCAGTGGGTGGTTTGTCCACTGCTTGGTCCTGGGGAGTGCAAAGCCACAGTCTCTCAAGTCTCTCAAGTGGGTGGTTTGCCCACTGCGTGGTCCGGTGCTAGCGGCGGTGAAAGTGGCGGTGCTGGCCGTGGTGCAGGTGCCTGTTCTGCCAGTGGTGGAGGGAGGCTCCAGCCCTTCTCCTGCAGCCTCGGACGGCTGCCCACTGGGACTGCTGCTGCTGACAGGAGTGGTGCTTGTTGCGGTGCAGGTGGCAGTGCAGGAGGCGATGCAGGTAGCGGTGCTTGCGGCGGGGCTGCTGGCAGTGCTGGCCGCGGTGCAGGTGGCGGGGCTGGCGGTTGTGCTGGTAGCCACCAGTCCTTCACCTGCAGCCTCCGACGGCTGAAGTGCCTTGCCTGGTGTTTTCTTCCCCTTCCTCACCTTGGCAGATGGTGGTGTGACCTTGGGTCTGGCAGCTGGAGTTTATGAGGAGGCCTTGCTGGGTAGTTCTTGCTCCTTGCCCTTGCTGTATGCTGTCCCCTTCTTCACCTTGGCAGGTGGCGGAATGGCTTTGTCCTTTGCATGGGTTGGTGGCACGCTGGCTGGGCTGAAGGGTGCCCCCTTTGAGCCTCTGTGAGTTGCAGGTACCACAGTGGACGTCAACTTCGTGGCTGATGTGCTGGCCTGGGTTCTGGACACCCTGGCTTGAGGAGAAGGATGGGGGGAGGGGGGGGAGGGAAGAGGTCAATATTTGCCAGGTAAATCTTCTTAGAGACACTGGGGCGGGAAGAGGGAGAGGGTTTGGGAGTGGAGGAAGAGGAGGTTGTAGGAGCTGTCTGTCTGCTGAGTTTGGATGCAGATGCATGGGCTGGATGCTGTTGTGAGGCGGATGCCTGTTGGGTGGGTGGGTGCTTGCGTTTGTGTACTTTGGGAGGAGGGGTCACAGACACAGTGGGAGAGGATACAGGGGACGTGTGCATGGATGTGGGGGTGGTGACTGCTCGTGAGGGGTGTGTTGTGATGGCGTGCTGGTGATGGAGGTAGTAGATGAGGATGTAGTGCATGCAGGTGTGAGTGGAGACGCTACTAGGAGGGAGGTTGATGAGGAGGAGGAGGGGGACTCAGTGGAGGCAGCGGATGTTGGTGTGTCTGCATGGGGATGGTGCTTGTGTGAGTGCCTGTGAGATGAAGTGTGGTGCTTGTGTTTGCCTGAGCCTCTCCTGGGTGTTGATTTGGGTGAATGCTGGTCTGAAGGTGTGCTTGGTATAGGCTGGGGTTGAGGAGATTAGGTCTGGGTGGAGGAAGTTGGAGGGGGGAGGCTAGAGACAGGTACAAGGGCTGACATTAGTGCTGATGCCAGAGCCTGAAATGCTGTCTGTTGGGCCACGATGCCAGAGTGAATGCCCTCCAGGGATGCATTTATTCATAGCAAATGCCTCTCGACACCCTGGATGGCATTCAGTATGGTTGACCACCCAACAGTGAGGGATCTCAAGAAGTCAATAGCCTCCTCACTGAGGGCAGCAGGGCTGACTGGGGCAGCGCCTGTGGTGCCTGGGACGAAGGAGATGCCCACCCTCCTGGATGAGCGGGCATGGGAAACACACCGAGGGGCTGCTGGGAGGGCTGTGCTGGTAGGGGGGGGCGGCCGTACCTGTTGTTGGGGTGGGCACAGAGGTGTCCACCACCGCCAGGGAGCTTCCATCAAAGGAGGAATCGCTGTCTGTGGTCTCCCCTCCTGTCCCCGTCGTGGTGCCCCCCTCCCCCTCCGTGCCACTGGTGCCCTTACCGTCAGTGGATTCGGCCTCCAGGCCCATGTGGGATGCAGCTCCCTCCATCGCCGGTGCCTCTGCTCCTCCGCCAGATGATGCTAATGCACACAAGGACAGGGTGACAAAACAAAAATGGGGGGGGGAGACAAAGGATACACTTGGTCAATGGCAGCAACAACACTACCGATGGCATACACAACATAGGGAGCAGCCCTATGCACTAGGCCATGCACTACCACTTCCTAAGATAGTCACCAGCCCATAGGGTACAATGCCTACCGCCTTTAGCTGCACACAGGACCCTGCCCAGTAGAAGAAGCCCACTGACACTATTGGGGTAGGAGTGCTTCAGGGCCTGCCCGACAAGGGACCTACCCTACCATCTTCGCCCTGGCCTAGGGGCACCCATAGCCCACATCCCCCACCCAGGTAACTCTTAACGCACGCAAAGTCAGGATTCAGAATAGAATCTGTACTCACCCTCCTTGTGGTTGCTGTAATGCCTTCAAGCGCCCATCCAACTCCTGATAGGCCACCTCCAGGAAGCAGAACATTAGGGGGTCATGGTGCAACAGACACCCTTTCCTCGTTGGGAGGCCAGCCCCAGCTGGGCCTCTGCCATCTTCTTTGCCCAGCGGCGCAGGTCCTCCCACCTTTTGCGGCAGTGGGTGCTCCACCTGTCATTTTTCTGGTGGGCGCTGACCTGCATGAGAAAGACAGCAGAACAGTGAATTTGTCTACCGTCCGGACTGTCATACTCATGGCCCACCAGATCCCTCCCATCCCCTGACGCACATACATTGACCACCTTACATGCAGCACTCTGGCCAGGATGCCTCTGCCCCCCCCCCCACATGTGGCTTACACACACAGCAATACATACATTCATGGCCCAAGCATCATGCTCACAGTGTACTCACCTGTTTGTCTGGAGGACTGTAGAGTAACATGTACTGGGGTAGGACCCCATCCACCATTTTCTCCAACTCCTCCGCAGTGGAGGCAGGGGCCCTTTCCCTAGAAACATGGGCCATTGTCGCTTCCAGACACAGGTCACAGCAGCACTTGCAGTATAGGTCCTCTCCTGTTGAAGGTCAGGTAGCAAGTGAGTGAACAGATAGAAAATAGCAGTTACGTCCGCGGCGGTGCGTACCGTCACCACCGTCGTACATCACCATTGGCTCCTGGAACCCATAGGGCCCAATGATAACCAATGCAAAGTTGTGCGGCGGTCTTCGACCTCCTACGGCGACGGCGCACAAAGCCAGCGGAATTACCTCATTTCCACTTTATCCCCCCACCCTATCTGCATGCCCGTCTGCGCCTGGACCGCGCCCAGTGCCCGCCCCCCTGGTCCACACTCCTCCAGCCCCCCCAAACGCCACTACTCCTCTACAGAGCTCCTTGCTCTCAACCCCGGCCGGCACACCGCCTGCGCCCAGGCCATCCCCAGACACACACAGGGACCTTTCACATGCCACTCATGCCACTTCTCTTGCATTCATACCAACACCAGCAACACCAACAAAACCCCCAATCACCTCAACTGCATCCTCCTTAACACCCGCTCCGTCCACAAGCACGCCATCGAGCTTTGAGACCTACTCACCACAAACTCTCCCGACATCGCCTTCCTGACTGAAACATGGATGAACTCCTCATCAGAACCCGACATCGCCATAGCGATCCCAAAAGGATACAAAATCACCCGTAGAGACCGCACCAACAAACCAGGAGGAGGAATCACCATAATACACAGAAACTCCATCAAGATTTCCACCAAGACCAACAACACGCTAGACAGCGCAGAGAGTACACATCAAGGCCAACACCACCCTAAGGGGAACCCTCATCTACAGACCACCAGGATCCCGCCCCCCCATTCTGTGACACCACCGCCCACACTATCAACTCCCACGCCCTCACCTCCACAGACTACCTACTTCTTGGTGACCTTAACTTTCACCTGGAAAGCACCCACGACGGCAGCTCCACAGCCCTGCTGGACAGCCTCACAAACCTCAGCCTCAAGCAACTGGTCACCTCACCCACCCACTCAGCCGGACACACGCTCAACGCCATCTTCACCTCCAGCATCCACATCGCCTTCACTCACAACACCGAACTCCACTGGACTGAACACCACTGCGTCCATTTCTCCTTCCTGAAGCCCCCCACCCACCACCCACCACCAACAACATCCTACTCCATTCAGCAAGTGGAACAAAATCTCCAAAAAACAACTAATCCCCAACCTTGTACAAGCCCCACCTCCCAGCAAAAATGACCCCAACGCCGCCGCCCTCAACCTCACACGATGGCTAGAAACATGCGCAGATTCCCTCGCCCCATTCAAAATAAACAACAACACCAGCACCATCAAGACCACCCCCTGGTTCACCACAGAACTTCAGTCTTCCAAATGAGAATGCCGAAAAATTTAGAAAGTCTGGCGCCAAGAACCCTCAATGAGCAACTTCTCCGCCCTCAAATCAGCCATACGCAAACATCACCAACTCATCCAGACCTCCAAACGATCCTTCAACAAAGAACGCATAGACAACAACACACAACAGCAAGCAACTTTTTGCCATCATCAAGGAACTCACCAAACAAAAATCCTGCACCATCGACCCTCCACACTCCCAAGACCTCTGCAAATCCCTCTCCAACTACTTCCACCGCAAGATCGCAGACATACATGACAGCTTCACATCGTCATCACCCACCATCACCATCACCACCACCGACACAACCAACAGCACAACACTCTGCCGCACCATCCTACTGAACACCTGGACCCTCTCCAACAACGAAGAAATTGGCAAACCCATGAGCTCAATCCACTCAGGCTCCCCAACAGACACTTGCCCCCACCACATCTTCAACAAGGCCAGCCACAACATCGCTCCCCAGCTCTGGGCCATCATCAACAGTTCCTTCGAGAGCGCAAACTTCCCAGACATTTGGAAACACGCCAAAGTAATCGCTCTTCTCAAAAAACCCAAAGCAGACCCTGAAGACCTCACAAATTACCGACCCATCTCTCTGCTCCCCTTCCCCGCAAAGGTCATAGAGAAGATAGCAAACATACAACGGTCTTGCTTCCTAGAAGACAACAACATACTTGACGTCTCCCAGTCTGGATTCCGACAAACCACAGCACCGAGACTGCCCTCATCACCTGTACAGACGACATCAGGACCAGATTGGACAAGGGCAAGACCGTCGCCCTCATCCTCCTAGACCTCTCTGCAGCTTTTGACACCGTATGCCACCAAACCCTCCACACACGCTTCTCCGATGCCGGAATTCGCCACAAAGCCCTGGACTGGCTCACCTCCTTCCTCTCCGAAAGAACCCAAAGGGGTTGCCTCCCTCCTTTCCGGGCTTCAGCCACCAAGACCATCTGTGGGGTCCCCCAAGGATCCTCCCTCAGCCCCAACCCTTTCAATATCTACATGGCTCCTCTCGCCAGCATCATCCACCCCCACGGCCTCACCATCATTTCATACGCTGACGACACCCAGCTCATCATCTCCCTCACGAGGAACGCACCTACTGCCAAGGATAACCTACACGCCATCGCCAACTGGATGATATCAAGCCGCCTCAAATTGAACTCAGACAAAACCAGATCATCATCTTCAAACCCAACAAGACAGCATGGAACGACTCTTGGTGGCCCACCACCCTTGGACCATCCCCAACACCCACCACCCACGCACGCAATCTTGGCATCATACTGGACTCAGCTCTCTCCATGACTCAGCAAATCAACGCCCTATCATCCTCCTGCTTCAACACCCTTCGCATGCTAAGCAAGACTTTTAAATGGATTCCTTTAGAAACAAGAACGGTCACTCACGCCCTCATAAGCAGCAGAATGGACTACGGCAACGCCCTCTACGCAGGGACCACAGCCAAGCTTCAGAGAAAACTCCAGCCAATCGAGAACGCAGCCGCACGTCTCATCCTCAACCTCCCCCGCCACAAACACATCTCCGCCCACCTCAGATCCCTACACTGGCTGCCCATCAACAAAAGGATCATCTTCAAAATCCTGGTCCACGCTCACTAAGCCCTCCACGACACTGGACCAGCCTACCTCAATGAACGAATCAACTTCCCCAAACCAACTCGACAGCTCAGCTCCGCTGACCTTGCCCTCGCTACAGTCCCCCACATCCAACGCACCACCTCAGACGGCAGATCCTTCTCCCACCTCGCCGCCAAAACCCATAACTCCCTCCCCACCAACCTACACAAGACCCAGGCCCTCCTAACCTTCAGAAAGCACCTCAAAACATGCCTTTTCGAGCAGTAACCCCCCGTCTTGAGACCCTACCTGGTGAGTAGTGCACGTAAGAAATTTGATTGATTGATTGATTGATTGATACTGAATGCCATCCAGGGTGTCGAGAGGCATTTGCAACAAACAAATGCATACCTGGAGGGCATTCACTCTGGCGTAGTGGCCCAACAGAGAACATTTCAGGCTCTGGCCACAGCACTGATGGCAGCCCTTGTACCTGTCTCTATCCTCCCCCCTCCAGCTTCCTCTACCCAGACCCAATCCCTCAAGCCCAGCCTATCCCAAGCACACCATCAGACCAGCATTCACCCAAATCAACACCCAGAAGTGGCTCAGACAAACACAAGCACCACACTTCACCTCATAGGCACTCACACAAGCACCATCCCCATGCAGACACCAACATCCATCACCAGCACGCCCATCACAAACCACTCCTCACGAGCAGTCACCACCCCCACATCCATGCACAAGTCCCCTGTGTCCTCGCAAGCACCCACCCACCTAACAGGCATCCACCTCATAACAGCATCCAGCCCTTGCACCTGTACCCAAACTCAGCAGACAGACCCCTCCTACAACCACTCCCTCTACCTCCACTCCCAAACCCCATCCCTCTTCCCACCCCAGTGTCTCTAAGAAGATTTTCCTGGCAAACATTGACCTCTTCCCTACCCCTCCCCCCGTCCTTCCCCTCGGGCCAGGGTGTCCAGAACCCAGGCCAGCACCTCAGCCACCAAGTCGACGTCCATTGTGGTACCTGCAACTCACAGAGGCTCAAAGGGGGCACCCGTCAGCCCAGCCAGCGTGCCACCCACCCATGCAAAGGACAAAACCATTCCGCCACTTGCCATGGTGAAGAAGGGGACAGCATGCAGCAAGGGTAAAGAGCACGAACCACCCAGTAAGGCCTCCTCAAAAACGCCAGCTGCCAGACCGAAGGTCACACCACCATCTGCCAAGGTGAGGAAGGGGCAGAAAACACCAGGCAAGGCACTTCAGTCATTGGAGGCTGCAGATGAAGGCCTGGTGGCTACCAGCACAACCGCCAGCCTCGCCACCTGCACCTCGGCCAGCACCGCCAGCAGCCCCACCGCAAGCACTGCCGCAAGCACCGCCACATGCACCGCCGCTAGCACCACTACTGTCAGCAGCCTCAGTGGGCAGCTGTCCGAGGCTGCCGGAGAAGGACTGGAGCCTCCCTCCACCACTGGCAGCACGGCACCTGCACCGCCGCTAGCACCACTACTGTCAGCAGCCTCAGTGGGCAGCTGTCCGAGGCTGCAGGAGAAGGGCTGGAGGCTCCCTCCACCACTGGCAGCACAGCACCTGCACCGCCGCTAGCACCGCTGCAGGCCCCTATCCGCAAGCACTTCCACCTGCACCGCTGACAGTAGTACCAGCACCAGCAGCAGCAGTCCCAGTGGGCAGCCGTCTGAAGCTGAAGGAGAAGGGATGGAGCCTCCCACCACCACTGGCAGCACCCCCACCAGCACCAGCACTACCACCAGTTTGCAGCCTTAGCCGCTGCAGGATGGAATCTAGCCCTGCCTCCATGGACTATCATGCAACCTGTTCCCTGCAATTCTTGTGCCTCAGACACCCAGGCTTGGAACTGTGAACTGACACTCCCCAAGCGCTGCATCACTGGGCACAAGACCCCCTCCAGAACCAGTGGAAAAAGGCATCCACTCACCCTATCCTTGGCAGGATGAAGCACACTGGGCACAAGGCCCCTTCCAGAACCAGTGGAGAACCCATCCACTAGAGACACTGGCCCTCATTCTGACCTTGGCGGTCTTTTCGCAAGACCGCTGAGTTACCGCCGCGGTGAAGACCGCCGACCGCGGCGGTGTGCCGCTGTGCGCATTCTGACCGCTGGGAGCGTTCCGCCGGAAAACCGCCAGCAGCCACACTGGCGGTCGGCGGGAAAGTGGAGACTGGTCAACCTCCACCGCCACGCCAGCAGAACACCGCCCAAAGAATTACGACCCACATTTCTGTGTGGCGGTCTTCTGTTGGCGGTCTTCTGTTGGCGGTCACGTCCCTATGGCTCCCGTCGCCTCCCGGAGGACCAACGCACAAGGTAAGTTGATCGTCCGTGAGGGGAGGGGGTGGGGGGGTGTTGTGTGATGTGGGCGTGCATGGGGGTGTGCGTGTGAGTGTGCAGAGGGGGTGTGTGAGTGCGTGTATGCGGGCGGGGGGTGCTGCTGTGTCTATGGGTAATGTGTGCTGTTCGGCAGGTGCGCATGTCGGCATGTATGTGTGCGGGTATGTGTCCCCGTTGTGTATGTGTGTGTAGGGGGTGTGTATATGTGCATGTTGGGGGTGTGTGCATGTCGGGGTACATGTATGTGCATGTCGGGGTGGGGGTGGGGAGGGGGTTCGTACCACCTCTTTGGGGGTGGCAGGGGGGTGGAGGGTGTGGGGGGAGGACTCGGGTGGGTAGTGGGGGGTGGGGGAGACCCCTATCAGTGCCAGGGAAGGAATTCCCTGGCCCCGATAGTGCTTACCGCCATGGTTCGCACGGCGGTTCCCGCCCGCAAGAAACCGCGGCGGTAGGCAGGGTCATAATACCCTTGGCGGTCTTGGGACGACCGCCGGGCCGGAGTGCGCAAACTCCAGCCCCGCGGTCATGACCGCCGCGGCGGTCGGAGTGGAGAAGTAGCGGTCGGTCGCGGCGGGGACCGCCGCGGTCAGAATGCCATTTTTAATACCGCCGGTCTGTTCGCGGTCCGACCGCCGTCTCTCCGCCGACCGCCAGGGTCAGAATGAGGGCCACTGTGTCCTTGCACTCCCCAGGAACAGGCAGTGGGCATGGGCAGACCTCCCACTTGAGAGACTTGAAAGACTGTGGCTTTGCACTCCCCAGGACCAAGCAGTGGGCAAACCACCCACTTGACAGACTTGAGAGACTGTGGCTTTGCACTCTCCAGCTCCAAGCAGTGGGCAAACCACCCACTTGAGAGATGGTGGCTTTGCACTCCCCAGGACCAAGCAGTGGGCATGGAGCCCCCTCCAGGAGCTGTGGCGTTATTCCATCTTCCGGCTGAAGTGCCCCCCCACTTCACCATCCCCCTGAGGTGCCTGTGTGTTTTTGACCTGAGGCCCCTGCAGTGTTCTCTCCGTATTGAGGCAGGAGTCAAGTGTGGGCTTGGCCCATGATTTTTGGCCCAGTGGCCCACAGACATTTTGAATGGACAATGTACCGCCTTATGTACATATTGTAGATTTTTGAAAATACAGTTTTTTTATTCATTACGTATATCTGCCTATTTCTAAAATATCACTGATTTAACTCAATTCCTTTGGTCCTTGTGTTCTTCCAGGGGGCTACGGGGTGTAAATGTAATGTTGATGCATGTGTTTGTGTGTATGGTGTTGTGGGTAAGGGTGGGGGTGTTGTGTGTTGCGTGTGTGTGTCACTCTCTTTTTCCTCCCCCACCACCCCTGTGTACTAGGTGCAGTACTCACCGTGGCCGTCGCCTCTGCCTTTCGTATTCCTGGTAGATGAGGAGGTAGACCAGCATGGGCAGGACCTGTAGCTCGGGCTCCATGGTGTGCTGGTTCTTCGTTGAGTGTCGAGAGGTGAGTGGTTTCCCTTTCAAGTCCTGTTTCCGCCGTGCTTTTGATGGCGTTGGTACTGCCCCGGAAAAGCTGGCGGATAGGCGGGTTGTGATGGGGTGGGCAGTACTTTGTCTTCCATCTGTCTGTTGGGGGTGACCACCGTGGTGTTTGTTGCTACCGCCGTGACGGTCAGAGTATTAAAGTGGCTCTCTCTTTTGGCGGTTTCCGTCGTGGTCGTGATCCCATTTTTTTTACCGCCAGCCTGTTGGCGGTATTATCGCTGCTTTAACACCGACTGCCAGGGTTGTAATGAGGGCCTATGTCCAGGAGTAAGCATTGGAGCAATATCACACAGTGAGGCAAGGAGGAAGTACTAAAACAATGGCCAGCGGAACACACTTGCATAAAGAAGGAGGCAAAAAGTAACAGGACTTGCAAGGGGCAAATGAGTGTTGAAAATAAAATGCCATCAGCATGCGTTACTACTCCATATTATTATTTTTCATTGTCTGCTGTGTTACCAGTGCTAACCAGTGCTAAAGTGCATATGCTCTCTCCCCTAAACATGGTAATATTGGTTCCTACGCCAACTGGCATATTTCATTGGCCTTTAAGTCCCTAGTAAAGTGCGGTACATGTGCCCATGGCCTAAGTGAGAATGTCTCTAAAGTTCCTGTGGTGACTCAAACGATTAGTGCCAAGGAAATAGATGACGGATGAAGGCTCTTAATGAGGGTACCCTTTCAAGAGAAAGTGTGAGTAGGGAACTGAGTCATTAAACAATTCAATCACCACCAAGAGAGAATTTCGTGAATGTGATGAGAATCATATTAGAATTGGATGAGATGACAAATAGAACGTACCATTGAAACATCGTGTTGGGGTTCAGCATTAGTCAAGGCATGGACTTTTGCAGGATCAGGTGTCATGTCCTAATCAGAAAAGATATGGCCAAAGAATTTCAGTTTCATCTCATTGAACTCAGACTTCTCTGCATTTAAAGTCAAACCTGCATCCCTGAGTGATTGAGTAACTGACATACGTGTGTAAGGGCTCTATCCTCCCTCTGTATAGCTTCAAAGACCAGTATGTCATCACTATAGTTAAATGCATTCACAACAGGTTGCATGATGTGTTGTATAACGTCTTGGAAAAGTTTGGCAGCTGATGACACATCAAAACTAAGGGGGTTATTACAACTTTGGAGGAGGTGTTAATCCGTCCCAAATGTGACGGATATACCACCAGCCGTATTACGAGTTCCATAGGATATAATGGACTCGTAATACGGCTGGTGGTATATCCGTCACTTTACCGCCACTTTTGGGACGGATTAACACCTCCTCCAAAGTTGTAATAACCCCCTAAGTCTCTTGTATCTAAACAAACCAACATCAGTTTGCAAAATATATGCAGCTTTCTTCTTGTTCTAACTGATGAAAACCTTTATTCAAATCAAGTTGAGAGAAGATCATGGCACCACTCAATTATTGGATCATGTCAGCAATGTATGGCCCTGGATGTCTCTCTCGTTCCATCGCTCTGTTCACCAGCTGGATGCCAACTCATATCTGCACAGCTCTTTCATGGTCCTTTTAAGCACTATTACTGTGGGAGACACCCATGGCATTGGACCAGTGGAACGTACAATAATGTGCTTGAGCAATGCTCTTAGTTCTTTTTTAGCAACTTCTTTTAAAGGCAAAGCAACTCATCTATGTCTCTGACCAAGAGGGCGGGCATCCTCATTAATATGTATCTTTACTTTCAAAGTCTTTACCTTTCCTAAACCATGAAACAATGATAGAAATTGACTTACTATCTTGTGATGAGTATTCATGTTGTAATTCACTGAAATCAGT
The DNA here is from genome assembly GCF_031143425.1 of Pleurodeles waltl. Taxonomy (NCBI): domain Eukaryota; kingdom Metazoa; phylum Chordata; class Amphibia; order Caudata; family Salamandridae; genus Pleurodeles; species Pleurodeles waltl. The sequence goes on along the minus strand of NC_090441.1, from coordinate 175,745,779 downwards.
CACAGCAACTTGCAACTGTACCCGGAAGCAAATGGATTAGTGCTTCTACCTTTGTTTTCTTATGTTTTTCTGTCGCCATAAACAAACCTTTGCTTTTCATGGATGTCGATGCCGCTGAAGTGCACACTTTGGTCTTTGACAGCATAAGCTGCGGCATCAGAGACAGTTCATTGTACTTTTCTTCACGGATTATATTTATCGAAGCAACACCATCAATAATTAAAGGTATTGATCATCCATTTATTTTCAATGCAATCTTTGGACAGTTTGTACAGTTACGTTATTTTGACATGTCGATTTTTTTTGACTGACTTTTCTCCTCACAGGTGTCCAGTCCGGCATGTGCACTTTTTTCTAAAGTAAGCACTGACATGGCGTAATCACTTTCTTCACTTTCACTTATTATTGAGGCCGAAGAACTGTTTGGGTATGATTTAGATGACAATCAACTTTGCTTAGTATCTGTTTGCCACAACTGATGTCACCCCTTGGCTTTGGCAGCGTGCACTGAACGCTTCTGAAATGTTATGGTGGCCATTTTGTCTTTGTGCTGTGATGCACTTACTTTGTCCTTCGCTCTGCACATTGTCACAAAATGGTTTTCTTTACCTCAGCCTTTGCACATCTGACCAATGACAGGACACTTTCCTTCATGTGGAAATGCAAATACACACTTGCAGCACAACTTCTTTTTGCATGTAGACATCACTTGGTGTCCTTCAGTCTTTTGTTTGAAATTACTCTTCACACTCATGACTGACTCGCTCTGGGCACCTCTGGCCTCCATTTCAGCATTTTTTCTCTCAGCACATTTCTCAGCCATGGAAGTCCTCAATGCTTGCTTCACACTAGGAGTTTCCCTCAGCATTCATTGACTGAATGAATCGGACAAGCATCCTTCAATTGCTCTAAGCCTTATGGCTTCTTCACCATTAAATTAACTGAACTTACAGTGTTTGATGAGTGTGTCAAGTTTTTCCACAAATTTGATTGTTTTGCCAACTCTTTTACATTCTTGACTGAAAACACATCATTCATAATTTACATTTAGTACTGGATTAAACTTGAGATTCAACGCCTTCTTAATCTGTTGGTATATGACTTCTTTGCCAGTTTTTGGCATTTTCTTTATGACTTCTTTCGCACCACGACCAGCAAGATTTTTGAGATGTTTGATAATCTTCCTGTTACCAGTCACTTCAATCTTCAAATGTCTCTATCCACGCTGTCCATCTATCGCCAATATATTGCTTTTTGGAAGTGTTGAATGGTAGCAGTGGTTTGAGGAAGGTGGCAGCATTGTAAACCATTGTTCAACTTACTGACTTTAAGAGTAGCCTGCTTCCTGACGCTGTCAAATGATCATGTTTGTGCAGATCCTGTTTTAAGCATTTTGACATGTGAGAATCAGGCTTGTCTTTAATGTTGTTGGGAATGGTATCTTCTTAGGCTCCATCTTCAAATTCCACAGATCCAACTATTCCCTTCAATTTTTGTGCTCTCGAAGACCTATGAAATTGTTCGGAGCCCCACTTGATAGATTGATGAGCAACTGCTTCTGGTATAGACAGCTCTGTAAGCACAGTGCAGAGCACTTCTTCCTGAACCATATAGGTGAGAACTGTAACATGACGACTCTCTTAGCGGCCTCACTACGTTATCTATTTTATTCCTCTTACACTTCAGTTGGTATGGTCTCACACCTTGTTAATCTCTGCCTCTAGGGCTTACACTCCGTATACTGCATAACTTTATTTGGCGTGGCAGCACAGTACCTTTTTGTATGATACTGGTCATAATTTCTTGACCAACGATGCGTAGACTTTTCTGTGAAGCTCTCTTTCTATTCACATGCTTCACACCAACTGGAGTTGCCTTGTGAATCCACATTTGGCAACCGTCGACTTCTTGGACCAAGACAAACTCTTCAGAAAAGCACTTTCTTCTTCAGGTTACTTATCCCTGATCTCATGACTAGTGGTAGCGTCTTCCCCAACCTGGCACCTGCTGAATGACTAGGTCACACACGGAGCTGCAAATCACACATCTTTATTCCTTCCTTTAGTCTGTGTACTTCAACATTTTAAACCAAATGCTCATGGATTTTTTTCTAACAATTGCCTCACACAGTGATACAGAGTCCTCAGGTAGTTAGAAAGGTTATGTTGTAAATCAACACTACACCAGCAACGACAAAGAGGGTTGAAGAACTGTGATACTCTGGTGCAATAGAGAGGTGCCAGAATAAGCTAATGTCAAGGGCTTTGGATGAAAAAGATTGGAGAGATCTATAAAGAGAGGCAGGAGAAGCAAAACATTATCAAAGCAAGGTGGAGGAGAGAGAGCTGTGTGACACTTAGAGCAGCAGAAAATCGGGCGGATAGAAGGCAGGAATCAGGGGCTTCATCAATGACATTGGGACAGACCTGGAGAAAGTGAGAGGGGCAGAAAGAAAAGGCCAGACCACAGATCGGAGCTCAAGCATACCCGGGTAGAAGAGGCAGTGACAGGAGCAATGAGGAATGTAAGAGATTGGTGGAAAGAGGAAGGCTCTGAAACTGCAGGACACACAGTCTAGGGGCTGGCATATCACGGAACTCTGCAGTAGAGAGGTAGGCAATAGCAAAAGGACAAACCAGGGGCAAGAGGAAGTAGATGGAGTATTGTGGCACATGGGCATCAAGACCGAGGTTTGGAACAATGAGTCAGTTGAAGCAAGAAGGTTGACTAGGACAGTGGTTCCCAACCTTTTGACTCCTGCAAACCCCCACTGAGTAACTTCTGGAAGCCGGGGACCCCCAAGCAATTTGTACAATTAAATTTCAAACAGTAATTTTCAAAATATACACTCAGTAAGCAACAAACAAATACTCAAATTACCAACAATAAAAATATGCAAAAATCAAAGAAAAAGTAATGGGAAGGTCAACAATGCATCTCGGCACCTAACTTTTCAAAGTTTAGTTTTATTTAGGAAAGCTGAATCCTCAGTCCAGATTCTACTTTTCCCAAGTAGTTTCAGTTTTTATTTTTTAGGTGCATAGGATCTGAGAAAGCTTTTTCACATAAATATTTGGTGGGAAAGAGAAGTAAAAGCATTAGGCCCTATCATGTCTCCAGAGCCTCTCTGTCACATATACTTCATTTGTTTTATAGCACCTCTCATACCAGTGTAGGGTGTCGGAGCATTTCACAGGGGACTACAAAGTGTAGGATTCACATCATCCACACTGGTAGGCATTTTCTAAGAGTGCTCGGTCTGGAGAAGCACAAAATCAAGGATTCAGAACATAAAACTGTGTAAGACTGTAAAAAAAAAATACCTTTCTAATTTGTGCCATGCAGTTTGCATGCAGCTCCTTGATGACAGTTCATAGCTCACTGTTCTAGAATATGATTGTATCTTATGAACTGCACAGTAACAAAAGAATCTCTGTGACAAAAGCAGTAACACACTGTGTTCTGCACAATAAATGCTGTTCTTTGCAGCAGACACATTAACCATCTGTGCTTTAAAACTGCCACTAGACAGAACTCCCATCCCTCTCCAGCAGATCCATCAATAACCAGAGTTATCACTTTGCAGTGCCTTTAAAACTGCTGCACAAAGTTAGTAATAAATATAAAAAGACACACTTTTTTTGTCAGAGGCTCCGGTTGGACAAGTACCTTCCTGCGTACCCCCTGAAAATGTGTCTACATCCTCTCAAACATTAAGTGCCTCATACTGTGCGGATCTTGGAGGTGGCTTCTTTTCCTACAATGCCCTTTTCAGATTTTCAATGATTCTCACATTAAATGTGCCATAGGGAGGAAATATCATAGCACCTTCACTTTCAGTGATTTTATGGTACTGATTCAGCCAAATGCATGTGCATAGCCCCACGTTTATGCCATAAAATGAACTGCAGTGTCTTTTGCCAGCGACTCTTATCCTCACTGAACAGGGAGTATCATATCTCCCCTAATCAAATCTCATACAGGCTTGAAAAACCACATTTTTTAACAGTAATATAAACAGTCAGAAGTAGCACTTCGTTCAATTCCAGGAAATCATTTCTGTAACCATAATGTTTGTTCGATGTTAACAACCAGTCTCAGTGTGGCGCCCTGTGACATAACAAACCAATAACAGCACAGCACTAATGCCAACCATCCAATCTAAGTGTGGCACTCTATGGTGTTCTTCTCACTCCTTACAGTGGTTCACTCTCCCTTACAATTTTCAGAAGCGTATTCTTCCCAATACAAAATAATCAAAACAAACGCTAAGAGATTTTCAATAAATAACTTTTGATTGCTCCACTAAAGACTTGAAAGTGTTTAATCACACAAGAAACAGCCCAGAGCAAACACTTTTCGCCCTGCTCGAACACACACGAGTGAACCCTCGACCAGTTAGAAATGACTGTGATTAATGTGATTTTCATTTTTGCATGACAGGATCTACCACACTGATCACAGCTCACTTTCAGACGAAGTTGTATGTCCCTATCTCATTTGTGCAGCCGATGACACCTCACAACTAACACCAGCAAAATCTAGCAGACAAATTGCAACACAGTGTATTCCACACTTATATTACTTATCACAGGATCCTAGGCTACGTCCAGCCCAATAGTCACATCAGCTTCTTAGCATTAAGATCATCCAAATCCGTACAAGAACTAAAACATCACTGCATGTCATCAAACAACTTCAACAAAATACAGCAACTTGACACACACAATTACAACACTCAACGCTATTAATACTCACTCCGCTGCTACAACTCTTTTTCCAACCACTGGGATGCCGCTGATCCTCCGAACTGAGACATGGGCATTAAGGGACAGGCCTGGGCTTGGGCAAGTCCGGGGCTCCAGCCAGGGTATTCTACTCTTTTTGCTTCAGTAACCAAACCTTTCACAAGCTATCATACCATCTCAGAGCGCACAGGGATGAATGCCTCGATGTCTTTCTAAAGTCATCAAAAAATGTTCTCCATTGGTCATATAGACCTTCATTGGTTGACGTGAAGCACTGTAAGAGCGTAGACATTAACACTATAGCTCAGACTTGTGAAGCCAATGTCACTCCATATTAAGGACCAGTAGTTACCAAATGTCATTAACAGGGGGTTTATTTCAGGTTATTAATCAATCCAGTGTATAGGCATACCAAGAATAAGTTTGAAAGATGCAGCAGTATAGTTAGTAAGCTGAAATATCTCAATTGGGATAATTGCAATAAAACAAGGTACCGAATAGTAACAGGCACCACCATAAAGAAACAAATTATAGAAAATAGGTGTTCCATAAAGAAACTTCCTTTCTCTCTTGTAAACATAAGTTACTCATAAAATCGTCTAAATAAAGTTTCTAATCAGGGAGCATAGAAGGTGTCACCATAATGTAGACCTCTGTAGAAGTCTAGGAAAATAAAATAAATGCCCAGCATAAAGCTTCACACCCGCAAGCATAAAGGAAAGCTGAGAGGTCTGTACCCCTCAAAGTCTAAAGGGAATCAGCAACATTTGTATCTTTTCACAGACTACCAAGAAGAGTTCATTTCTCAAAAGAAGCATTTGCAACATCCCTTAGGTTTCCCATTGTATCAAAACTGAGACAGTAACTGCAACCTTGAACATCTGGCGGTCTTGGTACATCATGAACAGGAGGCTTCTTCTGTTCGTGATGTCACCACACTCCTTGACAAGTCCTCTTCAGTTCTCATTATCAGCAGTCTCATACAAACAATGCTCCTTTCTCTAGCGAACAAGAATCATGGCAATGCTCCTGCAAAAGGGGAAAAAGGAACACTCTGGTATAGCTACATTGTAGGCCTCAACTAAAATGCTTCTGGCTAAATTGAACCAGCATTTATTCAGAATTCAAATACACGTTTATGCCCTCACAACAATGTAAATTTCAAAATAAATGTAAAACTTGAATAAGAAATTTCATGATTACATGTTTATCCAAACATTATGGCATTTCTGTATAAACCCCTAACTTCTACAATGATTATGTTTCATTATTGTGTTTAAATGCGTCACACACATTAATAAGGTTAAGGCACAAAGTAAGTATAATGTCAAATATGAATAAATAATTTCACAATTGTGATGTGTAAAGGAGTCTAAATAGTGCTACTCCAGTGAAAAGGCTTCAGTTCACATCAGGGGCAAGGAGGACGGGCATGAGCACTAGAACAGGCTGTCATCAAGATGGAGGGGAAGAGATGATGTGAGTGTTGTGGGATGCTGGAGGATGATAGTTTGTCTCAAGCAATCAACAATGCAGCTGACTGATGGAAAAAGGGAAGAATGAAGCAAAAAGGCTGAGACAATGCAAGCAAGAGGGGTGGAAGTAGTGGTGCACACATGGTACAAAAGGGAGGGCAGAAACAACAAGAAAAAGAACAGACCATACAAAATGGCAGAAATGCAGTAATGGGATAGGTTGCAGGCAGAAGAGAAGGGAAGGAACAATGAGCAGTGGGACATGTGTATGCACAGCAAAGTGGTGGAATTAATATGTGGCAGGGCAAAGGGGAACCAAGGAAGGATTAGAGTAGCGGAACAACCATTGATGTGATAAAGGGGGTGAGAGCTGCAATAGAGGGTGGTGGAGGAAGAAGAAAACTAGATAAAGTGCACATGCAGAGGCAATGAACATTGGATCAGGTAGACAGCAAGAGATATGGCCTCTAACTTGGGAATACACTGAAGTCTGGTCTGGAAGGTGGGAACACCAGGACATAAAGGCGAAAATGAATGGACAGAAGAAATAGTGTTCAGGGTGCAACAAATGGAAGGTGAAAAGATGGAGGCCCCTTGATAGACAAGAGGAAAGAAAGAGAGGTGTGAGAAGCAGTCTATACTGGGGAGCCAATGGAGGGGTGGGAGCTGCAATAGACATGGGCTGGGAATAGGGAGACACACAGAGTCTGCAATGAGCAGAAGCAATGAGAATTGGAAAAGAAAGTGTGTGAAGGAGAAGCTGGAGGCAGCAGGGACACTATGGCCCTCATTACAACCCTGGTGGTCGGTGTTAAAGCGGCGGTAATATTGCCAACAGGCCGGCGGTAAAAAAAATGGGATCACGACCACGGCGGAAACCGCCAACACAGACAGCCACTTTTAGCACTCCGACCGCCACGGCGGTAGCAACAAACACCGCGGCGGTCACCACCAATAGACAGACGGAAGACAATGTACCGCCCACCCCATCACAACCCGCCTATCCGCCAGCTTTTCCAGGGTGGTACCAACGTCATCAAAAGCACGGCGGAAACAGGACTTAGAAGGGAAACCACTCACCTCTCAACACTCAATGAAGAACCAGGACGCCATGGATCCCGAGCTACAGGTCCTGCCCATGCTGGTCGACCTCCTCATCTACCAGGAATACGAAAGGCCGTGGCGACGACCACGTGAGAACTGCACCTAGTACACAGGGGAGGGGGGAGGAAAAAGAGAGTGACACACATACACATCACGCAACACCCCACCCCCACCCTCACCCACAACACCATACACACAAACACATGCATCAACATTACATTTACATCCCGTAACCCCCTGGAAGAACGCAGGGACCAAAGGAATTGAGTTAAACCAGTGATATTTTAGAAATAGGCAAATATACGTAATGAATAGAAAAACAGTATTTACAAAAATATACAATATGTACATAAGGTGGTACATTGTCCATTCAAAATGTCCGTGGGTCACTGGGCCAAAAATCATGGGCCAAGCCCACACTTGACTCCTGCCTCAATACGGAGAGAACACTGCAGGGGGATCAGGTCGAAAACACACAGGCACCTCAGGGGCATGGGGAAGGGGGGTGCACTTCAGCCGGAAGATGGATTTATGCCACTGCTCTTGGAGGGGGCTCCATGCCCACTGCTTGGTCCTGGGAAGTGCAAAGCCACAGTCTCTCCAGTGGGTGGTTTGCCCACTGCTTCGTCCTGGGGAGTGCAAAGCCACAGTCTCTCAAGTCTCTCAAGTGGATGGTTTGCCCACTGCGTGGTCCGGTGCTAGCGGCGGTGAAGATGGCGGTGCTGGCCGTGGTGTAGGTGCCTGTTCTGCCAGTGGTGGAGGGAGGCTCCAGCCCTTCTCCTGTAGCGTCGGACGGCTGCCCACTGGGGCTGCTGCTGCTGACAGGAGTGGTGCTAGTTGCAGTGCAGGTGGCAGTGCAGGAGGCGATGCAGGTGGCGGTGCTTGCGGCGGGGCTGCTGGCAGTGCTGGCCGCGGTGCAGGTGGCGGGGCTGGCAGTTGTGCTGGTAGCCACCAGTCCTTCACCTGCAGCCTCTGACGGCTGAAGTGCCTTGCCTGGTGTTTTCTGCCCCTTCCTCACCTTGGCAGATGGTGGTGTGACCTTGGGTCTGGCAGCTGGAGTTTATGAGGAGGCCTTGCTGGGTAGTTCTTGCTCCTTGCCCTTGCTTCATGCTGTCCCCTTCTTCACCTTGGCAGGTGGCGGAATGGCTTTGTCCTTTGCATGGGTTGGTGGCACACTGGCTGGGCTGAAGGGTGCCCCCTTTGAGCCTCTGTGAGTTGCAGGTACCACAGTGGATGTCAATTTCGTGGCTGAGGTGCTGGCCTGGGTTCTGGACACCCTGGCGTGAGGGGAAGGATGGGGGAAGGAGGGGTAGGGAAGAGGTCAATATTTGCCAGGTAAATCTTCTTAGAGACACTGGGGCGGGAAGAGGGAGAGGATTTGGGAGTGGAGGAAGAGGAGGTTGTAGGAGCTGTCTGTCTGCTGAGTTTGGGTGCAGGTGCATGGGCTGGATGCTGTTGTGAGGTGGATGCTTTCGTTTGTGTACTTTGGGAGGAGGGGTCACAGACACAGTGGGAGAGGATAAAGGGGACGTGTGCATGGATGTGGGGGTGGTGACTGCTCGTGAGGGGTGTGTTGTGATGGCGTGCGGATGATGGAGGTAGTAGATGAGGATGTAGTGCATACAGGTGTGAGTGGAGACGCTACTAGGAGGGAGGTGGATGAGGAGGAGGAGGGGGACTCAGTGGAGGCAGTGGATGTTCGTGTGTCTGCATGGGGATGGTGCTTGTGTGAGTGCCTGTGAGATGAAGTGTGGTGCTTGTGTTTGCCTGACCCACTCCTGGGTGTTGATTTGGGTGAATGCTGGTCTGAAGGTGTGCTTGGGATAGGCTGGGGTTGAGGAGATTAGGTCTGGGTGGAGGAAGTTGGAGGGGGGAGGCTAGAGACAGGTACAAGGGCTGCCATTAGTGCTGATGCCAGAGCCTGAAATGCTGTCTGTTGGGCCACCACGCCAGAGTGAATGCCCTCCAGAGATGCATTTATTCATAGCAAATGTCTCTCGACACCCTGGATGGCATTCAGTATGGTTGACCGCCCAACAGTGAGGGATCTCAAGAGGTCAAAAGCCTCCTCACTGAGGGCAGCAGGGCTGACTGGGGCAGGGCCTGTGGTGCCTGGGGCGAAGGAGATGCCCACCCTCCTGGGTGAGCGGGCACGGGAAACACACCGAGGGGCTGCTGGGAGGGCTGTGCTGGTAGGGGGGTGGCAGCTGTACCTGTTGTTGGGGTGGGCACAGAGGTGTCCACCACCGCCAGGGAGCTTCCATCAGAGGAGGAGTTGCTTTCTGTGGTCTCCCCTCACGTCCGCGTTGTGGTGCTCCCCTCGCATTCCGTCCCACTGGTGCCCTCACCGTCGGTGGATTTGGCCTCCAGGCCCATGTGGGATGCAGCTCCCTCCATCGCCGGTGCCTCTGCTCCTCCGCCAGATGATGCTAATGCACACAAGGACAGTGTGACAAAACAAAAATGGGGGGGAGAGACAGAGGATACACTTGGTCAATGGCAGCAACAACACTACTGATGGCATACACAACATAGGGAGCAGCCCTATGCACTGGGCCATGCACTACCAGTTCCTAAGATAGTCACCAGCCCATGGTGTACAATGCCTACCGCCTTTAGCTGCACACAGGACCCTGCCCAGTAGAAGATGCCCACTGACACTATTGGGGTAGGAGTGCTTCAGAGTCTGCCCGACAAGGGACATACCCTGCCATCTTCGCCCTGGCCTAGGGGCACCCATAGCCCACATCCCCCACCCAGGTAACTCTTAACGCACGCAAAGTCAGGATTCAGAATAGAATCTGTACTCACCCCCCGTGTGGCTGCTGTAATGCCTTCAAGCGCTCATCCAACTCCAGATAGGCCACCTCCAGGAAGCGGAACATCAGGGGGTCATGGTGCAACAGGCACCCCTTCCTCGTTGGGAGGCCGGCCCCAGCTGGGCCTCTGCCATCTTCTTTGCCCAGCAGCGCAGGTCCTCCCACCTTTTGCGGCAGTGGGTGCTCCACCTGTCATTTTTCTGGTGGGCGCTGACCTGCATGGAAACAACAGCAGAAAAGTGAATTAGTCTACCGTCCGGACCGTCATACTCATGGCCCACCAGATCCCTCCCATCCCCTGATGCACATACATTGACCACCTTACATGCAGCACTCTGGCCAGGATGCCTCTGCCCCCCCCCCCCACATGTGGCTTACACACACAGCAATACATACATTCATGGCCCAAGCATCATGCTCACAGTGTACTCACCTGTTTGTCTGGAGGACTGTAGAGTAACATGTACTGGGGTAGGACCCCATCCACCATTTTCACCAACTCCTCCGCAGTGGAGGCAGGGGCCCTTTCCCCAGACACATGGGCCATTGTCGCTTCCAGACACAGGTCACAGCAGCACTTGCAGTATAGGTCCTCTCCTGTTGAAGGTCAGGTAGCAAGTGAGTGAACAGATAGAAAATGGCGGTCACATCCGCGGCGGTGCGTACCATCACCGCCGTCGTACATCACCATTGGCTCCTGGAACCCATAGGGCCCAATGATAACCAATGCAAAGTTGTGCAGCGGTCTTCGACCTCTTACCGCGACGGCGCACAAAGCCAGCGGAATTACATAATTTCCACTTTATCCCCCCACCCTATCTGCATGCCCGTCTGCGCCTGGACCGCGCCCAGCGCCCGTCCCCCTGGTCCACATTCCTCCAGCCCCCCCAAACACCACTACTCCTCTACAGAGCTCCTCGCTCTCAACCCCGGTCGGCACACCGCCTGCGCCCAGGCCATCCCCAGACACACACAGGGACCTTTCACATGCCACTCATGCCACTTCTCTTGCATTCATACCAACACCAGCAACACCAACAAAACCCCCAATCACCTCAACTGCATCCTCCTTAACACCCGCTCCGTCCACAAGCACGCCATCGAGCTTTGAGACCTACTCACCACAAACTCTCCCGACATCGCCTTCCTCACTGAAACATGGATAAACTCCTCATCAGAACCCGACATCGCCATAGCGATCCCAGAAGGATACAAAATCACCCGTAGAGACCGCACCAACAAACCAGGAGGAGGAATCGCCATAATACACAGAAACTCCATCAAGATTTCCACCAAGACCAACAACACACTAGACAACGCAGAGCACCTACACTTTCAAGTACACATCAAGGCCAACACCACCCTAAGGGGAACCCTCATCTACAGACCACCAGGACCCCGACCCCCATTCTGTGACACCACCGCCCACACTATCAGCTCCCACCCCCTCACCTCCACAGACTACCTACTCCTTGGTGACCTTAACTTTCACCTGGAAAGCACCCACGACGGCAGCTCCACGGCCCTGCTGGACAGCCTCACAAACCTCGGCCTCAAGCAACTGGTCACCTCACCCACCCACTCAGCCGGACACACGCTCAACGCCATCTTCACCTCCAGCAGCCACATCACCTTCACTCACAACACCGAACTCCACTGGACTGAACACCACTGCGTCCATTTCTCCTTTCTGAAACCCCCCACTCACCACCAACAACATCCTACTCCCTACAGTAAGTGGAACAAAATCTCAAAAAAACAACTAATCCCCAACCTTGCACAAGCCCCACCTACCAGCACCAACGACCCCAACGCCGCCGCCCTCAACCTCAAATGATGGCTAGAAACATGTGCAGACTCCCTCGCCCCATTCAAAATAAACAACAACACCGGCACCATCAAGACCGCCCCCTGGTTCACCACAGAACTTCAGTCTTCCAAACGAGAATGCCGAAAAATTGAGAAAGCCTGGCGCCAAGAACCCTCAATGAGCAACTTCTCCGCCCTCAAATCAGCCATGCGCAAACATCACCAACTCATCCAGACCTCCAAACGATCCTTCAACAAAGAACGCATAGACAACAACACACAACAGCAAGCAACTTTTTGCCATCATCAAGGAACTCACCAAACAAAAATCCTGCACCATCGACCCTCCACACTCCCAAGACCTCTGCAACTCCCTCTCCAACTGCTTCCACCGCAAGATCGCAGACATACATGACAGCTTCACATCGTCATCACCCACCAACACCACCACCGACGCAACCAACAGCACAACACTCTGCCGCACCATCCTACTGAACACCTGGACCCTCTCCAACATCGAAGAAATTGGCAAACCCATGAGCTCAATCCACTCAGGCTCCCCAACAGACACTTGCCCCCACCACATCTTCAACAAGGCCAGCCACAACATCGCTCCCCAGCTCCGGGCCATCATCAACAGTTCCTTCGAGACCGCAAACTTCCCAGACATTTGGAAACACGCCAAAGTAAACGCTCTTCTCAAAAAACCCAAAGCAGACCCTGAAGACCTCACAAATTACCGACCCATCTCTCTGCTCCCCTTCCCCGCAAAGGTCATAGAGAAGATAGCAAACATACAACTGTCTTGCTTCCTAGAAGACAACAACATACTTGACGTCTCCCAGTCTGGATTCCGATAAACCATAGCACCGAGACTGCCCTCATCGCCTGTACAGACGACATCAGGACCAGATTAGACAAGGGCGAGACCGTCGCCCTCATCCTCCTAGACCTCTCTGCAGCTTTTGACACCGTATGCCACCAAACCCTCCACACACGCTTCTTCGATGCCGGAATTCGCCACAAAGCCCTTTACTGGCTCACCTCCTTCCTCTCCGAAAGAACCCAAAGGGGTTGCCTCCCTCCTTTCCGGGCTTCAGCCGCCAAGACCATCTGTGGGGTCCCCCAAGGATCCTCCCTCAGCCCCAACCTTTTCAATATCTACATGGCTCCTCTCGCCAACATCATCCGCCCCCACGGCCTCACCATCATTTCATACGCTGACGACACCCAGCTCATCATCTTCCTCACGAGGAACGCATCTACTGCCAAGAATAACCTACACGCCGGACTCCTCGCCATCGCCACTGGATGATAGCAAGCCACCTCAAATTGAACTCAGACAAAACCAAGATCATCATCTTCAAACCCAACAAGACAGCATGGAACGACTCTTGGTGGCCCACCACCCTTGGACCATCCCCATCATCCACCACTCACGCACGCAATCTTGGCATCATACTGGACTCATCTCTCTCCATGACTCAGCAAATCAACGCCATATCATCCTCCTGCTTCAACACCCTTCGCATGCTACGCAAGACTTTCAAATGGATTCCTTTAGACACAAGAAGAGCGGTCACTCACGCCCTCATAAGCAGCAGAATGGACTACGGCAACGCCCTCTACGCAGGGACCACAGCCAAGCTTCAGAGAAAACTCCAGCCAATCCAAAACGCAGCCGCACGTCTCATCCTCAATCTCCCCCGCCACGAACACATCTCCGCCCACCTCAGATCCCTACACTGGCTGCCCATCAACAAAAGGATCATCTTCAAAATCCTGGTCCACGCTCACTAAGCCCTCCACGACACTGGACCAGTCTACCTCAATGAAAGAATCAACTTCCCCAAACCAACTCGACAGCTCCGCTCTGCTGACCTCGCCCTTGCTACAGTCCCCCACATCCAACGCACCACCTCCGGCGGCAGATCCTTCTCCCACCTCGCCGCCAAAACCCATAACTCCCTCCCCACCAACCTACGCAAGACCCAGGACCTCCTAACCTTCAGAAAGCACCTCAAAACATGCCTTTTCGAGCAGTAACCCCCCCGCCTTGAGACCCTACCGGGTGAGTAGTGCGTGTAAGAAATTTGACCTCTTCCCTACCCCTCCCCCTGTCCTTCCCCTCGGGCCAGGATGTCCAGAACCCAGGCCAGATTTTCCTGGCAAACATTGACCTCTTCCCTACCCCTCCCCCCGTCCTTCCCCTCGGGCCAGGGTGTCCAGAACCCAGGCCAGCACCTCAGCCACCAAGTCGACGTCCATTGTGGTGCCTGCAACTCACAGAGGCTCAAAGGGGGCACCCGTCAGCCGAGCCACTGTGCCACCCAGCCATGCAAAGGACAAAACCATTCCGCCACCTGCCATGGTGAAGAAGGAGACAGCATGCAGCAAGGGCAAAGAGCACGAACCACCCAGCAAGGCCTCTTCAAAAACGCCAGCTGCCAGACCCAAGGTCACACCACCATCTGCCAAGGTGAGGAAGGGGCAGAAAACACCAGGCAAGGCACTTCAGTCATCGGAGGCTGCAGATGAAGGCCTGGTGGCTACCAGCACAACCGCCAGCCCCGCCACCTGCACCGCGGCCAGCACCGCCAGCAGCCCCACCGGAAGCACTGCCGCAAGCACCGCCGCTAGCACCACTACTGTCAGCAGCCTCAGTGGGCAGCTGTCCGAGGCTGCTGGAGAAGGGCTGGAGCCTCCCTCCACCACTGGCAGCACGGCACCTTCACCGCCGCTAGCACCGCTGCAGGCCCCTATCCGCAAGCACTTCCACCTGCACCGCTGACAGTAGTACCAGCACCAGCAGCAGCAGTCCCAGTGGGCAGCCATCTGAAGCTGAAGGAGAAGGGCTGGAGCCTCCCACCACCACTGGCAGCACCCCCACCAGCACCGGCACTACCACCAGTTTGCAGCCTTAGCCGCCGCAGGATGGAGTCTAGCCCTGCCTCCATGGACTATCATGCAACCTGTTCCCTGCAATTCTCGTGCCTCAGACACCCAAGTTTGGAACTATGAACTGCCATTCCCCAAGCGCTGCATCACTGGGCACAAGGCCCCCTCCAGAACCAGTGGAAAAAGGCATCCACTCACCCTATCCTTGGCAGGATGAAGCACACTGGGCACAAGACCCCTTCCAGAACCAGTAGAGAGCCCATCCATTAGAGACACTGTGTCCTTGCACTCCCCAGGAACAAGCAGTGGGCATGGGCAGACCTCTCACTTGAGAGACTTGAGAGACTGTGGCTTTGCACTCCCCAGGACCAAGCAGTGGGCAAACCACCCACTTGACTGACTTGAGAGACTGTGGCTTTGCACTCCCCAGGACCAAGCAGGGGGCAAACCACCCACTTGAGAGACGGTGACTTTGCACTCCCCAGGACGAAGCAGTGGGAATGGAGCCCCCTCCAGGAGCAGTGGCGTTATTCCATCTTTCGGCTGAAGTGCCCCCCCACTTCACCATCCCCCTGAGGTGCCTGTGTGTTTTTGAGCTGAGGCCCCTGCAGTGTTCTCTCCGTATTGAGGCAGGAGTCAAATGTGGGGTTGGGCCATGATTTTTGGCCCAGTGGCCCACAGACATTTTGAATGGACAATGTACCGCCTTATGTACATATTGTATATTTTTGAAAATACAGGTTTTTTATTCATTACGTATATCTACCTATTTCTAAAATATCACTGATTTAGCTCAATTCCTTCGGTCCATGTGTTCTTTCAGGGGGCTACGGGGTGTAAATGTAATGTTGATGCATGTGTTTGTGTGTATGGTGTTGTGGGTGAGGGTGGTGGTGTTGTGTGTTGCGTGTGTGTGTCACTCTTTTTCCTCCCCCACCACCCCTGTGTACTAGGTGCAGTACTCACTGTGGTCGTCGCCTCTGCCTTTCGTATTCCTGGTAGATGAGGAGGTAGACCAGCATGGGCAGGACCTGTAGCTCGGGCTCCATGGTGTCCTGGTTCTTCGTTGAGTGTCGAGAGGTGAGTGGTTTCCCTTCCAAGTCCTGTTTCCGCCGTGCTTTTGATGGCGTTGGTACCGCCCCGGAAAAGCTGGCGGATAGGCGGGTTGTGATGGGGTGGGCGGTACATTGTCTTCCGCCTGTCTGTTGGGGGTGACCGCCGTGGTGTTTGTTGCTACCGCCGTGACGGTCAGAGTATTAAAGTGGCTCTCTGTTTTGGCGGTTTCCGCCGTGGTCGTGATCCCATTTTTTTTACCGCCAGCCTGTTGGCAGTATTACCGCCGCTTTAACACCGACTGCCAGGGTTGTAATGAGGGCCTACGTCCAGGAGTAAGCATTGGAGCAATATGACACAGTGAGGCAAGGAGGAAGTACTAAAACAATGGCCAGCGGAACACACTTGCATAAAGAAGGAGGCAAAAAGTAACAGGACTTGCAAGGGGCAAATGAGTGTTGAAAATAAAATGCCATCAGCATGCCTTACTACTCCATATTATTATTTTTCATTGTCTGCTGTGTTACCAGTGCTAACCAGTGCTAAAGTGCATATGCTCTCTCCCCTAAACATGGTAATATTGGTTCCTACGCCAACTGGCATATTTCATTGCCCTTTAAGTCCCTAGTAAAGTGCAGTACATGTGCCCATGGCCTAAGTGAGAATGTCTCTAAAGTTCCTGTGGTGACTCAAACGATTAGTGCCAAGGAAATAGATGACGGATGAAGGCTTTTAATGAGGGTACCCTTTCAAGAGAAAGTGTGAGTAGGGAACTGAGTCATTAAACAATTCAATCACCACCAAGAGAGAATTTCGTGAATGTGATGAGAATCATATTAGAATTGGATGAGATGACAAATAGAACGTACCATTGAAACATCGTGTGGGGGTTCAGCATTAGTCAAGGCTTGGACTTTTGCAGGATCAGGTGTCATGTCCTAATCAGAAAAGATATGGCCAAAGAATTTCAGTTTCATCTCATTGAACTCAGACTTCTCTGCATTTAAAGTCAAACCTGCATCCCTGAGTGATTGAGTAACTGACATACGTGTGTAAGGGCTCTATCCTCCCTCTGTATAGCTTCAAAGACCAGTATGTCATCACTATAGTTAAATGCATTCACAACAGGTTGCATGATGTGTTGTATAACGTCTTGGAAAAGTTTGGCAGCTGATGACACATCAAAACGGGCCAGGGTCGGCGGGAGCACCGCCGACAGGCCGGCGGTGCTCCCGCGGTCATTCGCCCTGGCGGTTTTTACCGCCAGGGTTAGAATGACCACCTAAGTCTCTTGTATCTAAACAAACCAACATGTGTATCAGTTTGCAAAATATATGCAGCTTTCTTCTTGTTCTAACTGATGAAAACCTTTATTCAAATCAAGTTGAGAGAAAATCATGGCACCATTCAATTATTTGATCATGTCAGCAATGTATGGCCCTGGATATCTCTCTCGTTCCATCGCTCTGTTCACCTGCTGGATGTCAACTCATATCTGCACAGCTCCTTCATGGTCCTTCTAAGCACTATTACTGTGGGAGACACCCATGGCATTGGACCAGGGGAGCGTACAATAATGTGCTTGAGCAATGCTCTCAGTTCTTTTTTAACAACTTCTTTTAAAGGCAAAGCAACTCATCTATGTCTCTGACCAAGAAGGCGGGCATCCTCATTAATATGTATCTTTACTTTCAAAGTCTTTACCTTTCCTAAACCATGAAACAATGATGGAAATTGACTTACTATCTTGTGATGAGTATTCATGTTGTAATTCACTGAAATCAGTCCCACATCAGCAACTTGCCACTGTACCCGGAAGCACATGGATTAGTGCTTCTACCTTTGTTTTCTTATGTTTTTCTGTCGCCATAAACAAACCTTTACTTTTCATGGATGTCGATACCGCTGAAGTGCACACTTTGGTCTTTGACAGCATAAGCTGCGGCATCAGAGACAGTTCATTGTACTTTTCTTCAGGGATTATATTTATCGAAGCACCACCATCAATAATGAAAGGTATTGATCATCCATTTATTTTCAATGCAATCTTTGGACAGTTTGTACAGTTACATTATTTTGACATGTCGACTTTTTTTTGACTGACTTTTCTCCTCACAGGGGACCAGTCCGGCATGTGCACATTTTTCTAAAGTAAGCACTGACATGGCGTAATCACTTTCTTCACTTTCACTTATTATTGAGGCCGAAGAACTGTTTGGGTATGATTTAGATGACAATCAACTTTGCTTAGTATCTGTTTGCCACAACTGATGTCACCCCTTGGCTTTGGCGGCATGCACTGAACGCTTCTGGAATGTTATGGCGGCCATTTTGTCTTTGTGCTGTGATGCACTTACTTTGTCCTTCGCTCTGCGCATTGTCACAAAATGGTTTTCTTTACCTCAGCCTTTGCATATCTGACCAATGACAGGACACTTTCCTTCATGTGGAAATGCAAATCCACACTTGCAGCACAACTTCTTTTTTGCATGTAGACATCACTTGGTGTCCTTCAGTCTTTTGTTTGAAATTACTCTTCACACTCATGACTGACTCGCTCTGGGCACCTCTGGCCTCCATTTCAGCATTTTTTCTCTCAGCACATTTCTCAGCCATGGAAGTCCTCAACACTTGCTTCACACTAAGAGTTTCCCTCAGCATTCATTGACTGAATGAATCGGACAAGCATCCTTCAATTGCTCTAAGCCTTATGGCTTCTTCACCATTAAATTAACTGAACTTACAGTGTTTGATGAGTGTGTCAAGTTTTTCCACAAATGTGATTGTTTTGCCAACTCTTTTACATTCTTGACTGAAAACACATCATTCATAATTTACATTTAGTACTGGATTAAACTTGAGATTCAACACCTTCTTAATCTGTTGGTATATGACTTCTTTGGCAGTTTTTGGCATTTTCTTTATGACTTCTTTCACACCACGACCAGCAAGATTTTTGAGATGTTTGATAATCTTCCTGTTACCAGTCACTTCAATCTTCAAATGTCTCTATCCACGCTGTCCATCTATCGCCAATATTTTGCTTTTTGGAAGTGTTGAATGGTAGCAGTGGTTTGAGGAAGGTGGCAGCATTGTAAACCATTGTTAAACTTACTGACTTTAAGAGCAGCCTGCTCCCTTACGCTGTCAAATGATCATGTTTGTGCAGATCATGTTTTAAGCATTTTGACATGTGAGAATCAGGCTTGTCTTTAATGTTGTTGGGAATGGTATCTTCTTAGGCTCCATCTTCAAATTCCATAGATCCAACTATTCCCTTCAATTTTTGTGCTGTCGGAAGACCTATGAAATTCTTCGGAGCCCCACTTGATAGATTGATGAGTAACTGCTTCTGGTATAGACAGCTCTGTAAGCACAGTGCAGAGCACTTCTTCCTGAACCATATAGGTGAGAACTGTAACATGACGACTCTCTTAGCGGCCTCATTATGTTATCTATTTTATTCCGCTTACACTTCAGTTGGTATGGTCTCACACATGGTTAATCTCTGCCTCTAGGGCGGATACTATGATACTGGTCATACTTTCTTGACCAACGATGCGTAGACTTTTCTGTGAAGCTCTCTTTCTATTCACATGCTTCACACCAACTGGAGTTGCCTTATGAATCCACATTTGCCAACCGTCGACTTCTTGTACCAAGACAAACTCTTCAGAAAAGCACTTTCTTCTTCAGGTTACTTATCCCTGATCTCATGACTAGTGGTAGCGTCTTCCCCAACCTGGCACCTGCTGAATGACTAGGTCACACACGGAGCTGTAAATCACACATCTTTATTCCTTCCTTTAGTCTGTGTACTTCAACATTTTAAACCAAATGCTCATGGATTTTTTTCTAACAATTGCGTCACACAGTGATACAGAGTCCTCAGGTAGTTAGAAAGGTTCTGTTGTAAATCAACACTACTCCGGCAACGACAAAGAGGGTTGAAGAACTGTGATACTCTGGTGCAATAGAGAGGTGCCAGAATAAGCTAATGTCAAGGGCTTTGGATGAAAAAGATTGAAGAGATCTATAAAGAGAGGCAGGAGAAGCAAAACATTATCAAAGCAAGGTGGAGGAGAGAGAGCTGTGTGACACTTAGAGCAGCAGAAAATCGGGCGGATAGAGGGCAGGAATCAGGGGCTTCATCAAAGACATTGGGACATACCTGGAGAAAGTGAGAGGGGCAGAAAGAAAAGGCCAGACCACAGATCGGAGCTCAAGCATACCCGGGTAGACGAGGCAGTGACAGGAGCAATGAGGAATGTAAGAGATTGGTGGAAAGAGTAAGGCTCTGAAACTGCAGGACACACAGTCTAGGGGCTGGCATATCACGGAACTCTGCAGTATAGAGGTGGGCAATAGCAAAAGGACAAACCAGGGGCAAGAGGAAGTAGATGGAGTATTGTGGCACATGGGCATCAAGACCAAGGTTTGGAACAATGAGTCAGTTGAAGCAAGAAGGTTGACTAGGACAGTGGTTCCCAACCTTTTGACTGCTGCAAACCCCCACTGAGTAACTTCTGGAAGCCGGGGACCCCCAAGCAATTTGTACAATTAAATTAAAAAAATTCAAACAGTAATTTGCCAAATATACACTCAGTAAACAACAAACAAATACTCGAATTACCAACGCTATAAATATTTTATATTGAAAAAATATGCAAAAATCAAAAGAATGTAATGCGAAGGTCAACAATGCATCTCAGCACCTAACTTTTCAAAGTTTAGTTTTATTTAGGAAAGCTGAATCCTCAGTCCAGATTCTACTTTTCCCAAGTAGTTTCAGTTTTTATTTTTTAGGTGCATAAGATCTGAGAAAGCTTTTTCACATAAATATTTGGTGGGAAAAAGAAGTAAAACCACAAGGCCCTCTCATGTCTCCAGAGCCTCTCTGTCACATATGCTTCATTTGTTTTATAGCACCTCTCATACCAGTGTAGGGTGTCGGAGCATTTTACAGGGGACTACAAAGTGTAGGATTCACGTCATCCACACTGGTAGGCATTTTATAAGAGTGCTCGGTCTGGAGAAGCACAAAATCAAGGATTCAGAACATAAAACTGTGGATAGCATTGACTTTAATAATAAGAATGTATTTCTACACAAGCAAATCTTTTTTAGCAGCATAAAGGAAATGAAAGACTGTAAAAAAAAAATACCTTTCTAATTTGTGCCATGCAGTTTGCATGCAGATCCTTGATGACAGTTCATAGATCACTGTTCTAGATTATGATTGTATCTTATGAACTGCACAGTAACAATCTCTGTGACAAAAGCAATAACACACTTTGCTATGCACAATAAATGCTGTTCTTTGCAGCAGACATATTAACCATCTGTGCTTTAAAACTGCCACTAGACAAAACTCCCATCCCTCTCCAGCAGAACCATCAATAACTAGAGTTGTCACTTTGCAGTGCCTTTAAAACTGCTGCACAAAGGAAGTAATAAATATAAAAACACACACTTTTTTTGTCAGAGGCTCCGGCTGGACAAGTGCCTTCCTGCGTAACCCCTGAAAATGTGTCTACATCCTCTCAAACATAAAGTGCCTCAAACTGTGCGGATCTCAGAGGTGGCTTCTTTTCCTACAATACCCTTTTCAGATTTTCAATGATTCTCACATTAAATGTGCCATAAGGAGGAAATATCATGGCACCTTCACTTTCAGTGATTTTATGGTACCGATTCAGCCAAATGCATGTGCATAGCCCCACGTTTATGCCATAAAATGAACTGCAGTGTCTTTTGCCAGCGACTCTTATCCTCACTGAACAGGGAGTATCATATCTCCCCCAATCAAATCTCGTACAGGCTTGAAAAACTACATTTTTTAACAATAATATAAACAGTCAGAAGTAGCACTTCGTTCAATTCCAGGAAATCATTTCTGTAACCATAATGATTGTTCGATGTTAACAACCAATCTCAGTGTGGCGCCCTGTGAAATAACAAACCAATAACAGCACAGCACTAATGCCAACCATCCAATCTAAGTGTGGCACTCTATGGCGTTCTTCTCACTCCTTACAGTGGTTCACTCTCACTTACAATTTTCACAAGCGTATTCTTCCCAATGCAAAACAATCAAAACAAACGCTAAGAGATTTTCAACAAATAACTTTTGATTGCTCCACTAAAGAATTGAAAGTGTTTAATCACGCAAGAAACAGCCCAGAGCAAACACTTTTGCCCTACTCGAACATACACGAGTGAACCCTCGACCAGTTAGAAATGACTGTGATTAATGTGATTTTCATTTTTGCATGATAGGATCTACCACACTGATCACAGCTCACTTTCAGACGAGGTTGTATGTCCCTATTTCATTTGTGCAGCCGATGACACCTCACAACTAACACCAGCAAAATCTAGCAGACAAATTGCAACACAGTGCATTCCACACTTATATTACTTATCACAGGATCCTAGGCTACGTCCAGCCCAATAGTCACATCAGCTTCTTAGCATTAAGCTCATCCAAATCCGTACAAGAACTAAAACATCACTGCATGTCATCAAACAACTTCAACAAAATACAGCAAGCTTGACACACACAATTACAACACTCAACCCTATTAATAGTCACTCCGCTGCTACAACTCTTTTCCCAACCACTGGGATGCCGCTGATCCTCCGAACTGAGACATGGGCATTAAGGGACAGGCCTGGGCTTGGGCAAGTCCGGGGCTCCAGCCAGGGTATTCTACTCTTTTTGCTTCAGTAACCAAACCTTTCACAAGCTATCATACCATCTCAGAGCGCACATGGATGAATGCCTCGATGTCTTTCTAAAGTCATCAAAGATTTTTCTCTATTGGTCATATAGACCTTCATTGGTTGACGTGAAGCACTGTAAGAGCGTTGACATTAACAATATATCTCAGACTTGTGAAGCCAATGTCACTCCATATTAAGGACCAGTAGTTACCAAATGTCATTAACAGGGGTTTATTTCAGGTTATTAATCAATCCAGTGTATAGGCATAACAAGAATAAGTTTGAAAGATGCAGCAGTATGGTTGGTAAGCTGAAATATCTCAACTGGGATAATTGCAATAAAACAAGGTACCGAATAATACCAGGCAAAACAATAAATAAACAAATTATAGCAAATAGGTGTTCCATAAAGAAACTTCCTTTCTTTCTTGTAAACCTAAGTTAATCATAAAATCATCTAAATAAAGTTTTTAATCAGGGAGCATAGAAGGTGTCACCATAATGTAGACCTTTGTAGAAGTCTAGGAAGATAAAATAAATGCCCAGCATAAAGCTTCACACCTGCAAGCATAAAGGAAAGCTGAGAGGTCTGTACCCCTCAAAGTCTAAAGGGAATCGGCAACATTTGTATATTTTCACAGACTACTAAGAAGATTTCATTTCTCAAAAGAAGCATTTGCAACATCCCTTAGGTTTCCCATTGTATCAAAACGGCGACAGTAACTGCAACCTTGAACATCTGGCGATCCTGGTACGTGAGGAACAGGAGGTTTCTTCTGTCCGTTAAGTCACCAGACTCCTTGCCAAGTCCTCTTCAGGCCTCATTATCAGCAGTCTAATACAAACAATGCTCCTTTCTCTAGCTAACAAGAATCATGACAATGCTCCTGCAAAAGAAAAAAGGAACACTCAGGTATAGCTACATTGTAGGCCTCAACTAAAATGCATCTGGTTAAATTGAACCAGCATTTATTATGAATTCAAATACACGTTTATGCCCTCACAACAATGTAAATTTCAACATAAATGTAAAACTTGAATAAGAAATTTCATGATTACATGTTTATCCAAACATTAGTGCATTTCTGTATAAATCCCTAACTTCTACAATGATTACGTTTCATTATTGTGTTTAAATTCGTCACACACATTAATAAGGTTAAGGCACAAAGTAAGTATAATGTCAAATATGAATAAATAATTTCACAATTGTGATGTGTAAAGGAGTCTAAATAGTGCTACTCCAGTGAAAAGGCTTCAGTTCACATCAGGGGCAAGGAGGACGGGCATGAGCACTAGAACAGGCTGTCAACAAGATGGAGGGGAAGAGGTAATGTGAGTGTTGTGGGATGCTGGAGGAAGATAGTTTGTCTCAAGCAGTCAACAATGCAGCTGACTGAAGGGAAAAAAAAACAATGGATCAGGTAGACAGCAAGAGATATGGCCTCTAACTTAGGAATACACTGCAGTCTAAAGGGAAGGTAGGAACACCAGGACAGAATGGAGAAAATGAATGGACAGAAGAAATATTCTTCAGGGTGCAACAAATGGAAGGTGAAAACATGGGGGCTCCTTGATAGACAAGAGGAAAGAAAGAGGAGTGTGAGAAGCAGTCTATACTGGGGAACCAATGCAGGGGTGGGAGTTGCAATAGACATGGGCTGGGAATAGGGAGACATACAGAGTCAAGTGCAATGAGCAGAAGCAATGAGAACTGGAAAAGAAAGTGTGTGAAGGAGAAGATGGAGGCAGCAGGGACACTATGGCCCTCATTACAACCCTGGTGGTCGGTGTTAAAGCGGTGGTAATACTGCCAACAGGCCAGCGGTAAAAAAAATGGGATCACGACCACGACGGAAACCGCCAATACAGACAGACACTTTTAGCATTCCGACCGCCACGGCGGTAGCAACAAACACCGCGGCGGTCACCACCAATAGACAGGCGGAAGACAATGTACCGCCCACCCCATCACAACCCGCCTATCCGCCAGCTTTTCCAGGGTGGTACCAACGGCCTCAAAAGCACGGCCGAAACAGGACTTAGAAGGGAAACCACTCACCTCTCGACACTCAACGAAGAACCAGGACACCATGGAGCCCGAGCAACAGGTCCTGCGCATGCTGGTCGACCTCCTCATCTACCAGGAATACGAAAGGCCGTGGTGACGACGACGGTGAGTACTGCACCTAGTACACAGGGGAGGGGGGAGGAAGAAAAGAGTGACACACACACCCGCAACACGCAACACCCCACCCCCACCCCCACCCTCACCCACCACACCATACACACAAACACATGCATCAACATTACATTTACACCCCGTAACCCCCTGGAAGAACGCAAGGACCAAAGGAATTGAGTTAAATCAGTGATATTTTAGAAATAGGCAGATATACGTAATGAATAGAAAAACAATATTTACAAAAATATGCAATATGTACATAAGGTGGTACATTGTCCAATCAAAATGTCCGCGGGCCACTGGGCCAAAAATCGTGGGCCAAGCCCACACTTGACTCCTGCCTCAATACGGAGAGAACACTGCAGGAGCATCCGGTCGAAAACACACAGGCACCTCATGGGGATGGAGAAGGGGGGTGCACCTCAGTCCGAAGATGGAATAACGCCACTGCTCCTGGAGGAGGCTCCATGCCCACTGCTTGGTCCTGGGGAGTGCAAAGCCACAGGGGGTCATTCTGACCCTGGCGGTCACCGACCACGGGAGCACCGCCAACAGGCTGGCGGTGCTCCCACGAGCATTCTGACCGCCGCGGTCAGAAACGGAAAATCGGCGGTCTCCCGCCGACTTTCCGCTGCTCGGGGGAATCCTCCATGGCGGCGGAGCGCGCTCCGCCGCCATGGGCATTCTGACACCCCCTACCGCCATCCTGTTGGCGGTAGGGGGTGCCGCGGGGCCCCTGGGGGCCCCTGCAGTGCCCATGCCAATGGCATGGGCACTGCAGGGGCCCCGTAAGAGGGCCCCACAAAGTATTTCAGTGTCTGCTTAGCAGACACTGAAATACGCGACGGGTGCAACTGCACCCGTCGCACCCCTGCAACTCCGCCGGCTCAATTCTGAGCCGGCGTCCTCGTTGCAGGGGCATTTCCGCTGGGCCGGCGGGCGCTCTTTTGGAGAGCGCCCGCCGGCCCAGCGGAAATGTTTAAATGGCCGCCGCGGTCTTTTGACCGCGGTGCGGTCATTTGACGGCGGTACCTTGGCGGACGGCCTCCGCCGTCCGCCAAGGTAAGAATCAAGCCCACAGTCTCTCAAGTGGGTGCTCTGCCCACTGCTTGGTCCTGGGGAGTACAAAGCCACAGTCTCTCAAGTGGGTGGTTTGCCCACTGCCTGTCCTGGGGAGTGCAAAGCCACAGTCTCTCAAGTCTCTCAAGTGGGTGGTTTGCCCACTGCTTAGTCCGGTGCTTGTGGCGGTGTAGGTGGCGGTCCTGGCCGTGGTGCAGGTGCCGGTGCTGCCAGTGGTGGACGGAGGCTCCAGCCCTTCTCCTGCAGCCTCAGACGGCTGCCCACTGGGGCTGCTGCTGCTGACAGTAGTGGTGCTAGCGGCGGTGCTGGCCCCGGTGCAGGTGGCTGGGCTGGCGGTTGTACTAGTAGCCACCAGGCCTTCACCTGCAGCCTCCGACAGCTGAAGTGCCTTGCCTGATGTTTTCTGCCCATTCCTCACCTTGGCAGATGGTGGTGTGACTTTGGGTCTGGCAGCTGGAGTTTTTGAGGAGGGCTTGCTGGGTGGTTTGTGCTCCTTGCCCTTGCTGCATGCTGTCCCCTTCTTCACCTTGGCAGGTGGCGGAATGGTTTTGTCCTTTGCAGGGGTTGGTGGCACACTGGTGGCACACTGGCTGGGCTAACGGGTGCCCCCTTTGAGCCTCTGTGAGTTGCAGGTACCCCAATGGACGTTGACTTGGTGGCTGAGGTGCTGGCCTGGGTTCTGGACACCCTGGCCCGAGGGGAAGGACGGGGGGAGGAGGGGTAGGGAAGAGGTCAATGTTTGCCAGGAAAATCTTCTTAGAGACACTGGGGCGGGAAGAGCAAGAGGGTTTGGGGGTGGAGGAAGAGGAAGAGGAGGTTGTGGGAGCTGTCTGTCTGCTGAGTTTGGGTGCAGGTGCATGGGCTGGATGCTGTTGTGAGGTGGATGCCTGTTGGGTGGGTGGGTGGGTGCTTGCGTTTGTGTACTTTGGGAGGAGGGTCACAGACACAGTGGGAGAGGACACAGGGGACGTGTGCATGGATGTGGGGGTGGTGACTGCTTGTGAGGGGTGTGTTGTGATTGCCGTGCTGGTGATGGAGGTAGTAGATGAGGATGTAGTGCATGCAGGCGAGAGTGGAGACGCTACTAGGAGGGAGGTGGACGATGAGGAGGAGGGGGACACAGTGGAGGCAGTGGATGTTGGTGTGTCTGCATGGGGATTGTGCTTGTGTGAGTGCCTGTGAGATGAAGTGTGGTGCTTGTGCTTGCCTGAGCCACTCCTGGGTGTTGATGTGGATGATTGCTGGTTTGAAGGTGTGCTTGGGATAGGCTGGGGTTGAGGGGATTAGGTCTGGGTGGAGGAAGTTGGAGGGGGAGGCTAGAGACAGGTACAAGGGCTACCATCAGTGCTGAGGCCAGAGCCTGAAATGCTCTCTGTTGGGCCGCCACGCCAGAGTCAATGCCCTCCAGATATGCACTTGTTTGTAGCAAATGCCTCTCAACACCCTGGATGGCATTCAGTATGGTTGACTGCCCACCAGTGAGGCAGGAGGTCAATAGCCTACTCACTGAGGACAGCAGGGCTGACTGTGGCAGGGCCTGAGGTGCCTGGGGCGAAGGAGATGCCCACCCTCCTGGGTGAGCGGGCACGGGAAACACGCTGAGGGGCTGCTGGGAGGGCTGTGCTGGTAGGCGTGTGGCAGCTGTACCTGTTGTTGGGGTGGGCACAGAGGTGTCCACCACCGCCAGGGAGCTTCCATCGGAGGAGGTGTTCCTGTCTGTGGTCTCCCCTCATGTCCCCGTCGTGGTGCTCCCCTCGCCATCCGTCCGACTGGTGCCCTCACTGTCGGTGGATTCGGCCTCCAGGCCCATGTGGGATGCAGCTCCCTCTGTCGCCAGTGCCTCTGCTCCTCCGCCAGATGGTGCTAATGCACACAAGGATAGGGTAAGAAAACAAAAATGGGGGGGAGAGACAGAGGATACATGTGGTCAATGCCAGCAACAACACTAGCAGTGGCGTACACAACACACAGGAAACAGCCCTATGCACTAGGCTATGCACTTTCAGTTACTAAGATAGTCACCAGCCCATGGGGTACAATGCCTACAGCCATTAGCTACACACAGGACCCTCCCTAGTATTAGATGCTCACTAACCCTTTTGGGGTAGGAGTGCTTCGGAGCCTGCCCAACAAGGGACTTACCCTGCCATCTTCGCCCTGGCCTATGGGCACCCATAGCCCACATGCCCCACCCAGGTAACTCTTAACGTGCGCAAAGTCAGGATTCAGACTAGAATCTGTACTCACCCCCTTGTGGCTGCTGTGATGCTTTCAAGCGCCCATCCAACTCCAGATAGGCCACCTCCAGGATGCGGAACATCAGGGGGTCATGGTGCAACAGGCACCCTTCTTTGTTGGGAGGTCAGCCCCATCTGGGCCTCCGCCATCTTCTTTGCCCAGCGGCGCAGGTCCTCCCAACTTTTGCGGCAGTGGGTGCTCCACATGTCAAATACCCCCAAGGTCCACACCTCCTTGGCGATGGCACGCCAAATACCCTTTTTTTGGTGGGCGCTGACCTGCATGGAAAAGACAGCAGAAAAGTGAATTAGTCAAATGTCCAGACCGTCACACTCATGGCCCACCAGATCCCTCCCATCCCCTGATGCACATACATTGACCCCCTTACATGCAGCACTCTGGCCAGGATGCCTCTGCCCCCTCCTACATGTGGCTTACACACACAGCAATACATACATTCATGGCCCAAGCATCATGCTCACAGTGTACTCACCTGTTTGTCTGGAGGACGGTAGACTAATGTGTACTGGGGTAGGACCCCATCCACCATTTTCTCCAACTCCTCCGCAGTGAAGGCAGGGGCCCTTTCCCCAGACACATGAGCCATTGTCACTTCCAGAGACAGGTCACAGCAGCACTTGCAGTATAGGCCCTCTCCTGTTGAAGGTCAGGTAGCAAGTGAGTGAACAGATAGAAAATGGCGGACACGTCCGCGGCGGCGTGTACCGTCACCGCCGGCATACTTCACCATTGGCTTCTCTAACCCATGGGGCCCTCTGCTAACCAATGTAAAGTTGTGCGGCGGTCTTTGACCGCCTACCGCGACAGCGCACAAAGCCAGCGGAATTACCTAATTTTCACTTTATCTGCATGCCCGCCTGCGCCTGGACCGCGCTCAGCGCCTGTCCCCCTGGTCCACACTCCTCCGGCCCCCTCAAACGCCACTACTCCTCCACAGAGTTCCCTGCTCTCAACCCCGGCCGGCACACCGCCTGCGCCCAGGCCAACCCCCATACACACACAGGGACCTTTCACATGCCACTCATGCCACTTCTCTTGCACTCATACCAACACCAACAACACCAACAAACCCCCCCCAATCACCTCAACTGCATCCTCCTTAACACCCGCTCCGTCCACAAGCACGCCATCGAGCTTTGGGACCTACTCACCACAATCTCTCCCGACATCGCCTTCCTCACTGAAACATGGATAAACTCCTCATCAGAACCCGACATCTCCATAGCCATCCCAGAAGGATGCAAAATCATCCGTAGAGACCGCACCAACAAACCAGGAGGAGGAATCGCCATAATACACAGAAACTCCATCAAGATTTCCACCAATACCAACAACACCCTAGACAACGCTGAGCATCTACACTTTCAAGTACACATCGACGCCAACAGCACCCTAAGGGGAACCCTCATCTATAGACCACCAGGACCCCGCCCTCTATTCTGTGACACCATATCGCCCACACTATCAGCTCCCACGCCCTCACCTCCACAGTCTACCTACTCCTTGGTGACCTTAACTTTCACCTGGAAAGCACCCACTACTGCAACTCCACGGTCCTGCTGGACAACCTCACCAACCTCGGCCTCAAGCAACTGGTCATCTCACCCACCCACTCAACTGGACACACGCTAGATGCCATCTTCACCTCCAGCAGCCACACCGCCTTCACTCACACCACCGAACTCCACTGGACTGACCACCACTGCATCCATTTCTCCTTCCTGAAACCCCCCACCCACCACCAACAACATCCTACTCCCTACCGCAAATGGAACAAAATCTCCAAAGAACAACTAATCCTCAACCTTGCACAAGCCCCACCTCCCAGCACCAACGACCCCAACGCTGCCGCCCTTAACCTCACATGATGGCTAGAAACATGCGCAGACTCCCTCGCCCCATTCAAAATAAACAACAACACCGGCACCATCAAGACCGCCCCCTGATTCACCACAGAACTTCAGTCTTCCAAACGAGAATGCCGAAAAATTGAGAAAGCCTGGCGCCAAGAACCCTCAATGAGCAACTTCTCCGCCCTCAAATCAGCCATGCGCAAACATCACCAACTCATCCAGACCTCCAAACGATCCTTCAACAAAGAACGCATAGACAACAACACAC
This sequence comes from Pleurodeles waltl, assembly GCF_031143425.1. NCBI lineage: Eukaryota > Metazoa > Chordata > Amphibia > Caudata > Salamandridae > Pleurodeles > Pleurodeles waltl. The sequence goes on along the minus strand of NC_090441.1, from coordinate 175,715,502 downwards.
ACAACAGCAAGCAACTTTTTGCCATCATCAAGGAACTCACCAAACACAAATCCTGCACCATCAACCCACCACACTCCCAAGACCTCTGCAACTCCCTCTCCAACTACTTCCACCACCGACGCAACCAACAGCACAACACTCTGCCGCACCATCCTACTGAACACCTGGACCCCTTCCAACGATGAATAAACCGGCAAACCCATGAGCTCAATCCACTCAGGCTCCCCAACAGACACTTGCCCCCACCACATCTTCAACAAGGCCAGCCAAAACATCGCTCCGCAGCTCCGGGCCATCATCAACAGTTCCTTCGAGACCGCAATCTTCCCAGACATTTGGAAACACGCCAAAGTCAACGTTCTTCTCAAAAAACCCAAAGCAGACCCTGAAGACCTCACAAATTACCGACCCATCTCTCTGCTCCCCTTCCCCGCAAAGGTCATAGAGAAGATAGTAAACATACAACTGTCTTGCTTCCTAGAAGACAACAACATACTCGACGTCTCCCAGTCTGGATTCCACAAAAACCACAGCACAGAGACTGCCCTCATTGCCTGTGCAGAAGACATCAGGACCAGATTGGACAAGGGCGAGACCGTCCCCCTCATCCTCCTAGCTCTCTCCGCAGCTTTTGACACCGTATGCCACCAAAACCTTCGAACACGCCTCTTTGACACCGGAATTTGCCACAAAGCTCTGGCCTGGCTCACCTCCTTCCTCTCCAAAAGAACCCAAAGAGTTTGCCTCCCTCCTTTCCGGGCTTCAGCCGCCAAGACCATCTGTGGGGTCCCACAAGGATCCTCCCTCAGCCCCAACCTTTTCAATATCTACATGGCTCCTCTCGCCAACATCATCCGCCCCCACGGCCTCACCATCATCTCATATGCTGACGACACCCAGCTCATCATCTCCCTCACGAGGAACCCATCTACTGCCAACAATAACCTACACGCCGGACTCCTCGCCATCGCCAACTGGATGATAGGAAGCCACCTCAAATTGAACTCAGACAAAACCAAGATAATCATCTTCAACCCCAACAAGACAGCATGGAACAGCTCTTGGTGGCCCACCACCCTTGGACCATCCCCAACACCTACCACCCACGCACGCAATCTTGGCATCATACTGGACTCATCTCTTCCAATGACTCAGCAAATCAACGCCATATCATCCTCCTGCTTCAACATCCTTTGCATGCTACGCAAGACTTTTAAATGGATTCCTTTAGAAACAAGAAGAACGGTCACTCACGCCCTCATAAGCAGCAGAATGGACTACGGCAACTCCCTCTACGCAAGGACCACAGCCAAGCTTCAGAAAAAACTCCAGCCAATCCAGAACGCAGCCGCACGTCTCATCCTCAACCTCCCCCGCCACAAACACATCTCCGCCTACCTCAGATTCCTACACTGGCTGCCCATCAACAAAAGGATCATCTTCAAAATACTGGTCCATGCTCACTAAGCCCTCCACGACACTGGACCAGCCTACCTCAATGAACGAATCAACTTCCCCACACCAACTCGACAGATCCGCTCCGCTGACCCCGCCCTCGCTACAGTCCCCCGCATCCAACGCACCACCTCCGCTGGCAGATCCTTCTCCCACCTCGCCGGCAAAACCTGGAACTCCCTCCCCACCAACCTACGCAAGACCCAGGACCTCCTAACCTTCAGAAAGCACCTCAAAACATGTCTTTTCGAGCAGTAACCCCCCCGCCTTGAGACCCTACCGTGTGAGTAGTGCGCATAAGAAATTTGTTTGATTGATTGATACTGAATGCCATCCAGGGTGTCGAGAGGCATTTGCAACAAACAAATGCATACGTGGAGGGCATTCACTCTGGCGTGGTGGCCCAACAGAGAACATTTCAGGCTCTGGCCACAGCACTGATGGCAGCCCTTGTACCTGTCTCTAGCCTCCCCATCCAACTTCCTCTAACCAGACCCAATCCCTCAGCCCCAGCCTATCCCAAGCACACCATCAGACCAGCATTCACCCAAATCAACACCCAGAAGTGGCTCAGACAAACACAAGCACCACACTTCACCTCCAGGCACTCACACAAGCACCATCCCCATGCAGACACCAACATCCATCACCAGCACGCCCATCACAAACCACTCCTCACGAGCAGTCACCACCCCCACATCCATGCACACGTCCCCTGTGTCCTCGCAAGCACACACACCCCTAACAGGCATCCACCTCACAACAGCATCCAGCCCTTGCACCTGCACCCAAACTCAACAGACAGACACCTCTTACAACCACTCCCTCTACCTCCACTCCCAAACCCCATCCCTCTTCCCACCCCAGTGTCTCTAAGAAGATTTTCCTGGCAAACATTGACCTCTTCCCTACCCCTACCCCTCCCCCGTCCTTTCCCTCAGGCCAAGGTGTCCAGAACCCAGGCCAGCACCTCAGCCACCAAGTCGACATCCATTGTGGTACCTGCAACTCACAGAGGCTCAAAGGGGGCACCCGTCAGCCCAGCCAGTGTGCCACCCACCCCTGCAAAGGACAAAACCATTCTACCACCTGCCATGGTGAAGAAGGGGACAGCATGCAGCAAGGGCAAAGAGCACAAACCACCCAGCAAGGCCCCCTTAAAACACCAGCTGTCAGACCCAAGGTCACACCACCATCTCCCAAGGTGAGGAAGGGACAGAAAACACCAGGCAAGGGACTTCAGCCGTCGGAGGCTGCAGATGATGGCCTGGTGGCTACCATCACAACCACAAGCCCGCCACCTGCACCGCAGCCAGCACCGCCAGCAGCTCCACCATAAGCACTGTCGCAAGCACCGCCACCTGCACCGCCGCTAGCACCCCTACTGTCAGCAGCAGCAGCCCCAGTGGGCAGCTGTCCAAGGCTGCCGGAGAAGGGCTGGAGCCTCCCTCCACCACTGGCAGCACCGGCACCTGCACCGCCGCTAGCACCGCCGCAGGCCCCTATCCGCAAGCACTTCCACCTGCACTGCTGACAGTAGTACCAGCACCAGCAGCAGCAGCCCCAGTGGGCAGCCGTCTGAAGCTGAAGGAGAAGGGCTTGAGCCTCCCACCACCACTGGCAGCACCCCCACCAGCACCAGCACTACCACCAGTTTGCAGCCTGAGCCGCTGCAGAATGGATTCTAGCCCTGCCTCCATGGACTATCATGCAACCTGTTCCCTGCAATTCTCGTGCCTCAGACACCCAGGTTTGGAATTGTGAACTGCCACTCCCCAAGCGCTGCATCACTGGGCACAAAGCCCCCTCCAGAACCAGTGGAAAAAGGCATCCACTCACCCTATCCTTGGCAGGATGAAGCACACTGGGCACAAGGCCCCTTCCAGAACCAGTGGAGAACCCATCCACTAGAGACACTGGCCCTCATTACAACCCTGGCGGATGGTGTTAAAGGTGCGGTAATACCGCAAACAGGCCGGCGGACAAAAAAATGGAATCACGACCATGGCGGAAACCGCCAACATAGACAGCCACTTTAACACTCCGACCGCCACGGCGGTACAGACAAGCAGTGCGGCGGTCACCGCCAACAGACAGGCGGGAGACAATGTACCGCCCACAGTATCACAACCCGCCAATCCGCCACCTTTTCCGGGGCGGATTCACCGTGGATAAAAACACGGCGGAAACAGCTTGTGCAATGGGAAAACGCTCACCTTAACACACTCCACGAGGAAGGAGGACACCATGGAGCTGGAATTACAAATCCTACCTGCCCTTGTCTTCCTGCTCATTTACGAACACCACCAACGGCGGCGGCGAAAACAACGGTGAGTACTGCACCTACGACATAGGGGAGGGGGGAGGCAAAAGTCAGGGGGACACACACGAAACACCCACACCCCCACCCTCACCCTCGCACATTATAACACACACACCAATGCATGTCAAAACATCACAGTAACAACCCACAACCCCCCCGGAAGAATGCAAAGACCAAAGGAAATCAGTTAAAAAATTGTAATGTATGAAAATACAGTTACCAAATATATGCATATATATATATATATATATACGCATTCAAAAGTATATACATTACGAGAAGCACTGCAGGTATGCACATATCAATGTCCGTGCACCACTGGTCCAAAAATGCATGGGCGAGGCCCACAATAGATACCTGTCCACAAACGGAGAGAACACTGCTGGGGCATCAGATCGAAATACAACAGGCACCTCAGGGGGAAGGGAAGGGGGGGGCACCTCAGCCGGATTACAGCACCACGCCAGATCCACAACGGGGCTCCATGCCCATTGATGTATCCTGGGGAGTGCAAAGCCACAGTCTCTCAAGTCTCTACAGTGGCTGGGTTGCCCACTGTACCATCCTGGGGAGTGCAAAGCCACAGTCTCTCAAGTCTCTACAGTGGGTGGCTTGCCCACTGTACCATCCTGGGGAGTGCAAAGACACAGTCTCTCAAGTCTCTACAGTGGGTGGGTTGCCCACTGCTGCATCCAGGGGAGTGCAAAGCCACAGTCTCTCAAGTTTCTACAGTGGGTGGGTTGCCCACTGTACCATCCTGGGAAGTGCAAAGCCACAGTCTCTCAAGTCTCTACAGTGGGTGGGTTGCCCACTGCTGCATCCAGGGGAGTGCAAAGCCACAGTCTCTCAAGTCTCTACAGTGGGTGGGTTGCCCACTGCTGCATCCAGGGGAGTGCAAAGCCACAGTCTCTCAAGTGGATAACAGTCTCCACTGGTTCTGGAGGGGGAATGGTGCCCACACTGCAAAAGGCTCCCCGTGACGGTTCCTGTTTCGTCAATGTCCCAGATGTACATGGGATAACGATGCTTGATGTGGCGGTGTTCCCTTGTCCAGCGGTGCTTTGCCATGGCGGTCTCTGATCTGTTCAGCGGTTCTCTGCCCTGTTCAGCAGTGCTGTGCCCTGTTCAGCGGTCTTCACCATGGCGGTGATTCCCTTGTCCAGCGGTGCTTTGCCATGGCGGTCTCTGATCTGTTCAGCGGTTCTCTGCCCTGTTCAGCGGTGCTGTGCCCTGTTCAGCGGTTTTCACCATGGCGGTGATTCCCTTGTCCAGCGGTGCTTTGCCATGGCGGTCTCTGATCTGTTCAGCGGTTCTCTGCCCTGTTCAGCGGTGCTGTGCCCTGTTCAGCGGTCTTCATCATGGCGGTGATTCCCTTGTCCAGAGTTGCTTTGCCATGGCGGTCTCTGACCTGTGCATTGGTGTGTGGCATGACGGTCCCTCATTGCCCAGCGGGGCTGTGGCAGCCGTGGCCCTCCTGAGCACTAACTCTGGCGGTGGTCTCCTGACCAGTGACGATACTCCTGCCCTCCTGGGCACTGACTCTGGCGGTGGTCTCCTGACCAGTGACGATACTGCTGCCCTCCTGGGCACTGACTCTGGCGGTGGTCTCCTGACCAGTGACGATACTCCTGCCCTCCTGGGCACTGACTCTGGCGGTGGTCTCCTGACCAGTGACGATACTGCTGCCCTCCTGGGCACTGACTCTGGCGGTGGTCTCCTGACCAGTGACGATACTCCTACCCTCCTGGGCACTGACTCTGGTGGTGGTCTCCTGACCAGTGACAATACTGCTGCCCTCCTGGGCACTGACTCTGGCGGTGGTCTCCTGACCAGTGACGACGGTGCTGGCGGTGATTCCCGGCCGCCGGGGAGGATGGCACCCTTCTCTGCCGTGCTGCTCTCACCAGACTGTGCAGACTTCTTCTGGCCCTTCACCACCTTTGGAGGAGTCACAGCTGACTCTGCAATCCCCCTGGGACCCTTGTTAGCAGTTTTGCCGCCAGGAGTCTTCACCCTGTCCCGTCGGCCACTTTCCAACTTGAGATGCTTTACAGGGGGTGGACTGGCAGTGCTTTGGCTCCTTGTCACACTGCCTGCCCTGGTGGCCGGTTCACTCTACACAAATGTAACACGCACCACTGGTACTGGAGTCTTTTTGGCTGAGGCGCTACTACGGGACTTATGAATTGGAGGGGTGGGGATGGGGGCAAAGAGGTCAACGTTGCTGAGGGAGAGTTTATGACAAACACTGGGATGGGTAGCTGGAGGGGGTCTGGGAGTGGAGGAAGAGGAAGTGGTTGTAGGAGGTGTCACTTTAGGTGTTTTGGGTGCAGGTGCAGGTGCAGGTGCAGGTACTAGAGGCTGTCGTGAGGTGGATGGATGTTGGGTGTGTGGGTGCCCGCGTTTGTGTACTTTGGGAGGGGGCGTCACAGACACACTGGGAGAGGACAGAGGGGACGTGTAAATGGGAGTGGGGATGGTGAGTGCAGGTGAGCGGGGTGTGGTGCTGGGTGTTCTGGTGCGAGTCCTAGTGCCTGTAGATGTAGTGCATGCAGGTGAGAGTGTGGACGACACTGGGAGGGAGGAGGGAGACGAGGAGGAGGGGGACACAGTGGAGGCAGTGGATGTTGGTGTGTCTGTATGTGGGTGATGCTTGTGTGAGTGCCTGTGGGATGTGTGATGCCTATGTTTGCCTGAGCTACTTTTTGTGTGTTGAGATGTGTGCATGCTTGTCTGATGGTGTGTTTGGGATGGGCTGGGGTACAGGGGATTGGGTCTGGGTGGAGGAAGTTGGAGGGGGGAGGCTAGACACAGGGACAATGGCTGCCATCAGGGCTGAGGCCAAAGATTGCAGGGTTCGATGAAGGGCAGCCTGACCAGAATGAATGCCCTCCAGGAATGCATTACCGTGTTTCAACTCCCTTTCTACACCCTGGATGGCATTCACAATGGTAGACTGCCCAACAGTGAGTGACCTGAGGAGGTCAATGGCCTCCTCACTGAGGGCAGCAGGGGTGACAGGGGCAAGGGCTGAGGTGCCTGGGGCGAAGGTGATGCCCACCCTCCTGGGTAAGCGGGCACGGGGCGAACGCTGAGGGGCTGCTGGGAGGGCGGTGCTGGTAGGGGAGGTGGCGGCTGTACCTGTAGAAGTGGGGGGCACAGATGGTGCCGCCACCACAAGGGAGCTCCCATCGGCAGACGAGTCCATGTCACTGTTTGGTGATCCGGTGACCAACGTGAAGCTCCCCTCGCCCTCCGTCCCACTGGTGCCTTCTGAGTCCGTGGTGTGGCCCTCCATGGCCATGTGGGATGCAGCTCCCTCGTGCTCCGGTGCCACTGTACCTCGGCCTGATGATGCTAATTCACAAAAGAACAGGGAGAGCAGAGAAGGGAGGGGGGGACGACAGAAGAAAGACAGGTTGAGTGCATGGCTTACTGCTACCGTTGGCGGACAAGACAGACACAGCAGCCCCCTGCACTACGCCGTGCTCCTGGCCTCTACAGATGCAATTCCTGGGATATGGCCTACTTCGCAATGGTGGATATCTGCACACATGGATGCCACAGGGGCATGTATACCTGTACTTGTCACTCTACTGTGGTGGGGTGGAGTGCCACATGGCCTGCATTACGGAGGGACCTAGCCTATGTAAGTCGCCCTGGCCTAGGGAAACCCACAGCCCTCCTCCCACACCCAGACCCCTCAACTGCGCGCAAAGTTCCCAGAATGAGGGTGTACTCACCCCCTTGTGTCTGCTGTGATGCCCTCAAGCTCCCATCCAACTCAGGGTAGGCCACCGCCAGGATCCGGAACATCAGGGGGGTCATGGGACGACGGGCACCCCTCCCACATTGGGAGGCCATCCCCAGCTGAGCCTCCGCCGTCTCCTTGCTCCAGCGGCGAATGTCCTCCCATCTTTTCCGGCAGTGGGTGCCCCGTCTCTGGTGGACCCCCAGGGTCCGTACGTCCTTGGCGATGGCACGCCAAATGTCCTTCTTCTGGTGGGCGCTGACCTACATGACATGCACAGGGGAAGAAGAGAAGTCATTAGCAAGAGCACCGTCGAAGTGAGTGGCCCACATCCCTGCCCTTGCCATGTGGCACATGCATTCACAGTCCTTTATGTTCAGTGCACGCTACCCACTTCCCTCTTACAACCAGCCCTCTCCACCCAGGCATAGCCCATACATCGTGCTCCCTGTGTACTTACCTATTGGTATGGAGGACCGTAGAGTAGCGTGTACTGGGGGAGGACCCCGTCCAAGAGCTTCTCCAACTCCTGAGCAGTGAAGGCAGGGGCCCTTTCCCAAGACGCAGCAGCCATTGTCTCTTCCAGACCGAGGTCACAGCAACACTTGCAGTGTAGGTCCTCTCCTGTCGAAGATCAGGTATCAAGTGATTGAACAGAGAGAAAATGTCGGTCACGTCCGCGACGGTGACGTCCGCGGCGGTGCGTATCATCACCACCGGCGCACTTCATCATTGGCTCCTGGGACCCATAGGGTCCAATGTTAACCAATGCAGCTTTGCGCCGCGGTCTTCGACCGCCTACCGCGACGGTGTACAACGCCAGCGCAGTTACCTCAATTCCCATTGTCCCAATTTAGAGGTCAGGCAGCTGCCATTTCAGGGGGCCACATGGCTTAATTTGCAACTGCTTCACACATACCTAGGCCTACACTCGACACACATACAGGAAGATTTTTCACTTTGGTGTCGTGTTCTGTGTATCTGTGGGTACATACCTGGGATTTGGTTGACTCTGTGGTCGCTGTTGTCCTTCCTAGGCACCGTCAGCTTGGACATTTGAGAAGATGGCGGAATCCTCTGGTGTACCGACCGCTGGTGGACCTGTTGACAATGGAGGAGCGAAATGTACTCATCACCTACAGGTTTGACCGTGCCACTATCCAGGAACTATGTACCCAGTTGGAGCCATACCTGATGTCACCAATCCGCCATCCCACAGGAATCCCCCCTCAAGTGCAGGTGCTGTCAGTGCTCCATTTCCTTGCAAGTGGATCGTTTCAGACTACAGTGGCCATGGCATCAGGGATGTCCCAGCCTATGTTTTCCAACGTGTTGTCCAGAGTGTTGTCTGCCCTGCTGAAACACGTAAGGAGCTACATCGTTTTCTCTCAGGTGGAGGATTTGCCTACAGTGAAAGGTGACTTCTATGCCCTTGGACATATCCCCAACATCATAGGTGCTATTGATGGGACCCATGTAGCTCTGGTCCCCACCCACAGGAGTGAACAGGTGTACAGGAACCGGAAGAGTTATCATTCGATGAATCTACAGATGGTATGTTTGGCAGACCAGTACATCTCGCAGGTAAATGCTATGTTCCCTGGCTCTGTGCATGACGCTTACATCCTGCGCAATAGCAGCATCCCTTATATGATGGGTCAGCTCCAGAGGCACCGGGTGTGGCTATTGGGGGACTCTGGTTACCCCAACCTGTCCTGGCTATTGACCCCAGTGAGGAATCCCAGGACCAGGGCAGAGGAACGCTACAATGAGGCCCATGGGCGGACTAGGAGGGTGATCGAACGCACCTTCGGCCTCCTGAAGGCCAGGTTCAGGGGTCTGCATATGACAGGTGGTTCCCTATTGTACTCACCAAGGAAGGTGTGCCAGATCATCATCGCCTGCTCGATGCTTCACAATCTTGCTTTGCGACGCCAGGTGCCTTTTCTGCAGGAGGATTGTCCAGATGGCGGTGTTGTGGCAGCTGTGGAGCCTGTGGACAGTGATGAGGAGGACGCTGAGGAAGAAGACATAGACAACAGGGAGTCAGTCATACAGCAATATTTCCAGTGACACACAGGTGAGAACAGTTTTCTTTTTACCATTACATTCACTTTTACACTTTTACCTCTATCCTGTCTGTAAGTTCATAGCAGTATTTGGTCACTGAGTTGTACCTTTCCATTACGGTTTCACAGGTGTGGTTAGCAACGTGTGTCACCTGCTTTCATCCTTCAAGGACTTGTGATGTGTGACATAGGTATGTTGGCTTTACAATTGGAAAACGCATGTTGACACTGTCATTGATTATACATATTTACCAAATCACAGACTGACTCCAGCTTGTTTTGTGGTTCAAGGGTGTTTATTTCAGTGCTCAAAAATGGAGGGGGGTAGTAATATGGTGATGGTGGAGGAATGTCCATGGCAGAGTCCAGTCCATTAGTCACACAGGTGCACTGCCCATATGGGCATAGGAAGTGGAGCTGGGGCAGTTCCAATCGGACAGGGTAACAAAGTAAGACAATGGGAGGACAATCAGGGTGGTCTCATTTCCTGGCAGGGGTCTTGCCATCTTGCTCTGTCCTGTTCCTGGATCTCAGGGACCGCTTGTGGGGTGGTTGTCCGTCTGCAGGGGGTGGGGTGCTGGTGTGGTGGTCCTGTGGCGGGCGTCCTGTCCACTAGCGCCGGCGGAGGTGGTGGGCAGTTCATCGTCCATGCTAGTGTCAGGGGCCCCTTGGAGTGCCACAGTGTCCCTCATGGTCTTTTGTATGTCCTTCAGCACCCCTACGATGGTGCCCAGGGTGGAGCTGATGGTTCTGAGCTCCTCCCTGAACGCCAAATACTGTTCCTCCTGCATGCGTTGGGTCGCCTGAAACTTTGCCAGGACCGTCGCCATTGTCTCCTGGGAGTGGTGGTAGGCTCCCATGATGGAGGAGAGGGCCTCATGGAGGGTGGGTTCCCTTGGCCTGTCCGCCCCCTGTCGCACAGCAGCCCTCCCAGTTCCCCTGTGTTCCTGTGCCTCCGTCCCCTGGACCGTGTGTCCACTACCACTGCCCCCAGGTCCCTGTTGTTGTAGGGGTGGTGGGTTATCCTGGGTTCCCTGTAGTGGTGGACACACCGCTGATTGACGTGTCCTGGGTACGGCGGTATGGGCCCGCTGGGTGGGTGCTGTGCTGGTTTTACCAGAGGGTGGAAGGTCAGTGTTGGGCTGTGCCTGTGCAAGGGGAACCGACTGTCCCAAGGCCCACGATGGTCCGGGCTGGTCATCAGGATCCAGTAGGGCAGAGCTGCTGTCGTCACTGTGGGCCTCTTCTGTGGGTGGAGTGGAGTTGTCTGGACCCTCCTGTGTTGTGACGTTCCGTAGTGGTCCTGCAGGGATATAAGAGCATGATTATTGCATGTGTGTGTGTAATGGTGTGCAATGGGTGGGTGTTTGTGTACCCCAGTGCAAGCATTCCTGTGTGTGGGTTTGTGTGATGATGGTTAGGGGGTTGTTATGGGTATGTGCAGTGAGCATGCTGTGGTGAGGGGTGACCATGCTTTGTATTTGCATGCGGGGCTTGGTGTTGGGATCTATGGTTTGTGTTATGCGTACATTAGTGAGGAGTTGGAGTGATAGGGGAGGAGGTGAGGGTGGGGGTGCGTGATGGCATGCAGGTAGGGTGGGGGATATGATAGTTGAGATTTAACTTACCAGTGTCCATTCCTCCACCGACTCCTCTGAGGCCCTCTGGATGCATGATGGTCAAGACTTTTTCCTCCCATGTTGTTAGTTGTGGGGGAGGAGGTGGGGGTCCACCACCAGTCCGCTGTACCACGATGTTGTGCCTGGAGACCACGGAACGCACCTTCCCCTGTAGGTCGTTCCACCTCTTCCTGATGTCCTCCAGATTTCTTGGATGCTGTCCCACAGCGTTGACCCTGTCCACTATTCTTTGCCATAGCTCCATCTTCCTGGCTACGGATGTGTGCTGCACCTGTGAGCCAAATAGCTGTGGCTCTACCCGTAGGATTTCCTCCACCATGACCCTGAGCTCCTCCTCGGAAAACCGGGGATGTCTTTGGCGTGCCATGGGGTGGTGTGGGTGATGTGTGGGGTGGTGTAAGTGTTGATGTGTGTGTTGATGTGTAGTGGTGTGTGGTGTTTTGTGTGTGTAATGTTGTATGGGTGATGGTGTTTTGTGCCTCTGTGTGGTGGGGTTCTCAGTTGCTGTGCTCTCTGTCTCTCTGACCTTCGTTCGTGAATTCTGGTCGTAGGGGTTTGTGGGTGATGTGGGTGTGTGTTTTATATTGTGTTGGGTGTGTGGAGTGGTGTTTGTATGTGTATCAGGTGTATGTATTTTGAATTGTCCAATGTGGCGGTGTTTTGGAGATGTGTGTGTATTTTGAGCGCGGCGGTGTGTACCGCCAATGGAATACCGCGGTTGAAAGACCGCTGCGTGGATTCGTGTGTCGTGATAGCATGGGCGTGTTTCTGTTGGCGTGACAGTGGAGGTTTTGTTTTCGCCAGTTTATCACTGACCTTTGGTGTGGCGGTCTTGTGTGGGTGTCTGAATTTCGGAGGATTCCGAGATGTGGGTCATAATAGCTGTGGCGGAATTCCGCGGCCGTGGCATTCTTTTGGCGGTCTTCAGCACGGCGGTAAGCGGCTTTTACCGCCAATGTTGTAATGAGGGCCACTGTGTCCTTGCACTCCCCAGGAACAAGCAGTGGGCATGGGCAGACCTCCCACTTGAGAGACTTGAGAGACTGCGGCTTTGCACTCCCCAGGACCAAGCAGTGGGCAAACCACCCACTTGACAGACTTGAGAGACTGTGGCCTTGCACTCCCCAGGACCAAGCAGTGGGCAAACCACCCACTTGAGAGACGGTGGCTTTGCACTCCCCAGGACCAAGCAGTGGGCATGGAGCCCCTCCAAGAGCAGTGGCGTTATTCCATCTTCCGGCTGAAGTGCCCCCCCACTTCACCATCCCTCTGAGGTGCCTGTGTGTTTTTGACCTGAGGCCCAAGCAGTGTTCTCTCCGTATTGAGGCAGGAGTCAAGTGTGGGCTGGGCCCATGATTTTTGGCCCAGTGGCCCACAGACATTTTGAATGGACAATGTACCGCCTTATGTACATATTGTATATTTTTGAAAATACAGTTTTTTTATTCATTACGTATATCTGCCTATTTCTAAAATATCACTGATTTAACTCAATTCCTTTGGTCCTTGTGTTCTTCCAGGGGGCTACGGGGTGTAAATGTAATGTTGATGCATGTGTTTGTGTGTATGGTGTTGTGGGTGAGGGTGGGGGTGTTGTGTGTTGCGTGTGTGTGTCACTCTCTTTTTCCTCCCCCACCACCCCTGTGTACTAGGTGCACTACTCACCGTGGTCATCGCCTCTGCCTTTCGTATTCCTGGTAGATGAGGAGGTAGACCAGCATAGGCAGGACCTGTAGCTCGGGCTCCATGGTGTCCTGGTTCTTCGTTGAGTGTCGAGAGGTGAGTGGTTTCCCTTCCAAGTCCTGTTTCCGCCGTGCTTTTGATGGCGTTGGTACCGCCCCGGAAAAGCTGGCAGATAGGCGGGTTGTGATGGGGTGGGCGGTATATTGTCTTCCGCCTGTCTGTTGGGGGTGACCGCCGTGGTGTTTGTTGCTACCGCCGTGACGGTCAGAGTATTAAAGTGGCTCTCTGTTTTGGCGGTTTCCGCCGTGGTCGTGATCCCATTTTTTTTACCGCCAGCCTGTTGGCGGTATTACCGCCACTTTAACACCGACTGCCAGGGTTGTAATGAGGGCCTATGTCCAGGAGTAACCATTGGAGCAATATCACACAGTGAGGCAAGTAGGAAGTACAAAAACAATGGCCAGCGGAACACACTTGCATAAAGAAGGAGGCAAAAAGTAACAGGACATGCGAGGGGCAAATGAGTGTTGAAAATAAAATGCCATCAGCATGCCTTACTACTCCATATTATTATTTTTCATTGTCTGCTGTGTTACCAGTGCTAACCAGTGCTAAAGTGCATATGCTCTCTCCCCTAAACATGGTAATATTGGTTCCTACGCCAACTGGCATATTTCATTGGCCTTTAGGTCCCTAGTAAAGTGCAGTACATGTGCCCATGGACTAAGTAAGAATATCTCTAAAGTTCCTGTGGTGACTCAAACGATTAGTGCCAAGGAAATAGATGACGGATGAAGGCTTTTCATTAGGGTACCCTTTCAAGAGAAAGTGTGAGTAGGGAACTGAGTCATTAAACAATTCAATCACCACCAAGAGAGAATTTTGTGAATGTGATGAGAATCATATTAGAATTGGATGAGATGACAAATAGAGCGTACCATTGAAACATCGTGTGGGGGTTCAGCATTAGTCAAGGCTTGGACTTTTGCAGGATCAGGTGTCATGTCCTAATCAGAAAAGATATGGCCAAAGAATTTCAGTTTCATCTCATTGAACTCAGACTTCTCTGCATTTAAAGTCAAACCTGCATCCCTGAGTGATTGAGTAACTGATATACGTGTGTAAGGGCTCTATCCTCCCTCTGTATAGCTTCAAAGACCAGTATGTCATCACTATAGTTAAATGCATTCACAACAGGTTGCATGATGTGTTGTATAACGTCTTGGAAAAGTTTGGCAGCTGATGACACATCAAAACTAAGGGGGTCATTCTGACCCTGGCGGCCGGTGACCGCCAGGGTCACCGGCCACGGGAGCACCGCCAACAGGCTGGCGGTGCTCCCGAGGGCATTCTGACCGCGGCGGTTCAGCCGCGGCCAGAACGGGTAAACCGGCGGTCTCCCGCCGGTTTACCACTGCCCTTGTGAATCCTCCATGGCTGCGGAGCGCGCTCCGCAGCCATGGGGATTCTGACACCCCCTACCGCCATCCTGTTCCTGGCGGGTCTCCCGCCAGGAACAGGATGGCGGTAGGGGGTGCCGCGGGGCCCCTGGGGGCCATGGCATGGGCACTGCAGGGGCCCCTGTAAGAGGGCCCCGCAAAGTATTTCAGTGTCTGCTAAGCAGACACTGAAATACGCGACGGGTGCAACTGCACCCGTCGCACCCCTGCAACTACGCCGGCTCAATTCTGAGCCGGCGTCCTCGTTGCAGGGGCATTTCCTCTGGGCCGGCGGGCACTCTTTTGGAGAGCGCCCGCCGGCCCAGAGGAAATGTCTGAATGGCCGCCGCGGTCTTTTGACCGCGGTGCGGTCATTCAGCGGCGGTACCTTGGCGGACGGCCTCCGCCGTCCGCCAAGGTCAAAATGACCCCCTAAGTCTCTTGTATCTAAACAAACCAACATGTGTATCAGTTTGCAAAATATATGCAGCTTTCTTCTTGTTCTAACTGATGAAAACCTTTATTCAAATCAAGTTGAGAGAAGATCATGGCACCATTCAATTATTTGATCATGTCAGCAATGTATGGCCCTGGATGTCTCTCTCGTTCCATCGCTCTGTTCACCTGCTGGATGTCAACTCATATCTGCACAGCTCCTTCATGGTCCTTTTAAGCACTATTACTGTGGGAGACACCCATGGCATTGGACCAGTGGAACGTTCAATACTGTGCTTGAGCAATGCTCTTAGTTCTTTTTTAACAACTTCTTTTAAAGGCAAAGCAAATCATCTATGTCTCTGACCAA
Organism: Pleurodeles waltl; assembly: GCF_031143425.1. Classification (NCBI taxonomy): domain Eukaryota; kingdom Metazoa; phylum Chordata; class Amphibia; order Caudata; family Salamandridae; genus Pleurodeles; species Pleurodeles waltl. Next base: position 175,700,337 of record NC_090441.1, on the reverse strand, counting down.
GAGGGCGGGCATCCTCATTAATATGTATCTTTACTTTCAAAGTCTTTACCTTTCCTAAACCATGAAACAATGATGGAAATTGACTTACTATCTTGTTATGAGTATTCATGTTGGAATTCACTGAAATCAGTCCCACGTCAGCAGCTTGCCACTGTACCCGGAAGCACATGGATTAGTGCTTCTACCTTTGTTTTCTTATGTTTTTCTGTCGCCATAAACAAACCTTTACTTTTCATGGATGTCGATGCCGCTGAAGTGCACACTTTGGTCTTTGACAGCATAAGCTGCGGCATCAGAGACAGTTCATTGTACTTTTCTTCAGGCATTATATTTATCAAAGCACCACCATCAATAATGAAAGGTATTGATCGTCCATTTATTTTCAATGCAATCATTGGACAGTTTGTACAGTTACGTTATTTTGACATGTTGACTTTTTTTTTACTGACTTTTCTCCTCACAGGGGACCAGTCCGGCATGTGCACATTTTTCTTAAGTAAGCACTGACATGGCGTAATCACTTTCTTCACTTTCACTTATTATTGAGGCCGAAGAACTGTTTGGGTATGATTTAGATGACAATCAACTTTGCTTAGTATCTGTTTGCCACAACTGATGTCACCGCTTGGCTTTGGCGGCGTGCACTGAACGCTTCTGGAATGTTATGGCGGCCATTTTGTCTTTGTGCTGTGATGCACTTACTTTGTCCTTCGCTCTGCGCATTGTCACAAAATGGTTTTCTTTACCTCAACCTTTGCATATCTGACCAATGACAGGACACTTTCCTTCATGTGGAAATGCAAATCCACACTTGCAGCACAACTTCTTTTTGCATGTAGACATCACTTGGTGTCCTTCAGTCTTTTGTTTGAAATTACTCTTCACACTCATGACTGACTCGCTCTGGGCACCTCTGGCCTCCATTTCAGCATTTATTCTTTCAGCACATTTCTCAGCCATGGAAGTCCTCAATGCTTGCTTCACACTAAGAGTTTCTCTCAGCATTCATCGACTGAATGAATCAGACAAGCATCCTTCAATTACTTTAAGCCTTATGGCTTCTTCACCATTAAATTAACTGAACTTACAGTGTTTGATGAGTGTGTCAAGTTTTCCAAATTTGATTGTTTTGCCAACTCTTTTACGTTCTTGACTGAAAACACATCATTCATAATTGACATTTAGTACTGGATTAAATTTGAGATTCAACGCCTTCTTAATCTGTTGGTATATGACTTCTTTGCCAGATTTTGGCATTTTCTTTATGACTTCTTTCACACCACGACCAGCAAGATTTTTGAGATGTTTGATAGTCTTCCTGTTACCAGTCTCTTCAATATTCCAATGTCTCTATCCACGCTGTCCATCTATCACCAATATTTTGCTTTTTGGAAGTGTTGAATGGTAGCAGTGGTTTGAGGAAGGTGGCAGCATTGTAAACCATTGTTAAACGTACTGACTTTAAGAGTAGCCTGCTCCCTGACGCTGTCAAATGATCATGTTTGTGCAGATCCTGTTTTAAGCATTTTGAAATGTGAGAATCAGGCTTGTCCTTAATGTTGTTGGGAATGGTATCTTCTTAGGCTCCATCTTCAAATTCCACAGATCCAACTATTCCCTTCAATTTTTGTGCTGTCGGAAGACCTATGAAATTGTTAGGAGCCCCACTTGATAGATTGATGAGCAACTGCTTCTGGTATAGACAGCTCTGGAAGCACAGTGCAGAGCACTTCTTCCTGAACCATTTAGGTGAGAACTGTAACATGACGACTCTCTTAGCGGCCTCACTACGTTATCTATTTTATTCCTCTTACCCTTCAGTTGGTATGGTCTCATACCTGGTAAATCTCTGCCTCTAGGGTTTACACTCCGTATACTGCATAACTTTATTTGGCGTGGCAGCACAGTACCTTTTTGAATGACACTGGTCATAATTTCTTGACCAACGATGCGTAGACTTTTCTGTGAAACTCTCTTTCTATTCACATGCTTCATACCAACTGGAGTTGCCTTATGAATCCACATTTGCCAACCGTCGGCTCAGCACTCCGATGAAGGCACATGGCATGCACGAGCAGTTTTCTTGGACCAAGACAAACACTTCTGAAAAGCACTTTCTTCTTCAGGTTACTTTTCCCTGATCTCATGGCTAGTGGTAGCGTCTTCCCCAACCTGGTATCTGCTGAATGACTAGGCCACAAACAGAGCTGTAAATCACACATCTTTTTTCCTTCCTTTAGTCTGTGTACTTCAACATTTTAAACCAAATGCTCATGGATTTTTTTCTAACAATTGCGTCACACAGTGATACAGAGTCCTCAGGCAGTTAGAAAGGTTCTGTTGTAAATCAACACTACACCGGCAACGACAAAGAGGGTTGAAGAACTGTGATACTCTGGTGCAATAGAGAGGTGCCAGAATAGGCTAATGTCAAGGGCTTTGGATGGGTAAGATTGGAGGGATCTATAAAGAGAGGCAGGAGATGCAAAACATTATCAGAGCAAGGTGGAGGGGCGAGAGCAGCAGAAAGTCGGGCGGATAGAGGGCAGGAATCAAGGGCTTCATCAAAGACATTGGGACATACCTGGAGAAAGTGAGAGGGGCAGAAAGAAAAGGCCAGACTCCAGATCGGAGCTCGAGCATACCCGGTAGAAGAGGCAGTGACAGGAGCAATGAGGAGTGGAAGAGATTGGTGGAAAGAGGAAGGCTCTGAAACTGCAGGACACAGAGTCTAGGGACTGGCATATCACGGAACTCTGCAGTAGAGAGGTAGGTGATAGCAAAACGACAAACCAGGGCCAAGAGGGAGTAGATGGAGTATTGTGGTGAATGTGCATCAAGACCGAGGTTGGAAACAATGAGTCAGTTTAAGCAAGAAGGTTGACTAGGACAGTTGACTCCTGAGAACCCCCACTGAATCACTTCTGGAAGCCGGGGACCCCCAAGCAATTTGTACAATTTAAATTTCAAACATTCAAACAGTAATTTTCAAAATATACACTTAGTAAACAACAAACAAATACTGGAATTACCAAAGATATAAGTATTTTATATTGAAAAAATATGCAAAAATCAAAAGAATGTAATGGGAAGGTCGACGATGCATCTCGCCACCTAACTTTTCAAAGTTTAGTTTTATTTAGGAAAGCTGAATCCTCAGTCCAGATTCTACTTTTCCCAAGTGATTTCTGTTTTTATTTTTTAGGTACATAAGATCTAAGAAATCTTTTTCACATAAATATTTGGTGGGAAAGAGAAGTAAAAGCATTAGGCCCTATCATGTCTCCAGAGCCTCTCTCTCTCACATGTACTTCATTTGTTTTATAGCACCTCTGATACCAGTATAGGGTGCCGGAGAATTTTACAGGGGACTACAAAGTGTAGGATTCACGTCATCCACCCTGGTAGGCATTTTCTGAGAGTGCTCGGTCTGGAGAAGCACAAAATCAAGGATTCAGAACATAAAACTGTGGATAGCGTTGACTTTAATAATAAGAATGTATTTCTACACAAGCAAATCTTTTTTAGCAGCATAAAGGAAATGAAAGACTGTAAAAAAAAAATACCTTTCTAATTTGTGCCATGCAGTTCGCATGCAGCTCCTTGATGACAGTTCATAGCTCACTGTTCTAGAATATGATTGTATCTTATGAACTGCACAGTAACAAAAGAATCTCTGTGACAAAAGCAGTAACACACTGTGTTCTGCACAATAAATGCTGTTCTTTGCAGCAGACACATTAACCATCTGTGCTTTAAAACTGCCACTAGACAGAACTCCCATTCCTCTCCAGCAGATCCATCAATAACCAGAGTTATCACTTTGCAGTGCCTTTAAAACTGCTGCACAAAGTTAGTAATAAATATAAAAAGACACACTTTTTTTGTCAGAGGCTCCGGTTGGACAAGTACCTTCCTGCGTACCCCCTGAAAATGTGTCTACATCCTCTCAAACATTAAGTGCCTCAAACTGTGCGGATCTCGGAGGTGGCTTCTTTTTCTACAATGCCCTTTTCAGATTTTCAATGATTCTCACATTAAATGTGCCATAGGGAGGAAATTTCATAGCACCTTCACTTTCAGTGATTTTATGGTACTGATTCAGCCAAATGCATGTGCATAGCCCCACGTTTATGCCATAAAATGAACTGCAGTGTCTTTTTCCAGCGACTCTTATCCTCATTGAACAGGGAGTATCATATCTCCCCTAATCAAATCTCTTATAGGCTTGAAAAACTACATTTTTTAACAGTAATATAAACAGTCAGAAGTAGCACTTCGTTCAATTCCAGGAAATCATTTCTGTAACCATAATGTTTGTTCGATGTTAACAACCAATCTCAGTGTGGCGCCCTGTGACATAACAAACCAATAACAGCACAGCACTAATGCCAACCATCCAATCTAAGTGTGGCACTCTATGGTGTTCTTCTCACTCCTTACAGTGGTTCACTCTCCCTTACAATTTTCACAAGCGTATTCTTCCCAATGCAAAATAATCCAAACAAACGCTAAGAGATTTTCAATAATTAACTTTTGATTGCTCCACTAAAGAATTTAAAGTGTTTAGTCACACAAGAAACAGCCCAGAGCAAACACTTTTCGACCTACTCAAACATACACAAGTGAACCCTTGACCAGTGAGAAATTACCGTGATTAATGTGATTTTCATCTTTGAATGACAGGATCCACCTCACTGATCACAGCTCACTTTCAGACAAAGTTTTATGTCCCTATCTCATTTGTGCAGCCGATGACACCTCACAACTAACACCAGCAAAATCTAGCAGACAAATTGCACCACAGTGTATTCCACACTCATATTACTTATCCCAGGATCCTAGGCTACGTCCAGCCCAATAGTCACATCAGCTTCTTAGCATTAAGCTCATCCAAATCCGTACAAGAACTAAAACATCACTGCATGGCATCAAACAATTTCAACAAAATACAGCAAGCTTGACACACACAATTACAACGCTCAACCCTATTAATAGTCACTCCGCTGCTACAACTCTTTTCCCAACCACTGGGATGCCGCTGATCCTCCGAACTGAGACATGGGCATTAAGGGACAGGCCTGGGCTTGGGCAAGTCCGGGGCTCCAGCCAGGGTATTCTACTCTTTTTGCTTCAGGAACCAAACCTTTGACAAGCTATCATACCATCTCAGAGTGCACAGGGATGAATGCCTCGATGTCTTTCTAAAGTCATCAAAGATTTTTCTCCGTTGGTCATATAGACCTTTATTGGTTGACGTGAAGCACTGTAAGATCGTAGACATTAACAATATATCTCAGACTTGTGAAGCCAATGTCACTCCATATTAAGGACCAGTAGTTACCAAATGTCATTAACAGGGGTTTATTTCAGGTTATTAATCAATCCAGTGTATAGGCATAACAAGAATAAGTTTGAAAGATGCAGCAGTATAGTTGGTAAGCTGAAATATCTCAATTGGGATAATTGCAATAAAACAAGGCACCGAATAATACCAGGCACCACAATAAATAAACAAATTATAGCAAATAGGTGTTCCATAAAGAAACTTCCTTTCTTTCTTGTAAACATAAGTTAATCATAAAATCATCTAAATAAGGTTTTTAATCAGGGAGCATAGAAAGTGTCACCATAATGTAGACCTCTGTAGAAGTCTAGGAAAATAAAATAAATGCCCAGCATAAAGCTTCACACCCGCAAGCATAAAGGAAAGCTGAGAGGTCTGTACCCCTCAAAGTCTAAAGGGAATCAGCAACATTTGTATCTTTTCACAGACTACCAAGAAGATTTCATTTCTCAAAAGAAGCAATTGCAACATCCCTTAGGTTTCCCATTGTATCAAAACTGAGACAGTACCCGCAACCTTGAACATCTGGCGGTCCTGGTACATGATGAACACGAGGTTTCTTCTGTCCATTAAGTCACCAGACTCCTTGCCAAGTCCTCTTCAGGCCTCATTATCAGCAGTCTAATACAAACAATGCTCCTTTCTCTAGCTAACAAGAATCATGACAATGCTCCTGCAAAAGAAAAAAAGGAACACTCTGGTTTAGCTACATTGTAGGCCTCAACTAAAATGCATCTGGCTAAATTGAACCAGCATTTATTATGAATTCAAATGCACGTTTATGCCCTCACAACAATGTAAATTTCAAAATAAATGTAAAACTTGAATAAGAAATTTCATGATTACTTGTTTATCCAAACATTAGGGCATTTCTGTATAAATCCCTAACTTCTACAATGATTATGGTCCATTATTGTGTTTAAATGCGTCACACACATTAATAAGGTTAAGGCACAAAGTAAGTATAATGTCAAATATGAATGAATAATTTCACAACTGTGATGTGTAAAGGAGTCTTAATAGTGCTACTGCAGTGAAAAGGCTTCAGTTCACATCAGAGGTAAGGAGGACGGGCATGAGCACTAGAACAGGCTGTCATCAAGATGGAGGGGAAGAGATGATGTGAGTGTTGTGGGACGCTGGAGGAAGATAGTTTGTCTCAAGCAGTCAACAATGCAGCTGACTGAGGGAAAAAGGGAAGTTGAAGCAAAAAGGCTGAGACAAAGCAAGCAAGAGGGGTGGAAGTAGTGGTGCGCACATGGTACAAAAGGGAGGGCAGAAACAACAAGAAAAAAAACTGACCATAAAAAATGGTTGAAATGCATTAATGGGATAGGTTGCGGGCAGAAGAGCGGGAAGGAACAATGAGCAGTAAGACGTGTATGCAGAGCAGAGTGATTGAATCAATATGTAGCAGGGCAAAGGGGAAACAAGGGATGATTAGAGTAGCGGAACAACCTTTGATATGATGAAGGGGGTGAGAGCTGCAATAGAGGGTGGTGGAGGAAGAAGAAAAATAAATAAAGTGCACATGCAGAGGCAATGAACAATGGATCAGGTAGACAGCAAGAGATATGGCCTCTAACTTGGGAATACACTGCAGTCTAAAGGGAAGGTAGGAACACCAGGACAGAATGGAGAAAATGAATGGACAGAAGAAATAGTCTTCAGGGTGCAACAAATGGAAGGTGAAAACATGAGACTCCTTGATAGACAAGAGGAAAGAAAGAGAAGTGTGAGAAGCAGTCTATACTGGGGAGCCAATGGAGGGGTTGGAGCTGCAATAGACATGGGCTGGGAATAGGGAGACACACAGAGTCAAGTGCAATGAGCAGAAGCAATGAGAACTGGAAAAGAAAGTGTGTGAAGGAGAAGCTGGAGGCAGCAGGGACACTATGGCCCTCATTACAACCCTGGTGGTCGGTGTTAAAGCAGAGGTAATACTGCCAACAGGCGGTAAAGAAAATGGGATCACGACCACGGCGGAAACCGCCAACACAGACAGCCACTTTTAGCACTCCGACCGCCACGGCAGTAGCAACAAGCATCGCAGCGGTCACCACCAATAGACAAGCAGAAGACAATGTACCGCCCACCCCATCACAACCCGCCTATCCGCCATCTTTTCCAGGGTGGTACTAAAGTCATCAAAAGCACGGCGGAAACAGGACTTAGAAGGGAAACCACTCACCTCTCGACACTCAACGAAGAACCAGGACGCCATGGATCCCGAGCTACAGGTGCTGCCCATGCTGGTCGACCTCCTCATCTACCAGGAATACGAAAGGCCGTGGCGACGACCACAGTGAGTACTGCACCTAGTACACAGGGGAGGGGGGAGGAAAAAAAGAGTGACACACACACCCGCAACATGCAACACCCCACCCCCACCTCACCCACCACACCATACACACAAACACTTGCCTCAACATTACAATTACATCCCGTAACCCCCGAAAGAACGCAAGGACCAAAGGAGTTGAGTTAAATCAGTGATATTTTAGAAATAGGCAGAAATACGTAATGAATAGAAAAACAATATTTACAAAAATATGCAATATGTACATAAGGTGGAACATTGTCCAATCAAAATGTCTGCGGGCCACTGGGCCAAAAATCGTGGGCCAAGTCCACACTTGACTCTTGCCTCAATACGGAGAGAACATTGCAGGAGCATCAGGTCGAAAACACACAGGCACCTCAGGGGGATGGAGAAGGTGGGTGCACCTCAGCCCGAAGATGGAATAACGCCACTGCTCCTGGAGGGGCTCCATGCCCACTGCTTGGTCCTGGGGAGTGCAAAGCCACAGTCTCTCAAGTGGGTGCTCTGCCCACTGCTTGGTCCTGGGGAGTACAAAGCCACAGTCTCTCAAGTCGGTGGTTTGCCCACTGCCTGGTCCTGGGGAGTGCAAAGCCACAGTCTCTCAAGTCTCTCAAGTGGGTGGTTTGCCCACTGCTTGGTCCGGTGCTTGTGGCGGTACAGGTGGCGGTCCTGGCCGTGGTGCAGGTGTCGGTGCTGCCAGTGGTGGACAGAGGCTCCAGCCCTTTTCCTGCAGCCTCAGACGGCTGCCCATTGAGGCTGCTGCTGCTGACAGTAGTGGTGCTAGTGGCTGTGCAGGTGGCGGTGCAGGTGGCGGTGCTTGTGCCGGGGCTGCTGGTGGTGGTGGCCCATGTGCAGGTGGCTGGGCTGGCGGTTGTGCTGGTAGCCACCAGGCCTTCATCTGCAGCCTCCGACAGCTGAAGTGCCTTGCCTGATGTTTTCTGCCCCTTCCTCACCTTGGCAGATGGTGGTGTGACCTTGGGTCTGGCAGCTGGAGTTTTTGAGGAGGCCTTGCTGGGTGGTTCGTGCACCTTGCCCTTGCTGCATGCTGTCCCCGTCTTCACCTTGGCAGGTGGCGGAATGGTTTTGTCCTTTGCAGGGGTTGGTGGCACACTGGCTGGGCTGGCGGGTGCCCCCTTTGAGCCTCTGTGAGTTGCAGGTACCCCAATGGACGTTGACTTGGTGGCTGAGGTGCTTGCCTGGGTTCTGGACACCCTGGCCCGAGGGGAAGGACGGGGGGAGGAGGGGTTGGGAAGAGGTCATTGTTTGCCAGGAAAATCTTCTTAGAGACACTGGGGCGGGAAGAGCGAGAGGATTTGGGGTGGAGAAAGAGGAGGTTGTAGGAGCTGTCTGTCTGCTGAGTTTGGGAGCAGGTGCATGGGCTGTGTGCTGTTGTGAGGTGGATGCCTGTTGGGTGGGTGGGTGCTTGCGTTTGTGTACTTTGGGAGGAGGGGTCACAGACACAGTGGGAGAGGACACAGGGGACGTGTGCATGGATGTGGGGGGTGGTGACTGCTCGTGAGGGGTGTGTTGTTATGGGCGTGCTGGTGATGGAGGTAGTGGATGAGGATGTAGTGCATGCAGGTGTGAGTGGAGACGCTACTAGGAGGGAGGTGGACAATGAGGAGGAGGGGAACACAGTGGAGGCAGTGGATGTTGTTGTGTCTGCATGGGGATGGTGCTTGTGATAGCGCCTGTGAGATGAAGTGTGGTGCTTGTGTTTGCCTGAGCCGCTTCAGGGTGTTGATTTGGGTGAATGCTGGTAAGAAGGTGTGCTTCAGATAGGCTGGGGTTGAGGGGATTGGGTCTGGGTGGAGGAATTTGAAGGGGGGAGGCTAGAGACAGGTACAAGGGCTGCCATCAGTGCTGAGGCCAGAGCCTGAAATGCTCTCCGTTGGGCCACCACGCCAGAGTGAATGCCCTCCAGGTATGCATTTGTTTATAGCAAATGCTTCTCGACACCCTGGATGGCATTCAGCATGGTTGACTGCCCACCAGTGAGGTAGGAGGTCAATAGCCTACTCACTGAGGACAGCAGGGCTGACTGGGGCAGGGCCTGAGGTGCCTGGGGCGAAGGAGATGCCCACCCTCCTGGGTGAGCGGGCACGGGAAACATGCTGAGGGGCTGCTGGGAGGGATGTGCTGGTCGGGGGGTGGCGGCTGTACCTGTTATTGGGGTGGGCACAGAGGTGTCCACCACCACCAGGGAGCTTCCATTGGAGGAGGAGTCACTGTCTGTGGTCTCCCCTCCTGTCCCCGTCGTGGTGCTCCCCTCACCCTCTGTCCCACTGGTGCCCTCCCCGTCGGTGGATTCGGCCTCCAGGCCCATGTGGGAAGCAGCTCCCTCCATCGCTGGTGCCTCTGATCCTCTGATGGATGAACACACAGTGAGAAGCCCTATGCACTAGGCACTATCCAGGAAATGGAGCACTGACAGGACCTGCGCGAGAGGGGGATACCTGTGGGCTGGCGGATAACTGACATCAGGTATGGCTCCAATTGGGCACACAGTTCTTGGATTGTGGCACAATCAAGTCTGTAGGTTATGATAATGTGTCTGTCCTCCATTGTCTCAAGGTCCACCAGGGGTCTGTACACCGGAGGATGCTGCCATCATATTCAGCCTCAGCGGTTGAAGCCTATGGAAGAAAACGTCGGGCATAGGGTCATATTCACACATATATTGCACTAATGATGATTTATTTCCTTTACAGAACCAGTATGTGAATCCGACAATCAGGTGCTGTGCCAGTGTCTGCTGTCACACAGTTAGGTGCCATGGCCTGTGCCCCCCTGAAATGGCGGCTGCCTGACCTGTGAGGAGGGACAAGTGGATATGAGGTAATTCCGCTGACGTTGTGCGCCGTCGCAGTAGGCGGTCGAAGACCGCCGCACAACTTCACATTGGTTATCATTGGGCCCTATGGGTTCCAGGAGCCAATGGCGATGTACGCTGGCTGTGACGGTACGCATTGCCGCGGGTATGACTGCCATTTTCTATCTGTTCACTCACTTGCTACCTGACCTTCAACAGGAGAGGACCTATCTTGCAAGTGCTGCTGTGACCTGTGTCTGGAAGCGACAATGGCTCATGTGTCTGGGGAAAGGGCCCCTCCTTCACTGTGGAGGAGTTGGAGAAAATGGTGGATGGGGTCCTACCCCAATACACGTTATTCTATGGTCCTCCAGACAAACAGGTGAGTACACTGTGAGCATGATGCATGGGCTATGAATGTATGTAGTGCTCTGTGTGTAAGCCACATGTAGGTGGGGGGAAGAGGCATCCTGGCCAGAGTGCTGCATGTAAGGTGGTCAATGTATGTGCGTCAGGGGATGGGAGGGATCTGGTGGGCCATGAGAGTGACGGTCCGGACGGTTGACTAATTCACTTTTCTGATATCTTTTCCATGCAGGTCAGCGCCCACCAGAAAAAGGGTATTTGGAGTGCCATCGCCAAGGAGGTGCGGACTCTGGGGGTCTTTGACAGGCGGAGCACCCACTGCCACAAAAGGTGGGAGGACCTGCGCCGCTGGGCAAAGAAGACGGCGGAGGCCCAGCTGGGGCTGGCCTCCCAACGAGGAAGGGGTGCCCATCGCACCATGACCCCCTGATGTTCCGCATCCTGGCAGTGGCCTATCCAGAGTTGGATGGGCGCTTGAAGGCATCACAGCAGCCACAAGGGGGTGAGTACAGGTTCTATTCTGAATCCTGACTTTGCGCACGTTAAGCGTTACCTGGGTGGGGGATGTGGGCTATGGGTGCCCCTAGGCCAGGGCTAAGATGGCAGTGTACGTCCCTTGTTGGGCAGGCTCTGAAGCACTCCTACCCCAATAGTGTCAGTGGGCATCTCCTACTGGGCAGGGTCCTGTGTGCAGCTAATGGCGGTAGGCATTGTACGACATGGGCTGGTGACTATCTTAGTAACTGGTAGTGCATGGCCTAGTGCATTAGGCTGTTCCCTATGCGTTGTGTACACCAACGGTAGTGTTATTGCTGGCATTGACTAAGTGTATCCTCTGTCTCTCCCCCCATTTTTGTTTTGTCACCCTGTCCTTGTGTGCATTAACATCATCTGGCGGAGGAGCAGAGGCACCGGTGATGGATTGAGCTGCATCCCACATTGGCCTGGAGGCCGAATCCACTGACGGTGAGGGCACCAGTGGCACGGAGGGCGAGGGGGGCACCACGACGGGGACAGGAAGGGAGACCACAGACAGTGATTCCTCCGCCGATGGAAGCTCCCTGGCAGTGGTGGACACCTCTGTGGCCACCCCAATAACAGGCACAGCCGCCCCTGCCCCTACCAGTACCGTCCTCCCAACAGGCCCTCAGTGTGTTTCCTGTGCTGGCTCACCCTGGAGGGTGGGCATCTCCTTCGCCCCAGGCACCTAAGGCCCTTCTCCAGTCAGCCCTGCTGCCCTCCTGAGATCCCTTACTGTTGGCCAGTCAACCATACTGAATGCCATCCAGGGTGTCGAGAGGCATTTGCTACAAAAAAATGCATACCTGGAGGGCATTCACTCTGGCTTGGCGGCCCAAAAGTCATCCGTTCAGGCTCTGGCTTCAGCACTGATGGCAGCCCTTGTACCTGTCTCTAGCCTCCCCCCTCCAACTTCCTCTACCCAGACCCAATCCCCTCAACCCCGGCCTATCCCAAGTACACCTTCAAACCAGCATTCACCCAAATCAACACCCAGAAGTGGCTCAGGCAAACACAAGCACCACACTTCATCTCACAGGCACTCACACAAGCACCATCCCCATGCAGACACACCAACATCCACTGCCTCCACTGTGTCCCCCTCCTCCTCATCGTCCACCTCCCTCCCAGTAGCGTCTCCACTTATACCTGCATGCACTACATCCTCATCCACTACCTCCATCACCAGCACGCCCATCACAACAAACCCCTCATGACCAGTCTCCACCCCCACATCCATGCACATGTCCTCTGTGTCCTCTCCCACTGTGTTGTGATCCTTCCTCCCAAAGTTCACAAACGCAAGCACCCACCCACCTAACAGGCTTCCACCTCACAACAGCATCCAGCCCATGCACCTGCACAACTCAGCAGACAGACACCTCCTACAACCACTCCCTCTTGCTCCACTCCCAAACCCTGTCGCTCTTATCACCCCAGTGTCTCTAAGAAGATTTTCCAGGCAAACATTGACCTCTTCCCTACCCCTCACCACCCGTCCTTCCCCTCAGGCCAGGGTGTCCAGAACCCAGGCCAGCACCTCAGCCACCAAGTCGACGTCCGCTGTGGTACCTCCAACACACATAGGCTCAAAGGCGACACCCGGCAGCCCAGCCAGTGTGCCACCAACCCCTGCAAAGGACAAAACCCTTCTGCCACCTGCCAAGGTGAAGAAGGAGACAGCATGCAGCAAGGACAAGGAGCACGAACCACCCAGCAAGGCCTCCTCAAAAACTCCAGCTGCCAGACCCAAGGTCACACCACAATCTGCCATGGTGAGGAAGGGGCAGAAAAAAACCAGGCAAGGCACTTCAGCCATTGGAGGCTGCAGGTGAAGGCCTGGTGGCTACCAGCACAACCGCCAGCCCCGCCACCTGCACCACGGCCAGCACCTCCAGCAGCCCTAGCGCAAGCACTGCCGCAAGCACCACCACCTGCACCGCCGCTAGCACCACTACTGTCAGCAGCAGCAGCCTCAGTGGGCAGCCGTCCGAGGTTGCAGGAGAAGGGCTGGAGCCTCCCCCCACCACTGGCAGCACCAGCACCTGCACCGCCGCTAGCATCGCCGCAGGCCCTGCCGCAAGCACAGCCACCTGCACCGCTGACAGTAGGACCACTACCAGCAGCAGCAGCCCCTGTGGGCAGCCGTCCAAGGCTGTAGAAGAAGGGCAGGAGCCTCCCACCACCACTGGCAGCACCCCCACCAGCACAAGCACTACTATCAGTTTGCATCCTTAGCCGCCGCAGGGTGGAGTCTAGTCGTGCCTCCATGGACTATCATGCAACCTGTTCCCTGCAACTCTCGTTCCTCAGACACCCAGATGAGGGACTGTGAACTGCCACACCCCAAGTGTTGCATCACTGGGCAAAAGGCCCCCTCCAGAACCAGTGGAGAAAGGCATCCATTCACCCTATCCTTTTCAGGATGAAGCACAGTGGGCACAAGGCCCCTTCCAGAACCAGTGGAGAAGCCATCCACTAAAGAGACTGTGGCTTTGCACTCCCCAGGACCAAGCAGTGGGCAAACCACCCACTTGAGAGACTTGAGAGACTGTGACTTTGCACTCCCCAGGACCAGGCAGTGGGCAAACCACCCACTTGAGACACTGTGGCTTTGCTCTCCCCAGGACCAAGCAGTGGGCAGAGCACCCACTTGAGAGACTGTGGCTTTTAACTCCCCAGGACCAAGCAGTGGGCCTGGAGGCCCCTCCAGGTGCAGTGGCATTATTCCATCTTCCGGCTGAGGTGCCCCCCCTTTGCCATCCCCCTGAGGTGCCTGTGTGTTTTCGACCTGGTGCCCCTGCAGTGTTCCCTCTGTATTGGGGCAGGAGTCAAGTGTGGGCTTGGCCCATGATTTTTGGCCCAGAGGCCCACAGACATTTTGAATGGACAATGTACCGCCTTATGTACATATTGTATATTTTTGTAAATACTGTTTTTCTATTCATTACGTATATCTGCCTATTTCTAAAATATCACTGATTTAACTAAATTACTTTGGCCCTTGCGTTCTTTCAGGGGGTTACGTGGTGTAAATGTAATGTTCATGCATGTGTTTGTGTGTATGGTGTGGTGGGCGAGGGTAGGGGTGGGGGTTTTGCGTGTTGAGTGTGTGTCACTCTCTTTTTCCTCCCCCACCTCCCCTGTGTACTAGGTGCAGTACTCACCATGGTTGTCGCCTCTGCCTTTCGTATTCCTGGTAGATGAGGAGGTAGACCAGCATGAGCAGGACCTGTAGCTCGGGGTCCATGGCGTCCTGGTTCTTCGTTGAGTGTCGAGAGGTGAGTGTTTTCCCTTCCAAGTCCTGTTTCCGCTGTGCTTTTGATGGCGTTGGTCCCCCACCGGAAAAGCTGGCAGATAGGCGGGTTGTGATGGGGTGGGTGGTACATTGTCTTCCGCCTGTCTGTTGGCGGTGACCGCCGCAGTGTTTGTTGCTACCGCCATGACGGTCGGAGTATTAAAGTGGCTGTCTGTGTTGGCGGTCTCCGCCGTGGTCGTGATCCCATTTTTTTTTTCCGCCGGCCTGTTGGCGGTATTACCGCCGATTTAACACCGACCGCCAGGGTTGTAATGAGGGCCTATGTCGAGGAGTAAGCATTGGAGCAATATGACACAGTGAGGCAAGGAGGAAGTATTAAAACAATGGCCCACGGAACACACTTGCATAACGAAGGACAAAAAGTAACAGGACATGCAAGGGGCAAATGAGAGTGTTGAAAATAAAATGCCATCAGCATGCCTTACTACTCCATATTCTTCTTTTTCACTGTCTGCTGTGTTACCTGTTGCTCCAAACCTTAACACATTTCCCTCATGTGTGCAAATTCGTAGTTCTCCTCTCTCATGGCTCTGGTCTGTCCCATTAATCCTTTCAAATCAATTCTCTGAGGTATCTGAACATATGATGAAGGAATTCTAAGTTCAAGAGGGAGGGTCTAAAGCAATGGTAAATATTGGAGGTATGAGGATGTTCTGGAGCAATGAACCATGGCACAGAATGAGAGCAAAGGGAAGAACAATTGTCAGCAAACAGACCAGGTTAAGAGGAAAACACAGAGGCAATGGGAGAGGCTACAGACCGGGGCAAGAGAGAAAAGTTTGAGCTTACTTGAGAAAAAGGATGGAGGGACAATCGCAAGAATTGGTGGCTTGGGCAGCAGGCCACACCAGAGGCAAGACAGAGTGACAATAGCATAAAGCAGTTGAAAAGAGTGAGCAGTGGCACAAGCTGGGGATGGGGAGGAAAATTAATGGATAGGAATTGTTGGGAACACTGTTGCGAGAGGGAATATTAGAAGCAATGGAACACAAGAAAGTCAGAGCGACGGGCTGGAACAGCGAGGCACATTGTAGTCAAGAGGCCTGGTCTGAGCTGAAGGACTTACCATGGATCCAGAATAGGCACCCCAGTATCTGGACAGAGACGGGCTAGAGGAAGTCCTTGAGTAAGGAGCAGAAGGAGACAATGTGTTATGAGACCAACAGGCAGTGAGACACACAGCAGGAAAGAAGGAGAGAGATGCCAATGGCCGGAGGGGGTGGCTGGAGCAATAGGACATGTATAAAAATCATGCTCTTTAGACTGCACTTTGCACTTAAATCATTATTAAGATGCAAGCGTGATGCCTTGCTTCCAGTTCTACTCCATTCACTGATGTTTTGTATTTACTAGTTGAACTAGAATGGCACTATTCTAATGACTACTTTGAAGCCCTCTTGTACCATACTGGGCTAATTGCATTTTAACTGTTTTGTTTTATTCATTTTTGTTCTTTATTGTCTAGTGTGACTTTTATGGCTTAAACTGCTGAAATAATGTTTTAATGAATGAATAGTAGACTTGGGTTACAAGATTCAGGTGCATTATAAAATCACATTGGGTCAGAGAGCGTGTAAGAAGAAGAGGCAGGCTTAATGATCAATGGAACAGACTAGACAAGAGGGATTTGCTTGAGTATTTGGAAACAGTGGATACAATGGGGGCAAGAGGGAGAGGCACAAGCAAAGGGACACACTATGGCAAGAGGGAGAAGAACAAGCAAAGGGATAGACCAAGGCAAGAGGGAGAAGAACAAGCAAAGGGAAAGACTAAGGCAAGAGGGAAAAGAACAAACAAAGGGACAGACTAAGGCAAGAGGGAGAAGAACAAGCAAAGAGACAGACCAAGGTAAGAGGGAGAAGAACAAGCAAAGGGACAGACCAAGGCAAGAGGCAGAAGAACAAGCAAATGGACAGACCAAGGCAAGAGGAAGAAGAGCAAGCAAAGGGACACACTGAGGGCAAGAGGGAGAGGCACAAGCAAAGGGATAAACTGAGGGCATGAGGGAGATGAACAAGCAAAGGGACACACTGAGGGCATGAGGGAGAAGAACAAGCAAAGGGACAGACCAGGTCAAGAGGGAGGGGCAAAAGTTGTTGACACATTGTTGTAATAGGGAACAGCATGGAAAATGAGCACTGGAGCATACTGGGGCAATAGGGAATGTCTGGAACAGTGGGAAATCCTGTATTCTAATGGGAGTGTGGGATTAGTGGAGCAGATTGGGAGCTGTTGTCTGGAGGGCACTCCAGGTAGAAGAGTGAGGACACAGCAAGGTTACACTCAGTGAGGGCAAGAAGGAGGCTTCAGAGGTACAAGAGGGAGGAATAAGAGCAACAGCAGGGGTAAAAACATGGGTAAGAAGGATGAATAAGTGTAGGAGGAAGGGGCAGGAGAATCTGGAAACACTGGGGACAAGAGGGAGGTTTGGGTGCTGCGTTAAGGAATGCTAGTGCAGTGTAATTTAAAAAGGGATGTGAGAAGTGCAGGAGCAGCGAGCATCTGAACAGACTTTGGGAAGAGGGGAAGCAAGAGCAACAGTATACACCGGGAGAAAAAGGAAAAGGTGAGAGCTCCATGATTGGAGGAGATGAAGAAATAGGACTGAATAAAAGAGTAGCGAAGGACTGAAGCAGTGAGGCAGCCTGGAGAAGGAGCAATGGGCAATAGGACAAACAGAGGGCAAGAGGGGATGGTGTGAGCAACTGAACGTGCTGGGGTCAACAGGGAGGGTGGGAGCAGTGGGACAGCCGGGGGTAGCAGGAGGAGCAGGAGCAGTGGGACAGACTTGGGGTAGCAGGAGGGACAGGAGCAGTAGGAGGGAAAGCATGGGTACTAGGAGACAGATACACTGGGTGCATGATGAAGGAGAGATGGGTGCATGAGGTAGGACCTAAAGCAGTAGGGAATGCAGGAGGCATGAGGGATGGACTAGAGCAAGGAAAGATGAAAGAGACTGGGGGGAGGGGAGAGAATAATGCTCAACTGAGAGACTAGTCTACTGAACAGCTCAGACTCATGAAGCAGAGGCTGAAGTATCTGGATAAACTGAGGGAATGTGGGAGCTGGCTGCAAGAGGGAGGGGTTGGAACAGAGGGACACAGTAACTGCACAAGGAAGGGGTGGAGTGTTGGGTCACACTGGAGTCAAAACCGATGAATAACACTAGGGGCAAGAATGGGGGGGGGTAATGGTGGGCATTAAACACTGTGGGTAAGGAGGGAATATTGGAGCAGTGAGATACAGAATGAGCAGGAGAGGTGGAGCAGCAGGAAGCACTACAGTAGGAGGGGGGCAGGAAGCAGCAAGAGGGAGGGGCAGGTTAAGCAGGACACACAGGGGATGAAAGTAGGGGACATAGGCAATAAGTAATCAGAGAGTGGACAATGGGAAGGATAGGAAGAAGGATGAAGCTTCAATCATTGGGATGCCTCTGACCAAGGGTAAGCAATAGGGAGTAAGACACACAATGGGAACAAAGGAGGGCCTGGGGCAGCTGGACTTGTAGGCCGCACAAAGGGAAGGGCAAGAGCAGCAGTCAGTGGAACACAGTGGACACAAGTGGCGGGGAAAATATCAAAACCATCAGGACATACTTGGGCAAGAGGGAGGTTCAGGAGGACAGACAGTAAGCCAGAAGAGCAGGAGGAGGAGTGTGGGTTTATGGACACAGTAGCAAGTTGGAGTACCAGGTGCAATGAGCAGTGGAAGAGATGGGGCAAAAGGGAGTGCCAGGATTAGTGGGGCACCATATGTTCCAGAGGTAGGATGGGGACAGGAAAGAGGGAGGGGAGTGTAGAGCAGCACACACCCAGACAAGACAGAGTAGCACAAGTAACAGGACAGGATGCAAGTGGGAGACGCAGGAGCAACAGGACTGATTGAGGGTATGAAGGACTGGCAGCAGTTGAAAGAGGCAGGGTTGGTAGCGGGTATAAAGCAAGTCAAGATAATGCAGTAGGAGCAATGGGCAGTAGAGGTTGAAGGGTAAGAGGGAGGGCTGAAAGTAGTGTGAGACATGAGAGCACGAGGGAGAGGCAGGAGCTGTCAGAGGAAAGAACTGGAGCCGGGGCATACCTAGGAGGAGAGGTGGAGGCAGAAGCAATGAGCAGAGGAACAGACAGCGGGCAAAAGAGAAGATAGAAACAGACCAGTGGCAAGAGAGAGGAGTGGAATCATTGTGGTAGATCACTGCAAAAGAAAGGGGGTTGTGAAAAAACAATATTGACCTGGAACCTCTGTCTTTCTGCCCTGTGCAATTTGGGAAATTATATTATCCAGGAAGTAGCCTGGTCCCAACTTTTACGCTCAGCGCAGTCTCATCAGCCTCTGTGGAGGGTGGGCAGTGTCAGTCTCAGTGAGCCTTCTCGGGTTTTTACCCAGCAGTTTCTCTTGCTGTCTCTAAAGTTGCATTCCTTTGTAAAACTCAGCATTTCCTTACTCTGATCCCTTGGTTTCTCTAGGCACTAAATTATGTGAGGCTTGTAACATCAGATTGCATGGTTTTGATCTGATCAGCCTTCCTTTTACACCATTATCATAATGGTTTCTTGGTTCTGTTATCTTTGAGCACTCTGGATTCTCGCACAATGTACCCCTGTTTATCCAGCCTTTTCACTTTTCTCATTACCAGAATGGACCCCACTGTTGACCTTGTTCCTCTTACACAAGTCATTAACACCCAACACCTTTCTTCCCCTCCATTCCCAAACATATAGTCCTCTCACTCTCTCCCATATTTCTATTTCCTACACTCGACTTATTGATACATTCAATTTTCCCAATTTATGGTCACCCTCCTCATTCCCTTTAGCTTCACTTTCTCCCTGCATCCTTGTGCTATTTTCCTAACTATCTCATGCAGCTTGATTGTTGTGTGCACTACCCTCACCAGCACACCTGCCAATCTTCTACCCTTCCTCACATTGCCTCCCCAGTTTTCCTCTCACTGACTTGCCCACATACATACTCAACGTGGATACTGGATGGACCTGCCTGCACCTTTGCTCCTAAGAAGCCAAATTAATAAATGTCTCACTTTATTTGATGAGCTGCTGAGGAGCCTGCAAGGACACCGAAAAGGCAGGAAGGTCTAGGCACCAGAGTATCTCACACTAGACCGGCCCCCACCCACCACCACTTCAACAGCAGCAGAAGGTTTCCACAGCCTGGAATGATGAGTTTGGGGAACTGCTTGAGAGCTTTTAAGTTATGAGGACAGGAGACTCCTGTCACAAAACTCCATTGCGCTATACCACTATTCTAGGGCCTGTGCACCCTCAGAGGCACTTTAAAGCTTGGCCCTGACTTTTTTGAGCAGCTGCTGGAGAGCCTGAAAGAACATCAACTGACAGGCATGGGAATAACATCACAAAAGTCCCTCAAACAATGCCAGTTTCCACTCATGGCCACAGCTGCTTCAAAAGTAGCAAGCTGTTCCACCTCTACAGAAAGCTGACTTTGAGGAGCTGCTGGGGATCCTGCAAGTACACTGACTGACAGGTGGCGATCTTCAATCACCAAAGACTGCAAGAAAGCAGGGATTCTCCCCCGCGGAATAATGACTTTGTTTGGGTATCTGATGCAGAGCCTGTAAATATGTCCCTCACACTATGCAGTCTATGGCCACCAACACAGCTGTTTCACAGGGTGCAGGGAGTTCCCACACTTTGGAGAGCTGATGGAGAGCCTGCAAGTGTCTCCAGGAACACTAACAAAGCCAGTGTAGGACTCCAAGAAACCCTTGCACGATGCCAAACTCCACTCACCATCACAGTCAATTCAAACGTAGTGGGGAGCTCTTGCAGCACAAGATGCTAGCTTTGTTTGGAGAGCTGATGGGGAGCCTTTGAGGACACTGGCAGGCCGACAGGGGGCAGCAGTCACTAGAGTTCCTCGAATAATGCAAGACCATGCTACCCAAACAGGAACTGAACCACACAAGCACCAAAGGAATTCATCCGCATGGGTGGTGATTTTTTGGGGGAGCTGTTTGAGAGCCTACAAAGACATTCATGCTGCGCCAGGCCCCGGCCACCATTGTAGGCTGCAGAAGAGACTGGCTGTGCCCTTGTTTTTATATCTATTATTTTGGAGGCAATTATGTTATCTGTTTTCTATTTTAATTAAACATTTTATATTTAATATTTGTATTTTTATATTATTAAGAATCTTCTGAGGTAGAGCCCAAGCTGAGTCTTTTATTTTTTTCCACATATGTTGCACCAGTTGTTATGGCAATCTTAGCTACTGTAGTCCCAGTTATAACAGTGTTGCTAAATGTTCTAATATGTTTTTGGTTTACCTTTTTTCCCCTTTATTACTTGTCTTAATATCTAAACTGTTCTAATTGGGTATGTTGTTGGTTTTTATTTACACTTTAGAAACTTGCTGTGATCTCTTGTTACATTGGCAGGTTCACTTATTCAGCAGAAAGGGCACTGTGAGATTTTGTGGGATCTAAAAACATGGTTTTGACAAAAAGCTGTTAGTATGTTTACTAACATATGACAATGTGTCTACAAAAAAAGATAATTTGTCTCCAGCTGCTCTTCAACACTCTAAATATAAACAGATGAAAACTCTACTGCAGCCTTGGAGGCCCAATCAGTAAGACCAATCAATTAACAGAGGTCCTGTTCATATGAACATCTCATCTGGTGGGTCAAGGAGTGTTTGACAATGTTATCTGTACTAGAGGCAAATGTAATATATTTTGTTAACGAGAACAAGAACTTAAGGTTTAATGAAAATGAAATGGGCATGGATCAAAAAAGAAAATGAAGAAGTGATGGGTGTTAAAAGGTAGGATGGCACCATTAAGGTCAGGAGTGCAAGAAAATAGCAATTAGAAACATCACCTCCTTAAAGGAATATGTTTGTTTTAATACAGTACTAGCCCAAAGGAGGACGGAGAAAGTGATAACATACAGATAAACTCCCTTAATAAAATGTAATTGGTCATTATGGCTACCTATGAAGGAGTGCCTAAAATTGAAACACAGGTATGTTTGATATGGAATATCCCAAATAATGGCCCTGGGACAAAGGAAGTGACTCAAAAGCCAAATGACAACCATCCAAGCTGGAATCATAAGTCTTGCCCTCCAAAAATGCTTACCCGCAGATGACTTTCCAAACTGTTATCCAATCAGTAGCAATTGAACAGCACATAACAATCAGCCATAGAAGTAATTCCAGCACCAAAAGTAAGATAGTAAAATGCTAAAATAAGCAACCATCAATATAGCAGTCACATCTTTACCAAGTGAACTAAGCTCTGCTCTATGTTGTGGTTTTGGCAAAAGTAACACAATTAGGCTATGCTGCGGAAGAATCAACAACACATTTGTGTTATGTAATGTTGCTTTGTAGAGCACACTAATTACCATTGAGGGCATCAGACACTTAAGCAGGTGAGTGGGTGTATGGTCTCCACAGAGTTATTTGAAGAGCCAGGCCTTCAGCCTCTTGCAGAGTTCAAGAAGTGAGGAGGAGGAGGCTCTGATGTGATGAGTGAGGTCATTCCATGTTTTGGGTGTGATGTAGGAGAACAAGTGACCTCCTGCTTTGTTTTTGTGAATGCGGTGGGTGTGTAAGAGTGAGAGTAAGGCAGCATAGGTGTCTGGTGTATTAAAGTATGCTGATCCAATGTTATGCTAGGCTTTGTATGCGTGAGGGAGGAGTTTGAATTGGTTCCGTTCGTGAATGGGCAGCCAGTGGAGCTCCTTGAGGTACGGTGCTAGGTGGGTGCAGTGCAGGAGGTCCAGTATGAATCTTGCAGCGACATTCTGGATGATCTAGGGTCATTATAGAAGTTGGTTGGAGATTATGTCATAAAGTGTGTTTCCGTAGTCGAGCCTGCTTCTGCTAAGTGCTTGGGTGGCAGTCCATCTGGTGTTCTGTGGCAGCCACTTGAAGATCTTTCATTGCATGCTTGGGACATGGAAGCCGGAGGTGCTCACTGGGTATCATATATGTAGTTTAATATACAAAGTAGTTCGCTGGATTAAGACATGTTTTTAGATTTTCGCTGTGAGTTTGAATGCAATGCTGTTGGACCTTTACCATAGGTATGTCTTACAAAAAGGTTCTTAATAGGAGAATGTGTGGTTCAAATTTTTAGACAAGCAAATTGTGTGGCAACAATATTGGAAATTATTGTAAGTAAATAATGAGTTATGAATGTTGAGCAGTTACTGCTGTGTTTTTTAAATAAGCTCAACTTGATCCCAGAGTCTAGGCTTAGTAAGATCTGTATCGTCAATTTACGTTTAAAGGCTTCAATTGAAAATGAGACTTAGGGCCTGATTTAGAGTTTGGCAGAGGGGGTTACTCATCACAAATGGGACGTATTTCCCGTCCTCCATATTATGGTCACATTATGTCCTGTGGGAACCCTAATACGGTGGACGGCATATCCCTCACATTTGTGACGGAGTGACGTATCCGCCAAACCCTAAATCAGGCCCTTAGTTAATTACTCTGACTCAGTGTTTGCTTTGAAATTCAATCATCTGTGTGGGGCATTGGAATAAACTGGAAGGCACCGAGGGACAAATTTACAAGGCCCTTGCGCCCCCTTGTGCCACACTAGTGTCATTTTTTTTTTACATTAATGTGGCTCTAGGAGGCAATTTTCGCCACGCAATATTTACAAAGTGGCGCAATGCATGCATTGTGCCACTTTGCGACCTCTTGGACCACATTATGCCTGTGCCAGGCATAATGTGTGCAAAGGGGGCGTTCCGGCATTAGGAGGCCCGCAGAAACTGCGCAATCTACAAGATTTCATTGTGCCATTTTTGGCATAATTTTTAACACCTGCTTAAAGCAGGCATTAAAGACGCACCCATGTTAGTCAATTATGCCTCCTTGCACTTTGCAACACTAGCATCAACATTTTTTATGCTAGTGCAGCAAAGCACCACAATAGTGTCACAAATGTTGACGTTATTGGCCTAACGTGAGCCATGGAGTGAAATATTGTAAATATGGCACACCCATGGTGTCGTTAGGGGGGGCACGGGCCACACAAGAAAACTGACGCATCAGCACTGATGAACCAGTTTCTTGTAAATATGCCCCTGAGTGCTTTACCATTTCTAAGGTTTTTGGACAAGGATGCATATTGTTGCCCTTTCTGTTCAGATCAGAGTCATCTCTTACTCAAAATACTGACAACTTGGCTAAAATTGTTAATAACCTTATTCTGTTTTTCCTTTTTGCCATGTGTAGGAGGCTGGCCTAGCTTATAGTGGGTACCTTGTGGTACTTACACCTTGTGCCAAGTCCAGTCATCCCTTATTAGTAAAATAGAGGTGTTTCTAGCAGCTTGGGCTGTTAGAGGTAGATATGGCACAGCAGCTTAGGCTGAACTAGGAGACATGCAAAGCTCCTACTATACCACTTATATCATATAGCACAATATCATAAGAAAACACAATACTCAGAGTTACTAAAAATAAAGGTACTTTATTTTAGTGACAATATGCCAAAAGTATCTCAGGAAATACCCTCACTTAGGAGGTAAGTAATATACACAAATTATATGTACACAAACCCAAAACAGGTAAGTAACAGTAAAAATAGTATTGCAAACAATATAGAATCACAATAGAATGCAATAGGTAGAAATAGGCCTAGGGGCAACACAAACCATATACTCCAAAAGTAGAATGCGAATCACGAATGGACCCCAGGCCTATGGTATGTTGTAGAGGGTCGCTGGGACTGTAAGAAAACAGTAAGGGTGTCCAAGATACCCCACCCCAAGACCCTGAAAATTAGGAGTAAAGTTACCCCACTACCCCAGAAAGACAGAATAGTCGTGATAGGGGATTCTGCAAGAACCACAAGCACCAGCAAAACACTGAAGACAGATTTCTGGACCTGAGGACCTGTAAAGGAAGGCGGCCAAGTCCAAGAGTCACAAAAGTGTCCAGGGGGGGCAGGAGCCCACTAAACCCCGGATGAAGGTGCAAAAGGTCTGCCTCCGGATGGAAGAAGCCAAAGATTCTGCAAGAAAAAAAAAAAAAGGGCTAGGAACTTCTCCTTTGGATGGAAGATATCCCACGGTGTGCTGGAGGTTGCAGAAGTTTTTCCAGGCAGAAATACCGCAAACAAGCCTTTCTAGCTGCAAGAGTCACGGTTTTTTTGGGTGCTGCTAAGGACCAGGAAGGACCAGGATGTCACCCCTTGGAGGAGGAGACAGAGGGGGCGCTCAGCAACTCAGAGAGCCCACGCAGAAGCAGGCAGCACCTGCAGAAGTACCGGAACAGGCACTTCGAAAATCTGAGGACAGCGGTTGACTCAGAGTCACAAAGGAGGGTCCCACGACGTTGGAGTCCAATTCAGCGAGTTGCTCAATGCAGGACGGAGTGCTGGGGGACCAGGCTAGGCTGTGCACAACGGAAGTCCTGGAATAGTGCACAGAATCCGGAGCAGCTGTAAATCACGCAGTACACAGGTTTACTGTCTGGCGTGGGGAGGCAAGGACTTACCTCCACCAAATTTGGACAGAAGGGCCACTGGACTGAGGGAGACACTTGGACTCAGCTCCTGTGTTCCACGGATCACGCTCATCAGGATGAGAGGGGACCCAGAGGTTATCCCTTATTAGTAGAATAGAGGTGTTTCTAGCAGCTTAGGCTGTTAGAGGTAGCTATGGCAAAGCAGCTTAGGCTGAACTAGGAGACATGCAAAGCTCCTACTATACCACTCATACCATATAGCACAATATCATAAGAAAACACAATACTCAGATTTACTAAAAATAAAGGTACTTTATTTTCGTGACAATATGCCAAAAGTATCTGAGGATACCCTCATGTAGGAAGTAAGTAATATACACAAATTATATGTACAAAAACCCAAAACAGGTAAGTAACAGTGCAAACAGTGCAAACAATGTAGAATCACAATAGAATGCAATAGGTAGAAATAGGCCTGGGGCAACACAAACTATATACTCCAAAAGTGGAATGCGAATCACGAATGGACCCCAGGCCTATAATAGGTTGTAGTGGGTCGCTGGGAATGTAAGAAAACAGTAAGGGTGTCCAAGATACCCCACCCCAAGACCCTGAAAAGTAGGAGTAAAGTTACCCTACTACCCCAGAAAGACAGAGTAGTCGTGATAGGGGATTCTGCAAGAACCACAAGCACCAGCAAAACACTGAAGATGGATTCCTGGACCTGAGGACCTGTAAAGGAAGGGGACCATGTCCAAGAGTCATGAAAATGTCCGGGGGGCAGGAGCCCACTAAACCCCAGATAAAGGTGCAAAAGGTCTGCCTTTGGGTGGAAGAAGGTGAAGATTCTGCAACAACGGAAGGTGCCAGGAACTTCTCCTTTGGTCAGAAGATGTACCACGGCGTGCTGGAGGTTGCAGAAGTGTTTCCAGGCAGAAATACCGCAAACAAGCCTTGCTAGCTGCAAGAGTTGTGGTTGAGGATTTTCAATCAATCAATCAATCAAAACATTTATAAAGCGCTCTATGTACCCACTAGGGTTTCAAGGCGCTGGGGGAGTGGGGGGTAGCTGCTATTGGTCGAAGAGCCAGGTCTTGAGGAGTCTCCTGAAGGTGAGGAGGTCCTGGGTCTGGCGCAGGGGGGTCAGGAGGGAGTTCCAGGTCTTGGCAGCGAGGTAGGAGAAGGATCTGCCGCCGTAGGTCTTGCGTTGGAAACGGGGAACGATGGCGAGGGAGAGGTTGGCAGAGCGGAGTTGGCGGGAGGGGACGTAGAAGTTGAGTCTGTTGTTCAGGTAGGCGGGTCCGGCGTTGTGTAGTGCTTTGTGTGCGTGGGTGAGTAGTTTAAAGGTGATCCTCTTGTCCACGGGGAGCCAGTGGAGGTCCTTCAGGTGGTGGGAGATGTGGCATCGGCGGGGTATGTCGAGGATCAGGCGGGCGGATGCGTTCTGGATATGTTGGAGTCGTTGGATGTCTTTTGCTGGGATGCCTGTGTAAAGTGCGTTGCCATAGTCCAGTCTGCTGCTGACGAGGGCCTGGGTCACCGTTTTTCTGGTTTCTGTTGGGATCCACTTGGAGATTCTACGGAGCATGCGATTCTTTGGATGCTGGTCCATTCGTGGTTCGCATTCCACTTCTAGAGTATATGGTTTGTGTTGCCCCTATCCCTATGTGCCCCCATTGCATTCTATTGTGACTATACATTGTTTGCACTGTTTTCTATTGCTATTACTGCATATTTTGGTATTGTGTACATATATCTTGTGTATATTTGCTATCCTCATACTGAGGGTACTCACTGAGATACTTTTGGCATATTGTCATAAAAATAAAGTACCTTTATTTTTAGTATATCTGTGTATTGTGTTTTCTTATGATATTGTGCATATGACACTAGTGGTACTGTAGGAGCTTCACTCGTCTCCTAGTTCAGCCTAAGCTGCTCTGCTAAGCTACCTTTTCTATCAGCCTAAGCTGCTAGACACCCCTCTACACTAATAAGGGATACCTGGGCCTGGTGCAAGGTATAAGTACCCCTTGGTACTCACTACAAGCCAATCCAGCCTCCTACATTGGTTGTGCAGCGGTGGGATAAGTACTTTGCAACTACTTACCACTTTTGTCATTGTACTTTTCATAAGAGAAAAATATACAAAACAAGTTCAGTGTATGTACACCTAACCAAAAAGTTTTGCTTTTCTTCTCTCACTTCTTTGCTAAAGTGCTGAAAAGTACCTCTAAACTTTCAAAAAGTTCTTAAAAAGTTCTGAAAACTTTTTTCTCACTTTTTCTGTCCCTTAAACACTTTCTATCATGTCTGGTACAGGCCAAACTCTTGATCTGTCCAACATAGCTTATGACAACTTTAACTGGAAGGAAGCAAGGAGTCTCTGCATAAGTAGAGGTTTAGGGGTAGGGGAGAATCCCTCAAGACAACTGTTAGTTAATATGCTCATTGAACAAGATAAGACCTTAGGTGGCACTTCTGGTACTGATCTGAATTCACATCACAGTAATAGTGTTGTTTCTCATCACAGTAGAAGTGTTACTTCTGTAGGCCAGAATGTTAGAGTGTCATCTGTTAGGGCCAGGTCTCCTTCTGTTCATTCTCGCCATACTTCTGTTTCAAGACATGCCTCGCCCACCCACCCTGATGACAGAGTGTTAGAAAGGGAGCTCAATAGATTGAGAGTGGAACAATCCAGGCTGAAGCTCAAGAAGCAACAGCTGGATTTAGATAGGCAGTCCTTAGAGATAGAAAGAGAAAGGCAGAAATTGGGGCTAGAACCCCATGGTGGCAGCAGCAGTATTCCAAATAGTCATCCTGCAAAAGAGCATGATTCTAGGAATCTGCACAAGATAGTTCCCCCTTACAAGGAGGGGGATGGCATTAACAAGTGGTTTGCTGCACTTGAGAGGGCCTGTGTTGTACAGGACGTCCCTCAAAGGCAGTGGGCTGCTATCCTATGGCTATCTTTCAGTGGAAAGGGTAGGGATAGGCTCCTTACTGTGAAGGAAAGTGATGCCAATAATTTTACAGTTCTTAAGAATGCACTCCTAGATGGTTAAGGCTTAACCACTGAACAGTACAGAATGAAGTTCAGAGAAACCAAAAAGGAGTCTTCACAAGACTGGGTAGACTTTGTTGACCATTCAGTGAAGGCCTTGGAGGGGTGGTTACATGGCAGTAAAGTTTCTGACTATGAAAGCCTGTATAACTTAATCCTGAGAGAGCATATTCTTAATAATTGTGTGTCTGATTTGTTACACCAGTACCTGGTAGACTCTGATCTGACCTCTCCCCAAGAATTGGGAAAGAAGGCAGACAAATGGGTCAGAACAAGGGTGAACAGAAAAGTTCATACAGGGGGTGACAAAGATGGCAAGAAGAAGGATGGTAAGTCTTCTGACAAGGGTGGGGACAAATCTAAAAATGAGTCTTCATCAGGCCCACAAAAACACTCTGGTGGGGGTGGTGGGCCCAAATCCTCTTCAAATCAAAACAAAGAAAAGAAACCATGGTGCTATTTATGTAAAATAAAAGGCCATTGGACAACAGATCCCAGTTGTCCAAAGAAAAGCACCAAGCCTCCTACCACTACAACCCCTGCTGCTACACCTAGTGCCCCTAGTAATAGCAGTGGTGGTGGGAGCAAACCTACTAATAGCCAATCCAAGGGAGTAGCTGGGCTCACTTTTGGTAACTTAGTTGGGGTTGGTCTGATTAGGGAGACCACAGAGGCTGTGTTAGTCTCTGAGAGGGCCATTGATTTGGCCACCTTGGTTGCTTGTCCCCTTAACATGGATAAGTACAAGCAACTACCCCTAATAAATGGTGTTGAGGTTCAGGCCTACAGGGACACAGGTGCCAGTGTTACCATGGTAACAGAGAAACTGGTCCACCCTGAACAACACCTACTTGGTCACCAGTACCAAGTAACCGATGCTCATAACAACACTCTTAGCCACCCCATGGCTGTTGTGAATCTCAACTGGGGGGGGGGGGGGGTTACTGGTCCAAAGAAAGTTGTGGTTGCCTCAGATTTACCTGTAGACTGTCTATTAGGGAATGATTTAGAGACATCAGCTTGGGCAGAAGTGGAGTTGGAGGCTCATGCAGCAATGCTGGGCATTCCAGGGCATATTTTTGCTTTGACCAGGGCTCAGGCCAAAAAGCAAAAAGGACAGGGTGACTTGGATCCTGGAAGAATGGACCAAGTGCTCCCTAAAGCTAGCGTTAGTAAAGGTAAAACACTACCTACTATCCCTCCCTCTACAGTGGATTCAACTTCGGAGGAAGAAGAATTTCCACCCTGTGCAGACCCTACACCAGAGGAGCTGGAAGCAGACACTACTGAGCTTTTGGGTGAAGGGGGGCCTGCCAGGGAGGAGCTGAGTGTGGCACAGCATACCTGTCCCACACTAGAGGATCTAAGGCAGCAAGCTGTCAAACAAGCAAATGGGGATGTCAGTGACTCTCACAGAGTTTACTGGGAGGACAACCTCTTGTACACTGAAGCAAGGGATCCAAAACCTGGAGCTGCCAGGAGATTGGGGATTCCTCAGGAGTACAGAAAGTTCCTCCTAACTCTAGCTCACGACATTCCCTTAGCTGGACATTTGGGGCAAATGAAAACTTGGGACAGGCTTGTTGTAGGAGGCTGGACTGGCTTGTAGTGAGTACCAAGGGGTACTTGCACCTTGCACCAGGCCCAGTTATCCCTTATTAGTGTATAGGGTGTCTAGCAGCTTAGGCTGATAGATAATGGTAGCTTAGCAGAGCAGCTTAGGCTGAACTAGGAGACGTGTGAAGCTACTACAGTACCACTTAGTGTCATATGCACAATATCACAAGAAAACACAATACACAGTTATACTAAAAATAAAGGTACTTTATTTTTATGACAATATGCCAAAGTATCTTAGAGTGTACCCTCAGTGAGAGGATAGGAAATATACGCAAGATATATATACACAATAGCAAAAATATGCAGTATGGTCTTAGAAAACAGTGCAAACAATGTATAGTTACAATAGGATGCAATGGGGAAACATAGGGATAGGGGCAACACAAACCATATACTCCAAAAGTGGAATGCGAACCACGAATGGACCCCAAACCTATGTGACCTTGTAGAGGGTCGCTGGGACTATTAGAAAATAGTGAGAGTTAGCAAAATAACCCTCCCCAAGACCCTGAAAAGTGAGTGCAAAGTGCACTAAAGTTCCCCTAAGGACAAAATAGTCGTGTTAGAGGGAAAATGCAAGGAAAACACAAATCAGCAATGCAACAACGATGGATTCCTGACTGAGGGTACCTGTGGAACAAGGGGACCAAGTCCAAAAGTCACAAGCAACTCGGAGATGGGCAGATGCCCAAGAAATGCCAGCGGTTGGTGCAAAGAAGCTCTTACTAGGCTGAAGAACTGTGAATACTGCAGGAACGACAATGGCTAGAGACTTCCCCTTTGGAGGATGGATCCCCCACGCCTTGGAGAGTCGTGCAGAAGTGTTTTCCCGCCGGATGGACGCCAACAAGCCTTGCTACACGCAAATCGTGCGTTTGGCGTTTTTGGACGCTGCTGGGGCCCAGGAGGGACCAGGAGGTCGCAAATTGGACCTGCAGAGAGAGGGGACGTCGAGCAAGACAAAGAGCCCTCACTGAAGCAGGTAGCACCCGGAGAAGTGCCAGAAACAGGCACTACGAGGATGCGTGAAACGGTGCTCGCCGAAGTTGCACAAAGGAGTCCCACGTCGCCGGAGACCAACTTAGAAAGTCGTGCAATGCAGGTTAGAGTGCCGTGGACCCAGGCTTGGCTGTGCACACAGGATTTCCGCCGGAAGTGCACAGGGGCCGGAGAAGCTTGCAAAGTCGCGGTTCCCAGCAATGCAGCCCAGTGAGGTGAGGCAAGGACTTACCTCCACCAAACTTGGGCTGAAGAGTCACTGGACTGTGGGGGTCACTTGGACAGTGTCGCTGGATTCGAGGGACCTCGCTCGTCGTGCTGAGAGGAGACCCAAGGGACCGGTAATGCAGCTTTTTGGTGCCTGCGGTTGCAGGGGGAAGATTCCGTCGACCCACGGGAGATTTCTTCGGAGCTTCTGGTGCAGAGAGGAGGCAGACTACCCCCACAGCATGCACAAGCAGGAAAACAGTCGAGAAGGCGGCAGGATCAGCGTTACAGAGTTGCAGTAGTCGTCTTTGCTACTATGTTGCAGGTTTGCAGGCTTCCAGCGCGGTCAGCGGTCGATTCCTTATCAGAAGGTGAAGAGGGAGATGCAGAGGAACTCGGCTGAGCTCATGCATTCGTTATCTAAAGTTTCCCCAGAGACAGAGACCCTAAATAGCCAGAAAAGAGGGTTTGGCTACCTAGGAGAGAGGAAAGGCTACTAACACCTGAAGGAGCCTATCAGCAGGAGTCTCTGACGTCACCTGGTGGCACTGGCCACTCAGAGCAGTCCAGTGTGCCAGCAGCACCTCTGTTTCCAAGATGGCAGAGGTCTGGAGCACACTGGAGGAGCTCTGGACACCTCCCAGGGGAGGTGCAGGTCAGGGGAGTGGTCACTCCCCTTTCCTTTGTCCAGTTTTGCGCCAGAGCAGGGGCTAAGGGGTCCCTGAACCGGTGTAGACTGGCTTATGCAGAATTGGGCACATCTGTGCCCAACAAAGCATTTCCAGAGGCTGGGGGAGGCTACTCCTCCCCTGCCTTCACACCATTTTCCAAAGGGAGAGGGTGTCACACCCTCTCTCAGAGGAAGTTCTTTGTTCTGCCATCCTGGGCCAGGCCTGGCTGGACCCCAGGAGGGCAGCTGCCTGTCTGAGGGGTTGGCAGCAGCAGCAGCTGCAGTGAAACCCCAGGAAGGGCAGTCTGGCAGTACCAGGGTCTGTGCTACAGACCACTGGGATCATGGAATTGTACCAACAATGCCAGGATGGCATAGAGGGGGCAATTCCATGATCATAGACATGTTACATGGCCATATTCGGAGTTACCATGGTGAAGAAACATATAGGTAGTGACCTATATGTAGTGCACGCGTGTAATGGTGTCCCCGCACTCACAAAGTTCAGTGAATTGGCTCTGAACAATGTGGGGGCACCTTGGCTAGTGCCAGGGTGCCCTCACACTAAGTAACTTTGCACCTAACCTTTACCAGGTAAAGGTTAGACATATAGGTGACTTATAAGTTACTTAAGTGCAGTGTAAAATGGCTGTGAAATAACGTGGACGTTATTTCACTCAGGCTGCAGTGGCAGGCCTGTGTAAGAATTGTCAGAGCTCCCTATGGGTGGCAAAAGAAATGCTGCAGCCCATAGGGATCTCCTGGAACCCCAATACCCTGGGTACCTCAGTACCATATACTAGGGAATTATAAGGGTGTTCCAGTAAGCCAATGTAAATTGGTAAAAATGGTCACTAGCCTGTCAGTGACAATTTGAAAGTAATGAGAGAGCATAACCACTGAGGTTCTGGTTAGCAGAGCCTCAGTGAGACAGTTAGGCACCACACAGGGAACATACACATGCACACCTATGAGCACTGGGGCCCTGTGTGACAGGGTCCCAGTGACACATACATATAGGCCACAAACCTATGAGCACTGGGGTCCTGACCAGCAGGATCCCAGTGACACATAACAACCATACTGAAAACATGGTGTTTTCACTATGAGCACTGAGGCCTGGCTATCAGGATCCCAGTGAGACAGTGAAAACAGTGACAAACACCCTGACATACACTCACAAACAGGCCAAAAGTGGGGGTAACAAGGCTAGAAAGAGGCTACCTTCTCACACAACCCCCCCCCCAAACGAAGGACAATAAGGCTAACCTTGGCCAGTTGAGACTTTATTGTCTAAGTGGTGATAAGTAGAGAGTAGCTCTGCAATAGACTGGTTACTCCCTTTATCATCCACTATATGGTTACTTCCCTGTGGGGATGTAAACCACCCTGTTTGAAGTTTTTTAGCTAAGTAACAATGTGAAGATGTATTTTCAGAGTTTCTATCAGTAAGTTTTAGTTTAGAGCAGTGAGAATTGTCCACTGAACCTATTTGTAGTGATGGAAATGCCAGACAGGGATGCTGTCTCAGAAAAGCCATAGCTGGGCAAACACTTTGTCCATGTGGCTGGAAGAGAGAACAGGGATGCTGTTTCTCTTGAGTTGGAGCAGGGCAGGGATGCTGTCCTATGAGCTCCACACTAGGGCAGGGATGCTGTCCTAAGTGTTGTGAGGTAGTGCAGGGTTTCTGCACTAAAGTTTCTCTGGGAGGGTTGGAGGGATGCTCCATGTTAACTAAAATGGTGCTGTTTTTCTCACCAATGTTAGTTATCCCACAGAGAGGTACTTCCACCTCAGGGAGTACAGTTTTGCCAACTGATGATTCCCTTGGAACAGGTGCCACCCCAGGAGAGGTTTCTCCCACCACAGGAATGGTATCCTGAATGGTAGGGTGGTTAGGGGATACTGTGATACCCTTTTTACCTGTTGATGGAGAGGGTTCCTGAGTTTTCAGGCCTTCTCTCCTTTGCTTTTTCATTTCAGTAGAAATGAGAGGGAACAATTCCTCAGGGATGCCCAGCATGGCTGCATGGGCATAAAACTCTACATCAGCCCAACCTGAGGCCTCTAGGTCATTACCTAAGAGACAGTCTACAGGTAAGCTAGGTGATACCACCACCTGCTTAGGGCCAGTAACTCCACCCCAACTAAACTGAATTATAGCTAAGGGAAGAAACTTAGTGGAGTTATGGACATCAATAATCTTATACTGTTGTCCAATGATGTGTTGTTCAGGAGGCACTAGGTTTTCAGTCACCAAAGTGAAACTGGCACCTGTGTCCCTGTAGGCCAAGGCCTCAACACCATTTATTGAAACTGTCTGCCTGTACTTATCCATTGTAAGGGGACAAGCAGCCAGTGTGGCAAGGCCAATGCCACTAGGTGTGACAGAAACTGTCTTGGGACTGATGACATCAGTTTCCACTATGGACCCATAAGTGAACCCAACTACACCCTTTGCTTGACTGTTGCCAGCAGTCCCACCACTAGTACCACTACTGCTAGGGGCACTAGAGCTTGATGTATTAGTGGTGGTAGGCTCAGGGGGTTTACCTGGACAGGACTTATCCCCTGGCCTATGGCCTCTGTTTTTACACACAAAGCACCAAGGCTTTTTAATGTGTGCAGGTTGGGAAGAAGAGGAAGAATTTGTTTTATCCCCACCCTCTGAAGAGTGTTTAAGATTTGAAGTGGGATCTTTGGTTTTACCCTTATCCCCATGCTTATCTTGAGATTTTTCACCATCTTTCTTCTTATTGCCATCTTTGTCACCCCCTGTATGAACTTTTCTGTTCACTCTTGTTCTGACCCATTTGTCTGCCTTCTTTCCCAATTCTTGGGGAGAGGTCAGATCAGAGTCCACCAAGTACTGGTGCAACAAATCAGACACACAATTATTAAGAATATGCTCTCTCAGGATTAAGTTATACAGGCTGTCATAATCAGTAACTTTACTGCCATGTAACCACCCCTCCAAGGCCTTCACTGCCTGGTCAATGAAATCAACCCAGTCTTGTGAAGACTCCTTTTTGGTATCTCTGAACTTGATCCTGTACTGTTCAGTGGTTAAGCCATAACCATCCAGGAGTGCATTCTTAAGAACTTGGAAATTGTTAGCATCATTTTCTTTTACAGTAAGGAGCCTATCCCTACCTTTTCCAGTAAATGATAGCCATAGGATAGCAGCCCACTGCTTTTGAGGGACATCCTGTACAGCACAGGCCCTCTCAAGTGCAGCAAACCACTTGTTAATGTCATCCCCCTCCTTGTAAGGGGGAACTATCTTATGCAGATTCCTGGAATCATGCTCTTTTGCAGGATGACTATGGGGAATACTGCTGCTGCCACCATGGGTATCTAAACCCATTTTCTGTCTTTCCCTCTCTATTTCTAAAGACTGTCTATCCAAATCCAGCTGTTGCTTCTTGAGCTTCAGTCTGGTTTGCTCCACTCTCAATCTATTGAGCTCCCTTTCCAACAATCTGTCATCAGGGTGGGTGGGAGGGACATTTCTAGATACAGAGGTATGATGGGAATGAACAGAAGGAGACCTGTCCCTTACAGAGGGCACCCTAACAGCTTGGCTACCAGTATAATGTGAGAGCACATCATCAGTATGATGTGATTCAACCTCTGTACCAACTATGCTAGACTGTCTAGTAATGGGCAGGCTGAGAAGTTTCTTTCCTGAACCTTTTCCTGGGGGAGTCCCTGGATCAGATTGAGAACCATTAGCTACTTTTTCTACAGATTGGGCACTTATGGCCTTATCCTGTACTCTAAGCATATTAATTAACAGTTCTAAGGAAGGATTCTTCCCTACACTCAAACCTCTCTCTATGCAGAGACTCCTTGCTCCTTTCCAGCTAAGGTGATCATATGCAAGTTTGGACAGTTCAACTTTTTGGCCTGTGCCAGACATTTTTAGAGAGAGTTAAAGTGATAGACAAAGAGAAAAAAAAGTTTTCAGAACTTTTTGGAAAGACAGAAAAAAACTTTTTAAACTTTTAAGAACTTTTTGAAAGTTTAGAAGTACTTTTCAGCACTTAGAAAAGAGTGAAAAGAGGAAATGCAAAACTTTTTGGCTATGTGTATATACACTGACCTTGTTTTGTATATTTTTCTCTTATGAAAAGTACAATGACAAGAGTGGTAAGTAGTCTCAAAGCACTTATCCCACCACTGCACAACCAATGTAGGAGGCTGGACTGGCTTGTAGTGAGTACCAAGGGGTACTTGCACCTTGCACCAGGCCCAGTTATCCCTTATTAGTGTATAGGGTGTCTAGCAGCTTAGGCTGATAGATAATGGTAGCTTAGCAGAGCAGCTTAGGCTGAACTAGGAGACGTGTGAAGCTACTACAGTACCACTTAGTGTCATATGCACAATATCACAAGAAAACACAATACACAGTTATACTAAAAATAAAGGTACTTTATTTTTATGACAATATGCCAAAGTATCTTAGAGTGTACCCTCAGTGAGAGGATAGGAAATATACGCAAGATATATATACACAATAGCAAAAATATGCAGTATGGTCTTAGAAAACAGTGCAAACAATGTATAGTTACAATAGGATGCAATGGGGAAACATAGGGATAGGGGCAACACAAACCATATACTCCAAAAGTGGAATGCGAACCACGAATGGACCCCAAACCTATGTGACCTTGTAGAGGGTCGCTGGGACTATTAGAAAATAGTGAGAGTTAGCAAAATAACCCTCCCCAAGACCCTGAAAAGTGAGTGCAAAGTGCACTAAAGTTCCCCTAAGGACAAAATAGTCGTGTTAGAGGGAAAATGCAAGGAAAACACAAATCAGCAATGCAACAACGATGGATTCCTGACTGAGGGTACCTGTGGAACAAGGGGACCAAGTCCAAAAGTCACAAGCAACTCGGAGATGGGCAGATGCCCAAGAAATGCCAGCGGTTGGTGCAAAGAAGCTCTTACTAGGCTGAAGAACTGTGAATACTGCAGGAACGACAATGGCTAGAGACTTCCCCTTTGGAGGATGGATCCCCCACGCCTTGGAGAGTCGTGCAGAAGTGTTTTCCCGCCGGATGGACGCCAACAAGCCTTGCTACACGCAAATCGTGCGTTTGGCGTTTTTGGACGCTGCTGGGGCCCAGGAGGGACCAGGAGGTCGCAAATTGGACCTGCAGAGAGAGGGGACGTCGAGCAAGACAAAGAGCCCTCACTGAAGCAGGTAGCACCCGGAGAAGTGCCAGAAACAGGCACTACGAGGATGCGTGAAACGGTGCTCGCCGAAGTTGCACAAAGGAGTCCCACGTCGCCGGAGACCAACTTAGAAAGTCGTGCAATGCAGGTTAGAGTGCCGTGGACCCAGGCTTGGCTGTGCACACAGGATTTCCGCCGGAAGTGCACAGGGGCCGGAGAAGCTTGCAAAGTCGCGGTTCCCAGCAATGCAGCCCAGCGAGGTGAGGCAAGGACTTACCTCCACCAAACTTGGGCTGAAGAGTCACTGGACTGTGGGGGTCACTTGGACAGTGTCGCTGGATTCGAGGGACCTCGCTCGTCGTGCTGAGAGGAGACCCAAGGGACCGGTAATGCAGCTTTTTGGTGCCTGCGGTTGCAGGGGGAAGATTCCGTCGACCCACGGGAGATTTCTTCGGAGCTTCTGGTGCAGAGAGGAGGCAGACTACCCCCACAGCATGCACAAGCAGGAAAACAGTCGAGAAGGCGGCAGGATCAGCGTTACAGAGTTGCAGTAGTCGTCTTTGCTACTATGTTGCAGGTTTGCAGGCTTCCAGCGCGGTCAGCGGTCGATTCCTTATCAGAAGGTGAAGAGGGAGATGCAGAGGAACTCGGCTGAGCTCATGCATTCGTTATCTAAAGTTTCCCCAGAGACAGAGACCCTAAATAGCCAGAAAAGAGGGTTTGGCTACCTAGGAGAGAGGAAAGGCTACTAACACCTGAAGGAGCCTATCAGCAGGAGTCTCTGACGTCACCTGGTGGCACTGGCCACTCAGAGCAGTCCAGTGTGCCAGCAGCACCTCTGTTTCCAAGATGGCAGAGGTCTGGAGCACACTGGAGGAGCTCTGGACACCTCCCAGGGGAGGTGCAGGTCAGGGGAGTGGTCACTCCCCTTTCCTTTGTCCAGTTTTGCGCCAGAGCAGGGGCTAAGGGGTCCCTGAACCGGTGTAGACTGGCTTATGCAGAATTGGGCACATCTGTGCCCAACAAAGCATTTCCAGAGGCTGGGGGAGGCTACTCCTCCCCTGCCTTCACACCATTTTCCAAAGGGAGAGGGTGTCACACCCTCTCTCAGAGGAAGTTCTTTGTTCTGCCATCCTGGGCCAGGCCTGGCTGGACCCCAGGAGGGCAGCTGCCTGTCTGAGGGGTTGGCAGCAGCAGCAGCTGCAGTGAAACCCCAGGAAGGGCAGTCTGGCAGTACCAGGGTCTGTGCTACAGACCACTGGGATCATGGAATTGTACCAACAATGCCAGGATGGCATAGAGGGGGCAATTCCATGATCATAGACATGTTACATGGCCATATTCGGAGTTACCATGGTGAAGAAACATATAGGTAGTGACCTATATGTAGTGCACGCGTGTAATGGTGTCCCCGCACTCACAAAGTTCAGTGAATTGGCTCTGAACAATGTGGGGGCACCTTGGCTAGTGCCAGGGTGCCCTCACACTAAGTAACTTTGCACCTAACCTTTACCAGGTAAAGGTTAGACATATAGGTGACTTATAAGTTACTTAAGTGCAGTGTAAAATGGCTGTGAAATAACGTGGACGTTATTTCACTCAGGCTGCAGTGGCAGGCCTGTGTAAGAATTGTCAGAGCTCCCTATGGGTGGCAAAAGAAATGCTGCAGCCCATAGGGATCTCCTGGAACCCCAATACCCTGGGTACCTCAGTACCATATACTAGGGAATTATAAGGGTGTTCCAGTAAGCCAATGTAAATTGGTAAAAATGGTCACTAGCCTGTCAGTGACAATTTGAAAGTAATGAGAGAGCATAACCACTGAGGTTCTGGTTAGCAGAGCCTCAGTGAGACAGTTAGGCACCACACAGGGAACATACACATGCACACCTATGAGCACTGGGGCCCTGTGTGACAGGGTCCCAGTGACACATACATATAGGCCACAAACCTATGAGCACTGGGGTCCTGACCAGCAGGATCCCAGTGACACATAACAACCATACTGAAAACATGGTGTTTTCACTATGAGCACTGAGGCCTGGCTATCAGGATCCCAGTGAGACAGTGAAAACAGTGACAAACACCCTGACATACACTCACAAACAGGCCAAAAGTGGGGGTAACAAGGCTAGAAAGAGGCTACCTTCTCACACTTGTCCCCTTGTTTCATTGGCCTAGAATGTCAGAGGACACAAAGGAATTTTGTAAGTCCTGTGAAACCTATCAAGCCAGTGGCAAGACAGGTGGCACTCCAAAGGCACCCCTTATTCCACTGCCTGTGGTTGGGGTTCCCTTTGAAAGGGTAGGGGTTGACATAGTTGGCCCCCTTGACCCTCCTACTGCTTCAGGCAATAGGTTTATCTTGGTGGTAGTGGACCATGCCACCAGATATCCTGAAGCAATTCCTCTAAGGACCACTACAGCTCCTGCAGTGGCAAAGGCCCTCCTGGGAATCTTTTCCAGGGTGGGTTTCCCAAAAGAGGTGGTAACAGACAGGGGAAGCAATTTCATGTCTGCTTACTTAAAGGCCATGTGGAAGGAATGTGGTGTGACATACAAGTTCACCACACCCTATCATCCACAAACAAATGGACTGGTGGAGAGATTTAACAAAACTCTCAAAGGTATGATAATGGGACTCCCTGAAAAACTCCGCAGGAGATGGGATATCCTGTTACCTTGCCTCCTTTTTGCTTACAGGGAGGTACCCCAAAAAGGAGTGGGCTTCAGCCCCTTTGAACTCCTATTTGGACACCCTGTAAGAGGTCCCCTAACACTTGTTAAGGAGGGTTGGGAACAACCTTTAAAAGCTCCAAAGCAAGACATAGTGGACTATGTACTTGGCCTAAGATCTAGGATGGCTGAGTACATGAAAAAGGCCAGTAAAAACCTTCAGGCCAGCCAAGAGCTCCAAAAGCAATGGCATGACCAGAAGGCTGTTTTGGTTCAGTACCAACCAGGGCAGAAAGTGTGGGTCTTGGAGCCTGTGGCCCCAAGAGCACTCCAAGACAAATGGAGTGGACCCCACATAATTGTTGAAAAAAAGGGTGAAGTCACCTGCTTAGTTGACTTAGGCACTGCCAGGAGTCCCCTTAGGGTGCTCCATGTCAATCGCCTGAAACCCTACTATGACAGGGCTGATCTCACCCTGCACATGGCAACAGATGAGGGACAGGAAGAAGAGAGTGACCCTCTCTCTAATCTCTTCTCTTCCACAGAACAAGATGCTCTAGTGGAAGGAGTAGTACTGGCAGATTGTCTTACTGCTGAGCAGAAAGACCACTGCATAAATCTCCTGGGTCAGTTTTCTGAACTCTTCTCTACTGTGCCAGGCACCACTTCCTGGTGTGAGCACACTATAGATACTGGAGACAGCTTGCATGTCAAAAGTAAGATCTATAGGCAGCCTGACCATGTCAGAGACTGCATAAAGCAAGAGGTGCAGAAAATGCTTGAACTGGGAGTGGTTGAGCACTCTGAAAGTCCATGGGCCTCTCCTGTGGTACTTGTATCAAAACCTCATTCCAAAGATAGTAAAAGGGAAATGAGATTTTGTGTTGACTACAGAGGTCTCAACCAGGTAACCAAAACTGATGCTCACACTATACCCAGGGCAGATGAGCTAATAGATACACTGGCATCTGCCAAGTATCTAAGCACTTTTGATTTGACTGCAGGGTATTGGCAGATCAAGTTATCAGAAGATGCAAAAGCAAAAACTGCATTTTCAACCATTGGAGGCCATTACCAATTCACAGTAATGCCTTTTGGATTGAAAAATGCACCTGCCGCTTTTCAAAGGTTGGTGAACACAGTCCTGCAAGGGCTGGAAGCTTTTAGTGCAGCATATCTAGATGATATAGCTGTCTTTAGCTCCAGCTGGGATGATCACCTGGTCCACCTATGGAAAGTTTTGGAGGCCCTGCAAAAGGCAGGCCTCACTATCAAGGCTTCAAAGTGCCAGATAGGGCAGGGAAAGGTGGTTTATCTGGGACACCTGGTAGGTGGAGAACAGATTGCACCACTTCAGGGGAAAATCCAAACTATTATAGATTGGGTTCCCCCTACAACTCAGACTCAGGTGAGAGCCTTTTTAGGCCTCACTGGGTACTACAGGAGGTTCATAAAGAACTATGGCTCCATTGCAGCCCCTCTTAATGACCTCACATCTAAAAAAATGCCTAAGAAGGTATCATGGACAGCAAACTGTCTGAAAGCTTTTGAGGAGCTGAAGCAGGCCATGTGCTCTGCACCTGTCCTGAAAAGCCCCTGTTACTCCAAAAAATTCATTGTCCAAACTGATGCATCTGAATTAGGGGTAGGGGCAGTCTTATCACAACTTAATTCTGAGGACCAGGATCAACCTGTTGCTTTTATCAGCAGGAGGTTGACCCCTAGAGAAAAGCGTTGGTCTGCCATAGAGAGGGAGGCCTTTGCTGTGGTCTTGGCACTGAAGAAGTTGAGGCCATACCTGTTTGGCACTCACTTCATTGTTCAGACAGACCACAAACCTCTACTTTGGCTAAAACAAATGAAAGGTGAAAACCCTAAATTGTTGAGGTGGTCCATATCCCTACAGGAAATGGACTATACAGTGGAACATAGACCTGGGAGTACCCACTCCGATGCAGATGGACTCTCCAGATATTTCCACTTAGACAATGAAGACTCATCAGGGCATGGCTAGTCTTATTGTCCTTCGTTTGGGGGGGGGGGGGGGGGGTTGTGTAGGAAAGTACCATCTTGCCTGGCATGTTACCCCCATATTTCACAGTAAATATGTTGTTTTAGTTGTATGTGTCACTGGGACCCTGCCAGCCAGGGCCCCAGTGCTCATAAGTGTGCCCTGTAGGTGTTACCTGTGTTATGACTAACTGTCTCACTGAGGCTCTGCTATCCAGAACCTCAGTGGTTATGCTCTCTCACTTCTTTCCAAATTGTCACTAACAGGCTAGTGACCAATTTCACCAATTTACATTGGCATACTGGAACACCCTTATAATTCCCTAGTATATGGTACTGAGGTACCCAGGGTATTGGGGTTCCAGGAGATCCCTATGGGCTGCAGCATTTCTTGTGCCACCCATAGGGAGATCTGACAATTCTTACACAGGCCTGCCAGTGCAGCCTGAGTGAAATAACGTCCACATTATTTCACAGCCATTTACCACTGCACTTAAGTAACTTATAAGTCACCTATATGTCTAACCTTTACCTGGTAAAGGTTGGGTGCTAAGTTACTTAGTGTGTGGGCACCCTGGCACTAGCCAAGGTGCTCCCACATTGTTCAGGGCAAATTCCCCGGACTTTGTGAGTGCGGGGACACCATTACACGTGTGCACTATACATATGTCACGACATATGTATAGCGTCACAATGGTAACTCCGAACATGGCCATGTAACATGTCTAGGATCATGGAATTGTCGCCCCAATGCCATTCTGGCATTGGAGAGACAATTCCATGATCCCCCGAGTCTCTAGCTCAGACCCGGGTACTGCCAAACTACCTTTCCCGGGGTTTCACTGCAGCTGCTGCTGCTGCCAACCCCTCAGACAGGTTTCTGCCCTCCTGGGGTCCAGCCAGGCCTGGCCCAGGAAGGCAGAACAAAGGACTTCCTCAGAGAGAGGGTGTTACACCCTCTCCCTTTGGAAAAAGGTGTCAGGGCTGGGGAGGAGTAGCCTCCCCCAGCCTCTGGAAATGCTTTGATGGGCACAGATGGTGCCCATCTCTGCATAAGCCAGTCTGCACCGGTTCAGGGATCCCTCAGCCCTGCTCTGGCGCGAAACTGGACAAAGGAAAGGGGAGTGACCACTCCCCTGATCTGCACCTCCCCTGGGAGGTGCCCAGAGCTCCTCCAGTGTGCTCCAGACCTCTGCCATCTTGGAAACAGAGATGCTGCTGGCACACTGGACTGCTCTGAGTGGCCAATGCCAGCAGGTGACGTCAGAGACTCCTTCTGATAGGTTCCTTCAGGTGTTGCTAGCCTATCCTCTCTCCTAGGTAGCCAAACCTCCTTTTCTGGCTATTTAGGGTCTCTGCTTTGTGGAATTCCTTAGATAACGAATGCAAGAGCTCATCAGAGTTCCTCTGCATCTCTCTCTTCACCTTCTGCCAAGGAATCGACTGCTGACTGCGCTGGAAGCCTGCAAACTGCAACAAGGTAGCAAAGACGACGACTGCGACCTTGTAACGCTGATCCTGCCGCCT
The DNA here is from genome assembly GCF_031143425.1 of Pleurodeles waltl. Classification (NCBI taxonomy): domain Eukaryota; kingdom Metazoa; phylum Chordata; class Amphibia; order Caudata; family Salamandridae; genus Pleurodeles; species Pleurodeles waltl. The sequence goes on along the minus strand of NC_090441.1, from coordinate 175,657,222 downwards.
TCTCGACTGTTTTCCTGGTGGTGCATGCTGTGGGGGTAGTCTGCCTCCTCTCTGCACTAGAAGCTCCGAAGAAATCTCCTGTGGGTCAACGGAATCTTCCCCCTGCAACCGCAGGCACCAAAGAACTGCATCACCGGTCCTCTGGGTCTCTTCTCAGCACAACGAGCGAGGTCCCTTGAACTCAGCAACTCTGTCCAAGTGACTCCCACAGTCCAGTGACTCTTCAGTCCAAGTTTGGTGGAGGTAAGTCCTTGCCTCCCCACGCTAGACTGCATTGCTGGGAAGCGCGTGTTTTGAAGCTACTCCGGCTCCTGTGCACTCAACGAGGATTTCCTTTGTGCACAGCCAAGCCTGGGTCCCCGGCACTCTAACCTGCATTGCACAACCTCCTGAGTTGTCCTCCGGCGTCGTGGGACTCTCTTGTGCAACTTCGGGTGAGCACTGATTAACTCCACTTTGTAGTGCCTGTTCCGGCACTTCTGCGGGTGCTGCTTGCTTCTGAGCGGGCTCTTTGTCTTGCTGGACGCCCCTTCTGTCTCCTCACGCAATTGGCGACATCCTGGTCCCTCCTGGGCCACAGCAGCATCCAAAAACCCTAACCGCGACCCTTGCAGCTAGCAATGCTTGTTTGCGGTCTTTCTGCGGGAAAACACTTCTGCACGACTCTTCACGACGTGGTACATCCATCCTCCAAAGGGGAAGTTTCTAGCCCTTGTCGTTCTTGCAGAATCCAGAGCTTCTACCATCCGGTGGCAGCTTCTTTGCACCCACAGCTGGCATTTCCTAGGCATCTGCACACTCCCGACTTTATTGTGACTTTTGGACTTGGTCCCCTTGTTCCACAGGTACCCTCGTCTGGAAATCCATCGTTCTTGCATTGCTGGTGTTGGTCTTTCCTGCAGAATTCCCCTATCACGACTTCTGTGCTCTTTGGGGAACTTAGGTGCACTTTGCACCCACTTTTCAGGGTCTTGGGGTGGGCTATTTTTCTAACCCTCACTGTTTCCTTACAGTCCCAGCGACCCTCTACAAGGTCACATAGGTTTGGGGTCCATTCGTGGTTCGCATTCCACTTCTAGAGTATATGGTTTGTGTTGCCCCTATCCCTATGTGCCCCCATTGCATTCTATTGTGACTATACATTGTCTGCACTGTTTTCTATTGCTATTACTGCATATTTCGGTATTGTGTACATATATCTTGTGTATATTTGCTATCCTCATACTGAGGGTACTCACTGAGATACTTTTGGCATATTGTCATAAAAATAAAGTACCTTTATTTTTTGTATATCTGTGTATTGTGTTTTCTTATGATATTGTGCATATGACACTAGTGGTACTGTAGGAGCTCCACTCGTCTCCTAGTTCAGCCTAAGCTGCTCTGCTAAGCTACCTTTTCTATCAGCCTAAGCTGCTAAACACCCCTCTACACTAATAAGGGATACCTGGGCCTGGTGCAAGGTGTAAGTACCCCTTGGTACTCACTACAAGCCAGTCCAGCCTCCTACAGACATATACTCACAAATAGGCTAAAAGTGGAGGTAACAGGGCTAGAAAGAGGCTACCTTCCTACACCATGCTTATCTGAAATACCCCTAAATAACTACAAACATTTGCCAACACTGTATAAGATATATTGCTTCTGTTAATCTACACATATATTTAGCAAAGTCAGAGGTTATGACAGCATCAAATGATTCAGCTAGGGTGACTGGAACATGTGTGCATGGCGTAAGGCTTGAACAAATGATATCAACTGCATACCCAGGAGTAGCCTTTAATGAGCATTTAAATTGGGCTTTGGTACAGCAAATTTTGTCTACGTATAAGGCTGAAACCTATAGTGCAATAGTCATCATCTATGACAAAACATTCTAGAAAGTCAATCCCAATAGTCACACTTGTTTATAGAGATGTGGGCTTTGAAAAGCTCGCCAAAATCAAACTGGAAAAAACGTGATTTATCTGCATGTTATTGGGTATTTATTTGTCCTTTTCATCTTACATACTGCAAGAACGGAGATGTGCCTCTTAGATAAGAATGTGATCCCCTATTAATCTGTCAATGTTGTCAAATTGGAAAAAGTAGTGTAAATGTTGTTTGTAAATTGGATGAAAACAAGCACTGAAAAAATATGTAGACCTAACACTTTTGTGGAACAGTGCTCAATTTTTAGATTAAAAAAAGCACAGATTTGCGTCACTGGATGGTGAGGATGTAAAAATTAAAAACATGTTAAGACATATCTACAGAAAAAAATGGATTTGGGCCTGAAACAGTTTTTAACCTTTGTTATGAAACAGATGAAGCAGTGTGCCAGATTTCTACATATGTATTTTAGGATACAGAATTGCATAGAAATGTCATTGATGGTTTCAAACTATACCACTCTTACCAATGATAAAATCTATTTGCGTGTGAATGTTTAGGTATGATCTGCAATGCATATTCTTTTTTGTATGCACTTTAAAGAACAGAAAGATTGCAATACCCTAGAACTCTGTTACTACAGATGCATTGCAAATAACATTTACTTATTTGCAGATGTTACCAACTGCCGGGGGAAAATTTAGCTATGAGGGGCTTTTTAAGTCTGGCTTCACATTGCAACTCCTGCCTGACCTTATGCGACCATCAGTAAAAGAGATCGATACACATGCTAACCCTCCTCCGTTCATCTCTTGTTTGGGTAGACATTGTATTAATCCATTTTAGAGGTGCCTAAAACACTGAAACAGCTAGTTTCAAACCACAGTGCATAATGAGGGGTATCCTCCACCAAAAATAACCTCTGTGTCAACATGATGACATTGACTGGCCATCTACGAGTATTTCCTTCTCAATCTAATATAGTTTATGGACACTTTTTCCTTTTTTAAGGTCGGGCACGCAAGCACTGTGTCCCTGTTGTAATCTCCCTGTGGTCTTTTAACCATGCCCATGTCACGCCCATCACTTTCGCTGGTTCGTGGGCTTGCCTTTTAAAATTTACTTGATTTCATTAGTGAAAGGCATGCATACGTCATGCCTTTCCTGGTATTTAGCCCTTCTCAAGAGCATCGGCCAACAACTAAAAAACATACAAGGCTTCATGTTTTCCATATGGTTTTTGGACTACTTTTTCTCTTTATTTCATAGGCAGCGCAATCTCGCTGGGCAGCAATCGAGCACTTTTCATGACTACCAGTTCAATTCTATTGTTTATCCTAGTGCTCCTTCACAAATTCAAGGTTTTACTCAGCCCGATCACGCTTGTTTTTTTTTTTATTACCATGCAAAGGCAAAACCGGACCGGTCTTTTTGTTCAAATAAGTCACCTTCATGGTCATAGCATGGTGCTTTAAATCAGCTCCCTTTTGTAAAATTGTATTACTTTTTCAGTTTCAGTTTATGTGGCAAGAAAAGTCTGGTTAGGAGTTTCACAACGCTAATAGCTCTAACTCGAGCAAACGCGAGACCCATTGCATTGCAAATGCTTGTTTTAAATATGGTGCTGCTGTGGTCTGTGACAGTAGGGCATTACATTGTTTGCTTACATCAGCATCAAGCTACTCATGGGCCTTTAGGCGTGATTGTAGAAAGGTGTTGCTGAGCATACATAGCACCACTGAGGGAAAACAGACAGGCTGCAGGTACCACACAGCAGTCAAGCTCGCAGTGTCTAATCTCTCTAGGAGGATCTGAGCACACCAATGGCAGATGAGAAAACTGGATCTCAGCGCTCTGAGAGAGAAATGGAGAACAACTCGTACATCATACACATTCAGCTTCCAAGGTCATTGAGTTCTCTGCTCCCAAGACCCTAAGACTATCCACACCCAGGGCACATTAGTTCTCTGTGAAGTGATTACAAGCAACACATCAGACCAGAGTAGCCAGGGTGTGTGTGCTTGCATGGACTGCTTATTTCAGGATCCGCACTCTTTCCTACTTGTGCTCTGTGATTTTATCTTTCTCCATCTCCCAGCACTCAAGCCATTTGCCCCTTTCTCATTCTCACCCAATCCGTTGTATATGCATAAGTCCATTTCTACAGTCAATTGACACCATCTGCATCCATTCCAGCCACTGTCCTCAACTGGCCGCCAAAATTTAAGATTGGACCAGCTGTGCAGAGAATGCAATACAAGCAAACACGGTGTAAAACGAATGCAGCTAAAGGCCTGAATTTCAATATTCATTGTGGGTTTTCTAGAGTCTGGGGCAGGCCGCCGGCCAGCTCTCTCCTGCTGCTGCATTGCTCGCTCCTGCTTTCTGCCTCATTTTTACTGTTTTGTCCTTCTCCCCCCCGTTTTTCTGAGTGCTTTCTCTTGCTTTTTTCCTCATTTGTAATGCTTTCTCTTTTCTTTCCTCCTGTTTTTCTGAGTGTGTTCTCCTGCTTTTTGCTTCGTTTTTACTGCTTTCTCCTCCTCTCCCCCATTTTTCTGAGTTCTTTTTCCAGAATATTGCCTCTTTTTTCACTGTTAATCCTTTTTCCCCCATCGTCACTCCCACCTGCTGCCCGTTTTCCCACATAGTCCTACCCACTGCTTCCCAGCATCCCTCCCTCCTCCCAGGACCCACTTAATGGAGGCCGCAGTGTGGCTGTGCAGCAGCCGCATGCAGCGCCAGGACCCCTGGCTCTTCCACCCCATGAAGATACACTGCCACTGACCTTCGAGCCCTGGACCCGGATGTACCAATAACCACTGCTGCCACACATTCCTGCATACCACTATATGACCATTCTCCTGCCGACACGGCAAACTCACCTTCAGCACTGAAGCAACCAACGACACTAGCGACACCACAAACTCTTCCGCATTTGACACATAAACTGAGACCACGACAACACAACGCCAGCATTCCTACTCAAAACACATTCCCTCGGTAAACATGCCACTGAGGTCTGGGACATGATCTCTTCCCTCACCCCGGGAGTCATCTTCCTCACAGAAACCTGGCTAAACCCCAACTCTACCCTAGACATTGCCTCCCCCATTTAGGAACATTACAAGATAACACACTGGGACCGAATCAACAAGCACAGAGGCAGATTCGCTGTCATTTACAGGGACACCATCTGCTGCATGACATCCCCTGACGACCCGATACAGTAATCGAACACCTCAACTTCCAGCTCCACACAGACGGAAACAGCACAATCAGAAGCACTCTTGCCCACAGACCACCAGGATCACATCCCAGCTTCTGTAAAGCCATCCCAGAACTCATCGCCAACCCCCAAACACCTTCTCACTCACTGGGAACTCTTTACCAGGCAAGACACTATCCCCATCATGAGCTCTGTGCACTCTGGAGCACCCACAGGCCATTGCCCCACCACATTATCAACTTAGGAAGCAAGACAATCAGCAACGAGCTCAGGTAGGCCGTAAATACCTCCATCACTATGGCCTCCTTCTCAGAGGACTAGAAACACAGTAAAGTGAGGCCCCTTCTGAAACAAACATCCGCCGATCCAGCTGAATTGAAGAACTACCGGCCCATCTCTCTGCTCCCCTTTCCAGCAAAAGCCCTTGAGAAAGCGATCAACCAGCAACTTACCTAACATCTAGAAGCCCACAACCTCCTGGATCCCTCACAATCCAGATTTTGAGCTAACCACAGCACCGAGACAGCCCTGATTGCAGTCACAGATGGCATCAGAGCACTCCTGGATCATGAGGAAACAGCAGCCTTCATCCTCCTGGATCTGTCCACCGCGTTTGACACCGTCTCCCACCTCAATGTGATCAACAGACTCCACCACATCAGGATTCAAGGTAACGCCTTCAAATGGATCACCTGGTACATCACTGGCAAAACCCAAAGGATTCGTCTCCCACCTTTCACCTCAGACCGCAAGAAGATAACATGTAGAGTCCTCCAAGGATTGTCTGTCAGCCTGACCTTCTTCAATACCTACATGACCCCCCTTGGCGTAAACGTCAGATCACACAGACTCAACATCATCTCCTATGGTGATGGCACACAGCTCACCCTCTTAATGTCCGGGGATCCCTCTACCACAAAAGTTAACCTCCACAGAAGCATGATGAACGTAGCGTGCTAGATGAAGGACAATTACCTCAAACTCAACACCAAAAGTCCTCATCTTTGGGAACAACACCTCGCCATAGAAAGACACATGGGGGCCCGAAAAGCTCAGCACACTCTCTGCCCAAATAGACCACACCCACAACCTCAGCATCATCCTTGGTAGCAAGCTGTCTATTAAGAAACAAGTCAATGCAGTCTCATCTGCCTGCTTCCACACCCTTCGCATGCTCTGCAAGATCTTCAGATGGCTTCCAGCAAACACCAGAAGGACCGTCATGCAGGCCCTCAGCACCAGCAGACTGTTCTAAGGAACCACGCTCTACGTAGGAATCACTGCATGCCTCCTGAAGAGACTGCAGACAACACAGAACTCAGTGGCAAGACTCATACTCGACCTCACAGAAGGACCTACATCACACCCCATCTCAATTACAATGGCTCCCAATTCAGAAGAAATAGCAGTTCAAGGTGCTGACACATACCTACAAGGCCCTGCACAATGAAGAACCAGCATACATCAACAAATGCCTGACCTCCCCAACTGACCAGACACCTCCAATCAGCTTCCTTCCCCTTGCAGACACCCCACGGATCAGTCGAGCCAACAGTGGAGGGTGCTCCTTCTCGCACCTGGTAGCCAAGGCTTGGAACAATCTTCCCCTGCACCTCAGGACCGCACCGTCATTCCAGCAACTCAGAAGAGAACTAAAGGCCTCGATTGAGAACCACACCAAAAGACTACTGAAGCTTCCACTTCCATCACTGCTGTGGGTCACAATTTGGCACTATCATCGGTGGCCTGCAAAGCTGCTCTATCACTGATGGAAAGCTGATAGGCCTAGGAAGGCTGCAACTGCCAGGAACATACATCAAACTGCACTGGTCTGGAGATGGGCTACAATAAGCATGCTATGGGACATATGTGCATTGGCTAGGATGTGGGCTGTGTAGGAACTTAGGTTATTGGTTGGGGGGGTGAAACCCTAGATAAGCAGTGACCACCATTCCTATCACGGTGAAGTCACAAGCAACCCCCATATTAACCTGTGCTTAACCCTCTGGTAGCTGGGGGCGTGGCCAAGATGGCGACCGGAGCGGCAGCATAAACTGCAGCTCCGATCCCTGGCCCAGAAAAACATCCTGTTAGAGGCGCCCGGGCCCCTCCTAGAGCGGGTCCGACCGCCGTTAAGAGGGCTGCCCGGGAGCTGCATTGTTGACCGCGGCCAGAGACGCACTACCAACGCACAGCTGGCAATCGGCCGGATTGAGGCCGAGATCGAGATCGAGTCACGGACAACACGCTAGCAGCGGGCGCTACACAGTGCCACTCGGGACTCGGGACCCGTACCTGGAACACGGGTTTGCGCACCGCCGTTGTGGCGCAACATAATCGACTCTACCCGGAGGTGAGAAGCGGTGGGGCGCGCCGTCCAGTCGCGAGCACTCTGGAGGGGTGGTGCCGTCCAGGCCACCTCCGACACAGCGCCATTTTTATCGGGATAAGCCTTGCCGTGGTAGGCTTACCCGCTTCTCACCCAGTGAATGGGGCTCTCCGTGCCGTGGCTCCCCCGTTAATTTGTGGAAATACGACGCTCTGCGGCCGACCCGGAGGTCGGGCTGCAAGGGACACGCCTTCTATCGGTGAGGCCCGGGAGTCACGCCGTACGGATGGAGGGCACCATTAAGAACTCTACCTAGAACTGTGCGCTGATATGGCACGACGGCCCGTGAGTGACATCTTGTAAGGGCGGCGCCGACTGGAATCTCTTCACTGCAACGGGGCCCCTCGTGGGTCGAGACCTGTCGTGGTGGGCCTCCTCCGCACCATAATCATCGAGGTAGGCGGCCGGTGTGGGTGACTATGTCCTGGCCCCCCCCCGTTTCCCTAAAGCTACATTGCGCCCCGCGCTCCGGCTAGTGGTTAGACCACGTAAACTGCTTATCAACAGGCCCAACAAGTGGCGGCCAATACTCTTCACCACAGCATCCTTTGTGAACAATAGCGCCTAATTCTGCCATAAAAGGCCCACTGGTGCGCAGGAAGCGTCGCGCAGTATTGCATCATATCAGGGCGTACACCCCGAAAACTCACTCTGGGGCGTTGTTGAGTGGTGGCATCGATCTGTGGTATTCCTGCTCCCTGCATGGAGTGGCCTGCGGGGACAGTCTCATAAATTAACCGGCTCCAACGTCGCAGGCTGCGCTGGATTATTAATCGCGGCCAATTAAACGTACTGGTTCAATGCGGATTGCTGCACCAGCACAAGGGGCCACAACCACAGCCCCTGCTGTACGGATCCTTGTCCTGCATTGGCCCGTGCTCCACCTCTAGGAGATCGAGGTGTCAAGAAGTCAGCTATCTGGGTGGGGGGAAAACGTACAACGGTCCTGGCCGTTTATAAGTGGAGTGCCTATTGGTGACAGTTATCGAGCTGAAGGGCGTATACGCATGAGACATCCCCCTTGAGACACAAGACACCATGTGCGGCTGCAACTTCCATTATATTGCATAGCGGGCTGCTCCCTATCCCACTAGTCTTACAAATTCACACCAGCACTGTAATTATTAAGATCCACAAGCGACAGCAAAAGTGCCAGGCTATTATCTATCTACAGTTTTGCTTGATCCTCGCCTTGCTCCTCCTCAACGCCCAGGTTGAACTGGCAGGACACTTGACTTGGTCGTACACACTGCTTCGCGTTTTCTCAGCACGCTAACGTCTAAGAGCTCCCGCACTTGCCAAATGGTCAAACCAAAAACTCCACGAGCACCACTGGGCAAGATGGAACACGCCACCTCATCCTCCTCAGAGCCCTACGCCACCACGCAAGTGGCACTTCAGAAGCTAGAACTGACCCTACAATCACACACATCACAATTTGAAAAGATACTACAAGCCATTCTAGACACTAAAACTACTCTAGAAGCTAAAATAGGTTCGGTAACAGAAGATCTTAACATACTTCGCACTGACCAACACGCACTAGCTGATAGGGTATCGGAACTTGAAAAAGACACTGTGGCCCTCCCCCGCTCTGTGAAAGATCTCCAATTGCAACTAGCTCACTTATCAACAGAGGTGGATTCTTTAAAACGCAGAGCTGAGGATGCAGAAGGCAGATCCCGCCGCAACAATATCCGTATGGTGGGATTTCCCGAGCGGGCCGAGGGCCTCAGTGCTGAACTATTCATAGAGAAATGGCTTACCAATATTATTCTGAAGGATAACATCCCGAAGTTTTTTTCTGTCGAAAGGGCACACAGGATTCCCGCCAGGCCTCCCCCTCCTGGCTCACAACCACGTCCGCTTATAGTAAGACTCCTCAATTACCATGACAGATACCTTATCCTACAGCTATTCCACAAATCTGGTCCGGTAAGCTTCGAAGATGGTGTGATTACAGCCTACCCAGATTTTACAGTAGAAGTACAGAAGAAACGCAACTCTTTCTACCATGTTAAGGCGTGTCTCCGAAAACACAACATTAAGTATGCGTTGTTGTTCCCTGCCAGACTCCAGGTACAAGATGACACCCGTACACTCTTCTTTACTTCTCCGGAGGACGCCTGGACCTGGCTACATGCCAAAGGTCTAGCTGATCCGTTAGACACAAATGCTTTGGGAGTCAATAGGCCCTCCTCCACGTCGGGTCGAAGACAGCGCAAAAAACAAGTCGCGAAGCCCTCGCCTAAACAAGCGCAAACTGAACGCTCCCGACTCCTGCGGGCCACATCCAGATTTGTTAACGCTTCACCAACTGCCTCCTCTACACAAGCGGACGTTGAGCAGGAACAAGATGCAAACTCTGATTCAGCTGAATCCACACGTGGCCCTACCCTCACACCACGCACAGCGGACGATATCTGCTAAGCAGTTGGGTTCTACTGGTTCTTACAAATTGAGGATAGCATCACAATTCCACTACACCTCCTTCTGGGCGCCGTCGACATCTCCCCGCTGCGCCGCGTGATTAGGTTGTGCCTCTGGGCGGCACACTCTGCATCACAAGTGAATAGGGCAGGGTAAACCCTAGACTTTGCACCAATGCTCCCTGACACCCCCCTACTCCATATGGACCATTCTCTCGTGCCAGCAATTGCTGGAATTGATTTTTATCTTTTAATTCAGTTGTTATTGTGTGTTGTTTTAGAGTGCACCTTTCTATTTAGTCGTTGGTTCTGTCACATGTTAGTTAATTGCAAATGCAGCAGCAAACGTACATGTCATAATTATTATAGTAACAGGATTACAGCTCGTAATATCGCAGGTACAAGTTACCCAATCTTAGCGTGCGCACATCACAATGTTTTTATGTCGTGGTCAGCAGTCACCCATTCCCTTGGATACACGAAAACCACAAAAATATCATGGCCACTCAAACTCATCAGAGCATAGTAAAATACAAGGTGCTTACATGGAATATTAGAGGTATGGCAACTCCACGGAAGCGACAAAGGGTTTATGCCTTTCTCAAGAGACATCAGATACATATAGCTCTATTGCAAGAAACACATCTTTCTAAAACTACGCTAGAAAACACACGCTCGAAATGGAAGGGGCAATTGCATGGCACAACTTCTTCATCATTTGCCCGTGGGGTAGCGATTTGGATCGCCCCCGGGGTCCCATTCACCGTGTCTCGCACACAATGTGACCCAAATGGTCGACACGTGATAGTTGAGGGCATACTGGATGGGTCCCCTTTAGCCCTAGTTGCACTGTACTCCCCAAATTCAGACCAGCGCGATTTCCTATCTACACTTTCTACCGGCAACCTTAATGACCCTACGTTGGAATGCGTTTGGGGAGGAGACTTCAACAGTGTCTTAGACACTCAAATAGACCGCTCGTTCCCCCCGCTTACCTCAGCTCCTTCCAATCGCGCCTCTCAAGCACTAGCAAGTTGGGCTTTAAATAACGGCTTGAGTGAGGTATGGAGGACGGCCCATCCCACCCAACGGGAATACTCTTATTATTCCCCTGTACACAAGTTATATACCAGAATAGATATGGTTTTTGTATCCGCAGCAGTAATTCAGAAAGTGTGCGGATCTGAATACTTAGCGCGCACTATATCAGATCATAATCCTTTATGTGTAACAATAGCCTGGGGTCACATACACACTCGCATACCAACGTGGCGTTTACAGCCGGAAGCTCTTTTAGACCCCCCCTTTCAAACAGACATAGCTAAAAAATTAGCTGATTATTTCCTGCTAAATAAAAACTCGTCATCATCCCGCTCTATAGAGTGGGATGCCCATAAAGTGGTGATACGGGGACACTGCCTTGCAGCCACGGTGGGGGTGAGAAAAGCACTTACTAAAGAGCTACAAACACTAGAGGTAAAAATCCGCAATGCAGAGAATGTGGTTGTTAGAGACGAGTCCATACTAACAACACTGAACTCGCTCAGGGCTGCCCATAACGAAGCAGATACTAGGCTAGGCAAACATGACTACAGACATTATATGACAAGACAGCACGCTGAAGGAGATAGATCCGGCAGACTATTAGCCTGGCTGACTCAACAGCCCTCACAGCCAACGCCTATCGGTGCGATACGCCTAAACCCCGACGTTATTGTTAACACTCAGTCAGGCATCAATGAAGCCTTTTTCATATATTACCGCACACTTTACACGTCTCCTCCCCCTCCGCCGGAATCACACTTAACTGATATACTACAATTTGTCTCTCAAAACCAACTCATCCTTGATAACACCCCTATTCTGGATGGCCCCATTACCATTGAAGAACTGCGCTCAGCTTTGGCACAAATGGCGTGCAGTAAAACCCCCGGATCGGATGGACTTCCGGTGGAATACTTCAATTCTCATGCGAGTCATCTCCTGCCCCCGCTCGTAGAAGTGTTTAATGAGGCGTACCATAATTTACAACTGCCAGACTCCATGCGCGAAGCTTTAATAGTGGTCCTTCCAAAAGCTGGTCGGGACCCCCTGGATGTTAAATCATACAGACCGCTCTCCCTCCTAAATACAGACTGCAAATTATTAGGGAAAATATTAACGAATAGGCTCCTCCCCTACCTACCGAGTCTGATACATCAGGACCAGTCCGGCTTTATTCCTGGTAGGAGCACCTTCCTAAATATTAGGAGGCTGCTCCATATAATGCACAACAACACAAACACCGAAGCGGTCGCCCTCTCCCTAGATATTGAGAAAGCGTTTGACACACTAAGCTGGAATTATCTTCTTTGCACACTCAGGGCGTTCGGCTTTGGACCTGGCTTCATAAATTGGATCAAAACGCTGTACTCTAAGCCCACAGCACGTGTAAAAAATGGTCGCATTATCTCCGAAGCATTTTCCATAAGCAGAGGCACCAGACAAGGCTGCCCATTGTCCCCCTTGCTGTTTGCCATTGCCATGGAGCCACTGGCAATCAAATTACGTAGCTGCGCGCATATGTGGGGCATCCCGGAATCTAACTCCTATCATATCTCTATATGCAGATGATGCCCTGATTTATCTGCGTAATCACTCTACCTCCATGTCAGAGGTGCTGAAATTGCTGGACTCCTTTGCCCTCGCCTCTGGACTACACGTCAACTGGTCCAAGTCCAGTATCTTCCCTCTTGTCCCCATCCCGGCTGACGCACATACAACACTACCGCAGTATAAACCACTGTGGTCACATACAACCATTAAATACCTCGGGGTGCAGATTTACCACTCTGTTATAGATCTAAAAGAGGGCAACATTGACAGAGTAGTGAGATCCACTCGCAGCTCGATACCATTCTGGAGCTCACTCCCCTTATCCCCGATGGGCCGGGTAGCAATAGTCAAGATGCTTATCCTCCCGAGGTTCCTATATTATTTCACTGCCCTTCCAGTGTGCCTGCCACGCTCCTTCTTTAGTAAATTACATTCAATATTAACCGACCTACTCTGGGGCAAAGATAGACGCAGAGTAGCTTTGACCATAACACAACATCCGCAGGAAATGGGCGGGCTGGGCATGCCTAACTTCGAAAGATACTACGCGGCCGCTCAATTGTCGTGGCTGACTGCATGGCTGCGTGATGCCCCTTCCACCGAGGGTGTAATGCTGCAGTCATGTATGGCCAACAGGGGCTGCTGCTCACATTGTTATCTACCCCTCACTCCCTACCCTCGAAACACATACTGATGGAGGCAGCTCGCTTTTGTTGGCATAGATATGTCCATGGCAAGACCCCCTCCCCCCCTTACTCACCCTTGCTACCGCTGTTTCAATTACCGGGCACCCAAATTATTTCAACACATCATAACACACGTGACATAAATACACTGAAGGTGGGTGATCTATACTCCCAGTCCGCGCTGTACTCCTTTACGGAACTGGTGTCTGCCGGGGTGATGCACAAGGGGGCCTTTTTGACATACAGCGCCATTAAACGGCTGCTAAACAAGATTTGGGGCCTCGGCAATAACGAACCTCCTGAGTCCCCATTGCTCACTACTATCCTTACAATAGGTAGCGCAAAAGGAACCATAACTAAAATATACAATATACTATTAGCAGCAGTCTGCACCACCCTGCCACACGCTAAAGCACGCTGGGACATGGTCCTTCCTACACCATTATCTCAAAAAACCTGGACCGCAGCTCTTGCAACGATCAAATCAATATCCCGAAATCCTCGCCTACGCTACACCCAATTCAATTATATTCACCATTCTTATTTATCCCCAGCCCGCATTCTAAGAATATACCCGAACACAACTCCGTCATGCCCAAGATGTGCTACCCCGGCAGCCGACTTTTACCACATGGTTTGGAGTTGTCACTCAATAAACTCAGCCTGGCACCGAGTCACAGACGTCACAGCAGACATCTCATCCCTCGCATTATCCCCCACACCAGAGTCCTGCTTATTAGGCATACGTCACCGTACTAAGGGAGATAAACAGACACACAGATTCATAGACTTAGCGTTTGTTGTCTTTAAACGTCTGATCGCAACACATTGGAAGGCTCCACATGTTCCATCCCACTTGGTTTGGCTACGTGACTTACATAGTCGTTCACAGGCCGAGGCGCAGACACTCAATCTACTGCAACGCAAGGGTCTCATTGAGGTGGGCCCCGAAGTCTGGAACACCTTTGTGGTGGCAATAGAAGCGCGCGATGACTTGCACCCCCCGTGAATAGTGCACCATACACAAATCTTACAGCCGGGTGGACACGGTCAGCAGGATACTTGAACTGCCTCAATTTCATTTAATGACATTGCTGATATTCTCATTATTATCCTCAGAGTATTAACCTAACACACCAGGCTGTTTTCACTGCGTACAAGACTTTACGCAGGTCAAACCCAGCTCGTTCAATGCCAATTCTGCTCAGCATTCCGCTGTACTCCGCAATACATAAATCCTTGCCCCACTTCTGTCCCCCGCTCTACACACACTTACATATATAAGCTGCATTCCTTCCTTTAACTTCTCCTTACCTCTGTCTGAGGTAGCAAATATTATCAATTACATTAGTCGTGCTTAGCTGCATTGTTATTCGGCAAGTAGTTGTCGCACAGTATTTAAGCTGTATGTTTCTTCTTTTTCTGCTCTGTTAGCAATATTTTATGTTTGTCTATAATTTGATTTCTTCTCTCTTTTTTTCATACCAGTTAATATGCAACGAGGCTGTGCAAGTTTATATATGTAGGCGAATAATTCGATAAATTATTAACAGCCAATGTACTGGTATGTAAATGTTATGCTTAATAAACAGATTTTAAAAAAAAAAAACCCTCTGGTAGCTCAGCACAAAGCAGCCAATCCTAACTTAGAGGCAATGTGTAAATTATTTATGCAGTATTTCAAATGGTAACAAACTGAAACCACAACAGAAAAAACACAGAGCAAAAAATAATACATTATTTGAGACCAAAACGACAAAAGTCCAATGAGCAAAACCCGAAAAAGATTTAAGTGAAAATAGTTCCTAAAAGCGCTGACTGTATTTAGCTGGTCATGCTGGACCGGGACGAAGTCAAAAGTTCAGGCTGACCACAATGGAGCGTGGGTTAGGTACAGGGACCAAGTCAGGCCTGCTGAATAAAGCACCTAAGATACTGGTTGCAGAGTGTTGTGAGATCCCACAATGGGAATGTTTTGCACAGCAGGGGTTCTGGGTAAGCTGTGGGGTTGCAATGCAGAGTCCTGCTTCATCTTCGAGGATACCGTTGATGAGGGGTTTGTAATGGTTTGTAATGTTTGTAATGTGAAGGCCTGCATTGAGGATGCATCGTGCAGCAGCAGTTCTGAGGAAACTCTGGGCTGCAATGCGAGGTCCTGTGTCGGGGATGTGCCGTACAGTGGTGGTTCCGATGCTGATGAGAGGAGATGTGTTGCGCCGCATTGGTTCTACTCAAAGGACCCCAGTTGGGCTTGTTGAGCACTTTCAGGCCCACTTCCCAGGGCCCAGCACTGGGATGGCACCACTTGAGGGGTAAGGCTCACAGCAGACAGTTCAGGTGCTGGGTTCAAGGTGACTGGAGCCTTTTCTATCCCTGAAGCTCTGATCAGGTGGCCAGAGAACTAGCCCTAGGAGTCACCCTGGTGGTCCTGGGTACAAGATGCAGGTCCAGTCCTTTTCATTCAAGTAGCATGGCAGCAGGGTCAGCAGTTCAGCAGAGTAGAAGTCCTTCTTGCAGCACAGTGGCGCAGCAGTCCTTCTGAGTCTTTCACAGGTCCAGATGTGTACTGAAGAGTTGGGTTTGAGGGTTCAATATTTATACCTTGTGCCAGTTTTGAAGTAGGAGAAGGTTCTGGAGGTTTCCACCCCCACAGGTGTTTGGGGTTTCCTGCCTCTCTGCCATGACCTTGTCTTGTCCGGGGGCACAAAAGACTAGTGTAAAACCTTTGTGAGTTTGCTCAGGCAGAGCCTTTGGGATGTGTAACTGTGGTAGGTTACAGATCCCCATCTCATCAAATGAGAGATGGCCCATCATTCAAACACATTGCCAGTTACACTAGTCATGTGACTAAGAACAAGGCTACTTCATGCACCAAATGGTAAGGACAAGAAAATGGCAACTTTCTAAAAGTGGCACTTTCAGAATTGTGACTTAAAATCCAACTTTGCCATTAAAGAGGGTTTTCAATTGCAATTCTTAAGACACCAAACGTGAAATTCCTAGTTGCTCCCAATTAAAAGTTATCACTTACTAATAAAGTAACACAATGTTATTCTATGGAAGAGGTAGGCCTTGCAGTAGTGAAAAACAAATTTAAGGCTTTTTCACTACCACGACATCCAAAAGTTAAAGGTACATGTCCAACGTTTTAAATACATTGCACCATGCCTCATTGGCTGTTTAGTGAATACCGTAGGGGTGACTTTATGGACTTATATGTATTCAAAAGGAAGGTCTAGGCCTCACAAAAGGTTTATTTTGGTCAAAATAGCAGTTTAAAACTGCACACATAGGCTGCAAAAGGCAGGCCTGCAACATAGCCTGAAAAAGCCTTCTTAAGCGGGTTGCACAATTAGTGCTACAGGCCTACTAGCAGCATGTCATTCACTGCCCCTACATTTGGTACCACGTTACTAGGGACTTACCAGTAAATTAAATATGCCAACTGTGTGTAAACCAATTTTACAGTGTTTAAATGAGAGAGCACAAACACTTTAGCACTGCTAGGCTGTGGTAAAGTGTATAGAGACCCAAGGCCAGAAAACGAAAGTCAGCAAAAACAGGAAGATGGAAGGAAAAACATTGGGGAAAAGCCATGCCAAACATGACAGATTCAACAGGCTACAATTGTCTTGCCTCTGGAATCCATCCACACTGGTCCAGAGATGGTCTGTAGCTACTTTGTCATAGGATCTGCCTGCACTAGCATGTAGGTAGACTGCAACTGCCTTGTCATCAGAACACACTGCACCAGCCAAGAAAAGGGGCTCAGAGTGCTGAAGAAGCCAGAGTACAACAAAGAGGCCCCATCAAGTTCCACTCGTCTGTTCCACGGAGGCCACATGTGCTTAAGACACAGGCTGTGAGTGATCTCCCCTGCGTTGGCTACATGAGCAACATGCAAGAACACTGCTCCCCCACATGCGATCAGGGCATGGCAACTTCAACATGCTGATGGAGAGCAAAGGAAATAAGACTGTTTCACCCTGCAAGTATCACATGGGTCAGAAGAAAGCAAACTGATTACGTATTTGAGCCTGTGGCAGACGTAATCTGCACCCATCTGTCCTGTGGCTCTCCAACAGCATCCAGCAATGGAAATAAATATCCAGAAATCAGTACAGTAATCTGCAAAAAATAATACATGCGGTCTGGGATAATATAGTCCTAGATCATTGGTAAACGTATGGAAGTACTTGCCTCTGCACAAGTGAGAAGCAAATGCCACAGGAGTAGATGCTGCAGATGCTTGGCCCAAAAGAGTTTAGTGCCTGTTGAGTGTAGACCATAATACTAAAAATATTTCACAAACGTATTGCAATACATCAGCTAGTGTGCTTTTTAAATAACCATATCATATTAGTACACAAAACCTTTAATTCTGACTGACCACCAGTCGTACTCCACGGTGCAATTCTGCTTTGTTCAGGAAGAGTTAGAAATGCTTTGATTTTATTTTGGGAAGAAAATTCCCTTAACTGGTGTGCTTTTGTACTTTTGAGACTTTTATGTGGTGGAGAATTCTATACCAGCTCAATTTGTAGTTTTACAATTCTATAAATGGCTAGTGCTGTCAACTCAATGATCTCTATTACATTGATCTCAGAAAGATGAATGGCAGAAATACCCTGCTGAGAATCACAAATATAAAAAAAGAAGAGATGATGGACGGAATGCTGAACAATACAAACATTTACACCCAGTCACAAAGATCTGGATTTATTCCATCGTTTTTTGCTCACCACGCCACCCCAGTTTGGACCCAGCCATATGCAAATCAGTGTTGACCCCGTTCCCCATGGGAACAGTCCAGCCTGAACTGCCAAGCCAGGTCCTCCCTGGAATGTAAACAAGCATCCTACGACTGGTTTCAGGGTATCACCTGTCATCAGCTAGGCTAGCTTGAATCCAGTGGCGTAGTGAGCACGGGACCCACGTCTGGGCATACCCTTCCCACTTGGGGCAACAAATGCAAATGCAAAAAGAACAAATGATGGACATAATGCTTAACAATGCAAACATTCACCCCCAGTCACAAAGATCTTGTGTCGGATGTGGCCCAGCAGAAGTGTTTTTCCCCTGACCCCTCCCTGCTAGGCCACCACATTCAGGGGATGGTGGACGGTGGGGAAGGGGAGTAGGATGAGGGGGTTGGTGGGAGTGAGGTGTTCGAGGGAGTCTGTAGGGGCCTTGTTGGGGGCCAGGTGTAGTCACCCCCAGTGTCTTTTAGGTCTTGCATAGGTCTCTCGTGAGACCACCTTTCAAAGAGAGAAAAATAGGAAGTAAACAAGGATTACCAGCACCAGCTCAAAATCCTGTGATCCTGGGCAAATCACTTGATCTCCCAAGTCCCAAGTCCTAAAATAAAATAAAAAAAGAATTTGATCTGGGGTAATGTAACTGGAGCACATGTAAATCGCTCCAATGCCATTGTGCCAAGTTCACGCTATATAAAACTACACAAACACAAAATATCCAGCCCGATTCTGCAAAGGTTCAAGCATGATAATTAAAGAGGACTCTTATAAACACCCACATTCATTTTTAACAAGGCTTTTTTGCCTTTGCATGGTTTATCTGTCAGTCATGGATGATTACGTCATCTTTGGCACACATTTTCATACCAGCCTGATGTGACATCCCGGCCACAGCCTCAGGGGATTGGCCAGTGTCTAAGGAATTCTTGTGTCATGAGAATTCCGATGCAGCCTCTCTGAGGTGACTGGGAAATAAAAATGGGACTGCTGCTGCGGCTGAGGTGTAAAGAATAAACTAAGAGTTAATACTTGAAGAGCTGCGCTTCATTTGTGGACATTTCCTCTACATTTTACACTGGCGACGACTGAAGACCTTTTCACCTCTGGATACACCTCAACACAGCAAGAAGGCCACAAAACAGTACGGAGACGATTCACCTCCAGAATTTCAGCGCAGATGACTGTTCGTTGGTAATCATCCTGCAAGGGTCCTCAGGGCCAAACTTCAATTTGGTGAGTGAGAATAGCTATGTTTTAAAACCAAACGTCGATAAGGATATTGCGAAGGAGTCAGTGGGCAGCTGCTCTAAATATTGCTTTTAAAAGAATCTGGATATCAGACAACAAAGAAGTAAAGTGGAGAACACATTGTTATTGGCCAGCAAAGTCCAGAAGGTGATTGCGGACGGCATACTCACGTGCAGCCTTAGAAAACAGGCTATGAGACTTTTAAAATTGGGATTTGTCAAATGCTACGAGAATATGATATGAGACTTTTAAAATTGGAGTTTTCATTTTCTTAAGAGAGGTGCACACTCCAGCTTTACAACAGGAATGTCTTAAAAAATGAGTCTCATTTCAAACAACAGTGACACGCACACTAATACTGACTTGTAGGTGTGTTGTTCTGTGTGCACTATCAACAAAACCCACAATCACCAAATCAGTTATTTATGGGTATCAGAGCATCTATGTCTTTTAATTAAAGATACTTGATGAATTGTATGACATTCCTCACAGTCCAGATATTATCTGCGCATGAGATGGTGTTGTGAGGGGCACATCTGCTTGCAGAATCAGCATTAATTCGATCTCCGTGTAGAGGAATCTAGATTTCTACAGAAAATAAATTTTACCTGAAAACAGCCATTCTCTCTTTCTCTCTCTCTCTCTCTCTCTCTCTCTCTCTCTCTCTCCAACTCAGAAGTGATATTTGGGGGATGTTCTATTGTTTTCTCTCTCTCTCTCTCTCTCTCTCTCTCTCCCTCTCTCCCTCTCCCTCTCTCCCTCACTCTCTCTCCCTCTACCTCTCTCCCTCTCTCTCTCCATTTGGGGGATGTTCTATTGTTTGTTCTCAGTAGAGTTTCCCATCATGGACAGTTTAGCTCCTTGGTGTACACCATTTCTGAGAACTACTGGTATGCTGTTTGTTTATATATATATACAACAATATTCATAATCTATGGTTGCAATGTTTGACAGTGTGTGATATTTAGCCTGAGGGTGTTATCTCATTTTAAAACATAACCAGTCACAGGGTTCGAGTTTATAAACATGCAAAATGTAACACCATCACCCTCCTTTTTATCATGCCCCAGTGAACCGCCAATAAAATGGAATAAGTGGAAAAAGGTTTTCCATAATTATGCTGTAGTATGTGGACCGAATTTAGGTTTAGAAAGGAAAACAGCCGTATTACTACATTGTTTAGGGGCAGAGGGACAGGAAATATTAGAACACCTTCCAGATTTAGGGGTTAATGAAGCTAGAGGATTAAATGAATATGAAATTAACTTTAAAAAATTGGATAATCATTTTCTCCCCAGAATCAGCACCATTGTAGAACGTTTCCACTTTGGCAAATGGTCTCTGAAGGAGGGTGAAAGTGTAGAAGAAATTGTGTCAGTACTTAGGAAATTAGCAGCCACTTGCAACTTTGGAGCAAATTGTGATGAACGGATTAGAGATCAATTTTTACTAAATTGCAATATGGAAAAAATTTGAGAAGAATTGTGGCTTAAAGATGACCCTCCCTTAAGTGAAGTGTTAATTGTAGCCAAACAAGTGGAACATATGTTGAAATGTGTGCAGGAAATGAAAGAAAAGAACTTGAGTAAAGAGGATGTACAACAAGTAAAGATGGAAGAAAGTAATGCCCAGGTTGTGAAAAGTAATGTACTCACACAAGGAAAGAGAACTGACAACTAATTCAAATGGCGTTGTTTTAGGTGTGGGAACATTGGACATTTGGCAAACAATAAAGATTGTCCTGCCATCAAAACTCATTGCAACAAATGTGGGAAAAAGGGACATTACATGGTGTGTTGCAAGAGTAGGAAGTTTATGAAGGAAATGGATAAGAAGAACGTCAGTGAGATTTGTGAAGACATTGTGTTACAAATGTCAGATACTAAGCTGTGTAATCCTAACGACTGGATAAGAATAGATGACAAAGATGTAGAAGTCATGTTTGAATGTTGTTCCAGGTTGACAATCATATCTGAGGGAGTGTTCAATGTAATGTACCAGGGAAAAGTCAAACTTCTAAAAATTGACATTTCACCAGGAGGGTATGGTGGGCAACCCGTAAAGACGAAGGGTTACTTCCTAGGAACAGTAGAATACAAATACAAATATACTATATGCAAAATATACATGTCTGTTCAAGGAGATAATATCCTGGGCTGGCCTGTACAGAAGGATTTAGGTGTGGTCCTCAACCCCAACTCCAACCCACAAATATTAGTGCAAAACATATCTCATTCAGGGGATAAAAAATGCAAAATTGAAAAAGAATTTCCTGAAGTTTTCTCTGATAAGTTAGGCTGTCTTAAAACTTTTGTACACAAAATAAAATTAAAAGATAATGCCATCCCAGTTTTCAGCTAGAGCGAGAAGTCTTCCCATTAGTGTACATGAATCTGTCAAAGCTGAGTTAGGAAAAATTGTGCAAGTTGGATGTGATCACGCCAGTTGTGGCGACGGAATGGTTGGCTCCCATTGTGGTAGCTAGGAAAGCAGATGGGAAAATCTGCCTATGCATAGACCTTAGAGCACTCAAAAAAGGAGATGTAGTAGACAAATTCCCATTGCCCAAAATCACAGACATTTTTTCCAAGATAGCTGGAGCAAAGTATTTTTCAATATTGGACTTAACTTCAGCATATCACCAAATTTGTTTACATGCTGATTCACAAGACCTTACAGCTTTTATAACTCCTATGGGGGCTTACAAGTTCAAGGGGATGCCGTTTGGCCTTGTGTCAGGGGCATCAGTTTTCCAAAGGGGTATGACCTACACCCTAACGGGTGTACCAGGGGTATTCTTTTATCAAGATGACATGTTGATTTTTGGTGACAACGAGACAATACATGACACAAGAATTCGACGTGTCCCTATGAAATTCAAAGAATATGGGCTGACAGTCAAAAAAGAAAAATGTAAGATCAAATGTACAGAAATAAATTATCTAGGACACACAATTTCATCTCAGGGCATACGACCCAAACCTGAATTGGTGAACACAATAATGCATTTAGCTTCTCCTGAGAACAAAGATGAGTTAAAATCGTTCTTAGGAACGGTAGAGTTCTATAACAAATTTATAATCAACTTTGCAAGTCACACTTTTCAGATGAGGAAATTACTAAAAACAAATGTTATTTACACCTGGGACAAGGGGTGTGAAGATGAATTCGAAGATATTAAGAAGGCACTAGCGAACACACCCAGTCTTAAATCTTTTGTACCAGGAAAGGAAACAATAGTGGCAACTGACACAAGCTCAAAAGGTCTAGGTGTAGTTCTTCTTCAGAAAGATAGCACTGGGGAACAAACCATAGCTTTTGCTTCCAGAGCTCTTAGACAAGTAGAAGTCAATTACTCTGTGATACTGTGCTCTTCATAAATTTAGAGACTTCATCTGGGGAACTACATTTAAGGTAAAAACAGACCATGAACCACTTAAGGAGGTTTTTACCAAGAAAGGCTTGATGGCAATCTTAAGTAGGATCAAAAGGTGGGTGGTAAATCTCCAAGAGTTCAGTTTTGATGTTGAGTATGTTCCAGGGGTTAGGAATTTTGCTGCTGATTGTCTTTCATGGTTAGTGAAAGAAACAGATGTAGAGCATGACCGTGAGAGGAGCTGTTGCGAGGATGTAGATGAACCCAAAGAAGATGTCTGTATGATAACCAAGGGTGCCATTGAAGAGAGTTGTTGGAAACAGGAATTGCAAGTTGATCTCATTCTGATAAAAGTTAGAGAAAATCGAGTTAAGGGATGGGAATCACAAGGGAAAATTGATGAACAGGTGTGACCCTATTGGATGGTCAAAGAGGAATTGTCTGAGTTGGAAGAGTTTCTATTTAGGGGTACCAAATTAATACCACCTAGTAGTTTAAGGATGAGGTTGATTGAGCTAGCTCATGATGGTCACTTTTGGCATCACCAAGACTAAACCGAGGTTACGTCTGGACTTTTGGTGGCCTGGGATTGATTGAGCTGTAGAAAGAGTAGTCCGGGATTGTGTACCATGTGCAGCCAGTGATAAGGTGTTAAAGTTAGACACTCCACCTATGTTGTGTCGTCAGTTACCTGAAGGGCCTTGGATGGATGTGGCCATGGATATAGTGGGACCATTGTCTGGAGAAAAGGGATGTCCATATATCTTAGTTTTAGTAGATCTCTACTCAAGATGGCCGGAAATTAAAGTGGTTTCAGATATTAGTTCCAACACAGTGATCAAATTTTTGTTGGAAGTTTTCATGCGTGGAGGTCTTCCCAACACGTTGTTGACTGACAATGAAACACAGTTTTGCTCAAGAGAAACAAAATAGTTTGTGAAATGCAATGGAATAAAACACAAGCTTTGTGCTCTTTATCACCCTGAAACAAACGGAGTAGTAGAGAGTAGTAGAGAGGTTTAACAAAACAAAGGAAAGCATTCAACTGGCTAAGGTAAATGGACTGTGTTTGGAAAGAGGAAGCAATGAGTAGAAGCTTATCGTCTCACTCCACATCAGACCACTGGCATGACACCTTTTGAATTGCTAAAGGGTAGGAGACCTAACTCTAGATTAGTGTCTGGGTGGATGAAGTGGTATAAAGGTTGGCTAAAGATAGGCACGAAGCAAGCATGGAGGAGAAAGGAGCTGGACGCACAACATACATGAAAGAAACATTTTGACAAGACACACAAGGCCAAGGCAATTGACCTCAGAGTAGGTGAATGGGTTAAAGTGAGATCTCCTACAGGTCAGAAAGAGGGATCTAAATTCACAGTGAATTGTTCATTGAAGATAATTAAACTATTCCACAATGCAGTACAAACTCAGGATGGAAGAATATGGAACTTGGGTAGGGTGGTCAAATATGTGGAGCCGGATCAACATGATAGTGGGATTGAAATCTCAGTTCAGAGGAAGACAGATAGAGAAATTAGAGATGAACATCAATTAGGGAATACCACAAAGAGTGATAAGTTGGTGAAGTCAAACAACAACAAATCGGAATTTGATATCAGAAAGAGTGGGCGTGTAACAGGGCCCCCTACATATTTTAAAGATTATAAGGTCAACTGAGTTCCACATATTTCTTGAAGTTTTGTTTCAACCCTCATATAATTACTTGCAAGCCTTGTTTTATCTAGCAATATTCCTATGTTTATACATTTTCCTTTGAGAATTGTTCATTGTGTAAATGCTTTTATTCATTGGATAATTCTGTGTAAGTGTTGTAGACACATCTATGCTCCAATGTATTTTCTTTGTTATTACTGATTCTTGATGTTAGTTTAGAATAAGCTGTAGGCCTCATATTTTCTATTAGTGTATATACCTTTGTTATTGTATAAAGAGGGAGAAGTGTGACATCCCGCCCACAGCCTCAGGGGATTGGCCAGTGTCTAAGGAATTCTTGTGTCATGAGAATTCCGATGCAGCATCTCTGAGGTGACTGGGAAATGATATGTCAGTTGGGACTTGTGCTGCGGCTGAGGTGTAAAGAATAAACTAGGAGTTAATACTTGAAGAGCTGCGCTTCATTTGTGGACATTTCCTCTACATTTTACACCTGGACACTAAAATACAGTTCTGCTGGTAAAAGTACCGCCAGGTGGCAGCCCTAGCCAGATCAGGTGTTGTGGCCGTTGGGCCATTTTATTTTACCTCGCCAGTCCGGCTACACTGCAGTACTTCTAGTTTTCACCACTGTTACTGGCTTTATAACCTTTAAAATACTTAACTAGAGACTAACCAAAAGGCATCCGTGAAAGGGGTGATCCAGGAATGTGGGGCCACTTTTTTGGGGAGCGCCTGGGCCTAATTGTGATCACAATCCAACTCTGGATGTGGCCCAGATTGCTCTTGGTTTAGCTTTCCATGGGGTAGACTGAAGTGAAATATTATCACCCCCCTACTGAAAGAGATCCAGCTTCTCCAAGCTTTTCATGTAATAGTAGCTGTGCTTTTCCAGGTTTGCTCTTTCACTTGTGACTGTATTTTATCTCTGGGTTTTGCTTTGTAAGGAGGGAGATGTGTTATGTTTTGTAATAGAAAGGTGGGTGGTAGAGAAGGTGGGATGGAATGGGTTGCCTGGTGCTGGGGTTCCAATTCAGCAGCTGAAAGTGACATATAAATTGTGGAAACTACATTCAAGGCTTGGGGGTAATTTTATACCCGCATCACATCATATCCTTTTGCACCATTACCTTTATTTTGCCAGTGCCGTACTGTAAAAGCATAAAAAGCATGTTGATAGCCTATAGATAGATCACATAGGTGAGGCCTATTGGTTTTGCCAGTGCTTGTTGATCTAAAGTGCATGCATTGCATAGATATGTAGTTCTTGTTAGCTGTGCCCAGCCCCACCTCAGCAGTCACTAACCTCGTGAACATTGTATTCTAGATTACAGTTCCCAGACTTTTTTATGCACTTCGACCGCTGCTTGCA
Source organism: Pleurodeles waltl (assembly GCF_031143425.1). NCBI lineage: Eukaryota > Metazoa > Chordata > Amphibia > Caudata > Salamandridae > Pleurodeles > Pleurodeles waltl. The sequence continues at coordinate 175,631,598 of NC_090441.1, read as the reverse complement.
GGTGTGTTCCGACTGCTGCTAGGTATCCCATCCATAGCCTTGCATGAGCCCTTGAATCAGTCATGGCTGCTTAGATCAGTGGTTCCCAGCCTGTGGTCCGGTGTCCCTTCGGGGTCCGCGAAGCCTCCTCAGGGGGTCTGCGACTACTTAGCAAATAATATTAAATTGTATTGACAGATTAATAAGGTGTATATACATAAAGTGGCTAAATGTACAATTGAACATTTTAAACATACTGTAAAGGTAAAGGAATTTGAAATTGAAGGCTCAAAATTATATTAGGATCTGTATATTAATTTGTGGGAGCAGTGCAGGTGCGTCAAACAGAATATAGTATGGACGATGTGTGGCTTCAATGGAATTTAGAAAAGCTATAAACTTCCTACTAACATTTTGTTTGTTTAATTTATTTACAAATTAAATAAAATGTGTTATTATTCATGTATGTGCTTGATTCTGTATTTTCCCTGTACTGTTTTGAGGTTCAAATCATCAACAATGTTTAGGCTCAGGTCACCAGCTTCCAGTAATGACTCAGTGGGGGGACCCCCCCCCCCCCCCATGCCAATATTGATCCAGTGGGGGTCCCCGGGTTTCAGTAATGATAAAGTGGGGGTCCACAGAAGTCAAACAGTTGGGAACCACTGGATTAGACAACAGCAGTTGGTTCTGGGGCATGTCGTTTTGCGTTTATTTACAGCTGAAAATCCCAGCATGGCCAGCGTTGGTGCTTAAAATGCTGGGACTGGCTGAAAAAATCCTTTATTCTAATAGGATGAGCTTTCTGTCAGCTATGACTTCTCTCCTCCCCCTCCGTGCAGCATTCTCTCTCCTCTTATAGCGCTTCCCTTGGCCTCTTCCTCTCTCAGTTCTTCTTAGCCCAAACTCTCCCCTCGGCAGTCTCGTGCCCCCTTCTCCTCCCCTCCCTTTAAGTGTAAACTCTCCCTCTCCTCGTGAGTTGACCTCATGCATGCTTTTCTTTATCAAACTAATGCATTCTGGGGCGTGTAGTCCGTTTCATTTCGCTCTGCTAACACGCCTCCAAGCGGAAATCGTAGGGCGGGAACCTGCAGTCTGTGTTGACATGGAGTCACATGGCATTCTTCCCCTCCTCTCGCCCTGTTTGGGTATCTCTTCCCCGGCTGCCCTGGGCTGTCTGCTGTGAGTGCGCTGCTGCAGGGGCCCGGGCTCCCTGCTCTGCAGTAGAGGGGCTCCCTCCTCCTGCCTAACTAGTATTGGTCCCCAGACGGGGTGCTTTCAGAGTTACGGGGTCCCGTGCCTGGCGGTGCCCTGGCCCCTTCCCGCCCTCTAAAGTGGATGGGCCAGGGGTCCTGGGCTGGGACGGGCAGGTGTGCAGCCACTCGCTGCCTGGCATTATGCCAACCAGGAAGCAGCCTATCACGAGGCCGCCTGGCAGGGAGTCTGTTCTGCCCTGAGCTGACTCTGTGCCTTACAGCTCCCCAGCCCCTCTCACTGGGGCCACGTCCCTCGTCGCCCATTAGCGCCTGGAAGAGGGAATGAACAGGTGAAAGGGTTCATTGTGGCCTCCGGTGGCTCCGGCCCTCAGCTGATGAACCCCTCACCTGTTGCCTGAAGGCTGCTCGGTAGTGAGGGCACAGGGTAAACGCTGGGGGTCTCCTGGGGTGGTTTGGGGCACCTGAAGGTCCCCCTCTCCTTTCGTTTGCACCTTTGAGGCTTTCTTGTAAAAGAGGTAGTAGCCGAGATGGCCCTTTGGTGCCACCGAGCCCCCGCTGCTGCAGTGCTCCCCCCGTCCTTATCTATACTCGGGGCTCTAGGGAGAGGGGCCCGACCACCCTGGGCCTATCGGGTCCCGCTGAGGGCCAAGACCACCTTGGCGCCCGAGCGCGCCGAGAAGAGACTGAAGACCTACGAGGAGCTTCCAGGACCCAACTGGTTCCAGGCGCTTTACTGGCTCTACGTCAAGGGGTACATCCACCGCCTCCACGAGCTGCAGGTAGGGCTCGTTGTGCAGGGTTGCCCCCCCCCCCCCCCTTCTGCAGATGGACATTTATTGAAAGTTTGTCTATCACTTGACAAACGTGATTATGCGCTTGATTAAATGACGAGGCTTATGCAGTTCTTGTGGGAAGCTGGCTATCTATGTAGTGTCCCAAATGTAGGGGTGCACTATGCAGATAGTAGGCGACCCTCATTGGTTTATTAATCCCAAAAAGCACTCTTGTGTAGTAACGTGGACGAGCAGCTAGGCTTAGAGGGTAGTGCTAAGCATGTGTTGGACACACAGTCAATAAGTGAGACACACTCAAGAAGGAACTCGAGACCAATGTTTAGAAAAATAGTTACTTTGTTTTATATAATGTTATATATAATGTGTCAATACCAGAAAACTTCAAAGAAGAGGAGTACTATTGCAGTTGTATTGATCTAGCACATAAGTGACCCTTTTACTCAAAGGTGCTTTTACGCGGTAAAGGTTGTAAAGTACCTTTACTGCAAAGGGGTCCTTGCAAACCATTCTTGGGGGTCCTCTATGGGTTGTAGTGTGCTAGGGGTGCAAGGTCACAAGCAAGACCAGCGATACAGTTTTACCTGCCCTGGAGCTTCTGGGTGCAGTAGTGCTAGTCGAGTATCTTGCAGTGAAAGAGTTGGTGACAAGGGGTGGGGGGCACCTAGAAAGAAACTGCAAGGGGGGACTTGGGGACAAGTCTGGTAGCTCTCAATGGGGGACACAGTCGGTGGGGGTCCTGGGAGCAAGGGAGCACCAGTGGATGTCTTGGGACCCCGGCAGTAGATCTCAGGTTCGTCAGATCTTTGTCACTGGTGCTCCTGTATCAAGACTTCACTGTTCTTTGTTGGACCTGCAAGAAGAGGGACAAAACAGGACAGCTGGACTACTCTTGGCGATGTTCTCTGCGATGCTAATGTTGCTTGACGGCTGGACTTCAGATGCGTTGTTGGAGTCTGGTTTGGGCTTCAAACCAGCTTTGGTTGCTGCAGGGGTCTGATACCCCAGGTATTGGCGCAGGATGGCTCCAGTGGGTACTGATGTCTTCTCACTTGGTGGAGAGATGGGTCAGGTCTCTTGGAGCACAGTGACCACTTCGTGGACAGCTGCTGCATCGGTGGGCCTAGTGGTCAGCAGAACGATGAGCCAGACATTGCTGTTGGTGCCTGCAGGAAGCAGAGAAATGGCTCCTCCACTCCAAGGGAGATGCTGACAGGCTGGTGAAGTGCTGGAGGACCTCAAAGGCTTTTGGCGTCCCCACATGATGAGCTGGGATGTCATGAATGTCTGGACAGAAGCAGGTAAGCAGGCAGAGTTTTATGCCAAAAGTACACCAGTTGTCTACAGTTCTTGCTTCTTCGGCTCGTCTTTGTCCTCCTCCTTCTTCTTGGGTTAGCCAAATCTGTTCTTCTGGTGTCAGGGGGCCACCTAAATATTAAATTTAGGGAGCTTAAGGGAAGTGTACAGTAGTAGCCAAAGGCCTAACCCTGTCTCAGAATTCTTAGTGCCACCAAAAACAAGATGGTGGAACCCTTCTCGAGTGTCCACTTCAGGTCGCACACCTTAAGGTTGTGACTAGCCCAAAGATCGGACACGCCCACTAAATAACTAATTTCCCACCTGTCCTGGTGGCAGGTGGGCGTCAGGGCAAAAGGGTGGCAAGTCCCAGGTCTAGGGAAAGCCAGAGTTGCATATCAAAGGCGGCAAGGACTTGAAACCCTTGGCCCTGATATGCTAAATCACTAGCCAAGCAGCTGTAGGCAGTGTGATCACCTTCCTCCAGGCAGGCATTGTTTCTGGCCTCGCAGAATGCAAGCTCTCATCTCCAGGAGATCAGAAACCCGTCTATGGTGTCAGACTGACCAAGACCAGTCTGCCTGCACGCTAGAGGACGAGTAGGTTTTAGGGGGCACCTCTAACGTGCCCTCTGGGTGCATGTCATAGTAAATCCAAGACTGATATCAGTCTCGATTAATTAAGACAAGATGTTTTATACAAAACACCTTAGGGTTCAGTGAAGCCACTATGTAGCTAGGTAACCGTTGGTAGCGAGTGCCTAGCACATACCTTAGGATGGCTTCCCTGTTCACTTGTAATGTCCAAGTATTTGAACTCAACATTACAGTAGCATACCTGCTCAGGCAGACCTGCTCTCACATCAAATATAATCACCCTGCCTTAGGGCTCCAAGGCCTTCTAATGGGGGTGACTTACATATATTTAGATGCAATGATCGGGGCATGTTGTGTTTTCACTCATGGCTTGCACCATGACAAGCAGTCTATGATGACCGTCTGTGTGCAGTTTGTAGGGGTGTCCCTGAGGGTGGCACAGTACATGCTGCCGCCCTTAGGGACCCCCTCCAGTGCCCTGGCCCTAGGTACCAGAGGTACCATTTACTAGGGACTAAGGGCCATATGTACAAACACATTTCCCCATTGACGCAGAATGGGAAAAACCCTTTGGTACATCTGGCCCTTACAGTGGTGCTGGTGTGTTTGTCAATTTAATGCAATCTAGGCATTTTACCTCATTTTACAAAAAGATCACTGCCCCTGGGGACCTCATTAGCAGGGACCCAGTGTACCTCAGTACAAAAACCTCAGTACCAGTGAGCAAAAAGTGGGGTGACCATGTCCAAAATGGCACTTTCCTACAGTGCTGCTCTGCAAATCTAATTACTTCTAGTCACTTGAGAGAAGAAGGTGAGGGGCACGGAGAATTGAGGGGCGGTAACCATCGTTTGTACCTAATACCAGTGCTATAGATGGCATAGGGCCACACATAGACTAGGCCCTGGCATAGAAAATAAACACCTTTAGGTCTCACCTTTATGACCAAGTGATCTATTGGCTTTGCAGTGTTTTTAGCCGAGGTCCAACATCCAGGAAGCTGTGCAGCCTGGATTAAAAAAAAGATCCTTAGATTGCGGCTGCCTGTGTCTTTTTGTAGGCACATGCACTATGCATACATGTGCTCCGAAATGACGTCACTTTTTTTTCTTTTTTCTTTTTAGTTACAGATCTGAGTAGGATTGGTAAGTAAAAAGGCAATGACACACACAAAAGCAGTTGGGGTCGTTTGGGGCAGGACGGCTGGCAGGGATGCCAAAGCAACATGAGAGTTGGATGAAAGTAACCCAGAGTGCCCATTGGCGAGAAGCACATTGGCAAGTGCAAGTGGGGTGAGAAGAAGCAGCTGTGCAACACGGAGTATGGAGAGAGATGTACGCAAGGTAGACTGCTTGCTAACACACACACCCTAGCGAAGTGCTTCCCACAAAAGAAAAAATAGTGCTTGAAAAGCAATCAGTGGAAGCAGCAAGCCAGTCTGTCAGAGATTGTAAAGAGGTAATGCTCCATGGAGGGACAAACACTAGGTTGTCAAGCTGAGACACCAATAACAAGCAGACAAAGGGCTTCCCTTTCTAACTGTGAGTCACAGTGGTATGTATGATTGTTTTGTGACTGCATTCACAGTCGGAAAACAATCGCAGTTTACACCCATTTCAAACTGGCGGTCCCTCGGGGACCCCGCCCCCTTTGTGAATGCATGCGAAAATGTGTTTCAGAGCAGGCAGTGGTCTCACGGACCACGGCCTACTCCTAAGAACTGAAACATTTAATTGTTTTCCTTTAAGGAAAATTAGCTGTCTAAATAAATAAAATACAAAGATTGCTTCATTTTAAAGAAATTACAGACAAGGTGGTCTGCTGACCCCGGCAGGCCACCATACCTGTGAGTTTTGCGATTTCCAGTGGGTTGCAAATTGGGACCTACCTCATTAATACAAATGGGGTAGTTCTATTTACGACCCACTGGGAATCGCAAAAGAAACTCAGTGGAGTTTTGTACATCTGGAATTATGATTTCCTAATTGCGATTTGCATGGAATCGCAATTGCGAAGGTTTGTACACGTGGCCCTTGGTATATACAGTGTAAACAGCTGTGTTGTCAATGCAGGCCTAAAAAACATGTATTTTGTCTGCTTGTCACATGCCATTGCTGCAAGGCAACGTTTCCTTTGTGACACGTAAGGCAACGTTGCAACTCAGTGGATGCTGTTGTTATTCTATGGTCTAAATTACTTTCTTTCCAAGTGAATAACACATTTATTGCTGCTTACTTTCAAGTTTACTTTGTCAATTGTTTTATTGTTTATGGTCAAGGATAAAGGTGCTATACAAACTGTTAAATAGGTTGATTCTGATTCAGAATAAGTTTGGGGAATTCCCAGTATTTAGTCAAAGTATTCTACAGAGTTATTACCAAGGTATATCATTTCACAATTAGAGTTATGTTCATTGTTCCAATTAAGTTACTTAAGGTGTGTCTTTGTCATGTACAGATCCACTCTAACCTCCTGACCTCAGCAGTGACAGGGCAGCGTGTGGGGGCCGGTGTCTCTGCTGTCCCCTGTCCTTTGCTTCTGACGCTGGCCCTCATGTTCTAGTGCAGGCAGTCACAGGTGTAGACAGTGAGAGACAGAAAAGAACAGTGCTCCCGTTGGATTCTGGGCACAAAGGTGGGGCAACACCTGACACTCTGTCACATTAGGAAACAGTGGAAATAGAGACACCAGCATCTTTGATTCTTAGAGTTGCTCTGAAACCAGTGGCAACTATTGACACATTTTTCTATCAGTTGCAAGATATCTCTAACATTTATAAATGCAAAGGAGTGGGTAGAGGAGAAACCAATGTTAACCAGTTCTGGATGTCTTAGTCTTATTTATGGGGGCAGTAATTTGTTCATACCTGCTCTCAGTCTCAGAAATGTACTACTATGTTGGTATGACAAACTGGTCATCATCTTAGAAGAGTTGCGGTCTATGTTGTCAAAATTTCCCTGTCAATTCTCAGGCCAGTGGCGTAACAAGGTCCTCCCCCCACCTCCCGCAGCCTCCATTTTATAACAATATTTGGTTGTGCTGTGGTATTTTGAACATAAAAATATATTATGTCCATATCAAGAACATGATACTCCGTATGTCTTCCAGTGCCAGGAATAGATCAAAAGGGGCCCCTGGTGCTCCACTGCGCAAAATGGGGGCCCTCCCGTGATTTGGGGGGGAAGTGGGGGCACGTACCCCCTCTGGATTTAAGACAGGCTCCTCCTGGGGCCTGCGATCACAGGGGCCCCCCTGGGCCTTCACTGGCCCTTTAACCAAGGGGGGGCCACAATAATGCCACAAAAAAATCAATAAGAGGCCAGACTGCGCAGGAAGTCTCAGATGAGGGCTCCACCCCGCCCGCCCTTCAAGATATTCATACCAGGCCCCTCCTGGGGCCCGCAACCACTGGAGGGGGCCAACAAGGGAGGTCAGCCGCACAGGGGGGCCTCCAGCGAGGCTTCCACCCTGCCCGCGGTCTTAGCAGAAGATTGGGGCCTCCATTGGGGCAGCAGGAGCCTCCGATGAGGCTTCCTTCCCCCCTGCCCGTCCACACAGACACAATTGGGCCCGGTGGGGCTGGGAGCCTCCGATGAGGCTTCCTTCCCCGCCCGTCTCCTTCCTCTGCAGCTCGAAGCCTGCTGGGCCTCAAAAGAGGGCAGGCACCAGAGTAGGTGTCTGCCTGTGTCCTGGGGGCACTCATCAGAGCACGCTTCGCCCTGGGAGCACGATAGGAGCGCCCTTGCTCCTTTTCTTCAAATGATGGTGCCCTGGGGGTCCCAGGGGCAGCGCGACAGTCGCGCTTACTGGAAGCAGCCCGCCCGAGCTACGGCGGTGATTCTGGACATCGACACAGCACTTACGAGCGCGGGGGACATTCTCAGAGAGCCCGGGTCGTGGCGGTGAATCCTTGGTCACAGATAACGCGCTCCTCGAAGCGTGCCGCGACACGGCAATCGCTTTCAAGAGCACAAAATGCACCACACGGAAGGCGCTTTCACAGCGCTTCAGGAACAGCTGGCAAATCGCTCTCGACGCGCATTGGACTTGTTGCAGGGGTTTAGGGCCACGGCACCCAGCCCCTGGGGGCCAACAATAAAAGAAAAAGGGGCCCAGCAGCAGGCCAGCACAAGGGGGATGCAGGCAAGTGGCAGTTCCTCCAAGTGATCAAGCAGGTCACAGGTCAGCACAGCAGCAGCAGTCCATGGCGGTTCCTGGTGAGTTCGTCCAGCATTCTGTGTCCAGTTCAAGGTAAGTTCCAAAGTGTCTCCAAATTGTGGGGAAAACTCCCCTATACTTATACTCATTTTTACAGTGTGTTACAAAGGCTGGGGAGAGGAGGTTCCAACCAGTTACAACTGGTTCTGAGAGTGCCCCCTCTCTCCTCCAGCACAGGCTCCAAACATCAGTTGGGGCTAAACGACCCTATTGTGTGAGGCCATGGCACAGACTTTACAAATGTAGGTGTGCCCCGCCTCTCCCTTCTCTCAGCCCAGGATGACTATTCAGTATGCAGATGCACCTCTGTGACACCTCCACCCTCCCTGTGTTCAGGCTGTCTGAAAAGTATGCACAAAGCCCAACTGTCACTCTGCCCAGATGTGGATTGGAGTCAAGCTGCAAAACACCAGAGTCATGAGCACAGAGAAATGCACACTTTCTAGAAGTGGCATTTCTGTAATAGTAATAAATACACCTACACCAGTAAGCAGCATTTCTAACCACAATTACAACCATACCAAACATGCCTACCCTACCCCTCATAAATCAGACAATACCCCCTACATATAAAGCAGGGCATTTCTAATGCAATCCTATGAGAAGGCAGCACTCACAGCAGTGAGAAACCAAGTTAGGCTGTTTGTCACAACCAGGACAGGCCACGCAAACTGACACATGTCCTGCCTTTTACATACATAGCACCCTGCCCATAGGGCTAGCTACGGCCTACCTTAGGGGTGACTTACATGTAGTAAAAAGGGAGTTCCGGGCCTGGTAAGTACATTTAGATGCCAGGTCCCTGTGGCAGAAAACTCTGCACACAGGCCCTGCGCTAGCAGGCCTGAGACAGGTTTCAAAGGCTACTTCAGTGGGTGGTGCAAGCAGCGCTGCAGGCCCACTAGTAGCATTTAATTTACAGGCCGTGGGTATAGAGATACCACTGTACAAGGGACTTATAGGTAAATTAAATATGCCATTGAGGTATAAGCCAATCATACCAACTTTAGATGGGAGAGCACCTGCACTTTAGGACTGATCAGCAGTCATAAAGTGCTCAGAGTCCTAGAGCCAACAGCGAGAGGTCAGAAAAAAATAGGAGGAAGGAGGCAAAAAGTCAGGGGATGAACCTGCCACAAGGGCCAGGTCCAACACTCACTAATACACGAAATCAGGCTGGAGGGTGCATCATTTACAGGGGTTAGCCATACAATTGTCTAATTTGGACAGGGTCTGATTGGGAAGGCGGGCAGTCGAGCATTGGCTGAAGGACCGGTGCCTCAGGGTCACCTATGGGCCATATTTTTTAAGGGCCTCAGTCAACCAGCTCAAAGCCCCTCACCGTCTTCCAGGCCCGTAAGGTAGCTGTAATGTGGGGTAGCATCAGGGGCAGGCAGGCACTCAGAGGACAGGGGCGAATGGTAGTGCTAGAACAGTACTGTACTGGCCCTAGGAGACTTCAGCTTGGCCCCCGTGGGGAAGGCACAGACTCTCAGAAGTAGTATCCCACTCCGTTCCTGTGCTGTCAGGCTGGGGCAGGGGACAGAGAGAGGATAGCAGCCTCCTGGGGTGCAAGTGATGGGGGTGTTGGGCCATCTTCACGGCAGCCACACCCTCCCCCCACCTGAGTCAGGCTGAGGGCCGGGTGCTGCTCTGGACTTCGGACTATTCACACCACGACACCCTTGTGTCGGACGTGGCCCAGCAGAAGTGTTTTTCCCCTGACCCCTCCCTGCTAGGCCACCACATTCAGGCCATGGTGGGTGGTGGGGAAGGGGAGTAGGATGAGGGGGTTGGTGGGAGTGAGGTGTTCGAGGGAGTCTGTAGGGGCCTTGTTGGGGGCCAGGTGTAGTCACCCCCAGTGTCTTTTAGGTCTTGCATAGGTCTCTCGGTGAGACCACCTTTCAAAGAGAGAAAAATAGGAAGTAAACAAGGATTACCAGCACTAGCTCAGAATCCTGTGATCCTGGGCAAATCACTTGATCTCCCAAGTCCTGAAATAAAATTAAAAAAAGAGTTTGATCTGGGGTAATGTAACTGGAGCACATGTAAACCGCTCCAATGCCTTTGGGCCAAGTTCACGCTATATAAAACTACACAAACACAAAATATCCAGCCCGATTCTGCAAAGGTTCAAGCATGATAATTAAAGAGGACTCTTATAAACACCCACATTCATTTTTAACAAGGCTTTTTTGCCTTTGCCTGGTTTATCTGTCAGTCATGGATGATTACATCATCTTTGGCACACATTTTCATACCAGCCTGATGTGACATCCCGCCCACAGCCTCAGGGGATTGGCCAGTGTCTAAGGAATTCTTGTGTCATGAGAATTCCGATGCAGCCTCTCTGAGGTGACTGGGAAATAAAAATGTCAGTTGTGACTGCTGCTGCGGCTGAGGTGTAAAGAATAAACTAAGAGTTAATACTTGAAGAGCTGCGCTTCATTTTTGGACATTTCCTCTACATTTTACACTGGCGACGACTGAAGACCTTTCCACCTCTGGATACACCTCAACACAGCAAGAAGGCCACAAAACAGTACGGAGACGATTCACCTCCAGAATTTCAGCGCAGATGACTGTTCGTTGGTAATCATCCTGCATGGGTCCTCAGGGCCAAACTTCAATTTGGTGAGTGAGAATAGCTATGTTTTAAAACCAAACGTCGATAAGGATATTGCGAAGGAGTCAGTGGGCAGCTGCTCTAAATATTGCTTTTAAAAGAATCTGGATATCAGACAACAAAGAAGTAAAGTGGAGAACACATTGTTATTGGCCAGCAAAGTCCAGAAGGTGATTGCGGACGGCATACTCACGTGCAGCCTTAGAAAACAGGCTATGAGACTTTTAAAATTGGGATTTGTCAAATGCTACGAGAATATGATATGAGACTTTTAAAATTGGAGTTTTCATTTTCTTAAGAGAGGTGCACACTCCAGCTTTACAACAGGAATGTCTTAAAAAATGAGTCTCATTTCAAACAACAGTGACACGCACACTAATACTGACTTGTAGGTGTGTTGTTCTGTGTGCACTATCAACAAAACCCACAATCACCAAATCAGTTATTTATGGCTATCAGAGCATCTATGTCTTTTAATTAAAGATACTTGATGAATTGTATGACATTCCTCACAGTCCAGATATTATCTGCGCATGAGATGGTGTTGTGAGGGGCACATCTGCTTGCAGAATCAGCATTAATTCGATCTCCGTGTAGAGGAATCTAGATTTCTACAGAAAATAAATTTTACCTGAAAACAGCCATTCTCTCTTTCTCTCTCTCTCTCTCTCTCTCTCTCTCTCTCTCTCTCTCTCTCTCTCTCTCTCCAACTCAGAAGTGATATTTGGGGGATGTTCTATTGTTTTCTCTCTCTCTCTCTCTCTCTCTCTCTCTCCCTCTCTCCCTCTCCCTCTCTCCCTCACTCTCTCTCCCTCTACCTCTCTCCCTCTCTCTCTCCATTTGGGGGATGTTCTATTGTTTGTTCTCAGTAGAGTTTCCCATCATGGACAGTTTAGCTCCTTGGTGTACACCATTTCTGAGAACTACTGGTATGCTGTTTGTTTATATATATATACAACAATATTCATAATCTATGGTTGCAATGTTTGACAGTGTGTGATATTTAGCCTGAGGGTGTTATCTCATTTTAAAACATAACCAGTCACAGGGTTCGAGTTTATAAACATGCAAAATGTAACACCATCACCCTCCTTTTTATCATGCCCCAGTGAACCGCCAATAAAATGGAATAAGTGGAAAAAGGTTTTCCATAATTATGCTGTAGTATGTGGACCGAATTTAGGTTTAGAAAGGAAAACAGCCGTATTACTACATTGTTTAGGGGCAGAGGGACAGGAAATATTAGAACACCTTCCAGATTTAGGGGTTAATGAAGCTAGAGGATTAAATGAATATGAAATTAACTTTAAAAAATTGGATAATCATTTTCTCCCCAGAATCAGCACCATTGTAGAACGTTTCCACTTTGGCAAATGGTCACTGAAGGAGGGTGAAAGTGTAGAAGAAATTGTGTCAGTACTTAGGAAATTAGCAGCCACTTGCAACTTTGGAGCAAATTGTGATGAACGGATTAGAGATCAATTTTTACTAAATTGCAATATGGAAAAAATTTGAGAAGAATTGTGGCTTAAAGATGACTCTCCCTTAAGTGAAGTGTTAATTGTAGCCAAACAAGTGGAACATATGTTGAAATGTGTGCAGGAAATGAAAGAAAAGAACTTGAGTAAAGAGGATGTACAACAAGTAAAGATGGAAGAAAGTAATGCCCAGGTTGTGAAAAGTAATGTACTCACACAAGGAAAGAGAACTGACAACTAATTCAAATGGCGTTGTTTTAGGTGTGGGCACATTGGACATTTGGCAAACAATAAAGATTGTCCTGCCATCAAAACTCATTGCAACAAATGTGGGAAAAAGGGACATTACATGGTGTGTTGCAAGAGTGGGAAGTTTATGAAGGAAATGGATAAGAAGAACGTCAGTGAGATTTGTGAAGACATTGTGTTACAAATGTCAGATACTAAGCTGTGTAATCCTAAAGACTGGATAAGAATAGATGACAAAGATGTAGAAGTCATGTTTGAATGCTGTTCCAGGTTGACAATCATATCTGAGAGAGTGTTCAATGTAATGTACCAGGGAAAAGTCAAACTTCTAAAAATTGACATTTCACCAGGAGGGTATGGTGGGCAACCCGTAAAGATGAAGGGTTACTTCCTAGGAACAGTAGAATACAAATACAAATATACTATATGCAAAATATACATGTCTGTTCAAGGAGATAATATCCTGGGCTGGCCTGTACAGAAGGATTTAGGTGTGGTCCTCAACCCCAACTCCAACCCACAAATATTAGTGCAAAACATATCTCATTCAGGGGATAAAAAATGCAAAATTGAAAAAGAATTTCCTGAAGTTTTCTCTGATAAGTTAGGCTGTCTTAAAACTTTTGTACACAAAATAAAATTAAAAGATAATGCCATCCCAGTTTTCAGCTAGAGCGAGAAGTCTTCCCATTAGTGTACATGAATCTGTCAAAGCTGAGTTAGAAAAATTGTGCAAGTTGGATGTGATCACGCCAGTTGTGGCGACGGAATGGTTGGCTCCCATTGTGGTAGCTAGGAAAGCAGATGGGAAAATCTGCCTATGCATAGACCTTAGAGCACTCAAAAAAGGAGATGTAGTAGACAAATTCCCATTGCCCAAAATCACAGACATTTTTTCCAAGATAGCTGGAGCAAAGTATTTTTCAATATTGGACTTAACTTCAGCATATCACCAAATTTGTTTACATGCTGATTCACAAGACCTTACAGCTTTTATAACTCCTATGGGGGCTTACAAGTTCAAGGGGATGCCGTTTGGCCTTGTGTCAGGGGCATCAGTTTTCCAAAGGGGTATGACCTACACCCTAACGGGTGTACCAGGGGTATTCTTTTATCAAGATGACATGTTGATTTTTGGTGACAACGAGACAATACATGACACAAGAATTCGACGTGTCCCTATGAAATTCAAAGAATATGGGCTGACAGTCAAAAAAGAAAAATGTAAGATCAAATGTACAGAAATAAATTATCTAGGACACACAATTTCATCTCAGGGCATACGACCCAAACCTGAATTGGTGAACACAATAATGCATTTAGCTTCTCCTGAGAACAAAGATGAGTTAAAATCGTTCTTAGGAACGGTAGAGTTCTATAACAAATTTATAATCAACTTTGCAAGTCACACTTTTCAGATGAGGAAATTACTAAAAACAAATGTTATTTACACCTGGGACAAGGGGTGTGAAGATGAATTCGAAGATATTAAGAAGGCACTAGCGAACACACCCAGTCTTAAATCTTTTGTACCAGGAAAGGAAACAATAGTGGCAACTGACACAAGCTCAAAAGGTCTAGGTGTAGTTCTTCTTCAGAAAGATAGCACTGGGGAACAAACCATAGCTTTTGCTTCCAGAGCTCTTAGACAAGTAGAAGTCAATTACTCTGTGATACTGTGCTCTTCATAAATTTAGAGACTTCATCTGGGGAACTACATTTAAGGTAAAAACAGACCATGAACCACTTAAGGAGGTTTTTACCAAGAAAGGCTTGATGGCAATCTTAAGTAGGATCAAAAGGTGGGTGGTAAATCTCCAAGAGTTCAGTTTTGATGTTGAGTATGTTCCAGGGGTTAGGAATTTTGCTGCTGATTGTCTTTCATGGTTAGTGAAAGAAACAGATGTAGAGCATGACCGTGAGATGAGCTGTTGCGAGGATGTAGATGAACCCAAAGAAGATGTCTGTATGATAACCAAGGGTGCCATTGAAGAGAGTTGTTGGAAACAGGAATTGCAAGTTGATCTCATTCTGATAAAAGTTAGAGAAAATCGAGTTAAGGGATGGGAATCACAAGGGAAAATTGATGAACAGGTGTGACCCTATTGGATGGTCAAAGAGGAATTGTCTGAGTTGGAAGAGTTTCTATTTAGGGGTACCAAATTAATACCACCTAGTAGTTTAAGGATGAGGTTGATTGAGCTAGCTCATGATGGTCACTTTTGGCATCACCAAGACTAAACCGAGGTTACGTCTGGACTTTTGGTGGCCTGGGATTGATTGAGCTGTAGAAAGAGTAGTCCGGGATTGTGTACCATGTGCAGCCAGTGATAAGGTGTTAAAGTTAGACACTCCACCTATGTTGTGTCGTCAGTTACCTGAAGGGCCTTGGATGGATGTGGCCATGGATATAGTGGGACCATTGTCTGGAGAAAAGGGATGTCCATATATCTTAGTTTTAGTAGATCTCTACTCAAGATGGCCAGAAATTAAAGTGGTTTCAGATATTAGTTCCAACACAGTGATCAAATTTTTGTTGGAAGTTTTCATGCGTGGAGGTCTTCCCAACACGTTGTTGACTGACAATGAAACACAGTTTTGCTCAAGAGAAACAAAATAGTTTGTGAAATGCAATGGAATAAAACACAAGCTTTGTGCTCTTTATCACCCTGAAACAAACGGAGTAGTAGAGAGTAGTAGAGAGGTTTAACAAAACAAAGGAAAGCATTCAACTGGCTAAGGTAAATGGACTGTGTTTGGAAAGAGGAAGCAATGAGTAGAAGCTTATCGTCTCACTCCACATCAGACCACTGGCATGACACCTTTTGAATTGCTAAAGGGTAGGAGACCTAACTCTAGATTAGTGTCTGGGTGGATGAAGTGGTATAAAGGTTGGCTAAAGATAGGCACGAAGCAAGCATGGAGGAGAAAGGAGCTGGACGCACAACATACATGAAAGAAACATTTTGACAAGACACACAAGGCCAAGGCAATTGACCTCAGAGTAGGTGAATGGGTTAAAGTGAGATCTCCTACAGGTCAGAAAGAGGGATCTAAATTCACAGTGAATTGTTCATTGAAGATAATTAAACTATTCCACAATGCAGTACAAACTCAGGATGGAAGAATATGGAACTTGGGTAGGGTGGTCAAATATGTGGAGCCGGATCAACATGATAGTGGGATTGAAATCTCAGTTCAGAGGAAGACAGATAGAGAAATTAGAGATGAACATCAATTAGGGAATACCACAAAGAGTGATAAGTTGGTGAAGTCAAACAACAACAAATCGGAATTTGATATCAGAAAGAGTGGGCGTGTAACAGGGCCCCCTACATATTTTAAAGATTATAAGGTCAACTGAGTTCCACATATTTCTTGAAGTTTTGTTTCAACCCTCATATAATTACTTGCAAGCCTTGTTTTATCTAGCAATATTCCTATGTTTATACATTTTCCTTTGAGAATTGTTCATTGTGTAAATGCTTTTATTCATTGGATAATTCTGTGTAAGTGTTGTAGACACATCTATGCTCCAATGTATTTTCTTTGTTATTACTGATTCTTGATGTTAGTTTAGAATAAGCTGTAGGCCTCATATTTTCTATTAGTGTATATACCTTTGTTATTGTATAAAGAGGGAGAAGTGTGACATCCCGCCCACAGCCTCAGGGGATTGGCCAGTGTCTAAGGAATTCTTGTGTCATGAGAATTCCGATGCAGCATCTCTGAGGTGACTGGGAAATGATATGTCAGTTGGGACTTGTGCTGCGGCTGAGGTGTAAAGAATAAACTAGGAGTTAATACTTGAAGAGCTGCGCTTCATTTGTGGACATTTCCTCTACATTTTACACCTGGACACTAAAATACA
Source organism: Pleurodeles waltl (assembly GCF_031143425.1). Taxonomy (NCBI): domain Eukaryota; kingdom Metazoa; phylum Chordata; class Amphibia; order Caudata; family Salamandridae; genus Pleurodeles; species Pleurodeles waltl. The sequence goes on along the minus strand of NC_090441.1, from coordinate 175,615,277 downwards.
GTTCTGCTGGTAAAAGTACCGCCAGGTGGCAGCCCTAGCCAGATCAGGTGTTGTGGCCGTTGGGCCATTTTATTTTACCTCGCCAGTCCGGCTACACTGCAGTACTTCTAGTTTTCACCACTGTTACTGGCTTTATAACCTTTAAAATACTTAACTAGAGACTAACCAAAAGGCATCCGTGAAAGGGGTGATCCAGGAATGTGGGGCCACTTTTTTGGGGAGCGCCTGGGCCTAATTGTGATCACAATCCAACTCTGGATGTGGCCCAGATTGCTCTTGGTTTAGCTTTCCATGGGGTAGACTGAAGTGAAATATTATCACCCCCCTACTGAAAGAGATCCAGCTTCTCCAAGCTTTTCATGTAATAGTAGCTGTGCTTTTCCAGGTTTGCTCTTTCACTTGTGACTGTATTTTATCTCTGGGTTTTGCTTTGTAAGGAGGGAGATGTGTTATGTTTTGTAATAGAAAGGTGGGTGGTAGAGAAGGTGGGATGGAATGGGTTGCCTGGTGCTGGGGTTCCAATTCAGCAGCTGAAAGTGACATATAAATTGTGGAAACTACATTCAAGGCTTGGGGGTAATTTTATACCCGCATCACATCATATCCTTTTGCACCATTACCTTTATTTTGCCAGTGCCGTACTGTAAAAGCATAAAAAGCATGTTGATAGCCTATAGATAGATCACATAGGTGAGGCCTATTGGTTTTGCCAGTGCTTGTTGATCTAAAGTGCATGCATTGCATAGATATGTAGTTCTTGTTAGCTGTGCCCAGCCCCACCTCAGCAGTCACTAACCTCGTGAACATTGTATTCTAGATTACAGTTCCCAGACTTTTTTATGCACTTCGACCGCTGCTTGCAGGTGTGTTCCGACTGCTGCTAGGTATCCCATCCATAGCCTTGCATGAGCCCTTGAATCAGTCATGGCTGCTTAGATCAGTGGTTCCCAGCCTGTGGTCCGGTGTCCCTTCGGGGTCCGCGAAGCCTCCTCAGGGGGTCTGCGACTACTTAGCAAATAATATTAAATTGTATTGACAGATTAATAAGGTGTATATACATAAAGTGGCTAAATGTACAATTGAACATTTTAAACATACTGTAAAGGTAAAGGAATTTGAAATTGAAGGCTCAAAATTATATTAGGATCTGTATATTAATTTGTGGGAGCAGTGCAGGTGCGTCAAACAGAATATAGTATGGACGATGTGTGGCTTCAATGGAATTTAGAAAAGCTATAAACTTCCTACTAACATTTTGTTTGTTTAATTTATTTACAAATTAAATAAAATGTGTTATTATTCATGTATGTGCTTGATTCTGTATTTTCCCTGTACTGTTTTGAGGTTCAAATCATCAACAATGTTTAGGCTCAGGTCACCAGCTTCCAGTAATGACTCAGTGGGGGGACCCCCCCCCCCCCCCCCCCATGCCAATATTGATCCAGTGGGGGTCCCCGGGTTTCAGTAATGATAAAGTGGGGGTCCACAGAAGTCAAACAGTTGGGAACCACTGGATTAGACAACAGCAGTTGGTTCTGGGGCATGTCGTTTTGCGTTTATTTACAGCTGAAAATCCCAGCATGGCCAGCGTTGGTGCTTAAAATGCTGGGACTGGCTGAAAAAATCCTTCATGCTAATAGGATGAGCTGTCTGTCAGCTATGACTTCTCTCCTCCCCCTCCGTGCAGCATTCTCTCTCCTCTTATAGCGCTTCCCTTGGCCTCTTCCTCTCTCAGTTCTTCTTAGCCCAAACTCTCCCCTCGGCAGTCTCGTGCCCCCTTCTCCTCCCCTCCCTTTAAGTGTAAACTCTCCCTCTCCTCGTGAGTTGACCTCATGCATGCTTTTCTTTATCAAACTAATGCATTCTGGGGCGTGTAGTCCGTTTCATTTCGCTCTGCTAACACGCCTCCAAGCGGAAATCGTAGGGCGGGAACCTGCAGTCTGTGTTGACATGGAGTCACATGGCATTCTTCCCCTCCTCTCGCCCTGTTTGGGTATCTCTTCCCCGGCTGCCCTGGGCTGTCTGCTGTGAGTGCGCTGCTGCAGGGGCCCGGGCTCCCTGCTCTGCAGTAGAGGGGCTCCCTCCTCCTGCCTAACTAGTATTGGTCCCCAGACGGGGTGCTTTCAGAGTTACGGGGTCCCGTGCCTGGCGGTGCCCTGGCCCCTTCCCGCCCTCTAAAGTGGATGGGCCAGGGGTCCTGGGCTGGGACGGGCAGGTGTGCAGCCACTCGCTGCCTGGCATTATGCCAACCAGGAAGCAGCCTATCACGAGGCCGCCTGGCAGGGAGTCTGTTCTGCCCTGAGCTGACTCTGTGCCTTACAGCTCCCCAGCCCCTCTCACTGGGGCCACGTCCCTCGTCGCCCATTAGCGCCTGGAAGAGGGAATGAACAGGTGAAAGGGTTCATTGTGGCCTCCGGTGGCTCCGGCCCTCAGCTGATGAACCCCTCACCTGTTGCCTGAAGGCTGCTCGGTAGTGAGGGCACAGGGTAAACGCTGGGGGTCTCCTGGGGTGGTTTGGGGCACCTGAAGGTCCCCCTCTCCTTTCGTTTGCACCTTTGAGGCTTTCTTGTAAAAGAGGTAGTAGCCGAGATGGCCCTTTGGTGCCACCGAGCCCCCGCTGCTGCAGTGCTCCCCCCGTCCTTATCTATACTCGGGGCTCTAGGGAGAGGGGCCCGACCACCCTGGGCCTATCGGGTCCCGCTGAGGGCCAAGACCACCTTGGCGCCCGAGCGCGCCGAGAAGAGACTGAAGACCTACGAGGAGCTTCCAGGACCCAACTGGTTCCAGGCGCTTTACTGGCTCTACGTCAAGGGGTACATCCACCGCCTCCACGAGCTGCAGGTAGGGCTCGTTGTGCAGGGTTGCCCCCCCCCCCCCCTTCTGCAGATGGACATTTATTGAAAGTTTGTCTATCACTTGACAAACGTGATTATGCGCTTGATTAAATGACGAGGCTTATGCAGTTCTTGTGGGAAGCTGGCTATCTATGTAGTGTCCCAAATGTAGGGGTGCACTATGCAGATAGTAGGCGACCCTCATTGGTTTATTAATCCCAAAAAGCACTCTTGTGTAGTAACGTGGACGAGCAGCTAGGCTTAGAGGGTAGTGCTAAGCATGTGTTGGACACACAGTCAATAAGTGAGACACACTCAAGAAGGAACTCGAGACCAATGTTTAGAAAAATAGTTACTTTGTTTTATATAATGTTATATATAATGTGTCAATACCAGAAAACTTCAAAGAAGAGGAGTACTATTGCAGTTGTATTGATCTAGCACATAAGTGACCCTTTTACTCAAAGGTGCTTTTACGCGGTAAAGGTTGTAAAGTACCTTTACTGCAAAGGGGTCCTTGCAAACCATTCTTGGGGGTCCTCTATGGGTTGTAGTGTGCTAGGGGTGCAAGGTCACAAGCAAGACCAGCGATACAGTTTTACCTGCCCTGGAGCTTCTGGGTGCAGTAGTGCTAGTCGAGTATCTTGCAGTGAAAGAGTTGGTGACAAGGGGTGGGGGGCACCTAGAAAGAAACTGCAAGGGGGGACTTGGGGACAAGTCTGGTAGCTCTCAATGGGGGACACAGTCGGTGGGGGTCCTGGGAGCAAGGGAGCACCAGTGGATGTCTTGGGACCCCGGCAGTAGATCTCAGGTTCGTCAGATCTTTGTCACTGGTGCTCCTGTATCAAGACTTCACTGTTCTTTGTTGGACCTGCAAGAAGAGGGACAAAACAGGACAGCTGGACTACTCTTGGCGATGTTCTCTGCGATGCTAATGTTGCTTGACGGCTGGACTTCAGATGCGTTGTTGGAGTCTGGTTTGGGCTTCAAACCAGCTTTGGTTGCTGCAGGGGTCTGATACCCCAGGTATTGGCGCAGGATGGCTCCAGTGGGTACTGATGTCTTCTCACTTGGTGGAGAGATGGGTCAGGTCTCTTGGAGCACAGTGACCACTTCGTGGACAGCTGCTGCATCGGTGGGCCTAGTGGTCAGCAGAACGATGAGCCAGACATTGCTGTTGGTGCCTGCAGGAAGCAGAGAAATGGCTCCTCCACTCCAAGGGAGATGCTGACAGGCTGGTGAAGTGCTGGAGGACCTCAAAGGCTTTTGGCGTCCCCACATGATGAGCTGGGATGTCATGAATGTCTGGACAGAAGCAGGTAAGCAGGCAGAGTTTTATGCCAAAAGTACACCAGTTGTCTACAGTTCTTGCTTCTTCGGCTCGTCTTTGTCCTCCTCCTTCTTCTTGGGTTAGCCAAATCTGTTCTTCTGGTGTCAGGGGGCCACCTAAATATTAAATTTAGGGAGCTTAAGGGAAGTGTACAGTAGTAGCCAAAGGCCTAACCCTGTCTCAGAATTCTTAGTGCCACCAAAAACAAGATGGTGGAACCCTTCTCGAGTGTCCACTTCAGGTCGCACACCTTAAGGTTGTGACTAGCCCAAAGATCGGACACGCCCACTAAATAACTAATTTCCCACCTGTCCTGGTGGCAGGTGGGCGTCAGGGCAAAAGGGTGGCAAGTCCCAGGTCTAGGGAAAGCCAGAGTTGCATATCAAAGGCGGCAAGGACTTGAAACCCTTGGCCCTGATATGCTAAATCACTAGCCAAGCAGCTGTAGGCAGTGTGATCACCTTCCTCCAGGCAGGCATTGTTTCTGGCCTCGCAGAATGCAAGCTCTCATCTCCAGGAGATCAGAAACCCGTCTATGGTGTCAGACTGACCAAGACCAGTCTGCCTGCACGCTAGAGGACGAGTAGGTTTTAGGGGGCACCTCTAACGTGCCCTCTGGGTGCATGTCATAGTAAATCCAAGACTGATATCAGTCTCGATTAATTAAGACAAGATGTTTTATACAAAACACCTTAGGGTTCAGTGAAGCCACTATGTAGCTAGGTAACCGTTGGTAGCGAGTGCCTAGCACATACCTTAGGATGGCTTCCCTGTTCACTTGTAATGTCCAAGTATTTGAACTCAACATTACAGTAGCATACCTGCTCAGGCAGACCTGCTCTCACATCAAATATAATCACCCTGCCTTAGGGCTCCAAGGCCTTCTAATGGGGGTGACTTACATATATTTAGATGCAATGATCGGGGCATGTTGTGTTTTCACTCATGGCTTGCACCATGACAAGCAGTCTATGATGACCGTCTGTGTGCAGTTTGTAGGGGTGTCCCTGAGGGTGGCACAGTACATGCTGCCGCCCTTAGGGACCCCCTCCAGTGCCCTGGCCCTAGGTACCAGAGGTACCATTTACTAGGGACTAAGGGCCATATGTACAAACACATTTCCCCATTGACGCAGAATGGGAAAAACCCTTTGGTACATCTGGCCCTTACAGTGGTGCTGGTGTGTTTGTCAATTTAATGCAATCTAGGCATTTTACCTCATTTTACAAAAAGATCACTGCCCCTGGGGACCTCATTAGCAGGGACCCAGTGTACCTCAGTACAAAAACCTCAGTACCAGTGAGCAAAAAGTGGGGTGACCATGTCCAAAATGGCACTTTCCTACAGTGCTGCTCTGCAAATCTAATTACTTCTAGTCACTTGAGAGAAGAAGGTGAGGGGCACGGAGAATTGAGGGGCGGTAACCATCGTTTGTACCTAATACCAGTGCTATAGATGGCATAGGGCCACACATAGACTAGGCCCTGGCATAGAAAATAAACACCTTTAGGTCTCACCTTTATGACCAAGTGATCTATTGGCTTTGCAGTGTTTTTAGCCGAGGTCCAACATCCAGGAAGCTGTGCAGCCTGGATTAAAAAAAAGATCCTTAGATTGCGGCTGCCTGTGTCTTTTTGTAGGCACATGCACTATGCATACATGTGCTCCGAAATGACGTCACTTTTTTTTCTTTTTTCTTTTTAGTTACAGATCTGAGTAGGATTGGTAAGTAAAAAGGCAATGACACACACAAAAGCAGTTGGGGTCGTTTGGGGCAGGACGGCTGGCAGGGATGCCAAAGCAACATGAGAGTTGGATGAAAGTAACCCAGAGTGCCCATTGGCGAGAAGCACATTGGCAAGTGCAAGTGGGGTGAGAAGAAGCAGCTGTGCAACACGGAGTATGGAGAGAGATGTACGCAAGGTAGACTGCTTGCTAACACACACACCCTAGCGAAGTGCTTCCCACAAAAGAAAAAATAGTGCTTGAAAAGCAATCAGTGGAAGCAGCGAGCCAGTCTGTCAGAGATTGTAAAGAGGTAATGCTCCATGGAGGGACAAACACTAGGTTGTCAAGCTGAGACACCAATAACAAGCAGACAAAGGGCTTCCCTTTCTAACTGTGAGTCACAGTGGTATGTATGATTGTTTTGTGACTGCATTCACAGTCGGAAAACAATCGCAGTTTACACCCATTTCAAACTGGCGGTCCCTCGGGGACCCCGCCCCCTTTGTGAATGCATGCGAAAATGTGTTTCAGAGCAGGCAGTGGTCTCACGGACCACGGCCTACTCCTAAGAACTGAAACATTTAATTGTTTTCCTTTAAGGAAAATTAGCTGTCTAAATAAATAAAATACAAAGATTGCTTCATTTTAAAGAAATTACAGACAAGGTGGTCTGCTGACCCCGGCAGGCCACCATACCTGTGAGTTTTGCGATTTCCAGTGGGTTGCAAATTGGGACCTACCTCATTAATACAAATGGGGTAGTTCTATTTACGACCCACTGGGAATCGCAAAAGAAACTCAGTGGAGTTTTGTACATCTGGAATTATGATTTCCTAATTGCGATTTGCATGGAATCGCAATTGCGAAGGTTTGTACACGTGGCCCTTGGTATATACAGTGTAAACAGCTGTGTTGTCAATGCAGGCCTAAAAAACATGTATTTTGTCTGCTTGTCACATGCCATTGCTGCAAGGCAACGTTTCCTTTGTGACACGTAAGGCAACGTTGCAACTCAGTGGATGCTGTTGTTATTCTATGGTCTAAATTACTTTCTTTCCAAGTGAATAACACATTTATTGCTGCTTACTTTCAAGTTTACTTTGTCAATTGTTTTATTGTTTATGGTCAAGGATAAAGGTGCTATACAAACTGTTAAATAGGTTGATTCTGATTCAGAATAAGTTTGGGGAATTCCCAGTATTTAGTCAAAGTATTCTACAGAGTTATTACCAAGGTATATCATTTCACAATTAGAGTTATGTTCATTGTTCCAATTAAGTTACTTAAGGTGTGTCTTTGTCATGTACAGATCCACTCTAACCTCCTGACCTCAGCAGTGACAGGGCAGCGTGTGGGGGCCGGTGTCTCTGCTGTCCCCTGTCCTTTGCTTCTGACGCTGGCCCTCATGTTCTAGTGCAGGCAGTCACAGGTGTAGACAGTGAGAGACAGAAAAGAACAGTGCTCCCGTTGGATTCTGGGCACAAAGGTGGGGCAACACCTGACACTCTGTCACATTAGGAAACAGTGGAAATAGAGACACCAGCATCTTTGATTCTTAGAGTTGCTCTGAAACCAGTGGCAACTATTGACACATTTTTCTATCAGTTGCAAGATATCTCTAACATTTATAAATGCAAAGGAGTGGGTAGAGGAGAAACCAATGTTAACCAGTTCTGGATGTCTTAGTCTTATTTATGGGGGCAGTAATTTGTTCATACCTGCTCTCAGTCTCAGAAATGTACTACTATGTTGGTATGACAAACTGGTCATCATCTTAGAAGAGTTGCGGTCTATGTTGTCAAAATTTCCCTGTCAATTCTCAGGCCAGTGGCGTAACAAGGTCCTCCCCCCACCTCCCGCAGCCTCCATTTTATAACAATATTTGGTTGTGCTGTGGTATTTTGAACATAAAAATATATTATGTCCATATCAAGAACATGATACTCCGTATGTCTTCCAGTGCCAGGAATAGATCAAAAGGGGCCCCTGGTGCTCCACTGCGCAAAATGGGGGCCCTCCCGTGATTTGGGGGGGAAGTGGGGGCACGTACCCCCTCTGGATTTAAGACAGGCTCCTCCTGGGGCCTGCGATCACAGGGGCCCCCCTGGGCCTTCACTGGCCCTTTAACCAAGGGGGGGCCACAATAATGCCACAAAAAAATCAATAAGAGGCCAGACTGCGCAGGAAGTCTCAGATGAGGGCTCCACCCCGCCCGCCCTTCAAGATATTCATACCAGGCCCCTCCTGGGGCCCGCAACCACTGGAGGGGGCCAACAAGGGAGGTCAGCCGCACAGGGGGGCCTCCAGCGAGGCTTCCACCCTGCCCGCGGTCTTAGCAGAAGATTGGGGCCTCCATTGGGGCAGCAGGAGCCTCCGATGAGGCTTCCTTCCCCCCTGCCCGTCCACACAGACACAATTGGGCCCGGTGGGGCTGGGAGCCTCCGATGAGGCTTCCTTCCCCGCCCGTCTCCTTCCTCTGCAGCTCGAAGCCTGCTGGGCCTCAAAAGAGGGCAGGCACCAGAGTAGGTGTCTGCCTGTGTCCTGGGGGCACTCATCAGAGCACGCTTCGCCCTGGGAGCACGATAGGAGCGCGCTTGCTCCTTTTCTTCAAATGATGGTGCCCTGGGGGTCCCAGGGGCAGCGCGACAGTCGCGCTTACTGGAAGCAGCCCGCCCGAGCTACGGCGGTGATTCTGGACATCGACACAGCACTTACGAGCGCGGGGGACATTCTCAGAGAGCCCGGGTCGTGGCGGTGAATCCTTGGTCACAGATAACGCGCTCCTCGAAGCGTGCCGCGACACGGCAATCGCTTTCAAGAGCACAAAATGCACCACACGGAAGGCGCTTTCACAGCGCTTCAGGAACAGCTGGCAAATCGCTCTCGACGCGCATTGGACTTGTTGCAGGGGTTTAGGGCCACGGCACCCAGCCCCTGGGGGCCAACAATAAAAGAAAAAGGGGCCCAGCAGCAGGCCAGCACAAGGGGGATGCAGGCAAGTGGCAGTTCCTCCAAGTGATCAAGCAGGTCACAGGTCAGCACAGCAGCAGCAGTCCATGGCGGTTCCTGGTGAGTTCGTCCAGCATTCTGTGTCCAGTTCAAGGTAAGTTCCAAAGTGTCTCCAAATTGTGGGGAAAACTCCCCTATACTTATACTCATTTTTACAGTGTGTTACAAAGGCTGGGGAGAGGAGGTTCCAACCAGTTACAACTGGTTCTGAGAGTGCCCCCTCTCTCCTCCAGCACAGGCTCCAAACATCAGTTGGGGCTAAACGACCCTATTGTGTGAGGCCATGGCACAGACTTTACAAATGTAGGTGTGCCCCGCCTCTCCCTTCTCTCAGCCCAGGATGACTATTCAGTATGCAGATGCACCTCTGTGACACCTCCACCCTCCCTGTGTTCAGGCTGTCTGAAAAGTATGCACAAAGCCCAACTGTCACTCTGCCCAGATGTGGATTGGAGTCAAGCTGCAAAACACCAGAGTCATGAGCACAGAGAAATGCACACTTTCTAGAAGTGGCATTTCTGTAATAGTAATAAATACACCTACACCAGTAAGCAGCATTTCTAACCACAATTACAACCATACCAAACATGCCTACCCTACCCCTCATAAATCAGACAATACCCCCTACATATAAAGCAGGGCATTTCTAATGCAATCCTATGAGAAGGCAGCACTCACAGCAGTGAGAAACCAAGTTAGGCTGTTTGTCACAACCAGGACAGGCCACGCAAACTGACACATGTCCTGCCTTTTACATACATAGCACCCTGCCCATAGGGCTAGCTACGGCCTACCTTAGGGGTGACTTACATGTAGTAAAAAGGGAGTTCCGGGCCTGGTAAGTACATTTAGATGCCAGGTCCCTGTGGCAGAAAACTCTGCACACAGGCCCTGCGCTAGCAGGCCTGAGACAGGTTTGAAAGGCTACTTCAGTGGGTGGTGCAAGCAGCGCTGCAGGCCCACTAGTAGCATTTAATTTACAGGCCGTGGGTATAGAGATACCACTGTACAAGGGACTTATAGGTAAATTAAATATGCCAATGAGGTATAAGCCAATCATACCAACTTTAGATGGGAGAGCACCTGCACTTTAGGACTGATCAGCAGTCATAAAGTGCTCAGAGTCCTAGAGCCAACAGCGAGAGGTCAGAAAAAAATAGGAGGAAGGAGGCAAAAAGTCAGGGGATGAACCTGCCACAAGGGCCAGGTCCAACACTCACTAATACACGAAATCAGGCTGGAGGGTGCATCATTTACAGGGGTTAGCCATACAATTGTCTAATTTGGACAGGGTCTGATTGGGAAGGCGGGCAGTCGAGCATTGGCTGAAGGACCGGTGCCTCAGGGTCACCTATGGGCCATATTTTTTAAGGGCCTCAGTCAACCAGCTCAAAGCCCCTCACCGTCTTCCAGGCCCGTAAGGTAGCTGTAATGTGGGGTAGCATCAGGGGCAGGCAGGCACTCAGAGGACAGGGGCGAATGGTAGTGCTAGAACAGTACTGTACTGGCCCTAGGAGACTTCAGCTTGGCCCCCGTGGGGAAGGCACAGACTCTCAGAAGTAGTATCCCACTCCGTTCCTGTGCTGTCAGGCTGGGGCAGGGGACAGAGAGAGGATAGCAGCCTCCTGGGGTGCAAGTGATGGGGGTGTTGGGCCATCTTCACGGCAGCCACACCCTCCCCCCACCTGAGTCAGGCTGAGGGCCGGGTGCTGCTCTGGACTTCGGACTATTCACACCACGACACCCTTGTGTCGGACGTGGCCCAGCAGAAGTGTTTTTCCCCTGACCCCTCCCTGCTAGGCCACCACATTCAGGCCATGGTGGGTGGTGGGGAAGGGGAGTAGGATGAGGGGGTTGGTGGGAGTGAGGTGTTCGAGGGAGTCTGTAGGGGCCTTGTTGGGGGCCAGGTGTAGTCACCCCCAGTGTCTTTTAGGTCTTGCATAGGTCTCTCGGTGAGACCACCTTTCAAAGAGAGAAAAATAGGAAGTAAACAAGGATTACCAGCACTAGCTCAGAATCCTGTGATCCTGGGCAAATCACTTGATCTCCCAAGTCCTGAAATAAAATTAAAAAAAGAGTTTGATCTGGGGTAATGTAACTGGAGCACATGTAAACCGCTCCAATGCCTTTGGGCCAAGTTCACGCTATATAAAACTACACAAACACAAAATATCCAGCCCGATTCTGCAAAGGTTCAAGCATGATAATTAAAGAGGACTCTTATAAACACCCACATTCATTTTTAACAAGGCTTTTTTGCCTTTGCCTGGTTTATCTGTCAGTCATGGATGATTACATCATCTTTGGCACACATTTTCATACCAGCCTGATGTGACATCCCGCCCACAGCCTCAGGGGATTGGCCAGTGTCTAAGGAATTCTTGTGTCATGAGAATTCCGATGCAGCCTCTCTGAGGTGACTGGGAAATAAAAATGTCAGTTGTGACTGCTGCTGCGGCTGAGGTGTAAAGAATAAACTAAGAGTTAATACTTGAAGAGCTGCGCTTCATTTGTGGACATTTCCTCTACATTTTACACTGGCGACGACTGAAGACCTTTTCACCTCTGGATACACCTCAACACAGCAAGAAGGCCACAAAACAGTACGGAGACGATTCACCTCCAGAATTTCAGCGCAGATGACTGTTCGTTGGTAATCATCCTGCATGGGTCCTCAGGGCCAAACTTCAATTTGGTGAGTGAGAATAGCTATGTTTTAAAACCAAACGTCGATCAGGATATTGCGAAGGAGTCAGTGGGCAGCTGCTCTAAATATTGCTTTTAAAAGAATCTGGATATCAGACAACAAAGAAGTAAAGTGGAGAACACATTGTTATTGGCCAGCAAAGTCCAGAAGGTGATTGCGGACGGCATACTCACGTGCAGCCTTAGAAAACAGGCTATGAGACTTTTAAAATTGGGATTTGTCAAATGCTACGAGAATATGATATGAGACTTTTAAAATTGGAGTTTTCATTTTCTTAAGAGAGGTGCACACTCCAGCTTTACAACAGGAATGTCTTAAAAAATGAGTCTCATTTCAAACAACAGTGACACGCACACTAATACTGACTTGTAGGTGTGTTGTTCTGTGTGCACTATCAACAAAACCCGCAATCACCAAATCAGTTATTTATGGGTATCAGAGCATCTATGTCTTTTAATTAAAGATACTTCATGAATTGTATGACATTCCTCACAGTCCAGATATTATCTGCGCACGAGATGGTGTTGTGAGGGGCACATCTGCTTGCAGAATCAGCATTAATTCGATCTCCGTGTAGAGGAATCTAGATTGCTACAGAAAATAAATTTTACCTGAAAACAGCCATTCTCTCCCTCTCTCTCCCTCTCCTTCCAACTCAGAAGTGATATTTGGGGGATGTTCTATTGTTTGTTCTCTCTCTCTCTCTCTCCTTCCAACTCAGAAGTGACATTTGGGGGATGTTCTATTGTTTGTTCTCAGTAGAGTCTCTCTTCTCTCTCTCTCTGTCTCTGTCTCTGTCTCTGTCTCTGTCTCTCTCTCTCTCTCTCTCTCTCTCCTTCCTTCCTTCCTTCTCAGAAGTGACATTTGGGGGCTGTTCTATTGTTTGTTCTCAGTAGAGTTTCCCATCATGGACAGTTTAGCTCCTTGGTGTACACCATTTCTGCAATCTCTACTGCCATCTGGTGGACATTTCTGAGAACTACTGGTATGCTGTTTGTTTATATATACAACAATATTCATAATCTCTGGTTGCAATGTTTGACAGTGTGTGATATTTAGCCTGAGGGTGTTATCTAATTTTAAAACATAACCAGTCACAGGGTTCGAGTTTATAAACATGCAAAATGTAACACCATCACCCTCCTTTTTATCATGCCCCGGTGAACCGCCAATAAAATGGAATAAGTGGAAAAAGGTTTTCCATAATTATGCTGTAGTATGTGGACCGAATTTAGGTTTAGAAAGGAAAACAGCCGTATTACTACATTGTTTAGGGGCAGAGGGACAGGAAATATTAGAACACCTTCCAGATTTAGGGGTTAATGAAGCTAGAGGATTAAATGAATATGAAATTAACTTTAAAAAATTGGATAATCATTTTCTCCCCAGAATCAGCACCATTGTAGAACGTTTCCACTTTGGCAAATGGTCACTGAAGGAGGGTGAAAGTGTAGAAGAAATTGTGTCAGTACTTAGGAAATTAGCAGCCACTTGCAACTTTGGAGCAAATTGTGATGAACGGATTAGAGATCAATTTTTACTAAATTGCAATATGGAAAAAATTTGAGAAGAATTGTGGCTTAAAGATGACTCTCCCTTAAGTGAAGTGTTAATTGTAGCCAAACAAGTGGAACATATGTTGAAATGTGTGCAGGAAATGAAAGAAAAGAACTTGAGTAAAGAGGATGTACAACAAGTAAAGATGGAAGAAAGTAATGCCCAGGTTGTGAAAAGTAATGTACTCACACAAGGAAAGAGAACTGACAACTAATTCAAATGGCGTTGTTTTAGGTGTGGGCACATTGGACATTTGGCAAACAATAAAGATTGTCCTGCCATCAAAACTCATTGCAACAAATGTGGGAAAAAGGGACATTACATGGTGTGTTGCAAGAGTGGGAAGTTTATGAAGGAAATGGATAAGAAGAACGTCAGTGAGATTTGTGAAGACATTGTGTTACAAATGTCAGATACTAAGCTGTGTAATCCTAAAGACTGGATAAGAATAGATGACAAAGATGTAGAAGTCATGTTTGAATGCTGTTCCAGGTTGACAATCATATCTGAGAGAGTGTTCAATGTAATGTACCAGGGAAAAGTCAAACTTCTAAAAATTGACATTTCACCAGGAGGGTATGGTGGGCAACCCGTAAAGATGAAGGGTTACTTCCTAGGAACAGTAGAATACAAATACAAATATACTATATGCAAAATATACATGTCTGTTCAAGGAGATAATATCCTGGGCTGGCCTGTACAGAAGGATTTAGGTGTGGTCCTCAACCCCAACTCCAACCCACAAATATTAGTGCAAAACATATCTCATTCAGGGGATAAAAAATGCAAAATTGAAAAAGAATTTCCTGAAGTTTTCTCTGATAAGTTAGGCTGTCTTAAAACTTTTGTACACAAAATAAAATTAAAAGATAATGCCATCCCAGTTTTCAGCTAGAGCGAGAAGTCTTCCCATTAGTGTACATGAATCTGTCAAAGCTGAGTTAGAAAAATTGTGCAAGTTGGATGTGATCACGCCAGTTGTGGCGACGGAATGGTTGGCTCCCATTGTGGTAGCTAGGAAAGCAGATGGGAAAATCTGCCTATGCATAGACCTTAGAGCACTCAAAAAAGGAGTTGTAGTAGACAAATTCCCATTGCCCAAAATCACAGACATTTTTTCCAAGATAGCTGGAGCAAAGTATTTTTCAATATTGGACTTAACTTCAGCATATCACCAAATTTGTTTACATGCTGATTCACAAGACCTTACAGCTTTTATAACTCCTATGGGGGCTTACAAGTTCAAGGGGATGCCGTTTGGCCTTGTGTCAGGGGCATCAGTTTTCCAAAGGGGTATGACCTACACCCTAACGGGTGTACCAGGGGTATTCTTTTATCAAGATGACATGTTGATTTTTGGTGACAACGAGACAATACATGACACAAGACTTCGACGTGTCCCTATGAAATTCAAAGAATATGGGCTGACAGTCAAAAAAGAAAAATGTAAGATCAAATGTACAGAAATAAATTATCTAGGACACACAATTTCATCTCGGGGCATACGACCCAAACCTGAATTGGTGAACACAATAATGCATTTAGCTTCTCCTGAGAACAAAGATGAGTTAAAATCATTCTTAGGAACGGTAGAGTTCTATAACAAATTTATAATCAACTTTGCAAGTCACACTTTTCAGATGAGGAAATTACTAAAAACAAATGTTATTTACACCTGGGACAAGGGGTGTGAAGATGAATTCGAAGATATTAAGAAGGCACTAGCGAACACACCCAGTCTTAAATCTTTTGTACCAGGAAAGGAAACAATAGTGGCAACTGACACAAGCTCAAAAGGTCTAGGTGTAGTTCTTCTTCAGAAAGATAGCACAGGGGAACAAACCATAGCTTTTGCTTCCAGAGCTCTTAGACAAGTAGAAGTCAATTACTCTGTGATTGAGAGGGAAGCATTAGCAGTATACTGGGCTCTTCATAAATTTAGAGACTTCATCTGGGGAACTACATTTAAGGTAAAAACAGACCATGAACCACTTAAGGAGGTTTTTACCAAGAAAGGCTTGATGGCAATCTTAAGTAGGATCAAAAGGTGGGTGGTAAATCTCCAAGAGTTCAGTTTTGATGTTGAGTATGTTCCAGGGGTTAGGAATTTTGCTGCTGATTGTCTTTCATGGTTAGTGAAAGAAACAGATGTAGAGCATGACCGTGAGATGAGCTGTTGCGAGGATGTAGATGAACCCAAAGAAGATGTCTGTATGATAACCAAGGGTGCCATTGAAGAGAGTTGTTGGAAACAGGAATTGCAAGTTGATCTCATTCTGATAAAAGTTAGAGAAAATCTAGTTAAGGGATCGGAATCACAAGGGAAAATTGATGAACAGGTGTGACCCTATTGGATGGTCAGAGAGGAATTGTCTGAGTTGGAAGGGTGTCTATTTAGGGGTACCAAATTAATACCACCTAGTAGTTTAAGGATGAGGTTGATTGAGCTAGCTCATGATGGTCACTTTTGGCATCACCAAGACTAAACAGAGGTTACGTCTGGACTTTTGGTGGCCTGGGATTGATGGAGCTGTAAAAAGAGTAGTCAGGGATTGTGTAACATGTGCAGCCAGTGATAAGGTGTTAAAGTTAGACACTCCACCTATGTTGTGTCATCAGTTACCTGAAGGGCCTTGGATGGATGTGGCCATGGATATAGTGGGACCATTGTCTGGAGAAAAGGGATGTCCATATATCTTAGTTTTAGTAGATCTCTACTCAAGATGGCCAGAAATTAAAGTGGTTTCAGATATTAGTTCCACCACAGCACAGTGATCACATTTTTGTAGGAAGTTTTCATGCGTGAAGGTCTTCCCAACACGTTGTTGACTGACAATGAAACACAGTTTTGCTCAAGAGAAACCAAATAGTTTCTGAAAAGCAATGGAATAAAACACAAGCCTTGTGCTCTTTATCACCCTGAAACAAACGGAGTAGTAGAGAGTAGTAGAGAGGTTTAACAAAACAAAGGAAAGCATTCAACTGGCTAAGGTAAATGGACTGTGTTTGGAAAGAGGAAGCAATGAGTAGAAGCTTATCGTCTCACTCCACATCAGACCACTGGCATGACACCTTTTGAATTGCTAAAGGATAGGAGACCTAACTCTAGATTAGTGTCTGGGTGGATGAAGTGGTATAAAGGTTGGCTAAAGATAAGCACGAAGCAAGCATGGAGGAGAAAGGAGCTGGACACACAACATACATGAAAGAAACATTTTGACAAGACACACAAGGCCAAGGCAATTGACCTCAGAGTAGGTGAATGGGTTAAAGTGAGATCTCCTACAGGTCAAAAAGAGGGATCTAAATTCACAGTGAATTGTTCATTGAAGATAATTAAACTATTCCACAATACAGTAAAAACTCAGGATGGAAGAATATGGAACTTGGGTAGGGTGGTCAAATATGTGGAGCCGGATCAACATGATAGTGGGATTGAAATCTCAGTTCAGAGGAAGACAGATAGAGAAATTAGAGATGAACATCACTTAGGGAATACCACAAAGAGTGATAAGTTGGTGAAGTCAAACAACAACAAATTGGAATTTGATATCAGAAAGAGTGGGCGTGTAACAGGCCCCCTACATATTTTACAGATTATAAGGTCAACTGAGTTCCACATATTTCTTGAAGTTTTGTTTCAACCCTCATATAATTACTTGCAAGCCTTGTATTATCTAGCAATATTCCTATGTTTATACATTTTCCTTTGAGAATTGTTCATTGTGTAAATGCTTTTATTCATTGGATAATTCTGTGTAAGTGTTGTAGACACATCTATGCTCCAATGTATTTTCTTTGTTATTACTGATTCTTGATGTTAGTTTAGAATAAGCTGTAGGCCTCATATTTTCTGTTAGTGTATATATCTTTGTTATTGTATAAAGAGGGAGAAGTGGGACATCCCGCCCACAGCCTCAGGGGATTGGCCAGTGCCTAAGGAATTCTTGTGTCATGAGAATTCCGATGCAGCCTCTCTGAAATGAAATGTCAGTTGGGACTGCTGCTGCGGCTGAGGTGTAAAGAATAAACTAAGAGTTAATACTTGAAGAGCTGCGCTTCATTGTTGGACATTTCCTCCACATTTGGCGACGATTGAAGACCTTTTCACCTCTGGATACACCTCAACACAGCAAGAAGGCGACAAAACAGTACGGAGACGATTCACCTCCAGAATTTCAGCGCAGATGACTGTACGTTGGTAATCATCCTGCAAGAGTTAATACTTGAAGAGCTTTGCTTCATTTGTGGACATTTCCTCTACATTTTACACCTGGACACTAAAATACAGTTCAGCTGGTAAAAGTACCGCCAGGTGGCAGCCCTAGCCAGATCAGGTGTTGTGGCCCATGGGCCATTTTATTTTACCTCGCCAGTCCGGCTACACTGCAGTACTTCTAGTTTTCACCACTGTTACTGGCTTTATAACCTTTAGAATACTTAACTAGAGACTAACCAAAAGGCATCCGTGAAAGGGATGATCCAGGAATGTGGAGCCACTTTTTGGGGGAGTGCCTGGGCCTAATTGTGATCACAATCCAACTCTGGATGTGGCCCAGATTGCTCTTGGTTTAGCTTTCCATGGGGTAGACTGAAGTGAAATATTATCACCCCCCTACTGAAAGAGATCCAGTTTCTCCAAGTTTTTCATGTAATAGTAGCTGTGCTTTTCCAGGTTTGCTCTTTCACTTGTGACTGTATTTTATCTCTGGGTTTTGCTTTGTAAGGAGGGAGATGTGTTATGTTTTGTAATAGAAAGGTGGGTGGTAGAGAAGGTGGGATGGAATGGGTTGCCTGGTGCTGGGGTTCCAATTCAGCAGTTCAAAGTGATGTATAAATTGTGAAAACTACATTCAAGGCTTGGGGGTTATTTTATACCCGCATCACATCATATCCTTGTGCACCATTACCTTTATTTTGCCAGTGCCGTTCTGTAAAAGCATAAAAAGCATGTTGATAGCCTACAGATAGATCACATAGGTGAGGCCTATTGGTTTTGCCAGTGCTTGTTGATCTAAGGTGCATGCATTGCATAGATATGTAGTTCTTGTTAGCTGTGCCCAGCCCCACCTCAGCAGTCACTAACCTCGTGAACATTGTATTCTAGATTACAGTTCCCAGACTTTTTTATGCACTTCGACCGCTGCTTGCAGGTGTGTTCCGACTGCTGCTAGGTATCCCATCCATAGCCTTGCATGACCCCTTGAATCAGCCATGGCTGCTTAGATCAGTGGTTCCCAACCTGTGGTCCGGTGTCCCCTCGGGGTCCGCGAAGCCTACTCTGTGGGTCTGCGACTACTTAGCAAATAATATTAAATTGTATTGACAGATTAATAAGGTGTATATACATAAAGTGGCTAAATGTACAATTGAACATTTTAAACATACTGTAAAGATAAAGGAATTTGAAATTGAAGGCTCAAAATTATATTAGGATCTGTATATTAATTTGTGGGAGCAGTGCAGGTGCGTCAAACAGAATATAGTATGGACGATGTGTGGCTTCAATGGAATTTAGAAAAGCTATAAACTTCCTACTAACATTTTGTTTGTTTAATTTATTTGCAAATTAAATAAAGTGTGTTATCATTTATGTATGTGCTTGATTCTGTATTTTCCCTGTACTGTTTTGCAGTTCAAATCATCAACAATGTTTAGGCTCAGGTCACCAGCTTCCAGTAATGAGTCAGTGGGGGGTCCCGCGGATGCCAATATTGACCCAGTGGGGGTACCCAGGTTTCAGTAATGATGAAGTGGGCTTCCACAGAAGTCAAAAAGTTGGGAACCACTGTATTAGACAACAGCAGCTGGTTCTGGGGCATGTAGTTTTACATTTATTTACAGCTGAAAATCCCAGCACGGCCAGCGTTGGTGCTTAAAATGCTGGGACTGGCTGAAGAAATCCTTCATGCTAATAGGATGAGCTGTCTGTCAGCTATGACTTCTCTCCTCCCCCTCCGTGCAGCATTCTCTCTCCTCTTATAGCGCTTCCCTTGGCCTCTTCCTCTCTCAGTTCTTCTTAGCCCAAACTCTCCCTTCAGCAATCTCGTGCCCCCTTCTCCTCCCCTCCCTTTAAGTGTAAACTCTCCCTCTCCTCGTGAGTTGACCTCATGCATGCTTTTCTTTATCAAACTAATGCATTCTGGGGCGTGTAGTCCGTTTCATTTCGCTCTGCTAACACGCCTCCAAGCGGAAATCGTAGGGCGGGAACCTGCAGTCTGTGTTGACATGGAGTCACATGGCATTCTTCCCCTCCTCTCGCCCTGTTTGGGTATCTCTTCCCCGGCTGCCCTGGGCTGTCTGCTGTGAGTGCGCTGCTGCAGGGGCCCGGGCTCCCTGCTCTGCGAAAGGGTTCATTGTGGCCTCCGGTGGCTCCGGCCCTCAGCTGATGAACCCCTCACCTGTTGCCTGAAGGCTGCTCGGTAGTGAGGGCACAGGGTAAACGCTGGGGGTCTCCTGGGGTGGTTTGGGGCACCTGAAGGTCCCCCTCTCCTTTCGTTTGCACCTTTGAGGCTTTCTTGTAAAAGAGGTAGTAGCCGAGATGGCCCTTTGGTGCCACCGAGCCCCCGCTGCTGCAGTGCTCCCCCCGTCCTTATCTATACTCGGGGCTCTAGGGAGAGGGGCCCGACCACCCTGGGCCTATCGGGTCCCGCTGAGGGCCAAGACCACCTTGGCGCCCGAGCGCGCCGAGAAGAGACTGAAGACCTACGAGGAGCTTCCAGGACCCAACTGGTTCCAGGCGCTTTACTGGCTCTACGTCAAGGGGTACATCCACCGCCTCCACGAGCTGCAGGTAGGGCTCGTTGTGCAGGGTTGCCCCCACCCCCCTTCTGCAGATGGACATTTATTGAAAGTTTGTCTATCACTTGACAAACGTGATTATGCGCTTGATTAAATGACGAGGCTTATGCAGTTCTTGTGGGAAGCTGGCTATCTATGTAGTGTCCCAAATGTAGGGGTGCACTATGCAGATAGTAGGCGACCCTCATTGGTTTATTAATCCCAAAAAGCACTCTTGTGTAGTAACGTGGACGAGCAGCTAGGCTTAGAGGGTAGTGCTAAGCATTTGTTGGACACACAGTCAATAAGTGAGACACACACTCAAGAAGGAACTCGAGACCAATGTTTAGAAAAATAGTTACTTTGTTTTATATAATGTTATATATAATGTGTCAATACCAGAAAACTTCAAAGAACATGAGTACTATTGCAGTTGTATTGATCTAGCACATAAGTGACCCTTTTACTCAAAGGTGCTTTTACGAGGTAAAGGTTGTAAAGTACCTTTACTGCAAAGGGGTCCTTGCAAACCATTCTTGGGGGTCCTCTATGGGTTGTAGTGTGCTAGGGGTGCAAGGTCACAAGCAAGACCAGCGATACAGTTTTACCTGCCCTGGAGCTTCTGGGTGCAGTAGTGCTAGTCCAGTATCTTGCAACGAAACAGTTGGTGGCAGGGGGGGCCACCTAGAAAGAAACTGCAAGGGGGGGATTTCTGGACAAGTCTGGTAGCTCTCAATGGGGGACTCAGTCGGTGGGGGTCCTAGGAGCGAGGGAACACCATTGGATGTCTTGGGACCCCGGCAGTAGATCTCAGGTTCGTCAGATCTTTGTCATTGGTGCTCCTGTGTCAAGACTTCACTGTTCTTTGTTGTCCCTGCAAGAAGAGGGACAAAACATGACAGCTGCACTACTCTTGGCGATGTTCTCTGCAATGCTAATGTTGCTTGACGGCTGGTCGCTGCGTCGTCGGAGTCTGGTTTGGGCTTCAAACCAGCTTTGGTTGCTGCAGGGGTCTGATACCCCAGGTATTGGTGCAGGATGGCTCCAGTGGGTACTGATGTCTTCTCACTTGGTGGAGAGATGGGTCAGGTCTCTTGGAGCACAGTGACCACTTCGTGGGCAGCTGCTGCATCGGTGGACCTAGTGGTCAGCAGAACGATGAGCCGGACATTGCTGTTGGTGCCTGCAGGTAGCAGAGAAGTGGCTCCTCCACTCCAAGGGAGATGCTGACAGGCTGGTGAAGTGCTGGAGGACCTCAAAGGCTTTTGGCGTTCCCCACATGATGAGTTGGGATGTCATGAATGTCTGGACAGAAGCAGGTAAGCAGGCAGAGTTTTATGCCAAAAGTACACCAGTTGTCTACAGTTCTTGCTTCTTCGGCTCGTCTTTGTCCTCCTCCTTCTTCTTGGGTTAGACACATCTGTTCTTCTGGTGTCAGGGGGCCACCTAAATATTAAATTTTGGGAGCTTAAGGGAAGTGTACAGTAGTAGCAACAGGTCTAACCCTGTTTCAGAATTCTTAGTGCCACCAAAAACAAGATGGTGGAACCCTTCTCGAGTGTCCACTTCAGGTAGCACACCTTAAGGTTGTGACTAGCCCAAAGATGGGACACGCCCACTAAATAACTAATTTCCCACCTGTCCTGGTGGCAGGTGGGCGTCAGGGCAAAAGGGTGGCAAGTCCCAGGTCTAGGGAAAGCCAGAGTCGCATATCAAAGGCGGCAAGGACTTGAAACCCTTGGCCCTGATATGCTAAATCACTTGCCAAGCAGCTGTAGGCAGTGTGATCACCTTCCTCCAGGCAGGCATTGTTTCTGGCCTCTGAGAGTGCAAGCTCTCATCTCCAGGAGGTCAGAAACCCGTCCGTGGTGTCAGACTGACTGAGACCAGTCTGCCTGCACGCTAGAGGACGAGTAGGTTTTAGGGGGCACCTCTAACGTGCCCTCTGGGTGCATGTCATAGTAAATCCAAGACTGACATCAGTTTGGATTAATTAAGACAAGATGTTTGATACAAAACACCATAGGTTTCAGTGAAGCCACTATGTAGCTAGGTAACCTGTGGTGATGAGTGCCTAGCACATACCTTAGGATGGCTTCCCTGTTCACTTGTAATGTCCAAGTATTTGAACTCAACATTACAGTAGCATACCTGCTCATGCAGACATGCCCTCACATCAAATATAATCACCCTGCTTTAGAGCTCCAAGGCCTTCTATAGGGTGACTTGCATATATTTAGATGCATTGATTGGGGAATGTTGTGTTTTCACTCATGGCTTGCACCATGACAAGCAGTTTATGATGACCGTCCCTGTGCAGTTTGTAGGGGTGTCCCTGAGGGTGGCACAGTACATGCTGCAGCCCTTAGGGACCCCCTCTAGTATCCTGGCCCTAGGTACCAGGGGTACCATTTACTAGGGACTTACAGTGGTGCTGGTGTGTTTGCATTAAATTAACAATCTAGATATTTTACCTCGTTTTAGGGAAAGAGCACTGGCACTAGGGACCTCAATATCAGGGACCCAGTGTACCTCAGTAGAAAAACCTCAGTAGAAAAACCTCAGTACCAGTGAGCAAAAAGTGGGGTGACCATGTCCAAAAGGGCACTTTCCTACAGTGCTGCTCTGCAAATCTAATTACTTCTAGTCACTTGAGAGAAGAAGGTGAGGGGCACGGAGAATTGAGGGACGGTAACCATCGTTTGTACCTAATACCAGTGCTATAGGTGGCATAGTGGCACGCATAGACTAGGCCCTGGCATAGAAAATAAACACCTTTAGGTCTCACCTTTATGACCAAGTGATCTATTGGCTTTGCAGTGTTTTTAGCCGAGGTCCAACATCCAGGAAGCTGTGCAGCCTGGATTAAAAAAAAGATCCTTAGATTGCGACTGCCTGTGTCTTTTTGTAGGCACATGCACTATGCATACATGGGCTCCGAAATGACGTCACTTTTTTTTTTTTTCTTTTTAGTTACAGATCTGAGTAGGATTGGTAAGTAAAAAGGCAATGACACACACAAAAGCAGTTGGGGTCGTTTGGGGCAGGACAGCTGGCAGGGATGCCAAAGCAACATGAGAGTTGGATGAAAGTAACCCAGAGGGCCCATTGGGGAGAAGCACTTTGGCAAGTGCAAGTGGGGTGAGAAGAAGCAGCTGTGCAACACCGAGTGCGGAGAGAGATGTACGCAAGGTAGACTGCTTGCTAACACACACACCCTAGCGAAGTGCTTCACACAAAAGAAAAAATAGTGCTTGGAAAGCAATCAGTGGAAGCAGCGAGCCAGTCTGTCAGAGATTGTAAAGAGGTAATGCTCCATGGAGGGACAAACACAAGGTTGTCAAGCTGAGACACCAATAACAAGCAGACAAAGGGCTTCCCTTTCTAACTGTGAGTCAGGGTGGGATGTATGATTGTTTTGTGACTGCATTCACAGTCGGAAAACAATCGCAGTTTACACCCATTTCAAACTGGCGTTATTTACACCCATTTCATAGAGAATATTCCTTTTTCTCCCCGGTTCATCGCCCCCACACCCAAATAGACTTGCTGTTCAGTTCTTATGGGCTGATTCACACCTTTACCAAGGCTTCATATCTGGCGAAAACCATATCAGATCACTGCCCTTTGATGGCCTCCTTTCAGTGGGGCAGAACGCACGCACGCATCCCTGGCACCTACAACCGAACCTGCTACTAGATCCCCTGTTTCGCCTAGAACTGGCAGAGCACATCAACACTTATTTTACACTTTACACTTAACTGCATCCTAACGGGCAATGGAATGGAACGCCCATAAAGTGGTGGTGAGAGGCCTGTGTATATCGACGGCGGGAGGGGTGCGACGCATGCTCGTACGACAGTTGCTGCAGACTGAGTCGGAACTCCAGGAGGTGGAGCGAGGGGTGGCGTCGGACAGAGTGGCGTTGAAGGCTCTGGGTATGACACGCACAAAATGGACTGAGGTCGACTCGCGCTTGCGGCAGTTAGACTACCGTCATTATGTTGCCCGGACGCACTCCGAGGGGGACCGCTCCGGTAGGCTGCTAGCCTGGTTAATACGTGGTGAGCAACAGCGCACTCCCATAGGCACCATACGGCTAGATTCTGGTGTTATAGTCAACACACAATCAGAAATAAATGAAGCATTCAGGCAATATTGTAGTACTTTATATGCTGCACGTCCCCCTCCCCCCCAACATCAGGGCAATTGGCAGACTTTTTCAATGCACTCCACTTGACTCACCTCTCTGCATCCCAGGTGCTGGAATTGGAGTGGCCCATAGATCTTGAAGAGTTTCAGCAGACTTTACGCCAACTGGCCCACAACAAAGTACCGGGCAGTGATGGTCTACCAGCAGAGTACTACCGTACATTTTCCGCGCAGATAACTAATTCGTACCAGGAAGTGCTAAAAGAGGCTTTTACAGAGGGTCGGCTCCTGGAATCACAACGCAAAGCAATAATAGTGGCTCTCCCTAAGCCAGGCCGCGATCCATTAGATGTTCAGTCGTACCATCCCCTATCATTGTTAAACTTAGACTGTAAATTATTGGGGAAGATCTTGGCGAATCACCTTCTCCCGCTGCTGCTGACTCTGGTCCATGAAGACCAGTCCGGTTTTATCCCCAGTCGAAACACCTTCATTAATATACGATGCCTGATAAGGCTCATGGCTGATGCCCCGGAATCTGAGTATGAACGCGTAGCGGTATCCCTAGATATAGAAAAGGCATTCGATACACTGGGCTGGCCCTTTTTAATGGAGGCATTGAGGCGCATGGGTTTCGGCAAAGCATTCATGCCATGGATCACCGTCTTATACTCAAGACCGACATCCAGGGTTAAAACGGGCGGGAGTATATCAGACGGGTTTGACATCGGTAGAGGCACGAGGCAGTGCTGCCCCCTCTCGCCGATATTGTTTGCATTGGCGATCTAACCGCTAGCGGCAAGGATCAGGAGCAGAGCTCCAGAGTGAGGCATACTTGACAGTGATACGTACCGAATCGTCTCCCTATATGCGGACAATGCGCTAATATATCTATGCAACTGCTCAGAGTCCCTCCCGGACTTACTGCGGTTGCTGGATTTACTTGGAGACCTCTCTGGCCTGCACGTGAAGTGGACAAAGTCCTGCCTGTTTCCGATGACACTGGTTCCGGAAACTCGGAGGCCCACGGCCTTGACATATGCTTTACCATGGTGCTATACCACCTTCAAATACCTCGGGATTCACATATATCATAGTGCAACGGATCTCGAGAAGGGAACCTGGGACGTACGGGCAGATCCATCAGAGGCTAATTACCTTTTTGGTGCTCGTTCCCGTTATCCCATTGGGGAGAGTGGCGATTGAAAGATGATCATACTTCTGCGACGGCTATATCCTTTTTCTGCACTGCCGCTGTTACTTCCTCGTGTTTTCTTTGGGACGCTGAATAGTCTGTTGACTGGCTTGGTGTGGGGCAGTGGACGCCGGCGGGTGGCTCTAGCCAACATACATTTACCGCTTAAGCAGGGGGGACTTGGCGCCCCGCACTACGAGCTGTACTATGCGGCAGCGCAGATAGATTGGATTTCGCGCTGGAGGCAGGACCCCCCAAGCTTAGAAGCACGGACGGTACATGCCTCCTTGGGTCACACTAATGTGTTGCGATGGCTGCTAGACCACAGTTGACCTTCGCACTTTCACAACATCCTGTTGAACGCAGCTCGATGGAATTGGCGTTGCTACGTACTAGATGGGAATCGGGCCACACTCTACTCACCTAGGATTCCCCTGATGTCCATTCCGAATGCTGGGAGGATGGCTGGACAGCATAGACTGTCCTCTTGGCCCACAAAGGGCATACAGACAATAGAGGACATTTTCGGGGAGGGTCAATTACTGACCTACGCGTCACTCGCGAATGCCTATGACTTGGGTCAAGGCTGGTTTATAACATACTGTGCTTTACAACAGCTCGTACGTACTACATGGAAATGTGGGGAACTCGAACCCCCGACTGCTCCTATCCTGCATGATTTATTAGCCAGTCTGGGTACACAGCTCAGTACATCTCGGATATACAGTACTCTGCTAGGGAGCCCGGAAGTGGCTCAGGCAAAAGCGAAGGCTAGGTGAGACATGGTTCTCCCTACACCACTGACACAGCAGGCATGGAACACAGCACTTAATTTGACATACGAAGTATCACGTAACCCTAGATTCCGATACACGCAATTCAATTACTTACATCAAACCTACCTATCTCCACATAGGCTCCGGCGTATGTTCCCTCAAACTAGTCAGGAATGCCTGAGATGTGGTGACCCAGATGCTACTTTCTTTCATATGACGTGGGATTGCCCCCCGCCCGGTGCTGCAGTCCTGGCAAACCATAACCACACTGACTGCTGAATGGTTGGGCCACTCATTGTCTCCCACGCCCGAATCCTGTTTATTAGGTATCCGCCCAAGACCCAAAGGAGGGAAACCGGTGCGGAGGTGCATTGACCTGGCGTTCGTGCTATATAAATGCCTCTTGGCGATGCAGTGGAAGGCACCGAATGTGCCAGACACACACCGCTGGACAGGCGAGCTGTTGAACTGGGCGAAGGCGGAGGCGCAGGTACTGCATTCTCTCCAAGACAGGGGAGTGACAGTCAAGGGGGTAGATACGTGGGATTCCCTCGTTGTTTCAATTGAGAATAAAGATGACACTCGACCCCCTTGAGCTACCAGCAGCTTTATCTTCTACACATAATACACATATCCACCGCATTGATGAAGCACGAAGACAAATGAGAGTACACATGAGAAGCTGTCTCAACACAACATACACACTGCTTTAAATCTTACATGATGGGATTCCGTGTAGCTGACCACATATATGAAAAACACCCCCAGAGCATACAGGATGCGGTTGCCACCCACCCCTTGGGCCTACCTCCCCCCTTTGTCGTCTCCTCCCTCCTGTACAGGACCACCCACAGGCAGTTTCTACACTATGGGGGTTATTCCAACTTTGGAGGAGGTGGTAATCCGTCCCAAATGTGACGGATTTACCACCAGCCGTATTACGAGTTCCATAGGATATAATGGACTTGTAATACGGTTGGTGGTATATCCGTCACTTTACCGTCACTTTTGGGACGGATTACCACTTCCTCCAAAGTTGGAATAACCCCCTATTTCTCTATATGTTTCAATCTTTCTTTTCACCTTCTGATCTTTCATTATAGTTAATCTGTTATGTCCAAATTGTATTAATTCATGTCGGTACAATTATACAAGCAGTGATGTTGTGCCCGGATGCATATCCGGACTGTTATGTACTATAAGCCAATAAAAAGATTACAAAAAAAAAAGATATGATGCAGTCCCGCACATCTGAAAACAGGCCAGGATAACACCCTTAATTGAGAAAAAAAACAAAACAACAAAAAAGGCCTCTGCTGATCCCACAGTTCCCATCAATTACAGACCAAGCTCATTACTACAGCTGCAAACTAAGATTGTGGGAAAAGCTGTCAACGCTCAGCTACCTGAATATCCAGAAGGTAAAATCTTTGACAGTTCCCAGTCAGGATTTGGGCCCATGCAATGGAATAGAAAATGCCCTGGTAATTGTCACTGAGAACAGCATCAGGAACATTCTATATTTTGGACAGGACTGTGGCGCAGGTCTTTCTACTTACCTCCACAGCCTTTGACATGGTCTCCCACTCCAAGCTACTAACTAGATTAGCTGAGTTTGGCATGGGAAGATCAACCTTAACTTGGTGTCACTCTTTCCTCTTTACTTCTACCCTTCCAAGGGATATACAAAGACAATGCCGTGCAAACCTTTCACCCTCCATGACACACAGTCATCATGAGTGAGCCTAAACTCTTCCAGGGGACAGGGAGAGAGCATCAAGAGTAATCCTGCAAGAGACCCCTTTTCTTTTCCAAGGGACACATTTTTAATATTTTTTACATTTCCAAGGCGTATATAATGATCATTTTGGTTAAGGCTTGCCCCCTTCGATCAAAAATATAATGACAAGCATAAATACGCCTTTAATTCATCCATGGATATATAATGACTCATTTATATGCTTTTACCATTCCAAGTAGTGTATGATGAAAAGCTGTTCACTCTTTCAACTGATAGTAAGTGATAATCATGCATTAGCTTTTTGCCCTTTCGAGTGATCTGCAGTGTGAATCATGCATAAGCCTTTTAAACTTGCACGGTAGATACAATGAGAATTGTGGCCTTGTAAGCTGTATGTCCTTTTTACCCTTATAGTAGATATGCATATAGTGAAAACCATGCATAAGCCTTATTCTTAGCAAGCGATACAAGGAGAATTCTGTTTAAGCCTCACATGTTTTTGGGAAATATGCATTGGGAATCGATTATAACCATTTCACACTTCCTCGAGATATATAATCTAAATCATGCATGAACCTTTCTCTCATCAAAGGCATATATAATAATAATCACATGTAAATCTTTCACCCTGCCAAGTAACATAAAATGAGAATTTGTTGCAAAGAGAATGCATAGCAACAGTTCAAGTCACAACACATCTTCTCTCCTTAGAGAAATCAAATGATGGAAATAACATCCTCCTTTAACATAAGGACAAATAGATGGTAGTACAAATTTAAACTGAAATAAACAGCAAATAAAAGGACTAAAGATGTAAATAAATGATAAACAGTCCTAAAATATCGATACAGTAATGAACACGTAATACAATCCAATTACGCTCGGCCCCTTCACCAACACACTGCAACAAGGAGTTGCAACATACTCATCAACGCAACACCACATTCACCCCCTTCAGCAACACACTGCAACAAGGAGTTGCAACATACTCCTCAACCCAACACCACACTCACCCCCTTCTGCAACACAAAATGACAAGGAGGTGCAGCATACGCATCAGCGCAACACTAGGGTACACAGCCCTGCAAAGCAACACTAGGGTACACAACCCATCAATGCAACACTAGGGTACTTAACCCTGCAAATTTACACTAGGGTACACAACCCATCAACGCAACTCTAGGGTACTCAACCTTGCGACGCAACACTAGGGTACACAACCATGCAACACAACACAAGGGTAGTCATCCCTGAAAAGCAACACTAGAGTATTTAGACCTGCAATGCAACACTAGGCTACACAACTCTGCACCGCATCACTGGGGTACACAACCTATCAACATAACACTCGGGTACACAACCCTTCAACGTAACACTAGGTTACTCGACCCTGCTGCGCAACAGTAGGGTACTTGACCCTGCAATGCAACTTTAGGGTACACAACCCTGCAATACAACAGTAGGGTACTCAACCCTGCAACACCACACTAGGGTACTTGACCATGTAAAGCAACACTGGGGTAGTCGACCCTGCAATGTGACACTAGGGTACACAACCCTGCAAAGCAATAGTTGGGTACAATACCCTGCAACGCAACACTAGAGTAGTCAACCCTGCAACTCAACACTACTGTACTCAACCCTGCAGCACAGCACTAGGGTACACGGCCCTTAACACGCAACACCATTCTACATCACACATGCCACACACCTTACATGACCAGGGGTATAAGGCCGCAGACCCCAAACAAGCATGGCATGATTGAAAATACAGTTAGGCAGTATAACACTTAATAAAATGCACATGGGCGGCAAATTCAGCATGGCATAAATAAAAATACACTTATCCAGCAAGTTGATAATGGCTCTCAGACAAATGCTGGCATGGCAAACCAGACTAGATGGCACACAACTATATCAAGCAAATGATACTTTAAAGTCCCCGTTGAGTGACCTCTCATCCGAAATTACACTCACATTTCTGACAATTGAAGACGTTTCACAATTCTTCAGGTGCATAGTTCACACCGGAGGAGTGATGATTGCTGCTTGAATGCCTTCCAATGCCTTTATGTCTCAGTTCTACTTGCAGAATCCTCACGTAACACAACGCAGCTCCAACCACTCATATTTCGCCGCTTTAATACCTTGTTGCAGCTCTCACCCATGTTCCAGCTTTTTTTTCCATGCGCCGTAACCCGTGCAGGTTGAACTCTCAATTTTTCTTCAGATGCGCATCATACTCTGCTTCCTTTTTCCTCGGCCGCAGCAGTGCGCGTTCCACCTTCAGAACTGTTACATCAGCAAACCGCCCACTAGCACCTCACATGGCAGCACGTACAGCTTGCTTTCATTATGAAGCGGGCGACACACGCGCATCCACTCACACTCGGAATGCCTGGGACAGCACACAGCAGCCACGCGGGTCTTTTTTAAATACCACAATCAATCCTCACACTCCTAACAGCATATCCAAAAAGGGGTAAGGCAAGAAAAACAATGAACTTACTGGCAGTCTAACTGAAGTGAGGGTAGAATTCACAATATTACAGTTAATCCTCACGGCAGACTTCAACATTATTATGGCAGTTCATTAGCGCTGAATGTTTCCACTAGCTACCATCCAATGTTATAAGCAGCCTTTAACAATAAAACGATAATAATCTGTGTTTATTATCGATTTTATTGTTAAAGGAGCGGGGCCATGGGGGATGACAGGAACAAAAGGGGAGTGCACAGCCGGCCGGTCATCTCGGGCCTGCCAAACACACATGCGCACTTTGCTCTCTCCAACCTGGCAGTGTGTTGCTGGGCTGGAGAGAGTAGGCACAGGCTCCCAGTTTGCCTGAGAGTGCCAAGCCAGGGCACTGCTCCAGCCAATCCTAACACTGCTTTCATACAGCGTTACGAGTGGCCGCAGGGCATGCTTAGAGCCTGTGTGCCTTCAGTGACCAGGAAATGTATTTTATTTGTTCCCCACCCCCGCGAAGTCAAGACTGGTTAACTTGACCTGACGGGTGAAGCCCCAGAGATCACATCACCACAAGTATGTGATACTATCAGACTTGAAGTAATAGAATAACACCCAACAAACACTGCGGGCACCAGAGAAGTGCACATCTGGGGTATATTCAGAAGTAGTGGAGGCAGAACAGAAGGAAATATTAGACACTACAGTAGTGAATGTGTAGTCTTCATTCAAAAGTCATGGAGGAAGAACTGAAGGATCCAATACAGATTTCAAAGTCGCACATCTAAAGGGTCCCTTCAGAAGAAGCCTTTTTAGAAGTACTGGAAACATGATCAAAAGTACACTACAGAAACCACAGTAGTGCTTTTTGGTCCACTCAAAAGTAGTGGAGGTGCAACAGAAGGAAGTATTACAAGCACCACAGTAGTGTAACTAAAGGGTCCATTCAGAAGTGGCAGCAGTGGAACTGAATGAAGTACAGTATTAGGTCTGTAGAGTCCATTCTGAAATGATGGAGGTGAAATCAAAGAATACATTGCGGACACAACTCTAGTGCATCTGTAGCTTCTACTCAGGAGTAGACGTGGAAAAGAAAGATGCCTTAAGTACTCTAGCTGCTTTGATGTACCTGGGAGGGAGGACGGGGTAAGACTACTCCTCCCAAGCTGCAATGCATTGTGGGGGAGGTGGTGGACACCATGCCCCAGGCACCACTTGCAGTGTTGTCCATTCCCTCTGCGTGGGGCATTTGAACTACTGTTGCTGCTTTGAACTATTTGGGAGAGTGAGACTACACCTTCAAGGCTGCAACACATGAAACGGATTGGGGAGGAGGCACACACCATCCACGAGGCACCACGTCGAGTGCTTTCCATTCCCGATGCGCGGGGTATACCCGGGGGAAGACTGTGCCATCTGCACACAATAGATGCCAGGCCACATTTCAAGCTCCTTGTGTTTTTGATCCAATCATTTTCTGTTGGAAAGTACCATCCACATCTATTGCGGGCAAGGACCATCCCATCACATCCTCTATTATGAGTTATTTAACTAATGCAGTTGGTGCTCTTAACAACGAAAACGGTATAGTGGAACCAGAACTGCTGCAACGAGTGAACCCTTACCTGAAAAGACCCAGGAGTATGCTTCAGCTATCATTAATGACCGGATCATGGACAATAGTTTACAGGCTATTAACCTCTGTATATTTCACAACTCCCTTACCAGTGAAGCTGACATTCATGAAATCCCTTGACAGGGTAAGTGAGTGAAAGTGTCTCCTACTGTAAAAAGGTAAAAATAAATGACTCATCAGAAGTTCCATCAAGAAGGAAGCTTAAGTTCATACATCCAGATTCTGGACCTTCTCAAACAAGGAAAGGCTTGATAACTCAAACTACATCAGAGAGCTATACCTCTCTGATGAACTTGAAATCATTATTAAAAGGATTATTTGTGCAATACAAACGAGACTGACATCAATTGAAAAAAAACCTATCCAATTTACCAACACAACTAAATGTGCCTTTTCAACCTAATATATGTTTTTCTGTTTCCGCTAACTTTCAAATACCCATAACTGAAGCAGAGTCCATCACCTGTATCAATACTAGCAACTCAACTCTGTTACCTCCTAACGCTCTTGCAAATGTCCCCACTCTGATCACTGCATTTCAGGATGTACCTACCCTGTGTCATCATCACTTTGAATTCAGGAGTCGAGCCAACTTCTACTCGGGATATGGTGTTCCCTGCATGTCCTAATCCTGTTGTACAATCATCCACTCTCCTACAGATACCACCCGAAGCATCCACTTAAGTATTAATTTTGGCGGTGTTCCTTATTTGAGCTCCAGTCATGACGAAGGCCATATGTAACTAAAAAATAAAGTTGTTCATTTGATTAACATGCAGGTAGGAGGTGGCTGCCGTCTATATAACAACATCATTGTGATGAGGCTAGCTCATTGGATTGAAAAGATCCCAAAATGGTGGTAAGATGATTGCATGGGAGTTAACTTCAGGCATGCTTTTCTTGTGGAGCACATTCTGCATAACCTAACATGGTTCCACCCTCCTAGTGGTCAAATTAGCATTCTTCTGGTAGTATTTTTTTTTATAGATCTCCACCTTGTAACTTGCAACTTGCAAGGGTCATGTGTTAGCTCCACACACTTTATCCTTCTGACAGTGTGTACACCCATGATCTAGGCACAACAGGTTTGCTGTATTAGTCTCTTAATTGTGTAGACTGACTGTCTACTTCCCCTTCCTCCACAGCTACACAAAAGTAGGCTCCACTAGTATGCCGAATAATACTTCCAAAGCAAATTCTGCTTACTTGAACATTTCTTTGTGGGCTTTCAGTTCGGCCAAACCCGATCACCTGGAAAGGGTTTTCTTTGTTAAGCAATATGATAAAATATATATATATATATATATATATATATATATATATATATATTTTTTTTTTTTTTACAAGAGAGTTTGTTCAAGTTGGACTTTCATTTGGATGTCTTATTCTTCTATTCGATTTGAGCCACTCTCCCATGATCTTGCCAAGCAAATGGAGAATTTTCTTACTTTGGTTCCCTCTTCGCCCAATTGTAAGGTTTCTGTACTGTACACCAATTTGTACTCTGTGTCAGAACCAATCAAAACTTTCTTCTCTGTAATTTTTGTAATGACCATCTTAGTCGCTCGGATCCACGTCACTTAAAATCATTATCTGTTTTCTTAGAGCAATTTAGTAGTTCTGCAAACTATCCATTTCAAGTAATTCTGATGGGGCACTTTTATTTACAGATGTCTGCTGGAAACTGGCCTGTTGCTACATATTTTGATTTTATTTCAGATGATTTTGGTTTTCATTCCAGGAAGGATAAAAACGATAAAAGTTTGAATAATCTTCTGCTTGATTTTAATCTTATCAATCTGAGGAATATTCATGAATGTAATGGATCTGATTTCACTTTTCTTCCCACTTTCACTGATCATGATCATTATAGTACAATTTATTAAATTGTTTTGTCATAGTTTCTTAGAAACACCATACCCATGTTTCATATGCTTGTTAGCCAATTTAGTGATCACAACTCCCCGCTGTTCTTCATCTGACCCCACTGCTTAGATACTAGCATTTTAACCTATGCCAGATCTGAGAGATTACAAAACCAATGACGCATAATTTGCTGGGAATTGGTGAATCCAGATCATTTCTTATGAGATTTATTGTCAATATGTGCCTAAGAGGTGTTTTGTGTTTTAGATTTAAACATGGATTCAAGATCTTTCAACTCAATTTCTAACCTTGTCAACAGACTAATTCCTGTAGATGATGCACTCTTACACTTTGTCGCAACTTAGAAAGACCCCATGATAAAACTGTGGCCAACATATATAGAGACCATTACAGACATGCCCTTAAGACAACGGTATAGACCCTTGATCTGAAGCCTGAGGAAGAATTAGAGGCAGCCTGTGAACTGAATTATCAAAGTGTGTTTTGGAGGGTGGTTATTCTTCTAATTTTTAGTGCTCATAATACTGCTGTCCTAGTATCTTCCATTCAGACTAATAGGTGGTTCACTCATGTTAGTAAAATGTGTTTTATTTGTGATATCATCAAATAGCAAGCTTAAGTCCACATATCCGTAGGTCAAGATGCATCGCCCAGCCTCATTAGTCACTTCTGTTATTTTCGACCCTGTTGAGATTTCTGTGACCACATGCAAACAGCTGTTAAGGAAAGGCTTCTGGACCCGATGCAGTTGCAATGGATTGGTATAAAGGCAACCCTTATGTAAAAGCTCCTGTTATCACTAATAACCCTAACGCTACTTCTAATTCACGTCTCCCCTCGTCTAGAGCCCACTCCATCAGGCAGTCAGTGTACAAGAAGGGCTATAAAGGAGACTGTGCTTGTCATTGACCAATCTTCCAAAGAGACTCAATTATTAAGGTCCTGGGTAGGGTCATTATAAAGAGACTATCTGACTGGTTGAAAAGGGTAACATTGTATCTGATCTCCAGTATACTTTCAGTCCTGGTGATGGCATCATAGAACAATGCTTTAATTTAGACCTCTTAATTAGAAAGTACACCGCTGCCAGGGAAGGCTCACTGCCTCTGGAGTTCATGGACCTCAACTCTGCTCATCAACGAGTTCTGAGATCGTGCGCATATTTGGCCAGGCAGGTGGCACTTCTACGCTCCACCCAGCCCTAATCTTAACAAGTGGCACTCCCTCCTAACGTAGATACATGAGTAGTTTGTCATGGCTCTCTGGTAGTATATAATTATGTCACTAGACTTGGGTCTAAACTTTCACTTGCACTTTCATTGAGAATTTATAAAGGCTAATGATTACCTATTGCATGTTATGGTGCTGGAATATGGAGTTATTCCAAAGTGTCTTCTTTCCAGAAGAAAATTGATTCTTCAGGGAGTTGTGGCCCTACCACATAGTTTCAATAGTTTTATGTCATGCGAACGTTGGTCAGAACGATTTAGAGGACATCATCAAATTCTGGTCTTTCCTCATCTGTGTGTCTATTAGGATTGAGACAGACTGTTTTTATCAAAGCTGTCATTCAGGACTACTTTTCTCCTATTGGGGCTGATAAAATTCCTTGGCCTGATTACATTAAACATAGGGTCCACCCAACTTTAAAAAGCTAAGTGTTTTTTAACCCCTTAGCTGCTGGGCCTTTTCCCCCCCAGTGCTGAGCCCTTTTTTGGCTATTTGGGGTAGTTCGCGCTTAGGGCTTCATAACTTTTTGTCCACATAAGCTAACCACGCCAAATTTGCGTCCTTTTTTTCCAACATCCTAGGGATTCTAATGGTACCCAGAGTTTGTGGTTTACCCTGGAGGAGACCAAGAAAATAGCCAAAATACAGTGAAAATTTAGTTTTTTCCAAAAAAATGGGAAAAAAGGGCCGCCGAAGAAGGCTTGTGGTTTTTTCCCTGAAAATGCCATCAACAAAGGGTTTCTGGTGCTGAAATCACTATCTTCCCACCTTTCAGGAACGGGCAGACTTGAATCAGAAAACCACATTTTCCAACACAAATTTGGCATTTTACTGGGACATTCCCCATTTTTACTATTTTTGGTGCTTTCAACCTCCTTCCAGTTAGTGACAGGAATGGGTGTGAAACCAATGCTGGATCCCGGAAAGCTAAACATTTCTGAAAACTAGACAAAATTCTGAATTCAGCAAGGGGTCATTTGTGTAGATCCTACAAGGTTTTCCTACAGAAAATAACAGCTGAAATAAAAAAATATTGAAATTGAGCTGAAAACAACAGCCATTTTTCTTTATGTTTTACTCAGTAACTTTTTCCTGCGATGTCAGATTTCTGAAAGCAATATACCGTTTTGTCTGCTGGACTCTTCTGGTTGCGGGGATATAAAGGGCTTATAGGTTCATCAAGAACCCTAGGTACCCAGAGCCAATAAATGAGGTGCACCCTGCAGTTGGTTTTCATTCTATACTGGGTATACAGCAATTCATTTGCTGAAATATGAGGAGTGAAAAAGAGGTATCAAGAAAACCTTTGCATTTCCAAAATGGGATCAAGATAAGGTTTTGAGGAGCAGTGGTTATTTGCACATCTTTGAATTCCGAGGTGCCCATACTAGCATGTGAATTGCAGGGCATTTCTCAAATAGACGTCTTTTTTACACACTCTCTTATATTTGGAAGGAAAAAATGTAGAGAAAGATAAGGGGCAATAACACTTTTTTTGCTATTCTATGTTCCCCCAAGTCTCCCGATAAAAATGATACCTCACTTGTGTGGGTAGGCCTAGCGCCCGCGACAGGAAATGCCCCAAAACACAACGTGGACAAATCCCATTTTTTCACAAAATACAGAGCTGTTTTTTTGCAAAGTGCCTACCTGTAGATTATGGCCTCTAGCTCAGCCGGCACATAGGGAAACCTACCAAACCTGTACATTTTTGAAAACTAGAGACCTAGGGGAATCTAAGATGGGGTGACTCGCGGGGCTCTGACCAGGTTCTGTTACCCAGAATCCTTTGCAAACCTCAAAAAGTGGCTAAAAAAACAAGTTTTCCTCACATTTCGGTGACAGAAAGTTCTGGAATCTGCGAGGAGCCTCAAATTTCCTTCCACCCAGCGTCCCCCCAAGTCTCCCGATAAAAATGATACCTCACTTGTGTGGGTAGGCCTAGCGCCCGCGACAGGAAATGCCCCAAAACACAACGTGGACACATCACAGAAAACAGAGCTGTTTTTTGCAAAGTGCCTACCTGTAGATTTTGGCCTCTAGCCCAGCCGGCACCTAGGGAAACCTACCAAACCTGTACATTTTTGAAAACTAGAGACCTAGGGGAATCCAAGATGGGGTGACTCGCGAGGCTCTGACCAGGTTCTGTTACCCAGAATCCTTTGCAAACCTCAAAAAGTGGCTAAAAAAACAAGTTTTCCTCACATTTCGGTGACAGAAAGTTCTGGAATCGGAGAGGAGCTTCAAATTTCCTTCCACCCTGCGTCCCCCCATGTCTCCCGATAAAAATGATACCTCACTTGTGTGGGTAGGCCTAACGCCCGCAACAGGAAATGCCCCAAAACACAACGTGGACACATCACAGAAAACAGAGCTGTTTTTTGCAAAGTGCCTACCTGTAGATTTTGGCCTCTAGCTCAGCCGGCACCTAGGGAAACCTACCAAACCTGTGCATTTCTGAAAACTAGAGACCTAGGGGAATCCAAGGAGGGGTGACTTGCGGGGCTCGGACAGAAAAACTGTCACTCACGCACACATCAGCAGCAGGCTTGATTACGGAAACGCCCTCTACGCCGGCACCACTCTAAAACTCAAGCGCAAACTACACGCATCTAGAACTCAGCAGCACGACTCATCCTCGACCTCCGCCGACACGAACACATCTCTCCACACCTCAAATCCCTCCACTGGCTCCCCATTGACAAAAGGATCACCTTCAAGATCCTCATCCTCGCACACAAATCACTCCACAACACAGGCCCTGCCTACCTCAACGAGAGTCACCTTCCACACCCCCACACGAAACGTCCGCTCAGCTGACCTCTCTCTCGCCTCTGTCCCCCGCATCAAACACACCACCACCGGGGGCAGATCCTTCTCCTACCTTGCACCCAAAACCTGGAACGCCCTCACAACCCACCTTCGCAAGACCCAAAACCTACTTCTTTTCAGGAAGGGCCTCAAAACCTGGCTTTTCGAACAGTGAACCTCCCAGCCCCTTTCCCTCCCCCCGCCCCCACCCCAAGCGCCTTGAGACCCTCACAGGTGAGTAGC
Organism: Pleurodeles waltl; assembly: GCF_031143425.1. Lineage (NCBI taxonomy): Eukaryota > Metazoa > Chordata > Amphibia > Caudata > Salamandridae > Pleurodeles > Pleurodeles waltl. Next base: position 175,577,191 of record NC_090441.1, on the reverse strand, counting down.
ACACTTTATAAATCTCTTTGGTATATATAGATCTACCTCTATATATATATATATATCTATGTAGATAGATATATCTATAGATATATCCATGTACATAGATATATCTATCTACATAGATATATAAATATAGATCTATATATAGATCTATTTTTTTTAGTTGTTGTATGGTTTCCTTGGGGGCCAAAATGGCCCCCAGGGAAACCCTACAACATCTAAAAAAAAAATTGCCCCCACAGGGGGTCACCCTGCCCACGGGCGACCCCCTGTCATTTTATTTATTTTTTATTTTTATGAAAAAAAAAACAATCCCCTGGGGGGGCGCGATCGCCAGGAAACACTTTCAGGAAGGCCTCGTAAGAAAGGGGAGTGTCTCCCCTTTCTTACGAGGCCTTCCCGAACGTGGGAAAGGCCGTTTTCCCCATCAAAGCAGGAAGCGGCCGCAAGGCTGCTTCCTGCTTTGATGGGGAAAACACCTTTGCAACGTCAGCGCGCCGCGAGGCGCGCTGACGTCACAAAGGGGCGGGTGGGGGGGCGGGGGGAGACACGGAAGCTTCCGTGTCTCCCGGGGGGGGGTTTAAAAAAATAAATAAATCCTCGGGTGCGACACACCCGAGGATTTATTGATACCCTTCCTGGTGTCGGCCACTGGTCGTGACCCGCACCAGGGAGGGTGTGTGGGCGTCGGCCAGTGGCCGACGCCCGCAACGAAGAGGTTAACCCTTTTGGCATTATAGACCCATAAGCTGCAATTGATTTCTAGGCGTTGCCAGGCGGAGACTCGCTAGTTGTTCAAGGCCACCAGAAGATCTTTTATTTTATTGAAAATAATTGCTGATATTGAATTGTATTTGACTCTGGTCCATAATAGCTTGGAAAGGTTTCTTTGGACACATTTTATGCTCCATACTGTGCACTCTCTGCTCTGTTTTCGAGAGAGTGGGTACTTTCCAAACTTTTGCCACCATGCCCTTGTGACAAGGTTTCTGTCCCTTGCACATTGCACTTTTTTGTGGAGGGGGGGTACATTTTACGGGTATATTCAGAAACGCTATTTGATACCTCTCTTACACAAATTTATCTTTAAACAGACATTTGCACCTATCTTTTTGCAAATGCTTCAGGCTGAACATACTCAGTTTGCTCTGTTTAGTTTAGTTTTTTAATAGAAATCAAGAATACTAGGGATACAAATGTTATCTTTGTCTTATTGTTTTAAATGCACTTCTGGATTGTTTTATTTTTTTATGTATTGTATGGATTTATTTTGTAGTTATGTATATGGTTTTCATATAAAACCAAATAAAGGTTTCCTAATAATAATGTGCTGCCGACACCACACTAGTACATCTAAGTGGTAGTGCAGTCTGAACCGAAGGAGGTAATACACTCATTAGTGGGTCTGTAGGGTCCATTCCGATGTAGTGGAGGCCCAAAGGATGTCATACATACACTATAGTAGTGCATCTGTAAGGATACTGAAGGATGGGCAACGGACCACAGGTGTGCATCTATATGGTCCATTCAGAGGTAGGGGAGGCGGGACGGAAAGATGCACTGCAGACATTAAATGATGGAAAAGCTTTGACCCTCTTTCATAGACGTTGGGTCAAGTAGTCTATTCACCCAGAAGAAACAAATATCTTGTCCGTTTATGAAGACAGTGTGCTCAAGTAGTAGGAAACACAATCATATTTTGTCTCTTGTGGGTTTTAGATCGTGCAGAGGAAGATATATGGACCGATGTGGCGTGCTGGCCTCAGACTTGATAGGAATGTGGGCCTTGCGAGTCCAGAGTCCATTGAAGCAGTCCTGCGCCAGGATGGCAAACTCCCCATGATGTCAGAAATGGACTCCCTGAAGGAGTACCGGGAGCTGAGGAGCCTGGCTAAAGGGCCCCTGACTTCGTGAGTACACACTGGAAAGGGGAACTCCTGATGTCCAGAGCTTAGCTTGTCTAGAGAATTTCAGATAAGCCTGTCTCTGTAAAAGGTCTATCACTTGTCAAGGAAGCCATCCCCAACCTTACAGACCTTTTCTAAAGATAAGCCCACCTCAGCAAGTGTTTTCTGGTGGGGACAACAATGGCTGCCCAAAAGTGCTTGATTTTAAAGGTTCTCCTGTTGGTGTGGGTGAGGTGGAGGTGGTTCTTTGGAGCACAGATGGAGCTTGGATTTGAGCTGTGACACACATAACTCTATAGTTTCAAAATCCTAGTTGTCACCAGAAATCCAGATAGGTGGTGAATATAGAGACTTAAGGCCAAATGTACTAAGGGATTTAGCATATCTTAATGGACCAAATCACAATTTTGGTTCAATAAGAAAAGCTAAATTCCCTTTTCCGATGTGCAAATGCCCATAGGGAATCGCAAAATGCGATTTCTACCCAGTAGAAATCTCATTTTGTGATTCCCAAATAGGAAATCCCAAATAGGGATTCCTTATTTGTGATTTCCTAAGCACATGTACAAAGCATTTCCTAAATGCAAAATAGGCATTTAGGAAATGGTATTACCTTCAACTCCAAGTTGATGGTAACCATGTAGAAGTTTAAAAAATGCATTTTTTAAAATGCCATGTAGCGCACAAATGCCCCTAGTGCATTTGTGCGCTTTACATGTGCACAACATTTTCTGGGGATGCATCGGGTGGGGGGGGGCATAGGCCCCTGTGCACCCTTGCTTTTACATTCCCTAATTTGTGATTTCATATAGGAAATCTCAAATTTGGAAATGCAAAACCATTCGCTCCTATACTGTATACTGTAGCACTTCTTAAATAGCGATTTCCTAATGGCGATTCCTAGTCTGTAGGAATCCCTTTTAAGAAATCATCTATTTTTATACATTTCATTTTGCCTTTCCTAAATAACGATTTCTTAGGATTCACTATTATGGAAATGCAAAATAGGAATGTTGTACATCTGGCCCTTAAGTATCAACTTTTTCCCTGTAGACATTGAAAAGGTAAAATAATTTGATACATCGTAAAAGGTAAGGAAGTGCTTCCTGAACAGGGCCTAATAGTCCAGTTCCCTCCAGCTACACTCCACACCTTTAGTGTGTTTACGGTTTTCTAGTTAAACGGGAACATGTGTGGGGTTGAGTTACTCCCGACACTCTCCTCTTGTGTTTCAATAGTCCTAACATGGCAGCCAAATCATTTAACATGCTGCACCCAACAGAAGTCACTGATTCAATGAACTCAGATGGGAACCCGCCCACCACAAGGAACCAGCTCAAACTTTCCTCAAAGCCATTAAAATTAATGAACATTATAAATAAGGAACTCTTTAATCTCACTGGTGGTTAAACTGAAACTTTACTTTGTTTTTGGGGGCCCCCCACTCACTGCAGCCCTTTCTGAGCTCCAATGTGCAGTTTCTAAGTGGTAGGAGATTCATTTGTCCCTTTCTTCTCAGGGATGGAGAGCAGTGGTACAAGATTAGAGCAGCCCTGAACAAGCGGATGCTGCTGGCTCAAGAAGTTGTGGTGCACACCGAGTCCATCAATGAAGTGGTGTCAGACCTGATAACCAGGATTCGGTGCACAAGGGAAGACAGCCCGACCGGCACCACCGTGGGCAATGTGACCGACCTGCTCTACAGACTCGCCCTGGAAAGTATGTATGTGTAATTGTCTTGTTGGGGGGCACTGCTTGGTGGAATGAGTGTTATGACAAATGTGTAAATCTGCCATTGCACATTCAGGAATAGGGTATTTTGTCTTGACTGATATACTTTCCCATAGATCTTTGACTTTCACATCAGGCCTATATTCAGAAGGTGAGCAAAACCTTAACACACCGTGGAGTTGTATGACCTATTGTAAATTTCTAAAATGCCTTGGATTGAAAAGTTGAGGGCAAAAAAGTTAAATTAAGTTGAAACAATAATATCCAATGACAAAAATGAAGTAAAATTCTTAGAAAAACGTCAACATAATTGCATTTTTTTTTTTTAACCTTCTATCAAATTACTCCTACTCCAAACTTGTGACTCCAGTCCTTTACATAAGAAAGCCCAAGATTGTTGGTGGGTGCCACCCTCTGTACCCTTCAAAATACACTTTCAGTGGTCCTCTTCTACCTGCAAACTCCACTGTTGTTTCCTTAGCTAAATTGCCATCAGTTTTTATGTTGTCTGTTTTTATATCTCACCTACAGCTTTTTTTGTAAGTAGTTTTATAGGAGTTATGAGCAAGTGCAATTTGAAGATACAACAAGTGTTGCAACCAATAGCCTTTATCATGGTAAAGTTTCCATCTCCACTGAGTACATTACAAAGCCACAATACTCTCACTCCATCAGTGTTGTGTATAGTGACGTGGGATGCAGTGGTGGACAGCCTCATCATACTTGGGTCTGATTACCATCAGTCCTCACCAGTCTTAACCTACACCCTCCAGTGATCGCAGCAGGGCAGCTGCAGGTAATTCATAGCGTGTGCCCAGCCGCAGAAGTCCGAAAGGGAACACACATTTCCTTGGGTCAGATTTTCTCTGGCATTACCTCCCAGTATTCTTCCAGCCAGTCTTTGCGTTCCGGACAGGCATGCCTTCCCCAGTGCATCATCACCCTCCTCTTTGCCACCATAGCAGCAGAGCTGTCAGTCAGCGTGTGCAGCAGGAATGTCCTTAGCATGGCCAATAAGTGCGGTTAATGGGGTCTGCTGCACCTGGAGACCAACAGTCTCCTCCAAGCTGGCGAATACAGCATACTAGAACTCCATCATGCCACAGCAGTTCTGCGCTAAGTGCAGGAAGTCAGCGCCTCCTTAGCCGCAAAACGAGCACCGTACGCCCAGCAGGAGGCCCATCCTAGACATCCTAACAGGGTCGTAGTAGCTACGGTGGAGATATTTTATGTGCACTGGTGGAAGCGGTAGTTAAGCGAACATGCTCATTGTAGTGCGACAATATTCCCGTTTTGTTCTCTGCAACCGTAACCAGTGTCCCCTTGCCATCTTGCGTATGCTCAGTGCGTGACAACAGGAGCCTTCTCCTGCATCATTACATACAGCCTGCTGATCAAGTTCAAGGGGGTATTGACACCATTGTCCAAAGTATGAAGAGCTTTGGGTTCCCGGGAAAATGGTCTCACCTAGCACGTTAGCTGTTAGTTTTCCAAGACCTGTTGCTCTGTGTTGTATTGTAATAATTTGCATCAATATGGTGTATACTAACCCGTATGAGGAAGTTTAGTGCTTTACGCTGAGTAGCATGCTCATCTGGAGTCCAAGGTTGGTGGTTAATCCATCGGATCTTGAATTGTTTTGATTCATTGATTCACTTTGTTCACACGAGGAAAATCATTCCATGGAATTATTCCAGTTTTTGTTGCAGATTAAAGTAATAGGTTAGGTATGATCATTAGTGGGTGCTTTGTGCGTTCATGCAAATGGTTAAAGGACTTCCCTTTCCAGGGTGGGAAGGGTAATGGATCACCTCAGACTTATTGAGGAGAAGAACAAAATGGGACTTTACACAACCGGCCACAGTCCGTTTGCGCATAATTTTTCAATATGCAGAATTATGCACGGAGGTGGGAGTCCCATGAACTTCCCAGCAATACAGATGGAAGCCTGCACCCGGCTCGGCTTTCCAGAAGCAACACACAGAATGTCTCTGAATTCTCAGGAGTAGTACATATACAACCATAAATACATTTGATTTTATGAAAATTGGCCCCAATGCATCCAATTTGTTTTTTCAGTCTTCTCATAATACTTCTCCCATCACGCTTGTGCATTAAGAGGCAGAATGCCTGATTAGTACTTCCGATGTTGGAGTAATACTTTAACTAGTTGCAAACTTTAGAAAGTGGTCTAAGAAATGGTTGTCACATCTGTGGAGTCATGGGAACATTTGTCACAGACCTTCTGCTTTCACCATCTCATGAAGAGAAGCAAGTTTTAAAAATTGAAGTTATAAAAAAAAAAAATCTTCACATTGCAGGTGTTACACACTTAAAAATAGATGTGCATCAAAAAGTGAACGTACTGGTTTGCAAACTGTAGTGTTTCTCTGGCATAATCGCGCTCCTGCACCCAAGGCACCTACCATTGGTTTCAACAATTGACACGTCGATGCAGTGTCGACTGTAGCTGTGACAGTTTCTAGCACTGTGCCCTTTCATTGGATATTTCTCACCAGTCATTAATTGTTAAAATCATGGTTTCTGGCTCTACCCCAACCTCTCTTTGGCCACCAAGTTTAATGCAGTTTTTAGCACCTGTTCCTTCTACTGCTGCTTTCCCCACAAAGACACAATAAGTCATGTTCTAAACGAGAAAGGAAGGGATAAAGTCTGGGGCCACACTGCCCTTAAATGGCTGTAGTGATAATGTGAACTGTCATAATCTATATTGTAATTGTAGTTATATAGCGCTTACTAACCCTGACAGGGTGTTGAAGCGCTTTTCGGCGAGTAGCACGCTACTCCGGAACCCAAGAGGAATTAGCGGTGGATTAGTATGGAGGAATATGAGTACAGTATTACTATTAATATGAGTTAATATGAGCAAAGGATGTAGGAGGCTGGCCTGGTTTGTAGTGGGTACCTTGGGTACTTACACCTTATACCAGGTCCAGTTATCCCTTATTAGTGAAGTAGTAGTGTTCTAGCAGCTTAGGCTGATAGAGGTAGCTATAGAAGAGCAGCATAGGCTGAATTAGGAGACATGCAATGCTCCTGCAATACCACCTATAGTTACACAATACTTATACACAAGTAAACACAATACTCAGTGTTACCAAAAATAAAGGTATTTATTTGGGTGACACAGTACCAAAAATATCTTAGAGACAATACTTCTTCTGGAGGTAAGTATTATACACAATATATACACTAGACACCAAAATTAGACAAATAAATAGTCATAGAACAATGCAAACAGTAGGAAATCCTATAGAAGGCAATGGGAGAAAATAGGTCTAGGGGCAACAAAAACCATATACTAAAAAAGTGGAATGTGAATCACGAATTTCCCCCCTAGACAAGAGTAGTGTGTGCAGAATCGCTGGGAGAGTAAGAATACAGTAAAGGTAAGTAAATTACCCCACCCCAGAGCCCAGAAAAGCAGGAGTAAAGTACTGCAAGTTTCCTTAGGACACACTACACCTCGTTTTTGGGATTTTGCAGCAGCCAACCAAGTCTGCAAAGAACAACTGCTGGATTATTGGACCTGAAGACCTGCAAAGGAAGGGGACCAAGTCCAGAAGTCGAAAGAAGTTCCAGGAAGGACTGGAGCCCCTGCCAACCCAGAAGAGGGTGCAAAAGAAGAGTCCCCGGTTAGTCGAAGACTGCAGAAATGCACACTAGGAAGATGCCTGCGGGTTCCTGCATGATGCAAAAGATATCCCACGGCATGAAGATCGTTGCAGACGAGATTTTGTGTTGAAGGCGCCAACAAGCCTTGGCTACGACAAAAGTGCGTTTTTCGTCAAAATTGCACAGGAGGGACCTGGGGGCCTCAACTCTGTGTGAAGAGGAGGAGAGGGCTCTCAGCTCTTTAGAGAGCCCTCAAGATGCCAGCCAGCACCCCTAAAAGCCACAGGATCCGGGTTCAATGGAGGTGCAAAACGCTGTTGATGCAGCACAACAAATGAAGGTCCCACGCTGCCGGAAAACAACTCAGCGAGTTGAGCGTCACAGGATGGAGTGCTGGGGACCTGGACCAGGCTGTGCATGAAGGAATTTTACAAAGAGTGTACAGAGGCCTCAGGAGGCGAAGAATACACAGTACACAGGGGTACCGTCGTTCTCAGGGAAGGCAAGGTCTTACCTCCTCCAAATTGCATCAGCAGGGCCTCAGGACAGTCTATGTCAATGATGTCCACCCTCTGTGTCCTTGGGAGCATGCTCGTCGTGAGAGGAGTTCCAGGGTACCGGGCGTCGCCGTGGAAGGTGCCTGTTTGGAGCAGGGGAGTGACTCCATCCTGCACCAGAAGAACCGAAGAAATCTCCAGTGGAGTGACGAAGACAGGGAGTCCCCAGAGCGTGCACACTGTGGAAACTGTTGCAGTTGCTGACTTGGAACTGAGGTTGCTGAAGAAAAGTGTCTCTTGTAGACACTTTGTTGCAGTTACAGTGTTTCTCGGAGCAGGCTGTGGTTGATCTGAGGTCAGAAGAGTCTGAAGTTGTTGCAGAGGATTCCTGAAGAAAACTTGCAAGCAGAATCTGAAGAGAAGCCACAGGAGAGATCCTAAATAGCCGTGAGAGGGGGATTGGCTACCTTATCAGGTATGGACCTATCAGGAGGGGCTCTGATGTCACCTGCTGGCACTGGCCACTCAGAGCCCTCCAGAGTGCCCCCACACCTTGCAAAGCAGGATGGCTGAAGTCTTGGAGACCCTGGAGGAGCTCTGGGCACCATCCCTGGGGTGGTGATGGACAGGGGAGTGGTCACTCCCCTTTCCTTTGTCCAGTTTCCCACCAGAGCAGGGGAGAAGGGGTCCCTGAACTGGCGTAAACTGGTTTATGCACGGAGGGCACCATCTGTGCCCTTCAAAGCATTTCCAGAGGCTGGGGGAGGCTACCCCTCCCCAGCCTGTAACACCTATTTCCAAAGGGAAAGAGGAAATGCTTTGTTCTGCCTTCCTGGGACTGGGCTGCCCAGGCCCTAGGGGGGCAGAAACCTGTCTGTGAGGTGGCAGCAGCTGTAGCAGCAGTGCAAGCCTCAGACAGCTGGTTTGGCAGTACTGGGGGTCCATGGTGGAGCCCCCCGTATGCATGAAATTGGCTCCCCAATACCAGATTTGGAATGGGGGGACAATTCCATGGTCTTAGACATGTTACATGGCCATATTCAGAGTTACCATTGCGAAGCTACATATAGGTATTGACCTATATGTAGTGCATACGTGTAATGGTGTCCCCGCACTCACAAAGTCCGGGGAAATGGCCCTGAACTATGCGGGGGCACCTTTGCTAGTGCAAGGGTGCCCTCACACTTAGTAACTTTGCACCTAACCTTCAGCAAGTGAAGGCTAGACATATAGGTGACTTATAAGTTACTTAAGTGCAGTGAAAATGGCTGTGAAATAGTGTGTGCGCTATTTCACGCAGGCTGCAATGGCAGTCCTGTGTAAGGGGTTGTCTAAGCTACCTATGGGTGGCAAAAGAAATGCTGCAGCCCATATGGATCTCCTAGAACCCCAATGCCCTCGGTACCTAGGTACCATATACTAGCGACTTATAAGAGGGGTCCAGTGTGCCAATTGAAATTGGTAAATAAAGTCACTGGCCTACGGTGACAAATTTAAAAGCAGAGAGAGCATAAGCGTTGAGGTTCTGATTAGCAGAGCCTCAGTGACACAGGCACTATACGGGCATACACATTAGGCCACAAACTATGAGCACTGGGGTCCTGGCTAACAGGAGCCCAGTGAGACAGGGAAAACACACTGACATATAGGTTTTTATCTATGAGCACTGGGGTCCTGGCTAGCAGGATCCCAGTGACACATAAAAACACACTGACTTACAGGTTTGTATCTATGGGCACTGGGGTCCTGGCTAGCAGGAAAACACACTGACATACACTCCCAAACAGGCCAAAAGTGGGGGTAACCATGCTAGAAAGAGGCTACCTTCCTACAGAGGATATGTGAGTTTGTTAGTTGGATTGACTAGAGTAATGGAGGGGTGGAGAAGGGAAGAATCCAGAAGTGTTAATTGAGAGTTTATAGTAATAGGATGAGGCCTGGGATGAGTAAAGGAGAGATGGAGGAGTCTGTGGAAAGGGGTTAGTGAGATTATAGTAGCAGAAGGGGTTTTGGATGAGTCATAGGTGAGATAAATGAGGGAGAATTTGGTAGGGTTGTTTGGGAGGTCAGAGTAGTAAACTGAGGTGTGGGGTGAGCCAGGAGTGGTAGAGGAGGGAAGAGCTTAGGCAGGGTTTTTTTGGAGATCAAAGTAGAAGAATGGGTTTGGTATATGCCCACAGTTTTAGGCATATTTGACTATATTGAAGCAAACTCTAGTCCTTAGCACATTTACAATGTGGTAAGTAGAGAATAATTGATCAAGAGTTTAAGATTCTATTGAGATTAATCAACCAACCAACACATATTTAGACCCTTAGGTGCCATGCAGGCCCGGGGCTTTTTCAAGGCTGTGTAAATTGTTGTGAAAAACTATCAACACAAGGGTTCATGATAACAAGTAAAACAGACGTACAGTTGAGGATAATAATAATTGAGCATGATGAGTAATGAACAAAAAGACAAAATAGAGAGTTACAAAAAACTCAGATTACCTAAATTGTCCAGTGTTGAGTTCCAATGTTTTTAGCAATAGTACAGTATAATGAGTGTTTGGTTTATTGCAAGGGCACTTGCTGGTATGGGTTACAACAGATGATAAAATGTGTTTTGTGACATTGCTCAGGCAGCTTGCCTTAGATTTACATAAATCAAGCCTCACATTACTTCAGACACTGCAGATGGTTCACACGTAGCAACTATATCTATCTCGGAATGTGTGCATGTACCCTCCATTCATCTGTGGTTCAAAATAGGACTTCAGGCAACTAATCATTGTTATGCTAATTTAGCTTTTTAACTGGGCAAATAATAGGTGTTCCTATTGGCCAATTTAATGACCTTCAATTTACCAACTTTGAAAGGATAGAAGGTTGATTTGGCCTTTCTGAGTTGTGCTCGTTTACCTTTAATGGCAGCAGATATCAGCAGTGAGAATTTAACCATGTGACCCACTTTTTACTGCTCTTTTTTCATGCTTTAGTTAAATGATTTGTTGATTGACTTGTAAACCTATTGCTCAACTGAAGTACCTGTTTACTGTACAGTTAGACTTCAGAGTGCAGGTTTCCTGGTTCCAGATGTGGATCTTTAATCCAGTCCAGGAATTTTCTTTGTATTCTGGACTTGTAGTTCTGGTTGTTGTAAGAGCTGGGTAACACGTTTTTGAATGCAAAGAAAAATTCTGGATTGCATTACCTAATCATGCAAAAAACAGGATGCGCCTATTACATTCATAGAGCAAGTACGAGGACAGTATTGATATAAAATGCTCAGTTTGTGGAAAAGAAACATCCCTCCCCCATCTGTTTGTCAAGTGTTGTTCCAGGTGGTACATCCAGGATCCATTGTGAATGCATGTGCTGTTTAGTGAGGCATGTCAGCTTTCCAAGGAACTGTGATTGGGTTATTTGCTAACAGTAACTACAAGCTGGTTGTGGAATCTGCTACAGATCAAGGTGGGGGGTCACTGCTAAGGTCAGTGCGTGCTATGTGTAATCAGTGCGGCCCGCCACCTTAGACACAGTGCGCCAGGAGTGGACGTCTGTGTGTGGACAGTTCGCAATGGCAGGCCAGGGTTTACCGTTGCCGCAACCCATTAGCAGGGCTCAGGTATCTCTGTCCTGTGTACTCCAAGGCAGCAGTTAACAGCCAATTCAGCTCCACTTCCAGAGATGTCCTGTTTGTCAGGCCCTGTTGTGAAGGCTACATGCACCAATACATTACACCTTTCTGCCAGAGCAAAGGTGTCACCTCCTATTTCAGAGTTCACACTCTTGTTTTCCAGGTCTCTGCAGCATCTTCTTCAATATCCGCATTGGGAGCCTAGAAAAAGAGGTCTCACCTGAAACCGTAAGGTTCATCAACTCCATTGGACAAGTCTTGAAGAATGCACAATACGTTGATTTTCTCCCTAAATGGACTAGGGGCATCCTTCCCTACTGGAAGAGATTCTTGGAAGGTTCAGACATCATTGAAGCTTATGGTAAGGCTGATGAGTCTGTACTGATCTTGGCTAAGAAAAGTGGCTAAAGCGTCACTCTGTTGTATCCCCCGAAGTAGCGTTGAACAGTGGAGGTATGGGTTGGGTGAAAATGATAAACTTTATTAATCTCCAAGGGAACTACCAAAATGTTCATGGACAAGTTCAAGTAGGACTTTATAGAACCTCATGTAAAATTGTTGTTTTCGAAAAGTCTGTGCTCTATGAATAGTTAAAATTACAATTGAGAATTCTCTTCCGGGTGTTTTCTTTTTAAAATAATTGTTTTAGTTATTTTTAAGTGGAATCCCCTTACCTACTGTCGATTCATGTTCAATAGAAATTGTATAAATTGTTTTACTTTTATATTGTAAACTTAGACCACTGAAAACAGAAATATGTTAAGATAAATAATTTAAATGTACCTTCTAAAAACTCCTGCTGTTCTCATACTCGTATTACTTCAAAATCTTTACATTCGTGATTTGTACCCAGATGGTTACCTTGATCCACCTTCCTTTCTAGCACAAAGAGGCAAGGTGCCTCCTTTTCGTTAGCTATCACAGCAATATACTGGTTTTGTGGTGTTCATAATCAGTTTTTATAATGCGGCAGACACAGTTCTATTCTCCCTCTGCTGCCCCCACTATATTCCATCAGCATCAGACAATCCCAGGATCTCATCTCACCATTTGAAGCTCTCTATTGTTCTCAGCTCATAAGTAGCTCTACTCACAGAGCTGCCACATACTGCCAGTGGTGTTTCCCACTACATAGCATCCGCTAACCTTCTGACGACCACTGAACCACCAACTGGGCATGTCTTGCCCTACTGCTCCTTCAAATAAAATTACTTCTAAAACATAAACCTGACAAAAAAGGAAAGTAATACTATCAGTCCTCTAAAAACTATACAAAAAGTGACTTTGAGAAAGACCTCAGCAGTGATTTGTTTGCATTGGGTCAGTCCCATTCAGCCAATGAAAGCTCCATGTGTCTTTCACATGTTGGATCAGCCCACAGGCTTACATTTGCAGCTGTGTTTGACAAGGAGCCTGTCCCCGACATAGCCCTCGATTAGTCACTGGAGCAGGTTATTGACAGCTTACTCCACCTGGCACTGGAGTTTGACATTTTGCTACATATGCGCTGCAGCGGAGCAGGAGGCCAGCGGCAGAAGGCAAGTGCTCGAGGGTGACATCGAAAATAAACTAGAACACTGATCACTGTGGAGGCAATCCTCATTTAATGTGGCTAACATGTGTTGATGATGAAGTGATCCAAGATTCCAGCCTCCTGCTGTTGCTGGCAGCCAGATCCTCTTCGGGTGCCTGACCACCACACTTTGGCAATCCACCTGGCCTCTGATAAACCTCTAGGTCAGTAGTTCCCAACTTTTGACTTTTGCAGACCCCCACTTTATCATTACTGTATCCCGGGGATCCTCACTGAATCATTATTGGAATCTGAGGACCCCCCCACTGAGTCATTACATATCCCCCCCCCCCCCCCACTGAGTCATTACTAAGCGCTCGGGACATGATCTGTTAATATTATTCAAATTTCTAAGCAGTTGTGAACCCCCAGAAGAGGCTTCGCGGACCCACAAGGGTCCCCGGACCACAGGTTGGGAACCACTGCTCTAGGTCATTGTTCTTACTATTCTTCTTGCAATGGATCTTTTTTGGATACTTGAAAGGTAAAGGAATAGTTAGTCCAATTTCATAGTTCTGTCAACAGTGTCACCCATTTGGGCACACATTAAGGACCAAAAAACGATAGATACATTCAAAAGCTTTATTAAATATGAAGGGCCATACTAATAGAAATTAATCTCAAAACCACGCTATACAAGTACAAAATCAGCACAGATGAGTAAAAATTTCAAATGAGGTTAAATCACATAAGCATAAGGCATACAAACATTTCAGTTGAGGCAATACACAAGATAGGAAACAGGATTTGAAGACCCATGTACAAGCTTTGCTCTTCCTGTCTAAGCATGCATAACCCTACTTTAAGCTAGTTAGACCTAAGCTATCCTACTAAAATAGGAAACCCTGATTAGTTTGTGGGAAACAGGAAAGTGTCAGCATAGCAGAAACATCTGTAGGAGTTCTGTAAGAGAGGTGTTGAATAGAATAGAGCCACACAAAGGGAACAAGGGTAAAGGGGTCTGAAACTCTTAGTCTTAAGGATATCTTCTCTCAACTAACACTCAACAGTGTGACTACCAATCAAACCTACAGGACCTTCAAGAAATCCACGTCATCCTCACCAGTAGTTTTCCATCCCCTTACATTGAATTTAGCAACTCCCCTTAGGTCTCTCATCCCACAGTCTGAACATCAGCACGAGCTTGGATGTCTCCTGCACCTGATACATGAACAGGAGTCTTTTCTTCTTAATTCGTTAGCACTTCTCATCCTTGCCAAAGTGGCCTCCCTGGTCTAACTATCTCTAATACACAAACTGCCTTAGAGTTAGTGAAAGATCACACATACGCGCCTGCAAAGAAAAGAACATTGCAGTGCAAACAAAATTCTACGTTGAAGTTTACATAGGTGAACCTAGATGCTTGAGGTCCTTTGGTTAGGCTAAGTTAACGAACCATTTAATGCACATTCAGAATACATGATTATAAATGCATCTCACAATTCTAAAGTGAAGGCAGCAGTTATAAATGAACATGAATACATATATCTCTCAATAAAGCAATATAACTCAAAATACATAGGTGTAAATATGAATGAGAATTACAATTTGGCAGGGTAAGGATCAAACATTAGAACACACACATATCAATCTCTAGTTCTCTATCGTGAATGCACCTTCAGTCATACAGTTTGAATTGTACATTTGTACATTAGCAATGTTAAAACACAGGCCCTCATTACGAGTTTGGTGGGCGGCGGAGACCACCTGCCAAACTCGTACCGCAACCTGACCGCCAGTGCAGCCAGAACACTGCCGGCCCTATTACAAGTTCACCGCAGGGCCGGCGGGCGTAAACAGCATTTCTGCCCACTGGACAGGGCCTTATCATTAATCGAGCTGGCGACAATGTGGAGGTGCAGTGGGTGCAGCATCACCCATCGCACTTTCCGCTGCCTGTAATTCAGGCAGTGGAAAGAGCGACAGGCTGTTCATGGGGGCCCAGGCACACCCTTTCTGCCAGCCTTTGCATGGCGGGACTACCGCCATGCAAAGTCTGGCAGAAAGGGGACTCGTAATCCCCAGGGCAGTGCTGCAAGCAGCGCTGCCCTGGCAGATTGAGACCATGGAACCACCAGGCTGTTGGCTGGTGGCAGCCTGGTGGTGTCGGCAGTCCAACCGTGGCGGCTCCACCACGGTCATAATGGATGCCGGGCCGCTACTTTGGCGGCGGTCTGACCTCCACCGTGGGCTCTGAGCTCTGGCAGGCTCATGACCGCCAGGGTCATAATGAGGCCCTCAATCAATGTATGCTGTTGATTACAGACTCAAGTTACTTCCCTGACGTATGAAGGTACAGCCAAAAATGATATTGTACCACCTGCGTCTCCATCCTCCAGATTGCAGTGGGTGCAGGGCTTCTCAGGGAAAGTAGGCCGTTGGCTCCCTCCTTTCCTAAATTATAACACAGTTGCACTGAAGTGAGTGCCGTTTCGGAAGGATGAACATGAAAAACAAAGAGAAGCTCTTGGTAAAAAGAATGACTCTCCTAAAAAGTATGAGCGAGTATGTGACGTGTTTTTTGTGGCATTTGCTGCCTGTTTTTGCCTGAACAAATGCTTCCTGCTTCAATATCCAGACCCAAGTCCAGGATGGGCGGATCCTGCAGGTGAATGTGGATGATTGTGGATAGATGGATGAATGGGTGAGTGACTAGTTGATGGATAATGGAAGAATGGCCAGAATGTAGGATAGCCTTGTGCCACTAACATGACTGCAAACATCCGTGCATTTATTGGCTTGCTCTTTCATTCATGCATGAGCCCCCTTATCCATTTTCCATTCACATTCACTCACATTATTAATCCACTGATTTAACCCTCACACTGTCATTCGCACATTCATACAATGCCACACACTAACTTGCCCATCAGTTACCCAGCACGCTTACTAATAAAAAGCCAGATCTTTTCGCTTTACTACATTTTGTCTCAGTTCCTCTCTACATTGCTGGAGTGATTGTAACAATGTCCATCATGTGTAAGATGTGTTTCTCGTTCGTTCCCATAATACTTCCCGCACTGCCACTGTAAGAAAAAGGCTAAATAAATTAACCTTCATCCACTAGATCATGTTCCCATCTCGAACCAACCTCTCCTGGGCTGGGAGTGCCAGCCTTGTTCACACACCATGGAAGATCATGTCACATCTGAGGACGCATTTTTCATCCTTCGCAGGAATCAAATGCTCAATGAGGTTGAATTTCAGCAACACCCACACAATTTAGACACCATGACCAATATGGCCACAAAAGAGAAACTCCAATTAGGAAAATAATTTAAAGATTTATTACAACCACAAGCTCAAATTTTTCAAGACGGTGCGCAAAACCAAGTTATAAAGATGCATAAGCAACCAGGGTTGCCCAAGGTCTTGAAAAAGATTTAGGCGAACTATCATTAATAGAACTAAGCATTCAAGTAGAATAATATCAATGTCAATAAGTATATCTGAGACACTGATATTATTGCCACTTAGAGTTTACAATCATTAGTCAATTCAAATTTAGCAGAGTCAATAATCTTTGACTGGGGACAGGTCAACCCTGCAGCTAACCAAATCATGGAAATATGTGGGGAGGAACACATGCGGGCAAAATACAAAAAGCACAAAAAGGACAATAAATATTTGGAAAAAGATAATCTTGAACTGCAGAACACTAACTAAGTTTGGCAAAATATAAGTAAAAAGATGAAGTGTCAGCTTATTAGAAGCTCAAACACAGGTCTTCTGAAGGGGCAAAATAAAAGGATCACTAAGTCTAAAAAGGGCATTTCAGGGGTAAGGGCAAATGGCAGACAGGAAAACACCTCTCCAAGGGAATCAGCATACAGGGAATCTTCATCAGCAAGACATCAAAATCAGCCAGGCATCTGCAAGCATCTTGGTCTGCATATGACTGCCCAGGAAATTTCTACAGACTGACCAAAGTTCAAATGTCCATTGATATTTCAAATTACACAAATCAATTTGATTCACCAAAGGTTTCAGTTTACATTACGCTAAATAAGCATCAACCAATGAGAAATAATAGGAAGACTCCAAACTGAAACAAACACATCTCTTCCCAAGTCTGTCATGGGAACATCTCCTTTCCGTGTGACTCCAAACAGGTTTGAAACAAATGTACACAATCTCAGTCCAGGTTCCTGCACTTGTTCTATCCTCAAGGACAAAGAATGCATTTTTCCACTTTTGAACAGTGGGTCTATTACAAAAGGACTTTGCTTCTCATGGGAATGAAATCTGAAAGAAATCTTCACATTATGAAAAAGTTATTCAACACTTTTACATGACTGCAAAATGCGAGGTCTACAGGCCTAACTATTCTGACACAAGGAAAAATATAAAATGCATTTAATTAATGTTTTAGTAAAACAGATACAATATGCAAACTTTTAAATTAATTATTAATGATATTTCATGAATATGAGTAAAACATTTCATTTCAAACGAAAAAGCACGCCTTTTCAAACTTATTAATCTTTCATTAATCACAATAAATTAAGTATCATTTCTATATACACTGTTAATCTAGAGATGGCCTGGGTGGAGTTCGCCGAGTTCTGCTATGTGGAACTCTGTGAAGTGCCAAAAAACTCCGCCTCACTACGTGGAGTTCTGCGACCAGCGGAGTTCGAGTAAGTTGCATTGTTCGCGCTGATTTTCACTGCCAGGAGTTTCTCCTGTGCTGTAAAATCAGTGCAAATAGCATCATGCAGAGCGTCGGAGGGCGCTAACTTCTTTCTGCTGCACAAGTAGATTTCCTACACGAGCCGCAGCTGCCTCAATGCAAGCGGCAGCTTTCTCATTGTGAGGGGTCACGCCCTACCGCGACCTCTCACATTCAGAAATCTTGCTCGCCAACTTAGCCATTTCTCTCACAAATGCTCGCCAACTTAACTCTGGTGCATGAGGAAAAAAACTCTGCTCCACGTCACTTTTCAGAGTTTTTGGGAACTCTGCGCAGAGCAGGGAATACTCCATGAACTCCGCCAGCAGAGTGGAATTCTTCGCCCACCCCTAGTCTAGAGTCTAAATTATATTTTAACATCAGTTTTATCCCTCATACGTGATTTGATTCAAAAGGGACCTCAGTCAGCTTTGAAATACAAGCAATTGCATGTTTAAAATACATGTCAGTGCAGCTTGCTACGTTAGTTTTCCTCTCTTTACTGTCAAGAACTTAAACTTGTCACATCTCAATGACTTCTGTGACACGAGGGACAGTACTAAAATTTAAGCTCTCTCACATCAATGCTGAGGATTGTTCCCAGAACCAGATCCTCCCTTTAGAGAAGTTCCTGTGTGCCAGTTTGGAGGTGTTAAGGACAGATGTCTCTATGGAGGTGCATGGTCATATAATCATGGAACTGCATTTAGCTGGTCTGATGCATTTATGTAGAACAGGTTCCGTGGCCTCATCAACTTTCAGCTTGTGCCTTATTCGCAAAGGGCTTTGGTGCCTCCACTGCACACAGGATCCATAGTTCACTTGTAGCATCCCAGTGCTTTCCTTATGCTTCCTGAGAAACTATATGTTGTGTAGCCCTCGGGGAGCTGTAATTTGTTTCTGAGTCCTAAAAATTAATTGTGACTGTTACATCTTTTGAAAAGCCAGGATACCATCATTCATGGGTAAAGAGAGCCTATGATGTGCAGGAGCTTTCTGAACTCCTGAATATTTGTTAGGGGCTGGCATCAATAGATGAACTTCACAGCACAGGGCCCCAAACATCTGGCTAACCAATATAGGGATTGTTTATTTTGTAGCAAGTCATCAAACCTATACGTTGGGTATCATGCAGCACAGACATCCTCCTTTCTTAGTCAATCGATCCTATAATGTCCTAACGCCAACATAATTGATTCATCCTCAGCCAAGAAACTGATCAGTAAAAAGATGGAGGAGATCCAGGCACAGGTCAACAGTGGGAAGGAATTGGAAGGGAACTACCTTACACACCTGCTCACTGACTCAAAGATGACCATCCAAGAAGCATATGGCATCTTGACAGAGCTGCTACAAGCCGGCGTTGATACGGTAGGTGGCGCTTCCTTCTGGTCACAAAAACAGGATATGGACATAGAAGTCAGACTGGGGTGCCCATATACATATATTAGAATGGAAAATATCTTGCAATTCTGGTTAAATCTATTAAATGCAAAAGTGCATGGTATATTTCAGCTAATGGAATACTTTAAACATTTTCAGGTGCAATTGCTAAATAAATTAAATGTATTTTTAATGGGTGCACCACAGAACATGTAGTCCAAATAGTGACACTATCCAAAGCTGAGGACCTGTGAAAAAGGAAACAGTGTTGCAAAGTCATGCGAACTGCAAGGACGAGTGGTGGCTGAAGGGTGCACCACTTTCATGGTAAATTGCAATGACGTGTATCCACGTTTTTTTCAGCTCACAAAGCATTAAGTAATTAACTTTGACCATTGAACCCTGGGAGCTGTCCATGAGGGAAAGCTGGATCCTGTGGAGTGTCAGCTGCCAGTATCATGAGAAGTAGAAAGCAGCCCATGCACTGCTGCCTACTCCACCCAGTATCCATATCTATCCCAGTGTACCAGAATGTATGGCTGAAGGGCAGGTATAGATGCTGGCACTTGGAGAAGCAAATGCAGAATGGAGGTCTGCTCTCCCTTCCAGGCATCCAGTTCTGCATTAGCAGAGGTTCTCAAGACTTCACTAAATTAACAAATGATTGAATCCTGTCTCATGATTAGTGCTGAGACAGAACTGCTGTGACTTTCTGGACAGGCGCTCTTTGTTCCAGATTGATGCCTAATATGTACTATTTCAATGTTGCACTCTTACCACTCGTATTGCTCTGTGCCCACCCTTGCTCTACTATGTCTCTTCCATCCCTGCTCCTGCTAAGCGCATACAACCAACACTTGCTGTCACCACCACACACTCTGACACTGCATAAATTCCTGATTTTTGGGCATTGCTCAGTCTCAGTAATTTTCGCATTCCTTTTCTGCTCCAGTGTATTGGTCCCCTCCACTGTTCATCGTCTCTCCCGTCCCCCACTGCCTGACTGGAAGTACACTGTCCCTGTGTCTCTTGCACCATTTAAATTCATTAGATGCCCTGATACACTTGCCTCGCCCAGTTTGTTTCCCACTACACTGGTGTGCTTCACACTCCACATTGCGATGTACACCATTATATACCATAATAGTCATACACTCTGCCTTCCTGGTGGAACCAGCACTAAGGGCCTGAATATGACCTTGGCCGAGGGGTTTACTCCGTCGCAAATGTGACGGATATCACATCTGCCGTATTACAAGTTCCATAGGATATAATGGAACTTGTAATACAGCAGGCGGGATATCTGTCACATTTGGGATGGAGTAAACCCCTCCGCCAAGGTCGTAATCAGGCCCTAAGTCTGTGATTGAGGCACTAAAGTGACCAATGAGAAGGTTTAGCCACAACATCAAAAAAATAATTGTACCATTCAGTAGAACACCTGAATATTCCGGCTAGTTAAGACACACACAAGCGTTAACACAATCTTACAGAATGATTACCCGATGTAAGGGTTATTTACGGTCTTTGAACTGTGCTCCAGTAGCACTGCAGGAGCCAGGTTATGAAGCAACCTCCTTTATAGCCCTAGCTTTGCAGATAGGCTCTAGATCTGAACCATGCTTACCCCCTGCCTCCCTTATAGTCCTTGCTTCTTGAGACATCAGATAACCTTTTTATTTAGTAGTTATGGGAATAAACCATAAACCCTGGTATCAGAGTTTATTGCCAATTTGTTTCATATATAGCTCATGTCTTTAAGGACATTGCATCAGTCCATCGAACGATCAGAGTCTAGGGTAACCAATGCCAACACAATTTAATTTAATTGCCAACCTTAAGATGGGTGGGGGTTGTTAATGATCGAATGTAGGTCAGAGACTAGTCCTATAATCTTGATGCTGGCTGCTGGTAGATTGGTTCATTCAGAACCAGTGGAGAAAAGCAACAAATGGGTGCAAGCTGAGGGTATCCCAAGTGAAGGGACGTAATTCCCCTGCAGTAATATTTATTTTACAGTCTATTCTTACCTCCACTCTAAACTGCCTTTCCTTTGGATTCACTCTGTGCTTCAATTACCTTTCTCTAATCTCTTTTCTGTTGGATAAATAACAAATGTTTATCTCTTTTCTCTCTTTAAAACTTCCTCATTTTATTTCCTTGTGACTATTTGCAATCCTGCTATAAATGACATAGCAATCTGTTCACTCCAACTCTAATAAAACTGAGCTTCTTTACTCAACTCAAACCTCTCTTCATGATCTTTATTTTGCTCCATTCTGTTCCCTTGCCCTGTGTTTTCCCCTTTCCACAGTCTATGATGGTTTTGAGATGATTCACGTACTGGATGGAAATGCTTACATTGTTTATATGCACTGGGATTCACTCTCGACAGTGTGTTCTAAAATTAGTTACCTTGTCTGTGTCTTCAAAGAAAGGACCCAATCCTCTGCTTATAAGTCTTGGATGTGCCTGAAAGCAAGCAGTCCAACCACAAATGGCAGACCACATCCCATCTGAATGGGAACAAAAGAACCCCAATCTCTGATCTGGGTTTCATGGGGAATCATCACTGAGTTGGTGATGTCTCAGAATGTCATTGTGACAATATAATCAAATCTCATGTCCTCAACATAGTTTAGAATTTATAACTGTATTGGAGTTAATAATTGAAAATCTACACCCAATGGGATGATATTTTTGTAAATAATATTTAGGGTACAATGTTTGTCAGGCAGTAGTTTTGTATAGGAGATTGTGACAAACATCCCAGTGAGCTTTAACCCGTATTTGCTTAGCTATCTCTGGGCCCACATCTGGGCATGGTGACCCCACTAAGTGTTGTCTCAAATGGATGGCAAGGTAGTGATGTATGGAAATGCCTGGTCTAATGCAAACCACTGGAAGTTACTTTCAGTGCACTACATTCCAGTTTTATTTTGGGTGGTACTTCCATATTAACTCATCTGTGCCATTTTAAGTGACCAAGAGTGTGCAAATCGCCCTTGGTGCTGCAATAATTTGACTCGTACTGCTTGCTGATGCTTCTTTTAATCAAAATCAGACAACTTCAGATATGTTTCAGCCTCTATGGGCCTCTAAAGTGAATGGAAAGGATGGACAAGTGGCCTGGCATTTCTGCTTATTTGGCGGGCCGCAACTAATGTGCATATATGGCTGGTCCTGGTCTGAAATTGAGCAGTGAGCAAGAAAACAATGGATTGATTGCGGCTCAGACTAATTACGTATGTCTGATATTAATTCAATTGTCCCATTCATCAAAATAGTTCTCAGTGAATTACCTCAGTTTGGATAGAAGATCCAGATGTGGGTTGCATAGCTGTTTATACTTTGGGATGCAAGAGCCCTCACTGAGGAGTCCAGACAATTGAAACATTTCTGGTGTTGCATGCCCCCTACCTGGGGTCTGAGCTGGACTGTTTCATGTGGGGCCCAGAACAAAACCCTGGTGGTAGAAAATGTGGCCAGAACAGCTTACCAATAGTAAGTTACTTAAGACATTACATGCATCACTTGGTTTTTCTCATTCACTGCTCATGTCTAACCTGCTCTTTTGTTTCTTACTCCAAGGTTTGGTCACTTAGATTAACGTTTCTACATCCTTGTAGCCTCCCAACCTAAATATTATATTGTCCTCAGTCTTTAATTCTGCAATTTGCCTAGTATTGAACTCTCACCTGCTTCCATCCATTGAATGTCATTCCCCTTCATATCATCTCAACAGTTGCTACCTATCCATTGTATTTAAGTGTTCTTATAGCTTCAGCCCTATCGTTCTTGTCTTGTTAGAATTCATACTCCACATCCCAACCGTGTTGGTCACTTCACGTGCTTCGCATTGTAAATCCTTTTTCTGTTCTTTTTCCATTCTCACCACAAGTCTCTGGAATAATCACTGTTTCAATATATGCTATGCTCAGAGCTTCTTTTCTGTACCCTTCTAAAGGATAATCATCTGCCATCGTCTCAATATTTTCCAGCCATTTTGCTGTAATAGGTTTAATTCTTTTTATTAAGTATACGGCTTGTATAGTCCATGCACTGCATTTGAATAAAGCGTTGATTAACTAAATACTTGCACTTACAACTATCTTGCTAACTCCACATCCCTGGTGTCGCGACTCCTTCATGAAGCTTAATTTCTGTGCTAGCGATCTAAAAAAACTTTTATGGGGTGAAATGCCAGCTCCTACACCTGGCCTCAAATGTGTCAATGGACCTCACTCATTCCCTACAACACTGACCCCTATACACTTCAATCAATCAATCAACCAATCATCAATCAAAAAGGAGTTATAAAGCTCATGGCTACTCCAAGAATTTCCTGGCGCTAAACAGACTAGAACTCGACCCAGGCAGGAGCTGACCTAGTAATAGGCAGATTGAAACATCCAAGTATTAAGATTACGTCTGAAGGCCGATTCGTCCTTCATGGCGCGAAGGTCCAAAGGAAGAGACCACGGATAAGTCTAATTAATGCGACCTGTTTCCATTGGTCCACAGCCATATTGATGTGTTCAGTGGTCTCGACCAGGGTAGTTTACTTACTACAATGCAGACAGAAACCCAACTGGGATGGGTGCAAAAACTGGCCCTCTTCCAGGAAATTAGACTGTCCATTAATAATCTTCTCCAGTAATTGAAAAAAGCAGGCAGTAAGGAGATAGGCCTGAAATTGCACAAAATTGATTTATCAGCCAAAGGTTTTTTTCAATAGCGGTATCAATGGAGCTTGTTTCCAACAGCTTGGAACAATTGCAGATTGAATAGAACCTTTCAGGAGATGATTTAAAATGGGGTTAATGGTATGCAGACAGAATTCGAGGACGACAAGAGTCAGTAGGAGAGCCCGACATATGTGATTTCAGGGCCTGTCCAGACTCCTCCAAGGAAAATTGTGAAGAACTTGCAAAGGGAGCAAGAAGAGATTTAGCTGGGCAGGAGGGCAAATCATCTATCCAACCCGACTCTAGGGCGCTCTCAGGACCTATGGAATAGGAGCTTTCACAATACCAGTTATCTTACTGTCAAAGAAAACCCAAATTGGAAGGGTCATTTAAAGGATGTAATGATAATTTCCAGACTATCTTGAAGATATCGCTGGATTTATTACCTGACTCAGCAATTTGGTTGGCAAAAAAGTTTGCTTGAGTTTTTCTTTTTTTTATTGTTCGAGGATATTTCTTCATAGCCAATGCATGAAGTTCTTCATCTCTGACGCAGTAATTCTTCTTCCAAGATCTTTCCAATTTCCTACAGTGCTTACGCAGGGCTCTAAGATAGTCATCATACCAGGGGGCGGAAGGAAGTCTGCTGCAAGAATTATTAGACCTCTGCTTTTTCACAGGAGTAAGAGTGTTAGCCATATGCAACAACTCGGTGTCAGAATCAATATCCTGACTCATCACAGGAGTGGATTTCTCGACAAATAATAAAATCTCACTTCTTGAGACTTGAGAGCAGTTTCTGTATGGCACGGCTGGCTCACTTCTTCTGCCATATTCCAAGCAAAGTGAATTATACACATGATTGGACCACTCAGTAGGTCTGATTTCGATAATATTCACCAGGCAATTAGATAATATAGGGTCAAGAATATGACCGGCAGAGTGTGTCGGTTGATTAACAAATTAACTTAGATTCCAGACAGCCATGCTATTAAGTAAAGGTTTAGCTTGAGGGTCAAAAGTGTTACCCAGATGTTGATTCAGGTCACCTAGGACTGTACTATTGGTGTATTGAAGGAGATATCTGGACAAACTCTCATCCAGAGAGGAGAGGATCTCCAAGGCCGGCAGCTCAAGGCACCAGCTAAAGATTTAATGACCGATAAGGACAGACAAAACCCCAAGAATTCAAACCCCATAAGCTCAAATGAGACACACTTAAAGCATTTTTTTTAAAACAATAGCAACACCCCCTCCCCCTTTTTTTTTTTTTTTTTTTATTCTATCGTGATGCAGCATATTCTATCCCCCAGGAAACACAAGCGCTCCATTGGGCACCAAGGAGTCAGACAACCATGTCTCTGAAGAAGAGAATATCAAGCTCTTCTTCCAAGAGAAGGTCGGAAATATGCAGGACGTTTTCGTGGAGACAGCATATGTTAATTAACGCATCACAAATACCTATGACGCCCTGTGCTTCTGGGGAGAGAAGATTGCGTGTCAACACCAATCATACCTGGCCCCATAAGCCAGCAAAAGCAGTGAGCCCACAGCTTTGGCAAGGGTTCAGGTGTTAAAGCACACATACCTCAACCTTGTGGTCTTGACTGCAGGGCCCAGAGGGTGGTGGGAGAGTAAGAAATGTGCATGTCAGTAGCATAAAAAAACCAGGCAGCGTGAGTGGCACTGAGCGTGGGCGGAGCGCGTACGGGCATAGGTGGGTTTGCCTTAGGCGCGCCTTTGACACGTCTGTACAACAGATGTACTTATATATTATTTTACCATCCCCGCACGAATGACTAGACCACTGCCTGTAAAGATGGCGGCTCCGTTGGGGGAGACAAGATGGCTCTCAACAGAACTGTAGTTAGCAACACCTGCTTCCAGCAAAGTGTCCCAGTGCAGCCCAAAATATAATCCCCCTCAAAAACACATTAGAAAAATTAGTACAAAGTTAGTCTAAAAACTTCCTTTTAAAACACCATATGTCAGTACGAACTTTATTTGTGACTCATAGCACTTGCTTCTTGCACTTTAATGGAGACTCACTAATTGCCCACAATACTGCTCTTCAATAAAGACTTACTCGTCCCCCACATCACTGACGTGATACACTTCACTGGAGACTTACTGATTTCCCACATCAGTACCTGCATATTGTTTAATTCTGGCTTATTGATCCTGTTGGTCACTGTCTTCAGAAACTTCAGTGGTGTCTCCCTCCTTCCCCACATCACTGGTCTCTTCCACCTCAGTAGATTCACTCGTTCCCCACATCACTGGCCTCGTGACCTCCATCGTAGACACACTTATTCTACACATCTTGCGCTTAAATGGAGACGCCGCCATTTCTGCTTTCACCAGCATCTGTTACGTGTCTGCAGTTACAGTCATTCTGCTTCATTCACATAGTTAGTCTCAATTCTTTGATCAGTAATCCACATTCCTCCCCAAAAGACTGATCTTTCTTGCTTCCTCTGCACAGACTTCCAACACATTGGCTTGGACCCTGTACCATCTCGCGAGGGATCTCGAGCTCCAGAACACCCTCTTCAAGGAGGTGATCAGTGTGGTCCCTGCTGGCCAAATTCCCACCTTGGGAGACTTCACCAAGATGCCACTTCTGAAGGCTGTCATCAAGGAGACACTGCGGTAAGGGGATTCATCAAGTTCACGCTTAGTGGGAATTATTTATTGAGTTAGATCCTACACAAAACAGAATAAACGGTTTCTAGATGCTGTGAGTCAAAAGACTGTACAATTAGAAGATCATGGAGACAAGTCAATAAGCCAGAATTTCAAAGCTTTATGCAAGGACAGCAGGTACTTTTCTTTCATGTATGCAGTGGAAACTCATTTCAGGGTTTGGGTTTTACACATTTTCCAAATGTTTTCTTTTGAGATACAATGTGAGAGTACCCCAAAGCCATTAACCAGAACCAGGATATTAAAGTTGACAAAGGCCTTAAAAGGTAGTCAATTATTATAATTTCGGTGCTAGAAGATTATTGTATTATTTTTTTTTTTATATATATATGTTTATTGAGAAGTACATGTCAATATACAAACTGTGTTAAACAGATAAATCAAATTATGGCCATATATGATAAATATTATGAAATATTAACTTCTCAGATTTCTAAACACAAAAAAAAAACATTATGCATATATCAATAAATAAATGCAATATATGAGATATTTATAAGGCATCTGACTGTGCATTAACTCTTAGAAGTAGACCTATAAAAGAAAATCTGGAAAGAAAGAATTATGCAATATGTATTAAACCATATATTATAGGTTGTTAGAAGATAGTCGAGATAGTAATATCATACAAATCCACACATATAACATTTCAGATGGAGATATTCCTGACAATTCAACAATGTTGCATTGGTGAGCAGTAAGTCCTACTTAAAATAACAGTGTTAATGGGTGAAGTGTCAATTGTCTTAATAATAACAGCATGACTCAAAACAATAATAAAAATGTCTTAATAAAGACAGGAGACAAAGAAGGAGAAAACATTTAAGTGTGAATATTAATAGAATATGTATTAGCTAGAAAGGGTTTCCAAATTTGGATGAAAATCCCAACATTGTCTTGCAATCTGTAAATCAGCTTTTCATATGATGCCACGTTATACATTTCAATAAGCCATTCATCATGCGTAGGACGTTGTGGTGTTCTCCAATGTCGTAATATACAAATTTTTGCTACAGTGAGTGCAATAGCAATCAATCGCCTTATATGGTTTGTTAGATTTGGGAGATCAGTAACATCATGTAATATAACAAATTTTTCTGTTAAAGGAATGGGCACATGTATAGCTCTGTGTAGAGAGGAAGTTATAGAAGACCAGTATTCCGTCAACACTGGATATCGAAATAAAATGTGTAGGATATCACAGTCCTCAGGAGGACACCTCCAACAGGTAGAATGGTGTAGTAAACCTGCTGCCTTGAGTTTTTGTGGTGACCAGTACTAATTATGAAGAATTTTGAAAAGAGTAAATTTCATTCTTGCCCCTCTGATTCCTTTATCCATGTTCATAACAACATCTGTCCAGTCCTCATTGGAATACGTTACATTAAGTAATCCTTGCCATTTGACGTGGAGTTGTGCTAGTAATGGTTATGAGTGTAGTTTATGCACAACGAGATTATAAAATCCAGAAACCGCTCCTTTCAATTTCCCCCAAGTTTTTAAGTATTGTACGACTGGGGAATCCTCAGGTATCCACGGAAATGGTCCTAGTCTACTAAGTAGAGCTTGTTTCAATTGTAAGTATTTCCCCTTTTGAGAGCTAGGGAGTTGAAATTCGATCTGAAGCATCGTAAAGGTTTTAAGCTCGCCTTCTAAAGTGAATAAATGATCCAGCATTAGAATACCTGCTCTCTCCCATGTAGCCCAGGAAATTGTCTGTTTCCCTATTCTAATATCAGCGTTATGCCATATGGGAGCCTTATTATGTAGTCTCGGATTACTCTTAAAGAGTTTGTGGGAGTGTATCCAAATCTTAAGCATAGACTGAGTAATAGGGTTAGAAGTTTGTAAAGCAGGCGATTTATGAGTATAAAACATTTGCAAACCTGAAGATGCCTGTAAAGATTGCTTTTCAATAAGAACCCATAGTGGGGGGTCATCCTGTATTGGCCAAAGATAAACCAATTGAGATAAATGGAGGGCTGTATAGTAATGTTCAATGCATGGTAAACTAAGGCCACCAGATCGCCTGTGAGCAATCAGTTTGGAGATTTTCAGCCTAGGTCTCAGAGATCCCCAAATAAAGGTTTTAATACCTTTGTCAATGTCTCGCAGTATTGATATTTTAACTGTCAAAGGTAACATACTTAAAACATGTGAAACGAGGAACTATTATCACTTTCACTGCCTGGACTCTACCCCAAAAGGACAGGTTAAGATGGGACAATTTTTCATATTCTGACTTCGTTTTAGCAATGAGTGGATCTAAGTTATCTTGAATCATACGTTCTAAACCTGTGTTGATATAAATACCTAGATACTTCAGGCGATCCGCTTTCCATTGAAAATTGTAGCCTAAGATAACTGCTTATGTTGTGCCCCGGGACAATGGGAGAGCTTCACTCTTATTCCAATTGACTTTGTATCCAGAAATGTTTGAGAAGTGAGAAATAGTAGACATGAGTGCCGAGAGTGAAGTAGGTAGATCCGTAAGTGTGAATAATATGTCATCCGCGTATAGAAGTAGTTTTGAGATGCCTGCTGGTGTAGGAATGCCTGCTATTTGTGAACACTGTCTTATTACTGCAGCCAGTGGTTCAAGTGCAAGAAGAAATAAGAGGGGTGATAAAGGGCAACCCTGACGGGAACCTCTTTGCACTAAAAAGGTTTTTGAAAGGAAAGCCCCACAATTCACTTGTGCAGATGGTGTCTTGTATAACCATTTAACCTTAGAGATAAAATCATTACCTAATCCCAACCTATGCAATGTACGGAACATATAGCTCCATTCAATGCGGTCAAAGGCCTTCTCGGCATCTAAGGATAATGCTACTCTGTCTTCTCCAGCATCCTTGGAAAACCAAAGTATGTAAGCCAAAGTGCGGAGATGGCTACGAGAGGTTCTGCCTGGCATGATTCCAATTTGATAATTATGTATGAGCTTAGAGATAACTTGTTTGAGTCTTTTGGGAAGAATGGTGGCTAATAGCTTTGAATCTGTATTCAGAAGAGAAATCGGACGATAGTTACTGCAGTATAATGGATCTTTCTCAGGTTTGGGAAGGACAGTTATGATAGCTTTATTTGAGAGTGAGGAGAGACTACCAGTTTCCTCTGCTTCTTTATAAACCTCATAAAGGGCATCTATTGCTTCTGGTTTTACCCAACAGTAAAATTCCCCAGGAAAACCATCTTCTCCCGGTGCTTTATTGTATGGGAGACTGGAGATTGCTTGCGCAATTTCATCCTTTGTTATTTCGCCCATCAGTATGAGCCGGTCCTGTTCATTGAGACAGGGGAGTGTTATTTTATCAAAGAATTCCTGTTCTTTGAGGAGGTCATCATCAACTTCTGAACTATATAACTTGGTATAATAATCTGCAAACGTATTAGCTATTGCTTGAGTCTCAGTTATTAGTTTACCCTCAGGGTTATATATAGCTGGAATAGCTGTCATAGCTTCTCGCTGTTTTAATCGTGCCGCTAGTAAACGGCTTTTTCACCTTGTTCGTAATTGGGAACCTTAAGTCTATATAGCATATATTCTGCTTTGGAAGTATATAGTGTATTAAGTTCCATCTTAGCTTTTTCCAATCTGCATCTGGAAGCTTCAGTTGGATTACTAAAATGAGTATGTGTCAGTGTTTTGATATCATTTTCCAAAATGGCCTGTTGTTCTATTCTGCGTTTATTTGTTATGGCAGAATCCCTCATAATTTTCCCCCTAATTATGGCTTTCGCGGCTGCCCATAAGATTTGTGGAGAAGAAACTGATCCTTTGTTATCTTTCATATAAGTAGTCAAATGTGGTTGTAATTGTGACGTTTCTGCCGGTAGTATGTAGCGCGATATGTTTAATCGCCATGGTTTCCTACAAGGGCGTTTCAGACCCCAATCAAGCTGGAGACTGATAGGAGCGTGATCTGACAGTGCAATTTCGAAAATATCTCAATCTAGTACTTGTGGTGTAATGGAATGTGAAATAAGAAAGTAATCTATTCTAGAATGGGAATCATGTACTGTCGAGTGATATGTAAACCCCTTATCTGATGGATGTAGTAAACGCCAGATATCGATCAAACCATGATCTTCTCTGATGTCTCCCAGTATGGCTCCGTCTCTACCATGAGTTGTGTCCAGGGGACCTGTTCTGTCTAAGATCACATCTGGCGCAAGATTCCAATCACCACCCAAAACTATTCTGGAAATTCCCATTTTGGTTAGAATTCTATTTAGATGAAGGAAAAAGGGGGCTTTAGTCCCAACAGGGGCATAAATGGAACCCACTCCTAATATATTATTACCAACTTTTAAGCTTGGCTAAAACAAATCTACCATCCTCATCTGACCATGACTGTAGAATTTGGCATTGCAGTGTTTTCCGTATTAGAATGGCTACACCACTTTTCCTAGTAGTAGTGTGGGATGTAGCATCTCCTGATATGTGAGAAGGGGATTAGCAGCTGTAAAGAATCTGGCCAACCCAATCTCATTTTAATTTTTCTGACTCTATATTAGATAGATGAGTCTCCTGGATGAGAGCAATGTCAGTATGTTTGGAGGCTAAATAGGAAACAATTGTCTTTCTTTTAATGTAATTAGTAAAGCCATTGACATTGAGAGAGACAATTTGTATAGGACTTATTGTCATGATGCTGACTGAAAATGTTAGAGTATATTTGTACTGTGTGAAACTGAGTCAAAATGCTAAAAAAGGGAAAAGGAAGTAGATAAATTATATGGTAATGTGATAATGAGAACTTACTGGAGGGAGAAAAAATAAAAATAAATAAATAAATAAAACTATCTGAAGTATAGTAAACCTGAAACCAATATGTGGAACTATAATCATAAAATATTGTTAACACTAAACTCTAAATGGTGTAAGTACACCGTTCTAAGCGCTAGAATGTAAAAGAACACTGCAGATCAAATAATATGTATCTTTCGTCAGTGGGTCTAAACCTTAATTCGAAACCCAGTCTCTGCAGGGGAGGAAAGGAAAACCACTCATGGTAAATAGATTATAAGAAGAAAAAAACACTCCTTGGAGTTATAAAATCTATCCAAGAGAAAATCTGCAAATACAAACACAGTAGGAAATGTACATGGTTATTGAACAACAATATATGAGGATAGGAAATTAATTATATCATCAGAATGAATAACTGCAGCAAAACAGTTATAACATTATATTAATACATAGCATGTATAAATATACTCATCTAGCTGGAAGACGCGATAGTGGAAGGTTGAGCATCAGTTACTTTATTGAAAGACATGGGTGACTTTAGAGGTGATCTTGATTTGTCTCTGGGATTTTCCTGTGTGAGTGTCTTTACGCAGTGAACTGCTTTATCTCTGTCAAACTGTTTCTTAAAGGTAGGGACGTGTAATCTACCGGTGCAATGGCTTTGTGGATCATTCTGTAATTGAAGCAGACTATTCATAGATGTTTTGTTCAGTGGTGTTGAGTCCATATGTTGGTCATCCAAACTGTCCAGGAAGCGTACTAGATCCTCGGGCTCTGTGTAATCCATTGAGTTCCCATCCATTGTGATCCACATTGTGGCAGGTTCTAAAAAAACATATTTGATATCCCATTTGCGAAGTCTTGGCCTAAGTTGCAGGAACGCTTTTCGTTTGGCACTGGTTTCAGTGGAGAAGTCTGCAGCAATAAATACTTTATGCCCTTCCAAGTCATATGGACCATGTTTACGAGCAGCTGTTAATATTTGGCGGCCCTGTTCATGACGTAAGAGGCATGCTATAATCGATCTAGGTCTAGATTCAAGAGTTGAAGTTGAAGTTCTTGATCGAATTCTGTGAGCTCTCTGCAACTCAAGGGGATGCTCAAAAGATATGTTCAGTAGCCGCGGTATTAACGTTAGTAGCAAGTTCTTCACATCATTATTGACTTCCCTTTTTTCTGGAATTCCATAAAAACAAATGTTATTTCTTCGGGCCCTGTCTTCCAAATCTATAACTTTTTGTTTTAGGTGCCAGATATCCGGACCCCAATACTCCGCATTATCTAATTTATCTTCCAAAAAAGTGTTTCTTTTATCTAAAATTTCCACTTTGGTATGAAAAGAGTTTAGATACATCCGTATTGTCTTCATTTCTGTTGCGAGATCTGAAATTTTTTCATCCATAGATCCCAATTTTTGCCCCACAGCTGAGATCTCTTTTAAAATAAGGTCCGTAGAATCATTGTCTTGTGGGACAATAGTAGACCTGCCTGGAGGTACAGTGTTCCCTACTATTTGTGTAAACAAAGGCTTTCTATTAGATTTGCCACTGGCCATACTGTTATTTATTGTTTTCTCTAACATTAAAATATAAGTACAGCTTAGTAATCAAATATGATATCCAATTGACTCACAAAGTAGGTAGATATTAACACTGTAAATGGTGACAGACATCTGGGATTTTAAAATTATGGCTATATGTTTTCAAGTGGGTGTCGCTGAAAAACTACATCGGAAATGTTGTACAGTTTTCGCCTGCCTACCCAAATTCACTTTACCCCCTCTGCTGATAGGAATTCCACCGTTTATTTAATTTCGTAGTAGAGTCTGAATTGTCAAATTTAGAGAAATATCTCAGAAGTGAAAGTTTATATGCTTCTCATACAGCAGCCTTTCGACATTCAAGGAAAGGAATTTCACATATCTCTTCAGAAACTGTCTATGTTTCCTGATAGAATGAGTAATTTTCACAAACTCTCTCAGCTGTAGGAACGGTTTACAACACTCACTTGCAAAACAGTATTTACGCCACACACCTGTAGACAAGAAATTCCTGCGCTTACATAATCACGTAATGGATCCTGAACAGTTAAGTGAAGAGAAATACCTCAGAGTTGAGAGTTGTCAGAGGCTTGTCTTACAGCAGCCTTTTCACTTATCTCACCAGCAGCTGGCTGTGTTTCCTGACAGAATTAGTCTTTGCCACAGACTTCTAGAATTTAAAAAAATAATGAATGAATGCTTTCAGACAGGTGTCCCTGAGAACCAGTGCATAGGAAATAGCTCACATCTTTTGCCTGTCTATCCAAATTCGCTTTAACACCCTCTTCTGATAGGAATTCCAGCATTTACTTAATTGCGTAGCAGACTCTAAACTGTCTAAGAGAAATACCTCAGAAGTGAAAGTCCATGTTTCCCCTACAGCAGCCTTTCAAGAAAGGGAATTCCACTTATCTGTTAAGAAACTGGCTGTATTTCCTGACAGAATGAGTAACTTTTACAGACTCTCTCAGCTGCAGAAATGGTGTACAACACTCACTTTCAGAACTGCATTTGCTCCACACACTGGTCTGACAAGAAAATCCTGTGCTCACACATTCAGGTAATGGAGTCTGAACAGTTAAGTGAAGAGAAAATACCTCAGAGTTGAGAGTTGTCAGAGGCTTCCCTGTGCTGTGTGGAGAGTTCAACCAAATGTCAAGAGTAATTTAATCCCCCGGTGCAGCCTCCCAGTTTAAACACAAGAAAGCCCCTGATCTCTTCAGCATCTGACTCTGTGTCCTGGCAGAACGTGTTGTTCTTTGCTCAGCTGAGGGGCCGTGTTCAGGTGATTTGTAGCCGGCTTCAATTAAGGGCTTCAATTAAGAACTCCGTTGGCATCTCTTACTTCGAAAATAACTTCAGAGTTATGTTGCTGTTATCACATGTATATTTCCTTTCATTCTGACTCCAAGGAGGCTTTTTGACAGCTGTTTGGGTAATCCTTATCCCCTCGAGTCTCTGAGCTCTACGCCGTTTCAGACGGCAGCCAGACTCCGTACACCCCTCCCCCCCCTCGATTATTGTATTATAGCATTTGCCAGCTCCTCATACCCCTAGGAAGGTCGCGAACCTCTTCTAAAAAGACACCGCTCCGTTGTTTTTGGATGGTTGGTATGTTGTGGGCGTGTAGTGTGCCCCTCCATGTCATGTGTTGGGAGTCGTGTGAGGTTCAGAAGAGGGCTGCATTCAGGTTGCAACAAACCTTTGGCTGCACTTAAGCCTGGAGTAAAGCACGTAGATGTAATTGAGAGAGTCACGTTTGCATGCACTTACCATCTTCCTTGTGCTTGTGAAATAATGTGCGATGCTACAAGTTATATCCGCCACTTTGGCAGCAGACCAAAGTCATGAAGTAGGTTGGATGTAATATTTTGCTGAAGCCCAACAAACCCAAATAAATATGGTAATTGGTATTCAGGTGTCTTCTATCCTCTTACCAACTTCCTATCTCCCTCTTCCCAGAGTTCTCTCTAATTAGCATGCAGATGTCATGGGACCAAATATCAACCTTCAGGACCATTATCACCTACGCTGTAACTGTGATACTGATCTGAAGTCACCAAATACTGAAGACTGGCTTTTGGCATGGATGATCTGTGCCCAGGCCCTGGCACCAATCTTCCTGCATTAATGTCATGCAAACACAGCATCCCTCCCTCTTGGCCACAGTGACTCTGTTTAAAGTATCATTAATCATTTACATGCCACAGATGCTTATTTTTACATCGCATCAGCCCCCTTCCATGCGCCTCATTCTCCCTTACACACCCTGCCACCTCACCCCATCAGCCCACTTCCCTCCTACAACAAACAGCTTGGCAGCAGTGTAACAGAGCTGAACTGTGAGTGATTCACACGAGTTGGGGAGGTGAGGCAATGTTTGTGTTCACATGCCACTCACTGGTGTAGTGTAATCAGCCAGAGACTGACCTGTGAACCCACAACCGCCCCCTTCTGCCTAATTTTATTCACCAGCAGCACTGAGCCAAGTTTCTTTCTGCCCATGGCCCTTCTTATTCATAGCACTCCAGAGAATGGGGATTGGAGAACATGTTCTGGAATAGGCGAAGCTGCTTATAAACCCCTCTGGCAGGAGTCAGTGAAGGAGACATTGTCAGGGGTGTTTCTGCTGATGGAGGGCACAAGACAGGGGTCCCCTCTCCCTCCAACTCTCTTATGCTCTGGTGATATAACCACTGGCTTGCTGCATAAGGGAACCCCCCTTATTAAGAGGAATTAAATGGAGAAGAGACTGGGAGGAATGCATATAGTTTCATGTGGATGACCTGCTTCTGTATTTAGTGGATTCAGAAATGCCACTAATCTTTTGTATTTCCTCAAAGTATGTGGCCAATATTTGGGGTTTAAAGTGAACCAGTTGGCTAAGGGTCCCATATAAGGACATTCTGATGCCTGCTACAATTCATGAATACAGTGTTTAAATATTGATGAATACACATGACTACTGTATACTGATGGACTTAAACTTGAATTGATTCCTACAAAATGTAAACAGGATGCAGAACATAGAATATAACTGTCCTGTCGCTGATGGGCAGAGCAGCCATGTTTAAAATCATCACACACCTTATTGCGACAAAGATGGAATAACGCGTATCACGTTGCGGGGTGGTGAGGTGCACTCAAACATCGGTGTAAGAAGGTGGACTTGCACTATCTGATTTCAGAAAATATTATTGGGTTTCCTAGTTAGTGATAAATTAATGACTGAATGATTGCAGCACAGCAAAGGCCCTCAGTCAGACATGACAGGAACGCAGTGAGCCCCAAGCATATATTGTCTGGCTGTACAGTACCCAAGCCCCTCAGAAACTACTAGAGCCCAGACAGGCAGCTATCCAAGCTTGGCATTCAGCCACAGCAAAGATAGGAGGGAAGGCACGTTTCACACTGAAGACGCTATTGTACTAGGGTTCTATTCTCAAGGAAGGAAGGTACCTAGATGGATTTAAAAAATAGACACTGTCGATGTCACCAAGATTGGAGGTGTCTGGGCACTGGATAGATTAAAACATTTGAAAAGTTGAAGATTGATCATGAGTCCTGAAATACACAAGCACATACAACTGATGCATTCAGTAGGCCAGCACTGAAGAACAAGCATTTGCAATGCAACGGGTCTCGCGTTTGCTCATGTTAGAGCTGATAGCGTTGTAAACTCCTAACCCGACTTTTCACCTATCGGCAAAAGTGCATTTATCTATGTAACCCGAAAAAGTGCAATTAACTGTGTAAAGCGCTCGACTTCTGCCAAGCGAAATCGCGCTAGGAAAATAGAGAAAAAGTAGTCAACGAGCAGGACAGAAAACAGCGAGCCTCGCATGTTTTCTGTACTTGGTTGATACGCTCGAGGAGGGCTAGCCACCGGAAAAGGCATGACTTATGCATGCCTTCGACTATTGAAAGCAAGCAGATTTTAATAGGCAAGCCCACGAACCAATGAAAAACACTGACGCGACGTCGACAGGGCTCCGAGCCCTTTTCTAATACCTAAAGTGTCTCACTGCGATACGCATGCGGGAGCGCATGCGACGCAGGCTCGACCCTAAAAATGTAAGACACACATGTTAGTTCCTTTAAAGAATGCACAATATTAACCTATAAGATGCAAAAAGGATGTATCCCAAATAGATATAACTCTCATTAACAACAACACAATGGGAATTACAGTTACAATAGGATAAAAGGCCTAGGGCAGACCACCATATTAACAGGACTTAGCGATTAGCAACAACAACAAAAAATGTGTGAAGTCACCACTTTTGTTTAAAAAAAAAAGTCCATGATATTTACAAAAGTGCCTCAAATCCGGTCATTCTAAAACAGAATTGAGGCTGATCCTCCTTTCCTTGGCTCTGAGATAAACCAATACAGGAGGGGGAGCGATAGTTTAGGTGACAGCAGGGGTGTTGAGTTCCTCTGTCACCTGCCTGTTGATCTCTTGAATATAAACAGGGCCTGCTCCTGAGCTGACAGGCTGCGCCCAGCTCTTTACCTTCCTACCTGTCACCACAGGCCTGCTCCTTCTCCACTGCCCTTTGTTTTGTGGGACCAGCCCCCCCTTGACTATGTTTCTGCAGCTTTGGAGCGGTATTGGAGCGCTTTACATGAGCACCAGTTACATTAAACAAGGTCACATCTGTGGTTTTTAGGCACAGACCTCAACTTCAAGTCGGCATCTCTGACTGTAATTCAACATCCAGCCCCTCATGTGCCCCCCCTCCCCCGCGGCCTAAACACGCCTCTCCCAACAACTCTAGGACACTCCTTCCCCCCCCCCCCTCTCCTCACCCTCATTACCCCCGACTGCTGGCTCTCCTGTGCCCCCTCCCCCCCCACTCTCCCTCTGCTGCCCAATGTATCTTCTGAATAAGGGTTGTCGACTGCCAGACAGCATAGTTTTCAAATTCAGAAATGGGTTCTCTGGCATCAGACCCACAGCTGTTCCCAGGTGCACTGCTGCTGGACACTCAGCCTGTGACTAATCACAATCTCCAGTATTGACAGACTAAGCTGCATTTTTGTGACCGGCATGTGCTCTGTCTTCTGCAAAAACACCACAAACTTTGGGGTTGCACATTTTGTTTTTTGTGCAACAAAATATGATATCCCAGGCCGCATTATAGGTTTTCTGTTAGGACATATTGATGATCGACTGGTATGAGGCATATGGACATATCATAACGGTGGCAATGAGATTGGGATTCTAATTGGTTCATTTAAAGATATTATATAGGGCTTGAATTACAGAAATCCTCCACAGTCATGGAGGAGGCTCAGGAGTCGTGGCGGGATCTCTGCACTGTTGGAGGGAACTCCACACTGCAGTTTCTCATTGCAGAGATCCCACCATGAGTGCAGAGATCCCGCCCATTGAATATACTATATGACAAAAAGAACAAGGTGATGGATGGAAAGCTTGAATTAGTCTCAGCCACTGGCAATCGCTTGTGTCCACATCCCAATCCCTTGTTTTTTGCCCACCATGCATCCTCAGTTTGGACCTATGACCCTGCTCCTCGTAGGAACAGTCCAGTCCAAACTGCCAGGCCAGGTCCTGGACCCAAAACAGAACCAACCTAGGACCAGTTTCACCCTAGTTAGGGTTCTTCAGCCAGGTGTAGCTTGGTTCCAGCAGCACAGTGAGTCCGGGACCCACGCCTGGGCATACCTAGTGCACTTAGTGTATCAACTACAAAAACAACAAGGTGATGGATGAAATGCTTAAAATATTCTCAGCCACTGGCAGTTGCTCTGGGTTTCATCCCAATACATCCCTTTGACAACACAAATGAAGATATTTGGTCCGGCTAATTACTAAACTTATTTTATAAACTATGGTCAACCAAGTACCTTTTATCATATAACCTGGCAATGCCCCAAAGTTACTAAATTCTGGAAAAAGATCCCCAAATGCTTGGGGCAACTATGGAAGCTAGAACTGCCCTGCTCCACTAGAACAGCAAAACTTGAAATTTGGAGTGATGACATACGATCCAAATACCAAAAACCTTTTTAATATATAGGCTTTATGGTGGCCAAGAAGGATCTAGCTATCAAATGGAGACAATCCTTATATGATGACTGAAAAGGTTGGGCTTAACCTCTTCGCTGCCAGGCCTTATCTCACTTACGCGCCAGGCCTTATTTTGGCTATTTGGGGAAGTTGGCACTTAGGCCCTCCTAACTTTTTGTCCACATAAGCTACCCACGCCAAATTTGCGTCCTTTTTTTCCCAACATCCTAGGGATTCTAAAGGTACCCAGAGTTTGTGGTTTTCCCTGGAGGAGACCAAGAAATTAGCCAAAAACAGCAAATTGTTTTAAAAAAAAAAATGGAAAAAAGGGCTGCAGAAGAAGACTTGTGTTTTTTCACTTGAAATTGGCATCAACAAAGGGTTTGCAGTGCTACAATTACCACCTTCCCAGCTATCAGGAACAGGCAGACCTGAATCAGAAAACCACATTTTTCAACACAATTTTGGAAGTTTACTGGGACATACCCCATTTTTACTATTTTCTGTGTGCTTTTAGCCTCCTTCCAGTTAGTGACAGAAATGGGTGTGAAACCAATGCTAGATCCCAGACAGCTAAACATTTCTAAAAAGTAGATACAATTCTTAATTTAGCAAGGGGTCATTTGTGTAGATACAACAAGGTGTTCGTACTGAAAATAACAGCTGAAATTTAAACAAAATTGAAATTGAGGTAAAAAAACCTGCCATTTTTCTCCACGTTTTACTCTGTAACTTTTTCCTGCAATGTCAGATTTTCGAAGGCAACATACCATTACGTCTGCTGGGCTCTCCTGGTTGTGGGAATATATAGAACTTGCAGGTTCATCAAGAACCCTAGGTATCCAGAGCCAATAAAGGAGCTGCACCTTGTAATAAGTTTTCATTGTATACTGGGTATACAGCAAATCATTTGGTGAAATATAAAGAGTGAAAAATAGGTATCAAGGAAACCTTTGTATTTCCAAAATGGGCACAAGGTAAGGCGTTGAGAAGCAGTGGTTATTTGTACATCTCTGAATTCCGGGGTCCCTATACTAGCATGTGAATTACAGGGCATTTTTCAAATAGTCGTGTTTTTTA
Source organism: Pleurodeles waltl (assembly GCF_031143425.1). Taxonomy (NCBI): domain Eukaryota; kingdom Metazoa; phylum Chordata; class Amphibia; order Caudata; family Salamandridae; genus Pleurodeles; species Pleurodeles waltl. The sequence goes on along the minus strand of NC_090441.1, from coordinate 175,537,373 downwards.
CACACTCTTACATTTGGAAGGAAAAAATGTAGAGAAAGAAAAGGGGCAATAACACTTGTTCTTCTATTCTGTGTTTCCACCAAGTCTCCCGATAAAAATGGTACCTCACTTGTGTGGATAGGCCTAATGCCCGCGACTGGAAACACAAGATGGACACATAACATTTTTACATTGAAATATGACGTGTTTTTTTGGAAAGTGCCTAGCTGTGGATTTTGGCCTTTAGCTCAGCCGGCACCCAAGAAAACTTAGCAAACCTGTACATTTTTTAAAACTAGACACCTAGGGGAATTCAGAATGGGGTGCCGTTTTGGGCTCTCACCAGGTTCTGTTACCCAGAATCCTATGCAAACCTCAATTTGGCAAAACAAAACACTTTTTCCTCACATTTCGGTGATGGAAAGTTCTAGAATGTGAGCGGGCTACAAATTTCCTTCCACCCAGCATTGCCCTAAGTCTCCCGATAGAAATGGTACCTCACTTGTGTGGGTAGGCCTAGTGCCCGCTACAGGAAATGCCCCAAAACACAGCATGGACACATTTTACCAAAGAAAATAGACCTGTTTTTTTAAAAGTACCTAGCTGTGGATTTTGGCCTCTAGCTCATCGGGCACCTAGGGAAACCTAGCAAATCTGGACATTTTTGAAAACTAGACACCTAGGAGAATCCAAGATGGGGTAACTTGTGGCGCTCTCGCCAGATTCTGTTACCCAGAATCCTTTGCAAACCTCAACATTTGGCAAAAAAAACACTTTTTCCTCACATTTCAGTGATGGAAAGTTCTGGAATCTGAGAGGAGCCACAAATTTCCTTCCACCCAGCCTTCCCCTAGGTGTCCCGATAAAAATGGTTCCTCACTTGTGTGGGTAGGCCTAGTGCCCGTGATAGGAAATGCCCCAAAACACTACATGGGCACATCAAAATTATCAAATACAAAAGTACCATTTTTTTTTTTGGGTGGTGGCACCTGTGTTTTTGGTCCTGGGCTCAGCAGCCAGCTAGGGAAACCTAGCAAACCCAGACATTTCTGAAAACTAGACATCACAGGGAGTCCAGGGAGGCGTAACTTACGTGGATCCCCCAGTCTTTTCTTACCCAGAATCCTCAACAAACCTAAAATTTAGCTGAAAAATTACATTTTCCCCACATTTGTGTGTGGGATCACTGCACCGGCACAAATTTCCTACCACTCAACGTTCCCCTTAGTCTCCCGATAAAAAAAGATACCTCCCTTGTGTAGGTGGGCCAAGTGTCTGTGACAGGGAAAAGCCAAAAACAGGTTGAAAATGAGGGGGAACCAAAGCGGGTCCAAAAGGGCAGTTTGAAAAAAAATGTTTTTAGGCTGACAAGAGGGACAGAATTTTTATCGGTATAGATGCGACAATGCTGGGTGGTAGGAATTTTGTGGATTCCTGCAGATTCCGGAAGGTTCCAACACAAAAATGTGGGGAAAATGTGTGATTTCAAGCAAAGTTGGAGGTGCGCAGGGCATTGTGGGTAAGAAAATGGTGTGGGGTGCATGTGAAGCACACCACCATGGACTCACCCAGATGTTTAGTTTTCAGATGTGTCTAGATCTCATAGATTTTTCCAGATGGCACCTCTCAAAGTCCAAAAAGCGCAGCCCTCACCATTCCAAGTGGACCATTTTGAGAGTTAGACAAGCTCTCATGGCCCAAATGTAAAACCAAAACCCAAAATAATCAAATGTCCTCTTGCTTGCCGTGGGGTAAGATGTTTTAGTGTGTGGGGGAAGAGCTGAAAGACTGTTACCCCCTTCAGTTGGCAGTGACCTTCAATGAACCTCTTGTGCTTGAAAAACAAACTTTGCAGTGCTGTCAGATCATGATACCCTAAAACATACTACCATTCACGACAATTAATGGCAGACAACTATTAGTAGGATCTTTGCTAAGCAACTTCTGGAATATTGGTGCTCCTTGTAAAGCTACTTCTCCTTAAGGCCTTGACCTTCTTACACAGGGAGGACAAATGCAACAAAAGTGGATGAAAACCTCTTTGCAATCCCTTTTTCAGTTCAGAATTCCTTGTCTACGTTGCCTGTGTGGTCAGGCTCTTCAACACTTGTGAATTGCAAGGGTTCTCTAAATCCCTCTGGCTTCTGAAGAAGAATCTGCGGACACTCAGACCTTCCAGTTCTTGCAGCTCCCCCTTTTTTTGTTAACACAAGTGGACAGGGTGACGTTAAACAGTTAGGCAATATCAGGGGGTTTGCTGCATCTTATTACCATCAAGGCTCTATGCTTGGAAAAAAACAAAAATAAAAAGTTGTCTTGTAAATGATATTACTTAGACTATTCCCTACTCCACATGCTAAAACATAGTGGTTGGTGAATAAAGTACTCACAACAAACGTGTTCTTAACCTCGGTATGCAAGATTTCCCAGCAAATGACTGCACTTCTTTTTCTACTTTTAGAAAGGCCATATGGCTGAAACATACTTGGAGGCTTCTTGGAAGCTGGTCCTCTTCCTGAGGATCTTTTAAATAGACTCATGTTTGCAGAGTAAACCATCCTCCAATGTTAGTTCTCTTTCCGCACTGACTTATGGTGATGTGGTGTGTTAAGCTGTCCCTCCATAGACCATATGAAAAAACAAAATAGATTTTACGATTAAGCATCCGATAACCAGAAGAGCAAAATGGAGAAAGAACTTCTCACCACGCCGTGCTCTATCTTCTACTGACCAAAGTTCAGCCAAGCATGGCATTACATGATTACTTGGATGAGTGCGCATGTGATTTTTCTTGTTGTTTCTCCTAGACTCTATCCTGTGGTTCCGCTGAATGCCAGAATTGCTCTTGAGAAAGACATAGTGATTGGTGACTACCACTTCCCCAAAAAGGTAAGGTGTAATCAGTTTAGGGAGAAGGGTTCTTTGAATCTTCTTTGACTATTGATTGATCTCCATGTTCATAGGTGTTGTATCAGAACTTGTCAAAATTCCAACTTATAGAAACTGATCTTGACAAATGTATTTAGTTGAAGCATTCTTGACACATTTTTCGTCTAGAATGACTTTCACCAGGTTGACACCAGCCTCCTAAAAGTGATTCCTGAAGAAAAAATTCTATGTTCACGTTTGATTTCTGTTTTGTCTGCTTAAACCCCAACACACCCCATTAAACTAACCTTCTGTTTTTGTATTGAGACCCTCTTCCTTGCCTCACATTCTCCTCGTAATTCTCCCCTCCCACTTTACTCCAGTTTTCTCCAAACTCCTCCTTCTCCTATTTTCCTTTTATTTGTTTTTACAAACCCATCACTACTTCCAGTATCCTCTCTGTACCATACATCATTTTTCCACTCCCACTTCCTGCTGCGCTTAATTTTTTGAACCCTTTAGTCTGCCTCCTGTTTTAAGAAGCCCTTACTTCCATGTTACTGACTTTTTTCAAATTCCTTTATTCCTTCTCCTCCAGCTTAGTCTTTCTTTGCTTCACTCCTTTTTATCAGATTCATTACTTCCTCTCTTGCTTTACTTCCATTTGTTTTGGCAAATCCCCTACTCCCACTGCTGCCTTACTCCTGTTTTTCAAACCCCTTACTTCCTTCCACACTACATTTTTTAACAAACCTCTTTCTCTCCATCCTGCTTTGCTCACTTCTTGATAAACTCTTTTCTCACCTCCCATTTACTCCTTTTTTTCATAAAACCTATTACTTTCCCTTCTAATTTACTCCTGTTTACTTTTGTTTACAAACCTCATCCAGCTGTATTGTTTTTTAAACCACTCCCTATCCAGTTTTACTCCCATTTATTTGTACACTCTTCTTACACCCACTCCAACTTTATTTTCTTATTTTAAGGCAACCTCTTTACTCCCTTTCTATGAAATCCCAGTCCTGTGCACCAACCCCTTTCCCTTCTTACCTGTTTAAAAGACTCTTCGCTTCTTTCTCTACATTTAACTTTTCTATAAAAAAACATATTTTTGTGTAAACGGATTTTTTATCTTATGTGCTTTTCCCTGAACGAAGTTTCATTAGCCTGTTTTTGTCAGGCTGACTTTCTTCATTTTAGGACTTTGTTAAAATGACTGAATGTGGGTTAGATGTGCCACAGAGATCCTATCTAGGACATGGCCTTTTAGGCCCTTTGCGTGGATGGAACCAACCTAGATAACTCACCTTGGAGTAAGATCTTGCAAAATGCAGAAATCAGCTGGGAGCTATTTAAGGACTTGCAGAAGTGCTGAGCCATTTATAATCTTTAATTGGTAAATACTGCACTGATTCAAAATGTCGTTAAAAGTTCAGTTTTTTTTGTTTTTGTTTTTTTTGTTTTAACGAAAAACAAAAGGAAGTCAAAGTTTTGAAAAATCCAGGCTAGATGAGTGATATTTTATTATTTTGGTATTTAATGAGTTTTCAATAAGTATAATGTTTATTGATTGTGCTGCCGTTTTGGAGTGCCCAGTGTGATTGCAGCTACCACTTCTTTAACATGCCCCCCATTTCTTTTTTCTGCAATATGTAAGATTTCATAAGCTTTGTAGGGTTTTCTCCGATACCGGTTTTGGTAATACTGTTGACATCTGTATTTTGAGGCTCTTTAATTTCTTCATCTTTTTTTTTTTTTTTTTGTTCAGTACTCTCTCTTCTGATCAAAAGCAGATTTCAGTCTAATGTTGCGAATTGCCCCACGTCTTTCCTATGTTTTCATGCTGTGGGTTTTCACTGGAATCTGGTCTCTGAGGACCTGATTGTTGGAAGTGGGGCATGTAGTTGACAGTGGTTAGAACCCTGTCCAAGTAGGGACTCTCACTCTAGTCAGGGTAAGGGAGATACACAGATAAGATAACTCCTGCTCACCCCCTTGGTAGCTTGGCACAAGAAGTCTGGCTTATCTTGGAGGCAATGTGTGAATTATTTGTACACCCACCCACTTACACAGTAAGACAGTGAAAACACCACAAAAGTACTCCACATCAGTTAAAAAAAAATAGCCAGTGTTTATCTGAGTCAGACAAGACCGAAACGACAAAAATCCAACATACACAAATAAAGATAAGAATTTTCAAAGATTAAATCTTTGTCAAGATGCTGTGATAGCCCCAGTTAGAGCTATTGTGTTTCTAAGTGCTTTACTGAGTCATTCCCAACTGTCTGGTGCCACTCGCGAGGGAGTGTGGGCCGGTCACGGAGTCGCATGGACCAAAGGTACAGTACCATGGAAAACGATGAGGAAACAAGGACATTGCACGGAGTCAGGGAGATGAGGCGACACTGGTGTGGTGTCTGTTCCTTAGTGCTACAATGGAAGTGAGGCATCTGTTCCTTGCTGCTAGGCAGAGGAGGTTAGGTGTCGTTCCTTACGGTTGCAGGGTAGGTGATGCAATGGCGAGCCGTTGGTTCCCTACGACCCAGCGGAGTAGATGAATCCAGCAGGTCAAGACGTAAGGCATCGACTTTGCGGTATTGTGATCACACCACGGGGCCACAGGTGCTGCGGTGGAGTCGGGTGTCATGGACGTCGGTGACACAGCACTCAGGACTCGTGCTGTGGGGGGACATCGGAGGGGCTGCAGCAGCGTCTGGCCTGTGTTGCAGATCGCGGTCATTGCAGTCAGCGGAAAAGCAAACCCTCTGATGAAAGAAGCATGACTCAGATCCAATGCTCTTGATATGGTTATAGTAAAAGAATGCAGATATGTTCAATCTAGCAGTTGCAAATAGTTGTGTAGTTCACAATTGAGAAGCAATATCATAAATTTGTAAGGCATGCTTTGCGATACTAGTAACTGATGTACTGTACAATATTTGTCACATTCTGTGCCAGTGCTTTTAATTTCACACCAGCCCAGTTATCTGCCCTGAAAAAAGACTGGTTGCCCCACTACTTTTCCAAAGGCAGCAATGTAGTATCATGCAGGCCAGAGTTGGTCATGTCAATGGGCTTGCCAAGATCACCAGTGGAAAGACTACTGGGTGTTTGTCACAAAGATGATCTAATGTCAAAATGTGAGTGCATCAACATGAAGACTTGTGTAAACTTTCACTGTCCACATCATGTTAGAAAGCAGTTTCATAGTGATGGCACAGCCAAGCTTCAAACGCGGGTGCCATATAAAGTGTGAATATAATACAACGTAATACTGCCACTAACACTACTGTGTATGTTGCAATTTAAGTTAGTATTATGACAGCATCTGTTAACATGTAGTTGATGGTTGCCTCGGACCCGACACAGACTCCAAGAAACCCCGGCCATGTCCTTGCTTTGGGATCGGCATGTCTGTTGCTCCTGGTCCTCTCATTGCTAGTGAGGTGCAGTCTCACACTGAGTAGAAATGACAGGCATGGTTGGGCAGGATGAAGCTTTATTCCACACAGTGCGAGGTAAACCTAACAGGAGCAGCGGATGTAAGTGACAACCAGCCAGGGGTGGCGCCTCCATTTGAGCAGAGGAGCATATGCCCACTAAAATGCCTCCAGAAATGCCTCAGAGCTGAAAAATAAAATGGTAAGGAAGTTAGTTAATTATTTTATTTTTCGGTAATCTGTCCTGAACAGAGTGTCAGGAGGCGGCGGGGCCTGCTGAGTGGCAGCAGTGATGGGCTGTCTGGCACTAGTTTATAGTGCGCATGTCACTGTGGCCGGCCTTCTTGCAACAGCCAGCCTGGCATGCGCACTATAAATCTCTCATCCCAGCTGTTTTAGACAGTTTGGTTGAGAGCATGCAGAAGCCTACAGTGCCCTCGGGAGCGCCGAGAGAGGCTGCTCCCTCCAATCAGTGCCAGGATTGGTAAAGTAGGTTAGCTGGGGCTCTGGACGTGATGTCAGATAAAGAAGAGGACTGGAGCAAGGAGGATGTGTCTAACAATTTATTTTATGCACCCGCCATCCACTGCCATTGTTGCCAGTCGCCACTGCAACCAGGACTGGCGACAATCTCCTTCTACCAGGTCAGATCACCACTGTTGCAAGACTTTGTTTTCAGCAAATCTCACACTGAAGAAAGGTGTGGCTGTGCACAACTTCTCAGCAGGAACATTTTTTTTATCAGTCGCTGAACCAAAAAATATTTTTTTTAATCCTGCCCCTTTGACTTCCCACTCCAGAGGATCACAATTGCAGCTTGTGTGCTGGAGTGAGATGGGTTTTACGTTCAACATTTCTTATCTATGCAGTCATTGTCTACTCCCTATAAACCTAGTTATCTAAAAAGGGCTTGGAGCCCGCCCGTTGTTTACCATTTGTTGGTTTGCGGGGCACTCTTCTTTAAAGCGTTGTAATTGTCACTGAATTTGTGTTCCTGTCAAAGAAGCAGGGACCAAGCACTGATTGATTCATCTTAATCAGTGCTCGTCCACTGCTCACTAAGTGATTGAGATACTGTTTTGTTCTCTTCAACTTTTAGGGCCCTGCAAACAGAAGGCATGTGACTGGCAAAAATGTGCCCAGCGGGACAAATAAGATTGCAAAGTTTTATTTTCTATAGTTAACTCTTTTCTTTTGCCAAGTCTTCTTTTCTCACTTTGGACTCACATTTTAGTTTGTTTTTGCTCATGGGCACTGTTCTCAAAAGATGAGGATTATCTTGTTCTAATATTGCAAAACAACATTGTTTCTTTCTTATGTGTAATTTCCGATATTGTGCTTTAACTCATAATTGTGCAGTACACCCCAATTGAGCCCACTCCAATCCCACCCGCCCCACTCCAATTCAAAGCAATCCTTCCCACCTCACCCCACAACAATCTACCCTGCTCAATCCAATTGACCCCAGCCCAATCCAATCCAACAAACTGTAATCCACCCCACGCCAAACCACTCACCAAACTCCACTGCAGTCCACCACATTCCAATCCTCCCAACCCACTCCACTCCAATCCAAAACAATCTGCTGCACTCCAATCCTAAAAAATCTGTCCCAAGACTAACTAAATCAGTCTCCAATGCAAAACAATCTGCCCCACTCCAGATCAAAATAATCTGCCTCAACCCAGCCTACCCCACTCCAATTTCACCACTCCAATCCAAAACGATCTTCCCCAATCCAATCTGTCCCCCTCCAATCCAAAATAATCTGCCCCACTCCAATCCTAAAAAAAATCTGTCCCATGCCAAACCAAATCAATCTGCCCCACGCCAATGCAAAGCAATCTGCTCCACTCCAAATCAAAATATTCTGCCTCAATGCAGTCTACCCCACTCCAGTCTCACCACTCAAATCCAAAACGATCTTCTCTATTCCAATCTGCCCCCCTCCAATCCAAAATAATCTGCTCCACTCCAATCCCCAAAACTCTGCCCACACCAATCGCCAACAATCTGCCCAACTCCACTCTAAATCAATCTGCCCCATTCCAGTCTAAAACAAATCTTACCTACTCCAATCTGCAACACTCCAATCCAAATCACTCTGTCTCACTCCAGTCCAAAACAATGTCCTCCATTGCAAAACAATCTGACCCACTCCAATCTGTCCCTTGCCAATCCTGCCCACTCCAAACTACTCGCCCAAATCCACTCCAGTTCGCCCCACTCCAATCCAAAACAATCTGTCTCACTCCAATCCTAAACAATCTGTCCCACTCCAATTCTAAATAAATCTGTCCCACTCCAATTCTAAATAAATCTGTCCCACTCCAATTCTAAATAAATCTGTCCCACTCCAATCTAAATCAGCCTGCCCCACTCTAATCCAACACAATCTGCCCCACTCCAAAACAATCTGCCCCACTCCGTTCCAAAACAATCTCCGACTCCAAACTAAAATAATATGCCCCACTCCAGTTTGCCCCACTCTAACCTCTCCACTCCAAAACCATCTGCCACCTTCCAATCCAAAACAATCTGCCTCGCTCCAAACCAATATAATCCAACCACTCCAGACTGCCCCACTTCACTCTTCCCAACCCAATACAAATCGATCTGCACCCTCCAATACAAAACAATCTGCCCCCTCCAATACAAAACAATCTGCCCCCTCCAATACAAAACAATCTGCCCCTCCAATACAAAACAATCTGCCCCCTCCAATACAAAACAATCTGCCCTGCTCCAATCCAAAACAATCTGACCCCACTCCAATCCAAGACAATCTGCCCCACTCCAATCCAAGACAATCTGCCACACTCCAATCCAAAGCAATGTGCCCCACTCCAATCCACAAACATCTGCCCCCACCAATCACACACAGTCTTCCCCACTCCAATCTAAATCAGTCTGCCCTACTCCAGTCCAAAAACCTCTGCCCCACTACAATCCCAAAACATCTGCCCCACACCAATCTGCCCCACTCCAATCCAAAGCAATGTGCCCCACTCCAATCCACAAACATCTGCCCCCACCAATCACACACAGTCTTCCCCACTCCAATCTAAATCAGTCTGCCCTACTCCAGTCCAAAAACCTCTGCCCCACTACAATCCCAAAACATCTGCCCCACACCAATCTGCACCACTCCAATCCAAAGCAGTCTGTCTCACTCCAATCAAAAACAATCTGCCCCACTCCAATATGCCCCACTACAATCCAAAACAATCTGCCCTACTCCAATATGCCCAACTCTAATCCAAAATAATCTGCCCTACTCCAATCCAAAACAATATGCCCCACTCCAATCCCAAACAATATGTCCCACTCCAGTCTGCCCCACTCCAGTCCAAAATAATCTGCGCCACTCCAATCCAAAACAAAATTCCCCACTCCAATCCCAAACAATATGTCCCACTCCAATCTGCCCCACTCCAGTCCAAAACGATCTGCCCCACTCCAATCAAAAACAATCTGCCTCTCTCCAATCTAAAAAAATTCTGCCCCTCTCCAATGTGCCCCACTCAATCCAAAACAATCTTCCCTACTCCAATCTGTGCCACTCCAATACAAAACAATCTGCCCCATTCCAATCCAAAACAATATCGCCTAAACCAATCTTCCCCATCCCAATCTGTCCTCCTCCAATCCAAAAGCATCGGCCCCACTTGAATCCCAAACAATGTGCCCCACTCCAATCTAAAACAATCTGCCCCACTCCACTCTGCTCCATTCCAATCCAAACAATCTGTCCAACTCAAATCTTCCCATTCCAATCTGTCCCAAACAAATCCGAAACAATCTGCCCCACTCTAATCTGCCCCACTCTAATCTGCCCCACTCTAATCTGCCCCACTCTAATCTGCCCCACTCTAATCTGCCCCACTCTAATCTGCCCCACTCTAATCTGCCCCACTCTAATCTGCCCCACTCTAATCTGCCCCACTCCAATCTGCCACTATCCAATCCAAAACAATCTGCTCTACACGAATCCTCCCCATTCCATTCTGTTCCCCTTCAATGTAAAAACAATGTGCCCCACTCCAATCTGCCCTGCTCAAATCCGCCCTGCTCCAATCCCAAACAACCTGTCTCACTCCAATCCCAAACAATCTGCCCTCCCAATTCGAACAACTCTGCCCCACCCCTGTCCAATCCACTCCAATCTTCCCTATGGTATTCCTCCCCACTGTAAACTGCCCACACCAATGCAAAACAATCTGCCCCACTCCAATTTAGAAAAAATCTGCCCGCTCCATTCTGCCCCACTCCAATCCAAAACAATCTTCTCTACTCCAGGCCAAAACAATCTACCCCACTTCATTCCTAAACAATCTGCCCCACTCAATCAGAACAATCTATCCCACTCCAATCTGCCTCACTTGAATCCAAAACAATCGGCCCCACTCCAGTCCTAAACAATCTGTCCCACACCGATCCAATGCAATCTGCCACACTCCAATCTTTCCCACTCCAATCCAAAAGTTATCTGCATCCACTCCAAAAACAATTTGCTCCAATCCAGAACATTCTGCCCCACTCCAATCCACCGCACTCCAATCTGCCCCACTTCAATTCAATACAATCTGCCCCACTCCATTCTGTCCCACTCCAATCCAATCCATAATAATCTTTCCCACTCCAATCCAAAACAATCTGCCCCACTCCAATCCGCCACACTCCAGACTGCCCCACTCCAATCTAAAACAATCTGCCCCACTCCAGTCTGCCCCACACAAGTCCAAAACATTCCGCTCCAATCCAAAACAATCTGCCCCCTGCAATCCAATACAATCTGCCCCACTTAAACCCACCCCACTTCAATTCACCCCAATCCAGTCTACCAAACTACACTTCAATCTACCATACCCCAATCCAATCCACCCCACTCCAGTCCAATCCATCTCACCCCAATCCATTCCATAACAATCTGCCCCACTCCAATCCAAAACAATGTGCCCAACTCCAGTCTGCCCCATTCCAGTAAAAAACAATGTGCCCAACTCAAACCCAAACAATGTGCCCCACGCCAGTCCAAATCAATGTGTCCCACTCCAATCAAAACAATCTGCCCCACCCCAATCCAGAATAATCTGCCCACCCACTCCAATCTCCCCAGTCCAGTCCAAAACAATCTGCCCCATTCCAGTCTGCCGCACTCCAATCTAAAACAATCTGCCCACCGTAATCCGCCCCACTCCAGTTCACCCCAATCCATCCATCCCACGCCAGTCCAATCCACATCACCCCAATCCATTGCAAAACAATCTGCCCAACTCCAATCCAAAACAATCTGCCCAACTCCAATCCAAAACAATCTGACCCCACTCCAATCCAAGACAATCTGCCCCACTCCAATCCAAGACAATCTGCCACACTCCAATCCAAAGCAATGTGCCCCACTCCAATCCACAAACATCTGCCCCCACCAATCACACACAGTCTTCCCCACTCCAATCTAAATCAGTCTGCCCTACTCCAGTCCAAAAACCTCTGCCCCACTACAATCCCAAAACATCTGCCCCACACCAATCTGCCCCACTCCAATCCAAAGCAATGTGCCCCACTCCAATCCACAAACATCTGCCCCCACCAATCACACACAGTCTTCCCCACTCCAATCTAAATCAGTCTGCCCTACTCCAGTCCAAAAACCTCTGCCCCACTACAATCCCAAAACATCTGCCCCACACCAATCTGCACCACTCCAATCCAAAGCAGTCTGTCTCACTCCAATCAAAAACAATCTGCCCCACTCCAATATGCCCCACTACAATCCAAAACAATCTGCCCTACTCCAATATGCCCAACTCTAATCCAAAATAATCTGCCCTACTCCAATCCAAAACAATATGCCCCACTCCAATCCCAAACAATATGTCCCACTCCAGTCTGCCCCACTCCAGTCCAAAATAATCTGCACCACTCCAATCCAAAACAAAATTCCCCACTCCAATCCCAAACAATATGTCCCACTCCAATCTGCCCCACTCCAGTCCAAAACGATCTGCCCCACTCCAATCTAAAACAATCTGCCTCTCTCCAATCTAAAAAAATTCTGCCCCTCTCCAATGTGCCCCACTCAATCCAAAACAATTTTCCCTACTCCAATCTGTGCCACTCCAATACAAAACAATCTGCCCCATTCCAATCCAAAACAATATCGCCTAAACCAATCTTCCCCATCCCAATCTGTCCTCCTCCAATCCAAAAGCATCGGCCCCACTTGAATCCCAAACAATGTGCCCCACTCCAATCTAAAACAATCTGCCCCACTCCACTCTGCTCCATTCCAATCCAAACAATCTGTCCAACTCCAATCTTCCCATTCCAATCTGTCCCAAACAAATCCGAAACAATCTGCCCCACTCTAATCTGCCCCACTCTAATCTGCCCCACTCTAATCTGCCCCACTCTAATCTGCCCCACTCTAATCTGCCCCACTCTAATCTGCCCCACTCTAATCTGCCCCACTCTAATCTGCCCCACTCTAATCTGCCCCACTCTAATCTGCCCCACTCTAATCTGCCCCACTCCAATCTGCCACTATCCAATCCAAAACAATCTGCTCTACACGAATCCTCCCCATTCCATTCTGTTCCACTTCAATGTAAAAACAATGTGCCCCACTCCAATCTGCCCTGCTCAAATCCGCCCTGCTCCAATCCCAAACAACCTGTCTCACTCCAATCCCAAACAATCTGCCCTCCCAATTCGAACAACTCTGCCCCACCCCTGTCCAATCCACTCCAATCTTCCCTATGGTATTCCTCCCCACTGTAAACTGCCCACACCAATGCAAAACAATCTGCCCCACTCCAATTTAGAAAAAATCTGCCCGCTCCATTCTGCCCCACTCCAATCCAAAACAATCTTCTCTACTCCAGGCCAAAACAATCTACCCCACTTCATTCCTAAACAATCTGCCCCACTCAATCAGAACAATCTATCCCACTCCAATCTGCCTCACTTGAATCCAAAACAATCGGCCCCACTCCAGTCCTAAACAATCTGTCCCACACCGATCCAATGCAATCTGCCACACTCCAATCTTTCCCACTCCAATCCAAAAGTTATCTGCATCCACTCCAAAAACAATTTGCTCCAATCCAGAACATTCTGCCCCACTCCAATCCACCGCACTCCAATCTGCCCCACTTCAATTCAATACAATCTGCCCCACTCCATTCTGTCCCACTCCAATCCAATCCATAATAATCTTTCCCACTCCAATCCAAAACAATCTGCCCCACTCCAATCTGCCACACTCCAGACTGCCCCACTCCAATCTAAAACAATCTGCCCCACTCCAGTCTGCCCCACACAAGTCCAAAACATTCCGCTCCAATCCAAAACAATCTGCCCCCTGCAATCCAATACAATCTGCCCCACTTAAACCCACCCCACTTCAATTCACCCCAATCCAGTCTACCAAACTACACTTCAATCTACCATACCCCAATCCAATCCACCCCACTCCAGTCCAATCCATCTCACCCCAATCCATTCCATAACAATCTGCCCCACTCCAATCCAAAACAATGTGCCCAACTCCAGTCTGCCCCATTCCAGTCAAAAACAATGTGCCCAACTCAAACCCAAACAATGTGCCCCACGCCAGTCCAAATCAATGTGTCCCACTCCAATCTGTCCCATTCCAATTAGTCCCACTCCAATCAAAACAATCTGCCCCACCCCAATCCAGAATAATCTGCCCACCCACTCCAATCTCCCCAGTCCAGTCCAAAACAATCTGCCCCATTCCAGTCTGCCGCACTCCAATCTAAAACAATCTGCCCACCGTAATCCGCCCCACTCCAGTTCACCCCAATCCATCCATCCCACGCCAGTCCAATCCACATCACCCCAATCCATTGCAAAACAATCTGCCCAACTCCAATCCAAAACAATCTGCCCAACTCCAATCCAAAACAATCTGCCCCACTCCAATTCAAGACAATCTGCCCCACTCCAATCCAAAAAGTCTGCCACAATCCAAAACAATCCTCCCTGCCCTGCTCTAATCCTAAAAATAAATTCACCACTCCAGTCTGCTCCACTCTAATCTAAAACAATCTGCCTACTCCAGTCATCCCCACTCCAATCCAAAACACTCTACCCTACTCCAATCCAAATCAATCTGCCCCACTCCAATCCACCTCACTTCAATCCAATCAACCCCAAACCAATCCATCCCACTCAAATCCATTCCACTCTATTCCAATCCTCCCCAATCCAATCCATCTCACTCCAATTCATTTTTAGCCATCCCACTCCAGTCCAATCCTCTCCAAACCATCCTAATCCACCCCACTCCAGTCCAATCCATCCCACAACGCTCCACCTTACTTCCATCCAGTCAACCCCACTCCAGTCCTCCACCCCATTTCAATTCACCTGACGTAAGTCAACCTCATGTCAATCCAATCTACCCCACTCCAATCCACCCCATTCCATTCCAATCTAAACTACTACAATCCACCCCCACACTACCTCAGTCTAATCCGTCCTACCCCAGGTCAGTCCACCCCACCCCACCCACCCCATCCAGACCATCCCCCTCCAACCCACTCCACTTCAGACCAACCCACCCCACTTCAGTCCAACCCACCCCACTCTATTCCAATCCACCACACTCCAGTCCAATGGTTTCAATCCACCCCACTTCAATACAAGCCACGCCACTCTAATCCAATCCACCCCACTCCAGTTCAGTTCAATCTAATCCATCCCGATCCACCCCATACTAAATGTGAGAAAGTAGCCTCTTTCTAGCCTTGTTACCCCCACTTTTGGCCTGTTTGTGAGTGTATGTCAGGGTGTTTTCACTGTCTCACTGGGATCCTGCTAGCCAGGGCCCAGTGCTCATAGTGAAAACCCTATGTTTTCAGTATGTTTGTTATGTGTCACTGGGACCCTGCTAGTCAGGACCCCAGTGCTCATAAGGTTGTGGCCTATATGTATGTGTTCCCTGTGTGGTGCCTAACTGTCTCACTGAGGCTCTGCTAACCAGAACCTCAGTGGTTATGCTCTCTCATCTCTTTCAAATTGTCACTAACAGGCTAGTGACCAATTTTACCAATTTACATTGGCTTACTGGAACACCCTTATAATTCCCTAGTATATGGTACTGAGGTACCCAGGGTATTGGGGTTCCAGGAGATCCCTATGGGCTGCAGCATTTCTTTTGCCACCCATAGGGAGCTCTGACAATTCTTACACAGGCCTGCCACTGCAGCCTGAGTGAAATAACGTCCACGTTATTTCACAGCCATTTTACACTGCACTTAAGTAACTTATAAGTCACCTATATGTCTAACCTTTACCTGGTAAAGGTTAGGTGCAAAGTTACTTAGTGTGAGGGCACCCTGGCACTAGCCAAGGTGCCCCCACATTGTTCAGAGCCAATTCCCTGAACTTTGTGAGTGCGGGGACACCATTACACGCGTGCACTACATATAGGTCAATACCTTTATGTAGCTTCACAATGGTAACTCCGAATATGGCCATGTAACATGTCTAAGATCATGGAATTGCCCCCTCTATGCCATCCTGGCATTGTTGGTACAATTCCATGATCCCAGTGGTCTGTAGCACAGACCCTGGTACTGCCAAACTGCCTTTCCTGGGGTTTCACTGCAGCTGCTGCTGCTGCCAACCCCTCAGACAGGTTTCTGCCCCCCTGGGGTCAAGCCAGGCTTGTCCCAGGATGGCAGAACAAAGGACTTCCTCTGAGAGAGGGTGTTACACCCTCTCCCTTTGGAAAATGGTGTGAAGGCAGGGGAGGAGTAGCCTCCCCCAGCCTCTGGAAATGCTTTCTTGGGCACAGATGTGCCCAATTCTGCATAAGCCAGTCTACACCGGTTCAGGGACCCCTTAGCCCTGCTCTGGCGCGAAACTGGACAAAGGAAAGGGGAGTGACCACTCCCCTGACCTGCACCTCCCCTGGGAGGTGTCCAGAGCTCCTCCAGTGTGCTCCAGACCTCTGCCATCTTGGAAACAGAGGTGCTGCTGGCACACTGGACTGCTCTGAGTGGCCAGTGCCACCAGGTGACGTCCGAGACTCCTTCTGATAGGCTCCTTCAGGTGTTAGTAGCCTATCCTCTCTCCTAGGTAGCCAAACCCTCTTTTCTGGCTATTTAGGGTCTCTGTCTCTGGGGAAACTGTAGATAACGAATGCAAGAGCTCATCAGAGTTCCTCTGCATCTCTCTCTTCACCTTCTGCCAAGGAATCGACTGCTGACCGCGCTGGAAGCCTGCAACACTGCAACAAAGTAGCAAAGACGACTACTGCAACTCTGTAACGCTGATCCTGCCGCCTTCTCGACTGTTTTCCTGGTGGTGCATGCTGTGGGGGTAGTCTGCTTCCTCTCTGCACTAGAAGCTCCGAAGAAATCTCCCGTGGGTTGACGGAATCTTCCCCCTGCAACCGCAGGCACCAAAAAGCTGCATTACCGGTCCCTTGGGTCTCCTCTCAGCACGACTAGCGAGGTCCCTCGAATCCAGCAACTCTGTCCAAGTGACTCCCACAGTCCAGTGACTCTTCAGTCCAAGTTTGGTGGAGGTAAGTCCTTGCCTCACCTCGCTAGACTGCATTGCTGAGAACCGCGACTTTTGCAGCTACTCCGGCCCCTGTGCACTTCCGGCGGAAATCCTTTGTGCACAGCCAAGCCTGGGTCCACGGCACGCTAACCTGCATTGCACGACTTTCTAAGTTGGTCTCCGGCAACGTGGGACTCCTTTGTGTAACTTCGGGTGAGCACCATTTCACGCACCCTCGTAGTGCCCGTTTCTGGCACTTCTCCGGGTGCTACCTGCTGCTGAGAGGGCTCCTTGTCTTGCTCGGCGTCCCCTCTCTCTCCTGGTCCAATTTGCGACCTCCTGGTCCCTCCTGGGCCACAGCAGCGTCCAAAAACGCTAACCGCACGATTTGCAGCTAGCAAGGCTTGTTGGCGTTCTTTCGGCGGGAAAACACTTCTGCACGACTCTCCACGGCGAGAGGGATCCGTCCACCAAAGGGGAAGTCTCTAGCCCTTTTCGTTCCTGCAGAAACCTCAGCTTCTTCTGTCCAGTAGAAGCTTCTTTGCATCCACAGCTGGCATTTCCTGGGCATATGCCCATCTCCGACTTGCTTGTGACTTTTGGACTTGGTCCCCTTGTTCCACAGGTACCCTAGATTGGAAATCCACAGTTGTTGCATTGCTGGTTTGTGTCTTTCCTGCATTATTCCTCTATCACGACTTCTTTGTCTTTTGGGAAACTTCAGTGCACTTTGCACTCACTTTTCAGGGTCTTGGGGAGGGCTAATTTTCTAACTCTCACTATTTCCTAATAGTCCCAGCGACCCTCTACAAGGTCACATAGGTTTGGGGTCCATTCGTGGTTCGCATTCCACTTTTGGAGTATATGGTTTGTGTTGCCCCTATCCCTATGTGTCCCCATTGCATCCTATTGTAACTATACATTGTTTGCACTGTTTTCTAAGACTATACTGCATATTTTTGGTATTGTGTACATATAACTTGTGTATATTTGCTATCCTCTCACAGAGGGTACACTCTAAGATACTTTGGCATATTGTCATAAAAATAAAGTACCTTTATTTTTAGTATAACTGTGTATTGTGTTTTCTTATGATATTGTGCAAGTGACACTTGTGGTACTGTAGTAGCTTCACACGTCTCCTAGTTCAGCCTAAGCTGCTCTGCTAAGCTACCATTATCTCAGCCTAAGCTGCTAGACACCCTATACACTAATAAGGGATAACTGGGCCTGGTGCAAGGTGCAAGGTGCAAGTACCCCTTGGTACTCACTACAAGCCAGTCCAGCCTCCTACACTAAACCACCCCATTCCAATCCACCCCAATCCAATCTGCCCCATCCCAGTCCAGTCTAATCAACCCCACTCCAATTGACCCCACCCCAAACCACCCAACCCAGCCCACTTCACCCTATTTCAGTCCACCCCACTCCAATCCACATCATCCAGTCCACCACTCCAATCCACCCTATTCTACTCCAATCCAAGCCACCCCATTCTACTCCAATCCAATCCACCAGACTACCTCAATCTACTCCAACCCACTCGACCCATTCTTCCCTACTGCACACCACTTCAGTCTGACACTGCACTCTACTCTCCCTACTATCCTCAACGATAATCTTCTACAGAAAATCTGCTGTACAACAGTACTCCCCCATGCAACTGTGACACTCCATGGTACTAACGTTTAGCTAATTTTAACTGAACACCAGCCCCACTAGTGTATAATATGGCAAAAACACATTGCCAAGCCAACAGCTCTTGTTTAGGCAAGACTTATTGGCTTTACCAATGCTTATTCTATTTTGAGCAGACATTGATGGTGGTATTCTAATAAGGTGTACTTTTTGTCATTGCCTTTTTAGACTGCATTCCTCCTTTGCCAGTTTGCACTCACTCGAGATGAAACCAACTTCCCGGAGCCCGACCGCTTCCTGCCCAGTCGCTGGCTGCGGGATGCAGCCCTGAAGCCCCATCCATTCAGCTCCATCCCCTTTGGGTTTGGAGTCCGAGCCTGTGTGGGTCGGCGGATCTCAGAAATGGAGATGTACTTGACCCTCTCACGGGTAAGTTCAAGGGGTGGAAGTAGATTCTGAAGAAAGTAACTGTATCGCCAAGCAGTATCCATGCTGACTAGAAGCTACTTATGGCTGAGATGTGGTGGGCTAAGGGAGGGCAATATAATGCCTACTGATTTAGTTTGCACTACAAATTACATGGTGTCTTGACACCTAGGGCCTCATTATGAGTTTGATGGACGGGAAAACCCATCCGCCAAACTCCTGACAAGGGTGGCCGCTGCCTTCCTGCAGACCCCCCAGCCCCCCTGGACCTAATGGGAGCTTTCCGCTAGGTGGGCAGGCAGAGACCTCTGTTTCTGCCCGCCGGCTGAGACGGAAACCGGCTATAGCATTGTCTCCGGCTCATAATCAAGCCTGTGGCAATTCTGTAGCCTGCAGTGTACAAGGCAGTGAACATTGCGAGGGTGCTGGCCAGGGGAACCCCTGCACTGGCCATGCCGAGTGCATGAGCAGTGCAGGAGCCCCTCTGTGGCCCCATGCACCTGTTCTCCGCAAGCCTTTTCATGGAGGTGAAACCGCCATGAAAAGGCTGGGGGAGAACGAGGTTGTAATCTGCCCTGACTGATTACATCGCCACATCATCGGGATCATGGATCCTGGCAGTGTTGGCGGAACCCTGGGGTCTGACCACTAGGATCTTTATGCGGCAGTTGGGCCGCCACAGCACCAGCGGTCCTAACCGCCACCGCGAGACTGGCGGTCTGAAGACTGCCAGCCTTGTAATGAGGCCCTTAATCATAGTTACTCAATTATTATTATATATTATAAACTGATTCATTTTTATTACTCAGTCCAAGTGTCCCCACTTCAGCAGGATGAATGGCTGAGTCAGGGATTTGTAATGGACTTCTGTGTAAAACACGGATCTCGGCACCAGCCTCTCCGCTCCTTGGGGCAGCTCACTAGCTGTAAAGGGGCACACAGGATTGGAGAGATTCTTTTGTGTAGCTGTGGAAAGTGAGGGAGGGAATTGAGAGAGAGAGAGTCTGCATGAATGCCCTGTAGATGACTGATTCATGCATGAGAGAAAATAATTGCACCGCACACATTGTTTTTTTAATGCAGCCTAGTTTCAAAGTGTATTCTTCCACCATCTTTTATACTGCATCATCTATACCTTTCCCATAGTGCTCGAGGCTGATTGATAGTTTCAGTGGACGGATGGAATTCTAAGCACATGGAAATAGTAATTTACCCAAGACCACACAGTTTGTCCTACTGTGGAACTCTGTGCCACATTGCAGGTGCTGTTTCTCCACAATTGGTGATGTGACCCCAAGACTACATCTCTTACCCATGTCATTGTAACCACATGGCTGATTTAGGTTCACACCTCATCTTCTTCTGTTGTGGTAAATAACAAGTGTTACTATCACCCACGTTAATGTTACACACTTTTACAGCTCACAGAACCTTGGAATGTTGAGTTGACCTTGCCTTAAAACAAACATGTTACCTATAGATGATCACAGATGCTAGCATTGAGTGTTAACTCACTGAGCCATCTTGGTTCATAATAGATAACCAAAGATGATAATAAAAGTACGGATGGTAAAATCACTATATCTGGGTTGAAGAAGTGGTTCTTCTTTCACTGACTGATTTCCATAGGTGCCTTGGTGTGTGGATGAATGCTAGAATGAGTCAAATAGTTGGCAATGCATTTGGATTTTTTTTTTTTTTTAAAGAGTGCCTTTTCATTGGCAAGAAGGAGATGTCAACAGTCTTAACTCAACGTGGTACAGCATTTTAAGTGTTTAATAGAAAATTAGTATGTAAACTAAAGAAACTATAGGCCTAGAGGGTTCCTCGTACATCAGCAATGGAGCCAAGCTCCCCAAGAGAAGGCAAGTTCCAAATGAATGCCCTTCTACACACACAGCTCTGAGTATTGCTCACATAACAAATTCGCACAGCGAGAGCAAGTAGGTGCCTATCAGAATTTAAGATTAACAATATGGCCTAGATTTAGGAGGGCCTAGAGCCTCCTTGTGCCGCATTAGCATAATTGTTTTTTACACTAATCTGGCCCAATGAGCACAAAATCCCAGCACCAGATTTACAAAGAGGCTCAATGCATGCATTGTGCAACTTTGTAACCCTTTGTGCCACATTATGCCTGCACCAGACATAATGTATGCAACGGGGGCGTTCCCCCGATAGGTGGGCCAGAAAAATGGTGCCAAGAAATCTAAAAGATTTCTTTGCATCATTTCTTGCTCTCTTTTTAACACCTGCACAGAGCAGGCATTAAAAGGAGGCACACCATTATTTATAATGGGTCCCAATGTGCTTTGCAGGATTAGCGTCTGAGTTTTTGATGCTAATCCTGCAAAGCGTCAAACTAGCATAAAGAACGTTGATGCTAGTTCCCTAACTACCGCCATGGTGCACCATGTCTTTAATACGGGGCACACATGGTGGCGTTAGAGGGACGCTAGAGGGTGCATTCGAACGCAGCACCACTTTTCTTAAATCTGCCCCCATATGTCATTTACAAGTAACAAAAATGTAAACTGTTTCGACTGAGCAAACTAATTTGCACAGCACCACCAGCACTGAAGATGTCTAAGGCTCAGGCACATCTGTTAGGCTAAGTTAGCATGCTCAAGAAAACTTAGCTGCCGCAGGTTCTAGTTACATTAAAACAAAGGTACTGTGTCAAAACCTTTCACTCAGCCAAGGTTAGATGAAAGTATGGATGAGTGAGTGGATGGAAGAATAAATGGATAAGTAAATGAGAGCTTGGATAATGAGTAACTTGCTGAATGAATGTGTGCATTGACTAATAGGCGAACAAATCAGTGGATGAATGGGTGAGTGAAGGGATGGAAGGGTGATGAATGAGTGCATAGATGAATGGAGGCATGGTGCTGGAGGTGGCATTTACCACGTTGGTAGCACCTGTTCCTTCCTTTCCACAAAAGCTCCAGTCCAGTCCAGTCAGCAAAATATTCCAACACAATTCTGAAAGCTCTTCACCTCGCAGGACTTGACCATTTGAAAAATACATTGCAAAGTTGTGGCTCGCAAGACTTTACAACTTTTCACATCCTTGCAAAGTACAAACGGAATTGATTTTGGCACTTAATAATAGGTGTTAATTAAAATCCCACCCAATGGTATTCATCTTCCCAGCTTTAAGAGAATGAAAGTTTGAGTTAGGCCTGAATGGATTCAAAACGTGCTGTGGGCTGCATGCTGATGCTTAACAGCAGGTTGAGGTGCATAACTCGAAGAACTATTTTACAAGGATGAGATTTCGAGACCTGCAGGTTACGTTATCATCTCTGGAACTAAAACATGAACCCACATAGCTGTCTTATCATGAGTCCAACCTGAGACCTGCCGGTTGCAGACAGTTCTGTTTGGAAAGGACATTAACCCTCTAACATTTATTGGATGGTTCAACTCTGTAACAAACATATTGCACACTGATCATCACATCAAGCACATTAACTACCTGAGTGTAAGAAATTGGAGTAATCACAACCCTTGTCAGAGTTAACCCTAAAGGTCATTAAATAAAGCTGAGCTCAACTCCCTGCTAGTTATGGAACAGATCAGACAGACACACCGTAGGGCACTGTGTAAAGTGTTTATGGAGTACCAACACTATGATAAACTAATAAATAAATAAATCCCAAACCAGGTTAGAAAATAGAGTAAAATTTATTAAACACAATTGCGCTGAAATGACAAAAATCCAGTAAGGGGAACTGGAGATATGAAGTTTTAAGTTGGAATAGCGTAAAGAAGCATAAAGTGCCAATGATAGCCAATGGTTGCAGTGGGCTGGGACCTAGGTGCAATTTAATGCTGACCTCAGTGGAGTGCAGGTCAATACCCCAACCAGGTTGGTCCTAGTCAAAGATTTTACCTTCTGACTTTAATACGCTAAGTCCCAATCAACCACAAGAGTAGACTTCTAAAGCCCTAGGAACTCAGTGAAGGCACAGAAGCTCACAGGGTTTCAGGTGTAGGCCACAGCAGGGAGTGGAGTCCACTTTTGTTTGTCGTGGCTACAAGAGAGATCTGATCAAGTCCTGTAAGGCTCTTCTCAGTTCTCAGGGAGCATTTTTAGTCCTCTTCTGATCGGCCACAGGTCCAGTAGTGTTCTGAAGTGGGTTCCTTAGAATTTATGCCAAAACAACAGATAATGGACGGAATGCAGAACCAATCAAACATTCACCAAGAGTCACAGATCGGGGTTTAATCCATCAGTTTGTTTGCTTGTAATGCCATTCCAGTTTGGAATCAGCCATATGCAAATCAGTCTTGACCCTGTTCCTCATGGGAACAGTCCAGACCGAACTGCCAGGCGAGGTCCTCCATGGACCAGAAACAAGCATCCTAGGACCGGTTTCAGGGTATCACCCTTCATCAGCCAGGCTAGCTTGAGTCTAGTGGCATAGCAAGAATCTGGCACATGCTAGTGGGTGGGGCTGACTGCTGGGCAAATCCTAACAATTGGGGTAAAAACATTCTCACTTTGGGCATTTTCAAGATGGCAAAAATCATTGGCCACACTTTGAGGGCTGGAGGTGTTTGTGGGCGCATAGTATGGCAATCCTCGTGCCCTACCCCCATCTAACCGTTAAAACCAGTTTGGGGCAGTCACTGTTCTCCCAATAAAGCCAGAGACAGAATTGTGGTAGAGCAAAGCAGGGTTTTCCATCAACCAGACAGCAGATAAGCAAAAATTGTTTTGCCATCCTGTTTTGGCCTCTGAAGTGCACTTCAAGTGCTATATGTAAAACCCCAGCAGACCTGTCAAGCAGGAGTTTACTTTCAAGCTGGATTTGACACTGTAATGTCTAAAATGGATGCTCACAGCCCCACCATGCATATGCTGTCAGGTTCAGATGGGTGAGATCTGCTCATTGTGGTCAGCTTATTTTCTGCTCCTGGGAGGCATTTTGCATCCCTTCACACCTATTCAAATGCTAATTGCTAGCTAGCAGAAGTGGGAGAGTGAATGCAAATGGGTCTCCAAAGGCTTTTGGCAGGTAAAAGGTAACTTTCTGAATGCACCTTTTCCGTACTATTTATCAAAATATGACTTCACCATTGAATTGGACAACCACCAGCAGTGATCAGTTCTGTGTTCTATTTACTATCTTCCGTCCTTGTACCTGGTGATGTCATCAAATTTATCATCTTTATTCTGTACTTCATACAGTTTTCTCTGAGTAGGGGGAAAGTGGTTATGTGCATCACTGCAAGACCTTGGTTGATAATCCAGGTGTTTAAAGTCTAGATGGTGATGTATCTCATGATCCCTTATTTGTGTGTACTCACCCCCTAACGCCAAAAGCTCTACCTCCTTCTGGGTGGCTTCAGATATACATGGCTGTTTAGAGCAGATGATGTCCGTCAATCAGTTATATAGGCTTCCCATAAAGTAACTTGTTATCCAACTAAACTTTAATTTTCTTGAACAGAGAATATTGCTTAGATTCACAAAGAAAGTTTCCCCACCTGAGTTATGTGAAGAAAAATCTTCACATTCTATTGGTCCCTGCAAATGCCTCTCGTACAACATGTGCACTTCTCCTAACTTTCGAGAAACTTTGGTTTCACAAAACTATGTGGTGAGGGGTGTGCCTGCTACACATTCCATTCACCTACACTGCCTGGCTTTTGCACAGCACTGGTACAGAGCAATGTACAAGGGGGACACATGAGTCCTCTGCCATCACTAGAAGTCCCATGCACTCCACTGCTCATGTGAGTTCTTATTTAATCTTGGGACTTAGCCTAGCAAGAGTTTGATTTCGAGTGGGAGGAGCTTTTGAAGTGCTGATCTTTTGCAACAAAAGGCGTACACCTCACTGGTGAAGGTCATGAATGTAATGCCACATGTTTTGAAGAGATTGAAGACTGAGAGCAGGAGTCACAGGAGAGTGACCAGTGCTGGCTGATGTGGCCGTGTTAGCAGGAGCCGTGATGGGGCACGCTACTGCAAGAAGGTCGCCTTTCAACGTGACCAGAGAGGAGTTTATCAGACTTTTGAGGAGTGAGTTAACACCATCTATGTGTTTTATGACTAGCCCGCGACCAGGAAGTGGGAGGCTTTTCTTGAGCAGCACTAATTGTTATCAGGTGGTTTGGACTTTTTTTCCCCCAGTGTGGAACAGGAAAGCAAGACCTGGATCCGTTTTGCAGATAAGGTAGGAATAATAGCCAAGAAGATTATTTGAAGACACTGCAGAAAAAAAGGGTTTTAATGTATGAGTTAATGGGCAGTGTGAAAATGGGTTGTATTGTAAGTGAGCTGTCCAGGAGCAAGTGGTCTGATCAAGAGTAGGTGAAAACCTATTGTCCTCAAACAAGATCAAAGTGCCTACTTTATGGTAATCTCTGAACAGTAGCATGAACAAGGTCTTTGTTAGGTGGCATTTGAGATATGCTGAGAACATTTAGAATTGGCTTGTAAGGACACACTCCATTGCAGCAAGAGACTTTGACCATGACATGAGGTCATCAGCATAGTGGTGCAGCTAGATTCCCAGAGACTGTAGTGAGTAAAGATCCTGGAGGATGATGTACAGTCACATGTGATTGGAGTACAGTGAGACAATCAAAAGGTTGATTCTTGCACAATTTGGGTGTATCCTGCAGTAAATGAGATGAACCTTGCAAATATGGATCTTTGGATCTCCATGAATGTTAGTCAGGTGGTGAGGGCTGCATAGTCGTCCGCCATGTCATATACATTCAACAGGTCTGGGATGACTAGTGGTCATGCATGGCCATCGTCTAGTGTGCAGAGCACATCATGGCCACTCAAATGGAAGTGCTGCTACAAGAAGACACAAAGCCCAATTGCTACTGTGGAGGTTGGTTGTGGTTGTCTGTGTCCAGCTGAGCTTGACGATTCTGCACTTTTAATAATTTTGTATAGTGAGGGGCAGGGATATGGTACATTACTCAGTAAGGTCAGTGTATCTGAAATGTGCTTTATTGTTTTGCTAAGGAGATGTTCGTGCCTTTCTTCACTGAGTAGAAGTGTAGCTTAGTGCCAAGGAGGTGCTGATGTGCAGCAGTGCAGTATAGTGGAAGGTTTTTCATCGTCCGAGAATGGAGGATGTCTCATCTATAGAAACAGTGTAAAATAATTATTTTTAACTCTCAAAATACAGGTCTGTCCTCATGTTGTTTCAACATGGGAAGAACTGGAAATGTCCTGTCGTCTGTCATTTTAATTTTGTGTTTTTTTTACATGTAAAACACAGATGTTTCTTTCCATTGTTTTGATTTGTTGTCCTGTCATATTCTAGCATATCTGGAACTATGAAATTAATTCCCACATTTGAAAATAATCATACACATTCCTGAAATATTTAAAGGGTAAAGACTGGAGAGGGCATTACAGTCCAGGTTTCCAAATTCTGCTATTCTGGGCAATTTGCTTTCTCTGCCTGTGCTCCAGGTCTTTTGTTTGCCAAGTTGGGATGTAATAGAAACAGATAAAAATGATGTGTTTTCTGTAAACTTTGCAGTATATGTGAGGCTCAACTAAACTTTGTCATTTTATTTCCCAATGTGTTGCCTTAAATCTGCAGCTGGTGCAAACGTTTGAAATGATCCCAGCATCAGATTTAGGAGAAGTGAAAGCTGTGAATGAGGGTATCCTGATCCCAGACAAACCGATCTCCCTCGACTTCCTGGATAGAGACAGATGATGACTGAACAGAGCAATATGGACATGGATGGCACAGATGGAGTTTCTGGAGGAGGTGGGATGTCATTAAACTGCACCCCAGCAAGACAAACATAAGTCATATTTCCCTTGGTAAAGTGCCTTGTCCTAGTAATATTCCATGGACCTTGCATTACATTTCCAGTAAAAGCCAGGCTGTTATTGGCGGCGTAGGGAAATACAATGTGGGCCAGATTGGATGCTTCTGGCAGGCATACAGTGCATGTCCGCCTTGACTTCATTCTAGTCCCTGTTGAGATCACAGATGCTAAGGCCCTTGTGCAATAAGAATGTTATACATCATTTTTTGCTTTTACACTTTGTATTTCATGTACATTTCACTGTCTTCAGATTCAGACCTTTGCCGACCGCCCATCTTCTGGTAGGCCACAAAGTGTTAAATTCCCCAAAAGCACTTTCTTCACAATTATCAAACACACACCTGGATTGCCTTCCAAGCTTTGTCACCATTTAGAATGGGCATCGAATTGTCATATAATCATTTTAGAGGCTGTGAACAGGATCTGTGTCTTCAAGGGAAAAATACCAGTGCACCAGCAAACTTTAAAGGAAATCAAATCTCTCCGGTGGGAATTGCAGTTGCCCAGTTGCAAATGGTTTTGACTGAGTGTAGTTATGCAGCGGGAATCAGTTCAGATTTCCCTGACAGCGCTTCTGCATGGGACTAACACCTCATATGATGGCAACAGAACGAGTCTAACCATGTGGAAGTGGCCAATCTAAACTTTGAAAATACTTTCATGTAATGAAATGTTGGTTTTGTGTGTCACTTTATTGCCCTCTGAACGTATACGCAGCAGCTTTGGTGCCAAGACTATCATATCTGAGGAGATCGGCGAATTGTGCCCTCAGGCATGTTTTGAAATCTCAACATAAGTTGGGTTTCACCCAAGAAAAATCACCTGAGAAAATACAATCTTCATTGCACACGCGTACGCACTAGGTCGAGTCTTTCGCAGCAGTGTCCCGCGCAGCACGCCAGGCACATGCTGCGCGTCACAGGCAAGGTGGAGGCTGGAGGATGAAGTCTCGCCGGGGCAGCAATAGAGTAGTGATGAGACTTTGGTGGAATGTGGTTAGATACGATTTCAAAATTTAAATGATTTGAGTTTATATCAATTTCTCTATTTAATTCAGAACTTTCTTAGTGACGAGTTATCCATTCTGAGCGGAGCCTAGAAGCATTGCAACCTATTGTTACCACTCTGGTCATCCATGATTGACAGTGCAAAAACCTGGTTTGACATGTAACACACAACATTGTATGATCTCATCCACAAGGAAATCCAGGCTGGTTAGAGAGCTTTGTTGGTGCAGTAGTCTAAAAATGTGTAGACACGGCTGTGTATCCATTGACAACAATGTCCACTGGATGTTTTTGTTGTTGCTGTGGCTGGTTTCCCAGAGAAAGTGATTTTAAAATGGCACATACCTGCACTATTTAAATGTACCTGTTTCTTATTAGGAACACTATCCTCCTGGCTTCTCCTGGTTACTTCATTCTGTGTCTCCTTCCTCATAACTTGAGAGGAACAGTTGTACTTAAGGTTCTGCAATACAATGCTTTCATATTTGTAGTTCAGATAAATAATTTTAGGTAAAGTGTTAATAATAGACAAATCTGACTCAATGACATGAACCATGATGGCTTTGAACCCCAACTTTAACTGAAAGATAATGACTGGATTAATCCTGGACCCTAACATCACCCTCAAGGTACACATTGCCAAAAAAAGTTGGCTTGGTACCATTTCCCTCTTCTAAAGCAAGTCAAACCATTTCTACCAGAAAGCAACTTCAGAACAGCTGTTCAACCCATTGTACTCTTGCGTCTGGACGGTGAGCATGGCTGCTCCCGAGCCTCCCATACTCAACAATGACAGACACGCCACAGCACTTTTCATCCAGAGCCCCCATCCTCATTGACATGTGCTGGCTCCCCAACTGCATCATTACCTACCTTGCCACGGGCCTAATGAAATGAGCTCACAAACACAATTTACCTCTCCAATGAAAAAAGACCAAAATAGCTCACAGGAAGTGTACTCGACGGATGTTTAACCCATAATATCACCCTGCTTCAGCAGCTGTTTTACTGGTGCTTGTTACGGTATGCTGCCTCCCCCGCGGGGCCACGGCCTCTACTTCTTGTGTTGCTGCTTCCACTGCAGACAGTAGTGGGATCACTGGGCTGTGATAGAATTTTTCACCAACCGCTCACTTCTTCATGGACCGTTTGCCAGTGGGGTTCTTCATCGTCTGCCTCTTCTGTTGTGCTGATGGGAGGCGCATCAGGTTCTGGGAGTCAACATGGTTATACGGTCCGCTTCCGAACTGCATTGCATCTTCCTTCGGATCGAGAAGACACTCACATCATTTTTTTTTTTTTTTTAAAGGAGTAACACTTACCAGCGATCACAACATATATGGCAACATTTTAGAAAAGAAATGTGGGAAAATGCTACAAAACAGTTGTGAGAATGTATTTCCCTCATTGACTTCTACTGGGGCCTGAATCAGGTTACTGTTATGTATGGGATTTGCAAGTCTGCTGCTGCATCATCAGATATTAGATACGCAAATCTAATTTTTTTTCCTTACCCGTCTGGAGCACAGAGAAAGCGCTATGGCAGGTAGAGCGAGTTTGATGTAAGTGCGGTGCACTGGCTTGCAGGATCAGGTTACTGGCAGTGCATACTCCGAGTTACCCAAGGCCAGGCCCTGTCAGCTGAAGCCCGCAGAGGAATCCGGTTTTTACATGCAGGAATCGGAGCCGTGAGACTAGCCTTGAAATCAGGTCTCCCGTCTGAATCTGGAGGGTTTGCATGTATGGAAGCAGGTTACTGGCAGTGCATACTTGGAGTTATACAAGACCAGGCCCTGTCAGCTGAAACCCGCATAGGAATCCGGTTTTTACATGCAGGAATCGGAGCCGTGAGACTAGCCTTGAAATCAGAGGTCTCCCGTCTGAATCTGGAGGGTTTGCATGTATGGAAGCAGGTTACTGGCAGTGCATACTTGGAGTTATACAAGACCAGGCCCTGTCAGCTGAAACCCGCAGAGGAATCTGGTTTTTACATGCAGGAATCGGAGCCGTGAGACTAGCCTTGAAATCAGGTCTCCCGTCTGAATCTGGAGGGTTTGCATGTATGGAAGCAGGTTACTGGCAGTGCATACTTGGAGTTATACAAGACCAGGCCCTGTCAGCTGAAGCCCGCAGAGGAATCCGGTTTTTACATGCAAGAATCGGAGCCGTGAGACTAGCCTTGAAATCAGGTCTCCCGTCTGAATCTGGAGGGTTTGCATGTATGGAAGCAGGTTACTGGCAGTGCATACTCCGAGTTACCCAAGGCCAGGCCCTGTCAGCTGAAGCCCGCAGAGGAATCCGGTTTTTACTTGCATGAATCGGAGCCGTGAGACTAGCCTTGAAATCAGAGGTCTCCCGTCTGAATCTGGAGGGTTTGCATGTATGGAAGCAGGTTACTGGCAGTGCATACTCCGAGTTACCCAAGGCCAGGCCCTGTCAGCTGAAGCCCGCAGAGGAATCCGGTTTTTACATGCAGGAATCGGAGCCGTGAGACTAGCCTTGAAATCAGAGGTCTCCCGTCTGAATCTGGAGGGTTTGCATGTATGGAAGCAGGTTACTGGCAGTGCATACTTGGAGTTATACAAGACCAGGCCCTGTCAGCTGAAACCCGCAGAGGAATCAGGTTTTTTCATGAAGGAATCGGGCGGCAGGAGACTAGCCTTGAAATCGGTAGTCTCCCGTCTGAATCGGGAAGGATGGCATGTATGTTATAAGATTCCATGTGAATACCGCTGTGCTAATAGGAGCAATGCCAGAGCTTATGCTACTCATTTATACGTTATCCTGATTGGCTTGTGTTTGGTGTTGCTAGGCAACACAAATAACAGGGAGTAGTGTTTGCTGTATTTAAAGTGAGGCACTTCCACCACAGGGCTTGGTGAAGAAGTTCATGAATCTACAGTGGGAAACCGTTCTTCTCATGATTGGGAAGTCTTGCAGCAGATTAATAAAACCGTGGAGGCAGCCTTTGCGACTAGAAGAGGGTTGCCTCCTCCAAAGGTTCCTAAAGCTGACCCTGACAAGTAGGAAGATTATCGGAGACCGCTAAATTTAGGTTTCAGATTTAAAAGAAGTTCAGAATCATATCAAGGAGTACCTTGCCTTTTCCGATACTGGTGTGGTAGCAAATGATGGTGATTTTTTTAAAATCAATATAGGAGAAAAGAACCGGAAAGTCTGCCAATCCATAAGGCCATTCGTGGACTTTTATGTATGGAAAGGTCTGACTTGGAATGGACGGGTTTTCTTAGATTTCTGACCAAGATGTATCCTCTACAGCAATTTTCTGATGTATTTTAAATAACTGCAAAAGTTCATTCTTTGATGGGTGGCCTAGCTTCTAGTGGCACCATAGTTTCAGAGGATGCTTCACCTCCAAATCAAAAGGAGCAAAAGGTGAAGGGAGCTAATAAACGTGCTTATCTAGCAATTAATTTTTCACTAAGTGGGTGCCTGTGAAGCGTACACTGTCCAGTCTTTCTTACATCATTTCCACATTTTGGCAGAAGAACACAAGGATGGGAGAGGAGAGATACTTCCTCTAGCTTGTTGGTGATGGAACTGGAGGTCAGTTCTTCAGTCCTCACATTTGACACATTTTCGGTGACTGCATCAGCTACTGGTTCAGCGATTTCAGCTCAAAGTGATATTTGGTTGAGGACCTGGAAAGTTGGTACCTCTCTGAAGTCCCTCTGTCATCTCCCATACATTGGTTCACAGTTGTTTGGACCACAGCTGGAGGATATGGTGAAGAAATCGGCGGAGGACCATAAGCTGCTGACTCCGGTGAAATCCTTGTTTAGAAGGAGAGGATTTGGTTTCTGTCAAACTTCCGGGGGTTCATCTTGGGGAAACGTTCCTGGTCAGCCCTTTTGAGGCAGGGGATGTGGCAACCAACTGGTTAAAGAGGGTTACAGAACATCCTTCTCCTCCCCTCCTGCGGAGGTTCTTGTGCATATTTGTCTCATTTGGAATGGGAAACAGAGGTTGCAACCTTCATTTTCCACACTGAATATCTGGATGAAGACAGTGATTTCCTCAGCCTATCAAGAGGGCGGACCTCCCCTTCCTGAGAGTGTACGATTCTCATCTTCCTGGGCCACTTTAAAGGGGGCTTCACTGAAGGACTTTTGAGTAGTAGCTACACAGTCTAAGCCTTACACTTTGATTTCTCATTATAAATTGAGAACGGGTGACATGTTTTCTTCCTCTTTGGGTTCTGCTCTTCTGTCAGTAGCTCAATAACATCACCTACTTTGTTTTTTCTTTTTCAGAAATCATGATAAATAAATTCACAGGGTTTCACATCAAACAATGCAGCAATTTCATTGTGTATTTTCTGCCTGTGGTATACCCTCATTTTCGTAGGAATATGGCAAGGAAGACATGCGACATAGGTAATGATTCAGTTACTTACCAGTAATCTTCATTACTCCGAGTCATAGTGTTACTCACCACATTCCTACATTCCCTCCATACCTCTGTGGTTGGAGGCAAGAGAGAAATTGATATTTTTCAGAGCGGTAGCTTGGTTATTACAGGAAATGGTGCGTCACAGCTCCGCCAATATGGCATCATCAATGGGCAATTCCTGTGAGCCATTTTGGTAGTTTTTTTTTGTTTTTATTGGAGGGGAAAATTCTGTCTGTGAACACAGAGTAGTTCATTTTGTTAGAATGGTGGCAACAAAGAATATGATTTGGAGTAATGAGGATTACCGGTAAGTAACCAAGTCATTTAAAAAGCCATCACGATCATGTTATTCTGCATAGCAACAACTACTGGGTGGGGAACTGACTGGGGAACCAAAAGCAGCCCTGCCAAAAATGTCCAAACAGCCCAGATACTTTTCTCTCCTCATGGAACTTCTCTTTGAATCTATCCATTCTCTGTCTCTCTGCTCTCTCTGCTCCCTTTCAGAACACTTTGGGCCTGATTTCGACCCTGGCGGTCTTCAGACCACCAGCACTGCCAGTTTCCCTCCACAGGAGGGGCTGGGGGTGCTTGCGGTCCTAATCCGCCAGGGCATCGCTGCAAGCAGTGTCGCCTTGTAACTTACGACCCCCCTCTCCTCCAGCTTTTACATAGCAGAAGCACCACCAGGTAAAGGCTGGCAGAGATGGGTGCAGGGTGCCGCTGGGGGGCCCTGCACTGCCCATGCACATGGCATGGGCAGTGCAGGGGCCCCCCTGGCCAGCCCCATCACTATGTTCACTCTCTGCTTTGCAGAGAGTGAACATCGCAATGGGTGCTGGTGCACCCTACACACTACAGCATTGTTGCCGGCTCTATTATGAGCTGGCGTCAATGTTGTAGGCTGTTCCCCACTGGGCCGCTGACCCAGTGGGGAACTCTTAATGGGACCCTCGGGAAGGCAGCCGCACTGGCGGCAATCTGACGGCAGTACTTTGGCGGACGGTGAAAACCGTCCATCGAAGTCATAATGACCCCCTCTGTCTCTACCTCCCTCTCTTTCTCTCATGAAGCCTCCCAATGCCTGCTGCAATTAATCTCTGGGAGAGGTGGAAAGTGACCGAGGCACCAGGAGCAGTCCAGGACTTGCAAAGCCAACCTCCAAGGGCTCCATCCCACTGGGAAAATGCCCAGTGGTATGAAATGCCTGTCTAGGCTTGAGGACACCTCAGACTGCAGGTTAGGTGTAGAAAAAGAAAATAAAAAACCAACACAGCAGGCATTTTCCTTATATGCACCAAGGATCTGGAACAACATCCTCATATCCATCCTGCCTGGGCTACACTGCTCCAGTTTAGGAAAGAGTTGAAGGCTCACCTCTTTAAAGAATACTACATCACAATGTATTAGCCATCCACAACTCAGGTCCCTCTCCAGTGTAGAAATGGTTTCCATTGCAGGTGAGCTTTGATAAAGCAAGTGTCAACATAACTGCAAACTTTGCTTACAGATGCTTACAGATTTATGCTTAAATTAGTTTACAGATTTATAATTTACCATTACTATGATGAGTTAGTTCAGTTCTGCGAGTTAGGCCTTGACGTTGAACATGTCCAGAAAATATTGTGGAAATGGCTGGTGTCATGGCTACTGACCCAGAAAGTTAGCAGAAATGTGTTTTGCCCAGGAAATTAAAAATTATTCAACACCCTGATTATCGATCGTTCCTATCCAGAATATTTCAGGTAGGTTCTACATGGCACCAAGATATATGGTGGTCCTTTAATTCCACATGCCTCCCCCTTCTTAATCTTGCTAGTCTGTCAAATTATGTTTTCTTGTCAACCCTTTGGTCTCTTGAGTGAAAAGCCCCAAGCAATCAAATTGTTATATGAATTCTAAAAAGTCTATAGAAGATTGTTTTTTTGGCTCGTTAGAAGTCAGTTGTTATCCAGCAGTTTTTCTTAGTAGTCACTACTGCATAATCTGTTTTATAGTAATTGTAACATTGATAGAGATGCTTGTAAAGTGAACTTTATTTTGGAAACACTAACACTGGAAATTAAAAAATAGATATTGAAAATAGCCAGTTGAATAGCTTTTATTTTAAAAAATATATACCATGTTTTGGTGCAAGAGTGTCCACTGGCCACCAGTTATTATTTGTCCAATCTGGAGAAGAGGATGGAAGGCATATACTCACATTTTATAGGATTACAATCCAGACAGTGCTCCATCACCTTCAGTGTCTCTAAGATCTAACCCCTCGCCCACATTGCATCCTACATTATTAAGCTTGCAATGGATTTACTGTAAATCTCTTAACATTTTCCTCTGCATATGCACAATTTGAGCATGAGCCCTGGGATCACAATGGGGGCTAGAAGCCTGATACCCTACAAGAGTCCTACACTACACTCAGTTGCACCCTGTACACCTCTTACCACCAGATTGTGCCAATACCATCTGCCTAGGCCTATGATATTAGTATTCAACCACTAAACAGAGATGGGCTGACTGACTCATTGGCATTACCAAAAAAGCATGCACTTCTTTCTCGCTAAGGATGACAGCTCTCTCAATGTGAAATTAATTTATTGGTTCATTGATAACTTTGTCAGCCTTGATCAATCTGCACCAAATTTGTGAAAGTGTGCCAAATCTGGTGCACATGGCTTCATATTGTTCAAAAGTAGTAAAGTGGGGGGCCAAGATCATTTTTCAAATCAAATCATTAATATTTATAAAGCGCGCTACTCACCCGTGCGGGTCTCAAGGCGCTAGGGGAAAAAAAGGGGGGGGTTACTGCTGCTCGAAGAGCCAGGTTTTTAGGAGTCTCCGGAATGCGGAGTGGTCCTGGGTGGTCCTGAGGCTGGTGGGGAGGGAGTTCCAGGTCTTGGCTGCCAGGAAGGAGAAGGACCTCCCACCCGCCGTGGAGCGGCGGATGCGAGGGACGGCAGCGAGCGCGAGGCCCGAGGAACGGAGGAGACGGGTGGGGGCATAGAAGCTGAGGCGACGGTTGAGGTAATCCGGTCCCTTGTTGTGGAGGGCTTTGTGTGCGTGGGTGAGAAGTCGGAAGGTGATCCTTTTGCTGACTGGGAGCCAATGCAGGTGTCTCAGGTGTGCGGAGATGTGGCTGTTGCGGGGTACGTCGAGGATGAGGCGGGCCGAGGCGTTTTGAATACGTTTTTCAATTGCCTTTGTAATGGGGTTTCCCATATGAAATTTCTCTGCATACGGAACTCCTAAAACACTAAATGGATGGTGTAAGAAATCACCTGCTACACAGGGGCGGCACCTCTGCAATAGCGGAGGGGCATCACCCCTTGACTAATAGCCAGCAGCAGAAAAATAAAACAATATTTCAATATTGTTTTATTTTTCTGCTTCTGGCTCAGGCAGCAGTACAGGGAGGGGCGGGGATGAGCCACGGGAGGTGGGATGAGGAGAGAGTGCACGAAGTGCGCATGTTTGCTTGGCCGGCCGTCTGAGCCAAAAATGGCTGTATACACAGCCAGGCTGGAGAAATTGCGCAGGCCCCAGTGTTGTCTGAGCGGCAATCCAAGCAACTCAGACCAATCATGACGCTGATTTCATGCTAGCCGTAGCATAAAAGCAACGCCAGGATTGCTGGGGAGCCTGTTCTGGTGTCCCAGTGAATGCTGGGACACCAGGAAAGGAAGGACGAGCGAGGCGGCAGGAGATGGTGGCGGCGGTGGAAACAGTAAGTCGTTTTTTAATTTTATTTATTTTGTTGTATGTTGCACCCTTCCCCCCTGTGTTGCCTTACTGTGCATAATGGAGGCGTTCCATGGAGTTGCGGTGGGTGTTCCCAAGCAACAATCATGTGTATTGACACATTCCCAGATTTACAAGAATCTGTAAACCGTGCGCCTGCCCAGGGCAGGTGCAACGATGAGAAATATTTTTGTTTCTCCTTGTTGTTTCCTCTTTCCATGTGTTCTACATTCTGTAGCGCACATGGAAAGAGTAAAATGACTTTCTAGCTTGTTTTTGTGCAGGAAGGTGCCCTTTCCTGCACAAAAACAATCCCCCTGACAATGCAGACATGATTGCACCATGGTGCAAGGGTGCCTACTTTTGTGCTAGGCAGCAATTTGTTCATCAGTGCAGGGGGAAAGGACAGAAATGCACAGTATCTTGTAAATACTGTGCATTTCTGCCCTTTCCTCGTGGCGCAGGACAGCACAGCGAAGTCACCTACTGTACTCCCCTGCACAGGGCTTGTAAATATGCCCCAGATAATGATTGGTCCTGCTCCCATTCTGCATGCTCACCTGACTGACACTTCCCTTCTTCCCCTCCTCGTCTTTCCAGGTATCCACTGGTCGCCACCGCCCCTGTTCCCCACCTTGTCCCCTCCCTCCTGTTTTCCATTGGTTCCTACAAACGTACGCTCCATGGGCATGGTCATTGGGCATAGTGGCATGTAGGGGGGCCCAAATCAGGCCCCCCTATGCCACAAAAAAAACGAAAACAATTACTTACCCCAACTTACCTCAACTTCCCTGGAATGGGTCCCTCCATCCTTGGGTGTCCTCCTGGGGTGGGCAAGGGTGGCAGGGGGTGTCCCTGGGGACATGGGAGGGCACCTCTGGGCTCCTTCTGAGCCCAGAGGTCCCTTAACGCCTGCCCTGACCCAGGCATTATAAAACAGCGCCCATCAGGCTGTGCGTTGTTTTTTAAGGCCTGCCCCCTCCTGTGCGTCAAAATGACGTCAGAGTATAAATATGGCGCACAGGCCTTAAAGTCATTTTTTGGAAGGGAACGCCTACCTTGCATATAATTAACGCAAGGCTGGTTCCCCCTTCCAGAAAATGACGCACATGGTGGAATTTTGACGCCCGCGGGGTCGGACGTCAAAGTATAAATATGGGGCAGGGTTTGCGCCGATTGTGCGTCAAAATTTTTGACGCACATTCGGCGCAAACAGAGTATAATTATGCCCCTTAACCTTTAATTCCTGAGAGTAATGGGCCTGTTTATGAGAAAGTGGCGCATCGGCCCCAATACGCCACTTCTCTTGCGTCGCCCCTACCGCCACCTAACAGCACCATGGTTGCATCGTATTTACAATACGGCGCAACATGGCAGTCATTACGACAACAGCGTAAATTTTTGACGCTGTTGGGGAACTTTGCTGCACAAGCGTCAAAAATGTTGACGCTAGTGCAGCAGAGCACAGGGAAGCCCATTGATTTTAATGGCTGCGTCATGCTAACGTCTGCTCTGAGCAGCTGTTAAAAATAATGGAAAAACTTGCGCAGTGAAATCTAGTAAATTTCACTACACCAATTTTTAGGGCTTCCCAGAAAATGAACGCCCCCTTGCATACATTATGCCTGGGGCAGGCATAATGTGGTGCAAGGGGTTGCAGAGTGGTGCAATGCATGCATTGCACCACTTTGTAAAAGTTGCACGCAGGACAAGCCACCTTAGCGTCAAGAAAATGACCCCATGGTGGCTCTAAGGCGGTGCAAGGGGCGTGTAAATATGCCCCTAAATATTTCAAACACTACTCTTTGAGAATGTGGGCAAGGTATCTTCTTCATGAACTAATGAGAGCTGGGTAGAAGAGTTTCATAACTACAGTGGCAGGTCTGAAACATGTTTACAGGGCTACTAATGTGGGTGGCACAGTCAGTGCTGCAGGCCCACTAGTAGCTTTTGATTTTCAGGCCCTGTGCACCTCTAGTGCACTTTACTAAGGACTTGCTAGTAAATCAAATATGCCAGTCATGGACAAGCCAATTACACATACAATTTACATAGGGAGCACTTGCACTTTAGCACTCTTTAGCAGTGGTAAAGCTCCCAGAAACAAGCACACAGTCAAAAAATGGGAAGCAGAGGCAAAAAAGACAGGGAAGGCCTCACCAAAGATGCCAGGCCTAACAACCATGTACCAGGTTGACACCTATGTGGGTAGAATAATAAACGGACAAGAAGGAGACACAGAATGTTTTTGTATACCCCACCCTCATGCATGTAAAGTAGCATTGTATTTAGATTTGTAAGCAATTAATTAAAACAGTTCCAATTGCAGCTGGAGCATCATTACCACCATCAGAGTCCATCACCATAGTGCTCTTCACATGAGAAAACCGACCCTCCAAAGCGGCCGGACTCTTTAGAATCCACTTTACACAAATCTAAAATCCAGTTAGTAACACCATATATGAAAAATAACTTAAGTGCAACCTTAGGAAATAGTGTATGGTCTGCTGGAAAATCCCAAAAACACCTGTTGACCAGTAATTTCATTAATTACCTTGCCCACCAGATGCCAAAAGAAGATTAAAGCAATTTGAATAACATTTGTAGAGCATTATCTCAGTTTGCATTACAGGCATGACACTCTAGGAATTCATCTTCATTCTTTTTGCTGGAGTCCAATATAGACTAATGATGTAATAGAAGTAGTTTATTTTTAATTTGCCATCCTGAACGGTGTAAAGTAGCAAACAAATAGATACTTGCCATACATCTGCCAGGTTGTCATCTGGAAACCACTCCTGCTGCTGTGTCCAAGGAGTGAGGAGCCCTCCTCTACTCTCCAGTCTCCATCAAATAGCCATGCACCGCCACCAACTCACCGAGTCCCCCTGTACTTAAAAGAAGAAGCTCCTGCAGGTTCCGACACCTGGCCAATCTTTGTGATAAAATCTTTTCTCTGTGCTACCCCTTTCTCATCAGTTCACACACCTGTTGTAAAATGTGATAGTCTCCCATGGCAGCCATCCATTCAGCTTTGGAACACATTCCCAATCCACTAGACGGTCCTCGCAATCTTCATCAATAAGATCTGACAATGTCATTTCCTCTTCCTCATTCTTCTCGTGTGGAAAACAGGAAAGGAAGTCAGCTCTCCCATTCTTACCACCCGGGATGTGAAATAATAATAACTGTGTTGTCAAAGGCACCATTTCCAACTCCCCCCCCACCCCTGCCCATATTCCTCTTGCAGTAGTCAGGCTCACTCGTTGCACTTGCGCCACACTATTTGGGGGCTGGTCTGACAAAATGTGCCAGGGCTGCTTTGGTTTCCAGTCCAAGCCTTAGTCTGGAAAGAGCAGTATGGGACCAAATCTATAAAGAAATGGTGCAGTTATGCTCTCTCCCTGTGCTGGTGTACTTTTAGCAGCTATACACCATAGTGGAAGGGTGTCTGCGGTCAGCATAGGTTTTGTGCGGGAAGGTGGCCTTTCCTGCACAAAAAAAACTATCCTTTAAGACAATTTCCTCTTTGCATTCTGCAGCACACACTGAAAGAAGAAAAAACAAGGAGAAATGAAAATATTTTTCCTTGTTGCACCAGCCTCAGGGAAGTGCAGAATATTGGTGCAAATCTATCTCTACAATTCCTTGTAGATAGAGATTTGTGTCAAAGTGCATGGGTGGATGCACGGGAGTGTCCATGCACCACTCATGGAAGGCCCTCTTGACTCAAAGTAACACGAGACAGTGAATTGCACTACGTTGCATTACTTTTGGGTACAAACCAACACAAATCGCTATTTGCGTTGATTTGCAAGTACCAACCAACCTGCAGGAAAAAGTAAAGCAAACCTGATATGAAATCTTTGTAAATCTGGGCCTTGGTCTTTATTTTTGGGAGCTGGGGCTTCTTTAAGAGCATCAAGTGACCCCCATTGTTCTGCAGGGCCACCCCAGAGTTTTTTTTTTTTTTAGCTTTTTTACTGAATCCTATTTTTGCTGGCTATAGAACAGTTTACCTCTGCTAACCAGTGAAGTGCTTTGTAGGCACATGAAATAGCCTTATCTGGTATACACCAGATAAGGAATAGCCTAATCTGGTATACACCAGATTAGGAATAGCCTAACCTGGTATACACCAGATTAGGAATAGC
Source organism: Pleurodeles waltl (assembly GCF_031143425.1). Taxonomy (NCBI): domain Eukaryota; kingdom Metazoa; phylum Chordata; class Amphibia; order Caudata; family Salamandridae; genus Pleurodeles; species Pleurodeles waltl. Next base: position 175,497,344 of record NC_090441.1, on the reverse strand, counting down.
CTAATCTGGTATACACCAGATAAGGAATAACCTAATCTTGTATACATCAGATTAGGTTATTTAATGTGCATACAAATCCCTAGTATATGTTACCAAATGTACATAGGACTGGTAATTTACATGCTACTAGTGGATTATTGCACTCATTGTGCCATCTGCTGCAGAGGCACTATAAAGCATGTCTACAGGACTACCAGCAAGTGTTAATTGCAAATTCAATATGTCAAACAATCCCTTTTTTGTCAGGCCTAAACCCATCTTTTAAATATTTGCAAATCACCCCTAAGTATGTCATATTGCCTAAAAGGCAGGGTTCATGGCATTTAAATGTAGGACCTGTAAAGGTGAATGTTAAACATGTCCTTACAATGACTATCACTGCAAAGCTATTAACACTGAAGCAGGGTTGGCTGTTCAATAGGAAAGTATTTTGATACAATATTTAATAATGTTAAATCTGCCTAGAAAACAGATATAAATTAAATTTTAGGATATTCGAAAGATTAATTACAAGTCCAATTCACTGGTGAAGTTGGATTTGAAGGAAATATTTGGGAAAGATGACTTTTCACCTTGCTTGAAGTCCCTGGAAGCTAAATCTGCATTTTGTTCTGTCCCTTCTGCCAGCCAGTAATTAGCATTTCAGTGGGCGTGAATGAGGTATGAAATTGTTTCCAGGACTGGGAAAAAAGTCCTTTGTTGTGGGGAGGTTGTGTCCTGCCACTGACAGGATGGCATGTGGACTTGGCCCAAGGACATGATTAACTTCAAAAAGGCCTACCTTGTCACAAGCAGATGTAGCTAACACCCAGGCCTGCACCCTTCTTTTGGCCCCAGCCAGACCAGCCTCTATCACAGTTGGTTTCTTGTTGACACTGCAGTGTCAGATCCTCCTGGAGTTTCAAGACCTGCTTGACAGATCTGCTGGGGGTTTTCATATAACACCTGGGGCACACTGCAAAGGAGGAAAACAGAATGGCATAACAATTTGTATGTATTCACTGTCTGGTTGCAGGAAGCTCAGCTTTATCCTACCAGACTTCTGTCTCTGAATTTGTTGGGGGTACAGAGACTGACTTAAAATGGAGTTTAGTGTTAGATGTAAGAGAAGATTAGGATTACCATATTACACTCTCCACACACCCCTAGGCCTCAGAAACCAATTTTAGAGTGGCCAAAAACTTCAACCACCTTAAAAATGCCCAAAGTGGGTAGGAATAGCTCCAGAAATCTTTACCCCATTGGTTAGGGTGTCCCCAGGGAGTAATTCCTACCCACTAGCTCGTGCCAGGCATAAATGCGGCATCTACAGGCACCCACTTCTGAACACTCCTGGACTTGTGGCAGGTCGGAAGAGGACTGAGACCTGAGAAGAGCCTAACTCTCCCTCTTGTACCCAGGACAAAGAAGCAGACTCCAAGGGTCATAAGGCTGACCTCCTGTTAAAGCTACAGGGATATCGTGGCAACTGCACCTGGCCTGGACCCTGTTGTGGCCTCTTCCTGATACCCTGTGAGTCTCTAGGTGCCTCCACTGAGAATCTGGAGGGCTTTAGAAGTGTATTCCTGTTGGGGAGTGGGATTTAGACGACTATAGTCACAAGGTAAAATCTATGACCAGGACAAACCTGGTTAGTATATCTGTCTCGTGCTCCTTAGTGGTCAGCATCAAACTGCTTCTAGGTCCTCTTCTACCATGACTATTGACTATCATTGCCACTGTGTGCTTCTTGGTGCTATCTCTACTTATAACTTTAAAAATTCATACTTCCACTTCCCCTTACTGTTTTTTTGCCACGTTGGTGTCGGTTTTGTTAATTCAACTTTACTCGATTGTTCAAATTTGGTTTTGATTTTTTTATTATTTAGGTTCAGACTTTATTACTGTTTTAGTACTGCATAAATACTTTCCAAATTGCCTCTAAGTTAAGGCGGTCTGCTCTGTGCCATTCCTTCCAGGCGGTTGAGCCCAGGTTTATTTAGTGATGTTAGTATTTCATCCTGATAAGGTTTGTAATTATTACCGAGATGGATACCTAGCCCCCCTCCCCCACCCCCATAACTAATAATCCCATTTCTTACACCCACCTAGGTCTTCTCCCCTGATGTCCTGGATACTCAAACTCTTTCTGGAAAAAAACATGCATTTCTCAACTATCAATAGAAGCAATTTATTTCAACCACATGCAGTACGTTGCTGTTGTGCTGCTGCAAACTTTTTCTGCCCTATTGCATGCTGAAAAACAGCAACGGCAGCTGTCAACCCGTATGGTATCCTTGTTATACTGGAAAAACCAGCCAGGTGACAAATGCAGTAGGGTTGTGTTATTCTAGTGCAAGAAGAACCTGGTGATAAGCAGAACTGCTAAAAACCATAGCACCATCCATACATGCTAACAGTTCATCAAGTCTAGGTAACTGATGGGCATTCACCGGTATAGTCGGACTTAAGGAATGCAGATCAAAACCAACTCTTAACTCATTGTTTTTCTTGTGTGCCACCACAATAGATGACAAATCGAACTGTTAACAAGTTCAGTCACACCATCATCTTGCAACTCCTTTAAAACTTACCACTGAGTGGAACTTGCTTTTCAATTTTTTAAATTTCACAGCAAACCTTAACTCTCTTAAAAAACCTCCCTGTATTTCTAAATGATTTCACTAATCCCCAAATTGTCTTCACCATTGGCAAAGTAAAGATCAGTTGACTCTATAACTAAAGACATGGCTGATTTCTTCCTCCTTGGCAGTATTGTGGTATCCTGCAGATACCAATGCACCCAACCTAAAAAGTAAATGGAACATATACTTGATCAATATTATTCATGCCTTCAAAAGTAATGGACGTTTGAGAATACTCAATACGATAAATGTTGTGCTCTGAAATGTGTTCTTTTTAATGTCTGATTCATACAAAATCTCACCTTGGCTTTAAGCCAAACATGTTGCAAGAGTAATGAATGTGGCTCTTGTACTGGAATCCGCTAGATATTCTACTGAAGCATTGTGTAACAACCTGATGGCTATTGGCTGGGCCCAATTGTTATGATTAAAACAAGGTTTATCACACAGTTGTGCAACTCATCGTGCTCTTCATTCCCACGTCCAACATTAGTATTCTTCATGCACACCTTGGCAAAATGTCCTTTACAATCCACAAACTGCAAGGTTTCTTTTGCGGGATGGATACCATTTAAATGAAGCTGCAACAGAGTTTGAATCACACCTAAAACAGTCAGGCCCAAATTTAGGAGGGCCTAGCGTCATCTAATGACACATTTGCGTTATTTCTTTTTTTATACTAATTTGGCGTTAGATGGCCAAAAATGCTGCACCAGATTTAGAAAGTGTCGCTTGTTTTGTGCCGCTTTGCAACCTCTTGAGCCACATTATGCCTGCGCCAGGCATAATGTACGCAAGGGGGCATTCTGGCATTAGGGGGGCTGAAAATATGGTGCAAAGAATTTGCATCATTTTTTCCAGCATTTGCAACGCCTGCTCCGAGCAGGCGTTCAACGGAGCCTCCCATTGGTTTCAATGGGCCTCTGAGTGCTTTGCAGGATTAGTGTCAAGATTTTTGGTGCTAATCTTGCAAAGCACCGAACTAGTGTTAAAAAGTCTGACGCTGGTTCCCTAATTACTGCCATGGTGCTCCGTATATTAAATATGGCACACACATGGTGGCGTTAGGGGGGGCGCAAGAAAAGTGGCGCTGCACTAGGTGTAGTGCCACTTTTCTTAAATTTGCCCCTTAGTACTTTTAAATTGAGAAAGTAGCCTGGGATGACCTTTAAAGTTTTTGGACATTTTTTTTACTGTGCGACCTGTCAATCTACCCTTAAACACAATGTCATGTGAAGACCTGCAAAGGATCTCCACTTCCTCCTGGGGAGAATCAATGCTATTGGATGCGTCAATAACCTCTACTAGAGTTACCTTCTTGAAAGACAAGTTTCTCCTGGGTTTCTTTGCTGTGGCGACATACATCTAATTGGTCCCTTTTAAGCTGATCAGTAAAGTTTCAAATTTACACGACAAAGCTGAAAGTCTAAGAGCTGTAACAAATGGTTCAAGAGATTTGTTCAGTTTCTGCAGTGTAGGAAAAACATAAATTGTCTAATGATCATCTACTGTGACCCAAGCCATTGCTCCAAGTGCTGACTGCTTCGTGATATTCAACAAATTGCTGTCCCTCTGCCTAGTAAATGCTCATAAATTCACTGCTGTTATAACCCAAACAGTGCTCAAGTATACATTTCTTTCTTTCAGTTCTATAACGTCATTAATTGCCCCTAAGTAAACGCTGAACAGGTTAAATCAGTCTTTCCAACAGATGGAGGGTTCCCGGATAATCTAAGAAAAGGGGAGTGTTGACTTCCTGCATACCAGCTGTGGTGTAATGACTGAAAAGTAAAATTCAGAAACGGACAGAAAAAAACACCACTGTTTAACCAGTGCTTTATTTGTAAATAAAAACGTGCCAGTGCCCAAAGCCCTCCTCTTAAACACGGGGCTGCTGCAATTAAATGTGCGAACATGTAATACTGAGGCACCGTAATCCTGAAGCCATCTCGGGCCTCTTCAATCCATTTACAGCCACTCCCCGCCCCTTCAGCTCACTCTTGCAGTTTTTGCTTTCTCCCTTTGTGACACTTTTTCGTTCTTTCGCTTCCTCCGTCTTTCCCATATTTGGCTTTACCTTGCAGTAGATGCTGGAGGCATGCACACGGTTCTATCAAGTAAGGGGGTAAACCAAATAGTCCAGATGCAACACTAACATAGCTCAGAGAGGTGCGCATATTGCCGTAATTCCCAGAACGCAGCACACACAGAGAGAGGAAAAATGAGGAGAAATAGTGAAATTTCTCCTCGTTGAGCCTCCCCTGGGGAGGCGTAAGGTTTTGGTGCATCCACAGGTTTACAGGCTCTTGTAAATCTGGCGATGCATCAAAATCTGTGGGCGTTTGGTGGGAACACTCACCACAATCCCCAGGGAATGCCCCCCTGGCGCAGAGTAAGGCGACGCAGTGACTTGATCCGCTTTCCTTTACTCCATATCTGTGACATCATTCAAAGCCACGCAAAGTGGCTTTTAACCATGTCTGTGAGACCACGAAAAGGTGTGCACCACTGTTGCATCACTAAAAGTGACGTAACACGAGTACAAGCCTCTCATAAATCTGCCCCCATGTGTACACAGCAGCTGATGTGTAAAATGTTCCATACTTTTGAAGCAAAACGTGTCTGGTTAGCCAACATTTATCTGGGTTGCTGCAGAAATTCAAGGGTGTTCTTGAAATGCTTGGTGAAACCTTGTAGTACAGTCCCAAATAAGCATGCACTGTGGGACCTTACTAATACTGTCAAGGAGCTATAATGACAAGAAAGAAAGAAACGAGCCCTTTTAAACTACAGTTGTGTCTATTGCAGCAGCTCTCTCCTGGGGGAGGACAAAGCCTGCAGTACCACAGCACACAAAGAGAATCTTTGGACTACCCACAACTTTGAAACTCTGGCGATTGTTCTACGCAGGTGTGGCTTCCTCAAGTGAGAAGCCCTTTGAAGTGTCTTCACAATATGTGGTTTTCAAGAGAATATGTTTGCTCTGCATTGTTTCTGTATTCACCAAATAGTCTTTACAGGAATAAACTCTGATGCCTGAGTTAGCTGGAAAGAAGAAGGGCCTCATTTACAAGTTTTGGCGCAGGTCAGCACCGCAAGAATTCTAGCTGTGCTGCCCTGCATCAAAAGAAAATGGCAGAAATGTGTTGTATCTATGAGACACAGCACATTCCAAAACAAAAGATGATGCAAATTCGACGCAAAACAAGTATAAATATGCCCCCAAACCTTACCAGGTGCACATTCACATACATACGCAAACAAAATCCCTCCTCCAGAATTTATTTCACCCAGCATGTAGACCATTCTTTAAAGCCTTTCACCATTGTGTCTTATCCAGGGGACCCAAATAATGGTCAACGCACATCTTGGTGGAATAAATAACTGCTGACCACGTTCTTCAGAACTTACATCCAATTGTCTTTTTCTTTGCAGCACATATATATATGGGGTTTGTTCTAAAATAAGAACATTTCTACATTGATGGGTCAGTATATACCAACAACAAAGACATTTTTATTTACTTATCTGGTTACACATGGATCCCACTGTCTACATAACCCGAGAAGCTGGAAAAAAGGCACTTCAGAAACCCTGACTAGTTCAGAGAAGCACCTTTGTTTGGGCTGCTGGGATTCTATTAGACTCGGGCAATCTTACACGGTTTGACAATATCAAAGGATATGAATGGCATGCAGTGAAAATTGTCCCTAAGGAGAGTGTCATCTAGAGATTGGATTGTCTATGACCAGAGGACAGCCTTAAAAGATCCTATGAGTCAGTTCATCCTTTATATTTGATTTCCATAGTTCTGTCAGTATGGAGCCATGTTCTGCAGGTTTCTTCTGAGATATCCTGGCCTTCGTGACTAGACAATTTGCTTCACAGCTACCCAGGTTATCTGGCAAATGGCATCTAGTGGAGACTCCAGTTAATGATTTTGAAAGTCTCCTAGTAACCTCCATCTGTACTCAGGGGACTGATACAATCTCTGAAAAAAGCTTAATGTCAAATTGTTGTGGAGATAAAGGGCCTGATTAGAGTTTGGAGGAGGGGTTACTCAGTCACAAAAGGGACAAATATCCCATCTGCAGAAGTGAAAATACCATTATATTCTATAGGATTTAGATTTCGGCTGGCAGGATATCCGTAACCGTTGTGTCAGAGTAACCCCTCTACCAAACTCTAAATCAGGCGCAGAGCCTATATTAGCTAGGTATAGGTAAACATGGATTAGTTGATTGAGGATGAAAGTCAACGCCGGCGCTACCTTCATAAAGATGTTAGGTTCCGCACTGACAACAACAAAAAACACTAAAGAAACCTCAAACTGATTGAGTAAAGCCATCTTTCCACACCATATGCCAACAAAACTAGATCAATAGACAATTACTCACATATGTTTTCACTAGCTATTTCGTGGAGCAATGCAACAAGCTCTGGCATATTTATTGGGAAAGGAATTCATTGTCTGAGGATCATTAGACTACAGGTGTAAATAAAAGCAGCCAGATAAGCAATTATCTAAAAATACGAAACACTAGCAAACTCAAAACAGTGAAGATATACATTTTTCTATAGCATAAAGTATATTGTTTCCAGCAGCCCCATAGGTTTCTAGTGGGATAGTCGTTTTTGTTTCAGCTACTGCTGAGTTTTCATTAGTAGTTGTGTGTTCTCCTTCCGGTCCTCGGTTTGCCCTGGAGTGCTAGTTTCTGCTTGATGGTCGTCAGAACATAAACTTCTATGAGGTGGCTTTTCATGTGACTCAGCTCCAATGTTCAGCATTAGTGGCTTTGTACGTACTGGATGCAATAGATGTAATGGAGGAACTGAGAGCCAGAGGTTGTGGGCCCTACAGAGAGAATCAAAACATTAAAGAAGATCTTGTTTCTGTGTGTAAAGTAATTACAATCCTATATCCAAAGGTGTGGGATTCTGACTAGTGCTGCACCTCTATTCAGGGATGTTCAATTGGTCCCTTTGTATTTAATTGCGCCGTAGATCACCACATTATAAATAAAAGTGAAGGCACCCTGGTCTCTGCAGGCAATTTTATTCTTTATCACTTTTAGTGAAGCTCCGGTGGCATTATGCCATGCGACATATTTACAAGGAGGCGTGAAGCCACTTTTTGTGGCTTAACACCACCCTGTATATACGGCCCCTTCACACGCAGCCTTTTGCGTGGAAGGGGCATGCAAAGGGTGATGCTGTGGGCGTGCCACAGCAACACCCATTGCATTTTGACACTGCCTCAGTCTTAAGAGATTTCGTAAACCTGAGGCAGCGCCAAAATCTAACGCCACCACAGGGGTGGCATTAGCAAGCATAACGAGGAAGGATACTTTTATTCCTCCCCGATTTTTTGCTTTTTGTATGCGTGCTGCATTCTGCCGCACGCATAGAAAGAGTAAAATGCCAGAAATGAGTGTTTATGTGCGGGAAGGTGTTCCTTCCTGCACATAAACAATCATTTCAAAATGAAGCTTTGGCACTTCTGTGTGTGCTGCAAATCGCCATTAGTGATTGTTTATGTGCCTTCCCACACATAAACAATCAAACCCCTCAATGCAGGATGGTGCAAGGATGCCTGCGTTTGCGCTTGGCAGATCAATATAGCGCCAGCGCAAGGGACAACAAAGGGGTGCGCTGTAATCAATTAAATATGGCGCCTTCCTGCTTTGTGAAAATGACAGAGTGTGGTGCTGCCAATTGTGGCACAGCATCACGCGCCATCATTTTCTTTTAAATATGGGCCTAAGTCCCCTTTTGAGAGCTGTGGAGTCTGATCATGAAGGAGACATGGCCAGTCCTTTCCACCAAGTAACCTCTTTCTTTATTTTCTAATGAATTGGACCAGGAAGGGACAACCCTCAGGGAATGCTTCAGAAAGGGATTAATGCACCCAAGTGACACTTCTGTGTTCAAATAGCATCATTTGTGGGTATTCACAAAACCGTTCAGTGCACTCTCCCTCCCAGACAGTCACTCATGTTGACAGCAGGAGTAAACCCGTTTTCAGGGTGTAAAGGGAGGGAACGCCCTGCACAATTGGTGGGATGTAGATGAGAAGTTTATTTAGTGAGAAACACGCTTTCCCTACAGCAGAAATAAGTTAGCAAGTACAAATGCACTACATCTTCAAAGAATACACGTGTTACATTACCGAATGTGCATACGCTTAAACACAGAAGTATTCCCTAAAAGGTACAAACTTTACAGTTTTCCAGGAGTTCTGGAACTTTTTATGTAATCCCAAAAAGTCAGATTTTCTTCTCCAGAGGGGTAATCCCTTTGGGATACATTCCTGTTTATCTGCCATTACATTTAAATCTGGGCTTTTCCTCCGACCTTAATAAGCATTGTTGTGTCATTTAAGATCAGTGTGTTGTATTGTAGCATTTCTATAGCACCTTCCAACTCCTTGCTGAACAGTCAAAGCACTTTGTGGATGGTCGAGTAAGTAGCTACTCCCTTAGTGATGAATGCTCACAGAAGGGTTTTAACAGAGTTGTCACTCACAAGGAGTGTGTTTTGTGGCCTTCTAAATCATTCTGAATGAAAAACAGAGTTACTGTTCCATTTTAGGTCTGGCATTAACCAAGATTTTTGGTTTTACTAAAATGACATGTACGGTACACTTACCTAAAGCAGCTTTCAGCCAGCCCTTGCCATCGGTAGGTCTGTTATGCCATTCATATTTTTCCCCCACCCACCCCAGCATACAACGTGGAACAATGTGTCAGCCCACTTCAGCCATTGGCTAATTTCACTGCACGTGATGGCATTCAGCCCTTTCACAAGGAACAAATCAACACAGATTAGTTCCTTTAGGTACCAGGGACTACTAGTGTAATATGTGCTTTTTGAGTCCCCCAAAATATTTTAGCTTTAAGTCAATGTTTTTTTTAGATTGAGCCTGGCAGCTTCCCCCAACACTAACATTTTGCAAACATCAGAAAACCTATGCAATGACAAAGCCAAAAGTATGTTGTTTCGAGGCATTATCCACAGAAGGTGTAAAAGCATGGCAGTAGGATTTCAACCATGTTTCAATCAATCAATCAATCAGGAATTTGTAAAGTGCACTACTCACCTGTGAGTCATATTGGTGCACATTTGACCTTTCTAGGCATTGAACTCAAAAGAACCGGACGTCATCCCTTTAGCTTCTGTTTGATGACAAGCAGGCTTAGCACTTGATAAGCTATATTCCTGCCATCAATCTCTCTTGTAGGGCAGTTCTCCTTTTGCACTATTAGAAGGAGAGTCTAACGTGCTCTAAGCTTCTCTCGCGCTCACACATCTGGTATGCAGAGCTTGCCACAAATTAAATTTTAAATGACTTGGGGGTAGATTTACGAAAAGTGTTGCTGCACCTAGTGCATCCCCACTTTTCTTGTGCCCCTTAGCACCCCTCTAAGCCCACCATGTGTGCGCTGCATTTCATGTACGGTGCACCCTGGCGGTAGTTAGGGAACTAGCACTAGAATTTTTGACGCTAGTTCGGCGCTTTGAAGGATTAGCATAAAAAATGTTGACACTAATCCTACAAAGCACCCAGAGGCCCATTGTAACCAATGGGAGCCTCCTTTTAATAGCTGCTCTGGGCAGGCGTTAACAGTGCCAAAAACAATTACCCAAAGAAATCTCTTAGATTCCCTTGAGCCATTTTTTGGCCCCCCTATAATGGGGAAATGCCCCCTTTGCATACATTAATCCTGGCGCAGGCATATTGCAGTGCAAAGGGTTACAAAGAGGCGCAAGGCATGGATTGCGCCACTTTGTAATTATGGCGCAGCGTTTTTGGCCATCTAACGCTGCATTAGTGTCATAGAAATGGCGCTAATGGGTCGTTAGGATGGTGCTAGGCCCTCTTACACCTTGGCCTAAGTGTTACTGCTGACTCAAAGCAAAACATCTTTCCAGTAAGGATTTACCCTCCTTTCCAGTGGCTTTAGGAGCAGCAGGGACATGATGCTTGCCTAGCAAGATCATTATGGTGGGATGGCAAGTGCACATTTGCAGGGCTACTGACCGTAATGCCCATAAGTGAGGAAATTCTAGATTTATTCCAGAACTCTGCAGGAATACTTACTGCGCTTTGTACCAGAATGCCCATTCGTGTTCAAGAAGTACAAAATAAAACAAATCACACAGCTTATTTCTAGTTTGTGTCTTAGTACCTAGAAAGTTCAAATGTCTGTCCATCATGCTGTGCACCAATATGACTGGATGTCTGAATCAGTGGTAACTGATGTCTGGAGGAGAGGCCAAACTGAGATGAGTGATCATCTAAATCTAAATCCTGAAGGGACACTGCCAGTGGGACAGGTTGACAATTCTGAGGCCCTCTGTGTACATTGGACAGCATTAGCAGTAAATGGGCCAAGATCACAGAAGGGGCTATTGTTAAAAGGTTACAGCAATCCACTTCCCTTTTAGCAGGTGCATTTGAGCCTGATTCTGGGCTGGTTTACTGGCTCAGATGGCAGCTAATTAGCAACCAGGCCCTGCACAACGGTAACGTGTTTACAAAACATGTATTACAAATATTTATCTTTTTTTTTTAATCAAATAATAGGATTAAGAGGGAATGCGCTAGGAGTTAAATCAAGCAAATAAGGAGAACCAGCTTTGTCTCTTTTCATCTGAAGCAAATAAATCTGAAGTCAAATGTGATTTATCTTGGATTATTCTGGAAGTCTTGGATGTGAGTATACATTACTGATGTATATCAGTGTCTATTATGGCCTTGGCTGGCAATGTCATTCCTTCGGTCCTTGTTGTTCTGGGCTCCTCTCAATGAACTGCAGGTTAATTGGGGAGTCCGCTGCCATGACCCCACGTGAGATGGGTTTCACTTCAAGCCCTTTAGGATCTGGCCTCAATTCAAAGATCAGCATTATCTGTGAAATGGGAATAGAAAAGAGGACAAACTCAGTTGGTGGACAAGGCACTCGCGGGCGGCTGAGACATTCTTGACAGTCTCTCAGTCACACACAGGCAGAGATGTGCACAGAAACATCTTCAGGGCAGGAGAACGTTCAACCATGATATTAAATTGGCCCAGAAAGAGCATCCATCGCTGGGATTTCCCTTCCACAATCCTTTGATGGATCTATTCACCATTTCTCTGGGCTGAAGGGGAGTCTGGATGAATTCTGACAGCTGACTCGAGAACAACACTGAGGCCCATATTAAAGAGGGCCTAGCGCCACGCTAGCATCATTGTTTTACGCTAATGTGGCCCAACGAGGCCAAAATCACCGCACCAGATTTACAAAGTGGTGCAATGCATGCACTGAGTTGTTTTTCTAGGAGTGAAGCATTCTGAAATACATGGAATCACTTTACAAAGCCAAATTAGGGAAATGGTCTTGAGCAAATCATCATTCTATGTAAAATGGAGCAAGGTAAGGCAAGGAAAAAATGGAAGTGAGAAAATATGAAAAGATACCTTCATGATTCCTATAGAGGAAGTGTAGTAGAACAACAGCATGTCCGCTAAATTAACACAAAGCAAAACCTATGAAAAGATGGGTCAAATGGGTACGTGTTGTGTGACAACTTGATCACTGACTATCTAGCCCCATTGAAAGTGATGAAGTTTCCCTCACCCGTGAGAGTGCCAGATACATCTCAAGCTCTGCGATTCTCCGACCTACACAGCCACGGATCCCGTACCCGAAGGGGATAGAGCTGAAGGGATGATGCTTAAAGCCAGTATCTCGGAGCCAGCGATGGGGCAGGAACCGGTCTGGATCTGGGAAGTTAGTCTCATCTCTAGAGAGCACATAGTGGCATAGGACGAACAACGTCTGTGGAAAAAAGGGAAACGGTAGTGCAAGAGAAGGAGAATGTAGAGCACAAAGAAGCCCATCCAGACGACAGAAGATCACAGACACTAAACAGTTTCTGACTTCCCCTCCTGTCTCTATCGCAAAGACTCTGCTGTGTCCTTTGGTTTGAATTTTTTTGGGGTTTTTTTGGGTTTTTTTCTTAAGCTTGAATAGCTCCTTTTTTTCAGCCCTTTCGCCACCTGGGCAATCCAAACAAGGCTTGGTTCCACAGAATATATAATCTGTATTTACCATTTAATTAGTATATTTGACATTTCTAAAAGTCATTTGTAAAGTGTCGAATGTTAAATACCACATGTGAGCCTGCAGAGAATATTGTCCCCATAACAAGATTTTGTAAAACTCCTGACTGTTCAAGTAAAAACAGTAGCTTGTCTTTATATTAAACTGCTAGGTTTAAAATTGTGCACTTCCCCTGTAACCATACACTTTAAAAGTTAGATCCAACTGCACTGTGCTTACATCTAAAATGGAATTTGTGCACACAATTAAATTTAAAGGTGGCAACATGAATTGAGTTAGAATGTTAAAGTAGGGATACAGCCATACTGCACACTGTTAACTTCCAATGTTTCCCAAAGCATTTCTCCACAAGTCCATTCGGGAAATTAGTAAAAACACATCCTCCTGTCTTATGATTCATGAAAATTAAAATCATTGGTATTATGGTATTAAATATATATGCTGAAATGCTGTTTTATATGTTGTCTCATTTTCTGCCTCTTATGTAATCACTCTGTGCTGGTGGGTTTAATCCCTCACATAGAGTTAGGCAACCTATGGCTCACAAGTTAATCGGTTTCATTCCCTCCTCTATCCCTCTCCCTGGATCAGGGGTCTTCAAACTTTTTGATGCTGAGACCCCCGTGTCAAAATTTTGTAGGCCAAAAATTCTAGAACCTGGTACTCCTCATCTTTGCTAACCATCGCTGACCATAAACTCCCCCAAATCCCATGGCAAATCATTTTTATGGTGGGGAAATAATATTAAACAGTGTTTAGCACACCAAAGGTTAGTGGGTGACTGTGGTTCGGTGTCAGAGCCTTACCACACAGTTCAAACAAAATGTATCCAAAAAGAATCACCCCAAAATGCACAATAGTACTTTATTTTTCACAAACAAAACATAATTTGACAAAACCTATTTGATTGGTAACACCTTCCTGATGTGATAGGCATGCATCTTTTTCGCCAAAGAGATGGTCAATTTGTGGTTGCACCTCATTAGTACCAATTTAACACCCAAACATAACAGAAAGCAACAAAAAGTCCAGCTTTACAAAGGGCCTTCCACTGTGCAGCAACATGTGTTGCTGCTTTTTTAGTAACTTTTGAAATGTTTGAGCTATTAACTACATTTTTTTCTTAAAATCAGCAGATTATGCGGCAAATCTATAATCATGCAAAAATCTCTGTGGCTTCACAATCGCATAATTCAAGTGTTTTTTAATGATAAAATGGTGCTTCCAAAATATAGATTTTAGTAATACCCACACCGTACATAATTCTTATTATTATTATTATTTTTTTTTTTTACAAACTTTCCCTCCCTTCAACACCTCCACAGGGGTAGTAAGCGCTATGTGAATACAATTAAAAGCGTGCACTTCACAGCTCAGTTCCTAACGCTTTGCACTACCACTCAAAAAGAGTAACTTTGTCATCACAAAGCTTCCAGGGATTTGATCAATTAAAGCCAGTTCACGCTCCCAAGCATCACTAACATTTGCAGATTACCCTTTACATCTGCAGTTTAACTCTGTAGCAAGCTTGGGCCCTGGCCGGGCTTCGGTTTCACAGCACAGGACACTCCCTGAATGACACTCTACCTGAAGCATTTTAACTCTTGGAATTAATCACCCCTGGATGGTTGTCTTTTCCCAAAACAAAGAGCAAACGTTTTGGATTTCAGGCAGAAGTGAGGCTGGGGAATACATGACAACCTTACCCCTGGAGGTCGCACCCCACAGATTGAAGACTTCTACCCTAGATAGTCCCCACCTCCACTAATCCATGCTTATTCCACACAGAATGCCTCCTGTCTGTCAATGTCCTTCTGCTTTGACAGCAATATACTAAAGGAAGCCCATGAATCATGGCTGCTTTGAAGAGGGATAGTCTTGTAGACCTGGAGGAGTCAATCTTCCCTACTGGAGATAGAGGGGCATATTTACAAGGAATTGCCGTACCGCACGTTTTTTGGCTGAGTTGCCTTATGCCAGTTCGAAAGGGCATATTACAAGATATGATGAATTTCTATCATTTCCCCTGCACTGGCGCACAAGTTCCTGCCGAGCGCCAATGCAGGATTGTTTATGTGCAGAAAGGGACAACTTCCTGCATAAAAACAATCCAGAGAGGCGTTTTCCTTGTTCTGTGTGTGCTGCAAAATGCAGCACACATGGAAATTTGGAAAACATGAGGAGAAATAAGGATACTTCTCCACGTTGCACCTGCCCTGGGGAGGCGAACAGTTTTGACGCATTCCTAGGTTTACAGATCCTTGTAAATTTGGGAATGCGTTAAAACCTATGTGTGCCGCATGGGAACACCCACCACAATGATCATGGAACGCATCACTAATGCAGAGTAAGGCAAAGCAGCAACTTGTGCTGTGTTGCCTTCCACCACATCTACAAGGCAATGAAAAGCAACACAAAGTCGCTTTGCGTGGCCTTGTAGATATGGGCCAGCACTATGTGTCGGCGGTGCAATGGGCTTTAAACATGCCCCAGAAGGTGTTGGATTCTCCTACAATCCTAGAGAGGCTGGAGGACATTTTGCTCGTGGGGATTAGGACGGGCAGGGAAAAATCTAGGAGTCAACAGGGAAGCAATTGCAAACCACAGGGAGACGATTTTGGCATTTTATTTTCAACACCTACCCATGGATGTCATTTAGGGGTCGCCAGAAGTCACAGTTGTGACCCCTGGCTTGCCCCTTGTGACACCTGGCACTGCCTTTGCGACCCCTTGCCTCAAAGTTGGCAAAATTCAGTGCCTGGAACACAGGGGCAGCTCATCCAAATGGACTTCGGTTGAGGCTACACTTTCCTGGTTTTCTGTCAATTTTTCTATTACACAAATAGTGAATAATGTTCGCTATTGGTGTAATAAAAATGGAGTACAGTTAGCTGGAATATGACACTATATGACAGCTAAAGTAAATAAAAATGTGTTAAAAGTATGTTGTGTGTGTTTGCGGGTGAGTGTGATAGTGTGAGTGTCTATGTGTAAGCGTGTGTTTGTGTGATTCAAAGTAAAGGTTAAATGGCGTGTGATGGCAATTCCGCTACCCCTGGCATTTTGGTGAATTGATGCCCATGCACCTACCTCTGAACAAGGACATTTGGTGCAAGTGTGTGAAGTGTGAATTTGAAGAACAAAATTTTTACTACAAATGTTCTCATTTAAAACATTCCAGGAGGGGGCACTGCTTTGTTCAGTGCCAAAAACACGTATACACTATGCTCCCATTTTTAACACTCTGATTTTATGTAGAGAGAAGACCAGAGCATCTGCACAAACCACATTAAATTCTGAATCCAGGCTCTGACTTCTGAAAGTCCAGTACTTGACTCTGCATCCATACCAAAGGCCAAGCATGACCATCAGACATGAGGTATGACTAAATCAGGATCTTTTGCATGGCTCCATCACACTGAAAAGACTTTTGACAGAAAAACCTTGTATTGTCTACATGGTTAAAGCATGCCTATTTTACCCCTTGAAACTTTGCTAAGCTTCTCGGTTCACCTTTGCAAGGTTTTTATGCATATTGGCGAAATGTGTCACTTCACAGTGAGATCATGTTTTACTCTCATTCAACCCAGCCAAGCTGGAAAGCTTATGCAACTGTTTCTGTGCAACTTGAGTTTTTGTGAAGCTTCTCTATGCACAATGGCATCACACAGAAGAAGAGAACTGTTTTCCGCAAAGTATATCTTATACAGACAGAACCATTTTCTTAATGTGGGTCCCGTGCTCACTGTGCCACTGGAACCAAGTGATTCCTGGCTGATGAACCCTAATCAGGGAGAAACTGGTCCTGGTTTCCTTGTGTTCTGGCTCAGGGAGGACCTGGCCAGGCAGTTCAGACTGGAGTGTAAATACTGGAGAAGGGTCAAGACTGATTTCCTTATGGCTGGGTCGAAACTGAGGTGGCATTGTGGGCGAAAAACGATGGAGTGAGATGCAGCCCAAGTGATTGGCAGTGGCTGAGAATACTTCATGCATTCCATCCATCATCTAGTTGTTTTTGGAGTTGATGCCCTAAGTGTGACAGGTATGACCAGACATGGGTCCCATGCTACTGTGCCACTGGAAACAAGCTATACCTGGCTGAAGAGTCCTAATTAGGGTGAACCTGGTCCTAGGTTGCTTGTATTTTTTTTATTTATTTATTTATTTATGTGTTTTAAACAAACGCTAACAAAGATACTCCTCTTTCAAAACAACATTAATGCCAAAGGAACCCCGTCTCAAGTGCGACAGAATTCGACAATATTACAAACAAAGCAGTCCTCAGTGAGCAAAAATTAGGGGTCACGGACAATAACTGTCAGCATTCGAGGAGCAAATAACATATACAACCAACATAGATATAGCAAGGTGGCCGAAACGGGCAAGTCGGCACTAGCAAACATCCCACAGCTCGCAGCAACACACAGGCAAGGCGACACAAATCATTCCCCAAATGCATGCCAATTGAATCTAGCGCATATCACTCTATAAGCAATCTCCAAATAACAGCACAGAGGCGCCCAAATGTCTCGTGGCCTAGAGCCCTCAGGTGCCAACTCCCAGAAGGTCACCAACTGTTCTCGGCAAAAAGCAGCGTCCTGCAACCAATCAGAGACCCGAGGAGGCCGACCGCGACCCCAGCAGATCGCGACTCTGCGCTTCGCCAAAAGCATGCCCACCAGTTTCCTCTGAGCCAGCGGAACTGTATCCACACTGCCCAGCAGCGCCAGCACAGGAGAGGGAACCAGCTCTAGCCCAGTCATCTCCCCAATCGCATGCATGACCTCCAGCCAGAAATCATGCACTTCCCCACATTGCCACGCCAGGTGAAAAAAGTCAGCATCCGGAGCAGGGCATCGTTCGCAGGAAGCATCCGCACATAGTCCCATGACACACAGGACGCGAGGAGTATAATAGAGATGCTGTAAAAATTTAAAGTGAATGAGTCGCAGCCTATAGTTTGGTGATAGCACCCTCATCTGCGCACAGCACTTCTTCCATGTCTCGTCAGAGATTTCCTCACCCACATCCGCCTCCCACTTTACCTTAGGAGACATTGCAAGCCCATCCCTTTGGTCCTGCATGCAACCATATAGCTTGGTGATTAGCTTCCTCAGCGTCTGTGCACTCCATACTACCTCCAGTACTCGACATGGCAACGGAGACTCTGGAAGACCAGAGTATCGCGCTCGGAGCATCACACACACACGCAACACATATAGCCGATGCAGCGCACCATCAGAACCGTCTCTAAGCGGCACCTCTGGGGAGATCAGCCGCCCATCCACAAACCAGTCCCCTAAAAGCGACAAGTCTGAGTCGCGGAGATAGGTCCGCAGTTGCAAGTCTCGAAACAGCCTCTCATCAGCCACAGCAGCCACCGCCATCGACGGCGCAAAAGGCTCACGCACACCAGATCGCTTCAAAAGAGCCGTCCATGCCCTGACAGTGCACGCCACTGTATCCACCCCCCGGGGTCGGGGTCGAGGCCGAGACAGGCCCCCGAAAACTCGCATCAGGTCATCCGGCCAAACCGCGTCACTCTCAGGGGCGAGATGCAGCATGTAGCGAATAGGGCGGATCCAATAATATGCAAAATGGGCCTGTGCACAGTGGTAATAAAGCTCCATGTCCGGAGCAGCAAGACCTCCCAATTCAAATGGAAGCGTTAACTTATCCCATGCGATTCTAGGTTGACGGCCTGCCCAGACCAGACGAATCATGGCTGAGCGAAGGCGCCTCAAAAAGCACGCTGTGAGGACTAGGGGAAGATTCACAAACAAGTATAAGATTTTAGGTAGCACTATCATTTTGGCAATGGCAATTCGTCCTATCAGTGACAGTGGCAAGGAGCGCCACATCTCGATCTTGTCTTCCAGCCAGGACATAACTGTAGGTTGCTTGCATTCCGGTTCAGGAAAGACCTAACCTGGCTGTTCAGGCTGGCCTGTAGCCAGTGGAGAATGGTCAAGACTGATTTACATATGGCTAGGTCCAAATTGAGGTGGCATGCTGGGCGAAAAACAATTGACTTGCATGCGGACCCGATTGAATGCCAGCGACTGAGATTAACTGACTTATTCCATCCATCATCATGTTATTGGTAAGGCTGAGATTAAAGCCAGATTTGTGGGACTGATTGTCGGCACGTAGGTGATTAGTCTCAAATACAGAGCCTGCAGGTCCTCACATAGCACATCAGAGTGCCAAAGTTGCACTGACAGACCCTCTCATAACATTACCAGACCGTTGACTAGCCCCATAAGATTTCGCACAGCCAGAACAGAACCTTTACACTGTCCTTATAATCCTTTACATAGACTCGGACTTCCACATAGGCCTAAAAGGCCCCCGTGTAACCTCAATCCCACAAACAGATCCAGCAGATCATCACAAAGCCTAGAACAGGTCTTTACAGTACAAATCCCTATATAGCTGACACGAAAACCTGACATATGTCCTAGAACTTTACATATCCATCAACAGACTCTCAAGCTGACAAACCATAAATACAACACTACAGCCCTAACAGAACCTGTGTGTGCCCTCAGCAGGCTCTTCAAGAGAAACCAGCAGACACCTCCGGAACCGCCACAAGCTCCCTGCCTTGGCTGTCATGAGGGTACAATGCAAACTTTAAATATCCCCACCTCTGGCTGTGATCTATTTACCCATAAGAGGGAGTCAAATCCCAGAGATCCTGTGCTATGTCAGAATCACTCCTCTGTGGATGTTACTCATGTTCCAGCTTTCTGATCCTAGCAGGGAGGGCAGCATATCTATGAAGTCATCTAGCATTTGCTACTGTCCCCCACATTCACATCTGCATGCCCACACACCTGCAAATTAGTTTCCAGGCCCACAATTTACAGGTAGTGAAATGGGATCCATAAACCCCTTCATGTGGAGTTGAGTCGCGTGGTAGTGAGGCAGCCAGCTGTCACTTAACTTTCTGTCACCGATTATGGGAAGGGCTTTACATCCCTGACACAAGCATGCAGCAAAAAAATCATAGTTGATCAAAGAATTCCTGCAATTATCAGTCAGAGGTGCCGGAACGATTTTCAGAGTAGGGGTGCTGCCATCAGTGTTATCCCATTGAATCCAGAGGCCCAAGAGTCCCACAAAGTGAAAGTGTCAGGAATGAGTCACGCCCATTCAGCAGGAAAGAGGAAAAGGCGAGGTCGGTTGCTGATGTCCATTTAGGAGCACACTGTGACAAATCTACTACTAACGCATGGTGTAGTAGTGCACTGTTATTTATAGAGAGAACACTGTAATGGGCACTAATTTTGGAAAAGGAATACAATTTTACTGATACAACTATATAGCACACAAACTGTTATACGGGTCCCACAATATTTAGGACTGCATATTTGGAGCAAGCCCTAGGATATCTTGTTCTATATCCCTAGCCTTGAACAGAGTGTACAGATTACATGACAAGAAAGGCTTACTGAAAAGAAGCAACATGTACAGGGTTTTCTCAGAATAATATTGTGCTAGCATAAACATGTAAAATAATATTGCTGAAAATTATGTCATCCTAAAAAGTGAAAGATATAAAGCTAAAAATGGAGAACCAAAGTGGGCCCAAAAAGGCCTCGTGACAAAACGATAATGTGTGGAAATTGGGTTTCAGCAAATATTTGTCATTTGTGTATCACCAACTAAAGTGTCTTTATTTGTCAATCCTATTAGAAATTTTGTTTCCATCACACTTCAGGATTGCCAAAAAAGTGTTTCATTTGTGTTTTCCTAACTGCTTATTTATTTTGAAATGTTTGTACAGTTTCATTTATAGGTATTTACATATTGCTGTGTATTAGAAAAAAAGCTGACATTGGGGGGTGGTTTGGCGCTAATGGAGGATGGCTGCTGGTTAACCTCAGGGACGGTTCCTCCGCAATGGCGAAGGAGCATCGCCTCACTAGATACGAGCCAGCAGCTGAAAAATAAAACAATATTTTATTGTTTTATTTTTCAGCTGCTGGCTGAGCCACCACGTGCACGGAGGGGTGGGGGCTGGGCCATGGGGGGCAAGAGGAGGAGTGCACTTAAGTGCGCATGTCAGTTTGGCTGGCCATCTTAGGCCGGCGAAATTGATATGCGCACTTAGGTTTCTCCATCCCAGCTGTGTTGCACAGCCGGGTTGGAGAAACAGCACAGACTCCAATGCACTGTCTGAGTGGCAGACCAAGCTACTCAGACCAATTCTGACACTGCTCTCATGCTAGGTATACATGCATGAGAGCAGCACCAGGAATGCATGGGGAGCTTGCGCTGGTGTCACAGGGACTGCGTGGACACCATCACCATTAGGAGAGAAGAGGAGTGAGGTGGCCGGCGGCAGTGGCAGTACAGGTGAGATTTTAAAACAAATCTTTTATTTTTATCGTTTTCCCCTTTCCCCATAAACCATGTCCTTCCACCCCACCTCCCCCTTGAGATTAGTGGCAGCCGCCACTGGTTAACCTGACCAGTCAGAGGAGGTTGTCAGCCTTTTGGCGGCTCTATTTGCTCATGGACTCCTTTCTAAGGGATCTATTGTAGGGGAAGCCTCTCTGCACCTTAGGACATGCTCCTTCTTTGGCAGTGGGTAGAGATCCTCTCTATATTTCCAAGAGGACAAAGGAGCACTGACAGACAGAAGTTACGCCCACCATTTTGTTTTTCAACGCCTGAGTCAGTTCTATTGCACTTTGATTCCAAGAAGACTCCTATCCGTTTTTGGTGCTTTTATGATACTTCAACGTGTCTTTCTTTCCTTGTATGTCTCCTTGATGACATTTTACCATGACACAATACCTCAAGATACTGGATGCTCTGCTGGACCTGATGTACCAGAATCTTCATTTAACACTCATTGACTGGCAATGTACACGAGGCAACTTTTGAGACTACCATTTAATTCTGTTATAACTGTGACAATTCTATTTGATTGCTCTTTTACATAATTTTTTGGATAACTGCAGAGAAGCAACAATGGATGTGACTAGACTTTGTACTGCTTAATTTTCTGAAAGACTGAAAACATTTCTCTTATTAAGCCTGTTGGTACAATGTTTGCTACAAACAGACTTGATATAGCATATGTAAATCCTATTTCACTTGCCATCAAAAAAGCCATAATTTGTTCTTCCATCTTTTTGGACACATCTTCACAGAATTTCACTTCCTAACTCCCTTTAAAGAAAGAAGTTCCCAAACCTCTATGAAACTCTACTTATCTGCAGTGGTGAAACAAAACTTGAGGGCCCCCCTGCAAAGTACCTTGAGGAGCCCCCCTCCCAATGGGACCCAGTCAGGTGCCTGCCACCTGTGCACTGTGTACTGTGCCGAGGGGGCCCCCTGGAGCTCGGGCCCCGCACCACAGGGGTTGTGGGACCTTTCTTACGCCACTTCTTATCTGCATTGACTACATGATTGTACAAATAATTGATGTTGCTTTTATAATAAATGTATATTTTATATACCTCTCTACATTTATTTCAGTCTTTTCTTCACTAATATTTATCATTCCAATCTTTATTTGTCATATGATATTATTTTCCTTTCTTTTGTCTTCTTTTTCTTTTGCTTCAAATTCATACTTATCTGCTTAGCCTCAGATTACGATCATTTGTTATACTATGTTAATTATAACTGTTGTATCTTAGCAACTGGATGCTTTCTCTACTAGATTCTAGATTGTGGAATCTCAGGAGCAGAGAGCAGTCAGTTGTTGAGGAGGAAGGACATGTCCGGGGTTGTTGCTCTTGGCTAATAAATGCTATATACTTGAACAAATTGGAATCCAGTTCTTAAAAAATGGTGACGAGGATGGGATCCTAAAACCAAGGACAAGCTAAGACTTACTTCTGCTCCGAAGTAATCTACAAGTGCATTTACATTGATCTGGTTCAAGAGCAATCCCTGGTCCTCGCCAAGGAAATATAAGCGTTGATAAACTGGATATACTTGCAGAGTCACGTGAGTTATTCTATAGAACTTAGGGATTTATGAGTTGATGGATTACATGCGTGTGCAGCATCCAGAAGGCATAATTGCAGGGGACAAAGTGATTTGTCAAGTGTGTGACTGGCACGACATCATGAGCAGATCGTATACATTTAATTGCACCAGTACCGAGGACATTGGATTTGACGAAGTCGTCAATGGTTACAAGTCAAGTAATCGGTCTGAAAGACGCAGGGCTGTTTACTTACATCCGGTGGTCTGCGGGCTGCAACGGTCGAGTTCCAGCCATCGTTGGATTCACTGTGGGTACGTCATAACGTCCGTCAGCGTGTGATGTTAATGTGCACTGTGGGAGCGTGACAAGCTAACGGAGACGTGACGCAGCTTATGGAAACCAGGAAACACAGAACCTGTAACCTAGCAAGCTGATGGCGGAAGAGTGCGACGTTGTGGCGCAACTTGTGGAAACCAGGAAATACGGCACGTGTAGGTAAAGTGGAACCTAGCAACCTGATGGCAGAGGAGTGCAGCGTCTACGTTTGGGTGGTGATTATCGGCGTGGATCCACAGCAAGAAACGTGCGGTATAGAGAAATTTTAACTGATTTCAAGCGCATCTCAAATGTACATTTGTTACAGACGGTTGCAGATACTTGGGGAGTGTGCATTCAAAGACAAGACAACGGTGACACCATACTTATTCTAGTTTGTTTTATTAACCTTGTTATTCATGCATTGAGGATAAGGCAACGTTGGCTACCTTATTTGTTTTAGTTTGTTGTGTTAACTTCATTTTGTCTCGCATTCTGAGTTAGTCTGTGTCACTTCAATTTCAATACATTATTCACAGAAGGTTAATACTTAGCTAATATAACGTGTTAGTGCGTATACTCTAATTGATAACATGGATATTTCTTCGGTAATTACGCACCCTACATTTTTGCAAAATCCCGGGAGCCCTGCCATGATTTGTGAGGATTGTTGCAAATAATTTGAGACTTATTTGAAGGCCATAGGCGGGGAGACCTTAGTAACGCCTTAGAAGATAGCTTTATTAAAACACAATTCAGGCATTGAAGGGAGAAAGGAACTAAAAACGTTGCCTAAATCTTCATGACCAACAGAAACAAATCATGATGGGGAGGGGGAAGAGGTATCAGAATCGGAGGAATTAGTTAGTAACGAGTATGCAAGTGTCATGAAAGCATTAGAAGATAACTACAGAACAAAATAGGCATTGTGGTAGAGAGGCAAAAAATTTTTCTAGGTCTCAATTGCTAGGTGAAAGTGTTGAACAATATGCGTCTATACTGAGAACATTAGCTTCGAAGGTTCCAGGAATTACAAGAAGAAATAATAAGGGATCAGTTTATAAATAGGACGAGCAATATCAAAATTCAGAAGAGATTATTAGAACTAAAGGACCCATCTTTACAAAAAACTATTAATATAGCGAGGCGCATAGAGAACACACCCAGGTATGTGAAGGAACTTAATGAGGGACAGTGTAGGGAGGAAGTGAAGGAGGAGCTGCAGGACAAAGTTAACGTGGTACAAAAGGGGTAGAAAACAGTGTATGGTTCTAGCATTGTATCTGCAACAAAAGGAAATTGTGCATGTTACAGATGTGGCAGTTTCAGACACACTGCTGAAGCGGTGACATGTCTGACTACAAAGGCCCAGTGTTTTAAGTGTAAAACAAATCTGACAATTTTCACATGTATGTAAGTCAGGAAATTGGAACGTAAATAAACAAGCAGTGAATGTGGTCAATGAGGGTTGTGATGACCATTATGAAGATGAAGGGAAGGAAGTTGAGGTACTTGTGATTAGTGAAAGTCCAGTAGGTGAGATTAAAGAGGGATATCAACCTCCCAAATGCAGTTTGAAAATCAACAAAAATTATATAACAGTTTGGGCAGATTCATGTTCGCCTTACACTATTATTAGCAAAGATATGTAGGAAAAGATGGGGAAGTATGAATGTTCACCACCTGACATAGAACCTGTAGGGTATTGCGGTGTAAAACTACCATTATTAGGATATTTCAATGGTGAGGTGTTTTATAGAAACAAGTGTGCAGTAGGTAAAGTGTATGTAGTAAGAGAAGGAAGAGCCTTATTAGGCTGGAGAGTACAAAAAATGTTGGGAATTATTCTTGATCCTAATCACCCAGAACAAGTACTTTTAACAGTGGACACATATGAAAGGGATTGGAAGGTGAAATACCCAGATCTATTCACTAACAGGCTAGGATGTTTGGAGAAGTTTGAGAATCGTATCATATTAAAGTCTGGAAGCATACCAAAGGTACACAAGGCCAGGAATGTTCCTTTAGCTTTAAAGGCACAACTCAAGGACGAATTAAATCGCATGTGTATGGCAGGTGTAATTGAGCCTAATGAGTCTTCAGAATGGCTTAATCCCATAGTTTTAGCGCGTAAGGCTAATGGGAAGATACGCATGTGTGTGGACTTGAGGGATCTTAACCAGAGTATGTGGGTTGACCGTCATCCCCTACCTTGTATAAACAAAATGATTTCCATGGTAAAGCACGCAAAATATTTCTCCAGCATAAATTTATCCAGTGTGTACCATTAAATTCATTTACACCCGGAATCTAAACATCTTACTTCCTTCACAACACCTGAAGCGACGTTCCGTTTTGTACGCATGCCTTTTGGTTTAGCGTCGGCTTCTGCGGTTTTCCAAAGGCTTATGGGAAGTGTGTTAAGAGGAATTACTAATGTGCTTGTATTTCAAGACGATACCTTGGTGTGGAGTAAAGATTTGAACAACCACAGTATTGTCTTAGATGACGTTTTGTCCAAGTTGCAAAAGGCAGGCTTAACGGTCAGCGAGGAGGGATGCAAATTTGGCGTTTGGCAAAATGAATATTTGGGACACACATTGTTGGTGACGGAATAAAATCCAAGATGAAGTTACCTGATGCAATTAAATGTGCACCTGCACCTACTGACAAAGAACAACTTCATTATTTTGGACAACATAAGGAGAAATGGAAGATTAATAGTGCCTGTGAGTTTGAGGTTAAGGATGTTGAGTTTGTTACATGAAGGACAAGGTGGAATGTCAAGTATGAAAGGAAGGACCCGTGTTGATTTGTGGTGGCCGGGAATGGACAGGGATATAGAAAGATTTGTGCGGAATTGTGAGGCGTGTATGTGCAGTGATAAGTCTCACAGATCAGAGAAATTCCCTATTTCACCCACCAAATTACCAGAGAAGCCATGGCAGAAAGTGGCAATTGACATATGTGGTCCTTTCAATAGCAAGGGGATTGAAGGGAAGTATGACTTGGGTTTGGTAGATTATTTCTCGAAATGGCCTGAAGTGGATTTTGTGAAGGACATTACAACATCTAGTGTCGAATACTTTTGCGAAGAGGTATTCAGAAGAGAGGGATACCCTAAACAAATTGTAACAGAGAATGGTCCACAATTTGTAGCAAGGGAATTTCTGCAGTATTTGAGGAAGGTTGGCATATCAGAATACAGGACTGCTGTGTACTATCCAAGGGAAAATGGTCTTGTGGAGAGATTTAATCGTGTAGAAAAAGAGTGTGTACAGTTGAATGCAGAGCGTGGTGAAGACTGCAAATTGGCCATCAAGGATATATTGTGGAAGTATCGTAATACGCAACACTCCGCCACGGGTGAAACTCCTTATTGTTTGTTGAAAGGAAGACATGCTGGTAGAAAAGTAACCCCTGCATGGATAAACAGGTTAGTCAACAAGAAACCCAGGGAAGATGATTTGAAACAAAGGATAGCTGTTTATCAAAATAAATATGCATGCAGGCATAATGACAAGGTGGGAGGTTGGGTGAGAACATCTGTGGTTGGTGGTCATAAACCTGGTGGGTCAAAATGGTCTAAACCTAAGGAAGTGAGGAAGGTGATTGGTAATAGTGTATGGTTGGATGATAATAAGATAGGGAACACCAGTAAAATCACTAGGTGTTATAATTTGGAATGCAAGAACTACAAGGGGTGTGAGGAGAATAAAATTGTATCAGACGGAAAAGTTGGGCTGATGCAAAACAAAAATGTGCGGAACATGAGAAATAGAATCAAAAAGAAAACTCTTTGCCATAATGATTATGTATGTGCATGAAGAGGTTATGTTAAAATGTATTTGTGATTTTTACTCTTTTACATAATCTGATGATGAATTATATTATTTTGTTGTAAAGAAGGAAGATGTGTTGTATCTTAGCAACTGGATGCTTTCTCTACTGGATTCTAGATTGTGGAATCTCAGGAGCAGAGAGCAGTCAGTTGCCGAGGAGGAAGGACGTCAGGGGTTGTTGCTCTAGGCTAATAAATGCTATTTACTTGAACAAATTGGACTCCAGTTCTTAAAAATAACATTATTTTTATTGTCCATATTTTTGTAGTATATTTTCTGACCGTTTATTAATTGATGCATTTTTGTTCAATAGAATCTCCTTTAAATTTAAAATAAAAAAGCTGACGTCCTGCAGCTTTTTATTTCTTATTCGCTGTACCCCAGCAATTTTGTCAGATAGTTCACCTTACAAAATCCTCTCCCTCTGCAGTCAAAGAAAGGAAAATGTACACCAGTCTCTGTGTAAAATGAATAGGAAGCAATTTGTCAAAAGACATAGCCTATCACTGGTGCACAGACCGACTATCAGTGGTGCACAGACCAACTCTTCACTGATGCACAAACTGACTCATCACTGATGCACAGACCGACGATCAAGGTGCACACACTAACTATCACTGTGCACACACCAATTATCACTGTGGCACAGACCGACTACAACTGTGGCACTGACCGACTCATCACTGATGCACAAACCGACTCATCACTGATGCACAAACCGACTAACACCGTGCACACACCGACTATCACTGTGCACACACCAATTATCACTATTATCACTGTGGCACAGACTGACTATCACTGTGGCAAAGTCCGACTATCACTGTCCAGAGACTGACTATCACTGTCCACTGACCGACTATCACTGTGGCACAGACCGACTTAGCACTGATGCACAGACCGACAATCACTGTGCACACACCAACTATCACTGTGCACACACCAATTATCACTGTGGCACAGACCGACTTTCACTGTGGCACAGACCGACTCATCACTGATGCACAGACCGACTCATCACTGATGCACAGACCGACTCATCACTGATGCACAGACTGACTACCACTGATGCACAGACTGACTACCACTGATGCACAGACCGACTATCACTGTGCAGAGACCCACTATCATTAGTGCATAGACCGACTATAACTGTGCAGAGACAGACTATCACTGGTGCACAAACCGACTATCACTGGTGCACAGACCGACTATCAATGTGCACAGACCAATTATTACTGGTGCACAGACCGACTATCACTGTTGTACAGACCGACTGTCACTGTGCAGAGACCGACTATCATGGGTGCACAGACTGACTATCACTGTGCAGAGATGGACTATCACTGATGCACAGACTATCACTGTGCACAGACCCACTATCAGTGGTGCAAAGACCCAATATCACTGTACACAGACTGACTATCACTGTACACAGACCGACTATCAGTGGTGCACAGAACGATGGGGCTTGGTACGCACTGGAGGTATATGTGTCTGAACATGTGATTGGCATGTTGGTAAGTTAGTGCAGTGACTTAAAGCTCACTTTTAACACCAGTATTGAATGCAGGTCACTATATCGATCCCATGCAATGTAGATTTAATCTCCCATTCTCCTAGTAAAAAAACTATTATTTAAAGCACTTGGAAACGGCATAAAACATTTATAATAATACAACAGATTGACTTACATTTTTGGGAAAACAATATTCTCCGATGACAATCTCCTTCTCTGTGATAGTCCTGCCATTGGCTGAAACAACAGGATACAGGCTGACAAACAAATAAAAAAACACATCATCATTGAACTGACATGTCTTAGAACTGTTTTTTTTTTTCACCATCCCTGGATTTTAATTCACAAAGATGAAAAGGGAAGTCGAACTGGTACCACATACGCGTTGGCATCCAGACCCATCATAAGTTAGACCTCTTGTCCCACCCTTTTAGAATGCGTAACCACAGCAGACAATCTGTGCTGTGGTTCCGCGCTGTGACTGAGATCTGTGGAGTATGATTTACGCCTGGGGGTAGCAGGGCATTGGAAACCATTCAGCACCGCCCCAAAGCTTTGTTTTAACATAAGTCCACCTTACTGATGCTACTACATGCCACTCACTGGATGTGCAGTTGTACGTAACCACCACCACCTTTCTTTGGCTAACCCTTGTCCCACCCTCCGCCGCCTGAAATGGCAGCGGGTAATGTGGCCTCGTAGAACCCCCCCCAGGTGTCTGGTGGCGCTGCAGCTTTCAAGGCCCCTGAGATCAGGGTTGCAGAAGTAATGCCGGGGTGGGTTAGGGGTATCAGCCGCCACCCCTGAATGACCTCCACGTTGATGTTAGTGTTTGCTCTAGCCACATATGATATTATTAGTAGTGGGAGTGGGTGGGTGGGTGATTGTCTCAAGGGCTGGTGCCAGGCATAGGCTGTGTGGGCAGTTGCCTAGGGCCCCACACTCATCCAACCAACATGGGGCCCTGCAAAAGTACACCAAGCCTCGGCACCCCGGCCTTTTCAATTGAAAGAAAGGTGTCTCGTTGCAATTGGGCGCACTGGAGGGCGCCCCACTCCCTTGAGTCTCGCTGTTATGGTGTAGCGAGGCAAGGTCATAGAAGGGGGGCCCCTTCTATGGTCCCAGTTGCAAGGCGACACATTTTGCAGGTTCGTCCTGCAAGTAGGCCTCCTGCCTACACGTGCACCGCACCGTGGGATGCCTGTGGCCCTACAGTTTACGTTTCCCCCAGTATTAACACATAAGCAACTCTCACACCTTCAAGTGAGCTCTAAGAGGTGCTGGCTTGCTGGCAGGAGGCCAGGAGGGGTCTGCACAAAGCATCTTCAGAAGCAGGGGGGCATCTATTGAGATGCTAACAGCCCTGAATGTGTCACACTGTGTCAATGAGAGGGGCCCGCAAACACTCTTTCAGCCCAGAGCCCCAAAAATCCTAGGACCGTCCCCGATTGTCTCCCCTTTATAGTTAAAGCACCCCTTCTGCTGGTCACACAACACAGGAAGCACAGGTGCAGTTCTTGTTATTTGATAAAACAAGGGCCGAATATACAAAGATATAATTCAAAAAAGCTCAGCAAGTAAAATTGCTGGACTGTGCTGTGTCAACGGGACTGAGCAGAAGAGCCGCATATCTACTGGTAGGTGGCGCTGTTCTGCTCCCTCCCTCTTGTGGCTGCCATGGGCCAATGCAGGCGCTCTAGCGCCATACTGCACGTGGGCCTGTGTTTTGTTAAGAATAGTTTTTGTACGAAAAGGGCTTTCCTGGGTAAAATCAATGCTTTAAGGCCTTTTCTCTTTGTATGTGTGCTGTAGAGTGCGGCACACATGCAAAGAATATAAATATGAGGAAAAATGAAAATATTTCTTCTTGTGACACCTGCCTCAGGGAGGCGCAGAATTTTGGGGTAAGTACCTACCTATAATTCATTTGCAGGTAGGGATTGCATCAAAACCCATGGGTGGTTGCATGGGAACACTCACGTCTCACCCACGGAATGCACCCTTGACGCTCATTGTGCTGTGTTGAGTTATTTTGGGTTACAATCCAATGCAAATCATGCTTTACACTGGCTTGTAAATCCCACCACTGGACTTTCTATTAGGTCTACTTTAAAATGGTAATGCAAATCCCATGCAAAGTCTTTGTAAATCTGGGCCTACGTGTGAGCACCTGACAAAAGCAGGGCACAGACGTTACATTATAGTAAACCATTTATCACACATTAGTTCCTCCTGCAGTTTCCACAAGCTCTAATTAATAAAAAGGACTAAATGCTTGGACGTGAAGGGTCGTTAGATGTCAAGAGGAGATTGAGGACTATGTTGACCGAGGTGACACTGGGGTTAGGTGCACACAGAGTGGTGGGGCTATGAGAGAGGAGCTAGCTGATCCCAGAAAACTCAGTGTCCCAATTAGGTCTGGATAGCTGGGCGTGGCTCTGTGCACACCACTGACAGGAGCTGGCTGCACACAGGTGAGGGATCCACCAAGGTAAACAGGTGAGAACTATATGCTTGGGAATTCTGCACGCATGCACGTGAGAGGTGTAGGGTTGATTGAGGTGATGTTAGTAATTGCACACAGTGAATTGAAAAATGATGTACACAAGTGAGAAGGACTAAGATGAACCTAGGTGAGATGTGGCTGGTGGACACAAGTGAGAGTATGACTTACGGGCACTCACAAGATATGGTGGAAGTATATGTATACAGGTTAGATGTGCTTTAGTAAATACATGTTCCAGGAAGGTAGTTGCACAAAGGTTAAACATAAAAAAATAATAATCTGTTGGATAGCACCTATTAATATTGTGCCAAGAGGCAATTCAGTTTGTTGCATGCACTACATACATGGCTACAATAATTAGTGTACAGTGTCCAGCTTGTCCAGGCTTGCTGCATCTATACCTAATTTGTATGATAGTCATATAAAATAAATCTACATGAAATTAATCTAAAAGCAATTTATAAACAGAATCAATGGCAATCCTCAAATCTGGCATCCATCAAACCCTCCTACACCTATGCTGAATACTCCTGGTGTATATAAAACAAAGCAATTATAATTCGCATTTATACAGTGGAAGAGCATATACGTGAGTTAACAAACTAACCGTGCTCCTCCCAGAATGGGCACCCAAGTTTCATGTGCACGTAAGTAGTTGTAACTTATGGGTAAAGTATTGGAAATTGTGTCTTAGACAAGTACATGCACTTTTTGGTGGGAAATTTGTGCATGGGGCTGGGTCTTTGCAACTTCTGTGCCAACTAGCTGTGCATAGTTGTAACATGTTCCACCCAAGGCCACCCTCTGTTTATGACTATGGTCAAATGAGAGAGCACTTGACATACAGATTTATGCCTCTGCATGTATAGGTGTTGCCTTAGTGCCTTGGCATGTGGACAGTCTGCCTAGACCCTTGAGGTAGTATTTGTAAATTTAAGGCTACATCTAGGCACATTATGGGTGTGACTAGGCAAATAATGGCTGTGATTACCACATGATGGCTAAGCAAGAACATCTGAGACTGTGCCTTGGCATTTGATCCTATGTTCGGGAATATGTTGGCTGTAGCTGGTCTATGATATCTTTTCCCATAGCCTGTGATGCAACCAGGACAGAATTCCTGTTATTTGCCAAGAACAATAAAGATAGAGTGCAAACCTGGCTCAATGAAATTAACATTGCCACTTCGAACCTCAACTTTCACTGAATACCAAGGGGGTTATTACAAATTTGGAGGAGGTGTTAATCCGTCCCAAAAGTGACGGTAAAGTGACGGATATACCACCAGCCGTATTACGAGTCCATTATATCCTATGGAACTTGTAATACGGCTGGTGGTATATCCGTTACATTTGGGACGGAATAACACCGTCCTCCAAAGTTGTAATAACCCCCCAAGTCATTTGAATTCACCCTGCACACTAACCTCCACCTCAAGGAACACATTGTCAAAAAAACAAAGACAGCTTGGACTCAGCTCTCTTTTCTAAAGAAAGTCAAATTGTTTCTTCCAGAAAGCGACTCCAGAACTGCTGTTCAAGCTCTTGTACTCTTGCATCTGGATGGTAGTAATGCCCTACTCCATGGCCACACTGGCACCCCTTAGGGACATTTTTAATGCTGCAGCACATCTCATCCAGGGCCTCAAGGAATACGATCACATCACACCCATCCTGACCGAACACGATTGGCTCCACTTCCCGGCCCACACGATCTTTAAAACCAGCTTCATCATTTACAAAGCCATCACAACCAGCACCCCCGCTTATCCTGCATATAAGTTCACCATCTCAGGCGGATCTTGTAAAAAAGAAAAAAACTAAACAGAAGGACTTTTCCATCTTTGCTCATAGGATCTGAAACAACATCTGTGTATATATTAGGACCACCCAAAATACTGATTCAATCTAGGAAAGAGTTGAATACTCACCTCTTTAAAGAACACTAGATCACAAAGCAAAAACCATCCACAACCTAGCTCCATCTCCCCTTAATTGTTGACTTAATGTTAGTCTTTGCCTATGTACAGTACTCCACTGCTTTATGGCTAGGTTTGCGCTATAAATACATACCTACATATCCTGGCTGTGCTCCTGAGTTTTCATGATTGTTCAGTGATATATAATAACAGCAGCCTAGTTTGTATATGGTTGACATTTAAAATGAACTTTTAGCTAATTTAGTAACTTTATTTCAATTATACTTATTGCAGTTTTTTTTTATCTTCAGTGATGTCACTTCCTATAATACCAAGAGGTTTAACGATCATGTTTGAGGCCTGTGTGGCTGTGGATACAAATGCTTTGCATACTTCTGCCACCTAGTGTTGGGTCCAGATGTGTGCAAGTTGTTTTTCTTCAAAGAAATATTTCGAGTCGCAATGTAGAGTGACTCCTCCTCTCGGTGATGACGTGCAAGGGCATTGACTCCATTATTAGATTGTTTTCTTCCACTGTGGACGTGTGTGCTTACTCTCCAGTTCTAGACCATTATGGTACTCTTTTCGGCACGTGCTTCACCCTCGTCAGTATTGTTTTGATTGCGCTCTCTTATTCTGCGTATTGAGGAACAGCTACATTGATCATGGGGTTGACGTGCTTTGACCGCACACCCTAGAGGGGTTCACCCTCCAGGGCCATCTTCCTCAGTCTCTGCTCTCACTGTCATGCGAAATATCCCCGGGCAGACTTACATCATGTCTGTAATCTGTGTTTGTCACCAGAACAAAGGGAGGCTGGTTTGCAAGGCTTGTCGATCTTTCCGCTCCAAGAAAATCCTCCGAGACCGTCAAGCAGGTTAACTCAGAGAAGCAATGAGGGCACTCCCAACATCTTTGGACATGAAGACGTCGGTGAAGAAGAACAACACCTTGATTCATCCATTATGGAGGGAGAGGCATTCTATCATGAGGGCAGGTCCAACTCGGACCTCGAAGTTGACCTGTAGGTGCAGGACGTTACACTGGCTCAACAGTCCATGAGTATGGTATCCCTTATCCCTCATCACTGTGTTGAACACTCCAAGAGACACACGGCCCGTCTGATCACGAGACCCATGGTCCACCACCACCCACTAGCCATTGTCAGCACAGAGCGACTATTTTGGATGCCCACCATTCGGTTCGGCACAGAAACACCAATATAAGCTGTAGTCTTCAGCAGTAAGCACCTCAGTGCTGAGTCGACCATTGGTACTGACCCGCTGTCGATCGCCATCCACTATGTCGACACAGAGTGGAACTTCAATGTTGAAACATAAACATGGGTCAGATCCGAAAGCCTCAAAGCCAGCTCTGAAGCCTGATTCCGGCAAGCCAGTGCAGTCTATCCTTTACAGGCTGCAAGAGAAGCTGGATGCTCAACAGAAAAATATCCATATCCAGCCTTATACCAGCCGTATTCTCACCAAGTGTTCGGCTCGGATTCCTTCACCATTGAAAAGCTGTCTTTCCAGGAGACTCCTGACTCTCAAATACCAGCAAAACAGAGGAAGAAATTGGACAAAGCTTCTGGCCCTTTGTCTCTTTCACTACCCTCACCACTACTACCACTGCCTCCACCTCCACAACTTCCGCCACCACCAGCACACTCATTTTCTCCATCACAGTCTGTTGGAGATCCCCTAGATATTTCACCTAAGGGATCCCCAAAATATTATGCAGGTGAGCACGGTGCAGGGCGTGACACTTTTGGGACATCACTACACACAGACACATATGATCTTGACCTTCCAGGGGACATTGAACTGGATTTATATCCTTCCCGTCCCTTTCCTCTTGATGATTCAACAGTGTATCAGGAGTTAATAGGTAGGTCTGCTGCTTTTCATGAAGTACAGCTCCACAAGCAATCTTTAGAAGAGAATGTCCTCTTTCAGACCCTTTCATCCACACAAAGAACTACTCAGTGTTTATCCATGCTAATAGGCATATTACATCACACTGGGGACAGTTTTAAACGCTCTGTTAGTGCTAGTGTAATTATACCTAGGGTCAATAAAAAATATAAGCCATCGCCATCAGATTCCATATATATTAGGGGACAAGTACCACCAGACTTTGTAGTGATTATGACTGCTTGCAAGCATGCTAATTCACAAGCTAGTGGAGATGCCCCGCTGCCAGACAAAGACAGCAAGCATATTGATGTGGTGGGTAAAAGGGCTGTGCACAATCTGCCAATCAATGGCGCATTGCCAACTCATTGGGTTTGCTTGCTCGATACGACCGGGGTAAAATGGAGGACCTCACAAAAAGAGAGGAAAATAACTTTCCTCAGAAGGCAAGCTACTATCAAACACCTCCATATGTTGTGCGTGGACTCTGCTGATACTGATTTTGGTTAGACACCATGCATGGCATTGTATTTTGGGGTTTAAACCAGAGGCAAAGCAGAATCTACGTAATGTACCATTTGACAAGGAACATCTCTTCGGTCCCCAAGTTGACCAGACCCTAGATAAAATTAAAAAAGACAAAGAGATGGCAAAATCAATGGGGGCCCTTCAAACATCTACTTTCCGTGGCTCTTTTAGCCACTCTAGCTTTTGTGCAGGCTCCAAAGCGACCTCTTCTGACACCTCCACCTTTTACCAACATAGTCACAGCCAACGTTCTTCTCCAAGAGGTTACATTAGAGGTTCATACAGGGGCAAGAACGCCAAAGGTAGCGGCAATGGTGCTTACCACCACCAAACAATGACTTCCCTCTCCTCCCACTGACCATACAACACCTGTTAGGGGCCGATTACAGGTTCTTCTACCTATGTGGTAATCAATAACTTCAGAACAGGGGATGCTGGGCATTATCCAACATGGCTATTTATTGTCTGGAGCTCACTACCACACCTCCCAACATACCACCTTGCATTCGCTGGCTATCACTGGAACATCAAACACTGCTCAAACAGGAAGTCCAAGCTCTTCTTCTCAAAGGAGCTCTAGAACCCGTCCCTCTTCAACACCAATGCTTAGGGGTATACCCTCTATACTTCCTAATACCCAAAAAGGACAGATCTATGCAGCCAATCCTAGATCTAAGGCCACTAAATAAGTACATCCTGTCAGAGCACTTCCACATGGTCACCTTGCAAGACGTGATCCCACTTCTCCAAAAGGGAGGCTTTATGACTACATTAGACCTAAAGGCCTATTTTTATATACCAATACAACCAGCTCAATGCAAATATCTCAGGTTTGTGGTTGGTGGCAAACATTATCAGTTCAAAGTCCTTCATTTCGTGGTGACTACTGCACCCCGAATAGTCACCAAGTATCTAGTGGTGGTAGCAGCCCATCTACACCCACACAAAGTCTACGTGTTTCCATATCTGGACAATTTGCTTATCAAAGCCAACAATCACCAATAGTGTCAACAACACACTCAGATTACAATAGATTTGCTCTACCGCTTGGGATTCACCATCAACATTCCTAAGTCTCACTTACATCCTCTACAGGTTCAGCCATATCTAGGGGCTATTCTGAACACACAAATAGTATTAGCTTATCCCAATTCTGCAAGATCCCAAAACTTTCAGAAACTATTACCCCAATTTCAGGCAAATCAACAACTTACAGTGAGGGCAATCATGCACCTTTTATGGATGATGGCCTCCTGCATTGCCTTGGTACCCCATGCCAGACTACACATGCATCCTTTGCAGGGATGTTTACCTCCCATTGATGCAGTCACAGGGTCAGTTAGAGGATCTAGTGTTGATAGACCGCCAAACTCATCACTCTCTACAATGGTGAAATACCAAAAGCCAGTTCCTTTTAGAAAAGGGTGGTCTTTTCTCAACCCAGTTCCCCACAGCACTGTCATGACAGACGCATCACTCACGGGATGGGGTGCACATTTGAATGATCTCATAGAACAAGGTCTCTGGAACACCAAACACCGGGGTCTCTGCCTCAACTACCTAGAGCTTCAAGCTATTTACCAGCGTTCAAAGCATTCCTACCTCACCTCATTCAAAAGCATGTCCTAGTCCAGCGGACAATATGACAGCCATGTACTATCTACAAAAGCAGGGGGGACAGAGTCTCCACAATTATCTTGTCTATTACCGATCATTTGGAGATGGGCACTACATCACAACATTCACCTGTTAGTGGAATATCTCCCGGGTACAGGCAAAGATTTTGCAGACCTTCTCCACAGAGAGGAGTTCCCTCAAATAGATTTTTTGCAACTGCAGAAAACGCAAAATACCCAAACTTTGCCTCCAGGTTCCCACACCCACTATAGATGTCCTGGTCAGGAATATTTGCCTATGCTTGTCCTCCCCTAATTCTCCTTCCATTTTTGGTTAAGAATCTCACTCAACCATCTCTCACAATGATACTAGTGGGCCCATCTTGGGCTCGTCAGTCCTCTTCACAGCCTCACTGGACCTCTCTGTAGTTCCCCACAAAAAGCTCCACAACAGTCTGGACCTTCTCACTTAGAACCATGGAAAAATCAGACACCCAGATCCTGCTCTCAAATTAGCAGTCTGGCCCCTGAGGTCATAGAGTTTGGTTATCTCAATCTACCACCTGAGTGTATGATCATCCTTAAAGAAACCCGCTGGCCTAGCAACTGAGCATTCCACATGGCAAAATGGAAAAGGTTTGTCTGTTCCTGTCATTCAAAACATATTGATCCTTTCAAAGCCAATGTACAAGACATTGGGCCTGATTACAACTTTGGAGGAAGGTGTTAATCCGTCCCAAAAGTGACGGATATACCACCAGCCGTATTACGAGTCCATTATATCCGATGGAACTCGTAATACGGCTGGTGGTATATCCGTCACTTTTGGGACAGATTAACACCTCCTCCAAAGTTGTAATCAGGCCCATTGTCTGCTACATGCTTCATTTACATAAATTGGGACTAGCATTCACATCTATAAGATTACATCTTACTGCAATGCCTGCCTATCTACAGAATAGACAACACATCTCTTTACTCAAAATACCAGTCATTAAAGCCTTCATGGGGGGTGCTCAAAATAGTTATTGCACCACGGGTCTCAACTGAATCCTCATGGAACCTTAACATTGTTCTCAAACAACTTATGACTCTCCATTTGAGCCCCTGCATACATGCCCTCTTCAGTACATATCTTGAAAGGCGGCATTTTTAATTGCTATTACCTCACTTAGACATATTAGTGAGCTCCAGGCTTTAACCTTCAAAGAACCTTTCTTTCAGCTCCACAGAGACAGGGAGGTTTTACACACCAACCCCAAATTACTTCCTAAAGTTGTCTCTCATTTTCACCTCAACCAATCCATTGAGTTACCTTTCTTCCCACAACCAGAGTCAGTTGTGGAGAGGGCTTGTCACACATTAGATGTTAAAAGGGTCCATATGTTCTACATTAATAGAACTAAAGCTCAGGCGGTGCTATGTACACTTTTCTGGACACCTGCAACACCCACAGGTTAGCCACTGCTTCTGACTGCGGCTGCTTTACAGTCTACGCAAAGCATGTGTTTCTACAGCCACAAATGCCTTGAATAGAATATGTTACTTACCCTGTAAGCATCTGTTTGTGGCATGTAGTGCTGTAGAGACACATGCACTCACCCCTCACCCCGCACACCTGTGGCCATTGCAGTTTTTTACTTTATATTCACATGGACATCTTATTACTTACACTTACTCTACACTCCATTCTTACCCGCCTTCGGGAAAACAATCTAACAATGGAGTTGATGCCTATGCGCATTATCACCGAGAGGAGTCACTTTACCTCATGACTCTAAAGACTTCTTTGAAGAAAAACAACTTGCACACAGCCGGACCCAACACTAGATGGCAAGAGTAGACAAAGCATGCGATTCTACAGCACTACTGCCACAAACAGATGCTTACAGGGTAAGTAGCAACACAATCTCACCTGCCAAGCCAGCCAAATCCAAAGGACCCGCCAGAAGGGCCAGCTGGTTCACGGTGAAGCTGAAATCCACCAAACACAAATGCTGGCAACTAGAAATGAAGTGGCACACCAAACAAGATACAGGAGACCATACCACCTACAAGACAGCATTCAACCATTGCCACCACCTCCTGAAGGAAGCAAAGAAGAACACCCTAACAGACCGCATAGAAGCCCCTGCAAACCGCAGCAGGAGCTCTTCACCATCATGAAGGAGTTCTTCAACCCTGCAGCCACTGAGAACTACATCAACCCTTCCAAGAACTGTGTGACACCCTGGCAGACTTCTTCCATGTCAAGATCTCAACCAGCCATCTACGAAAATTTCAAAACCCAAACCCCTGCTGCAGAAAGCATCAGCCTGGTCACACCCATGAACACAAACCCTGAACACCTGCTAACCCATTGGGACCCTCTCACAAGTCAAGCCACAATCTTCATCATGAACTCGGGAGCACCCATGGACCCCTGTCCCCACCACATCTTCAACCTCGGGAGCTAAATGAATGGTGACAAGCTTAAGAAAATCACCTCTGCCCTCTTTCCTGAGGACTGGAAACATGCAGAACTGAGACCCCTCTTGAAGAAACCATCAGCCAACCTAGCAGAACCAAAGAGCTACTGGCCCATCACCCTGCTCCCCTTTCCAGCGAAGGTTCTAGAGAAGGCAATCAACCAGCAACTCACTGAGTATCTGGAACACAACAACCTCCTGGACCCCTCTCAATCCGGATTCCGAATCAACCACAGCACCAAGACAGCCTTGATCGCAGCACCGACGACATCAGGGCCCTCCCTGACCAAGGCGAAAGGTAGCCCTCATCCTCCTGGACTTGTCAGCTGCCTTCAATACCCTCTCTCACCACATCCTGATCAATAGACTCCACCACATCAGAATCCAGGGAGACGCCTTTAAATGGATTGCCTCATACTGCATCGGAAGAACCCAGAGAATCAGTCTCCCACCATTCACCTCGAAACCCAAAAAGATCATCCACTGTGTCCCTTAAGGATTGTCCTTCAGTACCCCCTTCTTCAATATGTACATGACCCCACCTGCCCAACACTGTCAGATCGCATGGACTCAACATCATCTCCTGCGCTGACGACACCCAGCTCAACCTCTCGCTGTCAGAAGACTCCTCCATCACCAGAGCCAACTTCCACAGATGTATCATGAGCGTTGCTGACTGGATGACGGACAACTGTCTCAAGCTCAACACAGACAAGACGGAAGTCCTCATCTTCCTGAACAGCACCTCACCATGGAACGATGCATGGTGGCCTGCTGAACTTGGCCCACCCCAACAGATCACGCCTGTAACCTCGGCATCATCTTGTACAGCAAGTTATCTATGAAGAAATAGGTAAAAGCAGTCTCATCCGCCTGCTTCCACAGCCTATGCATGCTTCGCAAGATCTTTAGGTGGCTCCTGGTAAACACCAGAAGGACTGCCATGCAGGCCCTCGTAACCAGCAGGCTGGACTATGGGAACACCCTCTATGTAGGGAATCACCACAAGCCTCCTGAAGAGACTACAGACATTACAAAACTCAGCGCCAAGACTCATCCTCGACCTCCCAAGACATACCCACATCACACCCCACCTCAAGAAGCTACACTGGCTCCCGATCCAGAAGAGATGTCAGTTCAAGATGTTGAGCCAGGCATAAAAAAGTCCTGCCGAATGAAGGACCAGCATACATCAACAAATGCATAACCTTTCACAAACCAACCTGACACATACGATCAGCCACCCTCCCCATCACAGACACTCCCCAGATTCGCCGAAGCAACAGTGGATGACGTTCCTTCTCACACCTAGTGGCCAAAGCTTGGAATAACCTGCCCCTGTACGTCAGGACCACCTCATCACTCCAGTAATTCAGGAAAGGACTCAAGACCTAGTTGTTCGAATGAGCGGATCACCACCTAGCAACTCCAGCGCCTTCAGACCCTCACGGGTGATTTGCCATACTTTATAAATCCCTGATTGATTGAGTAACATATTCCTTCCTGTGTTGTTGCTATATGTATCTTTTTGTGATGTCATCTGGGATTTAAAGGGCATCTGACTTCACTTCTGCTCCCCCAGGATTTGGGGGAATTTATGTCCATGTTGGCAGGCTTGGGCTTCAAGAACCTTTAACTGGCCTCAGCTATTCCACTGTACCTTAATCCTGTCTTGCAGCAACCCTTGCTACATCCGATAATGTGGTCTATACCCAGTGTCATCAATATGCCTCAGTCTTGATCTGCACTGCAGCTACTTTTCTAGTACTAGAATTCCGGGCCTATACAAAGAGCCCTCCAAGGCCATTTAAAATATCCTTCTCCATGCCCTCATTTAGGATACCTCATTGCCTTCCCTTCGTACTCACGCAAGTATTGCAAACAATCTCTCTTCTCAGACTGGTTGGTAAAGGTGAGCCTCACCCTTCATGATAACTTCAACGACTTTAAGCACTCTTGCACTTTCAATACATGGACATAAATTAAAGGGAGTCAAGGATAGCAGCTGCCACCTCTGGCTTGTCCTTTGCTATCCCTTGCACAGTCTTTGCCACCCTGTAGTTCCATTGCTTGTCTTTCTCCTGGCACTTCAACAGCACACAAGAAGCTGCTAAGATTGGGACAAGGATTCAACGCTGTACAATCATCAGGGGGTCAATGGGTGCAAGATGGCATCCGCTATTCCTGATATTTTTGAAGATCGATGGTCATGCCCTCATGCATAAGATCTCCAGTAATGCAGGAAACGTGGCTTGAGCAAACCCTCCAAGGAGCCCAGCCTGCCCCAGACACTGGACAGATCCTTCAGACCCCACAGAGATGTCACAGTCATGCTTCAGGCAACACCAGCTCATCTGATCCACTAGCAGACCGCACTCACTCCAGATCACTAGCCCTGTAGACATAGTTCTCGTGGGAAATATGACACTGCCCCAAAAAGCAATGACATCTCATTAAAGGACATCCCTTTCCATCACCATACATTCTTGTCCTTGAATCATAAGACAGCATTACTTCTACATCTAGCTACCTCTAATACTTAGTTATGACTGCAGCAGGAGCTAGAGTAGTATATGGTCACTCTCCTCCCAGTGAGCAAAACCCTAGTAATCAACCCCCTACACAAAGACATTGGTTTAATGGAAACTCTGGCACTTCCTCCAAAGCAGGTTTAGGCATTTTAAAATGCCATCCAATTTATCTTCCTGAAATTCTGATACTCCAATCACAAGGTGGTATCACTTGGAAGTCTTACAATCACTTTTCAGCTTCTGAATGGCTTACAGGAATGAAAGGAGAGACCCGCAAATATTACATTGGCTGTTCTTTCTCTTTCTGTTTTTCCACTCCTCCTGTCTGTCTCTAACTCTGTCTCTTCAGTGTCTGAACTTCACTTTGGAGTGCAAGAGAGGAAGGACGTTTCCAAGGGAGGGCATATGGACTTTCCATGACACATCCTCAGTTCAAATATAGTCTTGCTTGACTGCCAGGACAGCTAAATAGATCCTTATATGGGGGAGATGATGTGGCAGAAGAAAGGTGATGAGCCCCAAAAAACATTTAACTTTTGTCTGAAGGTTTTATTTTTTTCCAGAACTCAGGGCACTGCCTGTCAATGTCTTTTTTCATGGTGTACTTAGGTGATCTGTTAATTTGGCATTTCATCAATGAGCTGCATCCTTGAGATACAGCTGTCTTACTCTTTCCCTGGACTCTAAAGATCTAGAGTTAAATTTGTTATGTGTGAGGCAGGTCATCGTTATGGGGATACTACTCTTCAGTGCAGAATTTCAATCCAAAATTAACTGTTTATCTCCAAAGTAACTACAAACATGCATAGTAGACATCCTGTGTTTGATGTTATAGATTGGGCGAGTTCTAGAAAGACTTTGTCCCATTAGCCAGTGCCTGTCTGCACAGAAGGTAAAGAGCTTGGCCTGAACTTAAGCCATCTCCTTGATGTGTTCTGAGTCCTCGTGCTCCATGAAAATGTGCCTGTTTGCACAGAAGATGGAGCGCACAACCTGACCGTGAGCAAACGCTTGGATCTGTTCCAAGGCCTCCTGCTCCATGAACTATGTGCCTGTCTGCACAGAAGGTATAGAGCAAGACCTGACTCTAAGCAAACTCCTGGGTGTGTTCCAAGGCCTCCTGCTCCATGAACTATGTGCCTGTTTGCATACAAGTAGTAGAGCATGGCCTGACTCTAAGCAAACTCTTGGGTGCGTTCTGAGGCTTTCTGCTCCATGAACTACGTGCCTGTCTGCACAGATGATACAGAACTCGGCCTCACCCAAACCAAACTCCTGGATGTGTCCCATGACCTCCTGCTCTATGAATTAGAATTCTTCTAGCATAGACTCAAACTGAGTAGTGACTATACGAAGGAAAGCATCAAACATCAAACATATGGAGGTGAAAGGGCAATTTGCAGGAACCTGGGCTTCTGCTGGCCTGTCAGACGGAGGGCCCAATTCACAAAGGTAACTTAAAAGTAGAAAAGTTACGAGTGCAAAGTCTCAGGATGCAAAGATTTTGCCCCGAGTTTGGAAATTTTGCACTTGTAACTTTAGTACTCGTAAGTTACTTTGTGAATCGGGCCCTGAGTGTACTGGTTGAAGCCTGAAGGCGAGACTTAATACTGGAAAAATAGGAAGAGTGTATCACCTAGAAGTGGGAGAAGTTTAAGATGTCTGCGAGGCGTCAGCGCTGTTCCACAAGTACATAATGTTTTTGAGTTTCAGTTGCACTGAATATTCTTTGAAGGCGTTGTACCTTCCTGGCCTAACTGAGCAATGACATGAAAGCAGTCATTCAGTCTATCATAAGAAGTGTTAGACATCCTCCTCATTCTCCTAGTGCACAGTTTATGAGTTTAGCTGTTGGTTCTTCAAGGGGTCTTTCATTGAACTACAATGGGTTTGGGGACATATATTTGTTACGTTTTCAAGGTAAATGAATACAGGCCATTGATCAACTGGGAGTTACATGTCAGAAGTTCTCTAGTAGAAACATTGATTCCTTTGCTGTTGAGGCAGACATGAGCAGTACGAAAAATGAGTGAGTCTGCTGTGATTCATCCCAGCACAAGTTTGTGTTTTAGACCCAGAATGAGCGGCAGTGCTATGTGGAGATCCACCAAACGTAAAGGAGTTATCCACTGATCAGAAGAGGAGAAATGAGTCATCTTATCTCCCTCACATACAAAAGGTGAAGCCAATGATGGGCCATTAGAGTGCAAAGAGCCCGCTCCCGGTTTAGCATACCCTGGGAGCCATACTGGCAACCACAGTTTGTTGACGGCCAAGTCACAGCTAGCTGAGAGACGTGTGTGACTAAACTGGGCACTGAAGTATTTAAAAGCTACAAGGTGGATGAGCTTGGCAGCTTGAGAGGCAACAAGTCATAAAAAGTGAAATCAAATCAAGGTGTTCTTAAGCATATGTCATAATCAAAGGTTTTCACCTCAAAAGGTTCATTTTAAGTAAATGGCAAAGTCAACCATTCAATGGTCTATCTCTTTGTGAGGTCTGGCTTTTCACCAAGGGATGTCATTCAAGACTGAGCGCAGGTATATACCAGAGAGCTTGGTTTGGCCGTTGATTGTCCTTGTTTTAAGAATGTCACAAATTTTGTCAAAGCACACTTGCAACTTATCAGATTTGTGAGTGTGGAGGAATATATCAAAATTGTTTGCCCAAAGACACGTCCGCCTCGCCCTACATGCAGAATAACATAAGGCACAGATCAGATGAGAATGCCACTGGGGACACAATTTCCAGCTGTCCTTTTACACTGAAAACAAGACTTTCCTCCTTTGGTTCACTATGAGGTAAGAACACAACCCCCACAATGTACGGGGGTCCTAAGAAACCATGCAATGCAGGCTTGAAAGTTGTTGAGCTGTGCTGCGTTGCGTGAAC
The DNA here is from genome assembly GCF_031143425.1 of Pleurodeles waltl. NCBI lineage: Eukaryota > Metazoa > Chordata > Amphibia > Caudata > Salamandridae > Pleurodeles > Pleurodeles waltl. Next base: position 175,452,605 of record NC_090441.1, on the reverse strand, counting down.
AGGGGAGAACAGTACCATATCTACTAAGATCTCCTCCTGTGCTGGTGCACTTTATGCTCCCATGCATAGCCTTAAGCCATCATGCAAGTGTGCCCGCGTTGTGGGTAAGCATAATGTGTGTGCAGGAAGTGGTCCCTAACTACAAAAAATACTCTTTAAGGCATTTCTCTCTTTGTACATGTGTTGTAGAATGTAGCACACATGCAAAGAGGAAAAAATAAGGACACATACAAATATGTGCAGGGAGGCAAAGAATTTTGGGGCAAATCCCTGTCTACAATTCTGTGTAGTTAAGGATTTGTGTCAAACCCCGTTGTGGTTACACAGGAATGCCCATGCATTACGCGTGGAATGCCCCCCTTGGTGCAAATAAATGCAAATCAGCTCATTGCGTAGCTTGGAGTTACTTTTTGTTATAATCCAACGCAAATTACAATTTGCATTGGATTGTAAATACCAACATAAAACTTTGGGCCACGTTTCCATTAAAAAGCAACCCACACCCACCACAAAGTCTTTGTAAGTGTGCTCCTAGGTTGGTGAATATCAGCCCATGAAGTGCCCCCAGAGATGCTATTTTACCAGTAACCAACAGCCCTCAAATAAATATGCTTATTTGAGATAAACAACATCTAAAAGTATTTCTTGAAGGCTTTGTTGGTGCTAAGTAAATGATACAGCATTGCACTCACCGTGCATTACCTTTGGACCTGCTTCAGCAGCCTCATATTGTGCTGACTTGTGGTTCATTAGTGCTACAAACAGGGCTCACAATCTGGCAACCCTAAACACATGGGCCCAGATTTACTAGGATTTTGTGCTGGGATTGTGTCACTTTCTTGGCACAGCGGTGACACAAAATCTATTTTAGGATTTGCAAGGCCACACAAAGCCTGATTTCAGTGGATAAAACCTAACAGTGCATAGCCCTTCCTTGTGTTATCTTGAGTTGCATAGGTGTTACATGGGTAGAGCAGGAGCTTTCCGGTGCCTCCAGCCATGTACTTTTATGCAAATCCCTATTTAGAAAGACTTTCTCTCTCCTTGTTCCTTCCTCTTTGCATGAATGCTGCATCCTGCAGCACACTTACAAGGAGGCATAAGCCTTTTTATTCAGCAAGGTGTCCCTTTCTGCACAAAAACCATCCTGACCACAATGCAGGCACCCTTGTAATATGACACAGTGGTGCATCTGTTGGCCTCAGACAGCCACAAATGCACTCAGGAAGAGAGCAGAAAAGAACCATATCTTTTTAAATTTAGCATAGTTCTGCTCCCTCCCTTCCATGCAATGCAGTGTAGCAACTTCCCTTGCTGCGCAGCGTGCAAATTTAGTAAATCTGGCCACAGTAAGGTAGGCAATGCTGTACTAAGAAGCAGAGCCAAGGTGCAGCACCATAACAGAAGGAGACTAGGCAAGCGAGGTGCTTCCATCCAGTGAAGGGAAGAGTAGTATTGCGTCTCTAACAGTGGTGGAAATGGGGACTGGGAATCAACAAGAGCAGCACTGTGAGCACCAGCGCGCAAACATTTGGAAAGGGGATGGGAAAAAACAGGCTGTAAGAAGGTGAAAAGGGGAAATTAAAAATGCATGGGATATCGCCAACAGTAAAAACAATAAAGGCTAATGTGCTTATTTGCACTAGACCCGAGTGAAAAAGTACTGACTAAACTTTGTTACTCAAGCATTTTCAGCCAAGCAAATTTGACCCTCAGGCCCAGATTTATACTTTTTCACGCAAAACTGCGTTAGCGCAGTTTTGCGTGAAAAAGTACAGCGCCATTCCAAGACGCCAGCCGGGTGCCTTATTTCTGGAATGGTGCTAGCCGGCGCTAAGGCCCAGTTGGGGTCAAAACACATGACGCTAACCGGGTAGGAGAGGCGTAGGGAAAACTGGAGGTTGTGCGTGAAAGAATGGCGCTAGTCAGGTTAGAGTAAAAAAAAATACTCTAACCTGACTAGCATCATTTTTTTGACGCACAACTCCCCTGGACATGGCTCCTGTCTTAGGAAAGACAGAAGGCATGCCCCCAGCCCAATGGCCATGCCAGGGGACTTCTGTCCCCTGGGCATGGCCATTGGGCACAGTGCCATGTAGGGGAGCCCAAGTTAGGCCCCCCTATGGCACTTTGGAAAAAAGTAAAAATACCTACCTGGGATGTTCCCCCATCCTTAGGTGTCCTCCAGGTGTGGGTGCGGGTGGGTGGGGATGTCCCTGGGGACAGGGAAGGGCACCTGTGGGCTGTTTCCATGGTTTCTGACCGTGGAAAAAGGCCTGCAGGTCCCCTAACGCCTGCCCATACCCAGGCATTAAATAATGGCGCTAAGCATGCTTAGCGCCATTATTCAAGCCCCTCCTCCGCCCTTGCGTGATTTTTGCATGGGAGGATAAACAAGGCACTAGGGCCTTTGAGTCTTTTTTTGCCTGGGAACGCCTACCTTGCATCTCATTGAGGCAAGGTAGTTTTCCGCAGGAAAAAAATTACTTTAACTCCAATAATTTGGCGCTAGACATGTCTAGCACCAAAATATAAATATGGAGTTAAGTTTGTGCCAGATTTGCGTTAAAAAAAATGATGCAAATCCGGAGCAAACAGAGTATAAATATGGGCCTTAGGTTTTGCACACAAGCCTCTTTCTTGTGGGAGACACAGGTGCCTGGAGCTTACAACAGATGCAGAACACTTTATTCCCACTGCCAGCTGAACACCAGTCTGAGTCCAATGTATGACTCTTTCTGCTTCCAAACTGCTCCCTGCTTAAACAGCTAACATGCCTGACTAGTCAATGTCCCATGCGTGGGACTCCTTGCTGAGATTGAGGCCTTTACCGTAGCGTCTCCTTGACAACAGCCTTCAGCAGGGGCATTTTTGCGATATGTTCTGCTGTTGGGATTTGGTCTCCTGGGATCACACTGACCACTTCCTGGTAAAGGGCATTCTGGATCTCAGGCTCCTTGGACAAGCGGTACAGGGTCCAAGACAGCGTGTTAGAAGTCTGTGAAGACAAGAAGGTAGGTTACATGCCCAACTGTGGGTTGGGTTTCACTTTTATATAGTTATAGCTTTAGGCTGCCATGATGTGTGTTGGGAACAATCTCATAGGTATCACAGTAGAAGGTTACCATTTACCATGCGCCTTCAATCACTCACAAACCTACATAAAGGTTTATTTAGAACTAAAAAAATGATAGTAGAAGCTTAAGCAATTATTACAGAAGTCAGTGCTTTACACAACCATGGCACAGAAAGTATATGCATTGGGTCAGTGAAAGAAACACTATAGTCAATGGAGCATCTAAGGGGGCTTTCTTACAGGTGAGGGATGCCAACTGGCAAAGGCAATGTGATGCTTTAAAGAAGTGCAGCACCTTGGCATCTCCTGCAGCACTCCAGATCTCACCCATAATCAACGGCAGACCGACTGTGTGGTCTACAGGCTTCCTAGTACTTTCAATACCATATTTATTAACTTGCTTTGTCTGTTTTCTCTAGTAAATCTTAATGAAGAAGATGGCCTTTAAGGTCAGGAGATGCAACAAGCAGATGTGTATTGGCTCAAAGGGGATTCACAAGAAAAACTTTAGGAACAATTAAAGGTCCATTTGAGCATCACAGTGTGGGAGGAAACGTGTTTCAAACCTTTAATAAATTTGGTGATTTAAGAGAGGTCAGTTGGGCCGGCAAACATAGCACGGCTGAAAAGGCCAACAAATAACCTTTAATAGTGCCCACTGGAAGGCCTTGCTGGGCCAAAGATTGTAAAGAGTCAGCCTTGCAAATGCATACAAGTCCACAAGTTTGTCCCAGCACCTGGCATACATGGATTTCATTGAAGGGCATCTGGTGGCAAGGACAAAGTCCACCACTGCAGGTAGAAGACCCAAGGCATCCAGCTGCCACCGCTCAATCTCCACAAACGTAGGTGCAGATTTGGGAGGTGTATCAGGCCATGTTGCTGAGACAGGAGGTCCTTGAAAAGTTTTAGCCCGATTGGAGGACAGATGCTCATGCCCAGAAAGTCAGAATAAACCTCCTAATGAGTTTTTTTGAGGAAATTCAAACATGCAATACTGTTGACACTGTTCTTTCTTGACAGCGGCAAAAAGAACTAACCAAGGTTCTCCTCACTGTTGCAAGATGTCTTGTGTCACCTGGGGATGTAGGCACCAGTCGTTATTTGCCAGAAGCCACCTGCTCAGTTTTTCTGCTCTGTTGTTCATGGACCCTGCAAGATGGTTCATGATCAGGAAACAGCATGATGGTGATGTTTTCTGTGAGAATGTGCACCGGCCTCACATAATGGATGGCAGGAAGGCCTTCAAAGCCAGGTGAATGGCTCACAACTCCAGCAGACAAATGTGGAGCCGTCCCTCTGCTGGAAACCAGAGTCCCCTGATCTCCACCTCTCCCAGATGACCACTTAAGCACAGCAGGGATGACTGTCTGTCACCACAGTCAGTCCTGGATGCGCAAGGGAGAGGGGCCTGCCGCTGGACCAATTGTGTATGAGCAGCCATCACTGCAGATACCGAGCCATTTTCTCTGAGACCTGGTAGGCATCAGCCAGATTGCCTTGGTGCCGGGATTAGTAAAACTTCAAACTCCATTGTAGATCACACAAGTGCCACCTGGCATAGCTGATGAGGAGGGTACATGAGAAACAGAGGCCAAGAAGCCTCAGAGCTGCTCTGAACGTGATCGAGGGCCAAGTCCAGATCATCAAGATCATACCCTGAATACCCTAGAATTTTCATGCCATGTATGGCAAAGGGAAAGCCTCGAACTTCACTGTGCTCAAGAGTGCTCCAATACAAACGAAGCCTCTGCGAAGGAATAAGATCGGACTTTGGCTGGTTGACAGTGAACCCCAAAAATGTCAAGAGGTGAGGCCACTTTCAACAGCCAGTCACTGAGGCACAGAAATACTAGTATTCCCAACCTCTGAAGATGGGCAGCAACCATTGAGAACACTTTCGTGAACACAAGAGCATGACAGTTTCACTAAGGCGAGTTGGGCAGATTGAAAATGATCCAGTTGCCCCGGACCACATCAGACAGAATCTTAGCCAGCATGAGCAATTTGTCCTTCCGCAAGAAGGCATTCTGAGATCAAAGGTCCAGAATAGGCCTTCAGAATGAGGAAATAGTGAGAACAACAACCCCCTCCTACTCTTTCAGAGTGCAGAACCTGCTCAATAGCAACATTTGCATCTATGCTAACAGAATGCACAGGGTCTCTTCTGGAATTCATTCAGGTGTGAGATAACTGATGGGCATAGTATAAGAAAAAGGCAGGGCACAACCAGTTTGAATGATCTATAAGAACCATCTGTCAGACATGATGCATCGCCAACCTGGGAGAAAATGTTGAACACATGCCCCCCATTAGTTTGGCATGTGCCACTACGGGGAGGTTAAAGAGTTTTGGTGGCCACAGTAGCAAGGCAAGAAGAATTGGAAGATTGATGCCGCTGCTGTCCTGTATGCTAGTTTTCCAGAACAACGCTTATTGCTTCAAAAGTATTGGGGTGTCTGCTGCATTGGTTGGGAAGGCTCTTTCCTTCTATATGCTAGGTCTCTGGAACAGTCCTTAAAGTTTTTGAATTGATGCAGAAACTGTTTGACAGGAGTTAACTGTCCCAAGGAGGGTGCTGCAACTCTTTTGCCCTTGAAGAGACAGAGAATCTGCATTCTCCCAAAAAAAAGCAGGACCCATCAAGGAGGATATGCATGCAGGAGGCCTGTACATCACCAGAGATTTTTTTGGGATGCATCCATGCATATCAATAAAGTATGAAACTGGCACAGGCTGACTTCCACTGGCAATTTGTAGCACCAGACTTGGGCAAAAACATGAGCTTGCCAAAAGCATCAATCTTCTTGGATACCCTATATGGAACAGTGGCTGGAATGAGTTCACGTTGCTGGTTGTGGTCACTACAAAATCCAGGTCACCAGGTGCCAGTCTGTGATGTCCCCCCACCTTGCCTATTGTTTCTGTGTTTCAAAGTATCCGTGAGGGCATCCTAAAAGGAAAAAAGTGCTCAGAAGTAAGTGTCTCAGTATGTAAAATCTCTGTTAGGACTTTTCTCAACGGAAGGAAGCAGCAAGTATAGTGCCTCGGTTGCCCTCTGGACTGCCACCACAGATGAGGCATTCTCTTCCATTGGTGGCCTAATGATGACTTAAACTCTGTCTCAGAAGTTGTGAAGCCCACTGGCATTGTTTAAATCAATATATAAGGCATCATCATTACAGTTAGAGGGAGCAAGTCATTCCCTTCATCAACATCCTGGTGTGCCCCTGGTCTGGCATAGGATCAGAGTCAAAACTAAAAATATAATGGATTCTATGCAGTTAGTTGCGATGTGGAAGAGGCACAGAGCTAGAGTTAGGTTACATGACAATCGGTTGCACTTTTGTGATTTGCAGTGCCACATTGTTAGAAATGGGGGCTCTAGTTGGCAGAGGTATAAACCCTTGTCAAAGTAGGGATCACAATCCTAGTCAGGGTAAGTCACACACAGTCCAAATTATCGTGTGCCCACCCTCTGGTAGCTTGGCACGGAGCAGTCAGGCTTACCTTAGAAGACAATGTGTAAAGTATTTGCACACTAAATCATACAGTAACACAGTGAAAACACCACAAACATACAACACACAGGTTTAGAAAAATATATGATATTTATCTGGTTAAAATAAGGTCAAAACAATAAAGATTCAATGAGCACAAGCTGAGATATCACTTTTGCAAGATTAAAAAAAAGAGTCTTAAATCTTAGAAATCAATAGTTATCTCTTAGTTACACAAAGAACCTGGTTTGTGTCAAAAATAACACGCATGGAGACCGCAGAGGAGGAGATGCATGGAAAAATATGGTGTGTGTCAGATTTTCTGACACAGCACAGACAATGCCTAGTTCCTTTCTACGCTGCCAGGGGCTTTGCGTCATTTCTCGGCGAGCGGTCTTGGTTCCTCACTACAATGCGGCGGTCTTGTTGACGCCCAGGGACGATGCGGGTAAATCCTGGGCATGCTGGAAGAAGTCACAGGTGCTGTGTTGATCCGGTAGGGTGATACATCGAATTTTCTGTCGCACGGCAAGCAGTGCGTCGATTTTCCACTCAGGGAATCGGCTTCGTCGTTCCGGTTTGTCTGTGTGTCTATCCAGTAGGGCTGTGCGTCAAATCTTCTGTCGCAAGGCATGCGCTGTGTCGAATCTTCACTCAAGAAGTTGGGCTGCGTTGTTCCGGTTCAGCTGTGTGGTGATTTCTTGGTTGTAAAATGGCTGTGTGTCGTTTCTGGCAGGCTGTGCGGTGATTTTCAGTGCACAAGGGGTTTCCTGAAGAGATGAAGTCTTTTTGGCCCTGAAACTTCAGAAAAAAGGAGGCAAGCTTTATCCAAGTCCTTGAAGAACACTTCTCAGCAAAGTTGAGGGCAGCAGGGCAACAGCAGGGCAGCAGTCCTTCTCAGCAAAGCAGTCCAGATGAGTCCTTTGGGCAGCCAGGCAGTTCCTCTTGACAGGTTGCATGTTCAGGTCCAGAAGTGTCTGAGTTGGTGTGGTCAGAGACTCACTTTATATACCCAAAGATGCCTTTGAAGTGGGGGGGGACTGCAAAGAGTGGTTTTGAAGTGCACAAGTTCCCTTTTCAGTACAGTTCTGTCTGCCCGGGTCCCAGTAGGGGGTTTGGCAGTCCATTGTGTGAGGGCAGGCATGTAGCCTTTGAAATGTAAGTGTCAGACCCTCCACACTTCCAGCCCAGGAAGAACCATTCAGTATGCAGATGACTGCAGGTGTGATTGAGTGTCCTGTGTTTGTGGTTTTCTGGGTGAAATTCCCAGCCCAGGCGTTGATTGGAGACAAGCTGTAAGGCACAGAGGGTTTTTAAGTGCAGAAAAATGCTCGCTTTCTAAAAGTGGCATTTCTAAAATAGCAATATAAAATCCAACCTCACCAATAAGCGGGATTCTCTTTTACTATTCTAGCCATACTAAATATGACCTGGTTACCCCTTTCTGATCAGAATCTACCACCCAAACAGTGTATGAGGGCAGTCCCAATGCTAGCCTATGAAAGGAGCATGCCTCACTGCAGTGGAAAACAAATGTAGGGGTTTTCCACTACCAGGACATATAAACCACACATGTACATGCCCTGCCTTTTACCTACATAGCACCCTGCCCTATGGGTTACCTAGGGCCTACCTTAGCGGTGCCTTATGTGTAGAAAAAGAGGGGTTTAAGGCTTGGCAAGTGCTAGTAAATGCCAAGTCGAAGTGGCAGTGAAACTGCACACACAGGCCTTGTAATGGCAGGCCTGAGACATGGCTAAGGGGCTACTTATGTGGGCAGCACAATCAGTGCCACAGGCCCACTAGTAGCATTTAACTTACAGGCCCTGGGCACATGTAGTGCACTTTACTAGGGACTTGTAAGTAAATTAAATATGCTAATTGGGTATAATCCAATGTAGCCATGTTTTAAGGTAGGGAGCATATGCCCTTTAGCACTGGTTAGCAGTGGTAAAGTGTGCAGAGTCCTAAAAGCAGCAAAAACAGTGTCAGAAAAGTGGAGGGAGGCAGGCAAAAAGTTGGGTGATGACCACCCTAAGGCTGTCAGGTCTAATACACATCATCAAGCTGTAGCCAACGTTAGATCAGGGTCCAACACTGGCACCATTTCCAGTACTCGTGGTATCAGTATTGACATCGGTGTACAGTTACCAGCGAAAATCCTGGGGCAGGGTTAGACAGACAGCACCTGCAGTTTCATTGGGGCCAAATGTGCACCAGAGGGAGCCCGAAGTGCACGCAAACGCTGTAACATGGTCTCCTTAAAGGCCTCTGTAGGAAGGTGCCTCTTTTGACATTGTCACCTCCTCACACACACTTTTTGCCTGGTTTCTGGTGTAATTTAGACTGAGGGCACACTGGGTTCCTGCTAACCACGATCCTAGTGCCAGATCTCTTTCCCCCAAAACTGCAGTTGTTTTTTCCCAATTGGCAAAACGTTTAGCACCCACTGTAAGTCCTTAGTAAATTGTACCCCTAGTACCTCGGGCCTGGCATCCTAAGGGGGGCCCCTAAGGGCTGCAGCACTAATTGTGCCATCATAAGGGACCCCTCAGCAAGTACATGACAGGCTGCCATTGCAGGCTGTGTGTCTTGGTGCTAACAAAAGTGAAAACGCAACAAAGAACACAGCCTGCATGCCATGTCCCCTAAACACCACATGCAATGCATGTAAGTCACCCCTCTAGCAGGCCTTACAGCCCTAAGGCAGGGTGATTTATATTACATGTGAAGTCATATCTGCACAAGCAGATATGCCCCGGCTATGTCTTTGTTGATTCTTAGACACAGACAGTGATCAGGGAAGCCACTATAAATTAGGCAGTGTGTCCACTTCATGCCAATCCCACCCCCAAGGTGGACGAGCTAAAGTGGAGACTACTTTTTATTTTGTTCTGCAGGAATTCGGCCACTAGGGTTAGGGTTATGCCCACTTCCCAGCGTAAGTGATCATAAGAAGGGTATACTCACCCTAAAGAGGTGGTCAGGCCATTGGCTACCACCTTGCACTTCCTGTAACACCCCTAAATTGAGTATTTGGCAGGCACGGCTCCTCCCTATGGCAGAGAAGCATATCCCCCCTACCCCCTCAACCCCTGCCAGCAGCAGCAAAACTTTTACAATAAAACGATAATAAAATATGTTTATTATCGTTTTATTGTACAAAGGGCGGGGCCACAGGCTATGACGAGTACAGATGGGGAGTGCACAGCACTCCCTTGAGTGCGCATGTATGTTTGGACATACTCAGGCCGGCCAAACACACATGCACACTGTGGTCTCTCCAACCCGGCACTGGGTTGCCAGGTTGGAGACAGCAGGCAGAAACTCCCACTCTTCCTTGGAGCACCCGGGTTTGCCTGCAGCCTCTGCACGCAAGCTCCCTCTCCCGTGGCCTTGTGGTGAGAGAAAACCCAGCACCTCCAGCAACCACTGCACCCATCACCCCGACCCAATCTGAGGTGTGTCACTGGTGCCAACAATGTCCCCCCGCCCCCCTCAGCTCAAGTCCACCCTGGTTTCAACCATGCTGGACTCCCTGATGACTCCTGCAGCCTCAACACACAGGACCCCTTACCACGAATGCTCCCGGATGGAACAAGCCAATGTCTAAGGTCATCCCTGCACCTGTCACCCCTGGACCCAGGCGAAAAGGCCCAAAGGTGCACCTGCACCCAAGCACCCCAAGTCTGCAGCCTGTCCTCACGAGGACCAATTCCCATTGAAAACCATGGGGCACCTGACGCCTTGCTGCACTCCTCCACCCAGCTGCCTAAGTGTCGCCCAAGTGGCCTTGTGGTGTGGTTCTGAACAGTGCCCAGAACTTACCTGTACTCTCTGAGACTGGCCTCGTAAGTCGTCATTAACCATGTGTTTTCCTCCATAGGTTTACGCTGAAGAAATCTGAAATTGCACTGTGTTCATTTTTTAAACTAAAAAGAATTTATGCTTGAAAACCTACATACCTTGTAATGAAGTTCTTGGGTTTAAAGTATATATAAACAAAAGTATTATTTTTCTAAACTGGTCTTTGATTTATTCTTTGAGTGTGTGTCTGGTGTATTGCCTCTGTGAGTACAACAAATGCTTAGCGCTACCCTCTGATAAGCCTAACTGCTTGCCCCCACTACCACAAAATAAAGCATTAGTCCTATCTACTTTTGCTTCTGCAAACCAATTGGAGATCCACTAGACTCTCTGAATGGTGTACTTCTTTTCAGTAAACCAGCCTCTTACACCCTCAATCTGCCTCGTGGTCAAAAATGGCCTCGGAAATTCAGGGTGTATCGGGCCAGTTGTGGAATTGGTTGCCTGGCTGGAGACCTCGACAGGGTTCACCTAACATCAATGATGTGCCCTCGTTATATATATTATGCACTACATTATTCCCCTAAAGTGGGAATTCAGTTTTAAAAACAAATCCTGAATATTTGGGTCTCTAAATTTTCCAGAGAGAAGAATCAATTTCAACAGATATATACATTTTCTTAAGTATTACAAGGACCACATGGTGTCATCTAACAGAAAAGCAATTCTGAGATATTGGAGAGACATTTCATACACTGGATTCACAAAGGTATTATGTACCGTGTCTACTCCACCCAAAAGCAGCTCAGCTATGCTGCCATACACCTCCTTTGGTGTCAGGTTCCCACTAGCCAAAAGATGGGTCAGGTACTCGCCTTGCACCTCCTCGCCCCGTGCCAACCGGTCATTGATGGATTCCATCTTTGCGTCAATCAGCTTTTTCCCTACGGATGACATAAGGGTAAAAGGTGAGGTCAGAATCAATCATTTTAAGTTTCTAATTAAGAAGAATGCAAGTGATGAGGAGAGATTAGTTAATACACATTACTGAATATTAGACAGCTGATACAAAAACAATGTAGAATTAATCTTAAAATTGAAAATTAAGATTATATATATATATATATATACATATATATACCCAAAGTCAAAGTCTGGAATGTGGAAGCAATATCGCAGCGGTCCCAGCCAGGCCCTGGAACTCCCATAAATCTTCAAGTTTCCTCTTGATAACAAGGAAAGCCAGGACACCTCTGAGTAACTATCAGTATAGACAAATTGTTTTATTGTGGAGAAAAAAAGACTCCCCTCCAAAATGCAAAAATTCACCAAATCCAGGAAAATAAGTTGCGAAAGGTTTTACTGAAGCGCAGCACAGTACCCCACATCCATGTCCCACTAAGCTCAGGATTAAATCCACCCCCAGATTATACATTCCAGAATACAATGCACATGTGCATATACAATCTATTGCCGTTGACAGTGCTAGAGAGAGTAACTCAAATACAATACATCTGTTCCCTAGAAATAAACTAATGAAAAATAAATAAATAAAATTGAAAATAATCCATAATGGTAAGCAGAATAAATAAAATGATTGTGTTCTACAAGATATAATGCATAGTCTACAAATCTAACTGGTGGTCTTTTACCACAGTCTTTCTCCTTGAGCCGTGATGCCACGCAATCAGTGATGTTGATATTGGACTGGTTAAAGACGATGGGCACGACAACAATACATTCTTATACACGAATGATACATTTTTCTTACATGAACAAAGTCGCATCACCACTGTTAGATTCTCCCGACATGAACCCTCCATCAACCCCATGTAGGTATGTGGTCAGGCAGGCTCTGAGACCCAGGCCTGAAGGTTAATGAATGACAGGTCACAGGTGGGGTAACACTTAGCTGACAGCCAAGCGCACAAACATGCAAACTTAGAACAGATACCACAGATAGGCAGCAACACTACAATGGTCCCCAGAGATTGGCCCCCAATAAAGCACACATGGCAAGAGGGGTGCACGCATTCCCAAAACACCATAAAGTTAGATGCCACACATAATTAGGTACACTTAACCAAGCAGGACACTGCACACACAGCACACGCAGTGAACCTGTGACCCTCAGACCGGACAACTTGACATGTACACACTGGCCCACATTGTGTCAAAGCCAGGTTGAGGAATACCTGCTTTCTCTATCTAAATTGTATCTAAGACTCAGTGACGAATGTTCACTTTTTATGACTATATTGCACCCAAAGAAATAAAACCCACGTCAATTCAATATACTAAGAGAGATAGGTGGTCATTACAACCCTGGCGGTCGGTGTTAAAGCGGCGGTAAGACCGCCAACAGGCCGGCGGTAAAAATTTGGAATTACGACCGTGGCGGAAACCGCTAACAAAGACAGCCACTTTAACACTCCGACCGCCACGGCGGTACAAACAAACAGCGCAGCGGTCACCGCCAACAGACAGGCAGAAGACAATGTACCGCCCACACTATTATGACAGACCAATCTGCCACCTTTTCCGGTGCGGATTCAGCGCGGATAAAAACACGGCGGATACAGGCATTTCGAAGGAAAAACGCTCACCTCTACACACTCCACGAAGAAGGAGGACACCATGGAGCCGGAACTCGATATTCTTCCTGCCCTAGTCTTCCTGCTCCTGTACCAGGAGCACCGACGCCGGCGGCGAAGCCCACGGTGAGTACTGCACCTACGACATAGGGGAGGGGGGAGGCAAAAAAAAGGGACACTCACACACAACACCCCAACCCCCACCCACTACAACATACACACCAATGCATATCGAAACATTACAGTAACACCCCCCAAACCCCCCGGAAGAATGCAAAGACAAAAGGAAATGAGTGTAACCATTGTAATATATAAAAATTCAGTAAGAAAAAAAATAAATATATATATATATATATATACACTATTAACAAAATATACACCACGATTAGTAGTCCAGGTATTGCACCATTCATAGTCCGTGGACCACTGGGCCCAAAATGCATAGGCGAGGCCCACATAAGATACCCGAACATGACGGAGAGAACACTGCTGGGGCATCAGATAGAAATACAACAGGCACCTCAGGGGGGAGGGAAGGGGGGGCACCTCAGCCGGATGAGTGCACGACGCCCCATCCACGAGGGGGCTCCATGCCCATTGATGTATCCTGGGGAGTGCAAAGCCACAGTCTCACAAGTCTCTACAGTGGGTGGACTGCCCACTGTACTATCCTGGGGAGTGCAAAGCCACAGTCTCTGAAGTCCCTACAGTGGGTGGTTTGCCCACTGCTGCATCCTGGGGAGTGCAAAGCCACAGTCTCACAAGTCTCTACAGTGGGTGGATTGCCCACTGTACCATCCTGGGGAGTGCAAAGCCACAGTCTCTGAAGTCCCTACAGTGGGTGGTTTGCCCACTGCTGCATCCTGGGGAGTGCAAAGCCACAGTCTCTCAAGTCTCCACAGTGGGTGGGTTGCCCACTGCTGCATCCTGGGGAGTGCAAAGCCACAGTCTCTCTAGTCTCTATAGTGGGTGGATTGCCCACTGTTCCATCCTGGGGAGTACAAAGCCACAGTCTCTCAAGGGGATAACAGTCTCCACTGGTTCTGGAGGGGGACTGGTGCCCAGAGTGCTTCATCCTGTGCAGGACAGAGGTAGTGGATGCATGTCTCCACTGGTTCTGGAGGGGGACTGGCGCCCAGAGTGCTTCATCCTGTGCAGGACAGAGGTAGTGGATGCATGTCTCCACTGGTTCTGGAGGGGGACTGGCGCCCAGAGTGCTTCATCCTGTGCAGGACAGAGGTAGTGGATGCATGTCTCCACTGGTTCTGGAGGGGGCTTGGTGCCCAGAGTGCTTCATCCTGTGCAGGACAGAGGTAGTGGATGCATGTCTCCACTGGTTCTGGAGGGGGACTGGTGCCCAGAGTGCTTCATCCTGTGCAGGACAGAGGTAGTGGATGCATGTCTCCACTGGTTCTGGAGGGGGACTGGTGCCCAGAGTGCATCACTCACCCCGTGATGGTCCCAGTTGCGTCACTGCCCCTGCCGCTCATGGGCTAGCGGTGCTTGAGTTGGCGGGCCTTGCCCTGTTCGGCGGTGCTTGACTTGGCGGTCCTTGCCCTGTTCAGCAGTGCTTGACTTGGCGGTCCTTGCCCTGTTCAGCGGTGCTTGACTTGGCGGTCTTTGCCCTGTTCAGCGGTGCTTGACTTGGCAGTCCTTGCCCTGTTCAACGGTGCTTGACTTGGCGGTCCTTGCCCTGTTCAGCGGTGCTTGACTTGGCGGTCCTTGCACTATTCAGCGGTGCTTGCCCTGTTCAACGGTGCTTGACTTGGCGGTCTTTGCCCTGTTCAGCGGTGCTTGACTTGGCGGTCCTTGCCCTGTTGAGCGGTCTTTGCCCTGTTCAGCGGTGCTTGACTTGGCGGTCCTTGCCCATTTCAGCGGTGCTTGCCCTGTTCAGCGGTGCTTGACTTGGCGGTCCTTGCCCTGTTCAGTGGTCTTTGCCCTGTTCAGCGGTGCTTGACTTGCCGGTCCTTGCCCTGTTCAGCGGTGCTTGCCCTGTTCAGCGGTGCTTGACTTGGCAGTCCTTGCCCTGTTCAGCGGTGCTTGACTTGGCGGTCCTTGCCCTGTTCAGCGGTCCTTGCCCTGTTCAGCGGTGCTTGACTTGCCGGTCCTTCATTGCCCAGCTGAGCTGGGGCTGGCGGTCCTTCATTGGGCAGCTGGGCTGTGGCTGGCGGGGCCCTCCTGGGCAGCTGAGCTGTGGCTGGCGGGGTCCTCCTGGGCAGCTGGGCTGTTGCTGGCGGGGCCCTCCTGGGCAGCTGGGCTGTGGCTGGCGAGGCACTCCTGGGCAGCGCCGATGGGGCTGGCGGGGCCCTCCTGGGCAGCGACGATGGGGCTGGCGGTGGCCTCCTGGCCAGCGGGGATGATGGCGGTCTTCTCCGCCGTGCTGCTCCTCCCAGACAATGCGTGTTTCTTCTGCACCTTCCCCACCTTGGGAGGAGTCACAGCTGAGTCCACACTCCCCCCGGGACCCCTGTAATCGGCTTGGGTGGCTGGAGTCTTCCCCCTCTCCCGCCGGGCACTGGCCAACTTCTGGTGCTTCACAGGGGGGGACTGGCTGTGCTGTGGCTCCGTGACACACTGGCTGGCCTGGTGGCCAGTGCACTCCACATACCTGTGACAACAGGCACCACTGGTCCCGCAGATTTTGTGGCTGAGGTGCTAGTACGGGACCTATGAGTTGGACGGGGGTGGGAAATAGGTTAAGGGTGGACAGGAAAAGTTGTTTGGAGACACTGGGACGGGTAGCTGGAGGGGGTTTGGGAGTGGAGGAAGAGGTGGTGGTTGTGGGAGGTGTAAGTTTTGTGGCTTTGGGTGCAGGTGCATGCGCTGGAGGCTGTTGTGAGGTGGATGTATGTTGGGTGGGTGGGTGCCTGTGTTTGTGTATCTTCGGAGGGGGCGTCACAGACACACTGGGAGAGGACACAGGGGACGTGTGAATGGTAGTGGGGGTGGTGAGTGCACGTGAGCGGGGTGTGGTGGTGGGTGTGCTGGGGCGGGACGTAGTGGCTGTAGTGGTAGTGCATGCAGGTGTGAGTGTAGACGAGACTGGGAGGGAGGAGGGAGACGAGGAGGAGGGGGACACAGTGGAGGCAGTGGATGTTGTTGTGTTGTTGTGTCTGTATGTGTGTGATGCTTGCCTGAGTGCCTGTGGGATGTGTGGTGCTTATGTTTGCCTGAGCTTCCCTTGTGTGGTGAGGTGTGTGCAGGCTGGTCTGATGGTGTGCTTGGGATAGGCAGAGGTACAGGGGATTGGGTCTGGGTGGAGGAAGTTGGAGGGGGAGGCTAGACACAGGGACAATGGCTGCCATCAGTGCTGAGGCCAGAGTTTGAAAGGTTCAATGAAGGGCCGCCTGACCAGAATGAATGCCCTCCAGGAATGCATTGGTTTGTTGCAACTCCCTTTCTACACCCTGGATGACATTCAAAATGGTAGACTGCCCAACAGTGAGTGACCTGAGGTGGTCAATGGCCTCCTCACTGAGGGCAGCAGAGGTGCCAGGGGCGAAGGTGATGCCCACCCTCCTGGGTGAGCGGGCACGGGGCAAAGGCTGAGGGCCTGCTGGGAGGGTGGTGCTGGTAGGGGGGAGTGGTGGCTGTACCTGTAGAAGTGGGGGGCACAGATGTTGCCGCCACCACAAGGGAGCTCCCATCGGAGGACGAGTCCGTGTCGCTAGTTTCAGCTCCTGTCACCGCCATGGTGCTCCCCTCGCCCTCCATCCCACTGGTGTATTCAGAGTCCGTAGTGTGGCCCCCCATGGCCATGTGGGATGCAGCTCCCTCGTGCTCTGGTGCCACTGCTCCTCCGCCTGATGATGCTAATACACACAAGAACAGGGAGACCGCAAAAAAAGGGGGGGAAACAAAAGAAAGACAGGTTGAGTGCATGGCTTACCGCTACCGTTGGCGGACAAGACAGATACAGCAGCCCCCTGCACTACGTCGCGCTGTTGGGCTCTACAGTGCAATTCCTGGGAAATGGCCTACAAGGCTATGGACGACATCTGTACACATAGATGACACAGGTGCATGAATAGCTGTACTTGGCACTCTACAGAGGTGGGGTGGGGGGCCACAGGGCCATGCCTTATGAAGGGGCCTAGCCTACAGAACTCGCCCTGGCCTAGGGAAACCCACAGCCCTCCTCCCCCACCCAGACCCCTCCACTGCGTGCAAAGTCAGCTGAATGAGAGTGTACTCACCCCATTGTGTCTGCTGTGATGCCCTCAAGCGCCCATCGGACTCCGGGTAGGCCACCGCCAGGATCTGGAACATCATGGGAGTCATGGTTCGATGGGCACCCCTCCCACGTTGGGAGGCCATCGCCAGCTGAGCCTCCACCGTCTTCTTGCTCCAGCGGCGAATGTCCTCCCATCTTTTCCGGCAGTGGGTGCTCCGTCTGTGGTGGACCCCAAGGGTCCGGACGTCCTTGGTGATGGCACGCCAAATATCCTTCTTCTGGTGGGCGCTGACCTACATGAAATGTACAGGGGAAGAAGAGAAGTCATTACCAACTGCGCCGTCAAAGTGAGTGGCCCCCATCCCTACCCTTGCCATGTGGCACATGCACCCACCGTCTTTCATGCACTCAGAACTCTGCCCCCTTCCTTCTTACAACCAGCTCTTTCCACACAGGCATAGCCCATACAACATGTACTTACCAGTTGGTCTGGAGGACCGTAGAGTAGCATGTACTGGGGGAGGACCCCGTCGACGAGCTTCTCCAACTCCTCCGATGTGAAGG
This sequence comes from Pleurodeles waltl, assembly GCF_031143425.1. Taxonomy (NCBI): domain Eukaryota; kingdom Metazoa; phylum Chordata; class Amphibia; order Caudata; family Salamandridae; genus Pleurodeles; species Pleurodeles waltl. The sequence goes on along the minus strand of NC_090441.1, from coordinate 175,434,890 downwards.
CAGGGGCCCTTTCCCCAGACGCACGAGCCATTGTCTTTTCCAGAACGAGGTCACAGCAGCACTTGCAGTGTAGTTCCTCTCCTGTCGAAGATCAGGTATCGAGTGATTCAACAGCTAGAAAATGGCGGTCACGTCCGCGGCGGTGCGTACCTCACCGCCGGCGTACATCGTCATTGGCTCCTGGGACCCATAGGGTCCAATGTTAACCAATGCAGCATTGCACCGCGGTCGTCGACCGCCTACCGCGACGATGTACAACGCCAGCGCAGTTACCTCACATCCCATTGTCCCACTTTAGAGGTCAGGCAGCCGACCATTTCAGGGGCCCACATGGCCTAATTACCAACTGCGTCACACATACCTAGGCCTACTCTCAACACACATACAGGCCAGATTTTGTGTATGAATCTTGTTCTGTGTAGACTGTGGGTACATACCTCTGACTTGTTTGACTCTGTGCTCGCTGTTGTCCTTCATAGGCACTGTCCGCTGGGACATGTGAGGAGATGGCGGAATCCTACGGTATACCGACCGCTGGTGGACCTGTCGACAATGGAGGAAAGAAATTTAATAATCACCTACAGGTTTGACCGTGCCACAATCCAGGAACTGTGTACACAGTTGGAGCCAGACCTGATGTCAGCAATCCGCCATCCCACAGGAATCCCCCTCAAGTGCAGGTGCTATCAGTGCTCCATTTCCTTGCAAGTGGATCTTTTCAAACAACTGTGGCCATGGCATCAGGGATGTCCCAGCCTATGTTTTCCAACGTATTGTCCAGAGTGTTGTCTGCCCTGCTGAAACACATGCGGAGCTACATCGTTTTCCCTCAGGTGGAGGACTTGCCTACAGTGAAAGGTGACTTCTATGCCCTTGGACATATCCCCAACATCATAGGTGCCATTGATGGGACCCATGTGGCTTTGGTCCCCCCCCACAGGAGTGAACAGGTGTACAGGAACCGGAAGAGTTATCATTCCATGAATGTACAGATGGTATGTTTGGCCGACCAGTACATCTCCCATGTGAATGCCATGTTCCCTGGCTCAGTGCATGACGCCTACATGTTGCCTCCCTTATGTGATGGGTCAACTCCAGAGGCACCGTGTGTGGCTATTAGGTGACTCTGGTTACCCCAACCTGTCATAGCTACTGACCCCAGTGAGGAATCCCAGGACTAGGGCACAGGAACGCTACAATGAGGCCCATGGGCGTACTAGGAAGGTGATCGAGCGGACCTTCGGCCTCCTGAAGGCCAGGTTTAGGTGCCTCCATATGACAGGTGGATCCCTATTCTACTCACCAAAGAAGGTGTGCCAGATCATCGTGGCCTGCTGTATGCTACATAACTTGGCTTTGCGACGACAGGTGCCTTTTCTGCAGGAGGATGGTTCAGATGGCGGTGTTGTGTCAGCTGTGGAGCCTGTGGACAGTGATGAGGAGGAAGCAGAGGAAGAAGACATTGACAACAGGGACTCAGTCATCCAGCAATATTTCCAGTGAAACACAGGTGAGAATACATTCCTGCCTACTACAAGTACTTTTACACTTCTACCTCCATCCTGTCTGTCGATTTCACCCAGTGTATGGTCACTGAGTTGTCACTTTCCCTTACGGTTTCACAGGTGTGGGTCCCAACGTGTGTCATCTGCTTAGATTCCTCATGGACTAGAGCTGTGTGACATAGGTATGTTGACATTACTATTTCCTGACCATTTTGTCACTGTAATTGCAAATACACTATTTCAAAATCACAGACAGACTCCAGATCTTTTGGTGCTTTAGGTGTGTTTATTTAAATACAAAATATTGGAGGGGGAAGTTAAATGGTGAGGGGTAGTGGCGGAGGAGTGTCCATGGCAGAGTCCAGTCTATTAGTCTCACAGGTGCATTGCCCATATGGGCATAGGAAGTGGAGCTGGGGCAGTTTCAATATGGACAGGGTGACAACGTGGGACAGTGGCTTGACAATCAGGGTGGTCTCATTTCTTGGCGGGGGTCTTGGCATCGTGCTCTGTCTTGTTCCTGGATCTCAGGAACCGTTTGCGGGGTGGTTCTCCATCTGCAGGGGGTGGAGTGCTGGTGTGGTGGTCCTGTGGCGGTGCCTCCTGTCCACTAGCGCCGGCGGAGGTGGTGGGCAGTTTATCGTCCATGCTAGTGTCAGGGGCCCCTTGTAGTGCCACAGTGTCCCTCCTGGTGTTGAGTATTTCCTTCAGCACCCCTACGATGGTGCCCAGGGCGGAGCAGATGGTTCTGAGTTCCTCCCTGAACCCAAAAATACTGTTCCTCCTGCATGAGCTGGGGCTCCTGAACCTTGGCCAGGACCGTTGCCATCGTCTCCTGGGAGTGGTGGTATGCTCCCATGATGGAGGAGAGGGCCTCGTGGAGAGAGGGTTCCCTTGGCCTGTCCGCCCCCTGTCGCACAGCAGCCCTCCCAGTTCCCCTGTGTTCCTGTGCCTCCGTCCCCTGGACTGTGTGCCCACTACCACTGCCCCCAGGTCCCTGTTGTTGTTAGGGTGGTGGGTTATCCTGGGTTCCCTGTAGTGGTGGACACACAGCTGATTGATGTGTCCTGGGGACGGAGGTATGGGCCCGCTGGGTGGGTGCTGTGCTGGTTTTACCATAGGGGGGAAGGTCTGTGGTGGCCTGTGCCTGTGTGAGGGGAACCGACTGTCCCGAGGCCCACGATGGTCCGGGCTGATCATCCAGATCCAGGTGGACAGAGGTGCTGTCATCACTGTGGGCCTCTTCTGTGGGTGGAGTGGAGATGTCTGGACCCTCCTGTCTGGTGACGTTGGGTAGTGGTTCTGCAGGGGTGGAAAAGCATGATTATTGCATCTGTGTGTGTCATGGTGTGCAATGGGTGGGTGACCGTGTACCCCAGTGCTGGCATTCCTGTGTGGGGGCTTGTGTGATGATGGTTTAGGGAGGTGTATGGGTATGTGCAGTGGGCAGGCTTTAGTGATGGGTGTCCATGCATTGTTGTTGCATGCAGGGCTTGGTGTTGGGATGTGTGGTTTGTGATATTGGTACATTTGTGAGGAGTTGGAGTAATAGGGGTGGGGGCGAGGGTGGGGGTATGTGATAGCATACAGGTAGGGTGGGGGATATGGTAGTTAAAGGTTTGACTTACCGGAGTCCATTCCTCCACCGACTCCTGCGAGGCCCTCAGGATGCAGAATCGCCAAGACCTGCTCCTCCCATGTTGTTAGTTGTGGGTGAGGAGGTGGGGGTCCGCCACCAGTCCGCTGAACCGCCTGGTGGTGTCTTGAGACCACGGAACGCACCTTCCCCCGTAGGTCGTTCCACCTCTTCCTGATGTCGTCCCGATTTCTTGGGTGTTGTCCCACTGCGTTGACCCTGTTGACTATTCTTCGCCATAGCCCCATCTTCCTTGCAATTGAGGTGTGCTGCACCTGTGCTCCAAATAGCTGTGGCTCTACCCGGACGATTTCCTCCACCATGACCCTGAGCTCCTCCTCCGAAAACCTGGGGTGTCTTTGCCGTGCCATGGGGTGGTGTAGGTGATGTGTGGGGTGGTGTGTGTGGTGATAAGTGTTGTGATATGTAGTGGTGTGTGGTGTTTTGTGCGTGGAAGTTGTGTGGGTGATGGTGTTGTGTGCCTGTGGCTGCTAGTTTGTGGATGGTGGTGTCTCTCTCTGGCCTTCTCTCTGTAATAGTGGTCGTAGGGGTTTGTGGGTGTGTGTTTTATATTGCAATGGGTGTGTGGGAGTGGTGTGTGTATGTGTATCAGGTGTGTGTATTTCGAATTGTCCAATGTGGCGGTGTTTTGTAGAAGTGTGTGTATTTTGAGCGCGGCAGTATGTACTGCCAATGGAATACCGCGGTTGAATGACCGCCACGTGGATTCGTGTGTCGTGATAGTGTGGGCGTATTTCTGTTGGCGTGACGGTGGAGGTTTTGTTTTCGCCAGTTTATCCCTAACCTTTGGTGTGGCGGACTTGTGTGGGTGTCTGAATTTTGTCGGATTCCGAGATGTGGGTCATAATAGCTGTGGCGGAATTCCGCGGCGGTGTGTTGACGGTCTTCTGCACGGCGCTAAGCGGCTTTTACCACCAATGTTGTAATGACCCCCATAGTCCTCAAACCCTGAATCTGTAACTGCTCAACCGGCCGTAATGCTTAGTTAAACAAACCGATTCCTGTTTTGCCAGATGCCTCGTCTTTTGTTTTTTAAGATAAATTCTCATTCAAGCAACAATATTCTAGCAGATATTATACATAATCTACATATCTAACAGGAGGTTTTTTACCACAATCTGTCTCCTTGAACCTTGATGCCGCCCCATCAGTGATGTCCATGTTCCCATTCTCACAACCCCTATTTCTACGTTCTGAGAGATGGCCTTGCAGATTTATCTGCAGGCCCTGGTTGAGTCAGAGTTAGTAAATACATTCCCTCCCTGAAGTTCAACATCACATTTACACTTCACTACCCTCCTATTCTAATAACATCTGCGTTCTCCTTTTGTCTCTTCTTAAACCAGCATGGATAGAGCTTGGGATCAGGATTCCAGCCCCGTAGCAATTTAAAAGGACTAACGTGGTATAAGAAGTGATGCGATACAACTCCAACCAACACTGCTTCTTTGCTGTGGGGATTCAAAATGATACCCACCTTCCACTGATCCTTCCATCCCAACACAGTCACCACCTTAAGAGCCACATACAATTTAATTTGAGCTTTTTTCCTTTAAGGTTGATGACTACCTTCTCATATCAATGGTAGAGCCATCAAACCTTCCAGCTACAATGTCTGACTCTTGCAAATCATTCAGTTTTAAGACTTCAACAAGCATTTCCATACAATACTGATGTGTGATTCATGTCCACACAGATCTTGAATCATCCATAAATCCCAGTCCCTTCCCAAGAATATAAACAATTTCAGAGTATTCTTAACCTCACAATCATTTCCATTTTCTCCCATAATGTTTGATGGACCTTTGTCCATATTTCCACTCATACAACCGTCACATACGCACTTTACACCTGCTACCTCACTTACACTCCCTTACACTGGATGTCTACAATAGTCTTTACACACACAACCGAAATGCTCCATGCTGATGCATTTGTGGCACTCTTGGCCAACTGTAGGGCACTGAGAGGGAGAAGCAATATGACTACAACTTCCACACCTATAGCAATTCCACTGTTGTCAGATTCCTTCCCTTTACAACACAAACGTCTTCAGCGACGCCCATATTTTTGGGATTACTATTTTGCACTGACTTTATTTACTTCTCAGCTTGCTCAAAAGACTTAGCCGTAGTAATGCCATCTTGTAACTTTGGATCACCCACAGTTGTTCTGGTATCTTTTCACTTCTAACATTCACAATTATTTGGTCCTTAGTCATTTCATCAGTAATAGTTCCAAAAGTTACAGTTTATGGAAAGGGCACTTAATACTGTAAGAAAATCATCATATGTCTTTCCATCTCTATGTGCTTGTGTGTAAAACTGAAACCTGTTTGAAGGTGTACTAGAGGTAGGCTTCTATACTCAATACATTTGCACTCCATACTCAACAGTGCTTTCTAAAAAACATTCAAATCACTTTACCCCTCTTGTGGAGCAACTTGAGGTAGTGTTCTAAAAAATGACTTGCCCTTCAGTACCTAAGCAATGTAACAGTATATATTTTTTTCTTTTTGCACCCATTCTATGCCCATCAATAGCCTTCATAGGATCCCTCTTCCTTTGGAGAAATTGATGGTCTAAATGTGCAAAGTACAGTTGTAAAGCAATCACCTTAATACCACTAACAATCCAGTGCAAGAATGAGGAAAATCCACCTCTGTTTCGTTATTGTTGGGAAAATTGCCTTACACGTTAGTTTGTCCCAGTAGAAATGGTGCATACTAGGTTATTTTGCATGAATCTAAAATAAGTCAAAATTCAAAGTGGCGTAACCGCATTGATGTGCATGTCAGACCTTTGTGACCACAACCAGTGTTGAAGATGGTGCCGATACGCGTAAGCGAGTGTACCTCTTGATGACGAGAGCCTGTTGTACCTTCCTCAAGACAGCCCTCCAATGAAGAAACCACGCATGAAGGCAGAATACTGGATTTCGGTCCATCAGTAATTGTAACTAGTATGCAGATTTTACGGCTGAAGATATCAGAGATGTGACGTAGGCCGGTCAGCATAGCAGACCAGTTAAAGGCCCTCGATTAATGGCTCTCTAGGGCGAGACCAACAAGCCTCAGGAGGTCAGAAGCCCGTGAAAATCGGACATGGTGACTGGCGGCATTGTTCAAAGCTGCTAATCAGAGGACCGGTCGGCAGATGCCAAGGGGTCAAAAGGGGTGCAGGGCAGCATCCCCAGCACAAACCAAACTTGCATCAACGCTCTTCTCTCTCAACAATGTCGGCGTGACAGGGGTCAATGTGCTGTGTCCCCAAGAAATTGGAGTTGCCCAAGTAAAAAGAGCCAACAGTGAGGATGCTGCAGAATCACCCATTGGACCTCAAGCGGATTCCATTGGATCATGGAGAGGACCCCGCTCGGACCGTAATAAGCAGTTCTGTTGTAGTGCAGAGAAGGTGACCCACTGCATCATGGTATTAAGATGGAGCCGCCGGCCGCTGGGAAGCTAACCAACACCATGCAGAGCAATGAACCGAGGAGAGGAGCGGCCAGGGCACCTGAGTTGCAGGAATCAGGCAAATTGTGAGCCAAACTGGGACAGCAGCAGCCAGCGGGAGCTGCAATGCCAAAATGTGAGGAGTGTAGAGAGCCATCCGGGCTCTCCCCTACTTTGTATCCTGTTCTGCGCGTCCGGACGGAGCGCGGAACAGAGCCTATATAATAAAGACGGGGCTGCGCTGACGCAGATCCCCCTTGAGACATCAACTACCTTGCATGCGTGATCCTTTGCTAAACTTAGTGCGGCCTTCGCGACCTTACAAGGAGTTCAACTCGCCGGGAGAAACTGATGAATGCTGCCGCAATCGTCTGCTACCACCATACGGGTGCCTGCTTCCAGCATCGAGGGGGACTGTGTAGCAAGCACCTGGAGCCTGCACAGAGGTCCTTAAAGCGACCAGGGTTCGAGTCCCAGCCTCCGCTCAACATATTGTGATTCAGTGCAAAGCACTTTGTCCTGGTGCCTAAAAAAATGCAAAAAACAACATTAATGTGTCCTTGTTCAACCAGGGGCTGTAGCGCAGAGGCAAGGTCACGTGCGTCTGGGACTAAAGGCAAAATCCCACCACCGGGAGCAAAGTATTATCTTTTCAAGGTCGCAGATTCGATCCCCACGGCTTTGACTACTTGTCTTAGAAGCAGCAGAACTTCCTCCCCTCTGCCCCAGAGTAGGTGTCTGCTGTGCCTCACTTCTTTTTGTGACCTGGATTGAAGTGCAAAGGCACAGGCCTGCCAACATTTTGTGAATGTGCATGCTTTTCTAGTGCCTGCCTGAGGATGCCCTCAGTTGTCTCTCCAGGGCCCTAGTTAGACTGTGTCAGTTCTACTCAGCATCATGCGCTGGTGTGAGTGCTCCATGCTCAGAGGCATTCAGTGTCACGAAGCCACACTGGTGCCCCAAACAAAACCCTCCTCACCAGCAGCACTTCATTTCTACAGTTCTTCAACTCCATAGTGGCATTGCACAGTGGCTTGTTCCTTGCATCCTCAGTCCTTGCTTCAGAGTTTTGTTGCACAAATGGGGATTGCTGAGACGATGGCCTCTTCTCAGCATTTGGAAAACAGTGTTTTCAATCATGTAGGCTTCTATCCCTGGCAACATCACTAATAGAGAATGTTTCTCTGGATTTTCAATGTATTGCTTTACTAGGGAAATGTTAACATGATTTATAAAGCGCCTGTTTACTCCAACTGGAGTGTCCCCGCACTAGGGTACATTTTACCAAACAATTCCAGCTCTAAACTATGCTGGCCTGAAAGAGCCATGTCTTTAATTTTTTACAAAAGACTGACTATTGACTGTCCAGTCTAAGATCCAATAACAGTGAAATCCACAGTTTCGGGGCCAGGAACCTAAAGGAGCATCCTCACATCCGTGCTAGCTTCGCTCTTGAGATTGATGTAAGAGCCGCAGTTGAAGATCTAAGACTTTGAGTACACTGAGATCAGGGGAGGCAAATACCAGGGGTTCTTACCCTTCAGAATTTTATGATAGAAGCGCAGAGCTTTGAAGGCCACTCTCTTCCTTAACGGGAGCCAGTGGGTGGTGGCGAGGGCCTGTCCCATGGGAGAGAATTTCAGGAGGTTGAGTAACAGGCGGGCAGCAGCATTCTGCACCCTTTGTAGTTTTAGAAGTCTGTCCCTGGTAACTCCAAGGTAGAGAACATTACAGAAATCAAGCCTTGAGGTGATTAAGGCTTGTACAACCTTTCCTGGCAGCTACCGGCAGTAGGTTTATGATTTTTCGTAGCAGTTTTTAAATGCCAAAGCAGGTGCCTGCCAAACTACAGATGTGTTTTTCAAAGCTGAAATTGGTATCAAACCAGGTGCCGACATTTTTCAGTGCTTGCTTAGGGGCCGGCCCTGATCCCAGGTATTAGGCCACCATGCTGAAGACCAAATTGAGGGTTGGCTCCCAATCACCACCACTTCGGTTTTTCCGGCATTCAACTTGAGGCAGCTCTGTTCCATCCAGCTGGCAAGGCTAGCCAGGCAAGATCTGAAATGCTCGGCAGAAGACCCATGGCTCTGGGTAAGGGCAACAATCAGTTGGGTGTCGTAAGCATAAGACACAATTTTGACACCTCACCTTTCAACCACCTCCGCCAAGGGACACATATAGAGATAGAAAAGTGTAGGACTAAACGCCGAGCCCTGGGGCACGCCTTGTTTCAACAGGAAAGTCTCAGAGGAGCAGGGCTGTTGTACTACCTGAAATGTGTGGTTATGAAGAAAGGAGGCTATCCACCTTAGGGCGGATCCACTAATGCCCAAGGTCCATAACCGTTCCAGCAGTATGCCATGGGGCACGGTGTCAAAAGCTGGCTTAGATCCAGCATTATCAGAGCAGCAGTATCACCTTCGTCCACCGTGTCCCTAAGTGATTTAGAAGCTAATAATAGACTGACTCAGTACTGTGGTGAGGGCGGAAACCTGATTGGCTCTCGTGCAACAGGTCATTAACCTCAATAAACTGCATCAGCTTCTGATTCACGCATTTCTACTTTTGCTATTTTGGCAACAAGGGATAGGTCTAAGATTTTCAGATTTACTAGGATCTAGCGAGGGTTTTTTCAAGACAGAAACCATAGTAGTGTGTTTCCATTCTGGGGGAACCTGAACCGACTTCAGGGATAAATGTATCAGGTCACAGGGGGCCGAGGCGATAACCTCCATCCCTCAATTCCATAATCCAAGGCAGGGCTGGGTCAAGTGGAGACCCAGTAGCCACCCGGTGAAGGTCAGTCCGTGACACAGTTTCAAAGTTAGTGAAACCTCCTCGAGGCTCGCTACGAGTAAACCATGATTCATGGCAGCTTGCTTCCCTGAATTCCTAGGGAAAGGAGGGAAAGGGCGCTGCTATCGCAAAAATGCATTTTAAAGAGGATAAGAACTTCACAATAGTGAAGATCTGAAGATCTTTGGAAATCTGGAAACAGGGAGGGGAAATGGCTTTAAGTGGGACAGAGGTGTGAATTTAAAGGAAAATATCCATCTTTGCTCATAGCCAGGCCCTTAGAATCAGAAACTCTTATTTTCAATCTGAGTTTGTCAGTTTCTACAAGCAACATAGAAGGAGAATGTCGAGGTTGCCTCTTCTCAGTCATGGCAAAACAATGATGACCTAAATGGTTGACAATTTGCATGTGGTCTTAATTTACCTATGGCCCAAGTACTTGACTGAAATCAAAACCAGAAATAGCGCTAGTAGCTAGGACATAACTAGAAAGTCTGAACTTACGAGCGAACATATCAATCACATCTCCATATCCCCTTGGACCTCTGTGAGACTTGTATAAATTGTCTGCTAAGTTACAGAAACTTTGTGCCCTGACCTGTCTCTGTGTGACAGTCCTATTTAGCAACAGCTGAAATATGTGCCCTAGGTTAAGTGACATATCACCCACTCCAACACAAGAACTAAAGTTGATGCTTCTTGTGAATCTGGCTATCACACTTTATCCAGTATGATGCAAGATGGCAACCTAGTATTAGCTTCTAATACAACCGGTTCTTCTCCTCTTCCTGAGGGCTGTGCAGCCCACTTCCCGTCATAGTAAAAAATAAACCAGGAAGGCATGAGGTGTAGCCAAAAGCTAATGTCACTTGGCCACCAATGCTCCTCATAAAAAGTCTTCCATTTTCCATGCATCCTTAATTGTGTAAAGGAGGGAGGCCTCTATGAACGATGCCACACTGTCCTTCTGCAACTGTTGTGTTACATTTAATTTTACCCAGTATTATATTTAGCAATGGCAAAATAATTTTACCTTTACAGTGTGTGTGTTTATGGCTGGAAGCAGGGCTCTTGCTATTGGCGCTACTTCTTTGAAAAAAGGAGAATTGTTTGCTTTTTTAACATATGGTGTAATCTTTTCACCCTTTCATGAGCACTTGAAGAGAGTACTCAGTAAATGATTGGAGATAAGTATTGCCTTTCAGTAAATTAATACAGAAATTTAATCTTCTAGATAACATCTACAAAAAATATGACTATCTTTAGTGTTTTTCTGAAGGTAAAAGGAGTTAATCATTCTTTTGCTCGAATCAGTTATTAATCTGAGAATTTTCTCAATAACAAATACATCACCGCTAATTTAATGGATGCTATCTTTGTTAAGTACATTGTTGGACCTGGCCCTTTTTACAGGGTCATCCCCAAACTTTTTGCCTCCTTCCTCTTATTTTTCCTGACCTCTTTTTGTTGGCTTTTGAACTCTGAGCACTTCACCACTGCTAACCAGTGCTAAAGTGCATATGCTCTCTGTGTAAATTGTACTGTTAATTGGTTTATCCATGATTGGAATATTTGATTTACCAGTAAGTCCCTAGTAAAGTGCACTAGAGGTGCCCAGGGCCTGTAAATCAAATGCTACTAGTGGGCCTGCAGCACTGATTGTGCCACCCACATAAATAGTCCTGTAATCATGTCTCAGACCTGCCACTGCAGTGTCTGTGTGTGCAGTTTTAAACTGTAAATTCGACTTGTACCCACTAGCCAGGCCTAACCCTTCCCTTTTCCTACATATAAGACACCCCTAAGGTAGGCCCTAGGTAGCACCATGGGCAGGGTGCAGTGTATGGTTAAGGTAGGACATATACTATTGTGTTTTATATGTCCTGACAGTGAAATACAGCCAAGTTCGGTTTTCACTGTTGCAAGGCCTATCTCTCTAATAGGTTAACATGGGGGCTGCCTTTAAACATGATTAAAGCAATAGATTCACTTTGGGAGCAGATAGACATGTGTAGCTTGGGACCTCTGAACTCAATTTAAAAATACATCTTTTAGTAAAATTGGTTTTAAGATTGTGTGTTTGAAAATGCCACTTTTAGAAAGTGGGCATTTTCTTGTATGAACCATTTGTGAGACTCTGGTGGTCATTCTAACCCTGGCGGTAAAAACCGCCAGGGCGAATGACCGTGGTAGCACCGCCAACAGGCTGGCGGTGCACCGCTGGGCATTCTGACCGCGGCGGTTCGGCCGCGGTCAGATGCGGGAAACCGGCGGTCTCCCGCCGGTTTCCCGCTGCCCTGCAGAATCCTTCATGGCGGCGGAGCGCGCTCCCCCGCCATGGGGATTCTGACACCCCCTACCGCCATCCTGTTCCTGGCGGGTCTCCCGCCAGGAACAGGATGGCGGTAGGGGGTGCCGCGGGGCCCCTGGGGGCCCCTGCAGTGCCCATGCCAATGGCATGGGCACTGCAGGGGCCCCCGTAAGAGGGCCCCACAAAGTATTTCAGTGTCTGCTATGCAGACACTGAAATACGCGACGGGTGCCACTGCACCCGTCGCACCTTCCCACTACGCCGGCTCAATTCTGAGCTGGCGTCCTCGTGGGAAGGTTGATTTGCCCTGGGCTGGCGGGCGGCCTTTTGGCGGCCGCCCGCCAGCCCAGGGCAAATCCCAAAATACCCTCAGCGGTCTTTCGACCGTGGAGCGGTATTTTGGTGGGGGAACTTTGGCGGGCGTCCTCCGCCGCCCGCCGAAGTTAGAATCACCCCCTCTGTCTGTTTGTGGATTCCATGTCTGGGTTAGTTTGACAGTTGGGCTGTTTGCACCTCTCTCCAGACAGTGACACAAAGGGGTCTGGGGTGTAGCCTGCATATTCTGATGAGCCATCTGTGCTAGGAGGGAGGGAAGGAGTCGTCACTCACACCTGAAAGGGCTGTGCCTGCCCTCACACAATGCAGACTCCAACCCCCTGGTGTGTGTCTGAGGTCTTGCCTGGGCAAGGCAGGATTTCACAAACAAGTGAGACTTTCCTTTGAACTCGGCCTACTTCAAAGGCCAAAATGGGTATAAGAAGAGGACCCAAAACCACAGACTTTCGACACTTCTTGGGGTAGACACTCTACCTCACAGACACTTCTTGGGGTAGACACTCTACCTCACAGACACTTCTGGACAAGAAACCTGCTGGTGAAGAATCCCTGAACCAGACCTGCCAAGAGGAAGTTCCTGGCTGCCCAAAGAACACACTGGGACTGCTTTTCTGACAAGGACTGCTGCCTTGCTGTTGTCCTGCTGCCTTGCTGCTCTCTAGCTGTGCTGCGAAGTGCTCTCCAAGGGCTTGGATAGAACTTGCCTCCTGTTACCTGAAGTCTCAGGACCAAAAAGACTTCAGTCCTGCAACTGGACTCCTTGTGCGGCGAAAATTTGACGCACAGCCTGCTAAAAACGACACAAGGTCAGCCCTGCGGTGAGAAATTTGCCGCACGCTGAACCGGAACGATGCAGCCCGACTTTGCAAGGAGAAAATTTATGCAGCACCTGCGTAACTACCGGAACTTCGATGCACGGCCCACCGGATCGACGCACAGCTGAACCGGGACAACGCAGTTTGACTTCCAGAGAGGAATCGACGCATCGCTTGTGACTTTGCTCCGCAAGCCCAGGATTCCACGCACTGTCCCCGGGGCGCCAGAAAACCCTGCAACCCGAAGAGGAACCAAGTCCGGGCGCCGGAAAATGACGCAAAGTCTTCCCCTGCGTGCAAAATAATGATGCAAGTCGGTGTGTGAAGGGGCGAAACCGACGCACACCTCTCCGTTTTCCACGCAGCACCTCCTCTGCGGTCCCTTGCGGAGTTTTGAACGCGAACCAGGTACTTTGTGCTTGCAAGAGACCTTTAATGTTTTTAAGAGACATTTGTTTTGAAAAGACTTAAGACAATTTATATCACTTTTCAGTGATATCTCAACATTTACTTCTTGCATCTTTAACCGTTTTGACCTGCATCTTATCAGATAAATATTTAATATTTTTCTAAACACTGTGTGGTGTATTTTTGTGGTGTTATATGGTGGTATTGTATGATTTATTGCACAAATACTTTACACATTGCCTTCTGAGTTCAGCCTGACTGCTCGGTGCCAAGCTACCAGAGGGTGGGCACGGGATAATTTGGAGTGTGTGTGACTTACTCTGACTAGAGTGAGGGTCCTTGCTTGGACAGGGGGTAAACTGACTGCCAACCAAAGACCCCATTTCTAACATACATCAATACTTAATAAGGTCAGCATATATTGAATTAGCAGTGATGTATTCCTTATTGAGAAAATGAATTGAAACATGACTTAGATGGCTACTGGTATGTTGATCCTAAGGAAGTAGTTTGGGACAAGGTTTATCAAATTCCAAGCCAGCCACTTCAATTCTAACTTTTTATATCATAGGCTATCACCGGTTTTACATGTAACCTAAGACAAGTTAGATCAAAGGATACAAACCATGATGACTTCTGCTACCCCTTCTACAAAGCCTTCTCATGAATTCCACTTCATCTGTTCTCTCAATCATGTACAAAATTCTGTACCTTGTTATTTTCATTCTTCAATCTAAATTACAAGCCAATTCCTAACTGATGTTGGCTCGTATAGCAGAGGTTAACATTATGGCAGTTCTATGGCCTACTGCAGTGGTTCCCAACCTGTGGTCCAGGGACCCCTGGGGGTCCGCAAAGCCTGCTTGGGGGGTCTGCGACTGCTCAGAAAATTAAATAATATTAACAGATTAGGTCCCCAGCTTTCAGTAATGACTCAGTAGGAGGGTCCCCGGATTCCAATAATGATTCAGTGGGGGTCCCCTGGTTCAAGTACTGATAAACTAGGGGTCCGCAGAAGTAAAAAAGGTTGGGAACCACTGACCTACTACTTTGAATATTATTGTTGCCGTAGACCTGCAAAAAATAACAAAGATTTCAGATAGACCCCCGAATCTCCCTTTTTTGAGTTAATGGGATAAGTACTTCCAGACACAAAGGCCATGATTGGAAACTAGTAGGTAGTTTCCGATTCTTGCCAAAATCTTACTTAATGTGCTAAACACTGCCTCATTCTTAGACATGCAATATTCAGTATAGAAAGCACAACTTCACAAGTAATTCTTCATTCCTCAGAGGAAAAAGCCTATTAGAAAGCATTTATTGTGCCTTGTAAATAGTGTAGACAATGCTCTTGGTATTAACCATGTGCAGTAAATAACTCACCCATTCTTGGCCCAATTGTAATCAGCCCCAAAGAGTTCATGAGAATCTACAGAACTACGGCATTTCCTCTTGCAGTCTTTAGAGAAGGTTTGTTCAAAGTAAGTCCAGAAGAACAAGATCCATGCCAGATTTTTCAGTAAGACCCAAAAGTTTAAAATAGAGCTCGACCTCCAAATCTCTTCTTTTAGGGGGTCTCAAATGCAAACATCTTTCAAATGTAAAGAGGTGTCTAAAGCATCCTGCACTCTCTTTTCCTTAATTGTACAGTAGCCTAATTCATCAGTTATTTCAGCCTAAGAGGAGCTTGCTGAGCTCAATATCCACTAGATAGGGATAGTGGACATATTAATTTGTGCCCTCTAACTTCATGCTTTGACTGAACATAAGCCATAACTCTTGCAATGGCTAGTGTGCGTCTCCTATCAATGTTATGTCCTTGTACCAGCTTAATGCTATTATTTTTCACTTCAGGTAATTCGAGGTTCATAGTGCCAATGAAGCCGATGACGAAGGGTAGCTGTAGTATTTTTAGGAAACATTATTTACTGATCACTTTTCAAAGATGGGCTTCCCGTTGAATACTGTGTTGTAACCTAGAGTACAACTCTGTTATGGATGAATCAATGTAAACATGCATGATGTTGATATTGACTCTCTACTCTATTCAGGACTTGATCAGACCTTAAAGATGTCAAGATTGACAAATCCAACCAAAAATCCACTCCAAGGGCCACATGATCCCCTTTTTATGAGACCAGGTGGCCTTCTTAGTATGAAGCTCAAATTAGGATGGTGTGATAGTATGTGTGGCTCTCTGTACCGTGTCCACAACCTTTAAATCTATGTAGAAAATGCAAGTTGGTCAGAAACAAAATAATTTCTGTGTGCCATTACCTAGTGCAAGTGACAGTACCTTTAATAATACATTTTGCCTTAAAGAACGGTTGTGGTGTAGTTGAAAACTATCTTTATAGGTTTTACTGGTGAAAAATGTTCACTTCATAGAATATATAAAGGTTTTATTGCATTAACTAAATATCCTTTGGAGCAACTGATCTTCAGGAATCTGAGTTTACAGAAAAAACTGTATTTATTTCATAGTGACCTTCAATGATTTTGGATACAGCTTATATGTTAAATCTTCTAATCTGATCATTTGGGTATTTTTCCTCCAAGGCTTCTCTAGTCTTTTCAATAGTTCTGACTCTATTTATGAGACGGCATCCACCATTGTTCACAAATGTGGCCAAACAAATGTTAGAATCAACGTCTGAAAATAAATGACATCATAACGGTTTTATATTATTATGCAGATCTACCAAATGATGCCTTTTTCTTGCTTACTGGAATAAAGTGGGAGATATTAAATATCCTGTTTTGAACGTTTAATCACATCTCATGCCAACAGAAGAGCGAATGGCTGGCCATCCGTATCACATTGTGGCGAATGAGATTTGTTTCCCTTAATTTACTCTATAAGTTACTAGTAAGCACGTTAGAAATAGTCGGTTGTAGCCTCTGACCATATGTAAGAAGTGTTCTCATCTGACTACAAGATAATCCAGTGTTAGCAAGGTGTGACTGCTGAGAGAATAACTTTAAAAGTAAATTCACATAGGCCATATTAAGGCTCACCGAAGGCGAAGATGGTATCCCAGCCATCCAGGTATCGTGTCCAGAAAGGCAGGATGCCCTGGGTCCAGGTGGGCAGCATCATCACGTAGATGTTGTTCTTGAACATTTGGGCAATCGAGTCGATGAAGTGCTGAGTTTCGGGTGGGATCTTCTCTTCAAGGCAGCCCAGACGTGTCTCAAAGAGGATGGCTGAGATTCCTGGAAAGATGAGAAGTATGAGAGAGGCTGGTACACACAGAAGAAAGGAATCAGAGGAAGGAGTAAAGAGGAGTAAAGAGGAGAGAAGAATGGAGAGTGAAGAAGAGGCTAACAAAGAAAAGGGGAGAATAAAGCGGAGAAGATGCAAATCAAGGGAAGCGGAGAACTGCACAGACAAGTGGTGAACAAAAGGGGAAGGAGAACAAAAGGAAGATGAGGAAATAAACAGAGCGGAAGAACCAAATGGTCATCATGGATTTAAGTAGTCAACCCAGTCACAAAGACTCTGCCATGTTAGCTGACAAATGCAATTACAATAAAATCACATTGCTGATTTCTTTCATAAGAAGATAGTTTCCATTCAGTTTCCAAGAGCCGTGCTACACTAGCCTACCTTGCCAAGATGTCATTCACTCGCCCAATGGCACAACAAAGTCACTGACCAAATATACCCTTCTGAGCTCAGAGTAAATTAGCAACATAATTACAGCTACTAAACTCTTCGTCTCTCCACTCGAGCCCCTATCACCTTTTGTTTCCATGTTGGCCTAGAACTATTATTAATGGGCTCTGTCATCTGGCCAGGCTTCTGATACCCTAAATCTGGTATGTGTAATACCTCTGTTAAAGAAGCCACTCTAAACCTGGCCAATAATTGGCTAATTTCTCAGTTAACTTATTCAATACAATTGTTGGAGAAGGCGGTATTTTATCAGAGTTGTTCATGTGCTGAGATTAACAATCTGTTGCATCCAACCCAGATGAGTTTTTGGTCAACCAGAGCAGAGAGGTGGTTCTGGTGTCCGCTCTATAAGTTTTGGTCTCTAGTCACCACCCTCTTGGGGTTAAGCATGGACTGTGATTTACACAGTGCACATGTGTCACTAGGACTCTACAGTGACACACACACCACCGGTATCACACCACAGTGACTCTTACTTATTTAGGATCTGTTGATTGATTGTGTTTATTGTGATTTATTGCTCACTGTAATTATGCTGTACTGTAATTTTTTTAGTGGTGTAGCAATGTTGCCAAGGGCCCTAGAGCTAGAACAGAATATGGGGCCCACACCCACAGCTAGTTAGTGTGCAACCCCCAACTGCCATCTTGTCTTCCATCTGAGATACTAGTTCTTAAATTAACAACTACTGGGAATAGCCCTACTCACTCGCGACTCCTTTCCCTACTAAATACCTCAATAGCACTCACTGGAGTCTCACTCACGTACCCTCAATGGCCTTACAAACATGAGTGAAGTCTCACCATTCACTCTTGTCTGGAGAGAAGGACAGGGGTGTTTGCAGAGAAACTTATGGATGGACAATTGTGACAGCTCTTTTATTTCTTAGGAAGGCATCTGCTAATTTTAAATGTGTTTCAGTGTCAAGAGACGTGATAGTTTAACCTGAGGGATTGTGAGCACAAAGTAATGATTACGACAACTTGCTTTAGTAGTATGCAGGATCTCAGGACTGTTTTTAAAAAAAAACTAATTAGACAAGGCAATGATATGTTTGTCTCTTAACGGTGATGCTTGGTGCTTAGAAAAAGTGCTAAGCGACATGTAGAAATGCGAGTTTCTTTTCACAGTTCCCTTAAGAACATCTTACTGTTGCAACCACCTTTTGTTAAAAAGAAAAATAATAAAACAAAGATTACTCAAAAAGGTGGGGCTATGCGTTATCAGATTTCAGGATGTATCAGAAATTAAAGTAAGGAGACCTGCACACCATGAGGCTACATGAAAAAGCACATGAGTAGATGGCACATTCACCAATTGTAAATTATCCAGCTATAGTTTGTTCACCTGTTGCCTGCAGGACACCTAGCGGCTCATTGTTCGCACTGCTATCTCCGATAGAAAATAAAAGAAAAAGCCTCTTTCCTTCTTGGCTTGCCAAACGACTTCCTCCTTGCTCCGGTGTTCGGTCTTCTCTCCCCTAACCAATCCTGGTGCTGCTCTCATGCTGTTAACCAGCGGTCTTAGACAGCTGGGTTAGAAAGAGTTAAAATGTGCATGTCTGGTGGCCGTCGCAAGACGGCAATACAAAGGGACACGCACACTTTAAACATAATCACACAGCTCCCTCCTGCCACTCAGCAGCAATTGCCCCGCCCGTTCCTGACAGTGTTTGGGACTGGTTGGTGAAAAAAATAGCAGTAAATAAACTTTACCACCATTTTATTTGTCATCTCTGGGACCTTTCTGGGGCATTTTTTAGCAGGGTGAAACTCCTCCCCTATAATGGAGGAACTGCTCCTAATGGAGTGTATCAGGTGTGTACTACCAACTACATATATCACTTTATAACAAGACTACGTAAAGACCCCCTAGGCCGGTATCACCAAGCAACTCACCAATAGTCTACAAAATATCCAGAATTTGGCAGCCTGACTCATCCTCAACCACACATGAAGAACTCACATCACATCACATCCCAGGGAGGTCCAATGGCCCCTGATACACAAACCTGCTTATTACAAAATGCTCACACATAGGTATAGGGTGCATCAGTACTTTAGCTCCACCTATCTGACTAACTGCATCTCCTTTGATCAACAACCCAGGCATCTAAGCTCTGCACGACACATACAATGCGTATACAGAACCAGAGCAGGACGGGCGTTCACTTACATCACTTTTAAAGCAACAAACGACCTCCCACTTCACATCAGAGCCTCTCCCCTGTTCTTGAATTCCCCAAAAAAGGTGAAGACCTGGCTCTTCAGCTAACCTACGCACCCTAGGCTGGGTTAGACACATATACCTACTCAAGGATAACCCCTGCAGGTGAGAGCGCGCTCTCCAATTACACATGACAGAATATACCAGTAGGGCAGAGAGAAACTGCTGCAAAGGTGGTTAGGATTACCCCTGGAAATGTTCTTCTTATTGCTTAGGGAGGGGCCGGGAGTCACCCCCACCCACAGATTAGTGCAAGGCATAAACGTGGCACCCCTGGGCGCCCTCTTCAGACCTCTGCAGGACCTGTGGAAGACAGAAGGACTGCTACTGCTGTTGAGACCTGTGAGGAGACCTAAAAGGCTGGACCTGCTCCTACTTGTACCCAGGACAAAGAAGTGGACTTCAGCGGTCAGTTGACTGACCTCCTGTTAAGCTACAGCGACACAACTAGCTGCTAGAAGCCATTTTTTCCAGAAAAGCTTAGCTTACCAGTTCCAACAAGATCTACGCTGGACCCTGCTGGTGGCTTCTGCTGGAGTGAGACTTGACCCCCAAGTGCTGTTCCTGAGGACCTGGGACCCTTGGCTGTGTCAAACTGTACTCCCCCTAACATCCTGAAAAACAAGGAACTTAAAAACCTTTTGGCAACAAAGACTTCCAGAGGACCAGGACAAACCTGCCAAGTCAATCTGATTAAAGTGTGTTGCCGCTGAGCCAAAGAGTCAGATTGCTCCCACGCTGACCTTTTCTACAGCAGCAAATCCATTTCAGCAAGACATTGAAGAGGAGCTATCTGGCCTCTTGAAGCCCTGTTTAGCTACAGTTTTTGGTCTTGCCCTGCTGGAGAAATCAGAGCTCCAAAACATGTGGCAAAACCCAAAGGTAGAAACCTTGACAGGGTGAAGGGGCTAAAAGTATCTGGCCGGTGAGCGACCTTCCTTGGATGTGAAATTTGAATTTCCCCCACTCTGTGCTTTCCCATAAAAAATCAATGGCTTCACCGTGACGTCAAACAATGGCTATCTGGCCTCGCGGAGCTCATCTCGGCTACAGCCTGTGGCCTTTTCCTACCGAGGACTTTTCACTTCCATTTCAGAGACCAAGGGCCTGATTTAGAACTTGCCAGAGGGGAATACTCCGTCACAAACGTGGCAGATATCCTGTCCGCCATATTACGGTCCCATTTTATACTATGGGGATCATAATACAGCGGACGGGATATCCGTCACATTTGTATTCCATCTGCCAAGTTGTAAATCAGGCCCTAAGTCCGAAAGTAAAACCTGTGACCTGGCCAAACTGGTTTCTGCATCCAACCTGCCCTACATTGCAGTTTGCCTTGAACCGTGCCTAGATGCCAGTCAAATACAACCAGATGACCATAGTTGGTGCTCAGAGCTTTTCATTGCTTTATTCATCTGAATTCATGTTCATTCAATTGTTCTCTATTTTCATACATTGGAGTGGGATTTTATTGTATTCTGTTTTCTAGTTCTAGTTTTTAACCGTTTTGGTACTTCTAATTGCTTGACACACTATCTTAAGTTAAGCCTGTCTGCTCTGTGTTGTATTTACCAAGGATTGCCCTCAGATTTGAAATGCTGATCACTTTCCTGGCCCCAACAAGGATAGTGACATTGTTACTTGTGTTGCACTACCATCCAATGCAACTAATAATCCACTTTCCCAAAATATCTATGTCATTGTTCTTTGATCTTTATATCAAACCGCTTTAGGTATGGATGAACTTTTTTTATGTCAAAAAGAATCCCCATTGATTAATAAAACAGAGTGATAGCACAACTACTTTGTATATAAAATTAGTTGTGGAATATCAGTAGATTGATTTACACGTTCCAGCTGTTCTGTTCTTCTCTTGGTAAGGCATCAGCCTGTTCATTATTGGACCTGGCCTATAGTTTATCACATAATGATAGTCATGGAAAACAAAGTCCATTTGAATTGTCTTGAGGTGAGTGCCAGAGTTGATTTCACAAACGACAAATTTCTGTAATTTGTATATGCTTGCGTAATAAACTACTGGATGAACCTGGCTAGTATTCAAATATTAGAGCTAAAAAGCCTCTCATTGCATGAAAAAGCATCTGTCTCAACAATTAAGGGACATTCTACATTAAGGGGTTGCAAAATGTAAGCAAAATTGGAGCAATATAAAAACTTTATTTCTTACAAGAACACAAGACACCTGGTCTACTTTAGTTGACCAAACAAAAGCTACTTCTTTGTGTAGTAATTTGGTGACAGGCCTTACAATTTCAGAAATCAGATGCATAAACCTCCTATAGAAATGTTCCAAAAAAGCCCCAACAAATCCTTAACTGAAGCAAGAGTAGGCCATTGCACCATTGCTGCTACTTTCTTCTCATCCATCATGCCCTCAAGTGTAATGATTTACCCCCAAACAATCCACAGTTGTGATCTGAAAAAGACACTTGTCCATTTAAGCAAAAAAGGTGGCATTCTGTTTAAATGTTGCAACACTACCTTAACATGAGATGTGGGATTTTCCAAGGTACCAGTGTATTAAAATATCTAGATTTCCAATGCAGAACACATGAATACATCACACCTCATTATTAAAATACTAAAGTGCTGCAGAAGCACTGCAAAGTCCAGAAGGCATGATTTGGTATTTGAACAATAAAAACACACGGCCAAATTTACTAGGATTTGACAGAACGCAGCACAGCAATCAAAGGTGCTTCAAAGGGTGAGAGCAGAGCAGGGCCATCTTTAATGGGATATGGCGCTGTTTCTCTCTCCGCTGGTGCAGGTGCACTTTTGGAGGCTTGTGTCATGCCACACTTTTGCACCATATATCTGCTTTATGTTTTTTTTTTTTTTTTTTTTACAGCAAGGGCACCCTTCCAGTCCAAAATACTACCCTTAGACATCAGTTGGAAAAATTCTAACTTTGTGTGTGTGCTGTACATTACAGTACACATGCAAACACAGAAATGTTTTGAGAAACGTTTTGTCACACGTTACGCATGCATCAAGGAGATGTAATTATTGATGCAAATTCCTGTCTAACTTTTTAAGTAGCTAGGGATTTGCATCAAAAACCATGGGTGGTTGCAAGGGAACGTACATGTGCCACCCAAGGGAAACGATGTTCAATGCTTTAGCCCCACTTCCTGACAATTTAGAGCTAAAGATTTCTTACTATTTGTTTCACACTAAATGGATTTAAAAGTAAGTGTTTACTTCCTTAAACCTGGATTTAGTTCTCTAAATCTATTGCTGCCTACAAATTGCCAATGCCTCCCCATCATTCAAATCCGACTTGCCATGTTTCTGCAGCTATGCGCTGGCCTGAATAGATTCAAAATCTCAGGAAGACTGGAAGGTATGGGAGTCTTTTGAGAAGCTCTATAGTCACATCAGAATGATGCAAAGTTCACCGACAGAAGATCCAGATATCTTACCTTCAAAGGCGAATCTGTAGAGGACGTTGACCATGTCTTCCACCATCATGCCTGAGGATCTCATCTCCTTGAGCCTAACAAGGAGGTCGGTCACCACCTCATTAATGACCCCGGTGTAGCGCACAGCCTCCACCGGCTTCAGCATCCTCTGGTTGAGGACGGTGCGGAGCTGGTGCCACTGCTCACCATCTCTACAAGAGAAGAAGAAAGTGTATAGAAGGCTTTTTGTACCTAATTTACCTCCCAGCCTCTAAAGTTACAGGACCCATTTTCAATATGGTAACTGATTTAAAACAACACTGAACATCTGCAATAGCATGAAATAAATAGTCCAATGCCACTAGACCCTGTGCCACAGCTGTGAACAGTGGCGGCGGCCGCAAATCTCAAGGGGAGGGTGCGGGGCGAAGGGACGGAGACAGAGGGGGGGAAATAAAAAAAAAAATTAAAACTTGCCTTACTGCGGTCTCCGTCTCCTGCCGCCTCGCGCTCCTCTTCCTTCCATGTGGTGTCCCAGCATTCACTGGGACACCAGCACAGGCTCCCCAACAATACTGCTAGACACAGCATGTAAGCAGCGTCAGGATTGGTCTGGCTGACAGTCACTGCCGCTCAGACACAAGCCTGGGGTCTGTGCTGTTTCTCCATCCAGGCTGTGTATACAGCCGGGTTGGAGAAACCTAAGTGTGCATGTGTGTTTGGCTGGCCAAACACACATGCACACTTAGTGCACCCTCCCACCTCTCGTGGCCCAGCCCAGCCCTGTACTGCTGGCTGAACCAGCAGATGAAAATTGAAACGATAGTGGAACTATTGTTTCATTTCCATCTACTGGCTCTTGGCCGGGGAGGACTCTCGAAGGAGCCACTCCCGGCTGTGAATGTTATAATAGTGTGGTTTGGACAGGCTTATGCATGACATCTGCTCTTTAGTGGACAGTACTTTACTTCTTGTAACTCCCAGCACATCGCAAATGGTGTGAGTTCATGTACGTATAAAGGAAGGACACAGTGGCGTAACAAAACTTAATGGGGTCCCCTTGCG
Source organism: Pleurodeles waltl (assembly GCF_031143425.1). Lineage (NCBI taxonomy): Eukaryota > Metazoa > Chordata > Amphibia > Caudata > Salamandridae > Pleurodeles > Pleurodeles waltl. Next base: position 175,411,207 of record NC_090441.1, on the reverse strand, counting down.
AAGTACATGGAGGGGGCCTCCTCCTTAGCGGTACAACACTTACCATTTTTTCTGAGGGGCCTCTTGGGCCTCCCCGCACCACAGGGGCTCCGGGGGGCTTTTGTTAGGCCACTGGAGGTACATTGCTCCAAGCTACTAGCAAAATATGTGCTTAGCCCTGGACTTTGCTTTGACAAACCGGTGTGTCCTGAGAGTAGTATATTTGGTTCAGACTGAACCAGTGTCAGATTATAATAGTTTGTGGACTGCAGCGGAGCCACATTCCCGCTTCACACATGTACCCTGCCTATCAGTGACAGACAACAATAACAAGGGAAGCAGAGAACTCTGGGTCGTTCCCACGTTTAGGTGGAGAGCAGCTCTTTTACTTGGGGCTCCCTACACCAATGACCCTCTGAATCTGCTCACCTCAAACATCTGTTCTTCTAAAGGGGTTTTAAACTGCCCTGTCATTGTGACATCAGTGCCTAATTTGTGCTTGTTGTTTCCGGTGCTGAGCACCGGCACTTATTTTTGAGGGCCGGGGCTTAATCTCCCGCCTCAAGCATTTGCTGTGAGCAAAAGTCACATTTGGGAAAGATAGAGGAAGGGAAAAACGAAAAAGCGTCACAAAGGGAGAAAGCAGAAAGCTGCAGGACTGAGCTGAAGGGGCAGGGAGTGGCTTTATATGGATTGAAGAGGCCAGAGATGGCTTCAGGATTACGGCGCCTCAGTATTCCTTGTTCACACATTTAATTGCAGCAGCCGCGTGTTTAAGAGAAGGGCCTTGAGCACCGGCACCTTTTTATTTACAAATTAAGCAGTGTGTGACATTCACATGTTTCTTCTGCCTACTAGAGCACGGGGCAGAGGTTCAGCCCAGGTCAGCCATTCGCTTGCTTCCCTCTGAGTGACTGCTTCAGCTCTTCCACAAGGAGCACATCCTTCCACAAAGTAGTTCTCATTAGTGCCAGGGTCTACTGTAGCAACGTGTACTTTTTCCAAACAAAAAATGTTTCTGCTGTAGGCAATTTACTTTTTTAGAAATTGATGACGTATCAACAGACCCCTGCCCCCCACAGTAAAGTTGTACAAACGTCACGACAAAACAAAAACGATTTAGGCTGGCAGCCAACGCCGGACAAATGGGTTTGCCAGTGCTTGTTTTCTTTGTTTTCTGGAAAGGATAAAGCGAACCTGCAAGTATAAGAATATGGCATAAATACAGAACTGAATGGAATGTTGTCCGTCTGACATTGGACAACTTGAGATCCTTGAGACCCACCTAGAATTGACTTTAATTGTCGACATTTTGTGTATGGTGAGAAACATGTTGTAGTTCGAACTACAGGTACCAGAATGCAATGGGGGATTCAATTAGTTGCGGGTAAGGGGTGGGCAGGGGTTTGGATTGTTCATTGATGGGGGATGAGAGGCAGGTGAGGGCAGGGAGACAATGAGAGGGGGGGGGGGCTCTCGGCTTCTCCTCCAATCGTCTGCCTCCTATATAAACGCTGGATGCCAGCAGCTTGCCTCGTTTTTCCATCGCAGCTGAATTTCACGGTGGTGTACTCTTCTGGTAATCGATTTATTCTTGTTAATGTTGTGTCTTTAATTAAGATTTGTTGTTGTTTGATGCTGAAGGAGTTTGCGGGGTGAGTTTGGAACAGGCAGGAGTGCTGTTTTGACGCATGGTGTTAAGATCGGGTGTGGTTATTTATATAGCGTAACCACCCCTGGTGATGGTTCGAGGCGCTGTACGGGTCTCACTAATACTCCTGCTGTGCGTTCAGTCTGGGGCCTGCTTGAGAGAGTGATTTATTGGTGGGGTGACGAGCACTTTGTTTTGTCTTAAATTCAAACTGGGGGTTAAATACGGCCCTCTAGTCATCCATGCTTCATCAGAGTCTGTTTGTGCCGGGGGAGGGGGTCACTTCGTTGTTGGAGTCGGTAATCTGCGGGTCATTGACACGGAGGGGAGTGTGGGAAACCTTTCCTCGACTTCTATCGACTCCAAGCACTCCTCGGGCCCCTCTGCCCACATTACCTACCTTACAGCGGGGGATTTAGTTGTCTGTGCTTGGATCAGTCTGGAAACTTATTGTAGTCTGGGCGGATCTTGTTCCTGAAAGTCTTTATCTATAAAAAAAACTACCCATGAACTCCACACCCCTTCGTTGGGAGGGCATACACTCGAGTGTGGGGTTGAGTCTGGCTTAACAGTGTATTCATAAGCCTGGCCTACTAGCATTAACAATACTTGTTTGGACTGTTGCTGAACCATTTATGGGATTGTCTGTACCCAATAAAACCACCTATGTGGACCTACCAAAGCGTGCAAAAGTGATGGCGGCCTTGACCGCTTCCAGGCGGTGACGGGACTGATGAATCCGCCACTCCCAGAGTGGAAGAGGTAACTTGCATTTCTAGGCCACGTGCCGCTATTCAATACCCTCTCGTCCCTCAATGTACACTGCCCCCATGCCAGGGCTGCGACAGGTTCAGATGCCACATGCCCATGCCGTCATTGATTCGTGCCAGCTGCCTCCACTTATTTCAAGCACTGACACATCTGGGAGGTCCAGCTATGAAGTGCTAACACGGAAACGCAAGTATTGACAAACGCCACTTAACCCATTGCAGCCCTTTTTCATTGGTTTGTCAATGCTGCAAAAAGATTCTTTTGTACATAATACATGCAGATAAACTGGAGAATGAGCAACATGTTTGCGTGTACTCTTCAGATGTAAAATAGTCCCTCATGCATTTTAATGGAAGCGCTTCATGGGAGGCGGAATATAACAATACCCTCCATAGCCAACTGCATGAGGTGAGATACTGATTTGTGTGGAGTTAAAACCAGCTGTGTTATAAAGAACTGATACATCTCCCTTACATAGCAACACAAGATGATGGATGGAGTGCTAAAACTTCTCAAACGCGCACCCCAGTCATAGATCTGTTAAATCCATCGTTCTCTTGCTTACCATGCCACCCCAGTTTGGACCCAGCCATATGCCAATCAGTTTTCACTCACCCAAACTGGGTCATTTTGTGTTGCTAAAGTCACCCTTAGTGGGAAGGGTGTTCCCAGATGCGGGTCCCATGCTCACTGTGCAACTGGATTCAAGCTAGCCATGCTGATGAGGTGACGAACTGAAACCAGTCCCAGGATGCTTGTTTCTGGTCCAGGAAGGACTGTTCCCATGGGAACAGGGTCAAATCTGATTTACATATGACTGGGTCCAAACCGGGGTGGCATGGTGAGCAAAAGAACAATGGATTAAACCCAGATCTGTGACTGGGGTGAGTTAAGTTTCAGCACTCCGTCCATCATTTTGTGTTCCTAACATCTCCCAGACAGCCTTTGTATTAAGCCAGACCAAAGGCTGTGGGGTCCAAAAAGGATGGGTGCTTTCCTCAATGCCTTCTTACCCAGAAGACCCTCTGCTGTCTGGTTCTTGAACCCCTTCGCTGCCAGGCCTTTTCCCCCTCCTGTGCCGAGCCTTTTTTTGGCTATTTGGAGCAGTTCGCGCTTAGGCCCTCATAACTTTTTGTTCACATAAGCTACCCATGCCAAATTTGCGTCCTTTTTTTCCAACATCCTAGGGATTCTAGAGGTACCCAGACTTTGTGGGTTCCCCAGAAGGAGGCCAAGAAATTAGCCAAAAAACTGTGAATTTCGTTTTTTTTAAAAAATTTGGAAAAATGGGCTGCAGAAGAAGGCTTGTGGTTTTTTCCCTGAAAAGGGCATCAACAAAGGGTTTGCGGTGATAAAATCACCAGCTTCCCAGCTTTCAGGAACAGGCAGACTTGAATCAGAAAACCCAATTTTGGCATTTTACTGGGACATACCCCATTTTTACGATTTTTTGTGCTTTCAGCCTCCTTCCAGTCAGTGACAGAAATGGGCATGAAACCAACGCTGGATCCCATAAACCGCAACATTTCTGAAAAGTAGACAAAATTCTGAATTCAGCAAGGGGTAATTTGTGTAGATCCTACAAGGGTTTCCTACAGAAAATAACTGAAAAAGAAAAATATTGAAATTGAGGTGAAAAAAACATCAATTTTTCTCTAAGTTTTACTCTGTAACTTTTTCCTGCAATGTCAGATTTTCGAAAGCAATATACAGTTACGTCTGCTGGACTCTTCTGGTTGCGGGGATATATAGGGCTTGTAGGTTCATCAAGAACTCTAGGTACCCAGAGCCAATAAATGACCTGCACCCTGCAGTGGGTTTTCATTCTATGCCGGGTATACAGCAATTCATTTGCTGAAATATAAAGAGTAAAAAATAGCTATCAAGAAAACCTTTGTATTTCCAAAATGGGCACAAGATAAGGTGTTGAGAAGCAGTGGTTATTTGCACATCTCTGAATTACGGGGTGCCCATACTAGCATGTGAATTACAGGGCATTTCTCAAATAGACGTCTTTTTTACACACTGTCTTACATTTGGAAGGGAAAAATGTAGAGAAAGACAAGGGGCAATAACACTTGTTTTGCTATTCTATGTTCCCCCAAGTCTCCCGATAAAAATGATACCTCACTTGTGTGGGTAGGCCTAGCGCCCACAACAGGAAACGCCCCAAAGCGCAACGAGGACACCACCAAAATTTTGGAAGAAAACAGAGGTGTTTTTTGCGAAGTGACTACCTGTAGATTTTGGCCTCTAGCTCAGCCGGCACCTAGGGAAACCTACCAAACCTGTACATTTCTGAAAACTAGAGACCTAGGGGAATCCAAGGAGGGGTGACTGGCGGGGCTCGGACCAGGTTCTGTTACCCAGAATCCTTTGCAAAGCTCAAATTGGCTAAAAAAACACATATTCCTCACATTTCTGTGGCAGAAAGTGATGGAATCTGAGAGGAGCCACAAATGTCCTTCCACCCAGCGTTCCCCCACGTCTCCCGATAAAAATGATACCTCACTTGTGTGGGTAGGCCTAGCGCCCGCGACAGGAAACGCCCCAAAGCGCAGCGTGGACACATCACATTTTTTCATTGAAAACAGTGCCTACCTGTAGTTTTTGGCCTGTAGCTCAGCCAGCACCTAGGGAAACCTACCAAACCTGTGCATTTCTGAAAACTAGAGACCTAGGGGAATCCAAGATGGGGTGACTTGAGGGGCTCTGACCAGGTTCTGTTACCCAGAATCCTTTCCAAACCTCAAATTTTGGCTAAAAAAATGCATTTTTCACACATTTCGGTGACAGAAAGTTCTGGAATCTGAGTGGAGCCACAAATTTCCTTCCACCCAGCGTTCCCCCAAGTCTCCCCGATAAAAATGATACCTCAGTTGTGTGGGTGGGCCAGGTGCCTCCAACAGAATAAGGCCCAAAACTTGTAGAGATACAGGGGATAGTACTGCGAGTTTATAAGGACATATTCTTTTATACATCTTTAGACTGACTCTGCTTTGGGGGCCCACATACGTGAGGTGTCATTTTATTTGGGAGACTGAGGGGAACACTGGGGAGTAGGAATTTTGTGCTGGAGTGGTGATCGTACGAAGAAAAGTCAGGAAAATATGCTTTTTTTTAAGCACATTTTGAGGTTTACAGAGGAGTCTGGGTAAGAAAATGTTGGGGGATCCACGCAAGCCACTCCTCCCTAGACTCCTTGGGGTGTCTAGTTTTAAAAAATGTCTGGGTTTGGTAGGTTTCCCTAGATGAAGGCCGCACACAGGACCAAAAACATAGGTGCCCTCTCCCCCCCCCCCCCCCCAAACACAGGTAGTTTTGTAATATATCGTTTTGATGTGCCCACATACGTCCGTGATGTGCCAAACACTAAAATTTTGAAAAGAAACACACTTAGGTTATGTGAAAGACCCCTCACCCACCAACCAAGTTGGTGGCATGCTTCATCATCAGGGTCCCACCTGAGGCACCTAGCGTGTCATAGGTGTGCTGCGACGCCTGATTACAGCGGAGCAGGTTTGGTCATTTTTACGACACATACTGGTTGGATTTGGCACGAGGGTGAGTGATGGTTCAGTGGATCAAATTTTACTAACAAGAGCTTTCACAAAAATGAAAAGCACTGTTAGTAACTGAAAGGCAAAAAACTGAACCAATGACTCACAGCTCGTGAGCTGTAAAGCCGCGACAAGGCACCAACCGCTTTACAGTCCATTCACACAACTTTCATACATGACACACACAAGGCCATTCACACCGCCAACCACGGGCCCAGCACATTACAACACTCACATCGACAGACAGCGCCACTCAAGGGCCCATCACTTACATACGCCCACATGCCTGATACAACAATCACACCAGCTGATGGGAGTGTGTGGACTGGTGTTTGGCTGGCAGTGTGTTGCAGTAGCCAACATCAAGTCAATATGTACAGTCTCAGCCAAGCCCCACTCCACACACAATGGCATCATATATATTTTTTTTTTAAACAGAGGAACCCCTAACTAAGTAGAAAGAATTACAAAACAACAAACACAAAAGCTCTAACTAACAACATGACAGAAATGCTAACCATGAAACTAAACACATGAAAATACAAAACAGACATGAGTTTACACTCATGGTTGTTCCCAGAAATTCTTCTGGGTGTGGTAATTCTTAAAACAAGCCCCGACACACAGCCCAGGCTTTGAAGGACAATCTGGGCAGTACATTCGAGACTCCCTCCGGATACCTCTTCGAAAACACACTCTACATTTCTTAGCTGGAAAGTCTTTTTTGGGTGTGGGAGGAATGTGGTCAGCAAAGTGGCGATCTTTCAATCTAGCCACATCCTCCACCACTGCTTCTCTAGGAACTCTGGCCTGTTCCACCACAATAAGGCTCTCTATCACTGACTCCTGAAATTTCACAAATGTCATCTTTGAGTCTGGAGACCTATCCCTAAACACAATAAAAGCATTGAAGGTTGCTAAGTGGAAGAGGTGAAGTGCTAACTTCTTATACCAAACATAAGACTTACGAATAGCAGTATAAGGTTCCAACCTCTGGTCAACTCTATCTACACCTCCCATGTGCTTATTATAATCTAAAATGCACACAGGTTTGCGCACTTCAGCAACCTGGCCCCAAACAGTCACAGGGGAAGTACTCTCATCATGGATGGTACTTAGCATGTAGACATCCCTCTTGTCTGAATTTCAAAGCTAGCAGCTCCTCGTTCCGCAAGGCACAGCACTGTCCCCTCAAGTTTTTTACAGACAAGCTCCCTTGGATAGCCTTTCTAGTTAGAACGGATTGTGCCACAAGCAACTGTGTCCACTCTAAACAATTCCTTGAACAACTGCACACCAGTGTAGAAGTTATCTACATACAAATGGTGACCTTTGTTGAACAGTCGTCTACCAAGATCCCACACTATTTTCTCTAACTCCAAAAGTGGGAGGACAACCAGGGGGGTCAATATTGGAATCCCTACCAGTGTACACACGGAAACTATACACATATCCTGTCCTACTTTCAGACAGCATATACAATTTAATTCCATATCGTGCCCTTTTGCTAGGAATGTACTGCCTAAAAACCAAACGACCCTTGAAGAGGACCAAAGACTCGTCCACACTTATCTCTTTGCCTGGAACATAGACCTCCGAAAACCGATCTACAAAATGATCAAGGACAGGCCTAATCTTGAAAAGACGGTCAGAATCTGGGTGATCTCGTGGCAAGGCTAATGCATTGTCAACAAAATGCAGCATCCTAAGAAGAAGCAAATACCGATTACGACTCATGGTAGCTGGAAATATAGCTGTTGCCATCAAGGGACTAGTAGACCAATAAGAAGCCAGTGACGGCTTCCTTATCAACCCCATCAAAAAAGTCAAACCCAAAAACTTTTTTAGCTCCTCCAAATTTGTGGGAATCCACTGGGCAGCTCTAGAGTGTGGCCTAAGTCTAGCAGCGTTGTCCCTCAAATGCTGCTCCGCATACAAATTAGTCTGCTCAACAATCTCTTCCAAAAACACATCATCCATGAATAACTCAAAGAAATTGATAGGCATAAAGTTCTCTGTATTGGCGTTACACCCCGGGAGACCAGTAAAGGCAGGCAACTCTGGCTGCTCCATGTTTGGGGCAACCCAGACATCAGGTCTTCTAACAGGAAACCTTTCAGCCCCAGGTTGCTGCACTATTGGCACATCAATGTCCTCCTCTAAAACAGAACCTTCATCTGCACGGAGTGTGGCTTCATCAGAAGATTCCCCTCCAACAGAAACATCACTGCCAGAATCTGACTTCCTCCTCTGCCTCAGATGCAGAGTCCGTCTCATAGTCATGATCAGACTGTGACTCAAAAAGCATACCAACCACCTGCTGAGCGGTCATCCTGCGGCTAGCCATGATCTCTCCTGCTAAAATTAACTGGACAAATTCACCACCAACAACCAGCACTGTGTAAGACAAGTAACAAAGTGTAGCTTTGTTAGTAAGAGTTACAAACTCAAAAACTATACCGCTCACTTGCCTGAAAAAGCTTGATTCACCAGCAACTACACAGCAATCACCAATGATATCCCACTAAAAAGAAAGAAAGAAAGGCAAATTAGAAATAAGACAAAACAAATATCATTGTGCACAAACCTAAGGACAATTTCACACACAATCCAGCATTTAGTACACCCCCTACAAACATGTCATTCATGCATGGCAACAATACTCCTTTGGAGTAAATTGTTTTTACTTACCTAAAACATGCAACTGTGCAAACTGCAGGTCAACCACTGCCAAAACCGCAAGGAGCCACAGCAAATAAAGCAAAAGCTTTGAACTAGAACAAAAAGGAGGAAAACATTTTTTATCACAAATGCAAAGACTTCTTCAGTTGACAAACACCCCACCATCAAACATTTTAGAAATTGGTGCCTAAGTGGATTCTGCCATAGGGGCAGATGGGCCTACTAAAAAAATAGGCCTGTCTGCCCCAAGGAAGCCAAAAAATACCTTTAGTACTGTGTCCCCATGGAGAGCGACCCTTGCCAAAGGGGACAGCCCTCAAACAAAAAAAACACACACAACACTATCCCTGGTGCCTAAGTGGCTTCTGCCCCCTTGGGGGCAGGTGGGCCTAAGAAAATAGGCCCATCTGCCCCCAGGGGGTGTAGAAATGGCCAACAGGTCAATGCCCCCCTTGGGGGGGCGCCCCGTGACCAAGGGGACGCCCCCCCACAAAAATAAACAAATAAAAAAAAATCCCTGGCGTTCTAGTGGTTTCTGCCCCCCTTGGGGGCAGATCAGCCTAAAAATAGGCTGATCTGTCTCCAAGGGGTGCAGAAATGGCCTGGGTACATGTGCCCCCAAAGTGGGGGGCGACCCTTGCCCAAGCCCCCCCCATCCACTAACACACACACACTATCCCTGGTGTCTACGTGGCTTCTGCCCCCCTTGGGGGCAGGTGGGTCTAGAAAAATAGGCCCATCTGCCCCCAGGGGGGGGCAGAAATGGCCAACAGGTCAATGCCCCCCTTGGGGGGGGCGCCCCGTGCCCAAGGGGACGCCCCCCCACAAAAATAAACACATAAAAAAACATCCCTGGCGTTCTAGTGGTTTCTGCCCCCCTTGGGGGCAGATCAGCCTAAAAATAATAGGCTGATCTGCCCTCAAGGGGGGCAGAAATGGCCCTAAAAGATATGCCCCCCAAAGGGGAGCGACCCTTGCCCAAAGGGGCGCCCCCCATCCACTACACACACAATCCCTGGTGCCTAAGTGGCTTCTGCCCCCCTTGGGGGCAGATGGACCTAAAAAAAATAGGCCGATTTGCCCCCAAGGGGGGTAGAAAAGGCCAACAGTTCTCTGCCCCCTTGGGGGGGGCGCCCCTTGCCCAAGGGGGCACCCCCCCCACATAAATACACATAAAAATAAAAAACCCTGGTGATCTAGTGTTTTCTGCCCCCCTTGGGGGCAGATCTGGCTAAAAAGTAGCCAATCTGCCCTCAAGGGGGGCAGAAATGGCCCTAAAGGACATGCCCCCCACAGGGGAGCGACCCTTGCCCAAGGGGGCGCCCCCCCCATTCACTACACACACAATCCCTGGTGCCTAAGTGGCTTCTGCCCCCCTTGGGGGCAGATGGACCTAAAAAAAATAGGCCGATCTGCCCCCAAGGGGGGCAGAAAAGGCCAACAGTTCTCTGCCCCCTTGGGGGGGGCGCCCCTTGCCCAAGGGGGCACCCCCCAACATAAATGCACAGAAAATAAAAATCCCTGGTGATCCAGTGGTTTCTGCCCCCCTTGGGGGCAGATCCGCCTAAAAAGTAGGCCAATCTGCCCCCAAGGGGGGCAGAAATGGCCGTAACAAATTGCCCCCACAAGGGGAGCGACCCTTGCCCAAGGGGCCGCTCCCCGCAAACAAGAAACAGTAAAGAACAACAAAAAAAAAAAATCCCTGGTGTCTAGTGGGCATTCCTGCTGCCCGATCGCAATGCGATCGGGCAGCAGGAATGCTCAAAGAGACACCGGGGGAAAGGAAAAGCCTTTCCTTTCCCCCGGTGCCTCTTTAGCCCAAACCCCCCACCCACCGGGAAGAGATTCTTACCTCTTCTCCGTTCGCCGCACAGGAAGCAAATGGCTTCCTGTGCGGCGAAATCCCCATAATGAAGTCAGCGCGCGATCGCGCGCTGACGTCATTATGGGGGGGTGGGGGGGTCGGGGGTGGAAGGGGAAGGGCTTCCCCTTCCATCCCTGACTTTGGGGGGGTGGGGGGAAGCACACAGAGGGAGCGAGAGCGCTCCCTCTGGGCTGTGTGCCGAGGACGTAGTGGTTACGTCCTCGGCACAGCAGCACTGTGCCGCAGGACGTAACCACTACGTCTGCGGCACAGAAGGGGCTAACCAAGTACAAATCATGCTGGCCATTGTAAATCCATTGATTGCAGCAGGTGCATGGCATCCTTCTCAAGGCCACGTTCCTGGGATCACCTACTCCTATGTAAAGGTTTCTGCAGCTAATCAGTGATAGTTCTTGATCTGGTTCTAACCATGGGGACTGTCTTTATCCTCAGTTTTTATTTTTTGTAGCGCCATGAAGACCATTGTGGCTAACGAGAACAGTGCCAACAAGGTGTCCAAGACTGTGGTCCAGCACAAGGGAAAGGGCAAGGAGAGCTACTCCAGCTTCATCTACAAAGTGTTCAAGCAGGTGAGTTTACAAAGGGACACTGACTTTTTTTCTGATCCCAGGGTGATGTGAAAGTGATGAAATACACTGAAAGCTTGCCCACCACAGCAGTACCTTTGTGTTGGGTGTAATGGCTCAACGCATTGTAGTTAACTGGTGTAGCACTTCATGCCCTTGATAAGGTGCTGAAGTGCTTTCTGTGGCATGGCTGCACCCTACTTACTAGTAGGTTAGATTGTGGGTTGACAGTGTGGCCAATGGCCAGTGCTCTATACAGACAGGTACTGAGTACACCACTTTAAAAGGGAGAGTGGCAGGTCTTCTCGGCACAGGTGAAATTCAAGTAACTGGAGAGTACCAGCTGTCCTCAGTAACAAGCAGGTACCCTGGGAGATCCAGTTCCTACACTTTTATTTTTCTGCACTGCCCGTAGAAGATGCGGTCATCGGGTGCTTGCTGACCGACGGGGTGCTTCCGCCTTGTAACCTTGAAGCTGCGCTTTAGCAGGGGGTACTGTGGGGAATCGAGATCTTTACACAACCTGCTAGTGTGGAGTTTTCTGAGGTGATGGATTCTGGATTTTTGGTGAACAAGTGAAGTCCTCTGAGGCAAAGCAGGGATCTAGGGCTTCTCTGCCTCCCTAAATTCCAGGTGCTTTTGGATGCCTCTAGCCTCTGCTGGGAATGGGTTCCAGAGTTCTGGTGGCAGAACCACTGACCCATCAGTCAGGGTACCAGTGATGAGAGCAGGCCTCTTGTTTACAAGCATCTTTGGACCTCAGTTGGGTGAAGGGTGATTCAGGGCTGTAGGAAATGCAGCACGTCCTGAAGAAGGATCCTCTGAACATAGGTGCCTGGTGGGATGGTATGTAGTAATCCATGTTCATTTGTGTCACAAATGATATAACATGTGCCAGTCTGTCATGTGTCCAGTTAAATACACTAAAAAGACACAACATATGAACATAATGCTAAAATAAATTAAATCAGTGTTCTATTGTGTCCTTTGGAGTCTGTGTACTGGTGCCCCAGTTTAGATCCCCGGTGCATAGACCATATCATAGTTCAACTAGGTCCCATGTATGACAGGTACCCTCATGATCAGTAGCCACTCATGTGAAGCAGAATGTTGGGGGGGGGGGGGGGGGGGAGGGAAGAATTGGGGTTGATAGGAGGGGATGGAGGGCAGCAGGAGGGCAGGGGAAATGAAGAAAAGAAAACACTTGCTGCGGCTTCTCTGCAGGCACAGGCTCCCAGCCTGCCCTGCGCTAGTCCTGACGCTGCTCAGAGCTGCGTCAGGATTGGCTGGGAGCGCCCAGGCAGACTGAGTCTATGCAGGCTCTCTCCAGCCTGGCAACTGTGTTGCCGGGCTGGAGAGCCCACTGAGCCTGTGTTGAGATGGCTGGCCAAACACACATGTGCTCTGAGGGGAGAGTGCTGAGCACTCCCCCTTGTTGCTTGTCACCCCTGTGGCCCCACTCCTTCCCCAAAAAACAGTTTATCTTTTTTGGGGAAAAGGTTTGCAGCTGGCGGGAGGTGAGACTTGCAAGATAGTATAAATCTCAGAAGTTACTGAACCGTGACACTTTAATTTTCTCAGATGCATTTTAAACGGAAAGCAGACGTTTTGCATTTCTTTTCAATGCAGCAGATTCTGTTTGTGTTTAGTTGGGACTCAAGAATGCAAACAAGATCTTAAATGGTTGGCCAGTGAGTCCTTCTGGTGGGTGCAGAATTTCCCCCTAGTGGTCTGAATGGTGGGGAGGGCAGGTAATCTGCAAACAAATGCAAGTAGAAACCCATGTAATTTGTGTGCACTGGTGTACTGGAAAATGACTGCGCAAAGGATGGATGTCTGGCCTTCAGCAGTAATCCATCCTTGTTCATACTAACAGTGCGACTTTCAAGATGTTGTCCAGGGGTCTCCTCGTTTCAAATGAGTAGACACTGGTTTGTGCTGATCTTTCTGTAACAGGATACCTCACATTGGATTGTTAATGCATGTTCAGTTGCTGCCCTAACACGAGCTATGTCTCCCGACAGGTCCACCCTGATCTGACCCTCTCACTTGATGCAATGAAGATCCTGGACTCCATCAATGGAGACGTCTTCGAGCGAGTGGCTTCAGAGGCGGCTAGACTTGCCCTGTACAACAAGCGAAGCACCATAACCAGCCGTGAGATCCAGACCGCTGTGAAACTGGTGCTCCCTGGAGAACGTTCTAAGCACGCCCTGTCCGAGGGCACCAAAGCAGTGGCAAAGTACATGGCTTCAAACTAGATTCTACTTTATATCTTGTGTATTATAGTATATTTTTATTGTTTGTAAAATAAAGGTATTTTATCAATGGTGTTGTAATTGGTTAATTGTCAATCTTCAACTTGGGTGTTTTTTTTATTTTTAAGTTTGGCACTAAATGCCACTTGGTGGACGGAAGCAACAGCCTTGTGACTCCAGTGCTAACCACATGGTAGCCTGTAGTACTGGATTTCATAGTTCCATCTTCATGGGAAGATACCAATGTGCATTTACCTGGGCTAACTAAGCTGGGTTAAACCTCTTCTGTACAACTGTTGTCTAGGTCACATGTTCAAATCGTGGCAGGCTTGGCTCAGTCCTTTGGAGCTAGAAGTCTCTAGCAGCTTCAGAATACTAGTTTGAAAGTGGAAATGCTAAGGAAAATATTACCACTTGGCCAATGCTTTCATAGGGGATATTTTCATCAACTTCGGGATAGGTAGAATGGCTTAACACCCTTTAGCACATACCACTCAGGTAAGTATAGTGTGTGTGTGTATATCTCCATCCATATATGGGGAGGCTGCCACTCTGTAGTTATGGGACTAAAGTGCAATTTCCATAGGGAGTTCTGGAAAGGGCTACAGACGAGCTGAATGTTATTACACCACATTTGGCAGAAAGCTAGACTCTGAAAGTGTGCATTTTGTGATCTGGAGTAAATACGTTACTTAATTTTTGAGAAAGATGTCAAACTTACTATTTCTTGACAGGTGGGTTTGGGAGGAAAAAAAATACCTGAGCCATCTGATTGGCAGCGGTGTTTTTATTTTTCCTATCTCTCGCTCATGCCTTGAAGATCCTCAGGTGCACAAAGCATAGTGGTCATTTGACTGACTAGTTGGGCTGAGCTCAGTTGACTGAGGGAGTTTCCTCAGGTGCTCCTCTTTGTAGTGTTGATAGTATTTCATTCGGATGAGTAATTCCACTGCCTGATCTGCTAGCAAAGGAGACGGCATCACCACTGGCAAGACCTGGGCTGCGTGGAAGGAGCCGTAGAAGCCTTAGGTTTCTCACTGTTCCCTAGATGCTCTAATCATCACCAGCTACCTGATTCCACCTGCTCTTGGCTCCAGTAGAGAGTGGTTCAGCAGGAAGGTTACAGCTCCCTTTAAGAGAATCAAACAGCAATTGGAGAGGAATCAGCCTTAACCAAGCAGCAAAGACTTCTTGTGCTCCTTTCAGAAGGTTACAAATGCTCTTCAAATGCAACAATAACAAAAAACAAAAGATGTTTTGATCATCTGGTGAACAACATTTTAGGACCCCATGACTAACCTGTGGCTCATGTCCTCCACGTCGAGTAGTACTGCATTACTTACTAATTTTTAGAGTAATGTGGTAAATTGAATTTTCTATACATTGGACATTTTGTAGTGAGCATCATATTCCGAGAAGGGAGATTTCATTCATACGGCTAGGTGACTGCAAAAGAGGCGAACACCCCTACTTGGACATACCTGGAGATGAACTGTGATTGCACAGACACACAAAATCCATTTATGGGGTCATGTAAATTACAGACCACTTCCTGCTCATACAAACACAAACTGCACACCACACATGCATTGGGTGAAACATCCAACCCAACCAGCCATCCACACAAAGCCAACAACTCCACTCCTTTAGGGACTCTTGATTCTCTTATTCTGCGTCACCCTAGTTGGTGGGATTTCTTCAGTAGGAATACATGAGCACCTAACTCCAACATCCTCGGTGGAAGCAGGTGAAGAACACTTCCTCTTATTGCAATAAATGTGAGGTTATTTGCATGCATGTTCTGCAACTAATCTTTTCCTGCATCTGCAGAACAGCTTTGTAGACCATAAGGTGGATGTCCCTTTCGTCACAGATATATATGGTTTGAGTTGTCCTTCCCTGGCTGTGCCCTTGAAGTTACCCCTGCACACATGATTTACTTTCATGATCATACAAGTAAGCAGGGAGGTGAGTGGCTGAGAATCTGATCTTCGGGCTTGTGAGAAACCTGGGATGATTGCAGAAGCCCCCTAACTTTTTGCCCCCATTTTTCACCCTTTTCTGCTGTTTGCCTTACTCAGATCTGTTCAACCAGTCCCAGGGCCTGTGCACTGTGTAAAATGAGTATGCAAATTAGCCTAATTATAATTGGTTATGTCATCCTACCTATAAGTCCTTAGCATATGGTAGGACATGTAGGTTTAGGGGCCCCAGCATAGGCAGTCCTCTTCCTTCCCCCTCCCCCTGAGAAGTGCACTGCTGAAGTGCCCATGGTCATTTTAAAGGCAGGCCTACCTTACTTGCTGCTTTTAAATGAAAGTTACATGCAAATTTGACTTTGGAATTAAAAGTACTTCTAGAGTCTTAAACTACTTTTTTTTTTTTTTTTTATATAATATGTCACCTGTTAGGTGTTTACCCAGGGTTGGGTACAGTGTAACTATAAGCAGTGACCTACAAAAATATGTTTTATAATCCCTGGTGAGGAAAAATAGCCAAATTTGTTTTTCTCTTATTGTAGTGAATGGGCTCCTTAGGCTAAAATAGGGAGACTTTATTTTAATGATTAAAGTCTCTAAATGAGCTAGACCTGTCAAGTTTGGTATCAAACTTAATGTTATAATAAATAAAACTTGCCACTGCTGAATTTCCTATAACCTTCACCTAGAAAGAGTTTTAGAACTCTTCTTGAAAGTTGCCAGTTTCAGCTCTGTAGTGCCCTTCTCTGATTGGCCAGGCTGCCTTGATGAGGTGTGAAGTGGCCTGGGCTGAAGACCAAGAATGTGCCTGGGGGAGGAGATCTGCCTCAGCAGATTGTGAAATGGGTTGGGGGGGGGCGGGGGCAAATTGATCTTCAAAGGATGGAAGGACATTTGGAGCAGCTCAGGACATCCCCCATTTCCTGCAAACCCAGACAACCAGGTGCCCTCTTGATTAGATTAGGAGAGGGGTGTGTTAAGGATTTTTAGCCACACCAGTGGGTGGACACAGCCAGACCTAAGATTAAAAATTCAGTTTCTGCCATTTTTTATTTTTAGGGAATGTTGTTCCTGGGACTGATTTTTGCCACACTTCCCATGTAGTGGTCACCCAAGAGGTAGTGGCCTGCCTGTGACTGGACAGTTGCCCCTGCTTTTCCATCCAGGAGCAAGGGTACATTTGGCAGAGCTGCACCCACACCTCAGATACCTACAAGGAACATCAGAAGAAAGAGTGTGCTGCTGGACCCCTTATCTGCACCTGGACACTGCTCTCTGAAGGACTGCACCCGCTGCACACTTTGACATTACACTAATATGACTGTCTTCAACTGGTTCAAGAACGGACTTCCTGCTTGCTACATGCGAAAAATAGCTAACCAGAGTCCCCTGATTTAAAACCTGAAGCAGCTGACAAGTGGCTAGTGGTCATTTTTGGATCTGAACCAGGTGCATTCTGGGAGTCCTAACCCTCCAGGGGCAACTCTGAGCTTCTGTAACTTTTGGGTGGTGAGCTGTGGACTCCTAAAGGACCTTCAAAGACCTTATTGAAGACAATCCAGAAGTTTGGAGAACTTTTGGAAGAAAACTCCCTAAAGGGACCAACCCACCGTGGTAAGTCAAGCTGGCTTACCTCAACTGTGACCCTGCCTGACGTTCAGGCTCATCCCACTGAAAAGCTCTGGAGCCCCAGACTTCCAGGATTTAATCGGGGGCTCCTGGAAAGGTGATCCGATGACCTTGCATTGAAAGTGGCTTGCTGTGGAGGGTCGACCCCCGTCAGAAGCAGAAAGCTCCAAAAAAAGTGACAAAATCTGAACGTAAAAAGTTGACCAGGACTTCCTGCGCAGTGTATCCAAGGAGGGCTCCAAGGACGTCTGATCAGGATTTAGAGTTAGCTTTTGTCCAGACGAAGATTTCCATCCTGAAAAATCATCCAAGTCCGAAGGTAGAATTCTTCACCGAGGTCTCCTGCGACGAGTATCCGAAGAGGGCTCCACAGAGGTTGGATCAGATGGGAGACTTCGTCCCGCTGAAGAAAATCTTCAAGAAAAAGACTAAGTCCAAAGGTAATCTTTTGACCGAGGCATCAAGCTTGCTGTAGCCGAACAGGGCTCCATCACGGTCAGCCTCAAACTTTGACTTTGCCCCGGTCTACTGTGACTAGATGGGCGCTTTTAGGTTCAATGCGCTAGAAAACATTAATTCTATAAAAATTCATATCTCCAGTTCTCCTTATCTGATTTGAATAGGTTTGTTGTAATGTTAAAGATAAAAATATAACCTATTGTCATTGTGTTTTGTGTTTTACTTATTTACTGCTTTGTGATTTTTAAATGCTTTACACACTTCTCCTAAATTAAGCCTTGTCGCTCGTTGCCAAGCTACCAAGGTTTTGAGCGGGGTATTAATTTGAGACCTGACTGGACTTAGTCGGGGTTAGTGGCCTATTGCTAAGTGTAGGTACTTACCTGCCCTTCCCAATAATCCACTTTCCAACTGCCCTCAATTAAAATGATGCAAACTCCTTTTGCTTGAGGTTGAATGGGTTCTTCTCAACATTAATCTGTCGCCCATGTTATCATGCGCTGGCCACTTCTGGAAACTGTGTTCCTATCTGAGCCAAACTTATCACCTGTATTGATTGCTGTCTTCCAGTTTACTAGATCTAGGTTTTAACCTATGGCTACAAGCAACTGCAAGGAAGATGCTAAATGTCTGCTTGCATTCTATGTTTTTGGTCTGTCACAGCATAATAATGTCTGTCATCAAGTAGGGCACACTTTGCACTTAATATTCACTCACAAACTTTGATAATACTAATCTAAATGGTATTGACAGAGTACATTGGTCACTCCATTATACATAGCATACTACCACTTGCAAACGCCCACGATCATGTGACTAAATATTCTACCAATCTTTTGTATTTGCTTGTGGCAACTAGTTCTACTGTGACTATAGAGGTTCATAAGGCAGACATAAGCTTGGGCCTCTCGACTGACACCCGCTTTTAATTGTATCACTCCTGTGAACATGGTGACCCTCAACAGACCTAACCCTGAAGTCCTTGGTGTACTTCAGAGCTAAAGGAAGGGAACCGTGTATTTCAGGTCTTGGAACATCATTGGTGCCCCAGAAACTATCCGAAGCTTCATCTAGAATCTTCATAAGACCCACTTAAAATCCTATAAAAACATCTCAAATCCTCTACAGCGTATATTTTCTTTCGCAGATCCCTACAACACCATACAAAGCTAAAGAGATTTCCTGTAAAGTTTAGTTTTTTTTTTTTAAGACCCCTTTGGTTGCCTCCACATGTGTTGGGGCTTCTCAGGAGTATTTATCATCTCCCTAATTTTCATAATGAAATTGTCATTGTTCTTAATACTTTCCAAGATAGTTATTTGTACTTATATTGTCAGTGAGGCAACTGCCCTTAGTTTGCTTCTGGATATAATTTTTACTGAATTTAAATCTGCATCGGCATCGACAATTCCTTCGGAAGCTCATACTATCGAGCCAGGGGGTCACTTCATGACCTAATAGAGATAATTAAACTTTTAGATCAGACAGTTACTCCTAGCTAAGTGAGCTACTAATCCTTTATCTTTCCCCTCAGCAAGAGTTACTCCCACCTGGAAGGAAATATTGATTGCCTCGGCTAAACAACATAAAGCAGATCTGTCAGTGGCAGCTAACTTTAGCCTATCGCCCTTTTCCAGCCATAATCACAATGTGGCAATAACCATCTCTCTGAGTTTGTCAAGAAAGACCAAGGGTTGGGCCCAGCTCAGATGGGTTTCCACCTTCTCATGGCACCAGTGGTGGTACTCATGTCCATCCTTGATGACGTAACATCTATATTGGACAGGACAAAGCCTCTCCAAACAACCAACCAAACGACTCAAACTCTGCAACACAATCAGCTGTCTGCCATCCCCTCAACCTCGGGCAAGCCTTCCAATATTTTTTGCACAATTCTCCCTCATCCATAGGCTCATAATCACCTAAACATCTTCCCAATAGCACATTTGCACAGTAGGCGATGTCAAACCATATAAAGCTCCAAGCATATCAAGATGAGTTTCAATTAAATCTTCCATTTGAGAAGCTCATATATATTTTTTATGCCTATTAACTGCAGTATTTGCTTGGTCAGTGTGAAATCAAAATGAGTTCCTCGATCTGAATGTGTTCTGATAGGCCGCCCATAAAGAGCAAAGGACCAGGTGTTCTAAGGTGCTGCAATCCGTAGACCAGTTGCAAACTAGTTAGCGACTGCTAACATGCAATTTGGCTATGTACCAAAGGTCACCCTAAGTCAAAACGAACACGGTTCGATTAAATAAATTACTGATGTGAAATAGGGATTCCTTGTTTGTATCGACAAATAAAAGAATCACAGTGAATTAAAGATTTGCAATCTGTGAATAGTAGTAAAATAGACACTTTGCATGCACAATTTACCACGAAGTGGGTGAGAATCAGGTTCAAACTATAAAACGGGCCAAGAATGCAACAGTATCTTCTGCACCGGTTTGTTTACATGCTGTGGTGGATGCAGACACTGGCTAAACAGTAATGGAGGAGACAAACTTATTTTCAGGATAAGGGTTACAATGTTTCACAGGACAGACAAGGTGATTTGTAACAAATATACTCAGCAGTCAGGTAATATTGGCACTCACTGTTGAGCTGGAGCCTGAGCTAGGGAGAGGTACTCTCAGAAGACAGACCATAACAACACAGGCCCAAGTACTCTGCTCACTCCACTTCCCACACTCCGATAGCTACCAGAATGCCATAGCTGCAGCTGATGGGGTGTCGCAGGGTTTTTCCCCATCATTTCCTTGATAGCATGGTGTTACGAATTAACTGTAAACCTTCAATTTGCAGGCATGTATCGCAAATGAAAACATAACATGTGCTAGTCCTGTCATGCATCCAATTAAATTAATACAATAAAAAAACAAAGACACATCATCAGTGTTTTCCTTTTCCTCCAGCTACACTGTCTCTGATGCTGCCCTACCGGTCACGCCTGGCCTATCACCAAAGCTCCTACTGTACTGCCCAATGCCCACTTACATGTTCCTCTACAGAATGTCTGCTAATACTGGAAGCATCTTTGCTCTCTGTTGCTGGCCCTTGCTTCCCACTCCCAATCTGGTGGTCATCATTTCTTCAAGAGCAGAGCAAACCTGAATCATTGCCACTTATAGTGCCCCATCTCTACTTGTACATTTATTGTACACCTGGTCAGTGTTGCAGCGGCATGTGCAAGGCGGTAGACAGACCAGTCAAATGCATCTAAGCATAAAAGGTACTGATGTTGCCTCCACCTTTGCAGAATTGATTGCTCCTGTACCACAGAGAAAAATATGTTCATTGCCTATGGTATGACCTCTAAATTGTTACCCAGCTATCTCTTCCCCTCATCTGTTATGCGAAACCCTACCTGGTATCCATCCACAATCTCTTTCTCAATGCCCCTTAATTCCCTGCTAATGCTTTTCAATATTTTATACTATAGGCACTGGAGGTTATCATGGAGGACACCAAGGCTCAGAAATGGACCATCACCAGGAACTGCTGTAGTTACACATCACCTGAGTAGTGCATGGCGCCAGGGAAACGTTTTCTCCTAAACTGTCTTGCTCTGACTGCTGGCTGATCCTGTCTTGATACTGCTGCATGTTCTTCCTGCTGAATAGTTTGTGAGCAAAGAACAGCTCTTGGTCTAGGTGACTTTCTTGATGGCAGGGGGTGGAAGATTCACCAAGCCATTACTATATGAATCGGTCTTATGACGTCCCTGAAATTCTGTTGATGTGTTGGTATGTCTACTGGAACTCAGCACTGCAATTTTTTGTTATAATAAACGTGGTGGTTTAGCGTACGTTTTTGAACAAAGTGATTTCCAATGTAAAGGCAAAATGTGAATTCACCAATATTGGTGATACTGTAGAAGCTCCAAGCAGTTTATGTGGAGGCTCACTTCCACTTACCTCCGGTGGAGATGCTGCCAACCTGGCTTCCCAACACCACAGATTGGCGTCTGATTATATAATGACATCTTTTCAGGAGCAGAAACAGGCTCTGTCATTCCAGGCAGCCACATGGTCCAGCTACCACTGTAACTATGACTTGATCTCTGGAGTTAGACTCACTGTCTCTTAATATGAGAGTCTTCTCTGAACATAATGGATCTTTAGATGTTGGGGGCTCTGTAGTGTGACAGGGTGGGGAAGATTGCTTAAATTGATGGTGTAGTGAATCCTAGTTTTTTTTAATGCGATACAGAAGTTAGCTTAGCCTTTGGCTTGCAGACTCATGCCCCCGTCACCTAGTGACTTTTACCCTTGCTCTGTTTTAGCACATTTAATTAAATCTTTTAAGATGTCTGCCTTGTTTTTAATTAGGCCCGTGTTTTAGTTTTGCATTTTCAGTGCCACCGTGCTAAGGCGTCAATATCAAGCGACAAAGATAAACAAACTGTAGGTGTTCACATTAGGTACTTTCCCTCTTCACATTTTTGAGCGAATTGTTTATATAAATCACCGTCCCAAGCATATCTTGTTATCTATTGTTTGGGCACAGAGTTATGCCAGGGGTCCAAGCAGATCTGTATAAATACTCCTCACTTAAAGAGATAGTCAGAGGGATTCTGACCAGATGCCATCGCTGCTATTGATGCTGCACGTCGCCTTGATGCTGACCCAGTCTTCGTGTCCCTACGGAGTCTGAGCTAGAGACCTCATTCCAAGGTAACAAGGGTTGGGAAACTCTTCTCATGGACATGGCATTGGCAGATTAGGTTTAACATGCATAGCTCTCTTTTAGGTTAGAGATTAGGGGGCATATTTATACTCCGTTTGCGCCGAATTTGCGTCGTTTTTTTCGACGCAAATTCGATGCAAAACTAACTCCATATTTATACTTTGGCGTTAGACGCGTCTAGCGCCAAAGTTCATGGAGTTAGCGTCATTTTTGGGCGTGAACACCTTCCTTGCGTTAATGATATGCAAGGTAGGCGTTCCCGTCTAAAAAATCGACTCCGAGGCATGTGCGTGGGATTTATACTCCCGGGCAAAAATCACGCCCGGGAGTGGGCGGGTCTAAAAAACCCGCTTTAGCGCCGGATTTTAACGCCTGGGTCAGGGCAGGTGTTAAGGGACCTGTGGGCTCAGAATGAGCCCAGAGGTGCCCCCCCATGCCTCCAGGGACACCCCCTGCCACCCTTGCCCACCCCAGGAGGACACCCAAGGATGGATGGACCCACTCCAGGGACATTAAGGTAAGTTCAGGTAAGTATTTTTTTTTATTTTTTTTTGTGGCATAGGGGGGCCTGATTTGTGCCCCCCTACATGCCACTATGCCCAATGACCATGCCCAGGGGACAGAAGTCCCCTGGGCATGGCCATTGGGCAAGGGGGCATGACTCCTGTCTTTGCTAAGACAGGAGTCATTTCAATGGGGGTTGGGAGTGAAAAAAAAATGGCGCAAATCGGGTTGAGGCGATTTTTTTGCCTCAGCCTGACTTGCACCATTTGTGGACGCCCATACGCCATTTTCCCCCTACGCCGGCGCTGCCTGGTGTACGTGTTTTTTTTTAACGCACACCAGACAGCGCCGGCGGCTAACGCCGGCTAACGTCATTCAATAAATACGGCGCCCGCATGGCGCTTCAGAATGGCGTTAGCCGGCGCTAATTTTTTTGACGCAAAACTGCGTTGGTGCAGTTTTGCGTCAAAAAGTATAAATATGGGCCCAGGTACATGGCATTGGGGTATTAGGACATATTTTTCACTTTATGTCATTTCATGTTATTGCAAGATGGTGGGGGTCTTTGTATTAATGACTCTTGCTTCACAATCCTGTTTCTTGTATTATTCATTATCCTAATCATTGCAGCCCGTGCAATTTATCACAGATTGCAGTTTTGCTAAATAAAACTTACTGAAACCTTACTGCATCTTCTTCATTGCCTGTGTTTGATTGAGACATGTTGTTAATGTGAGAAAGGGGTAATCTCCATTTAACCACAATACTCCCTTAGATGTTGCACTCTTGAGTCCATGCATAAAGGCTGCCACAAATGACCTTTTTACAGTTTGGGTTTTTGGTGAGGTGCTGCTTGTGAGCCGGGAGCGACAGTTACGATTTGTTGTAGGATTGGCATAGTCGCCTACAAACAAGTACTGTCATCCTTAAACCAGCAGTCTTGCCTAGAGCAAGAGTCCAACTACGACAGGGTGCCACCAACGATGGTGTTTAGGCACTAATTTACCGATACCCTGATTATCACTGTCTCACATACTACAGGTACCCTAAGTACCGTTATATGGAGACGTCCACCTAATTAGGCTGTAGGTTGTTCGAGCTCGAACTCATAAAAGGACTTTGCTCCCCATTTGGTGTTCCATCTCTTTTACCCATTGCACAACATGGCTATTGTCATGGAGATTCCCGAGAATGCTAGACAAGCACTAACTGTACATCTAGTAGCGCATGGCTTAAGAGAAGAGAGCGGGGATGTTACATTCATAGTGGAAGCTAGTGAAGCTTACCAAACAGAAACATTTTATTCCTGGGTTTGTATAGAATTGCAAACGTACCAATACGGTACGAAGCATACCAGTATCATGAAATTCCACTCAAGGCGCCCTACCACATGTAATACAACCCATGAGATTAGGTCCCTTAGGTAATGAAGGACCAACGTGGCCTATGTTTGCCACATACACACCTCACCCAGGTATACAAAATATGCAAGCAGCAGATGTGCGAAACGTATAAATTGAGCTAGTAACACTTTATAGACGGCTTGTTCGGTTTGTAATGCGAACTTTGAACACTTCGAATACAACACCAGCGCGTCGAGCACCTGCTGGATATCAACTGGCTACTGGGATTAATCCACAAACAGTACATACTATCATGGCTAAGGTACCCACAGAACGAGAGAAAATACCATTCTGGATAGCCCAGAAAACAAATCAGCTGGAAGCTGTGTTTTCCCATACGGGACCACAGGAGAAAAATAGAATTCTCACAATGTGCTTGCCCTTTGGAATCGTTCCCTCGATGGATGACTGCGCCACATGGGGTACAGTCTTCGCTGCAATTTATACTCCACACATGGTACCCCGACACTTGCCAATTTACTGGAAGTGTTACAACAAATTCAGAATGAGCATGGGGCTGCTCCAGCCCTAGATTTGGGGATGAAATTAATGCGTAACTTCGACGCAGTCTCCTCAATAATACTCAGTATTATCAAAGGGGAAGCGGTAGCACTGGCTATACACCAGCGTCTCCAAGAGATTCCACATTTGGACCAGGAGAAAGAGCTACTGAAACTTATTTCCAATACCTATACCAGTATAGGACAGGATAGTTTGGGAGCCAAGCAGAAGAAGCTTGAATTACAGAGTACCACCCCTACGGAAGGTATTAAACAAGCACAGGAGGGTTCTAAGAAGCGCTGGGATAAAGACAAACAATTTAAAGATAGACAAAATCAGAGAACTGATTCTCCGCCCCCAGAGAACTCCAACAGGAGATACACTCTCAGAAATAGAGAAAATATAAAAGCTCCTGAAAGATATACTGATTTACGTCCCTCTTGTTCCTTTCAGGACGCACCGGATAGATGTAGCGAGAGAGGGGGCGGTCCTGAATAAGTTAAACAGAAGAAAGACTCACCACAGTCTTCAGACAAAAAAGAAGATAAGTCCCCACAACAAAAGCCAGTTTAAAAAGAAAAAGGGGGCAGCATTGTTAATTAAAAATGCCAGTACACTTGAGAACATTGCTGAAGAACAAGACGTGGGCAGTGACACTGTTAGAAAGCGCAGCAGAGATCACGATATGTCGCCAGAGTCTGAAAGATCATCTGGATGTGATTTCATTGCAGTTGAGACTGCGGACAGGCGCGTTCTCCCACCCAACAGGGTTTATGATTTAAATATCCAAATTGAGGGAGACATGGAGCGCACCATTGGTGTGATATTTTGAGATGAACTTAGTTGTGACATTCTGCTGCCCGAAAGGGACTGGCCACCCAAGCACGTCCATAAGATCCCACATGGGGAAGATGTCACTTTGCCTTCTTTCTCTGATCTTGTCCCAGAAGCGGTAAAAGAAGTCTACGCTGTTAAATGGGCTTTAGCGCAGGCACCTGCATTGTACCGAAATCATGTAGGTTGGGACAAGGACTCTCCATGTCATGTAATACCTATCAAGTCTACACCCCAACCTCAGCCACAATATCCTGTTAAAAATGAAGCAAAAGCTCCAGTGAGCGAGATCCTCACTCAGCTCGAGTACCAGGGAGTATGTGGGCCTTGTGCCTGCAATTAATAACCCGTTATTCCCAGTTGCAAAACCCGACCATTCTTATAGAATAATCTTAGATTACAGACACTTTAACAGTCATACACGTACATACGCTATACAAAATTCACATAGCACAGCACTAATTAATAACATAGTGCATAAAAAATACAAAACAACGGTGGACATTTCCAACTGGTTTTTCTGCCAAAATGTAGCACATGAAAGTCGGGAGCTGAGTGCATTCTCATTTGGCTCACAAAAACGCTTCTGTTGTTTGCCCCAAGGCTGCAAGCACAGCCCAGGGCTGTTCTCAGCCCGAGTAACATCAATATTGCATGATATTGATCCTGAGGCGTTGTCTTACTTAGGATGATGATCTTTATCTCACAGATGACGACCTCAACATTCATCTTGCCAGGGTCGATCGGATCGTTTTAGGATTCACAGCTCTCGGCTACAAATAAAATTTTAAGAAAACTAAAACAGCCTTTCTCAGCGTACTGTTCCTGGGATACAAGTTATCAAACGAGGGGAAGAGCCTGGCCCCGCACTTTCTAGAGAAATGGAAGGAAGGTTGCACATACACGCATCCTTAGGTAATTGCAAGAGGACATGCTAGAAGCAAAACACTTGCACACATGTGACAACAAAACAAATTTGATCATCAGAATAATTGCTGGTGCCATTGGGTTCATTTATGTCACTTTTAACTAAGGCGATACAGTGCCTATAGCATATAAATCACATTTATACTCCAATGCAGAACAACATCTTGCACCTACAGAAAAAATTCTAACTGCAGTTCAGATGGCTGTCATTAAGGAGAGGCCTCTTGCCCAAGGGAAACGCATCATTGGAGTTACCCCGGTGCCAGCCTTAGAGGCTGTCACCAAAGCAAGCGTTCCTAATATTAAAGCATTACATCCACGCTGGATTCATTGGGCAACGTCCCTAACTGCCACCGATGCTGACTACATCTTTGATCCAAAACTTCAGACACAAGAATTTCTTCAATACGAACAGTAGTACCCCGCTCCTCTAGATATTTTGCCACTTGACAGGTACCATACTGTCATTTACACTGACGGTTGAGCACAACCAGGTGTAGGTACCAAACATCAATATTCTGCCGCTTTCGCAGCCGTGAGTGGAGTGCTGAAGGATGGAGTCTTCCACCCTCACAATACCTACATGCAAACCTTAGGGGACTGACCAGCTCAGCTGGCTGAACTCAAATCCCTTAAGCGCTAGAACACACAGAGCCAGGATTGCTTACTTTAATAGTCTGTGACTCATACTACTGAGTCCAGTCGTACAATGATTATCTCAATCATTGGAAGCTGAAAGGGTTTAGATATTCCAAAGGGAACACCATAAAACACAGAACTCTGTGGGGGAGGGTGGCTGATCTTAAGGATAAGCTACCATGGGCCATATTTATACTCCGTTTGCGCCGAAATTGCGTCGTTTTTTTTGACGCAATTTCGACGCAAAACTAACGCCAACTAACGCCATATTTATACTATGGCGTTAGAGGCGAATAGCGCCAAAGTTCCCGGAATGTGCGTCATTTTTTAGCGTGAACCCCTTCCTTGCGTTAATGATATGCAAGGGAGGCGTTCCCGTCTAAAAAATGACTCCCAGGCCTTTACGTGGTATTTATACTCCCGGGCAAAAGAGACGCCCGGGAGTTGGCGTGGCTAAAAACGGCGCATTTGCGCCACTTTTTAACGCCTGCTCAGGGCAGGCATTAAGGGGCCTGTGGGCTCAAAATGAGCCCACAGGTGCCCTCCCATGCCCCCAGGGACCCCCCCTGCCACCCTTGCCCACCCCAGGAGGACCCCCAAGGATGGAGGGACCCACCCCAGGGACATTCAGGTAAGTTCAGGTAAGTTTTATTTTTTATTTTTTATATTTTATTTTGGTGGCATAGGGGGGCCTTATTTGTGCCCCCCTACATGCCACTATGCCCAATGACCATGCCCAGGGGACAGAAGTCCCCTGGGCATGGCCATTGGGCAAGGGGGCATGACTCCTATCTTTCCAATGATAGGAGTCATGTTGATGGGGGATGGGCGTCGTTAAAAAATGGCGCAAGTCGGGTTAAGACGATTTTTTCGACGTAACCTGACTTGCCCCATTTTAAGACGCCCATGCGCCATTTTCCCCCTACGCCGGCGCTGTCTGGTCTACGTGGTTTCTTCCCACG
Organism: Pleurodeles waltl; assembly: GCF_031143425.1. Classification (NCBI taxonomy): domain Eukaryota; kingdom Metazoa; phylum Chordata; class Amphibia; order Caudata; family Salamandridae; genus Pleurodeles; species Pleurodeles waltl. Next base: position 175,383,323 of record NC_090441.1, on the reverse strand, counting down.
CAAACCAGGCAGCGCCGGTCTGATTGCGCCGTCTAACGCCATTCCATAAATACGGCGCCCGCATGGCGCTTCAGAATGGCGTTAGACGGCGCAAAACTTTTTGACGCTAAACTGCGTTAGCGCAGTTTAGCGTCAAAAAGTATAAATATGGGCCCATGTGTCCATGTAGTACATACACTGGGCCACCAACATGTAGGAGTACACATTATTGGTAACACTTTGGCTGATGAAGCAGCCAAATCAGCATTAGCTACAGCTTCTGTGGCTGCAGTGACTCGTTCTCAGACGAGATTGGATAATGAAATTCTGACTGCCGTGAAAGCTTCGGCTGAAGGCAAGTCCCTTCCAAAAGCACACCCTACAAAATGTTCTTACCACATCAGTGTACAGAATGTTGCCTACACAACAATTCCTGGGGTTGGAGGTCGAGCGATCCCCAACGAAGACCAGAGATTAGATCTAATAAAAGCAGCGCCTGAGGGTGTTGCTTCTGCTCATGCTGGTATTTCAGCCACAGTAATACTCTTAGTCACTTTAGATTCTTGTTCTAGATTCTTGTGGGTATGGCCACAGCGGGCGGCCTACGCTCGAACTGTTATAAAAGACTTGCTGATCTTTATTAGTACATATGCGGTTGCAGCATTCCATTCGGAACAGGGCCCTGCATTTTCCTCTAAGGCATTCAGGGACACCATGGGGACGATGGGTGTTGAACTCCATTACTACTCACCATACCATCCCGAGGGAAATTCAGTTGTGGAGAGGCAGAACCGTGATCTAAAGCAGTCCTTAACAGCTAGAGTATTAGGTTCCAGCCGCAGCTGGCTTCATCACCTATATTGGGTCCAGAGAGCACTGAATAATCTGGAAAGATGGTCCTTGAGGGGACACACTCCCTTTGAGGTTCTCTTTGGGATACCTATGTATGTCCCAGATCTTGATGGTCCTGGTTTGGTGGCAGCAGACACACCATTTGACATAAATGAACGTCTCACTGTTTTACAGGAGCTTCAGCAATTTTGTGATGATAAATCATCCGCCAGTGCTGCCACTTTAGGAATAAGGGATTTACCAACATCTTCTACTGGCTGGATTTCTAAAGTTGGAGATCTGGTTTGTGAGAAGATCGCTGTGAAGAAGGAATTCAGCCCATCTTACAGGGCACCGGTCCAAGTCCTGGGAGTTCAAGGTACCAGAACTGTCATCCTACCACCCGCTGCCTGGTTCCAAAGGAAAAAGATTAATCTCCATTGAAGACGTCAAACTACACCATTTGGCCGATCCTGCACAGTAAACCCAGAGGTCCCTTGGATTTCCCGGTCCCCTCTCACTACCCAACAGGACATACCTCTTCAAAGTAGAAATAACAACACTACTTCGGACTACACAACAATGTTCAGCGATGCTACAAATACCTCCTCGATCGTGAGGAGGGCGGAAAATGAGCTCTTGCTGATTCCAGTTAGCACATCAACGACAGCACCTGTCTAAGATTTGGCTGTTTTCTACACCAACACTACACAGACTGACGACACCGTCTACTATGAGCCTCCATGCAAAGTGGATCCATCCACTGGTAATGCATCTGCTCCTGCGTTTGCAGAGACTGCTTCTGGCTACTTCATTGACACTGATGACTTTTCTTCAGACTCATCCACTCCAGTAATTGACAATGTTTCAAAGACACATAGGCCCGTATTTATACTTTTTGACGCTAAACTGCGCCAACGCAGTTTAGCGTAAAAAAAATTAGCGCCGGCTAACGCCATTCTGAAGCGCCATGCGGGCGCCGTATTTATTGAATGACGTTAGCCGGCGTTAGCCGACCGGCGCTGCCTGGTGTGCGTGGAAAAAAAACACGTACACCAGGCAGCGCCGGCGTTGGGGAAAATGGCGTATGGGCGTCTTAAAATGGGGCAAGTCAGGTTGAGTCAAAAAAATCGACTTAACCTGATTTGCGCCATTTTTTCACGACGCCCAGACGCCATTAACATGACTCCTGTCTTAGTAAAGACAGGAGTCATGCCCCCTTGCCCAATGGCCATGCCCAGGGGACTTCTGTCCCCTGGGCATGGTCATTGGGCATTGTGGCATGTAGGGGGGCACAAATCAGGCCCCCCATGCCCAAAAAAAAAATAAAAAAAAAAATATATACTTACCTGAACTTACCTGAATGTCCCTGGGATGGGTCCCTCCATCCTTGGGTGTCCTCCTGGGGTGGGCAGGGGTGGCAGGGGGGTCCCTGGGGGCATGGGGGGGCACCTCTGGGCCCACAGGTCCCTTAACGCCTGCCCGGACCCAGGCGTTAAAATCCGGCGCTAAAGCGGGTTTTTTAGACTTGCCCACTCCCGGGCGTGATTTTTGCCCGGGAGTATAAATCCCACACACATGCCTCGGAGTCGATTTTTTAGACGGGAACGCCTCCCTTGCATCTCATTAACGCAAGGAAGGTGTCCACGCCAAAAAATGACGCTAACTCCATGAACTTTGGCGCTAGATGCGTCTAACGCCAAAGTATAAATATGGAGTTAGTTTTGCGTCTAAATTGCGTCGAAAAAAACGACGCAATTTCGGCGCAAACGGAGTATAAATATGCCCCTTAAGGTGTACCTATGACTTAAAAATAACTGTTTACTACACACATGGAACTATTTATGGTTCTGCTTGACATTTTTTGCATTGTTTTTATGGACTGGTTTCGTGACTGTTTTCTTTTTTCTCAGAAATGGTCATTACCTTCCAGAATGCTCCTCTGTTACAACTGTGGATGAGGTCTTAACTCCATATCTTTCCTCACATAAGGTCCGAAGGGACTTGTCCATTGTAAACATTTCGGCTGTACCAATTCCTGATGGGATTGTATGGGACAACGTTCCATTTGATATATATGGGTCTACTGAAGTCATTCAAATTCCATATGTATTCAAAATATCGATGACAGATGTAATTACACCTGGTGTTGTATCTGATGAATGGGATGTCCAGACAGTTGATTCTATGTTAACTGAAATGAAGGACTATTCAGTGTTTGAAGGTGATGATGTATATAGACATACAAGGAATTATGGGGAAATGTTCTGTTACAATAACTGGGGACATTACTACTTGCACCGTGCAACTAGACACAGACCAGTACTTAACTACACACAGTGGAAAAACTGTTCAACACCACTAGTGGGGAGCCCAAAAATTATATAGATAAATTTACTTATTTTTCTGGACAAGACACAAAATATCCAGAATCATACTATTTCAAGTTACCGCCTTCAAAAATTAGGAACATTTTGCTAACTGGTACAAAGCTGATTGTTTCAGATTCCTTTGTTTCCCGTCTTGCAGTTGAAGGTTACAAATACTGGAAGGACACTGTTGATTTAAAGTGTATGGGGAACACAAGATTGGCAAATACAGGGTAGGGAGGCTTTATTTAGAGCATGCCTGGTTCCTTTGCAAATTAATTTTTTAAATGACACCATTCAACAGACATCCTGTCTGGGGTTAGCAAAAATAAAATAAATGAACACGCCCAGTTTACCCACACCTGCAAAGTTTAAAGATTGGCAATTCTTCCTGAATGTCACAGAGGAAGAGCTAGATGCACAGGTTCAGGCTGGTACTTACAATTCTTCACTTTCTAGACACGGCGGGTGGTTAATTTGGCCAATGGACACCAATGGATGTCAGGCATGTTTTGTGAATTCCTCAGGGGGTTTCAAGATTAGTCGGCCAGACCCTCGCTTTGTCTCGGGTCAACACACGGGTATAGTTACAACATACAGTGCGGGTAAACTGTGCCATCAATGGGTACAGTCTAACACGTTAACTGCAGTTAAAGAACATCTTAACACTCTTTCTGAAGATGTAGACTTGCAGGACTTTTTGTTGTGTCCGAGAAAGACACACTCCAAAAGATTCATCTATGCTATGTATAATGAGATCTGGAAACTTTCTCAGATAGAAGCTGCTGCGCGTTTAAGGCAAATAAATAAGGAAAACTTTAGTTGTTGTCGACAAAGGCATGAACACTCTGTCCAACAGGATGTATTCCCTGACAAATATAGTGTCATCTGCGATAGATATCATTCAGACAGACATGTCCCATTTATATCATGGGCAAAGTCAGCTGCGTTCCATCATGCAGTTAGGTTGGATGTTACAGACTTTGAAAAATGGCCGAGTTCCATGGAAGTATATTAACGGTAGTGAATTGTTCACCACTTTTTATTTATCCAGGGAGCAGCAGACAATGGCTAAAAGGGAAGCGAGTTTCACCATGCTTCACATAGAAAAGTTAGAAAGCTGCCTTTCACAGTTGCAGAGAGTCCTTCAACAGTATGGCATCTACATGGCATTATTAATCTGCCCGTTTCCACCTTTTGTTTTTCGAAATGCCTGAAACATCTTGCTGTGGGCAGGTACAAGCGACTAGGTGATAGCTATATTAAAGAAGAGTGGGAGTTGCCCTTTGAATACAAATGTTTGAGCGACGAATCAGAGGTCTTTCTCAGCGGAAGCGAATGCGAGACTACTGTTAGTCATTCAATGATCTGCAAGCAGGTGTCCCTTCACGGCCTTTGCAGTGCGGGGGGCGTCACGAACTTGGCCTGTTTTCTTAAGGCTACTCCCGTCCCTTTGATTCGACCAGCATTTCATGTACTTTCGAATGGAAGTTATGTGGTGCTGAGCGACCAAATCTGTTACGGTATGCAACCAGGAATTGCCTACACAATTTCAGTCTCTAAGGTCATTACGTGTTGTGGATAAGTTTTACTTCCCCCCACACAAGAGATAAAAGTATCAGAAATGTGGCCTCACATTGATACTGTTAATGTAAATTACTACAAGGTGAGTAGACTAAAGGCGCTACTGTTTCAAAAACAAGTCGCGTTGGCATCAGCTAGGGAGACATATGCTCTCCAGATTGCAAGATCATCAGCCGAGATACAATCCCTATTATACACCAACTTCCCCAAGCACTTTGGAGAGCTGGAGTCCAGAATTTTCAACGCCTCGAGCACTACTGGGATTTTCCATTTCTTTAAGGCTGTTGAGGCTGGATTTGTGTCCACCTACCAGACTGTCTTCGAAATGTCATCCCATCTGCCATCCATTCACTGTTTTCAAGAGTGTTTGGCAGCTTTCCTATAATTTTGGCATTTATTGGCGGAATACTACTGCTATTTCTTCTGATCCGCAGTGGTTGTATCTTTCCAGCTATGCAAAGCAATGGAGCCGCTGCCAACAGCTCAACTGTGCTGTGAACGCATGGTTCAGGTTATAGATGCTTCCTTACTGGAGGAATTGGAGCGTGATTGGTCATTGTCATTCCTACCACTCCTATGGTGTGTGCAACCAGTTTTTCGTTGCGTATGGTGCCTCTTCTAACATTTGCCTACAGTGTGTCTTGCTGTTACGCCAGTGCCTCCTGTGGACCAAGCACTGCTGATGTCCCGGATGAGGGTTCATTCACAGTCGTGCCCCTTGAGACAGAGGCAGATTCGCAAGGCCACTTATGAGCCACCCTTGGTGAACAATTTGGCTCTTTTTGGCACTATGGAGGATGCCACTCCTGCATGTGGACCTGCACAAGAGACTACAACGCACTACTGCTCTGTGGATCCGTCTGCCTATCCTGTGATCGATCTACCATCTGACAATGTGGCCTCTTTCCTGAGGTCCTTTCCTTTCGATGGCTTCGAAGATGCTCTTCAAGATCATGACTATTGTTAGACAATTTCATGATTGGCTTATAATACCAAATTTAATATTTGCATTCCTGCCCTTACTTTGACCTGCTGTGCTTGTCATGGTCAACTTTATATCTCTTTGTATGTTTTTTAGTTATTTGGATTTTAACATGTTTTTAAATATGATTTTTTCTTAGTTTTATGCTCTTAGCTTTTAGTCCACAGCATTTTTAGCGTTTGGATTCATTCACCTTCGGTGACGTCTAGTTATGGCATCATACTAGTTACGGGAATGGGGAGTGTGTAGTGAATCCTAGTTTGTTTTAATGGGATACAGGAGTTAGCTTAGCCTTTGGCTTGCAGACACGTGCCTGCGTCACCTAGTGACTTTTACGTTACTTAGCTTGCTCTGTTTTAGCACATTTAATTAAATCTTATAAGATGGCTGCTTTGTTTTTAGTTAGGCCCATGTTTTAGTTTTGCTTTCTCAGTGCCACCGCGCTAAGGCATCAATATCAAGCGACAAAGATAAACAAACTGTAGGTGTTCACATTAGGTACTTTCCCCCTTCACACTTTTGAGGGAATTGTTTGTATAAATTACCGTCCCAAGCATGCCTTGTTATCTATTGTTTGGGAACAGACCTACGACAGGGGTCCAAGCAGATCTGTATAAATACTCGTCACTTAAACAGATAGTCAGAGGGATTCCGACCAGATGCAATTGCTGCTATCGATGCTGCACATCGCCTGGACGCTGACCCAGTCTTCATGTCCCTACAGAGTCTGAGCTAGAGACCTCATTCCAAGGTAACAAGGGTTGGGGGGCTCTTCTCATGGACATGGCATTGGCAGGTTAGGTTTAACATGCCTAGCTCTCTTCTAGGTTAGAGATTAGGTACATGACATTAGAGTATTGGGACAGATTTTGCACTTTATATCATTACATCTTATTGCAAGATGGTGGGGGTCTTTGTATTATTGACTCTTGTCTTTACCATTCTGTTTCTTGCACTGTTCATTACCCTAATCATCGCAGCCCATGCAACTTATTGTAGATTTCAGTTGTGTTATATAAAACCTAGTCAAACTTTACTGCATGTTCTTCATTGCCTGTGTTTGGTTGAGACATGGTGTTTATGTGAGAAAGGGGTCATCTCCGTTTAACCACGACACTCCCTGAGATGTCATACTCTTGAGTCCATGCGTAAAGGCTGCTACAAATCACCTTTTACTGTTTTGGTTTTTGGTGCGGTGCTGCTTGTGAGCCAGGAGGGTTTGGACGACAGTTACGATTTGTTGTAGGATTGGCATAGTCACCTACAAACATAAGTACTGTCATCCTTAAACCAGCAGCCTTGCCTAGAGCAAGAGTCCAACTATGACAATGGTGCTAGAATGCCTACTGTCCTGCCATGAACTCTCGAGGATATTTCCTTGTTGAGAATTGAGCATATTTCCGTCTGAACTGCTTTCAGTTTCTGTTGAGTAAGCGAAAGGAGCACCATCGAGGTCAATTTAAAATCCCAGAAGTTCTATACATTGTGAGGGAGTATAAATGTATTTCTTCGTGTTCACTAGTAAACCTAATTCCTGGAGCAATTATATTGTCCAACTCTGATGTGTTAATGGTTCATGTTTGTCCTGGGCCATCTTGAGACATATGATTAGCTCTCCCCGGTGCATACATTTTCAACCACAGGATGCATCACCTTGGTGAAGCGCCACAGGGTGGAAGACAGCCCGAAGGGGAGGCCCTTAAGATCGTACCACGCACATCCCAGATGAATTTGAAGAAATTCTCAGAGAGGAGGAAAAATTGGGGCTGAGCGATTCGACTCCTTCAGGTTGAGACAGACTACCTAGTTCCTATCTCAGAGGAGGTGGGTCCCCGCCATCTTGAAGTGGATACATCCGTTAAACTCCTTCTTTTCTTCTTCTGTTCTTCCAGTCTTCTGTTCTCCTGTTCTTCTGTTCTTCCGGTCTTCTGTTCTTCTGTTCTTCCGGTCTTCTGTTCTTCTGTCTTCTGTCTTCTATCTTCTATCTTCTATCTTCTGTCTTCGGCTCCTCTGCCTCCTCCGTCTTCTTCTCCCCGCGCCTGCCCTCCTGCTCCTGCCTCATCCCCCTCCCTCACTCGCCTCCCCCTCTCTATCACCCCTACCTACCCCGTTCGCTATCTACCTCCCTCACTCCTCCTATCTACCTATCTCTCTATCTCTATCTCACTATCTAACTCCCTCACTCTCCACCTCCTCCTATCTACCTATCTCTCTATCTATCTATTTCTCTATCTATTTCTCTATCTATCTATTTTCTCTATCTATTTCTCTATCTCTCCCCCCCTTCCCGCCACCCCCTCTATTACCTATCTTCCTATCCTCTCACTCTACCTCTCACCCTCACCCACCTCTACAACCCCCCCTCCCCTATCTTCACAACCCTACTCCTATCTCTCTCCCTAATCTCCTAAACCTCCTAACACTCACCCCCCTCCACCCTTAAACCCCCCTTCCCCAGCTCTTCTCACTCTACCTGTCCCCCCCCGGAGCTTTCCCGCCGCGACCTCCTGCATGCCCCCGCCCCCCAGCTCCCATTCGCCCCCAGCTGACCCCTCCTCCCTCATATGGCGGCCGCTGCGCGACAGTGGTAGCGACCCTTGACCCAAGGGTAGGTAGTTCCCCCTGCCGCCGCAGCTCCTCCAGCTCCTCCAGGTTCCTGAGACCCACCTCACAGTAAGTACCCCCCACCTCCCAGCCCCTCGCCCTGCCCTGCGCTACTCACCCTCTCTCCTGCTCCTGCTTCTTTTCTTCTTTTCTTCTTCTCTGTTCTTCCTCCTCGCTCCTCTTCTGTAATCTTCTTCTGTACTCTTCTTTTCCCCGTCTGCTCTCTTCTTCTGGGTGCTTCTCTGCCTCTCCTGTTCGCCTCTCTTCTTCTTCATCTTCTTCTGTGGTCTTCTGCCTGTCTTCTGCCTTCTGTTCTTCGTATCTTCATCTGTGATCTTCTGCTCTTCTGTGAACTTCTGCTCTTCTGTGATCTTCTGGACTCCTGTTCTTCTGTTCTTCTGTTCTTCCGGTCTTCTGTTCTCCTGTTCTTCCGGTCTTCTGTTCTTCTGTTCTTCTGTTCTTCCGGTCTTCTGTTCTTCTGTTCTTCCGGTCTTCTGTTCTTCTGTCTTCTGTCTTCTGTTCTTCTGTCTTCTGTCTTCTATCTTCTGTCTTCGGCTCCTCTGCCTCCTCCGTCTTCTTCTCCCCGCGCCTTCCCTCCTGCTCCTGCCTCATCCCCCTCCCTCACTCGCCTCCCCCTCTCTATCACCCCTACCTACCCCGTTCGCTATCTACCTCCCTCACTCCTCCTATCTACCTATCTCTCTATCTCTCTATCTCACTATCTAACTCCCTCACTCTCCACCTCCTCCTATCTACCTATCTCTCTATCTATCTATTTCTCTATCTATTTTCTCTATCTCTCCCCCCTTCCCGCCACCCCCTCTATTACCTATCTTCCTATCCTCTCACTCTACCTCTCACCCTCACCCACCTCTACAACCCCCCCTCCCCTATCTTCACAACCCTACTCCTATCTCTCTCCCTAATCTCCTAAACCTCCTAACACTCACCCCCCTCCACCCTTAAACCCCCCTCCCCCAGCTCTTCTCACTCTACCTGTCCCCCCCTCCCTCGCGCTTTCCCGCCGCGACCTCCTGCACGCCCCTGCCCCCCAGCTCCCATTCGCCCCCAGCTGACCCCTCCTCCCCCTCCTACCTCATATGGCGGCCGCTGCGCAACAGTGGTAGCGACCCTTGACCCAAGGGTAGGTAGCTCCCCCTGCCGCCGCAGCTCCTCCAGCTCCTCCAGGTTCCTGAGACCCACCTCACAGTAAATACCCCCCACCTCCCTGCCCCTCGCCCTGCCCCGCGCTACTCACCCTCTCTCCTGCTCCTGCTTCTTTTCTTCTTCTCTGTTCTTCCTCCTCGCTCCTCTTCTGTAATCTTCTTCTGTACTCTTCTTTTCCCCGTCTGCTCTCTTCTTCTGGGTGCTTCTCTGCCTCTCCTGTTCGCCTCTCTTCTTCTTCATCTTCTTCTGTGGTCTTCTGCCTGTCTTCTGCCTTCTGTTCTTCGTATCTTCATCTGTGATCTTCTGCTCTTCTGTGAACTTCTGCTCTTCTGTGATCTTCTGGACTCCTGTTCTTCTGTTCTTCCGGTCTTCTGTTCTCCTGTTCTTCTGTTCTTCCGGTCTTCTGTTCTTCTGTTCTTCTGTTCTTCCGGTCTTCTGTTCTTCCGGTCTTCTGTTCTTCTGTTCTTCCGGTCTTCTGTCTTCTATATTCTGTCTTCGGCTCCCCTGCCTCCTCCGTCTTCTTCTCCCCGCGCCTTCCCTCCTGCTCCTGCCTCATCCCCCTATCACTCGCCTCCCCCTCTCTATCACCCCTACCTACCCCGTTCGCTATCTACCTCCCTCACTCCTCCTATCTACCTATCTCTCTATCTCTCTATCTCACTATCTAACTCCCTCACTCTCCACCTCCTCCTATCTACCTACCTATCTCTCTATCTATCTATTTCTCTATCTATCTATTTCCTCTATCTCTCCCCCCCTTCCCGCCACCCCCTCTATTACCTATCTTCCTATCCTCTCACTCTACCTCTCACCCTCACCCACCTCTACAACCCCCCCTCCCCTATCTTCACAACCCTACTCCTATCTCTCTCCCTAATCTCCTAAACCTCCTAACACTCACCCCCCTCCACCCTTAAACCCCCCTTCCCCAGCTCTTCTCACTCTACCTGTCCCCCCCCGGAGCTTTCCCGCCGCGACCTCCTGCATGCCCCCGCCCCCCAGCTCCCATTCGCCCCCAGCTGACCCCTCCTCCCTCATATGGCGGCCGCTGCGCGACAGTGGTAGCAACCCTTGACCCAAGGGTAGGTAGTTCCCCCTGCCGCCGCAGCTCCTCCAGCTCCTCCAGGTTCCTGAGACCCACCTCACAGTAAGTACCCCCCACCTCCCAGCCCCTCGCCCTTCCCTGCGCTACTCACCCTCTCTCCTGCTCCTGCTTCTTTTCTTCTTTTCTTCTTCTCTGTTCTTCCTCCTCGCTCCTCTTCTGTAATCTTCTTCTGTACTCTTCTTTTCCCCGTCTGCTCTCTTCTTCTGGGTGCTTCTCTGCCTCTCCTGTTCGCCTCTCTTCTTCTTCATCTTCTTCTGTGGTCTTCTGCCTGTCTTCTGCCTTCTGTTCTTCGTATCTTCATCTGTGATCTTCTGCTCTTCTGTGAACTTCTGCTCTTCTGTGATCTTCTGGACTCCTGTTCTTCTGTTCTTCTGTTCTTCCGGTCTTCTGTTCTCCTGTTCTTCTGTTCTTCTGTTCTTCTGTTCTTCCGGTCTTCTGTTCTTCTGTTCTTCTGTTCTTCTGTTCTTCCGGTCTTCTGTTCTTCTGTTCTTCCGGTCTTCTGTTCTTCTGTCTTCTGTCTTCTGTCTTCTATCTTCTGTCTTCGGCTCCTCTGCCTCCTCCGTCTTCTTCTCCCCGCGCCTTCCCTCCTGCTCCTGCCTCATCCCCCTCCCTCACTCGCCTCCCCCTCTCTATCACCCCTACCTACCCCGTTCGCTATCTACCTCCCTCACTCCTCCTATCTACCTATCTCTCTATCTCTCTATCTCACTATCTAACTCCCTCACTCTCCACCTCCTCCTATCTACCTATCTCTCTATCTATCTATTTCTCTATCTATTTTCTCTATCTCTCCCCCCCTTCCCGCCACCCCCTCTATTACCTATCTTCCTATCCTCTCACTCTACCTCTCACCCTCACCCACCTCTACAACCCCCCCTCCCCTATCTTCACAACCCTACTCCTATCTCTCTCCCTAATCTCCTAAACCTCCTAACACTCACCCCCCTCCACCCTTAAACCCCCCTCCCCCAGCTCTTCTCACTCTACCTGTCCCCCCCTCCCTCGCGCTTTCCCGCCGCGACCTCCTGCACGCCCCCGCCCCCCAGCTCCCATTCGCCCCCAGCTGACCCCTCCCCCCCCTCCTACCTCATATGGCGGCCGCTGCGCAACAGTGGTAGCGACCCTTGACCCAAGGGTAGGTAGCTCCCCCTGCCGCCGCAGCTCCTCCAGCTCCTCCAGGTTCCTGAGACCCACCTCACAGTAAGTACCCCCCACCTCCCTGCCCCTCGCCCTGCCCCGCGCTACTCACCCTCTCTCCTGCTCCTGCTTCTTTTCTTCTTCTCTGTTCTTCCTCCTCGCTCCTCTTCTGTAATCTTCTTCTGTACTCTTCTTTTCCCCGTCTGCTCTCTTCTTCTGGGTGCTTCTCTGCCTCTCCTGTTCGCCTCTCTTCTTCTTCATCTTCTTCTGTGGTCTTCTGCCTGTCTTCTGCCTTCTGTTCTTCGTATCTTCATCTGTGATCTTCTGCTCTTCTGTGAACTTCTGCTCTTCTGTGATCTTCTGGACTCCTGTTCTTCTGTTCTTCCGGTCTTCTGTTCTCCTGTTCTTCTGTTCTTCCGGTCTTCTGTTCTTCTGTTCTTCTGTTCTTCCGGTCTTCCGGTCTTCTGTTCTTCTGTTCTTCCGGTCTTCTGTTCTTCTGTCTTCTGTCTTCTATCTTCTGTCTTCGGCTCCTCTGCCTCCTCCGTCTTCTTCTCCCCGCGCCTTCCCTCCTGCTCCTGCCTCATCCCCCTCCCTCACTCGCCTCCCCCTCTCTATCACCCCTACCTACCCCGTTCGCTATCTACCTCCCTCACTCCTCCTATCTACCTATCTCTCTATCTCTCTATCTCACTATCTAACTCCCTCACTCTCCACCTCCTCCTATCTACCTATCTCTCTATCTATCTATTTCTCTATCTATTTTCTCTATCTCTCCCCCCCTTCCCGCCACCCCCTCTATTACCTATCTTCCTATCCTCTCACTCTACCTCTCACCCTCACCCACCTCTACAACCCCCCCTCCCCTATCTTCACAACCCTACTCCTATCTTTCTCCCTAATCTCCTAAACCTCCTAACACTCACCCCCCTCCACCCTTAAACCCCCCTCCCCCAGCTCTTCTCACTCTACCTGTCCCCCCCTCCCTCGCGCTTTCCCGCCGCGACCTCCTGCACGCCCCCGCCCCCCAGCTCCCATTCGCCCCCAGCTGACCCCACCCCCCCTCCTACCTCATATGGCGGCCGCTGCGCGACCACGCCGCTGGCGCGCCGGAGGCGTGCCAGAGGCAAGCCCGTCTGCGCCCGTCCGCACCTGGCCCGCGCCCTGCACCACGACCCCTGGTCCCCAGCTCTCCCAAGCCCCGCTGATCCGCTACGACCCCACCACCCTCCACGCCCTCAACCCAGGGCGCTCCAACACCTGCTTCCAAGCTCACCCCAAACGCACCCATGGACCCTTCGCCTGCAACTTCTGCAAACGCATCTTCCACCACGCAACTACCACGACCACAAGCCCACGCGCCATCAACCACCTCAAGTGCATCCTGGTCAACGCTCGATCTGTCCACAAGCACGCCGTTGAACTCTGGGACCTCCTGGACTCCACAGCACCGGACGTCGCCTTCATCACGGAGACCTGGATGACCGCCTCTTCGGCCCCAGACATCGCCACTGCCATCCCCGTAGGCTACAAGATTTCCAGAAAAGACCGCACCAACCAAGTAGGAGGAGGTATCGCCATCGTCTTCAAAGACTCCATCAGCGTCACCACCTCCACCGAAGACACCCCTCTCGCCGCTGAACACCTGCATTTTCAGATTCACACCGACCCCAGGACCACCCTCAGAGGATCCCTCGTCTACCGTCCTCCCGGACCGCACGCCCCTTTCAGCGACGCCATCGCCGACTTCATCTCCCCGCAGGCCCTCGCCTCGCCGGACTACATCCTCCTAGGCGACCTCAACTTCCATCTGGAACAAAACAACGACCCTAACACCACCACCCTGCTCGACAACCTCGCCAACCTCGGCCTCAAGCAACTGGTGAACACCGCCACCCACATCGCCGGACACACGCTTGACCCTATCTTCTCCGCCAGCAAACACGTCTTCTTCAGCCACACCTCCGCTCTACACTGGACCGACCACAGCTGTGTACATTTCACTTTCCGACGCGAGACCCGCCACCTCCGCACTCAACCCATCCCTCGTCGACAGTGGAACAAAATCCCCGAAGAGCAACTCTTCTCCGCACTCGCCGCCAACCAACCCACCCTCACCACCGACCCCAACGACGCAGCCCTCAGCCTCACGAACTGGATCTCCAACTGCGCAGACAACCTTGCTCCCCTCAAACGCATGCATCGACAGGCCAACACCAAAAAACCTCTCTGGTTCTCTGACACCCTCAAAGAATCGAAGAAAACTTGTTGCGCCCTCGAGAAGGCCTGGCGCAAGGACCACACCGCTGACAACATGACCGCCCTCAAGAACGCTACCTGCGAACACCACCACCTGATCCGCGCTGCCAAAAGGAACTTTTTTACTGACAGACTGGACAAAAACAGCCACAACAGCAGAGAACCTTTTAGCATCGTCAAGGAGTTCTCCAACCCCAACGCCAACGCCGTCATGCCCTCAGAAGATCTGTGCAACTCCCTCGCCACCTTCTTCCATCGCAAGATCAGCGACCTCCACGACAGCTTCGGACACCAGACCCAACCAAGCATCACCGAACCCACACCTCCGACCATCACCCTCAACGACTGGACCCACATCAACACCGAAGAAACCAAAACCACCATGAACTCGATCCACTCCGGCGCTCCATCGGACCCCTGCCCTCACTTCATCTTCAATAAAGCCGACAACATCATCGCCCCGCACCTCCAGGCCATCATCAACTCCTCTTTTTCTTCTGCTACCTTCCCCGAATGCTGGAAACACGCCGAAGTCAACGCACTACTAAAGAAACCTACGGCTGACCCGAGCGACCTGAAAAACTTCCGCCCCATCTCGCTCCTCCCCTTCCCCGCCAAGGTAATAGAGAAGGCCGTCAACAAACAGCAGACCACCTTCCTGGAAGACAACAACCTGCTCGACCCTTCACAAACCGGATTCCGAACCAACCACAGCACTGAAACCGCCCTCATCTCAGTCACAGACGACATCAGAACCCTGATGGACAACGGTGAAACAGTCGCCCTCATCCTCCTCGACCTCTCGGCTGCCTTCGACACCGTCTGTCACCGCACCCTAATCACCCGCCTCCGCTCCACCGGGATCCAAGGCCAGGCCCTGGACTGGATCGCCTCCTTCCTCTCAAACCGATCCCAAAGAGTCTACCTCCCTCCGTTTCGCTCAGATCCCACCGAGATCATCTGCGGCGTACCTCAAGGCTCATCACTCAGCCTGACACTCTTCAATGTCTACATGAGCCCCCTCGCCGACATCGTACGCAAGCACGACATCATCATCACCTCCTACGCCGACGACACCCAACTTATACTCTCCCTCACCAAGGAGCCCGCCAGCGCCAAGACCAACCTACAAGAGGGCATGAAGGACGTCGCAGATTGGATGAAGCTCAGCCGCCTAAAGCTGAACTCTGACAAAACAGAAGTCCTCATCCTCGGCAACACCCCGTCCGCTTGGGACGACTCCTGGTGGCCCACGGCCCTCGGCACCGCACCGACACCCGCAAACCACGCCCGCAACCTCGGCTTCATCTTGGACCCTCTTCTCACCATGACCAAGCAAGTCAACGCCGTGTCCTCCGCCTGCTTCCTCACCCTCCGCATGCTCCGCAAGATCTTCCGCTGGATCCCCGCCGACACTAGAAAAACCGTGACCCACGCCCTCGTCACGAGCCGCCTGGACTACGGCAACACCCTCTATGCTGGGACCACCGCCAAGCTCCAAAAACGCCTGCAACGTATTCAAAACGCTTCGGCCCGCCTCATCCTCGACGTACCCCGCAACAGCCACATCTCCGCACATCTGAGACACCTGCATTGGCTCCCAGTCAGCAAAAGGATCACCTTCCGACTTCTCACCCATGCACACAAAGCCCTCCACAACAAGGGACCGGATTACCTCAACCGTCGCCTCAGCTTCTACGCCCCCACCCGTCTCCTCCGTTCCTCGGGCCTCGCGCTCGCTGCCGTCCCTCGCATCCGCCGCTCCACGGTGGGTGGGAGGTCCTTCTTCCTGGCAGCCAAGACCTGGAACTCCCTCCCCACCAGCCTCAGGACCACCCAGGACCACTCCGCATTCCGGAGACTCCTAAAAACCTGGCTTTTCCAGCAGCAGTAACCCCCCCCTTTTCTCCTAGCGCCTTGAGACCCGCACGGGTGAGTAGCGCGCTTTATAAATATTAATGATTTGATTTGATTTGACTTCAGGTTGATGACTAAGTGGGAATCTCTGCCTTTTTTGGTCATCACAAAATTTTTGTTGCAGAGCTGTGAGGGGTCGGGTGAGAGGGGCAAATGCTCTGATCTTGTAGTGAAAAAAGGATAGGTTGGGCAGGATTGGGTTGGAGCAGAGTACCATAGAATGAAATCCCAACCCTGTTTATTGTCTCTAGAACCCAGGAGTCAGAAGTATTGTTCTACGCCCCAGTACATATGACGAAGAATGAATGAGGCTTCATCTTGAGAGCCTGCTCCAGCATTATCGTCGCCTTGGGCACAAAAGGACCCCTTCCATATCTCTAGTGTCCTCCATGCACTCTGGCAGGGTAAAATGTGCCTATGGTTTGGTCTGAGTAGCCACGACCTCTGGCTTTGGTTGGTCAAGAATGGCCTCGTAGGTTTGCTTGGTCAGACGATCACCCCGTATAACAGCCGGCCCGGCCAAAAAGGTGATTGTCGGAAACCTTGTGTAGGGATTTTTTGGCCTTGTTGAGAGCCGTAAAGGTATGGGCGCATTTGCCCAGGTCCTTAACAAACTTGTCTCGAAGAGTAGTCTGTTTGCCACAGGGCCTACATCTGATGTGGTGACTTCAGCCAGCTTGAGGTCTATTCTGATAAGCACCAATATCCGGTGTTTGACTGAAAGGATACAGTTTGCACTACCTAGCAAACACTGGGCGCTTTGGGGCCATTCTGCTAGGATGTTGGGGTCTATGAGAGTGTCCGTGACTTTGGATAGTACTGACATTTACAGAGGTCCAGTCAGGTGTAAAACCTTGTGCTGACAGGCCTTCAATCATCTGTCAGTACGTTTCTTTGGGTCTTAGGACAGTTTGAGGAAGGTGGCAAGGTTCACATCAAGACCAGGTTTTTCTGCAACTTTATCAAGAAAGTTTGGTCTGGGGCACTCAGAGCGAAGGCTTTTGCGGACATCACTATTGTAACTCTTTCGAATGAGGCCATAAATATAGTCAGCACCAGGAGGGAGTGGGGCCCAGTTGGAGGATTAAGGATGGGCAATAGTGTCCAGTTGAAGGCAAGGGGTTAGGTTGAGTCTGGGGGATAGTAGGAAGAAGAGGAATGATCTAATGAGTCCCGCTTTCAGCATTTGGGGTACTGATTGAGGGTGCCATCTGAGTCAGTGAAGTTAGTTTGATTTCTTTCTGAATCCTTATCCTGTGGAGTTTGAAGAATAGAGAGCCCTCTGGTGGACAGGTCTAGTGCCGAGTATGCGTGGTCGGACGGAAGGGATTGCGAGATGCACACCATGGTGGCTGTATGGGACCAGTCGCAAGATTTTGCTACTATGTTGCCAGTCTTGGGTCGTGGGGTTCATGGTGGCTGGGTCCAATAGGGGAATTACCATGGGCATGTGAAGGGTGTATTTCCACAACTGGAGCGTAAAAGGCTGTAAGGCCACCACCTGAACTCTGTTAACAGCGGGTGTAACTGAAGCATCTAGGGCCTTCAACTAAGCTCTCATTGAGGATGTGATCCTCATCAATGACCTGGTTATGGGCCACCTCAAGGGAACCACTGCGTTCGGCGATAGTGGTTATGAGGTGGTAATAGCGTAGGTGAATAGAGCTCACCGCTATGTGGGGAGGTCAGAAAAGCATGGGGGGGCAGCCCAGATGGTAGGCTGCAGTAGGGATGCAGACGGTAGTTCAATGGACTCTGTTCACACACAATACTATGTTCAGCCATACGTGACAGACTCGCTCACCTGGTACACTTCTAGCTACATGCGCTCTGCACGCAGGAAGCGAGATGGAGAGAGGACGGGCCTCTGCCTGCAGTGCAATGCGCTCTGCTTCCGAGCCACCCAAACATCGCCGTCGGGTTTTGGATCGTGGTAGCGGGCCTTGAAGGCCAAACAATTAACAAGAGGAAACTGCAGTAAAATGTAGCGAGGGAGTCAAAAAACACTTATCTGTATTACGAAGCAGCAAAGAAAGAGGATTTGAAATTTGTATGAGGCCACGGACATGATGATTGGTGCAGAGAGGTTGTTGTAATTTAGGGTATGATGGGAAATGTAGCTTTGCTGAAGTATAAATTTGATTGGCTGCTGTGAGATAAAATACAATAAACAGTTAAAAAAATAGAAAGTATAATCCGAAGCTTCCAGTCCTGACATAGAATGGCATTGTCTTCTCTTAATAGCATGAATGATAAAGACAAGCAGTGCCTCTAGTACCATTAGCAGTCTGTGTATTAGGATACAAAATATATTTTTCTTACTCAGTAAAGGGGCCATAAGCAAGGTCTCTCAGGTCCCGGTGTTCTTTCCAGATGGACATATCATTTCTTGTGGGGTATTTCCCCTCCTGTCTCAGCACCATCTCCAAAATCTCTGGGGAGGCGATGTTCACGCACTTGTAGGGTCCAAACTGAGATTTCCAGATGGGTCCATACAGCTTTTTGTTTACTAACTGCAAGACACAAAAGGGAACCGCTATCAGAATAAGGGGACACATGGTTATTGGTCCCATAATAAAAATCACTAAATGTATAGTACCCAAGCAACTGAACTGACTCTTACATAATGAGTACTATTTTTTCCCTAGCACAATACTAAGGGCCTTATTACGAGGCTGGCGGTCCAAAGACTGCCAGTCTTGCGGTGGCCGTCCAGCCGCCACTTTACGAGGTCTGACCGACATGAAAAGGCTGCCAGAGGACAAGCGCAGGGGACTGTGCAAACAGTGTGCATTTCAAGGGTGCTGGTGCCCCCTGCGACAATTCTGTTGCACCTTTCCCACTGGGATGACCAGAAGAAACCAAGGTCAGTCCACTGGGAAAGTCGTAATGGGGCCGGCGGGGAGGTCGCCAGCACCGGGGCGACCTCCCGTCGGGACTTTGGCAGACAATCAGCCCCTAAATATTATGATGCCTCATTCTGACCTGGTAAGAATTTCTGTGGGCTTAAACGACTTGTGGGGAATACTATTGTTACCTCCTCAGATGGTTTTACCTCCTGATTCAAAGTTCTGCATGTCACAATTGGGACTAACATGCTGTTTTGGTCTTAACAGCCAATAAAACCGTGTGTTCCCCAAGGAGAGGGTTAGCACTGGGAAAAAACAGAGGTCTTTGGGCAAGCTGTACCTAACTTGGAATCCGAAATCCACCAAAAACATTGCTCACGCTTGGCCCTGTGGTGCCTTTTGTTTCTTGTGACTGATTTTATGTGGTGACATATATAATTAGGGTAGTCAGAGTGAGACAGAGGGGCGGCTCCTCCGCTATGGCGAAGGAGCGTCGTCCCACTGGCTGAGCCAGAAGCACAAAAATAAAACAATAGTTTTCTATTGTTTTATTTTTCTGCTTCTCGCTCAGCAGTGCAGGGAAGGGCCGGGCTGCACCACGGGGAGGTGGGAGGCAGGAAGAGTGCCCTAAGAGCACATGTGTGTTTGGCCAGCCGGCTGAGGCCGGTCAAACACACATGCACACTTAGGTTTCTCCAGCCGGCTGTGTACACAGCCGGCTGGAGAAACAGCTGAGACCCCAGGCTTGTGTCTGAGTGGCAGTCACTGCTGCTCAGACCAATCCTGGAGCTGCTCACAATCTGTGTTTAGCATGTAAGCAGCACCAGGATTGCTGGGGAGCCTGTGCATCAACAAAAGAGGAGCGACGAACGAGGCTCCGGCATCCCTGAGGGTAAGTTCAATTTCTTTTATTTTTTCATTTTCTCCTCCTGCGTCTGCCCCTCCATCCCATGGCCCTCCCCTTGTGATTTACCAACGGCCGCCGCTGGTGAGACAGCATAATATCTAATAAGATAAGGAGTGGTTGCTCTCTCCTCCAGTTAAGGTGCAATTTAGGTTGCCTATTATCATGCACACATCCTTGGACCAGAGTGCCATTGTGTCTGTGTGATGTCTAGCATAGGTTTTGTTCTTGAAGTGCACATTTCCAGTATAAAACACCATGCCTTAACATACTTTTGCACCTTCTATGTATGCATGCTGTACAATGAAAGGTTTGGAGACATTTAAGCAATGTTCCAACTTCACGCCTGCCTCAAGGAGGCATTATTTTTTGGCACAAATCCCTTTCTACCAATGTTAGTAGATAAGGATTTGATTCAAAGACCATGTGTGGTTACATGAGAACACTTATGTACCAGCCAGGGGACACCCCGTTGACACAAAGTAGCGAATTTTTTTACTTTGCATTACTTTATGGTTACTTTGAAGAATAAATCAAGTTTTGAGCACAAAAGTAAATCCCAAAAAACACCTTGCTGCGGTTTGTGTCACTGTGCCGGCACAACGTAAAATGGCAAATTTTGTTTATGGACTTTGCATTGGAAGTTAATATGGATTCCAGTTGTCATGTTAACACAAACATTTGCATTGTATGTGGAACAGCAATGAGTTATTTATCACCTATGGGCAAGATGTTATATATCCCATGTATATTCTAAGTAGTGTTTCTTTTTTATTTTTTTTAATAAGGTAATTTTTTATTTGTTTGAGGTAAAGCTTAACACCATATGCGACATTCAACCAAGTGACATACAATACTGTATTACGCCCTACCATAAAGGAGAAAAATAAGAACAAATACAAATACAAATAAAAACACCTAAATTAAAATAAAGAAAGTAAGGGGAGTGCTCCCAGTCTATGAGTGCTGTGTGGCATTTGTTATAGGTGTTTGGGTTGTTCTGGTGTGAAGAGGCCAGCTCTAAACGGGGGTTTCGCTTCCGGTGTCTATATCTCGCGGTAGTGGGAATTCGGGTTACTCGGGATCGCGGCACATGACTGGGTGGGGGCTCAAGGTCCATGTTAGTATGGGCCCTCTCGTGGGGATAGCGTTTCACATGTGTGATTAGGTCTTCTGGTATTCTAGTCGCACATCAGGGCCTCCCATCCTCTCCAAATCTTATCGTATTTGCTCGGACAGCCCCTGGCCTCATACACGAGTCTCTCCTGTTGTGCACACCAGTCCATCCCTTGCCTCCATTTGTTTAGGGATGGCGCCCCTTCTGTCATCCATTTAGTCATAATATCTCTTTTGGCAACCAGGCATGCTATTCCTAGAAAGGTTATTTTTGCTCCTCTTAGACCAGTGTCCCCTAGCACCCCCAGTAGGAACAGAAGCGTGTCTGGTGTTAGATCAGTCCGTAGGGTTCTGGAGATCTGTGTTGCTATTTGTTAGACCTGACAGCCTTAGGGTAGTCACCCCTGACTTTTTGCCTGCCTCCCTCCACTTTTTGGACACTGTTTTTGCTGGCTTTTAGACTCTGCGCACTTTACCACTGCTAACCAGTGCTAAAGTGCATATACTCTCTCCCTTAAAACATGGTAACCTTGAATCATACCTGATTGGACTATTAATTTACTTATAAGTCCCTAGTAATGTGCACTCTATGTGCATAGGGCTGGTAGATTAAATGCTACTAGTGGGCCTGCAGCACTAGTTGTGCCACCCACTTAGGTAGCCCCTTTTTCCTTGTCTCAGGCCTGCCATTGCAAGGCCTTTGTGTGCAGTTTCCCTGACACCTCGACTTGGCATTTAAAAGTACTTGCCAAGCCTAAAACTCCCCTTTCTCCACATATAAGTCACCTCTAATGTGTGCCCTAGGTAACCCCTAGAGCAGGGTGCTGTGTGGGTGAAAGGCAGGACATGTACCTGTGTAGTTTACATGTCCTGGTAGTGTAAAACTCCTAAACTCGTTTTTGCACTACTGTGAGGCCTGCTCCCTTCATAGGTTAACATTGGGGCTGCCCTCATACAGTATTGAAGTGGTAGCTGCTGATCTGAAAGGAGTAGGAAGGTCATATTTAGTATGGCCAGAATGGTAATATAAAATCCTGCTGACTGGTGAAGTTGGATTTAATATTGCTATTCTAGAAATGCCACTTTTAGAAAGTGAGCATTTCTTTGCACTTAAATCTTTCTGTGCCTTACAATCCACGTCTGGCTGGGCTTGGTTGACAGCTCCTTGTGCATTCACTCAGACACACCCCAAACACAGGGTACTCAGCCTCACTCTGCATACATCTGCATTTTGAATGGGTCTTCCTGGGCTGGGAGGGTGGAGGGCCTGCTCTCACACAAAGGACTGCCACACCCCCTACTGGGACCCTGGCAGACAGGATTGAACTGAAAGGGGACCTGGTGCACTTCTTAGCCACTCTTTGAAGTCTCCCCCACTTCAAAGGCACATTTGGGTATAAAACAGGACCTCTGCCCTACCTCATCAGACACTTGCTGGAGAAGAAACCTGAACCAGAAACTACATCCTGCCAAGAAGAACTGCCTGGCTGCTCAAAGGACTCACCTGTCTGCTTTCTACAAAGGACTGCTGCCTTGCTGTTGGCCTGCTGCCTTGCTGAACTCTTGTCTGGCTGTGAAAGTGCTCTCCAAGGGCTTGGATAGAGCTTGCCTCCTGTTCCCTGAAGTCTCAGGACCAAAAAGACTTCTCTTTTTCACTTGGACGCTCCGTGCTGCAAAACTTTTGACGCACAGCTTGTTCCGCGGCGAGAAAAACGCCGCACACCGACGCTGATCGACGCGACGCCTTCGGGACGACCGGAAATCTGACGCACGGCTTCGCAAGGACAATGCCGCCCGACCTCTAGAGGAGAAATCGACGCGACGCCTGCCGTGAGATCGTAATTTCGACGCGCAGCCCCGCAGAACGACGCGCAACCGGAAAACAAGCAGGAAAATCCACGCACAGACCCGGGACATCTGGTAATCCCCACGATCCACAGAAAGAGACTGTCCGCGCGCCGGAAAACGACGCATGACTTCCCCGCGTGGAAAATAACGACGCAAGTCCGTGTGTGCTGGGGAGAAATCGACGCACACACCCTTCTTCCACGCACCTCTTCTTTTGTGGCCCTCTGAGGAGATTTTTCCACTCCAAACCAGGTACTTGTGCTTGAAAGAGACTTTGTTTATATTTTAAAGACTTAAGACACTTTATATCACTTTTCAGTGATATCTCTACAATTTCACATTGCAACTGTATTCTTTTTGACCTACAATTATCCTGATAAATATGATATATTTTTCTAAACACTGTGTGGTGTATTTTTGTGGTGTTATATGGTGGTATTGTATGATTTATTGCACAAATACTTTACACATTGCCTTCTAAGTTAAGCCTGACTGCTCGTGCCAAGCTACCAGAGGGTGGGCACAGGATAATCTTGGATTGTGTGTGACTTACCCTGACTAGAGTGAGGGCTTTTGCTTGGACAGGGGGTAACCTGACTGCCAACCAAAAACCCCATTTCTAACAGTTTCCATCTAATATTCAGGGATAGTTATGTATGTTTACAATACTGTAACACAGCAGCAGCTCACTAGTATTATTACAAATAATATCTGTGACCGACTGCCATTTCTCATATGTGAGGCCCTGTTCTGGTCTAAAAAGAACTTTTGTATGGATGTTGCATGGTGTTGAAAAACAAACATTTCTCTGCAAAATGTCTGTAATAGACACTCACACATCCCTGTATTAAAAAAATATAATAAAGGGAAATGGTATTTAACACAATCTATGTTTAAGAACCATTCATGGCCATCAGGTCAGGAATGTTTGGAGGACAGATCTGTGGTAGGGGGTCTCAAAGGATGGGTCCCTGTGGGTCCCTGGGCCAGAGCCCACTTTACTCGTGCCTTAAAACGTCTCTGCTTGTACCCCTGGAGAAAGAAGAACATTTGAAAAGGTGAGCTTCTCAAACCAAGCTCACACTGTTCTAAGTTAAGGAGTAACTATTAAATGAAGTTTCCATAAAATGTGATAGGTGGAAATGTATGAATTAATCAGAGACACTGGTAATTACACATAAGGCAGAGAGCAGAGTAACCTATGTATAGCTAATGGGGTGCTGGGTTCACAGTTTCAGTAACAGACTAAGGTGTATACAGCCATCTTTGCAAAAATTATGGGGGTAGAAAAAATACTTTAAAAATTGCCTGTGTTTTGATACCTGGTGACAACATGTGGAGTGACTTCAAACAGCGAGTGCTTAATTTGAGCCAGTGGTTGCCAGGAGGGGCCACCGAAACTCACTTTTAGGAACCTGCACATATTTTACCTCTTCAGACATTTTCTGAGAGCAAAGGAGGGAAAACACACAAACAGGAAGATGAGAAAGACAGAGAAACTGTCACAAAAGGAGAAAGCAGGTACCTGCAAGAGTGAGATAAAGGGGCAGGGAGTGTCTAAAAGTGGAATAACAAGGCATGAGGTAGATTGAAGACTGAGCAGCCTTGGTATTCGGAGCACAGACATTTAATAGCACCTTCGTGGGCTTCTGAGAAAAGTTTTGGGCACCAGCACTCGTATTTTTCAAATTAAGCACTGCATACAACCCTTGGCAGTTTGTGAATGTTCCAAGGCAAACAAGCTTTGGCAAAGCCAATAGGTTTTGGATTTGCTAGCTACTGTGAAAGCACTCACATTCATCAAAGTCATCCTGTAATGGGTATTCAAATATTACAAAATGTATTAAAGCTTGCAGCCGTCAATGTGTGTCCATCCACAGTGGTCATCTTTGAATGGGTTTTGTAATGTTTTGAAAAAATACCGTTCTAAATAGGCCGGCATGGATGTGTGTGCATCCGGAGCATCCATCTATGGATCCATTTTGAATAATTTTAAAAAATCCTCTTCAAAGATGGCTACCACGGACATCTGCACCTCTGGTGAAGCCAACTTGTATTTAATTAATAAACAAAAACATTCATAGATAACCAGCGTGCATACAAGTGCTTGCTCACTGTGGGCGAACATCATCCAATAGTCAAAAAAAAAAATTAAGATAGCCATCCGCCGATAGCATGGCAGCTTTCCAAAAATAGGAAGAAGTTTGGGGGGCAAGAGGCTGAGTGTGGATGGAGAAGGGGAGAGGTAGGTAAAAAGAGAGGCGTGGGGTGAAAATAGAGCGGGGAAGGTGGAAAGATACATGAATCAATCAAAACCATGTGGGACATAAATGATGCTGAGCAGGAAAAGACATAAAAACGGAGAGGAAAGCAATAGAACAGGTGCATGGAAGTGAAACTGATAACAAACATCCAGTCATCCAGCCATGAACAAGGGACTGACTTAAAGCCCACTGTATGTAATGCAATGAACAAAATAGGTCTCCTAATAACTAAAGCTATCTGTAGCCAAGTCCTAAAAGGGGAGTCATCTTGAGAGGTCGCTTTGACTTGGTTTCATTTCAGCTTCTTATAGGTTTAAGTAACAAAGTAGGCAAACTGTCACTTTGTCTAACAAAACTTTGCCTGTTACATTCATTAGGTTTATATACAGTTCCTCAGACAAACAATAATTTATCTTGGTTTTCTATTCCTTCTTCAGGTATTTGGAGAAGGTATCTGGAGACGTTTGACTGTTCCTCATAGGCAGCTCTTGTCAAACATCTATAAGACGTGGTAAGTGTCAGTCATTTCCACTTTTTTCTCTGGTAATTTTCCATACAATATGTTATTGGGCCCTTGGTAGTTTTATACCATCTTTCTTGCTACACTCTGGCTTCTTGGCCAATACTTTTGAGGGTTAAGAAGAATGATACAAAACTGGCCCCTGGTGTCTACATAAGAATGTCTTAAGTCTAAGGGCGTTCACATATACTGTGTTTACAAACTCCACCTGTTGAATCAATCTAGGTTCTGGTACTGTCACATTAGGTCGAAGCCTGCCTCTTCTGTGTCTCAATATCATCACTGGCTTAGAGCTGGTCCTGCCATTTCACATAAAGACTATTTTCTACACACTCGTTGAATAGTTTCAATTAGGGTCTACCCCTCACTCCGACTACTATTGATTTTGTTTGGTTTCCCTCCACACTTTATTTCCTCTGCAGAGCTTCTGGATCAAGTTTCCTCTTGGTTCCACAACTTTTTTTTTCATAGACTGCATAGGGTTCTCAACATTCCCTCAGTCAGTCTTGCACTTCATTCAATCCAGCCAAGGCCTAAGTTCTAACTTCCCATTTACCTACTTAGGGCCAACATTTCGAACAACACGACCCATCTCCTTTTAGCCACCCACAGGGATTCCCTTCCTAATGTGGCGGTGTATATGACGCCTGCAAGAGAAGTGGCCATTATGCAGCTTGGGGCGATGGTACTTTGGAACACCAGTATTGTCATACCCCAATGATGTGCTGCTGTAAACACATTTGTAGGTCTTCAATCTAAACATACCTTTGTATTCGTTTAAACAACGATTACCATTTCATCACATTTTCCAGAAAGACTATTCTTCATTGTACAAGGTTTACTTGAATTATTTTGCAAAATAATGTCTTATAACCTTTAATTCAATTATGTGAATATATTAGACTAACAACATTGGATCACAGAACTGTCAAAGGTAATGTTCAGGAATTTGAATAACTCATGACTCCGATCCTAAGAAGTATGATTTATATTCAGAAGGGTTTAGGTAAATGGTTATTAACCTGGGGCCTGTGGATGCCCCTACTCAAGGGGTTGTTTAGAAAATTAAATGATATTAGCAGATTAAAAAAGTATCTATACATAGAAAGGACAATGTAACATTCAAAATGTCAAAAACACCCCCCTCAAATGAGAAGGAATTTGAAATTGAAGGCTGAAATTTAAGTAAATCTGCATCCTTAAAATGACACGTTGGGGCAGTGAAAGTACAGCAAACAAAATCTAGTATAGACGGTTGGTGGCTTCAACTGAAGAACTGTTATGTGCCGACAAAAAGAGAGCATGCATTTGTAACTAAGACAATGTGATATGCTTGAGTCTACCATGTTGCTTGGTCTTTTAGAAATAAAATCAAATTTTAAAAAGCTCCAGATGACACATTACATTTTCATTTTGATTTTCATACATTTTGTGCATGTGAAAGAACCAAAATATTTCAATTGCATTTTTTAATGTCATGAATCCCATTATTTATTGACAAAGACTGATTCTGACCAGCAATATTTCTGGCAGATTGTTCTCTTCTACTTGTTTTTGATTCATTCTACTCATGATGGCAACTTTGTCATCTAATTTGTTGGTTTTGTTTTTTCTAAATTATACCTCCTGTAGCATTGCTATATATTGATTTTGTGGTTTATCAAGCATAGAAATCCCAAAGCATTCTAATCTAGCATTTTATTAATTACTGAACTTGTCACTCCACAAGCTCAATTCATCTGGAATATCCTCCATCATTACACCATTTGCAATAGTTTGATTTTCCATTAGTGGGTGTGTTTATTTCATGGCTTGCAGGAAGACAAAATTGCACTTTCGATATGGTGCTATATAAACAACAGAAACATGGCAAGTGGGAGATCCTTTTCTAACTGAACAGATATTTTAAGACCCAGAACATTGGAATTATGTAATTTTAAATCCTCTAAATCCTAATTATATTCATGATTCAGCCATATTGCTAGGACCACATAGGCTTGGTCAGACAGCCTCTTAGATGTTCCTATTTATGAAATTCACTCCATTGTTAAATATAAACCCAATGTAATGAGAAGGTTTCTCTCCATTTAGTATTACAAATGGGCAACCAAGGTTCGTGTGACATCTGAATTACATGACCAAACACTCTTCTGATATCTACTAACCAGATTCTTAACAAAATGTCCCTCTGTGATGAGCAACAAAATACACATTTCTTTGCTGCTTCTTCAATCTCATTTGGAAGCCCAAAGGGCCCAAGTGGAGGTGGGGTGCGTGCTTAGAGATCTTGCAGTTGGTACACCGCCCAATCCTCTCAAAAAATTACCCAGAAATGGAGGCAGAATATCAAATCACAAACTCCTTGTTAGATCCATACTGTCCAGAACAATTTGACAAGCATTAGAAGACATGATTTAATAGTATTCATACTGTCACCCAAAGAGTTCAATTCAGTCACCACTTCAATAGTCTGTGGATCTAAGATAAACTGACAATTTAACAAATCTATATACTAGTGATCCTGAAAGTATTTGCAAAAACAAATATCAGCGAATAACATATTTCCACTTTTGATTTCTTGTTTACTGAATTGTGGGGTTCATTTTGACCATCACTGGCTGTACTTGGTTCTGCCTGGTTAGCGAAGGGGCGTACTTTGCTGACCTGGACAACATACCCAGTTTTGCAAGAATTATGAAATTCTCTTCTGGATTTCTTTGAAGATAAAATAAAATCAATCTATCAGAATTTTCCTTCTCAGTCTGACTATGTGCCAAACTACAAATCTCCCCCTCAAAATGCTGTATGTAGTCTGGAAAAGTTTGATTCTTTCTCCCTTGAGCAGATTCAGATGACATTAGAGAAAGCTAAATCTAAATTGGGCTCTCCTTTAGACCTATGCCCTCATAGGATTACAGCCAGTCTTTCCAACCAGATTGCACCTGCCATCAGGTCACTATTTATCAGTGGACACTGGGAAATCACTCTGGCCTGGAAAACAGCTCTGGTCTCTCCAATATAAAAGAAGCCCAACATGAATTCAAAAAATGTAACAAATTATCGTCCCATCTTGCTGCTTCCGTGTGAAAGAGGGCCTCTTTTTTACATGGTTATCCCCCCACTTTTTGCCTGATGTTGATATGTTCTAGAAATTGTAGTGCCCAGGGCCCCTGCTAACCAGGTTCCCTGGGCCAGAGCTCTTTCCCTAAATCTGTTGTGATGCATTGGCACAATTGGATACACCCTTGACTACCACTATAAGTCCCTAGTAAGTGGGTACCTATGTACTCCGGGCAGGGGGTTATAGGGGTAGGCCCCTGAGGGCAGCAACACTGATTGTGCCACCCTCTAGGGCCATGCATACAGATACACCCAGCACTGCCATTGCAGGCTGAGTGTCCTGGTGCAAACCTAAAATACAAACTCAACATACACTGCCTTTACTATGGGTAGGTCAAACCTCTGGGAGGCCTTACAGCCCTAAGGCAGGGTGCTCCATGTTATATGTGAGGGCATAGCTGCATGCGTAACATGCCCCCAATTTGTCCTTGCCAAACCTGGGACATAGTGAGTGAACAGGGCAGCCATATTAATATGTGTGCTGGATACTGGTCAAATACGAGATTCCCAGCTATATGATGGTCATTCTGAACCCTGGGTTGTTTGGTTTCAAACAACTCTGAATGATAAATCGAAACCGGTGCCAGTATTGGATGTATCCCTAAATGTACCCAGGGGTCACCTAAGAGGTGCCCCCTGAAAAAGCTAACCTAACCTGGCATGGTTACTGACTGGTCTTATCCAGCTGCCACCTCCAGACAGCCAATATACAACCCTTGGGGGAGAGGCCTGCCTCTCCGGTTTCTAAGCCAATTCCCTTCCTGGGTGGAGGAGCTAACACCCCCTCCCTCAGGAATGTGCACTGTCCTGACGGTAAGCTTCAAAGGGCTACCGCCCCTGAAACTCGACCTCCAAGCCTGCTGATAGCAGCAACAGCTGGCCTCCCCCTTTGCAAACCCCTACTTTTGGCGGAAGCATAGGCGGGAAACCCAACAAAGGGTGGGAGGAGTGCCTCACCTGGCATGCACCACCCCTAAGGTGTTGCCTGCGAGGTGGACCCTCCAATTCAGTTCCCTCCATCTTGGAATAGAGGACAATAACCAATTACGTTTAGGGCAGTAACCCTTCCCACAGGAAGTGGTCACTGTAGTGGGTGTAGCCACCCAAAGGTAAGTGTCCCATTGGACACTACCAGATTACTCCTAAAACACCCACTAAATTCAGTATTTAGTGGGCACCCCTAGACCAAGATTTTAGATTTGAAAGGGCAAAGAAGAAGACAACCCCAAAGAAGACCACAGCAAGAGAACTGAGAACCTGCTGCATCAGAAGAGGAGCCAAGACCCTGCCTGCTGCAGCTGTGTCCTGAAAATCGCTGCTGCGGAGGAGCTGACCACTGGACTGACTTCGCAAGACCCCGAGGCCCTTCAGTCTTCTCAAACAGCCCAAGATCTCCCTCCTGAGTGTAGGCACCACTCAATAAAGCAACAAGAAAGGAAGAGCCACTGAGGTCCCGACGACACATCAAGGACAGCCTGGACGAGACCTATAAGTGTGCCAACTTTGGTGGCACCGTGCTCTCCAGTGGCCAAGTCGTACCAATACCCCAGGTACTGGCCAGTGCACATTGGAAACTAAGAAAAAAAGCTCCTTTGGAGGTGCAACTGGACCGGGAGGAAGCCACAGTCGAGGGACTTCAGGAACACCCCAGACCTTCCACCAGAGTGCCACCGTTGTCCTGTGAGTAACCCCCTCGACGAACCTTACCTCCAGCACCATAGGGCTCAATTGCACACAGCTCCTGGATCACCATCTCGCCCTCCATCCGGCCACCCTGTGCCCTGCAACGAGGAACCAGCTGTGCCTCATGGGTGCTTAACCCCTTCTGACCTAGACAGCCCAAGGGGTCCCCAAGGCATTCCCTTTAAGTCTGCAAACCATCTACTTTTTCAGGTGGCCCCTTCACGTGGTCCTGTGCTTGTGCCAAGAGACTTTCCAGCTCTGCTCCCATAGGAACCAGGAGCTGCCCCAGGCTCTCCAGCTAGCACAGTGTGCCCACCAACTGCTTCGAACATTCTGCAAAAGAAGAGACTGGTAACCCAACTGTACGATTTTTAATGCATTTCTAAAAGTGACTGCCCATTGATTGCTACAGTGCCTAATTACGCACAGAAAGACTAACTTTATTAAAACTTTGAAAAATCACAACGCAAAAAGTACTTAATGTATCTTGACCATCTTGGTCTAAAAAATTATATACAAATCTGAAGTATTTTTATAAAATTGGTCTAGAGTTATTCCATGAGTGTGTGTGGTGCATGATTGAAGCAACAAATGCTTAGCACTCTTCCTAGATTGGCCTAACTGCTCGACCAAACTAAATCCTAGAGTGGAGCATTAGGTGATCTGATTTTTGCCTCTGGAAACCAATGTGTGGTTGCCGGAACCCCCTGCACAATGTGCCTAGTTTTGCACACTACATAGAAGGCTAGCCTCCTACATTCCACTTTTGTGCAAGGAGCTGGAAGGCCTAATAAACCAACAACTCTTAGCCTATTTAGAGGAGAACAAGATCCTGGGACCCTTGCAATCAGGGTTCAGAGCCTCCCACAGTACTGAGACTGTCTTAGTTGCGGTCACTGACTCCATAAGACTTTCACGTGATGACAGTATTCCATCGATGCTGGTGCTGCTGGACTTGTCCTCAGTGTTTGATACTATGTCTCATACCACACTGATCCAAGGGCTTCATGAGATTGGCATCTGTGAAACAGCTCTTCAGTGGTTCAGAGGATTTTTAGCCAACAAAACAGAAATACATTTTCTTGCCTCTTGTAAGTCCCGCTCCATGCTGATCGACAAGGGGGTCCCACAGCTCTTGTTTAAGCTCTACATTATTTAACATCATTGTGGCCCCAAAATGGTTAAAACCTACGGATTCATAATAATATCATATGCTGATGACACTCAGCTCATTATTTGTCTTGATAAAGATCGGTGGAAGATAAAGACTGTTTTTCAAAAGGGATGAAAGCGACTGCAGACTGGATGACCACAAACTGTTTACAATTAAACAGTGACAAAACAGAGATTATGCTTTTTGGCAAGGCCCAACAACTTTGGTTTCTGGAATGGTGGCCCCCAGAGCAAGGTCACGCACTGATTCCTAAGCAATCAGTTAAGAAACTCGGCATCAAATTGTAGCAACCACTATCAATGAAAGAACAAGCTATATCCACTGGTGGTAACTCTTTCAATATGATGCACCTGCTGAGGAAAGCTTTTCCTTTCCTTCCTCTTTCTGCTAGGAAACTTCTAGTCCAGGCACTGGTTATCAGTACACTGGACTATGGGAATGCACTACTTACATCACTAAATAAAACTTTGATGTCTAAAATGCAAGTAGTCCAAAACACCGCAGCTCGGCTTGTTTGTAATCTTCCTTCCGACTCTGCTTCAGCTCCTCTACTAAAAGCCTTATATTGGCTGTACATAAAAAAAAGAATTTTTCAAACTTTGCTGTTTTACGCATAAATCCTTAATGAGAAAAGCCCTAAGCTACTTACATCAGAAGCTTAAGTACTACCGGCCAGTTAGCAATTTGAGATCTGAGCATAAAGCCTTACTTCTCGTCCCCCATATCCGTCTGGTTAGATGCGGAGGCAGATCTTTCTCCTACTTCAACCCATCCTACTGGAATCAGCTCCCATTACATATCCGTTCCTGCAAAGACAATGTTCAATTTAGGAAACTCAAGACTGCTTTATTTAAATTTGCGCTCTGACTTGCCTGTGTTTTAGTAAAGCGCTGAAATACACATTTAGGGCTGATCAACGTGCTATACTCAGTTAAATTAACATAACATACAGCCTGTCATATTTAGAGATCTCCATCTTTCCGGTAGAGAACACTACGCCTGCACAGGAGTTTATACCTTGGCAGTTGCTCTGAGGACACTGAAAGTTTGCTGAGTGGTTGCCATGTTACAAAAACAAACTCTCAAATAGGGGAGCTTGGGTGGAGCGCGGGTCTTCTCATGAAACACAAACTAATGACCCCGACAACTTGGCAGTTTCTCCTAGGGAGTGGAGGGGGTCATTTGTCTTTTTGCCGGGACGGCAGGCTTTTCCTGGCGACCCCAAACAGAAAAAAGTACCTCAGAATGTCCACGCTAAATAGGGTGGGAGGTCTGAGGTATTTATAATGAGGATCTCAAGCCTGTCGGGCTGCCAGCGGTCCGCCCGACTAGCGGAGTACCCTGCCTGCCAAATTCTAAATGGGGCTCTTCATGCTTTTAATATTTTCTGACAGGCTTATAACATTAAGAGACCATTCTGCTAAAAGCAATAAGCCACTGGTTTCAAATACTTTGAAAACCTCTTGATTCAAGAGAAACCGCAACAGGCAGAATGTCATTACGGGAAGATAACTTTGAATCTTGATCTTTCACAATTGTGGGATTATTCAAGGACAGTGGGGTGCCCTACATTTAGACCTATTTAGGCCCAACAACTTTTTCTGGAATGGTGGCCCCCAGAGCTAGGTCATGCACTGATTCCTAAGCAATCAGTTAAGAAATTCGGCATCAAATTGTAGCAACCACTATCAATGAAAGAACAAGCTATATCCACTGGTGGTAACTCTTTCAATATGATGCACCTGCTGAGGAAAGCTTTTCCTTTCCTTCCTCTTTCTGCTAGGAAACTTCTAGTCCAGGCACTGGTTATCAGTACACTGGACTATGGGAATGCACTACTTACATCACTAAATGAAACTTTGATGTCTAAAATGCAAGTAGTCCAAAACACCGCAGCTCGGCTTGTTTGTAATCTTCCTTCCGACTCTGCTTCAGCTCCTCTACTAAAAGCCTTATATTGGCTGTCCATAAAAAAAAGAATTTTTCAAACTTTGCTGTTTTACGCATAAATCCTTAATGAGAAAAGCCCTAAGCTACTTACATCAGAAGCTTAAGTACTACCGGCCAGTTAGCAATTTGAGATCTGAGCATAAAGCCTTACTTCTCGTCCCCCATATCCGTCTGGTTAGATGCGGAGGCAGATCTTTCTCCTACTTCAACCCATCCTACTGGAATCAGCTCCCATTACATATCCGTTCCTGCAAAGACAATGTTCAATTTAGGAAACTCAAGACTGCTTTATTTAAATTTGCGCTCTGACTTGCCTGTGTTTTAGTAAAGCGCTGAGATACACCTTTGGGGCTGATCAACGTGCTATACTCAGTTAAATTAACATAACATACAGCCTGTCATATTTAGAGATATCCATCTTTCCGGTAGAGAACACTACGCCTGCACAGGAGTTTATACCTTG
The DNA here is from genome assembly GCF_031143425.1 of Pleurodeles waltl. Lineage (NCBI taxonomy): Eukaryota > Metazoa > Chordata > Amphibia > Caudata > Salamandridae > Pleurodeles > Pleurodeles waltl. Next base: position 175,349,501 of record NC_090441.1, on the reverse strand, counting down.
GCAGTTGCTCTGAGGACACTGAAAGTTTGCTGAGTGGTTGCCATGTTACAAAAACAAACTCTCAAATAGGGGAGCTTGGGTGGAGCGCGGGTCTTCTCATGAAACACAAACTAATGACCCCGACAACTTGGCAGTTTCTCCTAGGGAGTGGAGGGGGTCATTTGTCTTTTTGCCGGGACGGCAGGCTTTTCCTGGCGACCCCAAACAGAAAAAAGTACCTCAGAATGTCCACGCTAAATAGGGTGGGAGGTCTGAGGTATTTATAATGAGGATCTCAAGCCTGTCGGGCTGCCAGCGGTCCGCCCGACTAGCGGAGTACCCTGCCTGCCAAATTCTAAATGGGGCTCTTCATGCTTTTAATATTTTCTGACAGGCTTATAACATTAAGAGACCATTCTGCTAAAAGCAATAAGCCACTGGTTTCAAATACTTTGAAAACCTCTTGATTCAAGAGAAACCGCAACAGGCAGAATGTCATTACGGGAAGATAACTTTGAATCTTGATCTTTCACAATTGTGGGATTATTCAAGGACAGTGGGGTGCCCTACATTTAGACCTATTTTTAGATTACAGGCACTTTGTTGTAAACCTCCTACTATTAATAATTTTTGTTCAGTACTATCACACCTCTCTCAGTGGAATATAGATTGCATTTTCTGTTGAATAGCCTAATTTCCTGTTTCTATGAACATCTTAATGAAGCAATGATGGCCTGTCTGTTTTAACCACTTACACTGGGCTATCACCTATCAATCAATTTTCTTTACTATTCTGTCCTAATTTCATAAATTGGCATAATTGGAATTCCCACTCTTCAAAAACTTTCAGAAAAAGGTATTTTAAAGAAAAAAATCTTAATTTCCTATTGTTTGCCTCCATTTCTTTGATTTCTTTATCTTCAACATATCAATACGGTAGGAAACTGGCACTTGTTGCAGTTACACCCCCCTACACACACTTTTTGCCTGATATTGATGCTGATTTGACTGAGAGTGTGCTGGGATCCTGCTAACCAGGCCCCAGCACCAGTGTTCTATCCCTAAGACTGTACCATTGTTTCCACAATTGACAGACCTCTAGCACACAGATAGGTCCCTGGTAAAAGCTACCAGTGGTACCACGGGCCCTGTGGCCAGGGAAGGTCCCTAAGGGTTGCAGCATGTGTTGTGCCACCCTAAGGGACCCCTCACCAAACACATGCACACTGCCATTGCAGATTGCCTTTTACTCCCCACCAACACACACAAAGTCGACATGGCATCCCCCTCAGGGTGCCATGCCCACAAAACACTGCCTGTGGCATAGGTAAGTCACTCCTATAGCCGGCCTTACAGCCCTAAGGCAGGGTGCACTATACCACAGACGAAGGCATAGCTGCATGAGTGATCTGACCATACAGTGACTAAGTCCATTCTTAGACATTGTAAGTGCAGTATGGCCATATTAAGTATTTGGTCCGGATGTTTGTCACTACAAACTCCACAGTTCCACAATGGCTTCACTGAACTCTGGGAAGTTTGGTATCAAACTTCTCAGCACAATAAACCCCCACTGATGCCAGTTTGGGATTTATAAAAAAAATGCACACAAAGGGCATCTTAGTGATGCCCCCTGTATTTTACCCAATCCTCTAGTGTGGGACTGACTGGTCTGTGCCAGCCTTTCACTAGCAGACGAGTTTCTGACCCCATGGCGGGGGGTCTTTATGCTCTCAGAGGCCAGAAACAAAGCCTGCTCTGGGGGGAGGTGCTTCACACCTCCCCCCTGCAGGAACTGTAATACCTGGTGGTGAGCCTCAAAGGCTCAGGCCTCGTGTTACAGTGCACCTATGCACCCGACGTCCATGGCCCGTGTCCAGGTGGTCCACCCAGCAAGAGAGGGTCCCCAGGCGATTGCAACAAGTGCCCACCCTGGGTTGACGTCTCCACCCCTCCATGACAACGCCTGGAGAGGGAATCCCGAGGACCACCTTGACCGCGAAGCTCCGGACGAAGATATCTGACGCCTAAGGATACATTGCGCCCACAGCCCCCAGACCTTGGAGAAACCGACATTCAGCAGGCGGCCCTCCTCCCTGTCCAACCGGTGATGTGCCCAAGACACCCCTCTGAACCTAGCCTGCAGCCTCAGAGTGACCCCTGGGGTCTCCTCATAGACCAGCATTGGAAACCCAACGTCCTGTTTGCACCCTGCACCCGGCCTCCCTGTGCCGCTGAGGGTGTGTGTTTGGTGCCTACTTGTGGCCCCTCCAGTGCTCCTCTAATCCCCTTTGGTCTGCCCTCCGAGTCACGGGTACTTACCTGCAGGCAGACCGAATTCCGAGTACCCCCGTCTCCATTGGATCCCACGTTAAATTTGCTCATCTTTGACCTCTGCACCCGGCTGGCCCCGTGTTGCTGGTGGTGGGTGTTTGGGGTTTACTTGAATCCCAACTGGTGGACTTCCTAAAACCTGGATACTGAAACTGTAAGTATTGTACTTATCTGTAAAACGATCTAACATTTCTTACCCCCAGGAGCTGTTTCTGAAAATTGCAGTGTCCATTTTTAAAACTGATTATTGCCAATTTTTCAAGAACTGTATAACTTAGCAATTTCAAACAAAGTACTGTTGATACATGTGTGAAATACGAATCTTTTGAAGTACTTACCTCCAACTTGAATCTTGTGGTTCTAAAAATAAATTAAGAAAATATATTTTTGCAATATAAAAACCATTAGTATGGAGTTAAGTCATTGAGTGTGTGCTTCTTCTATTGTCTGTGCATGTACAACAAATGCTTTGCACTACCCTCTGATAAGCCTAACTGCTTGACCACACTACCACAAAAGAGAGCATTAGTATTATCTACTTTAGCCTCTGTTAAGCCTCTGGGGAACCCCTGGACTCTCTGCACACTATATCTCATTTTGATATTCTATATACAGAGACAGCTTCCCACAAATACCATATACTAAAGTCGGTCAATTCCATGAGCCGAATGACTTCTTTAACCACATGTAATACCCCTTGTTCAAGGCGAGCGACTTAACGATTCCCAAAAACACATAAGTACTTGAGCAGCGGTGACAAGGTGTTGCAATATCTATGGTGGTTATTGCTGTATCAAGGGATCCGGATAAAGCCCACTTTCTGTCATGTCCATGAGGTTCTAAAATATACTTGGCCCAGTATGATTTCATTATTGGTACATCAACAAATGTGAAGTATAGCTCAGACTGCAGCGCAGGTCATTCAACATAAGGGAGACACCCACTGGTAGATCTTCTGAAGCAAATTTCCTCAGTAATCTTCTCCAAAGTTTGCAAGAGGAGGACTCCGCTGTGCCGGTCATCTCTGCCATTTAGATTCAGTCTTGGCTCCCCAGTGTAGTTTCTGTTACCAGTTGAGTGCATCTGGATATTCCAAATTGTTCAGTACCCACCAATAACCTTTATAAGTGATCACATTTATACTCCTGCGCTAAAACAGGAGCAAATAAAAAACTATGGCGCAAAATACATGCTGGCACCAATTAAACATTTTGCAGTAATGTGAGGCAAAACGATTGCCAATGATTTGTGAGCCCAATTTGTGTAAGATTTGTCAATGGAGGAACCACCCACTAGTAGCTTGTGATAAATGTATGTGCAAACCAAAGTGGCATTTGCCAGCAACTCATAATTGCCACATCACCAAGACTTAGCCAGAAAATGTAAGGTTGGCCAGCCCTAAATGAACCCCCAGAGGTTGTAGTTTACAGCCAAAGATCTGAAAGACAACAGATAGTGAGAAAGAATCAGTTTGATTTAATCTGGGGTGTGACCAAGCACAGCAAGATAGTGGACGCAGTTCGGTGACGCTATGACCTCGTAAATCAATCATCATCTGACCAGTTTGGGGCAGCAAGGAGAGGCCTGAGGAGGCTGGAATGTCCATGTGAGGTGGGGGCTGGTGAATGGCTGGCAGGGGCCTGCCCTGAACCCAGACTGCTGCAGCCTCTGCACTAACTGAGGGCCTGCCTGTGGATGAGGGGGATCAGTGACACGCAGCAGCGCATGCACCCCCCTGAACACTGGGGTGCAGAGCAGGCCTTGTGGCACCTGCGGCATGGGAGGGGGGGGCAGCCTTGGGAGGGAAGCACTGGGCTGCTCATGCCTCACCAGTGCAAACAGATCTGGAGAGGCTGCACTGGGGGACAGCGAGCCTGGAGTGAACAGGTGTGCAGGTAACCCAGACCGCGGCAGCCCTGCCCTCGAGAGATGGTGTGATTGCCGGGGAGTGATGGACAATGGTGCACCTGAAGCCAGGAAAACCCATGCTGAAATTATTAAGCACTGCGAAACCGCACATTGAAAGCAAAACCCATCTCGCTGACCCTGGAGCCCCCCGGCTACCCGAGGCTGATCCATGGGCCAAAAGTTGGACATAATCATCAAGGCCATCACAGAAACCAGGCTGGATCGCGGAGGTAAACTGGATGCAGTGGCACTGGAATTGGGACTATTACATGAGGACAAGCAGAAGCTCACAACTAGAATAAAGCACACAGGAGCAGCTTTATCTGAACTCCAAATTCAAGCGCAGACCCTCAGCAAACAAGTTGAGGACCTTAACGGCAAAGTTAAACTCCTGGAGGGGAAGCTGGGTGACCTGGAAGGCAGCATCAGATGATACACTGCAGAGTGGGGCATCTGCCACCCACTGAGGTGAGGCCACAGACTACCGAAGAAATACTTTAGACGGCATCCACACTGGTGAGATACCCCAACCACCAGATGGGCAATCCTATTAATTATACTTTCCCCCCAACCACCCTCCCTTGTGGGAGGGGGTTTGGCCCTAATTTCTGCAGATGGGCCGTCCCTGCTGCCAACCGAACATATTAGATATACAACTGCTATTGGCGGGAATGCCCCCACTCGCCATTTTGCTGGACAGTGGCATTTCAGGGCCAAGGGGAACCCAATGGACTTTCTTAGGGACTAGATTTGATGTTTTGATGGTTATACTGGTTTTAGCAGGTGGATGTTGCTCTGCCGCCCTGGGTTTGGGAGTTGGGATATTCATGCTGATAAGCCTTCATCGGGTGCATAGTACTGTGTGTCTTGGCTTGAAGCAAAAGCATGATCCTTCCCATACCCCCACCTTATGGGTCCAGACCTCCCCCAGTGCAGTCGACTTCTCTACACTTTCCCAGTGGGTAAGTGGAACCTGATGACATGGAATATCCATGGGATGATGTAATGAAGAAAGGGAGCAGCGTCGTACTCGAACAGGTAAGCTTTATTAGTGGAGCTCTTCTCCAATGCGGTGCTCTCTTCCCCCGTCAGCAGGCAACTGCCGGGAGAGAGAACACCATCGCCAACATTCTAGGCTTGCGGCTCAAGAATACACACATACAGCCGCGAGCCACATCGTAACACATCCCCCACCGTTAACACCCACAAGTAGAACCCCAAATACATAACAGGAAAAACTCTTTCAAAACAAGTGATAAAGTAAAAACAAAAGAGAATCTAAAACACGGAAAACCTAAACCAAGCAATTTACATCATGTTACATAGTCATTCAAAAACACAGGAGGTCTTCTTAATCTAGCAGTCCTAGGAGACCTAACACTCAGATCCCAAGGAGAAGCTCCCATGGAATCCGAACGAGCATTAGGAGCATTAGGAACAACCTCACTTCCACTAGCCATAGCATCACCACTTCCACCACCACTCTGATCCCTCTCTCCACCACAAGGATCAGTCACATCTTCGTCTTTCATCAACATATATCCACTACAATCATCACACCTCTCTACATTCCTCCCATTCAGTGCAGAAGCAAATTTTGCAACACGCCTGAAATTCCAGCGTGGTCCATTTTGAAGCACAACGTGCCACCTGTGTACTTGATGAACTCTAAACGGACCAGAAAATTTACCAAGTCCCTTTTTTACTCTTCCTGATTTCATTTTCACCCAATCACCAGGTTTAATCCTCACATTGTTGCCCCCTGCTTCATTGACCAGGTCCCCATTGAATGCACCACCACCTCCCAACAATCTCTCCATCCATGAAGGTCTGAGTTTACTGACAGGTTTCCTACCTCTCATGTCAACAAACGGTACTCTGCTCAAAGTTATGTTTTCCGTGGTTCGATATCCCCACACCAATTCTGAGATCACCGAACCAGCGTCCAAACCATTGACCACAGCCAATTGCAGGCCACCCTTGATCATGCGATTAGCCCGTTCCACAACACCATTAGCACGAGGATTGTACAATGCTGTACGTGCATGTCTTATACCACATGAGTCTAAAAAAACGTTCATCCCTCAGACGTTAACTGAGTACCATTATCCGTAATCAACACCATAGGAAACCCCTCCTCAGCAAAAATTTCTCTTAATACACTTATGGTAGCAGACGTAACCTCACACACAAACTTGACAATAAGCCATTTGGAGTGCACGTCCACTATAACCAAGGCAAAATTCCTTCCTCTACCGATACCAGACAAAGGTCCAATAAAGTCCAGACAAACACTATGCCAAGGTCTGCAAGGGTCAGTTATGCTACCCCCAAGAGACTGCTCTCCCACAACCGTTTCTCACTCTGAATGCACTTAGAACATCTTTCTACCCATCTCACCACATCATCAGCCATGCCAGGCCACCAAAACTCCATTCTCAATCTTCTCTTGGTAATTGTTTGACCAAGATGACCTTCGTGTGCAATGTCAAACAAACGTTTGCGCACCCCCCACAGGCAGAACAACCTTTCCACCCCGCAAGATCATCTGACCATTGACTTCTGAAAGTTCATCCAACACTTTATTGAAAGGCCGTACCGAAACCGGGAGAGTACTGTCTCTCCTCCCACTTTCCTTATCAAATCAACGACCCGCAACAAAACTTCATCTGCTTTCATAGCTAAATCCTAGTCTGTTTCTTTCACAGCACTTTTACTCCAATGCATAACTTCACCTACAGATGCAACTGCTCCCTCTTGTTCATGCTCTAACACATTATCCCCATCCACAGACTGCCACTCAAGGGCCAGATGAGAAAGACAATCCGCTTGCACAATCTTCCAACCAGGAATGAACTCAATCTTGTAATAAAATTCTTGTAAACGGGAAGCCAACCTAGCCAGTCTTGCTGACCCCTTACCAGTCCCACCTGGTGACAAAATATTTAGCAAAGGTTTATGATCAGAACGCAATGTGATGGTACTGCCCCAGATATACGTGCAAAAATACTCCACGCCCCATGTCGCAGCCAACGTTTCACAATCAATGACAGCATAATGTCTCTCAGCAGTAGTCAAAGTCTGTGAAGCGAAGGCAACTGTCTTCTCCACAGACCCATGCATATGAGACAAGACAGCTCCAATGCCCACTGCGCTTGCATCAACCGTGATAATTGTTTTTCTCTTTGTGTCAAAAGGTACCAGAATGCCTGCATTGCATACTTCATCCTTAATCAATTGAAAACATTGGCATTGCTCTTCTTCCCTTACAAAACTAGCTCCCTTGCGCAAAAGTACTTTTAGACATTCTGTCTTGCTGGCAAAGTTCTTGACAAATTTAGAGTAGTACTCAATTAAACCCAAAAAAGATTGCAGTTGGTCCTTGTCCTTGGGAGCTGGAGCTGACCTAATAGCCACTAACAGATCTTCCTTTGGCTTAATACCACCTTGCAACAGTGAATGACCAAGATACTCCACCTCCTTCATCAAGAATTGACGTTTTTCCCGACATAAAGTCAAACCAGATTGCAACAATCTGTCCAGCAACATCTTCAGAGTGACATTATGGTTCTCAATAGTGTCACCGAACACTAGAATGTCATCTTGAAAAAATAGAATATTGTCTAACCCTCTGAAAATTTGGTTCATCATCCTCTGAAAAACGCTGGCGGCAGACGCCAGACCAAAAGGCATCCGAGTAAACTGAAATGTACCCTCCATGGTGATGAAAGCAGTGAGGGCCTTGGAACCTGAATGGAGCTTAATCTGATGATATGATGAGTGCTTCAAATCCAACTTTGAAAAGTATTTGGCATCCTTCATAAGCAAAATCAATTCATTAATGTTTGGCAAAGGAAAATTGTCCGTAACAATGTTCTGGTTTAACCCCCTCAAATCTACACAGAACCTCAATTTGCCATCCCTCTTCTTAGAAATCACTACGGGCGACAACCATGCAAAGGCCTCCACAGGCTCAATTACCCCACTGTCAAGCATTTCTTTCAGGAGCTCTCTTACTCCCTCTCTTACCGAGACTGGAACCTTCCTAACCTTGTGCTGCACAGGAACAGCACTGGGCTTCAACTTAATTTCGTGAACATAGCATTTCAACTCTCCCATCTCCTCTCTAAACACCCCTTTAGCCCCATTCAAAATATCAGCAAGAGAAACATCTTCAATTACTGCCACCTGACTAGGGGCACATGGATTGATAACTATGCGAAGGTCGTACTGGTGTTGCCAACCCAAAATAGGTGGACCGGACTCCGCTACATATACTTTGCCCAACACCTTTCTTCCCTTGAACTCTATTTCAGAGAGCATATAACCAATGATATCTATCTGTTCACCCTGATAACCGCCAGGATTGATGTCCTTTGGCAATAGTCTGGTTGAAGGCCACTTTTGGAGAAACAAATCTTTACGAACAATAGTATATAAGGAACCAGAATCCACCATTAGCTCCACAGGCACATTCTTTACAGTAAATTCTGCCTTAGGTCTCTGCATTCTTTCTGCTTTCACCCCCGCCTTACCAGACCCAGAAACACACAACACCCTTTCGAACTTGTCACCCATGGACGCATCGCCTACAGCATCACCAACCATGGCCATCTTCCCTTTTGAATGCTCTTTCTCCCTGCAAACTCTCGCAAAATGCCCTTTGCGCCCACACCTTCGACACTCTTTCCCTAGGGCAAAGCAATTCCTGGACTCAGAAGTATGATACTTGCTACCACACTTGTTACACATCCCGCTTTTAGATCTATTAGATCGTTCCCAGGACAATTTACCCGTCACAGCCACATCACCCTGAATCAGCTATACATCCTCAGAAGCCTTAACTTCTCTCCTCTCCATTTGTTTCATACAAAGCTCCGACTCCTCAACCACCTTCGTAATTTCTATAGCATCCTTCAGCTTCGGGTCCTTCGCTGCCCACAATCTTTCCTGCATTTTCTTGCTCCTACACTGTACTATGAGCTGGTCATGAATTAACTCTTCTGTCATCGCCCCAAATCTGCATTTAACAGAAAACTCTCTCAGCCGAGCAACTAACTCATCCACAGATTCACCTTCCTTTTGTGGCAGTGTGTAAAACTTAAATCTTTGCATGACCACATTCTCAGTCTTGGCAAACCTCAATTCTAGTCTCCGCCTCGCTTCCAACAATACATCATCAATGGGCTGGCCAGACTGATCAACAGCCTTAGGCAAGTACTTGAAGACATGCTGACCTTCATTGCCTAAGGAACTAAGTAAAATAGCTTTTTTTCTACTGGAGGAGAATCCTAAACCATCTAAAGCTTCAAGATAATTATAAAATATGTCTATCCACTCCTCCCAAAGTATTGGCGGGCTTCCAGGTGGAGAGTGCACGGCAGTGGTTGACATATCCATTATATGAATCCGTACTTAAGTTCTTTAAAAACGCAAGAGCATGTATGTCGGTATGCTCAAAAGGGAACAAGAATAAATACAAATTAAAGTTCCCCCAGATATTTGCCAGCACAATTCAATCTTAAAGTAGCAAAGTAGCAATGCAGCAGAGTTTAGGTGTACCTATCACCGTAGAAGTCACTCGTTGAGAATTTAGATGTATAAGTCGTCCATATAACGGTGAGCGGTTTGTCGTAGACAGTGTCCGGTTAAGTGAGAATTTTCCCAACTCTCAAAGATGGCCGCCTCCAAGCGCGCTAAAGCGTCAGTGACGTCAACACGACGTTGCCATGGCACCAAATGGGCAAGAAGCAGAAGCTCACGCGACGCAAGCATGATGCAGCCTTCACAACGGTGTGTGCCCTTAAACAAAAGCTGAACGCCCAAAACTCAAGATCACGCAGCCGACGATTGAATCTCAGGACAGCTGAAGGAAAGGCACAATAATGAATCAACTCACTGGCCGGTCCTTATGCCGCGTCTGGAATCCCACGGCAAAACCGGATTCACAGCATCCGCATCGGTAAGAAAGCTACCTGCTTGCTGACGGTCGTTGCCAAAAATGTAATGAAGAGACGGAGCAGCGTCGTACTTGAACAGGTAAGCTTTATTAGTGGAACTCTTCTCCAACGCGCTGCTCTCTTCCCCCGTCAGCAAGCAACTGCTGGGAGAGAGAACGCCATTGCCAAGATTCTAGGCTCGAAGCTCAAGAATACACACATATAGCCGCGAGCCACATCGTAACAGATGACTTCTGCAAAAAAGCGATACTTCATATACCAATACCTAAAGAGACAGAGTGCATAGCACATTTCTCCAAGAAACGCACCTTGCCACAGGGGAGCGGTGCCCTTGCAACAGGGGAGGTTACAAGGCTTCCGTATGCAAAAACACCCCAGAAATCTGAGACACCATCACCACCCATGACCTGGACGTCGCTTTAATCACAGAAACATGGCTAAAGCCATCCTCAAACCTTGACATTGCCATGGCCACCCTCGATGGCTATAAGATAATACGCCGAGACAGCTCCAACAAACATGGCAAAGGGATTCCCACGAAATTCAAGGAAACCATTCAGTTCACCACCACCGACGATGACCCAACTCCCCTCATGGAACACCTCAACGTCCGACTTCAGGCCAATGCCAACACCATGATGCATGGCACCCTTGTGTACACACCCTCGGGACCACATCCAACTTTTTGTGATGCTATCACCAACTTCATCCCTCCCCCCGTAACCATCAACTCCGTTCACTAGGTCCTACTCGGCGACCTCAATTTCCACCTTAACAACACCAACTCCACCTCTCTCCTGGAGAACCTCTTCAACATCGGCCTCACCCAACTAGTCACCAAACCCACACACAAAGCTGGTCACATACTCAACGTCATCTTCACTTCCATCGACAGAATCAAATTCACACACATCACTGAACTCACCTGGACCGACCATGACAATGTCTACTTCTCCATCGCCGACACCCAGCACACCATTGACAAGCCCCACAGCACCTTATCATCAGGATCACCAGATGTGCGAAAGAGTCGCCCCACTGAAACAAGCAGAAACTAACAACACAGCCAAAAAAGCAAGATGGTATACTCTAGAACTCAAAAACTCCAAACACAACTACCACTGACTCGAGAAACAATGGTGCATAACTAAGGGCCCCTCCAACAGAGCAGCTCAGAAAGCAGCCCCCAGCAACTACCACCACCACATAAAGGCAGCCAAGAGTGCAGCAATCACCACCCGCATCGACACCACAGCTAACCACACAAAAGAACTCTTCAGAACCATCAGACAATTCTCCAACCCAACTGCCAGAGAGACCATCAACCACCCATCCCAGGAGCTTGGCGACACACTCTCAGACTACTTCCACAGCAAGAACGCCACCATCTACAATAACTATGACCCCCAACCCACCACTCCCAGCCTTGATAACCTCCCTCAAACAAAGACCACCTACCATAAAATAATCACCTAGTCTCCCAACACCACACAGACCACCGCAGTAATCATGTTGTCCACTCACTCAGGGGCACCCACCAACCCCTTCCCCCACCATCTCTTAAACCTCTGAACCAACACTATCTGCATGAACCTAACCAGCAACCTCAACACCTCCATCTCCACGGCTACCTTCCCGGAAGGGTGGTAGCACGCAGTTGTCAGACTCCTCCTAAAGAAACCCTCCGCCGACTCCAGCGACCTCAAAAATTACAGACTGCTCTCCCTGCTCCCGTACCCTGCCAAAGTACTCAAAAAGTTCATCAACCTACAGCTCACTAATTACCACGAATCAAACCACCTTCTCAACACCTCACAATTAGGATTCCAGGCCAACCACAGCACAGAGACCACACTGATCGCAGCCGCAGATGACATCAGGACTCTCCTCAACAGAGGAGAAGCTGAAGCTCTAATCCTCTTAGACCTCTCTGCGGCAGTCGACAGTCTCCCACTACACTCTCCTCAACAGACTCCACAACATAGGTATTCAACAGAGGGCCTTCAAGTAGATCGCCTCATTCCTCTCAGGCAGCACTCAGAGCATCTGCCTTCCTCTGTTCGCCTCTGCACCCAAGACCATCACCTGCGACCCCCCTTGCTGATATTGTCAGAGCCCACATACTCAACATAGTCTCCTACGCCGATGACAACCAACTGATCCTCTCGCTCTCCAAAGACCCCCACAACGCCAAAACCAACTTCTGCAAGGCCATGACCAACGTCGCAACATGGATGAAAGACAGCTGCCTCAAGTTAAGCACCGACAAAAAAAAAAGTCCTGATCTTCGGGAGGAACACCTCCATATGGGACCATAGCTAGTGGCCAGCAGAACTCAGTCTAACTTCCACCCCATCAGACCATGCACGAAACCTTGGCATCATCCTCGACAGCCAACTGTCCATGAACTGACAAACTCAGTAATCTCCTCCTGTTTCTACATTCTCCGAATAATCTTTTGAATGTTCAAATGGATCTCCACCAACACCAGAAAAATCGTCTTACATGCACTGATCACCAGCTGCCTTGACTAAGGCAACGCTCTCTATGCCGGAACCGCCACCCAGCTTCTCAAAAAACTCCAGACTCTACAAAACACCACAGCCAGACTCATCCTGATCCTCCCCAAACGCTCCAGCATCACCTTGCACCTCAGAGATCTCCACTGGCTCCTGATCCAGAAGAGATCCCAGTTCAAGACACTCACTTGCGTACAAGGCACTAAAAAACCCAGAGCCGTCCTACATCAACCACAGCCTCAGCGTCCATATCCCTGCAAGACAACTGCGATCCTCCACCCTCAACCTCACACACACCCCGCATCCACCAGGCCCGCTCCTTCTCCATCGCAGCCAAGTCCTGGAACAATGGGCCCTCTTTCAGAAGGAAACTCAAGACATGGCTCTTCGACAGACATTCGGCACCCTCAGCTTTCAGATACCTTTAGGGGTGATAGTGCTGTGCTATACGAATGTTTGATTGATTGAGAAACGCTGGAAGGGACAGTGGTACGGGACTTTATGCTCAGGATTTGTCAGGAGTGCGCTTGTTTGGTCCTGCCCAGCAGTCCCCTTTAGACCCATTTTAGTGGAGAGGGACCCTGAGGGGCGATATGTATTAATTGAGGGGTGCTACACAGTACAGCTGAACTACTAGGATGCGCTTAAGTGGCCAAAACAGGGCAGTCATCATTTCTAGCCTCTGTTACGTTCCACCTGATACATTGGGCACATATGCCATGGATAACAGGGACTTTGATAGCGTTCTTGACTTGAGCTTGGACTGCAAATACCAACCCCCAACCACAACGCCCCGCACTGGCCCTGTCTGCGCACCCTGCATCCCGGTGGTAGGGGCGACTTCTGTCCTTCCCCAGGTGACCTTCTTGTTCAACTGGAGAGATTTCTCTCCCCCCCCCCCTTCTGTGCAGTTACAGGTGACAGACGCTGAACAGCTCAGCAAGACACACAGATCACAAACCCTTACTGCTACGACTTTCATGGGACCATGCACCCCAATACCCACATGGAAACTGCAGCCCGCAGCCCTGGAAGCCTACACTTTTAAAGCAACTGTTTGTGAAGCAATAGTTAACTACATAGCCGAAAACACAAAAGACAGAATTAGTTGGCCCTTCCCTGCCCCATAATTCTAGTGGTCCAGGTTCACCCAAGGGGTGTAGGTGGTGCCGGGTTGCATTGCTCTGTTGGCAGTGGGTGAGCGCGCGCCGGGACTGACCTGTAGCTCGTGGGAGCGCAGGAGGTAGCCCTTGGCGAAGAGGTAGTACAGGTTCTTTAGGAGAGAGGGGCCCGGGAGGTCCTCGTAGCCCTTCAGCCTCGCGCCCCCGGCAGGGACAGTGGCCCCCGCGGCGGTGGCTCTGGTCCCCCGAGGGCTGAGCCCGGCCCAGCAGGTGGTGGGCAGCAGCAGGGTCCCGGGGGCGGGGAGGAGGCGGCGGGCGCACAGGGCGGCCATGGCATGGAGCGGGCACAGTAACCGGGGAGGGCGATGCTCAGTCCTGCAGGGTCACCCGCCTCCCTTCAGCGCTAGACACTTCCTGGTTGTAACTCGGAGCAGGACTGGTGTGTTGTGGAAAAAAATCAAAACAAGCCCTGGCAAAGCCAGTGGGTCGCGCCTATGCGAGATCTCTTGGCTTTGTCATTGCTTCATACGTGCCATCTTACAACAGGAAATAGGGAGATTTTAAAAACGAAATCGGGAGAATTTCTTTCTCCCATTTATTTCTGTTGCAGCAGAGGCGATTTTAGGCGTGAGATATCTAAAATAAAACATTTGTTGGCTTCTAAACTCGGGAGTCTCCCACCTGAATCGAGTCTGTTGACGAACGATGTTTTTTTAGCCATGTTGTAAAGCAGACAACCCGCTGTGCAGCATGGCGGGAAGTGTCAGCATCACAGTGCATTTTGCAGCATAGCAAGTTAAGCCAAACACTATAGTTATTTGACTTTGTCAGTGGTTTCTTTGCCATGTTGAACAGCTGTGTCGCTGCTGTGCAGCATGATTGAAAGTAAATAAAAGTGCTGTGAAGCGGCAAGAGTTGACTGTTTCACAGTACTTTTAAAACAAAAAAACTTTTTTGCCATGCTACACAACAGCTACGCTGCTGTACATTGCAAAAACACATTGACAAAGCCAACAGATATTGCATAAACAAGACCAATTGGCTTTCAACCAATGCTTGTTAAAGTTGCTGTGATAATGTGATGTGACACTGTTACATTGTAATTGTCTGCAATTTCAGTGCTTGTTTAGATCTGTCTTTTTTTCTTGTAGGAAAGTACCATCTTTTTGGCATGGTTATCCCCACTTTTTGCCTGATGTCTATGTGTTTTGACTGTGTTCACTGGGATCTTGCTAACCAGGACCCCAATGAATGTGCTCTCTCCCTCTAAATTTGGTTGCTGGGATTTCACACACCCCACTTTAGGCAAACTGGTGCCCCCATATAAGTCCCTAGTATATGGTACCCAGGTCATTGGGGCACCAGGGGTACCCCATGGGCTAAAGCATGTATTATGCCACCCATGAGAGCTAATGTGAAATATGTCTGCAGGCCTGCCATTGCAGCCTGCATGAAAAGGTGCATGCACCCTTTCACTACAGGTCACTGTAAGTCACCCTATGGTAGGCCCTCCGAGCCCAGAGGGCAGGGTGAGGATACCAGTGTGTGAGGGCACCCGTGCATGAGCAGAGGTGCCCCTACAAACTCCAGCTCTATTTTTCTGGACTTCGTAAGTGCGAGGAAGCAATTTTACCTGTGTTCTGTCCAGCTACATAATGGTAACTCCGAACCTGGGCATGTTTGGTATCAAACATGTCGGAATCATACTAAAATACTGTTGCCAGTTTTGGCTGTATGATTCCATGCACCCTGGGGGCTCCTTAGAGGACCCCCAGCTTTGCTCCTACCAGTTTGCAGGATTTTCCCAGGCAGCCTGCGCTGCTGCCATCCTACAGACAGGTTTCTGCCCTCCTGCTGCTTAACCAGCTCAAGCAGAGAAAGCCAGAACAAAGGATTTACTTTGGGAGAGGGAGGCAACCCCCTCTCCCTTTGGAAATAGGTGTTACATGGCTTTGGAGGGGTAGCCACCCCAAGCCACTGGTATGCTTTGAAGAGCACATCTGGTGCCCTTCTTGCATAAACCGGTTTTGCACCAGTCTAGCAACCCCCAGTCCCTGCTCTGGCATGAAACTGGACAATGGAAAGGGGAGTAACCACTCCCCTGTCCATCACCACCCCACAGGTAATGCCCAGAGCTCCTTCAGGTGGCCACTTAATTCTGCCATCTTGAATCCAAGATGGACAGAGGCCTCTGGGAGCAACTTAGTGGCCAGGACAGGCAGGTGACATCAGAGCCCACTTCTGATAGGTGGTCACCCTGCTAGGTGACCAATCCCCCTTTCTGGGCTATTTAGGGTCTCCTTCTTGGGTGGGTCCTCAGATTCGACATGCAATATTCCAGCAGGACTCCTCTGCAATGTTTACTTCGACTTCTGGCTACTGTAACTGTAACTGGACTTCGCAGAAACCTACAATCTGCAGCTCCAGCGACGGCTTTGCTCTGCAACATTGTTTCTCCGGCTCCTTCCAGCAACTGCATCCTCTGAGGGTGGCAAGTCTTCAGTCTGCACCAAGAAACTAGAAGGAATCTCCTAGGAATGAAGGAGTCAGTCCCCTGCATCTGAGGCACCAACTGCAACAACGACTGGCTGCGTGGATCTCCTCTCTTCCAGAGCTGCATGGATCCTGCATCACGGGTGGTGGTCTGGAATGGTCCCCTTGGTCCTCTCTACCAGCTGTCCATCAGTGCCCAGATACCCCCCCCAAGGGTGACAGTGACTCACTCTACAAATGGCTGATTGACTGATTCGTCTGAATTGGGCAACTGGTCTCTGTAACGCTGACATTTGTAGGTTTAGTACTTATATTTTCTGTAATAACATTGACTTCAAAGGTCGAAATACATATATTTTCTGATTTTCCTTTACTTTTCAACCCCCCACCCCTTAGATGGGATATACCAGCTGGGCCTCAAAGCACTATCTCTGCAGCTTCTGGACGTTTCTCTAGAATAAAAAAAAAAAAAAAAAGGGAAAGGTTTGTAGCCAAAGTTTGAGGTTTGTTAGGCATTATGGGTAAGAAACAGTAGTGGGATCTACACATGTGACAACACCCAGGACTCCCCTGGGAGTATAGTTTTCAAAAATTGTCTGTGTTGAATAGGTTTCCCTGGGTGGTGGCCAAGCCCCAGTCACAAAATTCACAGCTACCCACATCACCAGAAGAAGTCCCTTGTTTTTCCAGCAAACATGATGTGTCCATTTTATTTTTAAGGGGCTTTTGTGTCACAGGCTTTAGACCCAGCAACATAAGCGGAGTACAATTTTTATCAGAAGTGCGGGAACACTGGGTGGTTGGAATTTTGTGGATCTTTGCAACTTCTACAACTTTATGTCACAGAAAATGTAGGAAAATGCATGTTTGCAGCAAAGGTTGAGGTTTGCAAGGCATTATGGGTAAGAGAAGGTAGTAAAATCTACACACCCTGGGTGACAGCAGAGCCAAGGCCCAAATTCCGCAGCTAACCACATCGCCAAAAGGATTCCTTTTTTCTTACAGAAAACATGTCTCTATGTTATTTCTTACACAAAATGTGATGTTCCCACGTTATGTTTTTGAGCCTTCATTTCGCGGGTGCTAAGCCAAGCCACACAAGTAAGGTACCATTTTTATCAAAAGAAGTGTAGAAATGCAGACTGATTGAACATTAGTTATTAGGAATTTAGTTTCTCTCCATTATTGGCTTCCAGGTGTAAGCCACTTTGTAAGAAAGATCATTATATGCAGTTTCTCTCTGAATCACCTGATATAACGGGTAACCCCAAATCCTTAGGTGTACACGTATCCACTATTCCCTAACTCAATATTTTGTGCACATTTCAGAAATACATAGCTTTCCTTACCACTCATATTTTATTCATTAGATTTTACCATGTTTCAGCTTTGGTTATCTTTTGTTATGAACAAACAAAAGATATCTCTGTGACCAGAAGGGTCTGAGGGACTTAAGGGGATGTTACTTTTGTAATTTGGCCATCAAGGCAAAAAAATGCATTTTTTTACCGAATTATTTTCAATATTCTTTCATTTCAACAGTTAATTTCTTTTGAAAAACCATCAGCAAGCTACACAACTGATCCCTCCCAGAATTTGGAATTTTGTCTATTTTTCGGAAATGTATAGCTTTCCAGGTCCATCTATAGGTTTCACACCTGTTTCCACCTCAAACGGCAAGTAAGTTGAAACTGCAAAAAAAAAAGAAAGCCAGTTAGAAATATGCAAAAAACTGTGTTAAAAAAATGAGTATTCTTTTACAACTGTGCTAGTTCCTGAAAACTGCCAATAAGGTGATGTTAGCAGAGTAAATGTTTTGTTGATGCGATTTTTAGGGAAAAAAGCGCACTTTGTTGCACAGCATTTATCCCTATTTTTTCCAATAAAAACAAAATGTTGGTCTATCTTGCCTTTTTCCTCGCTTCCCTCCAGTAGAATCCACAGACCAGACCATGAAAACCATTAGAATACTTAAGATGTGGGTAAAAAAAAAAAGCAAATTTGTCCTGGGTACTTTTTGTGCAAAACATTATGAAGACCCAAGAGCAAATGTCCCAAACATAAAAAAAAGGCTCAGCAATAGGGGTTCGAATGCTTCAGCAACTAAGGGGTTAAGTCAGGGAAAACCAGTGTTATCATCATAAAAAATAGGATGTCCCGCCTTTCCTTCACTTTCTACTTTTTTCTAAAAAGATGTTTTGTGTGATTTTGTTTTAACATACAATACCTTCTGTATTTATCAATTTAACCAATGAAAGAATGAAACACAAATCATAGTGTTTTTGCTATTAAATAGGAGAAAGCATGAGATACCCACACTGTGGCTGAACTGCAGAGGGTGTAATCATAAAACCTTGTTTCAGTTGTGGCTTTTCTGCTCGATCAAATTGTTTCATTCCTGGCAATTGCTTTAGTTCACTTTGCCTCCTTTTCCTTGATCGTTATATTTGAAAGCACACTCACTGTAATACTTCACACAGGAAAGAGCTAGAAAACAGGCATATTCTGATCGAGTGCTGAATAAAAAAGAAAAAAACTGTTCCCTAAATGCTGTGGAAGGATACAAGTCAGCCAATCAAAAGGATTGTATAGAGGCTATGCTCCGGGGAGGAATACACACAAGAAGAGAAGAGTACTCCATTGAATAATAAGCGAGTAAATGAGAGGGATAATCAAGTCAAAACTAGTAGGGAACAGGCGGGGTATGAGCCCACCATAAGTTGACAATAGGTTTTTAGTTAACAGAAAGTGTGCACCGTCTGATAGGCAAGTCCTAAAAAATAAAAATAGGGCAGACTGCGGATATAGAAGTAGGAAAAATATATGGCAGTGATGAGGTCAGATTCATAAAAGAAATTATTTGCATCCACCCACACAGAACAAAACAGAAAAAATCATAGCACATTTTTAAAACCGCATTTTGTGCAATTTAAAAAAAAAAATCTGTCAGAGGAAATCACTTTAAAATAATTAGTTCATTAAATATCCCATCCCCTCCAGACTCTGATAAAGCTCAGAGGAAGACCAGCAAACCCGGACCTTGCATGAGGGCATTCTTGTATGCTGATTGACCCTTCTTTAAACCCTGCTGTGTTTCATGAATGAAGGGGCACAGGGAAGGGGAACGAGGGAAGTCTTTATACCATCTACTGTCTGTGCAAGGAAAGACCTGTGGAGACATGAGCGAGCATGACATTATTTACTAATGTGCTCACACACAAAAGATCAAACAAAACCATGGCTAATTCACAGTGTAATGCCATACAAAATATGGCCAGGAACTTAAGCTTTCTAAATCCTCCGGTGAAAGTACAAGCCCAATGTCAACTTACCAATTAAAGCCAGGAAAACTGGTCAACAGTAGCCCACAAACCACAAGAAAATTTACTGAGGATGGTACCATCTTGGTAATAATCATCCTATGAGACTTCACAAGATTATTTGTTGTTAGTTCCTCTATACAGAGGTGGTATGCCAGCATACACTGAAAACCAAGGGTTAAGCTTTTTTGCACTATTTTGAACCTTAAACTTTGAAATTTCATTATGCTGGTTCTACTTTTGGATTTTTGTTGTTTCGGTGTAGTTTTATTAATTAAACTTTTCTCTGTTTTTCTAAACTGGTTTGAGATTTTTCTTGTGTTGTGTTTTCACTTCATTACTGTTTGAGTACTGCATAAATACTTTGCACATTGCCTCTAAGTTAAGCCTTTTTTGTGCCATGCTACCATAAGGTTCTCCAGAGGTTTATTTAGTGTATTTTATGGTTAGTTCTGACAGGGACTGTGATTATTATTTGAGGTGGGTTCTCACCCGCTCAACAAATACTCCAATCTCTTACACGCCTTTAGTCACTGTCCCCATTTTAAATGGTGAGTGATTTTTACGTGGAAACTACTGTACACAGAGATCACTGAACACACATTAAATAGTACATCTAGGGATACACAAAGCTGCACAATGGCGAACAACTGGGCAACCTGTGGGAAATCAGAAACAAGCAAAGAATTAAATGGTCAGCTGATCTAAATGTAGATTTACACCATAAGCATTCAAACAAGTAAATCTTCTTTACCTGGAAGGGGACGAGACCTGTATGGCTTTATGTTCCCTCTTCAACGCCAATTTGGACTTACTCAAAGCGTTGAATGCGATAAGGTACTCTCACAGAAGCAACCTTGGAGGTGAGAACGAGTCAGCACTCGGAGTGGGACTTGTGCAATTTCTTCCACTGTTTGGTGATGTACAGCTTTGCTTAATGTTCCCAGATCATCCTTATATGACCTGGAGTCATATTCCGAGCCTAAACACCAAAGGCATAATTTGTACTGCGCAGTAGTAAACTGAAACTGCAGCTTGGGATGGGATTTAAAACTTTTGCGAGGTAGCCATAATATGATTGAGCGCTTATATAAACTTAAATAACAGCACAGCTCATTAGAATATTCAATGAGTTCCTTGCACTTTTCATCTCGTGCCCAAAGAAAATATTCTCATCAGTCTCTCAGGAACGCGGTGAAGGCAGTTGTCTCAGCAGGGCTTGCCATGTGCATTCACAAAGCAATTAACTTTACTGAGCAAGCGAGTGGGGGAGTTTTTGCCATGATGAAAATAAATAAACTCACCAAGCTATTAACCCTGTCTTTTCTCGAAGAGTGTTCACCACTGCACAGCCCACAGTTATTGTTAGGGGAAGAGAGGAGAGTTTACTATCGGAGAGGAATTCCAGAGCAAGGATATGGAAACAAAGAAAGGGCTACACTTGCGGGTTTTTTCATCACCTGATACCAAGATGATGAATATAAAGAGGAGAAGGAGGATGAATATGACAAAGCTATCAAAACCTTAAGCAATCACCACTGTAAAAAAATGTAATTTTGTAGTAGAGCAACATGAATTCTTTTTGAGAAATAAACCACCAGATGAGACTATAAAACAGTATGCAGGATGTTCGCAGGTGCTAGCAGCATAATGCAAGTTTACAGATTTGCATGATGAAATCATATGTGATCAATTAATTAACCCTCAAAGTAGTCTAAAAAAATCAAGAGAAATTATTAAGTATAGGTGAACTTACATTAGAAAGGACTATAACTATTGCTAAAAAATTGAAAGATGCCTCCTCCTACATCACAGTATTAAAATCAGAGAATAGATCTATATTGAAGTGAGAGTGCAAAGAATCGCAAGCCAGTTGTTGTGAAGCAGGTTCTCAAGAGGTGAATGAAGAATCTAAAAAAAAGAAAGATTCAAAGTCCATTGGTGGTCATACTAAAAGGAATAACACTCAATGTTTTTGGTTTGGAAGTTTTAGGCATGTGGCTAGATGTGAAACTTGCCCGCCTCAAAAGCCAAGTGTTATAGACGTAAGAGGTCTAGGCATTTCTCTAGAGTATGCAAAGCCAATATATATGCACAGGAGACAGAAGAGGCAAAACTTCTGTTTAAATGATTGGGGAGGACTTATCCAATGATGATGAAGTTTTAGTTGTAAGTGTGTCAGATTCACCTTATGATGTTTTGTACACTGGAATGAATCAATGTAAGGGACTGAATGTGGAGGAAACTTATGATCCATCCAAGTACAGAGTAATGATTGCTACAGTAAATGTGGATATGTGGGCAGACTCTTGCTCACCATACACTATAATTGATAAGGATACATATCTTAAATTACCTTATTTAAAACTTGAAGACATCCATGTAACTCCTGTGGGTTACTGTGGTACAAGGTTACCCTTGTTGGGTCGCTTTGAATCTCAATTAAACTTCAAGAGTGAATCTATTATGGGTAAAGTGCATGTAGTAGAACAAGCAGAATGCTGCTGGGATGGAGAGAGCAAAAGAAGTTTGAAACAGTGCTTAATCCAAATCATCCAGAACAAGTCATAGTCTTGAACATATCTGAGACATATAGATTGAAGGATGCACTCCTCGAGGTACTTCAAGACAAACTAGGCCAAATGAAGGATTTTTCACATCGGATAATTCTTAAGGAGGGTGCAATTCCCAAAGTCCATAAAGTGAGGAGAGTTCCTTTGGCCATGAAGGAAGCATTAACAATAGTGCTGGATAAATTGTGTTCGGAAGAGATTATTGAGCCGATTGAGGCATCAGAATGGTTAATTCCCATTGTATTAGCAAGAAAAGCAAATGGCAAGATGCAGTTGTGTGTTGATCTGCATGACCTTAACAATAGTATATAGGTGGACTGCCACCCGTTCCCAAACATATACCACATGTTGAGCACCTTAGAGGAGGGTAGGTGTTTTACAACACTAGGTCTGTCAAACGCCTATCACCAGATTGTTTTGCATCCAGATAGTAGAAATCTAAGTTTATTTGCGACACCGCAACGGGCATTTAGATATTTAGGAATGCCATTTGGTTTAGCTTCTGCTTCTGCAGATTTCCATTGAGTCATGCAGAGGATTTTGGAAGGGACAGATCATGTCAACGTATTCCAGGATGATATTTTAATCCATGGGAAGAACAAACAAGATCATGATTGTCTATTAGTACAAGAAACAAATTAGTCATGCGAATAGTTATTTGTTTTATGGGGGAAGATGTGTTGTATTTCTAAGTTGGATAGCTTTAAGAGTGTAATGTACTTGGGGAAATTGCAAGTATTGGGACTTACTATAGGGAAATTGCAAGTATCAGGACTAACTAGAGGGAATGACAAAAGTTTGCACTGCCAGAAGTTGAGTACTTGGGCCATGTAATTGGAGATAAAGGCATCAAACCCAAATTAAAACTGTTGGAAGCTATTAAACTTGCTCCCAGTCCAAAGAACAAAGACCAACTCAAATCCTTTATCAGACTGGCTGAGTACTGTGCAAAATTTGTTAATCATTTTGCTGACTTAACAAGAGCGATGAGGTTGCTCGAAAAAATAAAAAAGGGGAGAATTTTGCATGGTCCGATGAATGTGAAAAATAATTTTGTGCTGTCAAAGAATGCATAGTCAAGGCTCCTATACTGAAATTGTTCAATCCTGAGTATCAAACTGTACTTAACAATGATGCAAGTGCATGTGGCAGAGGTTTTCAAACTTTTTGATGCCGAGACCCCTTCGTCAACATTATTAGGCGTAAGGACCCTCTCCTGACAAAAAAGTTCTAGAACCTGGTATTCCTCATCATCAACAACCATAAATGCCCTCAAATTCCCACAGCAAATATTAGCCAGTGTTCAGCAAATCAACGTTTTGTGGGTGACTCCTAGTTTAGTTTGCTGCTGCTGTTGGCTTCAGTCATGTTTGGGGGCAGGGGAGGCTGGAGGGCCTCAAGAGTCTGAGCACGGAGAACCATGTGACAGCACTTCCCGACCCCGTGGTAGAACATCCTGTGCTGGGCCCCCATGCACCATAGGGCTTAATTAATGTGTGCGCACCTGCACACTGCTTTCTTTTTCTGCTGCTGCCTGGAATGAGAGCTGACCTGGGTGCAGGGATGCAGGCATATGCTGAGGCAGGCATATGCTGAGGCAGGCACTGTCAGGGCTGGAGAGCAGCAAGCTCAGTACTGTAGGACAGTGCATGTCTGTGCGACGTAAAGGTGAGGTGCCCCTCACATAAAAAAAAAACACATATACAGGGTTCAATTTAGCCTAAAATTAGGTTAATGGTTGTACATTGTCAATGAGGCATGGACCAAACTGGAGGCACAGGCAGAAGCGCGAAAAAGAAACACAACTGTTGCTTGCTGCCCGGGCTGAGTGAGTCTCAGCTGTGGTCAGACTGCTGCAGCCAGCGCAGCTGCGCCCCCAGGCCAGTGCTGGGTGCAGGGCAGTGCTCCAGTTCTTGTCAACCTCCCACCATTCGCACAGGAATGGGCAGCCAGGCCAACCAGCAGTTGAAGTGCATTACAAAAAAGTATGGGAACTGAGATGCTGCATGCAATAGGGGTGATGTCAGTGGGAGTGGGGGCGGGGTCAAAGGCGTGGCCAAAAACAAAATATTCTGTAAGTTTTTTAGGTCGCTCACCGTCTGGTAGCTACATATAAAATAACATACAGCTTAAAGAAAATTAAATAAAAAAGTTGTTACTCATTTGGAAATGCACAATAGTATGTTATGAAACCTCTATTAGTTAATGCACTGTGTTTGTGTCTGTGTGTAACCAGAGAGCTACACAATTAAATCTTGGATGGTGCAGCGGAAGATCGTGGCTTGTGTATTTTTAGTGCTACGAGGTCACAACCTGTGACAGAAAGCACTGTGAATATGCAAGTCATTATTTTAAACTTGCCTTACACAGTGTGAAATATACTGCTACTAAATGCATTAAAAGTTTTACGATAAAATGGTGCTTCCAAAATATAGATTTTAGAAATACCCAGACTGTGTAATGCATTTTATTTTTTAAATACCTGCCCCTTCAACACCCGCTGTTGGTAGTAAGCACTATGTAAATACAATTAAAAATAAAAGCACTCACATCACAGTTCAGTTGTTAACTGTACTACCTCTCAAAAATAATAAATCGTTGTTATCACAAAGATTCGATTAATTAAAGCCAGTACTGGCTCCCAAGCATCCTTTACATTTGCAGATTACCTTTTACATTTGCAGACTGACTCTTATCACACATTTGCTTTTATTTAATGTATGCAGGCACACTGACAGGAAGTTGTTTATCTGTCTGCCCGGCTTCGGTTTCACAGTGCAGGACACTCCCTGAATAACACCTCAGCGGAAGCATTTACAATATCCGAATTAACCATCCCCTAGAGGTTGTTTTACAAAAAGTAGGAGAACAGTTTTTCATAAATCCTTGTTGTGCTGACAGTGAGGGTGGGGAGTGCATGACCCCTTTCCCATGACTCCACGACCCCCTTGGGGCCGCGCCACACAGATTGAAGACCTCTGGCATATAGGCATGGTGGAGTACTTTTACAATTGCATCAAGACAAAGACAGGGTCATTGCATTTGCCTCAAGAACCTTGAGGGGCGCTAAAAAGAACTACTCTGTGATCATAAAAGAGTAATTAGCCTGTTGGATGGGGGGGTCAACATTTTAGAACATATTTGTGCCGAACCAAATTTTAAATTAGAACAGACTACAAGCTTCTGGTGAATTTCTTCACAACAAAAGGGGGGAGGGAGAGTTACTCATCAGATAGAGAAACGGCTATTTAGGCTTCAAGAGTTTTTCTTTAAGAAGAGATATGCCACTAGTTTAAGGAACATTAAGGTGGATTGCCTGTCACGGTTAACAATTGAGCCATTTGATGATGAAGGCACGGAGCAACAAGAGGTGGATGATTGGACAGTGGCCCCTGTGGGATTGCTAATGGAAGGAGCTATTACTGAAAATGAATGGAAGTGTGCTCTTGTTGTATTGGACAAAGTAAGGAATATTTGTAGCTAGTGTTTGGAGGAAGGAGTGAATGGATTAAGAATTGCTTCGGAAATACAAACTAGCATGGACAGAATTATCAGTCATGAACAATATCTTGCGCACAGGTGAGAAGTTGGTAGTTCTGGATTCTATTTGAGGAAAACTGACTACATTGTTGCATGAAGGTCATGGGGCATGACCTCTATGAAGCGCAATGTTCGTTTGGATTTCTAGTGGCCAGGAATGGACTGGGACATACAAAGCTATGTGGGAGAGTGTGATGTGTGTATGAACTGTGATAAACCATTTGTGGTCAAAGAATCTCCGATTGGGCCTACAAAACGTCTTGATGGTGCATGGAGAAAACTTGGATAGGATGTCTGTGGTCCTTTCGGCCTGAGAGGCAAATTTCCTGTAGTCATGATTGACTATTTCTCAAAGTGGCCAGAAGTCCGGATTGTCAATGAAGTAAATATTTGATGTGGTGACTGCGTTTTGTAGAGAGGTGTTTGGAAGACAAATTATTCTGACAATGGTCCTCAATTTGTTTTGACGAAGAAGGCTGAATTTCTCAAATCTCACAATACACGTCATCATAAAATTGCCTTCTACCATCCCAGGGAAAATGGTTTGGTTGAGAGATTCAATAGAGTCCTTGGAGAGTGTTAGCCACCAAGAATGGATTGCAATGGAAGAAGGAATTAAGAAGCATGTTGTGGAATTATAGGTTCACACCACATTCAGCAAAAAGAGAATCTCCTTTCATGCTCCTCAGAGGGAGAAAACTGGCAACAATGTGTTGTATTCCTAAGTGGGATAACTTTAAAAATGGAATATACTTGGGGAGTTCCATATGGAATTCAGAGCTCAAGGGAAGTTGTAGTCAGTTGTAGGTGATTTATCTTGTCACAATAGATCTTAAATATATACATCTACTGGTTGTGGATGGATTCCTTCAGAGACTTCCTCACAGGCAAGGGCGACAGCAGCAGCAGGGAAGACAAGCACAGCTTGACGGGGGCCTTCAGGTTTCATACTGGCAAGCATCAAACAAGCAACTAGCTCTTTCTTTTCTGTAAACTCCAACAGTTGAAGGGTAAAGACAGGTCTGAGTCTAAGAGGTGTTCAAAAAGCTGGGAGGGAAGTGCCACCTTATATGTCAAAGGACATGGAGCCTTAAAGAACGATGATTTCTTGTAGCCCATTGCATTGCATAGCAAACAGCATCATAACAGCAATTTTGAAAGTTTGTATTTCATTGGCATTGAGAGGGTCTTGCCAAATTAAAGAGGAGAGAAGCGAGAAAGATTGCCCAGAAAGCTTGACTCAAGATACATAATTGAACGTAATACAAAACATTATCTGCTCATCTTGGATAGACTGTAATGAGGAATGTCTTCTAATATGTTTTTTGATGTAGTACTTTTAATATATTTTTCAACCTTCTGTATTTGAAATAAGAGGTATTTATCCTGGATGATGTGTTGTACTGGAGTGTTGGTTCTCATTAACTTACTCCTCAGGTTACTCCTACTAGGATTTGTTTGTGGTATCATAGCAGTGATTTGTACGATGTTGCTATCAGTGCTATCTGCTCAGAGAAGGATGAGATTATGTCACTTTTTTGGGTTGAGGATCGAGGTCCACTCTGTCACACACATTAGGTCCATGAGCATGAGCTTTCAGTATGTGGTTGTTGCTTTACCATTTTCTCCTATACCTCATGAAGAAATCATATATCATGAGGGTTGATGCACTAAGCAACAGTATTAGGTTCTGATTTTCAAATTTCCAACTGTCTCACTTTGTGGGCACATGATCGCAGAGTCCTTTTCTAAAACGACCAAAAACGAAAGGTAGCATAGGGAGCAACAGATGCCGGTAGTTTTCACTTTTAGTGAACTTATTTGATCTGCGGAACGAGCTTACATTTTCCTATCAGTGACAATCAGTGTATTTATATGTTCATTCTGTATTGTACTTCTGAGTGGTATGATGACCATCAACAAAAGCTGCTTGACATACTTCCATATGGCTAATCTAATAATTATATCCCCCTTCTACCTTTAAATTGTGTTACAGCACAGAGGAGGCGCTTCTATTTTTCCTTCAGAGTACAAATTGTGCGATATTAACATGTAGTACATTACATAGTACGTTACATGTGGATAGTATAATGTTTGCAGGGTCCACTTCTCTGCTGTGCACTTAAGAAATAATGACATTAATGCGGCTTACTGTTGCAGAGGAAATGTTTATTTTAGCTGGCCTGAATAGATTATGGTCTTACTATATTTATTCCTCAACTGACATCAAATATATAATGTTACATGTACAACAGTATTATTATTTTATTTATTCTTATTTCGCAAAGCTTTCCTTTGCATTTCTGCAGTATACATACATATATATGTTATGCTAATTAAATAAAAGAGAAATAATTGGACTTGTGGAGTGCTGTGAAAGTCTTTGTTTTCTATATATTAACGTGGGGAGTCCCCATCGTCACAAGCACCGGCAGATGTGTGCGTCACTCGAACAACAGACTACCTTCATTTTGAGCTATATATATATATATATATATATATATATATATATATATCACTAATTTATTAGTTGTAGTGATCAGGAAGTTGTCATGTTTTGTTGTCCATGAATCAGGCCTAGCGCACCAGAACCAGCGCTATGAATAACATTTTAAATTGTTCTTAACGTACATTTGTAGGTTTATTTTTGATTTAAAAAACAATATGTTGGAGGTGAACTGTATGAGATTTATTTATACATTACATGTTAATATATCTTTATTGGCTTGTGTATTTTGCTTGTCTTTTATGTCTATGAAATGTGTCGCACATATTTAGGAAGAGTGTTGCTTGCTTCTTGTTTTTTAGAAAGGCAATCAGCACAAACATGTTAACCTGATGTCCTATCAAATAAACGAGTGATCAGTATTGACTACATGGATCTTTTGATGTGGGAGCAAGTTACACACACACTCATATATGTATATATAGACACACACACATATGAGATAGAGAGAGAAAAAGATACATATATAATAGAGCAGCCTCTGAAACTGCCCTATAAAGTAAGCCAAGTAATATCTCAATACTCTTTTATCATTAGTTCTTATTTTCAAGCATTGGTTTGTTTTGAGGCATTTTCCGGTCTTTCCGGAACTGGGCACTACACGTTAAATTATTATAAATCTTTTCTCCTAAAATTTCTCTTCAAATCTGAGTGATTATAAAACTAGCTGAGTGACCCTCTGGTTTCTGTCTGGATTTAACATTTTCGCTGCAATCTCAGATCTTCTCCTTTTTTACCATCACAGCTTTTGTAGCACACTTAGTCCTTTGTTGATTTTCCATTCTTTTTGATTTTTATGGACTTTCAAGCCTCGACTCCCACCCTAATCACTTATTAACTCTTACTATGCTTGGGCTCAAGGATCTTCCAATTCTGGAATAGTACATCAGAAATTACTTTGCACGTGATTCGCTTTTGCTCACTACTCGGTGGAGCTTGATGGTATCTCATCTTTTCTTTTCTCACATGATTAACTCTACCATAGAATTTGATTCTTTTCTTCTCTTTCAGCCTTGAGAAAGCCCTGGCTTAATAGCCAGAGGGGGCGAAACACGTGTTGGCTGATCCTCTCTTGTCACCATTTTGGATTTTGCTTTTGTCTTGAGAAAAAAGTGACTCTGAGTTTTTTGGAATTAAAACGCCTGTACAGCAATGAAATAAATATTAAATTTGACAACTTCAAGAACCTTTTGAGTGGGACTTTACCTTTTGCTTATCCTATAAAGTAAGCCACCTGCTCTCGGGAACTGCATATGAATTACTGTTTTAATGTGAGATCAGCAGTGTGCCAATAAAGGTCGAGACGTCCAGCGCGCCTAGCTTCATTCTTTGCAAACAATAAATGCACATAAACCAATGAATAACCTAGAAGAACTGCATAATGTTCAAAGTGTGTGACTTGAAATGTTTTTTCGGTGCTGATCGGTGTCTTCTTGATGGTGTTAACACAGTCTGGTTAGCGTCTGTTGCCCTCCCCAGATCCTCCTGCTGCTGCTGTTGCCTCTGCTTATGGATCGAACTGAGAGCCTGTCTGACTCAGTTCAAGGCCTCCTCCACCCGCGGGCTTCTGCCTGAACCTCATCCCTGATAGCCTAGTGGCCATCTACAAATAAGTATCTCCAGTCTCTCTCTGTTTCTCTTCTTACTCCTGCTTGTACTCCTACCTTTACCTCTGCCTTTCATGTCATTTTTGTATTTTTCCTTTTTCTGTTCCCTCTCTTATGTCTCGTCTATACCTCTCCCTCCTGCACCGCTGCTGCCCCTCCTCCACCCACCAAGAGCATTTCCCGCCCTCCCTCCCCTTACTTAATGGTGGCTGCGCCCAGTTGGCGTGCCACTGGCACGCCAAAGGCAGACCCATCTGCGCCCGTCTGCACCTGCACTGCGCCCTGCGCCAGGAACTCTGGATCTCCGGTAAGCCATTCCCTTGGCACCTTCCATTACAACACCAAGACCCTCAAACACCTTAACACCGGATGTCTCAGTGTCTGCTACACTGCATCTCCTAAGGACACCCATGGACCTTTTTCCTGCTGGAAGTGCAACCTCAGCTTCAGCCACAACGAACAGCCAGAACACCCCACACCCAGAACCACAGATGCCCACCACAACCTCATCAACTGCCTCATTCTGAATATAAGCTCCCTCCATAAGCACGCCACCAAACTTTGGGACCTAACTGACTGCCAATCCAGACATCGCATTCCTACTAACCCTACCTCTGGACCAGACATCCCCATCGCAATCCCGACGGCTACAACATCCTAAGGAAGGATCGGCCCTCCTGTCTAGACGGAGGACTGACCATCGTGCACAAGTCCTCACTACGCATCACGGAAGAAAACTGCACCACAATGGAACACTTTACTTCCTGATCCACACCACTCAGAACTCCTCCTTCCATGGCACCCTGGTCTACAGACCACCTGGCCCCCACCCTGCATTCATCGACGTCACTGTAGACATCGCCCCCCAACCATGCCCTGACGTCCACCGACTACCTCCTCCTCAGCGACCTGAACTTCCACCTCCAGGACCACAACGACCGAAACACCACTTCCCTACTCGATAATTTTGCCTCCCTCGGCCTCAGGCAACTGATCACCGCACCCACACATGCCACAGGACACACTCTAGACCCCATCTGTACCTCAAGCAACCAGATTACCATCAAGAACATCTCCACCCTGGCCTGGACAGACCATCACTGCCTACACTTCACTATCACCACACCCAAAAGCCGCCTCCGCATCCCCCGGGCTCCCCACAGGAAATGGAACAAAATCACCATTGAGCAACTCACCACGAACCTTGACAAATCACCCCGCCTCCCACTGATGACGCCAACACTGCAGCACACAACCTCAAATCCTGGATCACCGAATGCGCCGACACCTTTGCTCCCCTCTGATCAACTTCAGGCAAGCACATATTAAAAAAAGGCAGCTGGTTCACCACCGAACTCCAAGAATCCAAGCGCATCTGCAGACACCTAGAGAAGAAAAGGAGAAATAGCAAAACCAGCATAGACCTCGCCTCCTTCAGAGCCGCCACTGCCACCCACCACTGGTGCATCAAGAATGCAAAAAAAGCCACACTTCCAGAATGCATCAACACCACCCGCACAACACAAGAGAACTCTTCTTGGTAATCAACAAATTCACCAATCTCCCCTCCGAATCCACCACATCCCCTAGTCGCACGACCTCTGTGACAAATTGGCTACTTTCTTCCACTGCAAGATTAAAGACATTTATGACAACTTCCTCCCAGAGAACCCACCCAGCATCAGGACCTACGACTGACCAAGCCCCCCAGAACCCACCCAAACCATCCACAGCTGGTCCACTCTCACCACAGAAGAGACTGAAAGCATCATGAACATCACTCCCTCCAGAGCGGCACAGACCCTTGTCTTTACCACATCTACAACAGAGCCAGTGCATCCATCGTCCGCAAGCTCCGCAAGATGTTGAACTGCTCTATCAACATGGCCACCTTCCCTGAAGATGGGAAACATGCCGAAGTCTGAGCCCCTACTGAAGAAACCAACGATCGATCCATCAGAGCTAAAGAATTTCTGGCCCATCTCGCTATTACCCTACCCGGCCAAAAGTACTGGAAAAAGCTATCAACTCACAGCTGCGACAATTCATCAAAGACAACAACTCGCTGGACACCTCTCAGTCTGGTTTCCGCATCAACCACAACATGGAGACAACTCTTCTAGCAGCCACCGATGACAACCGCACACTTCTCGACCGCGGCCACACCGCAGCACTCATAGTCCTTGACCTCTCAGCAGCCTTTGACACGGTCTCCCATAGCACCTTGTGCACCAGACTCCACGATGCAGGAATCCACGGAAAAGCCTTGCAATGGATTCACTCCTTCCTCTCCGGAAGAACATAGAGAGTCAGGCTCCCACCCTTAACATGCCAAACCAACAGAAGTCAGCTGCGGAGTCCCTCAGGGATCCTCCCTGACCCAATGCTCTTCAACATCTACATGGCCCCACTTGTAGCCATCGTCAGAGGCCACAGAATGAACATTGTGTCATACACTGATGACACACAACTCATCATATCCCTCACTGAAAACCGGGACAAAGCTAAGAAGGACTTCCACACAGGAATGGTAGTGGCACCGCCTGGATGAGAGGGAGCTGCCTGAAGCTCAACTCAGACAAGACCGAGCTCATCATCTTCGGTAACTCCACCTCAGCCTGGGATAACTCCTGGTGGCCCACTTCAGTCAGCGCCCGCCTTCGCCGACTGACCCTGCCCGAAACCTAGGAATCATCCTCGACTCCTCCCTATCAATGACCCGACAGGTAAACGCAGTCACCTCTTGCTGCTGGCACACCCTCTGCCAACTACTCAAAATCTTCAAATGGATCACTGTCAACTGCTGCAAGACAGTCACCCACGCCTTAGTCACAAGCAAGCTCGACTACGGCAATGCACTGTACGCCGGCACCTCCACAAAGAACATCAGGAAACTACAACTCATCCAAAACGCTGCTGCCAAACTCGTCGTAAACCTCCCTGCCAGCAACGTATCTCCCAACACCTGAGGACCCTCCTTTGGCTCCCAGTGGAGAAGCGAATCACCTTCAAACTACTCACCCACACCTACAAGGCCATTCACAACATCGGACCTGTCTACCTGAATCATCGCATCTCTTTCCATAACCCCACCAGACCTCTCCGCTCTACCCAGCAGGCACTAGTCACTCTCATATGCATATGGAAAACCACCACCAGAGGAAGATCTTTCACCTACCTAGCAGCTAAGAGCTGGAACGACCTACCCATGCACCTCAGACAAAGCTAATCACTCACCATTTTCAGGAAGAACCTCAAGACATGGGTCTTCGGATGAGGCTCACGGGTGAGTAGTTGCGCTTCATAAAAACTGATTGATTGATTGAGTATACTTAATTTCTATATCTAATCTAATACACCATCTGCCTGCTTACTAAATAGGTCACTACAATTAAGCTTAGGTTAACCTTAGGTCTAAAAATGATAACCTTAAGCCAGGAGTGATATTTAAATGCCACTGTTTTCTCTGTCAAGTGGAGCATTAACAACATTTGAAAATACCCTTAGGCAAGTGTTCGATATAACCCATCTTTCTTCTATATTTTGCCTTTCTTTCTCCTGGACTTATCCCTTTGTTGGTGATCACGTAAGCAGATCAGTACTGTAGAGTTAGATATGGTCATCTCACTCCTGCATGAAAGTCAATCTTTCTTCCCTCGCCCTGAAGATTCCGAATGTGTGTATATGTTATTGCTGTTGCCCAACCCTAGCCAAAAAGCAGTGCAGCACTGTACAGGGTCAAAAGGAGGCATAAAGTCAACAAGTGATTGGGAAGGTAGCTGGGTTGTGGACCTTGAATGCATTCTGATGTAGTTTTCCTTAAAGAGATGGGCCTTAAACAGTGTTGGGAAGTCCTGATGGACATGGGGGATGTTGTTCCAGATACTGGGTGCATAGATGAAAAAAGCCTACTGCCTTGTTGTTTTATTTTCTTTTTAACACTTTATAGTCAGATGGCTGTGGGTGTGTGGGGAACCACCACAGAAGCAGAGCTTCTCTTCAAGAGAAGTGTGGGTGCTTGTTGTGATGGCTTTAAAACCAGCTGCATCATTTACAAAGATGACATGGCCAGCAAGAGAAGTCAATGGAATTTCAGCAGGATGGGGGTGATCAATCGATATTTCTTCAGGCCCTGGTTGAGATGTGCTGTGGTTTGTCAGAAATAATCCCAGTTTTGACCCAGCTTTTTCTTGGTGCTGCCACTAAGAAAAAAATCTGCTTCTACATTTCCCCCAGTAACAATTTAGGCTTGTGGTGTAGCCCTGTACTTTATACATAGTCTTAGTGTGAGTATACTAAGCATGAGAAAATAGTGATTCGTTTTCGGCAGTGCTCTAAAGTGCTTGCATAGGAAAACTAGTCTCATGCTGTTCCTCCTCTACTTTGATCACATAAAAGTCAACATCCTTACGATGACTAAATGAGATGCAAGACTACTTCCAGTCTTCTGAAAAGTCTCTTCAAAAATGTATATTTAATGAAGATCCTCATCGTCTAGTTCATGCAGAATGTAGTTATACAGGTAAATATAAGCAGGAATGGCATATAAAAGTTCCATTGTAACTGCTCTTGTAAAGCTTTTAGTATTCTACTTAAGCATTAGCATCCATGGCACAAATTGTAAGCCTCTCCAAATACTAACCACTGGCTTGGCAGTGGTTTGGTGTGTTTTCAGGTTATAAGATGCAATTGTGAGCACACCCAAATACAACACCAAATTGTCTCCGCAGTCCATAGGAAACAAAGTTTCTTTTATTCTAAGATTCTCATGTGAAATATGTTCTAGCTAGTCAATACATAATTTGTCAATTGGTAGTCGTCCAATGACTTCAGCACGTCAACTCAGTATATACAGTGTATGTGTAAATTTCTTGTTGCAGAACTTCATATATGTTTTTTGGCAGGTAATCAAATTACTGGTGGCCACTATGAAAAAATTGTGACAGTATGCAGAGAAATTAAAATGCTGGAATGGTATGATACAAAAATCTCTACACTACACCAGATACCATGCTATCATTTACTTCTCTGTGTACCATCAACAAAAATAAAATAAAATCATAACCAAAATTAAAAAACACTAATATAAAAAATTACACCAATACTAAAAATAGATATTACTTAACCAAACAGGAACACATATTTTAAATTCTAAATTCAATGTAATAAACATAAAAATGTGAAATATCAAACAAAATAATGAAACTCTATTAAAATAAAAATGAAACCAAGAATATAAATACAATAAAAATAACATTTCAAATTTAACCAAAACAGGTCAAACATGTTACATTTGAAGGAATAAAGTGGACCGCTTCAACTTAAAACACACCAGGGAAAGTGTTCCAGTTTAGAAGCATACAAGTTCTATTCTGACCCAGCCCAAGTTACAGAAGGAAAAGTGCTGGACTTTGGAGGGATCATTTACTATTCCAACTTCAACCTAACCAACTGTAGGGAAAGCGCTGGACTTTGGATTGGCCACATTTACTATTCCCACTTCCACCTGCGCAATAGCAAGGAAACAAAAGAATGTGGAAATGTTAGAAATACTATTCTCACTCCAACCTAAGCAACAGTTGGTAAATCAACGGCAGGGAAAGCACTGGACTTTGAATGGGTCAAACTTACTATTCACACTCCAATCTAAAAAGAAGTAGGGAAAGAGTTAGCCTTTGGGGTTAGAGACAGATTTCCTATTACCACTCCAACCTAATAAAAGTAGGGCAAACCCTGGAATTTGGGGGGAGGGGTTGTGGAGTGGGTGTGTTCAGATGTACTGGTCCCTCCCCAACCTACACAACAGTAAAGAAAGCGTTGGACTTTGGAGGGGGGAGATTTCATATTTCCACTACAAAGTAAGCAACAGTAGGGAAAGGGTTAGACCAAATATATCATTGTTATAATATATTTTCCAAACATTACAATATTAACAATTAATATAAACATCATATCAACTAAAACATTTTAAAAGATTTTTGTAAAACAAAACTAATCTCTATAAACACTTTAAGTCTAAATATTTCCTTAAAATATAAATAAAAAATAATTTATAAAAAAATCCCAATCTAAACATGTAATAATTAAAAACAAAAAAGTACAGTAGAAACATTTCCCATCCTACACAACTACAATCCCAACAATCTGAAAACATCTGAAATGATGCTAAAGTAATTCAATTACCCACATCAAAATAGTCAACCTTTACACATTATAAAAAAATCAAAAAACACACTAAAGAATTAACTTTAAAAGTACTACACAAATTATAAAATGAATAAACAAAATTGCAGATGACTAAAATGAACATCAGTGACTTAAAATACATAAAATGATAAAACATAAAAAATTAAAGAAAACCAACATTATATACAAGTAAATTTAAAAATAAACACTCACCCCAAAAACATGCTATTCTTACTTGCAATATTACATACCATGATATTCTTGTGACAATATCTGTTTCAGACAATATTTTTGCCACAATATGAACATTGTGCACCATTTGGTCTCAGCTTGATTGCCCCATAACCTCAAAGTTAATATGGTCCCTAAAATCTGTTCTGTTCATAAACTGATTCAAATAAATGCGCTCAGTGCCTATTATCATGTGGATGAATCGAGCTATGATACGGCTTCATGTGCTATAGACAAAACAAAAGAAAAAGTAAAAAGTGAGGCGGGGGAATGAAGCTTGTATCAGTTTTCAGATACAAATCAGAATCCTGCCCTTGAAAAAGGGCTACTCTTTCTGCTTTTTATGTGTACTAATATGTCAAAATATGATATATTTGAGAGATTTTTTTTTTTTTTTTGCTAAGTAGTGTCTCCGACTGGTGCCTGGGATGAAGCAAGTTACATACCTGTTACAGTAATTTAGCAGCTTGCATCTATTTTAGATTCACATGCTGTCCATTATTCCATCATTCAGTGCCTTGGTTCCTACAAAACGTGATGAACACAAATAAATTATTTTACTGCCAGGGCCAGTCAAAAGATCAGTACAAGTGTCTCCTGGTGACAGTGGCAGTATGCCCCCACAACGCCTCCCCAACACTTTCAGGTTCCAGTTTTTCCATTGCATCAGAAGCAACCCAAATTGCTTCTAGTTGTGGTGTAACTAGCTATGGGCATATAAAAGCTATATCAATCTCGCTCCTGCAGGAAAATACTAGTTAGCTCCTTTTATTTATGTTATCCACCTTTATTTACAAACACGAGAATTCTTGACATCACATTTTTAAGCTCATTTTAAAATTTACACAAGTATCATATAGAAAATCAAAAATATGGCACAGTTCAATGATTTTTGTTATATTACCTTGATCATCCATAGCAGGTCACAAGAAGACTGACAGCCGGGTGATTACCTATGGGCATTGTGCAACCAAAAGTTGAAAAACACTACAATGCACCAAATGAAGAAATGCAATATCACTGTTTTCTTAAACCAAACATATTTATTGGTTCCCACTGGCAATAAACAACCTCATTATGAGGCAACAGTAACCAGTGAAGTTAAAACAGATGCTTCATGTTGTCCAGTTTTGCTTAACTGCTCCCTAGCCTTGGAGTTGCCATCAACACAGGCTCAGATCAGATATCAGCAGATTCACTAACCAGTTGTCCTGCGCCTTGGGGGGAGGGTTGTGGGGGGTGGAGTAAAGGACTCTAAATTGATCCACTAACTGCAGTTTGCTTGACTGATGTGCTTCATCAGGCACTCAGTATCATCCCTGCACATAAGGTCTCAAACTGGTGCAAGGTGAAAGCGAGCCAGCTAGTGCACAACTTCTTTGACACCCACGGGTCGAAGTGAGAATAGAGGTGATCCTTCCTGCCATTACCTTTTGTGTAGTTGGATTTGATAATAAAACAATTTTATAAATACGCAAAATAAAAGTTTGAGAAAACTGTAAGTGTTTGCAGGAGTTTCCAGGCACCACTGGCAGCCCAACCAAACCCCTCAAAGTTGTTGTTAAAAGTCAACTCAAAAATGTTAAGATACTATCAGAGCCAGATTGCAACAGCTATGGCCCTCAGGTGTTCAAGCTGCATCAAAACAATGACTGGTTGAAAGAAGTAAAAACGCTTGAATAAACACTTGCTGAATTGTGACATTTGGACAGAGTGAGAGAGTGAGGTCATATGAAATGCACTTCCAGCCTGATGGAGTGAAGGTGGAGAAACCCTGCAGGCTCGCGACACAAGGAAGTACTGAACTTGCAAACAAACTAAGGCATCAGTCAGTGAGTACAGAATGTATGGTCCCCGGAGTGTTGGCCTGCAGAATCGAATAGCAAAATCTGGTAGCTGCCATGTGGACCAGATAAACGTAATTTCTGGTAACAGGTGTAAAGCACCAAAATGTGAACCTAACGATGATTTTTGTGCAACATTGAGACATTAAATCACAGTCTGATGAAGTGATTTTGTCTATTTCATAGGGTGTTACCAGCTTTCCAGACAAACTACCATTTCTCAAATCGAAAAGCAATGCCATAAGCACATCACTGAGCAGATAAGGCATTCAAATGACATTTGTTTTCTTCTGGTTTTCTAACCACTGGCTGTGTATGGCAATATGTGGGAGATGCTTTCACAATAACTAAGCTCTTGCTGATACTAGTGGGTGCTTTTTACTTCTCTCCAGAGTCTGACTTGCTACTTTAATACAACCACAATCAACAACAACCTTTGACTGACCCCTGCACTCTCAGGCAGCAGTAGTGAGTGTGGACTGTGCTGCTCTTGGTGGAACTGAGCCCCCTACGCAGCCACACTCATGTGCACCTTGGCCAGTACCCCTGGTTTATCATGTGGCCATGGAGTGGATTTCTTCGATAGCCCCCAGTGGATCCAACTTATGCATCATAAAATGTCCCTGGACCTGGGCAGCACTGATGTGGTCAGAGGCCTCGAGAGCTGCTCTAGCAAACCTCTCCGCTTCCGCTGCGGGCTGCTCGGGGTAGAAGCGGAGGTACATCTGGGTGAGCTGCCAGTGGGAGCAGTGCCCAACATACTGCTTCACATCCACTCGGCCGGGGCGGATCAGGGCAGCATCCAATCTGAGATCAAAACAGAACAGAAGATAGTCATTTAATCAGATTTTGTTGTACAGTACTTTGCTGACGGATAGGTTTTCTCGCTTTTTCTATACAGTTACATATAAAATAAAACTGTTTTAATTGAATTAACAGAACAATGTTGCACATACAATTACATAACAAAGCATATTTCATTTATATCCCCTACCAGTCCCACTATATTGAGTTTAAACTTGCAAAGGAGAGCTGCAGCGTCTCAGCTCACTGTTAAGGGAGCAAGATCTTCTTGGGGAGGGGGGCGGCTATGTTCAATTGTCTGCAGTGGAATCAAGCCTCAGATAAAAGTGGTTTATATATGCCAAATCAGAGCCTCTATACTTACATGCGTCTTGATGAAGAGATGACAAACATGCATTGGGAAACCCTTATTATTGTCCACACACATGCAGTTATCGTGTAGTGTAATCTTCCTTATACATCTTGAGGGAAAGGGTCCCTTTCCTCTGCAACATTCCTTAACAACGCTATGACCTGGTGCCCAATGTCTTCCTATATGCATATTCCTTGACACAAGTCAAATAGGACTTTCCTTATTCTGTGGACAGCACAAATTTCAGTAGAAGATGCGCTTCGACTGGAACCTCTCACATTCTACTGGGTCAATCACCTTCTAAGAGAGAGAGGCACTTTCCGTCCACTGCCTTTCATTGCCACTGCTTAGGGTAAAAGCTTAGCATTTCTTCTAAGAGAGATTATTTAAATAGGAAGCCTTTCACATAAAGACAGTAATAAACTTTAGATCATGACAGCAGTGCAGACTCACTGGCAGGGATGCCTTATCGACTTATAAGTCTTGCCCATCCTTTTCAGAACTCCCTTAACTTAAAAATAAACCTACTGCATTAACTTTAGGACATCTCCAACCACATCCATTTATTTACATTCTCAAATATTTTTTCTCACTTTTGAGACTCAAAGATTTCCTAACTTTTCAGGCTAGTGTCAAGACACAGCTAGAGTCTGGACATATCAGTTATGATGAGCTCTAAATCTGGCCTCTCCGGAGTCTGAATTCATCAACAGTGCTCACGCAATGGAGGCCAGAGCCCTGAGAATAACTAAGGAACCTTAAGCTTTTATACTGACAAGCCATATTTCATCCAGAGTACCATGCAGAGTACAAAATCAGCCCCGAACAGTGTTTGGGCCCGGTTTCACACTGTACATTATTAGTTTTCTCCAGGTTTCACCAAAGGAACAGCACGTTCACACAGTCTGATAAAGGGTTGCAAAGAATGTTTTTGTATGTAATCCTCATTGCATATCTCAAAACTTGGAACAGGGTGCACAAAGTACCACATATTACACACAACTGGTATTTCCTAACACTTTTTTGCACCTGATTGCAATACAGTTCTCAGAATGAGGCCACTATGGCGTTTGTCATCACACTTACTTTCAATTCCAAAGAGCCTTCTTGGAATTTTATGTTACTACATCCACAACCACTACATGGAAGGCACAAAACTACTGCACTGGTAGCTACACCCTTTCAATGGCACTCACCTGTCAATGTGATTGGTGGTCATGAAAACTATTCTCGCTTCAGTGGAGGCCACACCATCCAGCGCGTTCAGTAAGCCGCTGAAGGTTAGTCGCCCCATTCCCTGGTAAGCTGTAGGGTCTGCAGGAAGAACAGCCAGAAGACGAAAGTGTTTGTGAGATTATAACGTGGAGTCGAGACAATACTCTACCAGAATAAAGACCCAGTGAAAACAAGGGATTCCATAATTAACAAATGCAATAGGAAGCTTAAGGTGGTTCCATTTCAACAATAAAACATCACAAATGTAGCTGTAAAAGGGGCAGCATTAATGGTAAAGAACAGACTGGCTATTTGTGTCATGGCCGTCTGCCTTTAGTATCTAGGAACCTCCACGTGCGGGCTGGCTAGGGTGATGGCTCCATTACTCACTCTGTGTGCTCAGGTCCCGGCTCACAAATGCTGCATCCACGTCCTCGAGAAGGATGATGCTCTGCTGGGGTGCCACGCTCAGCAGGTGGTTTAGGCGATCATCAGACAGGCTGCTGTCACTCAGGCTCATCAAACAGATGCTGTACTCTAGCTCCCCAGCAAGTGCCGTGCTGAACGAAAGACCCAAGAAGTCAACAAGAACCGCAATGGAGAGGAATTACACTGTATTACTTTAGGCGCAACTAGAGTACCAAACTAAAACCCGTCAAGCTTACTACTAAAGACAAATGACACTAAACATTGTAAAACTGTTTACTGAACCTCACACAAAAGTACCTTTGGTTAGGTCCAATTGGCAATGTGTATCATGCAAGGCCTACCATTATATCAAAAAGAGTGACCAATTAGCAATATGTCTGCAGTAAACACAGGAGTCAGCTACAGGTAACCAGAACATCCATCCATTTGTTCAGCACAGGTGCATCCCCCGCACACATGCGCGAACGTGAACTCACTTTTCACTGTGTTTACTGCCCACAACAGCAGCAAACCCTCTCAAGAGGCAGGACAAGTCTCTCACAAAGCTGATACATCACCCACATACCTTAGATGTCATACTGAAGCCCCATTTTGACAATGCAGCATGAGGAGAATGGGAAAGGTGTGGTGTATAAAAATAACACCCTTAAGCACCTATCTCTAACCTTAGATCATCTCATGCCCAGAAGCAGCTCTGCCCAGATTGGCTGCTAGCCACCTCAAGAGATCAATCTCTCTGTTGCCACTTCTATAAAGTCTGTCTAAGGTGGTAAAATTGCCATCACAATTAAGGACAGTGGAAATGTGTCTTTTAAATGGGAGTACATATCAAGTAAACATGTTAAAAATGTACCTGATATGCTGTGCCAGTTTGGGACTGTCTGTGCAAGGCTTTACCAGGCACCCTAAATTGGGCAGCCAGTCAAACGGTGTAGGAAGCTGGCTCTGAATATACTATATCAAAGTGAGATATAATGTGCACAGAGTCCAGGAGTTCCCAGAGGCTTTACAGAGGCAACTATAGGTAATACTAATGCTCTATTTGTGGTAGTGTGGCCAAGCACTTATAAGAAGGTAGTGTTAAGCATTTGTTGTACACACACAAGCAAATAGAAGAAACACACACTCAATGACTTAACTTTTGTTACTTTATTACTAGAACCACATGATTCAGTTCAGAAGTAAATACTGTTGCAGGTAAGTACTTAATGTAGACATCAATGTAACTTTGCTTCACTTTAGTCAAGTAAACAGTTTTTAAGAAAACAGAGAATATCTATTTTCAAAGTGGACACTGCATTTTCTGAACAGTTCCTGGGTGAAGAAAATAAATTACAGTTTTAGAGGCAAGTACACGACTTACAGTTCCAGTCTCCTGGTTATAGGTAATCCACAGTTGTGGGTTCAAGTTAACCCCAAACACCCACCACCAGCAACACGGGGCCGGCCGGGTGAGGAGGTCACAGTTGAGCAAAGTTAACGTGGGCTTCTATGGAGACGGGGTGCTCGGTATCAGGGCTGCCAGCAGGTAAGTACCCGCAACTCAGAGGGCAGACTAGCGGGGGGGATTAGAAGAGCATAGAAGGGACCATAAATAAGCACAAAACACACACCCTCAGCAGCCCAGGGGCAGCCAGGTGCAGGGTGCAAACAGGACGTTGTGTCTTCAATTCTTGTGTATGAGGAGACCCCGGGGTTACTCAGAGGCTGCAGGCGAGGTCCGGGGGGTGTCTCGGGCACACCACAGGTGGGACAGGGAGGAGGGCTGCCTGCTGAACGTTGGGACACCGGGGATCGGTTTCTCCAAGACCTGGGGGCTGCAGGTGCAGTGGGTCCTTTGGTGTCAGATATCTTCGTCCGGAGCTTTCGTAGTCAGGGGGGCCCTCGGCATTCCCTCTGCAGGCATCATCGTGTAGTGGCAACCCAAGGTGAGCACTTGCTCACAATCGCCTGTGGACCCTCTCTGGCTGGGTGGAACACCTGTACACAGGCCGTGGGCGTCAGGTGCAGAGTGGTCAGGACTCACAGTTCTGGGGTGAGATGGGAGTCCATAGAAGAGGTTTCTTCTTTTCTTCTTTAGACAGGGCCGCTGTCCACAGAAGTTCTTGATCCTCACATGATGCAGGAAGTCCTCTGGAGATTTTTTAGAGGTCGCTGGACCTGCAGGATGCGTCACTTTTCTTGTGCATGTTCTTTGAAGCAGGAGACAGGCCAGTAGGGCTGGGGCCGAGTCAGTTGTTGTCTCCTTTCCTTCTCTGCTGGGGTTTCAGCTAACCAGTCCTCCTTCTTATTGTGAGGTCATCGGGAATCTGCTGAGCTTGGTTCAGTGAGGCCCTTAAATACTGAATTTAGGGGCAATTTAGGGCTCAGAGGGCAGTAGCCAATTGCTACTGTCCCTTAGGGTGAGTCTACCCTTCCTGTGCCCACTCCCTTTGGGGAGGGAGGCACATTCCTAACCATATTGTCCTCCACACCAAGATGGAGGTTTCTGCAGGGAGGGGTCACTTCCCCTCTGGACACCCTAGGGGTGGTCCCAGCTGAAGTGTTAACTCCTTGTTTTTCTCAAGTTTCCCACCAAACAGGCCACCAAAGTGGGGCTTTTCCAGGGGGTGGCCTTGTGTTACAGTGCCCAGGGCACTCCAGCTAGTGGAGATGTGAACCCCATGGACAAGCCCCCACTTTGGGCGGCTAGTTCGGGTGAAACTTAAGAGAAACAAGGAGGATTGACCACTTCAGCTGGGACCATCCCTAAGGTGTCCAGATCTGAAATTAACCCCTCCCTGCAGAATTCTACATCTTTGTTTGGAGGACAGGGACCAATAGGGATAGGAATGTCTACCCTCCCCAAAGGGAGTGGACACAAGGAGGGTGTAGCCACCCTCAGGGATACTAGCCATTGGCTACTGCC
Source organism: Pleurodeles waltl (assembly GCF_031143425.1). Classification (NCBI taxonomy): domain Eukaryota; kingdom Metazoa; phylum Chordata; class Amphibia; order Caudata; family Salamandridae; genus Pleurodeles; species Pleurodeles waltl. Next base: position 175,305,672 of record NC_090441.1, on the reverse strand, counting down.
CTCTGACCCCTGTAATGCCCCTAAATCTTGTATTTAAGTGCTTCCCTGAACCCAACTCACCAGATTCCTGGCGACCTACAAGAAGAACTGCTAAGCTGAAACCCCAGCAGAGAAGGAAGACAACAACTGTTTTGGCTCCATCCCTATCAGCAGGTCTCCTGCTTTAGAGAACGTGCAGAAAGACCAGCGATGTGTCCAGCGGGCCCAGCGACCTCTGCCATCTCCAGAGGACTGCCTTGCACACAAAAGGACCAAGAACTCCTGAGGACAGCGGCTCTGTCTGAAGAAAACTACAACCAAAGACTCCCACCTCTCTCCGGATGTTTGAGTCCTGACCCCTGTGCACCTGACGCCCACGGCCCATGTCCAGGTGGTTCACCCAGCTAGAGAGGTTCCCCAGGTGAATGTGAGCAAGTGCCCACCCTGAGTTGACCTCTCCACAACGACGCCTGCAGAGGGAATCCCGAGGACCCCCCAGACTGCGAAGCTTTAGACGAAGATATCCGACGCCTAAACGACACACTGCACCCGCAGCCCCCAGGCCTAGGAGAAACCAAACCAGGTGTCCCAATGTTCAGCAGGCGGGCCTCCTCCCTATAAGACCAGTGGTGTGCCCAAGACATCCCCCTGGACCTCGCCTGCAGCCTCTGAGTGACCCCCGGGGTCTCCTCATAGACCAGCATTGAAGACCCGACATCCTGTTTGCACCCTGCCACCCTCGTGCCGCTGAGGGGGTGTGTTTGGTGCTCACTTATGGCCCCTTCAGTGCTCTTCTAATCCCTTCTGGTCTGCCCTCCGAGTTGCGGGTACTTACCTGCTGGCAGACCTGGTTCCGAGTACCCTCTGTCTCCATAGGAGCCCACGTTAACTTTTCTAAACTTTGACCTCTGCACCCGGCCGGCCCTATGTTGCTGGTGGTGGGTGTTTGGGGTTAACTTGAACCCCAAACGGTGGACTTCCTAAAACCCAGAGACTGAACCTGTAAGAGTTGTACTTACCTGTGAAATTATCTGACATTTCTTCCCCCCAGGAACTTTTCTGAGAATTGTACTGTGTCCTTATTTAAAACAGATATTTGCCAAGAATTCAGAAACTTTATCACTTACCTCTGTCAAACCAAGTACTGTTAATACCTGTGTGAAATACGAAACTTTTGAAGTACTTACCTGCAACTTTAATCTTTTGGTTCTAAAAATAAATTAAGAAAATATATTTTTCTAAATAAAATCTAATTGGTCTTGAGTTAAGTCATTGACTGTGTGTTTCTTCTATAGCTTGTGCGTGTACAACAAATGCTTAACACTGCACTCTGATAAGCCTAACTGCTCGACCACACTACCACAAATAGAGCATTAGTATTATCTATTTTAGCTTCTGTCAAGCCTCTGGGGAACCCCTGGACTCTGTGCACACTATGGGGGTTATTCTAACTTTGGAGGAGGTGTTAATCCGTCCCAAAAGTGATGGAAAAGTGCGGATTTACCACCAGCCGTATTACGAGTCCATTATATCCTATGGAACTCGTAATACGGCTGGTGGTATATCCGTCACTTTACCGTCACTTTTGGGACGGATTAACACTCCTCCAAAGTTAGAATAACCCCCTATATGTCACTTTCATATAGTATATGCAGAGCCAGCTTCCTCCAATGGCAGAAGGAAAATGGGGTGGTGGTAAGAGCTGTGCAGTCAACAGAAGGATTATTTAGTGAAGGAACAACTAGGGCTTGCTTCCAACTGGATTGTACTAGGGCTGCTGTGATCAAAGCATTACAGAGATCAGTGATAGGTGAGCAGATTGGGTGCAGGCCCCAGACAAGATACGCACCCGGGAGAGACCTCAAGAGGGGTCCAACTTTAATGTAGCTTACGAGGGCTGCAGTTCTGTTTTGGGCAAAACTAGGAACAGATTTGGGTAAGTGATATTCCTTAAGGGAGGAAGGTGGCTGGTGTTTAGGTTAAAAGAAGAGAAGATGCACTAAATGTTATTACAGAAGACGTTTAAGAGGGAGGAACAAAGCTGTTCAGAAGGCAAGATGGTAGTTTGCAAGCAATGTGGTATACAGCAAGTCAAGGGTGGGAGCAGAGACTTCCCCTGGGAGATTTATGTTTTGCTGTTAGCAAATGTGCAAGTGGAGTACTCCCTACAAGTGAATGCTTGGGATGGAATCTTCATTTAATGTGGTGTATAACCGAGAACCAATAGTGGAGAAGACTGTCTGATCATGAGAAATGTGGAGTCTTTACAGCAAGCCAAGACAGGACTGTCTGTCACTTCCAAGCCATTTAATAAAACATTGACAAGTACTGAAGAGGTTGGGATCTTATTATATTCGAAAACATGCAAGAGCACAACTAGTTGTCTCAACACAAAATTGGCTATTCCCATTTCATAAGAAAATCCACATTCAACTTATTAAAGAAGTCCCATGTACTGCAAGGGAACTCTACTTTCCCAGATGGTACAATGTTGTGCTGTTATCGGCTTCTACTTAGTGCAGTATTATGCTGGGAAAAACAAATTTTTAGCATATGTCAGATGCCAAGTGATCCATAATGTCTTCAGTTACTGAAACAGACCTTTCCATAAATTCAGTGGTCATATAGAGTGCACTCACCCTCTGGCCAGTACTTTCCTAAATTTGTAAACCAAAACAAATGTCTAAGTGAAAACAACTGGAGGAACAACAGCATGCAGATTTCTTGCACCAGAAAGATAGATCTATGTGTTTGATTGTATAGCTACATACAACAGGACTTGAACCAGAAGGGGAAACAACAGGTATTTTAGGGAGAGCAAACATCCTTGGAGAAAGCAAAAAAATGGATGAACTCTCAAAGAAAAAGAAAAAAGTAGTTCCCTAAATGTGAGCAGTGGAAGGAGACAAGTCAGCTATATTCAAAAAGAATGGTAAAGAATCTATACTCCATGGAAGAGACAAACGTAAGAAGAGGAAGGCAGACCATCGAATAAAAAGTAAGTAAATGAGTGACACTAAAGACAACCAATGGTAAGCAATGGGCGGGCTCTAAGTCCACTGTAAGTTTTTGATCTGGTCGACAAGAGGTCATACATGCATACAATGCATTAATAGTTGACAAACCAGCTTCTCCTCCTACTACTCATTGATTTTATGCTTGTCTTTAAACTTATGTCTGCTACTTTTTGGCTATGTTAGTGCTATAGAACTACCACACACATACAGGTCTTGTGCACCGGCTAAAGGATGTCTGGAGGCAACACCTAAACGTTTACGGTTACTCACATGAAACTGCTCTTTCCACAGCCAGGAGGACCATAGAGCAGGTAGCCTCTCCTGTACGGGATTCCTGTAAACATATAAACCACATTGATAAAATCCATAATGCTGCTCATAGGCTTTTATTTCTGGAAAGAGCAATTGTGTTTTCCTCACTCGTCTCATCTTTAGGGTATTGGATTGAGATGCACTGCATTTTATGTACTTTTTTTAGTCAAGTCAATGTGGAATGAAATTCTGTATCAGCTAGTGCAGCTATGCAGTGCCATGCAAATACACACTTCAGCCCTCCCACAAATGCCGCCTTTCAAAGCCGCACAGGACAGAACACACATAACACACCATAGTCTTCCTGTGCTGGCCGGCATTCTTACTTTGAACTGTGGCATAAGAAAATAAGTTGCTTACCTGTAACTGTGTTTCTCTAGTATTGGAATCTTTCCATAGATTCACATACTTGAATCATTCCCCATTGTTGAGATGGGAGTCACCCGATACCTTATGATAGTAATATAATGCTAACTATAGTGCATGAAGGCCTTGGGCCCTTCACTTTACTAGCATACCCTAATCAATTTAAAAAGGAGACCAAAACTAGGGTTCAGCCAATCAGGCTTCTTTGCCCTTCAGAACACTCCTGTCAGAAGCTTGAGTGCCTAAAATTTTCAAAAGCACGAGTGCTGTAGAACCAAAGAAAGCAAGAGCAGGGGAGATGGGAGGGTCACATGTGAATCTATGAAAGATTCCAATACTGGAGAACTAAAGTTACAGGTAAGTAACTTATTTTCTTACTGCGGTATTGGAACTTTCATAGATTCACATGCATGAATCAGAGTAGTTAGCAGTAATAAAGCACATTGTAATCTTAAGTATACATATAACAATCATTACCATTAATAAATATTTTTGTGAAAAGATTATTTGGAGTCATACGTATACAGCAAAAGATGCATAGTCGAACGTTGTTATGACAAAGCATTATTAAATACGCATTAAACAATGGGCGGAACTAATACTGGGATGGTGGGAAAAATAAGTTAGCTCACTGCTACTGGAACAGATGTCTTAGTACCGCTTGACCTACTGCCACATCACCTTGAGATGCTGCATCTAAGCAGTAGTGCTTCGTAAAGGTGTGCATGTTCTTCCAGGTTGCTACTCTGCAAATTTCCTGAAGAGGCACAGCAGCAAACAGTGCTGTCGAGGTCGCTAAGGCTCTAGTTGAATGAGCACGTGCTGGTGTCTGTAAAAGTTTTCCTGCTGTCTGGTGGCAGAAATGAATTGTGCTAGGTATCCACCTAGCAATACCTTGTTTGGAGAGAGACTGACCTTTTCTTGGAGCATTAAATGCCACAAACAACTAGTTAGATTTTCTAAAACTTTTAGACTTGTCCAGAAAAAAATTGAGTCGTGTTTTGATGTCTAAAGAGTGAAGAGCCTGTTCAGCAGGTGTCATATGTTTCAGAAAGAATGATTTTAAAATAAATGGATGATTGATGTGAAAGTCCGAAGGGACATAGAGGATAAACTTTGGATTGGCTGAAGGATTACTCTATCCTCCTTAAGCTGTAGAAAGGGATCCTGTATGGTAAAGGCTTGGATCTCGCTGACTCTTCTAGCTGAGGTAACAGCCACAAGAAGAGTGACCTTCCACGAAAGGAACTTTAAATCCGCCTTGTGAATAGGTTCAAATGGATGCTTCATCAACTGCGACAACACAGTGTTCAGCTGACAAGATGGAGGAGGTGGTCTGACTAGTGGGAAAACCCGAAAAAGACCTTTGAGGAATTGTTTGATAATTCTAACAGAACATAAAGACGGTGACTTGTCCAACCATCTGTATTGGGATATCGCAGCTAAGTGTACCTTGACGGAAGCATGAGCCAATCTGGATCGTGCCAAGTGCAGTAAATACGGAAGAACCTGTTCAGGTAATGACGATAATGGATGAACTTGAGCTTGTTGGAACCATACACAAAATCTCTTCCACTTATAACAGTAGGTTTTGTTTGTGCTGTTCGCTCTGGCAAGTATATCTCTACAGTCAGGAGACCTGTCTAAGTAGTCAAATTCAATGTTTTCAGGAGCCAAGCCAACAAGTGAAGAGATCCTGGATCCGGGTGTAGCACTTAACCCTTGTTCATTGTCAAGAGGAAAGGTGTTGTCTGAGAGAAGAAGCAGCTCTGTAAACCAACGCTGATGCGGTCATGCCGGGGCTATCAGGAGAATTCTGCACTTCTCAGTCTTGATCTTCGATAGAACTCTTGGAATGAGGGGATTGGCCGGAAAAAACATAAGCATATATTCCTAACCACGCCATAAAAAATGCATTCCAACATGATTCAGGATGGTGATCCCGACTTGCAAAGAATCAGCATTTGGTATTCTGGGGAGGTGCAAATAGGTTGAGGTTCGGCTTACCCCACCAAGAAAAGAGCTGATCTATTGCTTCCTGATCCATATCCCACTCGCGGTTGGATATTTTAAATCTGCTGAGGTGTCTACTAAAACATTTTGCCTTCCTGTACCGTGCTCTGCTCGTAAATGCACTTCGTGAAGGATGGAACAATTTCAAATATATTGTGATTCTTGAGAATCCTTCCTCCTAGTTTGGAAGTGGAGGAAACAGTGGTAACCGGAGCTTGGGTAAAGTCATTGTCTACGACTTGTCCTTTCCTTGGAATCCTGCTCTACCATTAGGTAGGCACCTGCTGTCAGTAGCCTGTGACGGTTGTTTATGAGGGTACTGTGGTATAAATGGTTGGTAAGAAAAGGAGTAAGTGGCATATCTGTACTGCTTAAAATCTCCCCTGTATGATGGAAAACCTCGCCCTCTGGCACCCCGGAAGGGCTGCTTCCTGAATTGAAGGGTCTCAAGGGATTTCACCATATCTGTATCAGTTTTTATTGTTTCAGGGCGTCATCTACATGTTTGCCAAACAGGGCTTCCCCATCAAATAGGATTCCGGGATCTTGTTTTGGACTTCCGACCTGAACGAAGTTGCTCAATCTCAATCCTGTCTCCTAAGAACGGCAGCTCCTGCAAGTTGATGAAAGGCTGTTGTAGAGATATCCATAGCACAGTCAATGCCCTATGCTTTGGCTTCCTCAGGCAGTTGGTCTAAGTATGGGGTGATGTCAGCCCACAGTTGTCTGTCATACCTGCCTATGACTGCCAAGGAATGCGACAACTTGACTGCTAGAGCAGACACTGAAGATAAACGTTTACCCATGCTGTCCAGTCACCTACTTCCTTGTTGGGGGGCGCAGATATTGGAGCTGAGGGATTTTTTGATCTTCGCTGAGCTGCCTGAGTGATTACAGAGTCTGGTCTAGGGTGACCAGACCAGTTAGACAGGCTGACGCGTCCTCTGGAGCCTTGTATTTTTTGACCAGACGTGGAAGGACAGCGATCACAGTGGCTGAATTTTTCAACACTTTAAGGCCCTCCTCCCAAATATAGTCTACTATGGGCATGGACCTTACGCTTTTTTGGAAGGGGTCTTTGAAATCGTAAAGGAAGCAGACTGTCTGCTTCGTGGGCACAGCAAGTAGAAATCTTTTTGCCGCTCCAATAAATTATGGAATCCACTGATCTCCTATGGTGTGGAATCCACTGGAGTAGGAGAAGGAGAGGACGGTGTGGGTATGAAATAATCCCCCCCTTCTGTATTGTTGTCTCGGAGCTCTCCTTCCTCCCTGCCCTCATCAGAAGTTGCTGTGTCTTGAAGGAGGACTGCCTGAGGTGTATGACTGTCAGGGTCAGGTAGTGGTAATGGTCTCTATATTGGTGTAGAAGGTGGTGCTACTGGTGACTTTGCCAGCGTAGTTACTTTCTGCCCAGGGGTAGATGTTGGTGGAAATCGTTTCCTGTAATTCGCAAGCATGAGCTGTAGGTCTGAGATTAGTGACCCAGGTACAGGAACCATTTCTTCTTGGTATGAGTACTGCTCTTGAGAAGCATAATATGCTTGTGGATCATAAACGTCTGTCTGTCTCATCTTGCTCTGCTTCCTCCTCCTGACATTTAACATGCAGTTCAGATGAAGACGAGGAGGCTCTCGTTGACATTTTATCAGAAGGTGGCACAGAGGACGGCTTTTTAAAAAAGTAATGAACCCTCAGATGTAGTGTAGGGGGTTCAGAAGAAACCTTTTTTAGCCTTTAAGAGGCAGAATGTCCTTTTAGGTCAAGCCTAGGCAGCGCGCAAGCATTGCCTTTCTCGATCTGTTGTATTCAGAGTATGGACTTACATCCCGCCTATCGTCTTTTTATTGGTGACTTGGATTGTTGTTGTAAAAGGCTTGCTTTTTACTGGGTATTTTAGGTGTTTATCACTCCTTTTTAGTAGTTAACACCCGAGAGCAGGGACTAACTTATGTATGCTTACATCTGGTGTATTTAAATGTTTAGAAGGATTTTTTTTTTTCCGGTTGATGTTTTGTTGTATGTGCACAGTTTATTTGTAGCTCTTGTGTTTTTAGCTCCTGTTGCTCCCGTTTTCTTTGTTAAAGGTGTGTATGTTTTTTTGTTGGCTTATTTTATATGTATCATGTTAACGCTGTTATAATTTAATTTCTAGTGTTATATGTTCGCTTTACTGTAATTTTGTGGGGTGTCTAAATTCATGCTTGTATGCTGTTTGTTCAATGTGTCTGACGTTGTTTTTGTAATTGCATTTTTTTTGTTAAAGTTGCTGTAATTTCTTCTGAAGGTTAATTTAGAGTTTTTAAAGACAAAGTTTATTTTTTTATTATACTAGAACATAGATAAATGTTTTTAAAAATGTGATGTTGACGTTTTTATTGTTAAATGCAGATGTTGCATTATAAAGCCAGTCCTGAATAGATGAATTAGTCACTTTTAAATGCAATGTTGTTTTTTTTTATTGCTTTGTAAACATAGACATTTTTGTGTGTTTCAGTAACATGCTTTTTGGGTAAATATTAACATTTATCGGCTTTGTAGCAGGATGAAAGATACATTGTATTTACAGGTATGTTTATATGGTGTTCAATGTGAGTTATTGGCATTAGGTAGGCTATTTGGCGATTTAACTTTATTGCAAAACTGGTTACAAATCTAGGCAAAACAACACATACCATAAAATAAAGTTGATCTATTATCGCACAACAAAGCATTTAAATTATTTAATGTTGAATGCAACATGGAAGTTTATAAAGCAAATGGTTTCTTTTGAAATAATCTCTTTATTATGTAGCGCAGTGGTTCCCAACCTATGGTCCACAAAGCCTCCTCAGGGGGTCCGTGGCAGTTTAGCAAATGAAATAATATAAATAAAGTGTATATAAATAAAGTGGCTAAATGTACAAATGAATATCTTAAAACGTAACGTAAATGTCAAGGAATTTGAAATTGAAAGCTAAAAATTAAATTAGTATCCTCAATTTGATTGGTGGGAGCAGTGCAGGTCCATCAAACAAAATATAGTATGGAGGATGTGTGGCTTCAATTGAATTTAGAAAAGCTCCTACCTTCCAATTAAAATTACAATTTTAATTTTTGTTTTATATTTGCCAATTAAATAAAAGGTGTTATGATTTGTGAATGTGTTTGATGAATGCTTGTTTCTGTATTTTTTGCATATTGTTTTGCAGTTCTAATCATCAACAATGTTTAGGTCGGGCCCCCAGCCTCCAGTAATGACTCAGTGGGGGGTCCCCAGATTCCAATAATGATTCAGTGGGGGTCCCCGGGATCCAGTAATGATATAGTAGGGGTCCCCAGAAGTCAAAAGGTTGGGAACCACTGATGTAGCGCGCTGGAATACGTTTTCTTCTTAACAATCTGAAAGCTTGGGAAGTAGCGTTGTGTCTGTGTGAAGCTCGGCATCCGTGCATTCGGCCATATAACTCACTGCCTTTCTGAAATATACATTCACAGATGCTGGTTGTCACAAACATACTAATCTTTACGGCTGGCTGTTTAAATTCTCTCTTTTTTCATGAACAGCTGTCTGCTACTTTAACTCATTGACAGACTATTTGTTTCACACCACTCCATATGCAGATGCAGGGCTGCTTTAGTGCTGGTGTTGTCTTGTGCGACAGTGTTTTTTGGTGCCCCCCAGCCCATGACTAACTCCTTAGAATTCCTTACTACCACTGGGCAAACGAGCCCCTAATTTCTCTTTAGCCCCAATTTCACATACATTTATTTGTTTTAAAGCACTTGTAAAATATGGCTTTATTAATCCACTCACTTATATACATAAAATAAAATATCATTCTGTTCTTTGCAGCGGGTATGTTAACTCTCTACACTACTGTATGCCGAGTTATAGCTGATTTGTACAAAACTCCCATCTTCTTCCTTAGCAGGAACATTAATCAAAAGAGGTATCTTGATATTTTAATTGTATCCTGAAGGCTGAACGCAAACACAGCTTTTCAACAGGTGCTTTAAAATCACAGGTTTTGTAAGTTATTGCTAAGCACACCGTCTCCTTGAGGTTGGCGCCCCCAAATCGACGCTCACCACCCGGTGTGGCAGCACCACTTGCACCGCTATAAAGCCAGCTCTGCGTAGATGAATGATTCACTTTAAATGCGATGCTGATTTTTTCATTGCTTTTTAAACATATATTACATATATATATATAGTAAGAGAGACCCCAAAATAGTAATATAAAACAACAATATAAATATTAGCAACATTTTCAATTTCAACTGCAGATAAAGGAAGATGGTAAATAGAAATATTTTAGTTATATACAGGGCCACTAGATTTTTATGGCAAAAAGGACCTCAGTTTTGCAGCAGAGTTGAGCAATTTGTATGTCAAGAAAAGTCCACTTATGCATTTACAACACCAATAGCTCTAACTCAAAAAAATGCAAGACCTATTGCATTGCAAATGCATGTTTCTCCTTATTTTTTGAAGAAGACGAATGACTGTGAGGAGATCCTGAAGGACTGAGGCCATTATAAGACTCCTTAGTTGTCTTTTTTTAGGCCTTCTTGGACTGCTCACTGGAAGAGCGGGAGTGAGGGGACCTGTCCCTTTTTGTGACCTTCTTGAGGATGAAGATGAGTCTTCACTCTCAGAGCCAGACACAGACTCTTTTCTTAATTGCAGCTTCTGGAGCCAAATCCGTAACCTCCCTTTTCTGTCTTTTAAGGTTTTCTTAGAAAAGGTCCAACATACTTTGCAGTCCTTAGCTGAATAGTGGGGTAAAGACAATAAATGCAATCCTAGTGTGGATCCTCGAAGTGAAGCATCTTCTTGCCACAGGTCTTACAGGCTCTGAAGAGACTCTTTTTCTCCTTATCTGACATGACTGGTGAAGAAAAAGTCAGATAGAACAACAACAAAAAACTTTGGTGAAAGAGAGCCAACTGGTGAAGTACAGAAATTTTAGAAACAATTCCCAGAAATAACTCTGTAAAGGTGTGAAAGAGCAGAGCTCAGTGGAGATTCCCTATCACAATGTGCAGTAGAAATGCTGAAGGACTGAAGCTTCTCACAGGAGTGTTCTGAAGGGCAAAGCAGCCTGATTGGCTGAAAGTGTTTGGTCTCTTTTTAGGGGCGAGCGCAAAGTGCTCCGTCCCCTGTAGTAATCTCTCTTTGGGCTTCCAACCACGCCCATGTCACGTCAGTCACTTTCATTGGTTCGTGGGGTTTTCCTTTTAAAATCTGTTTGCTTTCATTTGTGAAAGGCATGCATACGTCATGCCTTTTCAGGTGTTTAGCCCACCTATAAAGCACCGGTAAACTACTAAAAACATACGAGGCTCGATGTTTTCAGCATGGTTTCCGGACTACTTTATCTGTTTATTTTTCACTCAGCGCGATCGCGTTGGGGTTTACATAGTGTAGTCGCGCTAGGTTTTTCCGTTTTCAATTTCAGCATGATCGCGCTGCACTTTACATAGTTCGATCGCGCTGCGTTTTTTTTTCTTTTGATTTGGGTGGCAAGAAAAGTATGGTTAGGAGTTTACAACGCTCATAGCTCTAACGCGAGCAAATGCGAGACCCGTTGCATTGACAATGCTTGTTTAAGTTGACTCCGATATGCTACTAAAGTGAAGGGCCTAAGGCCTTGATGCACTATAGTTAGCATTAATTTGCTATTATAAGGTACCGGGGGACTCCCATCTCGATGACGGAGAATGAGTCAAGCATGTGAATCTATGAAAGTTCCAATTCTGGAGTAATCATGTTCACAACAATTTACTATCAAGGAGAACCGACAACGCCCTACCAAATCACAAGATCCTGCATCCAATCAAACTATACAGGCACCATTATCCAATCCAAATAAACTGGCACCACTGCCAATCAAAAGAAACATGGGTCCTTCTACAATGGGAGCACATAGATGCCCACGTCCTATGCAAACAAGTACGATAATTAGACACACCCACATACAGGAACGATCAGTCACAGAGAGACAATACACTTAACAAATCACAAAAAAAATAATCCAAGACACTCATAATACTACACAAAAAAAGTGGCATCAGCGAGTGAGCGCTCAAATGGTCACATTCGAGTTGCCGTAAACGGGTAACACACAGTCAACATACAGCCAAAGAGTGTCAAATGCACTACCAAAGACATGCAATCATACAGGTGACCACATATAAGGGGTAAACTAGTAGAAGGGTTCCTTGCCTCTTTCGCTGTACCATTTTGGGTTATTGATGAAACCTTTAACATCCTCGACGATCTTCTCAGAAACTCCCTCATCGAGCACCACAGAGGTCAAAGGACGACGGCGACGTGGAAAGCCAAAGAGCCGCCATTCAGCTCCCATGGCTGTGTACATCACCGTCTTTCCTTCCTGCTGCTTCAAGGCCAGCTCTTTGGCTGTGAAGGAAAGAACAAGAAGATGGGATCAAACATGGCTTCATAAAGTGACACTATAGACTTAAGGCCTGATGTCTGTCCACCAAGTCACAATATCCCCTGCATGCATTACCGCTCATGGGTATCAAAGCTCAACAATAATGCTGGTGTGACTTGAGCAGTAAGGTGTCCAGCATCCGACATCCAAAGGGTCTCCTTTAAATTGAGGTTTTACCTGTAATCGGCTACGCCAAACTAATCAGCAAGAGGCATGCTAAAAGGAATGGTCTGTTTAATACAAACAAACAAACCATGGGGATAATTTGAGATCTGTCACTGCCCCTTCATATAGGACAATCTGTTTCTTAAAAAGGGTTTGGAAAAGATGTGTCGGGGTAATGTACTGATCCAAAATATTATTTATTAAATTAGATGGTGACATATTTGTTCTATTCTCCTGTATGTTCTCTTTTAAAAAATGATTTTGGTCACTTGGAACTCCTTAGCACATAATCACAATTACTACTTGTGCTTGAATTCTGACACTGAATTAATTTCTCAAATTTTGCTGTTTAAAACATTAGATTAGATTTATTTAGACATGTTTGCATTACATTATATTAATGCATTCATATTTACCATGTATAGTTATAAAATACTCCTAGAAATTATTATGCTATTGTTCAAGATTATATATATTTTTATTAATTCGTTCAATGTAAGTTTGTGATGTGCTGAGTTCCAAGAGGCTCCATTAATATGTGGGACAGCAAGGAACATAGTACAATAGAACGGGGTTAACGGTAATCTGGCACAGTTTCTCTTTAGTCAGAGCAGAGCAACTAAATGAAGAGTTTCAATTGCACTCTTTTTTCAGAGCAATAAACGTTTTAATGAAAGCTAGAATCAACTGGGTAAATTGCTACATAGGGTCTGGGATTTATTTTGCAGTGCTGGCCTTTTGAGAGTTTTGTTTAAAAAAGCAACAAATATGAGGTTGGTGGATTGTACATAAGTCATTAAATAATTGTCTCTGTTTCCACAAAGGTTTTGTTTTTTGCTAGCCATTATGGCTAGAGACAAATAAGAAATCTTGCCACAGATAGAGCCCCCCCCCCCCTCAGTCCTGTAATAGTGGGGGCAACATTTCTCTTGGTCTTGCGGGCAGACAATCACATCACTTGGACCCAAAGGACTGACCGGAAAAAGGCCCTCTCAGCCAAACAGGATGCTCTCTTTTTTTATTTTATTTTTATTTGCGGTGCGGCTGGGGCACCGCAGCTCTCCCACTGGACCAACCGGCCAGATATCACTACATTTTTTATCTTAATTTCTCGAAAACAGCTGAACAGATTTACACCAAATCACAAAAATTTGCTTTCTGAATAAAGAGTTGGTGTAATTCTGTATCGCTTCCCTATATTCACATCGGAAACAGCATGGGAAAAATATGTTTTGAGACCCCCCCCGCCTCTTTTTTCTCAGCTCCTGCTTGGCGGATCGCCCCAAAACTCTCCAGGAAGGTGCTGAGGTGGATGAACCATTTTTGACAAGTTTGGGATTTTTTTCTTTTCTAAATAATTTGGGACCGTTTGATGAACTTCACAAAACTTAAAAAAAAAAAAAAAGGCTCTTCTACCTCAGCCCTTTCCTGGAAAGTTCTAGGGAGACCCACCATGCAAAGGGGGGAGGAAAAAGGGGGTAGTCCCAAAATGCATATTCCCTGCAGCTACAGCCCAAACCGCTGAACAGATTTATATCAAGTTTGGCAGAAAGCTACGTCTTGGTCCAGAAAGAGTGCTTTTCATGATTTGGTGTAAATCCGTTCAGTAGTTTTGAGCGATTAATGGGCAAAATCTTTGTATATATCACGCCAGGGAGGGTACACGGGCTGACAAATCTTATGGTGAGATCTGATTGGCTGCCACCACATAAACAAGGATGTGGCGACAGCCATCTTAGGACTCCAGACACAGTCCTGAGTCCTAGAAAAAACACAAAAAATGACATAAGGGGACAGGGTAGGATTACCCGGACCCCCAGGCCTAGGGCCAAAAAGTTTTTTTTTAAATGCTGCAAATTTGCCTGCAATTAAATTCTCCCTCCCCAGGTGGTCCAGAGCCTGGGGAACATGGGGACTGGCCTCTAAATGTATAGGGGAGAGGGGTGCGCAGCCTCCTGCCCCCTCCCCGAGCCTTCAAAGAGGCCCTGGGGATGCCAAACACTATAACCAAGTTAATAATAAGGGGAGGAGGGCATGCGAGCCCCACTCCCTAAGCCTTAATAGGCCCTAGGAACCCCATCACCCGGAACCGGCTCACACATGGTTTCCCACGGAGCAAACTCCTGGGACACAGAGCTTTCAACAGAAGTCTATTCCCACCTGACAGGAGCTTTAAAAATACTCCTGTCGGGTGGGGGCAGACTTCAGTTTCCCATGGACGCACACTCATGTGGGCAGGAAACACACATTGCTCCTGCCTGGATGAAGCAAACCGAACAGCTGCTCCCTCCAGCAGGAGCAATGCTGTCTCCCACAGCATGCGACTCCCCCGTGGCCCCCAACTAGTGATTTGAGAGTGATCCCAGTTGGTACCAGGCACCCACCTCTGGCCCTGAGGATGGGGGTCCCCAGGGCCATAAAGACTTGTGGAGGGGAACCACATACCCCCCTCTGCTTCATTTATAAGATAGATCCCAGGGGAAGGGGTCCCCAGGGCCCAAAAAGGCCCAGTGAGTGGGCCCACGCACCCCTCCCCAGTATTTATAAGAAATTCCCCAGGGGATGGTGTCCCTGGGTCCAAAGATTTCCTACTGGCGGTCGCCAATAGGTGGTTATAGTTAGCACCTAGCTTCCTTAGAAAAGTTTTTTTTTTTTTACTTGGCCATATCTTTGTTCCGTTTGACGAATCTTCACAAAACTTTCCAAAAAGATTGTGCCTAAGGGTCTTGTTGTGTGTGGGTAGTTTCGGGGTGATCTGTCAAGTGGGGGCCGAGAAAAAGGTGGGGGGATAGCCTGAACCACATGACAAAATTACACCAGATTTGGCAGATAGATAGCGCTTGGTCCTCAGATGAGCCTTTTTCTTATTTGGTGTAAATCCGTTCAATAGTTTAGGAGAAATTAAAAGAAATCCAAATTTGTATATATAGGATCGTGACGACTTGGCGAATACTGACGATCTTGTGCAGAGATCTGATTGGCTGCCAACACTTCAACCAGGAAAGGGGGCAGGGTATCAATACCCTACCCACCTAGTCTTGGTCCAGGGGTCCGTTAGGGACGCCCCTCCCAGGGGTGAGAAGCATTTAAAAATAATAATAATAAATTGCGGTGAAACGTGCGACTATTCGCCGTGATGTGGAAAAAAAAAGCAAGCACGTTCTCCCCTACTTGCTTTTACTTATACCACCGGGTAGGCCAGGTACTGGGGCAATTGCCAAAATACGGGAGAGGGCGCAGGGGGCCACTGCCACCTCTCCAGGGCACTGTAAATTGTGTATGCGGGCGAGCACGCTGGGCTCGCCCGCACCCCAGGGACCGC
Organism: Pleurodeles waltl; assembly: GCF_031143425.1. Classification (NCBI taxonomy): domain Eukaryota; kingdom Metazoa; phylum Chordata; class Amphibia; order Caudata; family Salamandridae; genus Pleurodeles; species Pleurodeles waltl. The sequence goes on along the minus strand of NC_090441.1, from coordinate 175,290,056 downwards.
AATCTCCCTCGGGCAAAAGGATTTAAAATGAATGTGGTAGGGCCAGTGAGGCCCACCCCATGATCCCTGGGACCAAAATCTTCCCTGGGCACTGTGACTTATGTATGCTGTTGGGCCCACCCACGCCTAGGGGACCGCCACCTCCCCGGGGCAAAAGTTCTTTAATTAATGCAAGGGGCGAGGCACGTGCCCCCCACCCCATCCCACGGGACCGCCACCTCCTCAGAGTTAAAGAAAATAATAATAATAATGTAGGGGGTCAGTCTCTGCCCACCACTTCCCTGGGGCAACAGACTAGCAACAGGACAATAAGTATAATATATGGGGGGGGGTGCACCCCTCCATGCCCTGGGGACCGCATTCTTTAATGAATGCAAGGGTGTGGGGCCACGCAGCCACCCTGTGCCCCTGGTACCACCACCTCCCAGGGCTAAAATAATAATGTAGGGGCAATAGACTAGTAACTTGGTAGGGGCCATGCCCCCCCCCGCAGCCCCGGGGACCGCCACCTTCCCAGGGCAATTTATACAAAGTATGGAGAGGCCGCGTGGACCCATTACCCGCCGGGGACTGCCACCTCCCCAGGGCTCAAATAAAATAATGAAGGGGGTTCGCCACAGACCCGCAAGCCTCGGGCACCACCACTTCCCTGGGGCTAAAATAAACATTTGAGGGGAGCCTTGCTGCCCCTCTCGTGGAGCCATAGATGGCCATAGATAGTCTTGGGGTCCCCCACCGCAGGGCCGGCTCCTGTTACCTCCTGAAGTGCCTACCCTCGAGAGGTAGCGATTCGCTTTTGCATGGTGGGAGCTGGCAGCTCCCACCAAGCAAAAGCAAACATAACTCCGCTCTCTGCACGTGGGAGCTGTCCAACAGCTCACGCTTGCAGAAAGTGGAGGTTTTATCTGTTTCTCTGCACACAACTATGCGTGCAGGGAAATAGATGAAAACATTGCTCCCAGAAGCAGGGAGCTGCAATTTAAAGCAGCTCCCTGCTTGCGGGAGTGATGCCAGCTCCCGCAGAAGACGGGGACAGCTGGGACTGTGGGGGACTTAACGAGGTTGATGACTGTGGCCTTCGGCATATCCACTTGATCACAGCATAAGAATCTGCACCTCAGTTTCCTCCTCTGACAAAAGCAGGACTGCTTACATATCGGTTCAAAGCAAGTATATAACTACACTACAATAGAAACAGTTGATTCTAGAACCAGAGTTGACGCATGTTACAATCGTAGCTGTGTATTTGCTTCAATGAGATGTGATGAATGACTAGAGCTCATCTTCATAAAGATCCCTCACCGACCACAAAAAGGCACTTTGAAACAAGCTAAAACCAGTATTACGCTGTACTTCTACATGATGACATTACTCATAGGTCTTCAGTTACATTTGACATCAAGGAGCCTCTTGCAGACCTAGAAACAAGTTATAACATGAAAAATACCATTTGTGGGAACTAGTTGTTCATGCTCATTAAACAACGTGAAGCATCCAACAGGTATTTCTACAGAAAGACAGCAAGTATACTGTCATAATCAAAGACGTATTATACAAAGAAAAATCATTTCAGGCTTTCTGCCTTAAAAATCCAGTACTGACCGTTCGACAACGACATTGATTGGTTATCTTTTCGTTTTTTGTTTTGTGCATTTATATTTTTGTTGCACTAAAGTCAACTGCCAAATACATTTGTATGATTTGTAACGATTGGAGGGAATCAATCCACACTTCCAGCCCTAAATATACCTTCTTGTAGGATGGTGAAGAAGATGTCACGGTTGGTGCCCATGGCAGTGAAAGTGACAGACTCCCAGGGGGTGCCTGTGTGAAGGTCGATCATCTGTTTTTCCCGGTTTCTCTCAATACGGATCCATTTATTCTTGTACCTGGGAGAAATGCAGAACAGGTATTGGCAAAGCTAATAGTTCTGGCGCTGGCAAGCCTGCAGAGTTTTCTTTTGTAAACACATTCAAGTAGGCATGTAAGGTGTAAAAGTAAAAATGCTGCCATCTAAATAAATGAAACAAACGTATGAAATGAAAGCAACAAATATGTTCCTTACCTTAGATAATGTTCTTTTGGATGAATACTCTAATCACAGATTCCTCACATTAAGAGCATTCCAGGTGCCAAACGGGATCAATGCTCTCCTCGTCTGAGTAGGCGGCATAATATGTTTTTGTGGTGATTTCATACCGTCCAGGAAATAACGGATAGGTGCCACTTCAGACTAGGATTTCAGTTTCCTAATCTGTCTCCTTCACAGCCTTCACATGAGGAGCACTTCAAGATTACAGGTTACAGTGTGACAACATCTAACTTGAGACGTCCAGAGTATGGGGAGTGTGGAATCTATGATTAGACAAAGAATCCATCAGAGTTACTGAAGGTAAGTAACTTGCTCTTCTTATGGATGCATCTAACCACAGATTCCTCACCGTAAGAATAGATACTACAGCAGTACCTTCCCAAGGGAGACGTGGCTGGGTAGTTGAGACGTACCAGAAAGTCTTGCAGGACAGAGCTGGCAAAATGTAGCTCTCATCGGACCGGGCTAGGCCAGTAGTAATTTGTGAACATGTGCATTTAGGGCAACGTCACATCCGGACTAATATCCAGAACTGGCAGCCCTCTTGACATTATGATATTAGCCGCCTTGGCCCTCGTGGAAAGTGATTGCAGTAGATTTTAATGTAGAGGACTATTCTCCTGGGCATAATCCTTTTTTACACCGCCATCTCTTTCTTGGCTCCAGTGAGTGGTACAAAGAGCTGATCATCTACACGATGGTCTCCTGTACAGTGAAAGTAGAAACTCAAAGCTATTTTAGGATCAATCCAGTGGAGCCTCTGCTCTTTAACGCAATGTGCCATGCTGGCTCAAAGACAAAACAAGCAATACTACATTACCGAGTTTGGTCTACAGAGGGTCTAGATGATGAAGCCCACACCAGGCCACAAACCTATAAGCGCTCGACATCGAAGGATTTCGTATACAAGCATCAGGCTACAAGAACGGCATCTACCACTGCAGGTGGCAAGTTAAAAACACTTAGTGGTCCCTGCTCAATGCTGATGTATGGAGGTGTAGATTCGGATGCAGGGCCATCCTGAATTGCTGACAAAGGGAATCATCCCAAAGAGGTAGTGGGCTGAAGGGTAAATGATCAGGCTCAAGAGCTTTGAATACCACACTTGCACTGCACAGTCTGGAGCTACGAAGATGACCTGGGCCTTGGATCGTGTACAGGATATGGAATGCATCCCCCACTGACCTCTCTGAAGGGAATTCCTGAGCACAGATGTTTGACACCACATTTTATCATTATGGCATTATTATCATTATGGCAAACAGATCTATGCATTCAATCATTTGAGAGGTGTTGCACTACCAACATGTTTGTTTCGCTCTCTACGGCTATCTTAAAATAGAAACAAAAAAAATAATATTGACAACTGTTGTCACAACTGTCTGGTTACAGTATGCTTTGGGGCAGACCTGGCTATGCATGGGTGTAGGATGAACATTTGAAGACCGGAGGGGAGGATGGGGCACAACCTGCAGCTACATACATAACATAGGGGGTTATTACAACTTTGGAGGAGGTGTTAATCCGTCCCAAAAGTGACAGTAAAGTGACGGATATACCACCAGCCATATTACGAGTTCCATAGGATATAATGGACTCGTAATACGGCTGGTGGTTATCTGTCACTTTACTGTCACTTTTGGGACGGATTAACACCTCCTCCAAAGTTGTAATAACCCCCATAATGTGTTCTTGTAATGTGCACGTTCATCCAGAAGGGTCTCTTGATGTTGAAATAACAGATTTCTATTATTACCCAATGGAATGGTACTCATTTGATTGACCTCGGAAGAATGAAAGGCTAAGTGAATCATCCAAGACTTGAACCTGTGACCATGAGTTCCAAAACAGATACATGCAGTGAATACAACTAGTCCTCTGAACCATCAGCAATGTGGAAGGAAAAGCAAGCACAAAGGGTAATGGACATCCTGTGCAGAGGTTAGGGGATTTGAAAGGACAGATAAGGAGAAGCATTAGGACAGGTGGCCAGAAAAGAAAATACTATAATTGCCAATACAACATTTAAATTGAGGCGATAAAAGAAACTGGCAGACAAAGGTGCTGGAAGGAAAAATGCTGTAGCAGAGAAAAAGGGGGCAGCCTCCAGGTTATAACTAGGAGAGAGTGGCACCATAGTTATACGGCCACCAGAGCCCCGGATGCCAAGCTGTCTGTGAGCGAGGAAGCGGGCCTACAGAAAGCAGACCAAGAGTGTGGTCACCATTTGTATCATTAGTTAATGAAATGTTTACCAGCTGAAATGCTTTTAACAAATGCCCCTGGTATATTACTCTGCCAACATGCAAAAGGGGGATAATAAACATAAAGAAATCAGCCCACAGATATTTGTATTGGAAGGATGTTTCTTCAAAAATGACTGCACTATTGCTTAGTGAACTTCTGGCCGACCTTAAGTCTGTACAATGCTTTGTCAACCGGGACAAAATCATTATCACAACTCAGGATGATACTTGTGGTAAATCTTCCTGATGACACAAACACTTGCCCAGATAGAGTCGTTGTCTGAATTGACAAAAAACGAATATTTCAGTTATTTGCAAGTTTACTATGCATTGAGATGCCATCTGGATACTGATACAGGATAGCTAATGTATGGAACATCGGAACATTTGTTAAAATCTAAAGCATTGTGTCTAATATAGAGGTCCCCACTATGCAAAGCCATGCAGAATCTCAGGTACCTGGAGAAACACTAGGAGATTAATCTAGGCCCTACTGAACACCAAGACTGGTAGGAAGAACTCAGCTCTCCAAGAACAGTTGCCATTAAATCTGCCCTGGTACACTATATGAGTCTACAAAGAATTTAATACAAAGACCAGCAGTTAAAGAATTAAAGAATCTGGAAGGGCGGACTTATGCCTTAGGGGTTGCAAGCAGGTGCACACAATCTACCACACAATTTGGTCATGTCAGAGGATTACCTCTTTCTAGGGAGAAATACGACACGATATAGAGCAGTGGAGTCAGGACCCCACTCAGAATCCTTTACAATTATTCTAATAAGTTGGCAATGCTTAAATGTGTCTAGACTTATTTAAGCACTGCTGTTAATTTCTGTTACCTTTTTAAAAATGCAATGAAGTACTTGATTGCCGAATATACTATTCTGGTCAGGCAGACCTTACTAATGTGTAGAAGTATTCACATGTGATTATTAGAAATGGATAGGGGTTTTCAAGAATTTTCGGAGTCCCTTTCCTTTTGACACATACTCCCAGCTAGGATATAATTGACAAAGGATGTTAATGATGGACCATTACAGATTGGCTTACTGCCACTCATTTTCTTCAGGTTAAAACAAAGCACTTTTATGAGACTAATGCTTCTTTTGGCCACAGCCTAGTTCCCCCCCCCCCCCCCCCCCCCTCGGAATCACTTGAGGCCCCCCTAGCGGAGCCAGCTTCCCCCCAGTTTTAAGACCCCTGATCTAGAGGGAGCCACTAAGTTCCCAGACCCCGCTAGAAACAAAAGATATGCTGTTGGGACTCTGGTGGCGTTCCTTCTACCAGGTACATTATATTATAGTGCAGCCCGGGGCAGGTGATTGCTCCCCGCAATGTTGCTAGGCTCCAAGGATGCAGAGAAGTACAGATAGTGAGACTGTTGCATAGCAATAGGCTCCAAGGATGCAGAGAAGTACAGATAGTGAGACTGTTGCCTAGCAATGGAAAGATCAATTTACAAAGCCAGGGGGCAGCCCCAGGGAATGTTAAAACGATGGGGACAATGGACTGTGCATTACGGATTGGAGTCTTAAGAGAGGGGTCATATGTCAATGATTGCAATCCAAATAGATATTGTGTAACAGAGTTACTGGCTAATGCTGGTGTGAACCCAAGTACAGATTGCCTCTTGTACAATGCTGACAAGAAATCTAACCATATCATGGTTTGTTTATCTTTTCAGTTTTATGAGAAAATCAAAAAAGTTTTAATAAAACAAATTAACATTAACATTTGTAAAATATACAACCTGCTGCAGTGGTTCTGGTATTGTAAAATAACATGCACTGACCTGCTCGTCTAATTGAGGGTGCAGCTTAAACACCTGAACCAAATTTCTGTGATTGCCACTGTGTGTCACTTGACTGGTAGTTTGGTTCCTGTCTGAGCTTTCTGTTATGGCATCCAGATATATAACACCTGACATACAAATACAACCAGCCAGGACTATTGGCTTTGTTAATGGTTCTTAGATTGTTTAGGATTAACGAGTAACAACGATGATTTTGTTGTAAATAATATTGAAAAGGTTTTGATTCTGAAATTGTGAGACTATGAATTAAAATTTCGGAGGTCTGTGGAAAATGTAGTGCTCTTTACAGTGTCTCAGTCCAATATGTTCACTCTGTGTTAGACATTTACGTCCATGTTTCTCTTCACAGTTCATTCTGTATATTTTACACCTCGTCTCTTTGCTCTCCAGCATCCTCTTTTCCCTCTGCCCTGCATTCCCTTTTCACTCTTCCCTGCAGCTCTTTCACTTCAGCCCCCCTAAACACACAAGGCACCCACTCTCCTGTAAGCACTGCTTTTCCTTCCATTTTCGCCTTAGTATTTTGACCAATGTGTACCTCCTTCACACCATTTCTATAGAATCGCATGGCAACTGGCAAACGTGACAGTGCTTTGAGGGCTTTGCAGAGAGGCCAAGGATTGGATGACCATGTATTCTGAACAATGTTTTGACCGATTGACAGGCACTGATAGGACCCGGAGGCCTCCATAACGGCCCACACTCCCTCCGCCAGGAATACACGAGACGACAAGCTCTATTCGTTGGAAGAAGTATCTTTTATTTTCAAAAAGACATAATTCAAAATAACTCATGACTTCAACAAGCCAAACATCAAATAGCACGTATAGCAAGGTTAGTCAACAAAGAGAACATTTTTATTTACATGTTACTGAGAAATTCTTGTGACCATAACCAATCTGACAGGATCCCTTCCTGTCCTGAACCACCATTTGGACCACACAGGTGACCCATGTCTCACCTGTATCCATAGGAGGGACGGTTACCCTGACTACACGGTACCTTGTCCTCCAGTTTCGGGTTCCGCCCCCCCTCCAAACACCAATCAGCCCTGGGGTGTAATGGGGGGAGCCAAGAGCTGGAGCCCCATGTTCTCCCCCAGCGATCTGAGGTCTCTTACCCCCTGATCTGGTGTGTACATCCGCTGGTTGGCTCAGAACTTCAGGATCCTATCCCAGATGTCCTCCTGGGGGCCCCACCTTGGGGACCCCCTCCTATTGTTTCTAGTCACATTTCTTATCTCAATTTCCCAACTTCTTTCCAAACTACTAAACACAAAGGAGAGGGTGGGTGGGACAATCGCGGGCCGCACGCCAGGTCCCGCCGCCGCACCTCGGAAAAGAAGGTCTAGCCTTCTTGGGGGGGCCCTTAAATAGCCCCCCACCGGTATGCGGCGGCCGGAACCGGCGCACGTCGAGCGCACGACATGCCCCCTGCAGGATGGACTTCCGCCCCAACGCCTCACGAGGCGTCAGGGCGGACATCCGGCCGAACTCCAGCACCCCCGGCAGAAGGAGAAGGGGGAGGGGGGGAGTGCCCCAGGGCCTTGGAGGCCCCGTGTCCTAACGGGACGCGCCCCCCCACTGCGGAGCGGGCGCTCTTCCATAGGAACCGGAGGCCTCCATAACGGCCCACACTCCCTCCGCCAGGAATACACGAGACGACAAGCTCTGTTAGTTGGAAGAAGTATCTTTTATTTTCAAAAAGACATAATTCAAAATAACTCATGACTTCAACAAGCCAAACATCAAATAGCACGTATAGCAAGGTTAGTCAACAAAGAGAACATTTTTATTTACATGTTACTGAGAAATTCTTGTGACCATAACCAATCTGACAGGATCCCTTCCTGTCCTGAACCACCATTTGGACCACACAGGTGACCCATGTCTCACCTGTATCCATAGGAGGGACGGTTACCCTGACTACACGGTACCTTGTCCTCCAGTTTCGGGTTCTGCCCCCCCTCCAAACACCAATCAGCCCTGGGGTGTAATGGGGGGAGCCAAGAGCTGAAGCCCCATGTTCTCCCCCAGCGATCTGAGGTATCTTACCCCCTGATCTGGTGTGTACATCCGCTGGTTGGCTCAGAACTTCAGGATCCTATCCCAGATGTCCTCCTGGGGGCCCCACCTTGGGGACCCCCTCCTTTTGTTTCTAGTCACATTTCTTATCTCAATTTCCGCCACAAGGGCGACCAGGGCCCAACAGGTCCTTCGCCCTCCCCACCAAAAAGAGGCTGCAGGCAAAAACCCCACATGTCACGGATAAATTGGGTGGTTCCTTCGTCAGATAAATGAACCTGGACGCTGTGAAACATGTGTGTGCCTTTCAGCAGTTTATAGGGGATAATCCATAAACGCCCTGAGCCCGGGCAGCGTTGAGGGCGACCAGGGGCCCAGAGTCCTTCGCCCTCCCCATCAAAAAGGAACATGGGAAAAAGGCCCCAATGACCTCACTGCATCGGTCCGTGCCCACATCAGAGATATGCACCCTGTTCTTAGCATTTGACTGCACCACCACTAATCCTGTGTCGGGTATTTCCCCGTATGCCCTGCACCGGGCAGTACTATGGTAGGCTTACCCTTCCATGCCCAAGTCTCACCTGTATACGGCAAAGAGGTCTGGGAACAGAAGTCCCCCGCCCCTCTCCACCTTCAGGACCAGTCGTTGTAGGTGAGCGACTCTCAGCCCAACGATCACCACTGTGTATGCCGCGCAGCCCATGCCGGCATGGGCTTACGGAGCGGGGGCAACCTGTAAGCCGCCTGCCAGACAAAGGAGTGACTGAGCACTCATAAACCGTCCTGCTACTGAAACAGAAGAAAACAAGCATGAGTGTTGTAATGGGTTCTTTATCCCTGAAGCACATAAAAGGGATATTGGAATAAGATAACAGGCGCAGAAGGTAGGTTTTAGTTATTTTATTCGTGTTTTGGTTTTAAGGATGGCCTTTTTATCCCTTGTTTTGTTCACACGGATAACGCACTTGCAATCCAGAAATAATTAACAAAAAAAGTTCCCCCTTGTTTTTCTCTTTCAGGGTTTTGGTGGTAGTCCGTGAGTAACGCGGTCCAGCCTTGGGAAGGTCTCTGGTCCTCCTCTTCGTCAGGGGCCCGGCTGAGGTGACCACGCCCCTCCTGGGACGTGGCCGGCACTTTGGCAGCCTCCCGGCTTCTCTCCGACGGGGGCGGGAGAGCCCCGGGGCTCTCCTCTCTCTCTCGGGGTCTCGGTTCCTTCGGCGGGTTCCTTCTTCTCTGTCGTCGGCGTCCCGGTCTCCTTCTCCTCCGGCCGCGCACGTCGAGACACCACTTCCGTCTCCTCTCTCTCTTCGTCCTCTTTTGGTCCGTCTTTTCTTTCGGTTGTCGTCCAGACGCCGAAGGCGTCTGACGTCACAGGCTCGCGTCCGTTCCGCACAATGTCCTGGAAACCGGCGTCCGGAGACGTCCGGTTACACATCCCCTCCCTTGAATGGGGCTGTTCGAGCCCCAAAGGTCCCGGGAACCGGGATAAATAGTCAGCCTGTCCCATAAGATCACCAGGGAGATGGCAAACCTGGAAGGAGAAAGGTTGAAGCTCCATAAACCATCTCAATATGCGACTGTTAGTATCTTTATACCTCGATAGCCAGGTGAGGGGAGCGTGGTCCGTATATAATAGAAAGGATCTTCCCAGGAGGTAATATTGGAGGCTCTCAAGTGCCCACTTGATGGCGAGACATTCTCGCTCAATAATGGGATAGTTTCGCTCCCTGGGAAACAGTTTACGGGTAATAAAGACCACGGGGTGACTAATACCTTTCCCATCTTTCTGAAAAAGCACGGCCCCCAGACCCACGTCTGAGGCATCCGTTTGGAGGTGAAAGGGGACAGTGAAGTCAGGACATTTTAAAATCGGTTGGGTAGTGAGGTATCTTTGGAGGGTACGGTAACTATGGGATTGTACGGGGTTTAAATTCGTGATATTTTTTTTCTGTCCTTTCCTCAGGAGATCGGTTAGGGGAGCGGCCACAGTGGAATAAATGGGGTATAAATCTTCGGTAGTAGCCTACTAAGCCTAAGAATGAGCGGACCTCCTTTTTCGTTGTGGGTGCCTCTATCCGTAGGATGGCTTCAACTTTACTCATTTGTGGTCTAAGTATACCTTTCCCTATATGATATCCTAGATAAGAGATCTCATTGAACGCCAATCGGCTTTTGGAGGCATTGGCTGTTAACCCAGCCCCTCGTAACGCTGTAAAGATTTTGGTTAAATGTGTCAAGTGGTCCTCCCAAGTCTCGCTGTGGATAACGATATCATCCAGATACGCGGCAGCGTATCTGGTATGAGGTCGTAGAATGGTGTCGATGAGACGTTGGAAGGTGGCGGGTGCCCCATGTAACCCGAAAGGGAGAACCTTAAAATGGTATAACCCAGAGGGGGTAGAGAAGGCCGTTTTCTCTTTATCTTCTGGCGTCAAAGGAATCTGCCAATAGCCTTTGGTCAAGTCGAGTGTAGACAGGTACCTAGCTTTTCCCAACTTCTCTAAGAGTTCGTCTACCCTTGGAAGGGGATAGGTATCAAACTGGGATATAGAATTGACTTGTCTAAAGTCAATACAGAAACGTATGGACCCATCTGGCTTTGGCACTAATACCACCGGGGAACACCAGGGACTCTGGGAAGGCTCTATAACGCCTAGGTCTAACATCTTTTCTATTTCGTTTTCTACCAGGATCTTTCTAGCTTCTGGGATACGATATGGTCGTAAGCGTATGACCTTGCCAGGTGGGGTTATGATTTGATGATGTACCAGCTTGGTCTTGCCTGGTATCGAGGAGAACACATGGGCATGAACATGGAGGAGCTGATTTAATTGCTCACTCTGTTGGATCGAGATTTCGCTATTTATGGGAGGCACCTCGTTTCCGCTAGGATGCTCAGTGGGACACCACCCTATCTCTAACTCCTTAACGGTGTTAACTAGGCATCCCCTGGTTGGTTCTCCCTGTGGCTCTTCCCACTTTTTCAATAGATTGACATGAAAGATCTGGGACCGGTTGGAACTATCTGTGAGCTGGATCTTATAGGTCACGGGGGTTATTACCCCTATCACTTTATAAGGTCCCTGCCACTTTGCCAGCAACTTGTTGTCTGAGCTAGGGAGAAGCACTAACACCTTATCACCTATGGTAAAGGTCTTTAATTGGGTATTCCTGTCGTAATATCTTTTCTGCTTTTCTTGAGCCTTTTCCATATGCTCCCTTACATTTTCCCACACATTTTGGATGTTGGTTTTTAACTCCTGGGTATATTCTAAGAGGGATTTTTCTCCATCCTCCTCCTCCCATAACTCGGCAGCCATATCTAACAAGGTCCTGGGCTGTCGACCGAACAATAATTCAAATGGACTATGGCCCGTGGAAGCTTGTTCATGGGTCCTGATAGCGTATAACACTAAGGGGAGTTTTCTATCCCAGTCCTTACCTGTCTCTGAAATAGATTTCTTTAGTAGAGTTTTCAGAGTGTGGTTATACCTTTCTACCAAACCATCCGTTTGAGGATGATAAACCGCTGTCCGTAACTGTTTGATCCCCAGAAGTTGACATATTTGTGACATCAAGTTGGACATGAACTGGGTTCCTTGGTCTGTTAAAATTTCTCGGGGAAAGCCTATTCGGGAGAAGAACCCTATCATTGCATGAGCTACGCTCTTGGAGTTAATACTGCTGAGTGGGATGGCTTCTGGGTATCTGGTGGCATAATCCACTAATACCAGTATATAACGGTATCCTCTAGAAGAAGGTAGGAGAGGACCTACAATGTCCATTCCTATTCTTGAAAAAGGGATGTCTATAATGGGCAACGGTTGTAAGGGGGCTCTTCTTTTGGGACCAGGATCAATCATTTGGCATTTGGGACATTGCTGACAAAACCTCCTAATCTGTGAAAAGACCCCCGGCCAGTAAAACTTCCTCAACAGATATTCTTCTGTTTTTTCCCTGCCATAGTGACCCCCCCCTGGCTGGCTATGGGCTAGGTGTAGGACTTGTGGTCTATAAGGTTCGGGGACTAATAGCTGCTTCTTTTCTTCTCGGTTATTACCAGTGACACAGTACAACAGGTTTCTGATTATGGTAAAAGAGGGGCTTTTGTCTTGGGGTTCCCGGGGTCGGGCATTTTTCCAGGCATGGATCAAACTCGGATCTTCCCTTTGACAACTACGGAATGGGGGAAGGTCAGTAAGAGTAAGGACCTTTGTAATTACCCTATCTGGACTCATGTTTCCTTGGGTAAAGACTCTTCGGGTTTCTCTCTTTTCTTTTCGGGAGGGTCGGTATTTAAGCACCGGTGGTGTTATTGGTGTACTAGAAAAAGGAGCTCTTTTCCACCATGTGCTCATGTTTTCAGAGTCTTTTGTACTGTCAAGAAGTTCCGAAAAGTCAGGGAAGTCGGTTCCTATGATAGCTTCTTCGACTAATCGTTCCACCACCCCCATCCTTATGGGGACTTCTTTTCCATCCCAGGACAAAGTTGTCCAGATTAGGGGGTATTCTCTTGTATCTCCATGAATACAACATATGGATACTGTAAGCCCTGAAGCAAAAAGGGGTTTTTCCAATAAATCAGCACGAATTACAGATTGGCTGCACCCTGAGTCGATGAGCGCTACTGTGGTTCTTCCATTGATAACAAGTCTCTTCTTGTATCGGGTTTCCTTTCCCCCTGTATAGAAGACTCTCCCCCTGGTGACTCCTATTTCCATCGGCTCTGACTTTTCTGACTTCAGTGGGCAAACCCGGGCGATATGTCCCCACTCTCCACAGCTAAAACACTGTGGTTGTTGCATATAGGATCTTTCTGGACCTCGTAATTTTCCCGGATCCTCGGTTGGTTTTCGCCCTAGGGATGGGGAGGGTCCGAGGTTCTGTCGGAGGGGGTTAAGTGTTGGCCGTACGGGAGGGATTTTGAACTCGAGGGAGCGGTGAAAGGCACAGGCTAATTCAATAGTGGTGTTAGTATCTGGACTTGGGTGTTGCTTGATCCAATTACGGGTATTGGTATTGGGGCGATGTATTGGCCCCACCTATCCGGGGGCCAGGTGGCGGAAGTAGCAACCCGCTCGAAATTCGTAAAAAAGGCATCCGGGTCTTTGCCTTCCTGATATCGCTGCAGGACCGAACTGGGTACGTTCGGATGTACCCGGGTAGCGGCAATAGTGTCCGTGAGGTTTTTGATTGCAGTCTCATGGACCAACTGATTGTTGGCCATGATAGTGGCCTGACTTTTCAGAGCACTTTGTAGGGCCTCCCTTTCCACTTTAGCCTCCTTCTGTTGCTCTTCCCATACTACTTGCAGATGCCTCTGCCCTGCGGCTAGCTGCTGCATCATCTCCGATAGGCTGGGTGTGCCCTCCATCGTCTTTGGTTACCTGTAGTTATTCCAATATCCCACTTCTGACACCACTGTAATGGGTTCTTTATCCCTGAAGCACATAAAAGGGATATTGGAATAAGATAACAGGCGCAGAAGGTAGGTTTTAGTTATTTTATTCGTGTTTTGGTTTTAAGGATGGCCTTTTTATCCCTTGTTTTGTTCACACGGATAACGCACTTGCAATCCAGAAATAATTAACAAAAAAAGTTCCCCCTTGTTTTTCTCTTTCAGGGTTTTGGTGGTAGTCCGTGAGTAACGCGGTCCAGCCTTGGGAAGGTCTCTGGTCCTCCTCTTCGTCAGGGGCCCGGCTGAGGTGACCACGCCCCTCCTGGGACGTGGCCGGCACTTTGGCAGCCTCCCGGCTTCTCTCCGACGGGGGCGGGAGAGCCCCGGGGCTCTCCTCTCTCTCTCTGGGTCTCGGTTCCTTCGGCGGGTTCCTTCTTCTCTGTCGTCGGCGTCCCGGTCTCCTTCTCCTCCGGCCGCGCACGTCGAGACACCACTTCCGTCTCCTCTCTCTCTTCGTCCTCTTTTGGTCCGTCTTTTCTTTCGGTTGTCGTCCAGACGCCGAAGGCGTCTGACGTCACAGGCTCGCGTCCGTTCCGCACAATGTCCTGGAAACCGGCGTCCGGAGACGTCCGGTTACAAGTGTGTTTTACAGAAGCGAGGCATAATCGAAGCAGAATAGCATTTGCCAATGCATCACCGGCTGAATACAACGCCAGCAGCCGACAGGGGACCCCTGCTTCCCCTGGGAACATACCGGTGTTTGCCGCCGCGGCAGCCGCACCTTGAAGAAATGACCGACAAATAACCAGTTGGGGGCCGCAGTTATTCTTGAGTCCGCCGCCCTGTCTGAAGAGAGCCAATACCGAACCTGTTCATCTTCACCCGTGTGAAGGAAAACCTTGCTGAGGAAGCACACACCTCTCCAACAGGAAATGGGGGTTGCTGCCTTATAAATTACAACTGCCCACCAACAGGATGCCTTTAAGTCAAATGAGCAGCTGCTTGCCGTGGTCTCAGTAGAATGTTGCTGAAGCATCATAGGGTTCTGGCCGGAACAGGCCTCCTAGGGAGGGGACCACGGGGGTTCCAGGGACAGGGCGAGAGAGAGACGGCCCGATAAGATGAGGGAGAGAGAGACAACCTGCAATTGACTCAGTGAGGATTTGCTATGCCCCCCGCTAGGCTTGCATTGGGCAGGGAAAGGAGCCCCAAGGCTCAAGAAAGGAGGGGCTCGTGTAAACCGTGCAATGACCCCTGAGATGTGAGTGCAGTCATGCTGGCGCACATCGGTGCCCCACTGCCAACACCACCATGAAGAAACAGTGCCAATTCACGGAACTAATAGATATGTATTTGCCACACATACCTATGAACCCAAGGGCAAGGAACTAAATAGGTAACATACGGATACCTCTTTGAATTGCCTAATTCATTTACGGACTCACAGTAGCTTGGTTACTGTAAAATTGGTATTCATTGTTCTGACCTCAAAAGGATGAACGGATGGGCTCCAAAATGATTAGGTATCTCACCCGCCATATGTGAGAGATAGGGTGGCCCGGGGCAGGAGCCCCCATCCCCCTCAATTCGAGCCACTAAGGCAATGAAATATGTTTGTGTTTCAGCATTTCACCCCGCGATGCAACCAAAGGTCCACAGAAGCTCCAAGATGCAGACATTATGGCACCATCAGGGGGCTACGGAGCCTTCCCACCCTATTTCTTGCCAGACCTTCCTTAAGTGTTGGTAGTGCACGCGCCCCGGCTGTGCCTACAGGTAATAATGCAAGCCCTAGCTGGTCAAGCTATCCCAGCCCCAGGAGCCCCCTTAGAGATTCTATATATGACTGGGGTTCTTTTTCCACTGCCCAGGCTTTAAAGGTTGGAGAACACCGACAGACGCAGGGTAGCATCATGTTCTATGCAAATCCAGCGGTGAGCCATGTTAACTTGGCACATTAAGTTACCTATATGTAATGCCCCCTCAAATTATTGCTGAGGAAAATTGTTCCTGTTCCAAGAGAGTATTTGGTGCCGACATTGCCTTTTTGTGAGGCCTAACCGCTGACCTCGTCCCTGCCCCTAGTTTAAAGCAGGAATCGGGGATATACATTATTGCTATGTATTAATGCTTGCATGCGACAAAGCCCAGCCCCCTACATGCTCTCCGAATTAGAGTTTGCTAACAAGGAAGACCTACCCCTTGATTGAATTCAATGCTTATTAATTGGTAATGCCTAATTCAGTTGTACCATTCCATCCACCTGATGGTACTTCTCACACACTTCTGCAAATTATGAGAAGCGATGAGCCGAAAGGAACAGTACTATAACTACTGGCACAAATACCTATTAACTACTTCTCCTGTTACATAAGCGCCCAGACAATAGTTCCCCATTACCTGAGAACCCGTGAAATATTGTTTTTTCCGAGCATTCCTGCCTATGAATATGACGGTTCTATAGATATATATATATATATATATATATATATTTGTATTTATTTATTTATTATTATTATTATTATTTTTCATTCTTAAATACGTTGGATTCAGTGTACCCCTGTGCTCACTTGCTGCACCCCGCCTGGAGCCTGCATGGTTCCTTACCAGTGCTAACATGACCTACATGACTTTAGCAACTGAACACTTTATTTGTTCCCTCTTCCTACACTCCTCATTGAATTTCCACCTGCAAATATCCACATTAGAATCAAAATGACCAGCAATTAGCACGACCAGTATCACCAACCTGCTGCTCCTGGAAGTATTGGTCACTAACAGAGTTTTTAAACAACTGATGAGACTGTGTAATAAAAAACCCAGGACACACCACTGCTTCCCATGAGGAAATTCTTTACCCCTTCGCACCCTTGTGCACAAAGCACCTCCAGCCTGGGGACTTTCGTCCCTCCCTAAGAAACAGCGAGGCGTCTCGTCTGTATCGCCGAGAAGGTGAACCCCTGATAACGAAGGTGCTAAATCTACACTCGGGAACAGGGATGCTGTTAAAGTATATATGTCGACCCATCACCAAGGATTCATACAGTATGTGTGTCGGTTAAGAAATGATTCTAACCTGAGATCGAACTACCTCAAAGGAGAGTACTGAGTTCAAAAGAAACTGTAGACCCAATGTACTTACGCGAAAAGTAATTGCACTTGATGATAGTTCATAGCACTATTTATTTTGTTGTTACCTATGAAAGGATGTGACTGTTCATTAACCAGCCAAAAGAAGGGAAGAAATGCCTTCTTAACTAAGAAGGAAGCGTAGTCTGGGTGAACTTAGATTGCCCATGCACACATCGTTCACCAGTTTACTAAACCCCTGCCGCCCCAGAGGCCCTAGACCTTGCCACTGAGCTATAGCTCCTTAACGTGCAACTAAACCCAATAAAGTGAAAATCTTCCCTAGGGAAAGACCGCCCTTCCCGCCACTTGCCTATGGTGAGAGTATCAGCTATTGTGTTTTTTTTTTTGGGGGGGGGTTACTCCGGTAGCAAAAGCTATTGTTTCGCATAAATAACATAGGCCATATGCCTAAAATTGCTGCTAAATTTTTACCCCCAGCATTCCGTAGCTCCCAACCATACCGTGCTGCGTACTAGCGAACAACACCGCACAGGCATACCACCTAGTTGGGTGTCTGTCCACATGTTTGCTACAACAATTTCCATTGACCATGACTAATTCCGCACTTAAGACCAAGCACCATAAGGCGAACTAGAACAGTAAAGGTGCCCTCTTTTGGGTTGGTAGCCATAAAATTACCACACATGCCCCCCTATGATCACCAAGTACCCGTAGTCACCGGTACCTGTCTTAATGACCGTCATAACACCCTCCCAGCCCAGTATGGCTGAGCCACCAGACTGCTGTGAGGTATCCCTGGCAGCATCCATTACGCGCAGCAGTTAACAGATCGCCATGATTAAAACCACTATGACAGTAAAGAGGCTATATCAAATAGAATATACTCAAGGAGCGAGATTTTCACCTCAGGATTTCCTCATAGGCGGCAGGAGCTTTAGCGCCCCAAACCACAGCGCTCCAAACCAAACACCGTACTTCCAAAAGGCTGCTAGGGCAGCTGGAGCCCCGCCTCGCAAGCCAGGGAGCGCGCCCCGCCTAGGCGCGTGTTCGGGGCCCCTAATGGAAGCATTAGATGTGGGAGACCAAACAGATCGGAGACTGCCCCGGAACATGGCCCTGAAGTCTTATGCTTGATTGACATAGCATTCAAGAGTACTACCCTGAAATTGCACTGTAGATCGATACGCTGCACATAGCACCGCTGAAAGTTTAGTGAATTAAAATTCTTGTAACCTGTCCCACTCGTTACTGGACATGTTACAATACAGGCAAACACACAGAATTACCAAGGCAACCTTTTCCAAAAAATCTCAAATTTACAAGCGCCTCGGGCATGTGTGTCCTCCACTATTATACCGTGTTAAAATTGTGCAGGTTATCAGTTAAAAATTAATACAATTACTCCATATGAGGTACGAGCTCCCAATCACGGCCTGGCTCAGTGCAGATATTGCTGTATAAGCAACACGCACTAATTGCGCCACTGGGACTGACTTCACAAATGGGAATTTAATAACTACAAAGGACCTCACAAAGTGCCCCCGACAGCCTCCGACGACCTGCCCCGCAAAACGCTTATACTTTAATGGCGGTGGCTGGATTCGGACCCCTGTCCAGGGTTGCTTCCTGCGCCAAAGGCACTAGACTTGGCCACGAGCTAAAGACTCTACGGGGAAGACACACCCTACCCCCACGCCACCGCGCTCCTGCCGAGAACAATCCCAAACAGCAAAAAACGCGCCTTGATTAGGACTCAATAGCTACGCTACCCGTCGTGTGAAGCTAACAATATAGTTGCCGGAGCATTTACCCGAGGAATGCGACCCTTAACCCCTCGTCGACCCGCCCCGCGCGGCGCTCGCCGTGGAAAGCAGTCTGTTGGGAAAATTCGGCTTTTGATTCCCTTATCCCCCGTATAGCCAAGGACCGCGCTATCGCAGGAGCTACTGCTACACCCCTACACAACAGCGCGCCCGCGGAGACTCACCTGGTCCAAACTGGAACACCAGGCACGACAGAAGTACACTCCGATCCAGTCCACAAAACGGGGCCGCCTGCGTGCTTCCTCGACCGCACACCAACAGGGAAATCCAATCGCGGGCCGCACGCCAGGTCCCGCCGCCGCACCTCGCGGGCCGCACGCCAGGTCCCGCCGCCGCACCTCGGAAAAGAAGGTCTAGCCTTCTTGGGGGGGCCCTTAAATAGCCCCCGACCGGTATGCGGCGGCCGGAACCGGCGCACGGCGAACGTCGGCCGCACGACATGCCCCCTGCAGGATGGACTTCCGCCCCAACGCCTCACGAGGCGTCAGGGCGGACATCCGGCCGAACTCCAGCACCCCCGGCAGAAGGAGAAAAGGGTGGGGGGTGGGGAGTGCCCAGGGCCTTGGAGGCCCCGTGTCCTAACGGGACGCGCCCCCCCACTGCGGAGCGGGCGCTCTTCCAGAGAAAGTTGAAGTGCCTTCAACCTCAGCGCAAGAGATTTCAAACCTGGCCCCTCAAACACCTGGCGGTGCCTGCTTACAAAGTATGCATCATAGAAGAGTAATATGCTACACAAACAAAATGTAGAAACACAACATACTGGAAATAGCTAACACTCTTAAAGAATGTCACATTAATTAAAACGTACAATAAACGAACTAAAATCGTTGACAAGAATTATCTTATTTTTTTTACATTTATTATATCAGTGTTTTCAGCTTAAAGTTAAAAACATGAATATAGGGCTCGGGAGGGTCCGATTTTAGTGGGAGTTTTTAATTCCTACTGGGTCGGAGACATCTAGCCCACTAAACGCCCTCACTAAAACCACAGTCCGAGTCATGAATTATGGTGTTTTAAAGAGCAAACTGATCACTAAAATAACAGCTGTCAATTTATATAGTTCTAGGATGGAGCCTTAAACGTAAAAAGCGAAGCTACTAGATCCTGAAGGACTTTTTAGACAGCAATCGCCATAAATTGAAGGATACTGTGGGACAGTGGGCTTTAGAGTTGTGGAATATTGTCATCCATAGGAGTCTATGTGTGTCATTGCATTCTACCTGGAAGATTAATGCTTCCGGGGTTATGTTTGAGTTGTTCCTGCCTCAAGCTATTGGTGGATGAGGCACTCACTTCTTGCAAGAATAAACTTTAGTTATCTTCTGATTTGAGTGCAGCTTCTTACTTCTCAAGAACCCAATTCCAAAGGTAGAGGCAAAAAAGATTCAAGAAATGCTATTTCCAGAGGATTCAACACACTAGGCTGAATATAGCGCAATCTGATTCTTGACAGCTGCCTGTTATAGCTAAACATCTTTCACTACGACTAATTAAGTACACAATCATAGTACTGAGTATTCTTGTTAACTTTTATACCAGTTGTGTGCTGGCTCTCTCTCAACCACTTTCATCACTTGTAGGAATTAAGAATACAAGTGTATTCCTGATCTTCAACTTAAAGAAAAGAGCTCATGCATATGATGTTTGTTAGCCTAGAATTGGCCCACAACTTGACTCAGGATAAATTTCACCATTTTTTCATCCCATCTATGTGCGTAACTATGGTATGGAACGTCACCTCGATATGTATCTCAGATAATATTGCCATTTGATCTACTCCCGCTAATTGCTACCAAACACATGAAATGATGGCTTGACATTTGGGTTTCCTAAAGGCACTTTCATCATTAACAGATTAATAACAATATTTCTCATTTGTAAAGCCCTCTATATGGATCATTGCCCGACAGCCTCTAGCTCGGTCTAAGTTGATTAGCAGCAGGAGAGACCAATTCTGCAGCTCCCTAAAATGAAAATATTGTGTCTTACCAGATGAAATGGTTTCCGGGACTAGGGATGAAATCGAACTTAGTAGAGATGCGGCCACTCTCATGCTGCAGGTATGAAGTCTCAACACTGAGATGCTGGGTGCGCTTGGCGTAGTGGGAAATCCAGCTCAGAAGCCACTGGTAGCTCTTGTCCCGGCTGGGCACCTCCAGGGTGATCATGTACATTCTACGGAAAGCAATCATTCCAAACTGAGCCCCCTTGCGGGCTAGAGCCAAGGCTGTGCCAACTCCGACCAGACCAAAGCCGGCCCCAAAGTAGGGATTGTCCTTCAAGGCCACAACAAAATCGGAGAGTGGCATTTTCTGAGATGGGAATCATTAAACACCAAGTTCAGTGCTGCTCCTCAGTCTTGGTTGTTTAGCAGCAACTGCACACACCTTTGAGTAAAACAAAAAACATTAATTACACATCTTTACTCTCGAGAGTCTAAAAACCTCCAGAACTGAACTGTCTTCAAAGAGTGGGAATAATATGTTAAACTGTCAACTGATTGAAGAACTAGTTATAGTGTATTTGCTAATGATAAGAATGTTATACACGAGCTAAATTATACACTTTTATATATGAACAAAAGTACCCACCATTGAATGTTTTAAGGATATTGCTAGTTACTGAGGAGTTTTGTCACCAAACAGAGCAATGAAGGCAAAGTTCCTTTATAATGGTAAGTAATGTCTAAATTACTTGAAGTTTGCTTGTTTACATGCAATTAAATCTAACTACACTTTTAAAGGACCCAGTGGAGCCCACTTTTAAAGGACCCAATGGAGCCCACCTTTAAGGGTAGTTTAAAAATTATTTCTTGGAACATAGTTGGTCTACGTCCCAAATTATCGAACGAAAACTGGAGGTGGTTGATAAAGAAATATGGGCCAGATGTAGCAAAGGTGTTTACCCATTCTGTGTCTATGGGAAAAAGTGTTCGTACATATGGCCCTATTTTTTAATTTGTTACCAAAAAACAGGGACGCAGGAGGATTTTTTCTTAGATGTTTTTCAAACCTTCTGTAATCCAGCCATTTCTTCCCCAGTAGACTAGGGGGAGGGGGCTTTGATGATTGTATCGTCAGTGAGGGTTACCTCTTTTAAGGTTGATGTGCTCTGTAATTCAGCCTGGTATCATATTCTTCATATATATCCCAGCCTAGTTTTTCAGATATAAGACTTATACATTTTTATTTTAATACTTTTTATTGGTGGGCCACTGACATAATAGATTGTTTGAATGATGTGATATCAGACATCTATGCCAAAAGCAAGGTTGACACTATTATTGTATAGGCATTGGATTTTAATGATGATGATGGACAGAGTGCTGAAACTTTTCAAATTCTCACCCCCAGTCACAGATCTGGATTAAATCTATGGTTCTTTTGCTCACCATGCCACACCTGTTTAGATCCAGCCATATGCAAATCAGTCTGGACCCTGATCCCCATGGGAACAGTACAGCCCGACTGCCAGGCCAGGTCCCCCGTGGACCGAAAACACGTTTATTTTGATTTTGCTATACGGCAGCCAACATTTTTGAAGATCTAATTAAAACATGGAGGAGATCATGACATGCCTTATGTTAGAAGCAAATCCAGTGAGTTTTTTAGATGGTTATACAGATATCTGCAAATGTATGTCAGATTATAGCAAAAAAAGAGTGGGAATCCCATCTTTACATAGATCACTTAATATATCTTGTTCATATTCACATAGGCAGGACATAGAGGCCCTTAAAGTGGTTGCTGAGACACAGTGGCTATAAAAAAAGCTAGATCGGTATGCAAGGCAGCTCTAGCACACAGGAAACAAGAAAACAGAAGATCTGCCTTGAATGATCTAAAATTAGCAACCAACTCGAGGGACTGCAAAAAGTTCTGTGAAGTTATAAAATGCCCTTTTTTCTGAAAAGACATTTATGCGGAGGTTGAATAAAATATTACGGATGATTCTAGGGTAGCGCGCTTTGAAAAAGTTCCAGACCTAGACAAAGCAGCTGAACTCTTAGATGAAAAGAATGCCCAATCCATAATTACTAAGGAAAAGGCCTAAAAGCTAAGTGATTCCATTAAAATTGCTGAAGTAATGAATGGTATTAACAAGAGTGGCTTGGGCAAAGCCCAGGTGCCCCATGGTGGTCAGATGGATGTTTTTAAACAACGTAACCTTCCAGGACCCATTTGCTACAAAAGTAATTAAAGCATTGATTAGGGACGAACTGTCTGGCTCATGGCATGAGGCAATAATAGTCCAGATTTTTAAAAGGAGCAACAGGAACCTGCTTAGTTGTTATCGACCAATCTCATTGGTCGATTCAATTATGAAAATTCTGGGCCACGTTCTCTTATCTAGACTCGAGGACTTTGCAGAACAAAATAATATTTTAACTGATGTACAATATGGCTCTCACCCCAGCCTGGGCACAGGGGAACAGTCTTTGAACTTATCGCTGCTGATGGGAAAATATGTCAAAGCCGGGAGAGGCTCACTGCACATGGCTTTTATAGAGCTCTCCTGTGCCTTTGACACAGTAAATTGTGCAAAGCTGTGGTTCATGCTGGAGAGGATGGTTGTCGAAGTTGCACTAGTAGACTTACTGAGATGTTTGAATAATATGCCCTGGACCAGGAGGGGAGTGTTCATTCCCCAAACATTCTGAGTAAGGTAAGGCTGTATTTTGGCTCCATTCCTGTTTTTACTTTATAGAAATTATTTAGAAATATATCAGGAAAACAGGGGAAAAGATATGCTACAGGTCGGAAAGTGCCCAGAACCTATTCTTTTATAAGCGGTTCTCTGTGCAAGAACTGCAAATGGCAAGCAGACTTATGGTCATAAGTAAAATATGACTTATGACGACTTATGGAGCGAGAGTTTGGGGACATATAATTTCAGACAAAATACAGAAGAGTGAAGACAGTATTTTTAAGCAAGCTCCTTTCTGTCCCAAAGAGCACCGCAACTCAGATCTGCCATAAAGAACGAGGGATGAGCAACATGGAGGATGGCATAAAATTCCCACTTTACTGCTCTGGCTCAAGATTTAAAATTCACCTGAAACAGCTTTCTCCAGGCTTATTATGAAGGATTGTGTCGCCCCTGAAAATATGGCTTCATTATGCGAAACAAACATTTACCTATTTATGAGATCCAGAATATTTGAGTACCCTGCTCCCAGAATATTCTAGTACCCTGTTGCTAGTTCAAAAGCAAACTGCTGCAATTTATTTTTCGATTTTAGGTACAGCGTAGTAAAATCTCACACAGAATCCATGAATACAATTGTCCAGTATGAAGCTTTAATTACTACTTTAGTAACATCTTAGACCACCAGCACAAACCCATCAAGCAAGAACACTGTTGTAATGGATAACAAATAAACTTTCCTCTGGGTTCAATGCCTTCAGAATTAAAATGCTTCTGTTCTTAAGGAGCACGGAGGGGGCAGGTGGCTCTGGGGGAAGCAAAGTGACCAGTCTGCACAGAGGAAAAAATGTGAGTATCTAGGACCAGTCTTCCCTAGCTCTTCCCATTACTCGCCTTTCCCCTAATCCCACCCCAGACTCAGCACCAGCCCCATATCACAAAGAACACTATGTCAACCACCTCATAAGCATCACTACTTCCACGCCATCTAGAGTCCATAAGCAACCCCTCCACATCGTGTCCGCCTGCCCAAACACATACTGCTTTGCACTGAGTTCTGCTTGTAATCTGATCAGTAAGCCCACCAAGGCTGCAGGACCCAACATCACTAGTTTTTCAGGCCTACATCAAAGCTCTATTTTTTGCCAAGGTTCTGGCAGTGCCCACTGGATCCAATCTTTTCAGTCCTGTGACTGTACTGTCCTCACCACAGTGCCTCACCACTGCAAGTGCCGTCTCCTGGCACTTCAAGGGTAGGAAGTAAATCTTCAAGATTCCTGGGGCATTGTCCTCCTGCATTTGTAACTGATTGCAAAGCACACTCTTTAACCATGCAGGTACAGAGCAAGAATCTCTGATGGGATCCACTACCTCGCATTGTGACAGTCCCCCCCCCCCCTTAGCACATCAAACATCTCAAACCTCACATTTATATTTCAGCATTGCTTCTGTGGTGCACTGTTTATCAGGAGGTAGATCTTTCACCTCTGCTGACGCTTCCATCGAGGTCTCCAGGGAGCACTCACTATCCTGTCTTCTTTGTTGCCCATTCCAGTACCAACACTTGGTCACACATACCTTCTAGTTTTTTTCAACACATTTAGGCCACTGGTTCAATTGTGTTAAGCTTCTCCGACATGTCAATGTGGGTGCCTGCCTCATCTGACGACGCTTCCACTTCATCAAGGCTTCCACCTTTGGAAGCCCAAGTTTAAGGCATTTTTCTTTGCATCCATGATGAAGGTCTGCTGTACAGCCTATTCACTCATTCAACAGGGTCACTATAAGGCAGGCGTCAACCCAATTGACAAGGACTATTTGGACTGGTGTTATAGTGCTGAGTGGGCCCACCCAGGGGACCGCTAGAGAGCCAAAAGGACCGGTAGGTACCATATCCTCCATTGGCTCAGTCCCTTCTTCCTTTAGCCCTCTCCCGGGTGTGTAATGAACACTGAAGATATGGCATTCATCAGATCACTGCAGGACTCCCTCCAACCACTTTACCCAACCAGCAACACTGCCTCACTATGGAGGGAAAGGTGCAGTGGGGAAGTATGGGAGAGGGGAGGGATGACATGCCTCGCGTCGCCTTCACCAGCCCTAGACTCTCCTGTGCCACGGACTGTGCTCACTGGCATGAAGACAAGTGTCAGGGGAAAAAAGCTGCTCTCCAGGGAAAGTTCAGATAGCATGGTTCATCTACTATGGAGGGTCTCAGAACGCCAGTGCCTAGCATCTGTCTAATAAACGGGAGACAGAGCGGGAGGTCCAAGATCTCACAGACATCTTTGGCCTGTTCAGCCCTGCTGCAGAATGTAATTCTTAAAAAAGGGCCTTGTAGAAAGCTGGGTTATGGTCGCAGTACCCCTCCCCCCATTTTTTGCCTGGTTTTTGATGCAACTTTGACTGAAGTGCATTGGGTTCCTGCTAACCAGGTCTCCAATGCTGGAGTTCCTGCCCCAAAACAACACACCTGGTCTCTTGATCCCCAGGTGGCCAGATCCTTTACCACCTTTGTAAGTCCCTAGTAAATGGTATCTGCCGAATAAACAGGAGACAGAGCGAGCGGTCCAAGATCTCACAGACATCTTTGGCCTGCTCAGCCCTGCTGCAAAATGTAATTTAAGAAAAAGGGCCTTGCAGAAAGCTGGGCTCTGGTTGTAGTACCTCTACCCTCAATTTTTGCCTGGTTGTTGATGCAACTTTGAGTGAAGTGCATTGGGTTCCTGCTAACTAGGTCCCCAGAGCCGGTGTTCCTTCCACAAAACAACACCTGGACACTTGATCCCCAGGTGGCCAGATCCTTTAGCACCTTTTTAAGTCCCTAGTAAATGGTACCTCTGGTACCTAGGGCATAGGTACTAAAGAGGGCCCCTAAATGCTGCAGCATAACGTGACCCACTCTAAGGGACTCAGCACCAACCTCGTGTGCCATTGGTAATATGTAATATTTGTAAGTCACCCCTATAACAGGCCTCACAGTCCTAGGGCAGGGTCCATTATATTACATGTGTAGACATATCTGCAAGAGCAGATATGCCCCTGCCATGTCTTTGTTGATTCTTAGACATAGTAAGTGTGCAGGGAAGCCATTTTAAATACATGTGCTGGACACTGGTCAATACGAGTTCGCCAGCTAAATGATGGCTTCACTGAAACTAGGGGTGTTTGGTATCAAACATTTCGTACTAATAAACCCTCACTGATTCCAGTGATGGATTTATTAATAGATGCACCCATGGGCTCCTTATATGTGCCCCCTGAAAACCCACCAATTACTGGTGGGCTCACTGACTAGTTCTAGCCAGCCTGCCACCATCAGATGAGATTCTGACCCCCTAGTGGTGAGAACCTTTGCTCTCTTGAGGTCAGAAACAAAGCCTGCTCTGGCAGGGGTGTTACCACCCTTCCCAACAGGATGATCTGCAGATTTGCATTCCAAGGCCCACCCCCTTTGGTATACAGATCTTGTCCTTCCTCAGAGAAAGATGCTGATCCCCCTGCCCCAGGGCCCATCTGGCACCCAGACAGGTGGTAAAATTACCTATGCAGGAGGTGTGTTGCATTTCAAGGCTGAACACACCCCTAGGGTGACCAGCCTGAAATTAACACAGCTCTAGGAATTTAGTCATCTTGTGTGTGGTGGAATTAGGAACTCTGGGACAAGGTAATGCCTACTCCCCAAAGGAAGTGGTCATCTAGTTGGTGTAGTGACCCTCAGGGTCAGTAGCCCATTGGCTAATACCCTTCACTTCCCTTACCCCCCTAAATTGAAAACGTGGGGGACCCCTGATACCAGGAAGACAGTTCTTCGCTGGACACAAAAGATTGGGGGCGAGGGACAAAGAACACAGGCGAGCCAAAAACTGAGGACATGACTGACTTGGCACCAACCCTGCCAGCCTGCCTGCTGCGGCCAACCCTTACAGAGCAACTGACCTGTTCTACCGCTGTAGCCTCCAAGAAACCGGGAGAGCTGCCAGTGCTTCGCAAATCACCAAGAACCTCCCTTGGAGCAGAGAAGCTGCTTCCCTGCATCTGCAGGCAACCAAAGAAGAACTGTGAGGACCCGGGACAGCTAAAACCTGAAGCCGGACATCACCACTGCACCCAAGCTGAAGTGTTCCAACGGTGTCAACGTGTTTCCCAGGCCCTCCAGAGATGAAGCCCACCTTGGGTTCACCCACTGTGGCCTCTTTCTGCAGGCCACCTCCAACAGCGAGTATCCCCTGCACCAGATGCCAACACCAAAAGACACCACTGCACTCAAGCCCTACAGCCCTAAGAGAAGTGGGCCAACGGTGTCCCTACGTGCCTGAGGATCTCAAGGGTTGAGCTCCCCTGTGAGTTCCCCCAGACTGGCCGCCCAGCCCTGCTTGCAGCCTCTTTCCAACCAGACCAGTCTCTATTGAAGTGAATGGGACACTCAACGCCAAAACACACCTCTGCACCCAGAAATCTCAGAGCATCTGAGGTGAACTGTTGTTGTGGCCTTGGACCTTGCCCCATACTCACCTCAAGTCCAGAAGAACAGTCCTGTAAGTAGTCGCTAAATACCTGTATCCAGTGTCTGTTCCCTTCCCATAGGATAACATTAGGGAACCCAAGGATAAATAATTCTGCTGCACCCAAACGCCCCAGTGCCTCCCAAAGTGACCTGTTGGTGCTGCCTTGGACCTTGCCCCATACTTACCTTAACTCCAGAAGATGGGTCCTGTAAGTCGCTGCTAAGTACCCATATGCAGTATATGTTATTCGCCCATGAGATAACATTACTGCTCGAAAAACTGCAGTGTCAGCTTTTGAAAACTGTAAAAATTCATAACTCGAAAAGTACTCACCAGATTCCAATGATCTTGGTATCAATATATATATAAACGTATGTGTTATTTTTATAAATTGGTGTCAGATTTCTTTATTGAGTGTGTGTCTTGCTTACTGCCTGTGGGTGCGGAATACATGCTTAGCACTACCGTTGGATATGCCTAACTGCTCGCCCACACTACCACAAAAGAGAGCATTTGGGTTGTCATTTGTGCCTCTGTGATAACTCTGGGGTTTGCCTTGACTCTTTGCATAGTGTACCTCATTTTGGGCCAGCTTCGTAAAGGCCTGATTTAATGGGATGGAATTGTTAGTAAACAAACACAGAAATGTATGCAGCACAAACATTTTAATGACAGCCACTAAACCAGCTATAGACAGCTGGTGTGTGCCCTATTGCTCCACTTGGGAGACCAGGCTTTCAATCACTCACCCATACTTATCTGGCTTCTTACAATACCCTGATCACGGAGTATATGGATTCCCAAACAGAGCGGCAAATCTACGCGCCAATGCAAAGGATATTCCAGGTCAGGCTCACGTTTTGTATCCAAAATGAGTTTAAATATTTAAGACTTTCCACAGTAAAACCCTCCAGGAGAGAAGTATCCCAATACAATGATTTCCCAAATAATAGGCAAGAAATTAATCTCAGGATGATTAACAAATAAAAGGACATTGTCAGCATAAAGCAAAACAAGTAGTGTCCCAGTGGTAAAAGCAACACCCAGTGAACACCATACTCCCTCTGTCACTAAACCAGTGGTTCAATTCTAAAAGAAGAGAGCAAAGAGGATATGGGCCATCTCTGACAGTAGCCCATGTCAGCTGAAAAGAGTTCATGCAGACCGTCTTTAACAGGGATTCTGATTATGGGGTCAGGATAGAGACTTGAGTGGCTTTAAAAGACCAGTCTGGTAGTTGCCCGAGCCAAACCTGTGAAGGACAGCCATTAAAAAAGGTACTTCTAGTGAAATCTTTTTCTGTATTGAGAAATACCTACGTTGTTCCAATTCCAGTCTGAGCTCATGTGTTAGAGCAAATTGAGTCAGCAGATTGTGCAATATTGGGCTGCCAAGCACAAACCTGCACAGTCTAGAATAACCAGTTTCTCAATCAAAGGCTTAAACATATTTGCAAAGACCTGGGCAAGGATTTTTTATCCAAATTCAGCATCAAATATGGGGATAAGATTAACAAAGCCCATCAATTATAGTCATGTTAGCCACTCTACAACACCCAGAATAGTCAGTGAATTCTTTATAATTATTATAATTATCATTATTAGGGGGATTTGCTGAGCGCAACAGCTACTCAGTGAGTGTCCTGGCGCTGATAATAAATCCGAACCCCAGCTAATGCGTGATTCTAGAAAGCAGATCCAAAGAGCCAGGATTTGAGGAAATGTTTAAAGGCCTGGATATCCTCTATGGCAAGTAGCTGTGGCGGGCAAGCATTCCGCTCCTTTGCAGCCAGGTAAGAGAAGAAACTATCACCCCACTTTTTACTTCTGAATTGAGGATTCATCACCAACAGGGAATTGAAGGATCGAAGTGATCTAGAAAGGTGTTAGGGGATAAGTCTGTGGGACAGATACTGAGGGCCTGTGCAGTAGAAAGCCCTGTGTGTCAGAACCAGGCCATTGAAACTTACACAGTCCTCGATAGGCAACCAGTGTAGTTCTTTCAGATGAGGTTGTATATGGTTTCTTTTGGAAAGTCACAGCAGAAGCCTAGCAGCGGCATTCTGGACCACCTGTAGTCTCTTCAAGAGATAGGCTGGTAAGCCCCAGTATAGCAAGTTTGTATAGTCCAGTCATGAAGTGAACAGGGCCTGGATTACTGTTTTTTGCTGCGAAAAGGGGAGAAGGTAAAGGAACTTTTTTTACAGTTTTAAAAGTCCAAAACAGGAGCCAATCACGCCAGCCAATTTCACCCCCAAATGGTGAGCCACGGTGGTTGGTGCAGGAGGCAGCGGGATGCCAATCGTTCTGAGGACATTATCCCAACTAGGTGGTGGAATTCCAAGGAGCAGAATTTCTGTTTTGCTTGTGTTACACTGGAGGCAGGTATTGCACCTCCATTGGAATGCCTTGGAATTGCTCTGTGGATTTGGGGTGTTTTATCCATGGTGCGGAGCAATTGTGTATCATGTGCATCATCAGCATAAGATACAATTTGTACTCCATATGATTCAATCAAGGTTGCCAATGGGGTCATATATACACTGAATAATGTGGGGCTCAACACGGACTCCTGCAGAACCCCACAACCCAAGGGTTTAGGTTCTGAGGCAAAAGGAGACATCCAAACAGATTGGGATGTATCTGCTAGAAAACAGCGGAACCAAGACAGTGCGGAACCACAGACGCCTATGGCACCCAGACAATGAAGAAGTGTGGTGTGTGATACTGTGTCAAAAGCCACAGAAAGACTGAGGAGAATCAGTGCCACCTGATTCCCTCAGTCCACCACTAGCTTAATTGTATCAGCTACCTTCAGCAATGTTATGTTGGCGCTGAAGCCAGGGTGATAGACTGAGAAGGGTGGAGTAACTTGTTCTGCTTAAGACAGGCATTTCTGAAATATCTTGGCGAAGGCTGGCAACAGGGAAATTGGACGGAAATTAGCCTGACTGGATTTGTCTGCCAAAGGTATTTTTCAGTAAAGGGATGCGTTTGGCCTGTTTTCATCTGCTGGGAACTGTGGCCAACCTAATGGACAGGTTTAGTATCTGATTTAATGGGGGAGTTATTGCCACACAGCTGGACACTTGAATATGAGGGGCTTAGCGGGGCAAGGGTCATCAGGGGAACCTGATTTACAGACTCTACGAGCATAAGTAGATCCCTTCAATGAAATGGGAGCAAATTCCTACCATACATGGCAATACAGCAGGAGTTCCACCCACTGGGAGTTCTTAGGAACACTGATGTCTAGAGTGACAAGTATTGTAGGACCCATGGAATAAAAGAAAGCTTTAACGTTAGTGTCGAAGAAATTCGAGAGTTGGGAACAAGGCTTGGGAGAGGGTGTATTTGGCTGTTGTAGTGTGCTAGGATGGATTAATTTTCATACGATTTAAAATATTTCACCAGGTTTATGACAGGAAGAATCGATCTGAGCTGTGAAAAAAAAAAAAAAAATCAGACTGTGTTTTCTTGATTGCACAGTGAGATATAGTTAAAGCCTTTTTGTAACTATATTGACCCCCTGGGAGGTACTTGCGCCTACAACTTTTTTCTAATTTTTTGCAGTGTTTGCAGAGCTTCATCAGCTCCTCGTTGAACCATGGGGCAGATGGTTGTTGTGTTGAGGAGGTGGTGTGTCTCCGTTTGAAGGGTGCAATACAATCAACCGTCTGTGTGAGCCAGGCATTGACTGAACTGACATCAGCCTCAATGTCCCCGGACATGTAAGGGACATGTTTGCCCAAGACTAAGCTAAACTCAGAGGGGGAACCAGTGGCCCAGTTTCGACGAGATAAAGATGAACATGTCCAGCGACTCTGGGTGCCAAGGCCGGACAACCAATTAAAGTAAATGTGGGAATGCTCGGACCAGGTCAAAGGTTTAATGTGTGATACCAGTACTTGGGAGTTGGGAAAGATGATATCTATGATATGGCCCGTTATATGAGTAGGGTGGGTAACAAACTGCTGCAAGTCCCAGGAAGAATGATTTTCTAGGAAGAGTTGACCGTGTATGTTTATAAAATGTGCTTGTGAGACCATCAAAGCCCTCTGCTTTGCCACTGCCAAGACTTTCAATAATACCCTTATCTCTGCAACATTAAGTAGTTCATCAAGGCGCTGTAAACGCTGTCAAACCAGGCGAGTGCCACAATATCTAAATACATGTTTAAGTGTGAAGTAGTAATTCCACTTTGCGACCTGCAGCACCGTTCACCACTACACACTGTTCTATAGGCAAAATGGCTGCTGTGGGATCCGGCACCTTCGCAGGTACCCAGGCTTGCCTCTGTGGCCCATGCTCCTCCGCCGCCTCTACATCATAAAGCAGGGATTATTTACCACTGATACCTTCTAAGTGGTTTGCCTGACACACAGGATCAGGGCCTCAGACTCTTCAGTAGCCTGTAACAATCTAAGGCCTCTGTGGCCATACTCTACAGCAAGAACAGGAATTCAGCAACCACGGCCTGCAGGCTTCAGAGATAACACTGATGCAGCCGCACAGTATCCAAGCCGCTCGTTCAGCAGGGACCTGACAGCAGAGCTGAACTATCCAAGGGGAGCAGGACTAAGGCTGACTTGCACATGGCTGTTCCTGCCTGGGCTGACAAGGTGGGCAAACAAATACAAACAAATAAAACAATTGACTGGGTTGCAGCCCAGAACACTTACTAGTGGCTGAAATTAATTCAAGCAATCCATTCATCACTTTTTTGTTTTCCTCTGTGCAATGCCCTAAGTGCAACGGGTATGCCCATACATGGGTCCCGTGCTCACTGTTCCAGAGAACTCAAGTAGCATTCTACTGATGAGGTCCAAATTGGCAGAAACCAGTATGGTGTTGCTTGTGTTCGCATTCAGAGGGCATCTTAACTGGCAGTTCGGGCTGGACTCCTGATTTTAAAGCAGGACAAAGGTTCCTGTCTAAGGTGGCATGGTGGGCAAAAATAAAAAACGATGCACTAGATTGTTGGCCAGAGTACTTTTCAGGACTCTTTACCCCATTACTTAGAGAGTAGTCAACCCACATTGTTCCCGACACAGATACACTTGGTGAGGAGGTAATGGAACTGCTGTAGTGCAGCACCAATATCAAGTGGCCATGTTAACCTGCTGATCAGTCACACCCCTCTGGTTGCACCATATAACATCCAATAAATTGCACAACATTTGTGACTCAGACCTCTGCAAGCAACATTCACAGTGACGCCATGACTCAGGCATGAGGGTACACCACAAACAAACAGAAAACCAGAATGCGAGCCACCCTCTCATCCCCTTTCCTCTCTCTTCTGCCAAAGCTAACAGGGAAATCAGGGTTCCGGGATATGATTTTAACATCCTTCTTTTCATCCTTTCCCAGCAGCTTATTCAAAAGCACTGACGCCAAGCAATATGTTACTAGAAAATTATTTGACACTGGGGACTTGCATTTGGCCACACAGCCTCTGCGCTGCTTTGAGAGCAGATGGTTGGAAAATACCAACTATAAAAGTCTAAAGTTAATGCATGGGCTCTTATTAAGTCCAGCTACAGGCACCAATCTCTATTGGCTTGTTTGTGTCAGCTTCCATCAGCTGTTTAAAAAAAAGTTGCCTTCACATTTTGGTGAAGGCCAGAGGAGTATTTCTCTTTCATCCAGGCTAGAATACCTCAATATAGTGGTTGTGCAGCCTATTTCCATGCAAAAGAGGAGCACTGTTTTACTTTACTGCTATCCCTTGTTCTCTTAAAAATCCCACTTCCTCTCAGAACAGCCAGTATAGAGGTAATGCCTCTGGTACACATGGCTTGATCCCACTCATCGGTTTTGTGACAGGCAGTGGAGTCATACACCAGGGCCTACTTTTTGCGCCCTCAGAGACAAGTGTGGTACACTGCTGCTTCTTCCCAGCAATCAGTGCCAGCCAATACACATTGCCTGATCTGTGCTCTTCTAAGGGGCAGCCAGTCCCCTGCCATTACTGTGAGAGGCACATGCATAGTGAGAGAAATGTGCTCAAGCAATAATCCCTGGTGACAAGTAATTTACCAGTAGTCCTCCCCCACCAACTTGCAACAAACAAATCAACCCCTAAATGTATCTTTCATACAACAGACTCACTGCTTTGGTTGGAGGAGATGTACCACTAGTTCTCCCCCACCAACTTGCAACAAACACATCAACCCCTAAATCTATCTTTCCCGCTACAACAGACTCACTGCTTTGGTCTGAAGAGATGTACATTAGCCACATCAAGATGGTCACCACATTCAGAGCAGAAACAACAGTATGATACACCCTTTGTAGGGCCGATCCTCTTTACCTTTCTGCTACCAGGGCACTTTGTTCGACTCTTTGCCCGACTGGATGCATCTTGCTTGATTCATCGGCAGAAATGCAAATTCAAAAGCAAACTAGAGCATTAAGAGAAACCATGCTGAGTTCAAGAAGCAGATCAGAAGACAAGCCAAGCAGGTTTGTTCCTAAAAAACTGTGGCCGTCTGGCTCACCCAGGACACAAACATCAGATTCCTCATTGTTTTCATCACAGTGCGAAAGCGCTTCAGGTGACTAGGGATCACAGCACACTCGCACTGTGTGCCCTGTGCACTTCACATTACAAAGACAAGTATTGGCATATCAAATAGTTCTCATCTTTGGGACCTTATAAGTGTTTAGCCATGCAGCACATTGTCCTCGGTACTGTGCCACCAGGAATGGTGGAGCTATACAATTACTACACACTGGGTCATGAAGTCCGATTCAGCAAAATATGCTTCTTTTAGGAAACATTTATGGACACATTCCAAGGCTTTTTAAACGCACGGACAGAAAGACAAGTGCCTCAATGCAAGTCAACAGCACTTTAACATTCTGTGTGTGACTGCGTCACTAGAGTATTGAACAGCCTATGAAAAAAGTAGTGAAGTACTTTAAAAAGTAACAAAAGTAATTCCAAATCCAAATAAAAATAAAAGTTGCCATCGTATGTACACTTTTTAAAGGTTACAAATGAGCACACCTGATGAGAGGACTTCCCACGAAGGCGGCGAAAAAAATGCAGGGGTGACGATTTAAGCACAGTTTCCAAGAGCAAAACATTATCCTGTGTTTGAAGAACTATACTATTGCTACATACTGGGTCATGCAGTCTGATTAGGCCAGAGCTAAAAACACACAAAAACAATTCTTTGCAACACCCAAGCGGGGAATCCGGCACATGTGCTGCTGGTATGTGGAGAAAACGCAGCACAAACGGGGGGAAGCTGGCACAGAGTGGATGCGTATTCTCACCATGATGCACGTTGTGCGTGTGCTTTTCTGCTGCTGGGGAGTGGCGGATACAGCAAACCATGCACGTGTGTGAGGACGAGCAGGAGGGGTACAGGGCAGATCCTGGACAGGGATCGGAGCCTCAGCTCTCCAGTCCACTGATACAGTGCAACAAGCCTGCTGTGATCACTTCCCATCCCAGAAAGTAGTTGAGTGACTCAGCAAGTGTAACATGACGTGAACTCTGTCTAGCACACGCACAGTGTAACTCACAACGTGGCCTCCACCTCACCCTGCACTCCATCCCGCCCCTCCTGAAATAGAAGTCTGTGTGACAGTGCACTGGAATATGGTGTGGCAAGAAGGCGGAGATTGTGAAGAGACAGTAAACCTGTTGGCAGACTCCAGTCTCCGTGAGCAGGAGGCCCGTTGTAATGCTAAATTAAATAGTATGCCCTTTGGTTTCTATTTCTTATACCCAAGGTCACCAGGTGAACACTAGTTCAGCACTCAATAGAGTACACTATGGCATATAAGCAATACCCAATTGTAAAACAATATGGGTAAAACGTAGTTGGAGTGTGCTATGGAGATCACTCATTTTTGTTGTCTTTGTATTTTTTTGTAAATACACTTTCCAGCATTATGGCATGCAGAATTTATAATTTACCCTAGACAAGGTAGATTTAGAAACAGAAAACAGTAGATAATAACTTATATGAAAGGAAACACAGAAGACTAGATGACATGGCAGTTGGAAATTACCATCTTTTGTGTGGTGTACCCCCAGATATTTGTCTTGACTGTTTTTGCTGGCTGTAGAAATCTCTGCACTTTACCTCTTCTAAACTGCAGTAAAGTACCTGTGTTCCCCCTCTAAACATGGTAAAATTGGTATACCACCAACCGGCATATTTAGCTAAACTATTAAGTCCTTGGTATAGGGTACTAAGTGTATCCAGGGTCTGTAAGATAAATGACACCAGTGTGCTGCAGCACCCATTGTGCCACACATATTGCAGTGATAAGGCAAACAGGACTGCAGGCCTATCCTCTGTAGAATGTCTCTGCAGTTTTAAAACTACAAATTTGACCAGTCAACCCTTTGGACAGATCTACAAATTCCATTTAGAATATTAGTAGGTCACCCCTAAGTAGGCGTTACTGCCCACAAGGCAAGGTGCATGGTGTTCAAAAGTAGGATATGTAAAGGTTTCCTGTTAAACACATCCTTAACAAAAAAGGCACTGAAATACATTTTCACAGTAGTAGGGTAGGCTATTCCATAAGAAAGCATTAGGATACAATATTAAGTTCAACATTATCTTTGGCTAAACAGCAGCTACACAGT
Organism: Pleurodeles waltl; assembly: GCF_031143425.1. Classification (NCBI taxonomy): domain Eukaryota; kingdom Metazoa; phylum Chordata; class Amphibia; order Caudata; family Salamandridae; genus Pleurodeles; species Pleurodeles waltl. The sequence continues at coordinate 175,253,790 of NC_090441.1, read as the reverse complement.
TCATTTTTAGAATTTTTGGAATATTTATTACAAGCCTGATTCACTGGTGAAGTCTGATTTGTAATATTTAGCAAAGGAGACATTTAGAAAGCTACCTTTCCCCTGACTAAAGCCACTAGTGGCCCATTTGCATGAGCTACAGCTGTCACCTAGGAGCTGAATAGCTCTTTGATGAGGTGAGAACTTGATACTAAAGTTGACACAAAGGTTTTAGGTGTGGGAGCAGGAACTTAATTAACTTCAAGAAGTGTACCCTGTCATAGACAGATGTAGATAACACCTGGGTCTGCCTCCTCCTTTGTCCCTCTAGGCAGCCAGGAACCATTTCAGTGGGAGAGGAGCTGCATCTGCAACTAGTTTTTAGAGACCACAAAGGAGTGGTTATTCATTTCTTTGCCAAACTTCTAGGGTGGGCACAGGAGCTCTACATAGGCGGGAGGAGGGGTCTGCCATCTTGGTTTTTGATAGAGAGGGGCAGTGTAGGACTGTATGCAGTACAACACACAGGAAATACTACAAAGGTGGACAGGGTCACCCGTGGGACCCTTTACCCCATTGCTTAGGGAGTAGTCAAGTGTTTCCCACATCCACAGGCTGGTGCCAGGCAAAAATGTGGCACCCACAGTACATTCCTCAGAAGACTTTCTGAACCTGTGGAAGAACAGAACAGGACTGGCCTTGCTGTCTGTGACCTGAAAAGAGCATTGAAGACTGGAACTGCTCTCCCCCTTGTACCCAGGACAAAGAGGTGGACTCCAAAGGTCATAAGGGTCTATTCCAGTTCAAGCTATGGGGACACAACAAGCAATGAGAGGCCTTTCTTGCAACTGCTCAGCTCACTAGTTCCAACTGGACCTGCCCTGGACTGTGCTGCTGGAGGGAGTCCTAACTCCCATGCGCTGTCCCCAAGATCCTACACCCTTGGTAAATGTTAAGGTGCACTAAGCTCTTCTCGAAACCTGACACTTAGAATCTCTTTGATTTCAAAGACCTCCGGAGGACCGGAAACAACTTTCCAAGCTGATCTGACAAAGGTGCTTTTCCGCTGGGCCAAAGATTCAGGTTGCTTCCACTCTGAGCTTTTCCGCAGCAGTAGAGCCGATTCAGCAGCACCTCGTGGAAACCCTCTAGATCCCTGTTCAGCTACAGCTTGCAGCTTTGCCATACTCGAAGAATCTGAGCTCAAAAATGTGAACAAGTGCAAAGGTAGAAATCTTTACCTGGCAATGGTGCAAAAGTATGCGGCTACAAGAGATCTTCTCTGGGCATGGAGTCCAAATTTCCCCTGCTCTGAGCTTTCTTGCTAGAAGTTAAAGGCTTCACCTAGACCTTGTCCAGTGGCTATCCGATAATGTGGAGCCTTCTTCGGCCATAGCCTGCTGCCTTGCCACACTGAGAATTTCTGACCTCCATTTCAGAGACATTATGAGTTCATTCCCCCCACTTCCCCGCTAGTGCGGTGAAGCCCCCGCCTGCCCTATTATGATTTTCCAGCTGGGCCAGCGGGAAACAGGGCCTTTACATTGACGCCGGGTCATAATGGAGCGGGCGCCAAAGTGGCGGTGCGACTGCTACATCAGCGCCTGTCACGCATTTCACTGCCAGTAATTCGGGCAGTGAAATACACGATGGGGGCCTGAGTCACCCAGTCTGCCAGCCTTTCCCTGGCAGTGCAAACCGCCAAGAAAAGGCTGGCAGAATGGAACAAGCAGCGCTGCCCTGTCGCATTTGAAACTCCATTACCGCCAGGCAGCCTGCTGGCGGCAGCCTGACAATGGCAGCGTTTCCACCATGGCACCTCCGCCAAGGTCATAATATGGTGGGTGGACCGCCACTACCACGGCGATCTGCCTGCCATCCGTGAGTCTGGCGGTCTGTGGACCGCTAGAATCAATGAGGGCCTAAGTCCATAAATAAAATGTCCGACGGAGTCAACCCTGGTTCATGTATCCAACCCACTCTCTATCTCATTTGGCCTTAACTTGCACCTACTTTTTAGTGCTATTTAAACTTTGAAAAGTCATATCTCCAGTATCCATAATTTGTTTTGTGTTGTCATTCCATTTATTAAAATGTACTCTATTTTTCTAATTTAGTTTGGGATTTTTCTTCTGTTATATTTTCAATTTATTACTGTTTTGGTACTGCATAAATACTTTACACATCGCCTTCAAGTTAAGCCTGTGTGCTCTGTGCCATAGCTACCAGGGACTGAGCTCAGGATAATTTAAGAGTTTACCCTGACAACGTTGTAGTTTCTACTTGAGGTGGGCACTCCCCCTTAAATTAACATCCCAATTTCCTACAATGGCCTATTAGGTGGAGCAAAGTGCCATCTATCGCTTACAGAGTTAGGATCTTGAACAGATGGAAGAAGTAACTTTTACATTAAAACATATCTTGAACTTGTATCACACAACGTGATGGATAAAACAATACCAACCAGCAAATATCTGTCAAGCTGAATAAAAAAAATATATATATTTTATCAATTTTACACTATTTTCGGCATGGCCAGAGGATAATGAATTTGAAATTAAAACAGTAACTAAAGTAATTACAAAAGTAATTTAACCCGCTTGAAATGTACAATACAAAACCATTTTAAGCCAGGATTGTGTTGTAGGTCATCTTCCTTGCCCACCCTGAACCACTACCCTCACCACAAAGGCCTGGTTGATCAAGTTTCAAAACCTTCCATTTCAGGCACCCATTTTCAATTATGCAGCAACTGATTACTTACTCTATCCATCTCACTCTTCAAGTCAACTTAGCCATCTCCAACACTACTTCAGCTGTGCCCCAAACTATGGAACATTATCTCATTAATTATCTGGCTATGCAACGTATGGCCTTCAGAGGTGTTCAAAACTTTAACTAGTAGTCCTCCCCCAACCCCTAGATTGGCCACTAATTAAACTCCATTCAACCTAGGACAAACTATAGTTGCCTGATCACTTCTTGCATACTCAACTCTTGTTAGCTCAATTGCATCAAATGAAAACTACAATTCTCAGAATGCACCGATTTGATAAATGAAAACTCAGAACTAAAAATATAATGCAAGACCTTTATAGAAACGTCTGGAAACCTTAGTGCTGAACAAATGCATTTGTCGCTGACCTTCTCAAAGGTTTATCCCTTTATTTTTAACCTATAACTGCACAGGTGTCGAATTACCTCGTCGTGTGACTGACTTTTGGTTTGAGGTGGTTTTCAAACCAACAGCACTAGGACTGCGGCGACGTAGTGTAGGGCAGAGGCCTTCAAGCTATGAGGCACGGTCTCTGTGGGTCTGTAGATGTGTTCCCAGGGGGCACATATAAGTCTGTAATTACTAGTAAACGAAGGCAGCCTGGAGGCACAACTGGTGCATTTTTAGGCTATCTTCATTTACATACTGTAGTTAAGGTGCTCAGAGTGTGAACTGAACCAATGAGTGGCATGGGGCAGGGTCAATGACTGTGGAGACACGGTCAAAGATGTGGCTAAAAAACAAAGTATTCTGCATTTTATTGTTTTTTAGGGTTGAGCCTGCTAGCGTTTTGCTAGCGAGACGCTTTAGGAATTAAAAAGGGCTCGGAGCCCCGTCCACATCATGTCAGTGTCTTTCATTGGTTCGTGGGCTTGCCTGTTAGAATCTGCTTGATTTCATTAGTGGAAGACACGCATAAGTCATGCCTTTTCTGGTGGTTAGCCCTCCTCAAGTGCATCGACCAAGTACAGAAAACATACGAGGCTCGCTGTTTTCCGACCGGTTCGTGGACTACTTTTTCTCTATTTTTGCAGCGCGATCACGCTTGGCAGAAGTCGAGCGCTTTGCATAATATCGACCCTGTTTCACAGTTAATTGCACTTTTTCCGGTTACGTACATAATTGCACTTTTGCCGATAGGTTTCATTACGAGTGAAAAGTCCGGTTAGGAGTTTACAACGCTATTAACTCTAACACGAGCAAACATGAGACCCGTTGCATTGTAAATGCTTGTCTCCCTTCTGGTAACTGCACACAAAATAACACGCACACACCTCAAATGACAAATAAATGCAAGGTAAACTAATGAATGAGAATATACTTTTAACATTATGAAACTCAGTTCCCTTTGCTAACTGCAGATGTCTGTGTGTGTGAGACCAGAGTTGCAGAATTAAATCCTGACTGGTGCAGTGAAGAATAGTGGTTTGATTATTTATAGTGCTACGAGGCCCAGGCAGGTGACAGAAAGCACTGTGAGTGTCAAAATTGTATTGCACTGTATAAAACAGGCTGATGCAAAATAGAGGTATAGATAAAGCAAGTGCTTTATAAATGTACATTTTAGTCATAAGCAACCAGACTATATCTAGTGCTTTTTTGTATGTGTTCATTAAAAAGCTGCAATACTTTTAATGGACACATACCACCTGTTAAATAGAATAAGTATTTGTTCCTATGAAGCTTCAGGTGACTATATTAACTGAAACCTACACTGACTCCAAAGCAGCCTTTCCTTCTGGTGATTTACCAGCTGCACACATTTCCATTTCTTTTAGGCAGCAGGCACTCTGGTGAGAAGGCATGTTTCTGTTTTTTAGTACTCTATGCCTCTCTCTGCTTCCAACAAGAAGCCCCTCCTCCTGCCTTCAGTGAGTGGCCACTGGTCCCAAGCTCTGGCTGCCTTACTATGAAAGGAGATGTGGGTGCATTTATTTTGCTGCCATTAGGGCCCTGGACGCCTTTGCTGTGCACAGAACAGGGTCCAAACAACTGAGGGTGGAGGGGCTGTGGAGAGGGGGAGCGATATATATATATATATTATTTTTTTAAACACAAAGCCATGGAAAGTCTGATTTGGGCATCTGGCCTAGAAGTAATGGCCCCGAGGAGTGGGCAAAGCAGACGGCTGTTGGTACCATTGGTGCTGCAGCTGCAGAATTATGGTTGTATTTTTCTTCTTCCTTGTTTGCATTAGATGGCCAGGGCATACTTGCTACGGCAGTGTTGCTTTGGCCTCGGAGCAGTGGCCCAAGGGAGGGGTAAAACGAAGCAGAGGAGACACCTTGATTTAGGAAACAAAGAAATGGGAGGGAGGCAATGGTGTGAGGTGAGAGCCTGTGTTGTTAACAAAGTGCAGAGGAGATATCTTGCTTCACAAGGCAATAGCTACCATAAGCTATTCTAGTACATTGGAACTGGTGCCCAAGGGCCCCCCTGCATCACAGTTATGAATGTTTTATTTTACAAAGTGGGCAGTGGGGCTCATTTTCCTTACTAGCATTGTGACAGATGGACCCTTTGCTGCAAAGAGGGGTGAAACATGTTGAAGCTATTTTTTTCAGAAATGGACATAGTTTATGTCAAGACTGCTTGGGCATGATAGGGAAGAAGTGAAGGAAGAGGGGATAGCCTGCTTCTCGGCTGCAGCTATCATTAGCACAGTAGGTTTTGTTGCAGTGGGGCCTATAGTAGCCCATTTATGGGTCATGGTGTTCTTGGGCAATTCTGTTTTTGCTTGATACCATTGCTCTTTAAGAAGTCTAACATATAGTGGGAATTACAAGCTACAGAAAAGCACCCCTAATATGATCTGGTAAGCCCTGCTCCCTTCGATCAGCCCTGCGCCTCCCATTCCCAAATCCTTGTCATAAAGTTTTGAAGGGAAGCTCAAATTGAAAACACTTTGCTAAGGCGGGGTCTCAGAGCAAAAGGGTAAAAAGTTTGAAGACCTCTGGTCTAGAGTACTCATACGTCCTGGATTTCCCCCCAGACAGTCCAGGTTTTCAGAGGTCTGTCCTGGTGTTCTGACGCTGTTCTCAGTTTTAAATACATGCCCCGGTTTTTTGACAATGGTCGAGTCGGACTGCAAAGCAGAACTGGCATCTAGGGGTGACCCTAAAGTGTAGGGTGGCAGAAGAGTGTAGGAGAGCACAGTATAGAGGTCCTGCCATAGTAGTAAATGTTATGCAACTGTAGCCTTTTAAATTAGAAGTTTAAAACATTTTCAGTGTTTGAAAATTACTTTTTGATCATTGTTAACCTTTAGTCCTAATTCTATGCTTGGCATGCCTCGGTTTTTGCTTCTCAAAATCTCGTCACTTGATCACAGTAGTAATGGCAAACAAGAAACCACAAATACCAGCAAGCTTAGTACCAATTAATGAAAATCACAGAGTTTAGGGCGAGTGGATGTCCCGTGACAGTTCAATTTTTTACGACAGTGTCCTGGTACCCTGAAAAAAATATTGAAACTCATTTAAACTGTGTCTCAGTTTTTAGATATCTCTAATGAAGTCCCAACACTTTACTGCAAACAAAACGTAAGGTCCTGTTTTGAGTGTGAGCATAGAATACATGTGTACTGTTTGCACGCTTCTCTGTTCACCAGCTCCCTCCCTTTCTCATGAGATTGACAAGCGTAGCATGGGAGTCTTTCAAAAGAAAGATGCTTCACTGTATTTTTCAATCCAGGTGCACTATGTTACATGCCTCTCACCTTAGTCCCCAAGGAGTTTGAGGTGGGGTGGTTTTGAAGGGCAATGCCTTTGAAATCAATGGGGAATAAATACATTTGGAGGATACGGTTTTTGGGGTGGGCATCCCAGTTAAGTATAATAGATACATCTTGCTAGTTGGAAGGGTAAAGATTAGTCCAAGGAGAGAGAGACAATCCAAATAAGGGTGAGGTGAGAGGTATGCCGGTACAGCTTGGAATCAGAACCATCCTTAATGTTTCGGGTCTTGTAATGCTGTCTGTGCCATATGACATCCGAGTCCGACCCAGAAAAAGTCCGGTGGGGGGGGGGAGGGGGCCAGGGGGAGTCTCCTCCATATTATTCAAAAACTTAAGTTACAGATACGGCAGGTGCTGTGTGTTTGCATGGGATAGGCAGGCGCATCCACGGTTCACATAATGGGATGGACCCTCCAGACTATAAAAAAAAGACAATAAGAAGAACGTATAAAACAACTTGCCACAGTTGTATTTCATTTGTCCCATGGCGCCACCGCGGCAATGCCCGTCCCCGAGGTTCGTAATGTCATTGACTCCCCAGTGCTGCCTGGTTGTGTTGCTGTGGTCCTTCTTCTGTGTCCATGACAGTGACAAATGCTCGTCCTACCTCCCTGTTTACTGCCCCCATCCCGTGCTTTGAGATTTTTGAAAATCTGGCTACTGGTTTGTCGGGGTTACTCTTGAACTGTGAGCAATTCTAGCACTTCAGCCTTACCTCCCAATTCCCCGACACCTATTAAAATACGACTGCCTCTCTTCCTTTTTCGTGTCTAACCAACTTGTACAAATAAGCGAAAGCGGGGAAAACAAATCCAGGAAACGTGGTTTACCGACTCAAACTGACAGGTTTAAGGCAAACTAAAAGATGTGTATCCAGTGATTGGTTGGAACTAGGATCCGCCCCGGAAAAGGTCTTTGCTCTCAGGAAGTAAACATCTACGCCCCGGAAAGAATGACCCATCCTCTACGGAAGTTGCGGTCCAGCTGCAGGTGGGCCGGTGGGCCCCAGGCTGCAGTGGCAATCGATCCATGCTGACGGCTTATGGTGCTGTCAGTGCCCAGGGCACCTCGGGCACTCTGGCTAGGAAGACCCGCTGTCTGGCACTGCAGATGGGGCGTCACCAGTAGGAGGCACCTGCAGCACAGCCCGCGCGCGAGGTCAGTGATGGTGTTTAAACGTTAAGCTGAGGACGTGTGCACGAGCAGTGTGTTTTTTTCCTGATACTTCTGACCAAAGGGAATAGCCTTGGACGGGGGCACTTAAGCTGCCGGATTTTGAGTCTGAATAGGAGTTTTGTGTGTTTTTACAGGATTCAAAGGCTCTTTGTACCTTTTGCTTGGCCGAGTAAATGGATGGACGCCGTCTATGGTTACCTTATTTAAAAAGCAGTTTAAAATAAAAGTGCTCGATGCCAGACTCGGGGTGCTCCCTTCACTCTACGCAGTTCCAAAACGGCTTCGACCCTTAAACATTGATGGATGCAGGCTCTGTTCATACTCCCAGCAGGACTGCCTATATATACTCTGGATATGCCAAGCTTTGCTGCCTTGGCGCAAAATCATACTTTAGTAATATATTTATTAAAAGTCAGTGCTTAAACATAAACTGGGAAACACTCCTGCCCTGATGGCAAAGCTATTAGTAAACTGAAAGGTCAAGCATGGATCATGTGTACTCTATATGTGGGCTATATTTATTATACATGTAGCAAAGATTTAGTGTATTTAATCAAACAAAAGAGATGTCCTTGTTTGCGCCATGGTGCACCTTTAAAAAGTGCACAGGGCAGAAACAGTGGAACTAAGCCCTATTGCAATTAATGTGCAGCCCTAAAGGCAGAGTCAAACCTGTGCCTGCTTTAGGTGGATTACATTCAGTGAAATATGGAGTGGCTGTTTACAAGCCACTATGTGTTTCACAGCTCAGGGGACATGCCGCCTGCACTTTAAAGAGGGGAAGGGATATCCCCCTTGTAGGTAGATTCAGTGATTGCCACAATTGCGTGAGACAAATCTCCATGCTAATAAGGGACTGCTCTCTGGAGATAGCGCTAGCACTACATGTGCTTCAGCGCTATCCGCAAGGGGTTGCACAAGATTCTGTTGCCCTTTTTGTAATACCCTGGTGCCACCGGGTAGGGAGAACCCAATCTTTCATTCCACAAGTGTCCCACATGGGCCTTATCAATTAATCAACTTCTTTGGGGGTGTAGTTTCTGTAATTATGAACTGGGCAAAAGAGGACAGGTCCATGGTTGGAGATTCAATAGGACGCCAGGTCTTAGATTAAAGTGTAGTCCCTGCCCCTGCTAATATAAAGGATTTTGCCCTCCCAGTACCCTTTCATGAGTGAAACGCAGGGTCACTCTTGAGTAGCCGCCCTCTACAATAATATTCTTTCATTTATTCAAATCTTGATGGAAGAGCACAAAAAGTGAGTATCACTTTAAATAATATTGATTGATAACTATCCCTTTATAAGTTTATAAACAAAAGCAGTCTTGTACAAAAAAGTTTATTAACAGCTGTAGTCAGAAGGATTTGCTGTGGCAGTTCAAACATTTCCATGGCATTTTATTATTGTTTATGTAATCCACGTTGCAGTTACTTGCATCCTCTTTATGTTGATCCTCACAACATTCTGAATAACAGCTTGTTGTTTCTTGGACGTGTTTCTTAACGTGCATTGTGTAATCATTAATTGGGTATGCAGTGTTATAAAGCTATTACAGTGAGAACGAAAAATATCCCCACACATCAGTGAAACAGCTTTGTCCGTACTCCTGTTTTTTTAATCCAGATTTTTTTTTTGAAGGCTCAGTATGTGTTTTGTGCATCATTTTTTTAAGACATTGAGAGAGAATAAGTTTGTTAGCCTTGCCAGCACTGTAATTCATTTGCTTTATGAATCGAGGTAATAATGCATTTGCTAGGATATGAACAATTAATATTTTATTTTTAAAAACATGCTTTGACAGCGAAGAACTTGTGTAAAAGAGCTATTCTTTCTAAATAGACCTGTTCTGCTCTCCTGAGGAACTGGAAGTTTTATCTGAGATTATGATTGTGGCAGCTTGTCTGCGGCGTGTACTACAGTATTCTTCTCCTAGTTTCATTTGCCCCATATCAGCACATCGCTTAGCTCTCACAGGACTCATTTTCAAAGGCACTCCAATTTCTGCCCTGGGTATTGTCACATTTCCTAGCCCATAACCAGTCCGGAGAACCCCCCAAAGAATGTTTAGGGCTCCGTGACTCATTTTCTTCTCTCGTCTTACCCTAATGTTTCTATTCCCACATGAATCCTACACCTCAAACTGAAGACAGACACCAACTACAGAGAAAGTTGCAAAACTCCCCCAATTGACACCGTTACTGTAAAGAAATGGCTCCCTGTTGCAGTCACCCCCCCACTTTTTGCCTGATACTGATGCTGACTTGACTGAGAAGTGTGCTGGGACCCTGCTAACCAGGCCCCAGCACCAGTGTTCTTTCACCTAAAAATGTACCATTGTCTCCACAATTGGCACAACCCTGGCACCCAGGTAAGTCCCTTGTAACTGGTACCCCTGGTACCAAGGGCCCTGATGCCAGGGAAGGTCTCTAAGGGCTGCAGCATGTCTTATGCCATCCTAGGGACCCCTCACTCAGCCCAGACAGACTGCTTGCCAGCTTGTGTGTGCTGGTGGGGAGAAAATGACTAAGTCGACATGGCACTCCCCTCAGGGTGCCATGCCAACCTCACACTGCCTGTGGCATAGGTAAGTCACCCCTCTAGCAGGCCTTACAGCCCTAAGGCAGGGTGCACTATATATACCACAGGTGAGGGCATAGGTGCATGAGCACTATGCCCCTACAGTGTCTAAGCAAAACCTTAGACATTGTAAGTGCAAGTTAGCCATAAGAGAATATGGTCTGGGAGTCTGTCAAAAACGAACTCCACAGCTCCATAATGGCTACACTGAATACTGGGAAGTTTAGTATCAAACTTCTCAGAATAATAAACCCACACTGATGCCAGTGATGGATCTATTAAAAAATGCACAGAGAGGGCATCTTAGAGATACCCCCTGTATTTTACCCAATTGATCAGTGCAGGACTGACTGGTCTGTGCCAGCCTGCTGCTGAGAGACGAGTTTCTGACCCCATGCGGTGAGAGCCTTTGTGCTCTCTGAGGACAGAAACAAAAGCCTGCTCTGGGTGGAGGTGCTTCACACCTCCCCCCTGCAGGAACTGTAACACCTAGCAGTGAGCTTCAAAGGCTCAAGCTTCGTGTTACAGTGCCCCAGGGCACTCCAGCTAGTGGAGATGCCCGCCCCCTGGACACAGCCCCCACTTTTGGCGGCAAGTCCAGGAGAGATAATGAGAAAAACAAGGAGGAGTCACTGGCCAGTCAGGACAGCCCCTAAGGTGTCCTGAGCTGAGGTGACTCTGACTTTTAGAAATCCTCCATCTTGTAGAAGGAGGATTCCCCCAATAGGAATAGGGATGTGCCCCCCTCCCCTCAGGGAGGAGGCACAAAGAGGGTGTACCCACCCTCAGGGCTAGTAGCCATTGGCTACTAACCCCCCAGACCTAAACCCGCCCTTAAATTTAGTACTTAAGGGCTTCCCTGAACCTAAGAATTTAGATTCCTGCAACCACAAGAAGAAGAGGACTGCTGAGCTGAAAGACCCCTGCAGAAAAAGAAAGAAGACACCAACTGCTTTGGCCCCAGTCCTACCGGCCTGTCTCCTGCCTTCTAAAGAAACCTGCTCCAGCAACGCTTTCCCCAGGACCAGCGACCTCTGAATCCTCAGAGGACTGCCCTGCTTCAAGAAGAACAAGAAACTCCCGAGGACAGCGGCCCTGTTCCAAAAAGGCTGCAACTTTGTTTCAGAGGAGCAGATTTAAAGACCCCTGCAATCCCCGCAAGAAGCGTGAGACTTGCAACACTGCACCCGGCGACCCCGACTCGACTGGTGGAGAACCAACACCTCAGGGAGGACCCTCCGGCGACTCCGAGACCGTGAGTAACCAAAGTTGTCCCACCTGAACTCCCACAGCGACGCCTGCAGAGGGAATCCCGAGGCTCCCCCTGACCGCGACTGCCTGACTCTAAAATCCCAACGGCTGGAAAAGGCCCTGCACCCGCAGCCCCCAGCACCCGAAGGAACGGAAATTCAGTGCAGGAGTGACCCCCAGGAGGCCCTCTCCCTTGCCTAGGTGGTGGCTACCCCGAGGAGCCCCCCCCTTGCCTGCCTGCACCGCTGAAGAGACCCCTTGGTCTCCCATTGAAATCTACAGAGAACCCGACGCTTGTTTGCACACTGCACCCGGCCGCCCCCGCGCTGCTGAGGGTGTACTTTCTGTGTGGACTTGTGTCCCCCCCCCCCCCCGGTGCCCTACAAAACCCCCCTGGTCTTCCCTCCGAAGACGCGGGTACTTACCTGCTGGCAGACTGGAACCGGGGCACCCCCTTCTCTCCATTGAAGCCTATGTGTTTTGGGCACCTCTTTGACCTCTGCACCTGACCGGCCCTGAGCTGCTGGTGTGGTAACTTTGGGGTTGCTCTGAACCCCCAACGGTGGGCTACCTTGGACCCAAAACTGAACCCTGTAGGTAATTTACTTACCTGCTAAAACTAACAATACTTTACCTCCCCAGGAACTGTGAAAATTGCACTGTGTCCACTTTTAAAACAGCTAAATGTGTTTTATGTAAAAAGTATAAATGCTATTGTAATTATTCAAAGTTCCTAAAGTACTTACCTGCAATACCTTTCAAATGAGATATTACATGTAGAATTTGAACCTGTGGTTCTTAAAATAAACTAAGAAAATATATTTTTCTATAACAAAACCTATTGGCTGGATTTGTCTCTGAGTGTGTGTTCCTCATTTATTGCCTGTGTGTATGTACAACAAATGCTTAACACTACTCCTTTGATAAGCCTACTGCTCGACCACACTACCACAAAATAGAGCATTAGTATTATCTCTTTTTGCCACTATCTTACCTCTAAGGGGGAACCCTTGGACTCTGTGCATGCTATTCCTTACTTTGAAATAGCACATACAGAGCCAACTTCCTACAGTTACCATCCCTGATGAATACAGTCTCAAAAGGCTACTCTTCATCTCCTACCACCCCGCTGAATCCTTCTCATTAGGGAGTAACTGAACATCATATCATCATCACCGCGCTAAAGTATTTTCTTTGTCTCTCATCTACACCCCAGTCTCCTAGATCTAGATGCTTCATCCAGACCTCTTTCACACTGACTTCAAACTTACACAAGAAACTCTCAGTAAATGACATAAAAAAACAATCCAAACTTTTCCCTTGTCAGTATTGTCAATGTGACAAATGACAACATTATTGACTTGATTCTACAGATGGGCAAAACCTTTAATTCTGGCATCAGTACACTTTCAGACAAAATTATGCACCTATATTTTTCTTTTTTTTTCATTGACCATATTTGCAGCTCAGTGAAATGTAATTCAGTTATAGTGGGCACAAGGTTTTATTTTTTTCTCACTTTACAGGCCCTGTTCTCAAAATGGAAGTTATTTCTAAAAAGCACTCTGAGCTGAAAAATCCCAAACATTTTACTTCTTTAAGGTCTAATGTCTTGAATTTTGGAGTTCCCCCTGTAATATAAAATAGTGTCCTGAAAGGATAACCCATGATGGAAATGGTGTCCTCACTACTGGAAGGTAGTTGCACCCAAGAAAACATAACAATGATACACCAAATAAAAGTTGCACATCGTCTGTTACTTGAAGCATGGAAATGCAGGCTTGCTTTCTGCTGAGTGCAATCTTGTATGCTTTACATTAGCTGTTTTACTTTGCAGTGCAGAAGTCCTATTAAAAGACGTTCCTATACTTGAGTGCAATACAAAATAATTAATTGTTGATGCACAAAATTTTCAATACTCTCAGGTAAACCTGTGTACTTATGAAACCATTGTACTTTGTATATTGATGACGTCCCATTTGTATCAATGTATATTCAAATGACAAAGCAGAATGCTGTGTAATGCAGATTAATTTGCCCGTAGCTGCTGAATATTGTTGTAATTACCGCCCCTTAATTTGTACCGCAACTAACTCATAATCCCAGTATTCCTGACTATTGGGTACTTAAATCAGTAATGTATCGCACTGTTGAGTTAACAGCTCTCTATTGTCTTCTGTAGACTGCAGTAAGAAAAATTGGTCCCTGAATATGACGTCACTGAAGTCAAGAGTTAGTTTGGGTGGAGTGGGGGCCTTCGTGTAATTATTGTAAACGTACTGTTCTTAACTACTTTTTGAAGTATTACATTCCGTTGACATTAACCAGTGTGCTCCCACGTGTGTAGAATTTGATCTAACATCATTATATCTGTGTTTCCAGATCTCCGTGTGGAATTGGGATACAGACTGAAGATGGTACTGCTACTAAACAGCACATTTTGTTGCTAGAGGAAGGCAAAGGAAGTATTGGTGTAATGGCGCAGTGAGACCATGACAAACCTGAGAGCAGAGCTCCTTCTACTACCACCTGTATCTTCCACTGGCTCTTGCCATGTGGGTGCTGGGCTAGAGTCAGCAGAACAAGATGCTGATGAGATCATTGAAGGAACGAAGATGACCATATCCCCTCTCAGGATGGACCATGACTATCAGGTGGTGCGGGTTCAGACTGCCCACCGAGGATCCTCACTTGAAGAAACCTGCACTGAAACATATGCCGGTACATTTGAGGACGCGGTCTCTGCAATTACCCCTCGCAGTCCTGCAGGTAGAGTGTTGCATCTTTCTTCTGAGTTATTAAACTATTTAACAACATAACTAGACAGAAAAATCAACATTGTAATTCCATTGTAAGTGCTCATATGTGGTTAAATGACATCTGCTGTTGCAAGCATGGTTAGTATTCCTTGTTGCATAGCATTTCAGACTCTAAAGGAGAAAGGTTCAGGAAGGACCTGAAGTAGTAGGAACATCAGTAGTCATCCAGGCTGTGGTATTTATCGAGGTTTCTGGAGATGCATTTCCAAAGATGGATCACTGAAGTTTTGTTAACTTGTAGGATGATGAAAAAGGTTGCTGGTTCCAGCATCGTTGTTCAGTAAATCTGAACCTCCACTAACCACCTGTTTCTATAAATGCCAGTATTTTTAACTTGTCCATCAGAACGTTGTTCTAATCCACTTAGCTGAAGAACAGAGACTAGACCACCATTTTCATATACAGGACTATAGATACACATGTTTCTAATTGGAAATTGTGGCTAGGAACACATGAAAGTTTATACTAAAGTAGGCCTGGGCAAATTTTAAATTACCTCTGCGTAATTTGCTTAATTTTATGTTGCATTTCTTATGCAAAATTCCCGATATTATGTCACTTCACGTAATTACGTGCTATTTACAGTAAAGATTTGCCACAAACACACGGGAACAACAGGTGATGAGCAGTTGTTGCTCACAGTACTTTTGTTTAAATGGATTGTTACAAAATTGTGCCAACATTCACATAGTTACACAAAAATAAATGATGTGAATTCCACATAGCCCTTAACTAAAGCTTATGCGATGGGCATGCAGATGGTATAAGGGGAGATAGAAAGAAGGATGCTGAAACATGCTCATCTAAAACATTATAACTGTCAAGCAGCCTTAGTGGTTGGTCTGCACCACACACATTCGTGTGAAACAGTGATACCCAAAACATCTCTATGTATTATGGCCAGCTGTGATAGCTCCTGCCAAGCTTAAGAGCTTGGGATCACATTGTAGAAATTCTGGTCCTTGTTGATTCTTGGGGGATTCAGAACATCAATACCACAAAAAGACATAAATTCTAAGTCAATTTGGTCAGTGCATCCATCTCATATGTGTCTTTGTACAGGTACTTGTATTACAAGTACCTAGGTTTGGAAGGGGCTTGGAGAATCTGTCCTATTTTGCTTAAATGCTTCCGTTGTCTTGTTACACGAGTAAAAAGAGCATTAATGGTGGCAGGGTTGTGGTTTGATTGCCTTTTTACTAGGTCTTGTATTAGCCTAAGACCATTTAATTTTACTCAAATTACATGTTGAATATAATGATTTTTCGGGGCATTCAGCCAGCCCTCTTCATCCGTTGGTCTGTTATTGTCATTCAGATTTTTCTTCTCCCGTTTACATACAGCATAGGCCAGTTTGCCAGTCTTCTTCAGCCATTTGCTAACTTAACTGTGAATAACTGCATTCTTTTGTTGCAAAAGAAGCACATGCACACACAACATATCCTCTTAAAATGCCATAAACTACTATGGGAATTTGTGTATTTTGATACCAAAAATATTTATGCTGTTAGCTCATTTGTTTTAAACATCGATGCGTGCCTGGCAGTTTCCCCAACAATAAGGTTTTGCAGAAACTGTAACAAAATGCATTAACTAGACCAAAGGACTAGTGGCTAAAGACAGACCTTTTGGGTTTGCCAGTGCTTGTTTTACGTGGAGTGAGCCACATCAATCAATCAATAAATTTGCCCTCGAACTCGCGGCAGCAGCGAGGGCTGGGTCAGGAGCCCGGGGCAGTCCGGTGGAGCTGCTTGTCCCTCAGAGTGGTTCCTGGCCTTCAGGCAGGTCAGGGGTCACGCCACATGGACCATCAAGTGTAGTTTGAGAAAAGGACCTTCCTTTCTTTTCCTAAAATCTTATAATATGGACACTGGAAAGAATGTGCCTTGTGAAGGGTAACCAGTAAGAGCACGCCACAAGGTCAGATTTGTCCATTTGACGGTGCTAGTTGGTTATAATTAATCTGTGGTTACATCCTTTCTAGCAGAGGTGACACCTTTATTTGGCAAACCCTTGTCAAATTTTTGTTGCCAGCTTTTAAGACCGCATAGACTTCTCCTTCACATGGAAGAAAACCAACCAAATTGCATTTCTGGTCCCTTATCTACAAAAGCTATAAGTGCTAATAAACAGGTAAAGGGTGCAAACGCATATGTGTATTTGGTGCGACTATAATTTATGATATACACGGTGTGCATACTGGAACTATATACACCTTAAGAACCAAAACTAAATGCCAAAGTTACATGATCAAACTTGGTCTTTTTGCTCCTAACATTTAATTGGAGGGTAGCTCTACTACATGACAAGACTGGTACGGCTGGGGCCTGTTATGCCACATGTCAACTCTAGAAATGTGACTGGCTCTGCTGCAGCTTTGTCAGTCTTTCAAGTTTTTCGACATTGGGCAGTTAAACTTTTTATCTGTAGACCAGGTAGTGATAGTTTGAAGGTGACATGCCCTAGTTATTAAGTTGTAGTCTGACTTGGAGTCTAAAACTGCTTCCTGCTATTGGCCACAGAGTGTGATTACGGGCAAATCACTTTACCTCTTAGAATTCAAGTTCCTTTTTTGTTGGTGAATTGGCTCAGTAACTTCTGTCTTGTTTACATAGATCTGCACGTAATTTGCAATCGTTTGAATACCCAACATGGTTGATGCAAGTAACCTCCCAATGTCCACAAATGTATTTCACTTAAATTGGTTGATATACTAACACCTGTTATTTGCATAACATAAAATGACAAAACCGCAGTAGCAAGTTAATGAGCTATGTAGCTCGCTAGATAAACAATTAATGTATTTGACAAAATTGGCAGCACATAAAGGTGTTCTGGTATTTAGGCCATATAAAAACTATTTTGGTCAATAGTTATATCTCTAACATCAGGAGAGAAATTGCTCCAAAAAACGCCACCAATTTTAAATGTGTTTGCATTTTCTTTGGAAATGCTATAAGAAACAACATAAATCACACATTCTGTGTATATTTGAAAGAAAATTATGGGAATGTGTGTGCATCCATTTTTGCTAAATTACTCTTCTGTGTCGACAACAGTGAAGGATCACATCACTGTTGAGTCTAAAGAAAAGATAGAACCTTTTCTGGGTTTAACATGTATGACATGTTTACTTTCTAAGGTTTGACTTGTATGGTGCTTGAGCAATTCGTCTTCAACATATTGTATTCCATACTCACTTTAAGAAGCCTTAATTAAGCTGCCTTCTTAAGTGCTGTTGACTTATTTTGGTCGCTACTTCTGTTGCTGGCTTGAAATATGGTAAATTACGCCTTGATCAGCCGACAGGAGTATCTTGGTCTCACCATTTATCTGTTGGCTGCATGAATGTGTCCGGATTCCGTTGAAATCCACAAGTGATATCTAAAATCAGTCAACAAGTGGCCCGAGTAGCCCATGGGAGCGATCCCTGACAAAGGCATCTAAAAATGTGTAAAAAAAAAAAACAAAACAAAGTAGCCTTTTTTTTGCATCTTGCTTGACAGCACAGCTACCTTGCAACTACAGTTGTTATCAATGCTTCTATATATGTAGAATGGGATTTGTCTCCTCTCAGATGATTGTTTCTGTGACCTCATGCTATTGGATATTTGGTGCTTCATTCATCTTCATAAGGGGTTGTTGCAGTTCAATGCATGATGGACTACTTTACATCAATCAGTGCAATAAACCATCACACACAAAATTGTTTGTCATACATGCAGTACACACAGAAAGCAATTATTTTTCTTTTTTAACGGAAGTAGCACCAGTGTAGCACCAGCATTGCAAGCTTTCTTCAGACACGTGCACACTCGGAGCACAGGTTTTTCATTGACAATGACAGTGAAAAAAATATGCACATGCACTACCCCTAAAAAATAAACAGCAAAACATTATTTAGCTTGGTACATTGAACGCCCTTTTCACTTTCAGGATTTCTAGCAGGCAAAAGCTGACATGCCCGACTTTAATATGAGCATGCCTTTGTTTGCATGTTAGCACATTAAAGCCCGACCTATTGGCTTTGCTAATGCTTATGTTTATAGCATCCGTTTTTCAGAAGCTTTTGTCTGTGCCTTAGTGCAATATGCTTAACCTTTGTCACTCTCGACGCTTTTGCCAATGCCTGGTCTTTACTGTCCTTCGTTTTAAAATCCAAGGGAGTGCGACACTAGCAGTTATAAATCCTTTGTGTGTGCTTGTGGGGTTTTCTTTCATCAACTGCATGTGGCCCCCTTATCATTCATGGGGATGGATATTTATTAAGCCGGATTGGTTGAACTGATGTTAATGTCTCATGGGTGATAGCAAGGAGTAAGCCTCCCTGATTGATCAGAGAAGTAATAGTAACTCTGTTGTCATGCTTGGAAGGGTTAGACAGCAAGGCGGACAGTTGTGTGAACCTTTCATACCTGGTACCACCAGTTCTAGCTGTTTCCTTGCCTGTTGTTTCTTCTTTCCCAGAGCCACCAGGCCAACATCAATATGCTTCTTAACATACACAGGACTCCAGGACTAAAAGGATTCTGTCACATTTGCAATAATCATGTTGTTCTTCATTGGTGCTGAACATCCTCTGAGTCTGCGAGTGTTTGAAAAATGTGCAGGCATTCCTTTGCCTGCTTCACTCCATGTGTGTGGTAAAGCATCTATCCTCCATTGTTTTTTCTTACTTTCCTGGACAGCATTGTAACTTTTGCTTCTGTGTAACTTTAACACACAAAAGGTGATGACAGGAATGCTTGTAATAAGTCTAACCTCTGACAGTCACTTGGGTGGCTTTCCAACCCATTAGTCATTTGCCCACCATGCCACCTTAGTTTGAACCCAATAATTTGCAAATCAGTCTTGGTCCTTCTCCAGTAGGAACAGCCCAGCCTGAGCTGCCAGGACAGATCTTCATTGAATCGGAATACAAGCAACCCATGACCAATTTCACCCTGAATTGCACCCAGAACCCTGTTATTCTTTCAGTTTACTCCTCCAGAGCAATGTATATGCTCAGATGTGGGTCTCATCCTCACTGTGCCATAGGGCTTAAGATATACATCACTGATGACAGGGGTGTGGAATTTATTAAAATATCTACTTGTCCAGGGGACAGGTTGCTTCTCAAATCTACTTGTCCTGTAAAAAGATCTACTTGTCCCTTTGGTGCCATGTAGTGTGGCGACAAATTATGGCAGCAATTAATAGCCTCTCTAATTTTGCCAGGGCTACTACCATAGTAGGGCTTGAATACTTGCAGTTTCAATCCCTACTGTAGCAATTTCCTTATTTTGCCACCTTTCTGCAGATCTGCATACTGGGGCTGGAGGAAGCAGTAAGCAATAGTTCCAGGGCTGGAATGCCTTTGAGTCTGCAAACTTACTAACCTGCATGTTTTAAAGATTTTTACCAGCTTCTCTCTAATATTTTCCCATAATAAGAAAGGTTGGACATTTACTCCTGACAATGGCAGATTTAGAACTTCTTCCAGGGTTGGGAAGAAAGTGGCTGGAGGGAAAATGAACTTGCAAATGCTCAATAGATTTTCACATGAGCAAATCTACACATCGTATTTACCCATGCTAAAATACAGTTCACAAATATTTTACAGGGGTACGACATATACCATGGGTGCACTTTTGTGACTTTCTTTAAGAATTTGGGGCCACATGTAGGTAGGTTCAGATTTGTGACTTGCAAATTGCGAGTCGCAAATCCGAATGTAGGATGGTGTCCTTGACACCATCTGTGATTCCCAAGTGCTTCGCAAATGCCTACCTCATGAATAATCATGAGGTGGGTCGCAATTTGCGACCCCCTCGCGAATGGTGGCCTGCTGGAGACAGCAGACCACCATGTCTGTGACTGCTTTTCAATAAAGCAGTTTTTTTTTTTTGTAATGCAGCCTGTTTTCCTTAAAGGAAAACGAGATGCATAACAAAAACAAAACGTTTTCATTTCATTTCATTTTTTCAGAGCAGGCAGTGGTCCGCAGGACCACTGCCTGCTCTGAATTTTTTTTTACAGTGACATTCACAATGGGGAAGGGGTCCCATGGGGATCCCTTCCCTTTTGCGAAAGTGTTAGCACCCATTTGAAATGGGTGCAAACTGCGATTGGTTTGCGCCCGCGTTCGCGGTCACAAAACAATCCTACATTGCACTGCGAGTCGCAATTAGGAAGGGAACACCCCTTACTAATTGCGAGTCGCAAACCCGTTTTGTGATTCGGTAACCAGGTTACTGAATCGCAAAACTGGGTTTGTGCATCGCAATGTGCTTTTTGCAAGTCGCAAACAGCGAAAGTCGCTGTTTGCGACATGCAAAAAGCAATCTACATGTGGGTCCTGGTCCCTAATTAGGTCTGGTGTTAAAGACATTTTGTTTTTATTAAACTTCTATTTCTCTCTCTTTCGGCTGGCTTTACTGTGAGTGATCGCATTCTGCTCTTCCACAAGGAGCATATTGCCACACAAAGTAGTTTTGTTCAGTGTCAGGAACTACAGTGGCAATCAGTGACGTAACGAAACTGGAGGGTGTCCCTTTGCAAAGAACATGGAGGAGCCCCCTCTCCAGACTCACTCAGGGCAGGTGCTGTGCTGAAGGGGCCCCCTGGAGGGCGGCTGCGGGGCCTTTGTTATGCCGCTGGTGGCAACGTGTGCTTTTAGAGTTCAAAAACTTTTTGGGGGGGTTTTGCCAGTGTTTGTTACAATGTTGAGGGCCTGGTAGCTCCCACAACAATAAAGTGTTACAAAAGCCATCTCAAAACAAGACACGCATTGATGAAACTAAAAGACTTATAAAAATATGTCAGATCAGTTGGCTTTGCCAGTGTTTGTTTATTTTCATGCTTCCCATAATCGTGTTGAAAATGGTTACACTGATTTTCCATTAGAAATATTTTTGGGAAATACTAGCATGCATCAACACATTTTACTAAATGACACCTCATTTGCATATAATCAGAGAGCATTCTGGGAGCATTAAACTTGCCTCTTACCCTAAACTTTTCAAACATGTGTGTACACGTTTTTATTTTTTTTGTACTGGAACCAATGTCAGTAGTGAAGTGTGACCTTAAAACATTTATTTACGGCACTCACCCTAATAATGAAGGCTTTCAAATAATGAACCATAAATACAAGTTCGAACAGCATTATCTTTTGGAAACACATTACCTCAACTGCAGAGAGTGTCTGTAAACAGGCAGCCAAAGGGTTTGTGCTGCAGGGGGTTGGGCCTACTTGTCCCAAGGACAAAGTAAACATAAAAACTTGTTGCCCTTGACCCCAAACAAGATCGCTGGGGTTGCTGGGGAGGAAGGCTCCCCTGGCAGTTTGGCATAAACTGTTTCCATGAGAAGCAGGATCAGTACTTATTTGCATGAGGCAAGCATTTGACAAGAGTGGCATGCTGGGCAAAACATGATGGACTGGAATGCAGCTTACAGCACTTGCCAGATGTGGTTTGAATTAATAAAAACATTCCTTCCATCACCTAGTTGTCACTTTAGTTTTTGTAGCTCCGTTCACTTTAGATCTAAACCCATCTGCATATTCTAACTTTCTGGAGAAGTTTGCCAAAACCTTGATAGAATATCAGGGTTAGAGCTTGTGTAGACCTGACAGATCTTCCATTTTCTTGTGGTGCGAGAGTAGGTTACCCAGAGGTGTGTTTGGTAATAGCCCCAGGTGATGTTTTTGAAGTGGGAGGGCAGGAACTGGGGCAACTAGACCGATCAACCTGTGTAAATGGAATGCATTGTTCACACATTCTGAACAACTATTTTTTTTAAATGGTATTTGAATGTAGTAAGGAGATGTGGTGTAGTGGCAGAGTTGCAGACTTTGAAACCTCTGTATGAAGATTGTCATCAAGACTTTATCAGGATTGAAATATTCGCGTAGGATACCAAGTTGTCTTATAGAGTTCCTTTAAATACTTTAATGAGAGGCAGGGGTCTTTCTAGAAGCCCAAAGCTTTGCCATTTGTAAGGGGAATTGGAGGGAAGCCACTTAGCTTTGAGGCTGGTGCTTAGACTGCTTGAGGATACGCTCCCTTTTGGTTGGGCAAGTCTAAAATTAACTGCAAACATTCATGTATGGCTGCTTTAAATACTGTGGTTTATCAGTTGGTGAGAGTTAAATTGCAGTGTTTGACACAGATGAATAGTTTTTTACCCCTTACCAGCACCTGTAATGGTCTTCATAGAGTATGATTTGGCTTGCTGATAAGAATTTTAAAGGTAATACATGAACTATTGACAGCAGAAAATCCACCAGATCAATGAGTGGAGTGCAGAGTGTAAAAGAGGGAAATCCTTTTATTCATTTTGCTTTGTATCCACTAAACCCTAGGTATTTTGGTTGAAGAAGGTGGCCGTTATTTGTGCCAGAAATGTGGTGAGAACTTTCCATATTCCAGCCTTCTGTCTCCACATCAGTGCACCATGTTTTCGCAGTCTGAAAATTTGGATTTCCATGAAGCATCCCACCTGAGTCTGACTGGGCACATACCGGAAATGTCAACATATGGCCAGGAAAGCAAGGCACACCAAACCTGGCGTAGCCTGCGCTTATGCAAGGCACAGAGTTCCACAGAAGACAGCGGACAGGAGCTTAACACTGAGCCTTTGGGTGCAGAGAAAGTCTTTTGCCCAATTTGTAGGAAGCAATTTACACTGCTCGATGAACTGAAGGACCATTTTAAGTGTCACGCCCATCACCAGGAGGTGTTCACCTGCACAAACGGGGACTGTCGGTTTGCCACAGATGAACGCAAGCTGTTTCACATCCACCTACAACAGGTGCATAAAGTGACCCCTGTTCCCTGTGCCCACAACACTTGCCAGCTCTTGTTTACTAACATAGATGATATGTCACAGCACCACCGTACTCACTTCCCTTTCCACTGTCTTCAGTGTAGCTTTGTGAGCTCAAACGTAAAGCTCTTCTGGCAGCACCGGAAAAACCATATGGACCAGGTTGAGGATTCTCAGTCAACTCTTACAAGGAACATCGGTCTAAAAGCGCTGTCCAGGTGCAACAAGTGTGACTTCACGACAGTGTCGGCGAAGGCCCTGACCCATCACCTCCTTCTGCATTCAGGTACTTTCTCTGTTATTATCGGTGACTCTGTGCTCCTGTAAAAGATGCTAAGTAACAAGAATGATTTACAGTAATTTAGGATTTAAAAAAAATCTGCAACTAATGGTGACTGTCAAGTGGCAGACCAAAAAAACACATTTAGATACATTTGTAAATATGAGAGGAGTAATGTAGGATATATTTGGCAGAATTAAGCACTTTGGTGGCCAATTGGGATATTGCCAGGTCTTAGAAAGATGTTTCAAAACGCAAGATAGACCCAAGGGTAATTGGGGACCAAGGTTATTGCTATATTATAAGGAACAGAGGTCCCTAACTAGCAATAAAATAAATAATACACTGGGAACAAAAAAATAATAATGCCCAGTAGATATTCATTCAACTGTTAAAATGACATTTATTGTTCAATACAAAAAATAGGTGTGTAGCGGTACCAACTTGTACGGGGAACACTATACAAGGCACACACCGACAGTTGGGTGACACACCAAAAAAAACAAGTAATCAAGGTTACAACTTTATAATTAGCAGCACTTTTACACCCTTACTGGAATCACATTTGATTAATGGTGTTCTTAAAACTTGTATAGTGAGCCCCATAAAGGTTGATTCCTCTACACACCTATTTTTATTGTATTCAACAATAAACGTGATTTTAACAGTTGATTGAACATCACTTGGGCATTATTTCTTTTTTGTTCCCAGTGTACTATTTATTTTATAGCTAATTAGGGTCCCGGGTTCCCTACAATAGGACTTGGAAAGAGGCACTGGTCCCCTCACTGGAGGTTTGGAAAGGGGGATTGCTGCCTAAGCCTAGAACTCCGCATTTATATTGCTTGGGGCTATCTTAAGAAGTACTACAAAATCTGTGAGGGATGGGCGGAATATCGCACAGTACTGCTGGAGCCGTGTTCCCAGAAGCAGGGGTTTCTGGAGGCCGAAATTAGAATGTCTGCATCTTGAGTTGTTTCTTGTGGGGAGAGTGGGCGGATGGTCTGTGATGTGTAGAAGGCCTGATTTACCTTTACTCTCTAATCACTGAAGTGAAGTGGCACTACCCGTGGATTCTTGTTACTGTTTCTGTTGTGTTCGGTACTGTTCTTTACTTTGTTGAAGATGGTCAAGGCCCAGCACTCAGCTTTTGTGAAGACACTTGGCACTTCAGGGTAACTCATCCTCGATGCAAGAAGTGATGCAAATGTAGGGCAATTAAATTAAGCGTCCCGATAAAAAAGGGTACAAGAGGTTGTTGCGGAAGGGATGCAGTCATAAGGTAAAAGTGGAGACCATTAAAGTCAAAAAAGGGAAGAATACAGGAAGAGAAGCTGCAAACAAAATGTATTTGAAGTAGTGCAGAGTTCTGGGTTGGATCGTGGCATGGAGGGAAACATGAAAGTGGTGCAGTCATGGACAAAAAGATAGAAGGGATGTAGGGCCGAAGAAAATGCGGAAACGTATTGAGAGAATGCTGGGAAGGATGCAAGAAATACAATGGCAGGCATATAGATACAAGGAGGAATATTGAGGTGCTTTCAGACATCAGGAATGCTATACTGATAGAATGGAAGAATGCCTGGCATAGAAATGAAGGCAGAATGACAACAAACAAGTTGCAGATACAGCAAGACAGTAATAGGAACACACGCGCACACCCAGAGGATATTGTAAATGATACAGGCACTATGGCAGCAGTGTGTAAATACAAGGAGCAGCTGTCAGAAGGAATACAGAATGTAGAAGAAACACTGCCAGGGATACTGCCCCATGGATCAGGTACAGGAACAGATTCAGAGAAGGAACGTATTTTGAAAGGAGTTCAGAAAAGGGGTTTAAGAAAGAAAAAGTAACTGGCAAACATGCATGCAAATAATGGAAGGACTGCAGACACAATGAAAGGATGCACACCCAAAGCAAGGGCAGACGAATGGTAGCGGACATCAGGAAAGGATGCTGGGAAAGATACAGGCTTGAGACAAGCTCTGGAAAAGGGTAGTGAGATGGATAGGGGCAGAAGAGAAGTGTCGATAAAATGTTGCTGATAATGTTATTCAAAGAGCTGCAGGCATCATGGTAGGATAACGAGAAGATTGTAGGTGGGATAACAAGGGAATGAAAATGATGTTGGTACAAAGGGAGGAAATGGAAAAGGATGTTGATGAAAACTGAAAAGTTTTATAGGGTATACATAAGACATGTAGGGAGGCTAAGTGGCAGTCCATTCAGAGAAAGATTTGAAAAGGGTTCACTTAGGTAACAGTCAGGAATTTGTTTCCAAGATTTTCATCAGCTGAGAGCCTGACTTGCATTAAAGTTGAGAATGTAAATCACGCTCCCCTTAATTGATTGTGAAAAAATTACAAAAGCTAGATTCTTTGCAGATAAACCGTTACTTTGACGGTGACGTTTGTATTATTTTGAAAGGTAACCAGAATTTGCTTGAAGGTTTTCCTCTATTAAGTGGTTCACAACAGACCTCGCATTTATGTGCTTTATAGCCCTTAAATTGTTGTTTTTCCATTGTTTGCAAGTAGATGGGGATGCCTCACAAGAGGAACAGAATAGTCAGGAGGCAGGTGACCAGGGAGACGACGTGGTTAGCAGTGCCAGTGATGTGTCCCTCCAAGACAAAAGAGGAGAAAATTCCGACAGCAAGG
The DNA here is from genome assembly GCF_031143425.1 of Pleurodeles waltl. Classification (NCBI taxonomy): domain Eukaryota; kingdom Metazoa; phylum Chordata; class Amphibia; order Caudata; family Salamandridae; genus Pleurodeles; species Pleurodeles waltl. Next base: position 175,227,721 of record NC_090441.1, on the reverse strand, counting down.
AGGACAGTTCATCTTCATCAGAAGAGGAGGAAGCAGGAGAGTATGGGCGTAGTATATGTGAAGTGGCACAGGGGAAAAATCCACCACCCTCAACACCCATGATGCCCCAGGAAGCCGGGGTCCGACATTTCAAAGGTATGGGCATCTGTGTATGTTGATGATACAGCTGGGTGTTGCCAGCCCCTGTTAGTGCATTGTGCACCAGATAAGCTTGCACAATCTTTCTTTGAAATTGAGTAATAACTCTGCATGCCGTTCATGTTGTGGAATGTCTGAATCAGACTATCTGCTTTCTTTTATAGTACTTTGAGAAGAAAGCAAAAGGGCGGAGACTGAAGATGCACATAAAAATACAAAAAGTGGACCATTAGTAAGAAAGTGACGCTCAAAAAAGCAAAATAGTATGATGACTTGCACAAACACATCCATTGTGTATCTTCCAATCTCTGCTTCCGAGCAGGTTTGCTCTGAACAAGAGAATAAAAAGTGCAATGTGCACACTGGGCCGAACACTAAACGTGTCATGTATATCTGTTGATGCAATGCGTATTGCTTTTAGACTTGTGTATTTAGTGAAATGCAGAGGTGGAGAGGTCATTCTAGTCCTTGTGTCTCTGTCTTCAAGCAATCATTTATTGTTGTCCTATTTTCACCAACTACATCCAAATGTAAAATTTGTCTCCGCACACCAAATGTTGTGCACAGAGGAAGGCTCATATGACTTGCCTGCAGAGCCTAATTATGCTTGCCTCAACACATTATATTCTTTGTAATGCAGTGAGCTTCCTCAGGGTGTAGAATCACAGGGATTTTGTTCAGAAAATATTGTCTTCTAAAAGGTGCAACACCCTGCTTGGCGAGTTAAGAACTTTTAAAACTATTATTTAAATATTCCCAGGGCCTCAATTAAATGCCTTGATGGCCCATACATAAGAACTACTATCCTTTACAAAGGAAAATGTGGACTGAGGTTAACCATTGAGCACAATAAGAATGTTCAAACGTTTCTGCAGTCACTGACTGTGATTGTCTGGTAGGCACTCCCCTGTGGGTTCTAATTCATTTCATCAGAAGCTAATTTAATGGTCTCTTCAGGAACCTAGATCAGCTTTCCAAGATCAACCATGTTGTATTTTTGCATGAAATAGGTTGGTTAAGACTTGACATTACGTTAAATGAAAAATGTTTAGTTTGGTCTGGGTGCCAGGCAACAGATCAGTTACTATACATTAAGATGTAATAGCTCTCACAAAAATCAGATAGCTTGTATTTACTGGCTAAGCTGAATGCCTTCCAAGGATATCAGGTTTATGCATACTTAGTAGGATTAACACCAGTGCCCTATGTCATAATTCTGACAAAACTGAGTTTCTGGTCTTTTCCCTCCTACTCATCGCCTTCCCGGTGGCCCGAATTACTAGGCAGATGTCCCCAACCGACTGCCAATGTTCAAACCCTGAAGGTCATATTTGACCCCCAAGATGTCCTTTGAAGCTCACATCAGAAAACTCATGGCAGTATGCTTTTTCACCATGAAGGTACTAAAAAACGTTATTCTGATCATACCTCAGACTTCTAGACAAATACTAATCCAGTCACTGGTTGTCAGTAAGGTAGACTATGGTAATACATTATTTGTTGGCACCCCGCAACATCCATGCACAGATTAGTCAGTTCAACATGCTGCAGCTAGATTATTGGGGCCCTTAAATATATATATATATATATACTGCATGAAACATATAACTTACACTTTCTCAAGGCCCTCTGGTTTGACAAAAGGCATAATGACATCTTCACTATGTTCACAAGATACATGACTGCTATGCCTCTCTTCTTTTAGCTGCTTAGTAGTGCCCACATTCTGTAAATCAAGACTTAGTGAATGTGCCTTTTCAGTTATCAAGGCAGAAGGCTGGAACAACCTCCCTCCTGTGATCCGAAAAGTCCCTAAATATCTTTCTTTCAATTCTGAGTCTCTCTCTCAGACAAACTATTCATCTCTTTGTCTATGTGTTTGACATGTTGATATAATATAAACAAAGCCAAGTAGCAGATCGTTTTGCAAACATATCAAAACAATCTTCATAAAGCAAAAGTACAATGGTTAACAATATCAGTGAACTGAATTATATATACAAAATATATTTGGAGAAAACTATCAGAAAGGTAAAACCCAATCATTAAAACTGATTGAAAAGTAGTTTGCTTATTGAAGTGCATAAGGAAAGTGCAACAAAAAGGAGTACAGTATTATATTTCTAGATATGGGGAATGGGCCAATAGAAGGTTTGCTCTGATTTGTTTTTTTATTGGGTATTTTCTGTCCTTGGTATACATTTACTCTTCAAATTAATGTGCCCAGGTGTAATCTGTTGAAAAACTTTAAAGATAAGACATATTGTTTCTATTAGTAATATTTTCCAGCGGTAGCCAATGGGAAGTCTTAACGACAGAGGTGCTATGCCCAAACTTACAAGTTCTGGAACTGAACTAAACTGCAGTGTTAAACTCTTCTGCAGCCTGCACTAAAAGGGTTTCTTGGGAACTGCGATAATTATAAATGGTTGATGACACCTCTGATGTTTCATAATTTAATACAATAGAACTTTCTTACACATGTTTATTTCAGATAATTTGCCTCTTAGATTTTTTCCCACCAATTTGTCTGTCTCTACAGAGCCTGGTTGGGAGGGTTATAGCCACGTTACACTATGGAGGAGGTGCACAATTCCAGAACACCCCAGCCTAACAAAGCTGTATTCTCTGATGTTGGTGCAACACAAAAATATGGTTCCGCATTGTGGGACCAAAAGAACCTGGTCAGAATTCCTAACCATTCTCACTGACTTGGACTACAATATCAAGCTCCTCTGATATTCTTCCTATCTCCCCTACATCTGTTTTGTCAGGGTCCAGCTTGAGTCAGTAGCCGCCCATCTAGTCCATTACCTCCAAAATTCACTCACTAAAACGTGCAACTGTTATTTCTAGATCACTATTTAGCTGAAGAATCATCTAGGTTTTTTCAGTGTGCAATTTGAAGTGAAAGGTATAGAGGCAGGATGAGATTGGCCAGTCGCTTCATTTAAACAGTGAACATACTGAGCCATAGCGGGACGCGCTAGGGACAGACTAGCCGCATTGCCCCTAATGTGAACACAGACACAATATTTCCTTAAGGAAGGATTTAAAGCATTACATTAACGATAAGAGCTTGTAAGATCCTACAACTCCCAAATTGTGGTCGAACAACCAATCCTTTTTTCCCCTGGAGTCAATACAGAAATGGATGAGTAGACTTATGGCCTTTAAATGTCAGTAACAGAAAACCAGGCATATTTCTGAAGGTGACTCTGGGGGCGTAACTAGGCTGTTTGTTTATATCCTGTATCTTGAATGCCTTTGCCCCTTACTCTGATTCCTGGTTCTCCAAGAATCTCTATTTTTAAAAATGTTTACTGTAATTGGGAGCGGGAAGCCTTATCATTAATTTCCTGGGGTGGCTGTTTTTGTGCATACATTGTTGATGGACAGCAGCAGTGCAGTGCAGCTTCCTCTGACTCTCTCTTATACTTTGTAGGTGCTGTTGAGGAAGGCACAGAGTATCTGTTTAAAACCCACATGTGTCCAGAATGCAAACGCTGCTTTAAAAAAAGGACCCACCTGGTGGAGCACCTACACCTGCACTTCCCTGACCCCAGCCTCCAGTGCCCAAACTGCCAGCGGTTCTTTACCAGTCGCAGCAAGCTTAAGATCCATATGCTGAGGGAGTTGGGCGAGAAGAGTCACCGCTGTCCATTGTGTGACTACAGCTCTGTTGAGAAGAACGCCTTGAATCGCCACATGGCTAGTATGCATGAGGACATTTCCAACTTCTACTCAGATACATATTCCTGCCCAGTGTGCGAGGAGAAGTTTAGACTAAGCCAGACCCTGAAGGAGCACATGAAGACCCACAAGGCCGAACAGCAGCTGTTAACATGCTTCCATCAGGATTGTGGAAGTTCCACCACTGACCGCAAAGAGTTCCTGCGGCACTTGAAAGAAGCTCATGGCATAAGAGCAGTGGAGTGCCGCTACCATGCCTGCTCCCTGCTCTTCCCCACGCGGGAAGAGATGGAGACACATCGCCAGAGCCACTATGCTTTCCACTGTGATCAGTGCACCTTTGTCTGCTCCAACAAGCATGCCTTTCGCAAACACAAGAGGCAGGGCCACCCTGGTAGTAAGGAGCTAGAGTGTGATTTCTGCCCCTTTAAGACCTTCAACCCAGTAGAGTTCAGTGACCATGTGGGGAAGATGCACGCTAACGAGAAGATCCACAAATGCACCGAGTGCGACTTTGCCACAGCACACAAACGGGTTCTGATCCGGCACATGCTTCTGCATACAGGTAACACAGCTCATCTTGTCCTAGAGTCTAACGTTATCAGTGTGTGGTCCTTCCTTCCATATCTCTTACTTATTTTGACCTTTGTCAAACTGTAGATAGAGCACCGTTTTTTTAATGTTTTAGAAGAAAATGAAAAGCCATGGACAGAAAATAACGGTTCCACTCTAGCCCATATGACCAGTTTTTACTTTCAGGACTGTTTTGATACCTTTGTTTGGCAGTTTACCTGTGTGAACAAACCTTTGGGAGGAGGATGCATACGTGTGTCTTGAGAGTAAACCAAAGAGAAGTATTTGTTAAAATCTGTGTTGCAAGAGAGCTGCTTCATTTATTGTTTTTGATTTTATATCCCCCAGCAATATTTTTTACTTAGAAAATGTAAAATATGTAAAAATATGTTTTGGGGGTAGTTCGCTGATTCCCATGTTGCATGCACTCTATTAGTAAAGTTTCTGCTCTTCCTGTTCTTTACGTGAGAGAAGCCTGCACAGCTACACTGTTTCTTAGACTTATTAAGTATGGGAATAAATCTTCAACTGCTTCTGTCTGTTGTGTGTACGAGCTACAGTTTCTATCGTGCTCACCATGGTGCACCTGTTGTATGTCAGGGAAACTTGCACTGTTCCTTCTTGTGCTGTCTTTCTCTGCGTAATGGAAACTTGCATCACTACTCTTTGTGACCGATCTCTTGTCTCTGTGAAGAATGTTTATCTACTCTGTGTTGTACTTGTTGTGTGCAGGGTTCCATGTACTATACCTTTTACGTGTGATGCTTACACTACTACTCCGTGCTGTACCAGTTGATCCTGCGTATGGAAGCTTGCGTTGTTGCTGTGCGTGTTGTACTTTGACCTGTGCTTTTCTACCAAACGTTTGCTCTGCAGCCTCAGTGCTGGACCTGCTTTGCTTGTGAAGAACCCTGCAGTGCTTTTGCCAATGCTTCTTATTCTGTGTGGGGGAAATGTGTAATGCTTCTTCCAGTGCTGTTTCTGCTCTGTGCTATTGCCCTTTCAATGTCTGTACTGTTTATGTATTGCAATTAGAACCCTCCAATTTCTACTACAAACATTCTTTCCAGGTTCTAGCTGACAGTTGCAATTTAGTGATGTTGGGTCCATAATTTACTTTTAGGAATCCTGATGTATTTATCGTCTCTCCAATCCAAATCACCCTGCCTCTGCCTGCTTGCAGCTTTAACATAAAGCCCTTGGGTTTGTGCCTAATTGGAGTTTTAGCTCTCCCTCCTCCTCTTGGCTCCAGGTGAGAAGCCCCACAAGTGCCAGCGCTGCGAGTTCACCTGCAGAGATGTGAGCTATCTGTCCAAGCACATGCTGACGCATTCCAGTGATAAGAACTACATGTGCACCGAGTGTGGCTACGTCACCAAGTGGAAGCACTACTTGAATGTACACATGCGCAAGCACACCGGAGACCTCAGGTATGGCATTGCACAAAGTGTATTATGGATGCATAGTAATTGAATGTGGGATCTACACACAATAATAACTAGCACTGGCAAAGCCAATAGGTGCCATTAATAAGCGAACACATACAAACACTGGCATACAAAAATGTGTCTGTGCAGGCTGCCTGTTCCTATGCTTTCTGCATTGTTACCCTATTTTGTCCACCCCAAGCCTGTGTCCTTTGAGGTCAGTGTGTGTTATTATTTCAGTCTCTTGGTTTAGCATTGATAGGGTGTGTTGAAGTAATGATTTTCAAAGGAATACAGAAGCTGTCTGACAAATCATATTTGAAAGGGCTAGGTATTTGGTATGCCCTAATCCCTCGGGAAACCAGGTTCAAGGTAGGTCTGTTATTGTTGGTAGGGAAGGAGCAATTTTGTAAGGTGTTGTCCAGAAGGATCATTTTGGGAGGGATCTGTCAGCAACTTTCTTTTGCCCAGTGGAGGTTGAAATCTTCCAGTTTCATTGTACATCAAAGACGTATAAGGGATGCTTTGACGTGATTTAATGTGTAGAAGGTAGGTCACTAGGCTAGGAGGAGATGATTTTTCTGAGGCTGACTGGGCAACTTTGTGTTTAGGACATAAGATCTGATGATCACGACAATGGTATGTGTTGTCATATCGGAGTATTCAGTTATTGAGTGCATTAGCACTTTGTTTGTGGAGTAATGCTACCCAGGGTTGGGAATTAACTCTTCAATAAAAGGTCTAGCTGAGGTTAGGAGAGCCTTTGGCAGAGAGATGGAGAGTGTGGTTTGCAGACATTGTATCATCTCATGTGGGTGTTCCACCTTCAGTTCGATATGCAGTAGTTCATTTTGCGGTTTGTGCTCGGATCAGTAGTAAGTAGCTTTAATGAAGTTTGAGGTAAGTACTTCTCATGTGACTTATGGGTGGTCAAGTCCTCTATGGAGTCTGCATGATATTATTTTGTTGTAGCGGGGCTGGACCTGAAATTTGGGTGGCATGGAATGCTGTTTGGTATGGCAGTGATTGCTAGGGATTTAATTGGGTTGGTGTATGTCATGAAGGAACACCTTTCTATAAGGTTATGGTCCAGACTATCTTGATTTATGCTGGTATTATTCTCTACACAGCTAATGTAAGTACATAAAGTTATGTACAGATTTATTTGACACATAACAAACCTACCCCTGATGACCAGGCCAGTCGAGAACGCAATCGCATCCTTGGATTCAGCTGTGATGGGGTGACGACACAGCTCATTCTGCAGGCACAACCCATCTTCCCCTCAATCAAATATGCTTTTTTTTTTTTGGGGTTGCGGGAATACATGTGATAATGGAATATACAATGGAAACGGTGTAGCATGAAACATATAAAAATTAACAAATCCGCATGTCCTACATATACTGTCTCACAACATGGTTGGGGGTTCAACAAAACTAAGCCTAAAACTTCTGAATAATGTTATAAAATGACCCCTTTTAGATGGTCTCCCCGTTTGTTGTTGGACTCACTTGCTGTACTGCTGTTCATTGCACAGTGTATGTTCTCTAACCCATAAAACTTGCCGAAATTGATGAAAAAAACTGATTTTCACATTTAACTTTTGTATAAAGCCATAGAATATGGTACAGAAATACTCCAATTTAATTGAGGTCAAATGCCACATGTGGACTGCAACACCTATTGTAGCATCCACTGGAGTGCCAGTGAAAACATGGCTTCAGACCTACCTTGTTTAGCTTGACGGCAGCAACTTTAACCGTGCTGCGCTTACCTGTCACACTTGCCCATTTGACAGGATGACCTGATTTTAAATAATAAATTAGTCAGTTCTTAAGCACAAATCACTGCGCACAAGGTAGGGTGTATAACATGTAAGAGTAGAACATGTGTGGCATTAGAATTAGCATGTTTACCTAGCGACTATGCCCAAAACGAGTGTGTCACTGGTCAGGCTGTACCTGGTATATACGAAAAGTCAAAGTATGGACTTTACAGTTTAATCTATAACGTTTGAAGTGTATCAACTACAAACTCCATTCAGACTTCCATTTTATAAGTAATAAAAATCCAATCAAATAGTGAAGATGCAGAGGTGTGAAATTTAATAAAATATCTACTTGTCCATGGGGCAGGTTGCTTCCTAACTGTACCTGTCCTGTAAAAAAAATCTACTTGTCCCATTGGTGCCATGTAGTGCGGCGACAAATTATGGCAGGAATCTCATTATGTAAGAGCTCTGATAATATCCTCTCTGATTATGCCAGGGCTACTACTGTAGTAGGGCTTGAATACATGCATTTTCATTCCCTGCTATAACATTTTCCTTATTTTGCCACCTTTCTGCAGATCTACATACTGGGGCTTCCGCCCTCCCCCGACTCGCTCAGGGCTGGTGCTTTGCTGAGGGGCCAGAACTGGTTTTGAGTGACAACAGAAGGGGGAGGGCTGCTCACCAAATAGGGTCGGCGCAGGGATAGAAGGGATACCCCATCTTGGATTTTGAGATTGAGGTGCACTGTGTTATTGTTTGCAGTAGGGAAGACGGGAACTGCAGAAGTAGGCCACCACAAATAAACATAAGCCACAAATCATGTAACATGCTACATGTGTAATATCTCAGCTTGGTAGAAAGTTGCTGTTTTAATTCCTCATCAAATAAACTCTGACTCCCTATTACACTGTTGCTGTTGTAATCCACCATTGTTTAGTGAGTTATATTCAGCCTTTTTCTACATCTGGGCATGCCACTATTATCCACTGGCTTCTCTCAAGGCACTGCCATGCGCCTCTCGCATAAACACAGGCTCAGAAAACTTAGTCCTTACTTTATCAAAATGGTCACTTTGATTCTGAACAATCCCAACTTTCCATTTACTATTTTTCCTAAAAAAAATTTGCTGTCTCATGTTGTTATAGTTGGAGTCTGCAGGGCCTTTTCACTCTCTCCATGTCTTGCGCATAGAACGTCTCTTGCAGATATAAAGGGCTTGATTGTAATGTTACTTTCCTGCCTCTCATCATTTGAAGCACTGTATTCCCCGTAGCCACATAAGGAGTTAATTGATACACCCACACCACTTCATCAGCAGCTTTTTCACATCCTTCTAACTTCTATATGCACTTTGAACACATTTAATAATACCATATTGAAACTTTCTCCCATGCTGTTATTCTGTGGCCTATAGAATGGCGTTCTAAAATGCATAACCTCACTTTGGTTCAAGAAGTCTGCCATGATATTAGAAATCAGTTGTACACTCCTCTTGGAAAGGATGGAATCGGATATTCTCTATAAAACACATTGTTCAAAAACGTGGTGACATTTTTGATAATGGGTTCACTCAATAATTTGAGTTCCACATATCTTGAAATGTAATTCCTGCCACCACCAGTACCTTATTAGCACTAGGAGAATTTGATACAGTCCTAGAAAGTTCAAACCAGCTTTCTGCCATGTCCTGTCTGGACATGGAACAGAAACCTTGGGTGAGGTTCATGTAATTAAATGTTTATAGCTGCCTTGGAACTGTGTAGACTTGTTAATCTTCCTCTCCACATCTCTATCCACTCCCAGCCACTAAAATTCCTCCTGAATCTGCCACTTTGTGAGAGTGGTACCTATGATCTTCATGAAAAAGTTTGTTACAGAAACCAACAGGACACACTAATTATTGCTCCCTGAACATTAACCCATCTTTCTCTTGCAACTCTGTTCTGAAATTTCTAAATGCAGTTTATATTGGCAGTTTGCCATCACGTTTCATATACTTAGAAATTCTATTCCAGTTTTGTGGTAAGGCTGACTGACTGAGCCTTGGATGTTATCACTTTGTTGACTGAAATAATATTAAACTAATGGTTGATGGTCTGTCTTCTGATATACAATTGCTTTCAATATACTGTTAAATGCTACCTGTGGATCATAATTCCAATCAAACTCAACATTTATTAACAACTTCCTAAATACTTCTGTAATAGAAGCACATTTTTCAAGAATTTAAAACAAACCTCACAAAATAATGTAACTGATCTTTGCCATTGGGAGACAGTGCATTGCCAATACTATTAATGAGACTGCGGTTCAATTTCACACCTGTACTCATCAAAACCTGGCCCAATTATTCTGTTTCACTTACTCTGAATAAACATTTATCTTTCTTCAGTATCGCTCATTGTCGGTATCTAAAGCGTATAATCACCAAAGATCAGTATGTCACCCAGAAAGGCTACAGCATTTTCAACTTCCTTAAACATGTTAGAGACAATCTTTTGAAATACTAAGGTGGCAGTTACCAGGCCAAATGACATCCATCCGAAATGAAATGTACCATCCAAGGTAAAAGGCTGTCTGATACATTCAAGGCGAATCTAATAACACCTAGTGATATGTAACCTTATGAGCCAATCTGGTTTATTATTTGGCCTGACTCTCCTGAGCAGTGCGATCTTGTGTCCTGGAAAGAGGAAAATTCTCACCCAAATTGCATTGTTCAGACTCCTAGAGTTGACGTCTTCTCTCAATCCACCAGACATCTTGCAAACTAAATCTAACAGAAAGCCATAGTGTAGCATCAGCTGCTTCAATAATACTTTGCCCGAGCACGTCCTCAATTTATTTTCCCAAATCATTGCTGATGCTGTAAGGTACGTTGCACAGTTTCTTTCTTGGAATTGTGATTCTTCCTAAGTTTATTCTTGTGAATATCATATTTGATGATTCTTTCCTTTTCACTAAGCAAATCCATTGAACCACTGACTCACTGTATTCTCATCTATCAACTAGACTTGATTTGTTTTTTTTACCCAGGTCTAAGGACCATGGAAGTTCAACCTGACACGACCATCCCAAAGCATTTATTCCTTTTTTGCAACCTACACCTTTACTTTGATTTCTTGACCATTGAACACGATTGTAATGCATAAGTAACCTCATAGCTCCTTCACATTCCCTTCATATGCTGTTGTGGTGATGTCTGATGGAAAATGAGCTTGTCATCGTGATTATTCTTCCATCAGTCGAGGTGAGAGTGTCTCTTGTTCCTGAATCTACCAGTCAAGTCCTCTCCCATCTATTCGCACCCTTATCCTGGGGTCATCACATTTTTTGTCTTGGAACTCATTTGTCCCTTGCTCCACATCAGAGATTAATATTTAGTGTAGTTGGACAGGCCCCAGACTGCCAATGCCAACTCAACATGGCAAAATAAACCCTTTTGCCAAGTCAAAAGCTTCCTTTTTAATATTAATAAGTCACCCCTGGAGAAATCCTTGCTAGCCCACAAAGCAGGGTGGTAGATATTAAAAATAAGGACCTGTCCCTCTAGTTTTCGCATTCCCTGACAGTGCAAGTTTGAAATTACAGTTTTACCTGTAATATTAGGCCAGTGGCCCCATTGTCTAACGTTGAGTTACACTAGCCATCCTGCAAAGCGCTAACATCTGTTTGGGACCACCAAAGATAATGCTTCAAGGCATCAGATTCATTGTTACATTAAACCCAACTCATTGCTGAGATTGGATTTAAGATACATTTTAATAGGAAGGTAACTATAGCATATCATCACTTTTTTGCCTAAAACCCCCGGTAACCCTTCCTGGCTATGTGCAGCTGTTGTATCCATTGTAGAGCTTATTTTGCAGCAGTGACTCCTTACACTGGATACACCCTAGGGAAGCGCTGGGATGAAAGAAGGTTTCTTTCCATGTGCCCAGCTGTTCCCTGAACAATATTTGCTGCAACGCCACTGGTGCATGCTGGGAAATCGATTCCTGCACACCTCCACGAGGTACCCACAAAGTCTTAGACACATGGCTGGCGTTCAAATGTATTAATTTCCTTGCTTAGCTGAAGAAAAGCAATAGAAACATCAGGAACACTTTCCTTTCATTTTGTGTACAACCTGTTGCAATTGAACTTGCCTGGGACTCTCCTGGTGCATTCTGGGCGACTGAGTCCTCTACTCATGCCTTGTCCACAAAATCGTGGAGTTGTGGTTGGTGCCAAGGAGGACAAGGGATATGCCACCAAAGAACCCAGAATCCCAAAAGAACTAGAGGCTACCACAGAGGATTTCCTCAGGAGCAAGCCGATACCATTGTTGCTTGCTGTAGGGGAGATGCCCCTGCTACCTTCAAGAAAAGGTTTGCCAGTTTGTAGGTATCCTCAAACTTCACCTATAGAGTTTCTATTGTTCTATGCTCATTGCAGACAGCTGCAGTGGACTACAGTGACTTAGGAACTATTTTATAAATATTTTAAAATGTATATCTCCAGTTCTCTATTATATTGTTTTGTAATTTTGGTGGCTATTTACACCTATAGATCTAAGCTATTTTTATAAATAGTAGTGGAATTTTTATTGTGTTGTGTTTCCGACTTAATGACTGTTTTGGTGTTGTTAAATACTTTGCACGTGATTTTCTTCTAAGTTAAGCCTGACTACTCTGTGCCAAGCTGCCAAGGGTTGAGCTAAGGTTTAATTTATTGAAATATCAATGGTTGAACTAAAATATATTTAACCTAACTGGGCCATGTAGTACATTTTGGCATTATTGCTTGATGAGGTCTCACGAACCAATCAACTGATAACCTAGTTTCCTAAACCCATCTCAAACCCAGATCTAGCAGCCTGCAAAGCAGGCGATTTACTAGTGAAGCTGAGGGGACCAATACTGTCCTTTCCCAGTTTAATAATAGACCCAACACATTTCCAAACATCTATAACTTCATGAGAAGCTTTGGGACCTAGATCACCGGCTGAGTTAGATATACCAAAGCATCATCTGCATACATTGAAACTGTATATGTCAATGTACCTGGTCTAATTTCCCACATCTTCATGGATTCCATAAGCATATAGCCCAGGGCTCCACTGTCAGAGCGAGCACTAATGGAGACAACCGATACCCTTGCCTCATTCCCCTCTCCACCATCCAACTTGTTCATGCTATGCCTCCAGATCTTACTCCAACGGTGGGGGTCAGTGTCATTGCAAAACTCGAAGCCATAAGTATATTAATTAATTTGGAAACTCTGCCGACAGTGGTTATTAGAACAATATGCAACTCAACCGAACACATTGAGAAATGTGCTTAGGAACAGTCTTGAGTTTTCGAAGTATTGAAGTGGTCTTCTTTGAAAGTATTGGAGTCACAGTATACAGGAAAAAACCCAACTTCCACAGCTGCTTGTAAATTCTCACCCAGTAGGTGGCACTCAAATGCTTGGCAAAAACAACACAGTTAAAAGCGTCATTAAAGAACATGACGACAGTTAACCTTTACATTGAGGGTAACACATGAGTTGGATGCAGTATGCTGGAGCATGCAAGGGCAAATGAGGAACCCACAGCTGGAGATTGTAGGTACTTGTCCACACCTCCAGGCAAACATACAGGGTGATGAGGCATATTGAAAAGTAAGGTAAGGCTTTAGGCAGGCTTGTTCGGCCAACATGATACTTGTAGAGCTGTCTGTTTGTCCATCAACTGGTTGCACTAGATGCAAGCACTCATACGCTGAAAGCTCAAAGCTGTCAATTTAAGGAAAAAATTAATTCCACACTCCAAGTGCATATTTGAACCCTGACCACCTCTCCTCTGGTGGTATATGTTAGCTTGCTGAGAAGCATCACACTAACAGAAAACCTTCCTTCATCTATTTGTAGTGGTATTAATGAGCCTAAAATTCACAGACACTGTATCTCTCTGATCACACTGGGAGGCGCTCGTCCTCAGAATGAATTGAATAACATGGCTAGGGTAGGTCATCAAAATAACATAGAGATTTAATGGGCACTGAACAGCCTGCAACCTGCTAGCCTGGCTGTAACCCAACTGCCCAACATGGAACGCAAGCACATTTATGAATCAGACTCTGGTTTGATGCGGTAACATCACAGCATATTCTGCAGTCACAACAATTATGCTGTCTCATTTTCCACTTCTCTGATGTCATGTCTGTATTTAACACTTGCACACTCCTAAGGAATAGAAGGGTGAGGTACTGGTGTTGTAATCAGTAGAGATAGTGTGCTTGGTATCAGTGTTCCTAGCCATCTTAGTAGCTTTTTGGACGTTCTCGATTTCAAACAAAGCGGTAAAGTTATGGAAGTTGATATCGGCGTACTGGATTATGATCTTCCTATTTTCTCATGGGGTGATCTGTATTGCACATTTCTGGGTATGGTAAGCTATGCTAGTAAGATTCTTCCAGTCAGGGATATTTGTTTTTTTGAGACAGAAAATAACAAACATAGTGTATTAGTACGGTATGTGCTTAGTTAGGTTAATTTCTTTTTTTTGGTTACAATTGTTATTGAATTTGTAATACATGTACAACCCATCGGCCAACAAATCAGGAAACAGAGGTTGTATAAAGGAATTTTTATACAAAATAAAACAAATACCTGCACAGCGCCTCCTACCCAAACCCACATGCTTGCAAGATGAAAAATAGTAAGCCCTGAAACCAAATCACCAAATTAAATCCATTTCTTCCAAATCACAGTTAGGTGAGCTTCAATATGGCCTACTTTGTCACTGATTATGGTTTTGGGGCTTGTGTTTATGGTATTTGCAGGTGTTTCTAGAGTGGCCAGGCGGAACAGGATCGTTGAGGTGTTGGTATCTGCCTTCTGGAGTGGTCTGTTATAGAGCTCTTTTTGCGTTAAATTTGATGCTAAAGATCTTGCTACTTTAGCACCACACTTAGTAAAGGAAGGTATCCTGACTATAGTGCACATATTATATCGCATGACAGTAATATTGCATTAATTACATAGACCTAACCACTATATTTTATGGTTAGTAAATGCAGATTTAAGAATATTCAGTATATACTGATCCTAACAATGTAGTGAGATGTGAGGTAGTGTTTGCTATGTTATTGTAGATCTATATAATTGAGTTTGACATAATGTCACTCAATTAGAAACAATAATTATGTCTTCAATTCATCTTCTTTTAATGTGCCTTCACTTTGGGCTTGTCTGCCTACCTTCTTGAAGCATCTTCTTTGCTTGCAGAATGTTGCTGCCAGATTTCTACTTTGTGCAGTATCGTCAGTCCATATGTGGTCGTCTACTGTGTCTTTGTTGCTGTTTTCCCTTCTTTGGCTTCTAGTTGGGGAGTGAACACTCTGAATTCTTTAAGTATCAGTGAACACATATTGAGTCTATGAAATAGGTTTCCTTATGATTTTATAGTTATATATCCTATCAGGGTTTGTAGTCTATGGTGGACGACAGCATGGCGTTGGTGATCTAGAAAAGTGTGCTACTTTTTGGAGTAGACAGATGTTCTCAAAGTAAAAACTACCACATTCTAGATGTCACACAGATTAAATTAAATAAACCTGTCCTTAATCCTTGGTAGCATGATAAGAGACATTCAGGTATGCATCCAAGGTAACGTGAAAAGTATCAAAACTGTGCCCAAACAACAGAAAAAGCCACACAAAACGCAATAATATTTCTAAACTAATTTAAAAATAAATCGAAAAACGTTGAGGAAAATATGAGGAAAATGACAAAAATCCGGTAAGCCGCATTTCCAGGGGCCTCAGACAGCCCAGAGGCTAGGATGATCTAGAGGGGCAAGGGTGGCTTGGGGCGTGGAAAATGGAGAAGACACCATACAAGATTGCACCCTTCTTCTAACTGTGGTGAGGGTTCCATGCAGCTGAAGGAGGCGCCGATTGATCATAGTTGCTATAGGATAAGTGTGTGACTGCCTGTGCGATACTAATCGGGGGAGGCAGCAAACCAGGGTTGTGCTGTTGAGTTTCTCTGGAAGGACATCCTGTGACACACAAAAAGGAGTGGAAGACTGCATTAGAGAAAGCACTGTGTGTCTAAGTCAGTAGGCCCAGGGGGTTGTGGCTGCCTGGACTGGAGCCCTAGGGGAGAACGCTGTGGGGAACATTGCAAGTATGTACAGAGTGGAAGGGAGCAGTAAAGATGTCGAAGGAGCTTAAAGGCAACCCTAAAAAACAAAAGGAGAATGACAGATTTTCTCACAACAGAACATCAGGTTTGAGACAGAGAGCCTGCACTAGGTAACAGAGATCAATCAATCAATCAAGGAATTTGTAAAGCGCACTACTCACCCATGAGGGTCTCAAGGCACGGGGTGAGGGGGGCAATGGTGCTGCTGCTGCTCGAACAGCCAGGTCTTGAGAAGTCTCCTGAAGGTAAGAAGGTCTTTGGTCTGACGCAGGTGGGTGGGAAGAGTGTTCCACGTCGTGGCAGTGAGGTGCGAGAATGATATGCTGGCGGTTGTAGTTCTGCGGATGCGTGGGACGGTTGCGAGGTCCACAGAGCGAAGTTGCCGGGTCAGGGTGTAGAAGGAGAGACGTCTGTTGAGGTATTCTGGTCCGGTTTTGTGCAGTGCTTTGTGAGTGAGGAGTTTGAAGGTGATTCTCTTGTCGACGGGGAACCAGTGCAGGTCTCTCAGATGGCCTGTGATGTCGCAGTGGCGGGGGATGTCCTGGATGAGGTGTGCAGAAGTGTTCTGGATGCGTTGTAGCCTTTTCTGGATTTTTGGCCTCAGTTTCTGCATAGAGGGCATTGCTGTAGTCCAGTTTGCTGCTTACGAGGGCTTGGGGGACTGTTCTTTTAGTTTCAGGGGGGATCCATTTGTAGATATTTCTGAACATGCGGAGGGTGTTGAAGCAGGAGGAGGAGATGGCGCTGACATGCTGGATCATAGATAATGAGGAGTCCAGGGTGAATCCTAGGTTGCGTGCGTGGTCGGTGGGAGTCGGAGCGGATCCGAGAGTGGCAGGCCACCAGGAGTCATCCCATGTGGAGGGGTGGACCTGAAGATGAGGACTTCCGTCTTGTCGGAATTGAGTTTGAGGCAGCTGTTCTTCAGTCATTAGGCGATGGCCTTCATTCCTTCGTGGAGGTTGGTCTTGGCGGAGTCCTTGGTGAGGGAGACGATCAGCTGGGTGTCGTTGGCGTACGAGATGATGTTGAGGTTGTGAGATCGGGCGATGTTAGCGAGCGGGCCATGTAGAGGTTGAAGAGGGTCGGGCTGAAGGACGAACCCTGGGGTACGCCGCAGACGATTTTGGTGGCTTTGGAGCAGAATGAGGGGAGGCGGACTCTCTGGGTTCTGCCGGTGAGAAAGGAGGTGACCCAGTCCAGGGCCCTGTCGCGGATTCTTGCATTGCTGAGGCGTGTGCATAGGGTGTGGTGGCAGACTGTGTTGAACGCGGCTGAGAGGTCCAGGATGATGAGGGCCGCGGTTTCGCCATTGTCCAGTATGGTTCTGATTTAGTCGGTGGCAGCGATGAGGGCAGTTTTGGTACTTTGGTTGCTGCGGAATCCAGATTAGGAAGGGTCCAGGGTGCTGTTCTCCTCGAGGAAGCAGGTCAGTTGCCGGGAAGGGGGGGCAGGGAGATAGGCCGGAAGTTCTTGAGGTCCTTTGGGTCCGCTTTGGTTTTTTTGAGGAGGGTGTTGATCTCGGCGTGTTTCCAGCTCTCCGTGAAGGTGGCGGACTCAAAGGAGCTGTTGATGATTTTCCGGAGTTGGGGTGCGATGACGGAGCTTGCTTTGTTGAGGATATGGTGAGGGCAGAAGTCAGATAGTGAGCCAGAGTAGATGGTGTTCATGATTTCAATGGTGTCGTTGACGGGGGTCCAGGAGAGCAGGAGGCTGGTCCGAGGTGAGTCTGTGGTGTTGGTGGTTGCCGGGGGCGGGGGAGGGGGGATCTGAGTGCTGAAGCTGTCGTAGATGTCTGCAATCTTGCGGTGGAAGTAGGAGGCTAGGGAGTCGCAGAGGTCTTGAGATGGCGTTGGAGCTGGGGTTGGCGAGTTCCTTCACGATGTTGAAGAGCTCCTTGTGGCTGTGTGTGTTGTTGTTGATTCGATCTTTGAAGGCGGTTCTCTTGGCGGTTCGGATGAGTTGGTGGTGTCTGCGGATGGTGTTTTTGAAGGCTGTGTGGTTGCCCAGCGTCTGATCTTGGAGCCACTTCTTTTCAGGTCTTCTGCAGGTCTGCTTTGATTCGTGGAGGTCGGCCGTAAACCAGAACGCCTTTCTGTCGGTGCATCTATTGGAGGGATTCTTGATCGGGGCAAGAGTGTTGGCATAGGTGTCGATCCATTGCCTGAAGTTGCGGGCAGCTGTCTCAGTGTCGATGGGTGGGTTCCTGGAGAGGGTGGTGATTAGTTGGTCTTCCGTGACCTTGTTCCATCTGCAGTGGGGAATCCGTTGTCGGTGATGGTGTGTTGTGGGTTTCTTGAAGGAGAAGTGGAGGTTCTGGAGGTGATCTTTCCAGTGGAGTTCGGTGGTGTGGCTGAAGGAGACGTGATTGCTGACGGAGAAAATAGGGTTGCGTGTGTGTCCTGCGGAGTGGATCGGTGTTGTTTGAGGCCGAGGTTGGAGAGGCTGTTGAGCAGGGTGGTGGTGTTTTTGTCGTTGGTGTTCTCGAGGTGGAAGTTTAAGTCCACAAGGAGTATGTTGTCAGTGGATGCTAGAGCATGCATGCTGATGACGTCGGTGATGGAGTCGCTTTACTGCTGTCGGGGGCTGGAGGGCCTGTAGACGAGGGTCCCTTGGAGGGTGGTGTTTGGGTTAGTGTGGATCTGGAAGTGCAGATGTTCGGCGGTGCTGGTCGTGATCCTGATGGAATTCTGGTGGGTGATGGCGATGCCTCCTCCTGCTTTGTTGGAGTGTATCCTGCCGGTGATCTTGTAGCCATCTGGAATGGCTAAGGCGATGTCCGGCGCCGAGGAGGGGTTCATCCAGGTCTTGGTCAGGAAGGCGGTGTCTGGAGAAGCTGGTTTGTGGACGGAGCGGATGTTGAGAAGGATACATCTGAGATGGTTGTGTCCTGCCTTGGTGGGTGGGTTGTTGGCGTGGAGGCTGGAGATGGTGCAGTTCTGGCAGGAGAAGGGTCCGCGGGTGATCTGCTGGGAGGCTTGAAGGCAGGTGGGAGAGCGGCCAGTCTTGAGGGCGCGGAGGGTGGTTGCATTGTAATGAAGACATGCGTAGTGGCGTGGGGGGGGCGAGAGCCAGGGGTTCCGGCGCTGGGTGCGATCCAGGAGCAGACAGGTGAAGACAGGCTTGCCTTTGCCGCGCCAGCGGGTGCCATTAAGTAGGGAGTTGGGGTGGGGGGGGAAGAGGACAGCTAGGAGGCGGGAGTGAGGGTGAAAATGGAGTGAAAAAAGTGGGTGGGCCCGCAGGGACAGCGGCGGGAGTGCAGTGCGAGAGAGAGGAGGGGGCGGGGCTGCAGGGGCTGCAGGTAAGAGAGAGAGAGGGGGTAGAGCGAGAGAGAACGGAGTGGAGGGGAAAGTCAAAGAGAGAATGTAAAGCAAAAGTCAAGAAAGGAGCACTGTGGAATGCGTACGGCAAAAGAGGCACAGAGGGGGCAGACACGGAAGAGAGAGCACACAGGGAGTGAAGCAGAGAAAAGGAGGAGAGAGGCAGCCTAGTAGGAAAGCAGAGTTCTTCCACCAGACACCAGAGATGAGTGCAGAGAGGAGCCCCAAAGAAGCAATTCTCTAATCATAGTGGCCTTGCAAGATCTACAGCGTGCTTCAAGGGGTAGTGCAGCGGATCTTTTAATTAGAGACTACGGTCATGGAGCTAGAGTACGCTAACCAAAAGATCAAAATCCTCCATAATCCCCCACAATCCTATAACTAGAAGCACAACTTGAGTATATGGAGGATACAGTGAGAGCAGAAAATCTGTCTCTTGGGTGTCCCCAAAATTGAATTGACACAAGTCACAGTGCGTAAAGCATACAGGTTACCAGTGAGAGGCCCTAAGGAATCTTCTGCTTTCAAAGATATGGTGATAACAGAATGACTATTTGCTCAGAAAGAGAACTAGTGATGAGAGAAGCCTCGAGAAAGAGATGCAAAGCTTTGTGGATTGTGGATTACTGTTTTTCCCCGACTACAGTCTAGCAACTGGCGCAGGTGTAGCCAACTCCCCACATGTAAAAAAAAAAAAAAAAAAAAAAACTTCTCAAATCGACCCTCTGTGCATTCCTGTGTTATTCCACAAGACTCATGGTTGAATTAATGTCAAAAGGCACATCTTCATGCAAGTGGAGGCTTTTCTGTAGTCTCATCATAATAAAGCTGACACTTTGACAGCTGGTAAAAGATGTTTTTTTTGTTCCCTATAAATGTTATCCTTATGAAGGTCTCTGACACGAAGGTCCCTGCCTAAAAGGGACACCCAGGCCTATAGTTAACTGACTGTAGATTAAGTTTAGTTTTCTAATCTGAACTAACCCTATGCTAGGAGGCTGTGGCGGTCCCCTCTTGCCCTCCGCCCACCTGTCCCCACTTAACCCGTGTTGTTGTATTCCATGAAGGGGTTAGGGTCCTGGGACGAGTATGTAAGCCACGGTAAATAGCAAGTGATAAGTGTTCAGTTTTTAGGGGGAAATGTTGTGTATGTTCACACTGAACTCTAAGATGCACTGTGCTCCGAGAATAAAAAGAGGGCTGAAACGAGGACAGATCTGACCATTATTTTAGATTCATCCACTAGACAGTCACTCAGATTCTCAGTGGATCTCGTCTTTCTCTCTTAACAACTTTCTATCAAATGTGTCTGGGAGGGCATCATCTACTGATATATAATCTTGTTTCAAGACTCTAACCTATCTGACCCTTAGCAAAGAAGTCTTTGGTGCGTTTGTAGAGGTGTTCTGTGGCATTTCTTTATTTGTACTTTGTGAGTTTTGATTCTCATCCCATTGTTGAGTAATGAATATATTTGTGTTCTAAAAGTTGCACTGATACCATGCTGCCATCCTCCGATAGCCCCTTTACAATTCTCATTTGCATGTCACCACTGCTATCAATTTAGAAACCTCTTCCTCACTGATTGCTATGAGGGCCACCAAGGATGAGTAAGGATCAGTAGTGTCTACCTCTGCTTGGATCTTTCTGACTAGTTCTTAGTGAAATCTTCTGCCAGCGTAATTCACGTAGGTTAGGGAAATTTATGTTGTGCTTTTTGCATAAAATTCCTGCACTTGAGCACTGTTGCGCAATTGCTTGTCATTCATTGTAACAATGAACAGCATATGCACCATTTACACAAAAAAAAAATAACCCCATGTAAACAGAACTTGAACATATGTTGTTTGTGGTGCTTTCTGTGTTTTTGCATCCTTGGGCTAAAAATTGACCCAAAGACGAATTCCACAATAAAATATAGTGAACATGGCTGCTTTGCATGGTGTATAATTATGTGTATTTTTTTCAAAATTCGACAAAATTATGGCAAAGCGAATTTTGCACAGACCTAATCCTGACCATGCCCTTCAGTCTGTTTCAGATAATATATAGAAAAATATTACTTTTGAGATGTATCATTTTTCATACCTTTTTAGTTTGTACTACTAAACGCATATGTATTGCATTTTAACATTATTCGTTTTTAAAAGTAAAGTATGGTCTGTAACTTCAAAATTGCTCTGCCTCTCCATTTTCACAGAATGCTGAGCAGCATTGTGTTAGGGGTTTTCTCCAAAGTTTGCAACACTGTATGGTTGTTTTAGCAGAGGCTCCATCTTTTCAAATGCAGGGATTCACAAAGGATTTGGAAAAAGTTCAGATTTTTTCCATTTCATCTGCCTTGGCATGACATTTGGTGGCCCTTGAATTGAATCACGGTGAGTGATAAATATGGCTTCTTTTGTATTTCAGGCTCCTAGAATTGTTTTTCTTGGTTGCTGAGTCTTTTGGTCTCTTTCTATCCAGTGTTGTTAGCCTTACCTGTATTAAGAGAAAGCTGCATTAGGTCTCATGTCTTAAGACTTCTGCCCCTTAAAGAGTGGAACACCCTTGTAGGGATATGAGATGGTGGCATTGGATTAGTAGAGGCAGAGTTAATCATAGATGCAATACCTTCTGTGTGAATGCACTTGCCAATCAGATCCTTGCACAACTCTTTCTGTGAAATATTTGAGGTGTTATACATGACGTGCCATCTTCCTCAATGACTGCTAATTGAGTTAGTGGATGGGAGATTTGTTGATTTGTGCTCTTTGTGGTTTCCTGAACCTGTTCGTCAGAACTCAGAATAGACTAGTATCACTCTGCAGGGGGGAGACCATATTATCATCCCTAACTGTGTAGTGAAATGGAGGAGCCCGGTGTAAGAGCAAAGGCAATATTGGACTTTTTTATTTTTTAATATTCTTTTTTATTTCAAACAAATCTCAGCATACAGTTACAACACATATCAAGTTCACACTAATACCCGCTCATGCAAGGCACATAATAGCATCCGTAAGCTAGCCAACGTTACACAACCACTTTACTTACATCGTCACCTGTGTCTATCCCAGTTGCTCCTTACCGCCCCCCATGAGCCCAGAATGGCAATCCCGTTCCCCCCACCCCCCCCCAATTATCCCACTGTGACTCTGTATGCAACTCGTTTGGATCATATTTTCTCTTATGTCATCATACATCCCCTGCTTTTGTAGACCACCTGTTCCGCCATTTGGCTCCAAAAAGGATCCCACTTCCCCTCAGCCCCATGTACACAGGTTGAAGTCACTATGTCCCATTCTATGCAGCAGTGATCTAGAATAATATGCTGTGTGTAGGACCCTCAGTTGTATGAGACGAAGCGGGCCCTTATAGCTACCTCCCTAGGGCTCTGAACCGCCTCCACCCAATCCTCGTCTTCGAGTCATCTGAGATCGCGCTCCCAGGCGGCCCGCAAGGTTTTCATAGGGTCTGGGGAGTTGTTCATAATTTTCTTATAGGTCAGGGAGAGAGCCTTACTCGTCAAGGGCTCTGTCAGCAGTCTATCCTCTGGGGGCGATGACTCTGGTAACTGTTTCCCCTCCAAATTGTGACTGTGCAGCGTGTGCCCAAGCTGCAACAGCCTATAGCGTTCCGACTGTCCCATCTCATACTCCCTCTCCGTACCCTCAAAGTCCAGGAGCGCCCCTCCCCTCCATACATCCCCCAAACATTCCATCCCAGTCCATTCCCTTTACCTGAACCTCTGGAGTTTCCCGACCTTCTGCAGCATTGTACTGTCCCATAATGGAGTTCTTTTTGTAAGCCTACCCTCCCAACCCAAAAATCTGTTTGTTGCCCTCCAGGCTCTAACCACCGACTGCGTGTGGAATGGCAGTCGGTCTAACACCCACCGCCATACAGTAGTGTGGGGTAGCCTCGGCCTCACATTGCTTCTCGGTCCACACAAAATGTCGGGTCATCCCCTGCCCAAACGCCCAATCATTAATTATGTAAAGTTGTGCTGCCCAATAGTATGTACATATGTCAAGGACCTCCAGTCCTCCTTCAAACACCCCCTTCTGGAGTTTAACCAGGGAGATGTGCAAGCTTCCCCCATCCCAGAGAAGTTTCCTCAGTTCACTGTTATTATTTTGGAACACCCTGGGCGGCACCCTGTAGGGGGTATTTTGGAGGCTGTACAGCAGCCGTGGTAGAGCCATCATCTTTAAGAGTACGGCACGTCCTATCAGGGACAATGGGAGTCCCCGCCGGTGGGAAACATCAGCCTGGAGGCGTCACAGCTGCAATAGCAAATTTTCTTCCAGGAATCTAGTCACATTTCCTGTGACAAAGATACCTAAGTATCAGAACCTCTCCATTGCCATGGGGCTACGCATTGCATGGGCAATACCAGGGCGCCCTTCGCCAGAGGATGAATGATCGATTTGTCCCAATTGATCTGGTACCCACAGTAAGTGCCGAAAATTTGAAAGATATGGAGTAACATATGCACCGTGACTCCCGACATGCTGCATATAGCAGAATATCGTCTGCATACAAGAAGATTAGTTCCTTCCATTCCCCACTTCCTTCAATCCTGTACACCAAAGGGTCCTGTCTTACCCAAGCAGCCAGAGGCTCTAGCACCAATGCTAAAATCAAGGGGGGCAGGGGGAACCCCTGCCTTGTCCCTCTATGAAGAGCAAACGGGTGAAATAGTGTCCCATTTGTCCACACTCTTGCCAGGGGGACCGGTAGAGTTGTAGTATCCACTCACAGAATCTAGGGCCAAATCCCAGACTAGTCAGGGCCGCAAACAAATATGGCCATTTTATACTATTGGATGCCATCCTGGCGTCTAGCGATAGCACCACCACAACCTCATCATAATCTGCGGAGTTCGTCATATGCAAGACCCCATACAGGCATCCGAGGTTAAGTCTAGTGCCCTCTGAGGCTTAAACTGTGCTTGATCCGGGTAAATCAGCGTTGTAATTACCTTTCTCAGTCTATTGGCGAGGATCTTCGCCAGGACCTTAACCTCCACATTCAACAACGAGATGGGCCTGTATAAACTGCAGGTTTCCGGGTTTTTCTCCCTTCTTTGGGATTACTACTATAGTGACCATTCTCTGGTCCATTGGCAGGATCCCCTCCGTCCTAGCTGCCCCAAACATTTTTAACATATATTTTGCTGCATCCTTGGCCACACACTTATACAACTCAACCTTTGTGCCACCACGAAGAGGTAGTCTATTCATGAAAAACTGTTGTGTGCTGTCGAGAAATATGTATGTTGGTTCCCCTCTGGGTTATGTTCCCTCCAGAGGTCGACAAGTCCCATAGCCTCCGCGAACATCTTGGGGGGACTCTCACTCCCCCACCCCCCACATCCTTTTGGACCCTGATAGCCTATCCCTCCTGGCATCGATAATATCATTCATATCGCCACCCAGGATCAAAATACCTTTGGGCAGCCCTAGATGCTTCCACCCCAACTCTCAGAAGGTGTCACTGTGTAGCCTGGGCAGCACATATAGTGAGCAGATATTTATCGTTTGACCCTCCCAAGTGCCGGTCTTCATCACAAATCTGCCCAATGGGTCTGCACGTGTGTCTCCCATGGTATATGCTACAGATGTGTTGATTAATATTCCTGCCCCCTTGAACTAGTTGTGTAGCCCCCATGCGCAACCAGGGAGTACCCCATTTGATCTAACACCTTATATCTGTTCCCTTTCAGATTAGTTTCTTGAAGCTGGATAAAGTCTGGTGTATGTTGCCGGATGTATTGTAAGACTACAGTACGCTTAATTTTATTTCCAAGGCCGTTAGCGTTCCAGGTCATATTCCTGACCTCTGTTTTACCCTTACTTTCGCGGGTCACCCTTTCCTGATCAGTAGCCGTGCCCCCACCCTGTGAGCATTGTGTGGCTGAGCTGAACAAAGAACTTTCTAAAGGGTCGAGAACTGTCCCATAATAACCTCCCTCACAACTCCCCTTCCCCCCAGCTACCCTGCATAGTGGACCTGAACCTGCCCACCACCCCTTATTGAAGAGTGCCTGTCGCCCTAGAACAATCTATCTAGTAAAGGCCTGGCTGGCGTCACCAATCAACTTTTGAATAGTATATGTGGGATCCCGACACCCCTTATCTGACTCAATTAACCATACATCGGCTCTACCGAACCTCCAATTAAGCACTGTTCAGACTGTAGTTGAATGACTGCCTCCTGACAATCCTCCGTCTCTGCTCACTGGCCCCCTGAGTCAAGTATGGTTCTGCACCAGCTGCCTAACTTGTGTTCTTATTCCTTCTTTGGCCCTCGAATGTTGCAGCTCTGTGTCCGGCGGAACACTCTCTCCCTCCGGGTATCTATCCCTATGTCTCCCCCATTCCTTGGCAGGGTTCTGTTCTGATGTGGTCGGTACCGGTTGTACCGCTGCGTTCCTGGTTTGTTGGTCTATGGTCCCAGCTGACTTCCCGCTCCTTGGGAAACGCTTTCCCACCGGACGCCATCCCTCGATCCAGTCTAACACTTCCGCCAGCGTGGCAAAGAACCAGGATTTGCCATCCGCCACTACCCACAGTCTGGCCGGGAAGAGCATCATGTATTTAATATCTTTCGCGCTCAGGTTCTTCTTGACCTCATCAAAGCTCTGCTGCCGATGCTGAACTTGCAGTGTAAAGTCTTGGAAGAACCACACTATAGTATTCTCGTAAGTGAGGTCTCCCTGCGAACGGGCTGCTTGAAGAATGGCATCCAGGTCCCGGTGGTTAAATACCCTAGCTATGATAGTCCTTGGCGGGGCCTCCAGCATGGGCGGCGGTATCGGTGCCCTATGCGCCCGCTCAATGGAGAAACATTTAGAGAGTTGTTTCAGGCGGAGGCGGTTGACTATCAAGTCTTCTAAAAAGAGGTCTATAGCGGGCCTCTCTGCCCCCTTCAGGACCCCCACCACCCAGATATTGTTTGTCCTCGCCCAACCTTCTTGGTCCTCCAGCCAGTCTGCCATCTGTGCCTGGTGTTTTAGGTACAGAACCTGGTCTTTCAGCTTTTTTGTTGTGGATTGCAAAAGATGAATGTGTGATTCCACGGATTTAGCTTTTTCAGACATCTTGTGAAAATCTGCTTGCAGGAGATTGACATCTAATGTAACAGAGTCCAACTTGGGCTCAAGCGAGCTCTTGAGATCTTGAATTGCATCCATTATGGCTCCCAGCAAGGGCTCTGCATCTTTCGGCCTCTCCCCACCCCCAGCACTCTCTGTCGGCTGCTTCGCCACTGTGTACTTGTCCATTTTGTTTGTCTGTGCGTGTGGGTGACTTTTCGGTTTCACCATTTTTCCAATTCCCCCTACGTGTATTTTTTTGGGGGAAGTATGAGGAAGAACCCGCCAGCCCCCCTGCCGTTAATGCTCCTAGTCCTCGACCGGCCGACAACCACTCAATGCGCCCCGTGCCTTGCCCGCAGGCCTCACCGGGCCAGATAGGTTGCTGATGTTCCTTACTCTTTACTCCTTTCTACCCTGTGTCTTGCTTCTCTGCCTCAGGCCCTCTCAATCTGCTGCCTGTTGTGGCCAGGTCTCGCCGCTCCTGGCTGCGCGTCCTCTCTACTATAGCCGCCTCCACCGTGCAGGCCTTTATCCTCACTTTCACCTGCTGTCAGAGTAGGCACTGCCCGGCGTGCCGGGCAGAGCCATCCTCATTGCCAGTCCCGCACTCGCCCCTCGGCGTCTGCTGTCCTCCCTAATATTTGGATGTCCTCAGTCCCCAGCTCAGCGGCTCACTTCCGGGTCTCGGCCTGCCCAGCCCTACCACAGTTCACACTGCCTCCAACGTAATCCACTGGGGGAGGAGGACGGGGGCAGAGGTCCCAAGCCCCCGATCGGGTCCAGCACCCCCCACGGGCTGAGCTAAACACTCCCAGGTCCCAGTCTCTCGGCCGCCACCAGACGCTGGCCCAGCGCGGCCCCACCATCTCTCATTCTCTTTTCTGCTGCTCACCGGTGCCCTTCCCCTCCTGGTGCTCGACAGCTACCAGATTCCAGTGCCTCTTGCGGCCCGTTCCTTCACCGCGGTCACCGAACGAGAATGCTAACTGGTCGGAAGACTTCCGCACCTATGTGGTGGTATTCTTAAATTTCTTCTGTGGGGACAAGTTTTGTACCAATTTAGTCGGATTCTGGGCAGATTATGGGGTTAATTGCTTTAGCTCACCGGCGCTCCCTTACAGTTCAGCCATCTTGGCTGCTGCCAAGCCACGCCCCCAATATTGTACTTTTCAAGCGAATATGCTGCATCATGATTTGGAAAATACTTGTGAAGACATGCCCCCTTGAGAATTTGTGGTACCAGAATTTGTACGTGCATGCTTCCCATCTTTATGAATAATCAACAGACTGCTGGAAGCGCTGTGGTCTTACTCAGTGATGGGAGCCTCTTATGCAGTACTGCAGTAATCTGCATTGCCTCACCATGCCACTGCTACTGCAGGCACTTGTACGGAACGCTGTTGAATGCTGCCACTAAGATGTGGTGCTTTTGGATCCTGATAAGGGGTATCTGGCTTGCATAAATATGATATGATTTTTATTACCTATTTTGGCACAAAAAAAAAAACCTGTAACTTTGGGACCTACGGCCATTGTTTGGGGCGTATAAATTGAAAGACGTGGATCCGATTCAAAGTCCCACTGCTCTTTTGTCCTTAGTCAGCAGCACTTTTAGGTCAGCCTGAGTAGTTAGGCCCAAAGATGGGTGCCACTTATGATTTCCACCTCATTGGACAACTCTGGGTTTGGCAAAAAAAACACCTAAGGCCTGACCTTACTGAAGCCAGTGCCACATGAAAAGAGTCTGGAAAGAAAAGTGCTGTTATAAACACCATGCTTGTTGGAGATGAAAATGGAATGTAAAAGTAAATTATTTCTGCACCTGACCCCATACTACACATTTAATTCTGATCACACTGTTACCATAGCTTTGCCCGAACCTTCTGTTCATTTTAAAATACAAATGTAGTACCTAGAAGAGCACTAATTATTTTCCTAGTACAGTATGAAAAAAATATACATATATTTTATCTATCCCATCCACTTTCAAAGGGACAGTTTCAAAGCCAACCAGTTATGCACTGGCTGGATTCACTGCTTTGGGTGTTGGCCCGTTTATTTAGGTCACAACGGAGTGAAGTCAGCCCTCTCTCTATTGCCTACCTGATTATATTTTGATCTGACATGGCCAAATTCCTACTGCCCCTCCAAATTACTCAACAGACCCCTTGTAAAATTCATGGAAGTGAACCTCCTTATTCCCCATAACCCAGCAGTGCTGAAAATGTGTGTTCTGACATTTTAAAATGTCTAATATCTTGATGACTTGTGACGCATTGACAAGATTCGTGGCTCATGATTCACTTACTGGTTCAATGCACATAAGGAAAAGGTAGCATTTGCCTAACTAACCTGGCCTGGATGATTGTATTCTAATGCAACATGAGTTGCTTCTCATATTGTGGAAAATCTGCATGCTTTGGGTTATGCATTGTGTGTGAAATGTCACAGATGAGGTTATACAGAAACTATTTTTTCCAAATGTAGTCCTTCTAACATCAAAATGAAGAAGCTTTGTGTGATTCGAGCACTACTCATCTTTTTTGGGAAAAAAAAATCCTCATTCCTCGTTTATTTAGGCATCAGTCAATAGGCACAAAAAAGCCACTAATGACCAGTTTGTAACTCTGAGAATTCACCTTGACAATAGCAGTTAAACCCTATGGTTATGGCCAGTACACCTTTAGGTGTTAGTTAAAAATGCATTAAAATCTGCACACATGCCTACACCAATCATACATTTCTTAATTGGTAAAGGACTTCCATGTAAAGTTTGAACATATTTAGTGTGTAATACTCTCTTGTCCACAGATCAAGGTTTAATAAACATTTACTTTATCTTCAGTCATGATTGCCATGGGTGAGGGTATATGTTTCCTTTCATGTACACACATTTAGAGCCACATTTTGAAATAGGTATACCATAATTGGTCATATGCTGTGTCAGAGTAACAGACACTCTGCACACAACCTCAGTGGTCACTCCCAAGCGACCACCAACACACTGATAAGACAATAAATGCAAATGTATCAAATGATTTCTGTCTGCAGATTCAGATAGTGGTTTCACACTTCATATTGAGTAGTTTGTAATTGCACCTGAGTTAATGGTAACACACTCAATATCATTGCAACGGAAGCACTGTTGTGCACAGAAGGATCTGGTATTGTTGTGCATCACAAGGTTTCTTTGGAAGGATATTTCTAAACTAACATTCACACTTGCAAAAGTTACCATTGACTCTCAGAAGGATGATCACTTTAATTGTAAGCCAATGGTTCTCATTCCAGTTCATTGTTTTCTCTTATTTTCTTCCTAGATATCGTTGCAATCAGTGTTCCTACCGTTGCCATCGAGCTGACCAGCTCAGTAGCCACAAGTTGCGCCACCAAGGCAAGTCCTTGATCTGTGAAGTCTGCGGTTTCGCCTGCAAGCGCAAATATGAGCTGCAGAAACATAAGCAGGCCAAGCATTCTCAGAACTACCAAATGCCTGTATACCAATGCCAGTATTGCAGCTATCAAAGTAAGTACAAGCAGGCCCTCCACAACCATGAAAACTGCAAGCACACCAAGCAGAAGGAGTTCCGCTGCGCTCTGTGCACGTACCGGACATTCAGTAACACCAGCCTTTTTTTACATAAACGGAAGATTCATGGCTATGTCCCAGGTGACAAAGACTGGCTAGAAAATTATGCAAACAAGGAACTAGAGATCAACTCTGCTGACGTGTTAATAAACTATGACCTTAGTGCTGCATTGAGGTTAGAAGCTAACCTGACCACATCTGGAAGGGATCTGCCTCAAAGAGCCAAACCAGCTGCTGTAGAAGCCCATACCAATGTTTTTTCACAGATCAATGGTGAAGCTGTGTCTGACAGTGAACCCTCACAGCTTAAACCCCAATATTCCATGGAAGGTGGACCAACAGACTTTTTTTCACAGACTTCCTCTTTGGAACCGCATTCTCACCTTCCTGATCGCACTTCTAACGACATTGCGAGCTGCAGCCTGCCGCTGGAGAACATAGGTACCCAGGTTGATTCCATCTCCGCTTCTAAGCAGTTATCTAAAGACTCTACAGCCATGGAGTTTGAGGACATGGAGGCATTAAACTGTGAAGAACCGTCCACAAGATATCCAGACCTGGACACAGGGCAAGCACTGGTAATGGAAGAAAATAGTAATGCTGTGGACAGCTTTCAAGATTCTGAGATGTCAAATGGGCCACATACAGAAGAGTGCAGTGGATTAGAACATGTGGTTGTCTCTAGTGCAGCAAAGAGTGTGATAAATAATGCAGCAGATGCCATGAATAGCCTTTCCGAGAAGCAGCCACCAGCACTTGAGAAGTCTTTGTTAGATGCTGGCCTTGAAACAGATGGACAGATTAACATTGACATTCAGGAGTCCTGGGCCAGTGTACTTAAGCCAGGAGCACTCTTGACTATTGACCTGACTGTCTGCAGCTCTGCTGCTCCTGAGCAGAAGTTTTCATCTACAGAAGATGACCCAACTATTTTCTCAGAATGCATGGAAGAAGAAAGTAGACCCGAGTCGGCTCTTAAAGCTTTACGAAAGCAAGACAAAGACCAGGCTGAGTCCCTCATGTTGGAAGGAAGGGTGCAGATGTTAGTGCTTCAGTCTGAAGCCCAAGTGTTCAAATGTGAAAACTGCTCCTACATTACAAGGAAGGAACGGGCCCTATCCCTGCACTCCAAAGCTGGCTGCCTGGGAAGAAAGTCCAGCCTGCTGTGTAAGGAGTGTGGTGCCAGTTTTAAACAGCAGAGGGGCTTGAACACCCACGTCATGAAAAGATGCCCAGTCATCCAAAAAAAGAACAAATCGAGGACTCCCTTTCATTTAGAACATGAAAGTTGCCCAACCACAAGGCAAAGTGTGTTGCAGCTAGAGAGCGTGTCCAATGAGTTGGCATGTGCAATTGTATCCTCTTTGTCACATAACCAAAGTGTTTTAGGAACACAGTGTGGTGAAAATGGTGTGGAGGATATCCAGGAATCTGCAGGTAAGGTCCTAGTTGACCTTTGTGTCCCTCAGGAAGTGGTTTGTGAGGATGTTTCGTGTGATGCACTGCTTAGAGAAATGCCACCTGGCAGTAACTATGTCTCGGGAGCAGATTGTCCTAGCTCGCCTCAGAGCACAGACAAGTACACTTTCCAGCAAGGGAAATACCACTGCTGTGGCTGCTCGTTCGTATGTTCTAGACTCTCAACTATAATCTGCCATGTGGAGGAAGCTTGCAGACAGTTGCAACAGTTTAAGTGCTCCATGTGCACAGACGTTTTTTGCTCAAAGATGGCTTTAAAAGATCATCAGATGGAGAAGCACATGGTCCTGGAGTCTACCTCAGAAGGAGGAAGTTGCACTGGCTCTTCCAGGGAGGATGGGGACCAAGGAAATAGTGACCAAGAGCAGGATGGTGACGCTAGTGAAACCGATCTGGTCAGTGACTTGCCAGGCACTTTGGAACTGGGAAGAAAAACTGGATCCAAAAAAGGCAAGGGCGAGTGTCTG
Organism: Pleurodeles waltl; assembly: GCF_031143425.1. NCBI lineage: Eukaryota > Metazoa > Chordata > Amphibia > Caudata > Salamandridae > Pleurodeles > Pleurodeles waltl. The sequence goes on along the minus strand of NC_090441.1, from coordinate 175,196,002 downwards.
TTCTGTCCTGAATGTCCTTTCACCTGTTACCAGGAGAGAGCCATGGAGACTCACAAGAAGAGAGGCTGTTTGAAGTCTGGGGAGTTCCAATGTCCTTCCTGCTCCTTCAGCTGCAAGTCTTCCAGGGCTCTTAAGCATCACAAACAGCTTCATAAGAAGTTCTACAGCAAGAGGCCACAACTGAGCTGCAGGCACTGTGAGTTCACCTGCAAGCAGTCCCGATGCTTAAAACAGCACATTAGGATCCGCCATGAGGGCGTGAAGCCCTACAAATGCACTTACTGTAACTTCAGCACTACTCGGCGGTACCGCCTAGAGGCCCACGAGTCCCTGCATACAGGTTTAGGGAGGATCGCATGTGATGTGTGCAGCCAGACATTCGGCACGAACTCCAAGCTGAGGATTCACAAGTTGCGGGTGCACGAAAAGAAGCCCACCCACTTCTGCTCACTGTGTGACTACAGCGGCTACAACCAGAACGACATAAACAGGCACATGAACAGCTGCCACAATGGGGAACTCCGCTTCAGCTGCTCCCAGTGTGAGGCTAAGTTCAGCTCTGAGACAGCCCTAAAACAGCATTGCTTGCGCAAGCATGAAGAGAAGATCTGCCTCCGCTGCGAGCACTGCTTCTTTGTGTGCCACAGTGATACCACACTGAAATACCACATGCAGAAACAGCACCCCCAACTTCAGTGTGGCACCTGCAAGGAGATGTTCGACAGCCGTGATGACCTTGAGGGCCACAAAAAGAGCCACTTCAGCCATCACTGTGAACTCTGTGACTTTGCCGCCAAAGAACGGCCACAACTTGTGCACCATTACATGGAGGCGCATGAGCCTAATGCAGGTGTAGAGCGTGGTCTTCGTTGTCCCTTTTGTGACTTTGCCTGCCAGCATCAGTTGGTGCTCGATCACCACGTGAAAGGACATGGTGGCACTCGAGCATACAAGTGCTCAGACTGTCAATATACCACCAAGAACAAGCAAAAGATCACTTGGCATATCCGCATCCACACTGGGGAGAAGCCGTACAAGTGTCACCTTTGCTTGTATGCCTGTGCTGATCCCTCCCGCTTGAAGGTAAGCTTTAGTTACCACTGGACTTGCTTGTTAGATTGGATAGGTTAGTGTACTTGTGTTGTGTGAAAGTAAGGGCAGTAGCAGGTGCACTGCTCTGCTTAATGAAGCAAAGCTAGCTCTCCAATCGAGCTTCAGATGTTGACCTTAGCCAAAGGATATTCATTTACTATCAGTTGCATTAGAAATGTCAGGATTTTGGGCAAAGGTAATGTTAAGCCTTAAGTTTGCTTGCCATCATTGGCCGCAGACATGTCACTGAGCAAGTGTGTATGACGGCAACACCTTAAATTACCAGAAGAAGAATCTCTCCCAGCAGGTTATAAAGATCACATCCCTTGGAGCTTCACTTAACTATCTGAATTGTCTGTTCATATTGTGCTATAAACAGACCAAAAAGAGCCCCAAATGCTGTAGATACATATAGAGAAATCATCACTCTCCGCTGGGTGTTATCCATCCCTGAGAAAGGGAAACACTTCAGAACTATGTATTGATTACTGGCTGACTTTGTGCCTTTGGAGACATGGCTGAGCTCAATAAATAATCCAAATGCATTGGGAGAGGAAAGATTGGCACCAGCTCTCCCATGTATCTCTATCAAAAAAATGAGAAAGGGGTGGTAGTATTCTTTGTGCTATGCACAAAGTTGTGGCATAATCACTGGTCCTCTCTTAAAGCCCAACATGACCTTTAGCAGAACTGGGGAAAAATGAGAAGGGTACCTGTGTTGGTATTAAGCAGGCTTAGGTGTGCCCTTTTTTCCATGGCTTGGCGTAAACCACTGGGAGTTCTTTTATTACACAGGTATCAATCCAGGTTGTCACGCAGTATGTTTTCAGACAACATTTCTGCCACTATGCCACATCTTGGCATACTCCTGTACCATGAGTACATTCTGTTGCTGGCAATATGACCGAGTAAGTTAAATTCTCAACATGGACATCTGATGTGACCTGCAGGTCTCAAGCGTAAACACAGGCAAGGCTATGGACTTTGATTCTTCCAAAGTTGGTAAATTGAATGCCATTAACTTGTACAACAGCAACACTGGTTATTCACCTTTCTTGGAAATTTCATAAATGTATTACAGTGTGCTATAGAAAATAGCCTATTAAGGGCTCCTGGTCGTATCATGCATAATACTGGCTAGAGCACAGTGGAGTGAGCCTTGCTAATTAAGAATGTTTGGATGTGGGAGTGCACACCACAGGACACTTAATACCATTGGGATAAGGTGCGTCATCAAAAAGAACAGCAAGCCATAGCCTCAACCCCTACATAGATTATTAAATATTTGCGTGCCAGGATAGGGCGCTAAGGGAAAATCACAACTCCTGCGGAAAATAGTCAAAGCTCAACTGTGAAGTAATGTAAAGGAAGTGGGAAAGCAAATTGTGTACCAAGGTATGGAAAGCCCCGGGTTGCAAGCTGGTGAGGCCTTGGTGGATTAGTGTAAATCAGGAATGCTTTGGGCCCCTCTCTGATGATCAGACTTTATTGTTGTCACTTCCAGTAGTTTCCTGAATTATACCAATGCACATATACTTCTGCAACACCGCAGATCTCCAAGTGGTTAGGAGTGGCCAAAAGGTGGGGTGGTGGTTCTGTTATTAATTTATTTGATTTATAATGCTCATAATATGTCACCAAGACATGTTCACAATGCAAATAAACATAATATGATCCTGTAATCCCTTGGATGAGATAGAAGAAGGAAAGTGTAAATGTAAAACAATAGAAAGAAATGATACAAAGGGGCTCATAAACTGTCCGCCGAACCTCCGATGGGGGAGGTTGCCGTCATGCAGGCTACCTCCCCGCCTGCCTCATTAAGAGTTTCCAGCTAGGTCAGTGAGTGGAAACCTGAGGTTCCACCTACTAGCCTAGTGGGAAGCAACCTATTGCATTGTCTCTGGCTCATAATCGAGCAGGGGGCAATGCTGTAGAGCTCGGGTGCAATGTTTATTTTCTGCAAACACTGAACTTTGCGATGGTGCCGGCCAGGGGGGCCCTGCACTGCCCATGATAAGTGCATGGGCAGTGCAGGGGGGGGCCCCTGCACCTGTTCTCCGCCAGCATTTTAATGGTGGTGGTACCACCATGAATCCGCTGGCGGAAAAGGGGGTCGTCATCCCCAGGGCAGTGCTGCTTGCAGCGCTGCCCTGGCGGTATAGGACCGCCGCAACCCCCAGACCGCCGGGATCTCTGATCCTGGCTGAGCTGGAGGTCAGACTGCCAGGGTTATGATGAGGTGCTTGGACCACCATCCGCAAGTATGGCGGTCTAATGACCGCCAGACTTGTATAGAGGTCCAAAGTCTCATTTGTCACCAGGGGTCCAACCCCTCCATGAAAAACAGATGGTGGTTCAGATGGAGACTATCATACATTAGAAGTTTCTTTAAAGTGGTAGATTTCAAGGATCCTGAGATTCCAAGAGGAGATCCCACGAGTTCTAGAAGCAGGCTTCCTTTAATTTTCACACCATATTTCTTTCTCTTGTGTTTGGAGGAGAGCTGGGAAATGGAGTGTCACATCCCATTTGCATTGCTAGATCTGTGGCCTGGCCAAGACCCCATATGAGGCCTCATGTCTTGTAAGTGCTTGGTGTCTTCCCCCCACATGATCTGAAAAGAAGTCCTAAAACATTGAGTTTTACCCTTATTTACCTGTTATTCTGCCGTCACCAGTGAAATAGTTGAAGGAATCAAATGATGTAGGTATGTAGTATGTTGTTATTGTGTCTCATGACTCTGAGTCTATCATGCAACCCTTCACTTTAATGAATTGTGAAGCTCTTGCATTTAAATGTAGGGTCACAGACAATTACACTTTCCATGGACTCTTGACTCATAGACCACCTGGACCGAATGTCTCCTTCATAGAAGATATTTGTGATCATCTTGAGGTTACCTAACGATATTCAAATTATACCATATTAGGAGACTTCAATGTCCATTTGGAAGATTCATGTTATAAGGATGCCTCGGCCTTAATAGAATCTCTAGGTTGCTTTGAATTAACCCAGAGAGTGATCTCGGCTAATCACAAAATTGGCCATACCAGTATCTTTTCAAATTACTTAACCCCTTCGCTGCCAGGCCTTTTCCCCCTCCTGCGCCGAGCTTGTTCGATGGCATCTGTCGCTGTAGATACACATGTTGTGCATAGCCCGCCATCTGGTGTTGGGTCGGAGTGTTACAAGTTGTTTTTCTTCGAAGAAGTCTTTCGAGTCACGGGACCGAGTGACTCCTCCTTTTGTCTCCATTGCGCATGGGCGTCGACTCCATCTTCGATTGTTTTCTTTCCGCCATCGGGTTCGGATGTGTTCCTGTCGCTCCGAGTTTCGGAACGGAAAGTTAACTAACTATCGGAAGATTACGTCGGTATTGTTGCGTTCGGGATCGGCTTAGATAGAATCAACACCGCATCGAAGTTTGAAGAGCTCCGGTGCCCTTCGGAGTAGCTTTCGATCCCCCGTCGGGGCCTGGTCGGCCCGACCGCGTGTCAGACAACGCAGATGGAACGGACCCCGTTTCGTTTCTGTCCCAAATGCCACAACAAATACCCGTATTCAGACCAACATTTGGTCTGTAACCTGTGCCTGTCGCCTGAGCACAGTGAACAGACTTGCGAGGCCTGTCGTGCGTTCCGGTCCCGAAAGACACTCCGTGACCGTCGAGCCAGAAGACTTCAGATGGCGTCCACGCCGACAGCACACCGAGAGTTCGAGGAACAAGAGGAGGAAGAAGCCTTCTCGATCCACGAATCGGACTCCGAGGAATGCGACGATCAAAGAACTGTGAGTAAGACGTCGAAGGCAACACACAAGAAAATTGACAAGGCCCAGGGGACGCCACTGCCACCAGGCCATGGCTCGACCCATAAATTCGGTGACCGACCGTCGGCACCGAAAAAGGCTGAAACAGGGCCGAGATCGTCCGACTCCGGTCGAGACACCGGCATGCAGCCTGCTCGGGACCGAGACAGTGCTGCTGAAAAGGATCGACGCCGAGATAGCGGTGCCGAAAAGGCTCGACGCCGAGACAGTGGCACCGAGGAAGATCGACGCCGAGAGGTTTCGACTCCAAAAAAGAAAAAAGTCACCTCGGAGCCGAAAAAGAGTACAAACAGGGTTTCGGTGCCAAAACGAGCCGCAACCGACCCAGTTACCGGTTCCTATTCAGAGGAGCAATCACTGTCCTCTCAGATGCGAAAGCATAGATTTGAGGAAGAGTTGCAATCCACCGAAGTGGACCATACGCAGAAACGTATTTTCATACAGGAAGGAACAGGGAAAATAAGCACCCTTCCCCCAATTAGGAGAAAAAGGAGACTGGAGTTTCAAACAGACCAAGCACCACAAACAAAATTGGTGAAAAAGGTAACTCCGCCACCCTATCCTCCACCTGTAACTAACGTTTCACCAGCACAAACTCCATCACATTCCCCGGCTCACACCACCGCGAGCCAAGGTGACCAGGACCAAGACGCTTGGGACTTATACGACGCCCCAGTGTCGGACAACAGTCCAGAGGCGTATCCCACAAAGCCCTCACCACCAGAAGACAGCACGGCTTATTCACAAGTGGTGGCTAGAGCGGCAGAGTTCCACAACGTAAACCTCCACTCAGAACCAGTCGAGGATGACTTCTTATTCAACACCCTCTCCTCCACCCACAGCTCCTACCAAAGCTTGCCTATGCTCCCAGGAATGCTTCGGCACGCAAAGGAAATCTTCAAGGAGCCGGTCAAGAGTAGGGCAATAACACCAAGGGTGGAAAAGAAATATAAAGCGCCTCCCACAGACCCTGTTTTCATCACCACACAGCTGCCACCAGATTCAGTCGTAGTAGGAGCAGCTCACAAGAGAGCCAACTCCCACACATCTGGGGATGCACCACCCCCAGATAAAGAGAGCCGCAAGTTCGATGCAGCCGGAAAGAGAGTCGCAGTACAGGCTGCAAACCAGTGGAGCATCGCTAACTCCCAAGCACTACTTGCGCGCTATGACAGAGCCCATTGGGACAAGATGCAACACCTCATTGAGCATCTACCCAACAAACTGCAAAAGAGGGCGAAGCAGGTGGTTGAGGAAGGACAGAACATATCTAATAATCAGATACGCTCCTCTATGGACGCAGCGGACACAGCTGCGAGAACAATTAACACATCTGTGACTATAAGAAGGCACGCATGGCTACGAACGTCTGGTTTTAAACCAGAGATACAGCAGGCAGTGCTCAATATGCCATTCAATGAAAAACAACTGTTCGGACCAGAGGTGGACACGGCAATTGAGAAACTGAAAAAGGACACTGACACTGCTAAAGCCATGGGCGCACTCTACTCCCCGCAGAGCAGAGGAACCTACAGCACCTTCCGCAAGACCACCTTTAGAGGGGGGTTTCGGGGTCAGGCCACACAAGCCAGCACCTCACAGACAACACCGTCCAGCTACCAGGGACAGTACCAGAGGGGAGGCTTTCGGGGCCAATACAGAGGACAATTCCCTAGGAATAGGGGAAAATTTCAAAGCCCCAAAACCCCTACAACCAAGCAGTGACTCACATGTCACTCACCCCCTCCACACAACACCAGTGGGGGGAAGAATAGGTCAGTATTACCAAGCATGGGAGGAAATAACTACAGACACTTGGGTCTTAGCAATTATCCAACATGGTTATTGCATAGAATTTCTACAAATCCCTCCAAACATACCACCAAAAGCACAGAATTTATCAAAACAACATTCAGACCTTCTGGAAACAGAAGTTCAAGCATTATTGCAAAAGAACGCAATAGAACTAGTACCAGAAGCACAAATAAACACAGGAGTTTATTCACTGTACTTCCTAATACCAAAAAAGGACAAAACACTGAGACCAATCCTAGACCTCAGAACACTAAACACCTACATCAAATCAGAACACTTTCACATGGTCACGCTACAAGAGGTGTTACCATTGCTAAAGCAACAGGACTACATGACAACCTTAGATCTCAAAGACGCGTATTTCCACATACCAATACATCAGTCGCACAGGAAATACCTCAGGTTTGTATTCAAAGGAATACATTACCAATTCAAAGTATTGCCGTTTGGTTTAACAACCGCGCCAAGAGTCTTTACAAAATGTCTAGCAGTAGTGGCTGCACACATCAGAAGGCAGCAAATAGACATATTCCCGTATCTAGACGACTGGCTAATCAAGACCAACTCACTGACAAGGTGCTCACACCACACAAATCAGGTCATACAAAACCTCTACAAACTCGGTTTCACCATCAACTATGCAAAATCACACATTCTGCCGTGCAAAGTACAACAATACCTAGGAGCCATAATAGACACAACAAAAGGATTAGCCACTCCAAGTCCAAAGAGAATTCAAAATTTCAACAAGATCATACAACGCATGTACCCAACACAGAGAATACAAGTAAAAATGATATTACAACTCCTAGGCATGATGTCCTCATGCATAGCCATTGTCCCGAACGCAAGACTGCACATGAGGCCCTTACAACAGTGCCTAGCATCGCAATGGTCACAAGCACAGGGTCACCTTTTAGATCTGGTGTTGATAGACCGCCAAACATACCTCTCGCTTCTATGGTGGAACAGTATAAATTTAAACAAAGGGCGGCCTTTCCAAGACCCAGTGCCACAATACGTAATAACAACAGATGCTTCCATGACGGGGTGGGGAGCACACCTCGATCAACACAGCATACAAGGACAATGGGACGTACATCAAACAAAACTGCACATAAATCACCTGGAACTGCTAGCAGTTTTTCAAGCACTAAAAGTATTCCAACCAATCATAACTCACAAGTACATTCTTGTCAAAACAGACAACATGACAACAATGTATTATCTAAACAAACAGGGGGACACACACTCACCGCAGCTGAGCCTTCTAGCACAAAAGATATGGCGCTGGGCAATTCACAACCACGTTCGCCTAATAGCACAGTTTATTCCAGGGATCCAGAATCAACTTGCAGACAATCTCTCTCGAGATCACCAACAGGTCCACGAATGGGAAATTCACCCCCAAATTCTAAACACTTACTTCAAACTTTGGAGAACACCTCAAATAGACTTATTTGCAACAAAGGAGAACGCAAAATGCCAAAACTTCGCATCCAGATACCCACACAGGCAGTCTCAAGGCAATGCCCTATGGATGAACTGGTCAGGGATATTTGCGTACGCTTTTCCCCCTCTCCCTCTCCTTCCATATCTAGTAAACAAATTGAGTCAAAACAAACTCAAACTCATACTGATAGCACCAACATGGGCAAGGCAACCTTGGTACACAACACTGCTAGACCTATCAGTAGTACCCCACGTCAAGTTGCCCAACAGGCCAGATCTGTTAACACAACACAAACAACAGATCAGGCATCCAAACCCAGCATCGCTGAATCTAGCAATCTGGCTCCTGAAATCCTAGAATTCGGACACTTAAACCTCACACAAGAATGTATGGAAGTCATAAAGCAAGCTAGAAGACCATCCACTAGACACTGCTATGCAAGCAAATGGAAAAGGTTTGTTTGCTACTGCCATCAGAATCAAATTCAACCATTACACGCATCTCCAAAGGATGTAGTGGGCTACTTACTACACTTACAAAAATCGAACCTGGCCTTCTCTTCCATTAAAATACACCTCGCAGCAATATCTGCATACCTGCAGATTACCCATTCAACTTCACTATTTAGGATACCTGTCATTAAAGCGTTTATGGAAGGCCTCAAAAGAATTATACCACCAAGGACACCACCCGTTCCTTCATGGAACCTCAACATCGTCTTAACAAGACTCATGGGTCCACCCTTTGAACCTATGCATTCTTGCGAAATACAATTCCTAACCTGGAAAGTTGCATTTCTCATCGCCATCACATCTCTAAGAAGAGTAAGTGAAATTCAGGCGTTTACAATACAAGAACCTTTTATCCAACTACACAAAAATAAGGTAGTCCTAAGGACTAATCCTAAATTTTTACCGAAGGTTATTTCACCATTCCACCTAAATCAAACGGTAGAACTACCAGTATTCTTCCCACAGCCAGATTCCGTAGCTGAGAGGGCACTACATACATTAGATGTCAAAAGAGCATTAATGTACTACATTGACAGAACAAAGAACATCAGAAAAACTAAACAGCTATTTATTGCATTCCAAAAACCTCATGCAGGAAACCCAATATCAAAACAAGGTATAGCCAGATGGATAGTTTAGTGCATCCAAATCTGCTACCTTAAAGCAAAACGACAGCTGCCCATTACACCAAAGGCACACTCAACCAGAAAGAAAGGTGCCACCATGGCCTTTCTAGGAAATATTCCAATGCACGAAATATGTAAGGCAGCCACATGGTCTACGCCTCACACGTTCACCAAGCACTACTGTGCAGACGTGCTATCCGCACAACAAGCCACAGTAGGTCAAGCCGTGTTAAGAACCTTATTTCAAACTACTTCCACTCCTACAGGCTGAGCCACCGCTTTTGGGGAGATAACTGCTTACTAGTCTATGCACAACATGTGTATCTACAGCGACAGATGCCATCGAACTGAAAATGTCACTTACCCAGTGTACATCTGTTCGTGGCATCAGTCGCTGAAGATTCACATGTGCCCACCCGCCTCCCCGGGAGCCTGTAGCAGTTCGGAAGTTAGCTTAAGCTTTGTACATTTGTAAATATATTATTTAAACCTTAAATAGGTACATACTTAGTCACTCCATTGCATGGGCACTATTACTACAACACAACTCCTACCTCACCCTCTGCGGGGAAAACAATCGAAGATGGAGTCGACGCCCATGCGCAATGGAGACAAAAGGAGGAGTCACTCGGTCCCGTGGCTCGAAAGACTTCTTCGAAGAAAAACAGCTTGTAACACTCCGACCCAACACCAGATGGCGGGCTATGCACAACATGTGAATCTTCAGCGACTGATGCCACGAACAGCTGTACACTGGGTAAGTGACATTTTCATTTTTTGGCTATTTGGGGCAGTTCGCGCTTAGGCCCTCATAACTTTTTGTTCACATAAGCTACCCACGCCAAATTTGCTTCCTTTTTTTTTCCAACATCCTAGGAATTCTAGAGGTACCCAGAATTTGTGGGTTACCCTGAAGGAGACCATGAAATTAGCCAAAATACAGTGGATTTTTTTTTTTTTTTAAATGGGAAAATAGGGCTGCAGAAGGCAGCTTCTGGTTTTCCCCTGAAAATGGCACCAACAAAGGGTTTGTGGTGGCAAGATTACCATCTTCCCAGCTTTCAGGAACAGGCAGACTTGAATTGGAAAACCCAATTTTTCAATACAATTTTGACATTTTACTGGGACATACCCCATATTTTCTATTTTTTTGTGCTTTCAGCCTCCTTCCAGTTAGTGACCAAAATGGGTGAGAAACCAATGCTGGATCCCAGAAAGCTAAACATTTCTGAAAAGTAGACAAAATTCTGAATTCAGCAAGGGGTCATTTGTGTAGAATCCTAAAAGTGTTTCCTACAGAAACTAACAGCTGAAATAAAAAAATATTGAAATTGAGGTGAAAAAAACAGCCACATTTTTCTCCACGTTTTACTCTGTGACTTTTTCCTGCGATGTCAGATTTTTGAAAGCAATATACTGTTACGTCAGCTGGACTCTTCTGGTTGCGGGGATATATAGGGCTTGTAGGTTCATCAAGAACTCTAGGTGCCCAGAGCCAATACATGAGCTGCACCTTGCAATGGGTTTTTATTCTATACCGGGTAAACAGCAATTCATTTGCTGAAATATAAAAAGTGAAAAATAGGTATCAAGAAAACCTTTGTATTTCCAAAATGGCCACAAGATAAGGTGTTGAGAAGCAGTGGTTATTTGCACATCTCTGAATTCCGGGGTGCCCATACTATCATGTGAATTACAGGGCATTTCTCAAATAGACGTCTTTTTTACACACTGCCTTACATTTGGAAGGAAAACATTTAGAGAAAGACAAGGGGCAATAACACTTGTTTTGCTATTCTGTGTTCCCCCAAGTCTCCCGATAAAAATGGTACCTCACTTGTGTGGGTAGGAATCCAAGATGGGGTGACTTGTGGGGATCTGACCAGGTTCTGTTACCCAGAATCCTTTGCAAACCTCAAAATTTGACCAAAAAAACCACTTTTTCCTCTCATTTCGGTGAGTCTCCCGATAAAAATGGTACCTCACTTGTGTGCGTAGGCCTAGCGCCCACAAAAGGAAAAAGGAAAAGGAAATGGCCTAAAAAACAACGTGGACACATCACATTTTTTCACAGAAAACAGAGGTGTTTTTTTACAAAGTGCCTACCTGTGGATTTTGTCCTCTAGCTCAGCCGGCACCTAGGGAAACCTAGCAAACCAGCGCATTTTTGAAAACTAGACACCTAGGGGAATCCAAGATGGGGTGACTTGTGGGGCTCTGACCAGGTTCTGTTACCCGGAATCCTTTGCAAACCTCAAAATTTGACCAAAAAAACACTTTTTCCTCTCATTTCGGTGACAGAAAGTTCTGGAATCTGAGAGGAGCCACAAATTTCCTTCCACCCAACGTTCCCCCAAGTCTCCCGATAAAAATGGTACCTCACTTGTGTGGGTAGGCCTAGCGCCCACAAAAAGAAATGGCCCAAAACACAACGTGGACACATCACATTTTTTCACAGAAAACAGAGGTGTTTTTTGCAAAGTGCCTACCTGTGGATTTTGGCCTCTAGATCAGCCGGCCCCTAGTTGGGGGGGGGTTGGGGCAGAAATGGCCTAAAATAAATTTGCTTCCCCCCCCCCGCCACCCTGGAGCGACCCTTGCCTACGGGGTCGCTCCCCTTGCGTGACATTGGCACATAAAAAAAATCCCCGTTGCCTAGTTGTTTCAGATTGACCTAAAATCCGCCGATCTGCCCCCAAGGGGGGCAGAAGTGGTCTAAATACAATTTGCCCCCCAGGGGAGCGACCCTTGCCTAATGGGTTGCTCCCCATCTCTAAATAAACAAACAAGCAACAAAAAAAAACACAAAAAAAAATTTGCCCTGGTGCCTAGAGGTTTCTGCCCCCCCTAGGGGCAGATCGGCCTAATAACAATAGGCCGATCTGCCACCGGGGGGGGGCAGAAATGGCCTAAAATAAATTTGCCCAAGGGGTCGCTCCCTCATGCCAGTTCCCTGGTGTCTAGTGGGCGTTTCAAAAGCCGGATTGCTTTACAATCCGGCTTTTGAAACGCTGAGAGAGACTTCAAAGGGAAGGAAATTCCTTTCCTTCCCTTTGAAGCCTCTCTTGCCTCCTCCACGTGGAATTTGCTTTGCATTTCTCTTCCGATCGCGCTGGATGGAGGAGGCCCTCTGTGACAATCAGTGCAAGATTGCGCGCTGACGTCACAGGAGGGGTGTGGCGGTCGGGGGTTGAAGGGGAAGGTCGTCCCCTTCCATCCCTTCCTTGGGGGGGGGGGGTGTGGAGGGGAAACCCCACAGAGGGAGCGCTAGCGCTCCTTCTGGGCTCTGTGCCCAGGACGTAATGGTTACGTCCTGGGCACACGAGCACTGTGCCTCAGGATGTAACCATTACGTCCTGGGCACAGAAGGGGTTAAATCTAAATTATGAGGATACCCTTCCATTAATTTGGTCAGATCACAAGGCAGTAAAGTTAAAACTCAACATTCCAGTGCCTTTACAAAGAACTAATAAATCAGCTCAGGTCAAATCTATTCGCTTGTGGAACACGTTAAATAAAATGTATTGACGGAGTGTCTTAATCAAACACTACCAGATTTCAGTATTGAGTGGAATGTAGCAGCGGAGAGATATCATGAATAGTTGAGCAGAAAATTATTGAGTCTACTACCCCCACAAAATAATAAAGTCCACAGGAAGTGTCCGTCAGCACCTTGGTTTTCTTCAGTATTAACGTCGAAACAAAAATGTTGCAGGTTAGAGAGAGCTTCGAGATGAGATTATAGTGAAGAAAGTAAAGAGATCTATTGAACGTGAATATAAACATTTGATATTGAAAGAAAAGTCTAATTTCTACACAGCAAAAATTAAAATGGCTTTGAATGTCGCTAAATAGACCAAATTCCCTCTCCCGTTACTCTCCCAGCCAGGATTTTGTAATAGTCTAGCCGATGTTTTTAGAAATATGATAGAAACCGTCTATAAAGAATTTTACACTACTCATTTTCCCATAGATGCCTGTTTGATGCCCCTTATAGTGGCATCTGGATAGCTCTTTTTGACCATTTTCCACAATTGAGCGTCCAGCAAACAGTCAAGCTCATCGATCAGGTAGAATCCAGTGTACCTTCGAAGGCAGTGCAGACTGTAGCTGATTGCATTGCACCAGTTCTGTCAACCTTGTTGAAGATGGTCATTATGACTGACACATTTCCTGCCAGTTGGAAAAAGGTATCAATCCTACCCTTACTGAAAGAAAGAAAAGAAAAATCACTTGATCCTAGTGAGGAGAAAACTTTCTGCCCGATTTCAAGACTTCCTCCTCCTGTAGAAATACTGTAAAAACATTTTAATGTCAGCCTATCAGATTATGTAGAAGAAAAGAACCTTCTGGAGATTATGCAGTATGGTTCATGCCAGGGCTCAGCACTGAAACCGCTTTGGTCAGTGTCTTGGAAGAGGTTAGAGATATAAGAGATAATGGTGACCGAGCGGCAGTGATCTATCTTGATCTTTCTACCACATTTGACACGGTTTGCCACTCAGTACTGCTAAACCATTTGTCAGACATCGACATTTTGAGACAGACAGACACACAGACACACACACACTTTTCTAAATGATTGGGAACAGTTGGTGGCCTATGGGGATACCTGCTCAAAATCTTTTTCTCTTCAATGCGGGGTTCCCCAGTGGCCATTTATCAGTCCCACCCTTTTTTATATTTATGTGGCACCTTTGGGTAAAATAATCCAGTCTTTTGGCTTTGCTGCGGTTACCTATGCAGATGATACTCTGATAGTTGTTTCTTTTCCGAGCAACGTAGATGAAGTGGCTGACTGGTTTAATTGCACAAAGGCAATATCCACCTGGTTGACCTCCAGTTGTCTGAAATTAAACTAAAACAAGATGGAGGTCTTAATTTTTGGGAAAGAAACCACCTTCTGGGGACACTCATGGTGGCCTCAAGAGATAGGACCTCCTCCAACACTGGTTCCCAAGGTAAGAAACCTTAGGGTTATACTTGATGCTAACTTATCTTTCAAGGAGCATGTAAATAAGATTACCTTGTCCTGTTTTCTACACCTCAAGATTTTAAAGTAGGTGCTACTTTTTATCCCATTTGAGCATTAAAAATCAGTAAACATTGCATTGGTTATGTCAAAGATTGATTATTGTAACGCCTTATACATGGGCACTCGTCAATGGGTGCCTAAAAGTTACAGACATTACACAATGCAGCTGTATGTCTCTTACAGAAGGTACCTAAGAATATGTCCATATCAAATGTCTTAAAAGATCTACATTGGCTTCCTGTAAAGAAGCGGGTGGCGTTTAAGGCGCTGTCCCTATCCCCCAAGGCTATGCATAGCAACAAACTCAGCTACTTTTCAAGGAAATTTAGATGGTATCGACCAAACCAAAATTTGAGATCAACAGCAACTGGTTTTGTGTTGACCTCCAGGATAAATAAAGCCTTCTGGGGAGGATGTGGGTTTGTCCATACTGTTAGTCAGTTATGGAATAAAATGCCAGCCTCAACTTATAAAACAACCAAGTATTCTCAACTTTCATAAACTGCTGAAACCCTGGATGTTTACATACTCCCCTTAATGATTGGCCCTGCTAGTAAGGAGTGTTTCTAGTTTGTCTAACTTTCCAGCGCAAAGACACCCCTGGGTATTTGCGTGCTTTAGAAATTCCGTACATTCATTCATTCATTCACACATTAAGACAGAGCCTTGCAGTCTGTATTTTGTTGATGATGATGTAGCCCTACAGTGCTCTTTGGTGATGAATTGAACCCTGTTCACACCCAGTTACTTTATTTTTATCCACACTTTCCTTGCTCCCTTTCAACCTGCCCTTAACATAGGAAGGGTGTAGGAAGTTGATTTCCTGACCAGTAGAGCTTAGACGTGGTTATGGTAAGCAAATTGGAATAGTTGTGTGTGAAAAAAGGAGTGCCCCCTTCTTGAGGGTTTACAGTGCGACAGGCACTTGAATCTCATTTAGAAAATTCTGTAACAAAAAAACTAGTTCTGATATCAGAGCGAAGCAGTAGGCTGCTTTACGAATATAGAGCATCCACAGAGGACCAAAGAACACATTTAAAATTAGTTTTTTTTTAAGCTGGAGAGATACAAAGGCAGTGGGAAAAGAGCTCTACAAAACTTACTTAATTGTGTACTTTAATTAATAAGTTAGGTGGAGCTGAAAGTCAGGCAGAAAATGTCCATGCTGAAGGTATATGGCAGTTGTGAATGACAGCGTTTGAATCTTAAAAGAAAAATGTCAAGTCAAGTTTGGTGGCTGCAGCAATTGGAACCTTCATTCAGTAGCAAAGCAGATATGCTATGATTTCATCATCCTGTATTCTGATGTGTGTAATAATGAAGAACCTGTTCGTGAGTAGTATGCAAGGTCTTCAATTTGAAAGGCACTTGGAAGAATTAATGTCTATCTTGCGTGTGTCTTTTCATTTGCTTCCAATGTGAATGAATATTATGTTGAAGTGACATGACCCCTTCCCTGGATATGTCTCTAAACCCCACAGGTGAGAAAATTATCTGTCATACACTTACCTGAAACACTTACCACTGGTTGTCAAACCGGGTAAGATTCTTCAGGTTTTTATTTCAGTATCGTTTGAGTGTTCATCTTTATTCTACTTCTTCCTATCAAGTTAGTTCTGTGTAAATCTCCGCCACTCCACCTATAGCAACTCAAGTCTTAATTGTTTTAATAAAGTATTCACATCTCCCCAGCACCTTTTGGTATCACTGGTTAGTGACAGAGCTTGCTATTTAACTGCACTTGCATCTCTTACATTGAAAAATCCCATTATAAGTTAGTTTGGTTGGTTCCATACTAGAACCCCATAGTTGCATACTTCTTTTTCCACTCCTTTTTAGGTCTCATCCTACCAGACAACACAGCTGTCTAGTTTTGCTAGATACATCTTTGGGACATTCAGACAGTTGACCTCTAAATGCATTCTGCTTGTTGCTTGCCTTTGGCTTTGTAATTTGTAACTCACATTTTCTTGCTTTCCATTTGCTGGCCTTATTTGTTTTAGGCTAGCCAGCTTAAGTTTGCTCTCGCCCTTGCCAAAACCTTATTTACACACTCCTTCCGAATGCTCCCTTTCTATAAAAGGCCCCCTGTAAATGTTTCTCTTGTCTCATCATGTTTGCTGTGCAGTCAAAGACCAAGGTCAACTGTCAGGAGTTGTCTTCCAAGGGCGCTTGTTTACTTTTCTTTCTCTGACTTCAAAGTGAGAATATTTATGTGACAATCTTGCTTTACAGTGGAGAAATAGTTTGTTTTCTAGCACACAACATTCAAATGAACTGTGTAAGTATTTCAGAATATATCAGAGTTATGAACGCACAAATGCAGATTTGTTTTTTTTCTGCAGTGTGTTGGAAACAAAAACTTTAATATAATCAAGACACATCATTAAGCTAGTGCAATTTCCACACACTTCTAGTAAAACTGTATGTCTGTGCAAATGTAATGATCATTTCCATTGAAAATCTGTTGTCTGTAATGGCACTGTGCTACCACACCATCAATAGTCCATTCTACTCTACACCACCCCACACCACTGCACTCTGCACCACTCCATTCTACACCACCGCACACAGCGCCACTTCAGAATATGCCTATATTGTATCCTGTACCACCCTACTCTATGCCAATGTACCCTTCACCATTCTAAGCTATACCACTGCACTTTTTGCCACTGCACTCTACAGCACTCCAGTCTAGGTCACACCAATCTACTTTTCAGAACTCCTCTCTACACCACTGTACTCTGCAACACTGCACTCTACAGCAATCCATTGAATGCCACTGTAATCTATTCTGCACCATGCCTAACTGTTGCTCCCAGCTGCTGACTTTGTATATTTCTTGCATTCCTTCCTCTAAGTACCACATGCGGATCCACAAGGATGAGAGGAAGTACCTCTGCCCTGACTGCGGTTACAAATGCAAGTGGGTGAACCAGCTGAAGTACCACATGACCAAGCACACAGGTCAGTCTCCAGTTCAGGTGATGATTTTTACAGAGCATCATAGAGGACAAGCAGCTGGAGCTTTCATGGTTAGGTGACAGCAAGCAACAAGCTGTTAAAATGGCCTCCCTACTAATTAAGGCAATCAATCATGTATTTCCTTAAAATATACTTTGGGATGAAGCTTGTAGCAGTAGAATGTTAGTTACGGCATATATCTTCCATACACACTTCTCTGTACACACAGAACCATATTGAGTATCTGCAAAGGAATTGGCATTTGACAGAAAGACTCACCAAGATAAACATTGTTAGCCCTGAAAAAGACAGTGCATTGACTAGGTGGCCATGTAAAGGGAATTCCTCTCTTCCTGTTTTTTATTTTTTATATTTTTGTTTACTTTTTTCTTTCTATGGCTGGGCTTCTGTGGTAATGCCTTTTGAATAAATAGATGGGTCTGCAGCTTTTGTTCTGTGTCGCACCTCACATTTAGAAACCGCGTTGAGGTCACTCTGGTTTGATTTTGGAAAGTTTTAGATTTTATAAGGTTAGTGGCTGCTAAGCTCGTAACAGGGTAAGGACCACTAAGATGGTAAGCTCACTGAATTGATCGTTAGCAGATCTTTTTGTGTAACTTGTGGGTCTCTGGTTCGAATTTCATCTGGAAAGACCCCTTTTCTTCTAATGTGGTTAATATAATTGTGTACTGTTGTTAACTACGGATTTGAGCCCTGTATTAATATGAATATTGTCATCACTGAAACATAGTTCACCCCTACATCTTCGCACATCCACTATGTCCTTCGTTCCTCAGGCCGCAGCATCTATTGTGTGGACACGCACATAAGAAGGGAGGAGGCATTCTGTCTTGACCCTGCACTGTAGGCAGTAGCTCCAGCACTCAGCCCTATGGAGCTTTCGACATGCCGTTTCCCTCTCACTGCATTTACACTTTTAGTAAGGCGGACTGGATATCTGTCATGTTTGTGATGAAGTAACCGTCAACCAAACTCTAAATCAAGCCCTTGTCTCTTAGACAGTGAACCTGTGGGTGATAAGAGAAATCAATATTTGAGGTACAGCTACAGATTAAGTGTGAAAATCTTATCTTTCCTTTTGCCTCCCAAGCCACGCTATATTTTTAGTGGAACTACATTAGCACAATCACAATAAGAAGTAAATTAAACCACACATTTTCTAGGGCAACATGTTTGGTGAGCCGCTGATGGTTCTTGTTTCCTTTCCCTAAACACCTGGATTCAAAGAAATACTTTCATTTGTGTTGCCTGAGAGTTCTTTGTTTTCTGCCCCATATAATATGTTGGAAGAAAGCACTGGCATACCAATTCTTTCCATATACAATGGCTCTTTTTTTCCTGAGTATTTAGTTTGCAATGTAGAATGGAGCATCTGAGATGGCATACAAGAAACTCAGAAATTTCAGAAAATCAGTGTTTTGTACTGATTTCTTTTTCATTATATTTCATTCACTCACAGCCAATACAAATAGTTTAATTGTGTGTTAAATAAACAGAGGCGTTTAACTCATAGTTGCCTGAATCTATTGTATTGGTATATTTGTTTACTGGAACGCATGTGACCTAGTTTACCAAACATTTGCCTCATTTCCTCTAGGCTATAAACCTTACCAGTGTGATGAGTGCGAGTACTGTACCAATCGGGCAGATGCTCTTCGGATACACAAAGAGACCCGACATCGGGACACACGCGCCTTCATCTGTGAGCAGTGCGGCAAGGCCTTCAAGACTCGCTTCCTGCTGAAAACTCACATGAAAAAACACAGCGAGGATAAGCCCTATGTCTGTAACGTCTGCCTACGAGGCTTCCGCTGGGCAGCTGGCCTACGCCACCACTACCTCACCCACACAAAGGAACATCCCTTCTTCTGCCGCTACTGCCCCTACAAGGCGAAGCAGAAGTTCCAGGTCATTAAGCATATCCGGCGTCACCACCCTGAGAAAGCTGCTGTTGATCCTCAGGAAGGTGTTGGCAAGGATCCCAGCACACCTACTGTCCACCTGCATGAAGTCCAGCTGGAGAGTACGGTGAGCATTGCCACCTCCCTGCAAGCCCCAGCAGAAGCAGTGGCATGAGGCCTAAGCACAACCAACCTGTGCCCAGGACTTAATTGATTTGAAGCACCAGTGACAACACCCTCAAATAACATCTCAAAAAATTATTATAAAGTAGAGTTCTGGCAAAGACGGCTGTTTATATACTAAGCACAGACTTTGTGTGGCTTGTGGGTCTTTCTCTACTGTTACAACGAAGACTAAAGGGATTGAAGAACACACCCATGCGGACAGGAGCAGGACAAAGTGTTCTCCAAAACTAAACCTAACTGTACAAATTCAACCTGACATTACCTTTGCCTTCCTGGGACTCTATTTTTTGAGGGGGTGCGGGGACTAGCAATTTCAAAATCTAAAGCACTTTTAATGTGAAATATCCTGCTCTAATGAATGTATGTACCATACTGAGTGCCCAAGACATTTGCTAAGGACACTGCCCGAGTATGTACATCAAATGTTGGGCGTAGTCTTAATAGATGAAGACCTTTCTGGAAGGAGAAAGGCAGTTGTTCAAATTCTGGCACAATGTAAAGAATAGAAGCACTGTACATAAACCTATGCATTAAGGAAATAGAATAAATTGGAAATATTGGAACAGTTTGATTAAATAAGAGTGATGTGGAATAAGACTGTTATCCCTACCAGTGGTCTGTCTGCTTTGACTGGCACATTTACTGCATGATACAGCGGTCTCCGATAATGAAGCATATGCATATGTACAACTTAGCTTATGGTAGTAGTTACAGGAGCAGTTGGCACTTCTTCTCATACCTGTGCTGTTTTGATGCAAATCAGGTACCACACTGAGTTTTTAAGTTGTGATTAAACCATGTCAACATTCAGTGGACTGTTGAGCTCTGGATTCATAGTATAAGGTGAAGGGCTCGAAAAATCCACTCGGCCACTCACATTGGCGAGTCTTATTTGATCAGGTCCAGCTATTTTTAATACTTCCTGGTCCCTTCTGGCGAGTTGAGTTGGAAAGTGGAGGGGCAATAAAAGATGCCTTTAAATCTTGTTCTTATGTCACATTTGCTCTGTGTTCCCAGGCATGGGTCAAAAGTCACTTTTTCTTACAAATAATTTTCCTTCTGACTGCAGAGTTCCAGGACTTTGTAAGGTGAACTGTGTGACCTGCTGCTTAGAATGTAAAATAAAAGGATATAGGGTGTCACGTTTTTCCTAACACACAACATTTAAATGTCAACTGTGCAAACATTTCAAAATGTATTTCAGTAGTTGTGAAAGCCCTTTTTAATATTTCTGGGTGATGAAAAAATATGTTAATAGGATGGAAACAAATCAGAATACTTTACACGTTGCTGTGCAAAGGATATGTTTTCTGAAACCCAATTTTCACTAGTTATTAATACACAATATAGTTTTATCAATAAAGCTGCAAGTCAGTGGAGAGGCCTTTGGACCTTTCTTGGAAAGTTACTGTGTGTAGATGACCATATGTTACCACATCATGATTTAGTAATATATTTATTAAAATTGAGTGTTTAAATAAACTGAGAACACTCCTGCCTTGAAGGCAATGTTGTTATAAACTAAAATAACTCCTAGGTTATGTGGGCTAGACCTCATGGGCATGTGGGCTAGATTAGTGTACTTAATCAAACAAAAGAGGTTTTTTGTACTGCAGAAATGCTGAGTTCACACATTTGAAGGTGCGATCATATTTGAGAATTAAGAAAAAGGCGACTCTGTAAACTATTTGCCTAGGATCACGCAATTTGAGACCCGTTTACGGGTCAAGTATATTATAGTTAGGTTGAGTAGATTATTTAAGTTACTCGACCTGCAGGTCTAGTAACATTATTATGATTTTGTGAGCCCTGAAGTTGAGAAGAGAAAAGTATTCTGAAATGCATGTTTTGTAGTGGAAATTTGCCACAAATAGATTTGGAAAAGTCATTGTTTGATTGGACTTGTTCAGACAAAAGGCTGCATTTTATCAGTTTCCAAACCTTACATTACATGAATATGTTGAATATTATTGGAATGGTGCTAAAACCGCAAGCCAAATGCAGCACATAACTTTGTTTCTCTTCACAGCCTCAGAAATTGATCCCATCTTATTTTTCAGATACATTTGCCTCCCTTCACCAGAGCATCTGATGTAAGAGTATAATAATGTCCTTTGAGCCTCTTTCCCTACTAAAAAGTCAGTTGTGCTGAGAGTTGTGCTTGACTCTGCATGCAGTACTTGTGAAGACAATGTGTAGGCAACGTGGAGGCAAAAGCCGACATACTGAATCTCAGATCCTGGCTTCATGTAACCAAATTGTTTGGTCATTTGCAAATCACTTAATCTTGTTGCATCATAAATCCTATAATAGTTAAAAACTAAATATTAATAACAGGATGCATTTCAGTGTTTTATGCCAAGAACAAATTAGATGTTTACTAGAGGAAAAGTTGGTGCACAAACAGTAGGACTATACCCAAGAAGGCTGGCACTAGAACAGTGCTGTACCTTGTGTCTCACAAGTTGCCAAGCTGTTGGATTATTTTTATGATGCCATGTTGTATCACTCACAAGTGGAATGTTTCTGGAGCACAGAGGAGGAAAGGCAATATCTGGCCATTCATGCATCTACTTTATATAGTATGTATTGAGTTTGAAGGGAACTCAGGTTCTTTTGCTTACAAGCAGATTTTAAGTGAGCAGGATGCAGCTGAAGTGGATGTAGGATTGCCTTCCATTGCCTGTGTGCACTGCTTAAGAAGGATTAAGAAGGGTTGTCTACTGAGCTTTACTTTCACACTTCTTGAGTGTGTGCTACCATGTGTGACACTGGCCCTGCACCCCGAACCCTATCCCAAAGCACCTGAATAGTTGAAGACTTCAGTTTGCGGGTACAGAAACTTGACTCCTAGTCAGCGTCTGAGATTTTAATGGAAATAAGCACTTTATGCCTCAGTCACACATTGAGGTGCATTACCTGGAAGCTAATTGCTAACACAATGGTACAAACACTGTGCAAACCCTTGATGGTTGACAGCTAGGTTTTGGTGTTTTTACTTTGGTGGTTTTTTTCCTAGGGGGGAGATGCAAAAAGTGTATGTTTTATTTCCCGAATAATGGCGCAAAATGTTTACTGTGCTGAGGTACTCTTCCCATCTACTGATTTGTTTTTATTTATTTTTCGAAAGATTTCTACTCTGCTGTTTGTGGTGGAAACAGGTGTGAAACCCCTGGGCAAACCCCGTAAACGATATATTTCTGAATAGTAGGTACAATTCAGAATTTTATCAAAGCATAATTTATGTGTATATTCCTCATTTGTTTCTTATAGAAACTAATCATTACAATTGAAAACTAATGAAAAGAAGTAGGAAAAAATTTAAATAGGTGACAATGTTTTCAGCTCTATTTTTTTTTACCCAATGGCTGATTTACTTCTACCGTTCTATGTTGCTACACTTCACACCCCACTTTTTTCTTTTTATTTAATGTATTCTGGCATTGTGGCTAGCTGTGGAATTTGGACCCAGGTTTAGCTAGCATCCAGTGAAACCTCCCAAACCCAGACCTTTCTGTAAACTAGACTCAGTAGTCCAGGGTAGTGTGCCTTACGCGGAATACCCTGCAAACATCAAAATTTGGCTAAGATCACTCATTTTCCTCATGTGTCTGTGAGTAAGCGTGGAATTTGCAGGGACTCAACAAACATCCGACCACCCACTGTTAACACACATCATCAGATAAAAACAATACACCATTTGTGTGACTGGGTCTTTTACCAGTGGCGGGAACGGATGAAAACTGTGACCATGTGAAGTCAATGTAGTCTTTGGTCCATTTTGTTTCTTAGGCAGCAGGCCCACCCACACAGTCCCATTTTAATCACTAATAATGAACATTTCCCTAGTAATTTACCCATGACACTTTTCTACTTCATTGTTGTGTGTTGCTTTTTTTCTCTTAACTATTGGGTAAAAAATTATGTAGAAAGATCAACCCTCACTAACATGCAGCATGCTTTATCACCAGATCCACCCATCTAGCACTGGGGAACTTCCATGTCTTTTCTTTCATTTGTATATCGCACCAGAGCCACTAGCTTGCAGACTTCACAGGTGCACCTACGTGTGTAGTTAAATAGGTTTCTGTAGTTTAAGCTATGTGAGTAGTTCTGAGTCCAGTGATCTGAGTGTCACTCCTGCCTTTACCATCTGCCGTGAGTGCACACGATCCACATGAAAACAAGCCTGGGCTACTGTGACTCATGCCTCTGTTTCACTTGGTGTCCTGAATAATATTACGGGTGGCCAGGTGAACCGTTTCTGATGCACTTTCAGTGTCATTACTTCGCTAAATCCAGCTCCTTCCTCTCTTTAGTACTAAGTTTGGGGGTGGAAGTGGAAGGTTCCAAGCATGGCTTCATCCATGCCTCAGTTAGTGTGACTGTACATTTTCAAAACTGTGGTAAAAATCCTTGGGCAGATTATAAGTTACTCCAGTATTGGAGCTTTCATAGATTCACATGCTTGAATAATTCCCTGTCGTCGAGATGGGAGTCCCCGGTACCTTTTATCAAGTAGTACTAACATAGTTTAACACTCTTATCAGAGTCATTTTGAGAAAAAGAACCAAACTTAAGAGTCCACCAATCAGACGACACCACCCTTTAGAACCTTCCTAAAAGAAGCTCCAGTCCCTCAGATTTTCTTTGCATAAGTGCGTAGTGGATATAACAGTAATTGCAGAGGTAAAGGTGAGCTTCTCCGGGGAGGTGAGTGGGTTGCATGTGAATCTATGAAAGATTCCAATACTGGAGAACTTTAGTGGATTGGTGGACTCTTAAGTTTGCTCCTTTTTCTCAAAATGACCCTGATAGAGTGCTAAACTGAGAGGCCTAGGACCTTTAGGTTTAACCCCATGTTAGAACTACTTAATAAAAGGTTGGTACTCCCATCTCGACGACTGGGAATGATTCAAGCATGTGAATCTATGAAAGATTCTGATACTGGAGAACTATAGTTACAGGTCAGTAACTAATTTTCATCCCTTAAAAGTATGAACTTGTAATACAGCGAATGGCACATCACCACCTTGACAGAGGATGACAGTAGAAACAAGCCACACATGTAATCTGTGTAAGTAATGGTAGGTGTTGTGATTTGTGTGTCACTCCTAACTTGATCATCTACCTTCTACCTATAAGAGATCTCTGAAAGCAAGTCTAGACTAAGCTCTGACTGATATTGAGCAGGTGTCGGGTGAACCTTTACTAACTTCTCACCATGACAGCATCTTTAGGTTCAGGAGAACTTGTTTTTTCTTTCACCTTTAGCTCACTCACTGTACTAAATGTAACTCCTTTCCCTTTGTGGTAGTAATTTGGAGTGTTTAAGGATGTCTTGTTGACCCATGAGTCAGAGTGAGCATAGCTACATTTAAAAACGGTGGTAAATATACTGAGTTCCCTGAAAAGCATTGCCAGAAATATCTGATAGAGACTTCCAGTTGCAAATTCCTTAACTCTGATTCCTTACCGTAGAATTTCCCCCAGGTGTCAGTATGGATCCGGAGATTTTTCTTCAAGCAGTGCTCTTGCGTGACGTTAGCTGGCGCCTGTCATCTCCGTGTCCATCATTGGTTGCCGGATGCGACATGCAGGTTGTATATAGACGCCACCCTGGCGCACTGAGGTCAGTTCTTTTTCTTCCGCCCCAGCCATAGTCGCTTTTTTATTGGCCATTTGACTTTTTGTTAAAGTTTTTTGGTTTCTGGTGCGTCAAGATGTCCTCAAGGGAGACTGACTTCAAGCTCTGTGACTCCTGTCACCGCATGATGCCGGTGACTGATCCACAGCTGATGTGTCCATGGTGCTTGGAGCGCAACAAGGATCCAAAGTCATGCTCCGACTGCTGGGCCATGAGAACACGTAGGCTTTGAGGAAGCGGTCCCTAAAGCTACTCGCGTCCGGCTCTACATCTCTCCCGGTCTTGGTCGAGAGGAAGGTCCCAAGACCATTCGCTGAGCCATCACCTCTTCTCATCCCATTCTAAATCATCGGGACATTAGGGTAAGAAGAAGAAGTCAAAAAAGCACAAGTGTTCTTCGTCTTCACCCCGTCGGTCGGACGGCACGTCATGGGATAAGAAGCGTCCTCACTCAAGGCCTTTGTCTTCGGAGCCTCTTTCTGGGTCGGCTCCACGCCTCCCCTTGTTTCTGGGAGCTGGAACCACCTCTGCCCAATTAAAGGAATTTTACGAGGCCCTGCCCCTCATCTTTGGGCAGTCCGGCCCTGTCGTGGACGTTTTAGGCCCCACAGGGTTGGAAGGGGCCCCTTTGGGTTTTGCACCAGCGGCTTCAGCTCTGAGGGGCAGTCAGATCTGCTTCCGGATCCGAACTGGCATCGGTCATACCATTGCGACCTTCCCCGACGACGGTTCCGGCCTCAACACTTCTGATATGGTGCCCGGTCCCACGTGACGCCGATCCTATACTCTGACACAGAGCCGGAGCAGCGTGGCTCAACTCCGATTCAGACTTTGGTGGGGACCTTGGTCCCTAGATTGGATCCCAACCATTATTCTTTATGGGTATGAATTCGGTGAGAGTATGGAGGGGCCGCTGGGCCCTTTACAATTCCACCTTGAAGACCCTATGGACTGGGCTCAGGAGCTGGGTGAAGCCAGCGGTCTGGATACCTCCCCTGATGCTGGTATGCTTTCTCCATTACCCTGGCTATGTAGGAGGAGGCTTCCTATACCATTGGGGGCACAGAGAGTGGCTGAGGCCTTGGGCCTTCAGCTGCCTTTGTTGGCTGTCGGGACAACTCTCCTGACTGAGGTGCTTCAGCCTGGGGCTTCCACGTCAGAACTCCTTTTGCCCTCTGTGGACCTGGTCCAAACCCAGCACAAGGGCTCCTGTTAATAGGACAATAGTCTGCCGCCATAGGTCTGTGCCTAACAAGCCAGCTTTCGTGACCCAAAACCCTAACCCAGAGAGATTGGTCATCCAAGCTTCAGTGTCCCATGGCTTGTTCCCTTCCGCTCCCCCCATGTAGAGAATCAAAGAGGCTGGAGTACTTTGGGAAGAAGGTGTTTTCTTCTGCCAGCCTGGCATTGTGGTCCGTGAACACCACATGACTTTTGGGCCGCTACATCTATACTTCATGGGATACGGTCGTGCAAGTGCTGCCACAGGTCCCGGGCCATTCTCTACCTAGTTGTTGCTGATGGGAGAGATGCATCCAAGTTCACAATCAGATGTGGGCTGGATGGGACTGACTGGGCAGATCGGTTGCTTCGACAGTGGTCTTGACGCGCCACCGCTGTGAAGGACATCTGACTTTTCAGGGGATGTCCTTTGATGGCACCCATCTCTTCGGGGACAAAGCAGACTCAGCACTCGAATGCTTTAAGGGGTCCTGGGCTGTGACCCCAATCCCTTGGCCCCGCTGCTGCCACTCACCTGCCCTCAGTCTGCTTTTTACCACTTTCGTGGCTATGGAAGGAGGTCCTGCCTTGTCTGTTCCCCGCCAGCCATCAGGCCGTGCATGCTGCTTAGTCTCTGCGTGGCTGGGGACCTGGGATCCATCGTCCGCATGGGTCTGGGAGCCAGGAGACTGGATGGTAGCGTTGGACTTGCAGGACACTTATTTCCATATTCCCATCCTGCCTGCCCACAGATGTTACTTGCGCTTTGTGGTAGGTCACAAGCATTTTCAATTCACCATGCTCCCCTTTGGCCATACCAGCGCTCCTCGGGTGTTCACCAAAGTGATGGTGATGGTCGCAGCTCATCTGCGCATTTTAGGGGTGTCCTCTAAGCCACCTTTCATCTCCATCCACCCTGACAAGGTGGTGCTTTATACTAGGGCTTCCTTTCTGCCTAAAGTGGTCATGCCCTTTCATGTAGGCCAATCAATTCTCTTGCCTACTTTTTAAGTGCCCCAGCATCCTTCTGAGGAAGAGAAGAAGCTCCACCCAAAAAGAGCGTTGGCATTCTGTCTTGATCGTGCAAAAGACTTCTGGGTGGATAATCATTCTTCTTTGTGGGTTATGTGGGTGTGAAGAAAGGGCGAGCAGTGCAGAAGAGAAGCATCTCTAGATGGATGGTTCTCTGCATTAAAATGTGCTACACATTGGCTAAAAGGCAACTCCCAGAAGGCTTGCATGCTCATTCTGCCAGAGCAACAGCTGCAACCACTCTGTTAGCATGCTGAGTTCCAGTCCTGGAAGTCTGCCAGGCAGTAACGTAGGCGTCCTTGCACATGTTTACTAAACACTACTGCCTGGACAGTCGAGTCCGAAGGGATGGGTACTTTGCCCGTTCGGTCCTGCATGACTTTCTAGTATGGTCTTGGTTCACAGACCTGCCTCCCGGGGATGTATTGCTTGGGTATCCATTCTAAGGTAAAGAATCTGCAACTAGAAGTCTCTGTCAGATGAAAATATTACCTTCGGTAGTTCATGTGTGCTAGATAGGAAGGGGAGGGCACCAATGAAGACCAAGTCATTACCTGTTTGTGTTTCCCTTTTCCATCCTAAATGATGTTGGTGGCATTTTCAACATCAGGCATTTCATGAGTGATTGTACTGAAGATAACGTATGACTGCAGTTCTTGACATGACCGATTACTTGCCTCGTCCACCAGGCCTTCTGGGGCTAGAGCCTGGCTGCCTCTAGGAATACTCACAAGATTGCGTCCCAACCACTGATTTGTCATTTGTCTACTGGCAGTGATCTGCAGCTGAGCCTTTAAGAGATGAATGCGATGTGGCAAATAATTTGGGGGGCCAGGCTTCAAATCTCAATTAGTAGCTTTGTTGAAGGTTAAATATTTTTCTGGATTTGAAGGTTGCCCAGAACCAGCAGAATCCTTTATCAGGCTGTAAACGAGCACCGTATGCCAGTGGTTCTTAACTTTTTGTTTCTGGGGACCCCCACTTTATCATTACTGGAAACTGGGGACCACCTACTCAGTCATAACTGGAAACCAAGGATTCCATCCTAAACATTGTTAATGATTTGAACTGCAAAAGAATACACAAAAAATACAGAAACAAGCATTCCATCAAACACACACACAAAAATGATAACACATTTTGTTTAATTTGCAAACAAATATAAATTAAACAAAAATATATATATTTAATAGGAAGGTTGGAGCTTTTCTAAATTCAATTGAAGCCACACATTGTCCATACTATGTTCTGTTTGATGCACCTGCACTGCTTCCACAAATCAATTTGAGGATACTAATTTAATTTTTAACCTCTTGATTTCCTTGGCATTTACAGTACAGTTGAAAATGTTCAATTGTACATTTAGCCACTTTACATACACCTTATGAATCGGTTGATATTATTTAATTTTCTAAGCAGTCATAGACCCCCTTGAGGATGCTTTGTGGACCCATAGGGGCCACTATACCACAGGTTGGGAACCACTGTCCTAGGCTTTATAGCTGTTGCATTCAAATGAGACTTGAGTTCGACCAGTTCTGCTTTCCTGACAATTGCTACAGTCAGACAGGCATTTTCTGTAGCTGTTTCCAAGGTATAGAGTCTTCTACAGTTTTCATTGCAATCTGAAAGAGATCTTGAATTTCAGGAACCTTCTTGGACCTAGTTTTTCACCCTGTAAATACTCTAGTCACTGACAGTCTATTTTGGCACGGTACCTGAATACATACAACCATCTGTTTCTGGCTATTTATTTTATGCCACTGAGAAACCCAATGCTTCAACGCTATTAAAACACAAAACCAGTAATAAATTCATTAAGTTATTCTATTGAAGAATAATTGGAAAATCAGTATATTAAATGTGCACGCTGCTAAATGAATCCATAGATTAGTGGGTCTAACAAGTGCGTAGAACTGGGGACCATCATGCAGGAAAGTGAAGCAGCATGGAGTTTGTTCCCATTCTGCCTTAAGCAAGAGTAACTTTAAGCAGAGCATGCCTTAAGAACTGCAGGTTGTGATATAGCCAGGGCCACTGGAATTATGCGGCAGGGGAGAGCCAAATTTTTCGGCAGGGTTGAGTGAATTATCTAGTAAGAAAAAAATCTAATTATGCAGCATAATGCGGAACATTTTGTAATAGTATTACTTCATTATTTTGTCATTTTAACACTTGTTACCACTGTCTGACCATTGGTTGCACCTCACATACACAAATACAGCAATAAGCAACAAAACAGGAGACTAGTCAACTTTTGCAAAGGGCCTTCCACTGCACAGCAACACATGCCTTTGCATTCTTAGTAACTTTTGAACTGTTTTAGCTGGAAACAGTTTTCTTGGTAAAATCTGCAAATTATGCAGCAGATGATGGATTATGTTGCAAATGTGGCAAATCCATAATTATGCACAAAAAAAAGCCACAACAATTGCATAGTTCCAATGGGCAAAAAATCAGCCATCCAAGGTAATAGTCCACCCCAGGAAAGCCCTCCTTTGATGTGTTTTCCTTTTGTTGCCTGGCAGTTGGTACTTTGGACACACGTAGAGGAGCATGCTTATTTTTGAGATAGCCCTCCTGGTGACTCCGTACCTCAATCCGAGCATTACTGCTCTTACAAGAAACTTACAGTGATGCTCCAAAGATAGAATGCTTAGCCCCTACCGCCTTTCCTGCTGAAACCTGACCACTGAGTCACCCCCGCTTCCTTTCAGACCTCAATTTCGTATCCGAGGAGAGAGCACTAGAGGAGGACAGATTTAGAAAGGGCAAGATTTGATTGGGCCAGTTGAAGTATCTGTTCACAAACAGACAACAAGCATTAGCATAGCCAATAGGTTTCACCAATGCAAGATCTATTGGCTATGTCAATGTTTTTCTAAGTGATGTTCCACAATTGCGCGGGCTGCTGTGCAACATGGCTTAAAGTAAAGGAAAAAAAAGGCTATGACACATCGAGCGTTGACCATATAATATTATTTATCTAAGCCATGTTGCACTGCAGCCTGTACTGCTGTGCACTATGTCTAAAAAAAAAAAAAGCGCTGACGGGGATGGAAGGGACAGAAACAATGGACAGCAGGCGGGGGCAAAGCAACACCAGGGAGGTGCGTGGGAGGAGGGAAGGAGCAGCAACAGGCAACGGTAGGAGGGGAGGGGGACTTACAGTGCCACTGTTCTAGAGTGCACAGCAAAAAAAAAAAAAAAGGATTCTGGGGTAGGGCACTGCAGTGGAAGGACAGTGCCCACAAACAGGAAGCTGTGATAATTCCATGCTTCACAGTAGGGACAGAAGCCCGGGGAAGAAAGCAGGAGGAGGCATGACCAATAAGAAGCGAGGAAACAAGAGTGACGTAGAAACCAAACAATGATAAATATTGGTAAGTAATAGGTGGCATCAAAGCCCGTTTTTATGTTGCTTTTTTTATTTTTATAAACATTATATTTTGCTGGCATCACAGGTGAAACCAAAAAACTTTAATAATGAATCCTTAAATTGAGGTACATCTATACAAGGGCAGAGCCCTCCCAGCTGTAAGGCATCAAACTGGTTCATGGAGGGTGCTCTTTAAAATACATAAACATTCCACAGGTGATGTAGAAGTATTCCATGATGAGTTCATCACCAAACCTTCCAATCACCACACATCTCCCTGATTCACTATAACAGAATGTAAAAAGTATTAGATGAATCCAAAGGAAGTACTCAAGAGAAATAAGTCAATATAAAATTCAACATAAGCATTTCAAACAGAGAATATTGGGACATACATTGTACAGAAACTGGCCAAGTACTATTCCGGATTCTTTTTAAGTTACGAATGATTTAATTCTGAAAATTCTTCTGCAAACTTCAGGTAATGATTGAATGACCTCTCCCATTCCAGCCAGGTACATGAACTTGCAAACATTCTGCGGAATACTATCTATAAATGCAGTTGCCTTTACTTAGTTACCTCTCTTCCATGTAGTATTTCAAAAAACAAATCAACAGTGATATGTTGTGACAGGGTCTCACCAAACGTTTCTATGTTGCCTTGAAAGTGACAGCTTTGGGGATATCCCACAAAACCTCAGACATAACTCTCTGAAAAGCCGAAGTGGCAGATGTAACTCAAAAGGCGTTTGGCAAATCCGATAAGTTCCTACAGGTGTGATAAAGCTGCACAATACCGTGAGTCTGGGTCAAGGATTATCTGATGAGGAGTTGCTTTGATGTCCAATCTGCTAAACCACCTAGCCTGGCCTACTCGTGTCAATAGATCCTCAGTCGTAGATAGAGGAAAATTCTCCACAAAGACTGCCTCATTAAACCTCCTCAGATCTATGCACAGGCACTACTCACTAGACTTCTTCCTTGCCAAAAAAAGGAGCGATAACCGCAATTTAGCATCAACTGATTCAGTGATCCCTTCCTTTAACATTTCTTGGATATGTCTATGTGTAGGGAGCTGGGTCTGGTTGCAGAACACCCCTACACACTTTTTGCCTGGAACATGATATGGTTTTCAAACTATAAGTCCCATGGGCCCCTGCTAAACAGGTTCCCAGGACCAGAACTCTTTCCCCGAAACTATACTATGTTTGGCACTTTGGCCACCCTTGTAAGTCCTTAGTAAATAGTATCTCTGGAACCTAGGCCATAGGTACTGAAGAGTCCCCCCTCCCCCCGAGCTGCAGCACCAATTGCACCCATGCCAGCCTCATGCAGACTACCATTGTAAGTGCATGACGAGGTGAACCCAAAGTTGCAAACTCAACATGGCACTCACCAAGAGTGCCATGTCCACTCACAAGGTATGCAATATAGGCAAGTCACCCCTCTGGCAGCCTTTGTAGCCCTAAGACAGGGTCCGCTCTAATACATTTGAGGGCATATGTGTACATGAGCAAATATGCCCCTACTGTGTCTTTGCTAATTCTTAGACATAGTAAGTGTACAGGGAAGCCATACCAAATGCATGTGCTAGACACTGGTCATTACGAGCTCTCCAGCTACATGATGGCCTCTCTGAACCCTGGGTTGTTTAGTATCAAACAACTCAGAATAATAAGTCCACACTGATCCTACTGCAGGATTTATTATAAAATGTACCCAGAGGGCACCTTAGAGGCATGCTTGCTGACTGGTCCTAACCAGCCTGCCACCACCAGACTCTATTCTGGACTCCTGGGGTGAGAGCCTTTGCTCTCAGGAGCCAGAACACAAAGCCTTTCCCGGGCAGAGGGGTCCCACCTCCTCCCCCAAGCAGGCACCCTGCACCAGTAGTCAGCTTCAAAGGCTTTGCCAATTTTGAAATGTGACCCGCCTCTGCTGCTCGCAGCAGAAGATAGCCCAATGGTTTTACCCTCCACTTTGGGTGGGAAAACTGGCAGGAAACTTGGCAAGAATAGAAGTGGCCACCCTCAGGCTGCACCACCCCTCAGGTGTGGCAGGCGAGGTGACCACTCCATTTCATTTTCCTCCATCTTGGATGGTAGGAAAAATAGCCAGTCAGGGATGTATTGTTTTGTAATTGTATTGTAATCGTATTTATATAGCGCTTACTACCCCTGACGAGGCGTCAAAGCGCTTTTCGGTGAGTAGCACGCTACTCTGGAACCCAACAAGAATTAGTGATGGATTAGTATCGCCAAATAAGGAGTACAGTTTTAGTATTATTATGAGTTCATTTGAGCCGCGGATATGAGAGTTTGTTAGTTAGATTGACTGGAGTAATGGAGGGGTGGAGGAGGAAAGAAATCCAGAAGTGTTAATTGGGAGTATATCCTTAATTTACTCAACCCAAAGGCTTGGGATGAGTAAAAGGGGATGGAGGAGGGAAGAGTATGTGGAAGGGTTAGGGAGAGCATAGTAGCAGGGTGAGATAAATGCAGGAGAATTTAGTAGGGTTGTGTGGGAGGTCAAGGTAAGAGAGTGAGGTTTGGTGAGTTAGATGTGGAAGCGGAGTGAAGAGCTTAGGCAGAGTTATTTAGGAGATGAAAGTAGTAGAAAGGATTTGGGATGAGTCAGAGTGAGAATGGAGGATAGTTTGATAGAGACATGACATATGATGATGGGTAGATAAGTGTGATAAGATGAGAGCAGGAATTCATAGATATCTAGTATAACAACCCACCCAGGAGCCATGCAATGATCCACGAACATGCCAAGCACAGAAACAACATATATACATACATACATACATACACACATATATATATATACATACATATACACACACATATGCACATACATATGCACATACAATACATAATTAGAACCATGGGTAAAATATACTTAGTCAAACAGGTTTAAAGAGTGTGTGTGTATTTTATTGCTATGACATAGTAGCGATACATATTTTCTAAAGAAACTATACATAATTAGAAATATACACAATCTGAAAAAAATATTTATCAACATAGGCATATGCAGTTCATAGTTGTTTGAATATGGTGGTTATGAAGGAAAGAGCCACCTCTTGAGTAGTTTTCTGAAGACAAGAAAGTTATCTGTGGCTCTTATAGTTGGGGGTAATGAATTCCATAGTTTGGCTGCTTGAACGGAGAAGGATGTACCACCTATAGTCTTTTTCTTGTACGGGGGTGGTCTAAGGCGGGGTGCCAATCTTGAGCGGAGGTTTCTTTGTTGGATGTATTTGGTTATTTTGTTTCTGATAAAAAGCGGTCCTGTTCCATGTATAGCTTTGTGGGTGATACAAAGCAGCTTGAAAGTGCATCTTCTGCCAACGGGTAACCAGTGTAGTGCTCTCAAGGCAGGGGAGATGTGGGCTTGCGGCTTTACATGTAATAGTAGCCTGGCAGCGGAATTCTGGATACGTTGTCGTTTTTTCATAACAGATAGAGATGATCCATGGTAGAGGCCATTGGCATAATCCAGTTTGGATAGTACAAGCAAGATAGTAGCTTGCACCTTGTGTGGAAATCCGAGGTAGGGGAAGATGCGTCGTAAAGTCTTAAAGGTGATGAAGCTTGTTCGTGATAATTTGTCCACTTGGGCATTCATAGTTAACTTGGAATCCTAGGTTTTTAACTTCCTTGGATAATTGAGGAGGTCGCCTAAGATCATCAGGCCAGACGCACAGAGGGTCATACATTTTCCAGTCACCACATATGAGTATTTCTGTTTTGGAGGTATTTAGTTTGAGATGGCTCCAGGTCATCCACTGATCAACGGCTCTGAGGCAACTGAAGATTTGTGAGTTTTCAATGTTTTTGGGGCATTCTAATTTAAGTAGTATTTGTGTGTCATCTGCATAGTTGTAGCATGTGAGATGGAAATCGTTGATCAGTTCTGGTAAAGATATCATGTAGATGTTGAAAAGCAAAGGTCTTGGGGGACCCCTGCTTTTGTGAGGTAGGGTTCGGACGAGAAGGGGGGCGAGTGGATGATATTCGATCTTTTTGGAAGATAGGAAGTAATCCAGTCGAGAGCAATCCCTTGTATGCCGGCTTCGTGGAGTCTTTGAATTAGGTTGTCATGGTCAACCGTATCAAAGGCAGCTGAGAGGTCCAAGAGAAGTAGTGCAGCAACTCCATTTCGGTCGACTGTGTTTTTAAGATCATCCCAGATTGCTATGAGTGCCGATTCAGTGCAGGAAGTGGTCACTTAGTTGGTGTAGCCACCCTAAGGTAGACGGTCTGTTGGTCACTATCAGGTACTCCCCCCCCCCAAAAAAAATCCTCCTATATACAGTAATAAGAGGGAATCTCTAGACCAAGACCTCAGATTTGACGGACACAAGAACAACAGGAACAAACCCTGCCTGCTGCTCCAAGGACCTGACCATCGCTGCTGACGTGTCGCCTGGAAACCTGAAGGACTCTACAAAACCCAAGAGCACCTCCAGTCTTCTTAAAATTGCCAAGAGTCTCCGAGTGAAGGTATCATTCACCTGCACGCCGCAGGCAAGGAACCAGTAAAGTCTGGTTCTCTGCCCTGCTACTGACCAGTGACCCAGGCACAGCAGTCAAACCAAAACCTGCACAAGAGGACAAGACCTGCCGCAGTGCCAAATTTGGTGGCACTAGGACTTTCTAGGGCTGTGGCATACCAGTACCTGCGTTACCGACCCCAAACATCAGACACCCAAAATCACAAGTGCAAGCACCAGCTGAGGGACTTCAGGACACCAGAGACCCACTCCCTGAGTGGCCCTGCTGACCTGCAATCCACCCTCACAGACACTTGCACCTGACCGCGTGGACTCCAAGATGCATGACGCTTGGCTGACCTATTTGCGCTGCATCTGGCCTCCCTGGAGCGCTGCACTGATGAACCAGCTGTGCTCTCTTGGTCCCCAAGCCCTTGCAACCTCCACCCTCCAAGGTGATCTGGCGGACTTACCACTAAGCCCCTCTGTGCAGTGTGTTTCCAAGTGGTCCCCTTCTCCTTTGTGCGCCAGCTCCAAGACCTTCAGCTGCTGCTCCCACTCAATCCGTGAACTCGCCGAACTTCTCCGGCTGGACCGTTGTACTTCTTGACGACCTTGACCTGAAAACAGAAGGCTACACTTATGAGAACATTAACTGATTTTATATGCATTTTTAAAGTTTTTCCCATTGATTTCCATGGTGCATAATTATGCACAAAAACAGAACATTTTTGAAACTTTGAAAAATCATAACAAAAGAAATTCTTACTGTGTATTGGTCTTAAAAGTTTTATAAAAATCAGAAGTATTTTTGTAAATTGATCTTGAGTTATTTTTCCTAGTGTGTGCCCACATTTATTGATACTGTGAGTACAAGAAATGCTTAGCACATCTCCTGGATTAGCCTAACTGCTCGCCCACACAACCACAAAAATAGAGCATTTGGTGGTCTTTTTTTTTACCTCTGAATACCAAAGTGGGGGTGCTTGGACTCTCTGCACAGTTCACATCATTTTGTACACTATATAGAGAGCCAGCCTTCCACACTATGTAAAATAAGAGTACTCACTACTATTTTCCCAAGGGCCACCAAGTATGGTCTATGGTGTAACTAAGGGTCATATTGATTTCAGAAGGGTGGGAAGAGAGTATTGGAGTGGGGGCGGGGGCATAAGGTGGATATAGGGAGAGAGAAGCATGTACATGGTGTGGAATGATTGTAGTTTGAGGGTTGCACTCCATACTGCCCTCTTAATAAAGCCCATAGTCTTTACCAGAGACATAGGGCCTCATTAGGAGTTTGGCGATCCCACCAACGGACCACCAAACTCGCAGGGAGGACGTCCCTTCCTGCCCTATTTCAATGCATTACAATAGAGTTTTTCCGCTGGTCAGACCGGCAGGAACAGTGCTACGAGATAGCACTTGGCTCCCTTAAAGGGGAAAGCAGGCAGTGTGCATTCCGATGGTGCTGGGCAGGGAGCCCCTGCACTACCGCATGTCATTGGCATGGGTAGTCCGGGGCCCCCTTGTGGCCCCAGCACACCCTCACCGCCAGCCTTTCCAATCCGGTCAGACCGCCATGGAAAGGCTGGTGATGAGGGGAGTTGTAATCAGCCAGGCAGTGCTGAGTTCAACGCTGCCTTGGCTTAGTACAACTCTGACTGCTGTCATGCCATCGCAAACCATGTTCCCAGTGGGGACGGCGGTCCCAGCCCACCAGGGTTGTAAATGGGTGGTCGGACCACCTGCAGTGTGGGGGTCCTCAGACCGCCGCACTCGTAATGAGGCCCATAGTTTTCATAATACTGTGTTATGCAGTATCTCAGTTGCTATTTCTCCCTTTGTGACAAAATGTGTGCTCTTGGGCAATCTTTTAAAAAATATATATATTTCTCTGCTCCCTTTTTTTAGAGTTATCTCAAGTTCAGCCCTATGCCGTTTGTATGATTAGGAGTGGGGGCCCTAGATCGGCCCCAGGGACTCCATTCCCGAAGGCCATATCGAGCAGTGCTGCTGGGAACCCATCTCGCAAGCCGCTGCTGTTTTCTGACCAGGAGAGTGCAGGTATACTCTGCCCACACTTCCTAGGGCAGAAAACACAGCTTTGTCCCCGACCAGACAGGCAGGTGAAAAGGAGAATGGCCCTGGCTTCCATCAGCACCAAAATATCTGCATTGTGGATAGGAATCAGGGCACTCACCAAAATAAAATGCTGTCTCCCACCGGCACTGGTATTTTTGCTGCTGGGGAGCTGGTCACCCAAAAAAGATAAAAAAAATTAAAACAAGCTATTTATTATTTACTGGTCCTTGCAAGGCGTGCCCCATCACACTCTGCAAGGGCTTTTTAAATATATTTGTTGGAGCCTGGTGGAGTCTGTAGGGCGCCAGGGGCACCACCAAACATTTTTGGGGGGCTTTAGGGAGTGCAGCAACCCTTGGCAACATAAAAAAAACACAGTAAGTCTTCTGGGTCATTAAATTCATGACCCCAGGAGACCTTACCATATGTTTTAAAGCACTCCGAGCTTGAGCTGTATGCGCTACAGCTGGAGTGCAAGGCCCTCTTCTGATGAGTTCTATGGCTGCACTTTATGGGCTGAAAAAAGTTAAAAGGAAGACTCAAAGACATGTTGATATATTGTTTTCAATAAGGCTTTATTTTGTTTAACCCCTTCGCTGCCAGGCCTTTTCCCCCTCCTGTGCCAGGCCTTTTTTTGCCTATTTGGGGCAGTTCGCGCTTAGGCCCTCATAACTTTTTGTCCACATAAGCTAACCAAGCCAAATTTGCGTCCTTTTTTTCCAACATCCTAGGGATTCTAGAGGTACCCAGACTTTGTGGGTTCCCTTGAAGGAGGCCAAGAAATTGGCCAAAATACAGTGAAAATATCGTTTTTTTTAAAAAAAATTGAAAAAGTGGCTGCAGAAGAAGTCTTGTGGATTTCCCCCTGAAAATGGCATCAACAAAGGGTTTGTAGTGCTAAACTCAGCAGCATCCTAGCTTTCAGGAACAGGCAGACTTGAATCAGAAAACCCAATTTTTCAACACAATTTTGGCATTTTACTGGGGCATACCCCATTTTTGCAATTTTTTGTGCTTTCAGCCTCCTTCCAGTCAGTGACAGGAATGGGCATGAAACCAATGCTGGATCCCAGAAACCTAACCATTTCTGAAAAGTAGAGAAAATTCTGAATTCAGCAAGGGGTCATTTGTGTAGATCCTACAAGGGTTTCCTACAGAAAATAACCGCTGAAAAAGAAAAATATTGAAATTGAGGTGAAAAAAACATCAATTTGTCTCTACGTTTTACTCTGTAACTTTTCCCTGCAATGTCAGATTATGGAAAGCAATATACCGTTACGTCTGGTGGACTCCTCTGGTTGCAGGGATATATAGGGCTTGTAGGTTCATCAAGAAACCGAGGAACCCAGAGCCAATAAATGAGCTGCACCCTGCAGTGCGTTTTCATTCTATTCCGGGTATACAGCAATTCATTTGCTGAAATATAAAGAGTAAAAAATTGCTATCAAGAAAACCTTTGCATTTCCAAAAAGGGCACAAGATAAGGTGTTGAGGAGCAGTGGTTATTTGCACATCTCTGAATTCCGGGGTGACCATACAAGCATGTGAATTATAGGGAATTTCTCAAATAGATGTCTTTTTTACACACTCTCCTATATTTGGAAGGAAAAAATGTAGAGAAAGACAAGGGGCAATAGCACTTGTTTTTCTAATCTATGTTCCCCCAAGTCTCCCGATAAAAATGATACCTCACTTGTGTGGGTAGGCCTAGCGCCGGCGTCAGGAAACACCCCAAAGCGCAACGTGGACACATCCTAAATTTTGGAAAAAAACAGAGGTGTTTTTTGCGAAGTGCCTACCTGTAGATTTTGGCCTCTAGCTCAGCCGGCACCTATGGAAACCTACCAAACCTGTGCATTTATGAAAACTAGAGACCTAGGGGAATCCAAGGAGGGGTGACTTGCGGGGCTCGGACCAGGTTCTGTTACCCAGAATCCTTTGCAAACCTTAAAATTTGGCTAAAAAAACACATGTTCCTCACATTTCTGTGGCAGAAAGTTCTGGAATCTGAGAGGAGCTACAAATTTCCTTCCACCCAGCGTTCCCCCAAGTCTCCCGATAAAAATGATACCTCACTTGCGTGGGTAGGCCTAGCGCCGGCGACAGGAAACACCCCAAAGCGCAACGTGGACACATCCTAAATTTTGGAAAAAAACAGAGGTGTTTTTGCGAAGTGCCTACTTGTAGATTTTGGCCTCTAGCTCAGCCGGCACCTAGGGAAACCTACCAAACCTGTGCATTTCTGAAAACTAGAGACCTAGGGGAATCCAAGGAGGGGTGACTTGCGGGGCTCGGACCAGGTTCTGTTACCCAGAATCCTTTGCAAACCTCAAAATTTGGCTAAAAAAACACATGTTCCTCACATTTCTGTGGCAGAAAGTTCTGGAATCTGAGAGGAGCTACAAATTTCCTTCCACCCAGCGTTCCCCCAAGTCTCCCAATAAAAATGATACCTCACTTGCGTGGGTAGGCCTAGCGCCGGCGACAGGAAACACCCCAAAGCGCAACGTGGACACATCCTAAATTTTGGAAAAAAACAGAGGTGTTTTTTGCGAAGTGCCTACCTGTAGATTTTGGCCTCTAGCTCAGCCGGCACCTAGGGAAACCTACCAAACCTGTGCATTTCTGAAAACTAGAGACCTAGGGGAATCCAAGGAGGGGTGACTTGCGGGGCTCGGACCAGGTTCTGTTACCCAGAATCCTTTGCAAACCTCAAAATTTGGCTAAAAAAACACATGTTCCTC
Source organism: Pleurodeles waltl (assembly GCF_031143425.1). Lineage (NCBI taxonomy): Eukaryota > Metazoa > Chordata > Amphibia > Caudata > Salamandridae > Pleurodeles > Pleurodeles waltl. The sequence continues at coordinate 175,155,957 of NC_090441.1, read as the reverse complement.
ACATTTCTGTGGCAGAAAGTTCTGGAATCTGAGAGGAGCTACAAATTTCCTTCCACCCAGCGTTCCCCCAAGTCTCCCGATAAAAATGATACCTCACTTGCGTGGGTAGACCTAGCGCCGGCGACAGGAAACACCCCAAAGCGCAACGTGGACACATCCTAAATTTTGGAAAAAAACAGAGATGTTTTTTGCGAAGTGCCTACCTGTAGATTTTGGCCTGTAGCTCAGCCGGCACCTAGGGAAACCTACCAAACCTGTGCATTTCTGAAAACTAGAGACCTAGGGGAATCCAAGGAGGGGTGACTTGCGGGGCTCGGACCAGGTTCTGTTACCCAGAATCCTTTGCAAACCTCAAAATCTGGCTAAAAAAACACATGTTCCTCACATTTCTGTGGCAGAAAGTTCTGGAATCTGAGAGGAGCTACAAATTTCCTTCCACATAGCGTTCCCCCAAGTCTCCCGATAAAAATGATACCTCACTTGCGTGGGTAGGCCTAGCGCCGGCGACAGGAAACACCCCAAAGCGCAACGTGGACACATCCTAAATTTTGGAAAAAAACAGAGGTGTTTTTTGCGAAGTGCCTACCTGTAGATTTTGGCCTCTAGCTCAGCCGGCACCTATGGAAACCTACCAAACCTGTGCATTTATGAAAACTAGAGACCTAGGGGAATCCAAGGAGGGGTGACTTGCGGGGCTCGGACCAGGTTCTGTTACCCAGAATCCTTTGCAAACCTTAAAATTTGGCTAAAAAAACACATGTTCCTCACATTTCTGTGGCAGAAAGTTCTGGAATCTGAGAGGAGCTACAAATTTCCTTCCACCCAGCGTTCCCCCAAGTCTCCCGATAAAAATGATACCTCACTTGCGTGGGTAGGCCTAGCGCCGGCGACAGGAAACACCCCAAAGCGCAACGTGGACACATCCTAAATTTTGGAAAAAAACAGAGGTGTTTTTGCGAAGTGCCTACTTGTAGATTTTGGCCTCTAGCTCAGCCGGCACCTAGGGAAACCTACCAAACCTGTGCATTTCTGAAAACTAGAGACCTAGGGGAATCCAAGGAGGGGTGACTTGCGGGGCTCGGACCAGGTTCTGTTACCCAGAATCCTTTGCAAACCTCAAAATTTGGCTAAAAAAACACATGTTCCTCACATTTCTGTGGCAGAAAGTTCTGGAATCTGAGAGGAGCTACAAATTTCCTTCCACCCAGCGTTCCCCCAAGTCTCCCAATAAAAATGATACCTCACTTGCGTGGGTAGGCCTAGCGCCGGCGACAGGAAACACCCCAAAGCGCAACGTGGACACATCCTAAATTTTGGAAAAAAACAGAGGTGTTTTTTGCGAAGTGCCTACCTGTAGATTTTGGCCTCTAGCTCAGCCGGCACCTAGGGAAACCTACCAAACCTGTGCATTTCTGAAAACTAGAGACCTAGGGGAATCCAAGGAGGGGTGACTTGCGGGGCTCGGACCAGGTTCTGTTACCCAGAATCCTTTGCAAACCTCAAAATTTGGCTAAAAAAACACATGTTCCTCACATTTCTGTGGCAGAAAGTTCTGGAATCTGAGAGGAGCTACAAATTTCCTTCCACCCAGCGTTCCCCCAAGTCTCCCGATAAAAATGATACCTCACTTGCGTGGGTAGACCTAGCGCCGGCGACAGGAAACACCCCAAAGCGCAACGTGGACACATCCTAAATTTTGGAAAAAAACAGAGATGTTTTTTGCGAAGTGCCTACCTGTAGATTTTGGCCTGTAGCTCAGCCGGCACCTAGGGAAACCTACCAAACCTGTGCATTTCTGAAAACTAGAGACCTAGGGGAATCCAAGGAGGGGTGACTTGCGGGGCTCGGACCAGGTTCTGTTACCCAGAATCCTTTGCAAACCTCAAAATTTGGCTAAAAAAACACATGTTCCTCACATTTCTGTGGCAGAAAGTTCTGGAATCTGAGAGGAGCTACAAATTTCCTTCCACATAGCGTTCCCCCAAGTCTCCCGATAAAAATGATACCTCACTTGCGTGGGTAGGCCTAGCGCCGGCGACAGGAAACACCCCAAAGCGCAACGTGGACACATCCTAAATTTTGGAAAAAAACAGAGGTGTTTTTGCGAAGTGCCTACTTGTAGATTTTGGCCTCTAGCTCAGCCGGCACCTATGGAAACCTACCAAACCTGTGCATTTCTGAAAACTAGAGACCTAGGGGAATCCAAGGAGGGGTGACTTGCGGGGCTCGGACCAGGTTCTGTTACCCAGAATCCTTTGCAAACCTCAAAATTTGGCTAAAAAAACACATGTTCCTCACATTTCTGTGGCAGAAAGTTCTGGAATCTGAGAGGAGCTACAAATTTCCTTCCACCCAGCGTTCCCCCAAGTCTCCCAATAAAAATGATACCTCACTTGCGTGGGTAGGCCTAGCGCCGGCGACAGGAAACACCCCAAAGCGCAACGTGGACACATCCTAAATTTTGGAAAAAAACAGAGGTGTTTTTTGCGAAGTGCCTACCTGTAGATTTTGGCCTCTAGCTCAGCCGGCACCTAGGGAAACCTACCAAACCTGTGCATTTCTGAAAACTAGAGACCTAGGGGAATCCAAGGAGGGGTGACTTGCGGGGCTCGGACCAGGTTCTGTTACCCAGAATCCTTTGCAAACCTCAAAATTTGGCTAAAAAAACACATGTTCCTCACATTTCTGTGGCAGAAAGTTCTGGAATCTGAGAGGAGCTACAAATTTCCTTCCACCCAGCGTTCCCCCAAGTCTCCCGATAAAAATGATACCTCACTTGCGTGGGTAGACCTAGCGCCGGCGACAGGAAATACCCCAAAGCGCAACGTGGACACATCCTAAATTTTGATAAAAAACAGAGGTGTTTTTTTGCGAAGTGCCTACCTGTAGATTTTGGCCTGTAGCTCAGCCGGCACCTAGGGAAACCTACCAAACCTGTGCATTTCTGAAAACTAGAGACCTAGGGGAATCCAAGGAGGGGTGACTTGCGGGGCTCGGACCAGGTTCTGTTACCCAGAATCCTTTGCAAACCTCAAAATTTGGCTAAAAAAACACATGTTCCTCACATTTCTGTGGCAGAAAGTTCTGGAATCTGAGAGGAGCTACAAATCCACCCAGCGTTCCCCCAAGTCTCCCGATAAAAATGATACCTCACTTGCGTGGGTAGGCCTAGCGCCGGCGACAGGAAACACCCCAAAGCGCAACGTGGACACATCCTAAATTTTGGAAAAAAACAGAGATGTTTTTTGCGAAGTGCCTACCTGTAGATTTTGGCCTGTAGCTCAGCCGGCACCTAGGGAAACCTACCAATCCTGTGCATTTCTGAAAACTAGAGACCTAGGGGAATCCAAGGAGGGGTGACTTGCGGGGCTCGGACCAGGTTCTGTTACCCAGAATCCTTTGCAAACCTCAAAATTTGGCTAAAAAAACACATGTTCCTCACATTTCTGTGGCAGAAAGTTCTGGAATCTGAGAGGAGCTACAAATTTCCTTCCACCCAGCGTTCCCCCAAGTCTCCCAATAAAAATGATACCTCACTTGCGTGGGTAGGCCTAGCGCCGGCGACAGGAAACACCCCAAAGCGCAACGTGGACACATCCTAAATTTTGGGAAAAAACAGAGGTGTTTTTTGCGAAGTGCCTACCTGTAGATTATGGCCTCTAGCTCAGCCGGCACCTAGGGAAACCTACCAAACCTGTGCATTTCTGAAAACTAGAGACCTAGGGGAATCCAAGGAGGGGTGACTTGCGGGGCTCGGACCAGGTTCTGTTACCCAGAATCCTTTGCAAACCTCAAAATTTGGCTAAAAAAACACATGTTCCTCACATTTCTGTGGCAGAAAGTTCTGGAATCTGAGAGGAGCTACAAATTTCCTTCCACCCAGCGTTCCCCCAAGTCTCCCGATAAAAATGATACCTCACTTGCGTGGGTAGACCTAGCGCCGGCGACAGGAAACACCCCAAAGCGCAACGTGGACACATCCTAAATTTTGGAAAAAAACAGAGATGTTTTTTGCGAAGTGCCTACCTGTAGATTTTGGCCTGTAGCTCAGCCGGCACCTAGGGAAACCTACCAAACCTGTGCATTTCTGAAAACTAGAGACCTAGGGGAATCCAAGGAGGGGTGACTTGCGGGGCTCGGACCAGGTTCTGTTACCCAGAATCCTTTGCAAACCTCAAAATCTGGCTAAAAAAACACATGTTCCTCACATTTCTGTGGCAGAAAGTTCTGGAATCTGAGAGGAGCTACAAATTTCCTTCCACATAGCGTTCCCCCAAGTCTCCCGATAAAAATGATACCTCACTTGCGTGGGTAGGCCTAGCGCCGGCGACAGGAAACACCCCAAAGCGCAACGTGGACACATCCTAAATTTTGGAAAAAAACAGGTGTTTTTTGCGAAGTGCCTACCTGTAGATTTTGGCCTCTAGCTCAGCCGGCACCTATGGAAACCTACCAAACCTGTGCATTTATGAAAACTAGAGACCTAGGGGAATCCAAGGAGGGGTGACTTGCGGGGCTCGGACCAGGTTCTGTTACCCAGAATCCTTTGCAAACCTCAAATTTTGGCTAAAAAAACACATGTTCCTCAAATTTCTGTGGCAGAAAGTTCTGGAATCTGAGAGGAGCTACAAATTTCCTTCCACCCAGCGTTCCCCCAAGTCTCCCGATAAAAATGATACCTCACTTGCGTGAGTAGGCCTAGCGCCGGCGACAGGAAACACCCCAAAGCGCAACGTGGACACATCCTAAATTTTGGAAAAAAACAGAGGTGTTTTTTGCGAAGTGCCTACCTGTAGATTTTGGCCTCTAGCTCAGCCGGCACCTAGGGAAACCTACCAAACCTGTGCATTTCTGAAAACTAGAGACCTAGGGGAATCCAAGGAGGGGTGACTTGCGGGGCTCGGACCAGGTTCTGTTACCCAGAATCCTTTGCAAACCTCAAAATTTGGCTAAAAAAACACATGTTCCTCACATTTCTGTGGCAGAAAGTTCTGGAATCTGAGAGGAGCTACAAATTTCCTTCCACCCAGCGTTCCCCCAAGTCTCCCGATAAAAATGATACCTCACTTGCGTGGGTAGACCTAGCGCCGGCGACAGGAAATACCCCAAAGCGCAACGTGGACACATCCTAAATTTTGGAAAAAAACAGAGGTGTTTTTTTGCGAAGTGCCTACCTGTAGATTTTGGCCTGTAGCTCAGCCGGCACCTAGGGAAACCTACCAAACCTGTGCATTTCTGAAAACTAGAGACCTAGGGGAATCCAAGGAGGGGTGACTTGCGGGGCTCGGACCAGGTTCTGTTACCCAGAATCCTTTGCAAACCTCAAAATTTGGCTAAAAAAACACATGTTCCTCACATTTCTGTGGCAGAAAGTTCTGGAATCTGAGAGGAGCTACAAATCCACCCAGCGTTCCCCCAAGTCTCCCGATAAAAATTATACCTCACTTGCGTGGGTAGGCCTAGCGCCGGCGACAGGAAACACCCCAAAGCGCAACGTGGACACATCCTAAATTTTGGAAAAAAACAGAGATGTTTTTTGCGAAGTGCCTACCTGTAGATTTTGGCCTGTAGCTCAGCCGGCACCTAGGGAAACCTACCAAACCTGTGCATTTCTGAAAACTAGAGACCTAGGGGAATCCAAGGAGGGGTGACTTGCGGGGCTCGGACCAGGTTCTGTTACCCAGAATCCTTTGCAAACCTCAAAATCTGGCTAAAAAAACACATGTTCCTCACATTTCTGTGGCAGAAAGTTCTGGAATCTGAGAGGAGCTACAAATGTCCTTCCACCCAGCGTTCCCCCAAGTCTCCCGATAAAAATGATACCTCACTTGCGTGGGTAGGCCTAGTGCCGGCGACAGGAAACACCCCAAAGCGCAACGTGGACACATCCTAAATTTTGGAAAAAAACAGGTGTTTTTTGCGAAGTGCCTACCTGTAGATTTTGGCCTGTAGCTCACCCGGCACCTAGGGAAACCTACCAAACCTGTGCATTTATGAAAACTAGAGACCTAGGGGAATCCAAGGAGGGGTGACTTGCGGGGCTCGGACCAGGTTCTGTTACCCAGAATCCTTTGCAAACCTCAAAATTTGGCTAAAAAAACACATGTTCCTCACATTTCTGTGGCAGAAAGTTCTGGAATCTGAGAGGAGCTACAAATTTCCTTCCACCCAGCGTTCCCCCAAGTCTCCCGATAAAAATGATACCTCACTTGCGTGGGTAGGCCTAGCGCCGGCGACAGGAAACACCCCAAAGCGCAACGTGGACACATCCTAAATTTTGGAAAAAAACAGAGGTGTTTTTTGCGAAGTGCCTACCTGTAGATTTTGGCCTCTAGCTCAGCCGGCACCTAGGGAAACCTACCAAACCTGTGCATTTCTGAAAACTAGAGACCTAGGGGAATCCAAGGAGGGGTGACTTGCGGGGCTCGGACCAGGTTCTGTTACCCAGAATCCTTTGCAAACCTCAAAATTTGACTAAAAAAACACATGTTCCTCACATTTCTGTGGCAGAAAGTTCTGGAATCTGAGAGGAGCTACAAATTTCCTTCCACCCAGCGTTCCCCCAAGTCTCCCGATACAAATGATACCTCACTTGCGTGGGTAGGCCTAGCGCCGGCGAGAGGAAACACCCCAAAGCGCAACGTGGACACATCCTAAATTTTGGAAAAAAACAGAGGTGTTTTTTGCGAAGTGCCTACCTGTAGATTTTGGCCTCTAGCTCAGCCGGCACCTAGGGAAACCTACCAAACCTGTGCATTTCTGAAAACTAGAGACCTAGGGGAATCCAAGGAGGGGTGACTTGCGGGGCTCGGACCAGGTTCTGTTACCCAGAATCCTTTGCAAACCTCAAAATTTGGCTAAAAAAACACATGTTCCTCACATTTCTGTGGCAGAAAGTTCTGGAATCTGAGAGGAGCTACAAATTTCCTTCCACCCAGCGTTCCCCCAAGTCTCCCGATACAAATGATACCTCACTTGCGTGGGTAGGCCTAGCGCCGGCGAGAGGAAACACCCCAAAGCGCAACGTGGACACATCCTAAATTTTGGAAAAAAACAGAGGTGTTTTTTGCGAAGTGCCTACCTGTAGATTTTGGCCTCTAGCTCAGCCGGCACCTAGGGAAACCTACCAAACCTGTGCATTTCTGAAAACTAGAGACCTAGGGGAATCCAAGGAGGGGTGACTTGCGGGGCTCGGACCAGGTTCTGTTACCCAGAATCCTTTGCAAACCTCAAAATTTGGCTAAAAAAACACATGTTCCTCACATTTCTGTGGCAGAAAGTTCTGGAATCTGAGAGGAGCTACAAATCCACCCAGCGTTCCCCCAAGTCTCCCGATAAAAATTATACCTCACTTGCGTGGGTAGGCCTAGCGCCGGCGACAGGAAACACCCCAAAGCGCAACGTGGACACATCCTAAATTTTGGAAAAAAACAGAGATGTTTTTTGCGAAGTGCCTACCTGTAGATTTTGGCCTGTAGCTCAGCCGGCACCTAGGGAAACCTACCAAACCTGTGCATTTCTGAAAACTAGAGACCTAGGGGAATCCAAGGAGGGGTGACTTGCGGGGCTCGGACCAGGTTCTGTTACCCAGAATCCTTTGCAAACCTCAAAATCTGGCTAAAAAAACACATGTTCCTCACATTTCTGTGGCAGAAAGTTCTGGAATCTGAGAGGAGCTACAAATGTCCTTCCACCCAGCGTTCCCCCAAGTCTCCCGATAAAAATGATACCTCACTTGCGTGGGTAGGCCTAGTGCCGGCGACAGGAAACACCCCAAAGCGCAACGTGGACACATCCTAAATTTTGGAAAAAAACAGGTGTTTTTTGCGAAGTGCCTACCTGTAGATTTTGGCCTGTAGCTCACCCGGCACCTAGGGAAACCTACCAAACCTGTGCATTTATGAAAACTAGAGACCTAGGGGAATCCAAGGAGGGGTGACTTGCGGGGCTCGGACCAGGTTCTGTTACCCAGAATCCTTTGCAAACCTCAAAATTTGGCTAAAAAAACACATGTTCCTCACATTTCTGTGGCAGAAAGTTCTGGAATCTGAGAGGAGCTACAAATTTCCTTCCACCCAGCGTTCCCCCAAGTCTCCCGATAAAAATGATACCTCACTTGCGTGGGTAGGCCTAGCGCCGGCGACAGGAAACACCCCAAAGCGCAACGTGGACACATCCTAAATTTTGGAAAAAAACAGAGGTGTTTTTTGCGAAGTGCCTACCTGTAGATTTTGGCCTCTAGCTCAGCCGGCACCTAGGGAAACCTACCAAACCTGTGCATTTCTGAAAACTAGAGACCTAGGGGAATCCAAGGAGGGGTGACTTGCGGGGCTCGGACCAGGTTCTGTTACCCAGAATCCTTTGCAAACCTCAAAATTTGACTAAAAAAACACATGTTCCTCACATTTCTGTGGCAGAAAGTTCTGGAATCTGAGAGGAGCTACAAATTTCCTTCCACCCAGCGTTCCCCCAAGTCTCCCGATACAAATGATACCTCACTTGCGTGGGTAGGCCTAGCGCCGGCGAGAGGAAACACCCCAAAGCGCAACGTGGACACATCCTAAATTTTGGAAAAAAACAGAGGTGTTTTTTGCGAAGTGCCTACCTGTAGATTTTGGCCTGTAGCTCAGTCGACACCTAGGGAAACCTACCAAACCTGTGCATTTCTGAAAACTAGAGACCTAGGGGAATCCAAGGAGGGGTGACTTGCGGGGCTCGGACCAGGTTCTGTTACCCAGAATCCTTTGCAAACCTCAAAATTTGGCTAAAAAAACACATGTTCCTCACATTTCTGTGGCAGAAAGTTCTGGAATCTGAGAGGAGCTACAAATTTCCTTCCACCCAGCGTTCCCCCAAGTCTCCCGATAAAAATGATACCTCACTTGCGTGGGTAGGCCTAGCGCCGGCGACAGGAAATACCCCAAAGCGCAACGTGGACACATCCTAAATTTTGGAAAAAAACAGAGGTGTTTTTTGCGAAGTGCCTACCTGTAGATTTTGGCCTGTAGCTCAGCCGGCACCTAGGGAAACCTACCAAACCTGTGCATTTCCGAAAGCTAGAGACCTAGGGGAATCCAAGGAGGGGTGACTTGTAGGGCTCGGACCAGGTTCTGTTACCCAGAATCCTTGGCAAACCTCAAAATTTGGCTAAAAAAACACATGTTCCTCACATTTCTGTGGCAGAAAGTTCTGGAATCTGAGAGGAGCTACAAATCTCCTTCCACCCAGCGTTCCCCCAAGTCTCCCGATAAAAATGATACCTCACTTGCGTGGGTAGGCCTAGCGCCGGCGACAGGAAACACCCCAAAGCGCAACGTGGACACATCCTAAATTTTGGGAAAAAACAGAGGTGTTTTTTGCGAAGTGCCTACCTGTAGATTTTGGCCTGTAGCTCAGCCGGCACCTAGGGAAACCTACCAAACCTGTGCAATTCTGAAAACTAGAGACCTAGGGGAATCCAAGGAGGGGTGACTTGCGGGGCTCGGACCAGGTTCTGTTACCCAGAATCCTTTGCAAACCTCAAAATTTGGCTAAAAAAACACATGTTCCTCACATTTCTGTGGCAGAAAGTTCTGGAATCTGAGAGGAGCTACAAATTTCCTTCCACCCAGCGTTCCCCCAAGTCTCCCGATAAAAATGATACCTCACTTGCGTGGGTAGGCCTAGCGCCGGCGACAGGAAACACCCCAAAGCGCAACGTGGACACATCCTAAATTTTGGAAAAAAACAGAGGTGTTTTTTGCGAAGTGCCTACCTGTAGATTTTGGCCTCTAGCTCAGCCGGCACCTAGGGAAACCTACCAAACCTGTGCAATTCTGAAAACTAGAGGCCTAGGGGAATCCAAGGAGGGGTGACTTGCGGGGCTCGGACCAGGTTCTGTTACCCAGAATCCTTTGCAAACCTCAAAATTTGGCTAAAAAAACACATGTTCCTCACATTTCTGTGGCAGAAAGTTCTGGAATCTGAGAGGAGCTACAAATCTCCTTCCACCCAGCGTTCCCCCAAGTCTCCCGATAAAAATGATACCTCACTTGCGTGGGTAGGCCTAGCGCCGGCGACAGGAAACACCCCAAAGCGCAACGTGGACACATCCAAAATTTTGGGAGAAAACAGTGCCTACCTGTGGATTTTGGCCTGTAGCTTACCCGGCACCTAGGGAAACCTACCAAACCTGTGCATTTATGATAACTAGAGACCTAGGGGAATCCAAGGAGGGGTGACTTGCGGGGCTCGGACCAGGTTCTGTTACCCAGAATCCTTTGCAAACCTCAAAATTTGGCTAAAAAAACACATGTTCCTCACATTTCTGTGGCAGAAAGTTCTGGAATCTGAGAGGAGCTACAAATTTCCTTCCACCCAGCGTTCCCCCAAGTCTCCCGATAAAAATGATACCTCACTTGCGTGGGTAGGCCTAGCGCCGGCGACAGGAAACACCCCAAAGCGCAACGTGGACACATCCTAAATTTTGGAAAAAAACAGAGGTGTTTTTTGCGAAGTGCCTACCTGTAGATTTTGGCCTCTAGCTCAGCCGGCACCTAGGGAAACCTACCAAACCTGTGCATTTCTGAAAACTAGAGACCTAGGGGAATCCAAGGAGGGGTGACTTGCGGGGCTCGGACCAGGTTCTGTTACCCAGAATCCTTTGCAAACCTCAAAATTTGACTAAAAAAACACATGTTCCTCACATTTCTGTGGCAGAAAGTTCTGGAATCTGAGAGGAGCTACAAATTTCCTTCCACCCAGCGTTCCCCCAAGTCTCCCGATACAAATGATACCTCACTTGCGTGGGTAGGCCTAGCGCCGGCGAGAGGAAACACCCCAAAGCGCAACGTGGACACATCCTAAATTTTGGAAAAAAACAGAGGTGTTTTTTGCGAAGTGCCTACCTGTAGATTTTGGCCTGTAGCTCAGTCGACACCTAGGGAAACCTACCAAACCTGTGCATTTCTGAAAACTAGAGACCTAGGGGAATCCAAGGAGGGGTGACTTGCGGGGCTCGGACCAGGTTCTGTTACCCAGAATCCTTTGCAAACCTCAAAATTTGGCTAAAAAAACACATATTCCTCACATTTCTGTGGCAGAAAGTTCTGGAATCTGAGAGGAGCTACAAATTTCCTTCCACCCAGCGTTCCCCCAAGTCTCCCGATAAAAATGATACCTCACTTGCGTGGGTAGGCCTAGCGCCGGCGACAGGAAACACCCCAAAGCGCAACGTGGACACATCCTAAATTTTGGAAAAAAACAGAGGTGTTTTTTGCAAAGTGCCTACCTGTAGATTTTGGCCTGTAGCTCAGCCGGCACCTAGGGAAACCTACCAAACCTGTGCATTTCCGAAAGCTAGAGACCTAGGGGAATCCAAGGAGGGGTGACTTGCGGGGCTCGGACCAGGTTCTGTTACCCAGAATCCTTTGCAAACCTCAAAATTTGGCTAAAAAAACACATGTTCCTCACATTTCTGTGGCAGAAAGTTCTGGAATCTGAGAGGAGCTACAAATTTCCTTCCACCCAGCGTTCCCCCAAGTCTCCCGATAAAAATGATACCTCACTTGTGTGGGTAGGCCTAGCGCCGGCGACAGGAAACACCCCAAAGCGCAACGTGGACACATCCTAAATTTTGGGAAAAAACAGAGGTGTTTTTTTGCGAAGTGCCTACCTGTAGATTTTGGCCTGTAGCTCAGCCGGCACCTAGGGAAACCTACCAAACCTGTGCAATTCTGAAAACTAGAGACCTAGGGGAATCCAAGGAGGGGTGACTTGCGGGGCTCGGACCAGGTTCTGTTACCCAGAATCCTTTGCAAACCTCAAAATTTGGCTAAAAAAACACATGTTCCTCACATTTCTGTGGCAGAAAGTTCTGGAATCTGAGAGGAGCTACAAATCTCCTTCCACCCAGCGTTCCCCCAAGTCTCCCGATAAAAATGATACCTCACTTGCGTGGGTAGGCCTAGCGCCGGCGACAGGAAACACCCCAAAGCGCAACGTGGACACATCCTAAATTTTGGAAAAAAACAGAGGTGTTTTTTGCGAAGTGCCTACCTGTAGATTTTGGCCTCTAGCTCAGCCGGCACCTAGGGAAACCTACCAAACCTGTGCATTTCTGAAAACTAGAGACCTAGGGGAATCCAAGGAGGGGTGACTTGCGGGGCTCGGACCAGGTTCTGTTACCCAGAATCCTTTGCAAACCTCAAAATTTGACTAAAAAAACACATGTTCCTCACATTTCTGTGGCAGAAAGTTCTGGAATCTGAGAGGAGCTACAAATTTCCTTCCACCCAGCGTTCCCCCAAGTCTCCCGATACAAATGATACCTCACTTGCGTGGGTAGGCCTAGCGCCGGCGAGAGGAAACACCCCAAAGCGCAACGTGGACACATCCTAAATTTTGGAAAAAAACAGAGGTGTTTTTTGCGAAGTGCCTACCTGTAGATTTTGGCCTGTAGCTCAGTCGACACCTAGGGAAACCTACCAAACCTGTGCATTTCTGAAAACTAGAGACCTAGGGGAATCCAAGGAGGGGTGACTTGCGGGGCTCGGACCAGGTTCTGTTACCCAGAATCCTTTGCAAACCTCAAAATTTGGCTAAAAAAACACATGTTCCTCACATTTCTGTGGCAGAAAGTTCTGGGATCTGAGAGGAGCTACAAATTTCCTTCCACCCAGCGTTCCCCCAAGTCTCCCGATAAAAATGATACCTCACTTGCGTGGGTAGGCCTAGCGCCGGCGACAGGAAACACCCCAAAGCGCAACGTGGACACATCCTAAATTTTGGAAAAAAACAGAGGTGTTTTTTGCGAAGTGCCTACCTGTAGATTTTGGCCTGTAGCTCAGCCGGCACCTAGGGAAACCTACCAAACCTGTGCATTTCCGAAAGCTAGAGACCTAGGGGAATCCAAGGAGGGGTGACTTGCGGGGCTCGGACCAGGTTCTGTTACCCAGAATCCTTTGCAAACCTCAAAATTTGGCTAAAAAAACACATGTTCCTCACATTTCTGTGGCAGAAAGTTCTGGAATCTGAGAGGAGCTACAAATCTCCTTCCACCCAGCGTTCCCCCAAGTCTCCCGATAAAAATGATACCTCACTTGCGTGGGTAGGCCTAGCGCCGGCGACAGGAAACACCCCAAAGCGCAACGTGGACACATCCTAAATTTTGGGAAAAAACAGAGGTGTTTTTTGCGAAGTGCCTACCTGTAGATTTTGGCCTGTAGCTCAGCCGGCACCTAGGGAAACCTACCAAACCTGTGCAATTCTGAAAACTAGAGACCTAGGGGAATCCAAGGAGGGGTGACTTGCGGGGCTCGGACCAGGTTCTGTTACCCAGAATCCTTTGCAAACCTCAAAATTTGGCTAAAAAAACACATGTTCCTCACATTTCTGTGGCAGAAAGTTCTGGAATCTGAGAGGAGCTACAAATTTCCTTCCACCCAGCGTTCCCCCAAGTCTCCCGATACAAATGATACCTCACTTGCGTGGGTAGGCCTAGCGCCGGCGACAGGAAACACCCCAAAGCGCAACGTGGACACATCCTAAATTTTGGAAAAAAACAGAGGTGTTTTTTGCGAAGTGCCTACCTGTAGATTTTGGCCTCTAGCTCAGCCGGCACCTAGGGAAACCTACCAAACCTGTGCAATTCTGAAAACTAGAGACCTAGGGGAATCCAAGGAGGGGTGACTTGCGGGGCTCGGACCAGGTTCTGTTACCCAGAATCCTTTGCAAACCTCAAAATTTGGCTAAAAAAACACATGTTCCTCACATTTCTGTGGCAGAAAGTTCTGGAATCTGAGAGGAGCTACAAATCTCCTTCCACCCAGCGTTCCCCCAAGTCTCCCGATAAAAATGATACCTCACTTGCGTGGGTAGGCCTAGCGCCGGCGACAGGAAACACCCCAAAGCGCAACGTGGACACATCCAAAATTTTGGGAGAAAACAGTGCCTACCTGTGGATTTTGGCCTGTAGCTCACCCGGCACCTAGGGAAACCTACCAAACCTGTGCATTTATGAAAACTAGAGACCTAGGGGAATCCAAGGAGGGGTGACTTGCGGGGCTCGGACCAGGTTCTGTTACCCAGAATCCTTTGCAAACCTCAAAATTTGGCTAAAAAAACACATGTTCCTCACATTTCTGTGGCAGAAAGTTCTGGAATCTGAGAGGAGCTACAAATTTCCTTCCACCCAGCGTTCCCCCAAGTCTCCCGATAAAAATGATACCTCACTTGCGTGGGTAGGCCTAGCGCCGGCGACAGGAAACACCCCAAAGCGCAACGTGGACACATCCTAAATTTTGGAAAAAAACAGAGGTGTTTTTTGCGAAGTGCCTACCTGTAGATTTTGGCCTCTAGCTCAGCCGGCACCTAGGGAAACCTACCAAACCTGTGCATTTCTGAAAACTAGAGACCTAGGGGAATCAAAGGAGGGGTGACTTGCGGGGCTCGGACCAGGTTCTGTTACCCAGAATCCTTTGCAAACCTCAAAATTTGACTAAAAAAACACATGTTCCTCACATTTCTGTGGCAGAAAGTTCTGGAATCTGAGAGGAGCTACAAATTTCCTTCCACCCAGCGTTCCCCCAAGTCTCCCGATACAAATGATACCTCATTTGCGTGGGTAGGCCTAGCGCCGGCGAGAGGAAACACCCCAAAGCGCAACGTGGACACATCCTAAATTTTGGAAAAAAACAGAGGTGTTTTTTGCGAAGTGCCTACCTGTAGATTTTGGCCTGTAGCTCAGTCGACACCTAGGGAAACCTACCAAACCTGTGCATTTCTGAAAACTAGAGACCTAGGGGAATCCAAGGAGGGGTGACTTGCGGGGCTCGGACCAGGTTCTGTTACCCAGAATCCTTTGCAAACCTCAAAATTTGGCTAAAAAAACACATATTCCTCACATTTCTGTGGCAGAAAGTTCTGGAATCTGAGAGGAGCTACAAATTTCCTTCCACCCAGCGTTCCCCCAAGTCTCCCGATAAAAATGATACCTCACTTGCGTGGGTAGGCCTAGCGCCGGCGACAGGAAACACCCCAAAGCGCAACGTGGACACATCCTAAATTTTGGAAAAAAACAGAGGTGTTTTTTGCGAAGTGCCTACCTGTAGATTTTGGCCTGTAGCTCAGCCGGCACCTAGGGAAACCTACCAAACCTGTGCATTTATGAAAACTAGAGACCTAGGGGAATCCAAGGAGGGGTGACTTGCGGGGCTCGGACCAGGTTCTGTTACCCAGAATCCTTTGCAAACCTCAAAATTTGGCTAAAAAAACACATGTTCCTCACATTTCTGTGGCAGAAAGTTCTGGAATCTGAGAGGAGCTACAAATTTCCTTCCACCCAGCGTTCCCCCAAGTCTCCCGATAAAAATGATACCTCACTTGCGTGGGTAGGCCTAGCGCCGGCGACAGGAAACACCCCAAAGCGCAACGTGGACACATCCTAAATTTTGGAAAAAAACAGAGGTGTTTTTTGCGAAGTGCCTACCTGTAGATTTTGGCCTCTAGCTCAGCCGGCACCTAGGGAAACCTACCAAACCTGTGCATTTCTGAAAACTAGAGACCTAGGGGAATCCAAGGAGGGGTGACTTGCGGGGCTCGGACCAGGTTCTGTTACCCAGAATCCTTTGCAAACCTCAAAATTTGACTAAAAAAACACATGTTCCTCACATTTCTGTGGCAGAAAGTTCTGGAATCTGAGAGGAGCTACAAATTTCCTTCCACCCAGCGTTCCCCCAAGTCTCCCGATACAAATGATACCTCACTTGCGTGGGTAGGCCTAGCGCCGGCGAGAGGAAACACCCCAAAGCGCAACGTGGACACATCCTAAATTTTGGAAAAAAACAGAGGTGTTTTTTGCGAAGTGCCTACCTGTAGATTTTGGCCTGTAGCTCAGCCGGCACCTAGGGAAACCTACCAAACCTGTGCATTTCTGAAAACTAGAGACCTAGGGGAATCCAAGGAGGGGTGACTTGCGGGGCTCGGACCAGGTTCTGTTACCCAGAATCCTTTGCAAACCTCAAAATTTGGCTAAAAAAACACATGTTCCTCACATTTCTGTGGCAGAAAGTTCTGGAATCTGAGAGGAGCTACAAATCCACCCAGCGTTCCCCCAAGTCTCCCGATAAAAATGATACCTCACTTGCGTGGGTAGGCCTAGCGCCGGCGACAGGAAACACCCCAAAGCGCAACGTGGACACATCCTAAATTTTGGAAAAAAACAGAGATGTTTTTTGCGAAGTGCCTACCTGTAGATTTTGGCCTGTAGCTCAGCCGGCACCTAGGGAAACCTACCAAACCTGTGCATTTCTGAAAACTAGAGACCTAGGGGAATCCAAGGAGGGGTGACTTGCGGGGCTCGGACCAGGTTCTGTTACCCAGAATCCTTTGCAAACCTCAAAATTTGGCTAAAAAAACACATGTTCCTCACATTTCTGTGGCAGAAAGTTCTGGAATCTGAGAGGAGCTACAAATTTCCTTCCACCCAGCGTTCCCCCAAGTCTCCCAATAAAAATGATACCTCACTTGCGTGGGTAGGCCTAGCGCCGGCGACAGGAAACACCCCAAAGTGCAACGTGGACACATCCTAAATTTTGGGAAAAAACAGAGGTGTTTTTTGCGAAGTGCCTACCTGTAGATTATGGCCTCTAGCTCAGCCGGCACCTAGGGAAACCTACCAAACCTGTGCATTTCTGAAAACTAGAGACCTAGGGGAATCCAAGGAGGGGTGACTTGCGGGGCTCGGACCAGGTTCTGTTACCCAGAATCCTTTGCAAACCTCAAAATTTGGCTAAAAAAACACATGTTCCTCACATTTCTGTGGCAGAAAGTTCTGGAATCTGAGAGGAGCTACAAATTTCCTTCCACCCAGCGTTCCCCCAAGTCTCCCGATAAAAATGATACCTCACTTGCGTGGGTAGACCTAGCGCCGGCGACAGGAAACACCCCAAAGCGCAACGTGGACACATCCTAAATTTTGGAAAAAAACAGAGATGTTTTTTGCGAAGTGCCTACCTGTAGATTTTGGCCTGTAGCTCAGCCGGCACCTAGGGAAACCTACCAAACCTGTGCATTTCTGAAAACTAGAGACCTAGGGGAATCCAAGGAGGGGTGACTTGCGGGGCTCGGACCAGGTTCTGTTACCCAGAATCCTTTGCAAACCTCAAAATCTGGCTAAAAAAACACATGTTCCTCACATTTCTGTGGCAGAAAGTTCTGGAATCTGAGAGGAGCTACAAATTTCCTTCCACATAGCGTTCCCCCAAGTCTCCCGATAAAAATGATACCTCACTTGCGTGGGTAGGCCTAGCGCCGGCGACAGGAAACACCCCAAAGCGCAACGTGGACACATCCTAAATTTTGGAAAAAAACAGAGGTGTTTTTTGCGAAGTGCCTACCTGTAGATTTTGGCCTCTAGCTCAGCCGGCACCTATGGAAACCTACCAAACCTGTGCATTTATGAAAACTAGAGACCTAGGGGAATCCAAGGAGGGGTGACTTGCGGGGCTCGGACCAGGTTCTGTTACCCAGAATCCTTTGCAAACCTCAAAATTTGGCTAAAAAAACACATGTTCCTCAAATTTCTGTGGCAGAAAGTTCTGGAATCTGAGAGGAGCTACAAATTTCCTTCCACCCAGCGTTCCCCCAAGTCTCCCGATAAAAATGATACCTCACTTGCGTGAGTAGGCCTAGCGCCGGCGACAGGAAACACCCCAAAGCGCAACGTGGACACATCCTAAATTTTGGAAAAAAACAGAGGTGTTTTTTGCGAAGTGCCTACCTGTAGATTTTGGCCTCTAGCTCAGCCGGCACCTAGGGAAACCTACCAAACCTGTGCATTTCTGAAAACTAGAGACCTAGGGGAATCCAAGGAGGGGTGACTTGCGGGGCTCGGACCAGGTTCTGTTTCCCAGAATCCTTTGCAAACCTCAAAATTTGGCTAAAAAAACACATGTTCCTCACATTTCTGTGGCAGAAAGTTCTGGAATCTGAGAGGAGCTACAAATTTCCTTCCACCCAGCGTTCCCCCAAGTCTCCCGATAAAAATGATACCTCACTTGCGTGGGTAGACCTAGCGCCGGCGACAGGAAATACCCCAAAGCGCAACGTGGACACATCCTAAATTTTGGAAAAAAACAGAGGTGTTTTTTTGCGAAGTGCCTACCTGTAGATTTTGGCCTGTAGCTCAGCCGGCACCTAGGGAAACCTACCAAACCTGTGCATTTCTGAAAACTAGAGACCTAGGGGAATCCAAGGAGGGGTGACTTGCGGGGCTCGGACCAGGTTCTGTTACCCAGAATCCTTTGCAAACCTCAAAATTTGGCTAAAAAAACACATGTTCCTCACATTTCTGTGGCAGAAAGTTCTGGAATCTGAGAGGAGCTACAAATCCACCCAGCGTTCCCCCAAGTCTCCCGATAAAAATTATACCTCACTTGCGTGGGTAGGCCTAGCGCCGGCGACAGGAAACACCCCAAAGCGCAACGTGGACACATCCTAAATTTTGGAAAAAAACAGAGATGTTTTTTGCGAAGTGCCTACCTGTAGATTTTGGCCTGTAGCTCAGCCGGCACCTAGGGAAACCTACCAAACCTGTGCATTTCTGAAAACTAGAGACCTAGGGGAATCCAAGGAGGGGTGACTTGCGGGGCTCGGACCAGGTTCTGTTACCCAGAATCCTTTGCAAACCTCAAAATCTGGCTAAAAAAACACATGTTCCTCACATTTCTGTGGCAGAAAGTTCTGGAATCTGAGAGGAGCTACAAATGTCCTTCCACCCAGCGTTCCCCCAAGTCTCCCGATAAAAATGATACCTCACTTGCGTGGGTAGGCCTAGTGCCGGCGACAGGAAACACCCCAAAGCGCAACGTGGACACATCCTAAATTTTGGAAAAAAACAGGTGTTTTTTGCGAAGTGCCTACCTGTAGATTTTGGCCTGTAGCTCACCCGGCACCTAGGGAAACCTACCAAACCTGTGCATTTATGAAAACTAGAGACCTAGGGGAATCCAAGGAGGGGTGACTTGCGGGGCTCGGACCAGGTTCTGTTACCCAGAATCCTTTGCAAACCTCAAAATTTGGCTAAAAAAACACATGTTCCTCACATTTCTGTGGCAGAAAGTTCTGGAATCTGAGAGGAGCTACAAATTTCCTTCCACCCAGCGTTCCCCCAAGTCTCCCGATAAAAATGATACCTCACTTGCGTGGGTAGGCCTAGCGCCGGCGACAGGAAACACCCCAAAGCGCAACGTGGACACATCCTAAATTTTGGAAAAAAACAGAGGTGTTTTTTGCGAAGTGCCTACCTGTAGATTTTGGCCTCTAGCTCAGCCGGCACCTAGGGAAACCTACCAAACCTGTGCATTTCTGAAAACTAGAGACCTAGGGGAATCCAAGGAGGGGTGACTTGCGGGGCTCGGACCAGGTTCTGTTACCCAGAATCCTTTGCAAACCTCAAAATTTGACTAAAAAAACACATGTTCCTCACATTTCTGTGGCAGAAAGTTCTGGAATCTGAGAGGAGCTACAAATTTCCTTCCACCCAGCGTTCCCCCAAGTCTCCCGATACAAATGATACCTCACTTGCGTGGGTAGGCCTAGCGCCGGCGAGAGGAAACACCCCAAAGCGCAACGTGGACACATCCTAAATTTTGGAAAAAAACAGAGGTGTTTTTTGCGAAGTGCCTACCTGTAGATTTTGGCCTCTAGCTCAGCCGGCACCTAGGGAAACCTACCAAACCTGTGCATTTCTGAAAACTAGAGACCTAGGGGAATCCAAGGAGGGGTGACTTGCGGGGCTCGGACCAGGTTCTGTTACCCAGAATCCTTTGCAAACCTCAAAATTTGGCTAAAAAAACACATGTTCCTCACATTTCTGTGGCAGAAAGTTCTGGAATCTGAGAGGAGCTACAAATTTCCTTCCACCCAGCGTTCCCCCAAGTCTCCCGATACAAATGATACCTCACTTGCGTGGGTAGGCCTAGCGCCGGCGAGAGGAAACACCCCAAAGCGCAACGTGGACACATCCTAAATTTTGGAAAAAAACAGAGGTGTTTTTTGCGAAGTGCCTACCTGTAGATTTTGGCCTCTAGCTCAGCCGGCACCTAGGGAAACCTACCAAACCTGTGCATTTCTGAAAACTAGAGACCTAGGGGAATCCAAGGAGGGGTGACTTGCGGGGCTCGGACCAGGTTCTGTTACCCAGAATCCTTTGCAAACCTCAAAATTTGGCTAAAAAAACACATGTTCCTCACATTTCTGTGGCAGAAAGTTCTGGAATCTGAGAGGAGCTACAAATCCACCCAGCGTTCCCCCAAGTCTCCCGATAAAAATTATACCTCACTTGCGTGGGTAGGCCTAGCGCCGGCGACAGGAAACACCCCAAAGCGCAACGTGGACACATCCTAAATTTTGGAAAAAAACAGAGATGTTTTTTGCGAAGTGCCTACCTGTAGATTTTGGCCTGTAGCTCAGCCGGCACCTAGGGAAACCTACCAAACCTGTGCATTTCTGAAAACTAGAGACCTAGGGGAATCCAAGGAGGGGTGACTTGCGGGGCTCGGACCAGGTTCTGTTACCCAGAATCCTTTGCAAACCTCAAAATCTGGCTAAAAAAACACATGTTCCTCACATTTCTGTGGCAGAAAGTTCTGGAATCTGAGAGGAGCTACAAATGTCCTTCCACCCAGCGTTCCCCCAAGTCTCCCGATAAAAATGATACCTCACTTGCGTGGGTAGGCCTAGTGCCGGCGACAGGAAACACCCCAAAGCGCAACGTGGACACATCCTAAATTTTGGAAAAAAACAGGTGTTTTTTGCGAAGTGCCTACCTGTAGATTTTGGCCTGTAGCTCACCCGGCACCTAGGGAAACCTACCAAACCTGTGCATTTATGAAAACTAGAGACCTAGGGGAATCCAAGGAGGGGTGACTTGCGGGGCTCGGACCAGGTTCTGTTACCCAGAATCCTTTGCAAACCTCAAAATTTGGCTAAAAAAACACATGTTCCTCACATTTCTGTGGCAGAAAGTTCTGGAATCTGAGAGGAGCTACAAATTTCCTTCCACCCAGCGTTCCCCCAAGTCTCCCGATAAAAATGATACCTCACTTGCGTGGGTAGGCCTAGCGCCGGCGACAGGAAACACCCCAAAGCGCAACGTGGACACATCCTAAATTTTGGAAAAAAACAGAGGTGTTTTTTGCGAAGTGCCTACCTGTAGATTTTGGCCTCTAGCTCAGCCGGCACCTAGGGAAACCTACCAAACCTGTGCATTTCTGAAAACTAGAGACCTAGGGGAATCCAAGGAGGGGTGACTTGCGGGGCTCGGACCAGGTTCTGTTACCCAGAATCCTTTGCAAACCTCAAAATTTGACTAAAAAAACACATGTTCCTCACATTTCTGTGGCAGAAAGTTCTGGAATCTGAGAGGAGCTACAAATTTCCTTCCACCCAGCGTTCCCCCAAGTCTCCCGATACAAATGATACCTCACTTGCGTGGGTAGGCCTAGCGCCGGCGAGAGGAAACACCCCAAAGCGCAACGTGGACACATCCTAAATTTTGGAAAAAAACAGAGGTGTTTTTTGCGAAGTGCCTACCTGTAGATTTTGGCCTGTAGCTCAGTCGACACCTAGGGAAACCTACCAAACCTGTGCATTTCTGAAAACTAGAGACCTAGGGGAATCCAAGGAGGGGTGACTTGCGGGGCTCGGACCAGGTTCTGTTACCCAGAATCCTTTGCAAACCTCAAAATTTGGCTAAAAAAACACATGTTCCTCACATTTCTGTGGCAGAAAGTTCTGGAATCTGAGAGGAGCTACAAATTTCCTTCCACCCAGCGTTCCCCCAAGTCTCCCGATAAAAATGATACCTCACTTGCGTGGGTAGGCCTAGCGCCGGCGACAGGAAATACCCCAAAGCGCAACGTGGACACATCCTAAATTTTGGAAAAAAACAGAGGTGTTTTTTGCGAAGTGCCTACCTGTAGATTTTGGCCTGTAGCTCAGCCGGCACCTAGGGAAACCTACCAAACCTGTGCATTTCCGAAAGCTAGAGACCTAGGGGAATCCAAGGAGGGGTGACTTGCAGGGCTCGGACCAGGTTCTGTTACCCAGAATCCTTGGCAAACCTCAAAATTTGGCTAAAAAAACACATGTTCCTCACATTTCTGTGGCAGAAAGTTCTGGAATCTGAGAGGAGCTACAAATCTCCTTCCACCCAGCGTTCCCCCAAGTCTCCCGATAAAAATGATACCTCACTTGCGTGGGTAGGCCTAGCGCCGGCGACAGGAAACACCCCAAAGTGCAACGTGGACACATCCTAAATTTTGGGAAAAAACAGAGGTGTTTTTTGCGAAGTGCCTACCTGTAGATTTTGGCCTCTAGCTCAGCCGGCACCTAGGGAAACCTACCAAACCTGTGCATTTCTGAAAACTAGAGACCTAGGGGAATCCAAGGAGGGGTGACTTGCGGGGCTCGGACCAGGTTCTGTTACCCAGAATCCTTTGCAAACCTCAAAATTTGGCTAAAAAAACACATGTTCCTCACATTTCTGTGGCAGAAAGTTCTGGAATCTGAGAGGAGCTACAAATCCACCCAGCGTTCCCCCAAGTCTCCCGATAAAAATTATACCTCACTTGCGTGGGTAGGCCTAGCGCCGGCGACAGGAAACACCCCAAAGCGCAACGTGGACACATCCTAAATTTTGGAAAAAAACAGAGATGTTTTTTGCGAAGTGCCTACCTGTAGATTTTGGCCTGTAGCTCAGCCGGCACCTAGGGAAACCTACCAAACCTGTGCATTTCTGAAAACTAGAGACCTAGGGGAATCCAAGGAGGGGTGACTTGCGGGGCTCGGACCAGGTTCTGTTACCCAGAATCCTTTGCAAACCTCAAAATCTGGCTAAAAAAACACATGTTCCTCACATTTCTGTGGCAGAAAGTTCTGGAATCTGAGAGGAGCTACAAATGTCCTTCCACCCAGCGTTCCCCCAAGTCTCCCGATAAAAATGATACCTCACTTGCGTGGGTAGGCCTAGTGCCGGCGACAGGAAACACCCCAAAGCGCAACGTGGACACATCCTAAATTTTGGAAAAAAACAGGTGTTTTTTGCGAAGTGCCTACCTGTAGATTTTGGCCTGTAGCTCAGCCGGCACCTAGGGAAACCTACCAAACCTGTGCATTTCCGAAAGCTAGAGACCTAGGGGAATCCAAGGAGGGGTGACTTGCGGGGCTCGGACCAGGTTCTGTTACCCAGAATCCTTTGCAAACCTCAAAATTTGGCTAAAAAAACACATGTTCCTCACATTTCTGTGGCAGAAAGTTCTGGAATCTGAGAGGAGCTACAAATTTCCTTCCACCCAGCGTTCCCCCAAGTCTCCCGATAAAAATGATACCTCACTTGTGTGGGTAGGCCTAGCGCCGGCGACAGGAAACACCCCAAAGCGCAACGTGGACACATCCTAAATTTTGGGAAAAAACAGAGGTGTTTTTTTGCGAAGTGCCTACCTGTAGATTTTGGCCTGTAGCTCAGCCGGCACCTAGGGAAACCTACCAAACCTGTGCAATTCTGAAAACTAGAGACCTAGGGGAATCCAAGGAGGGGTGACTTGCGGGGCTCGGACCAGGTTCTGTTACCCAGAATCCTTTGCAAACCTCAAAATTTGGCTAAAAAAACACATGTTCCTCACATTTCTGTGGCAGAAAGTTCTGGAATCTGAGAGGAGCTACAAATCTCCTTCCACCCAGCGTTCCCCCAAGTCTCCCGATAAAAATGATACCTCACTTGCGTGGGTAGGCCTAGCGCCGGCGACAGGAAACACCCCAAAGCGCAACGTGGACACATCCTAAATTTTGGAAAAAAACAGAGGTGTTTTTTGCGAAGTGCCTACCTGTAGATTTTGGCCTCTAGCTCAGCCGGCACCTAGGGAAACCTACCAAACCTGTGCATTTCTGAAAACTAGAGACCTAGGGGAATCCAAGGAGGGGTGACTTGCGGGGCTCGGACCAGGTTCTGTTACCCAGAATCCTTTGCAAACCTCAAAATTTGACTAAAAAAACACATGTTCCTCACATTTCTGTGGCAGAAAGTTCTGGAATCTGAGAGGAGCTACAAATTTCCTTCCACCCAGCGTTCCCCCAAGTCTCCCGATACAAATGATACCTCACTTGCGTGGGTAGGCCTAGCGCCGGCGAGAGGAAACACCCCAAAGCGCAACGTGGACACATCCTAAATTTTGGAAAAAAACAGAGGTGTTTTTTGCGAAGTGCCTACCTGTAGATTTTGGCCTGTAGCTCAGTCGACACCTAGGGAAACCTACCAAACCTGTGCATTTCTGAAAACTAGAGACCTAGGGGAATCCAAGGAGGGGTGACTTGCGGGGCTCGGACCAGGTTCTGTTACCCAGAATCCTTTGCAAACCTCAAAATTTGGCTAAAAAAACACATGTTCCTCACATTTCTGTGGCAGAAAGTTCTGGGATCTGAGAGGAGCTACAAATTTCCTTCCACCCAGCGTTCCCCCAAGTCTCCCGATAAAAATGATACCTCACTTGCGTGGGTAGGCCTAGCGCCGGCGACAGGAAACACCCCAAAGCGCAACGTGGACACATCCTAAATTTTGGAAAAAAACAGAGGTGTTTTTTGCGAAGTGCCTACCTGTAGATTTTGGCCTGTAGCTCAGCCGGCACCTAGGGAAACCTACCAAACCTGTGCATTTCCGAAAGCTAGAGACCTAGGGGAATCCAAGGAGGGGTGACTTGCGGGGCTCGGACCAGGTTCTGTTACCCAGAATCCTTTGCAAACCTCAAAATTTGGCTAAAAAAACACATGTTCCTCACATTTCTGTGGCAGAAAGTTCTGGAATCTGAGAGGAGCTACAAATCTCCTTCCACCCAGCGTTCCCCCAAGTCTCCCGATAAAAATGATACCTCACTTGCGTGGGTAGGCCTAGCGCCGGCGACAGGAAACACCCCAAAGCGCAACGTGGACACATCCTAAATTTTGGGAAAAAACAGAGGTGTTTTTTGCGAAGTGCCTACCTGTAGATTTTGGCCTGTAGCTCAGCCGGCACCTAGGGAAACCTACCAAACCTGTGCAATTCTGAAAACTAGAGACCTAGGGGAATCCAAGGAGGGGTGACTTGCGGGGCTCGGACCAGGTTCTGTTACCCAGAATCCTTTGCAAACCTCAAAATTTGGCTAAAAAAACACATGTTCCTCACATTTCTGTGGCAGAAAGTTCTGGAATCTGAGAGGAGCTACAAATTTCCTTCCACCCAGCGTTCCCCCAAGTCTCCCGATACAAATGATACCTCACTTGCGTGGGTAGGCCTAGCGCCGGCGACAGGAAACACCCCAAAGCGCAACGTGGACACATCCTAAATTTTGGAAAAAAACAGAGGTGTTTTTTGCGAAGTGCCTACCTGTAGATTTTGGCCTCTAGCTCAGCCGGCACCTAGGGAAACCTACCAAACCTGTGCAATTCTGAAAACTAGAGACCTAGGGGAATCCAAGGAGGGGTGACTTGCGGGGCTCGGACCAGGTTCTGTTACCCAGAATCCTTTGCAAACCTCAAAATTTGGCTAAAAAAACACATGTTCCTCACATTTCTGTGGCAGAAAGTTCTGGAATCTGAGAGGAGCTACAAATCTCCTTCCACCCAGCGTTCCCCCAAGTCTCCCGATAAAAATGATACCTCACTTGCGTGGGTAGGCCTAGCGCCGGCGACAGGAAACACCCCAAAGCGCAACGTGGACACATCCAAAATTTTGGGAGAAAACAGTGCCTACCTGTGGATTTTGGCCTGTAGCTCACCCGGCACCTAGGGAAACCTACCAAACCTGTGCATTTATGAAAACTAGAGACCTAGGGGAATCCAAGGAGGGGTGACTTGCGGGGCTCGGACCAGGTTCTGTTACCCAGAATCCTTTGCAAACCTCAAAATTTGGCTAAAAAAACACATGTTCCTCACATTTCTGTGGCAGAAAGTTCTGGAATCTGAGAGGAGCTACAAATTTCCTTCCACCCAGCGTTCCCCCAAGTCTCCCGATAAAAATGATACCTCACTTGCGTGGGTAGGCCTAGCGCCGGCGACAGGAAACACCCCAAAGCGCAACGTGGACACATCCTAAATTTTGGAAAAAAACAGAGGTGTTTTTTGCGAAGTGCCTACCTGTAGATTTTGGCCTCTAGCTCAGCCGGCACCTAGGGAAACCTACCAAACCTGTGCATTTCTGAAAACTAGAGACCTAGGGGAATCAAAGGAGGGGTGACTTGCGGGGCTCGGACCAGGTTCTGTTACCCAGAATCCTTTGCAAACCTCAAAATTTGACTAAAAAAACACATGTTCCTCACATTTCTGTGGCAGAAAGTTCTGGAATCTGAGAGGAGCTACAAATTTCCTTCCACCCAGCGTTCCCCCAAGTCTCCCGATACAAATGATACCTCATTTGCGTGGGTAGGCCTAGCGCCGGCGAGAGGAAACACCCCAAAGCGCAACGTGGACACATCCTAAATTTTGGAAAAAAACAGAGGTGTTTTTTGCGAAGTGCCTACCTGTAGATTTTGGCCTGTAGCTCAGTCGACACCTAGGGAAACCTACCAAACCTGTGCATTTCTGAAAACTAGAGACCTAGGGGAATCCAAGGAGGGGTGACTTGCGGGGCTCGGACCAGGTTCTGTTACCCAGAATCCTTTGCAAACCTCAAAATTTGGCTAAAAAAACACATATTCCTCACATTTCTGTGGCAGAAAGTTCTGGAATCTGAGAGGAGCTACAAATTTCCTTCCACCCAGCGTTCCCCCAAGTCTCCCGATAAAAATGATACCTCACTTGCGTGGGTAGGCCTAGCGCCGGCGACAGGAAACACCCCAAAGCGCAACGTGGACACATCCTAAATTTTGGAAAAAAACAGAGGTGTTTTTTGCGAAGTGCCTACCTGTAGATTTTGGCCTGTAGCTCAGCCGGCACCTAGGGAAACCTACCAAACCTGTGCATTTATGAAAACTAGAGACCTAGGGGAATCCAAGGAGGGGTGACTTGCGGGGCTCGGACCAGGTTCTGTTACCCAGAATCCTTTGCAAACCTCAAAATTTGGCTAAAAAAACACATGTTCCTCACATTTCTGTGGCAGAAAGTTCTGGAATCTGAGAGGAGCTACAAATTTCCTTCCACCCAGCGTTCCCCCAAGTCTCCCGATAAAAATGATACCTCACTTGCGTGGGTAGGCCTAGCGCCGGCGACAGGAAACACCCCAAAGCGCAACGTGGACACATCCTAAATTTTGGAAAAAAACAGAGGTGTTTTTTGCGAAGTGCCTACCTGTAGATTTTGGCCTCTAGCTCAGCCGGCACCTAGGGAAACCTACCAAACCTGTGCATTTCTGAAAACTAGAGACCTAGGGGAATCCAAGGAGGGGTGACTTGCGGGGCTCGGACCAGGTTCTGTTACCCAGAATCCTTTGCAAACCTCAAAATTTGACTAAAAAAACACATGTTCCTCACATTTCTGTGGCAGAAAGTTCTGGAATCTGAGAGGAGCTACAAATTTCCTTCCACCCAGCGTTCCCCCAAGTCTCCCGATACAAATGATACCTCACTTGCGTGGGTAGGCCTAGCGCCGGCGAGAGGAAACACCCCAAAGCGCAACGTGGACACATCCTAAATTTTGGAAAAAAACAGAGGTGTTTTTTGCGAAGTGCCTACCTGTAGATTTTGGCCTGTAGCTCAGCCGGCACCTAGGGAAACCTACCAAACCTGTGCATTTCTGAAAACTAGAGACCTAGGGGAATCCAAGGAGGGGTGACTTGCGGGGCTCGGACCAGGTTCTGTTACCCAGAATCCTTTGCAAACCTCAAAATTTGGCTAAAAAAACACATGTTCCTCACATTTCTGTGGCAGAAAGTTCTGGAATCTGAGAGGAGCTACAAATCCACCCAGCGTTCCCCCAAGTCTCCCGATAAAAATGATACCTCACTTGCGTGGGTAGGCCTAGCGCCGGCGACAGGAAACA
Organism: Pleurodeles waltl; assembly: GCF_031143425.1. NCBI lineage: Eukaryota > Metazoa > Chordata > Amphibia > Caudata > Salamandridae > Pleurodeles > Pleurodeles waltl. The sequence goes on along the minus strand of NC_090441.1, from coordinate 175,127,973 downwards.
CCCCAAAGCGCAACGTGGACACATCCTAAATTTTGGAAAAAAACAGAGATGTTTTTTGCGAAGTGCCTACCTGTAGATTTTGGCCTGTAGCTCAGCCGGCACCTAGGGAAACCTACCAAACCTGTGCATTTCTGAAAACTAGAGACCTAGGGGAATCCAAGGAGGGGTGACTTGCGGGGCTCGGACCAGGTTCTGTTACCCAGAATCCTTTGCAAACCTCAAAATTTGGCTAAAAAAACACATGTTCCTCACATTTCTGTGGCAGAAAGTTCTGGAATCTGAGAGGAGCTACAAATTTCCTTCCACCCAGCGTTCCCCCAAGTCTCCCAATAAAAATGATACCTCACTTGCGTGGGTAGGCCTAGCGCCGGCGACAGGAAACACCCCAAAGTGCAACGTGGACACATCCTAAATTTTGGGAAAAAACAGAGGTGTTTTTTGCGAAGTGCCTACCTGTAGATTATGGCCTCTAGCTCAGCCGGCACCTAGGGAAACCTACCAAACCTGTGCATTTCTGAAAACTAGAGACCTAGGGGAATCCAAGGAGGGGTGACTTGCGGGGCTCGGACCAGGTTCTGTTACCCAGAATCCTTTGCAAACCTCAAAATTTGGCTAAAAAAACACATGTTCCTCACATTTCTGTGGCAGAAAGTTCTGGAATCTGAGAGGAGCTACAAATTTCCTTCCACCCAGCGTTCCCCCAAGTCTCCCGATAAAAATGATACCTCACTTGCGTGGGTAGACCTAGCGCCGGCGACAGGAAACACCCCAAAGCGCAACGTGGACACATCCTAAATTTTGGAAAAAAACAGAGATGTTTTTTGCGAAGTGCCTACCTGTAGATTTTGGCCTGTAGCTCAGCCGGCACCTAGGGAAACCTACCAAACCTGTGCATTTCTGAAAACTAGAGACCTAGGGGAATCCAAGGAGGGGTGACTTGCGGGGCTCGGACCAGGTTCTGTTACCCAGAATCCTTTGCAAACCTCAAAATCTGGCTAAAAAAACACATGTTCCTCACATTTCTGTGGCAGAAAGTTCTGGAATCTGAGAGGAGCTACAAATTTCCTTCCACATAGCGTTCCCCCAAGTCTCCCGATAAAAATGATACCTCACTTGCGTGGGTAGGCCTAGCGCCGGCGACAGGAAACACCCCAAAGCGCAACGTGGACACATCCTAAATTTTGGAAAAAAACAGAGGTGTTTTTTGCGAAGTGCCTACCTGTAGATTTTGGCCTCTAGCTCAGCCGGCACCTATGGAAACCTACCAAACCTGTGCATTTATGAAAACTAGAGACCTAGGGGAATCCAAGGAGGGGTGACTTGCGGGGCTCGGACCAGGTTCTGTTACCCAGAATCCTTTGCAAACCTCAAAATTTGGCTAAAAAAACACATGTTCCTCAAATTTCTGTGGCAGAAAGTTCTGGAATCTGAGAGGAGCTACAAATTTCCTTCCACCCAGCGTTCCCCCAAGTCTCCCGATAAAAATGATACCTCACTTGCGTGAGTAGGCCTAGCGCCGGCGACAGGAAACACCCCAAAGCGCAACGTGGACACATCCTAAATTTTGGAAAAAAACAGAGGTGTTTTTTGCGAAGTGCCTACCTGTAGATTTTGGCCTCTAGCTCAGCCGGCACCTAGGGAAACCTACCAAACCTGTGCATTTCTGAAAACTAGAGACCTAGGGGAATCCAAGGAGGGGTGACTTGCGGGGCTCGGACCAGGTTCTGTTTCCCAGAATCCTTTGCAAACCTCAAAATTTGGCTAAAAAAACACATGTTCCTCACATTTCTGTGGCAGAAAGTTCTGGAATCTGAGAGGAGCTACAAATTTCCTTCCACCCAGCGTTCCCCCAAGTCTCCCGATAAAAATGATACCTCACTTGCGTGGGTAGACCTAGCGCCGGCGACAGGAAATACCCCAAAGCGCAACGTGGACACATCCTAAATTTTGGAAAAAAACAGAGGTGTTTTTTTGCGAAGTGCCTACCTGTAGATTTTGGCCTGTAGCTCAGCCGGCACCTAGGGAAACCTACCAAACCTGTGCATTTCTGAAAACTAGAGACCTAGGGGAATCCAAGGAGGGGTGACTTGCGGGGCTCGGACCAGGTTCTGTTACCCAGAATCCTTTGCAAACCTCAAAATTTGGCTAAAAAAACACATGTTCCTCACATTTCTGTGGCAGAAAGTTCTGGAATCTGAGAGGAGCTACAAATCCACCCAGCGTTCCCCCAAGTCTCCCGATAAAAATTATACCTCACTTGCGTGGGTAGGCCTAGCGCCGGCGACAGGAAACACCCCAAAGCGCAACGTGGACACATCCTAAATTTTGGAAAAAAACAGAGATGTTTTTTGCGAAGTGCCTACCTGTAGATTTTGGCCTGTAGCTCAGCCGGCACCTAGGGAAACCTACCAAACCTGTGCATTTCTGAAAACTAGAGACCTAGGGGAATCCAAGGAGGGGTGACTTGCGGGGCTCGGACCAGGTTCTGTTACCCAGAATCCTTTGCAAACCTCAAAATCTGGCTAAAAAAACACATGTTCCTCACATTTCTGTGGCAGAAAGTTCTGGAATCTGAGAGGAGCTACAAATGTCCTTCCACCCAGCGTTCCCCCAAGTCTCCCGATAAAAATGATACCTCACTTGCGTGGGTAGGCCTAGTGCCGGCGACAGGAAACACCCCAAAGCGCAACGTGGACACATCCTAAATTTTGGAAAAAAACAGGTGTTTTTTGCGAAGTGCCTACCTGTAGATTTTGGCCTGTAGCTCACCCGGCACCTAGGGAAACCTACCAAACCTGTGCATTTATGAAAACTAGAGACCTAGGGGAATCCAAGGAGGGGTGACTTGCGGGGCTCGGACCAGGTTCTGTTACCCAGAATCCTTTGCAAACCTCAAAATTTGGCTAAAAAAACACATGTTCCTCACATTTCTGTGGCAGAAAGTTCTGGAATCTGAGAGGAGCTACAAATTTCCTTCCACCCAGCGTTCCCCCAAGTCTCCCGATAAAAATGATACCTCACTTGCGTGGGTAGGCCTAGCGCCGGCGACAGGAAACACCCCAAAGCGCAACGTGGACACATCCTAAATTTTGGAAAAAAACAGAGGTGTTTTTTGCGAAGTGCCTACCTGTAGATTTTGGCCTCTAGCTCAGCCGGCACCTAGGGAAACCTACCAAACCTGTGCATTTCTGAAAACTAGAGACCTAGGGGAATCCAAGGAGGGGTGACTTGCGGGGCTCGGACCAGGTTCTGTTACCCAGAATCCTTTGCAAACCTCAAAATTTGACTAAAAAAACACATGTTCCTCACATTTCTGTGGCAGAAAGTTCTGGAATCTGAGAGGAGCTACAAATTTCCTTCCACCCAGCGTTCCCCCAAGTCTCCCGATACAAATGATACCTCACTTGCGTGGGTAGGCCTAGCGCCGGCGAGAGGAAACACCCCAAAGCGCAACGTGGACACATCCTAAATTTTGGAAAAAAACAGAGGTGTTTTTTGCGAAGTGCCTACCTGTAGATTTTGGCCTCTAGCTCAGCCGGCACCTAGGGAAACCTACCAAACCTGTGCATTTCTGAAAACTAGAGACCTAGGGGAATCCAAGGAGGGGTGACTTGCGGGGCTCGGACCAGGTTCTGTTACCCAGAATCCTTTGCAAACCTCAAAATTTGGCTAAAAAAACACATGTTCCTCACATTTCTGTGGCAGAAAGTTCTGGAATCTGAGAGGAGCTACAAATTTCCTTCCACCCAGCGTTCCCCCAAGTCTCCCGATACAAATGATACCTCACTTGCGTGGGTAGGCCTAGCGCCGGCGAGAGGAAACACCCCAAAGCGCAACGTGGACACATCCTAAATTTTGGAAAAAAACAGAGGTGTTTTTTGCGAAGTGCCTACCTGTAGATTTTGGCCTCTAGCTCAGCCGGCACCTAGGGAAACCTACCAAACCTGTGCATTTCTGAAAACTAGAGACCTAGGGGAATCCAAGGAGGGGTGACTTGCGGGGCTCGGACCAGGTTCTGTTACCCAGAATCCTTTGCAAACCTCAAAATTTGGCTAAAAAAACACATGTTCCTCACATTTCTGTGGCAGAAAGTTCTGGAATCTGAGAGGAGCTACAAATCCACCCAGCGTTCCCCCAAGTCTCCCGATAAAAATTATACCTCACTTGCGTGGGTAGGCCTAGCGCCGGCGACAGGAAACACCCCAAAGCGCAACGTGGACACATCCTAAATTTTGGAAAAAAACAGAGATGTTTTTTGCGAAGTGCCTACCTGTAGATTTTGGCCTGTAGCTCAGCCGGCACCTAGGGAAACCTACCAAACCTGTGCATTTCTGAAAACTAGAGACCTAGGGGAATCCAAGGAGGGGTGACTTGCGGGGCTCGGACCAGGTTCTGTTACCCAGAATCCTTTGCAAACCTCAAAATCTGGCTAAAAAAACACATGTTCCTCACATTTCTGTGGCAGAAAGTTCTGGAATCTGAGAGGAGCTACAAATGTCCTTCCACCCAGCGTTCCCCCAAGTCTCCCGATAAAAATGATACCTCACTTGCGTGGGTAGGCCTAGTGCCGGCGACAGGAAACACCCCAAAGCGCAACGTGGACACATCCTAAATTTTGGAAAAAAACAGGTGTTTTTTGCGAAGTGCCTACCTGTAGATTTTGGCCTGTAGCTCACCCGGCACCTAGGGAAACCTACCAAACCTGTGCATTTATGAAAACTAGAGACCTAGGGGAATCCAAGGAGGGGTGACTTGCGGGGCTCGGACCAGGTTCTGTTACCCAGAATCCTTTGCAAACCTCAAAATTTGGCTAAAAAAACACATGTTCCTCACATTTCTGTGGCAGAAAGTTCTGGAATCTGAGAGGAGCTACAAATTTCCTTCCACCCAGCGTTCCCCCAAGTCTCCCGATAAAAATGATACCTCACTTGCGTGGGTAGGCCTAGCGCCGGCGACAGGAAACACCCCAAAGCGCAACGTGGACACATCCTAAATTTTGGAAAAAAACAGAGGTGTTTTTTGCGAAGTGCCTACCTGTAGATTTTGGCCTCTAGCTCAGCCGGCACCTAGGGAAACCTACCAAACCTGTGCATTTCTGAAAACTAGAGACCTAGGGGAATCCAAGGAGGGGTGACTTGCGGGGCTCGGACCAGGTTCTGTTACCCAGAATCCTTTGCAAACCTCAAAATTTGACTAAAAAAACACATGTTCCTCACATTTCTGTGGCAGAAAGTTCTGGAATCTGAGAGGAGCTACAAATTTCCTTCCACCCAGCGTTCCCCCAAGTCTCCCGATACAAATGATACCTCACTTGCGTGGGTAGGCCTAGCGCCGGCGAGAGGAAACACCCCAAAGCGCAACGTGGACACATCCTAAATTTTGGAAAAAAACAGAGGTGTTTTTTGCGAAGTGCCTACCTGTAGATTTTGGCCTGTAGCTCAGTCGACACCTAGGGAAACCTACCAAACCTGTGCATTTCTGAAAACTAGAGACCTAGGGGAATCCAAGGAGGGGTGACTTGCGGGGCTCGGACCAGGTTCTGTTACCCAGAATCCTTTGCAAACCTCAAAATTTGGCTAAAAAAACACATGTTCCTCACATTTCTGTGGCAGAAAGTTCTGGAATCTGAGAGGAGCTACAAATTTCCTTCCACCCAGCGTTCCCCCAAGTCTCCCGATAAAAATGATACCTCACTTGCGTGGGTAGGCCTAGCGCCGGCGACAGGAAATACCCCAAAGCGCAACGTGGACACATCCTAAATTTTGGAAAAAAACAGAGGTGTTTTTTGCGAAGTGCCTACCTGTAGATTTTGGCCTGTAGCTCAGCCGGCACCTAGGGAAACCTACCAAACCTGTGCATTTCCGAAAGCTAGAGACCTAGGGGAATCCAAGGAGGGGTGACTTGCAGGGCTCGGACCAGGTTCTGTTACCCAGAATCCTTGGCAAACCTCAAAATTTGGCTAAAAAAACACATGTTCCTCACATTTCTGTGGCAGAAAGTTCTGGAATCTGAGAGGAGCTACAAATCTCCTTCCACCCAGCGTTCCCCCAAGTCTCCCGATAAAAATGATACCTCACTTGCGTGGGTAGGCCTAGCGCCGGCGACAGGAAACACCCCAAAGCGCAACGTGGACACATCCTAAATTTTGGGAAAAAACAGAGGTGTTTTTTGCGAAGTGCCTACCTGTAGATTTTGGCCTGTAGCTCAGCCGGCACCTAGGGAAACCTACCAAACCTGTGCAATTCTGAAAACTAGAGACCTAGGGGAATCCAAGGAGGGGTGACTTGCGGGGCTCGGACCAGGTTCTGTTACCCAGAATCCTTTGCAAACCTCAAAATTTGGCTAAAAAAACACATGTTCCTCACATTTCTGTGGCAGAAAGTTCTGGAATCTGAGAGGAGCTACAAATTTCCTTCCACCCAGCGTTCCCCCAAGTCTCCCGATAAAAATGATACCTCACTTGCGTGGGTAGGCCTAGCGCCGGCGACAGGAAACACCCCAAAGTGCAACGTGGACACATCCTAAATTTTGGAAAAAAACAGAGGTGTTTTTTGCGAAGTGCCTACCTGTAGATTTTGGCCTCTAGCTCAGCCGGCACCTAGGGAAACCTACCAAACCTGTGCAATTCTGAAAACTAGAGGCCTAGGGGAATCCAAGGAGGGGTGACTTGCGGGGCTCGGACCAGGTTCTGTTACCCAGAATCCTTTGCAAACCTCAAAATTTGGCTAAAAAAACACATGTTCCTCACATTTCTGTGGCAGAAAGTTCTGGAATCTGAGAGGAGCTACAAATCTCCTTCCACCCAGCGTTCCCCCAAGTCTCCCGATAAAAATGATACCTCACTTGCGTGGGTAGGCCTAGCGCCGGCGACAGGAAACACCCCAAAGCGCAACGTGGACACATCCAAAATTTTGGGAGAAAACAGTGCCTACCTGTGGATTTTGGCCTGTAGCTCACCCGGCACCTAGGGAAACCTACCAAACCTGTGCATTTATGAAAACTAGAGACCTAGGGGAATCCAAGGAGGGGTGACTTGCGGGGCTCGGACCAGGTTCTGTTACCCAGAATCCTTTGCAAACCTCAAAATTTGGCTAAAAAAACACATGTTCCTCACATTTCTGTGGCAGAAAGTTCTGGAATCTGAGAGGAGCTACAAATTTCCTTCCACCCAGCGTTCCCCCAAGTCTCCCGATAAAAATGATACCTCACTTGCGTGGGTAGGCCTAGCGCCGGCGACAGGAAACACCCCAAAGCGCAACGTGGACACATCCTAAATTTTGGAAAAAAACAGAGGTGTTTTTTGCGAAGTGCCTACCTGTAGATTTTGGCCTCTAGCTCAGCCGGCACCTAGGGAAACCTACCAAACCTGTGCATTTCTGAAAACTAGAGACCTAGGGGAATCCAAGGAGGGGTGACTTGCGGGGCTCGGACCAGGTTCTGTTACCCAGAATCCTTTGCAAACCTCAAAATTTGACAAAAAAAACACATGTTCCTCACATTTCTGTGGCAGAAAGTTCTGGAATCTGAGAGGAGCTACAAATTTCCTTCCACCCAGCGTTCCCCCAAGTCTCCCGATACAAATGATACCTCACTTGCGTGGGTAGGCCTAGCGCCGGCGAGAGGAAACACCCCAAAGCGCAACGTGGACACATCCTAAATTTTGGAAAAAAACAGAGGTGTTTTTTGCGAAGTGCCTACCTGTAGATTTTGGCCTGTAGCTCAGTCGACACCTAGGGAAACCTACCAAACCTGTGCATTTCTGAAAACTAGAGACCTAGGGGAATCCAAGGAGGGGTGACTTGCGGGGCTCGGACCAGGTTCTGTTACCCAGAATCCTTTGCAAACCTCAAAATTTGGCTAAAAAAACACATATTCCTCACATTTCTGTGGCAGAAAGTTCTGGAATCTGAGAGGAGCTACAAATTTCCTTCCACCCAGCGTTCCCCCAAGTCTCCCGATAAAAATGATACCTCACTTGCGTGGGTAGGCCTAGCGCCGGCGACAGGAAACACCCCAAAGCGCAACGTGGACACATCCTAAATTTTGGAAAAAAACAGAGGTGTTTTTTGCGAAGTGCCTACCTGTAGATTTTGGCCTGTAGCTCAGCCGGCACCTAGGGAAACCTACCAAACCTGTGCATTTCCGAAAGCTAGAGACCTAGGGGAATCCAAGGAGGGGTGACTTGCGGGGCTCGGACCAGGTTCTGTTACCCAGAATCCTTTGCAAACCTCAAAATTTGGCTAAAAAAACACATGTTCCTCACATTTCTGTGGCAGAAAGTTCTGGAATCTGAGAGGAGCTACAAATTTCCTTCCACCCAGCGTTCCCCCAAGTCTCCCGATAAAAATGATACCTCACTTGCGTGGGTAGGCCTAGCGCCGGCGACAGGAAACACCCCAAAGCGCAACGTGGACACATCCTAAATTTTGGGAAAAAACAGAGGTGTTTTTTGCGAAGTGCCTACCTGTAGATTTTGGCCTGTAGCTCAGCCGGCACCTAGGGAAACCTACCAAACCTGTGCAATTCTGAAAACTAGAGACCTAGGGGAATCCAAGGAGGGGTGACTTGCGGGGCTCGGACCAGGTTCTGTTACCCAGAATCCTTTGCAAACCTCAAAATTTGGCTAAAAAAACACATGTTCCTCACATTTCTGTGGCAGAAAGTTCTGGAATCTGAGAGGAGCTACAAATCTCCTTCCACCCAGCGTTCCCCCAAGTCTCCCGATAAAAATGATACCTCACTTGCGTGGGTAGGCCTAGCGCCGGCGACAGGAAACACCCCAAAGCGCAACGTGGACACATCCTAAATTTTGGAAAAAAACAGAGGTGTTTTTTGCGAAGTGCCTACCTGTAGATTTTGGCCTCTAGCTCAGCCGGCACCTAGGGAAACCTACCAAACCTGTGCATTTCTGAAAACTAGAGACCTAGGGGAATCCAAGGAGGGGTGACTTGCGGGGCTCGGACCAGGTTCTGTTACCCAGAATCCTTTGCAAACCTCAAAATTTGACTAAAAAAACACATGTTCCTCACATTTCTGTGGCAGAAAGTTCTGGAATCTGAGAGGAGCTACAAATTTCCTTCCACCCAGCGTTCCCCCAAGTCTCCCGATACAAATGATACCTCACTTGCGTGGGTAGGCCTAGCGCCGGCGAGAGGAAACACCCCAAAGCGCAACGTGGACACATCCTAAATTTTGGAAAAAAACAGAGGTGTTTTTTGCGAAGTGCCTACCTGTAGATTTTGGCCTGTAGCTCAGTCGACACCTAGGGAAACCTACCAAACCTGTGCATTTCTGAAAACTAGAGACCTAGGGGAATCCAAGGAGGGGTGACTTGCGGGGCTCGGACCAGGTTCTGTTACCCAGAATCCTTTGCAAACCTCAAAATTTGGCTAAAAAAACACATGTTCCTCACATTTCTGTGGCAGAAAGTTCTGGGATCTGAGAGGAGCTACAAATTTCCTTCCACCCAGCGTTCCCCCAAGTCTCCCGATAAAAATGATACCTCACTTGCGTGGGTAGGCCTAGCGCCGGCGACAGGAAACACCCCAAAGCGCAACGTGGACACATCCTAAATTTTGGAAAAAAACAGAGGTGTTTTTTGCGAAGTGCCTACCTGTAGATTTTGGCCTGTAGCTCAGCCGGCACCTAGGGAAACCTACCAAACCTGTGCATTTCCGAAAGCTAGAGACCTAGGGGAATCCAAGGAGGGGTGACTTGCGGGGCTCGGACCAGGTTCTGTTACCCAGAATCCTTTGCAAACCTCAAAATTTGGCTAAAAAAACACATGTTCCTCACATTTCTGTGGCAGAAAGTTCTGGAATCTGAGAGGAGCTACAAATCTCCTTCCACCCAGCGTTCCCCCAAGTCTCCCGATAAAAATGATACCTCACTTGCATGGGTAGGCCTAGCGCCGGCGACAGGAAACACCCCAAAGCGCAACGTGGACACATCCTAAATTTTGGGAAAAAACAGAGGTGTTTTTTGCGAAGTGCCTACCTGTAGATTTTGGCCTGTAGCTCAGCCGGCACCTAGGGAAACCTACCAAACCTGTGCAATTCTGAAAACTAGAGACCTAGGGGAATCCAAGGAGGGGTGACTTGCGGGGCTCGGACCAGGTTCTGTTACCCAGAATCCTTTGCAAACCTCAAAATTTGGCTAAAAAAACACATGTTCCTCACATTTCTGTGGCAGAAAGTTCTGGAATCTGAGAGGAGCTACAAATTTCCTTCCACCCAGCGTTCCCCCAAGTCTCCCGATAAAAATGATACCTCACTTGCGTGGGTAGGCCTAGCGCCGGCGACAGGAAACACCCCAAAGCGCAACGTGGACACATCCTAAATTTTGGAAAAAAACAGAGGTGTTTTTTGCGAAGTGCCTACCTGTAGATTTTGGCCTCTAGCTCAGCCGGCACCTAGGGAAACCTACCAAACCTGTGCAATTCTGAAAACTAGAGACCTAGGGGAATCCAAGGAGGGGTGACTTGCGGGGCTCGGACCAGGTTCTGTTACCCAGAATCCTTTGCAAACCTCAAAATTTGGCTAAAAAAACACATGTTCCTCACATTTCTGTGGCAGAAAGTTCTGGAATCTGAGAGGAGCTACAAATCTCCTTCCACCCAGCGTTCCCCCAAGTCTCCCGATAAAAATGATACCTCACTTGCGTGGGTAGGCCTAGCGCCGGCGACAGGAAACACCCCAAAGCGCAACGTGGACACATCCTAAATTTTGGAAAAAAACAGAGGTGTTTTTTGCGAAGTGCCTACCTGTAGATTTTGGCCTCTAGCTCAGCCGGCACCTAGGGAAACCTACCAAACCTGTGCAATTCTGAAAACTAGAGACCTAGGGGAATCCAAGGAGGGGTGACTTGCGGGGCTCGGACCAGGTTCTGTTACCCAGAATCCTTTGCAAACCTCAAAATTTGGCTAAAAAAACACATGTTCCTCACATTTCTGTGGCAGAAAGTTCTGGAATCTGAGAGGAGCTACAAATTTCCTTCCACCCAGCGTTCCCCCAAGTCTCCCGATAAAAATGATACCTCACTTGCGTGGGTAGGCCTAGCGCCGGCGACAGGAAACACCCCAAAGCGCAACGTGGACACATCCTAAATTTTGGAAAAAAACAGAGGTGTTTTTTGCGAAGTGCCTACCTGTAGATTGTGGCCTCTAGCTCAGCCGGCACCTAGGGAAACCTACCAAACCTGTGCATTTCTGAAAACTAGAGACCTAGGGGAATCAAAGGAGGGGTGACTTGCGGGGCTCGGACCAGGTTCTGTTACCCAGAATCCTTTGCAAACCTCAAAATTTGACTAAAAAAACACATGTTCCTCACATTTCTGTGGCAGAAAGTTCTGGAATCTGAGAGGAGCTACAAATTTCCTTCCACCCAGCGTTCCCCCAAGTCTCCCGATACAAATGATACCTCATTTGCGTGGGTAGGCCTAGCGCCGGCGAGAGGAAACACCCCAAAGCGCAACGTGGACACATCCTAAATTTTGGAAAAAAACAGAGGTGTTTTTTGCGAAGTGCCTACCTGTAGATTTTGGCCTGTAGCTCAGTCGACACCTAGGGAAACCTACCAAACCTGTGCATTTCTGAAAACTAGAGACCTAGGGGAATCCAAGGAGGGGTGACTTGCGGGGCTCGGACCAGGTTCTGTTACCCAGAATCCTTTGCAAACCTCAAAATTTGGCTAAAAAAACACATATTCCTCACATTTCTGTGGCAGAAAGTTCTGGAATCTGAGAGGAGCTACAAATTTCCTTCCACCCAGCGTTCCCCCAAGTCTCCCGATAAAAATGATACCTCACTTGCGTGGGTAGGCCTAGCGCCGGCGACAGGAAACACCCCAAAGCGCAACGTGGACACATCCTAAATTTTGGAAAAAAACAGAGGTGTTTTTTGCGAAGTGCCTACCTGTAGATTTTGGCCTGTAGCTCAGCCGGCACCTAGGGAAACCTACCAAACCTGTGCATTTATGAAAACTAGAGACCTAGGGGAATCCAAGGAGGGGTGACTTGCGGGGCTCGGACCAGGTTCTGTTACCCAGAATCCTTTGCAAACCTCAAAATTTGGCTAAAAAAACACATGTTCCTCACATTTCTGTGGCAGAAAGTTCTGGAATCTGAGAGGAGCTACAAATTTCCTTCCACCCAGCGTTCCCCCAAGTCTCCCGATAAAAATGATACCTCACTTGCGTGGGTAGGCCTAGCGCCGGCGACAGGAAACACCCCAAAGCGCAACGTGGACACATCCTAAATTTTGGAAAAAAACAGAGGTGTTTTTTGCGAAGTGCCTACCTGTAGATTTTGGCCTCTAGCTCAGCCGGCACCTAGGGAAACCTACCAAACCTGTGCATTTCTGAAAACTAGAGACCTAGGGGAATCCAAGGAGGGGTGACTTGCGGGGCTCGGACCAGGTTCTGTTACCCAGAATCCTTTGCAAACCTCAAAATTTGACTAAAAAAACACATGTTCCTCACATTTCTGTGGCAGAAAGTTCTGGAATCTGAGAGGAGCTACAAATTTCCTTCCACCCAGCGTTCCCCCAAGTCTCCCGATACAAATGATACCTCACTTGCGTGGGTAGGCCTAGCGCCGGCGAGAGGAAACACCCCAAAGCGCAACGTGGACACATCCTAAATTTTGGAAAAAAACAGAGGTGTTTTTTGCGAAGTGCCTACCTGTAGATTTTGGCCTGTAGCTCAGTCGACACCTAGGGAAACCTACCAAACCTGTGCATTTCTGAAAACTAGAGACCTAGGGGAATCCAAGGAGGGGTGACTTGCGGGGCTCGGACCAGGTTCTGTTACCCAGAATCCTTTGCAAACCTCAAAATTTGGCTAAAAAAACACATGTTCCTCACATTTCTGTGGCAGAAAGTTCTGGAATCTGAGAGGAGCTACAAATTTCCTTCCACCCAGCGTTCCCCCAAGTCTCCCGATAAAAATGATACCTCACTTGCGTGGGTAGGCCTAGCGCCGGCGACAGGAAACACCCCAAAGCGCAACGTGGACACATCCTAAATTTTGGGAAAAAACAGAGGTGTTTTTTGCGAAGTGCCTACCTGTAGATTTTGGCCTGTAGCTGAGCCGGCACCTAGGGAAACCTACTAAACCTGTGCAATTCTGAAAACTAGAGACCTAGGGGAATCCAAGGAGGGGTGACTTGCGGGGCTCGGACCAGGTTCTGTTACCCAGAATCCTTTGCAAACCTCAAAATTTGGCTAAAAAAACACATGTTCCTCACATTTCTGTGGCAGAAAGTTCTGGAATCTGAGAGGAGCTACAAATTTCCTTCCACCCAGCGTTCCCCCAAGTCTCCCGATAAAAATGATACCTCACTTGCGTGGGTAGGCCTAGCGCCGGCGACAGGAAACACCCCAAAGCGCAACGTGGACACATCCTAAATTTTGGAAAAAAACAGAGGTGTTTTTTGCGAAGTGCCTACCTGTAGATTTTGGCCTCTAGCTCAGCCGGCACCTAGGGAAACCTACCAAACCTGTGCATTTCTGAAAACTAGAGACCTAGGGGAATCCAAGGAGGGGTGACTTGCGGGGCTCGGACCAGGTTCTGTTACCCAGAATCCTTTGCAAACCTCAAAATTTGACTAAAAAAACACATGTTCCTCACATTTCTGTGGCAGAAAGTTCTGGAATCTGAGAGGAGCTACAAATTTCCTTCCACCCAGCGTTCCCCCAAGTCTCCCGATACAAATGATACCTCACTTGCGTGGGTAGGCCTAGCGCCGGCGAGAGGAAACACCCCAAAGCGCAACGTGGACACATCCTAAATTTTGGGAAAAAACAGAGGTGTTTTTTGCGAAGTGCCTACCTGTAGATTTTGGCCTGTAGCTCAGTCGACACCTAGGGAAACCTACCAAACCTGTGCATTTCTGAAAACTAGAGACCTAGGGGAATCCAAGGAGGGGTGACTTGCGGGGCTCGGACCAGGTTCTGTTACCCAGAATCCTTTGCAAACCTCAAAATTTGGCTAAAAAAACACATGTTCCTCACATTTCTGTGGCAGAAAGTTCTGGAATCTGAGAGGAGCTACAAATTTCCTTCCACCCAGCGTTCCCCCAAGTCTCCCGATAAAAATGATACCTCACTTGCGTGGGTAGGCCTAGCGCCGGCGACAGGAAACACCCCAAAGCGCAACGTGGACACATCCTAAATTTTGGAAAAAAACAGAGGTGTTTTTTGCGAAGTGCCTACCTGTAGATTTTGGCCTCTAGCTCAGCCGGCACCTAGGGAAACCTACCAAACCTGTGCATTTCTGAAAACTAGAGACCTAGGGGAATCCAAGGAGGGGTGACTTGCGGGGCTCGGACCAGGTTCTGTTACCCAGAATCCTTTGCAAACCTCAAAATTTGACTAAAAAAAACACATGTTCCTCACATTTCTGTGGCAGAAAGTTCTGGAATCTGAGAGGAGCTACAAATTTCCTTCCACCCAGCGTTCCCCCAAGTCTCCCGATACACATGATACCTCACTTGCGTGGGTAGGCCTAGCGTCGGTGAGAGGAAACACCCCAAAGCGCAACGTGGACACATCCTAAATTTTGGAAAAAAACAGAGGTGTTTTTTGCGAAGTGCCTACCTGTAGATTTTGGCCTCTAGCTCAGTCGACACCTAGGGAAACCTACCAAACCTGTGCATTTCTGAAAACTAGAGACCTAGGGGAATCCAAGGAGGGGTGACTTGCGGGGCTCGGACCAGGTTCTGTTACCCAGAATCCTTTGCAAACCTCAAAATTTGGCTAAAAAAACACATGTTCCTCACATTTCTGTGGCAGAAAGTTCTGGAATCTGAGAGGAGCTACAAATTTCCTTCCACCCAGCGTTCCCCCAAGTCTCCCGATAAAAATGATACCTCACTTGCGTGGGTAGGCCTAGCGCCGGCGACAGGAAACACCCCAAAGCGCAACGTGGACACATCCTAAATTTTGGAAAAAAACAGAGGTGTTTTTTGCGAAGTGCCTACCTGTAGATTTTGGCCTCTAGCTCAGCCGGCACCTAGGGAAACCTACCAAACCTGTGCAATTCTGAAAACTAGAGACCTAGGGGAATCCAAGGAGGGGTGACTTGCGGGGCTCGGACCAGGTTCTGTTACCCAGAATCCTTTGCAAACCTCAAAATTTGGCTAAAAAAACACATGTTCCTCACATTTCTGTGGCAGAAAGTTCTGGAATCTGAGAGGAGCTACAAATTTCCTTCCACCCAGCGTTCCCCCAAGTCTCCCGATAAAAATGATACCTCACTTGCGTGGGTAGGCCTAGCGCCGGCGACAGGAAACACCCCAAAGCGCAACGTGGACACATCCTAAATTTTGGAAAAAAACAGAGGTGTTTTTTGCGAAGTGCCTACCTGTAGATTTTGGCCTCTAGCTCAGCCGGCACCTAGGGAAACTTACCAAACCTGTGCATTTCTGAAAACTAGAGACCTAGGGGAATCCAAGGAGGGGTGACTTGCGGGGCTCGGACCAGGTTCTGTTACCCAGAATCCTTTGCAAACCTCAAAATTTGGCTAAAAAAACACATGTTCCTCACATTTCTGTGGCAGAAAGTTCTGGAATCTGAGAGGAGCTACAAATTTCCTTCCACCCAGCGTTCCCCCAAGTCTCCCGATAAAAATGATACCTCACTTGCGTGGGTAGGCCTAGCGCCGGCGACAGGAAACACCCCAAAGCGCAACGTGGACACATCCTAAATTTTGGAAAAAAACAGAGGTGTTTTTTGCGAAGTGCCTACCTGTAGATTTTGGCCTCTAGCTCAGCCGGCACCTAGGGAAACCTACCAAACCTGTGCAATTCTGAAAACTAGAGACCTAGGGGAATCCAAGGAGGGGTGACTTGCGGGGCTCGGACCAGGTTCTGTTACCCAGAATCCTTTGCAAACCTCAAAATTTGGCTAAAAAAACACATGTTCCTCACATTTCTGTGGCAGAAAGTTCTGGAATCTGAGAGGAGCTACAAATCTCCTTCCACCCAGCGTTCCCCCAAGTCTCCCGATAAAAATGATACCTCACTTGCGTGGGTAGGCCTAGCGCCTGCGACAGGAAACACCCCAAAGCGCAACGTGGACACATCCAAAATTTTGGGAGAAAACAGTGCCTACCTGTGGATTTTGGCCTGTAGCTCACCCGGCACCTAGGGAAACCTACCAAACCTGTGCATTTCTGAAAACTAGAGACCTAGGGGAATCTAAGGAGGGGTGACTTGCGGGGCTCAGACCAGGTTCTGTTACCCAGAATCCTTAGCAAACCTCAAAATTTGGCTAAAAAAACACATGTTCCTCACATTTCTGTGGCAGAAAGTTCTGGAATCTGATAGGAGCCACAAGTTTCCTTCCACCCAGCGTTCCCCCAAGTCTCCCGATAAAAATTATACCTCACTTGTGTGGGTGGGCCAGGTGCCTGCAACAGAATAAGGCCCAAAACCTGAAGGGATAGAAGGGATAGCACAGCAAGTTTATAAGGGCATATTCTTTTATACATCTTTAGACGGACTCTGCTTTGGGGACCCACATAAGTGAGGTGTCATTTTACTTGGGAGACTGAGGGGAAAACTGGGGAGTAGGAATTTTGTGCTGGAGCGGTGATCCTACTAAGAAAAATCAGGAAAATATGCTTTTTCATGCAAATTTTGAGGTTTACAGAGGAGTCTGGGTAAGAAAATGTTGGGGGAGCCACACAAGCCACACCTCCCTAGACTCCTTGGGGTGCCTAGTTTTAAAAAGTTTCTGGGTTTTGTAGGTTTCCCTACATGACGGCCGCACCCAGGACCAAAAACATAGGTGGGCCCTCCCCCCCAAACACAGGTATTTTTGGAATATATCACTTTGATGTGTGCACATACGTCCGTGATGTGCCAAACACTAAAATTGTGAAAAGAAACACACTTAGGTTATGTGAAGAAGACCCCTCACCCACCAACCAAGTTGGTGGCATGCTTCATCATCGGGGTCCCACCCGAGGCACCTAGCGTGTCTCAAGTGTGCTGCGACGCCTGATTACAGCGGAGCAGGTTTTGTCATTTGTACCACACATACTGGTTGGATTTGGCACGAGGGTGAGTGATGGTTCAGTAGATCAAATTTTATTAACAAGAGATTTCACAAAAGTGAAATGCACTGGTAATAACTGAAAGGCCAAAAAACTGAACCAATGACTCACAGCTCGTGAGCTGTAAAGCCACGACAAGGCACCAACCGCTTTACAGTCCATTCACACACCTTTCATACATGACATGCACTAGACCATTCACGCCGCCAGCCACGGGCCCAGCACATTACAAGACTCGCATCCACAGACAGCGCCAGTCAAGGGCCCATCACTTTCATACGCCCACATGCCTGATACAGCAATCACACCAGCTGATGAGTGTGTGGACTGGCGTTTGGCCGGCACTGCCAGCCAAGCGCCACCCCACCCACACCACCAGCCAAGCGCCACCCCACACACACCGCCAGCCCAGCGCCACCGCACACACACCGCCAGCCAAGGGCCACCCCACAAACACCGCCAGCCAAGCGCCACCCCACACACACCGCCAGCCAAGCGCCACCCAACCCACGCCGCCAGCCAAGCGCCACTCTACAAATGCCATCCCCTTTTTTTTGTTTTTAAACAACAAAGAAACCACTAATCATAAATTAGTACAAAACTACAAACACAAAAGCTCTAACTGAATACATGACTAATGCCAACCGTGAAACCGAACATATAAAAATATAAAACACCAGTTTACGCTCACGGAATTTCCCAATAATTCTTCGGTGTGTGGTAGCTCCTGAAACAGCCACCCACACACAGCCCAGGCTTTGAAGGACAATCAGGGCAGTACATCCTAGTCTCCTTCCTGATACCTCTTCGAGCACAGACTCTACATCTCTTAGCAGGAAAGTTTTTTTTGGCCGTGGGAGGAATGTGCTCAGCAAAGTGACGATCTTTCAATCTAGCCACATCCTCCACCACTGCTTCTCTAGGAACTCTTGCCTGTTCCAGCACAACAAGGCTAGCTATGATAGACTCCTGAAATTTCACAAATGTCATCCTTGACTCTGGAGAACTATCCTTAAACACAACAAAAGCATTAAAAGTTGCCAAGTGGAACAAGTGAAGCGCTAATTTCTTATACCACACATAAGACTTACGAGCAGCAGTGTAAGGTTCTAACCTCTGATCTACTCTATCAACACCACCCATGTGCTTATTATAGTCTAAAATGCACACAGGTTTACGCACTTCGGCAACCTGACCCCAAACAGCCACAGGTGAAGTACTCTCATCAGGATGGTGCTTAGCATGTATACATCCCTCTTGTCTACAAATTTCAGAGCTAGCAGCTCATCATTCCGCAAGGCACTGCACTGTCCCTTCTCAAGTTTTTTACAGACAAGCTCTTTTGGATAGCCTTTCCGATTAGAGCGGATTGTGCCACAAGCAACAGTGTCCACTCTGAACAACTCCTTGAACAACCGAACTCCAGTGTAGAAGTTATCTACATATAAATGGTGACCTTTGTTAAACAGTCGTCTACCAAGTTCCCACACAATTTTCTCACTAACTCCAAAAGTGGGAGGACAACCAGGGGGGTCAATATTGGAATCCCTACCAGTGTAGACCCGGAAATTATAAACATATCCTGTACTACTTTCTGACAGCATATACAATTTAATTCCATACCGTGCCCTCTTGCTAGGAATGTACTGCCTAAAAACCAAACGACCCTTGAACAGGACCAAAGACTCATCTACAGATATTTCTTTCCCTGGAACATAGATCTCTGAAAACCGATCTACCAAATGATCAAGGACAGGTCTAATCTTAAAAAGACGGTCAGAATCAGGATGATCTCTGGCAAGGCTAAAGCATTATCTACAAAATGCAACATCCGAAGAAGAAGCTCATACCGGTTACGACTCATGATGGCAGGAAATATAGCAGTTGCCATCAAGGGACTAGTAGACCAATATGAAGACAGCGACGGCTTCCTTATCAGCCCCATCAAAAAAGTTAAACCCAAGAACTTTTTCAACTCTTCCAGATTTGTGGGAATCCACCGGCTAGCTCTAGAGTGTGGCCTAAGTCTGGCAGCGTTGTCCCTCAAAAACTGCTCTGCATACAAATTAGTCTGCTCAACAATCTCTTCCAAAAATATATCGTCCATAAACAACTCAAAAAAGTTGACGGGCAAAAAGTTTTCCGTATTAACTCGACACCCTGGAAAACCAGTAAACGCAGGCAACTGTGGCTGCTCCATGTTTGGTGCAACCCATGCGTCAGGTCTTCCAATGGGAAGCCTTTCAGCCGCTGGCTCCTGCACCATTGGCACATCACTGTCCTCCTCTAAAACAGGCCCTTCATCAGCACTGAGAGTGGCTTCATCATCAGATGATTCATCTCTGACAGAAAATTCACTTCCAGAATCCTGCACTTCCTCCTCTGCCTCAGATGCAGAGTCAGTCTCATATTCATGGTCAGAAGATGACTCAAAAAGCACACTAACAACCTGCTGAGCAGTCATCCTACGGCTGGCCATGATCCTTCCTACAAAAATTAACTGGACAAATACACCACCAACAACCAGCACTGTGTAAGATAAGTAACAAAGTATAGGTTTATCACTAAGAATTATAAACTCAAAAACTATACTGCTCACTTGCCTGAAAAAGCTTGACTCACCAGCAACTACTCTGCACAGCCACAGCAATCACCAACGATATCCCACTAAAAAGAGAAAAAAAAAAGCAAATTAGACATAAGACAACACAATTATCATTGTGCATAACTCTAAGGACAATTTCACACACAATCCTGCATTCAGTACACCACCTACAAACGTGTCATTCATGCATTGCAACAATACTCACTTGGAGTAAATGTATTTACTTACCTAAAACATGCAACTACGCAAACCGCAGGACAACTACTGCCAAAACTGCAACAAGCCACAGCAAAGTCAGCAAAAGCTTTGAACTAGAACAAAAAGGAGAAAAACTGTTATTATCATAAAAGCAAATACTTCGCCAGTTGACAAACACTCCGCCACTAACCATTTTTTCATTTTCCCTTGTGTCTAGTCTTCTCTGCTTGGGGGAAGATGGGCCTAAAAAAAAATAGGCCAATCTACCCCCAAGGGAAGGGGGCAGAAATCGCCCAGATTACATTGCACCCTTTGGGGGGGGCGACCCTTGCCCAAGGGGCCACACCCCCACACAAAGCACACACACACACACATATAGTATCCCTGGCGCTATGGGGATTCTGCCCCCCTTGGGGACAGAAAGGCCTAAAAAATAGGCATATCTGCCCCCAAGGGGGGCAGAACTGCCCAAAAATACATGTGAGCCCTTGGGGGCGACCCTTGCCCAAGGGGCCGCCCCCCAACACAAAAAATAAAAACCAACAATAAAATCCCTGGTGTCTAGTGGCTTTCTGCCCGGCGTAAAAATAGGGCCAATCTGCCCCCAAGGGGAGCAGAAACGACGATATATACATTGCGCCCTCGGGGGGAGCGACCCTTGCCCAAGGGGCCACCCCCCAACACAAAGCACACATACAAACATATCTTTCTGGCGCTGCCCCCAAGGGGGGCAGAACTGCCCAAAAATACATGTGGGCCCCTGGGGGCGACCCTTGCCCAAGGGGCCGCCCCCCAACACAAAAAATAAAAACCAACAATAAAATCCCTGGTGTCTAGTGGCTTTCTGCCCCCCTTGGGGGCAGATCGGCCTAAAAATAGGGCCAATCTGCCCCCAAGGGGGGCAGAAACGACAATAAATACATTGCGCCCCTGGGGGGAGCGACCCTTGCCCAAGGGGCCACCCCCCAACACAAAGCACACATACATACATACTATTTCTGGCGCTATTGGGATTCTGCCCCCCTTGGGGGCAGAAAGGCCTAAAAAAAATAGGCCTCTCTGCCCCCAAGGGGGGCAGAACTGCCCAAAAATACATGAGGGCCCCTGGGGGCGACCCTTGCCCAAGGGACCGCCCCCCAACACAAAAAATAAAAATCAACAATAAAATCCCTGGTGTCTAGTGGCTTTCTGCCCCCCTTGGGGGCAGATCGGCCTAAAAATAGGGCCAATCTGCCCCCAGGGGGGGCAGAAACGACGTAAAATACATTTGCCCCCAAAGGGGAGCGACCCTTGCCCAAGGGGTCGCTCCCCCACACCAATAAACACACACACACATAACGAAATCCCTGGTGTCTAGTGGCTTTCTGCCCCCCTTGGGGGCAGATCGGCCTAAAAATAGGGCCAATCTGCCCCCAGGGGGGGCAGAAACGACGTAAAATACATTTGCCCCCAAAGGGGAGCGACCCTTGCCCAAGGGGTCGCTCCCCCACACCAATAAACACACACACATAACGAAATCCCTGGTGTCTAGTGGCTTTCTGCCCCCCTTGGGGGCAGATCGGCCTAAAAATAGGGCCAATCTGCCCCCAGGGGGGGCAGAAACGACGTAAAATACATTTGCCCCCAAAGGGGAGCGACCCTTGCCCAAGGGGTCGCTCCCCCACACCAATAAACACACACACACACATAACGAGATCCCTGGTGTCTAGTGGGCATTCCTGCTGCCCGATCGCATCGCGATCGGGCAGCAGGAATGCTCAGAGACATCGAGGGAAAGGAAAACCCTTTCCTTTCCCTCGATGCCTCTCTCAGAGCACCCCCACCCCGCAGGAAGGTGAAATACTCACCTTCTCCCTTGACGCGCTGGAAGCAAATGGCTTCCAGCGCGTCATTCCCCCTTTCCATGAAATCCCAGGACTGGCGGGGAAGGGGTTAAAAATGACAATCACTTTTTATTAAACATTGCACTAAGTGAATTTAGAAATGTACATTTGGTTATAATTAGTAAAGACTGTTTGACAAAGATAATAGGTATGCTTTATATATGGTAACATGCTGATCCCTTCATGAAGTCAATAGGCCTACATTTTATATTTTGGTGTTCTGACCTGCCCAAGGGGGCTTGGGCACCAGCCCCTTCAGTCAACCTCTCTCAGCATGGGGTTGGCTTTACATTAAAAAGATAGAAATTCACTGAAAAATACAAAGGTTAAAGTGATGTTATAGTTAGGTAGTTGAGATGTTCTGATCTGGGAGTGACATAATTTGGGACAGAAAAGTTCTCTCCATGGTAATGGATTTGCACCCATGCCCTGTGTGCCCACCTGTACTAATGTCTATCCCTAATCCTGACTTTTGTTGTCGTTGTCAAACATGGATCGTGCATGTGCACCATGACATTGACCTGTCTCACTAGTTATGGTTGTGTTGGACCAGGAACGGCACCCAAAGTGCTACCGTCATAGTGGTGGCAGGCTACTCACCAGTACTTAACCATCACAAGTGCAGTGGTGGCAGCCTACTATCTAATGATCAGTAGGAGTGATCAGTTCCTTTGAAACCTATGTCAGTGGAGTGAGGCCTACAGGCTCACACATTCTAAAGTTTCACTGATGTGTGCTTAACTCACTCCTGGTCTACATCGGTTTGGTGTGAAGTGCTGCTCAGCATGAGTGGCGTATCTGCGATGGATGGATGTGTACCTGGGAAGTGTACAATACAGGGATAATGCAGTACGTGCATGTTAAATGCAGGTGCTGGATGTATGTGTGCCTTTGAGTGGTACAATACATGAAAGATACAATGGTGTGAAGTGTGTGAATATTAACTGCATGTCCTCGGTGTATATGTGCCTATGAGTGGTACAGCACAGGAAGGATACAGTGCTGTGCAGAGTGTGTATGATGTATACATGCACTGAATGTATGTGTGCCTGTGAATGGTAAAATACATGGAGGACCCCAGGACTCATTTTGTGAGACACATGCCTGCATGGTGAAGCATGAGGAGAGGAGGTGAGGTATTCCCCCAGACACATTTGTGTATTGCTGCATTCCTCTCTACTAGGTTTGACACAGGCTGGGGAGGGGAGAGCCAGGCTTTCACTCACACACTTCAAAGGGCACTGTTTGATTCTGTGAGAGGCTGCACGGAAGCAGGCCCTGGGGTAATCTTCTGATACACATATCACTGAGGGTGACATCTAGGTATGAACTCTAGTCACTCCCATGGCCTGTGTTGTGGGCTATAAGCGTTGGAGTCAACTCCTGCTGTGGTAGACTGACAGGCTGTGTGAGGAGAGTCAGCTCTGCAAGGCTTCTTCCTGTGACCAGGGCTGAGGGCCTAGGCCTAATAGTCTCCCTGCTGGGTGAGGGCACATCACCAACAGGAATGCAAGACCACCTGCCCTGGAAGCTTGAGTACCAGCACCGCTTCCTTGCCAAGACCAAGGTGCCCTATGTGAAGAGGAGAGCATTAGTTGGAGGGAGTGAGGTCCTGTGGGGAGCCTTGTCAAATAAACTCGCTTTGCAGTGTTAGGAAACAGCTGCTGCATAGATTGGGTTGTTGCCCATGTGCAGCATGAAGTTGGAGGCCCTTGTATACTAGAGGATGGATGCTGTGAACTTAGCTGTGTGCATCATTGCCCCAATCAGGTAAGAGCACTTGGGTAGTGAGGAGCCATGACCTCATATGCAAGAAGGGGCTGCCATGTAAAGATTGCCATGGTGAGCTTCCACCCAAATATGTCAGAAGAGGCCGCATTTGTGAAGATTGCCATTCTCTGAGGGCTGCAGCCCTGGTAAACTATGACCACGTATGCCAGAAGGGGCTGCTGCTGTGCCGAGTGGGGTCACTGGGAGCAACCCGATCTACAACCCACCACTGGAGAAGTGAGGCACCTGTGGGAGTACCGTCACGATCACCAAGGCGAAGGACCTGTTTTAAGTAGCATCATCCCCCCTGCCCCACACACACACCGTTGGATGGATCAAACACTTACCCTGCAAGGAGGAGCTGCAAAGAACTTCTCGTCACTTTGGTGGTGCAACTGCGTGTGAGGAAATCTGCACCCTCTGAGTGCAGCTTGCTTGGGCTGTATTCGACAAACTCACCTGATTCAGCTGCTGCCGCATCAAGTGTCCACGGATGGGGCACTCTCAGGAACTCAAGACGCACCTAGCCTGCAGGTGCCGGTAAGACTGATTTGGGGGCAGTCGGGCTCATGGGAACTTGCTTGCTAGTTAGCACTGTGGCACTAGAACCCTGTTGACTTTAAAGTAGGGTCAAAGTGGACTCTTGAGACTCAAACTACTAGTAATGCATAACCTGGATGTTTCCTATAGTGAGTGAGGAATAACCACCATCACTGGGAGTGAGGGGAAAATGTGACCCAAGGAACCGTATAAAGAAGCACAAGCTCCTCGAACTCAGGAGGACTGTGTAGTTGTTTGTGAATGTTGTATTTCTCCTTTGTGTTGGTAGTGGTAGAAATAAAGTACTCCTCTTTTTTTTTTTTGTAAAACTAACTGTTTGGCTGGACAATGATTTATTGCTGCTGCTGTGCGCATTTTGAGTTGTGAGCCTGTGCTTGCGTCTCTCTATCCAATCTGCCGCTCCCCCGCAAAGCATCCATGGATGGCTCAGCCACATTACTCTGAGACTCAAGTGCAGGAGTACTTGGCCCATTTGCTTAGAATCCAGTTGCTTGGCCCAGTTGCTTAGTAGGTCGGGCCCCAGGATATCAGGAGTAAAATGCCTCAACTCTACATTTGGACCCAGTAGCTCCTGCTTGCCCCGTGGCTTTCTAAAATACGTTCTGACAGGTATGGTACTAATATGTTACTTTGCACAAAACTGTAGAAATTTACTGAAAGAAACAAAGGTTAAAGGGACGTTATAACTAGGTAAAAATGTTAGTGAAAAAATTTGGTTTGAAACAACTAAAACTACTGAAATTCACCAATGATAGTTATCTCAACTTTTAAAATTGCACCGGGCCCCACTGGATGAGGTCCCTGGGGCTGAAACTCAGCTCAAGGAGGGCTCAATCTCATCCTCTTCCCCATAGTTCATAAAAAATGAATGCGGTTTGACCTCTGGGCCCTGTAATAATTAATAATAAAAAATAATGGCCGCAATTTCTTTTTTAGTTTGAGCCTGTGGGAAACCCATGGAGATTGTGGCAAAAATAGCTTTTTTTTATACTTTTAGCCACAGGAGGGGTTCTCCCCCACACAAGCTGGTTGGGGAGGGAAGTGGCACCTTGCTCCTTTATATTCTTTAAAAAAAATATTTTAGGACAGGGTTAGGCTAAGGCCCATATTTACAAGGCAGCGTTAAGCCACAAAAATTGGCTTAGCGCTGCCTTGTAAATATGGCAATGGGCACAGGACCACCGTAGCCTTGCTGAAAGTGGTGCTCCGGTGGCGCTAGGGGCATGTAAATATGCCCCTAAGTACCTTAGTTCTGTCATGACCACCGTAACATTTATTTTCTTGTTGCGACAAGTCAATCAGAGCGCTCACACTGAAAAGTCCCCTTCAGCCATTCAGAAGGGCTTACATTTTTTAATTTCAGCCAAATTGTCAGAATATACATAGTTTCTGAATCTTAATTTCTCAAACACTACTGAACCGATTTATACAGAATCACAGAAATAATGCTTTCTGGGCCAATATCTACCTTTCTGCCAAATGTGGTGTAATTCAGTCCAGCTATTTTCGTTGTATCCCTGTTCAGTTTTCCTATGGAAAAATTAATGAAGAAATTGCATTTTGGGATACCACTTTTTTTTTTCTTGGTCCTAGCTTGACAGCTCCACCTAAAACATTCCAGGAAGGAGTTTAGGTGGATGAACTTTTCTTTTTGAAAGGTTTGTCACAATTTGTCAACTGACACCAAATCTATTAGCAAACCAAATAACACTTTTCCTATGGTAACTAGGTCCTAACAATAATTATATATATATATATATGTGTATATATATATATATATATATATATATATATATATATATATATATATATATATATGTTCGATGGCATGTGTAGCTGCAGATACACATGCTATGCATAGCTCGTCCGACATCTAGTGTTGGGCTTGGAGTGTTACAAGTTGTTTTTCTTCAAAGAAGTCTTTTCAGAGTCACAGGATCGAGTGACTCCTCCTCTCGCTTCCATTGCGAATGGGCATCGACTCCATTGTTAAATTGCTTTATTTCCGCGGTCGGGTTCGGACGTGTTTCCTTTCACTCCGAGATTTCGATTCGGAAAACCACAGAAAACCTTCTTATTTGTCGGTATTCTTTCGATTGCGTTTCCCATCTAGCATCGAACCGGTAGTACCTTTGGAACCTTCATTTTTTCTGCCCTTTGGGGTGCGTGCACCCGACTCGGCCTGTTCGGCCTACCACGTGGAAAGCCTGATGGATGGGACTTCATTCCGATTCTGCCCTCGGTGCCATGCGAAGTACCCCTATACAGACCAGCACTTGGTTTGTAATTTGTGCCTTTATCCAGATTGTGAGGCCTGCCGATCATTTCAATCTAAGAAGACCCTCCGAGATCGCAGAGCCCAAAGACTCGAAATGGCGTCGAAAAGCAGTGAGCATCTCGACGTAATGGAAGAAGAGCAGGCGCAGACAGCAGTCTCCATCCGAGACAGACTCTGAACAAGAGTCGTCAGACGACGGACCCATCACAGCTGGCCAGCATGTGAGTACATCTGTCCCTACACCCCTGCACAAAAAACATTTAAAGGCCTTGGGTACACCACTGCTGGAAGGCCATGGTTCGGCCCGAAAAAAGACTGCTGGCGACTGTCCTTTGGGGTCGGCGCCGAAAAAGGCTACTCCTCTGTCTACTTTGGAGTCAAGTAAATCTGTTAAAGGGACCGTTTCAGACTCCAGTAAAAGAGCCCATTCTTCGTAGTTGAAAATTCGGCTATCGGCTTTGGAGCCGAGATGTTCGACTACCTATTCAGGACCGAAAAAACTACACTCTTCGGAGCCGAAAAAATCCTCATATACAGAGGAACAAGGACTATAAAAAAAATGGAGAGAATCTCATGCGACTTCTTAGGAAGAGCCTGAAATTGAACCAATTGTACAGGCTATGGATGAGAGACAATCCAGAGTACATATCCATAAGGAGACAGAAAGAATTATCACTGCACCTTCTTTAAAGACAAAAAGAAAGCTGGCTTTCCAAGAGGAATTGGACTCTGTACAGCCACAGCAAAGGTGCAAAAACAAAAGGAGAAGCCACTACCTCTCCATACTTCTCCGCAATCTCCACAATTATCTTTATCACCTGACAACAGCCCACCACCACTGCCTTCTCCAACACATTCTTTTATTCACAAGGTGGTACGGCAGACCCATGGGATCTCTATGACCCTGATCCCATCACAGTTAATGACCCAGGTATTTACCCATCAAAACCTTCTCCTCCAGAAGATACCACTGCATACACCCAAGTAATATCCAGGGCAGCAGCTTATCATGGGGTAACCATGCATTCAGAGCCATTAGAAGAAGATTTCTTATTAAATGCACTGTTTTCTGCACATTCAAGGTACCAGTGTCTCCCAATGTTACCAGGCATGGTTAAACATGCCGACCAAATTTTTAGCGCGCCTGTAAAAGCTAGGATTATCACACCTAGAATTGATAGAAAGTGTAAACCTGCACCTTCGGACCCAGATTACATTACTCACCAGGTCCTTCCTGACTCAGTGGTAGTCAGTGCAGCAAGAAAGAGGGCAAAAAGCCAGTCTTCCGGAGATGCACCACCTCCTGATAAGGAAAGTAGAAAATTTGACGCAGCAGGAAAACGAGTTGCTACACAAGAAGCAAATCAGTGGAGAATTGCTAATTCTCAGGCACTCTTAGCCAGGTATGATAGGGCCCATTGGGATGAAATGCAGGATATTATACAGCATTTCCCAAAAGAACCCCATTGGGATGAAATGCAGGATATTATACAGCATCTCCCAAAAGAACACCAGAAAAGGGCACAACAAGTAGTAGAAGAGGGGCAAGAGATTAGCAGTAATCAGATAAGATCCGCCCTTGATGCTGCTGATACAGCTGCAAGGAGTATAAACACTGCCATCACAATCAGAAGACATGCTTGGCTGCGCTCCTCTGGTTTTAAACCAGAAGTTCAACAGGCAGTTCTTAATATTCCTTTTGATAAAAAGCACCTCTTTGGCCCAGAAGTGGACACCACTATTGAAAAGCTGAGGAAGGACTCGGATACTGCAAAAGCAATGGGCGCTTCATACACCACCCCATATAGAGGTTCCTTTCTCAGGCCGCAGTTTTGAGGAGGTTTTAAGCCACAATCTTCAGAGGCTTCCACCTCCCAAACAAAACAATCACAACAACCCAGTATCAACAAGGTCGGTTTTAGAGGATCCTATAGAGGTCAATACTTCAGAAATAGAGGTAAATTCCAAACCTCTAAACAAACAACATCACAGCCTAAACAGTGACTTCCTTCCATCCCTTCTACTCCACACATCTCCTGTGGGTGAAAGACTACAGCAATTCCACTCTCATTGGCAAAATATTACCACAGACAACTGGGTATTATCAATGATCCAAAATGGCTATTGCCTAGAACTAATATCCACCCCTCCAAACATTCCACCACGATATCACAAGTTGTCCCCCGAACATACAGTTCTGTTACAACAAGAAGTACAATCTCTACTGTTAAAGCAAGCAATAGAATTAGTTCCACAGTTTCAACAAGGAACAGGAGTATACTCACTATACTTCCTAATTCCCCAACAAGATGGCACCCTCAGACCCATATTAGACCTCAGGCCCCTCAATCTATACATCTTGTCAGAGCATTTTCATATGGTAACTCTACAAGACGTTATTCCACTACTGAAAAAACAAGATTTTATGACTGCTCTAGATCTCAAAGATGCGTATTTCCACATACCCATCTACCCAGCTCACAGAAAATACCTCGGGTTTGTCATAGCAGGAAAACACTACCAGTTCAAGTTGTTGCCATTTGACATAACAACAGCTCCAAGAGTGTTCACAAAGTATCTAGCAGTTGTAGCGGCTTACTTAAGAAGACAACACATCCATGTCTTTCCATATCTAGACGATTGGCTAATAAAATCAAGCAATCTTACACAATGCCAAAAACACACCCGTTATGTGATAGAAACTCTGCACACACTTGGTTTCTCTCTAAACTACCAAAAGTCACACCTTCAACCAGCACAAGTAAAATCGTTCCTAGGAGCTATCCTAAATACTCAACTAGTTCAAGCATATCCAAATATAGAAAGGATACAAGCTTTCCAAAATGTAATACCACTCATACAGCCAAATGAACAATACACTGTAAGATTTACCATGAAAATTCTAGGAATGATGGCATCTTGCATAGCAATAGTCCCACATGCAAGATTAAACATGAGGCCCTTGCAACAGTGCCTTGCACAACAATGGTCACAAGCACACGGTCAACTTCAAGATCTAGTGCTGATGGACCGCCAAACACATATGTCCCTTCAATGGTGGAATCGCAGCAATTTAATGAAGGGAGGTCGTTTCAAGACCCTGTGCCTCAGACCATAATTACAAAAGACACATCAATGATCGGTTGGGGAGCTCACCTAAACAATCAGACCATTCAAGGGCAATGGGATGTCAAACTGAATCAACTACACATAAACCATTCAGAATTATTAGCTGTGTTCCTTGCCCTAAAAGCATTTCAACCTCTTCTCAAACAGAAGAACGTTCTCAAAAAAACAGACAACATGACAACCATGTATTATCTCAACAAACACAGAAGGACACATTCATCTCAGCTGTCCCTTCTAGCCCAAACAAGTTGGAAATGGGCAATTCACAATCAAATTAATTTAATAGCACAATACATTCCAGGGATAGACAATCAGTTGGCAGATCTCCTCAGCAGAAATCACCAGCAGACACACGAATGGGAGATTCTCTCCTAAGTACTTCAAAGGTACTTTCAAAAGTGGGGAACACCAAACATAGATCTATTTGCAACAAGAGAAAACGCAAAATTCCAAAACTTCACATCCAGACACCCACCTCTCCTATCCAAGGGCAATGCTCTATGGATCTATTTGCTTACGCTTTTCCCCCTCTCCCACTCCTTCCAGTTTTAGTCAACAAATTACGTCAAACGTCACTCAACATGATACTCATAGCACCAACATGGGCACGTCAGCCTTGGTACACAACACTACTAGGCCTATCTGTAGTACCTCACTCCAATCTCCCAAACAGACCAGATTTGTTAACACAGAACAAAGGTCACATCAGGCATCCAAACCCCAATGCTCTCAATCTAGCGATTTGGCTCCTGAAGTCATAGAATTTGGTTATTTAAATCTTCCATCAGAATGTATGGAAGTAATTAAACAAGCATGAAAACTAACTACTAGACAGTGCTACGCAAACAAGTGGAAAAGATTTGTGTACTATTGTCAATCTAAGAGCATAGATCCACTTACAGCATCTATACAAGATATTGTATGCTATTTATGTCATTTGCAGAAATCAAATTTGGCTTTCTCATCCATCAAGATACACCTTACCGCAATATCTGCATACCTACAGTCTATTCAACATACTTCTTTATTTAGAGTTCCTGTTATCATAGCCTTCATGAAAGGATTAAAACGCATTATTCCACCCAGAACACCACCTGTTCCATCATGGACTTTAAATATTGTACTTACCAGACTCATGGGACCACCTTTTGAACCCATGCACTCATGCCAAATTCAATTTTTAACATGGAAGGACGCCTTCCTTGTTGCTATTACTTCTTTAAGAAGAGATAGTGAAATACAAGCATTCACTCTTGAAGAACCTTTTTTCCAAGTGTACAAACATAAGGTTGTACTAAGAACAAATCCAACATTTCTAACAAAAGTAGTACCTCCATTTCACATCAGTCAAACAGTGGAATTGCCAGTCTTCTTTCCACGGCCAGATTCTCTGGCAGAAAGAGCTCTTCATACACTAGATCTTAAAAAAGCTCTTATGTACTACATAGACAGAACTAAAGCTTTTAGGAAAACAAAACAACTTTTTGTTGCTTTCCAACAACCACATGCAGGCAATCCTATATCAAACCGAGGTTTAGCAAGATGGATTGTTAGATGTATACAAACATGTTATATCAAAGCAAAGAGACAACTTTGATCACTCCTAATGCACATTCTACAAGAAAGAAAGGTGCATCAATGGCTTTTTTGGGAAACATACCAATGGTTGATATATGTAAAGCAGCTACATGGTCAACCCCTCATACATTTACAAAACACCACTGTGTTGATGTGTTCTCACAGCAACAGGCCACTGTAGGCCAAGCTGTCTTAAAAACGTTATTTCAAACAAGTTCAACTGCAACTGGCTAGCCACCGCTTTTCGGGAGGACTAACTGCTTTGTAGTCTATGCATAGCATGTGTATCTGCAGCTACACATGCCATCGAACGGAAAATGTCACTTACCCAGTGTACATCTGTTCGTGGCATGTAGTGCTGCAGATTCACATGCACCCTCCCTCCTCCCCGGAAGCCTGTAGTTGTTTACGTTTTTAACATTTGTACAAATGTATATACATTTACATTTGCATGAACATCTCTTTGTATTTCTATACTCTATTACTCCTTCCTTCACCCTCTGCGGGAAAACAATCTAACAATGAAGTCGATGCCCATGCGCAATGGAACCGGGAGGAGGAGTCATTCGATCCCATGCCTACGAAAAGACTTCTTCGAAGAAAAACAACTTGTAACACTCCGAGCCCAACAGTAGGTGTCGGAAGAGCTATGCATAGCATGTGAATCTGCAGCACCACATGCCACAAACAGATGTACACTGGGTAAGTGACATTTTACACATATATATATATATATATATATATATATATATATATATATATATATATATATATTTTAGACCTGACAGCCTTAGGGTGGTCACCCCTAACTTTTTGCCTGCCTCCCTCCACTTTTTGGATACTGTTTCTGCTGGTTTTAAGACTCTGCGCACTTTACCACTGCTAACCAGTGCTAAAGTGCATATGCTCTCCCCTTTTAAACATGATAGCATTGGACAATACCCAATTGGATTATTTAATGTATTTACAAGTCCCTAGTAAAGTGCACTATAGGTGCCCAGGGCCTGTAGATTAAATGTTACTAGTGGGCTTGCAGCACTGATTGTGTCACCCACTTAAGTAGCTCCTTAACCATATCTCAGGCCTGCCATTGCAAGGCCTGTGTGTGCAGTTTCACTGCCAATTCGACTTGGCATTTAAAATTACTTGCCAAGCCTAAAACTCCCCCTTTTCTACATATAAGTCAGCCATAAGGTATGCCCTAGGTAACCCATAGGGCAGGGTGCTGTGTAGGCAAAAGGCAGGACATGCACCTGTGTAGTTTACATGTCCTGGTAGTGTAAAACCCCTAAATTCGTTTTTAGACTGCTGTGAGGCCTGCTCCTTTCATAGGCTAACATTGGGGCTACCCTCATGTACTGTTTGAGTGGTAGCTGCTGATCTGAAAGGAGTAGGAAGGTCATATTTAGTATGGCCAGAATGGTGCTACAAAATCCTGCTGGCTGGTGAAGTTGGATTTAATATTACTATTTTAGAAAAGCCACTTTTAGAAAGTGAGCATTTCTCTGCACTTAAATCCTTCCGTGCCTTACAATCCACGTCTGGCTGGGTTCAGCTGACAGGTCCCTTGTGTATTCAATCAGACACACCCCAAACACAGGATACTCAGCCTCACTTGCATACCTCTCCATTTTGAATGGGTCTTCCTGGGCTGGGAGGGTTGAGGGCTTGACACAGGACAGTATCCTGCCCTTACAAAAACAACTGCCACACCCGTACTGGGACCCTGGCAGACAGGATTGAACTGAAATGGGGACCTTGTGCACTTCTAAGCCACTCTTTGAAGTCTCCCCCACTTCAAAGCCACATTTGGGTATTTAAACAGCGCCTCTGCCCCTACCAACTCAGACACTTCTTGGAGAAGAGAACCTGAACCAGAATCTGCAACCTGCCCAGAAGACCTGTCTGGCTGCCCAAAGGACTCACCTGACTTCTTTCTGTGAAGGACTGCTGCCTTGCTGCTCTCTGGCTGTGCTGAGAAGTGCTCTCTAAGGGCTTGGATTGAGCTTGCCTCCTATTCCCTGAAGTCTCAGGACCAAAAAGACCTCATCTCTACAAGAAGGACTCCTTGTCCGGCGAAACACAACGCACAGCCTGCCAGAAACGACGTACAGCCTGCATCGCAGTGAAAAATTCACCACACCCTGAACCGGAACGACGCAGCCCGATTTTGCATCCAGAAGATCGACGCCAGCGTAGCAACCGGAAATTCGACACCGCCCACTGGATCAACGTACAGCCGTAACAACGCCGCCCGACTTCCAGAGAGGAATGACGTGCAGTAGTAATTTCCATGCAACGCCCTCTGGATCGACGCAGCCCCTGTGACTTCGTCCTATTAGTGCCGGAAATCCACACATTGCCCCTGGGGCGTCCGAAAAGCCCGCAACCCGAAGAGGATCCAAGACCGAACGCCAGAAATCGACGCAAAACCTCTCCTGTGTGAAAACTAAACAACACATCGCCGCCCGAGAAATCGACGCACACTTCCCTGTTTTCTATGCATCTCCTCCTCTGCAGTTCTTTGCGGAGATTTTGAACACAAACCAGGTACTTTGTGCTTGAAAGAGACATTTATTGCTTTTAAAAGACTAAAGATACGTTCTATCACTTTTACAGTGATATCTCAACATGTACTTATTGCATTTTAATCGTTTTGACCTGCATTTTATCAGATAAATCTTATATATTTTTCTAAACACTGTGTGGTGTATTTTTGTGGCGCTATACTGTGTTATTGAATGATTTATTGCACAAATACTTTACACATTGCCTTCTAAGTTAAGCTTGACTGCTCAGTGCCAAGCTACCAGAGGGTGGGCACAGGATAATTTGGATTGTGTGTGACTTACACTGAGTAGAGTGAGGGTCCTTGCTTGGACAGGGGGTAACCTGACTGCCAACCAAAGACCCCATTTCTAACAATTAGCCAGCTTACCATATTCTGGGCCATGCACACATTCCTGCTCAGCGGCAGGATATCCGAACAGGTGATAGTGCGCTTTACAACTACACATGACCCAACATGAGCTTTCATTTTGCCAACAGGTGACATTAGAATGCATCGTATTTGACATTTTGAGTGATGTTTCATAACAAGCAGAAATGTAATGCAGTGCTGAGATGGCCAGTTCTATTTTAGTTTGCATTTTCATTTTTGTTTAATATGAAAACGTCAAAGCAACAAGTACCAGATTAAAAATGAAAAATAAATACCTTGATTAATGTCTTTCATCTATGTTGAAACAAAAGCATAGCCAAGCACTTTACTTGGTATGAGAAGATGATTTCAACTTGCTCCAAGGCTGGATGAGTAGCTCCTCCAATCCCATTTTCAAGTCTGGTATTAGCCAAGAACGTTTGATTTTACTAAAATTATATGTACAATATACTTTTACAATAGGGTTTTCAGTAAGCACCCTTCATCCATTGGTCTGTTATTTTGTCATTCGTATTTTTCTCCCACTCACAATGCCATACAGTATTGTGCAATATGGCACTCCATTTGAACCAGTATCTAACTTCATTGTGAGTGACACCATTCTGCCCTTTCTCAAGAATTACATCCACACACAAAGTAGTTCCCTTATGTGCCAGGGACTACTATGGCAATATGTGTTTTTTTAAACCAAAACATATTTTTTACCATTTGCCAGTATTTTTTTTAATTGATGAAAGTCAAGAAACTTCCCAAACAATAATGGTTGGCAAAAATCATAGCAAAACAAAATAAGCTCTGACAAACACAAAAGGCTTGCAGGCACCCCCCCCCTCCCCCGGAGACCTATTGGCTTTGCCAATGCTTGTTTTGTTTTGCATACTTTTGTATGAGAAACACCATACTACAAGTGCAAGAGTTTAAAGTAAAGAAGAAAACAAGACTTAATATGTATGGTGCAAATAGGATGATAAGAGTTTTCTTATTTTGTGTTTTTGACTCTGATGTTCTCCCCTGTAGACATCACCGCTGCGGTATGTCCTTGTAGAATGTTGGAATATTTATTGTTAAATAATGAGCTGTAAAGACAGTTGCTGGCTGATCTTTGAGCTGTCATGCAGTGGCTAGAGTTTCTCTTTCCCACCATAAAAGTGAAATTAATATTGACTACATCGAATCTATTCATCGTATTCCACATTGGCAATGACTGGCTGGACCTGCCTGCATATACATGGAGAAACAGTTTTTGTATCAGCATTATCCTTGAAGGTAATGTAGCATGTGCTTACTTACTGACACACTAAAATTGAAAGCTTCATGAGCGCTCTTCTACAATATTAAATTCTGTGGAGTTCATGGAATTCTATGGATGTGACCTTTCATCGCCCCCAGTTAATTTAAGCAGTCCTGCTAACATATGGGTGTTAAAGAGTTTTGGATATCCGCATACTACATGTGAAGAAACCGACCGCCAAACTAGCTGGGGTTGAGACCACTGTCAACCCAGTGGTCTCACCCCCAGTCATATTAAGATGTTCCCACCGAGCTGACTGGTGGGACCATCGTATTATGGCATTCCTGCCGGTCAGCCCGGTCCATCTCACCTCCTTCAATTGAAATAGAAGAAAGACTGCTCTTATAGAAAGGCATTTTATTTCTGCGTGCTTTACTTTTTTGACTTTACTGTTTTAAAAATAACATAGTTTTTACCTCAGGTTTATTTCGGGTACATATTCTAGTACTGCAATATATTATCACTATATTAAGTTTTTTTTTTCTTTCTTTTCTCTCTCTTCTGCCTTTTTCACCATACTGTTCTATCTTGCCTTAGTTATTTCATCTTTCTTTTCATAATGCAAAATATTTAACTCCCTCCTTTTTTTTCTGATTTCACCAGGTGAGCATATTCTGCCATGCCTGAAACAGAAAAACGTTTTTAGAAACTATTTAAAAGTTTGTGGTTTAAATTTTTCTCCAGAGTAAAAACATCCATGTTAGTTCACTGTTTAGGTTCCGATCGACAAGGAATATTTGAGAATTTTTCTATTCTTGGTGGTGAGAGTGAAGACGACGACAATTCTACTCAATCTTTGAATGAGTTTAAGACATTGATCAACAGATTAAATAATCATGTCTTTCCCAAAGTTTCATTTATTCTGCAGCCTTACTGCTTTGGTTAAAAAAACAAGGGGGCAAAGAATCTCTTTACAATTTTGTCACTGCTTTGCATTAATTAACTTCAACTTTAGCTTTGGGGATATTACAGAGGAAAGGATAAGGGACTAGTTTATGTAGAATGTAAGTGTGACACAATAAGGGAAGAACTCTGGATAACGAATGACTCCAAACTTAATGAAGTAATGGTAATTGCTAAACTCGTTGAACATTCTCATATGTATCTAAGAGATAAGGAAAGACAAAGGACTTCCTCTGATGTACAATCTGTTTCATCCAAACAAAAGAAATTCCCTCCTCCTCTTATGAAAAACAAAGTTTCTTGTTTTAGATATGGTAACCCCAGCCACTTGGCCAATTTTAAGGACTGTCCTGCCTCAAACGTTATTTGCAAAATCTGTGGGGAAACAAAGACATTTCACAAAGTGGTACAAGTCCAATATGATTAAGGGACTAAGGAGAAAGTATCTGAAATGAGTTCTGAGGAAACAGATGTTGTTCTTCAAATAATTAATTATGTAAATTTCGTAGTAAACATTACGTGTGATCAACCTTCAGATATTGTTCCCCTTAATGGTATCGCTCCTACTACAGTGATACATTTGGAAGTTAGACTTTCTCTGCTCTGATTATGCCCAATTACTTCAGAAGAAGGTCCATCTTCTTGAACCTGATATTACTTCATATAGTTATGGTGGTACACCGATTGACTTTTTTGAATTGGTATTTTAAGGCAGTAGTATAACATGTGGAAAATATATGTTCTGGTAAAAGGTGACACTGTGTTAAGTTGACCCCATCAAAAATTCCTGGACATCTACCATGACCCAAATGCCCAACCCCAGGTTCTGATCAGGAAAATTGTTATCACCTTAAATATGTTTGTTCATGACTTTCCTGAAGTGTTTTGAAGAAACATTGGCTGTGTTAAGGGGTATGCACAATGTATTAAATTGAAAGATCCAGCCTTACCCATTGCTTCTAAAGTGAGAATTACACCTTTCAGCTTATAGGATGTAGTCAAAAAAGAACTGTCTCGCGCCTTTGTGCATATGGCATAATTGAAGCAGTGGAAGCTTCCCAATAGCTAGCACCAGTGGTGGTTGCCACCAACAATTTGGGTGAAATCAGACTGTGTGTCGATCTTAGAAATCTCAACAAAGAGATGACTTAGGGTACATTTTATCATTGAGGTGGTTAGGGTGTTAGGTGATACCAAGTTCTTCAACATGTGGGACTTAGCTTCTGCCTCTCACCAAGTCCATCTGTGTAAGGATTCTAAAGATCTAACTGCTTTTATAACGTCTTTCTGTGTTTTCCATTTTAATAGGTTGCTGTTTGGTCTCTGTTCTGCAGGATCAGTTCCCCAAAGAGTCATGACTTATTGGGTACAGTTTCAGGGGTAAATTATTTTCATGATGATGTTTTGATTTTCACCAACTTTTTAGAATTAATTCTAAACAAGGTCAGAGAGGTGTTAAGGGATTTTAAGCCTAAAGGGTATTACTTTAAAAGTTAAGAAATGAAAATCTTGACAATATGAAATTACGTACTTGTGTCATGTCATTACAGCTGAGGACATTAAACCCCAAGGATGAACTTATCAGAACAATAGCTGATTTGCCTAGTCCCTCCAAAAGAGAAAAAAGTGCAAGTATTCTTGGGAATGGCTGAGTTTTATTGCAGTGTATTCCAAATCTTCTGAGCCAAATGTGCGACATCTGCAGTTTGCTCAGGAAAGGAGTAAAGTTTGCTTGGGGCAAGGAATGACAAAAGGAATTTTCTAATACCAAATCAAGTTTAGTCTTAGCCCGGTGTTTGAAGAGTTTTCTTCCAGTTGTGCCTTCCTTTGCAGAGACAGATGCTAATGATAAAGTTTTGGGTGCTGTCTTGCAGTAGAGACAGAATAATGGTCACAACTGTGTTTGCCTCGAGGTCACTGAGGGGGCAGAAATTTGTTATTCCACAATAGAGAACAAGGCACTGGCTGTTTGTTAGGCCATAGAGAAATTCAAACAATTATGTGGTGGAAGGTTTGTAGTTCAGAGTGATCACAAACCTCTCCAGGATGTTTTTGGCAAGAAGGGGTTAGACAACATTTGTAAATAGTTGGTTGGTTTGCCAGATTTCGCTTTTTCATACATTCCAGGTGTTGACAGTAAGACAACTGGTTGTTTGCCAAGATTAGTTACAGATTTTTGGTGGCGTGAAGGGGATAGAGATACTTAGTGGGAGGAAGATGAGATCAAGATGCATCTGGTATCTAGTGGTTTTGTGTCTGAGGACAAATGTTTGGAATGAATAGAGAATGATGATGATCTCAAGAATGTCAGGGAATTGATTAATAGTTGTAAAAATTCAGGTGAATAAACCAAATATGTTTTGTGAAAGTTTGGGATGAACTGTCAGTCAGCAACAACTTATTATATAGTGGTGCAAGGTTAACACCTACACTTGGATGGAGAGATTGGTTGGTGCAGTTCGTTCATAAAGGTAATCTAGGTATTTGTAAAACTAAGGAACGTTTGAAAGGTGTTATTGGTGGCCTGGTATGGACCTTCTGATTGAGACAATTGTTAGAGATTGGTGTGGGTGAAGACTGAGCGATGAGACTCAGAAGTTAAGGCCATCACCCATGATTTGTGGTGAGATTCCTGCAGCAGTGGGAGGAGATAGCGTTGGATATTTTGGGACTTTTGAGTTCAGGTGGTTCATCTAAGTATGTACTGGTGCTTATGGGTGTGCTTTCAAGGTGGGCTTAAGTTGGTGTTGTACATGAAATTACTACACTTCAGTCATCAAGTTTCTGGCTGAAATATTTTTCTAGGGAAGAAAGTCCTCTTTCTATTTTAATGGACAATGGATTACAACTCACTTCAACAGAAATGGAAAGGTTTCTGAGAGAGAGAAGTATAATGCACAAAGCGTTCTTTGTACCATCCTGAGACCAACAAAATGGTGGAGAGGTTCACTAGAACATTGAACATTGAAAGAGGAGATACAAATTGCAAAGCGTGGAGGGAATGATAATCAAAATTGGTGAAGAGTCTGGTGGAGTAATATAGGCTTACTCCACATAACACAGCGGGTATCAGTCCTTTTGAAATGCTTAGGAAGTGTAAGCCATGTTCAAAGGTCTGTCCTTCCAGGATTTATACATATAGCATGATTAACACTAATGTAAAGGTTCTGGAAGAGAATGGAAGGTCAAAGGAACTTCTATTGCAAGGTGAAAGAAAGAGACAATATCACATTCTCAATGCAGTCAGACCTTTAAAAGTTAAGGTTAGGAACATGGTCAAAATTAAAATACCTAGGGAAACAAGTAATTCTTCTCATTTTAGTAAACTCTATTGTGTTATCAAACTGTTTAAAGAGGCTGTGAAATCGGAGGATGGCAGAATTGGAACTGTGATCAATAATTATTGCAAACTTCTCTTTGTTATTTTTGTTTGTTTTGCTTACTGTGTTTTTTGTTCTTTTTTTGAGATACAATTTTTGTGGAGTGGGTAGTATGATTAAGATGATAAGATGTTTCTTACTTATTCTTGCCTGTAGACATCCCTGTGGTTTATGTTATGTATGTTCTTGTAAAATATTGGAATGTTTATTGTTAAATGTTGAGCTGTGAAGGCAGTTGCTGGCTGATCTCTGAGCAGCAATGTGGTGGCTGGAGTTTCTCTTTCCTACAATAAAAAGTAAACTTTATATTGACTACATCACCCCTATTTATCATATTCCACAGTATTCTACTTACATCTGTGTTCCTTTGTTCTTCATTTATGTAATGACCAGGTTGTGCATACTTTTGTATAGCTTCTATGTATGGCAACTCGATGAACTTTACAGTAGTCAGTTTATTGTAATAAAGTTGCACTTTCAAAGACTATCGATCTGGGCACAATATTCTTCGCAAATGCAGTCCCATTATAGTTACAATATAAATATAAATTTTCTTTAAAAAAAGTATTTAATATGTTGGTTGGTTAGTGATTATTCCTGTCTTAGACAGAGTGTTCAAATATTTTTAGAAATGTGCACTGAAAAGTTTAGAGAAAAAAAACACTCTCAGCTCTTCATCAATAATTTTCACAAACAAATATGGAATAAGCATGTGAACATTTTCACTCAAACATTCTCATTCTTAAAGCAACATTTATACTAATCTTGCAAGAAGCAATTCAAATTTTAAGAAACATTTACAATCAGAAACGTTTGATTATTTAGAACCCACTTTGATGTGAGTGGTGGAGTTTGCTATGAGTGTTGTCTGTAGCTTGGGCTTTGAGGTTATGTTTTTAAATTCAAATAATTTCAGTAATTTTGCATTACGCTTGTCACATGAAATTCCCTAACTGACACGATTAGCCACATCGTATAATTACATTGCTGTTTGTGGAAAAATATAGTGTGGAACAACAGAAACAACCAGATTGTGAGCAGCCGTTATTCGCGACAACTATGTTTTTTGCACTTTTTAAACATAAAATGCACCCTTCTGTCTAAAAATTAGCAAGGGATGCATTTGGTGGCACAATATAGAGCTAATTGAGAGATTTACGTTTGCATAATAATGTGCAGATTCACCTAATTTTGCGAGAAATATTCATGTAATTATGTGAATTTCACACATCCGAGGGAAATACTGGAACTTTGAGTGTGATGGAAAAGCTTTAGTAAAGTATAATGTCAGAAAGAGCTGCTAAAGAACATTTTAGGTCTGGCGTTAGCCAACACTTTTTGATTTTACTAAAGTCAAATGTATAATACACTTACATAAAGGGGCTTTCTGCCACCTCTCTTCATCCATTGGTCTGTTCTTGTGTCACTCATATTTTGATTCCACTCACTAAAGCATACAACATGGGGTGATGTGTTAGCTTACTTCAGCCACTGGCTGACGTAACTTTGAGTGACTGCATTTATCCCTTTCACAAGGAGCACGTCCATACACAAGGTAGTTCCCTTCAGTGCTATTGTCATAGGTTTAACTTTATTATTACTTTAGTGTTTTCATTGTAGAGCTACCACATACAAGCACAGGGCACAGTTCAACTTTATCCTTTCCTTTCTCCTGCCAATGCTGTTGTAAATTCCTTTTGAAGTAGCATTTGGGTATTTATCTGACTGCTGTTTTTTCACATTATACCAGCAGCCCACATTAACTCTGAATATAAGCTCCTGAGGGTTCTTTATTTTGCAACCCTGTCCTTCTGTCTTTATTTGTTTCCTTCTTTCATTCTTCCTTTCCTTCTTTCTTTTGTTCCTTTATCTTTCATTCTTTCCTTCTTTGCTTCAACTTTCTTTCTTTCTTTCTTTCTTTCTTTCTTTCTTTTCCCCTTTTTCTTTCTTTCTTGCCTTTCTCTTTCGTTCCTTTTTGCCTTTCTCTTTCATTCCTTCTTGCCTTTCTCTTTCTTTCCTTCTTGCCTTCCTCTTTCTTTCCTTCTGTCCTTTGTTGCTTGAATGTGAATTTACCTTAAAAAAACAGAAGAAAAGAGGCATCTGGCAAAACAAGAACAGTTTGTTTTTATACATTTCTCTGAGTAGCATAAAGTAATAAAAAACATTCCTTTCTTGGTTAAGAATGTGAATAGTTGCCATGGAGTCGTAAATAAGGTCCAGATAACAAATGCAGGTGGCCTCAACCTTGCGTGGACACAATGTGTACCAGTAAGTACATGTCCAGATGTCCAGGCTGAGGGGGCATATGGTTGCTGCATGTGCTGTGTGTGCTGTGGTCTGGTTGGCTAAGTGTTCCTCACTACATGTGGCATCCAACTTTATAGTGTTTTGGGAATGCACGCACCCCTCTGGCCATGTGTGTTTTATTGGGGCCAATCTCCTGGGACCATTGTGGTGTCGCAGTGCCTATCTGTGGGATCTGATCTAAGTTTTCCTCTGCGCGCTTGTCAACTGGCTGTGTTACCCCACCGTGACCTCTCAGTGAGTAACCTCAGGCCTAGGTCTCAGAGTCTGCCTGATCACGCATCTATGTGCTGGAGTTGACTGAGAGTCCATGACGGGGAATCTAATAATGGTGATGCGATTTCATTCATGTACATGAGTGTATCGCTGTGTGCATCGACATCGATTACTCCAATATTAACACATTCCTCTTTCTTTCCTTCTTGCCTTCCTCTTTCTCTCCTTCTCACCTTCTATCTTGCCTTTCTTTCTTTTTCTTTCTTGCTTTTTCTCTTTCTCTTCCTTTCCATATTTCCTTCTTTTGTTCTCTTTCCTTTTTCTTTCTTTCTTCTTTATTGTTTGTTTGTTTGTTTCTTTCTTTCTTTTCTTTTTTCTTTCTCCCTGTGCTTTCCTTTTTCTTGCCTTCTTTCTTTCTTTTTTGCCTTCTTTCTTTCTCACCTTTTTTCATTCTTTCTTTCCACTTTCTCTTTAATCTTTGCTTGTTTTTTCTTTCTTACAACCTTCCTTTTTCTATCTTTCTTTTCATTCATTCTTTCATTCATTCTTTCTTGCTTTCCTTCCCAGTGGGCAAGAGACTGGCAGCCAATGCTAGTTTGATTGGCTTTTTAAAGTCTGTGTTAGCCTAGACCTTTTGATTTTACTGAAATTGTGTGTATAACATAGTTAACAATATGAAGGTTTTCGGACAGAGCTTGTCCATTAGTCTGTGGTTCTCTAATTCACATTTTTTTTCCATCTACTCCACCATGCATCAAGGGGCAATGTGTCACCTAACGTCAGTCATTGTCTGACTTCACTGTGAGTTACAAACAAAGTAGTTCCCTTCAGTACCAGAAAATACTATTGCAATGTGTGCTTTTTTTAGACCAAGACAACATTGTTGCCTTTAGCCAATGATTTTGTTCAGATTGATGAGGGGCAGGCATCTTCCCAAAAGATAACGGTTTACAAAAACCATGATAAAACAAAACAAGAATTGCCACTATGCTGGCATCCAAAGGCAGACCTATTGACTTTTCCAATGCTTGTTCCACCTGGGGAGTAAGTGGTTTAGCTTCCCACAATTTGAAGTGTTCTTTCCTGTTACAGTGCGGACCGCAGGTGAGGGAGGGTGCCACTGTAGCTCCTGGTTCTCAGGGAGCTTGACGTGTGGGTAACCGGTCACTTCCGCTAGTGAGATTTTGATGTGTGCATCTTGTGCGTTGAGTAGTTTGAGCAAACGGCTTACAGCCAGCATATTATCCCAGCCCCCTGATATACCTCCATAAAAAATTGTTGTCCAGAGATTTTTTGTT
Source organism: Pleurodeles waltl (assembly GCF_031143425.1). Taxonomy (NCBI): domain Eukaryota; kingdom Metazoa; phylum Chordata; class Amphibia; order Caudata; family Salamandridae; genus Pleurodeles; species Pleurodeles waltl. Next base: position 175,084,584 of record NC_090441.1, on the reverse strand, counting down.
TTTGGATCATTAGAGAAGTAATTTAGCTTGGGTAGGCATCGCTGATTTGGGCTGATTTTTTCTGGACGGCTGTTTTAAAAATAGTGGATGTGTTGCAGTGATGATGTAATATTTCAGGAACCATGAGACCTATATACTTCCTTTTGGTGTCAAAACATAAGTTTTCGGGGTTAAGTAGACTTATAGAGACAGAAAATAACTCATGAGATCAACCCTTCTGCCATTTTCCAAAATGGCGGCTACATTAGAGGAAGAAGAGACATATATGGAAATGGAACAAATAATAATGTTTTTTAATCCTTTTATGTATGCACCATACAGTGTTTATGATCTGAATATGAAAACAAAATAATGTTTATCACTCCTGTTTTAGATACATTTTCATAGTTCACTTTATTTGTTTTGCAATCACTTGTGGTACATTTGCAGAATGTTGAACAGTTGAGAAGAACATATCAATAGGGAATTGTTTTGTAACACAGGTTTTGCAAGCACATGTACGTGTAAGTTCTGTAGGAAGAGGCTTTAGAAATTTCATAGGTTTTAGCACTCCATCAATATCTTCTCAACCAAATTCACATGGATCTTTCTCTACATATGCATGATCCAAAACATTTGCACATCTTCCGATCAAGTAGAATGCACTTTTAATGTGTCCACACACAGAATATCTCATTGGTGAAAGGTCACTTAGCGGGACTGATCTCTTGAACTCACTGTACCGAAGATCGTCAAATGTGTGACAGTCATAACACGTTTTCCACACACGCACAAGGCATTTTTCTACACCTTTAAAGTCACATTCTTCTATCTCAGCAAATCATTTTAGAAACTTCACAGGTTCAGCAGTTAAAGCTCCAAGCTTTGTTCCAGTTTTGCTCATAGTGTCATCATCCGTAAGAATATGTGCCTTGATAAGAACACTGGGCATCTCTGGGTCAAGTTTCTTGTACAGAATATGAAGCGGGACTAGGTGTCTTTTCTCGCCTGTTCCATAGCGTATCCATAACTCTGACAATCTTTGATTTATGAACATTGCAACAAATCTGAGTAACACAATATTAACATCGGTGTCCTTTGAGAGTACAATGACTCAATTGAAACCATTTCGAACAACCCACTCACCTTGTGGCACAACACAAAGGTCAGCTTCTGCCAATTTGCTGTTAAGTTTTTTAACATTATGGCCCGTACCTTTTGAATATATCTCTGCAGGCACCAGCTCCTCATTGGCAATCATCTGTCAAAGCCCAGCTCACCTGAGTCCTTGTTCAGTTCTGATGGAGGTTGAAGACAATCCGACCCCACCCTGAAACTGCTTGTTCCAGCACACTAGTTTTTAAAAACAGTGCACTAAGAACAGAAGCTCAAGGGAAGGGGGGAAGTGGATAAAATAAAATAAAGAGACAACACCGTTCTTGCGTTTCCACTGTTGAAGTGCTGCACAAATCTGCGGCCCTCTCTGACTTCTGTAGAAACTGGTGCCTAATGAAATATAAACAAAGAACAGATAAGTACAACCTATTCCTAACTGGGTTCCTGACTATCCCTTTATTTATTAGAAATTTTCTTCTAAAAGTACCTCTTGGATCCTGGTCTCTAGTTTCCAGGTTTGGAATGTGTTACTGCTCTGGGATGTGCTTTCTATTACTCTAAAGCTTCTAAAACATTAAACAAATACCGTTATCAGAATTACCAATATCAAACATTCATCTTAATATAACTAAAGCCTAAATTCCCAATAGCAGACTCACTTTTCCCATATTTCCAGAATATTTTATAAAACCAATACTGTACTTTTACGTCAAAATACAGCATGTAATTTGTGCAAGTCCTTGATTTACTGTTTGCCTTGCTGTTAATGGTTTCCACGGTTCGATTCTTAAAAGTTCCATAAAAAAAAAAAAATGTTTGCTTCACAAAGTTCAGCAAAGTATTCTTGTAACAAAGAGTTTGAATCACAATGTTCGTGGAAGGTATCTTGTTTCAAATTGTCTATACACGAATCCAGAAATTGTTGTCAAAGTTCTTTCAGGTAATAAAAGTTTTGCACTTACTTGTTGCTGGCAAGAGATACTGATCAGTCTAACCTTGTCTTCTTTCTCTTTTGCAGGTTGCTTGTAGGAGAGAGGCTGAGGCAAGGAGGAACCGAAAACCGGAAGAAGGAAGAGCCAGCAGCTGCGCCCATTGAAGCCAATGAAAGTCTGTAGAGAGCAGGAGTGCCAGCGCCGAGGGATCTGTCCTCAGGTAAGCGGGAGGTAGACGAGCACAAGCACTGGGTGAGGCTCGGGGGCTGCCTTTTATAGACAGGGCTGGGTGTGGTCCTCACATGCTGCACATGTTCTTGAAAGGTGTGCAGAGCTGGGTGTGGTTTGAAGAGCTGGGTGTGGTCCTCACATGCTGCACATGTTCTTGAAAGGTGTGCAGAGTTTCAGTTATTATGCAAATTAGTTAAATTAACACATGGCCTAGAGAGGAGTGTTTTAAAGAAGCCTTGGTAAAAGCAAGGCCCAATGTGTAAACAAAACAGCACATTAAACAACATACACAGAAGCCTGGGGGGGGGGGAGGTGAGATAACAAGAAAGGCTTTCAATAGTAAGTTTAAAAGGGAGCTATTACAGAACCCACTAGTGCAGTGAGAGGGGACATGCTCTTTGCTGTGCACAAACCCTAACAGTTGCCCCCCCTCAAAGGCCCTCCTACAGGACGGGGTTTTCCTGGATTTTTTAAATAAAACCGTCTAATCAGCTGTGGGGCATGTACATATGATGCTGGTTCCCATGAATTCTCAGATTCATCATATCCTTTCCATTCTACTAAATAAAACAGACGTCCACTAATTCTTTTTGAGTCTTTTATGCTTTTCACTTCATATTCTAGATTTCCCTTAATTGGTATGGGTGGAGGTGGTGGTTCAGGTCGGGTTTTTGGATTGTACGGCTTAAGCAAGGACACATGGAATGTAGTATGTACTGGATATTCTTTTGGTAAATCTAATTTTACTGTTACCGGGTTTACTATGGCAGTTATACTAAAGGGTCCAATGAAACGTGGTTGCAGCTTTCGGGATCCCTCTATGTTTAGGTTCTTTGTGGAGAGCCATACCTTGTCACCGATTTTATACATTGGGGCCTCAGATCTGTGTTTGTCTGCTTGTCTTTTCATGCTTTCCTTGTACTTTAATAAATGTTTCCTGGCTTTGTCTTGTATGTCACCTAACCTCGTTAGTCTATCCGTTACTGTAGGTAACAGAGAATCTTCTAACAAAATGGGTATAGCTCTTGGATGATACCCCTGCAAGAAATAGAATGGTGAGCAAAGTAGAGCTGAATGCTCAGTATTATTATAAACAAACTCCGCTACAGGGAGAGCTTCCAACCATTCACTAGAATAATCAGCCAATAAACAACGTAGCGTTTGAAGTAAGGTTTGGTTCAGTCGTTCAGTCTGTCCATCTGTCTCTGGGTGGAAAGCAGTGGATAATGCCACATCTATTTTCATTTTTTTACATAATTTTTTCCAAAATTTAGAGTTGAACTGGCTCCCTCGGTCTGACACCACTTTGCTTGGCAAACCATGTAAACGCACAATTTCCCTTATAAAAATATCGGCAAATTCTGCCGCCGTGGGTAATTTCCGTAATGGTACAAAATGTGCCATTTTAGATAAAAAATCCACTATAACCAACACTGTTGTGAAAGATTTTACAGGTGGTAAACCTACAATAAAGTCTACGCTCACAGTGTGCCAAGGTTGCTTGGGTGTTGGCATTGGTATTAACAAGCCGTCAGGGGCCTTATGAGAAGATTTATGTCTTGCACAAATTGGACAGGTAGTGACAAATTGCTTAATGTCCTTTCTTATAGTGTCCCACCAAAAGTGTTTTTGCACATTTTCCAGGGTTTTTACCCAACCAGGATGACCTGCCAACGGTGAGGCGTGATGCCAAATTATCACCTGTGTTTGTAATTCAGAGGTGGGCACTAACAGCATGTTGTCGTGATACAATAAACCTCGTTGTATTGTGTTATGGGAATCCTTTAACCAATCCTGAGGTGCTATTTGCATGTGTGCATTATATAGATCTGTGATGAAATCCTTCTGTTGTACTGGTGCCAAAAACTTTTGGGGAGGAATAATGGGTTCTCCTATTTTATCTTGTTTCATGTCTGAAGTATGTCCGTATCTAGATAACACATCAGATTGAATTTGTTGTGCACCTGGTCTATAGGTTATTACAAAGTCAAATGTGCTAAAAAAATTTAACCAGCGCATCTGACGTGGTGTTGGTGCTTTAAGTGATCCAAAAAACTGTAGGTTCCTATGGTCAGAAAAGATTGTAACTGGGTACTTGGCTCCCATTAAATGGTGCCTCCATTCTGAAAAGGCTACTTTGATAGCTAGTAGTTCCCTTTCAGCCACAGTGTAATTTTGTTCAGCTGATAATAACTTTTTGGAATAGAAGGCTATAGGATGTAACTGGCCATCTACTGCATCTCGTTGAGAGAGAACTCCTCCTAAAGCTACTTGTGAAGTATCCGCTTCAACAAAAAAAGGCAAGTCAGGATCAGGATGTTTCAGAATTGGGGCTGAAGTGAACTTTTGTTTTAGGAGTTGAAAGGCGTGTGCCGCCTCATCAGTTCAAAGAAATCGTTGCCCTTTCCGCAACAAGGTAGTTATTGGGGCCGCAATGTCTGCAAAATGTGCAATAAACCTCCTATAAAAATTGGCGAAACCCAGAAATTTCTGAATATCTTTTACAGAGGATGGTTCTGGCCAATCAGCAATAGCACTGATTTTCTTTACATCCATAGTTATTCCTTGAGGTGACAGGCAGTATCCTAAAAAGTCCACCTTGCTGACATTAAAAGTACACTTTTCTAACTTAGCAAAAAGATGATTTTCTTTTAACTTTGATAATACTGCACGAACATGTTGGGTATGTTCTTCTGAGTTCTTAGAGTAAATGAGGATGTCGTCTATGTATACTATGACACAAACGTCCAGGAATTCGTGTAGGACCTCATTTATAAAGAACTGAAAGGCCGCAGGGGCATTACATAACCCAAAGGGCATTACTGTGTACTCAAATAAACCAAACTTTGTCTTGAAAGCTGTCTTCCACTCATCCCCCTCTTTTACTCGGACCAGGTGGTAAGCTCCCCGCAGATCTAGTTTAGTGTATACAGTAGAATGTCTTAATTGATCCAACAACACAGGTATTAGAGGAAGAGGATATTTATTCTTTATTGTAGCCTTATTTAGTCCTCTATAATCGATACACGCGCGCAGGGATTTATCCGGCTTCGGGATAAAAAAGAGTGGAGATGACACCGGAGATGTGGAATGACGGATGAACCCAGACTGTAGTAGGTCATCTAGGTAGGTTCTTAAGTATTTGGTTTCTTCGTCAGTCAAAGCATATACTCTGTTATTAGGTAAAGGGGCCCCTGGGATAAGATCTATACGACAGTCATAAGACCTATGTGGGGGCAGCACACTAGCCTTTACTGGATCAAAGACGTTTTTAAAGTCAGAATATTCAGGAGGGAGACTTGGTTCATCTTGTATAACACTAGCACAGTGTAATACTGTGCTCTGTTCTGTACCTGCTTCTTGATAGCAATTGGTTCTACAGAAAGAGGAATCCAAAGTAACATTTCTATTCACCCAATCTATTTTTGGGTTATGAGTTGTTAACCAGGGTACCCCGAGAATCAAACCAAAATTAGGAACCCTAACATCATCACACTTGCAATATTTGGAAATTCAGTGTTCATCGAAGCATCAGCAAAGTTTTCGTAAGTTAACATCTCCAAGTTCATGTTGTTCGATGTTGATGACCAGAATTTATCAATTTGCACAGGTATAGGTGTCGAATGTTTGATGCAGGCAAGGTCAATTGTTCCACTTGTGGACATTGGGCTGATTCTTTGACAGATAATTCAACATATCTGTGAAAGACAATGTGCAGTTCATGCAAGGTGCACACTGACTTTGAGATCTGTAGAACAGTCTGAACAACCTTTCCGGAGTTTTGCATGGATGAAATCTTGACCATTTACAATTGTGACATATAGTCCACAACAACAGCAATTTTCAATGAAGTGAAAGTTTTTTTTGAGCTCTTGTAAGAGTTTGTGCCTCACTAGTTTAGCTGCACTGTCTCCATCAAATAATGTGTTTGTTGGGAGAAAGATCATGCAACAGAATGTCCTCGATAAATTCACCCTTTTTATTTGCTACATCCATCTTTCTATCTGCTTGTGAAAGCTGTTTTTCTAACCTGTTTTGTAGTGGCTCATTGGACAACACTCTTACTATGGCAATTAAACCATGTAATGGTAGCATTAGTGATTATGTCAAACAGATGTTTCTCTTTCAATACAAATCTCTCCTGCTTCAGTTCTGCGTATAGTTTCGATCCATGTTCCAGGACATCTACTAGACTTGTCTTTATATTGTTATCCACCTATTGTTTGATCACGAAGTTGTGTAGTCGCACAAGCTCAGTCATTTCAAAGGAGTTTCTTTGCTGCTGCATGAAATGAAGAAGGTTGTCAATAAGTTTATTAAAATGTTCCCCTCTCTTTCCCACAAGTTTGTGGTGTGGAACAGTTTCACAATGGTCCATTAATTTTGAATTTGTCATCTCTCTGAGCACATTGCAAATCGAAAGCACTTAATGGTAAACTAACTGCCATTGCACAACACATTCACTTTTAACAACAATTTCCTTGGAGATTTTCTGTGATCTCTGGATCGTCTGTTCCAGTTTCATATCTGGAACCACAGCATTGAAACATCCCTCTCTGTCTTTCACCACAAAATGTCTTTGGATGAATTTTCTGTAGCGGTATGGTTTTTCCACCTCTAGCTTCTACACTCTTTCCAAATACCAGGACCCATATCTCAGGTAGTTTATGCAATCCAATTCGCGAACTACAGTAATCAGTGACTCCACAGTCTTCACATGCAGCTCCTAATCACCTCTCTGATCAGCATGTGCCAAGTTATTTACTACAGCTATCATGTGTAAAACATTCCCCAGTGCTGTCGCGGCGCGGCCCGTGCGGCGGCCGCGGCCGCAGGCTCAGGCGGCCGTGCCGCGGCATTCTACTGCGGTCTGCGTGCGGGACGCGGGGAAGACCGTGGCCGGCATGCGGACCGCGGGGGAAGCCGCGGCCTGTGTGCGGGCCGCGAGGGAAGCCGCGGCTTGCGTACAGGTCGCGGGGAAAGCCGCGAGTTCGTCCAGGGGTCGCGGCACTCGCCTCGCCCCCTTCTTTTGTATCTATTGGAAAGACAAACGCGGCGGGAGAAAGACCTCGAGTTAGGTCTAGATCCTGCCGCGCACAACGCATTAGTGCGCTTTACATTTCTTACAGCATGTACTTTGGGCACTTACCAATGTCTCCAGGCAAAAGCCGAACCCTTGCACATGGTGGTGTTTTTATGCCTGCCTTTTCCTTTCCCAGCATGCTGCCCACTTCCTCTCTTCCCAGCATGCATTGTTTCTCTTTGTTTGGACGCATGTACCTGATTCACTATTACACTCTTTTCCCCAATCCAAGATGGTGGTGTTTCTACTTCCTGTTTCCTACTTCCTGTCTAGAGGTATATAAGGGGATTTCAGCTGCTTGTTCATTGCGTTGCAACACTCCTTGGTGGTAGTCACGCTCTGACTGGTTTCTTCCTGTGAATCCAGTATTTCCTGACCTGTTTTCGTTTTCCAGTCTTCCTGTACTCCGGATCTTCAGCTCTAACGCCTTGGTGTCCTCCTTCTATTTCAGGGAGTTCCGGTTGGAGGTTTTTTACCCTATTGGGGTTTTTCCTCTGGGACTCCTTCTGGAGGGCACGGACTGTAGTGGCTTGCTATTGTCAAACAGCACCGTGGCTACCGGAAGGGGTCGCCCCTACCTCGGCCAAAGCAGAACCTGCCGGAACCGGGGCCGTTCCCCAACTCTTCTCAACTTCGACGGTAAGCCCATTGAAAACCGTGACAGATTGCAACGCCAAAAAATCCAGTTGCAGTCCGGAACCATGGATAATCCAGTGGCTAATACGGAACCTACGAACCAGACCCTGCTTATGACGATACAACAGCAGGCTCAAGAACTCCAACAGCTACGTACTGAGAATACCGTCTATCGACAAGCCTTTGCATCCAGGACCACAGATGTACCCTCAGTAGCTGCCACTACACCTCGTTTCTCCGGAGATCCCAACAAATTAAAGGAATTCCTGGATGCCTTGACGGTTTATTTTGCCTTTCGCCCCTCGCAATTTGTACAAGACAAAACCAAGGTGGGGTATTTGATTAGCGCCTTATCGGGCCAGCATTGGCTTGGGCCACTCCCTTAGTGACAAGAAATGATCCTTGCCTGTCTAATTATCCCACCTTTATCACTACTTTTAAACAGATGTTTGAACGCCCTGGACTCGAGGCGTCAGCTGAAGAAGCTCTTTGCGAAATCCAACAAGGGAATCAAGATGTATTACAATACATAACCCGATTCAGACAATTAGCAGCAGAAACGTCCTGGGTGGAACGTACCTTGGTGACACTGTTCCGTAGAGGTCTCAGAGAGGACATTAAGGACGAATTGGTGCACTCTGCTAGAATAGAGAACCTTAAAGGATTGATGGATCAGACTCTGACGATAGAATATCGGTTGAACGAACGCCGAATGGAGAAAAAGAAGAGTCGTTTGCCATCTCACTCAGTGACGTCTCGCACCTTCTCTCATCGTACCGAGGAAGTCCGTCCTGAACCTAAGGGGACTACCGAGGAAGAACCAATGCAAATTGACATGGCTCGAGGACCTTTATCAGCTAGTGAAAGAGAACATAGACGAAGAAAGGGGCTTTGTTTATATTGTGGTGCAGCTGGTCACCTAATTCGCACCTGCCCCATTCGCCCAACCAAGCCCTTCGGAAACGCCAACTCCCGTCCTCAGTGAGAAGGGTGAGGACGGGATATCGTGAAATACCTTCCATTTGTTCTTCCAGGGAGGAAGGAACTGCTCTTTTTCTTTTACCAGTTATCCTTCATTTAACTGATGGCCGGGAAGAAAGAACCTTGGCCTTATTGGACTGCGGAACCAGTGGTATCTACTTAGATGAAGCATGGGCAAAAGAACGACAGATAGCACAAATACCTAAGGAAGTACCAGAACAAGTACACACGGTGGATGGATCACTCTTGGCCTCAGGACCCGTACAATATACCACCCCTACCTTCTGTCTACAGTTTGGGAAACACCAAGAAAATCTTTCGTTTGATTTAATTTCGTCACCACACCATGTCATGATCCTGGGAATTCCATGGCTCACGTGGCACAACCCTTATATCAACTGGGAAACAAGAACTATTTCCTTATCCTCTCACTTTTGCCAACACCACTGCTATCTCGCAGGGGATTATTGGTCCCCAAAAGGTCTTTTAGCAGCACCCCATAAGGTGGGATGCTCTATTAACGTCCTGCAGGGAGTTCCCAGGCATTATCAGGAATATGCCGATGTATTCCAGAAGCCAGAAAAACCTGAACTGCCACCCCATAGAGAATACGATTGCACCATCCCTTTAGAACCAGATACAGTGGTTCCTTTCGGGCGATTGTACTCTCTCACAGAACCGGAGAAGCAGATTCTTAAAGAATACCTTGATGAGAACCTACAAAGCGGGTTGATTGCTCCCTCTTCTTCACCTGCTGGGGCTCCTCTCTTCTTTGTGCCTAAGAAAACTAAAGATTTGCGTCCCTGTATCGATTTCAGAGGGTTAAACAAGATCACTATTAAAGATCGGTACCCGCTACCCCTCATAAAGGACATCCTAGAAGCAGTCAGAGGGGCAAAAAGATTCACTAAGCTGGATCTCCGAGGAGCCTACCATCTTTTAAGAATTAAAAAGGGTGATGAGTGGAAGACCGCTTTTAGAACACCCTTTGGTCACTATGAATATAGAGTAATGCCATTCGGACTCACCAATGCCCCTTCCATTTTTCAAAGGTTCATGGATTCTATCTTTTCTGATCTTTTGCAACAAACAGTAGTGGTGTATCTCGACGACATTTTAATCTTTTCCGTTCATCCAGAGGAACACTCTAAGCATGTTCGCCAAGTTTTAGAGAGACTCCGACAACACCATTTATTCTGTAAACCTGAAAAGTGCGAGTTTGATCAGTCGGAAGTAAAATATTTGGGATATTGCATAAACCAAACTGGAGTCGCCATGGATTCAGACAAGGTGCAAGCTATATTGAATTGGCCATCTCCTTCTTCTATCAAGGAGACTCAGTGTTTTTTGGGATTAGCCAACTTCTATCGACAATTCATAGCAGACTTTGCCCAGAGAACCAGCTACATTACTCAAACCCTTAAAAAAGAACATCTAAAGAAGGGCTTATGTTGGACACAAGACGCAGAGTTAGCCTTTCAGGAGTTAAAGAAAGCTTTTATTCAAGCCCCTATTCTACGACACCCAGACACAAGCAAACAATTCATTGTTGTCGCAGACGCCTCAGAAAGAGCCATTGGGGCTGCCTTATTGCAAAGACAAGACGATGATGATTTAGAACACCCTGTATTCTACCTGTCACACATTTTATCCGATTCTGAGCGGAACTATTCCGTGTTAGAACGTGAATTACTCGCCTTAAAAACCGCTTGCACAGAATGGAGACACTTTTTGATGGGCTCAAAGGAACCTTTTGAAGCCCGGACAGACCACAGAAATCTACAGTGCTTAAGAAACTTTCAGTGTCAAAATAGCCGGCAGGCTCGATGGGCCTTCTTTTTCAGCCAATACGACTTCTATATCACTTACATCCCTGGGTCTCAGAACATCCTGGCGGATGCCTTGTCCCGACGTTACCCTGAGTGCAGCGATTCTACTGTACAGAACCTGTTTGACAATAACAAGATCATTGGAGTAGTACAGACTTTTCTAGACCAAGTCAAGTCCGAATATGCCCGTCTAGAAGAGACAGAGCTGAATAAGTTGCGACCGCAACTTCATAAAGATCAAGAATATTACTATCATGATAAGGCCCCGTTTTTACCCACTAAAGTAGTACAGACCGAAGCCTTACGTATGTGCCATGACTCCCCCATCGCAGGTCATCGAGGAATGAAAGCTACTCAAGAACTTCTGCTTCGCTCCTTCTGGTGGCCAACTCTCAAGACAGATACGGAAGAATATGTATCATCCTGTCCTATCTGTGCTCAATCTAAGACACCCCGTACTAAACCAGTAGGTTTACTGCGCCCACTACCAGTTCCTCCAGGACCATGGCACACCATCTCCACAGATTTCATGTGCTCCTTACCCTCTTCGAATGGAAATCACGTAATAATGGTAACTGTGGACTCCTTCACTAAAATGGCGCACTTCACGGCCTTAAGAAAGTTGCCAACGGCAAGAGACTTAGGTCAAATCTTTACACAAGAAATCTTTTGACTTCATGGATTACCTCAGGTCATTATTTCAGATAGGGGTCCTCAGTATATCTCCCGATTCTGGAAACAATTCTGTAAGACCCTAGGAATCGAAGTAGCCTTGTCATCAGGGTTCCATCCTCAAACTAATGGACAGACGGAACGACTCAATCAAGGCCTCGAACAATATTTACGTAGCTTCTGCAATGCTACTCAGAGTAATTGGGCAACCTATTTACCGCTTGCAGAATTCTCCTATAACAACTCCATACACAGTGCCTCAAAGGTTTCCCCTTTTTATGGCTCCTACGGTTTCCATCCAAAGGCCTTTCCGACTCCCCTGAAGGATACTTCCAATCTTCCTGCCATCTCCTCCTATGTCTGACAACTTCGGGGTGTCCAACGTGTTCTCCATTCCAACCTTGTGGCCACTAAGTCTCGCATGAAAAGAATAGCTGATAAGAGACGTTGTGAGGCTCCTCACTATCAGGTCCATGATAAAGTTTGGCTCTCCTCTAGATTCCTACCTCTCCGACTCACTCAGAACAAATTCAGACCCCGTTTTTATGGTCCCTTTCTGATTCTCCAAAAGATTAACCCAGTATCTGTGCGTCTCCGCCTGCCCCGGATGTGGAAAATACACCCTGTATTCCATGTCTCTCAACTTAAACCTTACCTGCCTGATCCTTTTCACAGACAATTCTCCTGTCCTCCCCCTTTGTTGGTTGATCATGTGCCCGAGTACGAAGTTCAGGAAATCTGTGACTCACGGTTTTTCCATGGGCGTCTCCAATATCTTATTCATTGGAAAGGCTACCCTATGAGTGAGTGCTCTTGGGAGGATGCCCCTTCAGTCCATGCCCCCCTTTTAGTCCGTCGCTTTTTCCGACTCTTCCCTCACAAACCTGGGGCCTCGGGGGGGGACCTACTGTGGCGGCGCGGCCCGCGCGGCGGCCGCGGCCGCAGGCTCAGGCGGCCGCGCCGCGGCATTCTACTGCGGTCTGCGTGCGGGCCGCGGGGAAGGCCGTGGCCGGCATGTGGACCGCGGGGGAAGCCGCGGCCTGTGTGCGGGCCGCGAGGGAAGCCACGGCTTGCATACAGGTCGCGGGGAAAGCCGCGAGTTCGTCCAGGGGTCGCGGCACTCGCCGCACCCCCTTCTTTTGTATCTATTGGAAAGACAAACGCGGCGGGAGAAAGACCTCGAGTTAGGTCTAGATCCTGCCGCGCACAGCGCATTAGTGCGCTTTACATTTCTTACAGCATGTACTTTGGGCACTTACCAATGTCTCCAGGCAAAAGCCGAACCCTTGCACATGGTGGTGTTTTTATGCCTGCCTTTTCCTTTCCCAGCATGCTGCCCACTTCCTCTCTTCCCAGCATGCATTGTTTCTCTTTGTTTGGACGCATGTACCTGATTCACTATTACACTCTTTTCCCCAATCCAAGATGGTGGTGTTTCTACTTCCTGTTTCCTACTTCCTGTCTAGAGGTATATAAGGGGATTTCAGCTGCTTGTTCATTGCGTTGCAACACTCCTTGGTGGTAGTCACGCTCTGTCTGGTTTCTTCCTGTGAATCCAGTATTTCCTGACCTGTTTTCGTTTTTCAGTCTTCCTGTACTCCGGATCTTCAGCTCTAACGCCTTGGTGTCCTCCTTCTATTTCAGGGAGTTCCGGTTGGAGGTTTTTTACCCTATTGGGGTTTTTCCTCTGGGACTCCTTCTGGAGGGCACGGACTGTAGTGGCTTGCTATTGTCAAACAGCACTGTGGCTACCGGAAAGGGTCGCCCCTACCTCGGCCAAAGCAGAACCTGCCGGAACCGGGGCCGTTCCCCAACTCTTCTCAACTTCGACGGTAAGCCCATTGAAAACCGTGACAAGTGCTTGCAATGTTCTGATTTTAATTCACATTCTTTGACAAATGCTACGAACTTGGGGGCAGATTTATGGAAAGTGGCTCTGCACCCAGTGCAGTGCCACTTTCCCTGTGCCCCTTAGCACCTCCTACCACTACCATGTGTGTGTCGTATTTAAAATATGGCGCACCGTGGCGCAGGGTAGGGGCAATAGCGTCATTTCACATGACGCTATTGATGTACTCTGCAGGTGTAGCGCCAAAATATTGGCGCTACTCCTGCAGAGTTCAGAGGGCCCCATTCTAAAAAATGGAAGGCCCCCTTTTAACTCCTGCTCTTGAGCAGGCGTTAAAAGTACCGTAACAAATGGCACAAGGAAATCTCATAGATTTCCTTACGCCAGTTTTTTGGCTCCCCTAATGGGTGAATGCCCCCATTGCATACATTATGGCTGGCGTGGGCATAATGTAGAGCAAAGGGTTACAGGGTGGTGCAATGCATGCATTGCGCCACCCTGTAAATAAGGCGCTGTGATTTTGGCCTCATTGGGCTACATTAACTTCATAAATAATGACGTTAACGTGATGCAAGGTGGCTCTAAGGGACCATAAATATCCCCCTTGGTTTTTAGATTTTGAATTCAGTGGAATGAACATCACCTGGCTTTGCATTATGTCTTTTGAATGAAGTGCACCCTGTGCCTTGTTCACTTCTGAGATAAGATATGCAAAACCTAATTTGTCATTCTTGTTCCAGAAAGCATTCCCTCGCAACGTTTCTGTAGCCTCAGATAAGATGAGCATACCTTGTAAAGAATGAAGATAATGAATTCTGCTCAGTACTGACTGGACAGTTTTGCTTCCAAAGATTTCAGCATCAATAAGTGCATTGTCTATGCCAAATCCACTGAGATGACTTCCTGCACACCGCAACACAACTTTTGTGATGTGGAAGACGCCCATCATTGGTGTTAGTTAGATTTTATTCTTCTCAAGACACGATGAATCCAATATGTGATGTATATTTGGACAAATACACTTCACGTATGGACACCTTTCTTCTGATTCGGCCTTAAGAAAGTCTTGATGAAGAAACATGTGTCGGCTGTACATCACATATTGGATTCATTGTGTCTTTAGAAGAATAAAATCCAACTAACATCGATACGTGTTCAGAACTTTATGCACTCATTATGTAAAGAATAGATGTTGTGGACTGTTGCAGTGTGCCCTTGTGATTTCTGCAACCTTCATTGTAGAAAATTGCCAGGGTAGGCTGGTCTTCAAGCTGAGCATTCACATTTTGAATTTTTTTTAGAGCTGTGTATACTGTTATATACTGTTGCTTAGTTTGTGACTGGAGATGGTATTACTGGTTAAAACCCAACCTTCTTCAGTGGGATGGTATTCTGGGAGATCAGAGCATGAATTCCAGCCCACGGAAGAACTGCCTTTTCGTCATGCTTCAGTCTGCACTGTAGGAGGCTGGCCTGGTTTGTAGTGGGAACCAAAGGTATTTACACCTTATACCAGGTCCAGTTATTCCTTATTAATGAAATGTAGTCTAGAAGCCAGGCTGTCTAGGGGTAGCTGTAGCTGAGCAGCCAAGGCGTATCTAGGAGACATGCAAAGCTCTTGCAATACCACCGTAGTCACACAGTACTTACACACATGAAAGAAAATACTCAGTGTTACAAAAATAAAGGTTCTTTATGTTTAGTGACACAATGCCATAAATACCTTAGAGACTATACTCCCTTAGTAGGTAAGTCATATACACAGTATATACACTAGAATGCAGAAATGTCTGTAAAAACGGTTTGAAAACAGTGCAAATAGTGACAATCACAATAGGTTGCAATGAGCCTAGGGGGAAAACAAACTATACACTAAAATAGTGGAATGCGAAAGTCCGTTTACAACCGAGACAGGTGTAGTGTGTAGATGGGTGCTGGGAGTGTAAGAGAACACCAATTGTAAGTAATAGAATCCACCCCAGAACCCAGGAAAACAGGAGTAAATCACAGTAAGTTTCCTAGAACACACAAGAGGTTGTGATAGAAGATTATGCAAGAACCAGAAGAGACTGCAAGACACCAACGATGGATTCCTGGACCTGAAGATCTGTGGAAGAAAGGGGCCAAGTCCAAGAAGCTCTGAAGAGTCCAGAGAGAACAGGAGCCCCTGCTAACCTGGATGAAGGTGCAAAAGAAGAACCACCGGTGAGGAAGAAAAGTCAGTACTGCACACAAGAAGACAGATGTGGATTCCTGGTTGGTGCAGATGATATCCAGCGCCGGATGGATGATTGCAGTCTGGTTTGCGTAGCTGGATTCTGCCGACAAGCCTTGGCCCACGCAAAGCTTGCGGTTAGTGGAAAATGGTGCTGCCCGGGGGACCAGGAAGGACCTGGTGGCCTCCACCCAGGAGGAGGAGACAGAGGGTCTCTCAGCAACTCAGAGAGCCCTCAGAAGACCAGGCAGCGTGCACAGGAGTCCCACAGCACGGGGACAAAGAACGTGCAAATGGAGGCCCATGCAGCATGACACAAAGAAATCCCACACCACCGGAGAACCATTCAGGAAGCTGTGTGTCGCAGGATGGGGTGCTGTGGGCCTAAGCTGTGCTGTGCACAAGGAACTTTGTGGAAGGTCGCACACAAGTCTTGGCAAGTGCAAGTCATGCGGAGGCAAGCTTTTACCTCCACCAAAGTTGGACAGCTGGACCTTGGGACTGTCGGGGTCACTTTAGTCCACCACCTGTGTTGCTGGATCCACGTTCATTTTCTGAAGAGGGGACCCACGCCACTGGTCATCACTGCAGAGGGGTGCCTGCTGAAGCAGGGAAGTGGCTCCTTCAGTTCAAGGGAGATTCCTTCACTGCTTCTGGTGCAGGCTGAAGACAGGCAGTCCTCGGAGGATGCACGACCTGGAAACAGTTTTAATTGCTGGCAGGAGCTGAAGATACAATGTTGTAGAAGTCGTCTTTGCTTCTATGTTGCAGTTTGTAGAGTTCCTGGAAGGTCCAGATGCAGTTTTTTCAATAGAAGATGAAGTAAAGGATGCAGAGAATTCCTGCTGGAGTCTTGCAATACAAATCTGAGGAAACAACCAGGAGAGAGACCCTAAATAGCCCTGAAAGGAGGATTGGCTAGCTAGACAGGTAAGCACCTATCAAGGGAGGTCTCTGATGTCACCTGCTGGCACTGGCCACTCAGATGCTCCCGGAGTGCCCCACCACCTTGGAATCCAAGATGGCAAAACCCAGGGACAATCTGGAGGATCTCTGGGCACCACCCCTGGGATGGTGATGGACAGGGGAGTGGTCACTCCCTTTTCCTTTGTCCAGTTTCACGCTAGAGCAGGGACTGGGGGTCCCTGAACCGGTGTAGACTGGATTATGCAAGGAAGGCACCATCTCTGTGCCCTTCAAAGCATTTCCAGAGGCTCTGGTAGGCTACCCCATGCCTGTAGCACCTATTTCCAAAGGGAGAGGGTGTAACACCCCTCTCCCAAAGGGAATGCTTTGTTCTGCCTTCCTGGGCTTGAGCTGCTCAAGCAACATAAGGGCAGAAACCTGTCTGTGAGGTCGCAGCAGCCTGGAAAACCTCAGAAGGCTGGTATGGCAGTACTGGGGGTCCACTGTGAAGCCCCCAGAGCGCATGGAATTGTAAACACAATACTTTAATCAGTATTGGGATACAATTCCCAGGTGTTAGACACCTTACATGGCCATATTTGGAGTTACCATTGTGAAGCTGGACATAGGTATTGACTGACCTCTGTCCAGTGCATGCGTAAAATGGCGTCCCTGCACTCACGAAGTCTGGGAAAATGGTCCTGGACGACGTGGGGGCACCACTGCTAGTGCAGGCGTTCCCTCACACACAGATACTTTGCTACCTGCCTTCAGGGTCGAAATGCCTGACATATAGGTGACTTATAAGTGACCTGGTGCAGTGAAAATGACTGTGAAAGAGTGCATGCACCATTTCGCGCAGGCTGCAATGGAAGTCCTGCAGAAGTCTTTTCATTGGCTCCCTATGGGTGGCAAAAGTAACGCTGAAGCCCATAGGGATCCCCTGAAACCCCAATGCCCTGGGTGCCTAGGTACCATATACTAGGGACTTATAAGGGGTGAGCAGTATGCAGTGACAAATTTGAGAGGAGAGAGAGCATAAGCACTGGAGTCCTGGTTAGCAGGACTCCAGTGACACAGTTAAACACAGGCAAAAACTGGGAGTAACCAGACAAAAAGAGAGTACTTTCCTACACGCACCAAATAAGCAATATGATAAATTCAGTTAAATCTGCTTTGCAGACCACAGGATCAGGTAGAAGATCCATGTCTTCAGCCACTTTGAAATGCTCCAGTAGACTGGGACGTGTTGATGGCTTGTAGTGATTTTGCACACGTTGGCAAGGCAGTTGGGTTAGAAGTTTGCAGCTTTGTTTCTTTATGCCTACTGTTGACAAAGCTTGTTTCCCACCAGCTACTTAATTGGTACAGTCTTGAAAATGCATCATAGCAGCAGTTCCAGACAAAGAAGAGCTGTCTTCAAAATCAAGATGATCAAGAGCAACAATGTAAATCCTTTCCTGGTAATGTGACTTGGAAGTGGTGCTGTCGGATTCAAGATTTTACGGCATGAGCTGCTAGCAAGTTCCTGCTCCATACTATGTAATTATAACTTGTGATACATCAATATTATTCATTGAAGTGATTATCTCTCTACTTTAGCATTTATGCTAGATTGCGTGGGCAGTCATCATGTGTAGCGGAGTTTACTTTTTAACGTGATGTAGTTCATAAAACATGATTTGGAAAAGACAGCACATTTGCACATCATAAGCCTGTCAGTTCACAGGATTGTCTTTCACTTCTTCCCTTATATCTTCAAAGCCATCATCAATGTTGTTGGCTTCTGTTTTAAACTCAAGAAATATAGTCCCTCATTACAACCCTGGAGGTCGGTGTTAAAGTGGCGGTAATACCGCAAACAGGCCAGCGGTAAAAACAAATGGAATTACGACCACGGCAGAAACCGCCAACACAGACAGCCACTTTAACACTCGGTCCGCCAGCAACAAACACCGCGGCAGTCACTGCCAACAGACAGGCAGAAGACAATGTACCGCCCACACTATTACAAGGCACCAATCCACCAGCTTTTCCGTGGCGGTACCAACGACATCTAAATCACAGCGGAAGCAGTGCACTGAAGGGGAACCACTCACCTTTCGACACTCAATGAAGAACCAGGACGCCATGAAGCCCGAACTGCAGGTCCTCCCCATGCTGGTGTATCTACTGATACACCAGGAATTTGAAAGAAGGCGGCGGCGACGATGACGACGGTGAGTACTGCACCTAGCACACAGGGAAGGGGGGAGGAAAAAGAGAGTGACACACACACGCAACACCCCCACCCCACCCTCACCCACAACACCATACACACAAACACATCCATCAACATTAGAGATACACCCCGTTACCCCCTGGAAGAACGCAAGGACAAAAGCAATAGAGTTCAAGCAGTGATATTTTGGAACATGCAGATATAGCTAACGAATATAAAAAAATAGTATATACAAATATTTACAATATGTACAGAAGGCCGTACACTGTCCTTTGTAAATGTCCGTGGACCAGTGGCCCAAAAAATCATGGGCAAAGCCCACACTTGACTCCTGCCTCAAAACGGAGAGAACACTGCAGGGGCATCAGGTTGAAAAAACACAGGCACTTCAGGGGGAAGGGGAGGGGGGCACCTCAGCCGGAAGATGGTACTACGCCACTGCTCCTCGAGGGAGCTCCATGCCCACAGCGAAGGAGTGCAAAGCCACAGTCTCTCAAGTCTCCCAAGTGGGTGGGGTGCCCACTGCTTGGTACTGGGGAGTGCAAGGCCACAGTCTCTCAAGTTGGTGGTTTGCCCACTGCTTGGTCCTGGGGAGTGCAAAGCCACAGTCTCTCAAGTGGGTGGTTTGCCCACTGCTTGGTCCTGGGGAGTGCAAAGCTACTCAAGTATCTCAAGTGGATGGTTTGCTCACTGCTTGGTCCTGGGGAGTGCAAAGCCACAGTTTCTCAAGTGGGTGGTTTGCCCACTGCTTGGTCCTGGGAGTGCAAAGCCACAGTCTCTCAAGTGGGTGGTTTGCCCACTGCTTGGTCCTGGGGAGTGCGAGGCGACAGTCTCTCAAGTGGATGCATCTCTCCACTGGTCCTGGAGGGGGCCTTGTGCCCAGTCTGCTTCATCCTGCCAAGGATTGGGTGAGTGGAGGCATCTCTCCACTGGTCTGGAGGGGGCATTGTGCCCAGTCTGCTTCATCCTGCCAAGGATTGGGTGAGTGGAGGCATCTCTCCACTGATCCGGAGGGGGGCATTGTGCCAAGTAATGCTGCACCTGTGGTGTGGCAGTTCCCATTCCCTCACCTGGATGTCTGAGGCACGAGATTTGCACGGAACAGGTAGCATGATACTCCATGGAGGCAGAGCCACACTCCATCCTGCGGCGACTTAGGTGGTAAACTGCTGGCAGTGGTGCGTCAAGTGGTGTGTGCAGGTTCCAGGACGTCACCTGCAGCCTCAGACGGCTGCCCACTGGGGATGCTGCTGATGTCCGATGTAGTGGCACTGGCTGGGCATGTGGCGGTGCATATGGCAGTGCAGGTAGCTTTTCCTGTGACGGTGTCTGCGCCAGAGATGCTGCCGGTGCTGCCCGTGGTGCAGGTGCCTGTATTAGTGGAGGGAGACACCAGGCCATCTCCACAAGCCTCAGATGGCTGCCCACTGGGGATGATGCTGGTGACTGTTGTTGTGGCGGTGGCGGTGCAGGGGGTGGTGCAGATGGCGGGCAGGCGACAGTGCAGGTGGCGGTCGTAGCAGCAGAGCCTACCGTGGTACAGGTTGCTGGCATGTCAGGACAAATGGTGGTCACCAGTCCCTCACCAGGAGGCTCTGACCCCTGAAGTGACTTGCCCTTGCTTTTGTGTCCCTTCCCCACCTTTGTAGACGCTGCTGGGACCTTGGCACTGTCCTCTTTTGTTTTGGATGAGGCCTTGCTGGGTGGGTGGTGCGTCTTGTCCGTGCTGGTTGGCGGCCCCTTCTTACCCTTGGTAGGTGACGGAATCGGGTGGTCTTTGGCATCGGTAGGTGGCACACTGCCAGCCCTGACGGATGCCCTCTTCGATCCTCTCGGCCTTGCAGGGACCACAGCGGGCTCTGACTTGGTGGCTGAGGTTCTGGCCTGGGATCTAGACATCCTAGCCCTAGGGGAAGGACGGAGGGGGAGGCGTAGGGAAGAGGTCAACGTTAGCCAGGAAAAGTTTTTTTGACACACTGGGACGGGAAGATGGAGGGGGTGTGGGAGTGGAGGAAGAGGTAGTGGTTGTAGGAGATATACGTCTGCTGAGTTTGGGTGAAGGTGCATGGGCTGGAGGCTGTTGTGAGGTGGATGGCTGTTGAGTGGGTGGGTGCCTGTGTTTGTGTATTTTAGGAGGAGGGCTCACAGACACACTGGGAGGGGACACAGGGGACATGTGCATGGTTGTGGGGGTGGTGATTGCTTGTGAGGGGTGGGTTGTGATGGGCGTGCTGGTGATGGAGGCAGTGGCTGATGATGTAGTGCATGCAGGTGTGAGTGGAGACGCTACTGAGAGGGAGGTGGACGAAGAGGATGAGGTGGACACAGTGGAGGAAGTGGATGTTGGTATGTGTGCATGGGTATGGTGCTTGTGTGAGTGCCTGTGTGATGATGTGTGGTGCTTATGTTTTCTTGAGCCACTTTTGTGTGTTGATGACTGTGCATGCTGGTCTGAAGGTGTGCTTGGGTGAGGGTGAGGTAGAGGGGATTGGGTCTGGGTAGTGGAAGTTGGAGGGGGGAGGCTGGACACCGGGACAATGGCTGCCATCAGTGCTGAGGCCAGAGCCTGAAATGCTTTCTGTTGGGCCGCCACGCCAGAATGAATGCTCTCCAGGTATGCATTTGTTTGTTGCAAATGCCTCACGACACCCTGGATGGCATTCAGAATGGTTGACTTCCCAACAGTGAGGGATCTCAGGAGGTCAATAGCCTCCTCACTGAGGGCAGCAGGGCTGACTGGGGCAAGGCCTAAGGTGCCTGGGGCGAAGGAGATGCCCACCCTCCTGGGTGACCGGGCACAGGAAACACATTGAGGGGCTGCTGGGAGGTGATGCTGGTATGGTGGGTGGCGGCTGTACCTGTTGTTGGGGTAGGCACAGAGGTGTCCGCCACTGCTGGGGAGCTTCCATCGAAGGAGGAGTCGCTGTCACTGGTGTCCCCTCCTGTCCCTGTGGTGGAGCTCCCCT
This sequence comes from Pleurodeles waltl, assembly GCF_031143425.1. Classification (NCBI taxonomy): domain Eukaryota; kingdom Metazoa; phylum Chordata; class Amphibia; order Caudata; family Salamandridae; genus Pleurodeles; species Pleurodeles waltl. The sequence continues at coordinate 175,062,968 of NC_090441.1, read as the reverse complement.
CGCCTTCCGCCCCACTGGTGCCTTCACGCTCAATGGAATCGCACTCATGGGCCATGTGGGATGCAGCTCCCTCCATCGCCGGTGCCTCTGCTCCTCCGCCAGATGATGCTAATGCACACAAGGACAGGGTGACAAAACAAGAAGGGGGGATAGACAGAGGATACACATGGTCAATCCCAGCAACACCGCTACAGTTGGCGTACACAACACACACTGAGCTGCCCTATGCACTAGGCAATGCCCAACCACTCACTAAGGTAGTCACCAGCCCATGGGGTACAATGCCTAACGCTAGCATCTGCACACCTTACACCCACAGAACCCTGCTCAGTAGTAGTTGGCCACTTGTACCATTGGGGTAGGGGTGCTTCACAGCCTGCAAACAAGGGACCTACCCTGCCATGATCGCCCTGGCCTAGGGGCACCCACAGCCCACATCCCCCACCCAGCTAGTTCCTAAAGCACGCAAAGTCAGCTTTCTGAAACTGTACTCACCCCCTTGTGGCTGCTGTGATGCCCTCAAGTGCCCAACCAACTCCGGATAGGCCACCGGCAGTATGCGGAACATCAGGGGGGTCATGGTGCGACGGGCACCCCTTCTACGTTGGGAGGCCAGCCCCAGCTGGGCCTCCGCCGTCTTCTTGGTCCAGCGACGCAGGTCCTCCCATCTCTTGCGGCAGTGGGTGCTCCACCTGTGATAGACCCCCAGGGTCCGCACCTCCTTGGCGATGGCACGCCAAATACCCTTTTTCTGGTGGGCGCTGACCTAGAGGGAAAAGACAGCGGGAAATGTAATTACTCACCCATCTGGACCGTCATACTCATTGCCCATCAGTTCCCACCCATGCCCTGTCGCACATACATTGACCACCTCTCACGCAGCATTCAGGCCAGGACGCCTTAGCACCCCACAACCTGTGGCTTACATCCACAACACTCAAAACAGGCATTGCCCACGCATCATGCTTACAGTGTACTCACCTGTTTGTCTGGAGGACCGTAGAGTAACGTGTACTGGGGGAGGAACCCATCCACCAGTTTCTCCAATTCCTCCGCAGTGAAGGCAGGGGCCCTTTCCCCAGACACTCTAGCCATTGTCGCTTCCAGACTCAGGTCACAGCAGCACTTGCAGTGTAGGTCCTCTCCTGTTGATGGTCAGGTAGCAAGTGAGTGAATAGGTAGAAAATGGCGGTGACGTCCGCAGCGGTGCGTACCGTCACCGCCGGCGTGCATCGCCATTGGCTCCTGGGACCCATAGGGCCCAATGATAACCAATGCGGAGTTGTATGGCGGTCATCGACCGCCTACCGCGACGCAGCACAACGCCAGCGCAGTTACCTCATTTCCCCTTGTCCCACCTTACAGGTCAGGCAGCTGCCATTTCAGGGGGGCACATGGCATGGCACCTAACTGCGTCAGAGCACATATTGGCACATATACTGACTCTCGAATTCACACACTGCTTTTGTGACATTAATTCAAACACAGTTGTGCTATCTATGTGGTACATGAACTTCTGCTCACCGTTCTCCTCCATAGGCTCCAACCACTGAGGCAGATGATGAGATGGCGGCATCCTGCGGTGTACAGAACCCTGGTGGACCTGTCGACAATGGAGGACAGACACATTGTCATAACATACAGACTTGATTGTGCCACCATCCAAGAACTGTGTGCCCAATTGGAGCCAGAACTGTTGTCAGCTATCCGCCAGCCCACAGGAATACCCCCTCTAGTGCAGATCCTGTCAGTGCTCCATTTCCTGGCAAGTGGCTCCTTTAAAACAAGAGTGGCCATGGCATCAGGGATGTTTCAGCCAATGTTCTCAAACGTGTTGACTAGAGTGTTGTCTGCCCTGCTGAAACACATGCGCAGCTACATCGTGTTCCCCCAGGTGGAGGATTTGGCCACAGTGAAAGCTGACTTTTATGCCCTGGGACATATCCCCAACATCACTGGTGCCATTGATGGTACACATGTGGCATTTGTTTCCTCTCCCCCGCAGAAATGAACAGGTGTACAAGAATAGAAAAAGCTATCATTCAATGAATGTGCAAATGGTGTTTGGCGGACCAGTACATCTCCCATGTGAATGCCAAATATCCTGGCTCAGTGCATGACGCCTATATCTTGAGGAATAGTAGCATCCCTTATGTGATGGGCCAACTCCAGAGCACCGGGTGTGGCTTATAGGTGAGCCCAAGGTCCCCACACAGTATAAGTGGGTTGTCCCTAAGGGTTAGTGTGTGTCTAACAGTTGTCCCTCAATATTTGCAGGTGACTCTGGTTACCCCAACCTCTCATGGCTACTGACCCCTGTGAGGAATCCCAGGACCAGAGCAGAGGAATGTTACAATGAGACACACAGGCGAACAAGGAGGATTATTGAGAGGACCTTCCGCCTCCTGAAGGCCAGGTTCGGTGCCTCCATCTGACAGGTGGATCCCTGTACTACTCACCCAAGAAGGTGTGCCAGATCATCGTAGTTTGCTGTTTGTTGCACAACCTGGCCTTGAGACGCCAGGTGCCTTTTCTGCAGGAGGATGAGCCTGGTGATCGTCTTGTGGCAGCGGTGGAGCCTGTGGACAGTGAGGAAGAGGAGGCAGATGAAGAAGATGTGAACAACCGAACAAACATTATACAGCAGTACTTCCAGTGACACACAGGTGAGAGACTGTAATTCCTCTTCACATTTCAGTATACTTTTGGACATTGTACATGGCAGCCTCTTACCCTCTGTCTACATCCACTGACTGTTCCCTTTGGATTCCCTTTATTCAGATCTGTGTACCCCATTCTGGCTCCTGCTATGTGTACTGCTGCCCACCAACCATCATACATTGGTACAATTCAATGAACATAGACGTTGCAGTGCTTTGAGAATGTTGTGAGAATACATCTTTCGAATCATTACACTGACTCCAGTATGGTTTATATTTCAATGGAGGTTTTTTTTGGTGCTAAATAGTATGGGGGTACGTGCAAGGGGCTGGGGTGATGGTGAAGGAAGGTCCATGGTAGAGTTCAGTCTCTTGGTGTCACAGGTGCATTGTCTAGTGCGGCATAGGAAGGGGAGTAATGGCAGTTCAAGTTGGACAGGGTGACATAGTGGGACAGAAGGGTGACAATCAGGAGAGTCTTATTTCCTGGAGGGGGTCTTGGCAATGTTCTCTGTCTTCTGCCTGGATCGCAGGGACCGTTTGCGGGGTGGTTCTCCTTCTGCAGGGGGTGTGGTGCTGGTGACCTGTTGGTCCTGTGGCGAGGCCTCCTGTCCACTAGCGCCGGTGGAGGTGGAAGGCTGTTCCTCGGTTTGGCTAGTGTCAGGGGCCCTCTCATGGTCTTGCCTATGTCAGCCAGCACCCCTGCAGTGGTGACCAGGATGGTGTAGATTTTTGTGAGGTCCTCCCTGATCCCTAGGTACTGTCCCTCCTGCAGCCGCTGAGTCTCCTGTAACTTGGCCAGTACCATGCCCATGGTCTCCTGGGAATGGTGGTATGTTCCCATGATGTTGGAGAGTGCCTCGTGGAGGGTTGGTTCCCTGGGCCTGTCCTCCCCCTGTCACACAGCAGTCCTCCCAGCTTCCCTGTTGTCCTGTGCCTTGGTCCCCTGAACCGTGTGCCCACTGCCACTGACCCCAGGTCCCTAATCGTCCTGTGTTAGTGGGTTTGCCTGGGGTCACTGTAGTGGTGGACACACTGCTGATTGACGTGTCCTGGGGACAGAGGGATGGGCCCGCTGGGTGGGTGCTGTGCTGGTGTTTCCTGAGGGGGGAGGCTCTGTGGTGGGTTGGGACTGAGGCAGGGGAACCGACTGTCCAGAGGTCTCTGATGGGCCAGGTTGGTCATCGTGATCCAGGCGTGCAGAGCTGCTGTCATTACTGTGGGCCTCTTCTATGGGGGGACTGGATGTTGCTGGCATCTCCTTTCCGGTGACGTTGGGTAGGGGTCCTGTTGGGATGCAAATGCATTGTTATTGTATCTGTGTGTGCCATCTTGTGCACTGTGTGTGCTTCCCTGTATATTTGTGCTTTCCTGTCACCTTGGCCTTGTGTGATTGCCGATTGTGTGGGCTGAGTGAGTCTCTCTACTGTGCATGCTGTGGTGATAGGTATCCATGCAGGGCTGTGATGGATGTTCATGCATTGTTGTTGCATGCAGGGCTTGGTATTGGGATGGGTGGGTTGTGATGGCGGGGTATATGTGGGGTGATGGAGTGATAGGAGTGAGGGTACGGTTGGGGGGTATGTGATGGCATGCAGGTAGGGTGGGGGGGATGAAGTAGTAAAGATTTGCCTCACCAGAATCCAGTCCTCTTGCTATGCCTGCGAGGCCCTCAGGAAGCATGATCGCCAAGACTTGCTCCTCCCATGTTGTTAGTTGTGGGGGAGGAGGTGGGGGTCCATCGCCAGTCTTCTGTACAGCAATCTGGTGTCTTGATACCACGGAACGCACCTTCCCCCGTAGGTCGTTCCACCTCTTCTTGATGTCATCCCTGGTTCTTGGATGCTGTCCCATGGCGTTGACCCTGTCGACGATTCTCCGCCATAGCTCAATCTTCCTTGCAATGGATGTCTGCTGCACCTGTGATCCGAATAGCTGTGGCTCTACCTGGATGATTTCCTCCACCATGACCCTTAGCTCCTCCTCTGAAAACCTGGGGTGTCTTTGGGGTGCCATGGATGTGGTGTGAGTGATATGTGAGGTGATGTGTGGAGTGATGTGTTGGGGTGTATACTGTGATGTACGTGGATGGTGTATGAGTGATGGTATTCTGTGCCTCTGATTGAGTGTGTGCTCTTTGCTTGTCTCTCTGTGCTTGGTCTCTTTTTTTAGTTGCAAAGGGTTGTGGGTAGTGTGGGTGTGTGTTTTATAATGGTGTGGGTGTGTGTATGTGTGTCAGGTCTGTGTATTTTGAATTGTCCAATGTGGTGTAGTTTTGTAAGTGTGGGTGTATTTTGAGCGTGGCGGTGTGTACCACCAATGGTTTACTGCGGTTGGAAGACCCGGGCTGATTCGTGTGTTGTGATACTGTGGGCGTATTCCTGTTGGCGTGATGGTGTGGGTTTTGCTATCGCCAGTATATCACTGACCTTTGGTGTGGCGGACTTGTGTGGGTTTCTGTATTGTGGTGGTATTCTCGGTGTGGGTCATAATACCCGTGGCGGATTACTGCCGCGGGCACGGTATCTTGGCGGCCATCGGCACGGCGGTAAACGGGATTTACCACCAGGGTTGTAATGAGGGCTATAGTTTGTAACAGTTATGCTTTGCTGATATTAAAGAATGATGTAAAAAATGTTAAGACAACATTAGGAATTCTTGTTGACTCCTATGATTTGCAGAGCGCTAGGACATTACAAAATTTGTCATTAAGTCCAAAATCTATATCTTTTAGGACATTTCTTAAAATGGTTCCTGCTGATTTTACTGCATCCTGTGATCGTATTTTGGCAGCAAGAACTTCAGGAGTCAAATCAGCTGAGACCACCATAAGTGGCTAATTATTTTTGTTAGATTTACAAAAATGAATTTTGTCATTGTACATTCTCACCAGAAAAATATTAATTTCCTTATTATGGATCACTGCAGCTTCATCAATGTTGACCATTATTTCTCTGATCTCACTGAGGCCCATATTTATACTTTTTGACGCTAAACTGCGCTAACGCAGTTTAGCGTCAAAAAATTTAGCGCTGTCTAACGCCATTCTGAAGCGCCATGCGGGCGCTGTATTTATGGAATGGCGTTAGCCGGCGCAAGCGGACCGGCGCTGCCTGGTGTGCGTGGAAAAAAACCACGTAGACCAGGCAGCGCCGGCGTAGGGGGAAAATGGCGTTAGGGCGTCTTAAAATGGGGCAAGTCAGGTTGAGGCAAAAAAATCGCCTCAACCCGATTTGCGCAATTTTTTTCGACGCCCAGACGCCATTTAAATGACTCCTGTCTTAGTAAAGACAGGAGTCATGCCCCCTTGCCCAATGGCCATGCCCAGGGGACTTCTGTCCCCTGGGCATGGTCATTGGGCATAGTGGCATGTAGGGGGGCACAAATCAGGCCCCCCTATGCCACCAAAAAAAATTAAAAAATATAAAAAATTATACTTACCTGAACTTACCTGAATGTCCCTTGGGTGGGTCCCTCCATCCTTGGGTGTCCTCCTGGGGTGGGCAGGGGTGGCAGGGGGGGTCCCTGGGGGCAGGGGAGGGCACCTGTGGGCTCATTTTGAGCCCACAGGCCCCTTAACGCCTACCCTGACCCAGGCGTTAAATAGTGGCGCAAATGCAGGGTTTTTTGACCCGCCAACTCCCGGGCGTGATTTTTGCCCGGGAGTATAAATACGACGCATTTGCGTCGCCGTCATTTTTTTAGACGGGAACGCCTTCCTTGCATCTCATTAACGCAAGGAAGGCGTTCACGCAAAAAAATGACGCTATTTGCCCATACTTTGGCGCTAGACGCGTCTAACGCCAAAGTATAAATATGGCGTTCGTTTTGCGCCAAATTTGCATCGAAAAAAACGACGCTAATTCGGCGCAAACGGAGTATAAATACGGGCCTGAGTGTGAACCCGTAGCCAGCACTCATGGGTGTCTTTAATACTTCATTTCTTTTTCAACGAGTGCAAACTTAACTGAAAGCTGGCGGTTACGTTGCTGCTGGGAGCTCATTGTACATTCATATTTTCAAATGTATGCATGCATGCAGTTTGGGTGGGCATACAAATCTTCTGCAGATACATTCACCTCACTATTTAGAACAGCTGCTCAGCTGAAAAGTTCGCCTTGGAAGAAACAAGCTGCAGATAAAAACATGTTTGCCCTTTGAGACTCACATACTCTGTCCTTTGTTCTTTTGTCAGTCTCTTTGGTCCTATTTGTTGGATGTGGACGAGGGGTAGTCGTCGATCTTCTAAGTGGATGGGCATTGAGTTTGCTTGTTGTCGCTTTCTCAGAAGGCTTGGATTCTTGTTGTGATTCACTGATTTCTGTTATTTTTTTAAAAAAAATTCCAGGCTTTTTCCCATTGTTACGACTTGTAGCACTTGTTGTTTCAATGATAAAATATTTGGTCTTCATCCATCAGTGTCAATCTTTTGTGAACTTCATCTTGCCGTATTTCTGCAGCATCTCTAACTCTCTTCTATCCAGTTGATGTTAGCTTTCCTTTTGGATTAGTTTGATATATGACACATGTTTCTTTGTTGAAGGAGTTCTCAGATTTTGTAGTTAGCAACACTATCAGGAGGTAAAGATCCTCTACTACGACCTGTTTCTCACATGTTTATAAATGTGAATCAATGGAAAACCTGAAACAAAAACAATATTAAAATAAATTACCAATATGATGTCTAAAACACATCATTATAGAGCCACTATTTTGGAAAGTGGTGGAAGGGTTGCTCTGATGAGTTATTTTCTCTCTCTATAAGACCCTCAAAAGCTATGTTTTGACAACAAAATGAAATATGTAGGTCTCATGGTTCCTGAAATATTACATCATCACTGCAACACATCAGCCATTTTAAAAAATGTCGTCCAGAAAAAATCTGCCAGGATTAGCCATGTCTACCCAAGCTAAATTACTTCTCTAATGATACAAAAACACCAATCAAAAATGAAAATCTCCAAGCAACATTTTTTTCACAGAGATATATCACGGGGTCCGGACTAAAACCGGGGAGAGACCAGACAAGCTCTCCAGAGGAGCTCGCCCCGTTTTGCTGATGGGCGCCTTTGGATGATTTACGCACATATCTCCCCCGCTCCATCCTTAAGCATGAATTCTCCCACTCGAATGTGGGTTAACTGGCATTTTCACTACTTGACCCTGCACTGGGAGTGATTTGAGCACGAAGTGCATCTGACTTTGCGCCCTAAAAATGATCATTAGTTGGACTATAATCAGGGTGTAATTCTGTATTTATGTAATTAGAGCTCCCCAGAACAGGTCCGAAAATAGCACTCTACAGCTATGGTGTCTTACCTGGCATTTTTGCCTTACCTGGCATTACGATTTCTATTTAATGACCAAATGAAAAAAATCGGTTTCGTTCACCGGCCTTGGTATTAATGGAGCAGGGGTGCCATCAACTGGCCAAGTGAAGATCTGCATAGTACATGTGTCAGTCCCTGTAAAATTCTCCCCATATTTGATAATGAAGTCACGAAGAACACAGTAAACTTTGTTGCTCTGAAGCTAGGAACAGTGCTTAATTTAGGACGATGGTTTTCAGTTCGCGGCACCAGCACTTATTTAGAAGGGCCGGCACTTATTTTTCTGCCTCAAGCATTTACTGCCAGCAGAAGATATATATGGGAAAGACAAAGAAAGAGAAAAACGAAAAAGCGTTACAAAGAGAGAAAGCAGAAAGCTGCAAGAGTGAGCTGAAGGGGTAGGGAGTGTCTGTAAATGGATTAAAGGGCTCGAGGTGGCTTCAGGATTGCACTGCCTCAGTATTCCATGCTCCCACATTTAATTGTAGAAGCCACGTATTTCAGAGGACAGCTTTAGGCACCAGCCCATTTTTATTTACAAAGTAAGCACTAGCTAGGGAACTGTTAAATGTGCCTTCTTAGAAATCACCCATTGCCTTACTCTGAAGAAGATTATTTTGTATCATTGTCCGCTTAAAAACAGTTTCCTAGGTTTGGAGATGTGTCCACTGGTCGCAAAGGCCCAAATTTGTGAAAGGACTGAGTTGCCCTAACGTCACTCACAGTGATGCAAGGACAATGTAATCCTTTAGTCAGATTTACCAGACCACACAAGGCCATCTTGCGTGGCCCTGTGTTGCTTGGTAGATCAATGCAAGAGAGTGCTAGTCGCTGGGAAGCCATTACATGGATGGAGCATGGGTGTTCTCACGCACCCATCAATCCCTTTTGGTGTACAGGGAGTGCAGAATTATTAGGCAAGTTGTATTTTTGAGGATTAATTTTATTATTGAACAACAACCATGTTCTCTCTCAATAAACCCAAAAAACTCATTAATATCAAAGCTGAATATTTTTGGAAGTAGTTTTTAGTTTGTTTTTAGTTTTAGCTATGTTAGGGGGATATCTGTGTGTGCAGGTGACTATTACTGTGCATAATTATTAGGCAACTTAACAAAAAAAAAATATATACCCATTTCAATTATTTATTATTACCAGTGAAACCAATATAACATCTCAACATTCACAAATATAAATTTCTGACATTCAAAAACAAAACAAAAACAAATCAGTGACCAATATAGCCACCTTTCTTTGCAAGGACACTCAAAAGCCTGCCATCCATGGATTCTGTCAGTGTTTTGATCTGTTCACCATCAACATTGCGTGCAGCAGCAACCACAGCCTCCCAGACACTGTTCAGAGAGGTGTACTGTTTTCCCTCCTTGTAAATCTCACATTTGATGATGGACCACAGGTTCTCAATGGGGTTCAGATCAGGTGAACAAGGAGGCCATGTCATTAGATTTCCTTCTTTTATACCCTTTCTTGCCAGCCACGCTGTGGAGTACTTGGACGCGTGTGATGGAGCATTGTCCTGCATGAAAACCATGTTTTTCTTGAAGGATGCAGACTTCTTCCTGTACCACTGCTTGAAGAAGGTGTCTTCCAGGAACTGGCAGTAGGACTGGGAGTTGAGCTTGACTCCATCCTCAACCCGAAAAGGCCCCACAAGCTCATCTTTGATGATACCAGCCCAAACCAGTACTCCACCTCCACCTTGCTGGCGTCTGAGTCGGACTGGAGCTCTCTGCCCTTTACCAATCCAGCCACGGGCCCATCCATCTGGCCCATCAAGACTCACTCTCATTTCATCAGTCCATAAAACCTTAGAAAAATCAGTCTTGAGATATTTCTTGGCCCAGTCTTGACGTTTCAGCTTGTGTGTCTTGTTCAGTGGTGGTCGTCTTTCAGCCTTTCTTACCTTGGCCATGTCTCTGAGTATTGCACACCTTGTGCTTTTGGGCACTCCAGTGATGTTGCAGCTCTGAAATATGGCCAAACTGGTGGCAAGTGGCATCGTGGCAGCTGCACGCTTGACTTTTCTCAGTTCATGGGCAGTTATTTTGCGCCTTGGTTTTTCCACACGCTTCTTGCGACCCTGTTGACTATTTTGAATGAAACGCTTGATTGTTCGATGATCACGCTTCAGAAGCTTTGCAATTTTAAGAGTGCTGCATCCCTCTGCAAGATATCACACTATTTTTGACTTTTCTGAGCCTGTCAAGTCCTTCTTTTGACCCATTTTGCCAAAGGAAAGGAAGTTGCCTAATAATTATGCACACCTGATATAGGGTGTTGATGTCATTAGACCACACCCCTTCTCATTACAGAGATGCACATCACCTAACATGCTTAATTGGTAGTAGGCTTTCGAGCCTATACAGCTTGGAGTAAGACAACATGCATAAAGAGGATGATGTGGTCAAAATACTCATTTGCCTAATAATTCTGCACTCCCTGTATTTCCAGATTTACCAAGACTGGTAAACCTGGGAATGTGTTAAAGTCATACACCTCCTCACCAGAGGCACAATTAAGAGAAATATATTGTTTTCTCCCTGTTGTCTTGTGCACACTTAGAAAGAGTAAAATACCGCAAAAAATTGTTTTTGAGCAGGAAGGTGTCCCTTCCTGCACAAAACCAATCCTGCTTGCAACTCAGGCACCCATGCACCATGGTGCTAGAGTGCCTGCATTGGCGCTAGGCAGCACCCAGTGCGCTAACACAGGAAGAGAGCAGGAATGCACCATATCTTGACAGATATTTGCATTTCTACCCTACATTTGATTCAGCGCAGCACGTTGTCTTGCTTTGTTGCACTTCATCAAATAATGATAAATCTGGGACACAGTAACTTAGAAAGTTCCGCTAGGCCAAGGTTTCATGAGGGCTTGCATTGCCTATCCACCACGCAATGCAACACAATCCCTAAAGTCAGAATTACTAAGCCATGCAAAGCCACCTTGCATGGTTCTATGTGGCTTACAAAGCCTAGAGTAACTCAAGGCAGGGTAAGTCCCTTTGGGAAGGAGTTCCATGGCTGGAGTGCGGGGGTTCCCATGCATTCACCCATGGATGTTGCCACATATCCAGATTTAGTACGAATAGTACATTTAGAAATTCATCATAATGGTACACCTTCCCAACAGAAGCATAACAAGGAGAAATATATTTATTTCTCCTTGTTTTTTTCTCTTGTATGTGTGCTGCATTTAGCAAGTTGGATCAGTAACCACAAAGAAAAAAAGAAAAAAGCATCTTTGTTTTTTTAAAGTGGATGGGAAGAAGCATCATGGGGAGCCAAAGCAACATGGTGGACCGGGGGAGTGTGGATCTGTGGCAGAAGAAACAAAGGGAACGGAAGCAACATGGGTGGCAAGGGTGGGTAGGTGGAAGTTATAATGGGATGGGGGATGGGGGAAAGGATACCAAGAGAGCAAACTTGAGCACCAAGTAGGGAGAGAAATCGGGAAATAAGAGCCACATAAAGCTGGAGGGGAGAAGCACATGGGCAACAAAACAATGTAGCGAGACTGGGGGAAAAGCACACAAGTGAGGGAGAGGAACACCGGAGGAGGGTAGGGGAAGAAGTATATGAGGGAGACAGCTGGAAAACACATGCACTCTCTTGGAGTGCCTAAACAAAAAACAAATGAGTGAGAATGAAGCCAACCAATGGTAAACACTAACCTCACTATAGGCAAGGCATGATAAGACCTTTTACATCACAAGGAACTCCCACTATTTTATCCTGAGCATTACTGTGTGGACAGGTTCAGAACCACACCTGCAACTGCGCACAAACTGTGTGGATCAGAGCCCCTACAGCATCTCTTCTGTGACCTTAGGTATTTGTGATAGGTGCCAGGCTGCCTCTTTGCCCTCTGAGAACCAGAGGAGATGTTCTTTTTACTGCTACAAGCTGTGATCACAGACAAGAGAACGAGAAAGGCAGCAACCAACTAAAGTAAGATTTTATACCTTGATTATCCCACGGCTTGGCGAGTCAACGAAGAGTCAGGCCACTGCCATTCCCAGGGTGGACCCTGTGGGCACCCACAGTGCTGAAGGGTTAATCTCTGGGACATTCATCATTATTGATTTGTCCTTGAACTTCAAAGTGCCTCTTGTCTTCTATAATGTCTGTTTGATAACAATGGAGGGCAAAGTTGCCTCACTTATGTTCTTTGCCAACCAGTGGTACAATAAGTTGCATCTCTTTCGGAAACACAGGGCAGGCAGGAGTCTTTGTCAATGTGAGAGGAAATGTAGTTATAAAGGAAAGGAAACCAGCATTAATAATCCTGAAACATGTTGAAAACTCCACCTCTGGGTAGCTCTAAGTTTGAGGACTCTGGTGCAGATGTGATGAAGAGTTTGATCTGGGGAGTCCTGCAATCCACCCTCACTCCCTGGATCACCAGGCAGCTGTTCAGGTGGACTACAGAAGATGTCAAGAACCTTCAGATCCTCTTCCGCTTCCTTATTAATACCATAAGTAGGAATAGTCAGCCTCTTCTGAATCCAGATTCTTCATAAACTTAAGAGGTAAGAGATGTGGATGGATGAAACGACCTCAAGTCACTGTGAGGATGCTCTCGCAATGATGAGCACACCACCAGATCCCATGCCTTGAACCTTTGGGACCAGAATCAGCCTGATCCTCTTCTCCATCTTCCCCTTCACAGAAGGTTTCCCCAAAAATGGTCTTGACCCCTTCTGGTGCCACTTTTAAGATCTGCTCTGCTGTGGTGCACCTTCTGTGAGCTGAGTAGACAGGTACACAGGACACAAGCGCAGCTTCTGAAAGAAGAAATTTAACTAAAGGCCTATCAATTTATTTGAGGAAATTGGCTCTCTAAACGTCATCTGTCCTGGGGTTCTCCAAATATATTCAGCACTCTTCCAGGGCAGGAGCTACTCTGTCCTGATACAAACCAGATTGCTTTAAACATCCCATGTAAAGCAATCTGGTCTGTAAAGGATTAAACTGGCCAAATTCATGCAATAGTGTGTGGCACTCTATGATTGGGATTATCGTAGATGCACCTGATTTAAACAGTGATACCTTGTGAAAACACCACATTAGCTGTTGAGGTGAACATTAAAGATGACTTTATATTTTGTATTTATCATGTCACCTTTGCTGTGCGTTGAAATACAGAAGTTAAATGTCAGTCTAGACTTCTGACAAATTTCTTATTCTTTTAACATGGAGACTGGTATCTTCCTTTGCTTAGGGCAAAGTGTGAGGATTTTGTAAAGTGAACTGTGTGAAAATATTGTATTGTGAAAGGAAATGCTTAGGATGTAATTTTCTTCTATCATACAACAAAATTATAACACTACAAATACTTTTTAAAAAGAAACTGGAAAGCACGAATGGAGCCCTTTTTTCTAATTCTGAAGTGTGATGGAAACACAGACATTAATGAAATCAAAACAAATCAAGATACTTTAGGCAGGGATGCACAAATGACAAATATTCACTGAAACCCAATTTGCAGACATTATCGTTTGTGCACTATATAGTTTTAGCGGTAAAACAGTAGGCCTGTGCACATTTCAATGGGAAATTTGCTGTCTGTAAATGACAGTGGCTAACACACCATGCCACAGTAATATACCTGGTACAGGGTGCTCCTAAATGCACCATCGGCCACATACCACAGCCTCACCCCTCTCCTGCTGAATGGGCGTGGCTAATTTGCAACACTTGTTCTTTGCTTGATGCTTGGATTTTCAGAATCCCCTTGAGTTCTGTGATGTAACATTGATGGCATCACCACCAGTCTGAAAACTGTTCTAGCATTACAGGAGCTCTTCCAGCACTGGGGGTTGCAGTTAGCTCCGTCCGATTCCCTCAGCTGCAGGAGTCCGAGCAGCGGAATCTACTGAACACCCGCCGTGACACTGCAAAGGCCTAATTGCACACGCACTGAAAGTCCGAGTAGGACGCGCTCTCACTTTTGTAAATGCAGAGTGTACCATTCGACCCTGAAGAAGACATTATGCCCAAGTTGCCGGGTGGCTTCTGAAGACAAGACAGTCATTGTGATCACTGCGTTCAGCATGACGGGCTGAGGGCAGACAATGACAATTAGTAGAAGAACATAGATGTACTTAGAATACAATTATGGCCCTTGGAAAATTAATGATGTGAGTGTTGTTGTTTTTAATTTTATGCTGTAACTTTAAAACAACTTCTTCGTGTCACTAATGCACAATGCTTCCTTATTAATACCATAAGTAGGAATAGTCAGCCTTCTGAGACCCGTGGAAACCTGCCAGGATCTCACAAAAGAAGACGCTGCTCCAGAGAGTGAGATACTGAGAGGAGGAACTCGAGTAACTGTTATACACAGTACTGTATTAAAGAAGGACGAGCCAACAAATTAACAAGCAAAGCTAAGCCAAGGGTCTAAGAGTTCATCCTGGCTGTAAGCGCCCAGGCACGAGCTGAGCCATGGGAGCATTTGTCACAGAAATTGTGCAACAAATATTATAAATAATATGAAAAAAGTATTCAAAATTAATGCAAGTATCTTTCTTTGACAAGTGTTTCACCTTAGTACATCAGAATATATCACTGCATTGAGAGACATTTAATAAATGTGTTTTAACATGAACTTAGAAACATAGATGCCCCCCTATTTGAAAATACCATTAGTGAACTAAGAGGCAAGTTGCCTTCTGCACCTTATATGTGGCAAATATTCTTATTTTACACGGAGCAACATTCCAATCCATTAAGTCAAACACAAGAAATATTTTTGTAGAGCACACATCCTCAGGTATTTCAAGGTTTTCTCATATGCAGTAATGAAAAAACTCGGAGGCACAATAAAATGAAATATTTGCCAAGGACTACACAATTTGGTCAAGCCAGGATTGATCCCAGGTTTTCTGGTTCCATGTTGTGTAATTCAGCCGCTCGATTGGTATTCCTTTCTTGCTCCTGTTTGACATCAAAGCTTAATGCTTAGACTTTTATTCTTAACGACGAGAATAGAGTGTGAATAGCAGGGAATAGCAACAAGAAAGCTCAGCTCATTTTAGGATCAAGGGCTCAAAAGGACCTCGAGCTGAACCAGAGTCTAGGATATGATTCGAGCCCTCAGTTGCTCACCCACCTCTATACTTTATTCAGGGTGTTCTGTGCATGAGATAAGCGTAGATGCTGCTGGCAGTGTGGTACCTGTTTTGCATGTGAGCATGCCTTCGCTTGCACAGCTGATGACCATCTTGTACCTGCGCTGCGTCTGAGGGGAACGTACACTGCAGCCAAATGAACTACATTGTGTCTACGTTTACACACAGGCTTGGACTACTGCTGCACACTCTGTCCATATTCTGTGCACGCGAGGGAAGCTTGCGTTGTTTCTGGACAGATTTACATGCTTTCTGTGGGTGTAAAAGAAGCGTGTACTCCTGCTTGGTGCTGGCTATGTGGACTTTGTGCCACATTTATTATGCTGACAGGTATTTTAATTGCTGTGCTGCCGTGCCTAAAGAGCACTGCAAATGTAGGTGGCAAAATACTATTGTGCAAGGTAGGAGATCAGAGAAGGCACAAGGGGCACCACCCTGTAAAAATTGTAATTACCGCAGGGCAAACACCAGCGTCTAGAGTGTGTTGGTGTTTGTCCTGCTGTTAAATGTCCACAAATCTCACTGCTGTGTAGAGCTGCAGGTGTGGAAATCTTGCTATGTATGTGAGTCAAACTTTCACACATACTCATATACCCCAGGGCTGTTCCTTACATTTGAGCCAAATCTGAAATGATGCTTCTTCATTGTATCCAAGGGAGGCGTTAAATTGTGTTGCCCAGTGCCACACTTGTCCCATGTCTTTGAAGGAAGCTTACAGTGGCCCTGCAATACTCACAGTTGTTCCACGTCTTTGAAGGAAGCTTACAGTGGCCCTGCAATACTCACAGTTGCTCCACGTCTTTGAAGGAAGCTTACAGTGGCCCTGCAATACCCACAGTTGTTCCACGTCTTTGAAGGAAGCTTACAGTGGCCCTGCAATACCCACAGTTGTTCCACGTCTTTGAAGGAAGCTTACAGTGGCCCTGCAATGCCCACAGTTGTTCCATGTCTTTGAAGGAAGCTTACAGTGGCCCACAGTTGTTCCATGTCTTTGAAGGAAGCTTACAGTGGCCCTGCAATACTCACAGTTGTTCCACGTCTTTGAAGGAAGCTTACAGTGGCCCTGCAATACTCACAGTTGTTCCACGTCTTTGAAGGAAGCTTACAGTGGCCCTGCAATACTCACAGTTGCTCCACGTCTTTGAAGGAAGCTTACAGTGGCCCTGCAATACCCACAGTTGTTCCACGTCTTTGAAGGAAGCTTACAGTGGCCCTGCAATACCCACAGTTGTTCCACGTCTTTGAAGGAAGCTTACAGTGGCCCTGCAATGCCCACAGTTGTTCCATGTCTTTGAAGGAAGCTTACAGTGGCCCACAGTTGTTCCATGTCTTTGAAGGAAGCTTACAGTGGCCCTGCAATACTCACAGTTGTTCCACGTCTTTGAAGGAAGCTTACAGTGGCCCTGCAATACTCACAGTTGTTCCACGTCTTTGAAGGAAGCTTACAGTGGCCCTGCAATACCCACAGTTGTTCCACGTCTTTGAAGGAAGCTTACAGTGGCCCTGCAATACCCACAGTTGTTCCACGTCTTTGAAGGAAGCTTACAGTGGCCCTGCAATACCCACAGTTGTTCCACGTCTTTGAAGGAAGCTTACAGTGGCCCTGCAATGCCCACAGTTGTTCCACGTCTTTGAAGGAAGCTTACAGTGGCCCTGCAATGCCAACAGTTGTTCCACGTCTTTGAAGGAAGCTTACAGTGGCCCTGCAATACTCACACTTGTTCCACGTCTTTGAAGGAAGCTTACAGTGGCCCTGCAATGCCCACAGTTGTTCCATGTCTTTGAAGGAAGCTTACAGTGGCCCACAGTTGTTCCACGTCTTTGAAGAAAGCTTACAGTGGCCCTGCAATACCCACAGTTGTTCCACGTCTTTGAAGGAAGCTTACAGTGGCCCTGCAATGCCCACAGTTGTTCCATGTCTTTGAAGGAAGCTTACAGTGGCCCACAGTTGTTCCACGTCTTTGAAGAAAGCTTACAGTGGCCCTGCAATACTCACAGTTGCTCCACATCTTTGAAGGAAGCTTACAGTGGCCCTGCAATACCCACAGTTGTTCCACGTCTTTGAGGGAAGCTTACAGTGGCCCTGCAATACCCACAGTTGTTCCACGTCTTTGAAGGAAGCTTACAGTGGCCCTGCAATGCCCACAGTTGTTCCACGTCTTTGAAGAAAGCTTAAAGTGGCCCACAGTTGTTCCATGTCTTTGAAGGAAGCTTACAGTGGCCCTGCAATGCCCACAGTTGTTCCATGTCTTTGAAGGAAGCTTACAGTGGCCCTGCAATACCCACAGTTGTTCCATGTCTTTGAAGGAAGCTTACAGTGGCCCACAGTTGTTCCACGTCTTTGAAGGAAGCTTACAGTGGCCCTGCAATGCCAACAGTTGTTCCACGTCTTTGAAATAAGCTTACAGTGGCCCTGCAATGCCAACAGTTGTTCCACGTCTTTGAAGAAAGCTTACAGTGGCCCTGCAATGCCTACAGTTGTTCCACGTCTTTGAAGGAAGCTTACAGTGGCCCTGCAATGCCCACAGTTGTTCCACGTCTTTGAAGGAAGCTTACAGTGGCCCTGCAATACCCACAGTTGTTCCACGTCTTTGAAGCAGGCTTGCATGGACCCCAAGTACTACACTTGTTCCATGTCTTTGAGGGAAAATGTGCTGGCACTGCAGGGTCACACGTGTGCCATGTCTTCAAAGGAGGCTTGCAGTGGCCCTGCAGTCCCACATTTGTTCCATGTCTTTGAAGGAAACCTGCACTGGTCCTGCAGTACTACACTTGGTCCATTTTTTCAGGGATGATTGTGATGCTCTTGATCAGTGCTGTATGTCTTATGCATGTGAGCCATGGACCCCCACTGCGCTCCTGCTCCCTGTGCTCTTTTTCTGTGTGTTTTATGTCTGACCTAAAGAAGTTTTTGCTGTCTCGCCAACCACATGTTTTATAAAAATACCCACAGTTGTTCCACGTCTTTGAAGGAAGCTTACAGTGGCCCTGCAATACTCACAGTTGTTCCACGTCTTTGAAGGAAGCTTACAGTGGCCCTGCAATACCCACAGTTGTTCCACGTCTTTGAAGGAAGCTTACAGTGGCCCTGCAATACCCACAGTTGTTCCACGTCTTTGAAGGAAGCTTACAGTGGCCCTGCAATACCCACAGTTGTTCCACGTCTTTGAAGGAAGCTTACAGTGGCCCTGCAATGCCCACAGTTGTTCCACATCTTTGAAGGAAGCTTACAGTGGCCCTGCAATGCCAACAGTTGTTCCACGTCTTTGAAGGAAGCTTACAGTGGCCCTGCAATACTCACAGTTGTTCCACGTCTTTGAAGGAAGCTTACAGTGGCCCTGCAATGCCCACAGTTGTTCCATGTCTTTGAAGGAAGCTTACAGTGGCCCACAGTTGTTCCACGTCTTTGAAGAAAGCTTACAGTGGCCCTGCAATACCCACAGTTGTTCCACGTCTTTGAAGGAAGCTTACAGTGGCCCTGCAATACCCACAGTTGTTCCACGTCTTTGAAGGAAGCTTACAGTGGCCCTGCAATGCCCACAGTTGTTCCATGTCTTTGAAGGAAGCTTACAGTGGCCCACAGTTGTTCCACGTCTTTGAAGAAAGCTTACAGTGGCCCTGCAATACTCACAGTTGCTCCACATCTTTGAAGGAAGCTTACAGTGGCCCTGCAATACCCACAGTTGTTCCACGTCTTTGAGGGAAGCTTACAGTGGCCCTGCAATACCCACAGTTGTTCCACGTCTTTGAAGGAAGCTTACAGTGGCCCTGCAATGCCCACAGTTGTTCCACGTCTTTGAAGAAAGCTTACAGTGGCCCAGAGTTGTTCCATGTCTTTGAAGGAAGCTTACAGTGGCCCTGCAATGCCCACAGTTGTTCCATGTCTTTGAAAGAAGCTTACAGTGGCCCTGCAATACCCACAGTTGTTCCATGTCTTTGAAGGAAGCTTACAGTGGCCCACAGTTGTTCCACGTCTTTGAAGGAAGCTTACAGTGGCCCTGCAATGCCAACAGTTGTTCCACGTCTTTGAAGAAAGCTTACAGTGGCCCTGCAATGCCAACAGTTGTTCCACGTCTTTGAAGAAAGCTTACAGTGGCCCTGCAATGCCTACAGTTGTTCCACGTCTTTGAAGGAAGCTTACAGTGGCCCTGCAATGCCCACAGTTGTTCCACGTCTTTGAAGGAAGCTTACAGTGGCCCTGCAATACCCACAGTTGTTCCACGTCTTTGAAGCAGGCTTGCATGGACCCCAAGTACTACACTTGTTCCATGTCTTTGAGGGAAAATGTGCTGGCACTGCAGGGTCACACGTGTGCCATGTCTTCAAAGGAGGCTTGCAGTGGCCCTGCAGTCCCACATTTGTTCCATGTCTTTGAAGGAAACCTGCACTGGTCCTGCAGTACTACACTTGGTCCATTTTTTCAAGGATGATTGTGATGCTCTTGATCAGTGCTGTATGTCTTATGCATGTGAGCCATGGACCCCCACTGCGCTCCTGCTCCCTGTGCTCTTTTTCTGTGTGTTTTATGTCTGACCTAAAGAAGTTTTTGCTGTCTCGCCAACCACATGTTTTATAAAAAATAATCCAAAATCTTGCTTAGAGAAAATGGGCTTTGGGTGAGCACATTTCAGCTATTCATCAGACAGAGTGTCTTTCACATATTAGTTCAGCCCTTAAGACCAGTACACATACAATTGTGCCTGGTAGACAGCTTCTAGTCTTTAGGATGTCAGGTAGTCTGAGTAATAGTATTCTGCCTGCTTACTCTGTCTTTCTCTGCAACCAGAGCAGTCCGACCTGAAAAGAGATTTCCTTCAGTTCATCTCCCAGCATCTTGCCTGCAAATCCAGGCTAGTGCTAATGGAGATGGGAGAGTAGGAGCAGCCGTGCTGCTTTTGCTAGTGAGCCACAACTTTCCTATAAAGAATGCCGAGCATAACTGTTGCAAGCTTCAAAACCATGCCACCCTCTTGAAATGGTATTCTGCATTTTTAAGTGTTCCAAGACGCAGAGCAATGTGAAGTATTATTTTTTATTGTTCTTTTGAAGCACATGCACATTTAGTTTGCATATTTCTTCTTTATTTCTTTATGTAGTTTAGAATATGCGTGTACTTCAAACAAACACCACCTTGTTCTTTAGAGAGACTTTTGTTTGATGCCAAGACTCTTCCCTGTAAAAGTCTGCAAAGATTAGACTCCCATAGTGTGCAGTGTTGCTCCAAGTGTGTCAAATGGGAGATTAGATGACCTTAGTGGACATTCAAGCTTCAGTTTAGCTTTCTTACACAACTTTAATCACACTAGTGGACAGATGCTCCAGATACTCAACCTGTGTCTCCTATGCCACCATCTGTCCAAACTCTGCCCCTTTCTAGTGAGCGGTGTACCTGATTGTGAGCATTGTGCTTGTGTGAGCACAGGATGGCCACCATATTTTGTGGGAATGTAGGATTCCATTGTTTTTGGAGTGCAGGGTAAGCGGTCTATAGGTTGAAAGTAGTGCCTGTGGGAGCGCAGGATGAGGGATGTGCCTATGTAGGGGTAGCAATGGGAGTGTGGGCTCCGTGCATGTTGCGTCTTTGCGTGAATGCACTTTACAAGGGCCAACCCTTGGGTTTGTCAGTGCTTTCTAGGGTTATGGCTTAGACCTGTAGAAATGAAGAGCAGAAGGTGCAAATGCAATAGTATGTGGACGGGGATGATAGTGAGTTTTGATATGGGAGACTCGAAAGAGGTCAGGGGGTGTCATGTGGCAGCCCACAGACTGAGATGTCCCCCTAGTGAGGGGGCCCAGTTACTTTGCTTGCACTAGGCCTCCTGGTAAAGCACCTTCACCACTAATGGCACAAAGTGGCAGATGGCACTCTAAAGCTTGTGCACCTGTGGCAGGGCAGTGGGATGGGAGCTGGAGGCATGGCTGGATATTTAAGCTGTAAAAGATGTCTTCTCGGCGAGCCGCCCAGTGTGGTTTTACTTTCTATGGGTCGCAGGTAAATCTTTGCTTACAATACTCTCCTGTCCTCTCTGGTTAGTAACATTCACCCACAACAGCTTTGTTTTATTTAAAATATCAAAGCACAGCTTGTGATTGAGCCATGCACCCGTCTCTGCCATTGTTTCATCACAGGTTATCTACTCCAGCTCTGCTTTCTCCCCTCCAGGCTTGTGTGTAACTTGTTCCTTGTAGAAGCATCACTCTGTATATTGTAACACCTACTGGACGAACACAAACCCTGCACAGGTGTTCACTTCGGGCATCCTTCCAGGTTTATTCTTTGCATGTGATATAGGAGACATTTGCAAACATTACAGCATTATCTTTCTGGCCCATCCCTTATATATTTTGTACACTTGTTAATGAAAGGTTCTGGACGGAGTGTAGGAGACAAAGGGGGACACAGCCTGCTACACCTGGCTAACGTGTTGGGGTAAAAGGGGTACCTGGAGGCGTGTGTTGGAGGCTGGCATAACAACGTGCAAAAACATCTCCATGGAAAATGGCCATCACAAGAGGGAGCAGAGAGGTTGAGTCTGAGCTGTTTCTCCCTTCACACTGTCCAAAGGAGGGGGGTTCACCTTGGACAAAGGGGTGAACTGAGCGCTCTGGTGAGGACAGGCGCCAACGTACTAAGGCCCATATTTACACTTTTTTAGCGCCGCATTTGCGTCTTTTTTTTTACGCAAAAGCGGCGCAAACTTACAAAATATAATGGTATTTTGTAAATTTGCGCCGCTTTTGCGTAAAAAAATGGCCAATGTGTGTCGTGTGAGTGTTGTTGTATTGTGTTTTCTGTGTAGGACATACCTGTTGCAACTTACTGTAACAGTTTTTGTTACTTTGTATTTGGGTTCATCCTATGTAAATTCAATGTGAAGACATCAATTTGTTGTGGTAATGTGATTTTTAATATAGTAATGAAATAAAAACCTCTTGTACATTTTTAAATTACATACATAGGGGGTCATTCTGACCCCGGCGGTCAGAGACCGCCGGGGCCAGGGTCGGCGGGAGCACCGCCGACAGACCGGCGGTGCCCCGCATGGCATTCTGACCGCGGCGGTTCGGCCGCGGTCAGATGCGGGAAACCGGCGGATTCTGACACCCCCTACCGCCATCCTGTTCCTGGCGGGTCTCCCGCCAGGAACAGGATGGCGGTAGGGGGTGCCGCGGGGCCCCTGGTGGCCCCTGCAGTGCCCATGCCAATGGCATGGGCACTGCAGGGGCCCCCGTAAGAGGGCCCCACAAAGTATTTCAGTGTCTGCTATGCAGACACTGAAATACGCGACGGGTGCCACTGCACCCGTCGCACCTTCCCACTACGCCGGCTCAATTCTGAGCCGGCGTCCTCGTGGGAAGGTTGATTTGCCCTGGGCTGGCGGGTGGCCTTTTGGCGGCCGCCCGCCAGCCCAGGGCAAATCCCAAAATACCCTCAGCGGTCTTTCGACCGTGGAGCGGTATTTTGGTGGGGGAACTTCGAATCACCCCCATAATACTTTCATATGGTTTTGTGTTCCGGACAGTTTGGATTTCATTTGTCTGGGATTACTTTCAGTGATCACCTTGGGTGCACTTGCTGGGGGCAGGGGCGTAGTCTGTTGTGGCACCAGATCAAACTTCAAATTCATGTTTGTTTCTATATTACAGTGACCACCTATACTGGGGAGTGTGCAGGTGTTTAATTCCACTGATTCCATTGTGATGGCCTTTGAACACAAACCTATCCAATCAATGAAAGTTCTGCCTGTTCAAGGGAGAGGTTTGTCCAAATATTAAAAAGCTGTCAGAACATAACAAACTAATGCCCAATTGCTTACTAGCTCTTCTGCTCTGTCATGCACAACCATTCTCCATTCTGCACAGCCTCAACAAAGCACAGACCTCTCAAACTGCTCCTCAGCCTTTCCCTGAGAATGCAGAGCATTGGTACACAATGGAATAGGTGGTACTATTGTTTTATAACACACTTTCCAGGTGAGATTGCTCAGTGGATTAACTCCCTGCATTAGAGATCTGTGTAGAACCTGCAGATCACAAGATATGTACCATATCTCCTGTTACTTTACATATCAAAATGATGAGTATTGTGATAAAAATTACATCCACGGATAACTTTACTCAGGTGAAAGCTGCTGGTATTAATCCAGTATAAGGTGGCTGGTACATACTTGGAGATTCATATTTTGGTGCAGTAATCATGTCATTCTGCATTATCAGAGAAAAATTCTTAATTCAGTGGAATTTATCACACCGAATACATTCTGGCTATGAGAATTTGCATTTTATCACATGCACTAAATATTGCACCAATTACTGGCCAACACATAGTGAAAGTGTCAGGCTTTCATCCATTTGAGATCAACAAAATATCAGCTATTGAAGGCCCCAGGTTACAATATACATTAAAAAAATATAATCTACAAAAAGACCCAAAAAATAAAGATGGGAAAAAAATCCATAAAATGTGGTCCATTTACAATGCCCAACTCTAGGTGTTTACCGCCATGGACAGACTGGCGGTTGGGGACTCATAATCCCCAGGGCAGCGCTGATTGCAGCGCTGTCCTGCCAGATTATGACCGCCCGGCTTCAGCCTGGCGTGTCCTGGCGGGACCGGTGGTATGACCGTGGCGAATGCACCACGGTCATAATACGCCAGCAGAACACCGCCAGCCTGTTGGCGGTACTACTGCCAGAGTTCTGCCATCCGCTGGGGTCAGAATGACCCCCAAACTGGTCAAAGCAATGTTATCAGGGTAAGGGCATCAATAATGGCCAGCTGGCATGAGCGAATGATTGGTCCATTGCCACTTCGAGAGAGATTTTCAGTCCTCAAGTAAAGCAGGACAGATGCCCACGATATCCTTAAAGGATTCATCATACAGACCAAGCCCCCTGCACGTTATTGATTCCAAAGACCTCAGACACCTAGCTAAGTGTTTAAGGAATGGCCATTACCCAAACTCGGGCCATATATCTTATTTTTTTGTGTTTTGAATATGTGCAGGACAGGTAGGGTAAGGGAAGCGCTTGATGAAAGGAGCTGACGATGGCCCACGCGTGCTTACACTTGCCTAAAGCGTCCATGTCAGCCTGACGGGAGAGGAAGCACACACACTTTTTAATACACCTCTTAAAGGAAGGTTGGCTCTTGGGAGGCCCAAAGCTCTCTAATGTTCAGGGAACTAAGACAATCCTCAAGGTACAGATGGATGAGGTTGTCTAGAGCCATTGGTTTGAATCTCATCTCACAATAGGGCCTCTAGACTTCCCCACTTAGCGAGTCGAGAAGGCCCAATTCCAGCTGGATCTCAGCAGCTGACGAAGATCTCAGCAGGTTAAGGACAAACTTGTATAGGTTGGTGACAAGTTTATTCACGAGTTTACCATTCCTCCCCAGTAAAATTTCAATACCTAGGACAAAGATGGAGTGATTTTTGCCCTAATTACATTCAGGAGAGGGAGAAGACTTGCCCTCAACAGCAAACTTGATACTTTGGAGAAAGACATCTGGAGAGTCAAGGCTTTGATTTGAACTCCCTTCATTTGCCGGACAAGGGTGCACCTTGCATCAGTGATGACTCCCAAGTATTTGTATGACTTCTTTCATGAGTTTGTTATCCTTAAAGTGCCAACAACCTCCCTTGGTGGATTTCCTGCCCAGTGTTACAATTTTAGTTTTCCTTAAATTGACCTCCAGGCAGTTGGCAATGGCATAGGAGTGCAGTTTATTTAGCAAACGCTGCAGCCCAACTCTTGTACCGCTAAACAGGACAAGAGCATCTGCATAAAGCAAGTTGCTAGTATGTTCGCCTCCTATCTTAGGGGAATGGAAGTTGATAGTTTTGAGGGTGATGGATAAGATGGAGCTGAACAAGTTAAAAAGAAGAGGGGTTAACATACACCCCGGCATTACCCGACACAAAGTTCAGATTTTTCTGGATACACAGGAGCCGTCATGGAATGTTTGCATTGTCCAGCATTCCGTCCATCATCTGCTCTTTTTGCATTTGTCATCCTAAGAAGGAAGGGTATGCCCAGACGTGGGTCCTGTGCTCGCTATTCCACCGGATTCAAGCTAGTCTGGCTGATGAGGGGTGATGCCCCAAAAAAGTTCCCAGGATGCTTGGTTCTGGTCCAGGGAGGACCTGACCGGTCGGTCTGGATTGTTCCCATGGTAAGCAGAATCAAGACTTATTTGCATATGGCTGGGTCCACAAGGGAATGGTGTGGTGAGCAAACACAATGGATTTAGGCCCATATCTGTGATTGAGGGTGTATGCCTGACATTGTTCAGCATTTCGTCCATCATCTGTTTTTTTTGTTTTTCTTTTTTTATCTTTCAACTTCAACCCTCAAAATGTAGGTGGTCATTTAAGATTAGTCTAAAGCGGGTACTTTAGTCGTAAATCAGCTGATGTCACACTCATCTCACCTGTCATGTTTAGACAGGTGAAGAAGGATTCCTGCTTCTGTGCATATAAAAGGTCCCCTACATATGGAGTGCTGCCAAACTCTAACTTTTCATGCGTAGTTCCACCTTGAGAGGCATGGCGAGAAAAACCATCAATAGCCTCCACCAACAGCAAGCAAAACATTGTCATTGTTTTCAAATTTAAAAAACAACCCCCACTGTGAGGGTTTGTGAAATACAAATAAAAATGCTGACTGGCGGCAATGACACTGCAGAGGGCCGGAGATGCCTTTTATAACCCGGTGGGATGGACCCCTTGGAGGCGATTATGAGAGACCAGGGCCACTCCAGGTGCTTCTGTCACTGCCCCTGAGGTTAATACTAGCAGGCAGAGGAGGTTTCGAGAGAGAGACAGAGAGAGAGAGAGGAAAGGTAGAGAGAAAGCTATAGAGAGAAAGCGATCAGAGAATAGGGATGGTTTGAGCATTTTTTTGGGGGGCTGCTTTTGGTTCCCCAGTTTGGCCCTGTCACTGCAGCTTCCTGACATCAATTTCTGTGAAAGTGACCACCATATAGCAGGCGGTCCGCCTCCAAGCTGGTCCAGGAGGGCCTCTGTCACCCTGGACAGTTTGCAGACAACCCACTGGGCTGAGCCCCTTAGTTTGGGATATGCAAGATTTAGGTGAACATGTCTATGTCTGGAGTGCTCTCTAATTAGATTCCCCTGAAAGGGATGGTTACATTATTCCATCTGATATTTCACTTCTCTTTCCATTA
This sequence comes from Pleurodeles waltl, assembly GCF_031143425.1. Classification (NCBI taxonomy): domain Eukaryota; kingdom Metazoa; phylum Chordata; class Amphibia; order Caudata; family Salamandridae; genus Pleurodeles; species Pleurodeles waltl. The sequence continues at coordinate 175,036,631 of NC_090441.1, read as the reverse complement.
CTCTGTAATACAAACCGCCCTGCTTAACCTTTCTTTGTTCTACAACAACCACAATAATCATAAGCAGTGTTTCAGACATCATAAATATTCATACATTCATAAATAAAAATAAATAAAACAGAAATGTACAATAACACTGTGAAATGGGCTGCCACAATTTAGGGACAGGGCTAAAACATCGGGTTTACACAATGCTGCAGGTCGACCACAGCACGTGGCCAAAAATGTGTAAAACTGACACAGGAAGCCACGTAGCGGAAGGGCGGAGCTACACGAATAGGCATGCTAGAAACATTTGCCAGTGCCCTGAAACAAAAAAACATGCATGGAAATCCTTTGCCTCTGCTGAGTGCATATGCATGTTTAAATGAGCAATTTCTGTGCACCAGCAGAGGCCTACCATGCTAATCAGTCAAGGGCCCAAATGTAAAAAAATAAATCCCCAGTGGCGCAATACTGTTGGTAATGTACAATTAGGACATTAACTGTTAAGAGCATAGATTAAATATTATGCCTACATAAGTTCTGTATGGCCCAGGGCTACAAACTTGTTTGCCAGAGCAGCCGGTTCATAATGTACCCGGCAACTACAGAACCATCAATATCTTACAGGTCAGCAACCATGTTACAAAAATAGCAGCAACAAAAACTGTACAACGTACATAATTAAAAAATATATATACATAGCGTTCAGCATAGAAGTGCCAAAGCGAGGTTTAGCAGGTGATGGGCCATTTTCAGCATGGCTATGAGTTGAGGGGTGGGCTGCACACTGTCTGCAGCATCCTCTAGCGCCCCCTGTGGGCAGTCCCTGGCAGCTGTGGGCGAGGGGTTCAGAAAGAAGCACAGGTACGGCCCACATACACCCTCAGCAGTTTATAGCCTTCTATGGTGTGTTATCTTTATATGGACGAAAACAGTGGCAGGTGGGATCCTGGTGCCATCTTTGGACAGAAGGTGGATGTGTCGATAGCCTGCAAGTGAAATAACTTGAAATAAGTATTCTTGCACAAGGACATTGCACTGATCAGACATTTAATGAGAGTTGGTGGTTCACTGGCATTAAGGTTGATTTAAACACCTTACCCTAGAGGAGGAAGGTCTGACACATTTACAGATGGCTGCAGCTGTGGGGGATGTTCTTTCCCTCTGTCACTATGACAGGAGACATATCATGGAAACATTCTGTAGCTGCAATTCCCCCATTCCTGTTTGGCATGCCCCATTCACTGCTGCCACATGCAGGTACTGACAAGGCACCTCATAGGCGAGTTCACATTGCAACACCAAAACCAGAAAGGTACTTAACATGCTAGAAGAATTCAACAGCATGCAAGGGACACCTGTGTGCCATTCTGTTCACGCTTGTGGTTAACAATACAGCCCGTGCCTGCCTTGTGCCTGTTCAGAGCAGGCACAACAAAAAATGGAGGCAAACAGTCTAAATTGAGAGGCCAGTATGAAACTTTTTTCTGCAGCGTCCATACTTCCCACACAAAGGGCCACATTTACAAGGCCCTTGTGCCCCCAGAGCATCACTTTTTGCGACGCTCCTTTGGCGCTGTGCAGTGCGCCACATTTACAAGGCGGCACTAAGTCACTTTTTGTGGCTTAGCTCCACCTTGTAAATATAGGCCCTTCTGATGCAGTTTTCTGCATCAGAGGAACATGCAGTGGGTTTTGCTCTGGGCGTACTCACGCAACACCCATTGCTTTTGATGCTGCCTCAGATTTACAAGTCTGAATTCTGTGGCAGCGCCAAAAATTAACACCACCCCAGGGTTGGCATTAGCATGACACAACGAGGAGGAATACTTTTATTCCTCCTCGTTTTTGCTTTTTCCATGTGTGCTGCATTCTGCATTACATATCAAAAGAGCAAAAGGCATTGAATGATTGTTTATATGCAGGAAGGGACACTTTCCTGCACGTAAACAATCAATTCAGAAATGATGATTTGGTACTTCTATTTGTGCTGCGTTGTGCTGCATTACGCAGCACACATAGAAGTGCCAAATTGCCATTGTAGATTGTTTATGTACAGGAAGGGACACCTTCATGCACATAAACAATCAATCCTCTCAACAGAGACACCGTTGCACAATGGTGCAAGGATGCCTGCATTGGTGCTGGCAGCTAAATTTAGTGCCGGTGCAGGGAGGAACACAGGGGTGCACCATATTTTAGTAAATACGGCGCATCCCTGCGTTTCTAAAGTGACCCAGCGTGGCGCTGCAAATTTTGGTGCAGCACTGCGCTGTGCCACTTTTTAGTAAATCTGGTCCAACGTTTACAATGGTGGCGCATTTTGGTTCTGCTTTCAGGATAGCTGCCATTGCACACCTCTTAACAGAGAGGGGGAACAAGACACAGAATTTTGAATGGGAGGTACCCTCCGCATTGCCTAGTAAGAGTCAAGCTACTGTTATATTTGTACTTGCTGCCACCCACACTTAAGGAGTGACCTTCCAGCTCCCAGTTCTATGAGCCGAGAAGTTCTCCGAGCATCTAGCCTCATTCTCACTGGTGTAAATTCACATCCTGTAGAACTGATTGTAAGTTAGACACAAGTGTCTTCCTATTTCAAATATAAATGGCTTACTCATTCCAACCCTGCACACATTTTTTCAGCCTGGATTATCACTCCAGCCCCTCTGGGGGTCACTCCACCTCCATCGCTGATGGTGGCACCCTGGTTGACACGGTCTACAAGGCGACTAAAGGGACAGCAGGAGCTCGCTGAAGTGGGGTTGTACAATAGCCTCTGGACATTGAACCTTGTCCGGGCATGCCAGCTGTAGAGGGCTTCAGTCTCAAGCTTACACACACTCTATGCACATGATATTGATGTGACTGCTTCGAATAGATGGAGGTGACCTCACATTGCACCTGCCGGCCTCCACCACCATGAGAGAATATCTCACCTGGTTTGATGCTCGTGAACGGTAGTGTGTACTGCGCAACAAAGTCATTCTTCGACGCCAGGTCGTAGTCCTCCACCACAAAGCGCACAAGGGCCAGCTCCGGGACGTGGATGTTGAAATGGAGAGTTTCATACCAGACCGGATTAAATCCTGAGGATCAAAGAGTGATCATGTAAGAGAGTTACTGCTGTGGAAAGTAAAAGTCGCTTGTCATGGAGGCTAATGATTTGTAAAACTTTTAATAGTATTATTTGTAAAGAAACACACCTGCCAGATCACATGGCGCCCCCGTGTGACACACGATATAGGCTCCTGTCGCACGGCCTCCAGTGAGGAGCCAATATCACACGGTGACACGGTGAACGAGGTGAAAACCAGGATAAACAGTGGTTTTCAGCTCGTTTTCTGAGGCTTCTAACTGCTGATGTCCATTAGTGGGTGTGAAAATATCCCAGAACATTGGCAGCAGCCTCAGCAAGCTTGTTTTTTTTTTTTTTTTAGTAGGGGTTTGAGGCCCGGGTGGCAGCAAGAGATCCTCTCAAGTGCTTCTCGGCACGAGACCACGCCCCCTCCAAGGCCCAGCCCCCTCCTCACACTGTGAGATTATTGGTGAAGTTGGCGGACCTGAAGAAAGTAGTTCCCCCATAAACATTGTACGCAGCAGCACCAAGGCGGTGCATGCCCAGGGGAGTGAACTGGTTATGTTGATCTGTGGTGGTGTTGACTTGCAATGGCTGGGACACATTGACAGCATGTGACAGCTACTGTACACTATACATACTGAGATGTTTTACATTACAAAGATTTACAGTTTAACGCACACTGAGAAAAAGATGTGTGCCCAGTATCACACAATGTTCGGTCTAGTTTTGAAGCCGGGATATGGACACAGGTCTCAGGGATCGAATGCACACTGTTTTGCCTCTAGGCCATGTCTCCTGCCTGTTGCTTTCCTGGGTCACAGTTCTTCTTCCATACTCACAGAATGTTCATCTCAGCCACGAGACCAGAGCACCTTTGCGCAGCATCTGTCTGGTTCTATGATCGAATGAAAGCCGGGGTGCAGAAGCAGTCTCTCTAGTGGGACCACAACCATGTCTCAGGCACCATCACCCAACAGTCCCACTCATATTCGGGACTTTAATTCTTTCCATAACCAAAAGCCAGGCTAGATAGAAACAGCAAGTCAGGATTGCACCTGGGTCAAATAAGCTAGAAATGCCATAGTCACAGGTGTGAGTAACAACCTTACTCCTACAACCTTCATAGTCCTGGAGAGAGTATAAAGTAGTCCTTAAGGCCCTCAGGAGGCCACAAAACAGCCCTAATTAAACAAATTCTTTAGTAAGGCCTAGCCGAACTGAGCATCTCATCAGGAGATATGATGTTATACAAATGATGTTCAGAAGCACTTGTTGCAAAGCCACTGATGCCACTTGGGTGTGTCTGGATGTGCACAGATATCCTGAAGGGGTAGGAGCAGAGGACACCGCACAACACTGAGCCAGAGGGTCCAATGCAACGTTACACAAATGTTGTCAGTCACCTTTGCTGTGGGTGGGATGGTGCGGTTACTGCCAAGTATTGATGGAGACCTCAACAACGCCTTCCTGGAGAGGGACCAAAGACCTGTGACTATTGTGTATGGAAGCATGGATCCTAGCACACCCTTTCCAGGTACGGTGTGTCCCACAGACTTGAAGCTCAGGTGAACCACTACATCACTTGTAAGGCCAGCGAAGAACGTTGTGTTGTTCATGCAGTCTTTCGACACTGTCCTGTGATCTCGCGTCAGAGGCAGAGTCTGCTGGGCAGGGATCTGGAGCACTGAAGGAAATGGAACATTTTGTCACTTGAACACTCTTTGCTACTATACTTGTAGGATCTGCCCTTAAAAATGGGATCTGCAAGCACCTCTGACCTGCAGCATTAGTGGGAGACATGATTGACAAAGCCGATAGGAAGAGAAAGTGCCCACAGGAGCGTCAGCAAAATAAGTGGAAAAAGAGGTTGAGTTCTTGGGCAGAACACACACTGTACAAAGACACCCCCAGGGGGTCATTTTGACCCCGGCGGTCTTAGACCGCCGGGGCCAGGGTCGGCGGGAGCACCGCCGACAGGCCGGCGGTGCCCCGCAGGGCATTCTGACCGCGGCGGTAAAGCCGCGGTCAGACCGGCAACACTGGCGGTCTCCCGCCAGTGTACCGCCGCCCTATTGAATCCTCCAAGGCGGCGCAGCTAGCTGCGCCGCTGAGGGGATTCCGACCCCCCCTACCGCCATCCAGTTCCCGGCGGTCCGCCCGCCGGGAACCGGATGGCGGTAGGGGGGGTCGCGGGGCCCCTGCAGTGCCCATGCCACTGGCATGGGCACTGCAGGGGCCCCCGTAAGAGGGCCCCTACAAGTATTTCACTGTCTGCTTGGCAGACAGTGAAATACACGACGGGTGCAACAGCACCCGTCGCACCTTCCCACTCCGCCGGCTCGATTACGAGCCGGCATCCTCGTGGGAAGGGAGTTTTTCCCTGGGCTGGCGGGCGGTCTTTTGGCGACCGCCCGCCAGCCCAGGGAAAAACTTAGAATACCCTCCGTGGTCTTTGGACCGCGGAGCGGTATTTCGGAGGGGGAAGTCTGGCGGGCGGCCTCTGCCGCCCGCCAGACTTAGAATGACCCCCCCAGTGTCCTGAAAGCAGACATGAAGGGCTTGAGTTCTGTAAGTTGGCAGGTGTGCTGAGACTGTGTGTCATGAATATGTGCTTCTTTCATAAAGAGGCTGAATGCTGCAGCACGAGCATTCTCTGGTTCTTTCTCTTACTGGCAGGGACATTGCAGGAGTGTGTACTGCAGTCCTGACTCCCGAGCAGAGGTGGACAGACCCCTAACATGCTGTGTGAGATGTTCTGACCATCTCTACCTTCACATCCTTTCAAGGGCACTCCTTTCCAAGCTTTTCATATATGTAAGCTCTGATTAGGCTCGACAGATGTTAGATGAAACAAACTTTCAGAAAAAATCCAAATTTTAAATTCCCAGTTCCACGCTTATTGCAAGAAGGTGGTGTCCAACCATTCCATCACAAAGGCAGAAGGGCACATCACAGGAATAAACATGCTTAATGCCCGAAAGGAAGCCTCTGTGAGTGCACATCAAAGGCCCCATTTAACAAATGTCTTGTACTATGGTCATTGCAGTGCACCTACTGTATGCTGGCCTGTGGCTGCTTGTTGGCACCTCTGTTGCTGGCTGGCTGTTGCTTGTGGGGCAGCTCCCAAGCTGCCAGTTGTTCAATATTATTCCCATATAGCCTCTGCCGTGGGCAAAATCTGCCATTGAAGGCAGCTCCAGTGTTATTGGCCCAAGCCAAAGGCAAGGATCAATGATATGGAGGCGAGGCTTTACTAAACAGAATAGCCCCGTGTGCACTGACTAATAGAAAAGAACAGAAGGAACTGCCAAACTGGTGAAGGTGAAGGGTCTCTAACCCTGCTCTGGTCCTTAGCACTGCCAAATTGCTTCACTTTGTTTGGCAAATCGGAGGAAAAAGGAGCCGGAATGACTAACCCATTCCTCTTCCCAAGGCATTTGGGTTGCTAACAGGGAGTAGGGGTAATCCAAATAATCGTTTATTAATGAGTTAGACACTCAAGATCACTAGAAACAAAATATGCATCTCAACATTTTTATTTTAGAATAGATATTATAAAATGTCGCGGTCTAGTGCACATAATATTGGTAACATCACAGAATAAAGAGCAGCTAAACTTTTCAATAACATTGAACACAGTAAAAAAAACATAACATCACAATTTGTAGCCCATACACCCTCATTGTGCCATCCCTGAACTATATGCTAGCTCCAGCAGAGGAATAAATAATAAGCCTGAGTTTCGGAGGTGGGTGCTCATACCTGGGCACCAGGTTTGTTGTCTGATTGGAATAGCTTGTCAGCTATTTTGCTCACAAGACCAAGAGCTGAGAGATTGTGTCCACAAAAGGACACAATCTTGGCACCAGTTCATGAAGGCAGGACGGAATGCTTTGCAGAGCCTCGGTGAGTTTTGCTTGGGGCTTCTTCGGGCGAGATGGGATCTGGTGCTGTGCTCACCTGGATCTGCATCTGTGACACGGGTGACGTTTCTCTGCTAACCAAGTGGTCAAGAGGTAGTCCTTAAAGATTGTAACTTATCTAAGATTGAATTTGCAAAGTCACCCTAGGAATGCTTTGACACAATCTTGTACATCAGTAGATGTACTAATAAGGTAAAGCTACGTCAGTATAAACTGCATTATTTCGGTTATGGTTGTTATGTGACCTTGCAGAAGGCACCGTTGAAAATAAAATGTAGACTATAGCTAAAACGGAACCTGTCCTGTACCTGTTTAAGAACCTAAAACTAAAAGAAAGAAGCCTAAAAGCACCTGATTAAAATAATAGAACTACGGAGGGAAACAGTCGTAAGGTTTATGACATTCCTGGCTCAATAGTCACTAAATTATCACTGAATTTTTGATTGATCTTGCTTATCAGACATATTCATTATACATTTACAGAATAAAACCTCATGCTAGAAATGTGCATTTGATTAAATATCAATTCATCACTCGTTACATGCTCAAAAACGCGTCTTCAAACTGAAAGGAAAAAGGGGTCTCTGTGCTGGAAGCCATGATCATTAGAACACGTGAGCCACTGGAGGAGTGAGGAGGGAACTCACACTGTTGTCCCTCACCCACAGACTTTATCTCCCTCTCTTTTCTGCTGAACTCCCCATGTCTTGAAGAGAGACAGAGAGGGAGAGTCTGAGGCGGTGGACTGTCGCATTGACACGTTAGTGGCAGCAGGCCTATACAATAGCCTTATTGCCTTCCGTAGAGCACGCTATCCTGGCTATTAAAGGCCTGCTCCAGCATCATAGCATGGGAGTGGGACTGTAATGGCTGGTACACCCTGCTGCAGCAGCCCACAAGACTATTAAACAACAAGCAGCTGCCTGGGAGAAGCAAAGGAGTCACAATCACAACCACTCATGCCTCTGAAGCTTTAATTCCTTTCATAACTCCTGCTATGTCTGTCTAACACCACTTGGCTCCTCCAAGTTGCTTTTCTTCATTCAGCAGAATGGCGGGAGGCACGCAAGCTCAGGAGAACTCCATTTCCCGCCATCCACAGCTCCAGTGATGCTGTGAGCGATGGGAGGTGCAGGGGGGCTCCTGAGTGTCCTCATCCACAGTCTCTGCCTCTCTCATTCCCCTGAACAATTGCTGTTGCTCCACAGTTATCACCAGAGCTCTCAGCATTCCGATGTTCTTATTTAGCAGGACGCCTGGGTACTTTCACTTGTTTAGCATTAAAAAGAGTTTATGTGGCTCCACATTATTAGCAAAAGCCTCTACTAAAATCCTGTTTGTGAAAAAAGAAACAGATTTGCCTTCACAGCCGTGTTGTATTATTTCATTTTTTTGCTGTGTCTTTATTCATTGTTTATCCAGGTGAAGGCCTATGGGTGAAGATGTGTCCTGGTAAAGGGCCAAAACATGTCCCAATTTTCTCTGTTTGTAGTTCTATAACACTATACGGAATACACCGACAGTCTTTTATTATTAGTTTTGTCACTTTGATTTCACTACTTAAACTAGTGCGTTGAACATAATACAATTGTGAATATCAGTTAAATATGAAGCGAATATTAAGATAAAAATGTTGAGAGTTTTTTTAATGAAATGTCATAGTTATATTTTCATTAGAGCGTTATATGACTAAATAAAATGTTGAGGATTTTAAATATTCTGGTCATTGGGTGGTTCCCCCTTTCTCCATCTGTTTGGACTGATTTATTTATCAATGTCAGATGCCTTGTCATTTGGCTAATATATGCCCTTTTATAATACATTCATACTCTGATGATAAATTATTGGTTTACAGTTAGGTTTTTGTGTTTGCTGACGCTGGACTGCCTCGTGACTTAACTTTTATGTGACTGCCTTTTGCCTGTTAAAAAATGCTGAGGCAGGGGCGCTCATAGGAAAATGATTTAGGAAGTGAGTTTGTTTGTCAAGCCTACACTCATAATATACGGATGAGACTCAAATCTACCTATGAATAGCATCTCTCAATGACACCTTCACCTTTTGCAATTTCCTTGTGAAACTCCAAGAATAAATGTCTAAGAACTTCCTGAAAACAGAGTGACTCGTCATTACTTCCAGACTTAAAGATGCATTTGGCCTATTGCTTCTCGACAAACTCCATGTGAAAGGTGCCTTTATATCCCTTAGTCCCTCACTGAAATCTATCAGATGGCAGCCTTTCACACAATCCTTTAAAAGTAGCCACCTGCCATGTCTGCCAGCTTACACCTTGCCTCTCACCTGCCCACGTGAGAACAGCAGTCCAGGTTTCAGGTGTCACACCTTGGTAAGGCCATATTGCCATACATTCTTAGATGTAAAGACATGTAGACCTCTTAATGGATTGGGCCACTTATTTACCCGTGACTGTTATAGCCTTGCCAAAAATACCAGGCTATCCATCAGTGTATCACATAAAGATTATGTGAGATAGATTACCACCCTACTGCTGCAGTTAAAGGCACAACGGTGATTATCTACAAATCGCTAAAAGGCGGGATTGGCAATCGCAAGAATATTGGTAGTGAGTGTCACCAACTAGAGTCCAAATGTCGGCAAAGACCAGCGCTGGACTGTTGGTGCTTTGAACCCGATGAACCGACGATGCACCTGACCAGTTACCACTTAAAGCATTAGCTGTACGTCAAATCCGATACCTTCCATGGACCCACGCCACATTTGATAGATTTAATGGGAAATAAAAAGAAAGTTGCACGTTCTAATATGTTTATAGGAAACATACCACCAATATAAAGGGTTGATCAAAAGGAGGGTTAGCTGCCACATCATAGTCAAACACTGACACATTATTTGAAAGAGGGAGTGGAGTCGAAGCCAACTACAAAGTTGAACGCGGTGCTGAGCTAGGCAGGGGAAGGGCCCAACTCCTTGGGCCAAGAATTGTAGTCAATGGCTGGGCTTGGACACAGCCCACCATCATCTCAGCGTTCTCTGCATTATGCTTATGGTACCCCAGGTATTCAGCACAAACAGAACGAGGAAGTAATGAGAATGAAAGATATTTCTCCTCTCCTGGGAGGCGTACCTTTTTCGCTCATTCCCAGGTTTAACTGTTCTTGTGGATCTGGAAATGCATCAGAAACCATGGGAGTTGAGTGGGAACACCCACGCAGTGCGCATGGAGCACCTCCCTTGCGCAGAGTAAGGCAACGCAGTGATTTGTGCCGTGTTTCGTTACTCCAGATTTATGGAGCCACTCAGGGCCATGCAAAGTGGCCTTGCGTAGCTTCATAGCTCGGATTTATGGTTTGTGTCGCTGGTGCACCACGCTGCATGGTGCACGAGCGATGCAACCCATCTCATAATAAGCCCCCGAGTCCAAAGACAGGGAACATTCATAACAGGCAGAATCCTAGGACAGCGACCCCCTACAGTTATTTCCTTCCGTGTGAGAGTGGCGTGTGGACACGCTGTGCCTGGATTGTCATGGCACCTGTGGGAAACATGCATTTATTTTCTAGGGCATTGCAAGAGGTGAAGGCGACTAGACCCGACCTCACCGACATCATAGTGATTTTAAAGTCAAAGCTCACAACTCTTGATCCTTGTGGGGTCCAGGAAAGCCTCATCTTCCAAGGCTCTTCTGTCCATACTCTATTAGGGTCAACTCCAAAAACTATTAATGAGCTTCCATTAGCCTATAGTCCAGTATAAAGAGCTGGTAGATTTCTGGCTTTGCCACTTAACTTTCCATATGAAATGAATGTTTTTTACTTGACAGTAAGCAGCAGAGAGCCTCCTTCATCTAAAGTATATTTCCATCCTGCAGTTGGCCAATTGTGTATAGCAGTCAATTTGTTTTTAAGTAATTTAATTAAGAAAAATGTTTTTCTCTGATGATTTTTAATTATATTTCATACTAGTAAACATTTCATGATATATTGGGTTTCATACTGTATTTGATGCTGTAGTGAATGTTTATATGGACCACCGGGTCGGAATAAACTATTTTAGGAAATAAAAATAAATACCCAAGTTACTTAACTGGTTTTATAGCTTCAGCTTAGCCTTTGCTAATGCTTCCAATACCTGATGCCAGAAAATGCAATCTGAAGATCACACCTGTGCACTTTGGCATCGTGGGCTTTGGGTCATGTTATCCTGTTCAACTTCTTCCCCTATCGAGGCGCTAGATAGAATAATGCACAGCTTGTGAATGTAGATTAGGTTCCAATTGCAAGTAATGGTGCATCATGATGCTCCGCCTTGGCCTCTCCCAAATCCTGCAAGGCTCTGAAACATCTTCCATTGCCGACAATATTCATATCACGCTACAGAAATGATGACATTAGTAATAATACGGGTAACCTGTTAGATCTTTCTGGTCCACACTAGTTAGTCTAGTCCTGCCCAGCAAGAGTTTCATCACTTACCGTTATTGTCTATGTACTTGGTCTCCTGTTTTGCCTGGTCCATGGGAACACCGTAGATTTCCACTCGCACTAGAGGGTCCACAATATCATACTCGCTGTTCTCCACCTTGGGCAGCTGCTGAGCGCTGATGACCTGCAAGAGCAAAACACAACCTGTGTGGGAGCTGACTCCATCACTTTTGGTGCCACACCTCTACGGAATCAGTTTGTGGTCCATGGAAGGAAATGATAGTTTATGTGCCAGGAAGGATGGGCAGGGTGATGGAGAGCTTGAGAGACCTATCTGCAACTTGCAATCACAGTGACTAGTGGGTTTGCCTACCCTTTCTGTAGGGAAACTCCCTCAGTTTCAGTGCTAAACAGCCACATAGCTATGGCTATAAACACTATGGACCCGATTCACAAAGGTAAACTTAGAGCAAGGGTGAAATTTAGACCTGAAGTCTAACTTTACTAGCAGTAAAGTTAGACCTTTGGTCTAAGTTTAGACTTTTGGTTTAAGTTTACCTTGGTGAATCGAGTCCTATATGTAAACCTTTCTATAAAAAATAAACCCTTTGGACCTCTGTAACTGCCTCTACCTGGATTTGCTACAGTTTTGAATTTAGTCATAGCCTGGAAATTATCTAGCCTAAGTCCACCATCAGAAGTATAAAACACAAAAAAGGTGATGGGAGGAATAATTGTAATAAGTCTAACCTCTGGCAAATGTGCAGGCTAACATTCCAACCAATCGTTCTTTTGCCCACCACACCACCTTCAATTAGCCCCAAGCCATATGCAAATCAGCCTTGATCCTGCTCTGGGTGGGGCTGGACTGTCCCTATTGGAGCAGGGTCAAGATTGATTTGCATAAGGCTGGAGCTAATCTGAGATGGCATGGTGGGAAGAAGAACAATGGGTTGTAATGCTTCCCGAGCGATGGCCAGTGGTTAGACTTATCACAAGCATCCTCCTATTACCTTTTGCGTGTTTGATCTACCAACAGAACTAGCCTGAGACAGTTTGGATCTAATTTTCTCTTGAATCACAATACCTACTGGCAGAGAGTGTTAAAACATCTCCATGGATCTGGAGCTTTTTTTGCGTTTAATTAGGATATTTTATGGCCTCTCAAGTTTTTTCTAGTGCCTTTTCAATCTGTTACCGTGATGGGTGATCTGACATATTTTCTGGTGACGTGTATGGCGCTGATATGACATTCTAGACCATGGGGCCTGTACAGTCTCTGCTAATCGGAACACTACTTTAACAGTCACTCAGTGACACGTGAGAGCATCCACATGCCGGTCACTGCTGCCAAAGATGGAAGGGAGATGCAACCTAACCTGGTAAGAGGTATTGCAAGATTGCATTGGATGCTACTTTGCTGATGGTGACAGCATGCACACATGACCCAAACATTACCAGCCAGGCTAAGATAATCTGAAGTCAGGGAATGCAGGCAATGCCCTGCTGCCAATGAGGACGAAGGCACTGGCACCGCAAGTAGCCAAAACGATTTAAATTCCATAGTGAAAAGTATTCTTACGTAGATGGTTAATCCGACAGGTGAGTAGCCATCCCTGCCGTGCGGCTGTTCTGGATTAAAGTTGCTGTCCATTTTCCTAAGGAACTTTGGTTTCAGCAGGTATCCACAGGAAGCATTCTGGTTAAAGAGACCATCACAGAGGTCCATGTCTACACCGGCCGTCTGGAAATTTAGGGCCACTGTAAGCAAAACAAGAAAGGTGGCTGCTCAGCAAATGTGCCCTTTGACAACACAAGCTTTTAAGACAACAACCTCCATCATATTCCTACAGCGAGGTGGCTAGAATAACACTGTTTGCAGCCTTGTGTGTGATAAATACATTGGTGACCCATTTAGTTTCAGAAGAAATGAATTCCTGCAAAAATTCTAAATATAGCCACATAGAGGGAAATTTCCATACAATAAGTCTTAATAGAGCTCATTTAAATATTTCACAATTAACCTGAAATCTGATCTGGATCTTCCCTTGTTGACCTACTTTGCATTGAATTTCAAACCTGTTTTAGACCCTTCTGCTGGCTCTCTGGACCCTACCACACTTAAAAAAAACATATTTGTCAAGAGCCCATTTTCTCACAGGAACAGGTATGTCTTGAGACATCACGTATGTTGGCAATTGGCTTTCTGGTTGGCAGAGGTATGTACCCTGTTCATGCAGGAACCACAATCCTAGTCAGAGTAAGTCACCAGCACACCCTAAATTAACCTGTGCTCACCCCCCTCGTACTTTGGCACAGAGCGGTCAGGATTAACCTAGGAGGCAATGTTTTAAGTATTTGTGCAACAGGTCAAACAGCAAAACATAAAAACACCACAGAAAAAGATACCACACCTGGTTAGAAAATAGAGGTTAATGTACTGAACACAATACAACCAAAATTACTAGAAATTGAGATATGAATTTGTAATCAATAAACTGACATGTAGTGCTTAAAAGTGTAAAGTGCCAACCTGGGCTATCAGGTCGAGCTGGACCAGGTCAAATCTGAAAAGTCAGGAAAAATGCGATGGAGCGCAGGTCAGATACAGGAACAAGCCTTGACCCACTGCTAAAGTACCTTAATTGCGTCAACGTCAAGGAAGACGAGAGGAGCAGAGGAAGCGATGCATCATCGATCCTTCAGTTCCAAGCTGCACAGAGTCGAAGATGCTTTGAAACTGGAGGGGATGCACTGTGCCGACGGTCATGGAGTGTCCCCAATCTTTGAAGCAGCTTTGATGCATCAGAATCTACGGCGATGCGCCGGTTCCAAGCAGTGTAACAGGGTTGATGAGTGGATTCTGGACTGGAGCAGCACTTTACACCCACTTCCAAGGGCCCAGGACTTGATTGGCACCACTTGGCAGGGAAAGACACACAGATGGGAGAGTTCATGTGCTGTATGTGATGCATTGGAAGTCTTTTGTGTCACTGAGACTGCAGAAGAACAGGAGGCAAGCTAATAAGCCCTTGGAGTCAGGCTGGTTCTGGGTTCAAGTGCTGTGGGTCCAGTCCTTCTCACCCAGGCAAGGAGGGCAGCAGGTCAGCACGGCAAGAAAGCAGTTCTTCCAAAGCAGCAGTCTAGCAGAGTAGCAGTCTTTTTAGCAGCACAGCAGTCCTTCTTCCTGGCAGAGTATCCACAGGTTTACTAAGGAGTACTGAGATGTACTGAGTTGGTAGGGTCAGAAGTCCAGTTATCGTATGCAGTGGTGGTTTTGAATTGGGGGAGACTTCAAAGAAGGGCTTTCAAGTGCACAAAGGTCCTCCCTTCCTGCCCTGGCTCCAGACTCACTATAGGGAAGTATGCAGCCCTTTGTGTGGGGACAGGACACAGCCTATTCAGGTGTAAGTGTGAGGCTGTGACCAACTCCTCTCTCCCATCCTGCCCAGGATGGTCCATCAGGATGTTGATGGTCCATCAGTCACACCTAAGCTACCTTTTTGTATGGCTCTCTAGAAGGAATGCACAAGCCCAACTCTCACCCCACCCCAGATGTGTATTGACAGGTTGCAGGCACACAGGGCTATGAGCAGGAAAATGCCAAGTTTCAAAAAGTGGCATTTTCAAAATTGTAACAATAAATCCGACTTTACCATTAGAGGGGATTTATCATTACACTTCCATAGGTACTAAACATTACAAGTCAACCCCTTCCCAATCAGGAATTGCAGCTTATCAAGTGTAATAAGGAATCCCCAAAGTTATTATATGGGAGGGTTAGGCCTCATAGTACTAAAATACGAATTTGAGAGTTTTTCACTACCAGGACATGTAAAACTTAAAAATATATGCCCTGCCATTTAATCACGTAGCACCCTGCCCTATGGGCTACCTAGGGTCCATCTTAGAGGTGACATATGTAATAAAAGTGGAATTTAAGGCTTGGGAAGTGGTTTTAAATTCCAAGTCAATATGGCAGTGTAACACTGCATTCAGGTTGCAATGGCAAGCCTGGGACAAGTTTGAAAGTGCTATTTAAGTCGGTGGCACAAGCATTGCTGCAGGCCCACTAGTAGCATTTAATTTACAGGCCCTGGACACTTATAGTGTACTTTCCTAGGGAATTATAAACAATTAGTTCTATACCAATCACAACATGTTTTAGGTAGAAAGCACATGCTCTTTTGCACTGGTCAGCAATTGTAAAGTGCCCGAGTCCTGAGGCCAACAAAAAGAAATCAGCAAAAATGTGAGGAAAGCAGGCAAAAAGTTTGGGGTAGACCACCCTAAAGCTGTCAGGTATAACAACGTTAAGTTCACATCTGCTGTCCTCTGTGTCAATGACATCATACAGGTGTAGACCCAATACTTCATCAGCTTGGATTATACACAAAGGGTTTTCTCATTTCAGACGAAGGACTAGCATCATGGCTTCACACACAGATCCACTAATTGCTTCTACTTCTCTACCTCGAGTTCTGCACCCAGATGACTATCTTCAGTCTCCTCACCAAGGATGGGCTCCAAGGTTCACACAAACATCTTAAACCCAGAAAACACTGAGATGGTCTTTTTCCACACAATGGGTCCTGAAACTCTTGGGTGCAATAACACCTACTCGCTGACTCCCTGTCACCAGCTGCTTGGCCTTCTCATAAGTCTAGAGATCAAATTTTAATAGATGCTTCTTCAGCTGGGTGTGATAACAGAATATCATAACAAAAATATTGTCTGTCAGAATTATTGCGTCCTAAATGTCAACCCACTGGGGCTACTGACAGAAAGTCTTGTAAATGAAAATAATGCTGGAGAAGCTTCCAGAACTTTCCTTAACAACAAAGACTTGATTTAGAGTTTAGTGGACATCCTGTTCGCCATATTACAAGTGACATTGTATGTAAATATAATGCACTTGTATCATAGTGATGATCCTTTTGCTATAATTTGCCGACACGCAGGAGCCTCCAGACAGAGACCATGCTAGCCTCACTAAGTTCTTGCTGGTGCTGATCTGTTGTTCTGTACGAGATGCCGTGGCTCCAGCTTCAATGTACTGCTGTTCCCTTTCTGCGCAGAATATTGAGGGGCCTCTGGGGGCATGGTGCGGGTCATCAGGCAGGAATGCCAGAATCCTTGCTGTGAAGTTGCATTGTGCAAACTGAAGCCAGGAGCTGTCTGTGCTGATGGAGAATGCTGTGACAAATGCCAGTTTAACGGAATTGTTGCGGTGTGCCGGCCAAAGAACGATGATTGTGACCTGACTGATTTCTGAGATGGCGTACCTGCCGACTGCACAAGTGACCGTTTCCGAGTCAATGGCTTCCCATATAAGAAAGAGAAAATGTCCTTCACTGAGGACCCACTGTCAATATTTGTGGGGACTAGATGTTCCCAATTGAATCTTATCGATACATATTTGGCATTTTTGACATATTTTGTCTAAAATAGGCAGTACTTCTCTCCCCTATAGTCCTGAAGAGGCCCACAATTAGAATGGACCAAAATGCGTTGACCTTGTTATTTAGGGAGAGGTTGTGAGAAATATTAATTAAAACCTATAAGGAATGCTTATGACACACATCTTTCTTTAAATATAAACAATAGCAGTAGTTTTGATGAGATGGTAACATGATGCAAACATCTCCCATGTGGATTAACATTTAAATCATTGCTAATAACCACATTCTCTGAAAGCAAAAGGATGACTGAAGTACATTTTTGTTGAAGTGTAACGTTATTATAAGTATCTGTGTTGATTTATGTACATACTATGGCACTCATTATGACATTGGCGGTAAATCCCACTTACCGCCCCGGTGACGACCGCCAAGATACAGTCGCGGAGGCGAACATCCGTTCGCCATATTATGACACACACACACTAAACCGACAGGATACTGCCACAAACACAAATCAGCAAGACCAAAGGTAAGTGGTAAAGTGTCGGTACGAACACCCATACCGTTACGCCAACAAAACAACTCCCACCACATTATGACCCACTAATCACCATGGCGGACAGTCAACTGCGGTAAACCATTGGCGGTACACACCGGGGCAGTCAGAATGGCCACCCAATACAAAAACAACACAACATTGGACAAAACAAAATCACACACCTGACACTCATACACACACCACACCTACCCACCCACAGCACTATAAAACACCCACCCACATCACACACAACCCTTTACGAACACAAAAAATAGCCAAGAGATTGCCACGCAAATCACAGAGACAACTATACACACACCACAAACACCCATTCATTCCATTCATTCGTCACGTACCGCATATCCAACACCCCACCACATTACTCAACACCCTCTGCACAACACACACCACACAACACCCATGTCCCCACTAAGGCAACCCCGATTCACAGGTGAGGAATTGCGTGTAATGGTGGAGGAAATAGTCAGGGTAGAGCCACAGCTGTTTGGAGCACAGGTACAGCAAATATACATTGCCAGGAAGATGGAGCTATGGCGGAGAATCGTGGACAGGGTGAACGCCGTGGGACAGCATCCAAGAACAAGGGACGACATCAGGAAGAGGTGGAACGACCTACGGGGGAAGGTACGTTACGAGGCAGCAAGGCACCAGCTCGCCATCCAGAGAACTGGCGGTGGATGGGAGGAGCAAGTCTTGGCAATATTGCATCCTGAGGGACTCACAGGAGTAGCCAGAGGATTGGACACTGGTAAGTTGCTACTCGTCATCTCCCATACCTGCATGCCATCTCACCCCCTCACCCTGACTCCCATCACTCCACTCCATCCCACACAGTGCACCTACACATGTGACTAACCCCAATGCCAAGCCCTGCATGCCATTCCAATCCGTGTACAACCCTCCCAGCTCTGCATGTACATCCAACACCAAAGCATGCACAGCATGGAGAACTAACAATCCCACAATACATCACCATACACAACAAAGATGGCAGGGCAACAGCAACGATAATGGGGAAGCTAGGGATGTACAAAATGCCACAGACATGAAGCATAATACATCACTTATATCCCCTTAGGTGCCCCAGCCAATCCCAGCAGTGAGGAGGTGCCACGACTATCCAGCCCCCCACCAGAAGATGCCCCCAGTGATGATAGTAACTCTGGGCTTCTGGATCTGGATGAACTACCTGGCCCATCAGGGGCCACTGGTCAGTTGGTCACCCCAGCCCACTCCCAGTCCACCACAGAGCCTCCCCCATCAGTATCCACCACCACAGCACCCACCCAAGGTCCCCACACCTCTGTACCTAGGACACGTCAATTAGCAGTGTGCCCAACAAATACAGGGACCCCAGTCCACACCTCACAGCCAAGACAATCCGGGTCCTGGGGTCAGTGGCAGCGGGCACAACATTCAGAAACACAGGCACAGGGTGACAGGGACACACAGAGACAGCAGTGCGCCAGGGGGAGGACAGGCCCACGGAACCGACTCTCCAGGAGGCACTCACTAATGTCCTGGGGGCTTACCAGCAATCCCTGGACAAGATGGGCCAAATTCTTAACAACATGCAGGAGAACAAGTGGCTGCAGGGGGTACACCATCAGGAGATCAGGGAAGATTTGCAGGCCCTCAACACCACCATGGTCTACATACCAGGGGTGCTGGCTGATATGGCCAACACATGAGGGAATGGACAGCACACCAGCAGGCCCCTTCCACTAGCTAGTCAACAGAACAGCCCACCACATCTGCTGCAGTTAGTGGACAGGAGGCCCTGCCACAGGACTCACAGGCCACCCGCACCCCTCCGCCTGCAGAAGGTGAACCACCCCGCAAACGTTCCCTGCAACCCAGACAGAAGCCGGAGACACTAGCCAAGACCAAGACCACCGCCAGGAAATGAGACCCTCCTGAGTGTGTCCCTTCTGTCCCACTCTGTCACCTTGTCCACTTTGAACTGCCTTTGCTCCCCTTCCTATGGGCCCTTAGACACTGGACCTGTGCTACAAACAGACTGGACTAATACCCTGGACTTACCTCTACCATCACCCCATTCCATTGCACCTTTCCGTCTATAAATTTCACTACAATAAAAACCCTTGAACACAACTTGAGTGATAGTGTTTTATGTGATGAAAATGTGCAAATATGGAAACAGTCACATATTGTGCAAATGACCCGAACACTGTGATAGCGTGCAAATAATGACCTGTTGCTGTCTGTAGTCATCACATCAGTACACAGTTGTTACAACACCAACATCTGCAAAATGAGAAGCCATAGGTGGCAGTCAGTTGAGATGCAAAGGAAGTGAATGCCATCCTGCTACAGCCACACTGAAAACATAAATAATCAGAGGTATAGCAGTTCCACTGTCTAACCTGTGTGTCATTGGAAGTATTGACATATAACTGATGTTCTGTTGTCCACATGCTCATCCTCTGCCTCCTCATCCTCACTGTCCTCAGGGGCATTTCCAATCTCCTCCTCCTGCAGATAAGGCGCATGTCGTCTGAGGGCCAGGTTGTGCAACATGCAGCATGCTACTACTATCTGGCATACCTTCTCAGGGGAGTAGCACAGGGATCCACCTGTCAGATGGAAGCATCTGAACCTGGCCTTCAGGAGGCCGAAGGTACGTTCTATGGTTCGCCTGGTTCACCTATGTGCATCATTATACCGAATCTCAGCCACTGTCCTGACATTCCTCACAGGAGCCACAATAGGTTTGGGTAGCCAAAGTCACCTGCAAGTATTGAGGTACAAACATTAGCCTTACACAATGGTATGGGGGATGACTCCTGAAGACATACAGTGGGTGGGGAGTCTGGCTCATCTATTAGCCACACCCTGTGCCTTTATAGTTATGCCATCACATTTGAGATGCTGCTATTCCTCAGGACGAAGGCATCATGCACCTAACCAGGATACTTGGCAGTGACGTGGGAGATGTACTGGTCAGCCAGGCACACCATCTGCATATTGAGTGAGTGGAAACTCTTCAGATTCCTCAACACCTGTTCAGCGTTCCGGGGGGGGGAGGGACAAATGCAATATGTGTTCCGTCAATCGTCCCAATAATATTTGGAATATGACCCATTGCATAGAGTTCTGTCTTCACAATGACCAAATCTTCCACCTGGGGCAAAGCGATGTAGCTGCACATGTGTTTGACCAAGGCAGACAAAACCCTTGCCAGCACGATTGAGAACATTGACTGTGACATTTCTGCTGCCAAGCCCACTGTCACTTGAAAAGAACCAGTTGCCAGGAAATGGAGCATTGATAGAACTTGCACAAGAGGGGGGATCCCAGTGGGATGACGGATAGTTGATATCAGATCAGGCTCCAATTGTGCACACAGCTCTGTGATTGTGGCCCTGTCCAGTCTATAGGTTAGTATTATGTGCCAGTCCTCCAGTGTAGCCAAGTCCACAAGGGGTCTGTACACGGTGTCTTGTCTCCTCCTCCTATCCCTCCTCAGTGGTAGGTATCTAAGGGACACAAGAGTGAGTAGGGTGTCACCAACTGAACAATGGAACCACCACCTCAGTGTAGAGCATTTATGTGATGGGACAATGTGAATGGCAATGTATGTACAATTTACAGTTCTCAATTTTCAAAATGTTGTCCACCACTATAAAGTGGCGACCGCCTGTCCTGTATGTAGGGACAGGTGAAAGTGAGGTAACTCCGCCGGCATTGGGCTGCATGGCGGAAATGCGGTCTTGCACCGCCGTGCTACTCCTCATTGGCTAAAATGAGGCTCTATGGAGTACAGTGGCCCATGGGGATCACCAGCGGCGGTGACGGTGTACACCGCCACAGACGTGACCGCCATTTTCTGGACCACAGCAGCCACAAGGGGGTGAGTACAGTGAGCGTGACAACCATGTTTGTTGGCTGCCATGGGATCCTGGTGGTGGGTTTCAGTTAGTGGGTACCCCTTAATATCAGCTCAGACATTTCTACGTGGTCCAGCTCAAGGTAAATGGGTGTCCAGCAAAAACATGTAATCTAGCTTGGTGGCATTCCATGTCAGACAGGGCTTAGTGGGTCCCAGGAGGGGTGCAGTTGGCGGTGGTTGGCTCTCATCTTGCTGTGGTACCTAGCCAATGGAATGCCAGTGCGATGCATAGTGCTCAATCCTGATCCCTGTGTGTGATGTTAATGTGTATGCCATCTGTGGTGTTGGTGCTGTAATAGACCCAGTGCTCCCTTTCTCTCTCCCTCCCCCCTATTTTCTTCTGTCATCCTGTCCATGTGTGCATTAGCATCATCTGGTGGAGGAGCAGGGGCACCTGCGACTGAGGGAGCTGCATCCCACAGGACCAAGGATGCAGAGCCACGGACGCCAGGGGGACCAGTGGGACGGAGGGCGAGGGTAGCACCACTGACTCTGATTCTTCCTCCGATGGAAGCTCCCTGGTGGTGGCGGACACCTCTGGGACCACCCCAGCTACAGGTACAGCCGCCATCCCCTGTACCAGCACCGCCCTCCCAGTAGCCCCCCAATGAGTTGGCCATGCCTGCTCACTCAGGAGGGTGGGCATCTCCTTCGCCTCAGGCACCTCAGGCCCTGCCCCAGTGAGCCCTGCTGCCCTCAGTGAGGAGGCTATTGACCTCCTGAGATCTATCTCTGTAGGGCAGTCAACCATAGTGAATCTAGGGGCTGGCATCACAGATGAAGCAATATAATGCATACTTGGTGGGCATCCACAGTAGGTTGGTTGCCCTACAGAGATCGTTTCAGGCTGTGGCCTCCCCTCTGCTGGCAGCCGGTGTTCCTGTTCCCATCGTCTTCCCTCCAACTACCACTTCCCAGTCCCAGTCTCCTCAACCCCAACCCATCCAATGCACACATACAGACAAGCATGCAAGCAAAACATCAGACAAGAGTAGCCCAGTCAAACACAGGCAGCACACTTTACGCCACAAGCACTCACACAACAACATCCACTGCCTCCACTGTCTCCCCCTCCTCCTTCTCCTCCCTCACAGTCACATCCGCACTCACACCTGCATGCACTGCATCAACAGCCACCACCACCATCACCACATCAAGCAGCACACACACCTCACTTGCAGACACCTCCACAACGTTCATCCGCGCGTCCCCTTTGTCCTCTCCCATCCTGCCTGCCCCCACCCCCCAGGAGACACAAACGCACACACTCAGACTGCCAACAGCTATCCACCTCACACACTGCCCATTCACCTGCACCCAAGTCCAGCAGACGTACACCTCCGACAAACACTCCCTCAACCTCCAATCCCATCCCTCCTCCCACATACCACCCTAACGTCCCTAAGAAGCTTTTTCTTGCCCATCTTGACCTCTTCCCTCCCCCTCCACCCCGTCCTGCCCGTAAGAGCAGGGTCCCAACGACCCAGCATAGCACCTCAGCCAAACAGTCTGCCACTGCTCCCATCAAATCCTCGGCTACTGGCACAAAGGGGCCCCACAGTGTGAGGGCTGCCACTCCTACTGTGAGCACACCTCCGCCTCAGAAAGGGAGGACTAGGGTGGTGAAAACCAAGGGACATGAGACGGGTACAGTGAAGGCACCTCCTAGTCATGGAGGCAAGAAAGGGAAGGATCCCACTCCACCACCCAAGAAAGGGAAGGATCCTACTCCACCTGCAAAGAGAGGCAAGAGGCCCCCTCTACCAGCAGTGGGCAAGGAGCCCTCACCTCCAGCAGAGGCAGCCAGGATCACACCTCCACCAGCAGTGGGCAAGGAGCCCTCACCTCCAGCAGAGGCAACCAGGGTCACAAATCCTCCAGCAGTGGGCAAGGAGCCCTCACCTCCAGCAGAGGGCATGTAGGCCACCCACCAGAGACAATTGGGCAAGAAGCCCCCTCCAGAACCAGTGGGCAAGTTCCCCACTTCAGAGACTGTGGCCTTACACTGCTCACCAGGGACAATTGGGCAAGGAGCCCCCTCCAGAGCCAGTGGGCATGTTCCCCACTTCAGAGACTGGCCTTACACTCCCTACCAGGTACAATTGGGCTAGGAGCCCCCTCCAGAACCAGTGGGCATGTTACCCACTTCAGTTAAGGTGCCCCCCACCCCCTCTCCCCTTACCCCTGAAGTGCCTGCCCGTTCCCAACATGATGCCCCTGCACAGTGGAGTCCGGATACTGTCATGAATCAAGTTGGGGCTTGGACTGTGCCCTGTGGCCATGTGGGCCTTTTGTACTTTGGACTGGCCATTGGCCATTTCTAGACATTGACACCTGTTTTTGTTATCGCATGGACAATACGGTGGCTGTTGGCATCATATTACAGTATCAGTTACAGCTCAATGTGGTCCTTGTTTTAATTAGACTTGGGTCCTGTGATATTGGTTTTACTCTGCAGCTGGTTGTGTGTTTGGTGTGTGTGTTGCGTGTGTGTCATTCTCCTTTCCCTCCCTCCCTCCCTTGTGTGCTGGGCGGTTGTGCTCACCGTTGTCGTCTTCATCGGCGTTGGTGTTCCTGGTGGACCATGGCATAGAAGAGCATCGGGAAGACTTGAAGTTCCGGTTCCATGGCGGCGGAGGTCTTCTCTGTGTCTCTGATGGTGAGTCTCTCGTTTTCTGTGCAGTGTCTCTGCCAGGCTTTTGATGGCGTTGGTACCGCCCCGGAAATCCTGGCGGTTTGCTATGTCATAATATGGTGGACGATACCTTGTCTTCCGCCTGGCTGTTGATGGCTACCGCCATGGTCAGTGGTGTTGACGCCCTGGCGGTTGGTGTGGTATGTTGGCTGTCTATGGGAGGTATCACTGCCATGGTCATAATTTGGCGGTAATTACCGCCAGCCTGTTGGTGGTATTATCGCCACTTTACACATCACCGCCAATGTCATAATGACCACCTATGTCTTTGTATGATATGTAAAAAAAATTAAAGTATTGTGATATGTTTATATGTTTAATTTAAGGTATTTTATTGCTTGATTGAAATAACATGAAAAGAAATCTACAAATTAACTGTTTTTCCAGTGATTGATTTATAGTTTCACTGTTGTATTGATGATTACATTTTTTCCTACTACTGTACCACTTTTTCTTCTTTTGTCTTAGTTTACCCAGGTATATTAGGGTTATCAGGGTAGACCCCTTCTTTCACAAGTTATTGTTATCAGCTGTTGATGTGATGCCTGCCCCAAGCAGTAGAGTTGCCATCGCTGCTCGACTCCTGCACATGAGCCAGACACTTCCTCTTCTCCTAGACCACAGTGAGGCATGCTTGTGGTCATGCGCCTATTGACCCAACGTGAGTTGGCGGCGTGGAAGGTGCTATCTCGCATGCATTACATTGTAGCGCATTCGCTGTTCCATACATCCTGCTAGTGTGTGAGGAAGTAGGCACTATGCACACTTTCTTTTTTTTAACTCTTTTTTATTTAAAGTACGGTACAAAACAAGCAAACTGCATCTTGGTAGACAGACAATATTATCAATTGACACACCTCTCCACCCGCCCAACCATTCAATATAGCCTTAGAACCCGCCGTAGCGGGCTCTACCGGCTATTAAAGGCCCGCTCCCGCGTTAAATGCCCGAGCCGAAGGCGAGGGCATTTAACAAGGGAAAGGGCCTTTAATAGCCGGTAGAGCCCGCTATGGCGGGTTCTAAGGCTATTAGAACATTCTGCCACTCAGGGCAGAATGTTCTATTAAATAAAACAAATTGCTCATGGAGCCCGAGGGGATTAAAGTCCCCTCGGGCTCCGTGAGGCTTTGTTCACAGCTGTTGCTGTGAACAAAGCGAACATTGGAATGTTGGCGCTGCGGGTTTTTACCGGCCAGTAAAAGCCTGCAGCACTCCATTGTTTTCAATGGAGCTACCAACGTTCCAATGTTCTAATTAGCATTACAGAGGAGTTAGCTGAGTCCTCCAGCATATGATGCTGACCCAGAGGCATGGGGTAGTTACAAATATTACCCCTGTAGGTATTCCAGGTCCCCCAGATTTTTGACCATTTTCTGGGACAGCCTCTTCCTTCGTAGACCACTCTCTTGGCCAGCCTGCACCAATCCAAATCCCTTTGCCAGTCTTCCATCTGTGGCAGTTGCCCCGCCCTCACAGACGTGCAACATTGCATTTCACGATGATAAGATCCAGTGCCCACCACGTTTGCGCCATTTGAGTCATGTCCATTTAGCTCCACATGTTAAAGAGACAGCATTTTTCAGTGGCAGTCATTGAACCCCCGGTCACTTCGCACATGCATCTCTACCACTTCCCTCCAAAAGCCCTGTACTTTGGGACAATCCCATTTAGTATGATAGAATGTGCCTACACCACCGTATCCCCGCTGACAAGTGTCCTTGGTAGCTCTACCCATCTTGTTATATTAAGAATATTTATAGAGCGCATTAAATCAGAGGGTATCAAAGCGCAAAAGCATTCACTCAAAGCTGTGCAAAGTAAAAAGCCCCATTTAAAAATGTTTTTTAAAGATAGGCAACATTTCTGTGTCTGCAATGTGAGATGGCAAAGTATTCTATAAGTGAGCCACTCCTGCCGAGAAGGCCCTCCCACCCCATCTAGCTTTGCAAAATCTAGGAACAACTACAAGTTTACGCAGAGAAGACCTGAGAGGTCTGGAAGTAGTATATTACCAGAACATTGCATTAAGCTGTTCCATATTCTGGGAGTAGAGGGGCTTATGCATCATGCAGAACTCTTTGAAAACTATCTTCTTACTGATGGGTAGCCAATGAAGAGCAGGCAGCCCCTCTCTCGCTGACGTCTGTCTAGGGAAGTTGAAAGTGAGGCGTGCTGCTGCGTTCTGGACGACCTGCAATTTGTTAACACTGGCACGATTGGCATTCAGAAATAAAGAATTGCAGTAGTCCAAACACCAAATAATGAGTGCGATGACAACTGCTTGGTGCAGCTCTGAAGGAATAAAAGGAGAAATCTTCCTCAAAATTTTGATAATGGGGAAACAAGTGCCAGCAGTACAGGTAGTCTGGGTGTCGAAGCTCAAGGAGTTTTCCAACAGAATACTCAAATTCCTAGAATATTTCACTGGAGTAGGAAGAGACCCACACTCCTCAGGCCACCAGTTCTAAACCCAGAAGAAATCTTTGACACCGAAAACCAGGACCTCGGTCTTGTCAGCAATTAGTTTTAGCACATTGTTGTTCATCCACTTCTCAATACTGGCCATACAATGCCTAAAACATTCAGGAACCCCGGTCACATTGTTGGAAATTGACACAACGATTTGGGTGTCATCGGCATATGAATGGACCTCAAAGCCAAAAGATCGCACCAGAGCCGCCAAAGGTGTCACATAGATGTTAAAGAGGGTTGGACTCAAGTGGAGCCTTGGGGGACTCCACAAGGAAGAGTAAAGGCATCAGCTTTGAAGTCACCACAGCTGACCACCTGTACCCTGTCCAAAAGGTGGGAAGAAAGCAGACTGAGGGCGACACCGCCAAATTCATCTTCATCAATGTAAATTGTGTATAATAGGAGCGATGCAGCGTTTTCAATTGGATCAAGTGGCACCCCGCCCGAATGGCCACCTCCCGAGGGGACGCAAGAGCCCAAGCCCATTCCTCGGCATCCAACTCACGCAAGTCTTGGGCCCATTGTTCCTTCAGGCATGGCAGTGGATAAGGTGTATGTTTAAGTCATTTTTTGTATGTCAAAGAGGTCACCTTTCGTGTCAGGTGCTCGTACACTATGCACATTTGAAGCGCCCTCCTGAGTCAGCACGCTGCCACTTAAGGCGGAACATTTTCTGAGCAGTGTCACAGGGGAACTGAACTCCATGACCGAAGCTTTGGGGGTATAGTAGCAACCACTCCCTCTTCAGTATAGATACCCACACCTCACCCACAGCCTCTGAACTCAGAAAGGTCACGCCTGGAGCACAACTTACCCAACTCACCCCAATTCTTCTCTCACAGGCAAATGCTTCTCAGAAGCACATGGGGTGGCTTTAAATGCTGCCATAAAAGTCTAAAGGATGCATTTGAACTTGCACACTATGAAATGTGAGGACCCAGGGCATGGGCTCATTTTGAGGTTGTGTGGGGTCGCAGCTGCAACCCCTGGCTTGCTTTTTCCAACCCCTGCACTACCTTTGCGACCCGTGGCCTCGGAGGGGGAAAAGGCAATGCTAACAACAGAAAAGAAGTTAAACAGTACTGAGATGCGCACTGTTAATTATCAGCAGCACCTGCACAAACCAAGGCACATAACTCTAAGCTTGTTAAAGCAAATGAGTATACAGCACTGCAATGTATACTTTGCTGAATAAAATAAAGAATGGAATAAAAATAAAACATTTGTAAACAAGATGTGGCAGATTATTATTATGGTGAACACAGAGAAAATTATGTGTTTGAATAAAAACCTTACTTATCTGCTTTAGTGACAATGTCTTTCAAGGGATGCTGATAAAATGTATTTTCAATGCTTAGGAAAAATGTGTGTCACATTGGTCTATATAAGGAAATATAAGTGGACAAAACCAATAATGGTAAATCATTTTGTGCATCTTTCTGTAATTTTCCAATGTGTTGTGCTTATGGTACACACCAGGGAAACTATTAAATCGTGACAGTTTGGAGTATAAATAATGTGGCTTCCCAGTCTTATTTTGTATTTAAATGCCATTATATTTTACTGCTCCAACAAACATAATTTTTCAAGCTATAAAATATTAAAAGGTGTAATGTTCCTGTCATGTCAGCACACTATTTAAAATGTAGGTGGTATATAAAATGGGCATTTATCTGTGTTAGTAACTTGTGTTATTATATAATTGTGCGCTTAAATGTCTCTAAGCTTCAGCCAAGTCAGTTATTCTGATGTCATCGGGATCAAAGTCATGTGACATCACTTCCTGGGAGGATTCAGCGTCAAAGATAATTTGATGTCACTTTCCATGATGTCATTGGGTTAAAGGGAGGTTATGTCATGTCACTTCCGCTACCCCTGGCATTCTGGCGACCTGACGTTCATGCCTAAGGTGAGGCGCAGACCTTGAGAGCGGGGAAAGATGGAGGAGGGCCAGAGAGGAGGGGCCTCAGAAGAAGGGCATATGTGTTTTAGGTTTTCACTACGCATGCTTGTGACATTTCTATGTTTCACAGGTTCCCTGTGTGTGCATCTGCCTGCCTCATGAGTAACACCTTGCAGCGAATTAGTATTAATAATTGAGGAAGTGCAAGCCTGAACATCCAATGCAAAAGGGTAAACAAAAACATGCATAATGTTGGTAATTCTTAACACAGTTTGAGAATTGTAACCTCAATGAAGCCCAGCACTGGAGCAAAGGCAGCAATAGCATGAAGTCAGCCATCCATTATCAATGCACTCAGTTACTCACCCATTCATCCATGCACTCCCTCACCCCTCCCATTGTTCACATTGTCAAATTCACCCACTCATGCATAAACACACACACTCACCAACTAGAAGGAGAAAACTGAGATACTTAAGAGAGCCATCAAATTGTGAGCAGGGGGTGGGCACAAAAACCCACGCTAAGGCTGTATTGGATGCAATAAGCCTGTCTGCCAGCAGATTGATAAAGCTGCATGTAGGCAATTCCAAAAATGGAGTAAAATTGAAAAGAGGGCCCAGATCTTTTCAGTGTAATTTATGCTGGGACTCTGAGGAGGGGAAGTGAGAGACTGAGTGAATAAAAGGACGTTACGCTGCAATCTTCACCCTCTCGCTGCCCATCCATCTTCTCCTCTGGACTGGCCTCCCCAGGTGATCCCCATAAATGCAGCAATCTATAACTCAGGTTTGCAACCAACTTCAATTACTATTGGTTGCTTGCAAAAAACCATGTGCTCCCACACATCCGGAGGGTGCTCCCAGTGGCTATTTTAATAAATGTGACTCCACGGTGCCCTTTGTGAAGTTACACAATGACCCTTACTACTGATCAGCCCAAACGGATGGAGTGTAGCACCAAAAGGACTTTTCCTCTAGTCTCAGGGCAACACATTTGTGGCGGCGTAGTTATTTGGCTGTGACTAAGGTTAGTCAGAGACTTCAAAAGTGCTGGTTTCTACTGCAATATATCAGGTGAGCATGTTGCTAAATATATGGAGCCTCCCCAGAAAAGAGAACACACGAGTATCATATTAACCTGATTTTCCACACCCCATGGTTAGAGTCAGTCGTCAGGCCGTATGTGCTGGTGGCCACAGCCCTGCTGAGAACTCCCTTAATATTAAGACTCCCTTAACAAACTAAGGGGTCATTACGACCCCGGCGGTCGGTGTAATAGTGGCAGTAGTACCGCCAACAGGCTGGCGGTACATACCTCCACTATTATGACATTGGCGGTTTGGCCAAAGTCGAAAACTGCCAAGTTAACACACTGACCGCCACGGCGGTAACGACTGCCGGGCTGGAGACTACAGTGACGGCCGCCCATGGCATTTTGACCCCGCCCAGCTCCATGGTTTCTGTACCGCCACGAAAACCATGACGGTAGGCACTATCACTGCCAGGGAATTCCTTCCCTGGTACTGATAGGGGACTCCTCCGTCCCCCTCCCGAGAGTCCTCCCCCACCCTCCCCCTCCTCACCCCGACATATACACACATACAAGCACATACATACACACCCATACACACACGCATTCCCACATTCACCCATGCATGCATACATTCATACACATTCATACACACTCACAGAAACACTCACTAACATACATCCAGGCATACACGCAATCACACGACACAACATGCACGTACACACACACCCATTCATGAACACACGCATTGCACATGCATTCACGCATTCAAATACAGTCACACACACCCCCACACACGCACACAACACCCCCCACCCCCCTGTCCTGTCGGAGAACCCAACTTACCTGCTTGCAGGGAGTCCTCCGGGAGGAGACGGGATGCAGCGCTGCTGCCAGCAGCAGCTTCCGCGAGCAAAACACCGCCAGGCCGTATCATGACTCATGATATGGTTGGTGGCGTTCTGCTGGCATGGCGCTGCTGCTGGCGGCAGTGCCACCTTACCACCGTCCGCCTCCATGACTGTAGCCAGCCTTCTGGTGGAATTCCGGCTACGGTCATAATTTGGTGGACGGTCGGTAGCCACGGTGACGGTATAGGCACAGCGACTGTATGTTGGTGGCCGTCGCCGTGGCGGTAGACGGCATTTGCCGCCAATGGTATAATGAGGGCCTATAAATCTGTCAAAGTCTCATGTCAAGCACCGTTGACTAACAGTGTTGTTTCTCCACAGTATTTCCGCAGCAGTGAGGCCCTACACATAAAAACAAAGTGAGGTCAGATAATAAGCACTATGACCATGTAAACTACATATACCCTGACATATTGTTACACTTAAAGACCTTACCTAGTCTCCAGCTTCACTCTAGCTGCTCCTTAACATTTACTTCTATTTGTGGGTCACTAGTTTTTGAAATTCTGTCCTTGGTTGGTCAACACCATAAGTCCTTGAAGATTGTTTTGCCTATTCTGCTGTCATTTGAAGGTGAACCTGAATATCGGGTACCTACCACTTGTCTGAGTGACAATGATGCGTATCACAGCTGCATCTGCAAAGCCCTTGTGGACTGGGCTTGACCTTTGTCTTCACAACCTTTTCACTGTTTGTTTATTGCTTCTTCAAAATATGGAGATAGGTTAAGAAACAGAAATAAACAACCAAAACTGCGTTTTCATCTGATCAGCTTAATACTTACCAATTTGGCATCCCACGTTCCACATCTCCTGGGGATTGTAGTTGGAGGAGTCTGTCCTCATGCCACTTGGGTAGATCCGAGAGAGTAACCGGGAGTTATAGCGGACAAACTCATTCCCTGTGTGGAGAGACAGAGGTAGTGAGACAGTGTGATCTTCCTGCTGATTGAGATGAAGCAATAGTCCCACCATGCCACAAGCCTTGCATCTCCTTCCACTGGAGAGAGTTCTTGTTATCAACAACAGCCCCTGGATGGTGGTAGGAAGGGAGTTCAAAAGGGTGCTCTTTGTATGGTAGCAGGTCTCAGAGAGTGAGGGTATGATAGGAGGGATCTGTGGAACTACCTTTATGTGCCTATATTTATACAGTGTTCATAGTTGAAATGTAAGGGGCATATTTATACTTTTTGGTGCAAAACTGCACTAACGCAGTTTGCACCACAAAGTTTAGCACCGGCTTGCGCCATTCCTGAGCACCAGCCAGGCGCCATATTTATGGAATGGCACAAGCCAGTGCAAAGGGTGGGCTAGTGTAAAAAAAAATGACGTTAGCCGGGTTGGGGTGGCGGTATGGGAGAACGGGTTTGGCACCAAAAAATGACGTTAGGCTGGTTAGAGTAAAAGACATTTCTCTAACGAGCCTAGCGTCATTTTCTGATGCAAAACCATCCATACAACATGATTCCGGTCTTAGAAAAGACAGGAGTCATGCCCACCACCCCAATGGCTAGCACAGGGGACAAGTGTCCCCTGGGCATGGCCATTGCACCCAGTGCATTGTAGGGGGGCCCAAGTTGGGCCCCCGATGGCACTTTAATTAAAAAAAAAAACTTCTTGCCTATACTTATCTGGGATGGGGTCCCCCATCCTCCGGTGTCCCTCTGGTGTGGGTGGAGGTGTTCCTGGGGCTTGAGGAGGGCACCTGTGGACCCATTCCATGGTGTTTAACCATGGAAATGGGTCCACAGGTCCCTTAACACCTGGTCTGACCAAGGCGTTAAATAATGATGCAAAGCAAGCTTTGCACCATTATTTAGCCCCTCCTCCCACCCGTGCGTCATTTTAGCACGGGGGATAAATATGGGGCTATGGGGTTAGCACCTTTTTTTAGATGGGAACGCCTACCTTGCATCTCATTGATGCAAGGTAGGGTCACGCATCTAAAAAATGGTGCAAATTCCAATATTTTGCCGTTAGACTGGTCTAACGTTAAAATATAAATATGGAGTTAGTTTTGCGCCGAATTTGTGTCAAAAAATGATGCAAATTCGGTGCAAATGGGGTATAAACATGCCCCTAAGTTTCTGTTTATCTGAAGCATAGGTATATAAACCAGCTGGTTCCTGATCACACCCAATGCTCACGAGGAGCTGCAATTGAAGCACTTTGACTTTAATGGTGTGTCATACCTGGCCGGTCTATGGTCTGTGGACTTAATTAGTCTTATCAGTTGTATTACTGCAAAACATCAAAGTCACTGTAAAGTTTAATGGGGTGCTATTACTACCAAACCTCAATGACCATGTAAACGCTAATAGTGTCTTATAATTGCCAAACCTCAAAGATTCTGTAAACTTTAATTGAGTCTTTTACTGCCAAACCTCAACGACCCAGAACATTTTAATGGCCTACTATCAAACCCCAAAGACCC
Source organism: Pleurodeles waltl (assembly GCF_031143425.1). NCBI lineage: Eukaryota > Metazoa > Chordata > Amphibia > Caudata > Salamandridae > Pleurodeles > Pleurodeles waltl. Next base: position 175,003,918 of record NC_090441.1, on the reverse strand, counting down.
TGCAACGATTTGAGGCTTACTACTATCAAACCCCAAAGACCCTGTAAACTTTAATAGAGTCGCATTACAGCCAAACAGCAAAGATCCAGTACACTTTTATGGAGTCTTATTGCTGCCAAACTTCAAAGACCTTGTAAACTTTAATAGAACCATCCTGCTATCAAACCCCAAATACCGTGTAAAAATCGCAGTCTTATTACCATCAAACCACAATAACCTTATAAACTTTGATGGAGTCCTATTACTGCCAAACATCAAAGATCCTGTAAACTTTAATGGAGATTGTTACTGCCAAACCTCAAAGACCCAGTAAACATTAATGGAGATGCACTACTATCAAGCCCCAAACAGCCTGTGAGAGAAATGAAGTCTTACTACTATCAAACAAGCAAGACCCTGTAAACTTTAAAGGGGACTTACTACTGCAAACGTCAAAGGTGCTCTAAACTTTAATGGAGTCTTATTACTGCCAAACCTTAAAGACACTATAAACTTTCATGGAATATTATTACTGCAAAACCTCAAAGACCGTATGAACTTTAATGATGGAATCGTATGTGAAGCTGTGTTACTGCCAAACCTGAAAACTCCTGTATATTTTAATGGAGACTTAATAATGACATTATTAAAAGACCTAGTAAATTTTAACCGAATCATGCACATTTTAATGTAGACTTATTACTGCCAAACCTCAAAGACCCTGTAGCCTTTAAAGGAACCTTATAACTGCCAAGCCTGAAAGACCATGTAACATTTAATGAAGTCTTAGTACTGCTCTACCTGAAAGACCCAGTAAAGTTTAATGGAGTCTTTCTACTTATTACCAGTTAGAATTGTCATTCTTTTGCACAGTATTCCCCGAGATTTTTGCCTTTGCTGTTTTTGTGGACAGCAGACCTCTGTGCAATTACAGTGTTGTGCCCCCCCCTTAAAATGGTCTTAACTGTAAATTCAATCTTGTCAAAATAACCCTTTTTGACCGGCCTAAAACTTCCTTTCAACTCTAGTTAGGCCTTATTACCCATAAGGCAGGGTGCATGGCATTCAGAAGTAGGACATGTACAATTTTAATGTTAAACATGTCCTTGCAGTGCAAAAAGCCTAAGAAACCACTATAAATGTAATTCTTGGACATTTCTTAATATTTACTACAAGCCCAATCCACTGGTGGAGTTGAAATTGTAATACATATTTTCCAAATATGACTTTTATAAAGTTACATTTGCCCTGCCTTAAAGGGAAGCTAAATTTATATTTTGTTCTTCCACTTATGGTAGCCAGTAATTATCATTTCAATATGTATGAATGAAGTGTGAATGTGCTACCAGGACAGAGACAAAAGGTCTTGGGTGTGTGGTGGTGTTGTTATGCCTTTGGCAGGATGGCCTGTGGGCTGGGCTGGCGTGGTGAACTTCAAAGAGGCCTACTATGTCACAAACAAATGTAGCTAATATCCAGGCCTGCACCCTTGTTTTGGCTCCCAAGCCAGACTGGCCTCCATCACAGTGCGCCTTCTGTTGACACAATAGTGTCAGTTCCTGCTGGAGTGTCAAGAACTGTCAGACAGGTCTGCTGAATGTACACATAATATTTGGAGTGCACTTGAAAGTTGGGAATCAGAATGCCAAAAACATTGTGTATCGACTGTCTGCTACCAGACTACTGTCTCTGTGATCTGTGGGGGTACAGGGACTGCCTAGATCTGAATTTTTGTGTTAGGTGCGGAAGATCCCTAGGATTACCATAGGACACTCTCCACACACCCCTAGCCCTCAGAGTCCAGGTTTGAGTGGCCAGAGAGTTTAGCCATCTTGAAAATTCCCAAATGGGTAGGGATAGCTCCAGGAACCTTTACCCAGTTGGTTAGGGCAAGCTCAGGGGTCATTTCTGCCTGTCCTGTTTGATCCCCATTGTTATCATTGTTTTCTAGTTGGGTAGGTGCCAGATATTCTGTTATGCATTTTCACTGCTGTCTGGTTGGGCAGGTGCCATGTATTCTGCTATGTACCTTTCACTATTTTCTTGTTGGGCAGGTGCCACTGTTTCAAGATCTGTTGACCTAAGCGCTAATGCAAACAGGTGATGCTAATTAGTCAAAGGCCTCTGTTTCTTGCTGACCTCAAGGTTGCCTGATCCTTATCAGTTCTTTATTTGTTTAACTGCCCTAACAGGTGGTGCTGATTAGTTACAAGTCTCTGTATCCTGCTGACCCCAAAGTCGCCTGGTATGCTTGCTTGTTGTTCATTTGTTCAGCTGCCCTGCCATCTAATTAAAGGCCTCCTCCTTGTGCCTCAGTTTCCTACCAGCAACGGGCTTCTATTTGACAGGAAACACTCAAACATCTCCAGGAAGCCTCCAGTGCTCAATGTTTGTTTACTCATCTTTCAATTTCCTGCCTCAGTCTCCCATAGGAAACAGCCTTTTAATTGACAGGAAATACTCAGTTATCTTCCGGAAGGCTCCAGATATACACTTATATGACAGGCTGTAAATACCTGTCCCCCTGCTTGGCTTTGTTGATCCGTATTGAGAGAGTGCCGTGTCTCCCGTCAGCACCATCCTTGGATTCCCAGCCTCGCGGCCTGCAACAAGAACAACCTGGACTTCTTCATTGAAATCTGAGGGCCAGCAACCCCTCTTGGAATTCAAGAGTCCAACAATCCTGAATGCTGGAACCTGGCTGGTCAGACAGCACTGCCATGTCCCCTTTACTTTGACCATCTTTTCACTTTTTAACACTCCAGCTATTTCAGCCCATTATATGGACATCAGGTCAATGCACTGCCCTGGCACATCTAGTTCAGGTACCCCTATTTTCTTTATCAATTTGAGTTTGGAGAAGAAAGCTGTGGCTAAAGGAAAAGTACTAGGCGTGTGAAATCACGCAACATTAAGGACAGATAAAGATTTCGGAATTATCTGAGCAGAGGTTAAAGGATATATGCTCAGTGTTCAGTGCAGGGGTCAGTGCTTGAAGGCCCTCCACATGGACTTGAATTTCTTATAGTAATTCTTGGTTTGGTATGTTTCATTAAGAACCCACGTCTCAATCAGATGGTAAAACATTCAAGTATGGTTACCTGAAATTATTGTGTTCTTGTTGTAGAGTACCTCTCCTGAAAAGAAGCGTGTGCCTTGCCACTAGAACTTGACGTACCCTGCTCAGAAGGATTAACAGCCACCAGCCATCCTTTTCACAGGATCTCCAGATACACAAGAATGATCACTCTATCTCACTCTCTCTCTCACTAAAGCTCCTGACCCAAGGGTTAGTCATGGTATAAGTCATCTCTTCTGATACTGAGGCTTAACCTCAACGGGAAGTGGTGGAAGATCTTCACTTCTGGGGAATTCAAGTGAGTGTTCCTTGATGTGACAATTCTCACTACCTCAAGCCAGGAATAACTTGGCATCTCCATGCACCCACTGCAGAACACTCATGGATGATAAGAGGACAGAACCTGCTATCTGAGACCTGAAAAGAGCCTAGAAGACTGTACCGGCACTCCCTCTTGTACCCAGGACAAACAAGTGCACTCCAAGGGTCATAACACTGGCCTCCTGTTAAAGCTTCATGGACACAACAAGCTACAAGATGCCTTTTACTGTAACTGATCAGCTGGCCTGGACTCTGCCAGCCACCCTGTGGGTCTCTAAGTGCCTCTCCTAGTCTCCTGGGAGGGTCTAGAAGTGTACTCCTTTAGTAGACTGTGTCTTAAAGTCGGAAGGTAAAATCTAGACCAAAATGAACCTGAATGTGTATCTGACCCATCGCGGTCAGCGTCAAATTACACCTAAGTCCTGTTCTACTGTATCTTTGTAATTCTTGGTTCTATTGCTACTAAAATGTTTACAAATTCATATCTCTGGTTCCCGGTATTGGAATATTATCATTTTGGTGTCATTTTGTTTATTAAATTGTACTCTATTTTTCTAATTTAGGATTGTTATTCTTTTGCATTATGCCTTAATTACTGTAGTAGTACTTTATAAATAGTTTACACACTGCCTCTAAATTAAGCGTGTCTGCTCTGTCCCATAGCACCGGGGATGTGCTCAGGTTATTTTACTGACTTTTAGGGTTTGCCCTGACAAAGACTGTGATTACTACTTGAGGTGGGTACTTACCCCTTCAACTAATAACCCAATTTCTTACACTACCAAAGTCCCTGTACCATTTGCTGGAATTGCACTACTATGAAGCCACAAAGCCTCTGTAAACTTTAATAGCTTCCTAATACTACCTAACCACAAAGACCCTACAACTTTAGAGGAGTCTTACTAGTCTAGCGCCAGGACTCCTGTTCGGAGGCAGCAGAGCACTTTATATATGTATTGTTTTGTATTACTACTACTAAAGCCCAAGGTCTCTGTAAGCTTCAAGGGAGTCTTATTACAGCCAAACATCAATGTCCCTGTAAACGTCAATGGGGTCATGCCATTACCTGTGAACCTTATTAAAGCCATACTACTTCAAACCCTCAAAAGCACTTATAAACCTTAATGGAGTCTTATCGCTGCCAAGCATCTTTAAGCATGAAAACCTCAATGAAGCTCTTAAGACTACCGAATCCAAAGGCAGTGCAAAGATCAATGCAGTTTTACCACTGCCAGTCTTCAACTGAGTCATGCTAAACCTTAGGACAATGTAAACTTTAACTGAGTCATGCTACAGAGAAACACCAATGACCCTATAAACCTTAATGTAGTCTATAGCCGCCAAATCTGAAGACACTGTAACATAAACTGGGATTTAACTGCTGCTAAACCTTAGGACAATGTAAACTTTAACTGAGTCATGCTGCTGCCAAACATCAACAATCCTGTACCTTAACACACCACTACTACTGCCAAAGTCAAAGGTCCTGTAAACTTTACAGGGACCTGAATACTGCCAACCCCCAAAGGCCCTGCAGACGTTAATGAATTAATAGTGCTAGGACACCCCAATGACCATATAAAGTTTAAAGTAGAGGAACTGCTACCAACATTCAAAGGCTCCGTAAACTTTACTGGACTCTTACTACTAGCAAAACTAATTACCCTGTAAGCTTTAAGAGAGTCTCACAACATCAAAATATAATGACTGTAAATGTTCAGTCTTACTACTGCAAACCCCAGTGACCCTGTAAACTCTAATGGAGTCTTCCTACTGCCAAATCCCTTGACCCTGCCATTTTAATAGAGTCTCAAATCAGGTCACCTTAAATTAACTATAAAGAAGATGTGCATTCAAGCTCAAAAAGGGCATCTTCTGCATTTATAGTATTCAGTTCTCAGTCTACAGTGAGACGCCACTGTATTGATCCTTGCAGTCATTCAGATGGTCATAAATGAAGATTGTATAAGATCAACGTGCAACTGACTCTAAAACTTAAAAAAACATAAAGACTGGTTTATGAAACTGTACAAGTTCCCGAAAATAGCAGGGATTCATTAGAGACCTTAACCTTGGTACTATACATGCTACAATTGCCTTGCCTAAGAGCAACCACATCTCATTTTCAAAGCCCCTAAATAATCTCAGTAAATGTAATGGTGTTTTGGTTCTGAAAGGTCTAAATGGGCACCAGACATTAGTGAAGTGCTGCGCACTCATTTTCACTACAAGATTTCATTTTAAGGGCTCCAGGGCATATTTACAAACCCCGTGGTGCAGGGCAGCACAACAAGTGACCTTGTTGCACTGCCCAGTGCCACGGGGAAAGGGCAGAAATGCACTGTATATTTACAAGATACCGTGCATTTCTGTCCTTTCCCCATGCTCTGGCACACAAAATGCTGCCTAGCACCAATGCAGGCACCCTTGCACTATGGTGCAAGGGTGCCTGCATTGTCAGCATGATTGTTTTTGTGTACGAAGGGACATCTTCCTGCACAAACACAATCCAGAGAGGTATTTTCTCCTTTCTATGTGTGTTGCAGAATGTAGCACACATGGAAAGAGGAAACAACAAGGAGAAATAAATATATTTCTCCTAGTTGCACCTGCCCTGGGGAGGCGTACAGATTCTTGCAAATCTTGGAGTGCGTCAAAACCCTTGGATGTTGTGTTGGAAAACCCACCGCAATGCCCATGGCACGCCTCCCTGATGCAGTGCAAGGCAATGGAGCCACTTGCGCTGCGTTACCTTACACCATATCTACAAGGCCATGAAAAGCCCCTACATCTCTTCAGTCTCACGTTGACGTCCTTGGAGAGTGATATCCTTGCTCTCTCGACCTTTACCACTTTACCCCCATGCCACACTATCCATACTGCCTCCTGACCTCACCAACACTTACCAGACTCTTTGGCCAGCTTCCGGGCCTTGTTTTCTGTGAACGAGGAAATTTCGTAGGGTTTTCCGTGGATGGCAGAGTTCTGGAAACTGACAAAATGGACAGACTTGCAGTAAATGACAAGATCGCTGAGGGCCTGAGAAAGGCGCATCTTGGATTTCTGAAACACAAGAAAACAAATGACAGCTTAGATATCCATTTGACTGACCTACTTTGGCAGTATAGTAATCAGCCCCCAGGGTTTTGGCCCTATGCCTCAATGAGAGTGCTATGCAAAGCTTCCACCACTGTTCATGAAACCCTGGTTCAACTCCTTTGACCAAGACCAGGCAAACTCTTGCAGCTCAGGCAGCAAATTGATCAGCTTCACTTTACCAGTAACATCCAGACTCGGGAGCGGTTCGCAGTACTTTTTAGGGGTGGGGCAGCGCGTAGGGATTGGGGGAGGGGTGATATTTTTTTTTAAACCATTTACCTGGATCGTTGCTGCCGCCGCTGCTGCCACCACCACGCCGCTCCTCTGCTGCAGCCACAGGATTCCAGCCTGTCCTGCGGTCAATCCGGTCGCTGCTCAGAGCAGCGTTTGGATTGGCTGGGAGCGCCCAGCGAGGGTGCTCCCAGGCAGACTGGGAGCCTGTGCCTGCTCTCTCCAGCCCGCAACACAGTGTCGCGCTGGAAAGAGCACAGTGCGCATGTGTGTTTGGCTGACCCGAGACAGCTGGCCAAACATACATGAACAATGAGGGGGAGTGCTGTGCACTCCCCCTCAGTGCTCATCATCCCCAATGCCTCGCCCCGATAATAAACGTAGTTTATCATTGTTTTATAGTAAAAGGTTTGCAGCTGCTGCTGCTGCTGGGGGGGGATAGGGGGTGGCCAACACTTCTCCACCCTAACAGAGGAGCCACACCTGTCCAGATTACAACTCCGTTCAAGGTGAATGCTTGTGTGTCAAAGGAGCACGTCTTCAGAATACTCACAAACACCAGCAAATTTTCAAAACATTATCAAGGAATACCTTGATTACCTTCTTATGATCCTGAGCAAGATATACTTGTATTAAACGTGACAAACTGCCATAACAATGGGTCCGGGTCATACTTAGAGTGAACTCAGGAGTAGGAACCTCTAGAGACCCCCTCTGATTGCACATTTCTGGCATCAAATAATAACAACCTATGGCCACTTTGGGCCTGATTATGACCTTGGTGGAGGAGATTACTCCATCACAAATGTGACAGATATCTTGCCCTCCATTTTACAAGTTCCATAGGATAAAATGGAACTTGTAATACCGGCCCGTTTATGACGGAGTAATCCCCTCCACCAAGGTCGTAATCAGGCCGTTTGTCACTGGCAAGTCCACAAAACTGAAACGATGCACACACAATTCTGGGCTGCTAGTATGTAAATTAATAGGCTGAACCCTAAATTCTTCACTTTTTTCAACATAATTAGGGACCACTTAAATCCTGATATGTACTCATATGTGTCCTCTGATGCATATAAATAAAAACATTTAGGCCCATTTTTATACTTTTTGACGCAAAACTGCGCAAACGCAGTTTTGCGTCAAAAAAATTAGCGCCAGCTAACGCCATTCTGAAGCGCCATGCGGGCGCCGTATTTATTGAATGACGTTAGCCGGCGTTAGCCGCCGGCGCCGTCTGGTGTGCGTTAAAAAAAACGATGTACACCAGGCAGCGCCGGCGTAGGGGAAAATGGAGCTTGGGCGTCAAGAAATGGGGCAAGTCAGGTTGAGGCAATTTTTTCACCTCAACCCGATTTGCGCCATTTTTTTTCACTCCCAACCCCCATAGAAATGACTCCTGTCTTAGCAAAGACAGGAGTCATGCCCCCTTGCCCAATGGCCATGCCCAGGGGACTTCTGTCCCCTGGGCATGTTCATTGGGCATAGTGGCATGTAGGGGGGCACAAATCAGGCCCCCCTATGCCACACACAAAAAAAAAAAAAACACTTACCTGAACTTACCTTAATGTCCCTGGGATGGGTCCCTCCAGCCTTGGGTGTCCTCCTGGGGTGGGCAAGGGTGACAGGGGGTGCCCCTGGGGGCATGGGAGGGCACCTCTGGGCTCCTTCAGAGCCCACAGGTCCCTTAACGCCTGCCTTTTGCAGGCGCTAAAAAACAGTGCAAAAGCGGCCGTACGTCATTTTTTTTGACCCGCCCACTCCCGGCCGTGAATTTTGCCCGGGAGTATAAATCCGACGCACATGCCTCGGAGTCGATTTTTTAGACGTGAACGCCTACCTTGCATCTCATTAACGCAAAGTAGGTGTCCACGCTAAAAAATGACGCAAACTCCATGGACTTTGGCGCTAGACGCGTCTAACGCCAAAGTATAAATATGGAGTTAGTTTTGCGTCGAAATTGCATCAAAAAAACCGACGCAATTCCGGCGCAAACGGAGTATAAATATGCCCCTTAAATTGCACAAGAAAGAAATGGTTTGATTAAAATTAAGAAAATATTTATTATTGAAAAATGAAAAAAAAAAAAAGTTGCTGTGGATGTAGGGGGAGGAATGACCATGAAACACTTACCAGGTAGTAGCAATCCATGTAGTGGTAGCATTGCAGCCATAGGACGTTGTAGTGATGGTCGATGTAGTAACATACAAACTGACACACAACTAAAGACCACGGACCACATAAAACCAGCTGACAGGAAAGCCTTCCTTTCTCTTTCATACTTCCCATCCCAGGCAGCTTTGTGAGATATCCCATTTGGCCAATACTGTAGTTCTGTACGAATTGTGCCAAAGTAATGTATTAGACATCAGAACTCACCATTAAACTCAAGCTATGTGGTTACCTCAAACAGTTCTTATAGAGTGAGAAACCCAACGATAACAGGGACACCTTTCTGTACTACGAGAGCTCACCTTGCAGCTCGCTACAAGACTACAGACCATCCAAAACTCGGCACCGAGCGGGTGCTGTGAGGTGCAGCGAGAACTCGTGGAGTGGCAATTAGTAGCTCGACACCTGCCACGATTGGGGGCTGAAGCGAAGATTCCGAGAAGGCTGAGAGGTGCAGAACGAGGTGGGGACAGTGCAAAATCGAGTGCGTCCCCACAACAGTCAAAGAGACTGGCCGGTGGAGGGGGGCCACTCGGGACAATTCAACCAGGATGTCGCTGCAGAGCCTACCGAGCAGGGGACTGCATGAGGCAAGTGGCCTGCCCGTTGCCAACTGGATGACCAGGTGGTGCAGGTCCTGACAGCGTCAAAAAGCATTGAACAGGGTGGACACAAGGAGTGGAACACCGTGCCCCAGCCCCGCTGCAGGTCAGGATAGCAACTACTGACAGATGCTGCTGTCTGGGTCACAGACAGGGGAGCCTGTACGTAGGGCACCCATCAACTTGGAACCCAGATCACAAGTTGTGCTATCTGTGGCAACTGCAGGGAAAGGAGTGGAGGGGAAATCTGGATCCTCTGAGTATCTGGCCCAGTGACCACTACCACGTAGAAGGATCCTCCAGGGCTCATAGACTTTTTCACTGCAACAGTATGTCCCCTCCACCGTCCCTGGTTTTAAAAACGTGGTGTTCCTCCTCCCCCTACTCACATGGTGAGGCCTACCCTACCGTCACTGTGCTTAGCTTGAGCAAGTTGATGACTGGAGCGACTGTGAGGGGGCATCAGTGACACTCCCTGCCTGGTCCTGGGCGGGATGACATAAAACTCCCACTGAACACCAAGATACCAACATGGCTGGAAAGGTTAGCGAGGGGCCACAAATGACCTTACGCCCCACAGTGGATCATGGACATCATCCCCAGCCATCTGCCGTGCAGCATGTTCTACAGGACCACACAGAGAAATTTGCAGAGCTCCTGTCTGCTGCAAGTAGTCTCAAAACCTCTCTGGAGCCAAAGCTGGACACTTTGATGATAGAAGTGGGTTTCCTACAGGAAGACCACAGAAAACCAAAGGACGGGGTGAAGGACACAGAGACAGAGTTCGCAACCATGAGCCCCTTGGGTAGCAGATCACCAGTAGCAGACAGAGTCGCTACAGAAAGTGGTGGCAGTGTTACGGTCCAGGGTAGATAATGCAGGAGGCGCTTGAAGAGGAATAACATCAGGGTGGTGGGGCTGCCTGAAGAAGTGGAGGGATGGCCTTGGATTTGTTCATAGAGGCCTGATTGATGGAACACGTGTTGAGGGATAAGACCTCTACTTTCTTCTTGCTGGAGAAGGTTCATAGAGTGCTGGACTGCCCAACTAATCAAGGACCACCCCACCTCCTCGGCCAGTGGTAGTGAGACCGTTCAATTTCAGGAATAGTGACAACATCCTACAGATCGCTAGAGCTTGGGGCCCATGGATTGTCAACAACAACACCGTCACGACTTTCCCGAACTACACAATGGATATTTGCCAGTAGTAAGAGTTGTTTCATGACGTGAAGCAGCTCCTTCGCATTTTAAGGATCAAGTATGCCCTGTTATATCCCACAAAACTGAAGGTCATTTCAGACAACAAGACTCTTTTCTTCCTCACTCCGAAAGAGGTGTGGGTCTGGCTGGAGACGAGAGATTAATTTGAGCGCACTCCTCACCAGAGACTGGGGACAAATGGAAGATGCAACGGAACTGACTGAGCTCCATTCAAAACATTTGTGGCAAACTGTTGAGGGCGTAGGCTGTGATGAGCAGGGCAGAGGTGCTAGCCATGGTGGAACAATCGGTCTTGACTGGCCCAGATGGTCGGGACTCTGATAGGGACATGGTGGGGTCAGTACACCCATTACAAGTGGAAGAGAACCCAGAGGAACTACGAGGTGGGCCTCAGGTTACTCCAATGATGATAGAACTGCTGATGTGTTCTTAGGCAGCAAATAATCCTTTGCTTTGTGATTATGGTGATTGTGGGATGCTCTGACTGGAAGGGGAAGAGGGCAGGGGATGATGGACCCTCATGCTGTTTTGTGGGGGAGGGAGTTATGCCATGATGTCGGCAGGTGAGCCGGATCACACTGTGGAGCCATGGTTTACTTGGACCACCCCTGTTGCCGGATAGACTATGGATTGTTGGCTGAATCATTGGCAGCATTGGTGGATGTGTCCGATTGATGGTATGGCCATGGATGTGGGACTGTTGGGGTTTGTTTGTAATGTTTTCATGTTTGGCTTCTTTCTGCTCTGCCTGCTCTCTCCTCTGCCAGCTTCTCACTGCACTTATGGACATGAAGGCTCTCCTATTCACACAACTGATATGCTGCTATGAGAATACCGCATTGTGATATGAAATGTGAGGGGGATGGGCACATACATCAAACGCTATAAGATTCTTTCATACTTAAAATGCAGCCGAATCCAGTTTGCCTGTCTGCAGGAGAACCATTTAACAGCAGGAGAGCTCACTAAGTTACGCAAGCGCTGGCAGGGTATGTTGTATGGTACCCCTTATTCGGAATATTCTAGAATGGGCTTGATATGGGTGACACCTGGGGTCCCGTTTGTAATGGAGCATACCTTGATAGACCCAAAGGGTCGTTATGATATAGCAGAGGGCACCCTGGATGGTGAGCCTCTCACAAAGGCGTATTATACACCCCGAATGTGTGCCAACCCCTTTTCCTTGCCTCACTGATACTGGCACTCCTACAATCAGTGCTATCCCCAATTTTCTGATGCGGGGAAATTAACTGTGTTCTAGACCTAAGAAGTGACAGGTCGACTCCACCCGTATCGGGGACCCAATCACACACTATCACCAGGCAGCTACAACAACGGACACACAATGCACAGGCAGTAGATTTAGTGCACCTTAAACCCGCACCTACGGGAGTACTCACATTATTCAGCACTACATGCTTTACACACAAGGCTGGACATGATATATGTCAGCGGGCACTGGTGAGTAAATGCACATTGGCGGAGTACTCAGGCAGGACACTTTCTGATCGCTGTCCCTTGTTGGTGACCTTTTTGTGGGGCGCCCCCGTCCTGCGATACCCACATGGCACTTACAATTGCATTGGTGGATGCACCATAAAGGACCCCTGTGGGTGAACAAATAGATATTTTACTGACAATGAGGGGGTCTGCTGCGGATGCTGTGGTGGAGCGGTACACGCCTCCAAGATGGTAATTAGGGGGTTGTGTATGTCCACGCAGTGTAGTATGACGCAAGGGTTGAATCTTTGAGGATCGTATGAAAACAGTTGAAAGGGATTTTGAGGCCAATCTGGCATCATATCCCATGCTGGAGATTATTAGGGGAGAACACAGGGAAACGTTACGACATCTGCCTACCTTAGAATATAAAGAGCATGCTAAGCACTAACATGAGCTGGGTAATATGGCTTGTGGATTGTTACTAGAGGGGATAAGGACACAACTGGTATGTATCTCGTTATTAGATCATGGGATAATCCAAAATGATGTGAGGAATTGAGACACAGTCCTGAAATGGTGCAAGAATTCGTACTGTATTTATTAATGTCCAAAGGGATCCTTCAATAGTACAAGAAATTTGGGATCCCGTAAAGATAAACGCGTGTTTCGCACCTTTCTTGGCGTGGAAGCTTGGAGCTTTTTCAAGGCTGGTAATACATTCCAGAAACATCACAATCCAAAAAAAGTGCAAAAAAACGAGTGCGTACACCCAGAGTTACAGCAATTAGGGAATAAACTAACAAAGAGAGAACATGTGCATCAGTAATGAGAGAGAAAAGAAAGTCAAAGTAAAGAAATCAGAAGAAGGAACAAGAATAGAGAGTCCAGAATAGTGCAAGGCGAAATAACATATAATCAGAAAATATATTGGGGTACATTTTGAACGCATACAGTGCAAATTGATAGAAAGAAAACAAACCAAATGCTCAATCAGGCACAAAAAATACCAAATAGAAACAAGGACATATAGCTTATGAGCAAAGTATGGCGTATTGACAATTCGAATCATCGATGGCACATATAAAAAGGTGTAAATTTTGCCAAGAATTGGATAAAATGCATGGAGTGCAATATCCCCAAATAATAATCACAAGACAGTAATGAGTAATTAATAAAAATATAAACACAAAGAATCCATAGTGATAATCATATTTGGAAATACCCCATCAATCACATCAATGTCAATGTAAAGTACAGGAACAGTATATTAGGAGCATCAATAAATCAATAGTAGATTGATAATAAACTGTACAGTAATCATTAAGATCAGAGGGAGAGCAACCCGTAACTACCCACATAGGTAATCAAAGTCATGAATCAAAACGATGTTCGTGAAGGACACATGAGTATCGCAAAAAAGCCAGCATAGATACTGGTCCCATGGTAGATCATGCTCAAGCATCCCAGAAGGCACAAAGTCCAAACTAATAAAATGAAGGAATGAAAACTAAATAAAACAAAAAAATAGCAATTTGCAAAGAGATAGGATAGGCAAGAAGTTTGGGGTAAAGAAGATACGTGAGCTCGATGAGCTATCAACGAGGGAATTGCCCAGAATATGGTGTCATGCTAAGGAGATGCATGTGGAGCGCTCCCTGAAACTTGAAACAAGAGGATCGCCCAGGATAAGAATCTTGATGGGGAAGGTACCGAATTAATGTATAAGGTCAACATGCGCAGCGGTCCCCGAGGCTACAGTATGGCCTCTGTGATGTCTGTGGAAGAAAAGTCACCACCAAAGGCAGTGGGGAAGGTAACCACTGTCCATAATGAGGCATCAATACCGTAATAACACAAATAGGGTGCAGAAGAAGAGCATGCAAAGATGTCCTGAAACAAACTGGATCTCCGAGAGGTGCAGGAGTGATGCATCCTATGGCCGTGAGAGAGATGGCGACAAGCCGCTTACCGTATAGTGGTGTCCCTAAGGGGAGCAGCTCTAGTGCCTAATGCACAGGTAGGCATCTGGTAGTGACCTAAAAGGTAAGACGCAACACTTGTATGGGAGGGAAATGATATGCAAAGCCTAGGAGGGAATGGCGACCATGGCGGGGCCATACCTTGAAGTAAGTAGCAGAACTGCGTTCTCAAGAACAAGATGACATGCAGGGCTCCCAAGTCTGAAAGGCAATTGACAGATCTGATAAGCAGCCTCCATCCAGGCTAGAGAGGGAGAAGGAGATGGTCGTGAAGACATGGTTCAAGGAGTACCTCTGAAGCTTTGGCATCATATGCGGCCTGGCGGGAACAGTCAGACTGGACTCATTGGGAAACCATTGGGGCCGAGTATCCTGGTAGTCACCGCGGGTGCTACGGGAACAGGCTTCCGGGTGTGGGATGAATCACTAGGCAGCCTCTATTATTTCGAGACGTGCCAAACTGGACACCATTTGAATGCATTATATTGGGACATATTGACAGAGAATAAGTCAAGGGGAGAAATATAAGTTTGATGGGGGTTCTTAAACCGGGCAAGCTCAGAGCACTAAGGTAAACGTAAGGAACGCAAGAAAAAGGAAAGAAAAAGTGAGAGAAAATGCGAAACCTTGAAAGAAATGGAAGGAGTCAAAGGTCTTGGGTTACTGAAGTCGCTCTATAGATTGCTTCAGCAGCCAGAACCCTAGTAAATAGCGAGCTCAGCAAAACATCCTCAAAATAGCAGCCGGATAGCTCAATCAATATTGCATTGTAAGTCAGCATCAGGGGTTACTTTGCCCCAGTGTACACAAAAAGGGAGATCGTATGTCAATCTGTACATCGTATAGCCAATAGTGCATTCCTGCATCTTTGTGAAGAGACCCCGTTTGCAGGGGCATATAATGATATAAATGACACATCTGGAGTTGCAGTCTATCCATTTGCTGATCTTAATATGCTGCCCAGTCTGTAATTGAATATCATGTGCTTTCTTCAAGCCCATTTTACAGGTATTGCAGTTGTGGCAGGTATGAAGCCCTGTTGGTTGATCAAGAAATGTGCTGGTCACATTCCTTTGGTGTCAAAACTTGGATTTGCACAGATTTTGGTGTTGATTTCGTGCCTGATGAAAGCCAGTTTCCGGAAACTGTTTGATGTCTCTTGAAAGGCATGGGTTATTGTAGGTGCCAATACCTTTTTAGAATATATCTTATTTTGTAGTGTCCATTGTGATAATCTGTGATGAAGGGCTATGTTTTGTAGGTTCAAGGATCTCTGGACGGTTGAGGTTTTGAATCTCATTGAGTGTTTTCCTGAGTGCAGTGGGCTGATCTCCCCGGTATTCAAGACAAGCCATAAGGTCTTGTCCTTTAGATAAAGACTACATCTTCACTGCAATACCGTTTAATGCGCAGCAGCTCCCCCTTTGAATTGTTGCTAATGTTATGTTTGGGATGACAGCTTTCTGCATGGAGGTTTGATTGGAATTTGGTGGGAATGTATATTGTCAGATTTTCAGTAGGTCAACTTTTCCTTGTCATATACAAAAGATGTCATCGATATAGCGACCTCAGAAATTTATATGTGGAGTAAACTCAGAGAAGGCATCGTCCCAGAGGCAAAATCTTTTGACCCTGCCCATAAAGATGTAGGCGTACAGAGGCACAAATTTTGCACCCACTGCAGTCCTGCATAGTTGGCGGTAGTATCTCTTGTTAAAACTAAAGACATTTTGTGTGAGACAAAAGTTTAACATGTCTAGTATCATTTGAAATTATTCAAGAAAGTTGGCTGGTCTAGTCCAAAGTGCACGCCAAATTGCCTCAATGCCATCCTTATGTTGAATGGAAGTATTTAGACCTACAATGTCAATGGTTACTAGGATAAAGTATGGTTCCCACCTGATATTTTGAAGTTTTAATAAGATATCCTTGGTGTCTCTGATATAGGATGGAAGGTCTTGCATTTGTTTTTGTAGATGTTTATTTTTAAATTCACCTATCCTGGAACATGCTAAGTGTATCCCTGCGATGATGGGTCTGCTCGTAGTGTGCCTTTTTTATGGATTTTGGGTAATAGACAGAGGGTGGGCATGGTAGGATGTGTAATGTAGTAATAGTACTTCTTTTCATCCATCAGGAGAGCTCGTGCATGCCAGTCTTTTAAGGGATAGGAATTTTTGGCTTTATTTCAGGAATAGGAGAATGATTGAACATCTCATAGCAATCCGTGACTGATAGCTGACGTATGGCTTCTGATAGGTCATCATCTGTATGTTTTATAACTACGTTCCAACCTTTATCGGCCTCTTCGATGACAATGTCCTTGCGATTGTATAATGACGTAATGGCCTTACGATCCATTGGAGAGATGTTACTTGGTAGGAATTTGACAATTTTGAGATATTTCGCAGGTACCCTTTCTAGATCATAAGACACTGCTTTATGTAAGGCATCGATACTATTGTCTGGTGTAAGTTGAGGACAAAAGATAGTGGATTGTTAGCCTGGTTACTGCGCTCTGCAATACTACACACCCTCGTAGGAGCGTTTCGATCCCCGGCAGGCCACACAGTTGGGTATCAATGGGGAATTTGCGAACTACTACAAGGTGCTCAATAGGGCCCCCGAGGGTATGGACCAAAGATCGATATCAGCCTTTTTTGGGGCCCATTGTGACCCCATTCCTCGATCCGTTACAGAGACAAGAGTTAGACCTCTCTCTGACTGTAAAAATAGATCAAATAAACTATAAAACAAATGGCTAGGGGCAAGACTCAGAGCACAGGTGGGCTGACCATCGAGTTCTACGCCGCTTATCAAACCCAACTGACTCCTCAGCTCTTCAGGATTTACGAACAGGAAAAGAAAGTGGTAGATTTTCAGATTCCATGAGAGAGGCTGTAACAGCAGGGGTCCGAAAGCTGGGGTGAGACACGTTGGAGGTGACATCCTATCTCCCCCCTCACTCAGCTTAATCCTGATTACAAGCACCTGGGAACGGTGTTAGCCAAGAGGTTGACCCCTTTGTACAGGCCACTATTAATTTAGACCAGAACGGGTTCATCCCGGTAGGAACATGTTTTTGAATTTACGCCGCTTATTCTACATCATGGACTGGGCACACAGGATGGACAAGCACTGGTGGATGGCCTCTCTGGACATCAAGAAGGCGTTCAATACCCTAGGGTGGGCCTATCTACAGACTTTGTTGCTCAAACTGGGGATGGGACCAGAATTTTGCAGTGGATTGGGGTTCTTGCCGAATGTACCTTGGCCAGGGTGCACATGGGTGAGATATATCTGGCAGGTTTAACATAGAAAGGGGCACCAGGCAGGGCTGCTCCCTCTCTCCCCACTGTTCGCCCTAGCCATGCAGCCTTTGGTATGCTTGATATGCACTTGAGCTCATCAGTGGAGCATCTGTGTTTTGAGGCACCTCCGTATGGTGTCAATGTACACAGATGTCACTTTGATATACCTGAAGGCGGACCTGGCCACCTTCCCAGATGTTATGACAGAACTAGGCGATTTTGAACTATTATGTGGGCTCCGCATTAACTGGGGAAAATCATGTTTATTTACCCTCTTGCAGACACCAGAACCACTACGCTGCACAGGTGAGAACGACTTCAATGGGAATATGTCCTCATTATATACCTAGGGCTTTAGATATATCATGCAGAACACGACCTAATGGAAGGTAATCTATGTAAAGCACTGAGGTCGATTCGACAGCCACTGCCCTTTTGGACACAGTACCCCTGTCATTCATGGGTAGAGTTTCGATTGCAAAAATGATGATTCTCCTCAGACTTCTCTATTTCTTTGCTGCACTACCCATTATCTTGAAGAAACTCTTCTTTGTCGACCTGCAGCGACTGCTCGTCTCTCATATATGGGGGAACAAGAGACATAGGGCGGCAGTTTCCACTTTATATACAACAATGGAGGATGGGGCTGGAGGTGACCAAATACGAGATCTATTACACTGACACACAGTGGCCGAGCGCTGGTTGAGGGATGCCTGAGTCCTAAATGGGACATGCTCCTGTTTGACTTTAGAGGCGTGTCACAGATGGAGTGGTTTCTGGGCTCTCCCTCTTTCCTTCCCACCCTGATTGTGTTACTGAGGGTGGCTGTCTAGTGCTGGACCATATACATGGGAGCATACGGTCCAGGACGCCCGCTCTGGGCCCTGCCATTTTGCAGTTGGCTAGCAGTGATGTATCAGACTGAGAATCGGACAGAGACTGGACTTACAAGGTGGAGAGATGACATATTAGAGGGGAAGCTATGCTTTTTCAAAGATGTCTTTGCAGCAGGTGACTTAGATCTTGGACAATTCTTTTTATACTCAGCCCTTTGTGGGGTGGGTGGCTAAATGTGGAGTTCTGATTGTGAACTGCCCACTGTGGCAGGTCAACTAGAATTGATGTTGACCTCAACTGAAATGAGGCAAGTAGTCTCAGAGTGTCCGTTAACATGGGTATCAAGGCACTTAAGGGATGGTTGGAGGATTGGCCATCGATAGACCTTCCGGAGCGTGCATGGGAGCCATGTCTGGGATCCATTAAGACGATCTCAACACTTGCTTCCGCTTTACCCATTTCAATTATGTACACCATGCATACCTCTCGCCAGACAGGATAGGGAAGACGTATGTAGGAACCAAGGTGACCTGATCTATATCCCAGTTAGAGAATATGAATTTCCTATGAAAGGTGCGGGCATGCCCGGTGGTTGCTGACTTTTGGCGTGAGGTGACCCAGTCTATATGACGATCTCTATCTTACAAAACAAACAAAAGGTACAATGCTCCAAACAGAAGAAAGGAAGAACACAGGACAACCCTAAAGGTAGAAGCACAAACCCTCACACATCCAATTAGATGTCATGCTTCATCATTGGGTGTGCTCCTCGTCAGACCGGCGCTGCAATGTCCGACGGGCTCCCCATGTAGGGGGCACTTTGCCGGAGATCTTTAACAATACCGATGTGCCGTTGGAAAATAACTGGGCAGATGATGCCACCAAGTCAGATCAACAAAGAAAGGAGAGAAGGTAAGAGTAAAATTGGCTCAGAACCCTTCTATTCATCATCAATTTATTCATTGGTTTAAGAAAAGGTTCAGGCCAAGATTAAAAAACAAGTGGCGTGTATTGATATAATGCTCAACCACTCTCTCAAAATTAATTAGGAGGGGAAAAAGATAATTCTTACCCCCTCTCAAATGGGTCTACATGTTTCGCATCTCTAGGGTCCAAAAGGATCCAACAACGCTTCTTCAGGACCAAAAGAAAAAGAACTTCTCCTTAAAAATGAACGTCGGACCTCACTGTGCCTGTCAACGTCAGTCTACTCAGCTACGGTCACTTACTTTACCAAAAATGTACAACTGGCTAATCTAGCAAATCCGGGTCGCCCTGTGAACAGTAAAACACACATTAATAAACGTTACTTCAATGAAGTTGCATCATATCATGCACGCGCACACGTGAGTGACGTGCAGTGAGCAAAAAAGTGAACAGTGATAAGTGGTAGTGTGGCTAGATGATAAGACAGGCTTACCGTCCCAAATTATGGAAACGGCTCCCTAGGAATCTCCTGCCTGGAGACGGATGCATGAGCTAAAGAAAATGAAACACAGTCCAAATACAATTAATACAAATGCTGAAAACACCGGTATAGCGTCTCTTTAGTCAATATATCGTCAATGGATCTGAGTCTTTTTTAAATAGACCTCTATCTTACCACAGGATCCATTACGCTGCCTCTTTAATACAGGAGTGGTGACCAAGAGGACGAAGCAGCTATCTGGCTTTCACAATCTGGCTTTGGCACTCGCTAAGCGCTAGATAGCATTGTCTTGGAACATTCTGCAGCACATGCAGAAAGAGGAAAAAGCCTCTCAGGGTTGATTTTGTGCAGGAAGGTATTCCCTCCTGCACAAAAACAATCCTGCAGGCAACGCAGGCGTCTTGCACCATGGTGCAGGGGTGCCTACGTTAGCGCTAGGCTGCTGAAACGGCACCAGCGCGAGAAAAAGGACAGGATTGTGCTGTATGCCATAGATATGGCGCATTCCTGCCCTCTCCCTTTGACGCAGGGCAATGCAGGAAGATGACTTGCTGAGCTTCCCTACGCCAAAAACTCGTAAATTTTAGCCACAGTTCATGGGAGGGAGTGCAATCTGTGGCCCTCCCAGAATGAGGGCCTCATTCTTCTCCAATGCAACCCAACGGTGCTGCAACAATTTTCAGTGTCACACCCCAGAAGTCACTGGGAGTGTGAAACATCCAAGAGCCACGTGAGGAGCACATGTGGCAAGTCACGCCCACTCCGCAGGAGAGTGAGAAGGATGTGGTTTGTGGGGGGGGGGGGGGGACACGTTTTGGAGCTCTCTGTCACAAATAAATCACCAATGCATGGTGTGGTAGTGCACTGCCATCCACAGACAGCACATGGTCCATCGAAACGAAGGCAAGCTTTGCACTGACCTGCAGTTTTTCTCATCAAAACCAGAGTCCACAATCGATAATGTGTGAAGATCGGGTTTCAGCAAATGTTTACCATTTGCACCTCACCAAGCACAGTCTCTTAAATTATTTTTAATCCTCTTATTTTTTGTTTCCATCCCACTTCAGAATTTCAAAACAATGTGCTTCCATCCGAACTGCTGATATAATTTGAAATATTTACACAGTTCATATACAGGTTTTTATTTTAGGTTGGTGGTAAAAAGCCTGACATCCTACAGGCTTTGCTTTCACACTCCCTGTAACCCAGCAAGATTATGACATAGTTCACGTCACAAACAAGCAATGGCAAAGCCAATAGGTCTCGCCTATGTGAGATCTTTTGGCTTTGTTAGTCTTTTTTTAGTCATAGTTTAAAGCACAACGTCTGTGGTGCAACATGCCTCAAAGTAAAAAGAAGTAAACTCTTATTTTCTTTGCATGGCACTTTTATTTTTATGGTAAATAAAACATCGGCAAAGTCAATAGATCTTGCTTTGCCAATGCTTGTTTTAAAATGTATGGTGTGAAGTAGGCATCCCCAGCCTTGCAGTCAAACAGCAAGTGGCCCTGGTTCTTCTCCCATGTGCGGGACGGCCTGCCTCTGCTAATGCAATCATTCATTTAGCGGCCTGTAAACTGATAGCCAGCCGAGGGAGGAGCAACAAGCCATAGGCACCCGCTCCCTGCACCCACTTCAGATGTTGTGACCTGGTGTACCGGCCAGGCAAATTCCGTGGTACCTCGCAGGAGGTAGGAAACCATATATACAAGTACAACCCCTCCTCTCACCTCAACTTATGCCCCTAAAACCCACTCTCGGTTAGTAGTCCATGTTACACTTGTGCTGGGAACAGCTCGGATGACAGCACGGTGGGCTGAGTGTCTGCTGCGCAGGCCCATGTTTGCGCCGAAGACTACATGTTCCAGTCCCAGTGAGGTGGCCCCAAGATTGAATGCGTCTTGCCAGTCTCGGGGTTTTGCCTGGGTAGGGCTGGCTCAATGTCATCCTTCCAAGGTTGATTAAATGCGTTACTTTGAGTCGAGTCACACAAAAAGAGTAAAGTGACAGTGACATTTCAGTTTGAGGGTCGTGTTACATCAGGTGCCAATAGTACCGGTGTCATGGTTGTGTTATGGGACCTCCCCCGTGAGAGGGGAGGCTCGTGAGCAAAGGAGGCGCTTGAAGAACTGAGAATCAGAACCTTTCATCACACGCAGCGCCCAGAAAAACGGAAGTGCCTCAGAAGAGGAGATGCTATGTGGATGGATTCGTCTCAAGGTGCTAGCTCGCAGGAGCGGACGAGTGAAGAGTTGTCTACCTAAATGAAATCATAAAATAAATTCCTTCGTGCTGAGGCGCTACACAGAAGGTGAGAGAAGGATGGGAAATAACACCCTCACTTGACTCGCTCCAGTGTTTTGTATGGTACTAATACTAAAACACCAGTGGCGTTCTGTAACAAATCAGGCAATGATCTACAGTTAAGCGTGGATATAACTTGGCCGCTTTATTGATATGGACAAATGTGTAATTGCCTGTAAGTATTCTTTGATTCGGCGAACATTAGTTTCACTGCTACTCAAATCACAATTCTGTCAATGCAATCATCAAACTTAGTCATGGTCAATAACAATAAATTTACAATGAATTCAAACCAAAAATGTAAAGCTAGCAGTGACTGCTCGGCCTTAGAGTCCTGGCCTTGGTTTGACATGTCTCTTTGACCCAATATGTTGTAGGCAAACTCACATTTCTTTTTGGAGGGGGCTCAGTCCACAGTGATCGTTTTACAATGTTTCTCCAAGGGGGTAGCCTCAAATTCTTTGGATTAGGCCCAACTCGCTACCTGGCGTGTACCTGTACCCTGCCATCCGACCTGGCGGGTATGGGCTGCAAGTGCTGTGTTCTCCTTACTCCCCTTAGCTGGCCTCCTTTCACCCTGCCGTAAGGCATCCCCAGGTGTGTGGCCTTCAATTTGCACACCGCCTTACTAGGTGTGCTTACCGTCCATTTTGGTAAAACCTCCTTTTATTTCCGCCACGCTGCCTGAGAGGCTAACGTCTCCGGGCACCTCCCCCATCCTCTTTTCTTTTTTTTGTTTATCTTGTGAACTCCAGTGTGGTTATTTTGCCTCCCCTACCCCCCTACTTCAAGCCCTTATGCTACGCCAAGCCTTGCTGAGTCCTGTCCAGAAATAGCACTGTAGATGTTCTTTTCTTGCAAGCCTCACTTCAGTGAGCTTCAGCCTGCAAGTAACCATCATGAAGCTGTACTGCAGATGTTCTAAGATTGCACAAATCAGTTTAGCTGGCAGTGACGGCCGCCGCAAATCTCAAGGGGAGATGTGGACGACAGTGGAAATAATTTTTAAAAACGTACCCGTCCCGCCACGTCCGGCCGCCTTGTTCCTCTTCTCTCCTGATGGTGTCCCTACAGTCCCTGGGACACTAGCACAGGCTCCCCGCGCAATACGTGCACTGCTCTCTTTTGCTATACATAGTGGCTTGGTCTGCCGCTCAGACAGTGCACGGGAGTCTGTGCTGTTTCTCCAACCTGACTGTGCAACACAGCCGGGTTGGAGAAACCTAAATGCACGTCAGTTAGGCCGGCCTAAGACAGACTGCCAAACTGACAGCTGATGGCTGTTAGCCAGTGGGGCGACGCTCCTTCGCCATGGCGGGGGAGCCACCCCTGTTAGTTGGTGTAAGTCCTGTAAGCTCCCGTCCTACAAATGCAATACAGTTTCCAGTCTTGCGAGCTACGCGTCGGTTAGCTTCAGCCTGCAATCTCCCACCTGTTTTGCAACCGCTTTGTAGATGTGTCAATCTTGCAGTATTGCAAGGTTAACTTTAGTCGTCTTCATTCCTGCAAGCTTCCATCTTTATTAAAGGTGTGGCAGGTCCGACATCCCCAGTTCTCTTGGCCTCAAGCTCCTGTCCTGCACAGAACACTCTGATGTGCTCAGTCTTGGAGCTCCAGCTGCAGACACCGGACCTGCATCAGTCCCTGCTGACAAGAGGTGGTTCATGGCTGGTGCTTCTTCCTTCTGGACCTACACCAGCATCTGCGGCCTGTGAGCCACCTGGGTGCAGGCAAGTTAGCTAAGAGGTCACTTTTGTCTCATAGGTGAAGGACTGACCTACAGACCAGGTTCCACCATCATATTGTTTCAGCGCTGCTGTAAAAATGCAGCTCATGAAGAGATTTTCACGAAGGCCCAACAAGATGTGTCTAAGCCGCAGTCCTCAACCCCACCAGCAGCTCCTATGAAAGGGGTTCCTCCCCTTGAGCCTGCTTGCGTGGAGTTGGTGGAGTCATTGAACCGCAGTCCTGGTTGGGTACCTGTCCGAGGCGGCAGGGGCTGGTACTTCCGTGGGAAGCCAGGAGGTAGGCAGGGGCAGCGTCCCTGTGGTATCAGAGCACCTTCAACAAGAATCCCACAGAGGAGGCCAGTGCGTCAGAGAAGATGCTTCTCATTCTCTGATCTGCGCGAACTTCAGGAGCATTTCTGGTCAATATCGGATTAATGTCGACTGGCTCCCCTGAGACACCTTGATTGGCTCCGCTGAGACACCTTGACTGGCTCCGCTGAGACACCTTGACTGGCTCCCCTGAGACACCTTGATTGGCTCCGCTGAGACACCTTGACTGGCTCCGCTGAGACACCTTGATTGGCTCCGCTGAGACACCTTGACTGGCTCCGCTGAGACACCTTGATTGGCTCCCCTGAGACACCTTGATTGGCTCCGCTGAGACACCTTGATTGGCTCCGCTGAGACACCTTGATTGGCTCCGCTGAGACACCTTGATTGGCTCCGCTGAGACACCTTGATTGGCTCCTCTGAGACACCTTGATTGGCTTCTCTGAGACACCTTGATTGGCTCCGCTGAGACATCTTGACTGGCTCCTCTGAGACACCTTGATTGGCTCCGCTGAGACACCTTGATTGGCTCCCCTGAGACACCTTGATTGGCTCCGCTGAGACACCTTGATTGGCTCCGCTGAGACACCTTGATTGGCTCCCCTGAGACACCTTGATTGGCTTCTCTGAGACACCTTGATTGGCTCCCCTGAGACACCTTGATTGGCTCCGCTGAGACACCTTGACTGGCTTCTCTGAGACACCTTGATTGGCTCCGCTGAGACACCTTGATTGGCTCCCCTGAGACACCTTGATTGGCTTCTCTGAGACACCTTGATTGGCTCCGCTGAGACACCTTGATTGGCTCCCCTGAGACACCTTGATTGGCTCCGCTGAGACACCTTGATTGGCTCCGCTGAGACACCTTGATTGGCTCCGCTGAGACACCTTGATTGGCTCCGCTGAGACACCTTGATTGGCTCCCCTGAGACACCTTGACTGGCTCCTCTGAGACACCTTGATTGGCTCCGCTGAGACACCTTGATTGGCTCCCCTGAGACACCTTGATTGGCTCCGCTGAGACACCTTGACTGGCTCCTCTGAGACACCTTGATTGGCTCCGCTGAGACACCTTGATTGGCTCCCCTGAGACACCTTGATTGGCTCCGCTGAGACACCTTGATTGGCTCCCCTGAGACACCTTGACTGGCTCCGCTGAGACACCTTGATTGGCTCCGCTGAGACACCTTGATTGGCTCCCCTGAGACACCTTGATTGGCTCCGCTGAGACACCTTGATTGGCTTCTCTGAGACACCTTGATTGGCTCCGCTGAGACACCTTGATTGGCTCCGCTGAGACACCTTGATTGGCTCCTCTGAGACACCTTGATTGGCTCCGCTGAGACACCTTGATTGGCTCCGCTGAGACACCTTGATTGGCTCCTCTGAGACACGTTGATTGGCTCCGCTGAGACACCTTGATTGGCTCCCCTGAGACACCTTGACTGGCTCCTCTGAGACACCTTGATTGGCTCCGCTGAGACACCTTGATTGGCTCCCCTGAGACACCTTGATTGGCTCCGCTGAGACACCTTGACTGGCTCCTCTGAGACACCTTGATTGGCTCCGCTGAGACACCTTGATTGGCTCCCCTGAGACACCTTGATTGGCTCCGCTGAGACACCTTGATTGGCTCCCCTGAGACACCTTGACTGGCTCCGCTGAGACACCTTGATTGGCTCCGCTGAGACACCTTGATTGGCTCCCCTGAGACACCTTGATTGGCTCCGCTGAGACACCTTGATTGGCTTCTCTGAGACACCTTGATTGGCTCCGCTGAGACACCTTGATTGGCTCCGCTGAGACACCTTGATTGGCTCCTCTGAGACACCTTGATTGGCTCCGCTGAGACACCTTGATTGGCTCCGCTGAGACACCTTGATTGGCTCCTCTGAGACACGTTGATTGGCTTCTCTGAGACACCTTGATTGGCTCCGCTGAGACATCTTGATTGGCTTCTCTGAGACACCTTGATTGGCTCCTCTGAGACACCTTGATTGGCTCCTCTGAGACACCTTGATTGGCTTCTCTGAGACACCTTGATTGGCTCCGCTGAGACATCTTGATTGGCTTCTCTGAGACACCTTGATTGGCTTCTCTGAGACACCTTGACTGGCGACTGTCTCTCCCAGTCCCTCTCTCCCTGCCTCTCACCTCTCTCCATCTTACTTTCTCTCTGTTTCCATGGATAAACAGAGGGAGAGTGAACTAAAGAGAGGGGAGAGACAGTGAGAGAGGGACTGAGAGAGACAGTCGCCAATCAAAAGCCTCCTCACTCCCCACCTTTAGTCTCTTCCTCCTCTGTTTCTATCCCTCTCTCTCACTTGCTATTCCTTTCTATTTCTTTTCCCTCTCATCTTCTGTCTCTCTCTCGGGCTGTCATCCTCTCTCTCCTTCTGTCTCTTCTTCCTCTATCCCTCTTCTTCCGTCATTCATTTTTTTCTCGTTTTACTCTGTCTTTCTCCCTCTGCCTCACATCTTTCCTTCTCTAGATTCTCTCTTCGTTGGTATCTCTCTCTGTATCTGTCTTTCTTCCTCTGCCTGTCTCTCCCTCTCTTTTTGCCTGAGCTCTTGAGCCCCTCCAATGTTCTCCCACCCCGTACCTTGCGTTCAGGATTTCTATTTATCATTACCGCTAAAAGTCGCTCTCAATCCATCTTTTTCTCTCTTTCTTTATTAAACAATCCTTTGTTAATTCTTGGGTCTCGCAGCGTAAGTCAGGGGTGAGCTCATTTATCTCACAGGTGGTACTCTAAGTACCCCCACCTTTAAGTAGGGTCCTACGCCAGCCTCGACCTCTGAGAACTTCCAGGATCTCCTTACAACAAAGGCGGCCTGGAAGGAGCTCAGTCACGGGGAGCACTGACACAGCTGAGGGGCGTCATTGTGTTTGTGGGACAGGCCCTGCGATGAAAACGGGGGGGGGCCCGCTGTGCTCCCACCACAAGCTCGATTGGGTTACAGTCGATGTTTACCAATGACACCTAGAGCCGCGCGGCATCAGTGGCCCTGGGTTCAACAGCACACTATCTATGGCTCTCATTCATTTCAGCAGTATCAGATGTTTTCCTCGCACCACGTACATTATTGTGCTGTAAACAAGAGAGAACCTCATGCTTAAATATATTCTAAGCACAACGTTGTGCATGAAATTACCTCTATCTCACAGTACTTCAGTGTGGACGGCAGTCTGCTTGTGGCTTGGTGTGGGAAACGTGGTGCAGTGGGGGGTGGGGGGGGGCTCATCACTACGGGTGTCCGGGCAGTGCCCGCTGTCAGTAGCTGCAATTATTTAGGGTGACCCCTAATAACTTAAAAAGGAGAGTCTGACCAGACCAAACCACAATTCTTACATAATCTCTGCTCTACCCCTAGAAGCTAAGGCACGTGCAGCAGACAATCCCAAAAGGATTGAGAGTTACATTCAGGCAGAATCAGCCATTTTAAAGTCAAGAAACCAACAAAGTAACATTCCCAGGACAAGTTAAACAACAGCGAAATGTGTAATGAGCCAAAACAGACCAAAGCACTTAAAATCAGATAAGAAGAACTGGAGAAATTAAGGCCCTGATTTATACTTTTTGACGCAAAACTGCGCTAGCACAGTTTAGCATCAAAAAGTATACTGCCGGCTAGCGCCATCCCAAGACGCCAGCCGGGCATCATATTTATGGGATGACGTTAGCCGGCAGTAAGGCCCGGTTGCCGTCAAAATAGTTGACGCTAACCGTGTGGGGGAGGCGTAGAGAAAACTAGAGGTTCTGTGTCAAAGAAATGTGCTAGTCAGGTTAGAGTCAAGAAAATGACTGTAACCGGATTAGCGCCATATTTCGGCGCACAACCCCCATGGACATGACTCTTGTCTAAGTAAAGACAGGAATCATGCCCCCAGCCCAGAGATCTGGCAAAGCTAGTCATCACATTTTTATTCTGTGAAGGAATTACAGAATTCCTCGGTACAGATAACGCCGGGGTTGAAGGCTATGAAAGACAGGACAATGGCATCTGAGAACAACTAAACCGTTAACCACCATAGGAGTGGAAGTTCCTAGTGACAGAATCACTTCTGGTTATCACGAGCAGAGCATTTTTAACATCACCGCAAACATGGCTCTGTGGCTGGTCACTTCTCGTAGTTGTATTGGCTCTTCGCTCAAGTAAAGTTTGTCCACTCGGCCTTGCATCTCAACACTTTTGTTGAGGGGCTTCCTTTCCGGTTCCTTGTTGTCCAATCCCAGCCCTTATGTTTGATGCTTTGTCCAAATCTTTGTTGATTATTGTTTTGTCTGTCTACTTGTTGCTGTCGCTGCTGCTGTTTAAGACTACTGCTCTCTGGTTCCTGAGGATCAATGCTTGCATCCTGGTCAACACCTGCTCTCAACAAAGTTTCATCGGTCTTGGAGCAGGGTAGACCACTGTACTCTCTTTAAAAGGTGCTTTAGTATCTCATACTCGCCTAGTTCCTAACTTTTTGATTCTTACCCTTCTTATTCAAAGCGCCCTGTATCACAGATCATCAAAGCCAGGCTGCATACCAGTGAAGAAGCAAACACCAGCCTGGTACAAGGTTGACCAATGCCATCTTGCAACAGCAAGCACTCTTGTGTTTCTCTTCTCTTTCCCTATTTTTGCCTAGTTCTCCACTGAGTGTTCAACACCTCTGGAGACACCAGGGAAGGCCTGGATTCACAATGAGTCCCTGTAGGAGGCTGGCCTGGTTTGTAGTGGGTACCAAAGTTACTTGCATCTTATACCAGGTGCAGGTATCCCCTATTAGTGTAGTGTAGTCAGTGTCTAGAAGCCAGGCTCTCTAGAGGTAGCTGTAGCAGAGCAGCCAAGGCTTATCTAGGAGACATGCAAAGCTCATGCAGTATCACTGTAGTCACACAGTACTCACACACATGAAAGAAAATACTCAGTGTTACAAAAATATAGGTAATTTATTTTGGTGACACAAATGCCAAAAATACCTTGGAGACTATACTCCCTTAGGAGGTAAGTAATGTACACCGTATATACACTAGAATTGCAGAAATAGCTGTAAAAACAGTTGAAAACAGTGCAAACAGTGAAAATCACAATAAGTTGCAAAGGGCCTAGGGGGAACACAGACCACATACTAAAATAGTGGAAGGCGTTTCCCACCTAGGAAAGTGTAGTGTGTAGAGGGGCACTGGGAATGTAAGAAAACACCAAAGGTAAGTAATAGAACCCACCCCAGAGCCCAGGAAAATAGGAGTAAATCACAGTAAGTTTCCTAGAACACACAAGAAGTCGTGATAGAAGATAATGCAAGAACCAGAAGAGACTGCAAGACACCAATGATGTATTCCTGGACCTGAAGACCTGTGGAAGAAGGGGACCAAGTCCAAGAAGCACTGAAGAGTCTAGGGAGAACATGAGTCCCTGCTAACCCGGATGAAGGTGCAAAAGAAGAACCAACAGTGAAGAACAACAGTCAGTACTGCACCCAAGAAGACAGATGCGGATTCCTGGTTGATGCAGATGATGTCCCACGCTAGATGGATGATTGCAGTCTGGTATGCGTCGGTGGATTCCGCCAACAAGCCTTGGCACACGTGATGACGCAGAGAAAGAAGGTCCTATATATATCCACATATTACGTAACCAAAATCATATAATGTAATGTGATTTTAGTGAAGAAAATAATGTACGAGGGAAATTGTGCCCTCGGAGTAGTTCGCCAATATTATAATCGTGCTTTATTAATCATGGAGAATTAAAAAATTTATTAATCCGTCATAATTGCAAATGTGTGTCATGATTTCTTATTGAAACTGTTTGTGCTTAGCTTAAATTTAGTAGAGGCTTTGGCCTAGTTGCATGGTCTCAAATTCTAACTGCGTGGCTTTTCCTTGAACTAATGTAACATATATTCACGTTTAAAAGTTGTATTTTTCCAGTAGAGATGACTAATACACTTATCTCCAAGGTTTCGTACTAGGCCAGTTTCATCCCCTTTGAAGCAAGGTCAGTCTCTGCAGGTGCAGACAAAGGAGGTACAGATATCAAAATAATTGGCAACCCATGTTGCAACTTGTGTTCCAAGGCTCCAAGGACAATGTATGCATAAATGAGTGCTAGTAGAAAGACATTTTTCATTGGTCAATTTGAACCCACCTTATGAACCCTCCAATGGAAGACCCTGCAGAATTTGGAATGTTTCTTACTTAAACCCACTGGACAAAGAGAAGTCAGCCATTTTTCCTTGATGCCATCTTTGAAGCCGAATGCCAGACGCCATCTTAGACGACATCTTGATGCCCTTTTCTCTATTACTGAGAAAGAGACTTTGAGAATTCTCACCCTAGAGACTTTAACTTTAAATTGTCCCCGTCCTGCCCATGCAATAACTTTGCCCATTCTCCTTGCTGCTGCAAGGAAACTTGCCCTTAACTTTGCCCCCTTGAAATTCTGCCCCATGCTGACCGAACCGATACCTGCAGGACGAAGATATTCTTGAATGCTGATTGTAATTGGTAAATATGAAAGGATAATTGTATTATGCATTGGGTTTTCCCTCTAGGTACCAACTGCTATTTTAATAGGGCCCAAGCTAGAAGTTTTTCCAAATTTGTGTTGACTAAATTCGTTTTGCATGAAGCCCACACATGCCAATGCTAATTAGAGGTTAGTCGAGGTATACAATTGATGCACCATGTTGAATTTAAATCTTGTTATGCTGACCAATGTACGAGATTAGTCAAATACAGTTACTCATATTAGTGATTTGCATTGCCATAACTGAATGCACCATTATTCAGATATTTCGTAGATTGCGTTTCTTCCGCCGTTATGGACAGCTAGTAATGTTCGTATACATATATCATTTGGTTTTGAGACTTATATACATTGTTTTAGCTTTGTTAATATAGGGAAATAAATTCACTAACTTCAATAAACCGGTGTGGTTATTCATGACTGAAAGGTCATGGTGCGTCGAAATATCAACTGTTATTGATTCCTAATGTGTTATTTCGATCTATTAATTGAGTATTGGCTATCGCGTACAACAGTTATTGATTATTGATTTAAATAACCCGACTATTCGAGGATGAGGAGAGCCCAACTTGGCTAAAAGGTTCACCGACCTCCAACGTGTCCAGGTACAGGTAATTCATAAGGGCTGGACGCGTTATCACACGCAAACCTCGCAGTTAGCAGAAAATGGTGCTGCCCAGGACCAGGAGGGACCTGGTGGCCTCTACCCAAGAGGGGGAGACAGAGGGGGCTCTCAGCTACTCAGAGAGCCCTCAGAAGACCAGGCAGAGCGCACAGGAGTCCCACAGCACGGGGACAAAGAAGGTGCAAATGGAGGCTCACGCAGCAAGACACAAAGGGATCCCACGGCACCAGAGAACCACTCAGGAAGCTGTGCATCGCAGGATGGAGTGCTGGGTGCTTAAGGTATGCTGTGCACAAAGAACTTCGTGGAAGGTCGCACACAAGCCTTGGCAACTGCAAGTCACGCGGTGCATGGGGGTACTGCCTTGCGTGGAGAGGCAAGCTCTCACCTCCACCAAAGTTAGATAGCTAGACCTTTGGACAGTTTGGGTCACTTCAGTCAACCAACCATGTTGCTGGATCCACGCTCGTCGTCAGGAGAGGGGAAAGACGCCACCGGTCGTTGCTGCAGAGGTGTGCCTGCTGAAGCAAGAAAGTGACTCCTTCACTTTAAGGGAGATTCCTTTGCTTCCTCTGATGCAGGCTGAAGACAGGAAGTCCTTGGAGGATGCACTACCTGGAAACAGTTGCAGTTGCTGGTAGGAGCTGAAGATACAATGTTGCAGAAGTCATCTTTGCTTTTTTGTTGCAATTTGTAGAGTTCCTGGAGGGTCTAGATACAGTTTTGTCAGTAGAAGATGAAGTAAAAGATGCAAAGGATTCCTGCTGGAGTCTTGCAATCCGAATCTGAGGAAACACCCAAATGAGAGACCCTAAATAGCCCTGAAAGGAGGTTTGGTCAGCTACAAGCACCTATCAGGTGAGGGCTCTGATATCACCTGCTGACACTGGCCAGTCAGATGCTCCCAGAGTGCCCCATCACCTTGGAATCCAAGATGGCAAAACCCAGGGACACTCTGGAGGAGCTCTGGGCACCACCTCTGGGGTGGTGATGGACAGGGTAGTGGTCACTCCCCTTTCCTTTGTAAAGTTTCACTCCAGAGCAGGGACTGGGGTCCCTGAACCGGTGTAGACTGGATTATGCAAGGAGGGCACCATCTGTGCCCTTCAAAGCATTTCCAGAGGCTCTGGGAGGCTACCCCTCCCATGCCTGTAACACCTATTTCCAAAGGGAGAGTATGTAACACCCCTCTTCCAAAGGAAATGCTTGGTTCTGCCTTCCTGGGCTCGAGCTGCTTGAGCAACAGGAGGGCAGAAACCTGTCTGTGAGGTGGCAGCAGCTGGGGCTGCCTGGAAAACCTCAGAAGGCTGGTTTGGCAGTACTGGGGGTCCACTGTGGAGCCCCCAGAGTGCATCAAATTG
This sequence comes from Pleurodeles waltl, assembly GCF_031143425.1. Classification (NCBI taxonomy): domain Eukaryota; kingdom Metazoa; phylum Chordata; class Amphibia; order Caudata; family Salamandridae; genus Pleurodeles; species Pleurodeles waltl. Next base: position 174,971,338 of record NC_090441.1, on the reverse strand, counting down.
TTAACCAGTACTAGAATCAGTATTGGGGTACAATTCCCAGGTGATAGACACCTTACATGGCCATATTGGGAGTTACCATTGTGTAGCTGGACAAAGGTATTGACCTATGTCCAGTGCACACGTAAAATGGCGTCCCCGCACTCACGAAGTCTGGGAAAATGGTCCTGGACGATGTGGGGGCACCTATGCTAGTTCATGGGTGCCCTCACACACAGGTACTCTGCACCCACCCTGCAGGGTTTAAAGGCCTGACATATAGGTGACTTATAAGTGACCTGGTGCAGTGAAAATGGCTGTGAAAGGGTGCACGCACCATTTCATGCAGTCCTGCAGAAGCCTTGCATGGGCTCCCTACGGGTGGCAAAAGTAATGCAGCAGCACATAGGGATCCCCTCGAACCACAGTGCCCTGGGTACCTAGGTACCATATACTAGGGACTTATAAGAGGTGACCAGTATGCCAATTTGGGATGAAATACTGGGTTACCAGTAGGGAGTGACAAATTTGAGAGGAAAAAGAGCATACGCACTGGGGTCCTGGTTGGCAGGATCCCAGTGGCACAGTCAAACACACTGACATCAGGCAGAAATTGGGAGTAACATGCCAAAAAGAGGGTACTTTCCTACAGTCCACATCTCAATCTGAAGTTTTGGCAGACTCATTACGAGGCATGGACTCTGCTAAGAATCCACTCCAGGAGATGGTTCAAGCCATTTCCAAAATTCATACAGATCTAGTCACAGTTAGTCAAGAGAGAGCTTTCTTTAAAAATCGCATCAATCAAACCTCATCTCATCGCTAACCTTCAGCAGACTTCACTGCAAATGATGGCAATAGTTCTGGAGGAAATCAAACAACAGTCTCCCCTTCAGTTTCCTCTGGATTCAGAAACCTGTCCAGTCTGCTAGGACCTCCCAAGAAATATTCTGACAAACCTTCACAATTTCAGCACTTCTTTGCTTTGCTCAATGTCATTCACATTTGTTATCCAAGCCTCAGTACTTCTCTACTGACACAGCCTTTCTTCTATTGCATCTCACTGAGGCGACACTGAGACATCACCGAGACATCACTCAGTCTCACTGAGACAACACTGAGACTGAGATATCACTGAGACTGAGACATCACTGAGATGCCTGGTCTCAACATTGTTCTCTGTGTCTTGGAGCAGGGTATGATTATTGTAATATTCTTAAAAGGAATTATTGTACCTTATGTGTGCCTAATTCTTGATTTCACTTTTTCAGAAAGCAGCCCACTATCGAGCATGAAAGGCAGTCAGCATGCCAGCTTGTACGGATCTTAACAATGCTAAATCTGCCACAACTGTATTTCTCTTCTCTTCCCGTTTTCACCGTCTTTCTCCACAGAGATGGGTGAGTGCTCAGCACCTCTGGAGAGGCTCAGGGACGGCTGGGATTTGGTGCGATTCCACGTCTTAGTCCAAAGCTTGACAACTTTGGACCATCTGACTCTTGGAGAGACATTCTCTTTGCAGACAGTGAACATTGAGACGGGTGCTGGTACACCCTACGCACTACAGCATTGCCGTCGGCTCTATTACAAGCCGGAGACAATGCTGTAGGCCGTTTCTCGCTGGGCCAGTAGACAGAAACTGAGTTTCCACCCGCTGGCCCAGCGGGAAACTCGTAATGGCCCCGGCGGGGAGGCTGCCACACTGGCGGCAACCTACCTGTTGGGACTTTGGCGGACGGGCTTTTTCCGCCAAAGTCATAATACGCCCCTATGACTACGTTGAATACCACCACCGTCTCATTGATATCGAGATTGATATTTTTTATTCAGTACAGCTATGTGGTTTGGCATGACTTCAGCCACTTTGTTAATTACAGTATGTAAGCACCCAAACTATGTAGAGTACCCTGGTGTTTCATTGATACTCCAGTGAGATAGCCATCCTGCAGGATTTGAGTATACGCACATGGGTCACAATATGTATATTTGCTGAAATCCTTTATTGTGCCAATGTTGGCTATTTCAAACTACGCAGGCATGACGGCTACTCGTTTTGGGTTTAATTTTTGTGACATGTACTGCATATGATAATGGTTTTCATTTTTTTATGTTATGCGTACTAAATTGTGCACTTTCAAAACTGTTTTTTGTTCATATTGTTACATCCTATCACCTAAACATTCCTGGGCTTTTGATAACACTGGAAGACTACATATTCCATAATTTATCGGTACGCATTGGGTTGACATAATACTTCATACGGCGCAGGCATACACAGTGTTCATGGCCCACTTCTCTTTGCATTTATCACTTCCATGTGCTATGGTCTGATGTATTTGTTTTCAGACTTTATATTTGTGCTCCATTATGCATGTTATAGTGCATTTAACATTTCAATCAGTTGGTTATTTAATGCACAACAGGATTCTTTATAAGTTTGAATACGCCAATTATTTTCAGCTGCAGTCACTGATGGTTTCTGCGTGCCAAAGAAGATCATCCTAGTGTTACAATTTACTGTGATTTAATAACGTATGCGCCATTATGACGGCTACCTTCGATGTTTGTTTACACTCTTTGTCACTAAGTGGTGTCCATTTTTGCTGTCACTGATCTCGGGTATGTAATGACCAAGTCATTTCCTTTACCCTTACCGTAATCAAGGCTACAGCTGAAATGCATTGAAGGCATACTTTGCGAATAAACTTGCATTGCAAATCAGGAGTGTCCATGATCAGGGCCGGCTTTAGTGTTGGTGGTGCCATGTGCAACAGTCTTCTTTTGGTGCCCTCCTAACCCATGACCACCTCCTCAGATCCCTCACTACCACCCTGAAAATGTGCCACTCGGCTCTCCATAGCTCCCCTTTCACATACATTCATTAGTTTTAAAGGGCTTGTGAAGGCTGGCTTTACTAATCCACTTAGCTATCCACACAAAATATCATTATGTTCTTTGCAGCAGGCACAGTAACCCTCTACGCTAATTTGTGTTGAGTCAAAGCTGCCACTATAGAAAACTCCGATCTCTCTCTGTAGCAAGAACATTAATCACAAGAGGAATCTTGACATTTTATTTGCTTCCTGAAGGCTATACGCACAAGGAACTTTTCAGTGGGTGCTTTTAAATAGCAAGTTTCCTACGTTATTGCTAAACACAGTGCCCCCCTAAGGTCAGCACCCGGTGCGGCCGCACCGCTCCCACCGCCGTAAAGCCAGCCCTGTACAGTGATATGCTTGATATGTGGATGAGAGACTGTGGCATTTTGGGCATCTGGAGCCCAACACGGACTGCGGTTTGTTGAGCCTCTGAACTCTGGCTTCTGTTGATGGATAATAGTATATATGTACACATATTTAATACAAACCATACTTCTCTCCAAATAGACCCGCTCCCCGAGGAGGGTGGAGGGCAGTGCTTAATTTGTAAATAAAAAGGTGCCGGTGCCCAAAGCCCTCCTCTTAAACTCGCGGCTGCTGCAAATAAATGTGTGAACATGGAATTCTGAGGCAGCGTAATCCTGAAACCATCTTGGGCCCCTTCAATCCATTTACAGCCACTCCCTGCCCCTTCAGCTCACTCTTGCAGCTTTCTGCTTTCTCCCCTTGCAATGCTTTTTCGTTTCTCTCTTCCTCCGTCTTTCCCATTGTGTCTTTTGCTCGCAGCAAATACTTGAGGCAGAAGAATAAGCCCCGGCCCTCAAAAATAGGTGACGGTGCTCAGCACCGGAAACAACAAGCACAAATTAAGCACTGGTGGAGGGTCAGCTGGCAGAGCACACCAGAAGTAATGTTGAGTCAAAAGAAGAAATACGCTCACTCAGAGAGGTAGCAACAGGGATTTGATCATGTGATCAAGGTCGCAGAGTCGTCCGAAACGCATCGTGTTTGGAGTAAATCCCTGTTACAATCTTCCTGAGTGAGTGTATTTCTTCTTTTAACTCCATGCATACACATATATGGACATTTCATATACTTACATTTTTTCTGACAACATTTTTAAAAATGTTTTTGTAGTCTACATACAAAGTACGTAAACTCAATATTTTGGATCCCGATTTATTTTTGCAATATTCTATATCACAATATATATATTCCTGACATTTCATCATACAAATGTTTCTAGAATGCAATCTGACAGCCATTACACAGTACCATGGGATCAACATGAAATCTGACCTTTGCACTGTAGTCATAAATGTGTTAATGTGCGTTTGATATTGCGTTTGTTGTACATTACAAGCCTTCCAGGGACACATTTTCATAACAACAGTTATGCTTCTTCAGTGAAAAAACTGTATACAAACAAGATAGTAGTTAGAATGAGTGCTCTAAAAAGCAGTCACACATTTAACCCCTTTTCTCTGATTATAGTGAAATATCTTGGTTGATAATAACTGCAGGTCAAAAATATCAAATCATACATGCAGATCCCATGAGTGTAAAGTGCTATTTATTACCATTGCAGAGGTGGAGATTTTGACTCTTGTGAATGACAGCCCCCTTCGCACGCTTACACATGACAACAGGTAGTATATTGAGATGATCGATTTGATCCCCAAGGCCCATATTTATACTTTTTTAGCTTCGCATTTGCGTCATTTTTTTCCGCAAAACCGGCGTAAACCTCTAAAATACAAATGCGGCACTAAAAAAGTATAAATATGGGCCCAAGATCTTTTACCTGTCAAAACTTATCAGCTGATGCAATGAAGGCACTGCCATGTGTGCAAAGTGGAAACACATCTCTTGGGGAACTGTACAAACCTGCCAATAAGTACAGTATTGTGTCTCCAATAATTTCCACAGCTGCAAAATGGGGACAAACTCTCAAATATTTGAATATTTCATTTGTATCCCTTCAGAGTTTCCTTTTAAGTCCATAGTTTTTTTTTTACCCATATCTTTATCAAATGTGCCTTAATGTGTTCTCTGTTTTTAAAATTTTCCTCGCTGGGAAAAACCTCCTCCACCTTTTCTTTGATTTATCGAGCTCAATTCATCAAATTTGGGAAAGGCGTTCACATCCCACCACTTTCACACTTGTCTAGCTGCCCCTAGTTATATCCATGTCTATTTTAGGAATCCAAGGTGCAGACACTGTGAGTGGAGGTGGCCAGGAGCAAACGTACTTTTGTCGCTATGGATCAGCAGTTCCAGAAGCTGTATATGAAGTTGGTGGAAGTGCAAACTGTGAATGGAGGGTTCATATCTGAGACACAGTGATGAAGGATGGAGTGCGGAGGATGGCGAGGGAGCGGTTGGAACGTTGGCTTGAAAAAAGATTTGGCTATACTATGAGCTAGGAATTGTGGGTGGTTAGAGAAGATTGCTGGAGTGTGAGTCTGAACATAAGTGACCACCATGGGTAGTAGAGATGGCCTGGGTAAGAGGATGATGAGGGTGTTAGTGTGGTGATTGTGGGAGCAGATGGAGCTCATGGGAAAGAAGGATAAGCCTGGAAGGGAAGGGGTACCCCACTTAGTCATCTTACCTGTGGCCTACCTGGTGAAGGGGTACGACGCCTAGGGGAAGGGGGTGTTGTCTTTCCTTTGCTCCTCTTTCCACTGCTGGGACTCTCCTCTTCCATTTCTGCACCTTCCTCTTCATCTGTGACCTCCCCGGAGCATGCTTCGTTGCTGTGACCATTTGCACAGTCGTGCAGATTGCCAATCTTCTTTCCCTTCAGAAGGATTTTTCCTTTCAGCTGCTAAAAGACAAATCGAAAGAAAATGAGTTGATTCAATTGGGACAAGCAGTGAACAATGGCAAAGTGCATCACATGCAGCCGGGACACCATTCCCTGGTGCGATGATCCTTGTTTGAAGTGGGTCTGAAAATAGAACCAGTCATTTGGATGAGCATCAGACACATCGGGCATCATTTAAAAGGCCTTTTCACCACCGTTGCATTTTTTTTTTTTTTTAAGAAACTGCGGCGCAAACAGTGCTCTACACTGCTCCACATTTACAAACTGACACATTGGGCCCAATGCATCAGTTTGTAAAGCCTTGCATCACATTATACCTGCACCAATGTATGCAAGGCAGGCGTTCCCCTGGGAAAAGTCACGCAGAACTGACACCGTGAAATTTACAACATTTCACTGCGTCAGAATTGTACCGCTCAGAGCAGGCATAAAACTGCTGCAGGGCTTTTTCTCAATGGGGGCCTCCTGTCATTGCTGGAGTAGCGTCATCTTTTTTATGCTAGTCCAGCAATGCGTGAGTTTAGTGCCACAGACGCATCTGTGAAAACCTGCACCATGGAACTCTGTATTGTAAATACAGTTCTATGCATGGCGTAGTTATGGGGTCATAGGGCAGCGCAAGAAATCTGACGCATCAGAGCCGATGTGTCAGATTCTTTTGAAATGAGGCCCATGAGGGCTTGTTCCATGTGAACTGCAGCCCCTGGCACACAGTGAAGGTACCCTTGTACATATGTGTTTTTTAAACAAACAAGCAAAAAACATTGTTTCAGCTAAAACGCCATACAATTGAAACGTCTTTCATAAAACAGATATCAGCCATTTAAAAAATGCAATTAACCTGACTGTACATTACTCAAGGCCACAAATAGCCTAGAAGAAAAAAGAACATAAATTAAAAACAGGTGGCCTTAGTCGAACCTCAAGCAACTCCAAGAAGCAGCAAAATAAGATGTCACTGGAAGGAAAATACGTAACTCACCTATCACTCAACAGAATAACACTGCTGCCTTCAAACATTTTATTTTGCATTTCTTGGACAGAGGTTGCATGAATAGTTTCCTCAGTGTGAGGGTGTTTGTACATAAATTAACTTAGGGCTCATTTAGTTGGTGAATAGGTTACTCCCATCCTCAGTATTGCAAATGCATTATATCCAATGGCACTTCTAATATGGCGGACCGATATCTGCCAGGTTTGTGGTGGAGTAACCCATCCACTGAACTCTAAATTGGGCCCTTCCCGTCTCCGACCCACCCAACTCACACAGACATAATCCTGATTGGTTCTTTGACTTTGCCATTTCTTGTATTATTTAAGACAGGTAAAACTCCCACTCTACACATTCCATACTTACGGCCAGATCTACAAGACAGTGGCGCATCGGTCCCCATGCGCCACTTTTATTGTGCCACCCCTTCCCACCCAGCAACACCATGGTTGCACCATAAAGTAAATTTGCTGCTGAGCGCCAACGCAGCCAGCCTTATGCCATGGTGCAAGGATGGCTGCGCTGTGGGGGAGATTGTTTTTGTGCAGGAAGGGGACACCTTCCTGCACAAAAACAATCTTCAATGGAGATTTGCTCTTTCTATGTATTCTATGCAGAATGCGGCACATACAAAAAGAGAAACAAATGAGGAGAAATTAAAGCATTTTTCCTCGTTGCGATGCGCTTACTCCACCCCTGGGGTGTTATTAGATTTTGGCGCTGACTCAGGCTTACGAAAACTCTTAAATCTGAGGCAGCGTCAAAATGCAATGGGTGTTGCTTTGGTACGCCCACAGAAACACCCATTGCACCCAAATTCCACGAAAAGTGCTGCGTGTGAAGGGGCCGTATTCATAAGGTGGTGTTAAGCCACAAAAAGTGGATTAATGCCATCTTGTAAATACGGCGCAATGCATAGCGTAACTGGAGCGACACGAAAAGTGACGCTCCGGTGGCGATAGGTCCTTGTGAATCTAGCCCTCTATTTCTCTGCAGAATGTCTGCAAAAAACTCCCACAAGTCACCTGTATTAAAAATAAATTAAAGGAAAATGCTACTTCAAACAATCTATGTTTAAGAATCATTCAAGATCATCAGGGCAGGATGTGTGGCGAACACAGCCTGATCCATCAGGGGACCCCCCAAAAGGCTGGGGCCCTGGGCCAGAGCTCACTTTGCCCATGCCTTGAAATGTCTCTGGTTTCACTTACTCTTAAACCATAGACTACAGATCTTAGAGCCTGAGGAGATGTGATTCAGAAGCTTAGGTGTGGAGCCGCAGACAAAGCCAAGACTGCAGACTGAAGTTGAGAAGGATCATTTAGATGGTGGATAAACAACAGACGGATGCAGAGAATGTATGACGAAGCAGGAATGAGAAAGAGAAGCAGAACCTTGGGCATGAGGAATGAGGAAAATTAAAAGAAACAGTGGGAATTGTCCGTGTAGAAATGAGACTCAAATCCTTAATAGGAGATAACAGAGTGTAATGGAATGGTACATCTAGAGAATAGCAGGAGACCATGAAAATAACCCTGTTTGATACCGTAGTGAAGAGGGTGAGATACAGAGGACCTTTCTAGGAAGCAGAAATCATGCATTGGGCAGATAAGACTGCCATGAATCACGCGACCAGCCAGTGATCCCTACTGTAGGAAGAAGAGGACAGAAGAGTATAGTGATCCACGCTTTCCAAAAGCTGAGGACAGGTATAGTAAGATTAGAACAGAGGAATGTTTATTGTGCCTGGTCTGATAAAGAGTACTGGAAGCAGAGGAAAGTAGTTTCCAGGGTGAACAGTACAGACTCCAGATTGAACAGGAGAACAGAGATGGGTACGCAGAACCAGGAGAGCTGAGAGAGAGCTATACTTTAAGGTATTTTCCATAAACATGGGAAAAGAGAAGTAAGTTGTAAATTAGAAAGGTCAGTGAAGTTAATCAACATTCATTAAAGCAGAGGGAGAACTGAAGATTTTTAGGAAGCATAAAAGACACCATATAAAAGAGAGCTGTTGAATATTTCTAAAAAAGAGAGGAGATGAGATTGAATTCACCATGGAAGATGGGAATCATCGCTAGGAAGGCCAGCAGGACCACGAAAACATGATGTTCTCCTCAGAGACTATAGATGAGTCAAAGGTGCCCGAAAGAGGGGTGACAGGTAGAAGGACATAAAGCAGAAAAACAGAGGAGTTTAAGAAACTGGAGAAAAATAATATTGGATGTCACAGATTTTTTAAGTGGAATAAGAGAAAAGGCATGATCATTTAAGAAAGAACTAAGAGAAAGACAAGCAAGGCAGGAACCCTTAGATGATTCAAAGTATAATACAGACCTCATGGGTTGTCAGAGTGATCAGAAATAAAGGCTTGAAGGTAAGGAACCCTGCCTGCCTCCAGCTTTCCATTCAAAACGTCTCTATGTTAATGGAAAGCATTCTGTGGTCAACTTTTCTTTTGTCTAGTCTAATAATGTCGTTTTGTTCAATCTGGCTTTCTTTCTGGTCAGGGCCTGCTCCAGGGCGGTGCTACCAGTGCCACCGCACCAGGTGCTTAACACAGGGGCGCCTTGTTTGCAGGTATGTTATGGTTTTAAAAGCACCTGCTGAAGCGTTCTTTGCCTCCAGCAGGTTTCAGGCAACAATAAAAATGTCAAGATAACTCTGGTGATTAATGTTCTGCCTGGAGAGAGAGTGGAGTTTTCTCTAGTGGACGTTTTAAGGTAGTGCAGAGGGTTAATATGCCTGCTGCAAAGAACATGTACTATGCAGATTAAGTGCATATAATGCAAATAGGTCAGTGGGTTACTGCTTTTGTCAGAGAGGTGACTTTGTTACTTGCAGTTTAAATCCTATTATGGAACAGTAAACTATTAACTGTCATCAAAGAACTGCATGCATTGGGCAAGGTATGGATTAGAGTGTTATCTTTTTTCACTAGTCTTTTATTAATTATCCTAATGTTGCAAAAATGGTTAATTTGGGTATAAATCAATTCTTATTATTAAAGAGACCCCCCCAACCATGGTGTTACATTTTAAATTCTGAGTTTGTGCTTCTCCAGACCAAGCACTCGTACAGCCTACCAGTATGGATAACATGTGACTCCTACACCTTGTAGTCCTCTGTCTTATGTAACATTTCTTATACACTGATTTACACACCTATGATTGATTGTCTCTGGGTAACCTGCGAGCGATGTAAAGTGCTCTGACACCCTACACTGGTATGAGTGGCGCTATAAAACTAATTAAATGCATCTGAGAGAGAGTTGCTATGGTCCTTGTGGGGCACCAACAAACATTGTTGTACATGGCACCATCAGCGCTAAGGCTGGCCCTGGTCATTCTAGTCTGCAGTTCTTTCCATTCCTAACTCTCTAATTCACATTTGACACAATAAACAATCTTGGGCTCTTATTTTCCTAAATCTCCCTGCTGGTTTTGACATGGTGGATCCATCAAATCTTATTTATTCTCTATCTAAACTTGGGATTTCTAGCACTGTTGCTAATCTTACTGATCACTCACTTACAATGTGCAGGATAGGAAGTGTAATTTCACCCAACCCGGTTCTTCTCTGTCTACCACTGTTTTCCTTTTATGCCATCAGGTTAGCTCCTATTACCTTTTCATTTCCTTTTACTTTAATTCACATTGCTATGCCGATGAGACTCAGCTCTATTTTTCATGTTCCTCCTTTACTGATCCCTGCTTCTCTTTCTGCTGTTAATTCTGGATGGTGCTGCATTTCCTAAACCTTCACCCAAAGACAGCTCCTCATAAACTATACCTACTCCTCCGATTTGCCTTAATTATACTCCTATTAAATTTTCTTCCTCAGCTTGATGACTTAGAAGGATCTTTGACTCATCATTAACTTTTTCCAAACAGCTTTTGCCCTTCATCAAGAACTCTCACTTGTATCTTCATAATATCCAAAAATGGAATGCAGGTCACTTCACTCTTGGTACCTCTGATGCTTGGTTGACACCAATGGAGTTAACGTGTAAACATACAACACTACGCAAACTGCAACTGCATGCAATCCATGCAAGAGTGAGATGTTGAATAGTGTTTGAAGTGGAAATAAAAAACAGGGTGTAACAGTTCAAGCTCTTCCTATCTCAAAGTATCTACTAAAAGCTCTGGTGCTCTCCAGTTAAAAGTACTGCAACCCTTCCTAGAAGTGCTGGTTCTCTCTGTTTCAAATGAAACAAGTGCAGGTACAGACTGTGGCAGTATCTGCCCATTTAAGCCACTGCTGCATCATACTATATCAGTTTACTCTGACAGGCCAATTGTATTTGATGCATCTAAATAAAGGTGATTGGGCACATGTTGTCCTTACACTGGGGAGAACTATTGTGCTTTTATCCTAAACTACTTAGGGCACCAGTGACCCTCAAGCTAGCAAAGTTCACATTTGAGAGTACACAAAGACCTCTGTAGAGAGGACACAGATACAATTCATGCTCAGCTTTAATTTTCCGACAAGTTTACATTTTATCTTGTTTGATAAAAAGGGGGAAAATGTGAACTTCAACACAGCCATAAAAAAGACGACCAACTATTGAACAATGAGCTAACCACCCACAGAAGTAAGGCCCGAACTCACTGAAGGAGTTGCAGTGGCTCTGTACTTCAGTTCAGTTTTGTCCTTTTGGTCCCCTAAGTTCACATTTGTATTTCTTCCATTCATTAGGTGGTGGGTTACTATGTGGAGGTGATAACTCTGTGTGGTAATAAGTCACAGACACAAACGCGTGTGACTCTTGAGATGTGAGGATGCACCACACAGGCAGTGATTCAAACCATAGAGCATATCTGGCTTTTGCTTTTGTCTTCCTTCTGTGCCCCAGGGGGACACTGATAGTTGAAACTGAGCTGTCACCAGGGACTGTCCACATGTGAAATCTGCTTTGATTTTTACTAAAGTTCTCACATAGGAGTGGACCAATGAAACGTGACTATGCCACAGGTCTTTACATCTGTGTCCCATCTCATTGGGCATCTTTAGTGAAAGGGAGAGAGCAAGTGAGTTTCAGTGAGATTTTGACTGTGTGAGAGAGATTTTGAGTGAGTGAATGAGAGTGTGAGATCTGCAGAGTTTGAGTGAGTGAGTGGTTCCTGTTATCTTTAGGAAGATCAAACAAGCCCAATGAACAGCTCAGAAGCATATTGTCCACTCTTCCAAGTCCACCACAGATGGAATGCAGCAGAATGCGTGAAAACTCTGACTGGCAGTCCTACCTGCGGGGATGGCAGCTGGGTGGGCACGAGTCCATCGATGGTGGCCTTCAGGAGCTTATTGCCCAGGATGTTCTTCAGATGGTAGGCCATGACATCTTGCTGCTCCACACTGCAGTGGTTCTCCAAGGAGAGGATGACAGGGTACTCCGAGGTCTGCAAGACAACATAAAGTAACAGGTGTCAAGGACAAGCACAAGTGGGTGAGGATGTGGCTACCACAACCACAGGCTCCAAGACACCTGGAAACCATCTTTAAGTCCACAAACCATTATAACTGTACTTTGTCCATTTGGGTAAAATAAAGTGAAGCAAGACTTGTGTTGCTGCTTATTTTGGGCCGGTGCTTGCCGTTGGGAGCGACTGGAATTCATTTTGAGAGACTGGCACCTATATTTTCTCACTAGACTTTCATCCAGAACAAGAGCGAGAAAAACACAAAACACAGAATGAAAGAGGAAGAGAAAGAGAAAGACAGGAAAACAGTGACACCTGGGGAAATCTGAGATGAGAAAGAAAGGAGAGTGAGTGTTGGGATGTGCATACAAGAGGCATGAGGTGGAATCAAGCCTAGGCAGTCTTGGTATTCAGCACCCGCAGGACTTTGGGCTTTTGAACGTATCGTTTTACAAACTAAGCAGTGCTTGAATTCCAGAGAAAGGAGTATGAGTAGCTTGTTGGATGTTTAGTAAATCACTGCATGACAGTAAAGTAAAACTCAACAAGAAGGTGCTTGGAATTGCATCTTTAATTGCAGGATATTGGAAACCACAAATGAACCTCTGACAATTATCTCCTTATTTCAATCTTGTCCCTCCTCTACTGCTTCTATGTGGTTTCTTCTCTGGTGGGAGACAAGAGTGGGGCAGAGAAGTAAAGAGAATGATACAGCGAGAGTTAGAGACAGGTGAGGTGGGGAGAGACATAAAGTAAAGGGACAAGGGGGCGCTGGTCGGAGAGAAAGATACAGAAAGGTAAAGAAGGAAAGTTAGAGATCTATGTAAGATTTTAGAGTGGGGTCAAGAAGTATGAAGAGCTAAGCACAGAGATAAGGACATGTAGTGAGGAAGAGGGCACAGTGCAGACAAAAGGACAGACATAGGAGAAGAGATGTGAGTGTGAGTGAGGCAGAGAAAGGTGGAAGCAGAGACTTGAGGAAGTGAGTTAAAAAGAGAAAGGTGAAACAGAGAGGGGAAACGTAAGTCGAGGTATATAAAAGTCAGATAAAGAGAACAATGAGGTAGAGAGGGGTGTGGAGGTTAGAAAAGGAGTATGAGGTGTGGAGAGAAAAGAAACAATGTAGAAAGGCAGGGGTGAGGTAGAGAAAGAGAAGTGAGTTTGTTATGGAGAAAGAGAGAAGAGGAGGGTGAAATAGAGAGACAGTTGTGTGGTCCAGAGCTAAAGACAGAGGGCCTTATTTATGAGGTTTTGGCGCAGGGCATTGCCTCAAGGACTCTTGCTGTGCTGCCCTACCTCTAAAGAAAATGGCAGGAATGCGCTGGATCTATGAGATACGGTGCATTCTTGTCCTTTCTCCCTGCGCTGGTGCACAATGGGCTGCCATGCAGCAACGCAGGCACCCTTGTGCAAGGATGTCTGCGTTGTAGGGAAGATTGCGTTTGCACAGGAAGGGACACCTTCCTGCACAAAAACAATCACGAGAGGCATATTCCTCTTTCTATGTGTGATGCACAATGCAGCCCACATAGAAAAAGGAAAAACGAGAAATTAATTTATTTCTCCTCGGGGGAGGCGTAGGCTTTTGACACATCCCCAGGTTCACGACATTCTGTAAACCTGGGAATGTGTCGAATGCCATGGGTGTTACGTGAGACCACCCACTGTAACGCCTATGCCACGCCTTCCTATCGCAGGGTGAGGCAACGCAGCGACTTGCACTGCATTGCCTCAGTCCATATGTACAAGGTCATGAAAAGCCAGGTAGAGTGGCTTCACGTGGCGTTGTAGATATGGCCGTGCAGTGTGGGCCACTGGACCATCACTTAAAATGACGTTCCAGTGGCGCACAGGGGCTGTAAATAAGCCCCAGACAGATTAGCCAAAGAGATGTATACAGAGAGGTGGAGAGTTGAACCAGAAAGGGTGAGACGAGATAGGGAAGGAGAGGCAGAGAGAGTGAGATAGCGAGAGGAGGTAAGGATAGAGAAAAGGAGGTACAGTTAGAGAAAGAGAGGTAGCACACAAGAAGTAAGGTACCGAGTGGGGGAGTTGAGGGGATAGAGGTGGAGTGAGTGAGAGGGTGGGTGCAAGGGTGAGGCAGGAGACAAATGGTGAGATTAAGCAAGAAAGTATATAGGGAGAGCACCAGAGACAGTGTAAAGCAAGACGTGAGGTAGAGAGAGAAATCAGATATAGAGATGCAGGAATTAGTGCTGAAGCAGAGAGGACTCGGACAGAGGTGAGGTACAGAGAAAAGGAAAGTGGTAGACAGCTAAGGGAAAGAGAGGGATGAGGTCAAGAAACAAGGGAAGTCCATGCAAGAGAGATAAATTGGAGGCATATTTATGAACCCCTCGCGCCGCCATTGCGTCACAATTTGTGATGCTCCGGCGCGGTGAACACTGACTCATATTTATGAGGCCACGCAAAGCCACTTTGTGTGGGTTTGGATAGCCTCATAGAGATGGAGTAAGTTGCTGCGTTGCCTTACTCTGCATTAGAGAGGCGTTCCATGGACGTTGTGGTGGGTTTTCCCATGCAACGCCGATGGACTGTGGCACTGCCCAGATTTACAAGAGCCTGTAAACCTGAGGATGCATCAAAAACCTAGGCCTCCCAAGACGAGGTGCAACGAGGATAAATATTTTTAGTTCTCATAGTTTTTTCCTCTTTCCATGTCTGCTGCATTCTGAAGCGCATACAGAAAGAGTTAAAAGTCTCCCAAGATTGTTTTTGTGCAGGAAGGTGCCTCTTCCTGCACAGAAACAATCCTGCATGCAACGCAGGCCCCCTTCCCCCATGGTGCAAGGGTGCGTATGTTGGCGTTATGCTGCCAGGAATATGCCGTAGTGCTTAAGTACAACGCATTATTGACCTTTCTCTTTGACGCAGGGCAGGCCAGCAAGGTGACTTGCTGTGCTGCCTTGCGCCAAAAGCCCATAAATATGGGCCTGGGTTTAGATAGAAACAACAAAGTGGAGCAGAGAAAGGAGTAAGATTGAGTGAGGAGATGAGGAAGAGAGAGGTAGAGATGTAGTTAGGCACAGATATAGAGGTCAGCTCATGAGAGACAGAGAGGTGGAGTGAGGAAGGTGAGATGGAGAGGCGCAATAAAGCGGAGGTAGTTATATAGATACAGATATAGAGGTCAGCTCATGAGAGACAGAGAGGTGGAGTGAGGAAGGTGAGATGGAGAGGCGCAATAAAGCGGAGGTAGTTATACAGATACAGATATAGAGGTCAGCTCATGAGAGACAGAGAGGTGGAGTGAGGAAGGTGAGATGGAGAGGCGCAATAAAGCGGAGGTAGTTATACAGATACAGATATAGAGGTCAGCTCATGAGAGACAGAGAGGTGGAGTGAGGAAGGTGAGATGGAGAGACGCAATAAAGCGGAGGTAGTTATATAGATACAGATATAGAGCGAAAATGAGAGACAGAGAGGTGGAGTGAGGAAGGTGAGATGGAGAGGCGCAATAAAGCGGAGGTAGTTATACAGATACAGATATAGAGGTCAGCTCATGAGAGACAGACAGGTGGAGTGAGGAAGGTGAGATGGAGAGACGCAATAAAGCGGAGGTAGTTATACAGATACAGATATAGAGGTCAGCTCATGAGAGACAGACAGGTGGAGTGAGGAAGGTGAGATGGAGAGGCGCAATAAAGCGGAGGTAGTTATATAGATACAGATATAGAGGTCAGCTCATGAGAGACAGAGAGGTGGAGTGAGGAAGGTGAGATGGAGAGACGCAATAAAGCGGAGGTAGTTATATAGATACAGATATAGAGGTCAGCTCATGAGAGACAGAGAGGTGGAGTGAGGAAGGTGAGATGGAGAGGCGCAATAAAGCGGAGGTAGTTATATAGATACAGATATAGAGGTCAGCTCATGAGAGACAGAGAGGTGGAGTGAGGAAGGTGAGATGGAGAGGCGCAATAAAGCGGAGGTAGTTATACAGATACAGATATAGAGGTCAGCTCATGAGAGACAGACAGGTGGAGTGAGGAAGGTGAGATGGAGAGGCGCAATAAAGCGGAGGTAGTTATATAGATACAGATATAGAGGTCAGCTCATGAGAGACAGAGAGGTGGAGTGAGGAAGGTGAGATGGAGAGGCGCAATAAAGCGGAGGTAGTTATATAGATACAGATATAGAGGTCAGCTCATGAGAGACAGAGAGGTGGAGTGAGGAAGGTGAGATGGAGAGACGCAATAAAGCGGAGGTAGTTATATAGATACAGATATAGAGGTCAGCTCATGAGAGACAGAGAGGTGGATTGAGGAAGGTGAGATGGAGAGACGCAATAAAGCGGAGGTAGTTATATAGATACAGATATAGAGGTCAGCTCATGAGAGACAGAGAGGTGGAGTGAGGAAGGTGAGATGGAGAGGCGCAATAAAGCGGAGGTAGTTATATAGATACAGATATAGAGGTCAGCTCATGAGAGACAGAGAGGTGGAGTGAGGAAGGTGAGATGGAGAGGCGCAATAAAGCGGAGGTAGTTATACAGATACAGATATAGAGGTCAGCTCATGAGAGACAGACAGGTGGAGTGAGGAAGGTGAGATGGAGAGACGCAATAAAGCGGAGGTAGTTATATAGATACAGATATAGAGGTCAGCTCATGAGAGACAGAGAGGTGGAGTGAGGAAGGTGAGATGGAGAGACGCAATAAAGCGGAGGTAGTTATATAGATACAGATATAGAGGTCAGCTCATGAGAGACAGAGAGGTGGAGTGAGGAAGGTGAGATGGAGAGACGCAATAAAGCGGAGGTAGTTATATAGATACAGATATAGAGGTCAGCTCATGAGAGACAGAGAGGTGGAGTGAGGAAGGTGAGATGGAGAGACGCAATAAAGCGGAGGTAGTTATATAGATACAGATATAGAGGTCAGCTCATGAGAGACAGAGAGGTGGAGTGAGGAAGGTGAGATGGAGAGGCGCAATAAAGCGGAGGTAGTTATACAGATACAGATATAGAGGTCAGCTCATGAGAGACAGAGAGGTGGAGTGAGGAAGGTGAGATGGAGAGGCGCAATAAAGCGGAGGTAGTTATATAGATACAGATATAGATGTCAGCTCATGAGAGACAGAGAGGTGGAGTGAGGAAGGTGAGATGGAGAGGCGCAATAAAGCGGAGGTAGTTATATAGATACAGATATAGAGGTCAGCTCATGAGAGACAGAGAGGTGGAGTGAGGAAGGTGAGATGGAGAGACGCAATAAAGCGGAGGTAGTTATACAGATACAGATATAGAGCGAAAATGAGAGACAGAGATGAGGTAGAACAAAGGAAGTGAAGTAAGGAGAAAGACGCAAATATTCTTTTATCATTGTATTTAATACGTCTACTGCCTTAAAGTGAGCGTGTTAAGGCTGTGCGGGTGGGCATGCGCACTAAGCTTCTTTAAAGTGCACATGCCCACCTGCCAAACTGACAAGGGATCTATTTTAATGCAGAGTGGTATTACAGCTAGACTTATGGCTGTCCTATCACTTTATCAGCATTGTCCTAGGAGGTGGCAGCACTTGTCCACTTTGCTGAAGCTTTACAAAGGCTCTTTAGGGCATATCGCTTTGCTCAATTTGTAGTTAGGGCCTACGTAGTAAGGAATACTGAAGGCAACATTTAGGGGCAGATTTACTAAGAACCCGTGTTGTCCTTGTGTGACACAAGTTGTTGCAAGACAACACAAGTCCTCAAATGGGGTTTACAAATCCATGGAAGGAGCGAGTTGTGCAGCTTTGTGTGACTTTGTAAAGAAATGTAACACAAATCAGCCGTTTGCGCTGCATTGCATTACATTTAATTATCGTAGGCATTCATCCGTGGAGCATGGACTTTCCCTGCATTTACCAAGGGAATTTGACTAAATCCTAGAGATAATGAAGTAAAAAACCTGGGGTTGTGCCAACATAGTGCACCCACCAAAGAGAGGCTTAACAAGGAGAACTATCTTGATTTCTCCTCGCTATTTTCTCTTTTCAAGTGTGCTCCACTCTACAGCAGACATAGAAAGAGGATTACACCTATAAGGATCGTTTTTGTGCTGGTAAGTATCCCTTCCTGCATTAAAACAATCCTGCCCATCACAGAGGCAACCTTGCACTGTGGTGCACCATGTTGCATGGGTGCCTGCGTTGGTGCTATGCAGTACACAACTCCAGTGCGAGAAAGAAACAGAAGTGTGCCATATCTTATTAGATGCTGGGCATTTCTGCTCTCTCAGTTAAATGCAAATCTGGCCCTTAGTGTTGTCGTATAGCGATATGTCAGGGTAGCTGGTAGGTTGAAGGAGCAGTAAAGCGAGAGAATATAAAGGGGATTTAATGTTTGTTATCTTATGCATAGAGTAGGGAGGGCTGAAGAGAGTGTTTGCTTAGCAGTGGTTCCTGACCTTTTGACTTCCGTCGACTCACACTGAGTTGGTCATTCTGAGTTTGGTGGGCGGCTGAGGCTAGTGCAGCCATGACACCGCAGGCCCTATTACAAGTTCATAGCAGGGCCGGTGGGCGGAAACACCGGCCCTGCGGTGAAGAGGGCCTTAACAATAACGCTGGCTCAGAATCGAGCAGGCGCCAATGTGGCGGTGCAGCGGGTGCAGCAGCACCCGTCACGCATTTCACTGCCTGTAATTCGGGCAGTGAAATGTGCGACGGGCTGTGCATGGAGGGGCCCTGCACTGCCCATGCCAAGTGCATGGGAAGTGAAAGGGCCCCCAGGGGGCCCCAGGCACCCCCATTCTGCCAGCTTTTCCACGGCGGTGTAAACCGCCATGGAAAGGCTGGCGGAATGGGACTCCTAATCCAGAGCGCTGCCCTGGCAGATTACAACCACGGGACTGCCAGGCTGCAGGCTGACTGCCGCATGGCGGGGTTGGCGGTTTGACCGCAGCGGCTCAGCCTCAGTCAGAATGTGACAGATCGGACCACCACTAATGTGGCGGTTCGACAGCCACCCGAGTCTGGAGGTCTCAAGACCACCAGACTCGGAATGAGCCCCGAGTCACTACCAGAACCCGCGATTTCTATGCTTTGAACCTCAAAACAATACACAAAAATACCAAAGAAAGTCTAGCTCAAACACATCCACTAATTATGGACTATTTACTCTGATTCACAATAAAAAAATGTGAAAATCGAAATTTTAATTTTAACAGGAAGTTTGTGCTTTTCAAAATGTATTTTTATTTCTAAAAGACGAAGTGATATACTAGAATCCAGCATATAACTATGATGGTCATTATAACAATGGCGATAAAAACCGCCTACCACTGCAGTGATGGCCGCCAACATACCGTCACCGCGGCTACCATCCGTCCGCCATATTATGATCACTGCCGGATTTCTGCCACAAGAAGGGCGGTAATCCGGCAGCGATCATACTGGCGGACGGTGGTAAGCTGGCCCTGCTACCATCAGCATTGCCATGCCAGTAGGACGCCGCCAGCCGGGCTGGAGATTGACATGTCCGGCCCGGTGGCTGATACTACCATGGCGGTATGAGTGGAGAAGTGGCGGATTGCCTGCAGCCAACTCGCCATTCTCATAATGTGCTGGTATGTACCGCCGCCAGTCGTGCTCTCACAAATCAAAGTAATACCAAATTAATTTTTAAGTTCCAGTTTCAAATACATTTGCTTTTACAAAGCGTTAAAACTTTAAAATGTTGTTTTTTATGTATATGTATCTAGCTAATCTGCTACTAATATTTGATTTTATAAACAGTAGTGGGCCCCTGAGTAGGTGTCACGGTTCCCAGGGGTCGCAGACCCCAGGTTAAGAATTACTGGCCTAGAGTAAAGAACAAGTGAGTGTTGGTAGGCTGGAGTAAGTGAGGTAGAAGAAGAGACAAGCACAGGAGGCTCCTCCACAATGGCGGATGGGCGTCACCCCCTGGCTAAGAGCCAGCAGCTTACTATTGTTTGATTTTTCATCTGCTGGCTCAGCCAGAAGTGCTGGCAGGGGCGATGCTGGGTCACGGAGGTGGGAGGGGGGAGGATGAGAGAGTCCACCTAAGTGCGCATTTGTGTTTGGCCGGCTGTCTTAGGCCGGCCAACTACACATGCGCACTTAGGTTTCTCCAACCCGGCTGTGGTTTTGGAATCTTTTGTGGGTACTCGTTTTGTTTGATAGAAAGGGGGTGAAATTAGTAAAGAAGGAACTCCAACACTTTGTAGTGAGCTACAGCAAGCCCTTTAATAACAATCTCTACAGACACAAGTTGTTTAAAATCAAAATACTTCAACCCTATTGTATGAGTTGTCATTCAAAAATCACAGGCTCAAGTCCTCCACTGATGCTTTGTCTCCTACCTTAAATGCATACTTGTTGATGGTGGAAACAACATCTTTGAATAGGATCTTCGACGTGAATGTGTGCCCGTGGTAGATGATTGGCTCCCCATTAGGTCCATCCCAGATGTCCAACTCCACACACCGGCATCCCCTTTTCAAGGCCCTGTAAGAGGCAAGAGCTTTTCAGAAATAGTAATCTACACCCCTTAGCACATCAGAAACTCCTAGTCCAATTGCAAAAATAATTCCTATAATCTGTATTACTACAAGCATTTCAGGCCAGTTCTCTTATGAGTTTCTAGCTACAGATAGCTTTGCCTGTCAGTTGTAAGCATTCATGTGATCAATACAGGGCCAAGACATGGATGGTTACACTCTGCCATTGACTTTGCATTATGGATTCAGTGATGTGGCAAAGGTGCTCCTCCACACTGCGCAGAGTGGAGATCTGTTAGCAGCAGAAACACAGTATCCAGTCCTATGAGGGGCTTCACACCAGAAGCTTGCAACCCCACTAGGTGCCCTCTCATGGCCCTTTCCTGCTGAAGGCACCTCTCCCTGAAAAATACTCTACAGAACTTTTAACACAGTGCAAGTCAGAAAAGTCAGCTTTGTCAGCGTTTCTTTAGAACTGCTTACCATTGGGTAGGGGGTCCATGCAAGCTTGCTTTTAGTGGGTACGTTTTCCCAGAAGTTATAACTCTTGGAAAATGTACTTTATGTAGGTAGGATTCTTTCCAGAATAAAGGGTTACAATGCCATTGGCAATGTTTCCACAAAGGATGCTAAAATTTTTAGAAGTTTCAAAAATGCTAAACAACTTTTGGACCTTTTAAAAAGTTGGTCTTGTGGTTACAAGATACAGCACTTACTTAACAGCTTTAAAAATAGTTGGCATTTTTTATTTACTAACACTGTAAAAATATATTTTTAAATGTGTTTTATTAAGTGTCATAGACATTGTACAAAGGTGGCAACAAGTATCGCAGGCATAGTGACATTTCCCAACTAGTCATGTAAAGGAGATCAGCTGACCATGTGATTACAGCCATCAGCAGATGCCAATGTTTAGAATCAACATGATGAACAAATGGACAATCAAACAGTTATTCAGAGTTTTAATGCAACTGTGGAGTCTGCTTTTGAGTGACAGTGCAGTGGGGTGTGTGGGATGACCTGGGTGTCAAGGGTCGGGTGTCATGTTGACAGTTCAGACACCGTGGCATTTATCGCCTGCCATACAGGCTGTAGCGTTGGGCAATCCCACACCATGTGGTTGCTCTAGCATCTGACTGTTAGGTGTAGGGGTATTCGGTAGAGAGGGCCGAGTACATACATTTGATACGCTGTGGGGAGAAGTAGGCTTGGTGTACGTAATTGAATTGTGTGAAGTGAAATCTAGGGTTGCGGGACACGTCCTCCACCATTTGCAGGGTGCAAGACCAGGATGTATTGCTCGTGGGTTGCGGTAGTACTGCGTCCTATCCGTACACACGCTCCCGCAGCATAGTTTGTTGGTGTGGAGTTGAGAGATATGTAGAGGGTAGTTAGGAGTATGTACAGGGTAGCGGACGTGGAGAGCTCCACATCGCCGCAACTCCATGTAGTGCACAGAGCCCTTTGTATTGTATGGAATGCTAAAAACTTGCCAGCTCCTGTTCATAGGTGTTCATGACATCCTGAAAGGACAATATGGAGCCCTCTCAATAGAGTGCCCCCAAATGTCCAACTCCTGCTTCATCCCAGGGAGTCGCGTCAAGCTGCCGCACCATTGCTTGAAGCTGGGGGAGGTCGCAGATAGCTATGGACGGTGAGTATGGCATGTGGGCTGCCTTGGTGTGAATGAATCTGCACCAGCAGGAGCAGGCCACAACCATCTGACGAGTCTCCTGAAAGGAGTGGGCTTTTGAGTTGGACAGCCATGGGTAGGTGCTCAGCGTGCCCAGGATCGCCTGAATAAGTACCAGTTCAGGACATGTGGATATGTGCAACCAAACTAGTGGCCATTGCAACTATGTTGTTGCATAGCAAAGCTCAAAGTTGGATGTACCAAGGCCGTCCTTTATCAGTGAGCGGTGTAGGGTGGTGAACACGACTCAGCAACGCCCCTCGCTCACACTGTAAAAACTGTACTTTAATTCCTTTGTGTAATGTTGATTCATAACTTTGTGCCCAACTTAGCTAAAAAAGTAGCAATTTCTTCTAATATAATACATCAAAAAAGTAGATTTTTCCAACTGTTTGTCACCCTATGAGCATCTGTTTGTAGCATGTAGTGCTGTAGATTCACATGTTCGGCCTACTCACTATCTAGTGTTGGGCTTGGACATTTACCAATTGTTTTTCTTCTAAGAGTTTAAAGTCATTACATGTGCTGTGACTCTTTCATTAGGCCACAATGCGCAGGGACACCGACTCCACCCTTGATTCTTTTCAGTTCAGGTTGAGAGGTAAAAGGAGGTCAGAGTAAAAGGTCTGTGATGGGCCATGCACATTTAAAACTGATAGAAATGTGTGGAAAAGGTGAACAAGTGCCATCATTGCCAGCTTGCAGGTAGGAGAGGGGGCACATGTGAATCTACAACACTATATGCTACATATTGATCAGTGGTGGCTGGTGACATTTGAAAACGATGGGGTGCAAAAGTTGGGTATGACTTTTATGTAACGAGTGAAGCGAACAAGCCTAATGGACAAGGGTGGGTCCTCCTCCCAAGAAAAAAATGAAAAAAATTGAAAAAAGATGGACAAATGGTGCATTTGAAAGCAAATTAATTTAGTGAGAGAGCAAGGTTTATAAAGCAGTCAAATGTATAGCCTTGAAATATTAAACACATTAAAATCTGCCCCATATCTCACTGCAATAATAAGTTCAACAGTTATTTTAATGTGCGTATTGTGCAGCGCAACAACTTCAGGCCCTTTAAAGTGTATGCATGCCCAGTGTCTTGCACTGCATGCAGCATCAACTTTGGAAGAAAATGTTCTAACGAGGCATCGGGAAGCACCCACAGCTCCTGGCTGCAATCAGTCAGACAGAAATATGTGCAGACAGGTCTTTACGTGGGATGAAAAAAGTGGGGGCTCTCTAAAAGGAACAAGTAAAATAAATTTCTGTGATTCCTTTAGTGTGCCACCCATTATTTTGGTTTCTCTCTGACTTGTTATTGCATCCACAAATATAACACAACTGACATACACCTAAATCATCTCAGTCCTGTTGCCTTTCTATTGTGAGACTATGAAGTAAATATTATTGAGGCCTGTGGAAGGAGTATGGCCTTAAGTTATGTGTGCTTTATGTTAGATATGTATGCCCTTTTTCTCTGCACATCTCATCCATCTGCACGTTTTCAATCGCCTCTTTTTCCCTTTTCAGTTCCCTCTTTTCACTCTCCCGAATGCACTCCCTCGTATCTTCCTCATTTTACCACCCCAAACATACACTGCACTCATTCACATTTAAGTGCTTTGTTTCATTTTGCCTTCTAAATATTTTGACATCTGTGCACCCCCTTCGCACACATTTACACTGAATTTCAATTGTAAATGCAGTACATGACCACTGTTCTGTGTACTTTGCAGATGCGCCAACACACTGACAGGCACTTTGCTTTGCCAGCTTCAGCACCAGCACTCGCAATCAAAGCCCCTCATGAACACCTGGCACGGCTCAAAGTATGCACTACGCAAAAGTAAAACATGAAAAAAAGAGAGGAACAAAATCACTGACAGACATTACCTTAACATTTTTAACATTCAATGTTCGCAAATCAATCCATTTTTTTGGCATTAATATTAAAGACTTTAAGATAGGGACAGTTTTAACACCATACAGCAGATAATTGTCTTTCCTGTAAGCACATATTTCTCGCTTTGAGCTTGACTCGGATATGTGGATAAACTTTGCAAGGGATAACAGAGCCCTGCTCATCTTTTGGATAAATTTAGCAGGGGAACAAATTTGGCAGCTCCACTTCTGAAGGGGCCAGCGACCTGCAACCAGGGCCTGGGGTGTCAAAGTGGGGGAGGTTAAGGTGACAAGGGGTCTCAGCATAATATAAATAACGATTAGCATTATAACACTTACTATGAGGACAAGGCACTAAACCTGACATGCTCACATTCACTCCTACTGCATGACGAATGGGAGGGATCTATGCCTGTGAATGACGGATGCCTGCCCTCACTCAGGGATGAAGACTCCAACGCTCGAAACCATGGCGCTAAACTGGCCTACAGTCGATACCACTATAAACCACAATGGAAACAAAAGCTGTAGAAAGCTAAGCCCTGCGTTGTGCGTCACAGTGAAGAAAAGTTTATTTACTGCCTGGCTTCCGTCTCCCACTTCAAAGCAAGGAGGCGCAGGCAGCCTAGGAATGACATCCCAGAGTTAAATACATCGATTTGTTTAGAAATACGATTGTATCTCTAAACAAATCAATATATTTAATATTTTATAATGGTGATGTGCAGGAATTTCAGAGGGGCACAGCCCCTTAGCTATATAGGAAAAACCGCCCCTGATACTGATGCTTACCAGGTAAGCAACATTTTCCATTCGTAGCGTGTGGCTGTAGATACACATGCTCTGCATCAACTGCAAATCAGTTTCCTCTTAAGTGGTGGCTATTGGGGGAGATGATGCAGTTTTTTGGAAAAATGTTCTTAATACTGTTTGGCCAACTATAGCTTGAAGATGGGACAGAATATCCACACAGTAGTACCTGCTGGGCAGATGTACGCTAATGGCATGTTACCAAGAAATGCCATGTTTGCCTCCTTTTTGCATGTGGAGTGTGTCTGTATGAGGTAAAGGCATAGGTTTGGCTTTGGAATGCACTTGACGATCCACTTGTCAATGCTTCTTCGAAATGGGTGACCTGTGTGCGGTTTAGCAAAAACTACGAAGAGCTGGTTAAGCTTGCAGAAAGGTTTAGTTCTGTCAGTAGAGTACATGAATGCCCACTTGACATCTAATGTATGTAACACCCTTTTCACTGCTGAATCTAGTTGTGGAAAGGACCTTGGACAAGAACCTTTGGACTTGTTTTGAGGACCACCCTGTCAATTTGCAACTGAATGAATGGTTCTTGAATGGTGAGAGCTTGTAACTCACTGATGTTCCTGAGCGAGCTTATAGCTACTGAAAAAAGTACTTTCCAGGATCAGAATTGTAGGTTACAAGAGCAGATGGCCTCAAAAGGTGGTCCCATAAGCCTGTGAGAACAATGTTAAGGTGCCACACTGGGAGTGTTCTTGGGGGTACTGCCCCTTTTAAGTCCCTCCATAAATGCCTAAACTTCAGGGAGTTTGAGGATGAATGAGTGTTCTCTGTTCTTTCTATATGTCATGACAGCAGGTCAATCAATCAATCAATCAATCATCTGGTTAGCGCACTACTCACCCGATAGGGTTTCAAGGCGCTGCCGGGGGCAGGGGTTTGGGGGGTGCTACTGCTCGAACAGCCAGGTCTTGAGATGCTTCCTGAAGGTCAGGAGGTCCTGGGTCAGACATAGGTTGACGGGGAGGGAGTTCCAGGTTTTGGTGGTGAGGTGGGAGAAGGATCTGCTGCCGGTAGTGGTACGGTGGATGCAGGGGACGTTGGCGAGGGCGAGGTTGGCGGAGCGGAGCTGGCGGGTGGGGACGTGGAAATTGAGACGCTCATTGAGGTAGGTAGGGCCGGTGTCGTGGAGAGCCTTGTGAGCGTGGATTAGGAGTTTGAAGATGATCCTTTTGTTGACGGGGAGCCAGTGAAGGTCTCTGAGGTGGGATGAGATGTGTTTGTGGAGAGGGAGGTTAAGGATGAGGTGTGCTGAGGCGTTCTGAATGCGCTGGTTTCCTCTGGAGCTCGGCCATTGTTCCCGCGTAGAGTGCGTTGCCGTAGTCCAGTCTACTGCTAACGAGGGCGTGGGTGACGTTCTTCTAGTTTCAATG
This sequence comes from Pleurodeles waltl, assembly GCF_031143425.1. Classification (NCBI taxonomy): domain Eukaryota; kingdom Metazoa; phylum Chordata; class Amphibia; order Caudata; family Salamandridae; genus Pleurodeles; species Pleurodeles waltl. Next base: position 174,944,995 of record NC_090441.1, on the reverse strand, counting down.
GGGATCCATCTGAAGGTCTTGCGAAGCATGCAGAGGGTGTTGAAACATGAGGATGACATGGCGTTGACTTGCTGGGTCATAGTGAACGATGAGTCCAGCATGAAGCCGAGGTTGCATGTGTGGTTGGTGGGAGTTGGAGCGGCTCCTAGAGTGACAGGCCACCAGGAGTCGTCCCATGCTGATTTGTTGGAGCCAAGGATGATGATCTCGGTCTTATCCGAGTTCAGTTTGAGGCAGCTTACCTCCATCCAGTTGGCGATGGCGCGAAGTCCGTTGTGGAGGTTTGTTCTTGGCGGTGGCGTGGTCCTTCGTGATTGAGAGGATCAGTTGTGTGTCGCCCGTGTAGGAGACAATGTTAAGGCCGTGGAATTGGACCATGTTGGCGAGCAGCGCCATGTAGACGTTGAAAAGGGTGGGGCTGAGAGAGGAACCTTGGGGTACTCCGCAGATGGTCTTGGTGGCTTTCGACAGGAACGGAGGGAGGCGGACTCTCTGAGTTCTGCCGGAGAGGAAGGATGTGATCCAGTCCAGAGTCTTATGGTGGATTCCAGAGCTGTGGAGGCGTGTGCAAATGTCAAAGGTGTCAAAGGCTGCTGAGAGGTCAAGGAGGATGAGGGCCACGGTTTCACCTTTGTCGAACATGATCTTGATGTCGTCGGTGGCAGCGATGAGTGTGGTCTCGGTGCTGTGGTTCTTGTGGAAGCCGGATTGGGAGATGTCGAGCAGGCTGTTGTCCTCCAAGAAGCGTGATAGTTGGCTGTTGAGTATCGTCTCGATGACCTTTGCTGGGAAGGAGAGTAGGGAGATGGGCTGGTAATTTTTGAGGTCTTCGGGGTCTGCCTTGGGTTTTTGAGCAGGGAGTTGACTTCGGTGTGTTTCCAGCTCTCCGGGAAGGGTGCGGTCTCAAAGGAGCTGTTGATGATGGTATGGAGCTGGGGGCGATGATTTGGCTGACTTTATTGAAGACATGGTGAGGGCAGGGTCGGCGGGTGATCCGGAGTGGATGATGGTCATGGTCTTGGCGGTGTCCTCGTCGTTGGTGTGGGTCCAGGCACTCAGGAGGTTGGTGTGGTTGGGTGTGTTGGGGTTGGCGTTGGCAGCGGTGGTGGTGGGGATCGGGGAGGCGGAACTGCCCTGGATGTCCGTGATCTTGCAGTGAAAAAAGGTGGCGAGGGAGTCGCAGAGGTATTGTGAGCGGGGGGGTCGGCGGAGCAGGATTTAGGGTTGGTGAGTTCTTTGATGATGCTGAAGAGCTCCTTGCTGTCGTGTGTGTTGTTTGCAATTCCTTCTTTGTAGAATGATCTTTTGGTGGTCTGGATGAGCTAGTGATGCTTGCAGATGGCAGTCTTGAGGGCGGTGTGATTGCTCTCTGTTTGTTCTTGGCACCAGATCTTCTCGGTCTTCAGGTAGGTGAAGATATGCAGAGGTACACACATGACTTGTCTTGTGGAGGTTTAAAAGGTAGCAGATGATGTCTAGAACTCTGACTTTAAAAGGATCTGTTTGCTTCAAGATGCAGTTGGGGACACATCTCTTTAATTTGGCTACATAGCATGCATGTGTAGTAGGCCTACATGTGTTGTGCAATATGGCCATAGACTCATCAGGGAGTTGTACGTAGGCAAATTCTAGAACTATTTGTGCTGAATCACTATGTTGAGCAGATTGCAATCTGGGAGCATGATTCAGCATTGCTGTAATGTGAGAAGGTCCTGTGTAGTCAGTAACTTCTTGTGGGAACTGATGGACATCTCCAGGAACACTGGGTATCAGGGCTGTCAGGACCAAGCTGGGGAAAGAAGGAAAAGAATAAGCAATTATCCCGGACCAGTTCATCCACAGTACATTGTCCAAGAACTGCAGGTGTGAGTACCTGAAGGTGAAGATTAGGCATTTCGCATTTTGTGGGTCAGAGGGTGGGCGAAGTGGCAATGGCTGGAGTTCCCCACCATTGGAAGCACATGTGTAGGACGTGTGTGTGGAATTCCCACTCATGGACTTGTTGATGTGTCCTACATTACAGGCCTGCAAAGTCAATGTCCACCCCTGGTAGGTGCTCCTCTAACAGTTAGATTTTGTTGCCGAATACACAATGCCAGATCTTATGTCCTAATGAAGACAACTGGGGGAGGCTGAGTGGATCTTTGTTTCTGTATGTAATACATGGCTGTGATGTTAAGAGTCATGATGAGGGGGTCGTGGCTTGCACACTGCATCCTGCTAATCCTACATTTCTCCTTACAGGAGCCCATCATCCCAGGACAGAGGTCTCCCTCTCCGACACCCATTCACCCTGCTGTCATACTGTGTCAATTCACAGCCCCAGAGAGAGTAAACAATTGCAGCCTACGACAATTGCAGCCTAAGAACAGGTCTGCAGCCGCAACATTGCAAACCTTGCCCGGAGGAGCCAAGCTGCAGCAATTAAGTATTTGAGCCCCTGGTCCCAATCCTGAGGTCTGGGGTCACTAGTCTCTGGGCTGCTGTGCCCCCCTGCAGTGAAGCCTGTCTCGCCATCTAAACTGAGACGCCCACAGTGCAGCTCATGAGCGAAGTGCAGATCCCAGCTACTGGGGGGCACAGTGGCTGCGTGAATCCCTTCGGCCAGGCCGTGACAGCCTGTGAACCGCCAGCGGATGGCGCACACAGGAGGAACTAACCGGACCTCAGCCCCGGGGAATCGATGTTGCACTGCTTTCCTTCTTCCCCCCTTTCTCAGCTCACATCTGCAGGGTACTGGATCACCATGCCGTGGGTTTCCCTCCCAACTCTGATGTACTACCACTCAACACTTCTGGTTCTGACTGCAGAGGGCAGACACCAAGTGACTAGGCCAGGCAGCAACAAAAGTAAGTGGGGCATTGCTGGGGAGGCGTGATGCTCCTGTGGGCCTGACCCCTGTCACACGCTGACACAGTGACTCCCCTTGCTCCTCAACCTGGACCTGATGAGTTGGAAACGCCTAACTATTTAGATCCTGTGCCATCATATATTGGCCAACACACTTGCTAAAGTTTCCCTCCCAACCATACATAGCGGGTGGTTCAGCGGATAACAAACATTGCTCCTCCTACAGCCCTCCTCTAATTTACTTTATAGTTTACTTTAATTGCCTGTTCTGCGGGCACATTCACAGCCAAGACTGCTCGTGCTACCATGCTGCACTGCTCTGCGCAGCACAGGTAAGCAGGCCCTCTGCTCATTGCACACTCCAGCAACCAGCAAGTAATGATGAGGACTGTCACTACTGATAACTGTTGCACCCTTTGAGTGCGGATCTTAGGAGCGGCGTATCAAAGATTGACGAAAATACCACACGCCTAACAACCAGGAAGTGATCTGAAATAACTATGAAGAGAGGCTGTCCACAACTGAGCACCTGACAGAACACTACATAAATTGTTTCAGTGCTGCCGTGACTGAGGGCTGAGGTAGCGCAAGTAAGCAGGCCCTTTGTAACAGGAGTGTTCTCTCACCTACTACATTCCACTACCTGTGACACACACAGGACTGCATGTACTGCCATGCCAGAAGAGCAGAAAGGTGATGGCAAGCAGGCCCTCTTTACATTAGCAGCCCAGTTCACTGCTGCACGGGGTCCAGGGAAACAATTAGAGACCACTTCAACAAAGGATGCCCTATAATCAGTGCCAACAGGAATTTGCCTCCTCCTGGAATGGAGGTGGTGGCATAACCCTGCATCACACTGATCTATCGGGATGTGGTGACACTGGGCATCCACGAGCAACACAGCAGGGTACGTCCTCAAGCCCTTCCACTGACCATGACAGACAGCCAGGTGGTGCTGGTTCATCAGACTATCCAGCTCCCCAACTCTCCATCAGTGACAAGCTGGATTTGTTCTTGCTGCGGTGGAGAAGATTGGCACTACTCTGGAGACGAGGACATCGATGGAAAATAAAATACATGCAGTAACGACAAACCTGACACTGCTGCATGTGGATCACCGTAAATTGGCAGACAAAGTCCATATCGCAGAAGTGACCATTGCGGAGCCTCAACCGAAAATCTGTGAAATTGATTTAGCCATACGCCTAATGGTGGAGCAAGTGGAGATAAAGGACCACCAAATGGAGGATGCAGAGGGCCACTCACGTGGTAACAACATATATGTAGGAGGACTGCCAGAGGGAGTGGAGGGTTCGGATACCGTTGCATACACAGAGCAGTGGCTGAAATAGCTGCTACCTCAAGACATTTTCCCGCAATTTTTCTCAGTGGAACGTGCCCTCTGAGTTCCGGCTCGCAGTCCACTACCAGGAGTTAACCCTAGACCGTTTTTTTTCCGATTGCTACACTATAGAGATATAGATGCTATTTTGTATGAGGCACGCAAACTACAGGAGATTGTAGTGGATAATGCAAAGGTCCTGCTTTTCCCAGACTACACTGTAACTGTACAGATACAATCCAGTTCCTTTCTCACAGTCAAGCGTCAATTTCGCAAACTTGTCATCCAATATGCTCACCTATTTTGGTGTGACTGAGGACTGCGGTGGGGGTAAGACACTTCTTCAACACACCTCAAGATGCATGGGACCAGTTGGAGGCAATGGGACATACAGCTGCTGACCGTACTGAGAGACCTAACACAGTGACACAAATGAGAGCACTTCCAGGACAATGTGCCAAATAGTCCTGGCAGCAACACTCTAAATGGATGAGAGCCGCTCCTCACCTGGAGCAGGTCATCCGTGAAAGACGGCAAGCTTTCCAGATCACTGCAGCGATATGTGAGCAAGACTGACGCTCAGAATTAGAAGACCGAACTGATAAATCCAGCAGTGAGGACGGCTCTTTGACCATGTGGCCCTTCAAAGCGGACTCATCAACGCTACCTGAAGTCACACGGCAAACATCTGACAAGCTTATCTGAAGACTGTAGTGCTTAACTGCTGAATTCTGCCATTCCGGTATGGCAGCAGGAGCATGCACTGCTGTGCCCCTCTCTCGTATTGTGCAATTCAGCTGATTATCTTCTCTTGCAAAGGCAGGGGACAGCGAAGGGGGTCCGGCACTGGACCTGATGGTGGGTAATCTCTCTAGCTCTCACAAACACTCTGGCAGACTGACGTCATGGGTTCTGCCACTTGCATGGGTTCCTGTAAATAACTCATAGACAATGTGGGGTTGCACCTTCATTGACTGCCTAGCCTAACCCCATCAGTCACATCACTGGTTAACTTTCGCTGAATTGAATTTATCAATAGGTTTGGATGGAGTTATGTTGTCTCTGTGTTCTTTGGTATTCCTGTTCTTTTGCTTAAAGTTCAAATGCTTTTAGTTATGGCCCCCTTGGCATAGATCTCCAATGATGGTAGTTCTTATACACAATGAATGCAGCAACACTTTTGTTGCTATGTGCAAAATGCGGACCCTCAGATCCAATGGATTGCTAAATGGCTGGCGGGCCTTCATCTGACAGGCACAGCCACATCCTCTCCTAGTTGGAATCTGCCCGCCATTTTACATCTGTTTCACCCTTGCATGTGGGTGCGGGAGCCGGAATCACTGGCACTGTGGGTAGCATATCGATGTTATCATAGATGCCTACGTATTACTAAACATGTGATCCCCTATGCACCTGAGCTAGCACTGTTCGGCACGACTAGGGCTGGGAAGCCAACATCATTTGTGGAATTGATGTTGTGGCACACTGCGGATCTAGACACACTGTGGGACCTGTATAGAGAAGGCACAATAGCCACATATGAGATGCTAATGGACGAGGGTGAACTTCCCCCTGGTCAATTTTAGCTTCATAAACTATTACTCGCCACTCTTGGACACCACTGAGGAGACGTGACCACAGAACTGCCCATGCATCTTACGATCCAATACTTGCATGTGATGGAGAGGTTCAGTCACCTCATATGCTGGTTTGCGGATTCACTCCACGTTCACACTGCCCCGCAACTCAGCAGGCGTTGGGAAGCAGACTTAAAGCATCCTTGCACTGATAAGGAATTGGCTGCCTTATTAGAAGGCCCAAAACGCGTGCCACGCAATGCCCGATTTAAACTTATTTAGCTTTAAATAGTTCATAAAGCTTATCTTACGAGCGCTAACATCAATAGATTCTATAATAGAGAAGATGCAGCCTGTCCCTGATGCAATCAGGTAGATGCTGGTTTGCTACAAATGCTTTGGTCTTGCCCTCATTTGCACACATATTGGTTTGGTATCACAACTTGTTGTAACTGCCTGCACTGAATGCCCAGATTTGCATAAGTGGAATGTATGCCTACTAGGACTGTACTGTAGGAGCAGGAAACTTAGGGTTACTTCCCGCTTTCTGGATTTGGGTTTCATAGTAGCTAAACGTCTCATTACCCACAGATGGAAATCATCTGAGCCCCCACTGGTTACTGCATGGTAACTATCGATGGTCAATTGGGCACAAACTGAAAGCGTGACTTTACACAGGGAAGACACTCTTGGGCTGCTGAAATATCCCATTTTTAATTATTGGGATACCATTGTATCTGACTTACAGTCCACTCCATTACACGAGAGAGGGGGTAGTGCTGAGATGGAAGTGAGAGTACAAGACACACAGACCGAAGCAACGGGCCATATTCACTAATCTTCATGACTATGTTGCGCTTTTGTGTATAGAGTGCTAGAGGCCCCTAGTATTTGTTGCCGGAAACAGTAGCACACCGGATTGCTGAATGAGGGAAAGAGGTGGAGGTTTGTTACGAAGAATGCTCGATTGAATTGTGTTGTCGTGTTATTATGGTTATATGTTTATCAAAGAGAATGTATCTGTTACTGTAGCAAGCACTAGTCTCACCAGTGCACTGCCTTATCCTAAGACGCAAAACAACACTCTTCTATTGTAGTAGCTGCCACAAAGTAATATCACTTATCAAGCCACTACGTCAATTTAAAAGTGTGACCTAATTAGAACTAAGCTCCAAAGGTTACCATAAAGAACAGGTTTACCGGTGCATCCTCTTCTATGTACATCAACGTACTGATGCCATACCTTCAACAATGTGTGAGTCATGTGTCCTGTTGCTTTGTACCAAAGAAGTACATTGCTTGTTTCCTATAGTATAATTGTATTGTATGATTACTAAATGCCAATAAAAAGATTCAAAAAAAAAAAAGTCAGTCCTGATGAGGGCCAACTTGCCCTAAACAAGCTTGTAGAAGGGTTTGACTGCTAGGCGGATGCTCAGCAGCTCTATGTAGTTGATGTGCTCACCCTGATGTGGAGGGGTCCATGTACCTTGCGCATTCATGGTGCTGAGATATGGTCTCCACCCGGTGACTGATGCATCAGTGATTATAGTCACCTTTGGAAGTGGGTCCAAGAATAACCTGCCAAACAACTGATTGTTGCTGTTCCACCATTGAAGAGAGAGCTGGCATTTATCAATAATAGAATTTGCCAATAATTATTTGCCTGTAACCATTGCCTTGTGAGACACTGTTGGAGTGGGCACAAGTGTAATCTGGCATTTGGTACAACTGATACACAAGATGCCATCATACCCAAGAGCTTCATTGCAGTTTTTACAGAAAGTGTACAAGTGGACTGAGAGGCAGCCGCTGCTAAACGCCATCACCGACTGGGTGGGATAGGCTTTCCCTCTGACAGTGTTTAACACTGAGCCAAGGAAGGGCTTGATCTGTTGAGGTTGAAGGTGGGATATCTTTTCTTTTATGGTGAACCCTAAGTTGTGAAGCAGGGTTATGATTGTCTAAGTGTGTGCTGAGCACTGTGGCCTGCTCTGGCTCTTGATCAGCCAGTCCCCAAGTTACGGGGAAGACATGGACACCTCCTCAGTTACCTCTGCCAGGCATTTGGTGGAGACCCTGGGAGCTGCAGTGATTCCAAGGGGTAGAACTTTGAATTAGTAGTTGTTTCCACTTACCACAAACTGAAGGTATCTGTGATGGGCAGGGTGGATGGGGATATGGAAGTAGGAGTCTATCAGGTCTTGCACTGCCATGAAACCCCTTGCCAGAGCAGCTGAATGACATCCTGAAAGGTTGTCACACAAAAGTGTTCTGACTGGTTTAATGGCCTCAGATCCAGGACGGGCCAGAGGTAGCTGTCTTTCTTTGGAATGAAGAAGTACTGCTAATAGATGCATTTGCCCTGCTGGAATGGTGGCATGAGCTGTATTGCGCCATTTCCGCGAAGAGCTTGGAAATCTTCCACAAGGAGAGTGAGGTGGCCTTAGCTGAGGATGAGGTGGCAGGGTTTTAAGTTGGTGAGGTGGTGTTGATTCTAAGCAGTACTCCTGATAGAGTTATCTTCACATCAACTGATGTTGTTTTTGTTTGATACCCTGCCATTTTCAATGTTGAGGGCCCCGTATCTTGGTCTTCTTCTTCAGATGCACTCAAGGACGTCTCGGAGTTGGCTGTTGGTTGAGCTGCTGGGATCTCTGAGGGGCCAGCCTCGTCTTCCTCGAAGTCAATCAATCACTCAATCAATCAATTCGTATTTGTATAGCGCGGCTTATCACCCCGGGAGGTATCCAGGCACTGAGGTTCAGTGGATGTTAGTCGAAGAGTCAGGTCTTGAGTCCCTTTCTGAAGTCGGCAAGTGAAGGGGAGGTTCAGAGGTGGAATGGGAGGTCAGTCCATGAATTGGGTGAGAGGTAGACAAAGAATGGTGTCATGTAGGTTTTGAAGAGGGTGAAGTTGAGGGAGGATCTTTGTGAAACGCCACAGATGACGCTATTGGGTTGGGAGGTGAAGGATGGTAGGTGGATTTCCTGTGTGTGTCCTGTGAGAAAAAGGTGATCCACTTAAGGGCGTTTCCTCTGATGCAGATGTGGTGGAGTCTGGTGATAAAGGTGTGGTAAGATACAGTGCTGCTGAGAGGTCAAGCAGGATCAGGGCTGCTGTCTTGTCATGGTCGAGGATGGATCAGATATTGTCGGTTGCAGCTATCAAGGCGGTCTCAGTGCTATGGTTGGAGCAGAAGCCAGACTGGGAGGCGTTGAGTAGGCTGTTTTCTTCCAGGTGATCTGTGAGCTGGTGATTCGTGGCTTTCTCCAAGACCTTGGCCGGGAAGGGGAGCAGTAAGAAGGGGTGATAGTTATTGACCTCGCTGGGGTCGGCGGAGGGTTTCTTCAGGAGGGGTTTAACACCTGCATGGTTCCAGGCATCAGGGAAGGTGGCAGTGGTGATGGATGCGTTGAGGATGTTGGTGAGTGCACTGCCGGCAGGTGTCTGGCGGTGCTCCAGAGTTTATGGAGGGGTAAAGTGCCCAGATTGACAAAAACAGAACAGCAAAAAGAGCCCAGCACACAGTCAAAACATGGGAAGTAAAGGCAAAAAATATAGGAGAGACCACGCAAAGGATGCCAGGTCTAACAGGCACTTTGCATCAAGGGGACATTACATGGGTGGTAATTCGGTGGATCAGAGCAAGAACCCACAGTTTTTGGCGCAAAGCCTGATCTACTTAGATAGTCAGCAGAGCATTGTGTCAAAAAATAACACCTCCTTGACGCAGGCACAAAGTTGGAGAAATATTTTAATATTTCCAAACCTCCAAAACGTTGGTTGGTGCTGTACTGAATAGCACACATCCCAGGGAGTGGAATATTGTAGACATTTCTAAAGCCACAACACAAAAAGGACTCCAGAAGGAGTAGTTTACATAGTATTTCGGCTACATAAAGGTGGTTAGTATTGCAGGAGACCATCACTAATAATAATGAAAAATACTGCTACTGAACTGATCTATACTCATATAAATGTAATGTAATGAAGCAGAGTATGAGATACAAGAAATATTTAGGGCCAGATGTAGCAAAATAACATTTTGCGACTTGCAAATAGCGAGTCATTGCGACTCGCTGTTTACAAGTCGCAAAATGTTATGCAGTACGGTGTCTCAGACACCGACTGCGACTCGCTATGGGGTCGCAATGACCCACCTCATGAATATTCATGAGGTGGGTCGCAAATTGCGGCCCCATAGCGAGTCAAGGCACTCGCAAACATGGAGGCCTGCTGTAGTCAGCAGACCCCCGTGTTCGTGACTGCTTTAAATAAAGCAGTTTTTTTTTTTTTAAGTGTAGCCCGTTTTCCTTAGGACCACTCCCTGCCCTGAAAATTTTTTTTTGGGTCCAGTCACAAACTGGAAGGGGTCCTATGGGGAACCCTTCCAATTTGCGAGTGGGTTACCATCCACTTGAAGTGGATGGTAACTGCGATACTTGCGTACGCCATAATTGCGTACGCGGTCGCAAATGGTATTGCATCCCACACAGACTCGCAAATAGGAAGGGAACACCCCTTCCTATTTGCGAGTCGGAAATGCATATTGCGAGTCGGTCCCGACTCGCAATATGCATTTCTGAATAGCAAAGTGGCTTTTGCGCCTCGCAAACGGCGATTTTCGCCATTTGCGAGGCGCAAACACTTTGCTACATCTGGCCCATAGTGTTTTAATACAGAAATATAAGTCCACCACATTGTAGGGTCATGAATAAAATCTCACATAGACCCAAACTATTGAGATCACAGTTTATTAGTGGTAAATAATGGCAATATGGAAATCGCTGAACCAATTATAGTCAATCGAGAAATCCTTCCATTAACAGTTGTACATTAAGGGGGTGATTCTAACCCCGGCGGTCGGCGGAGAGGCGGCGGTCGGACCGCGAACAGACCGGTGGTCCAAAAAATGGCATTCTGACCGCGGCGGTCACCGCCGCGATCGACCGCCACTTTCCCACTCCGACCGCCACGGCGGTCATGACCGACGGGCTGGAGTTTGCGCACTCCGGCCCGGCGGTCGACCCAAGACCGCCAACCGCATCATGACCCTGCTTACCGCCGCGGTTTTTGGCGGTCGGGAACCGCCATGCGAACCATGGCGGTAGGCACTATCGGGGCCAGGGAATTCCATCCCTGGCACTGATAGGGGTCTCCCCCACCCCTCACTACCCCCCACGAGTCCCCCCCCCACACCCTCCACCCCCTGCCACCCCCCAGAGATGTTACAAACCCCCTGCCCCCCCCAACCCGACATGCACATACACGCACCCCGACATGCACGCACCCCCAACATGCACATATGCACACCCCCTACACACACACATACACAACGGGGGCACATACCCGCACACATACATGCCAACATGCGCACCCGCCGAACTACACACATTGCCCATAGGCACAGCAGCACCCCCCGCCCGCATGCACGCACTCACACACCCCCTCTACACACCCCCATGCACGCACACATCACACAACACCCCCCCACCCCCTCCCCTCACGGACGATCAACTTACCTTGCGTTGGTCCTCCGGGAGGCGACGGGAGCCATAGGGACGTGACCGCCAACAGAAGACCGCCAACAGAAGACCGCCACACAGAAATGTGGGTCGTAATTCTGTGGGCGGTGTTCTGATGGCGTGGCGGTGGAGGTTGACCAGTCTCCACTTTCCCGCCGACCGCCAGTGTGGCTGCTGGCGGTTTTCCGGCGGAACGCTCCCAGGTCGGGAGTCGGGACCCAGCGGTCGGAATACGCGCCGCGGCATACCGCGGTCTTTACCGCGGCAGTAACTCGGCGGTCTTGCGAAAAGACCGCCAAGGTCAGAATCACCCCCTAAATGTGGTATGCAGTAGACAGATGGTAGAAGGGGACATGTCGATGTTTCGGTCTCTTATGTCAAATAAGTACCCAAGACCATCCTCAGGACCAGTGTTGATTAAATAAAATGGGTTGCCCTGGAAAGACCAGGGGCATATTTATGAGCCCATGGTGCCACCTTGCGCCACATTTGCAGCATTTATTTTGATGCACATGTGGCGTTAAGGTGGCATTTCCCATGTGCCATATTTACAAAGCGGTGCAATGTTTGCATTGCGCCACTTTGTAACCCCTTGCGCCACATTATGCCTGCACCAGGCTTAATGGATGTAAGGGGGGCGATCCGGTGTTGGGGGGGGCTATGAGATTCCTTTGCGCCATTTTTATTGCCATTGTTTAATGCCTACTAAGTCCAGGCGTTAAAAAGAGGCTCCCATTAATTACAATGAGCCTCTGGGTGCTTTGCAGGATTAGCGTTATAATTTGTGACACTAGTCCTTCAAAGTACCGGACTAGCATCACAAATTATGATGCTAGTCACCCTAACTACCGCCATGGTGCACTGTATTATAAATACAGCGCTACCATGGTGGCGTTAGGGGGGTGCAAAGAGCTGCAAGAAAAGCAGCGCCACTTTTCATAAATATGCCCCTAGGTATTCTTGGGAGTAAATAAATCACAGAAAAAAATCAGAGTACCAAACAAACATCAAATAAGCCAAGAGTTTCAAGTAACTAGAAAATGCTGTGTCAAAGGATAGTTACACCACGAGTCCCCAGGATCACGAATAAGTTGACACAATCATGAATAAATAATTTATTCTGACACAAATTTGTGCTACATAAAACTGCAAAAAAAATGTGGACTAGTTAGCACAGATGGTTAAGCACTTACATTTGGATAGGTGCTGACTTTTGGGTCACAGGTTCAAACACATGCAGGGCTGGTAGGTCAAACACATGCAGGACTGGTTCACTCTTTCATTCTTCAAATGGAGTTAAAGCGATCAATTATGATCGATTATTGTCTGTTTATTTACAAACATTCTAGGTAAAGCGCATTGACTGAAAGCGCCATGCAACTTTTTTTAATTATGAGCTTTTCCAGCTACTATTTGGCGGTTCTTTGACAAGACCAATCTCAAATCAGAAATATTACTGTAACCAGTCCTTAATTTGTAAATAAAAACGTGCCGGTGCCCAAAGCCCTCCTCTTAAACATGCGGCTGCTGCATGTAAATGTGCGAGCATAGAACACTGAGACAGCCTAATCCTGAAGCCATCTCTGGCCTCTTCAATCCATTTAAAGCCACTCCCTGCCCCTTCAGCTCACTCTTGTAGCTTTCTGCTTTCTCCCATTGTGACGCTTTTTTGTTTTTCTCTTCCTCCGTCTTTCCCATATGTGTCTTTTGCTTGCAGTAAATGCTTGAGGCAGAAGACTAAGCGCTGGCCCTCAAAAATAAGTGCCGGTGCTCAGCACCGGAAACAACAAGCACAAATTAAGCACTGGCTGTAACTCTAACTTCAAACACTCCCCTCAAAAAGAAAATAGATTTGCAGAACATTAAAGTACCCACTCTCGACTCTGATGTCAGCTGTAATGGTTCGACCCAGTGGTACTCATTTCATCCATTTGAGAAGATAGTTATGAGAGTCAGTTTGAGGAGACAGGGGAGCTTGTATCGTTGACTATAGAAGGGGAGTAGAGGTGGGTGGAGCTCCTACTGGAAAACTCTGATGTCTGACCATCCCACCATAGATGATTCACGTTGTTGTAGTGGCCCTTTAGCACCAGGCTTGATCACCCTTATTTTAGCATTAGGCCCGTGGCCTGTGCCTTTAACACTCGGATGCCTTTATTTATTTCATGTTGTTTAGCACAGCTTGCTTTTAGCTCATTTTTATATTTAAGTCAGCTGCCTCTTTCTAGGTAAGACAGAGTTTGCAATGCATATTTTATCACGCCATGGTGCATCGCGCACTTTACACCCTGTCAAGGATGTCATATCTGGTACATGAGATACTAACTTCTATTGCCAGTCCAGGAGCCCAGGAGCCAGTCCCTCCCCACTAGACACATGAGCACGACAGGCCACAAACTCTGTTCTGATTATTAAATAAACAACACATAGGCCTAAGGAGGGTAGAGGGCATTCCAATCATGACCGTCCTGGGATGCACATCACACCATCTACAGCTTTGCTGATCCTGGTGCTCACACATTAGCTTCCCAAGAGGATTGCCATCCAGACAACAGGCAGACCCTTGCTATCCTATCCAGGTATGGGGTAGGGTTACTCCCTTAGATCGGGCCAGGCAGAAGGGTTACCACCGCTATGTTCTCAGATCCAGTCATAGGATATCTTTAGGCTATTTAGAATCATACTAAATGGTGTTATTGTTTATGTTCTTTGCACTGGTCATAATAATGATTACCAAATTATGTTTCATCTGTCTTATTATTGCAGGCCATGTTTTATATACTAGGGTGCAATTGCTTCAATACATGCACATAAGTCCAGTTTGTATCTCGTGTCCTGCCTTTGCATGTGTAAATCCCTGAGTAACTGAGTGAACGGGGTATTTTCTGTTTCCACTACTTCCCTGAGGAGTCAGAGTGTCAGGTTTAGGTTGCCAGAAATCAACTTCTCCCTTCCAGGGTTGGAAGAGGCACTGCAGATGAGCCAGGAGTTAGGCTGACAGCTTCCAGGCGGTGTGGGGCTAACTTAGTTTCCAACACTCAGTGGTGCTGCCACCCTTAAACATGCAGACCTACTATCATAATAGAAACCACATGACAGCGTGATAAAAAGAGTATCATTGGGTAACAATAACACTTGAGTGATAAGCAGCAATTTAGTATATGATGAGCACTATGAAAGTGAATATTATATTTTCTGAAAACTGATGTGGTAATTTTATATGTTACTTTAATACAATATAGTATCTTTGTATAGCTCACATAGATTTCACAGCTTTTAGGATCAGATCTGCTACCTCATATGATAATACTTGTATATTCCACAGCATACAGGCGATGCAGTTCTCAATGTCAGGCTGGACCAGGGGTTTTCCAGCTGTGGAGCACTCGTCCCCTGGGGTCCGTTGCTGTACTCCCAGGAGGCGCAAGTGGGACTGCAAGTAAACGTAAATAAAGCTGCCCCGAAAGCGCAACCTTGTTGTCTTCATTTATATGCAGCGGATGGAGTGCCAAAAAGAAGTGTGGAAATTGTAATCCTCGTAACTTACCTTTGTGAATACTGCAAGTTGTAAACTTAGACGTTTGGTCTAAGTTCACCTCTGTGAATCGGGCCAAATGATTTTCTGAGCCTACCCACTGGAAAGAAGGAAGGTGAATGCCATGTCATTGTAGAATACGGGCACACATAACAATGAGTGAATTGTGGGTACTTTGAACACACCATACTGACGATAAAATAGAGTTATATGTCAAGCAGACCATGACAGTACAACTTCTTGCAATGTTTGTACAACAAGACTCATGAAACTGTGCCAATCTCATACATTGTCCTCCATTTTGCAGCTTCCTCTTACAAAGAAGCATTATTTTCTGGCATAAAGTTATCCACATATCACTGCTCAGTAATAGCTTACTTTGTAAACCCCCCATGGTCTCCAACATACAGAATCACCTCCTTTTCAGCAGCCACACTGGCCCCCCACCTCCAGAACTCCAGAAAAACATGTCCCTCATTGTTCATAAACACCACTCACTCACAACCTGCAACTCTTGTCTCCTACCCAAAGGTCTTCAAAGCATCCATGGTTCTGAGGAACAGTTCTCCAAACTTTGTTTGTGCGTGCCTTCTTCTGTGATGCCTCACCTGCAACCCTTTTCAACAGGACCACACACCCCTCTGCTCACCTGATGTATCCCTCGATGCTGCTTTGGCCGCGTAGCTGGTCCTCAATCAGGTACGTGTTGTGCGAGGAGGAGATGAAGTAATGACACAGGGGATGCGTCATGTCCTGGTAGAGCTTGTGGTGCTCGTGGTTGAAGATGGAGCCCTCGTGGGAGCGCAGGTAGGCTAGAAACCCATCAATGCTCATGGCGCGAAGCTTCCTGGCTGCAAACAAATGACATGGCAGTGACCGTGAGCCAGATCAGCATAAAGGTGCCCCAGCTACACAAGGCTCCCAGGTTTAGAGCTGTATCAGATTCCTAGTGCTGGAATAACAGGATTAATGCTACTGATGAAGATGCTCCTGTAAAAAACTGCATCAGGAGTCGAATATTAAGAGCTGTATCAAGTTCATAATCCTAGGGTAGCATCTTTGAGACTTATTGACAAAGCTGTATGGGTGCCTTGTATCAGAACTGTACCAGGGTCCTGGTATTAGAGTTGTATCAGGTCCTCAGTATAATATCTGTCTCAGGGTCCTAGGATCAGAGCTGTACCAGGGTCCCAGTATTAGAGCTGTATCAAGCTCCTAATACTGGAATAGCAGGATGAGGCTGCGGATGAAGCTGTATGGATGACCCTCTATTAAACCTGTATTAGGGTTCAAGTATTAAGAGCTGTATCAGGGTCCTAATATTAGGGTAGCATGATTCAGACTTATTGACAAAGCTGCATGGGTGCCTTGTATTAGAGCTGCATCAGGCTCTCAGAATTAGATCTGTATCAGGTATTAGATCTCTTTAAGTTTTCAAATATTAGAGCTGTACCAGGGTTCCAGTGTTAGAGCTGCATCAGGTTCCTCAAACCAGAATAACAAGACTGATGCTCACTGATGAAGCTGCATTAGAACTGCATCAGGGCTCGATTATTAAAGCTGACCCACAGAATTAAAGATGTATTAAGTAAGAAGTATTATTTGACAATGAATAAGAAACATAATAAATAAATTACACTCTTTTTTCTAATCGCTATGACTTGGATCCTGGCCAGCACACCAGAACAACAAAAACCATTAATCAGAAGGCCATTAAAGACTTTAAAAGCAGTGCCTGCAATCTAAATATATAATATGTGCCAAAACCCAAGTGTAATACACATTAATCTAAATCTGGTGCTGGCCTTGGCAGCAGAACTACATTAGTAACAAAGCAGACCCACGCCACCTCTTGGAGATTGTAAGGCGGTATTCTACAAGCTGGCATGCCCATCTTTTTACAAAGCGTCGTAGCCACATCCTCCATTCGTTTTTTAACTTTGGGCAGGGTCATTACACAGGGGCGGCTCCTCCACAATAGCAAAGGAGCGTCATCCCCAAGGCTCAGAACCAGCAGCTGAAAAATAAAATGATATTTCATTATTGTTTTATTTTTCAGCTGCTGGCTCAACCAGCGTATGCAGGCAGGGGTGGGACTGGGACATTCGAGGGGGGAGGTGGTGTGGAGTGAGTGCACCTAAGTGCGCATGTCAGTTTGGCAGGCCGTCTTAGCCTGGCCAAACTGGCGTGCACTTAGGTTTCTCCAACCCGTCTGTGTTGCACAGCCGGTTGGAGAAACTGCACAGACTCCAGTGCACTGTCTGAGCGGCAGACCAAGCCACTCAGACCAATCCTGACGCTGCTCTTATGCTAGGTATAGCATGACAGCAGCACCAGGATTGTATGGGAAGCCTGTGCTGGTGTCCCAGGGATTGCTGGGACATGATCAGGAGAGCAGAGGAGCGAGACGGCCATGATCCTGTGGCAGCCGCAGGACAGGCACGTTAAAAAAAAAAATCTTAAATATTTACCCCGTCCCTGTCATCCACCCCTCCCTCCTGCCCCCAGCATTCAAAGACAGCTTTGTAGTCTATGAAGCATGTGTATAATAAACTATTATTGGCGAGGCTAGAATTATGGCTTATCCCAGAGAGTGCCTGGATTTAATCTGTGTTGCTGCAACTGGCCCAAAAACCAGTCCGACAACCTGAAGGCAGTTTCCTCTCTTCAATCCAATCTTCTAGTTTGCCAAAGAGAATTCTGAAATCTTCTTCTATCAATCAAGCAAAGTCATCAGATTATAGTTTAGAGACTAGACAACTGCAGAATGGAACCCTCCAAGAACCAGAAATATCTGCTGCTTGATGGCACTTAATGTGCAAAGGACAAAGCCACTAGCCCAAACATCTGGATCTTCTGTAAACAAAGCAGCTGGAAGGCCTTTGGGACACAGGGACCCTTCTGCTCTACATCACTTAAGTATATATTACACTCTATTAACAATAATTGTCAAGCCTGCCTCTCTTATACCTCATAACTTGGATGGGATGTGCTAATTCAAATCCCTCGACTTGTGAAAATGGCCTTTTGTTGAAGAGCACAGCTGATGCTATCTGCATGGACCAGGCGAGTCTAGTAGAAACAATCGGCTTAAGTTTAGTTTACTATGCTTAAATCCACATATATGTACCTTGGCAATATATATCTTCAACATATGTAGATGTGGGGGTAGTGAATCTATACATACGTATATTTTGTTCTTGGAACTTATATTTTGGCACCACCAAATGTTTGCACAAGATATTCTGACACATTACCCTCTGTACATTGTTCAGGCTAGAAATGCTTAATTTACAAATAAATGCATCTACAAGACAGTCGAGTGAAATACTGTCCAAAATAAGATACAGTGAGGTAGTTTTAAGCACTCAAGAGAAAGGGTCCACTACCCTTACAAAAAAGAGGTGAAGGATATGTCCCAGGAAGGTGTCTCCGGTTCACTTAGTTTGTGTTGCAAAATTCTGCAAGAAAAGACAGGGTGGCTGGGCCTTCATGATCAGAGCAGCCCCCCTCTGGAACAAGCTCCCTGCCATTCTAAGGTCCCTTACAGAGTTACTTCCATTTAGAAAGGGCATGAAAACTTGGCTCTTCCTGGTACAACCCTAGGTCTAGAGCTACCCTCCTGCAAACAATATAAAAACAGTATACACTTGTCTATACACACGCTTTTCCGCACCAGGAATCTTGTTAGGTGAGAGTGCACTTTATATATGTTTTAAATGAGTAATAAAAGATCTCTGTAGTGGTACAGCAGGGGAAGATGCAGATTAGGATCGTGGCACACCATCAGAAGATCGGGGCTTTGAAATACCAGTGGGTGCAGGTTGGGATAAGAATGTGCTACAGGCTTGGCAGCAGCTCCTTTCTTGTCTGCTAGTTCTGCTAGGTGCAACTTCTCTTTGAAATACCTCTGCAGGTTCTAGATTTACCCAATGTCAAGCAGAGGTAGACAGAGAGAGCGAGAAATAGCTATGGCAAGAGTTAGAGAGAGAAAAGGAAGTAATGACGTGCAGTTTGATCTCCTACCAGTCTCAGACGGCTCATATCTGGCGATAAGGTCCATGGCATGCTCTTGGACATGGTCCTTCTCTAGTTGCTCGTGCTTGAGAAAGTCCACAAACTCCAGCAGTGTCAGTTTCTTCCCATCCTTGGAGAACTCCTTGAAGATCTTCAGGACATCATCCCGCTGGGTCAGAGCTTTATAGAACGAGACAAACTCCTCCCCTTCCAGAGTTCCAGTGAGAGATTTGTCCGCCATCTGTAAGTGGTATGAAAGAGAAACAAACACAGTTAAGGAAAAAGGCACAGAAGCACAATGATCCTTCCAGATGTAGAGACTTCTGGTTCTCCTCCTACCTTTCCAACCAACACCAGTTTGTTCACATGGGTGCCTCCATGTCCCAAAAGATCCCTATCACCTGCGGAGTCCCCCAGGGCTCCAAATCTCAAACTTTACTCAGCAAAATGCCATAAACGTTACAGTTAATATATACAGTAAGCCACTCAACAACAATACACAGTCAGGATGTAATACATGCATACATACTTGTAGAATGCGTAAAAATGAATTCTTATATCAAAAACAACTCATTCAAAAATAGATATACAAAACAGTATATGGAATGTTCGTCAGCTTGTCCAAAGACAAACTGGAATCATCTTTTCGGGTGCATATCTTTCCCTAACTGCAAAAGCAGCATGTGACAAGTTAAAACCTGCAGAGCCGGTTTCTGCAGATTTCCACTATACCTGATGTTGCATTGTATGGGATATTTCCATTTCTAGTGACATATAGAAATACTTAACAGCAGTGCATAGGGATAAAGTGTGACATAACAATCTGTGTATAAGGTACAAAGTTCAGTGTTGCAATAACTTACATTCACTGGTCGTGTTTAAAAAATGATTTATACTGACCCTATATTCCATAGTTAAAGTCTCGAGTCGGATGCTACCATGGGCATTGGCTATTGGGCATTGATTCAAGGACAGTAGACAGAACACCAGCCAGTTCATATTGCATATTAGCAGTCGAGCCCCAACAGCATTCCTGCTGAAGGACTCAAGTGCTGATTAGTTCTGTTTATCTGACCAGTAGGAATTATACGTCCACTTCATCTAAAGTCTGTGAAAAGCCCCTGGAGCAGATGGACTACAAAAAAGGGACATAACCTGATCATTAAACCAAAAAACTATTTTCAGGTCTGCTATGTAAACAATAAGGTTCATGCACCACTCTTTTAAAGCAATCGTACTATCCGCTGTCAACTTCAACCTCCATATGGAGCACCTTGGTGCTCTACTCACAGATACCAGCATCAAGATTCACCCCTTTGCGGATGATACACAACTCTACCTGCCAGTCTCCTCTTCTTCAGACATCCAAGTCCTCAAACACTGTCTGCACACCAGCCAGACCTAGGTGTTTAGTACCTATCAGAAGCTCAACTCAGCCAAGGCAGAAGTTTTTGCTATTTACCAAGAAAAACAGACAAAAAACAGAACAAACCTACTCAATCTCATGAACTTTGACGGCTTTCATTCCCAACCTTCAGTGATTACCAAGTCCCTTGGACTCACCCTGGACACCAATCTCACCCTGAAGGAACACACTGCCAAGAAAACAAAGACAGCCAGGTACCAGCTCTCTCTCATATATATGTATTATGTCTGTATATAGGTATGCATGTATGTATGTATATATAATTGTATATGCATTTCTATAACGCGAAGCTCACCAAAAGGTAGTAGAGCACTGAAAAGGGTCAAAGACAACCAGCAAGTGAGTGAGTGATAAGAGAGTAGCAGGGCTATGGAACGTTAATGCATGTTGTAGTGTCCTGTAAAGAGGTGAGTCTTCAAATCCTTCCTAAATTGGAGCAGCGTTGGGGATGTCCTGATGGAGACAGGTTGTTGTTCCAGATCCTAGATATGTGGATGTTGTTCCGGATCATTCTAAAGAAAGTGAAACACATTCTTCCAGAGAGCAACTTCATAACTGCTGTTCAAGCGCTCATACTCTTGCATCTGTATGATGGTAACATCCTACTCCAAAGAGTCCCAGACTCCACACTGGCACCCCTTAAAGGCATTCTTCTCGCTACACCTTATATCCAGGGCCTGAAGGAATATAACTATGATCACATCACTCTCATTCTGGAGGCACTCAATTGGCTCCCTTTGCTAGACCACACCATCTTCAAACTCAGCAGCATCATTTACAAACTATAATATTGCTAGAGTTTGATCCTAAAAGGCCTCCTAGGGAGGGATCCATAAATAAAACAAGGCAAAAGAGAACCCCTAATGGCCATACATCAAATATTGATTTTAAAGGGATATTACACAAAAACATTAATCATATGTAACACAGAAATGGTTTCAAAATATTTTGTATTATTTCATAATTATTCAACTTAGCACTGTCATAAAGAGAATCATTCAATATCGAAACATATTCCACAAGATACCTAGACTAGACAAGTCAAAGGATAATCATATGCACCATGGATCTAAACACATGAATGTCGCTTATCAAATGCAAAACAAAAGGACAAAGACAAATGAACATAAGTGAAACAAAATATAGATAATACATCCGTCACTTAGAGGCTATTTGTAAATTAAAAAATAGGTCCACAAGTTCTAAGCACAACAACGTAAAGCAGCACAAAGCTTAAGAGGTCACACATGGTCCCTGAGTATGCCCATGGGGACCCAAATCTGAAATGCCTCCAAAGATCAGATCCTTGCCTGCCATTCGCCAAACATCAAAACCAGTCTCCCCTTTGAGTACAAAACAATTGACCCTAAAACGTGGATTACTATTGGGGGGCACAAGATAAACATGTTCCAACCTATGAACAGCAAGGTTTCCCTGTCACTTAACTCTGCTTGAATCTTATTTTCTTTCCTTCACATGATGCATCATTCGGACTGTTTAGATTTTGCACTGTTACCAACAACTGCAATATTTTGATGGGAGGAACTCCACCTCCCTTGTCCTTAATTCCAAATAGTGCAGTGTCTTCAATTAGTAACTCACTGTAAACAGCATGTTTAGTGTAACCCGGATGCCCGGTATTTAAACTTTGTTTTGTTGTTTAGTGTGCTGCTATTTCATCTGCATGACTGCCAACGTTCACTCCTGAAGTTACCCAAGAGAGTAAAGGGGGGGTGGGAGGCCATCTTTCTGTCACAGAACAAGGTCTTCTTTTCCTGGTTTCTAGGGAATACTTCCTTAACCTCCTTGTCTCTGCAGCTAAAAGGCCCTTAAAGAAAGGCCTGGGATCAGGAGCTAATACCAAAGACAGGAGTTAATGCTGAAAATGTTGAACTGCACACATTTCCAGACTATTGCATCAACGGTTATTACTTAAGTACATGGTCTTTGCAGATATTCTGGAGTATCGGTACATCATGTATATTGAGGAATTCTTACACATTAAAGTAGCAACTAACAACATTACGTACAAATGCATTACGGTTTTGCATAAATACCGTGACAGTGTTTTGCAATTTTTTCCATGCATTGTAGGACATTGTGCTGTGGAGCTTCTGCATTAATGCACTGAGAACTGAGCACCAAGGACCGTACGGCACATCATCACTGGCTCTGGTTTATGCTGGTTAGTCTATAGTCTCAAGCAAACATGGGGGTATATTTACAAGAAATTGACGCATCATAGACGATGCACCACTTTTCTTGCGCCCCCCCCTACCAGCACTAACGACACAACGGTTGCGCCGTATTTACAATACGGCGCACTATGGCGGTCGTTAGCACAATAGTGTCAAATAGTTTTACATTATTGTGGGTCCTTGCTACACTACCCTAGAAATTGTTGATGCTAGTGCAGCAAAGCACAGGGAGGCCCATTGAATATAATGGGTGCGTAATTTTAACGCCTGCTCTGAGCAGGCGTTAAAAATGACACAAAAAAGTCACACTTTTTCGGGCCTCCCTGCACCAGAACGCCCCCCTTGCACATCATGCCCTACACAGGAATAATGTGGCGCAAGGGTACGCAAAGTGGAGCAATGCAAGCATTGCACCACTTTGTAAATATGGTGAAGCAGAAAAGCCAACTTAGCACTGCCTTAGTGTAAAGAAATAAGGCCATGGCTGCGCTAAGGTGGCGCAGGGAGCATGAAAATATGCCCCATTGTTGCTTATTATGCAATACCCTATTCCAGCCTGACAGCCAATGAGCCTGGTAGTGTGGGCGCCTGATCGTCTTCACACCACCTACTCTTCAGTCCATCTCCTGTTTGGTGACCCTCATAACGTGAAATGCTATAGTGCAGTACTGGGCTGGTGGTACTGAAAGGGTCTACTTGGGACCATCAGTTGATACTTGTCCAGAGAAAAAGATGTGAGATCCAATAAAGTCAGAATTCTATTGAGACTGGCCACCCAAGTGCATGCCTGGCACTTAGTAAGAGTTCAAATTGCTAATGGCAAAGTCTGGTGCATTCCATACCAGCATGGAAGGCTCTATCTTCTAACACAAACATTAGAGTACATGTGCAATAAAATAAACAGGAATATAATTGTGATAGTTAGTAGTCTTGATATTGGTTAAGCCTCCCTACCACAGAAGGACATCTCATGCACCTGGAAGAGCCGATAGGCGTGCTGCTCATTCATGTCCACATTCATCATCTTCAGAAGATGTCGAACCTCTCTGAAGTTTATCCGCCCATCCTTGTTCATATCAGCCTTCTTGAACCAGTCCCAGATCCACCTGGAGCAGCTGTTAAGGAGAACTATTGCTACAAGACATGTGTGGGGTTTCCCATATCACCGTTCACTAGATGGGCGCCCACCATTCCTATGCTGTTCCTTGATAAAGAATGACATTGGCTTGTCAGAAGCATTTCGGATCAGCATAGAGATATATACAAAGCCAAACTTTCAGGCTAATCGAACCTGACCATGCTTTGGCTCTATACTGGACAGGTTATTCTACTGAGAGATCCTGACCTAAGGCGTTTCAGTGAAAACAATTCTACAAATTACTTTTGTCTAAAACCAGTAAATTAAAAAATGTAATACCATTCTTTGGCTAGGCAAATTACTCTTACATTAATATGTAATACAATATAATTTAGTTATTAGTACAGTGCTTTTTCATTTCTACTTCTTTAAAAATGTTTTCTCTTAACATGAAAATAAATCCTTACAGTTTTTAAGCAGATTTGTTTTTCTTACAGTGGTCATCTACCAAAAGACATAATATTGCATAGCCTTCCACCAAATGATGACATTACATAATGAATAGTCCACACCACACGAAATGGTGTGGCTACTGCTGGGAATTATCAAACACCTATTTAAGTCATTGCAGCCAAGGACATTCTGTTATTTTTAGATTGATATGGACGACAGACCATACAGTATTCATTTCTCTGAGATAATTACCTGACTCATGTATTTAGTATATGCTTATTGCATAAATATTATAAGACAGGTCTAGGGTGAGTTTATAGCATGCTTTGAGCATGATTAATTTGTGTGCTGTGACAAAATATTTACCTTACGAGTACTACAAGTCCTAGACTGTGAAACATTTTTTATCCATTTTTTCAGGGTCTACAAGTCGATGTGTAATCCGACTGGGGATCATTTGTGGTGATGCAGGCAATGCAGGTATTAAGTGGAGATGGAAAGCGGTCCTAAAGCCCCCGCTCTGCTCATAGCTTCGGGCTAGTCCCACCCCAAGGATACTGATCCATGATCTCCTTCTGGTCCATGCTCGTGACAGCCTTGATCAGTGTGCGGAGACCATTGACCCAGACCTGTGCTTCCTCTGCAGTGTTGGCCACCAGGTCAAGGTTGCCTTTGCGGCCTCGGAAGACAATGGTGAAGCATCGTTCAGGGGGGAACTCTTCAGCAATGCTCTGCAGGACCTCAGACTGGTGACCCTCACGGATGGCTTCGATATCACTGATGGAAACTGTTGTAGAAGAGAGTGGAAAGGAAAGAACCCATTATGTTACAATGTCACTGGATGAGGAGATCTTGTGCAGAGCCACCCTAGAATCCTAAGGGCACTTACCTTGTGCTCTACACAGCCCATTTTTAGATTCCATTCCAATATTTCTATCTCAAACAATAAAATCAGGTTGACTGGGGAGGACACTGGGAAAAAGATACCATTCTGTGTTGATGCTGAATGTGATGCAACCATGGTACCATCCTCGAGACATTCTTCAAAGTTACTTACTAGATACAGAATTAGTAAGCCAACAATGCACAGATGCAGCTATATGAACTTCAGATAAAGACCGCTAAGACCATGCCTGCTGTGACAGCATAAATGATGTTTAATCTGCAACAGTGACATTTACTCCTCAGCATAAACTATGATTTACAGTACAGTTAAACAATAGGGAATTGCAGGTTGAACAATGTTTTTGCATACTGAATAATGTGAAACATGAAATATGTAGAACCCCTCAACCAGCTGTGGTTCAATAATATGAACTGCATTGTACATCTTCTAGCATATCCTATAAACTCCATCATACATCTTCCACCAAATCCCTGGGCTTTTTCCCTCACTTCTGTCTATTCTTAAAGAACCATATCAAGAAAAAAAAAACATAAAAAAACAGCATGCTGCAATAACTGCAAAAACAATACTTTCCTCAGTTCTGCGAACTTACAGTCCACAGTCCTAGCCCTTGCCTTTTTACAAATAAACAGAGATGACGGAGTACTCATGGATCTCCAGAGTCTTCAAGGACTGTCTGTAATATGCGAAAAGCCTCTAGTACCCCATGAGTTGGTGAAGACAAGGATTATTGTTTTTTTTTTTCTGTGTTGTAAAATAGCTAAAGGAGTAGCTTTAATTACAAAGCCAGTCATGTGGGGTCAAGCCCCGAAAGCGGTCCCAGGATGCTTGTTTCCAATCCAGGGAGGACTTGGCCTGGCAGTTCAGGACTGTTCCCATGGGGAGAAAGTTCAAGACTGATTTGTATATGGCTGGGTCCAAATTGGAATGGCATGAGTAGCAGAAAAACGACAGATTTAGGCACATATCTCAATACTGGGGGTGAAAGTTAGACATTTCTCAGCATTCCATCCATCATTTGTTTTTTTTTGCATTTGTACCCCTAAGTACGCCCAGATGTGGGTCCTGTGCTCCCCATACCAATGGAGTCAAGCTAGCTTAGCTGATGAGGGGTGATATCATTAAACGGGTCCCATGATGCTTGTTTCCAGTCCACGAAGGACCTGGCTTGGCAGTTCAGGCTGGACTGTTCCAAGCAGGAGCAGGGTAAAGACTGATTTGCATATGGCTGGTGCCAAACTAGAATGGCACGAGTAGCAAAAAACAATGGATTTAAACCAAGATTTCTTTACTGGGGGTGAATGTTTGACACTGTTCAGCATTCCGGCCAATGCTTCAGAAAGGCTAATGACAGCCAGGTGCACTGATCTTACACTCCATTGTTTCTTAGTTTTGCATACTCTTGCTGGAACCAGCACTACTGCTACTTGTTGTGAGAGCTATCACCTTACACAAAGGATGTGTGTCTGAGAGCAAGAAAATTTGATTTGAAAGATAACAAACCCAAACCTGTTCTGAAGCCCAGACATCCACAACCCCTTGACTTGAAAATTGATATAGAAGTGGATTTCAAACTACCCCAGTTGATCACAGTTCCAAGTTCTTCTTGAACAGTGAAGGGAGTGCTGCAGAGAGTACTTGAAGGAATGCTCTATGCCCATGGTGTGTGTCTGCGTGACTCCCAGTCTCCCAAAGGTGAAGGGACATCACCTGAAGTCTGCAACTTGCTGGAAAAGCTGAGTTTCTGCTTGAAGTACCAGATGCCTGCCTGGCTGCTCAGAAAGGGAAGGAGAGAGCCTGACCCTACAAGAAGAGAAGCCCAATGTACTGCCAGAACACCCAGAAGAAGCTGACTCCCCACAGGGAGCGAAGCTGATCCTGACCTGAGATGTGAGGTGGTCTCCTCCGTCTTCCGGTGCAGTTCCTAACGTGCACTGCATATGAAGCAGTGGATCAACTCATTATCACACTGTTGGCATTCATCCCTTGAAGGCCCAGAGCTGCCACCGCCACTAAAAGACCCCATGCATCAGCCTGGAGGCTGCAACTGCCAGAGATGAGCTTCCACTGCAACTACCACAACTGCTGAAGAAGAGCACCTGCTTCCATTAGCCCCAGGGGACAAGATGGTCCACCCGACCACTGTTCAGCCCAGGTGGACTAGGGATGGATGCAACCACCATTTGCTGTTCCCCCATCACTGATGCTGAAGCCTTAGATTGCAAAGTCACTGACTGCAATGGCCAGCACAACTAAACCTCCATCACATTGAGCAGGTAGCATGGGGATGTGTCTGTATGAACTGAGATGGGCCAGGAAATTTGCTGCTGGAACACCAGTCATTGCCAATATGAACTTGACGGGCCTTTAAGGGTATTGAACAGACTCACGAGTTAACATTTTGGGCTACATTTAAATTTAATTTAGGTTGTGCTTACTAACCCTGATGAAGCATCTGTTCCTAGTCCATGCAGTAGCAATACCTGTGCTTGGGGTTACCATACGTGGAGGGATACTCCCTGGAGAGAGGTTGGGGAGAAGGCACCTTATATGATAACAATATTTCACTAGACCCTGTAGGGAAAATGCAACCCTAACTGTATACCTAAGACACCACTGGAGTGTATAGTGTTTCGTTGCGCTAAAATATTAATTAATGTACTTCTTTTAACAAAAAAGATAAGCACTGGACAATACAATATAGTACTGTGTCTGTTCGATTGTTTAGTTCTGAGCTCTTGCCTTCCACACTGCCTCCCTGAGAAGTCTTCGACCTCTCACTCTCGTCGGCTGAGAGTCAAGAGTGGAAAGGACACCCTCGGTCCAGTTTACAGAGCCACAGTGGGAGGAACCCCAAGACACCAGGGGTAATTCACTTCAGCACTACGGTTGTAACCCAGTATTCCCTGTGTGTCCTGTAGCACCCAAAGGGGTCTGGCAGGCACACAGATGGGAAGAGTGAACAGGGCAAGTAATGGAGAAAAGGAGAAAGGATGGAGGAGAACCCAGAAAGTGAGAATTACAGAGAGAAAAGGAAGAAGAGAGAGACAAAGAGAGAAATAGAATGAGGGAGAAATACAGAGAGAACATAAAGCCAGGAAGAGAGGGATTAGGCTAGAGAAGAAACAAAGAGTTTAAGGTTACAGAAATAAGAAAAGAGAGAAAGTGATATTTAAAGAGGGGACATTAAGGTAATACATAATCCATTAACCTAAAGGGCTTTCACACGTCTACGTAGACTTATGATGCATCAAAAGTAAAAATCACAGGTAAGATCTCGAGCGAGAGTAGTATTCGCACAAGGAGGACGCTTATATATCTTGAGGTAGGGTAGATTTAATATGAACTAACCTGAAACAAACCCTTTCAGAAAACAACACCTATTCAATGCAAAAATCAGCTACCCTCAATCACCACTTCATTAACAGAACTCCTCACCACGAGTCCCAATGTAACCCCTGCAAGCACCACTTTTGACCAGCCACACACACACACCTGGTAGTCCTTCGAAACTCTGGGTATCAGCTCACTTATCATCATCAGCTCACTGAAAGCCACCACCTAAGATGAAGGTGCAACACCCAGGACCAAATTGCACATCAAGGGCAAGATGTACTAAGGGGCACGTAGCACACAGTGGGTGCAAACTGCACATTGACACTTTGCGACTTGCCTGTAATTTTGCGATGCAACCTGTGCATTGACAGATCACATCACAAGATTCACATTCGCAGGGTGTCGTGGAATGACCCACCTAATGGATATTAATTAGGCAGATTGATACTTGTGACCTTCTGTGATTGGGTTTGAACATAGGGATGGTGACGTGCAAGGAACAGGAGAAAATCATTGACGCCTTTGCATTCCCAAACATGAAACATCTTTTTAAAGCAGCCCATGTCCCTTAAAGCTCCCTACCTAGGCTGGTCACCAGATCACTGGCTACCAGGGGAGCTTGCTGCGTAGGATATATATCTTACGACTAGCTACCAGGGGAGCTCACTGCATAGGCTATATATCTTACGACTAGCTACCAGGGAAGCTTGCTGCATAGGGTGTACATCCTCCCACTGGTTACCAGGGGAGCTCACAGTGTGGGCTGTGCATCTTACCACTGGCTATCAGGGGAGCTCACTGTGTGGGCTGTGCATCTTACCACTGGCTATCAGGGGCTATCAGGGGAGCTCACTGTGTAAGCTGTGCATATTGCCACTGGCTATCAGGGGAGCTCACTGTGAAGGCTGTGCATATTGCCCCTGGCTATCAGGGGAGCTCACTGTGTAAGCTGTTCATATTGCCACTGGCTTTCAGGGGAGCTCACTGTGTAGGCTGTGCTTATTGCCACTGGCTATCATGGGAGCTCACTGTGTAGGCTGTGCATATTGCCACTGGTTACCACGGGAGATCGCTTTGTAGGCTGTACATTTTCCCATTGGTGATCGGGGAGCTCACTGCGTAGGCTGCACATCTTACTACTAGCTACCAGGGGAGCTCGCTGCATGGGCTGTGCGTCTTCCCACTGGTTACCAGGGAAGCTTGCTGCATAGGCTGTACATCTTTCCACTGGTTACCAGGGGAGCTCACAGAGTAGTCTGCACATCTTACTACAGGTTACTAGGGGAGCTCCCTGCATACACTGTACATCTTTCCACTGGCTACCAGAGGAACTCACCGCTTAGGCTGTACATCTTACCACAGGGCACCAGGGGAGCTTGCTGCGTAGGCTATATCTCTTACGACTAGCTACCAGGGGAGCTCGCTGCATAGGGTGTACATCTTCCCACTGGCTACCAGGGAAGCTCGCTGCGTAGGGTGTACATCTTCCCACTGGCTACCAGGGGAGCTCGCTGCGTAGGCTATATATCCTACAACTAGCTACCAGGGGAGCTCGCTGAATAGGCTGTGCGTCTTCCCACTGGTTACTAGGAAAGTTCGCTGAGTAGGCTGGACATCTTCCCACTGATTACCAGGGGAGCTAGCTGCATAGGCTGTACATCTTTCCACTGGTTACCAGGGGAGCTCACAGAGTAGTCTGCACATCTTACCACAGGTTACTAGGGGAGCTCGCTGCATAGACTGTACATCTTTCCACTGGCTACCAGGGGAGCTCACCGCTTAGGCTGTACATCTTACCACAGGGCACCAGGGGAGCTTGCTGCGTAGGCTATATCTCTTACGACTAGCTACCAGGGGAGCTTGCTGCGTAGGCTGTACATTTCCCCACTGGTTACCAGGGAAGCTCGCTGCATAGACTGTACATTTTCCCATTGGTTACCAGGGGAGCTCACTGTATAGGCAGCACATTAGTGGTTGACTGGTTACCAGGGTAGCTCACTGCGTAGACTGTACATCTTACCTCTGTTTGCCAGGGGAGCTTGCAGGATAGGCTGTACATCTTACCTCTGTTTACCAGGGGAGCTCGCTGCATTGGCTGTTCATTTTGCCACTGGTTACCAGGTGAGCTCGCTGCGCAGGCTGTACATCTTACCACTGATTACCAGGTGAGCTCGCTGCACAGGATCTACATCTTACCACTGGTTACCAGGTGAGCTCGCTGCGTAGGCTGTACATCTTCCCATTGGCTACCAGTGGCCGTGATGGGAGCTCGCTCCACAGGCTGTGCATTTTCCCATTGGTTACCAGGTGAGCTCACTGCTTTGGCTGTACGTTTTCCCACTGGTTACTAGGGAAGGTCAATGTGTAGGATGTACACCTTCCCACTGGTTACCAGGGGAGCTCACTATGTGGGCTGGACAGCTTCCCATTGGTTACCGGGGAATCGTGCTGCGTGGGCTGTACATCCTCCCACTGGTTACCAGGGGAGCTCACTGGTAACCAGCTGTACGTCTTCCCACTGGTCACCAGGGGATCCCACTGCGTAGAATGTGCATCTTCCCATTGGCTACCAGTGGCCGTGATGGGAGCTCTCTGAGTAGGCTGACTCCTTGCTCTAGCTATAAGAGAAGCTTGCTAAGTAGACCGGATGGCTCACACCACTGGCTGCAAGACTTGCTTACAGCAATGGGTGGACACCATATGATTGCCCACGGCGGGAACTCTCTGTGTTGGCTGGACACCTTACCATTCACTGCAAAGGGAGCTCGCTGCTCATGTAGTTCTGTCAAGCCATTTTGCATCCTTGAGGGCAGTGCTTTTACTTTTCAAGCAGTGCATCTTTTTCATTTTTTGCCCCTTTTATGCTGACATCCACAAAACCTTGCTGGTCCAACTTTTCAAGCAGGCTGTGTACATGTGCCCTTTACATATAATAGACAGGTAATGGTCGTGCCCAGTTTACTGGTGCATAACTCTTGCAGTGGGCTCGAGGGTGTGGATGGAGTTTTGGAAACCACTGTAGGATCTTGTTTTATTAACATCGCTTGGCTGACAACCATGATTCTACTTTAAAAAAAAACATATATCAAATTTCTGTTCACACGTGGGTCAGAAATTGTGCACTGATTCAATACCAATTGCACGAGATTTACTAGGTGCCCAATTTCCACCCAATTACCGTTTTCGCACCCCAGAAAGTGGTATTACATACTAACATCACGTTATTCCCCATTCGGAGCTATGCAAACAGCACGTGCGCTGTCGGTCTGCCTGATTTACAGCGTTTGCATTGGTGTAATTCGACCCGGCAAAAATAATGAGATATTTGCACCCAGATTAGAATACTATGGGGCACATTTACGAGAAAGTGGTGCACTGGTCCCTGATGGGGCACTTTTCTTGTACCCCTTTTTTCCCCCTCAAGACACCATGGTTGTGCCGTATTTACAATGCGGCGCACCACGGCAGTCGTTACCACAACAGCGTCAACATTTTTGACGCTGCTGCGGCGCTTTGCTGCAATAGAGCCAAAAAGTTTAGCGCTAATGCAGCAAAGCACAGGGAGGCCCCATGGATTATTATGGGTGCGTCACTTTAATACCGGCCCTGAGTAGGCGTTAAAAATGATGGAAAAAATGGCGCAATGTAATCTTGTAGATTTCACTGCACTATTTTTTCTGGCCTCCCAGCACCGGAACGCCCTCCTTGCATACATTATGCCTGACGCAGGAATAATGTGGCACAAGGGGTTGCAAAGTGGTGCAATGAATGCATTGCGCCATTTTGTAAATATGGCTCGGGGGAATGGCCACCTTAACACCGCCTTAGCATCAAAGAAATGATGCTGAGGCAGCGTTAAGGCGGTGCAAGGGGCTTGTAAATATGCCCCTATGATTGGTGCAAATGGAGGCTTGCAACCAATATGGTATTACCTCCGCAATCAAAACCGAAGCCTGTACGTCTTATATGCTCTTCAAAAAGATTATTCATAGTTGCAATAGTTTTTTTTACAATAAATGTTAATAAAAGGCATTAATTGTCTTATTCCCCAACACAATACATTTTTTTTAAAAGAACGGTCCTAACAAAACTCATAGGCATCTGACGCACAACCAATTTTACACACATACCAAGTCCGCACTATATAAAATTGTATTAATAAATACTCGTTAAGAAAAGACCAGCTGTTTTATTAATACACATTTACTTATTTAGGGACTTATATACAAGCCCCTGTGTGCCCCCCGGAACGTCGCTTTTAGTGGCAGTCCGGCGGTGCACACTGAAAGGCCTTACTTAGAAAGCCAGGTCAAGCCACCCTGCATGGCTTCTCATGGTCTTGTAGATATGGACTGAGGCAATGCAGCGCTAGTCGTTGTGTTGCCTCGCCCTGCGACAGGGAGGCGTTCCATGGGTATTCCCGCGTAACACCCATGGCATTCGACACCTTCCCAGACTTACGAAATTTCATAAACCTGGGAATGTGTCAAAAGCCTACGCCTCCCCACGGGAGGCGTAACGGAGGCACAGGGAGGAGAAATACTGCTATTTCTCCTCGCCTTTTCTTTTTCTATGTGTGCTGCATTCTGCAGCACACATTGGAAGAGGAAAACGCCTCTTATGATTGTTTTTGTGGTGGTTCCAGCACTAAAACAATCAGCCTTACAACACAGACACCCCTGCACCGTGGTTCAAGGGTGCCCGCATTGGTGCACGACAGTCAATTGACAGTCAATTGTATGCCAGTGCAGGGGGAAAGGACAGGACTGTGATGTATCTAATAGATACAGCGCACTCCTGCCCTTTTCCTATGACACAGGGCAGTGCAGCGCAGCAAGAATCCATGCGGCACTGCCCTGCGCCAAAACCTTTTATACGAGGCCCTTAATCTCCCTTAAGGCGTGACGAAAGTCCAGACATTTCCCCAAAAAGGGTGAGACCGTAAATTAAATCATTCATGTTGTCATTGATTGCATTGTGAGTGACTTCATGAATGAGATCACTGATTAAGTCACCAGTGACATCAGATGTTTACTTTCCTACTCCCACCATCAGTCCATCAAACTGCTACCCTCACTCTCAATAACTCATTCAGTTACTCAGTTACTCATACTACACTGGATACTACACTCCCTTGCCCACACATCCACTAACGTTTTTGTTCAGCCACACATTCATTAACTCATACCCTTCCCTCACATTAACATCCATGCATAATTGATCCTAGCACTCATTCATCCACTTATTCACCCACCCTCTCTCAGTCAACCCTTCCTGCGCACATCTATGCACACAACTCAAATACTCAACCAGGCCACTAACTCACACATTCATTTACTTACCCAATGGTTTGCTCACTAACACTCCTCTGGTCGTCTGTCCACTCACACATCTATTCATTCTTACACTCACGCAGTCAACCGCCTAAGCAATCACACTCTCGCACTATTAAATACTTCCTCACTGCATCCCAATGCTGAAGAAACGCTCTGCGGCTCCTTCACTTCCCTCCATCTACAACAGACTGATCTCCCTGCTACATTCCCGGCCAAGGTCTAAGAGAAAATCATAAAAAGACACCTCACTGAATATTGGAACCACCACCAACTACTTAACACCACTCTGTCTGGTTTCAGACCCAGCCATAGCACGGAAACTGCCCTCCTGGCTGCCATGGATGACTACTACATGACTCTGGACAGAGGAAATACAGCAGTTCTCATACTCCTGGGCCTCTACGCAGCATCTTACACTGTCTCTCACCCCATCTTCATCCAACGCCTACACGACATTGGAATTCATGGTACACACTCTGATGGATCTGCTCCTTCCTCATTGGAGGGACCCAATCAGTCAACCTGGCACCATACACCTCAGACACCCATGAACTCATCTGCAGAGTTCTGCAAGGGTCCTCCCTCAGCCCAACCCTCTTCAAAGCATACATGATCCCTCTAGCCAGCATCATTCACTCTCAGAATATCAATGTCCTCCCCTACGCCGATGACACGCAACTCATTCTTCCCCTCACGAACAAGACCCCAAGTACCTGGATCAAGTTCAACACCTTTATCTCTGAAATTGGCCGCTGGATGGAGACCAACTGTCTAAACCTGTGCATCAACAAAACTGGAATTGTGATTTTTTGGAAGAGCCCATCTCTGTCGGACTCCACAAACAGAGCCAGAA
This sequence comes from Pleurodeles waltl, assembly GCF_031143425.1. NCBI lineage: Eukaryota > Metazoa > Chordata > Amphibia > Caudata > Salamandridae > Pleurodeles > Pleurodeles waltl. Next base: position 174,910,559 of record NC_090441.1, on the reverse strand, counting down.
CTGAGCCCCACCACCCATGCCCAGAACCTCAGGATCATCATAAAAAAGCAATCATGAGATGGCCGCGCACGTCAATGCCATCACCGCCTCATGCTTCCATACCCTGAAGATGCGGAGAAAGATTTTCAAAAGGCTCCAATCAGCACCTGGAAAACTGTCACACACCCCCTGGTCACAAGCTAGAGGAACTATGGGAACACCCTCTGTGCCGGGATCAACAAAAAGCTCACCAGAAGGATGCAGACCATTCATCACTTGATGGCCTGAATCACTCTTGAATTCCCATGCCAAATTCACATCACACCTGAAGGAGCTCCACTGGGTCCTCATACACAAACAAGCACAATTCAAACTCCTCACTCATGCTTTCAAGGCACTATGGGCCAGATGTAGCGAAAATCTGGATTGCAACTGGCAAATTGCGAGTCAGGCTGACTCGCAATTTGCGAGTCGCAATCCAGAATGTAGGATGGTGTCCCTGACACCATCTGCGACTCGCAAGGGGTCGCAAAGGCCCACCTCATTAATATTAATGAGGTGGGTCGCAATTTGCGACCCCCTTGCGAGTGGCGGCTCTCACAGGGATGGTGGCCTGCTGGAGACAGCAGACCACGATGTCTGTGACTGCTTTTAAATAAAGCAGGTTTTTTTTTGTAATGGAGCCCGTTTTCCTTCAAAGAAAACGAGATGCATTACACAACTAAAAAATGAAACGTTTCTGTTTCATTTTTCAGAGCAGACAGTGGTCCATAGGACCACTGCCTGCTCTGCAAAAATGTTTTTCATGCCATTCACAAAGGGGAATGGCCCTTTTGCGAATGGGTTACCATCAGTGTGACACTGGTGGACTGCGATTGCTTTGCGACCACGTTTGCGGTCACAAAACAATACAGCATCGCGCTGCGACTCACAATTAGGAAGGGGAACACCCCTTCCTAATTGTGACTCGCAGTCCCGTTTTGCGAGTCTGTAACCAGGTTACCGACTCACAAAACAGGGATGGGGCATCGCAATGTGCTTTTTGCACGTCGCAAACAGCGAAATTCGCTGTTTGCGACGTACAAAAAAGTTTGTACATCTGCCTCTATATAACTCTGGCCCTGCATACCTCAACAATCACATCCGCTTTCACAAACCATCCAGACACCTCCACTCGCTGGACTTCTACGTTCAAAAATTCCACATATACAGAAAACCAGAATTGGCAACTAAGCTTTCTCCTACATCACTCCGAAAGCATGGAACCACCTGCCACTACACATAAAAGCCTCCTCCTCACTTCTTGAATTACGCATGAAGACCTGGCTCTTTGAGTAGTGCACTAAGCCCTGGGTGTGCCCAGACTCATACCTGCTCAGCACCAAGATACTCCCCTTGGTGATTGTGCGCTCCATAAATCTGCATAAAATAACACTTTACATAACATCTTCCCCTCAGATATTAGTCCTGGTCTGTGACTCCTGCCATGTACTATTGAGTAGCAAGTACTGCAAACAGTAGGGGAACTGTGGACCTTTAGTGTACAAATGTGATACAGTAAAGAAACTGGAAAATATAGGTAAAGGTAATGTTCCAAAATATCATTGGTAACATCACTGATTATGCCATATGTAATTTTGTCAGTGATATTCACTGTGACGGCGTAAGTGAGGCCATGAGGAGGGTATTGAGTTTGAGTAGCGAATCCAAGCTGGTAAATCTTTTGGGTTTTGTGCCATAACCTTGTAGGAAAGTTCCCCTTCTAGAATACCCTGTTCTCCCTTAAACACCCCTAAATTGAGTATTTAGGGGTCCCCCATCACCAGGCCCACAGACTGAACTTAGTGGGAACTGAAGAAGGACATAGAAGAGATGACATGTGAGAACCAAGGACCTGCACAGAAACTAGAACCAAGCCCTGCTTCTTAATCCTTAAACATTGTGAAGGCCTGACTTGCCCTGTGGCTGTGCATCATCCCTTACACTTGCAAGACTGTCAAGCACTTTGACAAACAGCTATTGTCTCTGTTAGAAATGGGGTCTTTGGTTGGCAGTCAGATTACCCCCTGTCCAAGCAAGGACCCTCACTTTAGTCAGGGTAAAGGAGACTCACACTCAGTTAACCCACACTCACCCCCTTGGTAGCTTGGCACGAGCAGTAGGCTCAACTTCAGAAGCAATATGTAAAGTATTTGTACCAACACACACAGTAACTCAGTGAAAACACTACAAAATGACACAACACAGGTTTAGAAAAATAGGTAATATTTATCTAAACAAAAACAAGACCAAAACGACAAAAATCCAACATACACAAGTCAAGTTATGAATTTAAAAAGCAAGAGTCTTAAATCCTTTAGAACACAGTGAGAACTCGGTTAGCGCTCAAAAGTACTTGAGTAGCATCAAAATAACACCACACAGGAGAGTGTGAGTCGGAAAAGGCCAGAGATGCGTCGATTTCTCACCCGCACGCGAGACCGTGCGTGTTCCTTCTCCGATCGAGTTGGCGTGCGTCATTCCTTCTCTCCTGCAAGAGAGCGATGCGTTGATCCACACAGTCGCCTTCGGTCCGGGCAGGCATTGTGTTGTTTTTGTGCACCCAGCGTTGATAATCCGGTCGCACGGTATCACCAAACCGTGCTGCGGGGGGGTTTACAATGTTATCAACCTCCATTAGCGGGTGATGCGCATCGTTTCTCCAGCCACGTTGCGTTGATCTTCCAGCCGCAATGCAGGTGGAGCGTAGATTTCAGCCACAAAGCCAGCGGCACGTTGTTTCTCAGTTGCATCTCAGAAGGTGTGTAGAAAATGTCCCCGCACGGCGATCTGTGTGTGGATTTTCAGTCTTTGTCTGCCAGCTTCACCTTTCAAGGGCCCAGGAACTGGATAGGGCACCACTTTGCGGAGCAGGAGTCTCAGCAGAGAGTCCAGGTGCTGGCAGGGGAAGTCTTTGATGGCCCAGAGACTTCAACAACAGGAGGCAAGCTCAGTTCAAGCCCTTGGAGATTCTTCACAAGCAGGAATGCACAACAAAGTCCAGTCTTTGTCCCCTTTCACAGGCAGAAGCAGCAACTGCAGGATAGCTCCACAAAGCACAGGCATAGGCAGGGCAGCACTTCTCCTCAGCTCTTCTCTTTGGCAGAGGTTCCTCTTGATTCCAGAAGTGATCTAATTTTCAGGGGTTGGGTGGTCTTCTTATACCCCTTTCTGCCTTTGAAGTAGCCCTCAAAGGCCCCAGACACACATCAGGGGGTTGGAGACTGCATTGTGCGAGGGCAGGCACAGCCCTTTCAGGTGTGAGTGACCAATCCTCCACTCCCTCCTAGCACAGATGGCTCATCAGGATATGCAAGCTACACCCCAGCTCCCTTTGTGTCACTGTCTGGAGAGATGTGCAAACAGCCCAACTGTCAAACTAACCCAGACGGGAAATCCACAAACAGGCAGAGTCACAGAATGGTTTAAGAAAGAAAATGCCTACTTTCTAAAAGTGGCATTTTCAAACACACAATCTCAAAACCAACTTCACTAAAAGATGTATTTTTAAATTGTGAGCTCACAGACCCCAAACTCCAAATGTCTACCTACTCCCAAAGAGACACCTGCGCATTAACAATATTTAAAGGCAGCCCCAATGTTACCCTATGAGAGAGATAGGCCTTGCACATTAGTATACTTTCTACCTTAAAAATACACCGCACTCTGCCCATGGCCTACCTTAGGGCTGCCTTACATGTTACCAAAAGGGAAGGTTAAAGGCCTGGGAAGCAGGTACACTTTCCAAGTCGAATTGGCAGTTAAAACTGCACACACAGACACAGCAGTGGCAGGACTGAGACATGATTACAGGGCTACTAATGTGGGTGGCACAACCAGTGATGCAGGCCCACTAGTAGCATTTGATGTACAGGCTCTGGGCACCTCTAGTGCACTTTACTAGGGACTTACATAGTAAATCAAATATGCAAATCATGCATAAACCAATCAACAGTACAATTTACACACACAGCATATGCACTTTAGCACTGGTTAGCAGTGGTAAAGTGCCCAGAGTCCTAAAGCCAACAAAAACAGGTCAGAAGAAATAGGAGGAAGGAGTCAAAAAGACTGGAGATGACCCAGCAAAAGGGAAAAAGTCCAATAGTCTCCCTTGGAGTGGAGGAGCCATCCCTCTGCATCTGCAGGCACCACCGCCGCATCTGCCCTGTTCAACTGGTTGCTAGCAATCGGGCTCAATGAGGAGGCACCACATCAGTGGGAGGACTTTGTGACTCCAGGAGGTCAGCCCTTTCTCTCTGCTGAGTTTTGAAACACTAGACCCTCCAAAAGCCCCCTGCACCAATACCCAGAGTACTGGGGCACTGGCACCAGCCAAGGCTTGTTTCCCATCCAGCTTTGACCCCACCACCGTGGAAGTCTTTTAGCACATTGATGGACATCAGGACAACCGAGACAGACGAGAGTGACCCTGCTTGTTCGTATTTCTACCCTCTGCAGATCGATCGATCGACTGTGAGAGCATCGAAAGCAAGTGGCCAGCCAGCCAAGACCCTCTGCACCCAAGCCCAGCAGCTTGGGTCCACGACTTCTGACTGCATCCCCTTGGACTAGCCCCCTCCCCGACTTGAGCCCCCTTACAGTTCTTCTGGACTTGTCCCCAAGTTCCCCATTGCAGCCTTTGTTTCAGGTCCCCATTGACTTTAACAATGCAGCACTTGAGGCTATTATCCCCACCAGCACCTGTACACCCGGACACACCAGGGCAGGTAAAGTGAAACTGCTGGTGCTACTTTGGACCTTAGTCCCCCTAACATCTCAAGTACCAAAGGGCACCTCTGAACTCTGCCTGCAAGTACCTGTTTGCTATGAGTGTTTTTCTCCTAAAGGTTGCTTCTTTCTTTCCTTTCCTTCTTTGCCTCTTTCTTTCTTCCCTTTTTTCTTTCTTGCCTCTCTCTTCCTTTATTTACTTCTTCCCCTCTTTCTTTCTTCTTTCCTTCTTTCTTTCTGTCCTTCCTATTTCTTTCTTTCTTTTTTCTCTCTTCTTTCTTGTCTTCCTCCTTCTTTCTTTCATGGTCATTCCTTCTTTTTTCTTTCTTTGTTTCTTAGGGCCAGATGTAGCAAAGGGTTTTTCCCATTCTGTGTCAATGGGAAAATGTATTCGTACATATAGCCCTTATTTCCTTCTTTCTTTCTGTCCTTCCTATTTCTTTCTTTCTTTTTCTCTCTTCTTTCTTGTCTTCCTCCTTCTTTCATGGTTCTTCCTTCTTTTTTCTTTCTTTACTTTTTCCTTCCTCTCTAACTCTCTCCCATAGTATAATATTGTGGAGTTCGAGGCGCAGGCCTCAAAACCATTATTTGAGCTATTTTCATATTTGCTTTTAAAATCCATATCTCTACTTGTAATAAAGTTATTTTGAAGATCTTGGTGTTTAAATTCCTATAAAAATCAGCTTTATTTTTTATCAATTGGTCTTGGATTTCGTATTGAGTGTGTGACAGTCCCCTCTGATAAGCCTAAACTTCTTGACCACACTATCACAAATAGTGCACTTGGAATCAGTAAAGATAAGCTCTGTGAACAAAATAAGGATTGTACGGACTTTTTGCATAGTGTGCCCTTACACTGGCACCACCACATAAAACGCCAGCCTCCTACAAACCTCAACATTCGTTCAAGGGTAGGTTTGTTCATCATACAACATATAAATAATATGATAGAAGAGGTGCATTGGTACCTATGCAGTTATTATTCGATCCTTCTGGAAAAAAGTTTATTTTTTGTTTTGTTAACGAATTTCAGACTGTTTGATGAACATGCACAAACCTCTGCAAATAAAATGTATTTCCTTTTGCTCCATCATCTAAAGTTTTATGTAGATTGCTCAATGACATAAAACGTTAAAGAGTAGGGCTCCCAGAATGGAGGATTTTATACCAAATCCCAGTGGTTATTTTTAGGTGTGACATTAGAAGAGTCCTTTTGATTTTACAAAAAGTATGTGTTTATCATATTTACATAAAGGGGCTTTCAGTCACCTCTCTTCATCCATTACTCTGTTGTAGCATTCACATGTTGCTTCCACCCACTACAGCACACAGCCTAGGGCTGGCTGACTTCACTGTGAGTGACTGCATTAAGCTCTTTCACAAGGAGCACATCCGCACACCACGAGGTTCCCTTCAGTCCTAGTGATTCTTGTTTGGTCTTTATTGCTACTTTACTGTTGCCTCTGTTTGTAGAGCCTGATGTGATTGCAGGATGCACAGGGCACGTTATGGGTTCCTGTCTCTTATCAACACTTTAGTAAATTCCTTTTGCAGTGACTTCTATTTGTCTGACAGTTGATTTTTCATACCATACCAGCAGCTCACATGAACTCTGAATATAAGCTCCTGACTGTGCTCTGTCTTTGGAACTCTGTCTGTCTGGCATGCCCAAGGACATTTTAAAGACTTTGGGGGTCCTAGGCCAGAACAGCTTTGAATTTTTGACCCAATTTCAGCTCTTTCATGGCCTCTTTTTCCAGGTCACTGGCACGTCCAAATTCTAAGTGTGTTTACATTTAATATTCAGCAATAGTGACCTGGTATTTTAATATTGTAACACAACAGCAGCTCACTAAAATTACTGCAAATATTCTCTGTGACACCCTCAGATTACTCATATGTGAGGTCCCCTGTTTCAAACTAAAAGAAACGTTCTTATGGATGTTGCATGAAACAAAAACACATTTCTCTGCAAAATGTCTGTAATAGACTCTCACACATCAACCACATCAACATTAAAGGAAAACTGTATTTTAACAGTGCTGCTTATGAATTATTCAAGTTCATCAGGGAAAGACTTTGCAGAACAGAGCTGGTGCTATCTGGGGGCCCCTAAAAGGCTGGGGCCCCGGGACCAAACCCCACTTGGCCCACGCCTTAAAACGTCTCCGGTAATTCCATCTTTCTGTACTTGTTTTCTTCTCTCTGTCTTCGTTGGTTCTTTCTTTCTTTCCTTTTTTGCCTCTTTCTTTCCTTCTTTCTTTCTTTTTTCTTTCCTGCCTCCCTCTTCCTTTCTTTTCTTCATTATTCCCTTCTTTCTTTCTTCTTTCTTTCTGTTCTTCCTATTTCTTTCTTTCTTTTTCTCTCTTCTTTCCTGTCGTCATCCTTCTTTCCTTCGTGGTATCTTCTTTCTTTCTTTCTTGTCGTCATCCTTCTTTCCTTCGTGGTATTTTCTTTCTTACTCTCTTTCTTTCTTTCTTTCATTTTCTTTCTTTCTTTCCTGTCGTCATCCTTCTTTCCTTCGTGGTATTTTCTTTCTTTCTTTCTTTCACAAACGGAAGAGATTGGCAGCCAATGTCAGAACAATTGGCTTTTTTAAGTCTGTGTTAGCCAAGACCTTTTTTCTTTTACTAAAATGATGTGTACATTACCTATAGGGTTTCAGGCAGAACGTGCCCATTGGACTGTGGTGCTGTCATTCACATTTCTCTTCCACCCCCGCATGCATCAAGGTGCAGTGTGTCCGCCCACTTGAGCCACTGGCTGCCTGCACTAAGAGGTACAGCTTGCTGTCCTTTTCACAAGGAGCGCATCAACACAAAGTAGTTCTCGTCAGTGCCAGGGAGTACTATGGCAATGTGTGCTTTTTTGACACCAAAACAGCTTTTTTGCCTATAGCCAATGTTTTGGTTTAGATTGATGAAGGCCCAGCAGCTCCCCAAACAATACAGTTTTGCAAACACCATGGCAAAACAAAACAAGAATTACAAAAAGGCAAGGGGGGTGACACCAGACCTATTGGCATTGCCAGTGTTTGCTTTGGAAAAGGTTACACAAAAACAGCAGTGCAGAACACAACCAAATTCATTTTATACATATGTGCTATTGCAGAATTAATGTAAAGGTTTACTGTATATCCAAATATAAAACATATCTCTGAGTGGAAAGAGCAAACGGTTGTCGGACTTCCTGATGTAATGCATGCAGACTGCTGCCTGGAATTGAAAAATGTCTTCATTAGCCCTCTTGGAACTATATTTAAATATGCGGGATTGTTTTACCGCAAATGTAGCCAAAAAGCAAGGGAGAACTGCACAGCTAAAGACAGGCATAAACTGAACGTGTGATAGAAGACATAGCTGGCTCAGTACAGTTAATGCATTATGATGTAGTTCTCTTTAAAGAGGTGAGTATTCAACTCTTTTGTAAATTTGTGCACTGTTGGAGCGGTCCTGAGGAATACAAGGACAAGGTTACAGATCCTGGGTGAATAGATGGAAACAGCCTTGTCTTTTTCCTTTTTAGGTTTCGTCTATAGTGCGCATGCAATGTCAGTGAAAGTTAGTGTTCTAAAAAAACTCCTAAAGGGGGCCAGAGCCCCCCATTACATAACTTTACCTCCCACTGGTTGGCTCCCACGTCACTCTTGTTTTCTTGCTTCCTAACGGTCAGTGCCTCATCCTCACCTCCGCCTTCCTCCTGGGCTTCAGACTTCTGGAGCATGGACCAAGAGTACTGCTTCCTGTGGACAATGTCCTTCCACTGGTCACATACTCCTTCAGGTACTCTTTTTTACATTTTGGCACAACCTTAGTTCTCTTTAACCCACTCACCTCACTGGGGGGTTTTGTAAGGTTTATATAGCGCAAGCTCCACCCGAAGGTATTGGAGTGCTTTACATGAGCACCAGTTACTTTATGAAAGGATACATTCATTTTTGTTTTATTGCACAAGGACACATTCATCTTTGTTTTTTAGGCACAGGGAGAATTTGGGCCAGATTTAGATTTTAATAGATTAATCACTCGTCTGGTAACGTCGGTGTCGGATTTCCTATTCGTTGAAATCTAAATCCCCTTATATCCCACGGGATTTAGATTTCGGAGGATGAGATTTCCATCACCATTGTGAAGGAGTAACTTGTCTGTCAATATTTAAATCAGGCCCTAAGTGATTTGTTCACTATCACAAGATGTTAAGGTGAAGCCAAGACTCAAACCTGGTTCATCAGTTCCACAGTTGGGAGCACTGGCTGTAACAAGAGGAGTGGGTTGCTTGCCACCACCCCCAACTGCCCCTGCACTGTTTTACTGCTTATTGCACATCGGCACAGGCTGCTGTGCAACATGTCTGAAAGTAAATAAAAACAAAGCGATACGAACACAGTAAACGCTGGCCATGCCATAGCACTTATTTACTTTGAGTCATGTTGCACAGCATCTCATGCTTCTTTGCAACTTATTTAAAAACATTGACAATGTTAATGGGTCTCACATTGGTTTTGCCAATGTTTGTTACACTTCATAGTCGACATCTGATGGTATCCTGGCTGTGGGTATGCTGAGAACCACCAGAGATGGTGAGATTGTCTGCCACATAAGCAAGGTGCTGGGCCTGATGGCTTTGTAAGTGATGCAGCTGGGTTTGAAGATCGTACGGGCTGGCAGAGGGACCAAGGTATCTATTAGGATGAAGGTGATGTGATGATATTTCCTCAGGCCGTGGAAAGACTCTAAATACACACTTCACACTGCAGAGAAAGAGCAAGTAAACTAAGTGAGGAGAATACCAGGTACATCACCTAGAAAATAACCCAAGACTGCCATCAACCCTGTCTGTTTAATCCCAGGACTATGAAGAAACCTCAGTGACTGGATGTGAAGAAGGGATGATTGATATAACGTGATTGACAGAATATGCACAGTGCTCAAATTTCTGTGGCCACTCACTGCTGAGTGGCCCCTTGCCACATGTATATTTTCTGATGACCACACGGCTCAGCTCTTCTGGCAGCCATGCATTAGCAATGCAGCTGATGGACAAGGACTAATGGTGGCCTCGGTGACCTGCTTCCACTTACTCTGATTGCTTCTCCTGTGGCTGGAAAGCTCTTAGGGAAATTACTGGCACTGTCCTGTTGAGGGTGGGGGGAGGAAGGGCTGTGTGTCTGGCTCGTTGCAGCATCCACTGCAGGCAATCGTAAAGCCAAAATTGCAAATCTGAAATCTTGTCACGTATAAGAAGAGGGTGGTGCGTAATTGTTTCTCTTCCAAGGAGCCTTATTACACCTCCATTGTCAGGGCGTAGAAAACTGAGGGCCATATTTATGGCCTGGTTTTCGTTGCTCTTACACCACACAACGTTGTGCAAGAGAGACACAAACTTTAAGTGGGATTTATGAAGCCAAGCAAGGCCACCTTGAGTGGCCTGAGTGACTTCAAAAATCTCGAGTAATGTAACGCAGTGCAAATTGCAGCATCACATTACTCTGCGCCAGGGAGGCATTTCCATGGATGTGGATTTTGATGCATTCCCAGAAAACGGATCTGCATGCAACGCAGGCACCCTGGCACCATGGTGCCAGGGTGCCTGCATTGGTTCAAGGCTGCCAAAAGGGCGCCAGCGCAGGGGGAAAGGACAGGAATGAACCATATTGGATAAATACTGTGCATTCCCGCCCTTTCCCTGAGGCGCAGTGCAGCGCAGGAGGGTGACTTGCTGTGCTGCCTGCGTCCCAAAGCCCATCAAGATAGGCCTGAGGCTTCAGCCTCCGCGGGAGACCCCGTAACCAAGCGAACGGCAAAGCTTTAGCCTCAAACAGAACCTCAAGTTTAGCGCCACATTGGAAGATTGATCGCAGAGGGCCGCCCGGCACATACAATTCATGCAAATGAACGCGTCCTTTACTGAATCAGTACTGATTATCGCTTGTAAAGTCATTTACTGTTTGTCTGTACATTACCTTACCTTCCATATTTAATCATGCTTTATATAAGAAATGCACAATTCCTGTCCAGCTCCTTATATGGCGCTCAAGACTGTAAGCCTTACTAATGTTGTACCAGCAGCGTCACGCCACTGAGACCTAACCTGTGTACAACAGAGTTGCCAGTGCTTATTGGGCCTGTATCTGCAGGAAGCCTCTTCCACCCAAAAACATCAGCTTTTAACTTTCCTAATGTTGTTTTCTGCAGAAATCACCCATTCATTTGACATTTTACCAACTTGCCTTCCTTTTTTATTGCTTTGTAGTACAATCGCGCTCTTACTCAGAGGTCGAAGTGGGCGGGATCGAAGGGGCAGGACGTGCCCATACTTTTATGATTTATGAGAAACCGTTCCCCTACTTTTTTTGTAAAAAGACAACACTCCCCGGACTAAGTGATGGAATCACTCGAAGCTTTCTGATGACAAAGATTTATTCTTTTTGAGTGGTAGTGCAAAGATCAGGGCCAATGGAATTATGGGGCAGGAAAGGGCCACATTATGCGGCAGGACTGAGTAAATTATGCGTCAAGAAAAGGCAAATTATGTGGCATACTGCAGCACATTTCATAACAGTATATTTTTTGTCATTTTTAAACTTTGTAACACTGTATGGGCATTGGTTGCACCTAATTAGTACCAGTTTAACACCCAAGTACAGCAATAAGCAACAGAAAGCTGACCAGTCAACCTGTTGCTTTATTTTTGCGCTGTCAAGCCAGACCTAAAAACTGCTGAACTTTGCAAACCAAAAGCAGTGACTTGAGCTGAGATTTAAATGCCCTAGGATCAGTGTGTTTTTAGACACTTTTTTATTGTCTTTTTTGGGGGGGAAATGGCCTTTACAACGCAGGCTAAGCAGGGGGGCTTGGGGTCCGGATAATTTTTTTCAGAGGACAGGGTTTTAGTTCTCAGAGCGCGGGAAGGGGAAGGTGTAGTTGTAAGGGTAGGGCTGGGTCGGTTTTAGGGCTCAGGGTAGGGGGGTCAGGGTAGTTTCAACAGTAGGGTGGGGCAGTTTTAGGGCTCAGGGCGGGGGCTTGGGGTACTTTTAAAGGTTGGGGCCAGGCTTTAGGGCTCAGGACAGGGGAGAAGGGGCAGTTTTCAGGGGCAGGGGGGCAGTTTTAAGGCTCAAGGTGGCAGGGCTGGGGTCGGGGTAGTTTTTGGCAGGAGGCAGGCTTTTAGGCCTCAGGGTGGGGGGAGGGGAAGGGGTAGTATTAAGGGTCGAGTTTCAGGACTTAGAGCAGGGGGAAGGGGCACGTTTTAAGTGCTGGGATGGGGGGGGGGTTGCAGGGCTGGCGTGTCAGGTATTAGGGCGCAGGACGGGGGGGGGTGCAGTGTGCAATTTACCACATATATTCCTTTAGCAATAATGCTTTTACAACAAAATTTGTTGTAAAGGCATGCGTGGTAAAGGTATGTGTGGTTGTATCATACAACCATTTTTTATCATACTAAGTACCCATTGAAGACATACATGAACACCTCATCTGGAACATATAACTTTTCATGCATTTTCTCCAGGTTTTGACCATGGAAAGTGCAGTGAGGGGCTCATCTCAGCATTCAAGTTGCTGTGTTTTGTCGAATACAGAGCCTCTAAATCAAACACTTAGGAATCTCTAAACAAAAATAGCAACGCCGTCACTGCTGGTGGAAATGCTGCAAGCAAATGTGAGTACAAGAAATTACCACCAAAAGGGAACAAAATTCTAAGCACCTGCATGGGTGGTCTCGTTAACATCCTGGGGGAGACATAACTGGTGTTTTTGAGATACAGTACTTCTCCCTCAATGAACTTTAGCCACAATTTCCATGGTGGACTTTCACATAGTTTAGTGACCCAGGCATGGTACACAACCATTCATTCTAGACTGGATGGTGGCAGCAGCACCATATCTGGTGGAGGTAACTCCATACCATGGCGGAGCTTGAGGACTTCCACTGGCTGCACGTCCATCACCTGACTGACTGTACCCTGAATAAGATGGTGATGTCGGCTCAGGTACGAACATGGCATCTGTCATGTTTTGGCAGACTTTCCGATATATGCCTCCCAGAAATCGTCTGTAACTACTGTGCCAGGCATGGTGATTAGAGTTTGGGAGAACAGAAATACCACCATAAATTGACAATGTTCTCACCCTGTCAAACTGTTCTGCTCATTTGAGTACAAAGAGTTTCTGATGGTAGAGCTTCAACTGGTTCTGCCGTTGAAAATTCTTCATACATCAGCCCATTCACCATCACTCCTTCTTTGAACGTTTGTTCCATGAAAACAAAAGAAGAATGCTCAGCAGGTGAAAAAAACATGCACTTCAGTGCTTCTGTTGCATTAATGGACGCACCATATGCATACAGCTTCCCAGCAGGGAGGTAAGGATCTCTAAATGTGACAGGTGGCCCTCCAGTCTGGGAGTTGGTGCTACCCTGCTACTGGTGGTGTCACTGGCCCAGCCTAACCTTTTGGTTGTCAGATCAACACCTACTCAATGATGCATTGTAGGCTGGAGGCCTGACTATGAGAATGCCAAATTTGCCCTGTGATGTGACACACTCTATTTTGAGCCCTGCAGTGCGCAGGCATTAAGCCAAAATGACTCTGTGCGAGGTGGACCATGAGATGGCCTGCCGGTATGTGCCCCTGCGTGAAGCACCCTATGACATTGCCCATCACTGCTGTGAGCCTCTGCACCATGCAGGCATGAGGTCCATGAGTGACCCTGCAACTGGCACCCTTTGTGGTGGTTTGTCACTAATGTGAGCCCCCTGCAATTTGAACCAAGCTGGTATTGTGAGCCAGCACCCTTGATAAATGGATGCAAGCTGCAGAAAAGAAACTGGAGGGCAAGCATGACTGTCTACCCATCGTCACTCTGCAGGTATGATCTCCAAGAACCGCTGCGCAGCACAGTATTTGAACCCCAGAGCTTTCACCACAGAAGGTCCATTTAACCTGGACTGTTTTTACTCCAGTCTATGTCCCAAGAACATCATATTAAGGACTAATAGTCCCCAGTTTAGATAAATATTTTCCCAAATCATAAGGTAGAATGTTAGTTACAAGATGCTGTTTTTGTCTTTACCTACAGAAACTACCAATCCAGGGAAAAGAAACATATGGGGCAGCGAAGGAAGGAACAGAAAAATTGGGTTGTAGCACTTCAAAACAAGACCACTTTGGTACACTGGAATATAAGGAACTGGGATAGCTTATGTCCTTCAGTGAACCTGGAAACAGAATGATAGCTCCCTTCTTCTTCATGACGCTTTTGTGGACGGGAGAAGGAATATGATGTATAGGATACTAACACAAATCCAGGGACATACAATTTTCCTGACCCTGGTTCCTACGCCTATTAGGGAAATTGGCAAATAGCCATATTACCGGAACCATCTAGTGGCTGAGAAAAGCCAGCAGGCTATGCTGCAGCAGTTCTATTGACCAGAAATATATGCAGAAACTGCTAGGAAGTGTAAGTGATATCCCTTCTGTCAGTTGGTAAATCTGGGTTATACCCCAAGAGCACCCTCACTGCACCTGCCACTAATTACTAAACCCAGACCTCTGGTCGAGGTGTGCTGTCTATAGTGGGATATGCTTCCGAGTACCCAGAGCCATTTCCTCTATGAGGACCTTCAGCTACTCATATGTGCGATGTCCTTATTACCTTAATTTACACAGATAGGACTGCCACATGAGATTTTGACAGACCAAGAAACCAATTTAATTTCAAAACCTTTGGCTGTAGTGTGTGGCAGACTTTATATTAAGGCATGCGTGTATCATTACCAAATGGATAGGTTGGTGGAGCATTTCAATAAAACATTAAAACAAATATTGAGAAAAGTTATCGGTCCAGGTGCAAGGACTGGGACAAAGTATGGACACTCGTTGTATTCATTCTGAAAGTGTTCCCCAATCTTCTACCTAGTTCTCCCCATTTGAATTACATTTTGGCAATCAATATAAGAGATGGCCCTAGTAGAGTGGGTGGAGTCAGGAGAAAGCACAGTGCTGTTAGTGGACTATGTAGCAGCCTTGAATGACCAATTGCGTACCCTGAGACAATTGACAGCTAAATATCTGCAAGGTGTGCTAAGAACATAGGAACAGTACAATACAGGAATCCACCTCAGACGTCTGGAACTAGGGAACACAGAATTAATGTTAGTGGCAACTTCTAAGAATAAAATGCTGATTAAGTGGCATGGACCATATAAAGTTATAGGAAAAATAGGGTCATAAGCATACCTCAGGGTATGAAAGAAATCTCAAGTCTACCACATAAATCTCTTAATGAATAGGAGGAACCAGAGAAAATGGGTCTGGCTGGAATTGTGGAGGAAACTGCAGAAGTGGACGATGAAATGTCCCGGCACAGCAGGAAGGATCTGGGGAGGAGGTAGTTAAGAAAACATCAGTATCAGAACAGGCGGAAGTTGATCAAACTACTTTGGGAAACAGAAAGAGCATTTTCATCTTTTCCGGTTCACACAACTGCAGCAGAACATGCTATTGTTACCCTACCTGGACCTACAATTCAGGTGTAGCCCTATCGAATTCTGGAACTGCAGAGGGAGGCAGTGGAAGACATGATTTACACCATTGTGTCTTTGCATATAACAGTGCCATCCTCAAGTGGATGGTTGTCACCTATTCCACTAGTACCAAAATCAGACAGAGCCATCCATTTTTGCATCGATTTTCATTGAGTAAATGACGTGTCTACTTTTTATGCATATGCTATGCCCAGAATAGATGATTTCATAGAGGTACTGGGCTTGGCCAAATACATTGGCATGCTAAATCTTACAAAGGGATACTGGCAGCTTCCTTTGAGGAGTGCAAATAGACACAAAACAGCCTTTTCAACACCTTTAGGTATGTTCCAGGTTAAAGTGATTTCATTAGGACTGCATAGAGCTTCAGTAACATTCCAATGGCTCACGGATCAGATTCTAATACATCAACAAATATTTTCAGTTGCTTACCTAGATGATGTTGTTTTCTTCTGTCCTGATTGGGAATCTAATATAAAGCATTTAGGGTTGGTACTGGAAGCATTACAAAAAGCTGGATTAATGGCTAGTCTAGCTAAGTATATCACAGTTGCAACTCGCGTACAATACCTGGGTTACTGTCTTGGGAATGGAATGGTTCACCCTCAGGTGAAGAAAATTGAAGCTCTTAGTATGTTCCCGGGACCTAGAAATAGGAAGGTTCATTTCTTTTTGGGTTTTACTATAGGTGTTTTGTTCCATACTTTTCGACTTTATCCAATCCATTTACAGCATTGTTAAAAAAGTCTTCCTCAAATCAATTACCTTGAAATCAGGAACAAGAAATGCATTTAGAGCACTAAAGACTGCTCTAGCAGTGGACCTTGTGATAAGATGAGTAGATTTTAAACAACCCTTCATAATGCATACAGACACTTTTGAGACTGGGCTCAGGGCAGTCTTGGTAGAGGGATCTGAAGATGGTGAACATCAAATAATGTATATTGACAGGAATATACTGTATCTTTAAGTCTTGTATGCAACCATGGAGGCACTGAAATATTATCTCTTAGGACGACATTTTGAAGATGCAACCGACCATGCTCCATTGAACAAGTTAGCCCAGAGTAAGGATAGCAACCATTGAGTGTTATGATGGCTCTAGCCTTACATATTCTTTCTTGCTATAGCATCAACCAGGAAAGCTAGCACAACAGATTATTTGTCAAGGATGCATGAAGCTGTCCTGACCAAATGGCAGGGCTTAATGGAGAGCAAATGTGAGGAATTGAATGCAGGATATACCAAGAACTAAGCTACTGCGGGAGGACGGTCTGAGGCAGGCATTTCTGTGGATAGGAAGAAGGCTGGTATTGGAAGGAAACCTCCACTAACAAGAGAGAATACTAAATTGTGGCATGCCAAAACAAAATAGCTATATTTATCTTTCAGCAGAATACCTGTTCCAGAATGAGGAGAACAAACTCACTAACCTGGGACGGGAGAATGGGCAGGTTCAGGGAGCAGGAACATAATCTACAGCAGGGAAACATCTGTGCGCTGAGAAAGCCATGGGCTGTTAGCGAGCAGAAAGCGATACGGACTGGAGTTTTGTAGGGGGCGGAACCACATGAGAGAAGGATCAACAGTGGAGGAGGAAAGAGGGGCAAGAACTTACAGAAAGTTCCTCCACTAATGAGAAAGGAAGGGGAGGGACAGAAAAAAGAAGTGGCTACAGAAGTCAGGTTTATATCAGTGGGGATGGAGACTGAGTAGGCGGCAACATCCTTCCTTACCATAGGTCCTTCTTATTTCCTGGTGGAAGGCACTGGAGCCTGCCAGGAATTAGAGAAGCACCAGGAGTCAGAAGCCAGAAAGACGAGCCTAATTCTTGTGAGTTAAAGGAGAGTGGGGCACCATTCAAGCACAGAATAAGAGTTAATCTCAAGGAAGCCCAAGCCCTGAGCAAAGAGTTATGAAATGGAACTCGCAAACAAGGCTACAGTGACAACCCTGACTGTGAAGATTAGTGTGAGGAAAGACTCATTATCAGGGGATATTCCATGAAGGTGGTTAAACCTACGCATGAAAATGAATAAAATACTTTGTCAAAACACACAGTCTGTCTCCAGATCTGTCATTGGCCAGTTGGCACTGAGCATGTTCCAAATGAACACCACTAATTGTCAACAATACATATGCAAAGGGAAGAAGGAGGAACCATAAAGATGGGTTGGTTATAGAGAAAATAGATGGATCTTATCAAGGACCTTGGTAAAGATAGGAGGCAGGGATTGTGTACAGAACAGAGGAAAGGAGATGCAAATAAAATCATAGTAAAGAACTGGGCAAAGAGATAAAGGAGTCGTAGAATGTACTGGGCAAGAAACCAAAAAGAGGATGATGGAATCTTGTTCAGGAACAGGGTAAAGAGAGGAGAAGTGACTCATAGTGATCAAGAAGCAAGGACATGAGCAAGGAATTGGAGCGAAGATGGGTAGGTAGAAAAGAAATGTATCTTATAGAAGAGCAGGGTACAGAGAAGATGTGAGAGGAAACACTGGCAGGTGCTGGATAAAGCTAGGAGAGAGGAATAATAGATAAAACACAGAGATGAGGAAAGGAAGGGAGAGGAGAGGTGAATGAAAGATGGAAGTCAGGAGGGAATAATATAGAGGGGAGGAGAGAGGCTCTCAGAGGTAGCCGGGTAAGAGGAGGAGAGATGAGTGATAGAAAAGAGCTGGAGGAGAGAATATTCATATAGAGATTGTAGCTCAGGAGAGGAGTGGGGAATTTTAGAGAGGAGATGGGTACAGAGAGGAGAGATCAGTGATGCAATGGCTCTGGGCAAGAAGACGTGAGGCGTCATTGACAGACAATGGGCAGAAAGAGGAGACAGGAATCATAGACGTGGGATTGGGAGGATGAGAGAGGAGTTATAGACAGAAACTGGGTAAGGGAAGGAGAGCTGGGACATATACAAGAGCAGGGCAAGAACGAGAGAGAAGTGTCATACATTTGAGCTTGACAAGAGTTGAGAATAACTGAAGACAGAAGCTGGGTATATAGAGGAAAGAGGAATCATAGAGCAAGGTAGGAGAGAGGAATGGCAGATACTGGGGGAGGAGAACAGAGTGGAATCAGATAGATTCTGGTTTAGGGGAGGAGACAGGAACCTTGTGGATGAGCTGCACATAATGAGGAGAAAGAAGTTCTATAGTGTAACTGGTGGGAAGCGAGGAATAATGCAAAGGAGTAGCATACAGAGAAACACTTGGGGACGTACCTGGTGATGAGAAAGGGTCTGTGTAAGACCTGGGTCCACAGAAAGGCTTTAGAAGGAGACGTTGTTAGGATAAATGGTTGGATCAGTGTTGGATAAGGCGAAGAAAAGGTTACTTACCTGTACCTACTGTTCTTCAGTATTTGTATCTTTCATAGATTTACATTTATACTAGGTGAATATTTTTGACAGCAGATTAGGCCTTTGCTGTACGTTTACCTGGATCAGATCCACCCAGAACAGGAACACACGCAATATATACCAAGTTTAGACTAGGGACCTTCCCTAACAGGGAATATCTTGCTAGGTGTGCAATACTCCCAGGAGGAAGTGAATCCTGTGAGTGCATGATTGGGGGAAAAGATAATGTTTTGCACCATTTGCTTCTTTGCACAAAATGTGTTACTGCACTCAAAAGATGGATGGATTTTACCTTTACTTAGGCATTGCCAGATGTGCTCCACTAGGACTGCACTAGCCTTCTGCCTTAGGACAGATGATGAAATCATTTATAACTCCATAGCTTCCTATCTATGGGCAGTGTGGCCATGCGTAAGAGCGGTTCCAGTCACTGCAAAAACAAGTTCTGGAGAAATTGAGAATGTCTCACTATATAGTAGATGCCAATATTTTTTATTTAATTGTGAAATTGATTTAGTTGTGACGTGGCTGGAATTATACATGTTCTTCCACTTTGTTTTATTATTTTATATACTGAATTTGTACCGAAAGCATTTCCCAATTCATGAACAATGTAATCAAATTTATGATGGAATTACTTTGTATTCAAATAACTGCATTATTTGCGACATGATAGCAATATAAGGATCATCTGTGGAAACACACAGTATACTGAAGGACAGTAAAATGTTGCATCGAATAACAATTCATGTCAAACGTGAATGAAATAATTGTAGATTTAACTCAAACTGCAATTCTTTGAACTGTACATTCATGTGCACTTTGTTAAAAGATTTGCGCTCAAGTATTAGCATTGGATGTATGCCATAGTGCTTGCAAATCCCATAAACAATTCAAGTTTTAAATTATGAAGTATATGCTCTTACACAATGGATCATCGTTATACCGTGTGTTAAGTTGTGAGGTGTATAGCTGACAATAAAGATTCTATTCTATTCAATTCTATTCTGGATTCCCATGTCTGAATTACTCTCCAGTATTTCAAAACAACAAATGACATTGAAAAGAACTTGAGGCCAAGATGCCATTGGCATTTGCGCGCTTTACAAATTCATCATCATCAAAAAGATTCATAGACCACTATTAGCCCATCCACTTCATTATACGACATAGAGCTTCTCAGTCTGACGTCGGGGAATAATTCAAGCATATGAATTTATGAGAGATTCAATGATGGGAAAAAAGATGGATAAATTGTTTAGAAGCCCTCCAGCATGTGTAGGTAGCCAAATCGTAAAGTGAACATATACAACATCATTGAGAAGAATGTACAGATGAGCTGATCGGTAAAGCCTGGATATGTTTGAATGCTGTGCAAGGTGGGCTTTCTCTACGGTAGCTGGTAAGTACGACTGACCATCACAACCTAGATATGGCACAACTTGAAAGAGCGACCCCTGCCCCACCAGGACGTCAGCACAACTCAAATTGAAGTTCATTGCATGCAAACCCCTAGCAGGTACATACAGGTGGACTTGTTCTTCCCAGTCTTCCTGGACTGGTACCAGATGGTCATGCAGTCATCCTGGAGTTTAAAGGTCCGCTGCTTCTTCCAACACCTGGATTTTACCTTCCGCATCATTGTCCCATCCAGCATACGTTGCAGGTTCTCGTCCACCTGGAGGCCTGCAACACAAAAGAGGCATAGAGGGTAGTGAGAGTCATGGGTAAATCACACCTTGAGGCAGCAACAAAAGAGGCACAGGAGGTAGAGAGAGGCATGGGAAATCACACCTTGAGGCAGCAACAAAAGAGGCACAGAGGGTAGTGAGAGGCATGGGGAAATCACACCTTGAGGTCAGCAACAAAAGAGGCACAGGGGTAGTGAGAGGCATGGGGACATCACACCTTGAGGCAGCAACAAAAGAGGCATAGAAGGTAGTGAGAGGCATGGAGAAATCACACCTTGAGGCAGCAACAAAAGAGGCACAGGGGGTAGTGAGAGGCATGGGAAATCACACCTTGAGGCCAGCAACACAAGAGGCACATGGGGTAGTGAGAGGCATGGGACATCACACCTTGAGGTCGGCATAAAAAAGAGGCACAAAGGGTAGTGAGGCATGGGAAATCACACCTTGAGGCAGCAACAAAAGAGGCACAGAGGATAGTGAGAGGCATGGGAAATCACACCTTGAAGTCGGCAACAAAAGAGGCAAAGAGGGTAGTGAGAGGCATAGAAAAATCACACTTTGAGGTCAGCAACAAAAGAGGCACAGGGGGTAGTGAGAGGCATGGGGAAATCACACCTTGAGGCAAGCAACAAAAGAGGCACAGAGGGTAGTGAGAGGCATGGGGAAATCACACCTTGAGGCAGCAACAAAAGAGGCACAGAGGGTAGTGAGAGGCATGGGGAAATCACACCTTGATGTCAGCAACAAAAGAGGCACAGGGGTTCGTGAGAGGCATGGGAAATCACACCTTGAGGCCAGCAACAAAAGAGGCACAGGGGGTAGTGAGAGGCATGGGGAAATCACACCGTGAGGTCGGCATAAAAGAGGCACAGAGGGAAGTGAGAGGCATGGGAAATCACACCTTGAGGCCAGAAACAAAAGAGGCACAGAAGGTAGTGAGAGGCATGGGAAATCACGCCTTGAGGTCGGCATAAAAGAGGCACAGAGGGTAGTGAGAGGCATGGGGAAATCACACCTTGAGGCCAGCAACAAAAGAGGCACAGAGGGTACTGAGAAGCATAGGGAAATCACACCTTGAGGCCAGCAACAAAAGAGGCACAGGGGGTAGTGAGCGGCATGGGGAAATCACACCTTGAGGCAGCAACAAGAGAGGCACAGGGGTAGTGAGAGGCATGGGGAAATCACACCTTGAGGCAGCAACAAGAGAGGCATAGAGGGTAGTGAGTGGCAGGGAGAAATCACACCTTGAGGCCAGCAACAAAAGAGGCATAGAGGGTAGTGAGAGGCATGGGAAATCACACCTCAAGGTCAGCAACAAAAGAGGTAGAGGGGTAGTGAGAGGCATGGGGAAATCACACCTTGATGTCAGCAAAAAAAGAGGTACAGAAGGTAGTGAGAGGCATGGGGAAATCACACCTTGAGGCAGCAAAAAAAGAGGCATAGAGGGTAGTGAGAGGCATGGGGAAATCACACCTTGAGGCCAGCAACACAAGAGGCACAGGAGGTAGTGAGAGGTATGGGGAAATCATACCTTGAGGTCAGCATAAAAGAGGCACAGGGGTAGGGAGAGGCATGGGGAAATCACACCTTGAGGACAGCAACAAAGGAGGCTCAGCGGGTAGTGAGAGGCATGGGAAATCACACACCTTGAGGCAGCAACAAAAGAGGCACAGGGGGTAGAAAGAGGCATGCGAAATCACACCTTGAGGCCAGCAACAAAAGAGGCACAGAGGGTAGTGAGAGGCAAGGGAAATCACACCTTGAGGTCAGCATAAAAGAGGCACAGAGGGTAGTGAGAGGCATGGGGAAAACACACCTTGAGGTCAGCTTAAAAGAGGTACAGGGGGTAGTGAGAGGCATGGGGAAATCACACCTTGAGGCCAGCAACAAAAGAGGTACAGAGGGTCGTAAGAGGCATGGGAAATCACACCTTGAGGTCAGCATAAAAGAGGCACAGAGGGTAGTGAGAGGCATGGCAAATCACACCTTGAGGTCGGCATAAAAGTGGCACAGAGGGTAGTGAGAGGCAAGGGAAATCACACCTTGAGGTCAGCATAAAAGAGGCACAGAGGGTAGTGACAGGCATGGGGAAATCACACCTTGAGGCCAGCAAGAAAAGAGGCACGTGGTAGTGAGAGGCATGGAGAAATCACACCTTGAGACAGCAACAAAAGAGGCATAGAGGGTAGTGAGAGGCATGGGGAAATCACACCTTGAGGCAGCAACAAAAGAGGCACAGAGGGTAGTGAGAGGCATAGGGAAATTACACTTTTAGGCCAGAAACAAAAGAGGCACATAGGATAGTGAGAGGCATAGGGAAATCACACCTTGAGGCCAGTAACAACAAAGAGGCATAGAGGGCAGTGAGAGGCATGGGGAAATCACACCTTGAGGCCAGCAACAAAAGAGGCACAGAGGGTACTGAGAAGCATAGGGAAATCACACCTTGAGGCCAGCAACAAAAGAGGCACATGGGGTAGTGAGAGGCATGGGGAACTCACACCTTGCAACCAGCAACAAAAGAGGCACAGGGGGTAGTGAGCGGCATGGGGAAATCACACCTTGAGGCAGCAACAAGAGAGGCACAGGGGTAGTGAGAGGCATGGGGAAATCACACCTTGAGGCAGCAACAAGAGAGGTATAGAGGGTAGTGAGTGGCAGGGAGAAATCACACCTTGAGGCCAGCAACAAAAGAGGCATAGAGGGTAGTGAGAGGCATGGGAAATCACACCTCAAGGTCAGCAACAAAAGAGGTAGAGGGGTAGTGAGAGGCATGGGGAAATCACACCTTGATGTCAGCAAAAAAAGAGGTACAGAAGGTAGTGAGAGGCATGGGGAAATCACACCTTGAGGCAGCAAAAAAAGAGGCACAGGGGGTAGTGAGAGGTATGGGGAAATCACACCTTGAGGTCAGCATAAAAGAGGCACAGGGGTAGGGAGAGGCATGGGGAAATCACACCTTGAGGACAGCAACAAAGGAGGCTCAGCGGGTAGTGAGAGGCATGGGAAATCACACACCTTGAGGCAGCAACAAAAGAGGCACAGGGGGTAGTAAGAGGCATGAGAAATCACACCTTGAGGCCAGCAACAAAAGAGGCACAGAGGGTAGTGAGAGGCAAGGGAAATCACACCTTGAGGTCAGCATAAAAGAGGCACAGAGGGTAGTGAGAGGCATGGGGAAAACACACCTTGAGGTCAGCTTAAAAGAGGTACAGGGGGTAGTGAGAGGCATGGGGAAATCACACCTTGAGGCCAGCAACAAAAGAGGTACAGAGGGTCGTAAGAGGCATGGGAAATCACACCTTGAGGTCAGCATAAAAGAGGCACAGAGGGTAGTGAGAGGCATGGCAAATCACACCTTGAGGTCGGCATAAAAGTGGCACAGAGGGTAGTGAGAGGCAAGGGAAATCACACCTTGAGGTCAGCATAAAAGAGGCACAGAGGGTAGTGACAGGCATGGGGAAATCACACCTTGAGGCCAGCAAGAAAAGAGGCACGTGGTAGTGAGAGGCATGGAGAAATCACACCTTGAGACAGCAACAAAAGAGGCATAGAGGGTAGTGAGAGGCATGGGGAAATCACACCTTGAGGCAGCAACAAAAGAGGCACAGAGGGTAGTGAGAGGCATAGGGAAATCACACTTTTAGGCCAGCAACAAAAGAGGCACATAGGATAGTGAGAGGCATAGGGAAATCTCACCTTGAGGCCAGTAACAACAAAGAGGCATAGAGGGCAGTGAGAGGCATGGGGAAATCACACCTTGAGGCCAGCAACAAAAGAGGCACAGAGGGTAGTGAGAGGCATAGGGAAATCACACTTTTAGGCAAGCAACAAAAGGGGCACAGAGGATAGTGAGAGGCATAGGGAAATCACACCTTGAGGCCAGTAACAAAAAAGAGGCATAGAGGGCAGTGAGAGGCATGGGGAAATCACACCTTGCGGCCAGCATAAAAGAAGCACAGAGGGTAGTGAGAGGCATGGGGTCATCACACCTTGAGGCCAGCAAGAAAAGAGGCACAGGGGGTAGTGAGAGGCATGGGAAATCACACCTTGAGGCCAGCAACAAAAGAGGCACAGAGGGTAGTGAGAGGCATGGGGAAATCACACCTTGAGGTCAGCATAAAAGAGGCACAGGGGGTAGTGAGCGGCATGGGGAAATCACACCTTGAGGCCAGCAACAAAAGAGGCACGGGGTAGTGAGAGGCATGGGAAATCACACACCTTGAGGCAGCAACAAAAGAGGCACAGGGGGTAGTAAGAGGCATGCAAAATCACACCTTGAGGCCAGCAACAAAGGAGGCACAGAGGTTAGTGAGGGGCATGGGGAAATCACACCTTGAGGCCAGCAACAAAAGAGGCACAGGGGGTAGTGAGAGGCAAGGGAAATCACACCTTGAGGCCAGCAACAAAAGAGGCACAGAGGGAAGTGAGAGGCATGGGGAAATCACACCTTGAGGTCAGCATAAAAGAGGCACAGGGGTAGTGAGAGGCATTGGGAAAACAAACCTTGAGGTCAGCCTAAAAGAGGTACAGGGGGTAGTGAGAGGCATGGGGAAATCACACCTTGAGGCCAGCAACAAAAGAGGCACAGAGGGTCGTGAGAGGCATGGGAAATCACACCTTGAGGTCAGCATAAAAGAGGCACAGAGGGTAGTGAGAGGCATGGCAAATCACACCTTGAGGTCGGCATAAAAGAGGCACAGAGGGTAGTGAGAGGCAAGGGAAATCACACCTTGAGGTCGGCATAAAAGAGGCACAGAGGGTAGTGAGAGGCATGGGGAAATCACACCTTGAGGCCAGCAAGAAAAGAGGCACGGGGTAGTGAGAGGCATGGGGAAATCACACCTTGAGACAGCAACAAAAGAGGCATAGAGGGTAATGAGAGGCATGGGGAAATCACACCTTGAGGCAGCAACAAAAGAGGCACAGAGGGTAGTGAGAGGCATAGGGAAATCACACTTTTAGGCCAGCAACAAAAGAGGCACAGAGGATAGTGAGAGGCATAGGGAAATCACACCTTGAGGCCAGTAACAAAAAAGAGGCATAGAGGGCAGTGAGTGGCATGGGGAATTCACACCTTGAGGCCAGCAACAAAAGAGGCACAGAGGGTAGTGAGAGGCATAGGGAAATCACACTTTTAGGCCAGCAACAAAAGAGGCACAGAGGATAGTGAGAGGCAAAGGGAAATCACACATTGAGGCCAGTAACAAAAAAGAGGCATAGAGGGCAGTGAGAGGCATGTGGAAATCACACCTTGCTACCAGCAACACAAGAGGCACAGGGGTAGTGAGAGGCATGGGAAATCACACCTTGAGGCAGCAGCAAAAGAGGCACAGAAGGTAGTGAGAGGCATGGGAAATCACACCTTGAGGCTAGCAACAAAAAGAGGCACAGGCGGTAGTGAGAGGCATGGAGAAATCACACCTTCTGGTCACTGACAGAAAGAGGCACCGGGTAGTGAGGGGCATGTAAAATCACACCTTGAGGTTAGCAACAAAAATGAGGCACAGGGGGTAGTGAGAGGCATGGGGACATCACACCTTGAGGCAAGCAACAAAAGAGGCACAGGGGGTAGTGAGAGGCATGGGAAATCACACCTTGAGGTCAGCATAAAAGAGGCACAGAGGGTAGTTACAGGCATGGGGTCATAACACCTTGAGGCCAGCAACAAAAGAGGCACAGGGGGTAGTGAGAGGCAAGGGAAATCACACCTTGAGGCCAGCAACAAAAGAGGCACAGAGGTTAGTGAGAGGCATGGGGAATTCACACCTTGAGGTCAGCATAAAAGAGGCACAGGGGGTAGTGAGAGGCATGGGGAAATCACACCTTGAGGCCAGCAACAAAAGAGGCACAGGGGGTAGTGAGAGGCATGGGAAATCACACACCTAGAGGCAGCAACAAAAGAGGCACGGGGTAGTAAGAGGCATGCAAAATCACACCTTGAGGCCAGCAACAAAAGAGGCACAGAGGTTAGTGAGAGGCAAGGGAAATCACACCTTAAGGTCAGCATAAAAGAGGCACAGAGGGTAGTGAGAGGCATGGGAAATCACACCTCGAGGTCAGCATAAAAGAGGCACAGAGGGTAGTGAGAGGCATGGGGAAAACACACCTTGAGGTCAGCTTAAAAGAGGTACAGGGGGTAGTGAGAGGCATGGGGAAATCACACCTTGAGGCCAGCAACAAAAGAGGTACAGAGGGTCGTGAGAGGCATGGGAAATCACACCTTGTGGTCAGCATAAAAGAGGCACAGAGGGTAGTGAGAGGCATGGCAAATCACACCTTGAGGCAGCAACAAGAGAGGCACAGGGGTAGTGAGAGGCATGGGGAAATCACACCTTGAGGCAGCAACAAGAGAGGCATAGAGGGTAGTGAGTGGCAGGGAGAAATCACACCTTGAGGCCAACAACAAAAGAGGCATAGAGGGTAGTGAGAGGCATGGGAAATCACACCTCAAGGTCAGCAACAAAAGAGGTAGAGGGGTAGTGAGAGGCATGGGGAAATCACACCTTGATGTCAGCAAAAAAAGAGGAACAGAAGGCAGTGAGAGGCATAGGGAAATCACACCTTGAGGCAGCAAAAAAAGAGGCATAGAGGGTAGTGAGAGGCATGGGGAAATCACACCTTGAGGCCAGCAACACAAGAGGCACAGGGGGTAGTGAGAGGTATGGGGAAATCACACCTTGAGGTCAGCATAAAAGAGGCACAGGGGTAGGGAGAGGCATGGGGAAATCACACCTTGAGGACAGCAACAAAGGAGGCTCAGCGGGTAGTGAGAGGCATGGGAAATCACACACCTTGAGGCAGCAACAAAAGAGGCACAGGGGGTAGTAAGAGGCATGCGAAATCACACCTTGAGGCCAGCAACAAAAGAGGCACAGAGGGTAGTAAGAGGCAAGGGAAATCACACCTTGAGGTCAGCATAAAAGAGGCACAGAGGATAGTGAGAGGCATGGGGAAAACACACCTTGAGGTCAGCTTAAAAGAGGTACAGGGGGTAGTGAGAGGCATGGGGAAATCACACCTTGAGGCCAGCAACAAAAGAGGTACAGAGGGTCGTAAGAGGCATGGGAAATCACACCTTGAGGTCAGCATAAAAGAGGCACAGAGGGTAGTGAGAGGCATGGCAAATCACACCTTGAGGTCGGCATAAAAGTGACACAGAGGGTAGTGAGAGGCAAGGGAAATCACACCTTGAGGTCAGCATAAAAGAGGCACAGAGGGTAGTGACAGGCATGGGGAAATCACACCTTGAGGCCAGCAAGAAAAGAGGCACGTGGTAGTGAGAGGCATGGAGAAATCACACCTTGAGACAGCAACAAAAGAGGCATAGAGGGTAGTGAGAGGCATGGGGAAATCACACCTTGAGGCAGCAACAAAAGAGGCACAGAGGGTAGTGAGAGGCATAGGGAAATCACACTTTTAGGCCAGCAACAAAAGAGGCACATAGGATAGTGAGAGGCATAGGGAAATCACACCTTGAGGCCAGTAACAACAAAGAGGCATAGAGGGCAGTGAGAGGCATGGGGAAATCACACCTTGAGGCCAGCAACAAAAGAGGCACAGAGGGTAGTGAGAGGCATAGGGAAATCACACTTTTAGGCAAGCAACAAAAGGGGCACAGAGGATAGTGAGAGGCATAGGGAAATCACACCTTGAGGCCAGTAACAAAAAAGAGGCATAGAGGGCAGTGAGAGGCATGGGGAAATCACACCTTGCGGCCAGCATAAAAGAAGCACAGAGGGTAGTGAGAGGCATGGGGTCATCACACCTTGAGGCCAGCAAGAAAAGAGGCACAGGGGGTAGTGAGAGGCATGGGAAATCACATCTTGAGGCCAGCAACAAAAGAGGCACAGAGGGTAGTGAGAGGCATGGGGAAATCACACCTTGAGGTCAGCATAAAAGAGGCACAGGGGGTAGTGAGCGGCATGGGGAAATCACACCTTGAGGCCAGCAACAAAAGAGGCACGGGGTAGTGAGAGCCATGGGAAATCACACACCTTGAGGCAGCAACAAAAGAGGCACAGGGGGTAGTAAGAGGCATGCAAAATCACACCTTGAGGCCAGCAACAAAGGAGGCACAGAGGTTAGTGAGAGGCAAGGGAAAACACACCTTGAGGCCAGCAACAAAAGAGGCACAGAGAGTAGTGAGAGGCATGGGGAAATCACACCTTGAGGTCAGCATAAAAGAGGCACAGGGGTAGTGAGAGGCATGGGGAAATCACCCCTTGAGGCCAGCAACAAAAGAGGCACAGGGGGTAGTGAGAGGCAAGGGAAATCACACCTTGAGGTCAGCAACAAAAGAGGCACAGAGGGTAGTGAGAGGCATGGGGAAATCACACCTTGAGGTCAGCATAAAAGAGGCACAGGGGTAGTGAGAGGCATGGGGAAAACAAACCTTGAGGTCAGCTTAAAAGAGGTACAGGGGGTAGTGAGAGGCATGGGGAAATCACACCTTGAGGCCAGCAACAAAAGAGGAACAGAGGGTCGTGAGAGGCATGGGAAATCACACCTTGAGGTCAGCATAAAAGAGGCACAGAGGGTAGTGAGAGGCATGGCAAATCACACCTTGAGGTCGGCATAAAAGAGGCACAGAGGGTAGTAAGAGGCAAGGGAAATCACACCTTGAGGTCGGCATAAAAGAGGCACAGAGGGTAGTGAGAGGCATGGGGAAATCACACCTTGAGGCCAGCAAGAAAAGAGGCACGGGGTAGTGAGAGGCATGGGGAAATCACACCTTGAGACAGCAACAAAAGAGGCATAGAGGGTAATGAGAGGCATGGGGAAATCACACCTTGAGGCAGCAACAAAAGAGGCACAGAGGGTAGTGAGAGGCATAGGGAAATCACACCTTGAGGCCAGTAACAAAAAAGAGGCATAGAGGGCAGTGAGTGGCATGGGGAATTCACACCTTGAGGCCAGCAACAAAAGAGGCACAGAGGGTAGTGAGAGGCATAGGGAAATCACACTTTTAGGCCAGCAACAAAAGAGGCACAGAGGATAGTGAGAGGCAAAGGGAAATCACACATTGAGGCCAGTAACAAAAAAGAGGCATAGAGGGCAGTGAGAGGCATGGGGAAATCACACCTTGCTACCAGCAACAAAAGAGGCACAGGGGTAGTGAGAGGCATGGGAAATCACACCTTGAGGCAGCAGCAAAAGAGGCACAGAAGGTAGCGAGAGGCATGGGAAATCACACCTTGAGGCTAGCAACAAAAAGAGGCACAGGCGGTAGTGAGAGGCATGGAGAAATCACACCTTCTGGTCACTGACAGAAAGAGGCACCGGGTAGTGAGGGGAATGTAAAATCACACCTTGAGGTTAGCAACAAAAATGAGGCACAGGGGGTAGTGAGAGGCATGGGGACATCACACCTTGAGGCAAGCAACAAAAGAGGCACAGGGGGAAGTGAGAGGCATGGGAAATCACACCTTGAGGTCAGCATAAAAGAGGCACAGAGGGTAGTGAGAGGCATGGGGTCATAACACCTTGAGGCCAGCAACAAAAGAGGCACAGGGGGTAGTGAGAGGCAAGGGAAATCACACCTTGAGGCCAGCAACAAAAGAGGCACAGAGGTTAGTGAGAGGCATGGGGAATTCACACCTTGAGGTCAGCATAAAAGAGGCACAGTGGGTAGTGAGAGGCATGGGGAAATCACACCTTGAGGCCAGCAACAAAAGAGGCACAGGGGGTAGTGAGAGGCATGGGAAATCACACACCTTGAGGCAGCAACAAAAGAGGCACAGGGGGTAGTAAGAGGCATGCAAAATCACACCTTGAGGCCAGCAACAAAAGAGGCACAGAGGTTAGTGAGAGGCAAGGGAAATCACACCTTGAGGTCAGCATAAAAGAGGCACAGAGGGTAGTGAGAGGCATGGGAAATCACACCTCGAGGTCAGCATAAAAGAGGCACAGAGGGTAGTGAGAGGCATGGGGAAAACACACCTTGAGGTCAGCTTAAAAGAGGTACAGGGGGTAGTGAGAGGCATGGGGAAATCACACCTTGAGGCCAGCAACAAAAGAGGTACAGAGGGTCGTGAGAGGTATGGCAAATCACACCTTGAGGCAGCAACAAGAGAGGCACAGGGGTAGTGAGAGGCATGGGGAAATCACACCTTGAGGCAGCAACAAGAGAGGCATAGAGGGTAGTAAGTGGCAGGGAGAAATCACACCTTGAGGCCAGCAACAAAAGAGGTATAGAGGGTAGTGAGAGGCATGGGAAATCACACCTCAAGGTCAGCAACAAAAGAGGTAGAGGGGTAGTGAGAGGCATGGGGAAATCACACCTTGATGTCAGCAAAAAAAGAGGTACAGAAGGTAGTGAGAGGCATGGGGAAATCACACCTTGAGGCAGCAAAAAAAGAGGCATAGAGGGTAGTGAGAGGCATGGGGAAATCACACCTTGAGGCCAGCAACACAAGAGGCACAGGGGGTAGTGAGAGGTATGGGGAAATCACACCTTGAGGTCAGCATAAAAGAGGCACAGGGGTAGGGAGAGGCATGGGGAAATCACACCTTGAGGACAGCAACAAAGGAGGCTCAGCGGGTAGTGAGAGGCATGGGAAATCACACACCTTGAGGCAGCAACAAAAGAGGCACGGGGGTAGTAAGAGGCATGCAAAATCACACCTTGAGGCCAGCAACAAAAGAGGCACAGAGGGTAGTGAGAGGCAAGGGAAATCACACCTTGAGGTCAGCATAAAAGAGGCACAGAGGGTAGTGCGAGGCATGGGGAAAACACACCTTGAGGTCAGCTTAAAAGAGGTACAGGGGGTAGTGAGAGGCATGGGGAAATCACACCTTGAGGCCAGCAACAAAAGAGGTACAGAGGGTCGTAAGAGGCATGGGAAATCACACCTTGAGGTCAGCATAAAAGAGGCACAGAGGGTAGTGAGAGGCATGGCAAATCACACCTTGAGGTCGGCATAAAAGTGGCACAGAGGGTAGTGAGAGGCAAGGGAAATCACACCTTGAGGTCAGCATAAAAGAGGCACAGAGGGTAGTGACAGGAATGGGGAAAGCACACCTTGAGGCCAGCAAGAAAAGAGGCACGTGGTAGTGAGAGGCATGGAGAAATCACACCTTGAGACAGCAACAAAAGAGGCATAGAGGGTAGTGAGAGGCATGGGGAAATCACACCTTGAGGCAGCAACAAAAGAGGCACAGAGGGTAGTGAGAGGCATAGGGAAATCACACTTTTAGGCCAGCAACAAAAGAGGCACATAGGATAGTGAGAGGCATAGGGAAATCACAC
Source organism: Pleurodeles waltl (assembly GCF_031143425.1). Classification (NCBI taxonomy): domain Eukaryota; kingdom Metazoa; phylum Chordata; class Amphibia; order Caudata; family Salamandridae; genus Pleurodeles; species Pleurodeles waltl. The sequence continues at coordinate 174,878,959 of NC_090441.1, read as the reverse complement.
CTTGAGGCCAGTAACAACAAAGAGGCATAGAGGGCAGTGAGAGGCATGGGGAAATCACACCTTGAGGCCAGCAACAAAAGAGGCACAGAGGGTAGTGAGAGGCATAGGGAAATCACACTTTTAGGCAAGCAACAAAAGGGGCACAGAGGATAGTGAGAGGCATAGGGAAATCACACCTTGATGCCAGTATCAAAAAAGAGGCATAGAGGGCAGTGAGAGGCATGGGGAAATCACACCTTGCGGCCAGCATAAAAGAAGCACAGAGGGTAGTGAGAGGCATGGGGTCATCACACCTTGAGGCCAGCAAGAAAAGAGGCACAGGGGATAGTGAGAGGCATGGGAAATCACACCTTGAGGCCAGCAACAAAAGAGGCACAGAGGGTAGTGAGAGGCATGGGGAAATCACACCTTGAGGTCAGCGTAAAAGAGGCACAGGGGGTAGTGAGCGGCATGGGGAAATCACACCTTGAGGCCAGCAACAAAAGAGGCACGGGGTAGTGAGAGGCATGGGAAATCACACACCTTGAGGCAGCAACAAAAGAGGCACAGGGGGTAGTAAGAGGCATGCAAAATCACACCTTGAGGCAAGCAACAAAGGAGGCACAGAGGTTAGTGAGAGGCAAGGGAAAACACACCTTGAGGCCAGCAACAAAAGAGGCACAGAGAGTAGTGAGAGGCATGGGGAAATCACACCTTGAGGTCAGCATAAAAGAGGCACAGGGGTAGTGAGAGGCATGGGGAAATCACACCTTGAGGCCAGCAACAAAAGAGGCACAGGGGGTAGTGAGAGGCAAGGGAAATCACACCTTGAGGCCAGCAACAAAAGAGGCACAGAGGGTAGTGAGAGGCATGGGGAAATCACACCTTGAGGTCAGCATAAAAGAGGCACAGGGGTAGTGAGAGGCATGGGGAAAACAAACCTTGAGGTCAGCTTAAAAGAGGTACAGGGGGTAGTGAGAGGCATGGGGAAATCACACCTTGAGGCCAGCAACAAAAGAGGCACAGAGGGTCGTGAGAGGCATGGGAAATCACACCTTGAGGTCAGCATAAAAGAGGCACAGAGGGTAGTGAGAGGCATGGCAAATCACACCTTGAGGTCGGCATAAAAGAGGCACAGAGGGTAGTGAGAGGCAATGGAAATCACACCTTGAGGTCGGCATAAAAGAGGCACAGAGGGTAGTGAGAGGCATGGGGAAATCACACCTTGAGGCCAGCAAGAAAAGAGGCACGGGGTAGTGAGAGGCATGGGGAAATCACACCTTGAGACAGCAACAAAAGAGGCATAGAGGGTAATGAGAGGCATGGGGAAATCACACCTTGAGGCAGCAACAAAAGAGGCACAGAGGGTAGTGAGGGGCATAGGGAAATCACACTTTTAGGCCAGGAACAAAAGAGGCACAGAGGATAGTGAGAGGCATAGGGAAATCACACCTTGAGGCCAGTAATAAAAAAGAGGCATAGAGGGCAGTGAGTGGCATGGGGAATTCACACCTTGAGGCCAGCAACAAAAGAGGCACAGAGGGTAGTGAGAGGCATAGGGAAATCACACTTTTAGGCCAGCAACAAAAGAGGCACAGAGGATAGTGAGAGGCAAAGGGAAATCACACATTGAGGCCAGTAACAAAAAAGAGGCATAGAGGGCAGTGAGAGGCATGGGGAAATCACACCTTGCTACCAGCAACAAAAGAGGCACAGGGGTAGTGAGAGGCATGGGAAATCACACCTTGAGGCAGCAGCAAAAGAGGCACAGAAGGTAGTGAGAGGCATGGGAAATCACACCTTGAGGCTAGCAACAAAAAGAGGCACAGGCGGTAGTGAGAGGCATGGAGAAATCACACCTTCTGGTCACTGACAGAAAGAGGCACCGGGTAGTGGGGGCATGTAAAATCACACCTTGAGGTTAGCAACAAAAATGAGGCACAGGGGGTAGTGAGAGTCATGGGGACATCACACCTTGAGGCAAGCAACAAAAGAGGCACAGGGGGTAGTGAGAGGCATGGGAAATCACACCTTGAGGTCAGCATAAAAGAGGCACAGAGGGTAGTGAGAGGCATGGGGTCATAACACCTTGAGGCCAGCAACAAAAGAGGCACAGGGGGTAGTGAGAGGCAAGGGAAATCACACCTTGAGGCCAGCAACAAAAGAGGCACAGAGGGTAGTGAGAGGCATGGGGAATTCACACCTTGAGGTCAGCATAAAAGAGGCACAGGGGGTAGTGAGAGGCATGGGGAAATCACACCTTGAGGCCAGCAACAAAAGAGGCACAGGGGGTAGTGAGAGGCATGGGAAATCACACACCTTGAGGCAGCAACACAAAAGGCACAGGGGGTAGTAAGAGGCATGCAAAATCACACCTTGAGGCCAGCAACAAAAGAGGCACAGAGGTTAGTGGGAGGCAAGGGAAATCACACCTTGAGGTCAGCATAAAAGAGGCACAGAGGGTAGTGAGAGGCATGGGAAATCACACCTCGAGGTCAGCATAAAAGAGGCACAGAGGGTAGTGAGAGGCATGGGGAAAACACACCTTGAGGTCAGCTTAAAGAGGTACAGGGGGTAGTGAGAGGCATGGGGAAATCACACCTTGAGGCCAGCAACAAAAGAGGTACAGAGGGTCGTGAGAGGCATGGGAAATCACACCTTGAGGTCAGCATAAAAGAGGCACAGAGGGTAGTGAGAGGCATGGCAAATCACACCTTGGGGTCGGCATAAAAGAGGCACAGAGGGTAGTAAGAGGTAAGGGAAATCACACCTTGAGGTCGGCATAAAAGAGGCACAGAGGGTAGTGAGAGGCATGGGGAAATCACACCTTGAGGCCAGCAAGAAAAGAGGCACGGGGGTAGTGACATGGGGAAATCACACCTTGAGACAGCAACAAAAGAGTCATAGAGGGTAGTGAGAGGCTTGGGGAAATCAAACCTTGAGGCAGCAACAAAAGAGGCACAGAGGGTAGTGAGAGGCATAGGGAAATCACACTTTTAGGCCAGCAACAAAAGAGGCATAGAGGGTAGTGAGAGGAATAGGGAAATCACACCTTGAGGCCAGTAACAAAAAAGAGGCATAGAGGGCAGTGAGAGGCATGGGGAAATCACACCTTGAGGCCAGTGACAGAAAGAGGCACTGGGGGTAGTGAGGGGCTTGTAAAATCACACCTTGAGGCCAGCAACAAAAGAGGCACAGGGGGTAGTGAGAGGCATGGAGAAATCACACCTTGCGGCCAGCAACAAAAGAGGTACAGGGGGTAGTGAGAGGCGTGGGAAATCACACCTTGAGGCAACAACAAAAGAGGCACAGGGGTAGTGAGAGGCATGAGGAAATCACACCTTAAGGCAGCAACAAAAGAGGCATAGAGGGTAGTGAGAGGCATGGGAAATCACACCTTGAGGCCAACAACAAAAGAGGCACAGAGGGTAGTGAGAGGCATGGGGACGTCACACACTGAGGCAGCAACAAAAAAGGCACAGGAGGTAGTGAGAGGCATGGGGAAATCACACCTTGAGGCAGCAACAAAAGAGGCACAGGGGGTAGTGAGAGGCATGGAGAAATTATACCTTGAGGCAGCAACAAAAGAGGTACAGAGGGTAGTGAGAGGCATGGGGAAATCACACCTTGAGGCCAGCAACAAAAGAGGCACAAAAGGTAGTAAGCGGCATAGGAAATCACACCTTGAGGCTAGCAACAAAAGAGGCACATGGGGTAGTGAGAGGCATGGGGAAATCACACCTTGAGGCAGCAACAAAAGAGGTGCAGGGGGTAGTGAGAGGCATGGGGAAATCACACCTTGCGGCCAGCATAAAAGAAGCACAGAGGGTAGTGAGAGGCATGGGGTCATCACACCTTGAGGCCAGCAAGAAAAGAGGCACAGGGGGTAGTGAGAGGCATGGGAAATCACACCTTGAGGCCAGCAACAAAAGAGCCACAGAGGGTAGTGAGAGGCATGGGGAAATCACACCTTGAGGTCAGCATAAACGAGGCACAGGGGGTAGTGAGAGGCATGGGGAAATCACACCTTGAGGCCAGCAACAAAAGAGGCACGGGGTAGTGAGAGGCATGGGGACATCACACCTTGAGGCAAGCAACAAAAGAGTCACAGGGGGTAGTGAGAGGCATGGGAAATCACACCTTGAGGTCAGCATAAAAGAGGCACAGAGGGTAGTGAGAGGCATGGGGTCATAACACCTTGAGGCCAGCAACAAAAGAGGCACAGGGGGTAGTGAGAGGCAAGGGAAATCACACCTTGAGGCCAGCAACAAAAGAGGCACAGAGGGTAGTGAGAGGCATGGGGAATTCACACCTTGAGGTCAGCATAAAAGAGGCACAGGGGGTAGTGAGAGGCATGGGGAAATCACACCTTGAGGCCAGCAACAAAAGAGGCACAGGGGGTAGTGAGAGGCATGGGAAATCACACACCTTGAGGCAGCAACAAAAGAGGCACAGGGGGTAGTAAGAGGCATGCAAAATCACACCTTGAGGCCAGCAACAAAAGAGGCACAGAGGTTAGTGGGAGGCAAGGGAAATCACACCTTGAGGTCAGCATAAAAGAGCCACAGAGGGTAGTGAGAGGCATGGGGAAAACACACCTTGAGGTCAGCTTAAAGAGGTACAGGGGGTAGTGAGAGGCATGGGGAAATCACACCTTGAGGCCAGCAACAAAAGAGGTACAGAGGGTCGTGAGAGGCATGGGAAATCACACCTTGAGGTCAGCATAAAAGAGGCACAGAGGGTAGTGAGAGGCATGGCAAATCACACCTTGGGGTCGGCATAAAAGAGGCACAGAGGGTAGTAAGAGGTAAGGGAAATCACACCTTGAGGTCGGCATAAAAGAGGCACAGAGGGTAGTGAGAGGCATGGGGAAATCACACCTTGAGGCCAGCAAGAAAAGAGGCACGGGGGTAGTGACATGGGGAAATCACACCTTGAGACAGCAACAAAAGAGTCATAGAGGGTAGTAAGAGGTAAGGGAAATCACACCTTGAGGTCGGCATAAAAGAGGCACAGAGGGTAGTGAGAGGCATGGGGAAATCACACCTTGAGGCCAGCAAGAAAAGAGGCACGGGGGTAGTGACATGGGGAAATCACACCTTGAGACAGCAACAAAAGAGTCATAGAGGGTAGTGAGAGGCTTGGGGAAATCAAACCTTGAGGCAGCAACAAAAGAGGCACAGAGGGTAGTGAGAGGCATAGGGAAATCACACTTTTAGGCCAGCAACAAAAGAGGCATAGAGGGTAGTGAGAGGAATAGGGAAATCACACCTTGAGGCCAGTAACAAAAAAGAGGCATAGAGGGCAGTGAGAGGCATGGGGAAATCACACCTTGAGGCCAGTGACAGAAAGAGGCACTGGGGGTAGTGAGGGGCTTGTAAAATCACACCTTGAGGCCAGCAACAAAAGAGGCACAGGGGGTAGTGAGAGGCATGGAGAAATCACACCTTGCGGCCAGCAACAAAAGAGGTACAGGGGGTAGTGAGAGGCGTGGGAAATCACACCTTGAGGCAACAACAAAAGAGGCACAGGGGTAGTGAGAGGCATGAGGAAATCACACCTTAAGGCAGCAACAAAAGAGGCATAGAGGGTAGTGAGAGGCATGGGAAATCACACCTTGAGGCCAACAACAAAAGAGGCACAGAGGGTAGTGAGAGGCATGGGGACGTCACACACTGAGGCAGCAACAAAAGAGGCACAGGAGGTAGTGAGAGGCATGGGGAAATCACACCTTGAGGCAGCAACAAAAGAGGCACAGGGGGTAGTGAGAGGCATGGAGAAATTATACCTTGAGGCAGCAACAAAAGAGGTACAGAGGGTAGTGAGAGGCATGGGGAAATCACACCTTGAGGCCAGCAACAAAAGAGGCACAAAAGGTAGTAAGCGGCATAGGAAATCACACCTTGAGGCTAGCAACAAAAGAGGCACATGGGGTAGTGAGAGGCATGGGGAAATCACACCTTGAGGCAGCAACAAAAGAGGTGCAGGGGGTAGTGAGAGGCATGGGGAAATCACACCTTGCGGCCAGCATAAAAGAAGCACAGAGGGTAGTGAGAGGCATGGGGTCATCACACCTTGAGGCCAGCAAGAAAAGAGGCACAGGGGGTAGTGAGAGGCATGGGAAATCACACCTTGAGGCCAGCAACAAAAGAGCCACAGAGGGTAGTGAGAGGCATGGGGAAATCACACCTTGAGGTCAGCATAAACGAGGCACAGGGGGTAGTGAGAGGCATGGGGAAATCACACCTTGAGGCCAGCAACAAAAGAGGCACGGGGTAGTGAGAGGCATGGGGACATCACACCTTGAGGCAAGCAACAAAAGAGGCACAGGGGGTAGTGAGAGGCATGGGAAATCACACCTTGAGGTCAGCATAAAGAGGCACAGAGGGTAGTGAGAGGCATGGGGTCATAACACCTTGAGGCCAGCAACAAAAGAGGCACAGGGGGTAGTGAGAGGCAAGGGAAATCACACCTTGAGGCCAGCAACAAAAGAGGCACAGAGGGTAGTGAGAGGCATGGGGAATTCACACCTTGAGGTCAGCATAAAAGAGGCACAGGGGGTAGTGAGAGGCATGGGGAAATCACACCTTGAGGCCAGCAACAAAAGAGGCACAGGGGGTAGTGAGAGGCATGGGAAATCACACACCTTGAGGCAGCAACAAAAGAGGCACAGGGGGTAGTAAGAGGCATGCAAAATCACACCTTGAGGCCAGCAACAAAAGAGGCACAGAGGTTAGTGGGAGGCAAGGGAAATCACACCTTGAGGTCAGCATAAAAGAGGCACAGAGGGTAGTGAGAGGCATGGGGAAAACACACCTTGAGGTCAGCTTAAAGAGGTACAGGGGGTAGTGAGAGGCATGGGGAAATCACACCTTGAGGCCAGCAACAAAAGAGGTACAGAGGGTCGTGAGAGGCATGGGAAATCACACCTTGAGGTCAGCATAAAAGAGGCACAGAGGGTAGTGAGAGGCATGGCAAATCACACCTTGGGGTCGGCATAAAAGAGGCACAGAGGGTAGTAAGAGGTAAGGGAAATCACACCTTGAGGTCGGCATAAAAGAGGCACAGAGGGTAGTGAGAGGCATGGGGAAATCACACCTTGAGGCCAGCAAGAAAAGAGGCACGGGGGTAGTGACATGGGGAAATCACACCTTGAGACAGCAACAAAAGAGTCATAGAGGGTAGTGAGAGGCTTGGGGAAATCAAACCTTGAGGCAGCAACAAAAGAGGCACAGAGGGTAGTGAGAGGCATAGGGAAATCACACTTTTAGGCCAGCAACAAAAGAGGCATAGAGGGTAGTGAGAGGAATAGGGAAATCACACCTTGAGGCCAGTAACAAAAAAGAGGCATAGAGGGCAGTGAGAGGCATGGGGAAATCACACCTTGAGGCCAGTGACAGAAAGAGGCACTGGGGGTAGTGAGGGGCTTGTAAAATCACACCTTGAGGCCAGCAACAAAAGAGGCACAGGGGGTAGTGAGAGGCATGGAGAAATCACACCTTGCGGCCAGCAACAAAAGAGGTACAGGGGGTAGTGAGAGGCGTGGGAAATCACACCTTGAGGCAACAACAAAAGAGGCACAGGGGTAGTGAGAGGCATGAGGAAATCACACCTTAAGGCAGCAACAAAAGAGGCATAGAGGGTAGTGAGAGGCATGGGAAATCACACCTTGAGGCCAACAACAAAAGAGGCACAGAGGGTAGTGAGAGGCATGGGGACGTCACACACTGAGGCAGCAACAAAAGAGGCACAGGAGGTAGTGAGAGGCATGGGGAAATCGCACCTTGAGGCAGCAACAAAAGAGGCACAGGGGGTAGTGAGAGGCATGGAGAAATTATACCTTGAGGCAGCAACAAAAGAGGTACAGAGGGTAGTGAGAGGCATGGGGAAATCACACCTTGAGGCCAGCAACAAAAGAGGCACAAAAGGTAGTAAGCGGCATAGGAAATCACACCTTGAGGCTAGCAACAAAAGAGGCACATGGGGTAGTGAGAGGCATGGGGAAATCACACCTTGAGGCAGCAACAAAAGAGGTGCAGGGGGTAGTGAGAGGCATGGGGAAATCACACCTTGCGGCCAGCATAAAAGAAGCACAGAGGGTAGTGAGAGGCATGGGGTCATCACACCTTGAGGCCAGCAAGAAAAGAGGCACAGGGGGTAGTGAGAGGCATGGGAAATCACACCTTGAGGCCAGCAACAAAAGAGCCACAGAGGGTAGTGAGAGGCATGGGGAAATCACACCTTGAGGTCAGCATAAAAGAGGCACAGGGGGTAGTGAGAGGCATGGGGAAATCACACCTTGAGGCCAGCAACAAAAGAGGCACAGGGTAGTGAGAGGCATGGGAAATCACACACCTTGAGGCAGCAACAAAAGAGGCACAGGGGGTAGTAAGAGGTATGCAAAATCACACCTTGAGGCCAGCAACAAAAGAGGCACAGAGGTTAGTGAGAGGCAAGGGAAATCACAGCTTGAGGCCAGCAACAAAAGAGGCACAGAGGGTAGTGAGAGGCATGGGGAAATCACACCTTGAGGTCAGCATAAAAGAGGCACAGGGGTAGTGAGAGGCATGGGGAAATCACTCCTTGAGGCCAGCAACAAAAGAGGCACAGGGGGTAGTGAGAGGCAAGGGAAATCACACCTTGAGGCCAGCAAGAAAAGAGGCACAGAGGGTAGTGAGAGGCATAGGGAAATCACACCTTGAGGTCAGCATAAAAGAGGCACAGGGGTAGTGAGAGGCATGGGGAAAACAAACCTTGAGGTCAGCTTAAAAGAGGTACAGGGGGTAGTGAGAGGCATGGGGAAATCACACCTTGAGGCCAGCAACAAAAGAGGTACAGAGGGTCGTGAGAGGCATGGGAAATCACACCTTGAGGTCAGCATAAAAGAGGCACAGAGGGTAGTGAGAGGCATGGCAAATCACACCTTGAGGTCGGCATAAAAGAGGCACAGAGGGTAGTGAGAGGCAAGGGAAATCACACCTTGAGGTCGGCATAAAAGAGGCACAGAGGGTAGTGAGAGGCATGGGGAAATCACACCTTGAGGCCAGCAAGAAAAGAGGCACGGGGTAGTGAGAGGCATGGGGAAATCACACCTTGAGACAGCAACAAAAGAGGCATAGAGGGTAGTGAGAGGCATGGGGAAATCACACCTTGAGACAGCAACAAAAGAGGCACAGAGGGTAGTGAGAGGCATAGGGAAATCACACTTTTAGGCCAGCAACAAAAGAGGCACAGAGGATAGTGAGAGGCAAAGGGAAATCACACATTGAGGCCAGTAACAAAAAAGAGGCATAGAGGGCAGTGAGAGGCATGGGGAAATCACACCTTGCTACCAGCAACAAAAGAGGCACAGGGGTAGTGAGAGGCATGGGAAATCACACCTTGAGGCAGCAGCAAAAGAGGCACAGAAGGTAGTGAGAGGCATGGGAAATCACACCTTGAGGCTAGCAACAAAAAGAGGCACAGGGGGTAGTGAGAGGCATTGAGAAATCACACCTTCTGGTCACTGACAGAAAGAGGCACGGGGTAGTGAGGGGCATGTAAAATCACACCTTGAGGTTAGCAACAAAAATGAGGCACGGGGGTAGTGAGAGGCATGGGGACATCACACCTTGAGGCAAGCAACAAAAGAGGCACAGGGGGTAGTGAGAGGCATGGGAAATCACACCTTGAGGTCAGCATAAAAGAGGCACAGAGGGTAGTGAGAGGCATGGGGTCATAACACCTTGAGGCCAGCAACAAAAGAGGCACAGGGGGTAGTGAGAGGCAAGGGAAATCACACCTTGAGGCCAGCAACAAAAGAGGCACAGAGGGTAGTGAGAGGCATGGGGAAATCACACCTCGAGGTCAGCATAAAAGAGGCACAGGGGGTAGTGACAGGCATGGGGAAATCACACCTTGATGCCAGCAACAAAAGAGGCACAGGGGTAGTGAGAGGCATGGGAAATCACACATCTTGAGGCAGCAACAAAAGAGGCACAGGGGGTAGTAAGAGGCATGCAAAATCACACCTTGAGGCCAGCAACAAAAGAGGCACAGAGGTTAGTGAGAGGCAAGGGAAATCACACCTTGAGGTCAGCATAAAAGAGGCACAGAGGGTAGTGAGAGGCATGGGAAATCACACCTCGAGGTCAGCATAAAAGAGGCACAGAGGGTAGTGAGAGGCATGGGGAAAACACACCTTGAGGTCAGCTTAAAAGAGGTACAGGGGGTAGTGAGAGGCATGGGGAAATCACACCTTGAGGCCAGCAACAAAAGAGGTGCAGAGGGTCGTGAGAGGCATGGGAAATCACACCTTGAGGTCAGCATAAAAGAGGCACAGAGGGTAGTGAGAGGCATGGCAAATCACACCTTGAGGTCGGCATAAAAGAGGCACAGAGGGTAATGAGAGGCAAGGGAAATCACACCTTGAGGTCGGCATAAAAGAGGCACAGAGGGTAGTGAGAGGCATGGGGAAATCACACCTTGAGGCCAGCACGAAAAGATGCACGGGAGTAGTGAGAGGCATGGGGAAATCACACCTTGAGACAGCAACAAAAGAGTCATAGAGGGTAGTGAGAGGCATGGGGAAATCACACCTTGAGGCAGCAACAAAAGAGGCACAGAGGGTAGTGAGAGGCATAGGGAAATCACACTTTTAGGCCAGCAACAAAAGAGGCACAGAGGGTAGTGAGAGGCATGGGGAAATCACACCTTGAGGTCAGCATAAAAGAGGCACAGGGGTAGTGAGAGGCATGGGGAAATCACACCTTGAGGCCAGCAACAAAAGAAGCACAGGGGGTAGTGAGAGTCATGGGAAATCACACCTTGAGGCCAGTAACAAAAAAGAGGCATAGAGAGCAGTGAGAGGCATGGGGAAATCACACCTTGAGGCCAGTGACAGAAAGAGGCACTGGGGGTAGTGAGGGGCTTGTAAAATCACACCTTGAGGCCAGCAACAAAAGAGGCACAGGGGGTAGTGAGAGGCATGGAGAAATCACACCTTGCGGCCAGCAACAAAAGAGGTACAGGGGGTAGTGAGAGGCGTGGGAAATCACACCTTGAGGCAACAACAAAAGAGGCACAGGGGTAGTGAGAGGCATGAGGAAATCACACCTTAAGGCAGCAACAAAAGAGGCATAGAGGGTAGTGAGAGGCATGGGAAATCACACCTTGAGGCCAACAACAACCCTGAGGCAGCAACAAAAGAGGCACAGGGGGTAGTGAGAGGCATGGGGAAATCACACCTTGAAGCAGCAACAAAAGAGGCACAGGGGGTAGTGAGAGGCATGGAGAAATCATACCTTGAGGCAGCAACAAAAGAGGTACAGAGGGTAGTGAGAGGCATGGGGAAATCACACCTTGAGGCCAGCAACAAAAGAGGCACAAAAGGTAGTAAGCGGCATGGGAAATCACACCTTGAGGCTAGCAACAAAAGAGGCACATGGGGTAGTGAGAGGCATGGGGAAATCACACCTTGAGGCAGCAACAAAAGAGGCACAGGGGGTAGTGAGAGTCATGGGAAATCACACCTTGAGGCCAGTAACAATAGAGGCGCAGGGGGTATTGAGAGGCATGGGGAAATGACACCTTGAGGCTTGCAACAAAAGAGGCACAGAGGGTAGTGAGAGGCATGAGGAAATCACACCTTGAGGCAGCAACAAAAGAGGCGCAGGGGGTAGTGAGAGGCATGGGGAAATCACACCCTGAGGCCAGCAACAAAAGAGGCGCAGGGGGTATTGAGATGCATGAGGAAATTACACCTTGAGGCTAGCAACAAAAGAGGCAGAGGGTAGTGAGAGGCATGGGGAAATCACACCTTGAGGCCAGCAACAAAAGAGGCACAGGGGTAGTGAGAGGCATGAGAAATCACTCCTTGGGGCTAGCAACAAAAGAGGCACAGAGGGTAGTGAGAGGCACGGGGAAATCACACCTTGAGGCCAGCAACAAAAGCGGCACAGGGGGTAGTGAGAGGCATAGGGAAATCACTCCTTGAGGCTAGCAACAAAATAGGCACATGGGGTAGTGAGAGGCATGGGGAAATGACACCTTGAGGCTAGCAACAAAAGAGGCACAGAGGGTAGTGAGAGGCACGGGGAAATCACACCTTGAGGCCAGCAACAAAAGCGGCACAGGGGGTAGTGAGAGGCATAGGGAAATCACTCCTTGAGGCTAGCAACAAAATAGGCACATGGGGTAGTGAGAGGCATGGGGAAATGACACCTTGAGGCTAGCAACAAAAGAGGCACAGAGGGTAGTGAGAGGCATGGGGAAATCACACCTTGAAGCTAGCAACACAATCAGAAACAAAGTGAAAGGACAAATGAAGAGAGGGGTAAAAATCATGCTGGGACAACTGCAATGACATAAGGCACAGAGAGCAGTGAGAAGACAGAAAAAAAACATGCTTGGGCTGCATTGACAAATGGCACAGAGTTTTGATATTAAAAGGAAATGTTTGAGGTACATGCACCGAAAAGTGGCCCAGAGCACTGCAAAGCCAAGGAAAGAAATGAGGTCACAACGCCTGGAGTCATCCAAAGAGACAGATCATTTCTGTTACAAGGCAAAGGATGAGGAAACATCACCTGAAGGACTGCAACCACAAGAGTCAAAGAGTGCAGTGAAAGGGAAGAGGAGGCCACACCTGGAGGCCTGCAACAAGAAAAGACACAGAGGGCAGCTGTTAGGAGAAAAGGAAACAGAAGGTCACACCTGGAGGCATGCAACAGGAAGAGCTATAGAGACCTTTTATCAGGAGAACCGCCTGAGGAATGGAAAGACCAACTCAGTGGGCTGCAACCGAGATATTAGGAGACTGGAGACAACAACAGTAGGTGGAGAGAGCTGTCTGTTAAAAATTGAGGAGTCAGAAGAAGTGTGAAACTCCATGTGGCTGTTGTCGCATAAGAAATATGTACAAGCCCCATTGCATCACGTTTTGTGACACGCCGGTGGCGCTGTGCATTGCGCATATTTAAAAACGCAGTGCTAAGCCACATTTTGTGGCTTAACACTGCTTGTAAATATGCCCCCCAATGCAGTTTTATGCGGCAAAGGGGTGTGCAATGGGTGTTGCAGTGGGCATTCTACCGCCACACCCAATGCTTTTGACGCTGCCCCAGAATTACAAGAATCTGTAGGGGTGGCATTAGCATGGCACAACAAGGAGAAATGCTTTCACTTCTCCTCATTTTTGCATTTTCTATGTGTGCTGCATTCTGTAGCACACACAGAAGTGTCAAATCGTCATTGTAGATTGTTTATGTGCAGGAAGGTTTATGTGCACCTTCCTGCACATAAACAATCAATCCCCTCAACGCAGACACCCCTACATAATGGTGCAAGGATGCCTGCATTGGCGCTAGGCAGCTAAATTTAGTGCCAGAGCAGGGGGAAACGCAGGGGTGTCCCTGTGTCTCAAAACTGGCGCAGCGTGCCACTGCTGATTTGGGAGCAGCACCTCGCTGCGCCAGTTTGTTGTAAATCTGGCCCATAGAAACATGTCTTCCACCCTTACTAGAGGAATAAGAGGCCTTGAACAACCACAGACATGGAAGGCTGTAGCTGAGAAGGAGAAATTCAGGCTCACTTCCATAGGATGTGCAATGACAGGGACCAAGGGAGACAGCTATGCTATATACAGAGCAATCCAAGCAGCTGCAAGAACCCTGGAGGTCAGCGGGAACACATCTAAAGTCTGTGAAAGAACCTGTATGGGAACACAATGGTGGGAGACATAGAGCGCTGGAGGGGATACCTGGAGACCTTTCATGAGAAGAGGCATCAAGGGCTGTGGAAAGGTGCGACAGCACCTGGAGGTGCTCAGTGGTGACCAACATAAGGCTCATATCTTGGGAAGGGGAGAGGAAACAACGTGTGACGCCACACTGAGATGGCTGTATGTGATTATAACAAAAAAGTAACCTGGATAAACTGCTTCTGATTAACATTTTTCACTGAATCTTTATGATGAACTTTTTCATAACGAAACAAACCTGGTGAATGCCATTTTATATATTTAATATTTTATTGTCGTTTTTTTTTTATTTAAAGAGGGGCTTACCCAACCGTAACTGCTCCCTCTCCTCTCCTTTTCTTTTCTTTCACTTTTTTTTTCAAGGGTTTGGGTGCCTCTCATTAACTCTCCTTTTTCTGTTCTATTTTTTCTTTCTCTCCCATCCCCTTTGAACCTTCCCTTTTTATCTCCCCCTCCCTCTCTCCTCCTCACCCAATCCTCCCCCTTCTCCCTGAGGCTGATGGCCATGATTTTCTTCCTCTTTTTTGACTCTCGGTGCCCTGTTCCCTTCCTCCTACAACCTTTGTTTCTCTCTTTCCGTTGTTGTCTCCCTCTTCTCCTTTCCTTCTGCCCAATATAACTTTTCCACAAAAGTTATTTTGTCATTATGACTATTGCCCAAAATGGATATTCACAGCCTGATCTCACCAGCTGGCTGCTTCTTTTTTGGCTTTCAAAGAAATGGCAGAATTCCCATTGAGACGCGCAATCAAGAGCAGCATTGGGAACTGAGGAAGCAGAGACAACACATGGAGAGGTGCAGTGAGGAAACAACATAAAACACAGGTAATGGGAAAAAGGAGATGAGAAGTGAGGTCTTCAATGATGGTCCACGTAGAGCAGTGCTTCCAGGAGGACATGATGCAGCAATGTCCCTGGCGTTTCTCGGTAGAGTGTGCACTCTGCTCTAGGCCCCTGTTAGACACCCTGTGTTTGGTTTATTTTTCAGCTCAGCACACGAGAATCATGCACATCTGTGGACGGCCTGTAGGAAATGGATTGAGCTCTGTGGTTCAGAGGAGCATGCCAAGTGCATTCTTCTTTTCTTAAGAATGGCCATCATCTTCGTCGGCTGAGGTGCGTTGGCAGCATTGGATTATAGCTGATGGAGAAGGTCTTTTTAACTTGTTGCCTTCAGTGGTTGAATTGCTTACTTGCCCCTTCTTCTCAAAAGGCCTCTCCGCCCCCCTCCTGCAGGTCCTCTACGCTGTCCAGGTGGGGCATGGAGAGTGCACCTAAAGTTGACTGCTTAGAGAATGGAATCAGTTTTGGATCTGCTATGTGTAAATGCTTCATTAAATGGAGGCAACTGCGGGACAGTGATGTGAACTGTAGGAATCCCTCAGAACATTGTGTTTTGAGATGGATCATGCTCCTGTAAAGAGAAGGAAGGAGGCTGAGGCTCTTTTAGAGGTGTGGGGTCAGTTCCAACCCTTTTCTGATCCATTCCTTCCCAGAAGTATGGTGCAGACACTCCTGTGTACAAGCCTGGTTGAGAAGGCCTCACTCCTTTTGCGCCATTTGTCCTATAACCCTCTTCCTGCAAATGTACAGAGGTGGTACCTTTTGTAGTCACACATCCCTCAAGAGAAGTACCTACAGGAAAACTACTTGGCCCCTGTGTAACCAGCAGCTCAGCTCCAGCCCTCATGTAACCAGCCACTCTCATTGAGTGGCTGGTTACAGGGGGGCCAAGTAGATTGTCCCACAGGTACTACTCTTGACAACTGTTTGATTACAGAGCGTACCATCTCTGACCAGACCATGATACAATAATTCCCAAAATTTAGGGAACCATACATTTACACTGTTTGTCAAATGAGGAATTGTGTTCACAACAACTGAGCACCTCACATTCTAGTGAGATAGGATTCATTTAGGAAGACAACAACAATCCCACTTGCCCTGATGAATGCCCCTAACTACGATCAGCACTATCGAGGGTTGAAACATGTTGGCCTAGCATGGCTGGAAGGGTCATTGGCCCTAACCACCCTGCCTTTTTAACAATACCTAAGGCACCCATTAATAAAGGCACAGCCCTGCATTTACTGTAAGGTATTTTTAGTTGATCTTGATCCCTCCCTTACCCAGGAAAACCTTTACTAGGAACTTCCTCTTATAGAGGTTGAGTCCACACTAGTAATATTATCTTACCAGCGTGGGAGGAGGTTGCCTGGGTTGAAGCATGCCCCAATAAGTGGGTGAGGATTGCTCATCCAATTCTGAACTTCTACATTGGTTTGACCGTAAGTGGCAAAAGCAGTTAGGTTTCCCTGGCTCATACCATTCATTGATTGTGCACCTTAATCACCCTGATGAGGCTTTTTTCTATTGCAAGCCTATGCCAGAACAGTAAAAAGAACACTATAAACATACCATCAACTAAACATGACCGCCATATTCTTGTAATAAAAAAAAACATTTAATGTTCATTACACTAACAAGCTGTGGGAGTGAGCTAAAGGCCTTATCTTGGATTGTTCTGCATGAAGTAAAGCATGAGGCTTGATGTCACTTCCGTGTTGAGCTTCCGTTTCCAAGACCAGGCATTAGCAAAAGAACTGCACTGGCAGCTGAGTGCATCCACTTGGCATAGGAGGAGCTTTCCATTTAACCGCACAGCTCTGCCGACGATGACTTCATGAATGCTGGCAACAACCAGAGGTTCCATGGATTATTAAGAACCCTTGTATTTGATGCAACTGACACTCTTCCAAAGGACTGCACCAAAGGTGCTGGAAAGGTCTCTGTAGAGTGCAGCAATCCTGCTGTCAATCATTCACCTGGCAATGATTGGCTTCATGGTCCAGTTTACCTCAGTGTATTTGGATCCTGACTCGATTGTCAGGGTGCACCAACTAGATCTTTTTAATTCATTCCTGGTGCTGTATTACACAAATGCCCCAGGGGTTTAAGAGGTATGAACGCCCGCTTCCTAGACCCCCCCAGAAGGGGCTCCAGATGCTTGCACATCCTCCTATGTAGTACACATTGTGCTGGCACGATCCCATGGGGGCGTTCCCTCGTTTGAAAGGGGGAGTGGCCCCAAACAAGCAAGGCAAATGAGCCTTCAGGGAGATGGATTTATTGTGCATCACAAAGAGGTGTTTCCCACCGAAGGGGAGCCCCTTTCAAAGTGGAGAAAGAAGGTCCCACTGACAACCCTTCCCCCAGATATCCCACGGCAGGAAGCTGCAGTCACTCATTGCACTCGCTTGTAAAGGGATCTCGCCACACTCTGAAGTGTAGGCCACTTGCCTCATCAAACAACCGACCGGTCCACCCTTCACTGCTGGGCTGGTCTCATGGCTGTGGGAAGAGCACTCACTGTAATAAGGTGCACTGAACAGAGCTGCAACCAGCGCGTCGAGTGAAAATTGCAATATTGCTCGTACTAAGACAGCGTGCCCTAAACATAATAGAGGCACTGGACTGGTACAAGCATTTCCAACACTCAGAACAAATTTAGCTTCGTGGAGTGCTCCCCGTATAATGGGAAAAAGCATTGTTTCTGCAAGTTGCAATAAATAGTGCTCTCCATTAGGTGGTGCACTAAAGTTACTCCGTTACCTCTCTCTTTTGGCTGGTAAATTATGGAATCACCATGGGCCAGATTTACAAAGGCAGAGTTAGAAATCTACACCTTTCGATTTACTGAACTGAGGCCCAGATTTATGGGCTTTTGGCTGAAGGCGGTGCAGCAAGTCATTGAGGCATCAAAATGAAAGGGCAAGAATGAGCTGCATCAATGCAATATGGTGCATTCCTGTCCTTTCTCCCTGTGCTGGTGCCATTTTGGCTGCCAAGCAACAATGCAGACACCGGTGCCTCATGGTGCCTATGTTGCATGCAAGGTTGTTTTGTGCAGGAAAGGGCAGCTTCCTGCACAAAAACAATGCTGGGAGGCTTTTTTCTCTGCCTGTGTGTGCTACACAATGAGAACACATAGAAAGATCAATAAACGAGGAGAAATAAAGCTATTTCTCCTCATTACGCCTCTAATGTGGAGGCGTAAGGTTCTGGCACATCCCCAGGTTTACAGGCCCTTGTAAATATGTAAAAGTGACGCAACTGCGGTGCAAGCCACTCATAAATATGTCCCGAAATTTCCATCATTTATGAAGACATGAAGGAATTTTCATTCAACATTTCTGGAAATGTATGACAGTAGTGTATCCCCAGTTCAAAAATATACTCCTATAGATTTTCCAGTAGGAGAAATATCTACGACTAATGCATCTAGAATTGTGCATTTGCACCAGTAACTTTTTTCCGTTGTGGAGAAACCCATCACCCTTCGTCTCTGTTCAATCTTGGCACTGTCTTCACTGGCCCACTTTGGAAACAAACTTACTCCTTCCTTTTACAGAAGTAAAAAATGCATGCAAAATTGCCTACCAAAGGACTAGCATATTAAACAATTTCACAATTTATGGATTAGAGTGTACGTTTGTAGCGCCGCTCAGCCCAAAACACTCTTTTCACGTGCATAACCGCACTGACTGATTTTCCACCATCAGAAGGGCACTTTACAATTGCAAAATTCTCCAAAACTTATTTTCGTGAATCAGGATGTGGTATTCACAAAGGTAGATTGCAACGTTTGCACACTAAGGCCCATATTTATACTCTGCTTGCGCTGAATTTGCGTCAAACTTTTTGACGCAAATTCAGCGCAAACCTACCACCATATTTATACTTTGACGCCCGAACCCGCGAACATAAAAATCCAGCAGTGTGAGTCATTTTCTGGATGCGGGAAACCACCTTGCGTTAATGACATGCAAGGTAGGCGTTCCCATCCAAAAAATGACTTTAAGGCCTGTGTACCTTATTTATACTCCTGCGCCATTTTGACGCACAGGAGGGGGAGGACCTTAAAAAAATGGCACCCAGCCTGATTTGCACTGTTTTTTAACGCCTGGGAGAGGGCAGGCGTTAAGGGACCTGTGGCCTCATTTCCATGGTCTCTGACCATGGAAGCAGTCCACAGGTGCCCTCCCCCGCCCCTGGGGACACCCCCTGCCACCCTCGCCCACCCCTGGAGGACACCCATGGATGGGGGGACCCATCCCAGGTAAGACTAGGTAAGTAGAGGTAAGTATAATTTTTTATATTTTTTAAGTAGCATAGGGGGGCCTAACTTGGGCCCCCCTACATGCCACTGTGCCCAATGGCCATGCCCAGGGGACACAGCTCCCCTGGGCATGGCCATTGGGGCATGACTCCTGTCTTTGCTAAGACAGGAGTCATTTCAATGGGGGTTGTGCGTCAAAAAATGGCGCAAGTCCGGTTACAGCCATGATTTTCACTCTAACCTGACTTGCACCATTTTTTGACGCACAACCCCCATTCTTCCCTACGCCTGTGCTGCCCGGTTAGAGTCATTTTTTTTTTTTTACTCTATCCAGCCCGCAGCGCCGGCTAACGTCATTCCAGAGGTAACTTTTTTGCCGCAAATCAGTGCTGGTGCTGGTTTGCGGCAAAAAGTATAAATATGGCCCTAAGTGCACTTACTTGTGCCAAAGAGTCTGGATCGAGACTCAGACCGGAAGCTTGTTGCCTAATGAGAGAGGTAATGCTGATAAAAAAATTAAAGGGGACACTCCAGCGAAAAAAAGCTACTCTCCTTTCAATATGATGCAGGAGGGTGTGTGTGAAGGCATAGATATCAATTAGGCATCACTAGGGTAAGCAGCTGCCACTCCTTACCTTCTGTTTACAAACTGGGCCCTGCAAGATCCATATTCTCTTTCCTAGTATATTGTGCCTCCTCTAGCCCATTATCAAACAAGCATTGGCAAAGCTGATAGGTCTGGCATTGGCTCTCAGCCTCTTTGCTCTGTTAAGTATTGTCTTCCTATGTCATGATTTTTATAAAACGTTGTACTGAGAGTTTCTGGTCCAATATATAAAACAACCTTGGCTAAAAGCACAAATATTTTTGGTATCAAGATGCACACATCATGGTTGTCCCTGGCACTGAAGGGAGCGACATTTTGTATTGAATTGCGCAGCGAAGTTAGCCAATGGCTGAACTGGAGTGGGTCATTGCAACAAACAGTGTCCTGTAGGGGTGGAAGAAAAATATGAATGAAACAGACCAGTGGGTGAAGAGAGCAGGCTGGAGGTCCCTCTATGTTATTATTCTGTGTTATATTTTAGTAAAAGCAAAATGTCTTGACTAACACCAGATCCAAAAGAAGTTAGTACTCCTCCAGCCTTCTATTTTCTGCTGGATGGCTAGGGTGGGGTTATTTTCTTACACCTGCCAAATCGATTGGCAGAGAAAAGGTAATCAAAGGCATGTAAAGGAGAGCCTGGCACTGGCCCAGTGAGCTAAGGAGGCACAATACCAGGAGGTGGCTTCAAACGAGCATATAGCCGCAGGGCAGGCTCCACAACTCCACAACCTTTGCACCAATGGCAGGACAGCGAAATGCAGAATCTATCATTCTGGCCCCGGCCCCTGGTCTATATGGTTATATATGTATATATAACCTAGTGGCGCTTGCCACTAGGTAGTTATAGTTAGGACCGAGTTTCCATGGAGCATTTTTTATTTTGCCAATAACTTAACAAATCTTCTACAAATTTTCAAAACTTATACTTTGGTCAGTTCAGCTGCTGTCTTGAAAGTTTTGGGGTGATCCATGAAGTGGGGGCTGAGAAAAAGAAGGGGTCCTAAAACGTGTTTGACCCATCCATTTTTCCATAGAGTCTTTAGACAAGCCAAACCGCTGAATGGAATTACACCAAAGCTCCCTGCTTGCTGAAGCATTTCATCTCTATCGCCTGCATGCGTGCTAGGGACAGAGATGAAAGCTTCTTTTTTTTATAGTGGGACCCGTTTGACAGGTCCCGCTGTCAAAAAACAATGTATTTGCTGAGGCTTGGCTTCAGCTGCAGGGCCACAGCCAAGCCACACCAAACAGCTATGTTCTGGGGTGGGCTGGTCCCCAGGGCCATCAGTAGCTCCATGAGGGGGGCTGCGCGGCAACCTCCAATAAGATATAACCCACCTTCTCCGCCGACCCCAACGACGCAGCCCTCAGCCTCAAGAACTGGATCACCAAGTGCGCAGACAACCTCGCTCCCCTCAGACACCTTCCAAGACAGTCCAAAACCAAAAAACCTCTCTGGTTCTATGACACCCTTAAGGAATCAAAGAAAACTTTTCGTACCCTCGAGAAAGCCTGGCGTAAGGACCACACCGCAGACAACATGACTGCCCTCAAGAACGCTACCCGCGAACACCACCACCTGATCCGCGCAGCCAAAAGGAATTTCTTCACAGACAGACTGGACAAAAACAGCCACAACAGCAGAGAACTCTTCAACATCGTAAAAGAGCTCTCCAACCCCAACGCCAACGCCATCACGCCCTCACAAGACCTGTGCAACTCCCTCGTCACCTTCTTCCATCGTAAGATCACCGACCTACACGACAGCTTCGGACACCAGACCCAGCCGACCACCACTAAACCCACACCCCCAGCCATCACCCACAATGCCTGGACCCACATCAACACAGAAGAGACCAAAACCACCATGAACTCAATCCACTCCGGTGCCCCCTCGGACTCCTGCCCACACTTCATCTTCAATAAAGCCGATGACATCATCGCCCTGCACCTCCAGACCATCATCAACTCCTCGTTTTCTTCTGCCACCTTCCCCGATAGCTGGAAACACGCTGACGTCAACACCCTACTGAAGAAACCTACAGCTGACCCAAGCGACCTGAAGAACTTCTGCCCCATCTCGCTCCTCCCCTTCCCTGCCAAAGTCATAGAGAAGACCGCCAACAAGCAGCTTACCAACTTCCTTGAAGACAACAACCTTCTCGACCCCTCTCAATCCGGATTCTGAGCCAACCACAGCACTGAAACCGCCCTCATCTCAGTCACAGACGACATCAGAACCCTGATGGACAACGGTGAAACAGTCGCCCTCATCCTCCTCGACCTCTCGGCTGCCTTCGACACCGTCTGTCACCGCAACCTAATAACCCGCCTCCGCTCCACCGGGATCCAGGGCCAGGCCCTGGACTGGATCGCCTCCTTCCTCTCCAACCGCTCTCAAAGAGTCTACCTCCCTCCTTTTCGCTCAGACCCCACCAAGATCATTTGCGGCGTCCCACAAGGCTCCTCGCTCAGCCCGACACTCTTCAATGTCTACATGAGCCCCCTCGCCGACATCGTACGCAAACACAGCATCATCATCACCTCCTACACCGACGACACTCAACTGATACTCTCCCTCACCAAGGACCCCACCAGCGCAAAGACCAACCTGCAAGATGGAATGAAGGACGTCGCAGATTGGATGAAACTCAGCCGTCTGAAACTAAACTCAGACAAAACGGAAGTCCTCATCCTCGGTAACACCCCGACCGCCTGGGACGACTCCTGGTGGCCCACAGCCCTTGGCACCGCACCGACCCCCTCAGACCACGCACGCAACCTCGGCTTCATCTTGGACCCACTTCTCACCATGACCAAACAAGTCAACGCCGTATCCTCCTCCTGCTTCCTCACCCTCCGCATGCTCCGGAAGAACTTCCGCTGGATCCCCGCCGACACCAGAAAGACCGCGACCCACGCCCTCGTCACGAGCCGCCTGGACTACGGCAACACCCTTTACGCTGGGACCACCGCAAAACTCCAGAAACGTCTGCAACAAATTCAAAACGCCTCCGCCCGCCTCATCCTCGACATACCCCGCAACAGCCATATCTCCGCCCACCTGAGACACCTGCACTGGCTTCCCGTCAGCAAAAGGATCACCTTCCGTCTCCTCACCCACGCACACAAAGCCCTCCACAACAAGGGACCAGAATACCTCAACCGTCGCCTCAGCTTCTACGCTCCCACCCGTCTTCTCCGCTCCACCAGCCTCGCTCTCGCCGCCGTCCCTCGCATCCGCCGCTCCACGGCGGGTGGGAGGTCCTTCTCCTACCTGGCGGCCAAGACATGGAACACCCTCCCCACCATCCTCAGGACCACCCAGGACCACTCCGCATTCCGGAGACTCCTCAAGACCTGGCTCTTCGAGCAGCAGTAACCTCTTCCCCCTAGCGCCTTGAGACCCGCACGGGTGAGTAGTGCGCTTTATAAATGTTAATGATTTGATATGATTTGAGGGAGGTGGTGGTCCCCGTGTCTAAAGGGGGTCTGAAACGGACACCCTTCACTATTTTTTATCTATGCCCCAGGGAGGTGGTGATCCCTGGGGCAGCGGGGGTGCCACAAAGTCCCCCCTTACTAAATACTAATTAATCCTCGGGGAGGTGTGGTCTCTGGGGAGGGGCCGCCCTCCCTCTCTATTTATTTTATATAGCTGTGGGGAGGTGGCGATTCCTGGGGCCGCGGGGGCCAGGTGGCCCCCCCTGCACATAATTTCCATTTTGCCCCGGGGAGGTGGTGATCCCCGGGGCTGCAGGGAGGCTGCGTGGCGCCCCCCTGCACACAAGAGCACAAATGCCCGGGGAGGTGGTGATCCCCAGGGGTTTTGGGGGAGCCGCGCATCCCCCTCTCCGCACACAAGAGTGCAAATGTCCCGGGGCTGAAGGGAGCCACCCAGGCCCCCCACCCCCGCAAGGCAAAAAAATGAAGGCCCAGGGAGGTGTTGGTGCCAGGGGTTGTGGGGCGGCCATAGTGCCTCCCCCACTTTACAATCCATTTTTGTCCCGGGGGTGGTGGTCCCCGAGGAGGCTGTGCAGCCTCCCCACCCCCAATAGTAGATTATTCGCCCGAGGGGAGGTGGTGGTCCCCAGGGTTGAGGGGGAGACCGATGGTCCTCCCCCATGCCAGTTTGATTTTTTTTTAATTACACTGGGTCCATGGATCTGCCACGAATCACAGTGAAAATTCAGAAAACAAGTGGCTTTTGGCCCTGGGGGGTTCCTCCGGGACCCCACCACCAGAGCTAAGGGGTCAAGGTATCTGTACCCATGCCACTTCTTTTTTTACATGTTTTTCTGGGACTCGACTGCTGAGTCCCAAGATGGCTGACATCACTTCCTTGTTGAAGTGTTGTCAGCCAATCAGATCTCAACACGATATAAGGAGGGGTCATGAATCCTTCGCGTCCCTAGATATACAAATTTGTTTTCCCATAAATTTCTCAAAAAGTACTGACCGGAATTACACCAACATACAAAAAAACACTCTTTCTGGACCAGGACCTAGCTTTGGGTAATTCCATCCAGTAGTTTCAGTGCGCTCGCTGTTCAAAATCCCTATGGAAAAGTAAATGGGGAAAACTTGTTTTGGGACCCCCAGCAACCATGGACGGATCATCTAAAATATTTCCAGACAGCAGCTGACCTGACTGGCAAATATTTGGGGTAAGTTGTGTGAAGATTCATCAAGCGGCGCCAAAGATAAAGGCAAGGAAAAAAAATATTTTTATATAGAAACTAAGTCCTAATTATAACTACCTAGTGGTAAGGATGGAGATGTCTGAAATGCGCTAGGCCTGGGAGAAATGAAAATTATAAAGTATTATCTGTATGTTGCTGATTTTTGCTGCATTCCACAATAAATAATAACCTGTTTGGGAGTGCGCCTTCATCTGAGGACAACTTCTTTTTGTGCATATATATTTATGTATATATATTTTCATACACACATGCATATCATGAGTGGGCCTTGGCATAGGGTGAATGGACCTTGGCATATGGATATTCTGCCTTAGCATCTCAGATCACATCAAGGCATCTGAAGATACCACTGGGTACTTGTAGTTATCTCTGAACATTTCAAGAGATAACTGGATATTGAGGCTCTACCTGGGAATTTTGAGGATATGGCTGGGTAGTTCAGGCTATATTTGGGCTTTTGAGGCATTGAATGGTTACATGATGTTTGCAGATTGGCATTTGACACCCTGTTTGGACATTTGATGGATCTGCTTGGCCATTCAAGGCTGTGTCCAACATTCATTTTAAGTTGTACCTGGGCGTTTGAAGTTGTTTCTGACTGATGGACTAACTGACAACACTTCTGTAGTACACTCATCACAAATGAGCTCTGAGGAAGGGTCTGGGCAGACAGATGCCAAATATCATCCTGAACTGCTCAAGCAAACACTCCGGTGCACAGGCATTGTCACTGGGTACATGAGGCTTTACCCATATGATGACTGTGCCATATCATTGATGTGTCTTGATGTGAAATAGCTCTGACACTGCACCCCTACAATATCATGGTAGCACCTCAGCATACTGTGGCATTACCCCCTTAACATACGCCTCACAGCCAGAAGAAACGTTATCTCCATTGGTAACATATTGTTATGTCAATAGCCTTACATGTATTTTACTCCTTTTACATCTCGCTACAGGCAGCTTTCACTGTTCATTAATAGACCCATTGTTACCTATACTTTAACACATACTTAGGGCCTGATTACGAGTTCGGCGGACAGTGAAAAACCTCCTACGGGAAGGTTGCTGCCACACTGGCTACCTCCCCGCCGAACCCATTAAGAGTTTCCTGCTAGGATTGCGGGCGGGAACCTAGGTTTCTTCCTAACAGCCTAGCCGGAAACAGGCTACAGCATTGTCTCCACGAGCCGACACCAATGCTGTAGCCAGCAGGGGTGCACCAGCACCCTTGCAATGTGTACCGTGCATGCAAAGCAGACAGTGAACATTGCGATGGTGCTGGGCAGGGTGGGGCCTGCACTACCCATTCCCCCCTGTGGCCCCTGCACCCGTTCTCCGCCAGTCTTTTCACGGCAGTGTTACCGCCATGAAAAGGCTGGCGGAGAACGAGGTTGTAATCCGCAGGACCGTGCTGCATGCAGCACTGCCCTGGTGGATTAGGATCTCCGCCACATGCCAGACTCCTGGCGGTTCACTGGCGGTCGGACCGCCAGGGTTGTTATGTGCGGGCCGGACCGCCGCATAGGCGACGGCCCAGACCGCCACCACAAGTGTGGCAGTCATAAGACCGCCACACTTGTAATGAGGCCCTTAGACTGGGCTGTTTACTTGGATTAATATTATTAAGTGATGTAATTCTGGAGGTGTGATATCACAGTGTTCGGTGAACTGACGTCACTGTAGTGTGGGGTACGTACCCTAAAACACTGGTTCTCATCCGGGTGTTCGCAGGTTGAGGAAATCGGTTCCCCGAGGTGTACGCAGGTGGGGGCTAGGAAGCTGGTAGGAAGATGCACTCAGCTGTAGCTATAGCGCGGGTGGCGCCCGGTGCAAGAATCTTTTTTGGTGCCCCACAAAGTCCTCCTTCCCCGTGAATTACCTCACTACCACCCTCCCATAGTGCCCCTCATTTCAAAACAGCTAGTCTTTCTCATGTACGTCATTTGTTTTTAGCGCTACTCATACCCACGGTGGGTGTCTTAGCACTTTACATCACACACACATGGCAACAAAGAATCAAAAGTGTAAGTCAGTCCATAGTAAAATGTTACGTAAGACAATGAGGTTTGCAACAAGGTGTAGGAATCACGTTATCCATACTAGTGGCAGAATATTTTAAGGGAGTTTGGTCTGGATAAGCACACACTCAGGACTTAAAACCAAGGGTTGGCTATACTAATGAGAATGTATTTCTACCACAACAAACCCTTTTTAGCAACCTTACGATGATGAAATACTGAGGAACAAAACACCGTTCTAACCTATATCATGCAGTTTGCATCCAGCTCCTTGATGAGAGTTGTTAGGTCACTGTTCTATATATATTATAAGTGTAACTTAAGAACTTCAAGTAGTAGATCTCTGTGACAAAAGCAGTAACCTACTGAGCTATCCGCAAAAAATACAGTTCTGTGATTTGCATTTACTCGTTCTTTGCAGCAGGCACATTAACCATCTGCGCTACATTCTGATGAGTCAAAACTGCCACCAGACAAAATTCAGATCTCTCTCCAGTACGAACATTAATCACCAGAGTTATCTCTACATATCTACTGTTGCCTGAAAAGGGCTGGACACACAAGGCAGTCTGCAGCAGTGCTTTTAAAGCATAGGTTATTTCTGGACACGGCGACCCCCGCGGCCCTCTGTAGGTGAGCGCCCTGGGCGTGGGCACAGCCCGCCTGCAGCTTTTGAAATCCCTCCTAGGTTTTCCCCGGCTGGCCCTGGAGACCGTTCCCAGAATGAGAGCGTCGTGAATTTACGGCTAGACTCTGGGCCAATAATCAATAACACTAATTAATAATAGAAAGGGAAGCTGCAGTTCACGGGTTCCGAGTAAAAGAGCTGCTGCACTCAGTGGCGTAACAAAGGCCCCCGCGGTGCAAGAGGGGGGGCGAGGTCCGGGGGACCCCTCGGC
The DNA here is from genome assembly GCF_031143425.1 of Pleurodeles waltl. Classification (NCBI taxonomy): domain Eukaryota; kingdom Metazoa; phylum Chordata; class Amphibia; order Caudata; family Salamandridae; genus Pleurodeles; species Pleurodeles waltl. The sequence continues at coordinate 174,851,890 of NC_090441.1, read as the reverse complement.
GCAGAACACTGTACACGGGCACCTGATTGAGTCCAGAGGTGAACAGGGCACCTGCAGGTACTTTGCAGGGGGGACCCCTGAAGTTTCGTTACGCCACTGGCTGCACCTCCAAACCTCTCTTGGCGTAGGGCCCCCTGTGCGCAGGGAAGTGGGCTCCGTAGGTGCCGCAGCCACTGGTCTGATGGAAACCCTTCTGGCGCCCCTGTGGGGTACCGTGCCTCTGCCTATCTACCACAAACCCGCCAGTTAGCGAGGGTAACAGATTTACTACTCACGGGTAACAAGCAGTGGCGACTCCATGAGTCCGTGCTCACGATCTTGGCACCGAGGGCATCTGGGGAAAAATAGAAATATGTCAAAAACAATGAAAACGAATGAAAGCACGCCAGAAACATTACATGAAGCCATTTCTAGACTATCAACTACTAACACAAATACCAGCATGCACTGCGACACCGGTGATTGCAGCAGTGGGTGAAGAAAGAGCACCATCCTTTGGGCTGGTCATAACAGGATTAAAGGGTCAGAATGAGTAACAGAGCAGCGGGCGGAACTTCTGTGAAAGAAAACCGGGAGTGAGCAGCTGGTGCTCCTGAGAGTGAGACAGACAAGGGTTCTGATAGCAGATCAGGGCTCTCCGGCCCGTGCGCTGGTACTTGCCAAAAATCTCCATTGACCCCCCCCTCCTCCTTCCCCTCAGGCTTCTGCATCTCTTGTCAGAAGACTGTCATGCAGACCTTGAACCATCATGTTCTTCTCTGGCCGCCGCTAACCCGTATGTGTCCTATGGGAGAAGTAGCCCCCAGAACTGGACAGAAAGCTCCAGGAGACCCCGCCGGTGACCCCCTTTATTCTGCTGGTCATTGCGTTCTCTCATCTATTATTTTCTTGAGGTCAAGATGTTGAATAGAACATCCTTGGGCCATTTATTGCCATGATAAGGCATGCCACTACATGGACTATATAGTATGGTATGGTATGGTATGGCATGGTATGGTATGGCAGGGCATGAAATGGCATGGTATGATATTATGTGGTATGGGTTGGTATGGCATTGTATGGCATGGTAAGGCTTGTTATGGCATGGTAAGGTATGGTATGGTATGGCATGGTATGGTATGGTATGGCAGGGCATGGCATGGCATAGTATGGTATGATGTTGTGTGGTATGGCTTGGTATGGTATGGTATGGTATGGCATGGTATGGTGTGGCTTGGTATGGCATGGTATGGTATGGTATGGTATGGCTTGGTATGGCATGGTATGGTACGGCTTGGTATGGTATGGTATGGGATGGTATGGCTTGGTATGGCTTGTTATGGTATGGCTTGGTATGGCATTGTATGGCATGGCAGGGCAGGGCAGGGCATGGTATGATGTTGTGTGGTATGGCTTGGTATGGCATTGTGTGGTATGGCATGGGATGGTATGGCTTGGTATGGCTTGGTATGGCATTGTATGGCATGGTATGGTATGGTATGGTATGGCTTGGTATGGCATGGTATGGTATGGTATGGTATGGCTTGGTATGGCATGGTATGGTATGGCTTGGTATGGTATGGTATGGCTTGGTATGGCATGGTATGGTACGGCTTGGTATGGTATGGTATGGCTTGTTATGGTACGGCTTGGTAAGGCTTGGTGATTTTTGCACAGAATCCTATGCCACACTACAGCCACCAGACCAGTGGTGTAATCTGAGAGTTAGGCTTCACCTGTACACGCAGCGTCAGGTGTTGTCACATGTAGGTCTATGTGGCACTGCACACCCTCTGACCCCCAACGACACCTCAGGGTCGGCCCGCCTTCCACCCCTGAAAGCCCCTTATTTGCTGCCGAATGGCTGGGAGAAGAGCAAGGACAGGAAGTGAGCACAGCGCAGAGAGCCCCGCCTACTTTCTGCTTCCGCTTCATGACGTATGAGACCAGGGCAGCAGGGCAGTGCTAGGGTCCCACTGTGCAAGCCAGGGGCAGCACCGGCCGTCAGGATGTCTAGGGCAAGAACTGCATGTCAATGAATAGGCCTGATGCTGGTCTCCATTTGTACAGCCCTGAGCATTGCCCCGAGAGCCCTTCAACCAACTACTGACAGGAGGAAGCATCAAAGCACACACCCAGCGTCCAACCAGAGCATCCGAGCTCAAGTACAGAGCGAGGAAAAGTACATCCAAGCACAAGTACAGCATAAGGCAAGTACATCCAAGCACACTTACAGCATAAGGCAAGTACATCCAAGCACAAGTACAGCATAAGCAAGTACATCCAAGCACAAGTACACCATAAGGCAAGTACATCCAAGCACAAGTACACCATAATGCAAGTACATCCAAGCACAAGTACAGCATAATGCAAGTACATCCAAGCACACTTACAGCATAAGGCAAGTACATCCAAGCACAAGTACACCATAAGGCAAGTATATCTAAGCACAAGTACACCATAAGGCAAGTATATCCAAGCACAAGTACACCCTAAGGCAAGTACATCCAAGCACAAGTACACCATAAGGCAAGTACATCCAAGCACAAGTACACCATAAGCAAGTACATCCAAGCACAAGTACACCATAATGCAAGTACATCCAAGCACAAGTACACCATAAGGCAAGTATATCCAAGCACAAGTACACCATAAGGCAAGTACATCTGAGCGCGAGTACATCTGAGCACAACTACGGTGTAAAGACAAGCACATTCCAGCACAAGTACAAAGCAACACAAGTACATATGAGCACGAGTACAGCATAAGACAGTGTAAGACAAATACATCCGAGGTCAAGTACCTCTGACAACATGTGCCATATAGAACGAATACTACTGAGCACAAGTACAGCCTGAGGCAAGCATTGCATAGGAAATGCTAGACACCAGCATCTGTGACGTCCCGAAGCCAGTTGACCCTAGGTAGAGAAGCACCGTGTCACCTAGCCCTGAAGGAAGCCTGTCAATGCTGGAGGACACCCTTACGCAGGGTCTACAAACATGACGAGAAGTCCAGCTTGACTGGCTCACCACTCAGGATATGACCTCACGGATTGTGCCTGCTATTCCTGGCAACTGGAGGATGACACATACAAACACTACAATCATTGCTGGGACGCTTGCTACCTATTAGCACAATCTCTATTCCTCCCATCCGACCTCCTACTCTAATAGTAACATGTCCATCCTCAAAGACATCCCACTGCCTTCCCTCTCTGTTGCAGCTCTGGAGGACCGTTATCTATCCCTTGAAACTGAGGAAACTGGCAAGGCCCTTTCTGAGATGAAATTGGGAAAGACTCCTGACTCTGGCAAATAGTATTGTAAATCCCAGGACCAACTAACTCCCACACCTTTTCACTCTCAAAGAAACCGAGGAGACAGGGACATTTCCTGCTGAGCTGAATCAAGCCACCATAACGGTTCTCCAAAAACCAGGATGTCCCCCGAACAGATGCTCCTGCTATAGGCTAACATTACTGATGAATGTAGCTCCGAAAGGTTTTGATAAAATGCTTGCTATTAGACTGATCGATGTGCTCCCTGAATTGGTCCACCCAGACCAGTGTGGGTGTATCCCAAGGCACAACACCAGGCACTGCATTTGGAGTGTCCATGTGGCACCGGCTCACACCCATGCCACCCAAGACCCCGAGCCCTCATCCTGGTAGATTTTGAGAAGGTCTTTGATTCAGTGGACTGGTCTTTCCTCAATAGTGTCAGCGTGCAAACTCATTCTAAATAATCATACCAAAGGCAGTCGCAGGCTATGACTGGGGGCAGTGGAGTCCCCGTACAGACTTTGGTGCTCCCTGACTGAACCCTTCACTGATACATTTGTGATCATATTCAATAATCAGTACTCAGAAACTCATCAGAATGACAGACACTGGATAAAGAATTTCTACAAGGAATTACTGAGCAGAGTATATGAAATATGGCATCAAAGGTTAGCAGCAAACCGTACAGATCATAACTATTAAGAAGTCAGTACAGTTCTATATGAAATCCGGCACACATTTGCCATCTAAAGGTGGGGAATAGGGAGTCTCGGGATACAGAGAAATACGTCCTTTTATAGGACTTCAGACAAAGAATTTCATACTGTTGTGGATCCATTTCAGTACTTGCCTGGGCATGTATAGTTTAGCTTTCCCTAGGCCTGTGCCCCTTCACCTAGATAATATGCTCTGCTTTCATTTACTTGTTTTATTCACTTTAGAATAGCTTGCTTTTAGTTGGGATGTTTTATTTTTCCTAATCAGTGCTGTTCTGTGAGAGCGTTGTTATCATTATAACGCACAACATTTATCATCATGTTCCTTGCCCAAGGTTGACAGGGAACAGTGCGAGACCAACATGAGCTAATGTCACATGCTTACGTCAGGCCCAAGTCACAGAACAAAATATGTGTTCCTATAAAAACATCATGTAGGTCAAAGGAGGGTTGAGAGGGGTAGTTCCGGCCAGGATTTCCATCCATGCTGCATGCCACTTTACAGCTGACCTCCGCCTTGTCTCTGCAAGGAGACAAAGGGCAGACCTTCATTTTAAGGTAATGGGGTGGGTGCTCATCTCATAGACTGTGTATGGACAGATTGGGCTAACACTGCTGTGCTCTCGCTAAGAAGCTAGATGCTAGGCGTTAGGTAGGAATTCTAAATACATGTTTATTGCAATATGTTGGGATTGTTCATCCTTTGCTCACTAATCATCACAATTCCTGATTTTGTTATGCCTCATCATCCTAATAATTGCGGCTCATTGATTTTATCGTAGATTGCAGTATTTTCAATAAATGTATTGAAAACCATCCTGCATCTCTTTATTGCCTGTGTGTGTGTATGAGACCTTTGCTAAGGAGAGAAAGGAGTAAGACCCGTTCACCGCGACTTGCCTGAGGTCACTAGGGTGTCATGTGATAGGCTGCCACAAATCACTCTTCCTTCGTGGGTTGGGTGAGTTGCTGCTAGCAAGCTGAAAGTGTTGGGCGGACAGACGCCAACTGGTGTGGGAATGACTCAGTCACCCACAAGCAGTGGTGCTGTCGCCCCTAATCAAGCAGTCTCGTTAGAACAACAAGAGTCTTACGACAATACATTCTGCACAAGTGCATGGTTCTCAGGATATGCACCAATGAGAAGCAAGCAAGAAGTAACAATTCACTATAGAATACATTCGGGGATTCTTTCATAGCAGCAATACATTGGATTTTAGTGATTCTCACAGTTTATTCAAGCATATTAGTTGACACATTGTACAATGGTAGCCTGAGACAGTTGGGATGTCCTTAGTTAGGCACAGAATGGGAAAAGCTTTCTGGGAATACTCTCTGTTTATTAGAGTAAAACACACTATCTTTTATTTAAAACTTAAAACAAGAGTAGCAATCCTCATGTGGTGTATTATGACATGGATGCAAGACAGAGGACAGTGTAAGCGCAGTTTATGTGAGCATAAGCCTAATTTATAGCACATTTAAATGAAAAAGGAAGAATAATTCTCACAACAGTGTACTGGAGCATAAGGGCTTCAGACTGAGATTTTGCTGATATGTTAGTCTCAGATACATAACGCTCCAGCATAAATGCGCATTAACGGAGAACGCTCAGACCGATTCCAGTGATGCAGAGGCACTAGGCATGGTGTCCTCTGTTGCCTCTCTTCTTCACCCTAGCTATTGAACCTTTATAGCTAGACTAATTAGATGCAATGCTCAAAACAGAGCTCGGAACTGGGAGACGGATGAAGAGGATAGAATTGCTTTGTACGTGGATGATGTCCTCCTATATTTATCCAACCCTCATGAACCAGGACCATGCATACTACGTATCCTGGCTCTCTACGGAGAGGCATCAGCCATACAGGCTAACTGGACCAAATCACTGCTGATCACAATCCGAGGGAATGCATCTGTGAATAACTGATTACTATACGCAAACTGAGTTTCCATTACTTAGGCATATGTATTGCAGTAGCACCCAACCTTACCTAGAGTTGTAACCTCTCTCCCATAGTGGCCCAAATGAAACAGGATTTTCAAAATTGGAGCTGACTCCCCTTGCAAGTGCTTGGAAGAGTAGGGCTCTTCAAAATGCTTGTTTTCCCAACGTTCTTTTATATCTCACAAAACTTCCCGCATATCATCCGAGCATCATGGTTTTGTGATTTTGCTACAGAGAAAATGATCTTTCTTGGGGCACGACGCCTCTGCCTTAGACAAATGCTGCCAATCCATCTTTGTTGGGGTATGGGCATAGCGACATACGGCTGTATTACTGGGCATCGCCACTCCTAGTGATAAACAATTGGCTGAGTGGTGGTTGGAAAGACCCTATCTATAGACTAGAGCTATCACTGCCAGGAGTTGACAACATGCTACACATCCTGTACGAGGGGGCCCATTCCTCAACACCTACCCAAACCTACTAGAGTGGTCTTCCTCACCTGGTGCTCAGCGCTACGTGTGACAGGCTGGGGCAAGAAACGAATGCAACACACTCAGCTGTAGAAGGGGCAGTGGCTAAGACACGCAGCCAGATTAGAGGGATTCGGAAAATGGGACAGAATAGGTATTACGTATCTGGGGGATGTACAGCAGATGAAATCATTTCAGGATTTACAAACTCAGTTTGTCCCTTCCACCACCCAATTTCCTAAATATTTACAATTAATTCCATGTGACTGCTGGATTCCATGTGATGGCTAAGACACGCAGCCAGATTAGAGGGATTTCGAAAATGGGACAGAATAGGTATTACGTATCTGGGGGATGTATAGCAGATTAAGGGCCTGATTATGACCCTGGCGGACGGCGGAGGCCGTCTGCCAAGGTACCGCCGCTGAATGACCGCACCGCGGTCAAAAGACCGCGGCGGCCATTTAGACATTTCCTCTGGGCCGGCTGGCGTTCTCCAAAAGAGCGCCTGCCGGCCCAGAGGAAATGCCCCTGCAACGAGGACGCCGGCTCAGAATTGAGCCGGCGGAGTTGCAGGGGTGCGACGGGTGCAGTTGCACCCGTCGCGTATTTCAGTGTCTGCTTAGCAGACACTGAAATACTTTGCGGGGCCCTCTTACGGGGGCCCCTGCCGTGCCCATGCCATTGGCATGGGCACCGCAGGGGCCCCCAGGGGCCCCGCGGCACCCCCTACCGCCATCCTGTTCCTGGCGGGCGAACCGCCAGGAACAGGATGGCGGTAGGGGGTGTCAGAATCCCCCATGGCGGCGCAGCAAGCTGCGCCGCCATGGGGGATTCTAAGGGCAGCGGTAAACCGGCGGGAGACCACCGGTTTGCCTCTTCTGACCGCGGCCGAACCGCCGCGGTCAGAATGCCCTGCGGGGCACCGCCGGCCTGTCGGCGGTGCTCCCGCCGACCCTGGCCCCGGCGGTCTTAGACCGCCGGGGTCAGAATGACCCCCTAAATCATTTCAGGATTTAAAATCTCAATATTTCCTTTCCACCACCCAATTTCCTAAATATTTACAATTAATTCCATGCGTTAGCATGTCATTAAACTAAGATCTCGTCGCCACCGGAGTTTAGCCCAGTAGAAGCCACGCTTCTCATGGGAGGCTTGGGGAGGAAAGGGATATCCCAAATTTACAAATCTCTTTTGGCCAACATGCCAGATAGGTTCACTGCACCTAAACAGAAATGGGAAACATGGGTGGGGCAATTATATGAAGCAGACTGGAGAGATGCAAGAAGGGCCCACTGCACCCTAGCCATCTCGTCCTGAATAAAATGTATCCAACTTAATTACCTACACATTACCTACCTTACATCTCCCAGGCTGTGGAAAGCAAATAAACAAGTCTCAACAAATTGTTTCTGATGCTCAGATGTTCCGGCAGACTTTTATCAAGTAGTGTGGCTCTGTCCTGTACCAGGAAGTAATGGAACTCCATTGAGACTGTACTATCCTGAGTGCTGCAACGATCTGTGGTACTAACCCTGAAAATTGCACTACTGGGTAACCTGGAAGAACTAGGAGGACCGACGGTAGACCAAGCTCTAGTGGGTTTAGCCATCTTGTTGACCAAAAGAGACATTGCTCAAAACTGGAATTCTGAACACTCTCAGGACCCCTCAACATGGAAAGCAGCCATGAACTGGCGTGCAAAACTAGAAGAACCTATTTATTGTTCCCATGACTGACCATGTAAGGATATTACATATGGGGTCGATGGTGGGTTTATTTTGGACTAGTCAATCCAAGTATATATATTTGATAAGACTGTGGATCTCGAGTTTATGCATCAGTACACAATTCTAATTGCAAATATTGGGGCAATTAATTTTCATTCTCATGATGACGACGTGTTGTTTTTTATACACAATAAAATCAATAAAATTGGTTATGGAAAAAAATACAAGAACATTTGAGCACTAGTACAGCGCAAGGCAGTGTAAGACAGGTACATCTATGCACAAGTACAGCATAAGACAATTACAACAAGTACATGAGTTCAAGTACAGCATAAGACAAGTACATCTCAGCATAAGTACATCTGAGCGCAAGTACAGCATGAAGACAAGTACATCCAACCACAAGTACAGCATTTGACAAGTACATCCAAGAACACTTACAGCATAAAACAAGTACATCTGAGCACAACTACAGTATGCAACAAGATATGTACATCTGAGCCTAAGTACAGTGTGAGACAAGTATATCTGAGCACAAGTACAGAGTAAGACAAGGCCAAGTACATCTGACCTCAAGTACACCTTAAGACAATATAGTACAAGACAAGTACATCCAAGAACTAGCACAGCAAAGACAGCGTAAGACAAGCACGTCTGAGAACAAGCACATCCGAGCACAAGTACAGTATAATACAAGTACATCTGAGCACTAGTGCAGTATAAGGCAGTGCAAGACAAATACATTTGAGCTCAAGTACATCTGAGCAACATACCCTATAAGACAAGTACATCCGAGAGCAAGTACAACATACGACAAGTACATGTTGGCACAAGGAAAGTATAAGACAAGTACATCTGGGCACAAGTACATCCGAGTACAAGTACAGCATAAGACAAAGACAAGTACATCTCGCACAAATACACCTTAGGACAAGTACAGTATAGGACAAGTATATCTGTGCACGAGTACAGCATAAGACAGTGTAAGACAAGTACATCCATGCAGTAGTACAGCATAACAAGTACATTGGAGCACAGGTACACCATAGGCAAGTGCGTCTGAGCACGAGTACATCTGAGAGCAAAGAACACGTACACTGTAAGACAAGTACATCTGAGCACGAGTACATCCGAGCACAAGTACAGCATACAACAAGTACATCCGAGCACAAGTACAGCATATGACAAGTACATCTGAGCATACTTACAGCATAAGATAAGCACATCTGAGCACAAGTACAGCATGAGACAAGTAATATAAGTACATCTGAGCACAAGTACAGTGTAAGACAAGTACATCTGAGCCCAAATACTGCATAAGACAAGGCCAAGTACTTCTGAGCACAAGTACACCTTAAGACAAGTACAGTATAAGACAAGTACATTTGAGCACTAGTACAGCATAAGACAGTGTAAGACAAGCACATCCGAGCACAAGTACAGCATAAGACAAGTATTGCAAGTACATCAGAGCACAAGTAAAGCATGAGGCAGTGAAAGACAAGTGCATCCCAGCTCAAGTACATCTGAGCACAAGTAGAGTATAATACAAGTACATCTGAGCACAAGTACAGCATGAGATAAGTAATATAAGTACATCTGAGCATAAGCACAGTGTAAGACAAATACATCTGAGCACAAATACTGCATAAGACAAGGTCAAGTACTTCTGAGCACAAGTACGCCTTAAGACAAGTATTGCATAAGACAAGTACATTTGAGCACTAGTGCAGCGTACGACAAGTACTGCAGGTACATTGGAGCACAAGTATATCATGAGGCAGTGAAAGACAAGTACATCCAAGCTCAAGTACATCTGAGCACAAGTAGCGTATAATACAAGTACATTTGAGCCCTAGTGCAGCATAAGACAGTGTAAGACAAGTGCATTTAAGCTCAAGTACATCCGAGCACACGTTCAGTGTAAGACAAGTACATCTGAGCACCAGTACAATATAAGACAGCATAAGACAAATGCATCTGAGGACAAGTACAACATAAGACAAATACATCTGAGCACAAGAACAGTATAAGACAAATACATCTGGGCACAAGTACATCCAAGCACAAGTACAGCATAAGACAAAGACAGGTACATCGGATCACAAGTACACCTTAGCACATGTACAGTATAAGACAAGTACATCTGTGCACTAGTACAGCATAAGACAGTGTAAGACAAGTACATCCGAGCACAACTACTTCTGAACACAAGTACAGTATAAGACGTACATTGGAGGACTAGAGCAGCTCAAGACAGTGGAAGACAAGTGCATTTGAGCTAAAGTACATCTGAGCACATGTACAGTATAAGACAAGTGCATCCATGCACTAGCACAGTATAAGACAGCATAGGACAATTACATGCAAGCACAAGTACGGCTTAAGACAAGTACGACAAGTACATCCAACCACAAGTAACCAAATGTCAAGTACGTCCTAGCACAAGTACACCATAAGATATCTGACCACAGGTAAAGCATAGGACAAGTGCATCCAAGCACTAGTACAGCACAAGACAAGTATCTCTGAGCATGACTACATCTGAGCACAAGTACAGCGTAAGATAAGTACATCGGAGCACAAGTACAGCAAGACAAATACATTTGAGTGCAAGTTCATCTCAGCACAATTACAGATTAAACAGAAGTATATCCGAGCACAAGCACAGCGCAAGACAAGTCCATCTGAGCAGGAACACAGAATAAGACAAGTCAATCTGAGCACAAGCACAGTGTAAGACAGGTACAAGTACATTTAAGTGCAAGTACAGCATGCAACAAGTAGAAGAACATCAGAGCACAAGTACACCTTAGAACAAGTACAATAGAAAGAAAGTACTTCCAAGCACTAGTATAGCATAACACAAGTACATCCAAGCAAAAGTACAGCATAAGACAAGTATGACAAGTACATCTGAGCACAGGTACTCCGCAAGACAAGTATATCTGGGCACAAGTACTTCTGAGCACAAGTACAGCGTTCAGAAAGGCACATTCAAGCACATGTATAGCATATGACAAGTACATCTGAGTATGAATACTGTATAAGACAAGTATGACAAGTACATCCAAGCACAAGTACAGCATAAGACAGCACAAGACAAGTATATCCGAGCTCAAGTACATCAGAGAACAACTACAATATGAGACAAATACATTCGAGCACTAGAGCAGCGAAGGCAGGGTAAGACAATTACATCCGAGCTCAAGTACATCTGGGTGCAAGTACAGTTTAAGACAAAGACATCCGAGCACCAGTACAGTATAAGACACTGTAAGACAAGTACATTCAAGCACAAGTACAACATAAGACAAAGTCAACCAAGCACAAGTACACCATAAGCAAGTATGTATGAACATGAGTACATCTGAGAACAAGTACACTGTAAGAGAAGTACATCTGAGCATGAGTACATCCGAGCACAAGTACAGCATAAAATAAGTACATCCAAGCACAATGCATCTGAGTACAACTACAGGGCAAGTCAACCGCATCTGAGTACGAGTACATTTCAGCACAAGTACAGTGTAAGACAAGAATATCTGAGCAAAAGTACAATACAAGACAAGTTTATCTGCACACGAATACATCTGCGTTCAAGTACAGCGTTAAGAAAGTTACATTTGAGCACAAGTACAACACAAGACAAGTATATCTGAGCATGAGTACATCTAAGCATAAGTACAGCTTTAAGAAAAGTACATCCGAATACACACAAATACAGAGCAAGTCAAGAGCATCTGAGCACGGCTGTAGCATAAGACAAGTACATCTGAGCTAACGTACACCTTAAGACAAGTACAGCATAAGACAAGTACAGCATAGGACAAGTACAGCATAAGACAAATACAAAAGAGCACTAGTACAGCATAAAGCAAATACAACAAGTACATCTGAGCACAAGTACACTGTAAGACAAGTGCATCTGAGCACGAGTACATCCGAGCGCAAGTACAGCATACAACAAGTACATCTGAGCACAAGTACAGCATATGACAAGTACATCCAAGCACATTTACAGCATAAGACAAACACATCTGAGCACAAGTACAGCATGAGACAAGTAATATAAGTACATCTGTGCACAATTACAGTGTAAGACAAGTACATCTGAGCACAAATACTGCATAAGACAAGGCCAAGTACTTCTGAGCACAAGTACACCTTAAGACAAGTACATTCGGGCACTAGTACAGCATAAGACAGTGTAAGACAAGTACATCTGAGTACAAGTACAGCGTTAAGACAAGTATATTTGAGCAGCAGTCCAGCATATGACAAGTACTTCGAGAAAAAGTACAGCATAAGATAAGTACATCAGAGCACAAGTACAGCATAAGGCAAGTACGATAAGTACCTCAGACCACAACTACAGTGTATGATAAGTACATCTGAGTAGGAGTACATCTGTGCATCAGTATAGCATGACAAGTGCATCTGAGCACAAGTACAGCATAAGATAAGTACAACAAGTCCATCTGAGCACATGTACAGCATAAGACAGTATAAGACAACTACATCGGACCTCAAGTACATCTGAACGCAAGTGCATTATAAGATAAAGACATCTGAGCACCAGTACAGCATAAGACAGTGTAAGACAAGTACATCCGAGCAACAGTTCAGCGTAAAATGAGTACAACAAGCACATCTAAGCACAAGTACACCATAAGCAGGTACGTCTGAGCACAAGTACATTTGAGCACAATTACACTGGAAGACAAGTGCATTGAGCATGAGTACATCTGAGCACAAGTACAACACAAGGCAAGTACATCTAAGTACAAGTACATCTGAATACACCCACAGCATTCAGAAACGTATATCCATGCACAAGTACAGCACAAGACAAGTACATCTGACCACAAGTACATCTGAGCACAAGTACAGAATTAAGAAAAGTACATCTGAGCACAGTGTAAGACAAGTACATCTGATAACAAGTACTGCATGAGACAAGTACAAGTACATCTGAGTACAAGTACACTTTAAAACAAGTACAGTATAATAAAAGTATACCAGAGCACTAGTACAGCATAAGACAAGTATGACATGTACATTTGAACCCAAGTACATTGTAAGACAAGTACATCTGAGTACCAGTACATCTAAGCACAAGAACAGCGTAAGACAAGTACGTCAGAGTACAAGTACAATGCACACAAGTACATCTGTGCACAAGTACAGCGTTTAGACAAGTACATACGAGCACAAGCCCAGCATAAGACAAGTACATCTGAGCACCAGTACTGCATAAGACAAGTATGATAAGTACATCATAGCACAAGTACAGCATAAGGCAAGTACGATAAGTACCTCAGACCACAACTACAGTGTATGATAAGTACATCTGACTAGGAGTACATCTGTGCATCAGTATAGCATAAGACAAGTACATCTGAGCACAAGTACAACATAAGACAAGTGCATCCGAGCACATGTACAGCATACGACAGTGTAAGACAACTACATTGGAGCACAAGCACATCTGAGCGCAAGTGCAGTATAAGAGAAAGACATGTGAACACCAGTACAGCATAAGACAGTGTAAGACAAGTACATCAGAGCACAAGTACAGCATAAGATGAGTACAAGTACATCTAAGCACAAGTACACCATAAGCAGGTACGTCTGAGCACAAGTACTTCTGAGCACAAGTACACTGGAAGACAAGTGCATTGAGCATGAGTACATCTGAGCACAAGTACAACACAAGGCAAGTACATCTAAGTACAAGTACGTCAAAGAACATGCACAGCATTCAGAAAAGTATATCCATGCATAAGTACAGCACAAGACAAGTACATCTGACCACATGTACATCTGAGCACAAGTACAGAATTAAAAATAGTACATCTGAGCACAGTTTAAGACAAGTATATCTGATAACAAGTACTGCATGAGACAAGTACAAGTACATCTGAGTACAAGTACACTTTAAGACAAGTACAGTATGAGAACAGTATACCAGAGCATTAGTACAGCATAAGACAAGTACATCCAAGTACAACATAAGACAAGTATGACATGTACATTTGAACACAAGTACATTGTAAGACAAGTACATCTTAGTACCAGTACATCTAAGCACAAGAACGGCGTAAGACAAGTACGTCAGAGTACAAGTACAATGCAAGACAAGTACATCTGAGCACAAGTACAGCGTTTAGACAAGTACATATGAGCACAAGCCCAGCATAAGACAAGTACATTTGGGCACCAGCACTGCATAAGACAAGTATGATAAGTACATCATAGCACAATTACAGCATAAGGCAAGTACGATAAGTACCTCAGACCACAACTACAGTGTATGATAAGTACATCTTAGTAGGAGTACATCTGTGCATCAGTATAGCATAAGACAAGTGCATCCGAGCACATGTACAGCATACAACAGTGTAAGACAACTACATTGGAGCTCAAGCACATTTGAGCGCAAGTGCAGTATAAGAGAAAGACATCTGAGCGCCAGTACAGCATAAGACAGTGTAAGACAAGTACATCTGAGCACAAGTACAGCATAAGATGAGTACAAGTACATCTAAGCACAAGTACACCATAAGCAGGTACGTCTGAGCATAAGTACATCTGAGCACAAGTACACTGGAAGACAAGTGCATTGAGCACGAGTACATCTGAGCACAAGTGCAACACAAGGCAAGTACATCTAAGTACAAGTACGTCTAAGAACACGCACAGCATTCAGAAAAGTATATCCATGCACAAGTACAGCACAAGGCAAGTACATCTAACCACGTGTACATCTGAGCACGAGTTCAGAATTAAAAAAGTACATCTGAGCACAGTGTAAGACAAGTATATCTGAAAACAAGTACTGCATGAGACAAGTACAAGTACATCTGAGTACAAGTACACCGTAAGACAGGTACAGTATAAGAAAAGTATACCAGATCATTAGTACATCATAAGACAAGTACATACAAGCACAAGTACAACATAAGACAAGTACATTTGAACACAATTACATTGTAAGACAAGTACATTTGAGTACGAGTACATCCAAGCACAAGAATGGCGTAAGACAAGTATGTCAGAGTACAAGTACAATGCAAGACAAGTACATCTGAGCACAAGTATAGCGTTTAGACAAGTACATATGAGCACAAGCACAGCATAAAACAAGTACATCTGAGCACCAGCACTGCATAGGACAAGTATTAGGACATCAGAGCACAAGTACAGTGTAAGATTAGTACATCTGAAGACAAGTACATCTGAGCACAAGTACAGCATAAAACAAGTATGGTAAAGACACCCGAGCACAAGTACAGTGTAAGAGAAGTACATCTGAACACAAGTACATCTGAGCACAAATCCAGCGTAAGACAAGTACATCTGAGCACAAGTACACTGTAAGTCATGTACATCAGAGCACAAGTACACAGTAAGACAAGTACATCTCATGACAAGGACTGTGTAAGACAAGGCCAATTATCCACAAGTACATTGCTGGAGATGAGAACAACCTGCGATTTCTTGAGGGTCTTCAACACAAGGGTGACTGGGTACAAATAACACAGTGAGACTACTGAATATTGACACCGTATGAGTAAACCACTATACGGGCATGTGCAGGCCAGGGCATTATACACCATATGCTTATTGATATGAAATATCACAGGTGACATCTGTGAATGGACATTTTGACATGAACCTAGGTTCAACCTGAAAGTGTAATTTGATTAAACTTAGCCTCTCCCTCTCTTGGAAAACAGAAACATCCGAGGTACTGGTCTAAGTTGCCTGTAAAACTATTGTAAAGTGTTGTGGCTATTCTGGTATTCTGGTTCACATAACCACCACATTACCTGGACAGGGTACAATTGGTGAATTTGCAAGAGCTACACCAGTTTTTTTGGCCTGGCGGTTAGTGAAGTGGGGAGTGGTGAGGTACATTGTGCAGGTGTCTTGCCTGTTGTAGGTTGTTGTTTTTTGTCAGCAGGCGGTGCGGGTGGTCACGGGTTTACTGAGGTAATCATTTAATAGATATTTTGTAAAATATGGTTACTTTTTGTTTGTTAATTCATTAATTAGATAATTAATGGTGTTCATTGTTTTATTGTTTAGTAAGGGTGCTATATCATTTTTAAATTGAGTTTATTAGTTTTAATGTTATTAGTTGTAATTTCTTTAATGTTAAGTATGTTTAATTATTTTGCCGTGATATTTCACCAACCAGTAATTCACTGGTTAATATAGGAGCAGTGTTTTCTCAGAATGGTTGAATTCAGGCCAGCAAGTCAAAAGTAGGTGTTCATCAAAAGGCAGTTTCAATCATTATGTTATATATTAGCTCTCAGCATTAGTGGGCGATTCTACACAGGATAAGCTTTTTATCTGAACCTGGGGGCTTTTTACAGTAGTAAGAAGTGAGCAGTTGAAGTCTTACTACACTTCAGGGTCCATTTAGCAGGGCCTTGTTAATTATTTACAGATTAGGCCTTGTGTGGTACTTCAGTTTCCTAAACAGGCTTTTAACTGTCCAGTACAAATTGCCCATACCGAGGCAGAGTTCAGATAACCTTTATAGACATGACCTTCTGAGGACTAGTGAATCTATTTTAAACTGAAAATTCCATTACTCGGATGACACAGGGACTGGCTGTCTGTGCTTAAGACAGAAAGCAAGCCTGTTGGCGCCTTGAGTTCATAGGCAGTGAGAGTTCCTCTTAAGGATCACAGACAGAATATTGGAAACGCAGATATTGTGTGGACAGAGTACTGTGTCAAAAATATCAAGGACCGAAATACCAAGAAGATAAGTGCAAATAGGTAATTATAGATTTACTATTCTTAACTACACATCTACGTACTTTTAAGACATCTATATCGTCGAGGTACATATATGTGGAGTTTTATACATACAGTAAAATTTCGTTTACCTATAGAAACTTACCTTCATGATATTTTTGTCCTCGATATTCTTGGCACGATATTTTGTTCACACAATATTTTTTCTCCAATATTTTGTCTGCATACCAACTGCCTGACTCCCTAGCATCACTAGCTGAGGTTTCCAAGAAAATACAGGTGCAAAAATATTATGAGGCACAGATATTTGGTCAAAAATATTGTGATGTCAGAAATAAAGTAGACAGAATATTCATAGTAAGAATCTTGTTTTAAGGGTTCTAAATTGAGATGTATTAGTTTTAATGTTATTAATTGTAATTACTTTAATGTTAATGTAGTGTATTTCATTGTTAATTATTTATATAAATTATCTAATGGTAATGCTTTTTATATGATTATTGAAAATATTTTTATGTTTTCATATTTTATGAATGGATAGATAGATAGATAGATAGATAGATAGATAGATAGATAGATAGATAGATAGATAGATAGATAGATAGATAGATAGATGGATAATTTGAGCTTTTGAAATTTTAACATTTTCCTTCCTGCTGCTTTTCATTGAGTGGGAATAGTAAATGTAAGCACTCCAAAGTCCAACACTTTCCCTACTGTTGCATATGTCACAGTGGGAATAGGAAATCTGGCCCTTCTGAAGTCCAATTATTTCCCTAATGTTGCTTACGTCAGAGTGGGATTAGTAAATGTAACCACTCCAAAGTCCAACCCTTTCCTTGCTGTTGCTTACTTGGAATGAAAATTCTACATTTGACACCTCCAAAGTCCAACACTTTCCCTGCTGTGGCTCACATTGGAATGAGAATAGTATATTTGACCCCTTCAAAATCCAACACGCTCAGTATTAATGCTTACATTAGAGTAGGAAAAGTAAATCTCACCCCTCCAAAGTCAAACACATACGTAACTGTTGGTCAAGTTGGAATGGAATTATTAAATTTGAACCCTACAAGTGCACTTTTATATCTGAATGTTTTCTAAATTGTTTTAATATATATTTTATTTTTTGCTTTAATTTTAAGGTACATTTTTTAATATTGTTTTGTAGCAATATTTTTGTTCATTTATTTGTTGTCAATGTTGTTATTCCATATTTTAAAAATATTTTAATATGTGCCACTTCTAGTAATAATGAATTATTATTAGTATTTTTTATTATTTATTTTTACATATTTTTTTTAAATGCTATTTATTTCTTGCATCCTTTAAAAGTATGTATTTTTATTTTACGTTTGTAAGTTATACATATTTTATACATTTTTATATTGTGAGTATATTTGTCTAAATTGTAATATCAGTTGAAAGGTTAATATACATTTTAAAGTTAATATAGTTTATAATAGTTAAAATTAATATACTCACCCATTTCCTGACAATATTGTTGTCTTCCATATTTAGTTGTTGATATTTCTGACTTTACATACAAAGTACTTAAAGTTGATATTTGTGTCCTCAACATTTTTTTGGTGTGTTGTTTGTCGCTGATATTTTTGTCCATGTTATTTTGTAATACAACCACCAGTTGTTTGTCCTAGGAGCCAGCCGTCCATAGCCTTTACAAAGGTCTTCAAATGTAATGGCTTGTACCTGTGACCAGAATGTGGGGGACATCAGCAGTAGGGTTACCCAGTGCCCCTCCCCTCTGCTCACTTCGTTGAGTCCACCCCTTCCCTAGTTAAAATTACTGGCCCACTAAACCCAGTAGAGAAAAGATGTAAAGAAGCAAAGTCAGAACAAGAAACTTGGACACAAAGGTTCATAGCCCATCGAAACATGCTTGTAGAAGTGAGACGTGATGTCTGGCACCAGGTGGCATGTCAGAGGTAGAACCAGTGTTCAAGGCTCCTGGGAAACTGATGGACCTGTTTCTGTGGCAAATAAAAGAAAGATCTAGTCCTGAGAATCGGTTGATTTTTTCTGTAATTCAGTTTAAGCAAGCAGGAACAGACATCAAACATGGCAAAGGTCTGGTACATAAGCATTAGACATTGAGGAGAACTTAAGCAATGGGCTTATGGCAGACCAATACAGGCTAGACTGTGCATCAGACTTCTATATTGCAATATCTGTGAAGAATTGCAGGACTTGTGGGGAGAACCCTTGGTTGATGGGGTATGATAAGGGTTTCAGGTGGGTGAAGGCTGATGATAATGGCAGAGGCCTGGCTCAGTCTGCAGGCAATGCTTCATTAGAGTGGGGCATAGTTACAATATTTTAGCGCAGGGCAGTGCCGCAAGGCGTCTGGCTGCACTGCCCTGCGTTAAAAGAAAAGGGTAAGAATGCGCTGTATCTGTAAGATACGGTGCATTCCTGTCCTCTTCCACTGTGCAGGCACACAATTGGCTGCCATGCGCCAACACTGGCACCATGGTGCAAGGGTGTCTGCATTGTAGGAATTATTTTTTTGTGCAGGAAGTGATATCTTCCTGTACAAAAACAATAAAAGGAGGTGTTTTCCTACTTCTATGTGTGCTGTAAAATGCAACACACATAGAAAAAGGAAAAAAAAAGGAGAAATAAAGTTATTTCTCCTCATTACACCTCCGCTAGGGAGGCGTAGGCTTTTGACGCATTCCCAGGTATACAGAGTCTTGTAAATCTGGGAAAGTCAAAATCCATGGATGTTGCGTGGGAACACCCATGCAACACCCATGGAATGCCTCTTTGATGCAGCGTAAGACCATGCAGCGACTTGTGCTGCGTTGCCTTACTCCATATCTACAAGGTCATGAAAAGCCATGCAAAGTTGCCCCGTGTGGCCTTGTAGATAAATGAGTCAGCAACCTGCAC
Source organism: Pleurodeles waltl (assembly GCF_031143425.1). Classification (NCBI taxonomy): domain Eukaryota; kingdom Metazoa; phylum Chordata; class Amphibia; order Caudata; family Salamandridae; genus Pleurodeles; species Pleurodeles waltl. Next base: position 174,832,070 of record NC_090441.1, on the reverse strand, counting down.
CGACGGTGCATCAAAAACATGACGCACAGGTGGCACAAGCCACTTGTAAATATGACCTTAGTTTTTACAAGTCAAATACCTTCTTTCGTTTGGGAGCCTTTAAAGGAAGGGTGTATACTCAGGGATCAGGACCATCTATCCACAAGCATGTGTGCTGCCTCTGCAGACTTCCTTCATACTCAGAAACCAAATGCACTAAAAAGTCAAAACTCAAGGGCTTTTGGTTTCTCTACTGCAGAGGGGATGTTCGTGATCAATCAATCTGGCCAAGTATCGCTTCTGTGATACATGAGTCTCTGAAGCAGGACCTGGAAAAGCATAGGCGGCTGGTTAAGGGCGCCTTGTTGGCAAAGGCGACCCTGGGTGAGGCGATTTGGCTGTTGCTGGTACACACTAATGCCTATAAGCTTTCAGGTTTTGAATTTAAGGGTTTCTTTTTCTTTAGATGTACTGACGCTTCCACGTAGACAAAAAAGGATTACCTACTCCAGTAGAGTGGGATATGACCATACTGGCACTGCAACCCAAAAGGATGAGATGCCCCTCTGATCAGGCTGGGTGCATAAATGGGGACAGTATGCTTCGTCTTGGGACTATGAGATATACAAAAATAATGGATGGGTATTAAAAAGGATGGACTGTGGCCAAGACACTAATATCAGTGGTATATCTAGGGTAAGCGTGGAGCGGATACTTACGTCCTAGAACAATGTCCCCTCTTTGGAGTATAGTGACAAAATTGATGGACTGCACATATTACATCAGTACTGTGAGTTCCTTCAATACCTTTAATCTAAGGTTCTGGATTTGATTGTACATATTGACTGATGCTGATGTTAATGAGGGTTGGCGTTAGGTAACATGCTAATATTGCTCACCTTGTTGACTGCTTCCTGTATATGGACTTGCCAGGGAGCTTAGTAAGTTCTCAGGCTGTTAACGCAATTATTGACCTCCTGAAATGCATGGTGTACCCTTGGGAGAGGACAAACCTGTTGGGCCAACCATGGCTTTGAGCTGCACAGGCACTGAAATGAACTCTGTCACTGGTTAACGCTGGTTGGCTTTGCAAAAAGTGAAGGCATTCCACTATCCAATCCCTGGCTAGTTACAGAGTCATGCTGCACCAGATAAAGATGCATTGCAGATCATCCCAAGGGGGTCCCCTTTTCCAGAGTGACTGCTGTCTTTATGGAAGGTCTAAGTTTGTAAAAAATTTAAATGTGCAGGGGTTCAAAGTTTTTCTTAGGAGCCCAAACCATTTGACAACCAAATGCAAAAGTTGCCAAAGGACAAGGCTGCCTAGTCTTGATTCGACCCCATGCCCTTTTCTTCCACCGCCCTAGACTTCTTGTCTCCTTATCTCAGTCGTGTGGGTTCTTTTTCATCTCTGCTTTCTTCCTTTGCCAGTATTTTACTATCCTCCTCTTCCTCTGTCTTCTCTCTTTTCTGTGTTTCTCTCTCTTGATGAAAAATAAGTTCCGGTCTCCAAAAATAAGCACAGATGCCCCCCACTTTCAAACACCATCATCAATTAAGCACTGCTCTTTGGCTGATGTCAAAAGTCCATGAAGATCTGCACATTTGCAATGTGTCTGGCCTGAGGCTGACCCCACACCGGGGATGGCACAGGCTGGGGGACTAGACCCAGCTTAGGATGGTGTTTATAGTGGCCCTCACAGAGCTTGCATCCATCACAAATATTACATTGTTTAAGTGTTTCAAGTTGTAATAGCACTACAAGTGTGTACTGTATTTGTATTTATCACTCATAAAGCACCTTATGCCCTTAGGCGTCAAAGCACTGCCACGGATGAAGCACCACAAAAGCAAACCAGCACAAAAAGGACCATTACGGGCCGGAAAAGAGCCAAGTCTTAAGTTGTTTTCGAAAGGCGATATGGGAGTCCGAGCCGGCTATGTGATCTGGCAATGTGTTCCAGAGTTTAGTAACCGCTACCGATATAGAGCGTCCGCCCCATCTGGACCTCCAAAACCTTGGAACAATAACTTGTTTTCCTACAGGAGGACCTCAATTGCCTTTCAGGACAATACCACTGAAATGCTGACCTCTGGGGTCTGGAGCCCTGCTGCTGCAGGCCTTATGCACGATACAGAGGGCCTTGAGTTGATTCCCTTCATAACAGGAAGCCAATGAAGGGAGCGCAGGCCTCTGCAACAGAAGAACGTTTATGTCTATCTAATCCCAAACAAGCAGCCATATTCTGAATCATCGGAAGCTTCCTTGGGGGATGATTTGTTAATATTTAGATACAGTGCATTGCAATACTCAAGGCGATGAATAATCAATGCTATGGCTACTGCCGTTCTTAATTCCAGTGGAATGAAAGCAGGACTTTTTTAAGGATCTTAATATGATAGAAAGAAGAACTAGAAGTCTTGTTAACCTTCCTGTCAAAAGTAATAGTGCTATTGAGTATCACTCCCAAGTTTTTTGCTGATTCAACTGGTGTTAGGAAGGGGACCACACATCTCCGGCCACCACCTCTATCTGACCACACCGATTGCTGAGCTCCAAAGACCAGGATCGCTGTCTTTTCAACATTTAGTATCAGACAGCTGTCCTTCATCCAGATCCCCGTTTGTCATACATTGTTCGAACTTCCCTGCCACAGCGAACAGATCATCAGAGATAGATATTAGGATCTGGCTGTCATTTGCATTCCACAGACCCAGGAAGCCAAAGGATCAGATCAAGGTAGCGAGGGGGGTTACACAGAGATTGAACAATGTGGGGCTAAGCGAAGACCCTTGTTGCACTCTATGGGGGAGCTGAATTGGGCAGACCTACCATTGCCACAGCTGACAGTCTGAGTGCTGCCAGGAAAAAAATATCTCAGTAAATCAAAAGCCTTACCCTTAATTCCCGCCCGGTGCAATCGGTGCACCAGTCGGGATGGGGGCACTCTATTGAATGCTGCAGATAAATCTAGCATCCACAGTATAACCGCGCCGCCCTGATCTACGTGACGTCAGATGAGATCTGCAGCAATCACCAGGGCTAATTCGGTGCTGTGCCCTCTACGGAAAACATTTTGTGAGGGGTCCAGAATATCCTGAGTGAAAATAAAATCCACCAGAATCTGATTCATTTACTTCTCCAATATTTTGGCTGGTGCAGGAAGCAATGAAATAGGCCTCAAATTTGTTCGATTATCTGGAGCCCCAGTAGGCTTCTTTTTAAGGGGATTTACAATAGTCTCATTCCAGCTCTGGGGAAACACCCCTTTTCCAAATATTTTATTTAAAACCTTTTCTAAAAAGGTGGTCAACATACCTGGGGCCAACTGGAGAATTCTGGGGAAGCAGGGATCCTCTGGAGAACCAGATGACACCTGCATCAGTCGTTTCCTAATATCTACAGGAGACATCATGGGAAAGGCGGACACAATCCCTGAGGGTTCCAAACCAACAGGAGGCATCTCCTCATTAGCATTAAAGTCAGTGAAAATCTTTAAAATGTTCTTAACAATAACCAGCCACCCTGTTGCAAAAACTTTGAGAATTTTCAAGTGGTTGCTGTACAGGAGGGTGTGACAGTTGTTTCATCACATTTCATAGGGGGTATTATTAGCTGAGCATATTTTGTTTGAATAATACCTTGATTTGGCCCCCACAATCGCTTGTCTATATGTAGCAATTAATACTTTATGTTTACTCTTTTCCTCAAGCATGAGCGTAGCCCTCCATTTTTGTTCTTGCCTGCAAAATAATCTTCTAAGTGCTTTCAAGTCATCAGAAAACAAAGGTTCCGGTGCCCTGGAACTTTCAGGTGTCACCAAAAAGGTGACTTCAAAATGCTCTGACCAACCAAGCAGGAGAGTCTCCCCAACCTCTACTGTTGGGTGGTTTATAAAATTCCCACCTAGGGTGTGACCGGGAATATTTGTAGGACCCTCCACTAGTTGGGAAAACCCAAAACTGTCCTTGTCCCAATCAAAATGGCCGACTGGAGGGAGAGAAGGTCACTCTTCCTCAAAGAGGAGGGACATAAGGGCAAAAAGGTGTGCTCTCACAGGCTCCACCCGAAAGTGCCCAAAAATAAAGTGCAAAGTGACAAAAAAGCAAAATGTATTCACAAACTGAAGTAAGGCGCGATTAGGGGGGCATCAAACTGAAATTGATGCCCCCCTAATCGCGCCTTACTCCACCAGTAAAATGCGTACACCAAACAAGTTCAAATCATCCAATTACAACTAGGCTAATCTCCCCTGTGATGTCAAAATTTCTCAAACAGAGAGATCCCAGAACAGTATGGGGGGCGAGAAAGACACTGATTACAGAACCTTCAGCCGAGGCGAGTCATTGCGCATCAGCCTGCTTTTTATGTGTGATTGGGCAAATCCTGACCGCACTGGCCCCTAATCCCCTCCTCCTTTGTACCAATCAAAATGGCTCTCTAGAGGGCGAGAAGGTCCCTCTTCCTCAAAGAGGTGGGACGGAAGGGCTAACGAGGTTGACTCTTACAGGCTCCACCCGAAAGTGTGTGCTGTGCGTCTGCTAGACTGGTGTCTAGTCTGCTTGTCAGCCTCTATGTCAGTCTTTGACATTGAAGAACATCCTGTAAAATGATGCTGCAGTTATTGAAGAGTGTTCCTGTGATATCTCAGGGAGAAGAATGTCTTCCTTGCGTAATGAATGATGGTGCTAATACTCTGAGTCATTCAAAGATGTAGGAGTTCTGGTAGGACCACCCATCTGCAGTTAAGGACAACCTGCTTTCCCGGAGGAACTGTGCAGTCCTGGTGCCGGGCCTGCCTGGGTTTCATCCAGCGACCATGGCTCTTAGCACAATAAGGGCCATCTTGAATCTTATCAGGATTTGCTAAAGCCAATGGCCAGGAGTAGTTTATTCGCCACAGAGGGCTGAGAGGCAACATTGGACATACATGTGGCCTTTTGTGCACAGTGATTCGTGCCCTTGTGCAGTTTTTAGTCACTTGTCTAAGCTAGTAGGCACAAGTGGCCATTGTGCAAGCGTTGGAACCTTTTCAGGCACTATAAAGCAAATATAGGCATTCCCCAAAACAACCAATACTGGAGCGGAACAGGAAAAACAAAGCAGAACATGAGAAGAAACAACCCACCTCCCACAATATGCTTTCTTAAGAGAGTCGTAAATTAAATATAACATCAAAATAACTTTATGCAATGGAACCTATCTCGCATTTCTTTTGTTTATTTAAAACCTGTATTTACATTCTATAAAATGATTGAAGTATTAAATATGTTGACTGCCATCCACAAAACTCTCAAGAAAAATAATTTCACCCTTGCAGACTGCATACATGCCACTCATACCTAGCATATCATCCTCAAACTCAAAAGCATTAAAGCGCACATGGAATCAGTCTTGTACAGCACCCTATAGACTTAAGCGAGCACCTCCTCAATAATACAGTATCTCAACATAGCAACACATGAAGCATATATTATGTACATAAACTAGGTCATTGAATTTCTTCACTGAAAGCAATCACTTTAGCTATACCCCATGCATCAGTCATCACATATAGGAGGAAAACATAGCTCATAAATGCAATTACAACTTTTTCTAGTGTTTGTAGGACTGTAGCACAAGTGCCTATGTTATATTCAATTCAATTTACGATTCCATTAAAAGAGTGTATCTTGGAGGGGGGTTGTTTCTTTTCATGTTCAACTTTTTCAGGTGCCCCAGGGCAGATAGGGGTTACTGGGCTCTGATTGTAAGCATCAGTGCCTTTTACCACTGGTCTACAGCCTTGCATTTGGTGCATGGAAGAAGATGCCCTAACCCTACTGAGCTCACCAGGCCTCTCTGACTGGGCTAAAATACAATGCTGCAGGATTCACCCAATATAACCCCTAGGCTCTCCACTTACCAGGGGTGGGCCCGCCCTCCCATCCATCGCATGACATTGGCAGGAACAGCTGGAATTGACAAAACAGATTCCAACCCATCCATGGGAAGGACCTCAGCTAACATGAATGACACCGATGGTGAGGGACCCATGGCATAATAACATATTTTTGCCTACAAAATCCTTGTAGTCGATATATGTCAACATTTTTGTCTGCTATTATTTCACAGTATTTTTGTATTAGGATAGTTTTAACTTGCTATTGTGTCCTAGAAGTGCCCGGTGAGCTGATAATGGTCGATCTGGGTTTCATTTCGTGTCACCAGGTGCCCGGAGCACACGTTTCATTTTGTGTCATCGGAAGCCCTCAACACACGTTTCATTTTGTGTCACACATTTCATTTTGTGTCACCGGAAGCCCTCAGCACACGTTTCATTTTGTGTCATTGGGTGCCCTCAGCACACGTTTCATTTTGTGTCATTGGGAGCCTTCAGCACACGTTTCATTTTGTGTTACTAGGAGTTTTTCATTTTGTGGCACTGGGAGACCTCAGCACGTTTCATTTCGTGCACACATGTTTCATTTTGTGTCACCGGGAGCCCTCAGCACACATGTTTCATTTCGTGTCATCAGGAGCCCTCAGCACATTTCATTTGTGTCATCGGGAGCCCTCAGCACACGTTTCATTTTGTGTCATCAGAAGCCCTCAGGACGTTTCATTTTGTGTCACTGGGAGCACTCAGCACACATGTATCATTTTGTGTCACCAGGAACACTCTGTACACGTTTCATTTCGTGTCATGGGGACCCCTCAGCACACATGCACAATTGTATGTGTGTGAGGCAACAGTCTAGACCAGTGGCTCCCAACCTGTGGTCCGAGGACCTCTGGGGGGCCCACAAAGCCTCCTCAGGGGGTCCGTGACTGCTTGGAAAATTAAATAATATTGATAGATTAGGTCTCCAGCTTTCAATAATGACTTGGTGGGGGTCCCTGGAATCCAACAGTGATTCAGTGGGGGTCCCCGGGTTCCATTAATGATAAAGTGGGGGGCTACAGAATAAAGAGATTTAAAAATATATATATAAAAGTGGGGGTCTACAGAAGTCAAAAGGTTGGGAAACATTGGTCTAAAAAAGACAGAATCTTGCCATGGGGAATTCGACGCAGGGGGCCTTTTCAGTCCCAGTAGCCGGCTTCTTGGTTAGGACGACAATATCAGGATGGTAGCATTTCTGAAACCCCAAGCCCTCTGGCCAGTCTGTTGTGGCATTGAGATGAAAGCCAGGCAGCACTCACACAATAATAAAACCAGAAAAAGGCATCAAAGATTGTGGACGCTGAAACAAAGCAACTCTAATTAAAACAATTAAATATATATTTTTTTTAAGTTTAAAGAGAAAATTTATTGATAATTAATACACTATTCAAAGTATATGAATACATTTGATGGCATGAGTAAAAAAAAATACAATAACAGTTCAATTTCATGAAAAGTACTTATTAAGAAACACAATAGACATATTAATGCTTTGAAATGTGAGTATATATGCATATATTAAATATATAGATATAGGACGTTATAAACAATATAAGTAAGTACAGGAAAACAAGTCATGGCGGTTTCGAAACCTCTTCATTTCTAGGAAAATGATTACGTGAAAAATAAGCCAAAGAGTTTAGGTAATTTGTAACAGGTATCCATAACATATCTCTTTTAAAAGCAAGGGATAAGGGGGAAACATAAGCTCTATCCAGCCTATGATTATGACATACACCATACCACCAAGCTTGAAAGGATAATTTAGAAGAGTCCTTCCAAGTTTTCATAATTTGTTGAAAAACAACAGCCAATAATAAATCTAAGATTAAGATATTACTTTTTTGATATCGAGATCATTCCTCTGCAAGACTGCCCAAAAATATATTTGTAAAGCTTAAGGTAACTTGAGTGCTAAAAATTGCGTTCATTTGATTCCATACTTTAACCCAAAATTGAAATATGTATGGACAATCAAAAAGCATATTTTTAAGATCTGAGACCGGCCTATTACAAGACCAACAAGAGGACTGAAGGTTAGACTTCATTTTATGTAAAGATGATGGTGTAATTAATAACCTATTATATATAAAAAAAATAAAGTTTGAATGGCATTAGCTGCTCTTGGGTATTTTCGTATTTTAATCCACACCTTATTCCATAAAAAAGGTGAAAATGAAGCCTCTGAATCTTTCTCCCACTGTAATTCTATTGTAGATTTAGCTCTGTCATCAGGAATGGCTGTAACTGTTTGATAAATACGAGAAGCGGATGAAGACTGTAATAGGAGATTCTTAATTGGAGATGGTCGGACATAAGGTGCTTGCTGGACTGGAAAAGATTGATATGAACTATTCATAACATATATTAAAGCATCATACTTTCTAGCAAAAAAGGGTGGAAACGAAAAAAGAAGTTGTGCCTGTACAAAAGAAAGAGATTAATTTTCAAATAGTTGGCGCACACAACTTAACCCCTTTAAATGCCACGTTTTCCAGTAGATAATTAAATACGTTTTAATCCAATTTGAAAGCAGCAAAGCAAATACATGGCGCCGTTGCGTCCAGTACAACAGGGAAAACATTATTCTGGCGGAGCTATAAAAGGTCAGAGGAAAAGCTATTTCCTTCCCTTGCCGAGGGAGAGAGGAACATCGTGTATTGCAATAATTAGATAAATTCTCTCAGGGCAGCTCTGACCAACGAGAACATGTGTAAACGCAGTGTTGTACACGTCATAGAGTGGTGCATGAAGGCGCCTAGCAAACTACCTCCCTGCTGCTAAAATTACATCAAAACTAAAGAACATGGCTCTCCAGACTTGAAGTGTATGCCACATATCAATTCTACCGTGTAGCACCCCTCGAGGTGTTAGATGCCCTTATAGCGAGCTACTGTGGACAAATCGAATCACCTTTTCACATGAGATTACCGTGAACGTCAATTCACCAAAATGCCCAGGGTAGCGGAGTGACGTCACATAGCATTTAACCTTTTCTTTCCTTCACACACGCATGCATGCTTACACACATACACACATGCACGCACACTCTCTTACTTAAACACACTCTCACCTGCAAGCACGCACACAACATATATTTAAAAGCATCTTTTACTTGCATTAACTGCTAGGAAGGATCATATTCCAGCTAATTGTAATCTATTCTTTATCACAGTAATAATGAGTAGTAAAACATTATTCACTATTACTGTAATAAAAAGTTGTCAGACAACTTGGAAAGTGGAACCGCAACCAATGTCCATAAGGTCGAGCTGCTCCTATGTTCCTGATTTTGCCACCTCTGAGGCCAGGGGTCGCAAAGGCAGTGCCAGGGGTCGCAAGGGGAAAGACGGGGGTCGCAGCTGCGCCCCCTGATGGCCCCCAAATAACGTCCATGGAGGTTACAGTAAACAGTGGCCCTGGGCACAGAATGAGCAGTTATGTCCTGCGTCTGCGAGACAGAGCGCATCCAGGCTTAATTGGAGAAAAACGCTGATGTCTGGTGGTTAATGAAATTGTAGGGCATTAATGGACGCGGGGCACCGCGCAGGCCTGAAGCAGGAGCCACGGCGCCACCCAGAGGGCTGAAAAACGAGAAACAACACATAAGGAACGGAAGAAGTGTCCGGGTGAGACAAGCCTGCCCTTCAGGACAGTACCTTGCAGTCCTTTCTGCAGGAGGACGGGCTTCAGTGAGGAATAGATAAACAGAAATGAAATAATCAGCAACAAAAGCAGGTACATGCATCATCTGTTTATACTTGTTGCTAGCAGTGGGTGTAACTCGTGTAATTCCGTGTAGTGTAATCACGCGGAATTACCTAAAAAGCCTCCAAGATTATGCAGAATCACAGGAGAAGAGTAATTCTGCATTTAGCAATATTTCTTAGCTCAAAAACTCACCCTCTCATCCAAAAGGGGCACAAGGACTCATGTTGCACTAAGAAATAACACAAAATGCAACAGGACATGAATACCTGATTGCGCTCACTAAATGTCATCTTGGGGTAGGGTTTTCTTAGAATTTACTACCAGCATTTAGTGCTATTTTCGAATCTTAAAATGCAGTCTCATGTCCAAGATGGCCACAAAGTGCAGCCACTCTCAGTCATTAAATATGCTCTCGCCAGAGGATTTTTTTCCCTCAAATTACTCTTACGTGAGAAAAAGTAACAGGATAATTGTGGATAATTCTGCATCAAAGGGTAATGCAGTTTCTGAAATTACTTCGATTTCTCTGCCATGATCAAAAGTCTACCCAGGCCTACTTTTTACACAGCTCCTAAACCACACAACAATCTCAAAGCACTGTGTTGACAAACGTTACTACTTTCCAAATCAAATGTGCACCGAGAAGGATGAAGGTCTAGGCTTGAAACCCCACACAAACTAACTGCATAACATTTTCTGCAGCAGGTGATGAGCTCACGGAGGTGTTGCACCAACAGAATGCATAATGCAAAAATCACCTGAAAAAATTGTTGCATTCTTATAAAATGCAATCTGCCCCTCAACAGAAGCAATGCTCTTTGCAAATTCGAGCAACTGAGCACAAGGGTCATATTTTTAAAAGTTGTACCACATGGCGACAGGCGGCTCCACACCTGACAGCCTCTAAAAGCTCAGGGGCAAAGATGAGAATTCTTTGCGTGTGTAGCATGTGTCACCTATGCAGAGGCGGCTCCGTTGCAATGGCGAAGGAGCTTCCCCCCACTGACTGAGCCAGTAGCTGAAAAATTAAATTATATTTTAATATTGTTTTTTTTGTTCAGCTTCTGGCTCAGTCAGCATGCGCACGGAGGAGTCGGGCTGGTCCATGGGAGGGGGAGGAGGAGGAGTGGAGTCAGTGCACTAAGTGCGCATGTCAGTTTGTCCGGCTGTCTTAGGCCAGCCAAACTGGCATGCGCACTTAGCTTTCTCCAACCCACCTGTGGAACACAGTCGGGTTGGAGAAACTGCACAGACTCCAATGCACTCTCTGAATGGCAGACCAAGCTGCTCAGGCCTATAGCACGAGAGCAGCACCAGAATTGCAAGGGGGCAGTGTGCTGGTGTCCCCGGGACTGCTGGGACACCAATACCATTGAGGGAAGAGGATCGAGGCGGGCGGCAGCAGGAACAGGTACGCTTTTTAAAATTATTATTTTATGTCCCCCAGTACCCTCGCCCTCCCGTCCCCTTGAGTCAGATTGCTCAGTTATAGGCAGACACATGAATCAGCAATTCCTAAGTGCCCAGATTATACAATACTAATAGACCTAGACCTCAAATAATATATCGGTTCAATCAAAGGGAAAAGGTTCATAGCATATGAGAAAATCCACAAAAGAGCTAGAAAAGGAACATCTGAACTCTGCAATACTTTGCACTTGCTGATCTAAGCACCCAATCTGAACTGCTCTAACTCAGGCATGTAATCAGCCAGTGACTCAGTGACAGTTGCACAGACTCAGGGTTGTACTGGTGCACTGACTCAGACTTGTACTGTTCCATTGACTCACAGCTGTACAGGTGAACTGATTCAGGGTTGTACTGGTGCACTGATTCAGGGTTGTACTGGTGCACTGACTCAGGGTTGTACTGTTCCATTGACTCATGGCTATACTGGTGCACTGAGTCATTGGTGTACAGATGCAATGACTCAAAGTTGTACTGGTGCACTGACTGAGGGACGTACTGGTGCATGGACGCAAGATGCACAGTTCCATTGACTGAAGGTTGGACTGGGGCACTGACTCGGGTTGTACTGGTGCATGGACGCAAAGTTGCACAGTTTCATTGACTGAAGGTTGTACTGAGGCACTGACTCGGGTTGTACTGGTGCATGGACGCAAGGTTGCACAGTTTCATTGACTGAAGGTTGTACTGAGGCACTGACTCGGGTTGTACTGGTGCGCTGGCTCAGGGTTGTACAATTCCATTGACTTGTAGCTGATCAGGTGTGCTGAGTGAGGGATGTACAGGTGCATGGACCCCAGAGTGTACTGGGGCACTGGCTTATGATTGTACTGGTGCACTGGCTCGGGCTGTACAGTTCCATAGGCTCATGGCTATACATTTGCTCGGAGTCAAGGATGTACAGGTGCATGGACTCAAGGTTGCACAGTTCCATTGACTCAAGGTTGTACTGGTGCACTTACTCAGGGTTGTACTGGTGCACTGAGTCAAGGTTGTACTGGTGCACTTACTCAGGGTTGTACTGGTACACTAACTTAAGGTTATTCTGGTGCACTGACTCGGGGTGTACATGTGCACCGACTCAAGGTTGTTTGGTGCACTGACTCAAGGCTGTACTAGTGCACTGATTCAAGTTTACAATGGGGCACTGACTGAGGGTTATACTGGTGCACTAATGCAAGGTTATACTGGGGCACTGACTGAGGGATATACTGGTGCACTGTCTCATGGTTGCATAGTTCCATAGTCTCATGGCTGTACACTTGCACTGAGTAAGGAATGTACAGGTGCATGGACTAAAGGTTGTACAGGTGCATGGACTCAAGGTTGTACAGGTGCACTGACTCAAGGTTGTACAGGTGTTCTGACTCAGGGTTGTACTGGTGCACTGACTCAAGGTTGTACTGGAGCACTGACTGAGTGTTATATTGGTGCACTGACTCAAGGTTGTAACAGTGTATGTATTCAGTGTACTGGTTCACTGACTCAAGGTTTCACTGGGCCACTGTCTGGGGGTTATACTGGTGCACTACCTCAAGGTTGTACTGGTGAACTGACTCAAAGTTGTACTGGTGCAATGACTCATGGTTGTACTGGTCCACTGACTCAAGGATGTACAGGTGCACTGATTCAAGGTTGTACTGGTCCACTGACTCAAGGCTGTACTGGTGCAATGACACATGGTTGTACTGGTGCACTGATTCAAGGTTGTACTGGTGCACTAATTCAAGGTTGTACTCGTGGACTGACCCAAGGTTGTACTGGTGCACTGACTCAGGGCTGTCCTGCTATACTGACTCAGGGTTCTACTGGTGTACTGACTCAGGGTTGTACTGGTGCACTGATGCAAGGTTACACTGGGGCACTGACTGGGGGTTATACTGTTGCACTCACTCAGAGTTGTACTGGTGCACTGGCTCAGAGCTGTACTGGTGCACTGACTCAATTTTGTACTGGTGCACTGACTCAGAGTTGTACTGGTGCACTGGCTCAGGGTTGTAGTGGTGCTCTGACTGAGGGATAAACAGGTGCAGTGACGCAAAGTTACAATGGGGCACAGACTGAGGGTTATACTGGTGCTCTGACTCAAGGTTGTACTGGTGCTCTGACTCATGGTTACACTGGTGCGCTGAGAAAGGTTATCCCCAAGGTCCTATCAAAAAAATGTGAAAAGGCATAGACTGTCCTTCTGAGACCTCGTATGAACCCAGAGAGAGAATACAAACTTCTGACCAGCTGGCAGGTGTCAGTTCCCTCAACATTGTCTGTAATGAGTTGCTGAAAATAAACACAATTGACACATTCTTTGGGCCCTTAGCACAGAGACACCTCTATTTGCATTTAAATGCTACAGAAGTACCATAGGTGCTGTGGTAAAGGCACACAGATTGTGAAGCAGATGCCTTTGTCACTGCTCACTGGGGCCTACCTCCCATAAGTCACTATTGGTGTGGCAGATGCCAAGCTTGAATACCAGAATGATAATCACATTCTCTTCCATTTCTAAATGTAATACACCAAATGTGATTCATGCTAGGAAATGTCCTTGTTTCAATGATTTATATTATAAAATGCCCTGGTCCCAAGGTGTAGATAGGTCAAACTACACAGATGATAAATAATCTGCCATCATGGGAGCTAAACAAAATGTGGAGTTTTTACTGGCCCCAGCGTAAAACATTACTTAACACACTGTCGTGCACAGTGCGACAACATCCCAGACCTGGTAAACTGAAGAATCGACTAATCATTGATGGAGATGGATATACTGGTTACACACCACATCGGCTAGACTTAATGATGTGTGGATTGGGAAGTGGGGCTGTGTACTGGACCCCATCCTCATATTGTCCCAGTCCCTATTGCTTTTAGAAACGGAAACTTACTTTCTGATTATTTGATAGAAGCGCACTGGACTTGAGATGAGTTGAGAGACAAGACAATTTCCTAGAAGCTTTTGCTTCCAGCTTGACATGTAATTTGCCTTTATGTATGAAACTGGAGTATGAGGCCCATATTGTTACATCCATAGGTAGGCTTTATTTATATAGGTTTTGATTTATGTCTTTTTAATAGTTGTTGAATCTTTTGGCTGATTCCCAGCACATAGTTTGTCCACAGACTCCCTCCCTTTGTGCCCGTTTCATGTGCAACTTGATTAAGCTGTTTCCATTGTGCACTTGTCACCTGCCATGCTGTGGATTGCACTTTGTGCACCTCCTTGCCTTTATTCATGGGAAACCTGCTCCAAAAATATATTTCTCTATCTCACTGATTGCACTTCTCACATTCCTGTACATAGGACGCTTCCTGTTTCCACTGCTTTTTACTCCACAAGTGACACCCTACGCGTGCCTCATTTGAGCTATGCCGATTTCTCTTTACTCTCTCAGTGAAACCGCCATGAAAATGCTGGTGGAGAACCAGATTGCAATCAGCAGGGCGGCGCTGCGTGTAGCGCTGCCCTGGATGATTGCAACCTGCACCTGCCATCAGCCCGTCAGGATCTCCGATCCTGGCGGAGTCTGCAGCACCATGACGACCCGACCACAAGGGTTGTAATGTGGCAGTCGGACCGCCACAGCAGCGGTGGTCCGGATTGCCACCGAGAGTCTGGCGGTCTAGTGACCGCCAAACTCGTAATTAGGCCCTTTGTCTACATCTGACCCATTGAGCCTTCTTGTCTTGAAAGGTTTTTTTGATGCATTGATTCAATGCACACAACTATTTGTACATTTTGCTTGTATTCAGGTTCTTTAACAACAAATATATACAATATATTGATTATTTGTTGTGAATGAACCCTTAGGAGTCATTGCTACATTGTTTATTTACATCTCTTCCCTAGTAGCATTAGTCTTTCCAACTTGAATGTCTCTTCCCCCAGACACTGACTCACACTTGCTATCCCCCCATCACAGCTGCTTCCTTCCTTGCCCTAGGCAATGCTTCTTGCTTCTATCTCCCTCCTCTTGCTCCTTCCAACCTGGAGCATAAGCCTGCTGTATGGGGGCTGACAGTACCGATCAAATGTTGATGCTGTGTGTGGTTTTGAATGTGAACATGCATTTTATGTGCACACGCTTGATTATGTGAGGATGCATTCATGCCTAAAAGCAACAGCGGCTGCCACAAATGTCAAGAGTGGTGTAGGAGTGGATGACGGGGAAAACAATAGAAAAAATATATTAAAAACGTGCCTTTCCCACCGTTCCCACTGAGTCCTGCCGCCTCGCTCTTCGCTTCTCTTCTTGTGGTGTGTCCCAGCATTCTCTGGGGCTCCAGCACAGGCTCCCCGCAATCCTGGCGCTGCTTCCATGCTAAATCCTGTATGAAAGCAGCATCAGGATTGGAATGAGTGGCTCGGACTGCCGCTCACACACAGCCCTGAAGTCTGTGCAGTTTCTCAAGCCCAACTGTTCAACACAGCTGGGCTGCAGAACACCTAAGTGCGCATGGTTGTTTGGCTGGCCTCAGATGGCCGGCCAAACACATGCACACTTAAGTGCATTCTCTCCTCCTCCCCACTCCCCCCTCCCACATCCCGTGGCCCAGCCCAACACCTCCTTGCACTGCTGGCTGAGCCAGCAGATGAAAATAAAATGATAGGGTAACTATCGTTTTATTTTTCACCTCCTGGCTCTTGGCCAGGGAGGGCGATGCTCCTCCGTCATTGCAAAGGAGCCTCCCCTGCCTAAAAGTGTGCCTATGTGAGGACTGCTTCAGTGTGGAGCCCTTTGGCATAATGCTGGTATTTCTGAGCAACATGTGGGAATCCACAGGACAATTGACATGGCCCAAACAAGCCAACATGCTGGTTCTCATATAAATTGACAATTGCTAGCAATGTGTGGGCATGCATGGAATGATATGCACTGCCCACTCTCGTAAGATTCTGGCCCTGGCATAATGTGATAATTCCTGGCAACTTGTGACACCCGTGAGAGGATCCCTAAGTTCGACCACCGATGAAATGCTGGCTCTTGCATAACGGTGCTAATTCTTGACAAATTGCGGTTATAGATGGCATGATGCCCAATCCTGGTAAAATGCTGGCCCTTGCATAATGGTGGTAATTCCTGGCAAATCATGAGCATCCATGGCTTTTTGTCCTCCCTGGTAAAATGATGGCCCTTGCAGCATGATTGTGGTGATTCCTGGCATATTGTGGGCATCCATGATACGATGGTGCCTGTCTCAGGCATAATATAGGTCCTGACTGAGTGGTTGACTTTCATGACACTGTGTGCCTAGTGGTACTGCGGATGTATCATGCTAATTCTTTGCATCCATTCACATTGGTACCCAATCATAGCACATTGTTCACTCTGGTGTGATGGCGGTAATTCCAGTACTATTGTTGGCTTCAATACAAGTCATGATTCCTGCAGTATGGTATGATACATGCCATATGGGCACCATCTATTACACTGTTGTGGTAATTCTCCACATATTGCCAGCTTACATTGCAAAATGATAACCAACCATGGCACAATTTTCACTCTGGCATGATGGTGGTTTTTCTTGACATATTCTGGGGATCCATGGCACAGTGATGGTACTTCTTGACATCGTGGGCTTGCATTACACCCACATCTGCTATACATTGTGCGCCGGAGTTGTCGTGGTAACATGACATTGTATGCATGTATGGTGCAACTGTGCTCACTGTAGTATAATGCTGTCCCTGGCTTGTAGGTGGTAATTCCTAGCACATTTTGGTCAGCTTTGGTATAATGATTGCACTGCACAAATGAAAATTATTTAGAATAAATTAAGGTTCTAGCAGGCGCAAATAAGACAGGGAGCAGTGCGAGTAAATATTTGGAAAGTGTGTGGTAGTATTTTTACTTTAAAAAAAACGCTCCGCCCAACACCCACAACATATACTCCTTTGCCAATGACCAGTATTTTGGGAGAGGTCTGAGAAGGTCATTTTGTAAATTATTCTTGTTACAGCTGCTGCGATTGGATGTTTTGTGCATTATGCTGCTGTGTCTCTAGTCTCTTGCAAACAACCCTAAAATGTGCTTTGTGTATGGTCCAAAATGTATAACAAACTTAGGAAACTACACTCGGGTTACCTTTATGTCTCCATGAATCTATGTAGTCTGCAATCCATACACAGTGCAGCACATGTTTTGTAAATCTAGCAGTCCAACCGTCAGCTACCCGGGGAAAGCATTAACATCAACTACTGAGAGTCATGGGTAGAAACAGCTACTCTTGCTACGTTTGGTGTCAGGAGTCATAGAGCCAAGTTCTGTTTGTTTTCTGCAGTGTCCATTGTTGGCCATACTTTAATCACCCAGTTATAAACAGGCGATTGTGTGGCAAGTGTCGGGGCTAGTTGTCTGCTCTCTATCGTCATGTGGTAAAAGAGTGCATGATGTCACTTCCGTTCTCCCTGGCATTCCGGTGAATCAGTATCATAAATGGGAGCATCTGCCTCCAGCATGTGCCTTCCAGATCTACAGTCTGTAAGTCCGGTGACAGCACCTGATTGTTGCAGGAACCAGCAGCCAAGTCTCTCCGCAGGCTGATTTCTGCCCTCTTCCCAGATCTAGTCTGTAAGTGACAGCACCTGACTGTTGTATGAACCAGCAGCCAAGTCTCTACGCAGGCTGATTTCTGCCCTCCTCCCAGATCTAGTCTGTAAGTGACAGCACCTGATTGTTGCATGAACCAGCAGCCAAGTCTCTCCGCAGGCTGATTTCTGCCCTCCTCCCAGATCTAGTCTGTAAGTGACAGCAACTGATTGTTGTATGAACCAGCAGCCAAGTCTCTCCACAGGCTGATTTCTGCCCTCCTCCAAGATCTAGTCTGCAAGTCCAGTGACAGGACCGGAGTCTTGCAAGACCCAGGAGCCAAGTCTCTTTGCAGGCTGATTTCTGCCCTCCTCCCAGATCTAGTCTGTAAGTGACAGCACCTGATTGTTGTATGAACCAGCAGCCAAGTCTCTCCGCAGGCTGATTTCTGCCCTCCTCCCAGATCTAGTCTGTAAGTGACAGCAACTGATTGTTGTATGAACCAGCAGCCAAGT
Source organism: Pleurodeles waltl (assembly GCF_031143425.1). Taxonomy (NCBI): domain Eukaryota; kingdom Metazoa; phylum Chordata; class Amphibia; order Caudata; family Salamandridae; genus Pleurodeles; species Pleurodeles waltl. The sequence goes on along the minus strand of NC_090441.1, from coordinate 174,813,944 downwards.
CTCTCCACAGGCTGATTTCTGCCCTCCTCCAAGATCTAGTCTGCAAGTCCAGTGACAGGACCGGAGTCTTGCAAGACCCAGGAGCCAAGTCTCTTTGCAGGCTGATTTTTGCCCTCCTCCCAGATATAGTCTGTAAGTGACAGCACCTGATTGTTGTATGCACCAGCAGCCAAGTCTCTCTGCAGGCTGATTTCTGCCCTCCTCCCAGATCTAGTCTGTAAGTGACAGCACATGATTGTAGTATGAACCAGCAGCCAAGTCTCTCTGCAGGCTGATTTCTGCCCTCCTCTCAGATCTAGTCTGTAAGTGACAGCACCTGAGTGTTGCATGAACCAGCAGCCAAGTCTCTCTGCAGGGTGATTTCTGCCGTTCTCCCAGATCTAGTCTGCAAGTCCAGTGACAGGACCGGAGTCTTGCAAGACCCAGGAGCCAAGTCTCTTTGCAGGCTGATTTCTGCCCTCCTCCCAGATCTAGTCTGTAAGTGACAGCACCTGAGTCCTGTATGAACCAGCAGCCAAGTCTCTCTGCAGGGTGATTTCTGCCGTTCTCCCAGATCTAGTCTGTAAGTCCAGTGACAGGTCTGAGTCTTGCATTAACCAGCAGCCAAGTCTCTCTGCAGGGTGATTTATGGCCTCTTTGGGGTTTCCCTTTCTTTGTAGCTCTCTCCTCTGGCTTTGAATTTGCAAATTGATATTGAAACCCTGTCCAGTGTTCGGCTTGGGCGAGCTGGCATCGGCCCACTCCGCTGTGGCAGCGACAATGAGGTTCTCAGGTTACCTGTGCAACAGGTGCTCGGTGACTTACAAAGAGTCTGCTGAAGCATTCAGTAGCCCCATCCTGGATGTACTGCCAGGCATGAGAATGAGACTGTATCCCAGTAAACATAAGCTGCAGACAGCAAGGCATGCAAGGAGCACCCTAAGAGGTCTCAGTGCTGAGTAGGTGCAGAGCAGGCCCCCAGGAAGGAAAGGGAGCAGGCCCGGATGAGCAGAGATCATCCCACTGTAACAGAAAGCTGCTGTGTTGTCATGTTGGCATTAGGGGACGTTAGAACTGCAGCACTGTATGCCTTGTGCTGCTTCTGGTACCCGCAGCTCAAGCAGGCAACTGTGGAGGCATGGCTATGACAGAGAGGGACTGAACTGTATCCAGAGTCTCCCTTGTTGCTTCTGCAGTCCACGTGTTCGGACAACTGTTCTTGAGATCACATCCCTCTCCCGGCAGGCGCCAAATCCAACCCAAACCATTTCACCCCAGGTCTTCAGACTGGGTCACCCCTTCTGCTCCTGGATTAGGACCAGGTTACAGTCAGGTGCTAGGCACTGGGGGGTGGAAATGAAAATCCTGCTATTGTAAAAGCTTTGTGCACCCTAATCTCTTGTAGAATTGAGTACCACTTACTTGTTTCAAGTGGTATCTCATGAGTTGCTGGTTTTCCTTCATTCTAGTGGTATGCTTCTCAGTCAAGTTCTGCCCGTGGAACCCTCCTCAGGCAGCCACCAATGGAGAGGAAGGAATCACCTGATCTGCTGAGGGAAGCATGCTGGGGCAGCAATGAAGAGGCTTAATATCGGGAAACCTGGTTGAAGCACTCGGTTGTGAAGGTGTTGGCAGCAGTCAGTCAACAGGGTATGAGCCGCCCGATCTCACTCTCCTCCACCGGGAGGTGATAAAGATAAAGTGGTGCATCTTGGATGACTGGACTGTCATGAACTTTGGCTCGTGGGTCTTGCATGTGTGGGTAATACTGGTTTCAGTGTTGGACATGACTTAGTTGGAATGATTCCCAAGACAATGCATGTTGGGAAGTTCCCTGGCAGGCATTTACATTTCAACCCATCATTTGAATGGGGTGTTTCCACATTACCCGACACAGAACAGTTTGGGTTTATTCTATATCGCTTGTCGGGTAGGACCCTTAGTGACATCGGGATGAGCCTATCTGACCATAAGGGCACAGACATCTTTCCTGATGGGGAGGAGGCGATGGAAGGTAGGGAATGGTCACTCTTCTACAGGGTGTACTTATGGTAATTAATTTATCACTTAATTTAACTTTTTCACCAGGTATGGTGTGTGGTGTTTTTTGGTCTCTAAGGGGTAAGTTGCTTCTGTGACCTCCCACTGCCTGGCTGTGGCACCTCACCTACACCACCTCTCTTTTTTCTGTAGCCAACGATGGCTGGAGGTAAAGGACTCGGCCACGATGCATTCTTGGCAAAGGACCAAAACAGGTACAGGGTTTATAAGTGTCATTGGCCGAGGCCTTGCTTTTTGTTTCTGCAGGTACCCCATTTTTGGACATGTAATTTGCTAACATGTCTCTGTGTTTGACTTTTGCCCATCATTTCCCCATTTCCCCAGAATTATTCTGCCATTCTCAAGTCTCGATTGGAATTACCTTCCATTGCCCTTCATTGGTTGTCCTTCTGCCTATCCAAACTCACCAGTTTATGCACATGGGCACCTCCAGGTCCCCCGAAGATCCCTAACACCTGTAGCGACCCCCCTCAAGGTTTCATCTTGCCCTGTCATCTTCAACCTCCACATGAAGCCCACTGGGCGCTTTGCAATAATAGCATCAAAATTCACCAATACAACACAAAATGCTGAAATTCTCTTCTGCTACAGAAATCTATTGCCTCAAGCACTGCCTTCATTGCATCCACACATAGATGTCCAGCACCTCCCTAAAGCTCTTCTTGACAAAGATCTTGGACATCCAAAGGGGTTCAAGATGCGATGTCACTTTTTCCCAAAGCTTCACCAGAAAGCTCACAGACATCAGCTCCAAAAATGGAAGCATCATGAGTCGAGCTAATAACCAGACCCGCCTGGCCTTTGAGCGGATTTTCGACACCCCAAAAAGATTAAGGGCCTCATTATGTCTTTGGCAGTCTGACTGACGGACAACCAAAGCTGCAGGGGTGAGGCTGCCATCATACCGGCGACCTCACCCCCTGTCATATTTCAATGTTTCCACCGGGCTGACTGGGGGAAACATTGCCACGGATTGGCCTCGGCTCACTTAAGGGAGTCAATGCCAATGCTCCACACACCAGCAGACAGTGCTCACTCGGAGGGTGCTGGCAGGGGGGCCCCTGAACTGCCCATGCCATGACAGTGCTTGGTAAAAACACATGTCAGAAGCATGTGGGCTGAACATTTTTGTACTTTTTCCTCATTTGGCAGCTTGTTGGTGTGGCATTTTACAATTATCTAAGGTATTATGACAATATTATTACATTATGTTAGGTTTCTTTATGTTATCCTTTCTAATGTTTGCATTTGCAAGGTTTAAAATGATAATCAGGATTATACTTTGAAATTTTATTTACACAAGAATTGTGTCTCAGAATGCTGCATACAGAAATATTGTCTGACATAAATTTCTTGTCTTAAGATCGTTTTCAAAAATATCATTCTGTTATGTGTAGAGTTTATAATTTAAACACCAGTGAGGGATATTGGAGTAAACATATTTATCGACACAAAAGGATGATGGACGGAGTGCTGAAACTTTTCAAACACTCACAGATCTAGGTTAAATCCATCATTCTTTTGCTTACCATGCCACCCCAGTTTGAATGATGGATTTAACCGAAATATGCGACTGGGTGGTGACCATTTGAAAAGTTTAAGCAATCCGTCCATCATCCTTTTGTGTTGCTAAAGTCACCCTAATTGGCCAGGGTATGCCCAGACATGGGTCCCTTGATTACTGTGCCACTGGATTCATGGATTCAAGCTAGCCTGACTATTGAGGGGTTATACCCCAAAACCTGTCCCAGGATGCTTTTTTCTGCTTCAGAGAGGACCTGGCCTGGGAGTTTAGGCTGGACTGTTCCCATGAGGAGCAGGAGCATGAGGACTGATTTGCATATGACTGGGTCCAAACTGGGGTGGCATGGTGAGCAAGAGAACGATGGATTTAACCCAGATCTGTGACTCGGTGAGTGTTTGAAAAGTTTAAGCACTCCTTCCTTTATCCTTTTGTGATGCTTAAGTAAACATATTTAGGACAAAATATGCCTCCCCAAAAATTCATTGTCATGTTACCAAAGCAGGGAACCAGAATATTTCTTAGCCTAAGTAAACAGGGACACGTCTGGCCTGCTCCGAAGGCTCTCTACTGGCTACCAGTCAAACAAGCGTTCCCCGCATTATACTAAAGGGAAAACCTACACTCAGCATCTGATACCTTGATCCATTAAAGTTTGCTCAAGCAAATGAAACAATGAAGCAGGTCTCTACAAGTATAGGGCCTAGGACTGTGGTATACCACAATACCACAGTTCCATTTTGAAGCTCAACCCAGCCACGTGTTTTGACAAAATGATAGAAAACTGAGATTTGCAAAATCGCTTTCTAATAGCCTCATTGGAACACAGGAGGTTGTGATCATATAATATCTAGGAGCACTTATCCTACCTGATCCAGCATGTTTGCCCTCTAGACCACCCTTAGTACTGACTGGCAGGTGCTCTTTCCTGATCTCGTGCTCTGAAGTAGCCAGAAGGTTACACGCGGTGGACTATAAAACACCCAAAATAGATTTATAATGCTGAAAGTTTGAGATCCATGGTGTTTTGAGCAGACTGGTATCAAAAATGGGAGGAGAATGCAGTCCAGGCAGCTGCAGTCTGAATTGTCTGGCGCTGCTCCTGTAAAGTCTTAAGCCCCTGGTCCAAGAAATCACAGATAACAGGTATGACTTAGGATATCCCAATAAAACTGACTATTTACATAGTATGTACCAGAAATAGAACTGTTTCTTGAACATTCAGGCCTTTAATGTCCTTCATGGACTCTGATGACATCATAAACCACAAACCTGAAGGTAAAGTGCTTTATTACATCACTAAAACCCAGACAATGCAGTGTTGGCTCCTACTTCACACAATCCCACAAAAATGACTTTTTGTAACACACAGATTAACTTAGTTTAGTGAGGAATGAATGAATGTGAGCCTGAATAAAAAAAAACCTGTGTTGAATATTTTAAATCTACTCTTTTTTGAGGTCACAAGGAATCCCAAAGGGTGCTCCTGAAAATCTATGACAGCCAAAGTTTTCCAGGAATACTCCAACTTTGAAATGCACTTTACCAATGTAAACTTTCCCCTTAGGGAGGCATTAGGAGGCATTTGCACACAAAACTCATTCTCTTCCCCCACAGAAGAAATATATTCCCCTGTGAAGAAATCCTCATTATCTCTGAGCTGTGCCTTTCAATTTCCTACTTCAGAAAGCCACTTAAGCTGCCTTTGAAATCAGTAACTGTTAGAAATGGGGTCGTTGGTTGGCAGTCAGGTTACCCCCTGCCCAAGCAAGGACCCTAGAAGTAGGCCTACTTCAAAGGAAAGCCTTGAAGTAGGCCTACTTCAAAGGAAAGTCTCTCTTGTTTGTGAAATCCTGCCTTGGCCAGGCCAGACACTCACCAGGCGGTCAGAGACTGCATTGTGTAAGGGCAGGCACAGCCCTTTCAGGTGTGAGTGACCACTCCTCCCCTCCCTCCTAGCACAGATGGCTCATCAGGATATGCAGGCTACACCCCAGCTCCCTTTGTGTCACTGTCTAGAGAGTGGTGCAACCAGCCCAACTGTCAAACTGACCCAGACAGGGAATCCAGAGTCACAGAATGGTTTAAGCAAACAAATGCTCACTTTCTAAAAGTGGCATTTTCAAGCAATCTTAAAATCAACTTTACTAAAAGATGTATTTTTAAATTGTGAGCTCAGAGACCCTAAACTCCAGGTGTCTATCTGCTCCCAAAGGGAATCTACACTTTAATCATATTTAAAGGTAGCCCCCATGTTAACCTCTGAGAGGGACAGGCCTTGCAACAGTGAAAAACAAATTTATCAATATTTCACTGTCAGGACATATAAAACACATTACTATATGTCCTACCTTAACCATACACTGCACCCTGCCCTTGGGGAAACCTAGGGCCTACCTTAAGGGTGTTTTATATGTAAAAAAAGGGAAGGTTTAGGCCTGGCAAGGGGGTACACTTGCCAAATCGAATTCACAGTTAAAACTGCACACACAGACACTGCAGTGGCAGGTCTGAGACATGATTACAGAGCTACTTAGGTAGGTGGCACAACCAGTGCTGCAGGCCCACTAGTAGCATTTGGTTTACAGGCCCTGGGCACCTCTAGTGCACTTTACTAAGGACTTACTAGTAAATCAAATATGCCAATCATGGATAAACCAATTACATACACATTTTGTATAGGAGCACTTGCACTTTAGCACTGGTTAGCAGTGGTAAAGTGCCCAGAGTAACAAAAACAGCAAAAAAAGAGTACAAGGGAGACCATGCCAAGGATGAAAAGTCTGACAGTAACTTTATGTACTTTTTTACACAAGTGAACCAACTCATGTGTGTGGCTGTTCACTGCATTATGCAATGTCGCCCACTGGAACATCTTCTTCCTGTCTTAAACCTAGATTTATGACAGTGGAATATTCATATTGTTGCATCTTCTACCAAAGTAAGTGCAAATTCTGATTATTAAGTTCCACAAATTTGGATGTTATTTACTAAAGGCTGAGTTTCCTGTGAGGAGTATTCACACTATCTACAGCGGTGGGCCTACCTTTCCTTTATACATACCTGTAACTAATATTGTGCTGTAGATTTCCTTATAGCTAGTGGATGCTGGGGGATGTGTAACTACTAATATATTATTGGGATATGTACTATGTCCTACAAAAGGAGGTATGACATTAGTGGAACTGCACCCGTATGTACGTGAGAACCAGGCTAGTTTAGAGTATTTCTTCAGCACTTTCTTTTCTCTATAGTTGGGAAGGTTCTTAAGGCTCTTGGTATAAGACATATTTTTATTAGGCTTTATACAGCTTTTTCAAATTATCCTGACTCGGACAATAAAGCCTCTGGTTTTGTCACAGGTGTAGGCACAATGGCAGATGATTTGACCAGTATCCCTGAGCAAAAATGACTACTGATTTCATTAAAACGAGCTGGCACCTGGAATGATTAATTTAAATTTGAAGAGGAATTGTAAAAGCTTATAGGCAAACAAAGAATGAGTGAAACATGTGTCAGCTGAACAGCACCTGAACTTATATCGTCTAAGTTAGGACACATTGAGAAAGATGTATAAAGTAGAAGAAAAGAAAAGATGCTTCTAATTCCAAGAGACCTTGATAAGGGAGTGATGATATGGTGCTCTAAATTAGGAAACTCATATTGTGGATTTATAATATCAATTGCAGCTTTTATCTGTTTCAGTCATCATTTCATTGTTAGTTAATGGCCAATACGTGCTCACCTAATATTGTACACTGGGGTCTGAGTAATTATCAGTTTTGAGTAAGTTTACTACTTTTTGGCTATTCACAAAATCTGAGTGTAAATTTACTCCAAAAGTGTAACTCACATAGCCACCGAATTGAGGTGCCTAGGCTGTAGGAAGCTGGTCCTAATATACTATACCAAAAAGAGGTATACTGTGCACAGATTCCAGTGGCTCCCCAGAGGCTTAACAGAGGCTAGATAATAGTAATGCTCTCTTTTATGGTAGTGTAGTCGAGCAGTTACGCTTATCAGAAGATAGTGCAAAGCATTTGCTGTACACACACAGTCAAGAAATGAGGCACACACTCAATTACTAACTCCAGGCCAATTGTTTTATGTAGCAAACATATATGTGTTACTTTATTTCTAGAACCAGAAGATCTTTGTTGCAGGTAAGTACAGTTGTCAATAGGTATCAAGCATATGTATCAAATGTACTTTGTTTTTTGCAGATAAAACAGTTTACAAGTAAGTAACATTTTACTATTTCGAAAGTTGACAGTGTAATTTTTCAAATAAGTCAACAGAGTCCTTGGAGGGAGAGTATTAGTACAGTTAACAGGTACGTACACAACTTACTATTCCAGTCTTCGGGGGCTAGGATGTGCACCACTCTGAACACAGGACCGGCTGGGTGCAGAGGTCAAAGTTGTTGTCAGGTTTACAATGGAATCCTAGGAGATCTAGGGGTGCTTGGTAGAAAGCAGATTGCAGGTAGGTACCCGCGGTTCCAGGACACAGGCCTGTGGGGTGAAGGTCAGCACTAGGGTGGGGCACAGGTTCACACCAAACACACACCCTCAGCGGTGGCTGGGTGCAGGGTGCAAACACAGAGCTGGGTGCCCAGTGCTTTTCAATAGGGGGAGCCCGGGAGTCACAAAAGATGCTGCAGGCTGGGCCCAGGGGGTCGATTCTGGGAAACTAAAGGTTGGACAGGTGGGGGAGGTGCCCGCTGGATGTTGCTGGACCGTCTGTCAGATTCCCCAAGGCCAGGGGGCTGCGGGTGCACAGGTCTCTGTGGGTGTCGGGTATCTTCGTCGGATCCAGTCGCAGTCAGGGGGGTCCTCTGGATTCAGGCTATAGGCGTCGTTGTGATGGCCAGGAGGGGTCAATCTAGGGTAGACTCGAGATTGGACCTTTGGGCCACCTAGACTCGGGCCGTGGGTGACGGGTGCAGAGTGGGCAGGGCTCGTGGATCCGAAGAGGTTCTAGAGCCCTTTTGGGGGGCTTCTTCTAGACAGGGCCGCTGTCCTTGGGAGGCTGTCATCTGGGGGTTTGTAGAGGTCGCTGGTCTTGCAGGATGTGTTCCTTTTTGGAGCAAGAGTCTTGAAGCTGGAGACAGGCCGGTAGGGCCGGGGCCAAGTCAGTTGTCACCTGGAGTCTTCACTGTTGGGGTCAGCTTGGCAGTCCTTCTTCTTGAGGGTGCAAAGAATCCGGTGAGTAAGGTTCAGGGGTGCCCCTAAATACTCGATTTACAGGCGTTACAGGGGTCAGAGGGCAGTAGACAATGGCTACTGTCCCTGAGGGTGGCTACACCTTTCCTGTGCCCACTCTCATTGGGGAGGGGGGCACATTCCTATCCCTATTGGTCCTTCTCCTCCAAACCAAGATGGAAGATTCTGCAAAAAGGGGGTTACTTCAGCTCTGAATACCTTAGGGGTGGTCCCAGCTGAAGTAGTCACTCCTTCTTGTTTTTCCTAATTTTCCCACCGGACCTGCCACTAAAATTGGGGCTTGGTCCAAGGGGTGGGCATCTGCACTAGCTGGAGTGCCCTGGGGCACTGTAACAGGAGGTCTGGGCCTTTGAGGCTCATCACCAAGTGTTACAGTTCCGGCAGGGGGGAGATGTGAAGCACCTCCACCCAGAGCAAGCTTTGTTTCTGACCTCAGACAGTACAAAGGCTTTCACCCCATGGGGTCAGAAACTTGTCTGTTAGTGGTAGGCTGGCACAGACTGGTCAGCCTTTCACTAAAGGGTTGGGCAAAATACAGGGGCATCTCTAAGATGCCCTATGTGTGCATTGTACAATAAATGCAACACTCGCATCAGTGTGGGTTTATTGTGCTGAGAAGTGTGATACCAAACTTCCCAGCCTTAGATGAACTCATCATGGAGCTGTCCAGTTCGTAAAGATAAACTTTCAGCCCAGGTACTTAATATGGGCCACACTGCACTTACAATGTCTAAGAATGGATTTAGACTCTGTAGAGCATATTTCTCATGCAGTTATGCCCTCACCTGTGGTATAGTGCATCCTGTCTTAGGGCTGTAAGGCCTGCAAGAGTGGTGACTTACCTATGCCACAGGCAGTGGCTTGTGGGCATAGCAGCCTGGAAGGGGTGTCATGTCGACTTTGGCTTTTTCTCCCTACCAGCACACACAATCTGCAATGGCAGCGTGCATGTGCTTGGTGAGGAGTCCCTTACGGTGGCCAGTACATGCTACAGCCCTTAGGGACCCTCCATGATCACAGAGCCCTTGGTACCACTGGTACCTTTTACAAGGAACTTAGCTGTGTGCCACGGGGTGCCAATTGTGGAAACAATGGTAAAGTTTAGGGAACAAGCACTGGTGCAGGGGCCTGGTTAGCAGGATCCCGGCACACACTCAGCCAAGTTAGCATAAATACCAGGCAAAAAGTGTGTGTGTGGGGGGGGGGGGTTACCTTGCCAAAAGGGGGACTTTCCTACATGGGGGCTATACATGTTTGAGTAATTTACACTTTTGAGGAAGTTTACTACTTTTTGGCTATTCAATTAAATCCAAGAGTAAGTTATTTACACTTCGAATCTGTGAATTGGTAAACAGTAGTAATCTTACTCAAAAGTGTATATTATTCAAAAAGTGTAAGTTACCTTCATGAAACAGGCCCTGGATGTTTTCGTATTTGAAAAGCATAAATACACAATTCTTATTATAAAGTACACTTTTGCAAATCACTTTTTTGCTCCCCTAAGTAACGGTTTGATACATAAAAACATTTGCCTTTTTTCCCTTGTACCGTCCACTATCTTACATTTTATCACATTGTCCCTTCCAACTGAGAAAATACTCAGTCATGTGTTATCAATGGCAGTGTACTTGGAATGGCAGGCTGGTAAGTTAAAAGTTACACAAACTTCATTAACACTGGACAAAGATGGCAGAGACAGACAACGCTTACAAGCCCACACAGCAGTGCTACTCAGTTGATGTCTATGAATAAATGGCCCCACAAGAGTCATTAAACAAGTCTATTAGCGTTAGGAGCCCTTTGGTACCAAGAAAAACAGAGAAGCACTCAAATATCATCTTCACTATATATCTGGTTGGTAGTATCTGAAACTACAGACATTTGACCATAACCTGCAAAATGTTTATTAAATATAAATTATTTTCATTCAGCACTTACATGTTCTACTTTCACATATGGATAGATTCTGTTTTCATGCCCTTTTATAATGATTATTAAATACTATGGATGGGCATCATGTGAGAGATTGTCACCACCATTAAGGCAGCGATAGCCAGAATTATGTCAAGAATGCCAACTGTTAGACTTTTCACCCTTGGCGTGGTCTCCCTTAACCTTTTGCCTCTGTTTACCAGGTTGTTGATGTGTTCTGGACTCTGTTTTTGCTGTTTTTGTTACTCTGGGCACTTTACCACTGCTAACCAGTGCTAAAGTGCAAGTGCTCCTATACAAAATGTGTATGTAATTGGGTTATCCATGATTGGCATACTTGATTTACAAGTAAGTCCCTAGTACAGTGCACTAGAGGTGCCCAGGGCTTGTAAATCAAATGCTACTAGTGTGCCTGCAGCACTTGTTGCTCCACCCACATTAGTAGCCCTGTAAACATGGCTTAGACCTGCCACTGCAGTATCTGTGTGTGCAGTTTTAAACTGTAAATTCGACTTGGCAAGTGTACCCACTTGCCTGGCCTAAACAATCCCTTTTTGTACATGTAAGACACCCCTTAAGGCAGGCCCTAGGTAGCGCCAAGGGCAGCGTGCAGTGAATCGTTAAGGTAGGACATATAGTAATGTGTGTTATATGTCCTGACATTGAAATATTGCTAAACTCATGTTTCACTGTTGCAAGGCCTGTCCCACTCATAGGTTAACATGGGGGCTACCTTTAAAAATGATTAAAGCGTAGATTCCCTTTGGGAGCAGATAGATGTGGAGTTTGTGGTCTCTGAGCTCATTATCTGAAAATACATCTTTTAGTACAATTGATTTTAAGATTGTGTGGGCATTTTCTTGCTTTAACCATTTCTGTGACTCTGCCTGTTTGTGGATTCCCTGTCTGGGTCAGTTTGACAGTTGGGCTGGTTGCACCTCTCACTAGACAGTGACCCAAAGGGAGCTGGGGTGTAGCCTGCATTTCCGGATGAGCCATTTGTGCTAGGAGGGAGGGGAGGAGTGGTCACTCACACCTGAAAGGGCCGTGCCTGCCCTCACACAATGCAGTCTCCAACCCCCTGGTGTGTGTCTGGAGCCTGGCCTGGGCAAGGAAGGATTTCACAAACAAGAGAGACTTTTATTTGAAGTAAGCCTACTTCGAAGGGCAAAATGGGTATAAGAAGGGCACCCAAAACCACAGACTTTAGAACACTTCTGGAAACCAAGAGGAACCTCTGCCTGGAGAAGAGCTGAAGAGCTGAGGAAGAAGAGCTGCCTTGCCTGTGACTGTGCTTTGTGGAGCTATCCTGCAGTTGCTGCTTCTGCCTGTGCTAGAGGACAAAGACTGGACTTTGTGTTGCCTTCCTTCTTGTGAAGAACTCTCCAAGGGCTTGATTTAGAGCGTGCCTCCTGTTGTTTGAAGTCTCAGAGACAGCAAAGACTTCTCTCTGCCAGCACCTGGAGCCTCTGCTGAGTCTCCTACTCTGCCAAGTGGTGCCCATCCAGTTCCTGGGACCCTGAGAAGAGAAGCTGGCAGCCCAAGAGTGAGAAACCCATGCACCGACCGGCGGGAGGGGAAAAGATTGACGCGTCTCCGATCTGCGGCTGAAAAATCGACACTCCGCTGGCTTTACAGCTGAAAATCGACGCTCGCCTGCAACGCAACCGGAGGATTGATGCCCGCGGCTGGAGAAACGACGCGCAGCATTGGTGACGGAAACTGGTGAGATCGAAAACCGCGCAGTGTGGTTTTCTGATCATCGTGCGGCTCGATTTCTGACGCAAACACCGCTGGGCATGTAAAAACTACGCAAAGCCTGCCCGGACCCAAGAGTACTGACCGGATCGACGCATCGCTCTCCTGCCGAGAGGGGAAACTGCGCACACCAACCCTACTGAAAGAGAAACGACACAAGGTCTCGCTTGTGAGTGATATTGATGCATCGCAAGCCCTTTTTGACGCACACTCACCTGTGCGGGGTTATTTTTTACACGCCCAAGGTACATTTTTACGCTAACAGCGTTAGCGTTGTGTTTAAAATTACATGAAGGCTTTCTTTGCATTTTTATTGATAACTTGACTTGTGGATTGTGGATTTTTGTTGTTTTGGTCTTGTTTTGTTTAGATAAATATGTTCTATTTTTCTAAACCTGTGTTGTGTCATTTTGTAGTGTTTTCATTGAGTTACTCTGTGTGTTGGTACACATACTTTACACCTACCACTCTGAAGTTAAGACTACTACTCGTGCCAAGCTACCAAGGGGGTAAGCAGGGGTTAGCTGAGGGTGATTCTCTTTTACCCTGACCAGAGTGAGGGTCCTTGCTTGGACAGGGGGTAACCTGACTGCCAACCAAAGACCCCATTTCTAACACCAACGATAAGTCAAAGATGAGTAATGTTGTGCTATAGCTGCCATTACACAATGAACAGCTATAATAAGTCAAGTACACCAACAATACACCAGAAGGCGGCCACATATTGCCATTACTGCTGTAATGCCAGGAGTGTCCACTAATACATTGAGAATACCCATAATGTTAATAATGGGTAGACTTATCCCACAGATTACCATTATTTTGTGAATGATGCTCACAATTGGACAGTCAGAATGTGGTGCGATTGTCCACAATATGTGGACTTGACACCATTTGACAGGGATCGCCGGTCAAGATGAGGGCCAGATGAGATGCAGGCTTGTGGGCTGTTTCTGATTCTGAGCAAGGGGACTGTGTACAACCAAAATAATGTATAACATAACAGATTTATCATAAAGCCTTTACAAGGGAAAAGTTACTCTAGTGGTGATTGGTAAAATCAACCCAAGGTGGAGGGAAGCCAAATGTGTTTCTATAAGTGGTGGGGTTGTGCTCAAAGGAAAGATTTGTGGACAGAGGTTCTGAACTATATGGCACAGCACCTTGGATGAAATCTAATGACCTCACCACGTCTATTTGATTGGTCTACTACCTCGTGGCACTATGTGGAAGATTTTGGTACTGGCCAGCTGGAGTGTTGCAATGTAACTGTTCCCTTAACAAGACATGCATGATTACATGATAATAAGAACTGGTTAGCAGTGGAAAAGGACTAGAAGCCCCCAAGAGAAGGAGTGGAGTCGAGGGGCGGTGGGGGTGGTGGAATATATAAACAAGAGAGAACGTCTTCAAAAATAGGGGACATGGTCCGAAGATGCTTCCTTGAGACAGCAATGTAATTCAGGGTACACAGTACCTGGTAGAGTTGAGGGGGATGTAATGGGATGGATATCAAGAATCCCTATGTATTTACTGAGTGTCTGTAACTTGCGCTGTAATCTGGGATATCTAATGTGCCTAGCCTGTTTATTGGGTGTATTCTATTCTGTTTGATGCTAAACATTGTGACTGATTATGGACCATGCTCTGTTTGCACACTGATATGCTGAACAAGGATTTTATTCTGATGAACTGTGCAGACTTGTCTATGTTTTATGATGACAGGTGACCTGTTAGCTTTGTTGATGCTTGCTATTCAATAATTTACAAATGAAAACATATTTAAGGAAAAATGCCAGTTTCTGCCAAATGTTATGGGTAATCAGGATCCTGTTGGTGTGGAGTGCCAACTATGGATGAGTGCACTCATCAATGCTTTAATAAACAGTATTTTAGTCAACTTCAATGTGAAAAACAATCAAACAGCAATTTACATTTTGAAAGCAATAACCTGTGCAGAGAGGGTAAAAGAGTAGTGCTGAACTGAGCTATGCGACAATTACATCATTTGAGTTATAAAAGTACATTTTACTGTATTTGTCAGGGTCTGTGATGGTATATATCTAATGTGCACTACAAATGTTGCAGTAATGTTTATTAACTAAACCAAGCATACTAGTTGAAGGAATCCTATAAAGTCGGAGTTAATCCACAATTTCTGAAATGTCTTTTCTATTTCAACTAATGAAGCTAAACCTTTCAATTGCAAATTTCAAAAGATCTCTGATCAAATCATGAAGATAACGTTCACTTTAAAGCTTATAAACTTTAGAAAAATATTACAAAGTTGTAAAAGTGTGTGTTATTAAATAATAATGTATTGGTAAGGTCTTTATTTGCTGTAACTATTGACTTATATCCATATATGTTGAGTAAGTGAACTAGGTACTAAGATGTCGTTAAACATGGGCACCTAAGGACTCAATCTCACTGCAACGTTAGCCAATGGTTTCCCTACAACACACTACACCAGAACTCTATTACAAGACACCTAGCTATGTGCAGAAGTAACCATCGCCCTTCATACTTCTACACACCCAAATCACGTTTCATTGGTGTTCACGTATATTCTGATGGGCAGTGCATCCTGAAACATATTCTGCTGAGATAATCTCCCAGACATATCAATGTGTACTTTGGAAATGGACAACAGGGGACTTCACATTTCTGCTAGGAGACACTCTTTCTGAGTTCTGCATTACAGCCAGTTAAACCTTAAATTAATTTCATTAAGTCCAACAAAAGTATGAGATAAGCAGTGTCCAGGCTCACCAAAGTAAATGTCTGTTTATATATTTATACAGTGTTTAATTCTTCCAATTCAAACATTTGTAGATAAGAAGTGAGCCTCAGAGACATGCAGTGGTTTGCCTTTGATCCCAAATTTTTGTTATTTGGGGAAGCCAGAATTACAACTCAAATTGAACACATCCCATCTTGATGAAGGTTCATCGGCTGCATGTGCACCACTCTAGGACGCCACAGCGGCAGGACAGAAACCAAAGCAGCCTGCCCCTTGCTGACCCAGAGTACAGTTTGGATCATTATATTCGCTTTCTCTCCTGGATTGAGATTCGATCAGTCTGCTCATGTTTCACCTCTGATAGATGCCAAACACTGTGCTATAGGCTACTGGAAGGGCACGTTGAGTTGATGAATACTCTACAGACATCTGTGTGTGACTCGAAAGTCACAGGTTCACATCCTGGCAGTGCTGTGGGTGAGGAGGCAGAATTGGTTCATAAAAGTAATGAGGAAAATTTGGATTTGCAATATAAGCCACTCAAGGAGCAGAACAGACCCTGCGCCTGGCATCTGAAAGTTCAAATATGTATCCACTCACTGATTTATTGCAAGCTACTCCACTGGTACTACTTCAGGTTCAAGAAGATCCCCAGGTGCAGTTTGCTAAGACAATGAACCACAGTCTCATTTCTCAAAATGTGTGGAAAGGTCCTCACACCTCCATGCGTAGATGCAGCACTAGAACTGAGCACGAACAGTCGGCAAATGAACATATCCAAAGCAACTGATTATCCAGCCCCCGGCACGAGTACTAGGAGGCCACGGAGCAGTGCTCTTTCAGCAGCTCATCTTCGCCAAATTCAAATTTGATCTAAAAATATTTTTGTTAAATTTGACCATTGGAGAGATTTTCAGGTTTCACCTCAACGCGCTTCAAGGTGTTTTGTAGAGACGCCTGAAAACAGGATGTTGCTGTGGAAAAAATATAAAGGTGGAAAAAACTCTCACCTGCATTGCAAAGGTAAACAAGAGCCTCTCTGCTGCAGGGAGAAAAAAGAAAAACCAAAAGAAGATCCAGTAGAGCCAACCCCTCCACCTCACACAGCCTCTAGAGACACACCAGGCATCATCCCCTCTCCTGGACACCCGAAGCACACCCAATGTCCCTTCTGCTGCAGCCTGAGGGGCACCAGTGCCCTGGGTATACCTGCTTACCTTCTTCCCCATCGGGCATTCCTATTTGCCTCTCCCTCAAGGGACTCCTGCTTGCCCCTTTCACTCTGCCTTCCACTTGCCCTCTGGCATGGGGCACTTGGCTTGACCCTTCCTGCCAGGGCTTGCCATGGCCTAAGCTACCCAAGGCAATCTCATTCACTCCTCCTTCCCGTTAGGAGTGCGGATCCAGCAATAGTAGCCAAAGCAGGCTGCCCTCGCTGACCCAGAGGAGCAACAGCGGGAGTCAGGCTGGTACCTCGAAACAGCACTGAAAGGTAAGTATGCAAAAATGTCTTAATGATCTGTGGGTCTGTAAGCACAGTGTGCCCACGCCCATCCTGGTAAAACACTGGCACAATGGTAGTCATTCCTAACAACCTCTAGGCTTCGTTGGATGATTATGAATACCAACCCCTACTTCAATGCTGGCCTCTGATAGTACTGATAATTCCAGATAACCTCTGGACATCCGTCTTGTGATGCCCATAGCCTAGCATGGTAAAACAATGGTCCTGGAACCATTACTTAATTTGAGCCGGTGATTTCCGATGCTCTGCATGGCACTTTATTGTCAACACTGGCTCTTATTGCAGCCTGCCACATGGTGACGCTGTTTGTCTAACTTTGTGTTCAGCACAACAACAGTTTTTTAATACTTAAATATTCATTAAAATCACTATTAACTACTACCCAGGGCTATAAGAATAGCTTGGGTGGCATGTTCAAGTATTAGTCATTTTTAAAGTATATGTAAAGTCTGAACTGCCACACTTGTATGTGTGTGATGGTTAGTTGTGATGGTACTGTCACTGGCACCACTAGTGGGGGCAATGGGTGGTGCAGGCTGCAGTGGCCTCTTGACGACTAGGAACCTGGAACTTATGTTTGTACAAATTAAGCACTGCCTGGAACAATGCTGATAATTCTTGGCAACCACTGGCCATCAAAGTAATGGTGAACATGGCCCGCCCTTAGTAAAATGCTGCCACTAAAATAAGTTTGATCTTTTGTTAGGCATTTGTGGGTGAATGCTAAAAGCCCACTCCTCGTAAAACTAGCTCTTGAATAATGGTGAACTTTTTTGGCTTATTGGTGGCTTCCATGACATAATGCCCACCACTAGAAAAACTATAGCAGTGGTACAACTGTGTAAATTATTACAATTTATGGCATCTATGTCATGATGCCCACCACTGGTAAAATGCTGACCATAGCATAATGGTGGCCATTCAAAGCATATTTGGGGCATGCATGGTATGGTGGGGCCTATATTTGGCATAATGCTGGTCCTGGTAGAACAGTGGTCAATCCTGACATGTTTTGCATATCCATGGGACACAGGTGCCATCCTGGCATAGTGTTGGCTCAACGCTACTTGTGGTAATTCCTGTCCTATTTTTAACAACCATGTCATGATGGTGCCAAGGCACCACTGTAAATTGTTGTACATACATTAATTCCTGTCTGCAGTAGGTCAGGCACCTTGACTATATTGTAGCATATGGGTTTGTGATATCTATAAAATCGATGTTATTTATCTGTAGCTTACGGTTCCCATGACTGGGGTTATTACATGCATACATTTTACAACAGTAGAATGTTCATTTTTTATATAATAATTGTTTTTTGCACAAAAATGTTGGCCCTTTTGCTTAAATGGATTTTATTAGGCCTCCATCTATCAAAACCGATGAACATTAATTTTTAAGCATATCAGCACAATTTCCATATAGAGTACATACCCGAGGGTATTCCTAGGACATGGCTTGTGATCGCTCAAGCAGCCTCTGGTCCTATATTGAGGTCTGGGTTAGCACAATAATTATCTTTTCAAACTTTATGTGTTCTGCTCTTTTTATCAAGGATTTGAAACTTGTCTTTGCCTCGGGTTTCTTACTTTAGTATGGGATTGATTGTATTTTGCACCTGGACCAAGGGATAGTGCTCTACAGTTGTACCATTAGAGGTATATGCCTGTATGTAAATAGCGGATGTGTTGATTTGTGATTTTATGAACTTTGCTGTATCTTATCTTTTTGTGGATTTGTCAAAACAAGCATGGTTTGTATTGCCTAATTGGCAAGATATCAAACTAATAAAATAAACATAAAAATGTACATACGCTGAAGCTGAAGTGGGCTCACAGAAGAGAGGACCAGTGCAGGTGAACATAAGAAGCACAGGTCAGGGTACATGTTTAGTCAGCCTTCTCTTCAAAATCGAGCACAGCTTTGTTTTTGCAAATGCAAAGGTTTGGGAAAGAAGGTCCAACAAGACAAAACCTTTTCCATTTATGAATGCTTGACATCTATTCTGTTTATCCATACATATTTCGGACACTGTCTGTAAAACTTTGTTTTGTTCTTTAGTTTAGTGCCTTGAGGCTGCAAATTACATGATGGTATGGATTCTTCAATGCATAACAGAAAGAAACAAGCTAGTCTACAAACAACTGATTCACCACAGACATAGGGCCTTATTATGAGTATGGCAGACGGGTAAGCTCGTCCGCCAAACTCCCAACAGGGTGGCCGCCACTTTCATTGCGACCACCCCGCTGGACCTATTAGGAGTTTCCTGCTGGGCCGACGGACGGAAACCTTAATTTCCGCCCATCGGGCTAGCGGTAAACAGTAAACAGGCTACAGCATTGTCTCCGGCTCATAATCGAGCCAGCTGCAATGCTGTAGTACACAGGGTGCACCAGCACCTTCGCAATGTTCACTGTCTGCACAGTGCTGCATGCGGATTATAATCTCTGCCACCACAAGGCCTTTGGGATCACCGATCCCGGCGGTGCTGGCGGTCTGCCCGCCACGGTTCTAATGTGACGGTCGGACCGCAACAGCAGTGGCAGTCCTGACCGCCAATGCGGGGCTGGCGGTCTGAAGACCGCCAGCCTCTAATGAGGCTCACAGTCATCAAGAAGAACAGTAGATGGCCATTCCAAGAAAAGGATGTACCACTGAAACATCTTATGGGGGTTCAGCCTTTGTCAAAGCTTGTACTTTCGCAGGATCAGGCATCATGCCCCAATCAGAAAAGATATGGCCAAATAATTTTTGTTCTGTCTTATTGAACTCACACTTGTCTGCGTTTAAAGTCAAACCTGCATCTAAGTCAATCATTAGAGGTGTTTGTACAGTGCACTTCCTGAACTCAAGTATTTAAAAGTGCTCTCATAGGTGATAATAAAGGAAAAGGATGCTCTGAAATTAAATGGTTGCCTAGGATCACACAATTTGGACAAGCAGGGAAACTGGTGTTTATTCCAGGATATCTAGTTTCAAATTTGGAAATTCAGCCACCAGCTGCATATCTATGAGTCAATCTTCTGTTTTACAGCAAAGGTCACTGTTTTGCCTTGTATTCTTGACTCACGAAAAAATTAAAAACCAACACAATCATAGCAGATCCGACTCAGACTCTCCTGGTCCAACTACTAGGCCAAGAATGCATTTATTTGGGGGTGTCACACCCCAAACACCTCCCCTCCCCGAAGCTCCACCCGTGGGTACCCACATCCTTCTCCTGCTGGTGAACAATGCTGGCCTCCTGAGCAGCACTAGCCTTTGACAAAAGAGATGCCAGTGCTCCAATGATTCAGTGAAGCACTGACACCAGCCCAAAGATGAAATACCACTGACATGTCTCTAAAGTGTGAAGTGCCTGTTCTTGAAGCTTTGTGTGAGTGATTGGGCCTCCCTTGCCTTGCTTCTAGAAGGTTGTGTGGGGTAGAACGTCAGATACAGAAAGCATGTAGATAACAGGGTCAATGTTATTTTCAGTGTTATCACTTTAGAAAGATTAAAAGATATGCATTCCTCTTAGTTTCAGAAAACACCCCCAATACTCAATCCAGATTCATCAGGGCAGCAGCTTCATCCAAGGGAGACAAAGATGAGCCTGCCTGAGCATGGAAGAGACCTGACAGCAGTGTTTGACAAAGTCTTACTCAGTTCTTCAGCATTGGCCAATGTGACAATTTCTTTGGCTGTCACCATGGTTCAGGGATGTTCAAACTGATGGCAGAGGCAGTGTGATTTTCCATACGTATCTTTACAGTAGGTAGATGTATCTGTGTTCGGGTTACATGGATGTGGAGTTAAGAACAGTGGCAGATTCCCCCCACAACATCCACCGTGATGATAAAACCACATTTTGAAATAAGAACAGTTCCCTACTAAAGCATCGCCTTGTCTATTCCAGCTGTTCGGGAGTGTCCTAGGATTTCAGTTCCGGAGGCTACAAAGGACATTTTCACTATATTCATCGATTGGTAGTAAAAAGTCATGCCCTCCGAACTTCCTGCGTAATCTCCGCTGCTGCTGTATGCACCATGGACAACCATCTGCTGGGTCCTTCCATGCGCTCTGATTATCTTACTCACAAGTACTTAAGAAAACACTGACTCGATCGCAGTCTCATTTGTTTGGAACTTGTAATACTGAGATGAGCAAATACCAGATACATTAATTACCAATTTCTATGTCTTACATTATTTCACTAATTTGTTTAAGTTTCACGAGACAGGAACTTATCAGTTCACATTACCACAACACTAAGGTTTAGTTAGATCCAATAAATCCTTATTGAGACCTTCTTTTGATAAGAAAAAAATCGGTGACTTCAGCATTCCTATCATGCATTTCAATCTCGGGGTTGATCCAATAACAGCATGTAGATCCAAAGATTGATGGCCTGATTTCTCAAAGCTTTGCTTAGCCCTTGGCCACACAGGGTGATGCAGGGCAACGCAAAACCTAGATTAAAACTTATCAAGCCATGCAAGCCCACCCTGTGTGGCCCTATGTGGCTTGGTAAGTCTGGCCTAATGCAAGGCAGCGCAAGTCACTGCCTTGTGTTACACTGTGTGGTGGGGGCGTTAGATTGGTTATGTTTACCAACACTGGTAGACCTGGGAGTGCATCAGAATTACACGCCTTCCCACCAGAGGGTCAACGAGTATAAATAACCATTTTGCCCTTCGTTGTTTCCTCTTTGTGCAGCACACCCAGAAAGAGGAAAATGCCTCTGATTGTTGCTTTTGTGCTCCTTCCTGCACAAAAACAAACCTGCTTATAAAATGGGCACCCTTGCACCACAGTGCAAGGGCACCTGCATTGGAACAAGGCAGCACATTGTGCACCATTCGCGGTCACAAAGCAATTCTGAATTGCGATGCGAGTCGCAAATAGGAAGGGAACACTCCTTCCTATTTGCGAGTCGCATTCACAAATTGCGGCTCGCAATTTGTGAATGTGCATCGCGTGAGGCTGTTTGCATGGCGCAAACTGCGATTTTCGCAGTTTGCGACATGCAAACGGCTTGCTACATCTGGCCCTTAGTCGTCTATTTGTTGAATCACAGATCTGCTCCAATCACAGCATACTTCCAAAAACATTACATTTAGGGACTAACGAATAAGAGCATGCTCATCCAAGCGTTGAATCTTGCGAGTACCCGAATAAAAGCAAACTCACGCAAACTTTGAATCTTTGGACTACCCAAATCACAACAACCTCAACAAACACTGAATCCTGGTACTACCCGAATAAGAGCAAACTCACCCAAACCTTGAATCCTGGTACACCCAAAAAAGAGCAAACTCACCTAAGCATTGAATCTTGGTTCTACCCAAATAAGAGCATACTCACCAAACACAGAATCCTGATACTACCCGAACAAGAGAAAACTCACCTAAGCATTGAATCTTGGTTCTACCCAAATAAGAGCATACTCACCAAACACAGAATCCTGATACTACCCGAACAAGAGAAAACTCACCTAAACTTTGAATCTTGGACTGTTTGAATAAGAGCGAACTCACCCAGATATTGAATCCTGGTATTACCCAAATGAAAACAAACTTACCCAAGCATTGAATCTTGGGACTACTCTAATAAGAGCGTACTCGCACAAGCACTGAATCCTGGTACTACCCAAATAAGAACAAACTCGTCCAAGCACTGAATCTAGGGCTGGTCCAATAAAATCACCACATCGCTGCCATTCCTGTGCGCCTCACAAATTACACAATAACACTGGAGTTATCTGCAATATTTAAACTACATCGTCAAATCTAATCATGTAATTGGATGATAATCTGTTGGAAAGGATTTGTCCTCTTTTTCCCGCATCAGCCCAATCTCCAAGTAAGGAACCGTTTTTCATCTGACCCTATAATTGTCATCTGCTGTGGAAATACAGCAGCACCAGGAATTGTAACAACCACAAGACCTACAGTGGCACTGCTCATGGTATAGGTGAATTTCAGCATTTCCATATCATACCCTAATGATCAAATTGGGACAACAATTTTGAATTATCTGACAGTACAACCAGCCACTGCCAGTTTATGGTTTCTACCTGGTGCCTATTAAGTAAACTTTTACCACTCGGATAAGAGCTTCAGAAGGCTCCTGGCCACTTACAGTATATCAAGGTGCTGGCTGGGTGAGTTTGCACTCTACCAATATGAAGGTGTTTTTAATGTTTGTTGCATGTTTGTGTACATCATTTACTCCATCATACTTTCTTTTCCTGCGTGCCTATTTAAGAAGTTTTTATGTCTGATAAACAATATCTGGTTACTGTAACATGTTGAATCTGTTGACACCAGCAATAAATATTTTAACTTATCTTCTTGAGGGGTACACATTTTTTCTATTAGCTGTCTTAAATATTTACTACATCCAACAAAGGACAAGAAAGTATGACATGATCCAATGTATGTGGCCAAGTGCTGCGACCACGCTGCAAGAGATTCACAGCCATCTGTGGTGCACCAGCGGTAAGGAGTGGAGCTACCCAGATCACTGGGGTAAGGTAGGCTGCATGGGTATAACTAAAATACTGTGTCTCTCTGACTCAGCTATGAGCAGCAAATTGAGCACCCTTACAGAGTCTGTTCCCATCTGGTGCATATAAAATATGCCTGAACAACTGAGACCCTTGATTTCTGCCAGATGAGAGCGCACCCTGTGAAAGTGAGCATCAATGTATTGTGTTGTATTGCAGCATTTATATAGCGCTTACTACCCCTACATGGGGCGCTGAAGCACTTCCTTACATGCGTAGCACTCTACACCATGTACATTGTGTGGCTGCAAGGATGTTGTCCTTGTTTTGATGCTATGTGGGAAGTGTTTCCATGTCACGTGTGATGAACACCAAAGTGCGGTTATCGTGCTTGGGGATGCAACGCATAGCAGTGTGGTGGATGGTGAAGTGTAAGCGTCAGATATGCAGTTTTATGACTTTCAGTACGCTGTTAGCTTTGAACAGCTCTGCAGGGTCTCTCTGTGGTATATGATGGACCCCTAAGGAAACCCTCCGTGTTGTGTGTGAGGAGGGGATGGGAAAGGTGGTAGCTAAATTACACTCTGCCTGTCTGTGAGATAAGAAGCAATTACTTTTTAATGGATTTAGAGATTGTGGAGTCTTTGTAGTCGTGTGTGGTGGTGAACAGTGTCTCATGCAGCTGATAAATCCAGAAGCAACAAGGCAACTACTCCAATCATGTCCACTGTGAGTTTTAGATTATTCCAGATAGATATGATGGCAGACTGTGCATCTGCCTAGTCTGAAGCCAGGATCCTGGGTCTGACATTAAGCCATAATGTTCTGTGAAGTTCAAGTTGAGTAAACGCTGCTCTCTCAAAATCATTTCCTAAAATGTAGTTCTCATCCGCTCACTCACAGAGAACCATCGCCAGAGGAACCTACTACTGATGCAAACAGCACCATAGTAAGGAGAGACACATACAAAAGAAGACAATAAATAATGCAGTATGGATTATGTTCCTCCAAAGATGATTATGGCATATCGGTACTGCCAAAAAGCAAGTATATCTAGTGGACAATGCTAATTACACTTGGCATTTGCAATTCAAATTATGTGTGCAAGCAAAAAGAGGGAAAAAATGCAGCTCACAAAAATGCAAAACAGCAATGCATAATGCCACACCACTGTGAAGGCACAACACCACTGAGAAGTTGTTGGACATTATAAGAGACAGTAGTATACAGTACACAGCAGAAGTCGAAGATGTTGAGTCCTATTGGCCCACATTAGGCAAAACACACATGTTCCAATGGCGCATGCCATGGATGTCATTTGGGGGTCACCAGGGGTTGCTGCTGCGACCCCTGGTTTGCCCCTTGCAAAACCTGGCACTGCCTTTGTGACTCCTGGCCTCAGAGGTGGCAAAATCAGTGCCAGGAACACAGGGGCAGCCTGTCCTTATGGACATCCAATGGGAACCCACACTTTAATTTCTCTCAATTTTTTATTGCACTAATAGTGAAAACTGTTTCATTTTTCATAATTAGTGTGATAAAAAATTGAGTTCCATTAGCTTGAATATTACTTTTCCTGGTAGCTGAGGCAAGTAAAAAAAATGATTTGAAATATATTTTATACGCCTGATTGCGGGTGAGTGTGTGTAAGTTTGAATTTGTGTGTATCCGTAAGCGTGTGTGTGTGTGTGTGTAAAACTGAAGGTCAAAGGGCGTGTGATGTCACATCTGGGACCCCTGTAATTTTGGTGAATTTATATTCATGCAGCATGCAAGGCAAGATCGAAACCATACATGGAGGGGAAGCGCAAAATAATATTCTAGATCTTCTTGAAACTCAAGCAAATCAGAAAATCTGGAGTGGGCAATGTGCAGAATGGACACAGAAATAGTCCTCCACATAACCGGGGGGTGGTGGCCAGTGGCAACCAATGGATCTAACTGGAAGGGGCAGATCTCCATTGGTCAACTATGTAGTACATACCCTTACAATGTTACTATCTTCACCACATACAATGTTATGACTGCCCTCACATTTCTCTACACTTGTCCATCCAGAGTGGTGGGAGGTGTTCGACGATTTACAAATTAGCAACGCGGTCCAAACACGGCGGCAATCCATTGGCGGTCCGAACCGCTGTAAGAAAAAAAGGCACCACCACCAGAACACTGCACCACATTGGCCAATACCATTACCCAACACCTGAGACACATACACACACCTGTCCACAGCACTACAAAACACACCCCCACACATACCCAGAACCCTTTGAAACCAGAAACTTTGACAAAGCAAGGAAAGAGCAATCTGAAAGGAGGCACTGCACCTAGATATCAAAGGCACCATCACACTGAACACGCATCACAAAACACACTACTGCACAAAAATACCACAGAGCTCACACATACCACTACCCAAACTCACACCAACAAACAGCACACCCAGCATCCCTGCACAACATACACCCCCAGCCACAACCCAACCACCATGGCACCACAAAAAAAAAACACGATTCACAGATGAGGAGCTGGAGGTAATGGTTGACGAAATCGTCAGAGTAGAGCCATGACTGTTTGGAGCACAGGTCCAGCAGACATCCATAACCCAGAAGAACGACTTATGGCAGAGGATAGTCATCAGGGTGAATGCAGTGGGGAACCATCCACGCACAAGGAAGAACATTAGGAAGAGGTGGAATGACCTACGGGAGACCGTACGGGCCATGGATTTCAGGCACCAAATCTCCGTCATGAAGACTGGTGGTGGGCCCCCACCGCCTCCTTCAGAATTGTCATCGTGGGAGGAGAAGATCTTGGCCATTCTACATCCAGAAGGGCTGACGGGAATACCTAGTGGACTGGATACTGGTAACTCAACTGCACTCCCCAGCCAAAATGTCCCAGTGCACAGATACCCCCACCACCCTCTCACCTCCTCACACCACCCTAACGTGCACAAGCCCACCATGGACCCAATACCCACCCTTGTATGCCAATACTGACAATATTCCCTCACAGGCCAACCGAGTGCATGGTTACCCCACACTGCAGCAAGTACCACAACTACCACAATGCAACACTCCCTACCCTTGCATGATTGCTACATCCACTTCACATCTCTGCAATTGCATTTTAAACCATGTCACTCCCCATCACCAATAAGTATGAGAAATGCACATCAGTACATGGCAATGACAGTAGCAAGACAAACATTAACTATTCTCCAAAATAGGCCCATTGCAACATTCCACTGATGGTAACACACGCAGTGGACTAGTAACTGTCAATGCCATTAATGCCCTGCAAATCCAGTCAATGATGGCATGCAACCATGTGTGTCACTGCTACAGTACCATCAATGACATAATACCTCTCATTACACAGGTCTCCCAAGCACTGACACACAGCAGAGGAGCACAGTGACAGAAAGCCCAGGCCTGGAAGCAGGTCCAATAGGGGAGGACTCACCTATGAGCCTCACCCTGCCCACAACTGAAACCACCTCCCCTGTGGCAATCAATGCACAGCAGAGCCCACCTTCCCAAACCTGTGTCCCAAGGTCACATCAATCATCAGTGTGCCCCACAGGACAGGGGCAGGAGTCAACAGTGCTGGCATCAGTGGGAGGGAGCACACTGCACCAGGGGCCCGGGCACAGGGGGCAAGGGCCAGTGGGAAGGCAATCATGGGCCAAGGGACAAGGTAGGTACAGTAGACGACTGGCTATGAGGCCGTCTCCAGAGCCTCAAGTTGGGCCAGATACACACCACCTTGCAGGACACCCAAAGGTTGCAGGGGGAATACCACCAGGAGGCCGTGCAGCAGTGGCAGCACTCAGTGCCACCATGGTCTCCATATTAGGGGAGTTCAAGGAATTGAACAATATCCTGCGGACATCCTTCACCCAACAGCAGGCCCCATCCAGTAGTCAGGCAACACCACTGCCATCAACATCAGCACCTGCTACTGGAATGGAGGCCCAGCAGGAGGACCCACAGGCCACCAGGACCCCTACACCCCTGCATCTGAGGCACCCCCACCCTGCAGGACCTGAGGCCAAGACCAAACCCCACACAAGGAAGTGATCCCTCTTCTGAACTGTCACCCTTGTGTGCCACTGTTACACCCTGTTGGCTGTCCAAAACCAAGTTCACATCATACAGGGCAAATGGATACAGGACCTGTGAGACAAACAGCTGTACCACCCACTCTGATCAGCACCCAGACCATTACCCCACTCCTCTGGACTGAGATCTCATACACTTAATAAACACAAATTAATACAAGTCATGGTGCATGTCTTTTCATTGTATGTAGTGGCAAACCTTTTTCCAAGCAGCAAATGTATACACATGTCGGCACCACAATAATGTTGGAGAGACAGATGTAGTGGGACACTCCAGCAGGTGTGTAAGTAAATCCAAATTGTAATGATATCCAGTGTCAACAATGGCAACAGACAATACAATAATCAGCTTGCAGAAAGAGATGTGACCTGAAGAGGGAAAATGAAATGGAATCAGGCACAATACTGTAAGGCATGTGAACCACAGTCATACATCCACAGCATTTCAACACATACAGAAGATGACCGGCCCAGCAGCTATGATACCACATATGTAAGGGCCTGCATAGGCACTCACACACGTGTGGAACAGGAAAGATGCAACATAGGTAACATCCTCTATTGATCATCTCCCTGAGTAGTCAGGATCAGGTACTTTCCACACAGAAGCTGACAATGCAGCATGAAATGCCTACGTAGCAGGAAAGGACTGTTAAGTCCCCCTTACATTTACCCAAACAGGCAGACTGAAGACTCTAAACCTTTGGTAGAACTATACTGTACAGCAATGGCACCAGCATTCCACACATGTCCTTAGCAGCAGTGCATTTCCACTACCCCTCATGGTAAGTCCGCTACCTTTCAGGCTTGGAAACCACAATGGAATGCTGTAGTCCCCACACACATCTTGATGCATGCAAATACTGGGTACAGACTGGCTTCAACAATACACCTTCCATGTGCAGATGCCATACAAATCACACATGCCTGTACTTCATTGAAAGTAGTGACGAATCATGTCAGTCCTGTTGTCATGTGCCTCATCCTCGTCTGCCTCCGTCTCAGCATCAGAGTCACCGGCCCCAAACACTGCTCCAGCATCAATGTCCCCCTCCTCCAACAGTGGGATGTGCCTTCTGAGGGCCAGATTATGGAGCATTCAGCATGCAACAATGATCTTGCAGACTTTCCCTGGTCTGTACTGTAGGGCACCACCTGGCACATGGAGGCAACAAAATCTAGCTTTCAATAGACCGAAAGTCCACTCAATCACTCGCCTCGTCTGGCCATGCGCCTCATTGTACCTGTTCTCCCCTCCTGTATTTGGATGTCTCACAGGTGTCAGGAGTCAGGGCAGGTTAGGGTATCCAGAGTCACCTGTGTGGAAAAGGGAACATGACTATAGGCAACAATGCTAGGCAGAGTGCTGACTGTGTTTGGAGGGGTCCAAACGTCTTACATGGAGAGCAGTACACGTACCTATGAGCCAGGCCCTTTCTCCCTGTAGCTGTGACATCATTGCATGGACACTGCTGTTCCTCAGGACGTAGGAATCATGTACCGATCCTGGGAATTTTTCATTTACATGTGTTCTGTACTCGTCTGCAAGACACATCACTTGTACATTGAGCGAATATGTACACTTCCAGTTTCTGTAGACCTGTTCATTGGTCCTCGGAGGTACCAAGGCAATGTGAGTCCCATCAATGGTCCCAATTTCATGTGGGACATTTGATATGTTGTAGAAGGCTGCTTTTACAGTGGGCAATTCAGGGTGTTGTGGGAACCTAATGTACCTGTGCACATGCTTGAGTAGGGCATCCAGCACATCCTGCAACACCTTACAGAACTGGGACTGGGAAAACCCTGCATCCAGTACCACTGTAACCTGAAAAGAGCCACTCGCCAGTAAAAGCAGGACTGAAAACACCTGGACTGCTGGAGGAATGGCATGGGGATTTCTCAAACCCGGCAGGAGGTCTGGCTTCAACGGTCTGGCTTCAACTGGGTGACCAGTCCCCTGATGCACAAAGGGTTCAGTCGATAGGTCAGGATGATGTGGCACTCTTCCATGGTATCAAGATCTACGAGTGGCCGGTAAACTGGTGCATTCCTCATCACTCCATTGTGGCGATATCTGTGCGCGGACACAAACTACAATCTGGGAACCGCTCACAAAGTAGTGCACCAGGTATGACGTATGACAGTCACAAAGTTTTGTTCATGCAAGTTGGCTGTCATGTTGTGGGAAGACACATTACTCCACACTCCATTCCTAACCAGACAATGGCACATACTCCCTGTGACAATGGAAGTATAAAGGACATGTAAACATACAATTTCCATGTGTTTCACTAGACGAATCATGTATACTGACAACTGTAGTGACAAGTGTGGTGATGTCACCAGACACTCACTACATATGTCATTATCCACAATGTGTGTCCTAATGTATCAATTTGTGACGACATACAGGTAATAAAGCAGTGTGAACCCATGACAGGTATGCTACAGACTAATATGGCATCCGCCTGTCCGGCATGTATTGGATAGCTGGAAGTGACCTCCTTCCACTGGTGGAAGTCGTCATGGCGGAAGGTGGTCTGAACCGTCGTGCAACTCCTCCGTGGTTAACATTGACATCTACGGGAGACTGGGACCAATGACCGCTGCAGTCGACTCCGCCATTTTGTATGGGCCAGCTCACTTGACTCCTAGGATACAGGCAAGACAGACCTCCACTTTGTGTGCTGCTGTGACCTGTATCTTGGAGCAACTATGACACGCACTGCAGGGGATAGGGCCCCAGCCTTCACTACAGAGGAACAGGAGAAACTGGTGGAAGGGGTCCTACCGCTGTATGGGCGGTTGTACAGTGCTCCAGGGCAACAGTACAGTACAACATCTTTTTTCCCACATGCCGGGTGGTGTTTGATGATGTATGTGTGTGCACATTGACATGTCATGACTGATCAGGTGTTTTGCATGCCCATGATATGTGTGGTATATTGGCAGTGTGTATGGTCCGTGTTTGTGGTGTATCGCAAAAGGTTACAGCTGTATTGGTATTAATTACATTATGTCTCCTGATTTCTGAATGTTTCCCACGCAGGTCAGCGCCCACCAGAAAAAAGGGTTATGGAGAGCCATCGCCAAAAAAGTGCAGACCCTGGGAGTCCATAGCCGGTGGAGCACCCACTGCAGGAAGCGGTGGGAGGACCTGAGACGCTGGGCCCGGAAGACCGCAGAGGTCCAGCAGGGGATGGCTTCTCAATGAGGGAAGGGTGTCCGTCGGACCCTGCCCCCCCTAATGGCCCTCATACTGGCAGTGGCCTACCCAGACTTGGATGGGTGCTTGAAGGCAGCACAGCAGCCACATGGGGGTAAGTATTGACTGTTAAGTGACTTCTGCATGGTTGTGTACTGTGACCCTCACTGGACTTTGGATTTACGTGGTCAGATGAGATTTTGGGAATGCACAGTCCTGGTTGTCACACCAATCATGTAGGAGTGTGACACACTAGCTATGTTAAGCCATGCACAAACAAAAATAGTGGTACTATGACACACAATCACCTGTACGTATGGGTCGCACAAGTATGCTATCATGTCACTGGCTGCATCCTCCATTTCTGCATGTACTGTAGTAGTACAGGGTGATCATATTGGCACTGTATGTGTGTAATGACAGGCATGTTACTTGAACATTGCAATTGCTTCACTTGCTACATCAATGGACCTCTGTACCACATGTACTCCACACATTCCAGTCAGTTAGTTTGTGTGCTCAGTTCCTCTGAGCTCAGATTTGTCTCAGATTTGCCTCATCCCATAATGGATGACATGTGGTTGGGTATGGTACTGGGCTGGATTGTTGGATTGTTGGATTAGTCATTTAGCCAATTGATAGGCATTTAGTGGTCTTCATTCAGGTGTTTAGGCTGCAGGGTTAAGGTGATCGCTGATGAGTTTGGGTATCGCTTGCATGACTCAATTGTAATTGATTGCAAAATGGTCTCTTGTTTACCCTGCAGGGGCTGTATTATGTATTGCTTGTATGTGAAGTGGACGTGTGTTATCACCATTTCCTCCCTTTATGTTTCTCCCACCCTCCTTCTCTCTCCACCTATGTCTATGTGTGCATTAGTATCATCTGGCGAAGGAGGAAGGGCACCGGCGAGTGGGGATGCAGCAGCCCATGGGACCCAGGAGGCTGGCACCAGCGAAGCCCAGGGGACCAGTGGGACGGAGGGCGAGGGGAGCACCACGGGGAAGATTGGAGCAACCAGCACATCTGATACAGATTCCTCCTCTGATGGTGGCTTCCTGGCAGTGGTGGACCCATCTGGGACCACCCCAGCACCCTCCTTGTCCGCCATCCCCCTTACCAGCACCGTTCTCCCTGTAGTACCCCACCCAGTTGCCCGTGCCCATTCACCTAGAAGGGTGGGCATCTCATTCACCGAAGGCACCTCTGCCCCTTCCCCAGTCAGCCCTGCTGTGCTCAATGACCTCCTGAGGTCCATCTCTGTGGGCAGACAACCATTGTGAATGCCATCCAGGGACTGGCATCCAGATGCATCAGTCCAATTAGTTCCTGGAAGGCCTTCACTGTGCCTTGTCTGGCCTACAGAGATCATTTCAGGCTCTGGCATCCTCACTGACGGCAGCCATTGTCTTTTCATCTTCCATCCCCCCTCCAGCTACCTGTTCCCAATCCACAAACCCTCTCCCTACACCCATCTGAAGCACACCTACAGACCAGCATACACCCACTACAACAGACAAGGTGCGCAAAGACAGTCATAGGCATCACAAACATTCCCACAGGCATGCACACACACAACACACATCTGCATACACAACAGACACTTCCCCCTCCACCTCCTCCCTTACAGTCACATCTCCACTCACAACTGCCAGCACTGCTCCCATCACACACTGCCATTCCTGTCATACCCTCAATCACCACAACAGCAGACTCACAGACACACACCCCACACAACACATCCACACTCACCACGACTACTGTCTCTGCCACATGCAGCACATCCACCTTACTTGCACACAGTCTGAAATCTTGATCAAAATGGAGGTACAAAAAAGGTGCAAAACAGCCACAAATTTTCCTGTTAAACAGATAGCAGATGAATCTTTTACACTTTACCTATAGGTGCATTTATAAAAAAAGATTCACAGGTGAATGATCACAGGGGTCATATCAGTGACCCTACCAAGGTGACTATATAACAGTCATAACCCCCACCCTCACGTAGACCGCATCCTACTCAATGTAGGCTACTTGACATATTTTGCTGATGACCAAAAGAATCTGCTGGCCCCAACCAGAGGCTCCAACATAATGCTATAAACCATCACCTGTACCTTCCATGATCACATGACTAGGAGAGAGGCGGTAGCATGATCAATGGACAGGCTGCAATGCAACGCATGTGTCATAAATAGGGCTATCACAGACAACTGTAAATAGAACCAGCTTCTTGCGTCATGAGTCCATTAAGGACACAAAGAAATAAGAGGAATTATGGAAAAGCAATAAATTGTTAATTTCAATGTTGTGTCCACTCTGTCTAATTAACTACCCAACATAACATATGTTATGTTATGTTCCCAACCTATCACTTACCCCTTGCACTGAACAGCAGTGAAGAATGTACAAGAGGAATGTGGAGCACAAGATTGACTATTACGGTTGCAGTTTATTTTCCGCTATGATTACTGAGCTGCATAAAGGTAGGTTCAACAACTGCAGTGCCTTCCTTACACTCTTTGAAAAGACAGGATAAGCACACTGGGTACTGCTTAGTTCACACAGCTATAGGGGGCAAAAATACCTAGGATGCAGAAACAATCCCGAGGTGTAAGAACAAAGGTTTGTGGAAGAAGATGCTGATGTGCTTGAAGTATGTCCAGGACAGAGAGGAGTGGTACAAGACTCAACTGGTGAAAGTAGAGCACCCACCAGAACTAAAGACTGTACTGCAGAGTAAGGGGTGAGATAAGTGGGTGGACGGAGGACCCTCAGATAGGCAGTGCATCAATATGAAGATGGGACTAAGACAGGAATGAACATGAGTCTACAATATGAACCCACAATATCAAGTCCATCTTAGCTAACATTTTATAGCCATTCACCACACAGTTTCTCAAATGTACATTCAAGTACTCGCCATTGTCTGTAAGCCAGAAAGAAGCGGCAACATGGTGAATCTGCTGCTCAGAAGAGGGCTACTGGAGGCACTTGCTAGAGACAGTTCAGATGGACTAAACAATTATCAGAAATATAGATGCTATTTAAAATGTGGCTAGAACTGCAGCAGAGTTAGGAGATAGCTAAGTCAGGATAAGAGATGCAGAGGCAGAACACTGAAAAGAGCCAACAGGAAAGTGATACATTTTGAACCCATGATTAATGATGGCTGCACCAACAAAATGCATACAATTCTGATGTAAAATGTCACATAGGCTGCTGCCGGAATGCATTCATGTGAATGTAAAAGAAACTCAAGCATTACAAATGTGTTTTGTGGAGATAAAACTATCCCTCCTGAGGAATGGACCTGAATATCAAAATTAATAGAGAAAATATGTTTGAAACTTTGCTTTGTGAAGCAGACAAATTTACAATTAGTGATTTAAAATCAAAACACCTAAGAATATGACGAGGAAACTGATTTTTTAAGTAAAAAGAAAGCTTTGGTTCAAAACTGGAAGTGGGTCTTTCATTACATGGGTGTGAACTGTAATCAAGGAGAGACCCAAACATGTATGCATAAATGCAAGACTAGACTGATATCAATTGCCACTGCTACGCTGGAGGCTAATTAGTTTTAGTGCTTTGGGCAAAATTCTTTTACATTCATTTTTGGTAAAACCTCTTTTACGTCCACCTCAACGTTAACTGAAAAAGTCACTGTTTCGGGAAAGTCAGTGTGTGGTTCAGCTTTAAGTGCCAGAATCACAGTTCATTAGCTTCTTTGTTAATCTTTTAATATTCTGTTAATTATTATGATATTATTAATTCATATAAACATGTCTTTTGGGCTAAAATATTGCTATAAAATATGCGGCTAATTACAGTACATCTCATGAGATTGTTGAGTTAGAATACCACACTTTACACTGAGGACAAAACTAAAGTGGTTAATATGTTAGAAGTATAAAATCTAAGTGCATGATGCAAATGGGCTAATGAAATACAAGCCTGTGAACTAGAGCCAGTGTTTCCCTCCATGATGCGCAGGTCTCATGCAGAGGGAATCCCACGAGCAGTTCATTGAACTCAACTAACCTGGTAGGATATTACTTTCCTTCTCAACCATGTAACTTGGATGGATTTTCCACTGTTCGATCAGATTGGATGTCTCCTCTCTGCTTCCGAGGCCATTAGGCTCACCACCAGCTGCTGCTGCTAGACTCAACTTCCACATCTCAGTGTGGCCCAGGTCTCATCAACTTTCTCTCACCAAAGGGTGTTCTCCATATCCCTCCACCTCACGTGGGTATCAAATGCAAGTGGGTCACTCTCACTTACAGTCCACGTCACCGTGCAGCCCAGGTGTCATCAACCTTCATCCACCGCAGGGTGTTCTCCATAACCCTCTACCACATGTGGGTATCAAGTGTGAGCGGGTCACTCTCGCAGTCCACGTCACAGTGTGTGTACTCCAGTCTCTGCAGGTTATGTCATGCTCAGTTATGCTGCCACATGCTATGTTGCTATGTTATATTACTACAAAATATGCTGTTACAAAACGAAATGACTAAGTACATACTCTGTAACAATATGTGAAGAAAGCTATTAAAATAAATTGATGTTGTTTTCTTATGTAGGACAATACAATCAGGTGGGATATGTTTGACTGAGCCTTTTACATTTTTTTGGACTAGAGAGAGGGTACTGAGTACATTCTTAGGAGGCTTGTGGGATGGATTTGTGATGGGTCAGTAATAGTCTTATAGGTTTATCATTGTGACATTGGTGATCAAATGTTTATAATGCCGTCAATTTTTATAAGACTAAGGATGCATTAATCATACAGTGTTCTGTCTGTACCTTCAGTCTCATTTTCTCAGTCTGGTTGCATTACTACTGTTGTGCCTGGACACCCTTTCCTTTTTCTCATCCCCATGTCTAAGTCCTGGGAATTCTGTTCAGTACTAAGATCAGGGAGGGTATGGGGCAGATGATTAATAGCTGGGACATTAGCTTTGAGAAGATTTTAACCAAATTAATGTAGTATCGTTGATAGGAAGATTTTACCGCTAAGAATGTTAACCTGCAATTTTTTAAATGTGCAATTGGAAATAAAAAAAGAAATGATATTTTATGAAATTCAAGCCTAATGTTGGTTTACGTTATGTTATGTTTTCTTATGTTATGTTATGTGTAAGGCTCCTAGCTTTCAGTTTTTACTGAACAATTGAGCTTCTTTTGAGTGACTCTCCATGCTGTCATTCATGAATTCCAGCCCAACAGCTGAGAAGATTGACAGCATGAGGACTTAAAAAACTTGTTAATTTTCTTAAATCAATGCACATCTCAACATATATTTCCTGTATAATGCTAAGATTTTCATATAGGTGCATTGTTTTATTATAATTGGCTATTTAATGTGTCAAACACCAATAGGCATCAAAGCCTAAATGCATACTTATTGGTTAAATAAATATGGAAATTTACAAGTTCTGGCCTAAGTTAATCATAAAACATAAAATAAATATTGGTAAATACCAATCACATGGCCAAAAGATAAATATGGATAATTACAGACAGAAGTGTGCAAAAAACAAATACCATAAAACAAGGAGCCCATGTTATGGTATGCTATGTGACGTTACATAATATTATGTCATGTTATGTTTTGTTAAGATGATTTTTGAACAAAATATCGCGTTCAGAAATATAAAAAAAAATATTGTTAGTCAAAAAGATTGTGGTATAGAATATCATTGTCAAGAATATCGTCCTTTAGATAAGTAATATTGTTTCTAATAATACTGCTGTTTTTCATCTCATATTTAGAAAATATTGTTTTTTTAAATTATTTTAATGTGTTTTAGTTAAGATATTAATTGTATGTGTTAGAATTGATGGTATGGGTTTTTAAAAAATATAGTTTACAATTTTAAGTGATTTAGTATTTTTTCAATTGTTATTAGTAATTTACAGTTGTTAAGACTGGAGACGGGACAGTAAATGTAACCCCTCTGAAGTCCAACTCTTTCCCTATTATTTCTTAACCTGCAGTGGGAATTCTATATATGTAATCTTTCCCGAGTCCAACACTTTCCTTAATATTGGGGAAATAGAATTTATATTATTATGTATTTATTTTTATATTTAATATTGTTTGTTTTACTTTTTTATGTTTATACTTTTTAACAAATGTGTTTTTGGGGTGTTTAATAAATGAATATTGTGTATATTGGTGGAATTAATTAATATATTTTGTTATTGACTTGTTTCTATTGTTAATATTTGTCATTAATTGTGTCATACTATATATACATGTATATACATACATATACAAAAAACACACAAATATATATCTGTGTGTATTTTTTTACAGATATATATTCAAACACGGTGTTAGAAAATTAGTGAATCTATTTACTATACATTATATTAATTTTGTATATTAAAATATTGAACATTTACTATTTAAACTAATGTGCATGATGTTTTGTTATTTTTTTGCCAGTATTCTTGTCATTTACATTACATGTATAGGAACACAATACTGTTATAAACAATACTTCTGACACAATATTTTTGGCAGCAATATTGTTTACCGCAATATTGTGTCATTGATCTGGTAAAATCAAGCCAGTGACCCCACTGAGATCTAAGTAGGAGATTTAGATCAGGGAACAGCTGACGGCCGCATAGGCCTGTCAATATGTACACCGTGTCTCCATAAACACACATCTTAAGCTCATTGAATTAAAAAAAAATCATAGAATATATCCTACCCCTACACGATTATAAGTAATGTATCTCCAAATGCCACCGGAATGTCCATGATACTCCAGGAGGGAGTGGATTTGATCATATGGTTTGGTCCTGTGGAATTATCAGGGGATGCTGTGAAGTGACTGAGAGACAACTATCGGATTGGACAGAGGGAAGAGATCTGGGAACACCTTATGACTAGAGCAAAAACCAACAAGTCCACTACCAGGTTCACAGATCTTGCTCTAGCCCTTGCCCAGTTGCCAAATAGCAATTGTTAGACCTGACAGCCTTAGGGTGGTCACTCCTAACTTTTTGCCTGCCTCCCTCCACTTTTTGGACACTGTTTTTGCTGGCTTTTATACTGCGCACTTTACCACTGCTAACCAGTGCTAAAGTGCATATGATCTCTCCCTTTAAACATGGTAACCTTGGATCACACCCAATTGGACTATTTGATTTACTTGTAAGTCCCTAGTAGAGTGCACTATATGTGCCTAGGGCCTGTAGATTAAATGCTACTAGTGGGCCTGCAGCACTGGTTGTGCCACCCACTTAATTAGCCCCTTAACCTTGTCTCAGGTCTGCCATTTCACTTCGACGTGGCATTTAAAAGTACTTGCCAAGCCTAAATCTCCACTTTTTCTACATATAAGTCACCCCTAATGTGTGCCCTAGGCAACCCCTAGAGCAGGGTGATGTGTGGGTAAAAGGCAGGACATGTACCTGTGTAGTTTACATGTCCTGGTAGTGTAAAACTCCTAAATTCGTTTTTACACTACTGTGAGGCCTGCTCCCTTCATAGGCTAACATTGGGGCTGCCCTCATACATTGTTGAAGTGGTAGCTGCTGATCTGAAAGGAGTAGGAAGGTCATATTTAGTATGGCCAGAATGGTAATACAAAATCCTGCTGACTGGTGAAGTTGGATTTAATATTACTATTTTAGAAATGCCACTTTTAGAAAGTGAGCATTTCTCTGCACTTAAATCTTTCTGTGCCTTACAATCCACGTCTGGTTGGGTTTAGTTGACAGCTCCTGGTGCATTCACTCAGACACACCCCAAACACAGGGTACTCAGCCTCACTTGCATACATCTGCATTTCGAATGGGTCTTCCTGGGCTGGGAGGGTGGAGGGCCTGCTCTGACACAAAGGACTGCCACACCCCCTACTGGGCCCCTTGCAGACAAGATTGAACTGCAAGGGGACCTGGTGTACTTCTAAGCCACTCTTTGAAGTCTCCCCCACTTCAAAGGCACATTTGGGTATAAAACAGGGCCTCTTTCTACAAAGGACTGCTGCCTTGCTGTTGCCCTGCTGTCTTGCTGAACTCTTGCCTTGCTGCAGAAGTGCTCTCCAAGGGCTTGGATAGAGCTTGCCTTCTGTTCCCTGAAGTCTCAGGACCAAAAAGACTTCTCTCTTGCAACTGGACTCCTTGTGCGGAGAAAAGTTTGACGCACAGCTTGCTCCACAGTGAAAAATTCACTGCACGCCGAACCGGAAAGACGCTGCTCGACCCCGCAAGGAAAATATCGACGCGACGCCTGCGGTGCGACCGGAACTTCGACGCACGGCCCGCCTGGACAACGCCGCCCGACTTCCAGAGAGGAAATCGACGCAGCGCCTGCCGTGAGGAAGAAAATTCCACGCACAGCCCACCGGAACGATGCGCAGCCGGACAACAAGCCCAGGATTCCACGCACAGACCCCGGGGCGTCTGAAAACCCCGTGACCCACAGAGGAGACTGTCCGCGCGCCGGAAATCGACGCAACGTCTTCCCCGCGTGAAAAAATAACGACGCAAGTCCGTGTGTGAAGGGGCGAAACCAACGCACACACCATTTTCCACGCACCCCCTCCTCTGCGGCCCTTTGCTGAGATTTTTCACTCCAAACCAGGAACTTTGCGCTTGAAAGAGACTTTGTTTGCTTTTTAAAGACTTAAGACACTTTTTTTCACTTTCCAGTGATATCTCTACAATTTCTTATTACATCTTTTATCGTTTTGACCTGCAAATATCCAGATAAATATTATCTATTTTTCTAAACACTGTGGTGTATTTTTGTGGTGCTATATTGTGTTATTGTATGATTTATTGCACAAATACTTTACACATTGCCTTCTAAGTTAAGCCTGACTGCTCAGTGCCAAGCTACCAGAGGGTGGGCACAGGATAATTTTGGATTGTGTGTGACTTACCCTGACTAGAGTGAGGGTCCTTGCATGGACAGGGGGTAACCTGACTGCCAACCAAAGACCCCATTTCTAACATTGGTGATCAGCGGTGAGGATAGGACTTGTATTTGTGCAGTGACATACAGTAGCTAAGTATTTCACTACCTACCCACAGTTAAAGGTCAACTTGATTTTTATCTCTTTTTGCAAATTCGTTTTTCCTGACAATTTTCTAAACCTAAATCCTCACTCAACATGTCTCTGGCTGGGTCTCAAGCAGAAGATTTTGACCTAGCCCTGGTGGAGACATATACTGTCAAACAGCTAAAAAGGTTCTGCAGGGAGATAAGTGTACCCACCCAAGGGGCCTCCAGAAAGGAGGACTTTCAAGTGGCACTGAGGGCCTGGGCAGAAGCCCATTTAGAGGAGGATGATGAGGAAGAGGAGCCAGAAAATGGCCCCTCAGAGGATTTTTTGCCATCAGTGGATGATGTTACCACTGTAATTGTGCCCCCTTCCAGACCAGGGAGCAGTGTCTCTGAGCAAGGCCTGACCGCAGAGGAAAGGAGAGAAGAGAGGGAGTTCCAATTGCAAATGGCAAGACTGAAAATTGGGGCTCAACAGGAGGAAAGAAGGGCAGAGAGAGAAGCCAAGCAAGCTGAGGCTGAAAGAGCAGCCAAACAGATTGAAGCTGAAAGAACAGCCAAACAGATTGAAGCTGAAAGAGCTGAAGCTGCAGCTGAGAGAGCCTTGGCTGAAAAGAAACTTTTGTTGGCTCACGAACTGAGTCTCAAGGAGCTGGATCTTAAGGCAAGACAGTCTGAATCCAGCAGTAAGTGTGGCAGCATACAGACAGGACCTGCTGGAGAAAAGAAGGTTTGTATACCCAAAAATGCGGTGCCCAGTTTTGTGGTGGGAGATGACATAGATAAATGGTTAGCTGCTTATGAAGTTTCACTATGGGCTCATGAGGTTCCTGAAGGGCAATGGGGTACAGCTATGTGGAGTTATGTGCCACCTTTGGGGAGGGACACACTTCTCACATTGGACAAACCAGATCAAAACACATACCCACTTCAGAAACCCATTTTACTTGCCAAGTTTGGGCTGACCCCTGAGAAATACCGTCAGAGGTTTAGGTACAGCACCAAACTATCCACACAAACATGGGTAGATTTCTTTGACTTTTCCAGTAAGGCACTGAATGGATGGGTGCGGGGCTGCCAAGTAGATGATTACACAGGATTGTATAATTTGATTCGAAGAGAGCATATGCTCAGTATTTGTTTTACAGAGTTACGCCAGCACCTAGTAGACAGTAAGCTGACTGATCCCAGGAAGCTTGCTGAGGAGGCGGACCTCAGGACTAGTACCAGAGTGTCCAGAAAGGTATCTGGGGGGGGCACCCACAAAGGGGGTCAGGGTTCCCATCAGAAGAAAGAGGGGGGAGAAAAACTTAAAAACAAGGAGTTCTCAAAAGGCCCCCAAAACCAGTCCGGTCTGATTCTCAAAAGAAAGGTTTTACCATAAGACAGGGAGGTATGTACCCCACTGTGCAGAGTGCAATAAGTATGGGCACTCTGAGGGCGACTCCAAGTGTCCCAAGAGGGCACAGCCCCCCAAAGGAGGGCAGACACCTGGGATGGCTAGCGTAGCGCTCGGGGAGGAGATGGTCCCAGTCAGTTTTGGGGAGCAGACAGAGGTAACCCTAGTGTCCCTGGGGGATGCAGAGATGGTGCCAAAAACCCACATGCCGGCCAATACTTCCAAGTATAGACAGTGGGTCACCATCAATGGGCAAAGGGTGGAGGCTCTGTGTGACACAGGAGCCAGCATGACTACTGTCAAGGGTCAGCTGGTGTCAGCAGAGCAGGTCATCCCAAATACATTCCACCAAGTCATAGTCACCGACAATCGTGAGAGTCACCTACCGGTAGCTCTGGTTCCCTTTGAGTGGGGGGGGGTCTCTGGTACTCTAAAATTAGCTGTGAGTCCTGCCATGCCTGTAGATTGTCTGTTAGGCAACGACCTTGAGCACACTACCTGGAAGGAGGTAGAGCTAAGGTCTCACTTGGAAATGTTAGGATTGCCTGAGTGGGTCTGCATGACCACAGGGTCCATGGCTGACCGAGAGGGAAGTCAAGGGCGTCTGGAGCCTGGAACAATGGCCCAGACAACTGCCAAGAGGAGGGGCAAGGGGTGCGGGAAACCGGTCCCAGAAGTTCCCACAGTGGTTGACGGGGTTCCTGAGGAGGAGGCCCCCGAGCCAACTGGGGAAGACATTGCTGCCCTAGGTGACCTACCTGAGCTTGCTGGCTGGCAAGTTGAGGGTGGGCCCACCAGGGAGGAATTCTGCAAGGTGCAGAAAGAATGTCCCACTCTAGAGGGCATGAGGCAGCAAGGCTCAGCCCAGGCAGAGGTGAAGCCTCTGGCGATCACCACATATATTGTGAGAATGATCTCCTCTACAGTGAGCCTAAGGTTCCGGCCATTGCGCCAGCGCGTGCGCTGGTGGTCCCCCAGTGTTACCGAACCTTCCTACTGGGACTGGCTCACGACATTCCCCTGGCAGGACATTTGGGGCAAGACAAGACCTTTGCCAGGCTTGTCACCCACTTCTATTGGCCCAGAATGAGAACAAACTCAGATACGTTCTGTAGATCCCGTCCTACCTGCCAGGCCAGTGGTAAAACAGGAAAAAGGGTTAAGACCCCCCTGATTCCACTTCCTGTCGTTGGCACCCCCTTTGAAAGGGTGGGCATCGACATTGTTGGTCCATTGGACCCCAAAACTGCCCTAGGCAACAGGTTCATCCTGGTTTTGGTGGACCATGCCACCCGTTACCCAGAGGCAATCCATCTGAGGACCGTAACTGCACCGGTGGTGCCAGAACTCTGATGGGGATATTTACCCGTGTGGGATTCCCAAAGGAGATAGTGTCTGACAGAGGCACTAACTTCATGTCTGCATACATGAAGTCTATATGGGATGCGTGTGGTGTAACCTACAAGTTCACCACACCCTATCACCCCCAATCTAATGGTCTTATGGAGAGATTCAACAAGACCTTGAAAGGCATGATCGTTGGCCTCCCTGAGGCCCTGAGGCATAAGTGGAACGTCCTCTTACCATGCCTTCTCTTTGCTTACAGAGAGGTACCCCAGAAGGGGGTAGGGTTCAGTCCTTTTGAGCTCCTCTATGCGTACCCTGTCAGGGGACCCTTAAGCATTGTCAAGGAGGGGTTGGAGAAAGCTCCAAAGGCACCCCCTCAGGATGTGGTCAGCTACGTGCTGGCCCTCCGCAACCAGATGAACCGCTTCTGGAGAGAGGCCAAAAGTAACCTTGAGGCCAGTCAAGAGGTAATGAAACGCTGGTATGATCAGAAGGCCACCCTGGTAGAGTTTCAACCTGGAGATAAATGTGGGTAATGGAGCCAGTAGAGCCTAGAGCTCTACTGGTCTGGCCCAATTGAAGTGAAGGGGCGGAAAGGGGAGGACACTTACCTAGTGGACCTCCAATCCCCTAGGAACCCCCTAAGGGTGCTCCATGTCAACCGACTGAAGCCTCATTTTGAGAGGTCTGAAGTCAACATGCTTCTGGTGACAGATGAGGGGGCGGAGGAGGAGAGTGAACCTCTCCCCGACCTCCTCGCTGCCAAGGAAGGTGATGGGTCAGTGGAGGGTGTCATTTTCTCTGACTCCCTGACCCTAGACCAGAGAGGGGGCTGCTACCAATTACTGGAACAGTACTCCTCCCTGTTTTCTCTCACCCCTGGACGCACACACTTGTGTGTCCATGATATTGACACAGGAGACAGTCCCCCTGTAGAGAACAAAATTTACAGGTTGTCAGACAAGGTGAAGGCCAGCATCAAAGAGGAAGTCTCAAAGATGTTTGCTCTTGGGGTTATTGAGAAGTCTAGCAGTCCCTGGGCCAGCCCTGTGGTGGTGCTGGTACCCAAGGCTGCTGCCCCTGGTGCCAACCCAGAACTTAGGTTCTGCGTGGACTACCGGGGTCTCAATTCAGTCACACGGACTGACGCTCACCCCATCCCCCGAGCTGATGCGCTCGTAGACAGACTAGGCGCTGCCAAATTCCTCAGTACTTTTGATCTCACATCAGGGTACTGGCAGATCGCCTTGACTGAGGGGGCCAAAGAGAGATCAGCATTTTCCACACCTGAGGGCCATTACCAATTCCGGGTGATGCCCTTTGGGTTGAAAAATG
This sequence comes from Pleurodeles waltl, assembly GCF_031143425.1. Taxonomy (NCBI): domain Eukaryota; kingdom Metazoa; phylum Chordata; class Amphibia; order Caudata; family Salamandridae; genus Pleurodeles; species Pleurodeles waltl. The sequence continues at coordinate 174,770,260 of NC_090441.1, read as the reverse complement.
CCCCCGCTACCTTCCAACGGTTGGTTAACGGGATCCTAGCTGGCAAGGATGCCTTCTGTGCAGCCTACCTGGATGACACTGCCGTCTACAGTGACAGCTGGGAGGAACACCTTCTCCACCTCGAGGAGGTGCTTCAGGCCCTGCAACAGGCAGGCCTGACCATCAAGGCCAGTAAGTGCCAGATTGGGCAGGATTCTGTGGTGTACTTGGGACACCTAGTAGGTGGTGGCAAGGTGCAGCCACTCCAGGCCAATAATGAAACTATCAAGGCCTGGCAACCACCTAGAACCCAAACAGAGGTGAGAGCCTTCTTAGGCCTCACCGGATATTACCGCAGATTTGTCAAGGGCTATGGAACCATGGTGACACCCTTGACAGAACTCACATCCAAAAAGCAACCTAGGTTGGTGAATTGGACAGAGGCTTGTCAGAAAGCCTTTGACTCCCTGAAGGAAGCCATGTGCACGGCCCCCATGCCCATGGCCCCTGACTACTCCAAGGAATTTATCGTGCAGACAGACGCTTCAGAGCATGGCACAGGGGCGGTCCTAGCACAGCTAAACGAGGAGGGCCTAGACCAACCAGTAGTCTTTATAGGCAGAAGACTATTACCACGGGAACAGAGGTGGAGTGCTATTGAAAGAGAAGCTTTTGCTGTGGTCTGGGCACTGAAGAAGCTGAGACCATACCTGTTTGGGACTCACTTCCGGGTTCAGACAGACCACAGGCCCCTCAGATGGCTCATGCAGATGAGGGGTGAAAATCCCAAACTCTTGAGGTGGTCCATTTCCCTACAGGGGATGAACTTTACGGTGGAGCATCGCCCAGGGGTTGACCACGCCAATGCTGATGGTCTCTCCAGGTACTTCCGCATTAGCGATGAGAGCTCCCAGGAGGTTGGGTAGCTCTCCCCACTTTCAGTTGGGGGGACACATGTTAGACCTGACAGCCTTAAGGTGGTCACCCCCAACTTTTTGCCTGCCTCCCTCTACTTTTTGGACACTGTTTTTGCTGGCTTTTAGACCTTGCGCACTTTACCACTGCTAACAAGTGCTAAAGTGCATATGCTCTCTCCCTTTAAACATGGTAACCTTGGATCACACCCAATTGGACTATTTGATTTACTTGTAAGTCCCTAGTAGAGTGCACTATATGTGCCTAGGGCCTGTAGATTAAATGCTACTAGTGGGCCTGCAGCACTGGTTGTGCCACCCACTTAAGTAGCCCCTTAACCTTGTCTCAGGCCTGCCATTGCAAGGCCTATGTGTGCAGTTTCACTGTCACTTCGACTTGGCATTTAAAAGTACTTGCAAGCCTAAAACTCCCCTTTTTCTACATATAAGTCACCCCTAATGTGTGCCCTAGGCAACCCCTGGAGCAGGGTGCTGTGTGGGTAAAAGGCAGGACATGTACCTGTGTAGTTTACATGTCCTGGTAGTGTAAAACTCCTAAATTCGTTTTTACACTACTGTGAGGCCTGCTCCCTTCATAGGCTAACATTGGGGCTGCCCTCATACATTGTTGAAGTGGTAGCTGCTGATCTGAAAGGAGTAGGAAGGTCATATTTAGTATGGCCAGAATGGTAATACAAAATCCTGCTGACTGGTGAAGTTGGATTTAATATTACTATTTTAGAAATGCCACTTTTAGAAAGTGAGCATTTCTCTGCACTTAAATCTTTCTGTGCCTTACAATCCACGTCTGGCTGGGTTTAGTTGACAGCTCCTGGTGCATTCACTCAGACACACCCCAAACACAGGGTACTCAGCCTCACTTGCATACATCTGCATTTCGAATGGGTCTTCCTGGGCTGGGAGGGTGGAGGGCCTGCTCTGACACAAAGGACTGCCACACCCCCTACTGGGACCCTGGCAGACAGGATTGAACTGAAAGGGGACCTGGTGCACTTCTAAGCCACTCTTTGAAGTCTCCCCCACTTCAAAGGCACATTTGGGTATAAAACAGGGCCTCTGCCCTACCACCTCAGACACTTGCTGGAGAAGAAACCTGAACCAGAACCTGCACCCTGAAAAGAAGAACTGCCTGGCTGCCTAAAGGACTCACCTGACTGCTTTCTACAAAGGACTGCTGCCTTGCTGTTGCCCTGCTGTTTTGCCGAACTCTTGCCTTGCTGCAGAAGTGCTCTCCAAAGGCTTGGATAGAGCTTGCCTCCTGTTCCCTGAAATCTCAGGACCAAAAAGACTTCTCTCTTGCAACTGGACTACTTGTGCAGAGAAAAATTCGACGCACAGCTTGCTCCGCGGTGAAAAATTCACTGCACGCCGAACCGGAAAGACGCCGCTCAACCCCGCGAGGAAAAGATCGATGCGACGCCTGCGGTGTGACTGGAACTTTGACGCATGGCCCGCCTAGACAACGCCACCCGACTTCCAGAGAGGAAATCGACGCAGCACCTGCCGTGAGGAAGAAAATTCCACGCACAGCCCACCGGAACGACGCGCAGCGGGACAACAAGCCCAGGATTCCACGCATAGACCCCGGGGCGTCTGAAAACCCCGCGACCTACAGAGGAGACTGTCTGCGCACCGGAAATTGACGCAACGTCTTCCCTGCGTGAAAAATTACGGCACAAGTCCGTGTGTGAAGGGGCAAAACCGACGCACACACCATTTTCCACGCATCTCCTCCTCTGCGGCCCTTTGCGGAGATTTTTCACTCCAAACCAGGTACGTTGTGCTTGAAAGAGACTGTGTTTGCTTTTTAAAGACTTAAGACACTTTGGAGGTCATTCTGACCCCGGCGGGCGGCTCCCGCCGCACGCCTGGAGGGAACCGCCAGAATACCGCTGCGTGGTCAAAAGACCGCCGCAGGTATTCTGGGTTTCCCACTGGGCTGGCGGGCGACTGCCAAAAGGCCGCCCGCCAGCCCAGTGGGAAACACCCCTCCATGAGGATGCCGGCTCCGAATGGAGCCGGCGGAGTGGAGGATGTGCGACGGGTGCAGTGGCACCCGTCGCGTATTTCAGTGTCTGCAAAGCAGACACTGAAATACAAAGTGGGGCCCTCTTACGGGGGCCCCTGCAGTGCCCATGCCATTGGCATGGGCACTGCAGGGGCCCCCAGGGGCCCCACGACACCCCTCACCGCCATCCTGTTCCTGGCGGGCGGAACCGCCAGGAACAGGATGGCGGTGAGGGGGTCGGAATCCCCATGGCAAGCTGCGCCGCCATGGCGGATTCCCATGGGCAGCGGAATGTCGGTGGCCTGTTGGCGGTGCTACCGCCGACCCCGGCGGTCCATGACCGCCGGGGTCAGAATGACCCCCTTTATATCACTTTCCAGTGATATCTCTACAATTTCTTATTACATCTTTTATCGTTTTGACCTGCAAATATCCAGATAAATATTATCTATTTTTCTAAACACTGTGTGGTGTATTTTTGTGGTGCTATATTGTGTTATTGTATGATTTATTGCACAAATACTTTACACATTGCCTTCTAAGGTAAGCCTGACTGCTCAGTGCCAAGCTACCAGAGGGTGGGCACAGGATAATTTTGGATTGTGTGTGACCTACCCTGACTATAGTGAGGGTCCTTGCTTGGACAGGGGGTAACCTGACTGCCAACCAAAGACCCCATTTCTAACAGCAATGGACTCTGCTCTGGGGCTGCAGACATGGAGGACAAACCTACAGAGGCTTGCAAAGGTAGAAGCGGATGTATACTCTTATCCAAGCAGAGACGGACACAGACCCGCTACTTCGATGGACTGGAAACACTTTCAGTTAGCAGTTAGTCCCAAGTCGGACGACAAGGCGTCTTAGATGGATCAGTAGGGACAGGTTAGACTCCTTTTGTCTGTTTATGTATGGCATCTGGATGGTGTGTTACCTGCCTGTTTTTGTGCTTTCCAGATGTCAAGGGGGTTTCTTATAGTTGGTCTGTAAATCCTGAGGTGAGGTGTTTTCCATGCCAGCTGGGACTACCTTATATGTGTGAATTGCTTTATTACCCCTATGATCTCCTCTGATACTTGGACTGGTTGTTTATGAAAAATTATAATAAAGACCAATTTCATAAAAGTTATGTGATGTTGTTATTTATTTTATTTATGTTATGCTATCTTATGTGTTATATGTTATTTTATATTATGTTCTGTGGTTATGTAATGTCATGTGTTATGTGTTACATGTTATAATATGTTATGTTACATGTTATATTATGTTATGATGTTGCGTTATGTCATGGATTTATGTTATATTATGTTATGTTTTTCAGTGTTAAGTTATGTTATCTTATCTTATGTTATCTTATGTTATGCTTTGTTATCTTACGTTATCTTATCTTATGTTATATACTGATATGAAGAGTGGGGGTTACTAGCATCTATGAATGGGTGGGCACCGTGAACCGAGGGGCCGACACAAGCTGGAGCTTTGCCCTTCAGTTCGTCGAGAGCTTTCTAAGTGGCAAGTGCCCAGAGAGTGGAGCTGGCACCAATGTTCTGTGAGCTCCACAGGTGCTGTACCCATATGGGGTACAGCAGTTGGGCTTTAATCCCTCAGATACCCATATTACAGGTCCCTCCTTCAGTGGAACCAGAATGATCCTTGTAGGTGGAAGATTGAGGAACTATGGCGATGCAGGCAGCGCTTAACCAGTTGTCCTGTAAAGCAGATGCCTTTTGATGCAATCCTGTTTCTTGTTCATAAGCAGACGGCACTGCACCTTCTTTGCACCATCTAAGTCATTTCCCTAAGTGAGTTATCCCACAGCAGCTGGAAAGAATAAAAAGGATGAGACAATCTGCTGCCTCCTGTGAGTTCCTCTCTAGGGAGGGGACCTCGGGTAGCCATACCCAAAGCACAGCCTTTGCACTTCCAGTGGCAGTCATATGTCAAAATATTGTGCTCATTAATATCCACCTGTAGTTCTACTGACTCCAGAAGATTGCCTTGCACCATAACATTAAGGTGAGCGTTCACTGGGGAGGACAGATTCACTACTCTTAACGCCATGTCCATTTATATTGACGATATATTGGTGTGGTCAATGCTGTAAAGTCAATCTAAATGTTAAGCCCAATTAAATATCTCAATATTTTGGTAGAACACCCCAAAGACAAGCACGGATGATGGAGCCGCCCTGACAGCATATGAGTACCTACAGCAGCAAGGAGAGGGGAGGCAAGCCAGTAGAAGGGATTACTCGCATAAGTAATACAAAAAGGAATCAGGAACAACAGGGTAACAAGGGTGTACCCCAAGTTAAGGGTGGTAACTAGTTCAAAGGGGTGATGACTGCGTATACAGTCACATCTTACATGCTAGTCAGAATAATTCACTGCTACTAGTACATTTGTGTTTTCCTGCTGATGTGTAGTTATAATGTAGTACTAACTTTTAAAACTTGAGGAAAATAAAAAGCAATTGCTAGTGTCATTGAAAATGGTACCCCAGGAAGCAAGGGAGGAATTTCAGGACCCTGAGACAAGGATAAAAAGAGAACTCAACAAACAGGACAAGCTGCCTCCGTGCTCTTCCAAACCCCAGCATCTCCCAATCTCCATCCGCCAATGTGAAAAATCACCTAATGCAACTCTAAAGCCAATGCTTAATTTGAGCCTCTGGATGTCAGTGGGGGGGTCACCGGCACTTATTTTTGGGGACCAGTCCAAGAGAGGGAAAAGCACACAGATCGGGAAGACGGAGGAAGAAAAAGACGAAAGCAGTCACAAACAGAAAGCAGGAGTCCACACCAGCAGGAAAAAGGGGTAGGAAGGGTCTGGTAGTGGATTGAAGAGGCATGAAGTGGATTTAATACTACCAGCCTTGGGTTTAATCGCACCGCCGCAGCTGAGCACAGCTTCAGGCACCAGCACTCTGTTTTTTCACAAACTAAGCACTGTTTGGACCTCGCCCAATGTTAGAGTATGATGGTGTGAAACCATAAGCAGTGGAATGGAGGGGCCAGGCGGACATCCACTGACCCACCGAGAGGCATCCAGTAGATACTTAAGGGTTCATTCGGCTATGGCTGCCAAGATGCTTGGCAAACTTTTCTCTGGTTTCTCATCCTCCATATAATGTGCTGCAGAGTTTAGTGCACAAGAGTCTTCCACAATTGTCACATCCCAGGCAAACACGCCTCCTCAAAACATGAAGTCTGTAGGTACCTGCCACGCAGGCAGTTGGGCACTGGGAGATGGGCCTTTGCCTAAGGGTCACCTCTGGGCCAGTTTTTATAGGACCTTGGTTAACCGGCTCACAGAGCCTTTGGGGGTCATTACGAGTCTGGCAGTCTACTGACCACCAGACTCGCGGTGGCAGTCGGACCGCCGCCAATGCGGCAGTCTGACCGCCACATTGTGACTGCGGTGGTCGTGCTGCAGTCGAACCGCCAGGTTTAATCATCCCGGCGGTCTGGTGGTCCTAATGTGCCAGGGCATCACTGCACCCCTTCTCTGGTAGCCTTTTCATGGCAGTAAAGCACTTGGCATCTGCAGTGCAGGGGCCCTTCTGGCCAGCACCGTTGCATGGTCCACGCACGGAACCTGGGCATCGTCCTGGACTCCTCTTTCTCCATGACCCACCAAGTCAACGCCGTCTCTTCATCATGCTTTCAAACTCTCCGACTCCTGAGAAAGACTTTCAAGAGGATTCCCTCTGACCAGAGAAAGACAGTCACCCACACACTCATCACCAGCAAACTGGACTACAGCGAAGCACTCTAAGTCGGCATCAGCAAGAAACTTCAATCAAGACTACAAAGAGTCATCCTGGACATCCCCCAACACAGCCGCATCTCCTCCCACCTCAGAGACCTACGCTGGCTCCCAGTCAACAAGCGCATCACATACAAACTCCTGATCCACACCTACAAGGCACTGCACAACATAGGTTCGCCTTCTACGTACCGAACAGACATCTCCGCTCCTCCCAGCTCGCCCTCACAGCTGTCACCAAGATCTGGAAAAGTACAGCAGGAGGAATATCCTTCTCCTACCTGGCAGCCCGGACATGGAAAACGCTACCCGTCAAGCTCAGGGTGATCGCATCACTGAAGCAGTTCAGGAAGGACCCTTCGACTGAGCAGCGCACCCACAAACAGTGTCTTGAGACCCTATGGGTGATTAGCCGTGCTTTACAAATCTTTGATTGATTGATTGAATGTTCACTGTCTGCTTTGCAGACAGTGAACATTGCGCGGGTTGCTGGTGCACCCTACGCACCACAGAATTGCCGCTGGCTCTATTACGAGCCGGAGACAATGCTGTAGGCCGTTTCCCACTGGGCCAGGGGGCAGAAACCGAGGTTCCGCTCGCTGACCCAGAATGAAACTTGTAATGGGCCCAGCGGGGAGGTAGTCACAATGGCGGCAACCTCCCTGCCAGAACTTGGGCGGACGGGCTTTTCCGTCTTCCAAAGTCATAATGAGACCCTTACTGTCTCCCAGCATCCCCACCAGGCCACTGTATGTGTAATATGCAGGCCTCTCCCAGAAGCAGTGCCTTTCGTTTAACACCCCCCCCCCCCCTACCTGGCCATCACATTCAGGCCATAGTGGGCGGTGAGGGCAGAAGTGTGCAGGGGCCTCGCGGGAGAGAGGCAGGTGATTTAATGGCCATTGGGCCTACCTTAGCCCCGTCTCCTCCTGATGCTAGAGCGGCAGAAGATGTGTGCTTTTCTTGACTTCCTTCCCTGCCTTGCCATCGTAGTGAGGCTATGATAGGCTGGGTAGTTGGTGAATAAGAGAAGAGACCTCCCTCGGGGACAGTGGCCTTGGTGGAGGGGTGTGTGTGTTTCCATAGGCCTCTCTGTGAGGCCATCTTTCATAAACAAAATTAGAGAGGATGTGGCGTTGGGGTAAGAGCTGCTCCCTCTGAAACTGGTGAAGTAGGTCCTGATGTTGTCTCAACATTCTGTGATTCTATGCAAATCAATAATCTGTCCCGTGCCTAAAATAAAAATGGTTTTATCTCATGTAATGTAACTGATGCTCATGCAAATTGCTATTTAGAGGTAAAATAATAATTGTTTATTTGTTCATGTTTTAAGATTCTGCAAAGGCCTGAGCATGGTTACTAAAGAGGACTCCTTATGTATAAAAACATCCGTACTCCTTGTTACCCTGGCTTTTCTGCCTTTCTTCAGTTTAACTATCAGTCACTAACAAGCAAGGCAGCTTTACAACACTTTTTAGATGGCTTTTGTCATTTACTTTTTAAAGTGCATACTGATCAGAGAAAAATATACTGGCTTTAGGCGACTTTCTTCATTTTCATACCAGCCAGGACATTAAAATTCTAAAATAACCAGCCAGGTAGCACCGTTAGCCAGATCCGATGTTGTGGCCCTGGGCCATTTTATTTCACCCCGCCCGCCCGACCAAAACGCAATGCTTTTATTTTACACCAATGTCACTGGCTGTAAGCTTTAAAATGCTTAATTTACCAAACATTTATCTAAAAATGAGTCAAACAAGATGAACCAAATGGTGTTTCATGAAGGGCCGGGGCTATTTGTGATCCCAATTCGACCCTGCTCGGAAACCCCAATGCGCATGTCTTGAGTTGATTTTTGAATAGCGGGTTCTTTGGCCTGGGGCATGGGCCATGGGGGAACCCATGCTAAGCTTGCAGAATGACTCACAAGGTAGCAAGGGGCCTAGGCATGACCATGGGGCCTGAAGATGTCTGTGACTGTCAGGATTGGGGTGGAAGCAGAGCACCCAAAGCCCTGTAAGCCAGGACCCTTTTAGAAAATCCATAATGCTAGCAGAAATACAAGCTTTATAATTCCACTTTGTAAAGTTTTGAAAAGTTCACATTAGGAATACTGTGTCTAGTTTTGGTAACAGAATATGGCAAAGAAACTGACAAACAATAGGCAAATCCTCAAAGAGGACCAAACCAGTGCATGGGCGGGTGCATTTGACATCATTAAAGTCGAAAAGCTCACACAACGTATTGTCTTCCCTATATTATATTATGATTTGTAGAGCGCACTATGACCCGGGAGGTGCTGAGCAGGTATGAGTCTAGCCAGAAGACAAGCCAAAGCAAGGTTCTCCAACATCAGGCCAGTACAGCAGGGTCCATTCCAGATTATCAGAATAACTGCTGACAGAGCAGATCGAGTTTTATTTAAATTCATTGAGCCTGGTTCAAAGAGGTAATTTGCACTTTTGAGTAAGTTTACTACTTTTTGCTATTCAAAAAGTGTAAATTACTACTAAACAGTAGTAAGTCTAGCACAACACATGCCAACCACAGGTACTGCACCATCCTTCCTTAAGTAATAATGGAGGTATGGAGTTAAAATAAAATATCAAATGAAAGTATGCTAAATTAAATTACAAAAATAGCTACAAATATAAATATAATTCAATGTTAAAAAAGCTATACAATTCTACATATTTAGGGCCTGATTACAATTCTGGCGGTCACAAGACCTCCAGACTCACGATGGCGGTCGGACCACCGTGGCTGTCCCACTGCCACATTACGAGTTTGGCAGGCAGACCAGGATCCAAGATCTTTGCGGAGAACAAGTGCAGGGGGCCATAGGGGGACCCCTGCACTACGCATGCCCATGGTATGGGCAGTGCAGGGGTCCCCCTGCCCAGCACCCTTGAAATGCATTTCAAGGGTGCTGGTGCACCCTGTGTGCGGCAGCATTGCCGTCGGCTCAATTATGAGCCTGGAACAATGCTGCCACACCTTTCCTACTGGGCTGACCAGTGAAACCTTGGTTTCTGCCGATCAGTCCAGTGGGAAAGTTGTAATGGGGCTGGTTGGGAGACCGCCAGCACCGCAGTGGTCACCTCATTGGGAGTTGAGTGGGCGGATGTTTCTGTCTGCCAAACTCATAAAGACCCCCTAAATATTTTTAACTTAAATATTAATTACAATTAATTTTATATATTTATTTAAATGTTGAACAAGTAAAAATGATGCATATTAAAATGATGTAAAGAATTAATTATAAGTAATAATTATAATTCCTGTTTCTAGGCCGAATTACAATGATATACATATTGACCTATTTAAGTATGTACATTGTCTTAAATAAAAAAAAATCTTTATGGACAAACCTGGTTTCAACAAAAGTTCCAGCACGACAAACATAGAACAGATGGATTTGGCTACAAAAACAATCTAGATCCAGCTGAACTTAGAGCATTAAACAAACTATCCACATGTGTAGACATCATAATCAGAGAGGCAGAGAAGGGTGACAACGTGGTGGTGATGAATAGAAAGGACTATATGATGGAAATTGACATACAACTAGGAGATACACATGCATACTTACGCCTTCCTGATAAGTCTCTGGCTAAGGTCACATGTCAAATAGAAACCGCACTCTCCCATTGGAAAAATCTATGTCTCATTTCAGATTATGAATTCAAGTACATGTACATCTCTGCACCACTAGCACCATGCATATACATACTACCCAAAGTCCATAAACCAGGGATTTTTCCTCCAGGTAGACCCATTATCTCAGGCATCGGTCACCCACAGAACACATTTCAGAATACATTGACTCTTTCTTACAACCTTTGGTACGCAACTTACCTTCATTTATCCAGGACACGAGAGACTTATTATGCCAACTAGAGGATATTGACTGGACTGTTGACTGCTGTTTTGTGAGCCTGGACGTGAACTCACTCTATACGTCCATCCCACTAGAACGAGGCTTAGAGACATTATCCATCACACTTTCTAGTAGGGATGCAACATTATACGAACATACCAACATGTTACTAGACCTCACACGACTAGTCCTAGAAAACAAGGTGTTCCTGCATTATGGTAACTGGTACAGACAAGCCCAGGCTGTTGCAATGGGAGCAAAATGTTCACCGTCCTATGCAAATCTTTACATGGGACAATTTGAGAAACAACATTTATGGGCGGATTGTCCCACCGCCATCTCACAACATATTCTATTTTGGGGGAGATACACTGACGATATACTTGTCATCTGGACTGGTACTAGCCACGACTTAGGTGACCTTACTGACCCCCTGAACACAAATAACTACAATTTGATTTTTACACACCAGGTGGGCGGTGACCGAATTGAATTTCTAGATGTCATACTATACACAGCTAATAACAAGATTCTTTCAAGAATATATAGGAAACCAACAGCGTCTAACTCCATTCTACATGCGCATAGCATGAGCCAAGTGCTCAGATCAAGGCTATCCCATATGGAGAAATGATAAGAACTAGACGTAACTGTAGTGAAAATGAGGTTTTCTCACAAGAAATGGACTTACTGGCACAACGTTTCCAGAACAGAGGGTACTCAGACCAAACAATTTCTGTGGCCAGGAAATGTATAACATCGAAGCCACGTAGTACCCTGCTTATCCAGGGAAACACAAAATCTAAAAACACTAAAAGGAAAAACATCTCCTTCATTACCAGATATAGTCCAGCTAGCACATTAGTCTATCGAATACTCAAAAAACACTGGCATCCTTTACTCTTAGATACTGGTCTTGGCACAATTTTAGGCAAAAGACCATGAATTACACACAGTAGAGGACGAACTTTGAGGAATATAATTGTGCCCTAGTTACGTTGGACCTCTCACACAAACTCATTCCCAGATGTGGTTACTGTAATAACTCGCCACAAGATGAAGTAGTTGACAAGTTTATTGAATAGACTCTTTGCATAACACCTCCTCTGCCACCAGCTTCTTTCCCTCGCTCCTATCTTCTCACACACTCTCTTCATCAACATTCTAAGGTGCACTCTAGGTCGTACCATCAGCCAACATTCTAAAGGAGGGAACTGGAGTGCTCCACTTAACTAGTACAACTAACATATGTTCCTAAAAGGAAGGAATTAGTCCCGTGGAATTTGGGATATGTAAATAATTTAACAGTGCTTATATAATAGGGCAACGTACTATGATACATCAGTTTATAACATCAATATGACAATATTACAACACTTCCCCTTCCCCACAAATACATAAAGGAGAATGGATCACTATGTTGTTCATTGCCCTCGAACATAGTCCTTATGTCATGACATAGTTCTTAAGTCAGGACATAGTCCTTATGCCACGTCGGAGTGGTTTTTATCCTGGGAAAATCAGTCTGGTCTCGTTTGGGAACGGTTTCGCTTCGGTCTTCACTTTTCTCCCGTTCCTTGTCTGATTGGTTGTCTTGGATGGCAGATATGCGGTCCATGCTCCATACCCGACCATCCTCTAAAGTTACTACATTTTTATGTACTTTTGTAATTCGTAACGGTTCTGAGAACTTACTTGATCCCTTCCTGGCTGATTCTGGAAGTTTTACCCTGACCCACTGTCCCACTATCCAATGTTTACTCCTAGTACGATACTTGTTATTATACCATTCCTGGTACTTTCTTTGATTTTTACCAATTCTCGCCATAACGTCTTCCCGTTGAATCAGAACGGATTCCCCCCCCCTTTAACCAATTGGGGTTCAATTTGGTTCCTGGTTGCCTACCCTTTAGGGACACAAAAGGAGATACTCCTGTTACTAAGTTTGGTGTGGTGTGATATGACCACAACATACGCTCAATCGCACTTTCTCCTGGCTCTCGAGATATGCTAGCTAACTGCAAACATTCCTTGACCATTCTGTTAACCCTCTGCACCAGACCATTAGCTCTTGGGTTGTACAGTGCTGACCGAAAATGTTGGACCCCGCTGTTCCTTAAGAATTCCCCCATGGCTCCAGATGTGAACTGCACCCCGTTATCTGTCACAATGGTGCTAGGAACACCTTCTCTGGTAAAGGCTTCTTTCAGAAATGCTATTGCTTCTTGTGTAGTCACACTGTTCACAGCTTTTGTCATCACCCAGTGTGTGTGGTAATCGACTAAAACGAAAATGAACCTTGCTCTTGATCCTAAACAGTTAAGAGGTCCTAGGATGTCCAACCCTAGCTTGTCCCAAGGTTTAGCGGGGACCTCAACTGGAGATAAAGGAGACTTGTGCGTAACCTTGGTTTTGTCACTCATTGCGCAAAGGACACACTCACGCACAGTGCTTTCAACTAGCCTGTCCATGGTGGGAAACCAGTAAAAAGCGCGAAGTTTATTTTTGGTTAAGGTCCTTCCTAGGTGTCCTTCATGTGCTAAAGCTACAAGTTTTTCCCATAACACCTTGGGAGGAACAACTCTCTCACCTCTCATAACTAGATCGTTGGCTATATGTAACTCGGAACGCACTTCCTTGAGTTCGTCTTCGCTCGGTTGTCGTCTTTCAGGCCACCCATTCCTTATTTTGCTTTTCAAAGCCTGTATCACCTGGTCCTCATTAGCGGCTGTAACCCATTCTTCTTTAGTGATGCCTGACAATTCTACATGGAGCACAGGTTCAAGGGTTTCATCAGTTTCATTTTGTCTCTCTTTCCTGGGTAGTCTGGAAAGACAATCTGCTATTATATTTCTTTTTCCTGGGACATATTGCATATCAAAATTAAACCCCTCCAGCCCCATGATCCATTTAGCAATACGTGGTGTGGCATGATCTTTACCTTTAATGGTGAACAATGAAATGAGTGGTTTGTGGTCCGTTCTAACAAAGAAAGGCAAACCCCACAGATAGAACTTGGAGTGATTGATGGCCCAGAAGCACGCTAAGGCTTCTCTCTCAATTGTGGAGTAATTAAGTTCTGCCTCCCTCAACGATTTAGATGCAAATGCCACAATTTTTCTTGTCCATCAACCCACTGGGATAAGGTGGCACCAAGACCTCTCCCACTGGCGTCCGTGGTAAGCCATGTTTTCCTAGTGGGGTCAAAATTTCCTAACGTGGGACAATGAATTATGGCTTCCTTCACTTTTGTAAATGCGATTTGACATTCATCACTCCACTCAAAGGGTACATTCTTCTTTAGTAAAACTCTCAAGGGAGCAGTGACCACCGCAAAGTTGTGAACAAATTTAGACATGAACTCAGCTAAGCCTAAGAACGACCTCAATTCCTCTTTATTGGTTGGGGCTGGGGCTTCCTCCACTGCCACAACCAGATCGCACTTGGGTACTACCCCATCTTTATTTATCTTATGCCCTAGGTACTCTACTGACTGAACTCCCAGTGTGCACTTTTCCTTCCTAATGGTCATGCCAGCCTCATCCAGGGCTTTGAACACCTCTCTTAAGATGGAGTTGTGTTCACTCTCCGTACTTCCATACACTAATATGTCATCCTGGAAGCACATAATCTGTTTAATTCCATGCAATATGTTTTGCATAATTCTTTGGAAAACCGCAGCCGCCGACGCAAGACCGACGATATCTAAATGCCCCAAAAGGAGTAATAAAGGATGTGAGTGGGCGCGACGATGGGTGTAACTCCACTTGATGGTAAGCGGACGATAGATCAATCACGCTAAAATATTCGGCTGATCCTAACATGCTCACCATCTCGTTTATTTTGGGTAAGGGGAACCTGTCCACCCATATGTTGGCATTTAAGTCCCTTAAATCTACACATAAGCGAATGCCTCTGCCGTTAGGTTTCCTTGTGACCACTATGGGTGCTAGCCATAATGAGCTTTCAATGGGCTCAATAACTCCAGAATTAACTAATTTGTCCAATTCTTCTTTCAGGGGCTCTCTCATTAGGTACGGTACAGTTCTGACCTTGTGTACGACTGGTGTGGCACCCTCTTTGAGTTTAATTTTGTGTTGGAAATTCTTCAACAACCCCAGTCTGTCTTCAAATAGATTGGGGAAATCCTCACTTATGCTTTCGCTAATTCTCTGTAAGTCTACTAATAATACTTGTTCTTTACTATTAGGATCCAGTTTGATACCAAGATCTTTTGGTGTCTCCATCCTAATAGGTTAGATCCTTTCTCTGTGATGTACACTATTCCCTTGGTGTGCCTATCCTTAAACGTGATGCCTAGTTCTAACATCCCTTTCAGTGGTATAGGATCATTGTTGTAACCACCAGGTTTTATATTAGCGGAGTTCAATTTGTACCCCTGAGCTTGGAATTTGTCAACGAAGGTTTGGTAATTCATGAAGGTATATGGTGAGCATGAATCAGCGTACGCTTTCACACAGATACCATCAAAGCTGATGTCACACGACGGATAATTGTTACAGGAAGGTCCTATTCCCTGACTTGTCTTGACTTGCAGAATGAACTTAGTTCCTGGGTCAGTGATTTCCTCCACCTTATTACTCCTTTTCTTCGTGTTTCTATCATTTCTACATACCCGTGCATAGTGCCCTTTGGCTCCACACTTCCTGCAAAGACAGTTGCGTGCGAGGCAAAGGGGACTGTTGGCCAAGTGATTGGGGTTTCCGCATCTAAAACACTTCCCTTTTGATATTTCTTCCGTTGAATTTTTTTTCATGGCTGTGGCTAACAATACTAAATCTTCGACTTTGTTTACCACACTTTCATCTTGTTTGATACAACTCTTGATTTCCCTCACCCCATCTACCTCTGGTGAGTTTTTGATTTCCTTCATACATTCCATTGTATGCTCAATACCCTTAGCTATGTCCACGGCTTCTCTAAGGGAGGGGTTATGTGTGAGGAGTTTCTCCTGTACCCTTGGATTATTTGTGCACCTCACCAATTGGTCACGTATCAATGAATCCTCCAGATCCTCAAAATCACATGTATGGGCTAGCCCCCTCAACGCTGCAACATATGTGGCTACCTTCTCTTCTTTGCCCTGTACTCTGCTAAAAAATCTATGTCTTTCCAGGACAATATTGACCTTGTGACCAAAATGACCTTCCAACTTGACAAGTGTTTGTTGGAACACATCAAAATGTTCTCCACCCTCCTCACCCTCCATTTCCGCATCAGACAAGCTCTCGTACACCTTTCTTCCTTGGACTCCCAGATTATCTAGTAGTATATGTTGTTTTCTTAATGCTGTGAACTTTTCTTCCCCAATAGCAATTAAGTATGATTCAAACAACTTTGACCATTCTTTCCATGGCAGAGTCGGTTCACCTATTTCATTCAAGAATGGTGGAGGTTGGGACATTCCTGCTGCCGCCATTCTCTAAGGATATATATATATTTTTTCTTTTTTTTTTTCTATTAAATGTGTGATATTTGTCGTTAATCTGAACTAAGCGTATACTGTATCTCTTAACCGATCAAATCTTAGGTAGGACTTTACCAATTATGTCGCACTGAGTTACCACAAAATTTGTCAACAATACATTCATCACATATTATTGAAAAATATGAAGAACCTACTTTACACAAACCTAAACTACCTTTTTACACTGTCAAAACCCCCAATACAACAAGACAAAGGACATTTAACTCTTATTTTGGAAGTGTTCTCAGGTTCTTGCAGATAGGACTCTTATTTTGAACAATGTTCGGTTGGAGAAGACCTGGGGAGACTTTATTCACATATGCCTCCTCACTGTGATGTTTTGATTTCAGCGTGACTCCGTTGAAACCGGGAGTTTGAACCTGGTAGGAAGAATTGCCTCTTTTTTCCTCCTGTCAAATTTATGCGCTGTAAGCCGACAGGTTTCCTCCCTTTTTCGATTTTCTTCCCCAGTTCAAATTATGAACCCGCTCGAGGAGTTCAGCGTAAACGCCGCGTTGACTGCGCCGCTGTGTGGAAGGCTTTACCACACTCTCCGTAGACGTACTCGGAGGCTCATTCGAGGGACTCAGCGCGCTCGCCACGACGACTGTCCCGACTCAGCACACACTTCACCATGTGGTAGGTTTCACCGCTCGCGCATTGCCCCGTAGGCGCACTCGGAGAACGCACTCGCATCGATCGAGTTTTTTCTTTTCCTTTTCACTCCCGGAGCTTTATAGCATCACGGGATTTGTTGCTATTGTGAACCAGAAACACCTTATAGGTTTCCCACGACGCTACCTGCACCTTGCCCTGCGCCAAAACACTTGCCTCCACACAATTCTTGTAATGCCTGCCACCTCACTGCTCTGGATCTTGTAAAGTACAATTAAAAAAAATACTCTCCGTTCGACGTTCCAGTTTCCACAGGTGCGCTTGCTCACATACCTGGATTCCTCCTGATTTCCTTTTTCAGATAATCTCGTGATGAACAATCACAGCAGGCGTAACTTAACTGTACCTTCCAGATTATACACGGGCTGGACAATATCTTGCTGAGGTGCTGAATAGATCAGGGGCAAAGAGTCTACACCGCCCCTGCGCAGTATCCCATCCTCGTCGCCAAAGTTCTTCTGTAATAACTCGCCACAAGATGAAGTAGTTGACAAGTTTATTGAATAGACTCTTTGCATAACACCTCCTCTGCCTCCAGCTTCTTTCCCTCGCTCCTATCTTCTCACACACTCTCTTCATCAACATTCTAAGGTGCACTCTAGGTCGTACCATCAGCCAACATTCTAAAGGAGGGAACTGGAGTGCTCCACTTAACTAGTACAACTAACATATGTTCCTAAAAGGAAGGAATTAGTCCCGTGGAATTTGGGATATGTAAATAATTTAACAGTGCTTATATAATAGGGCAACGTACTATGATACATCAGTTTATAACATCAATATGACAATATTACAACACTTACCCACCAAACCTAAAGGCTTTTATAAATGAGGTGGCTGCATTACATGTCAATTTGCACTCAACAGAACTTTGACTTTTTCATACAATACTGTGAAACCTATCATATCAGAAAATTCATTAACTGCAATCCGAAATATACAGTTTATTGTATAGTATGTGTCTGTGGAGTAATATGTGGGAAGTACCATTCGTCCACTGAAGGAACGTATCCAGGAATATATCAGATCCATCAGGAACTATAATTCTAACTATCCTCTAGCAGTACATTTTAACTTATAACATGATGAATCAGACATTCTAAATATCAGATTCCATGGTATCACCCAAGTTATCTGCCACCCTAGACTAGGTGACAGGACTAAGGAACTGAGAAAGTGTGAAGCTAAAAGGATACTTAAACTACGGGCTGTGGAAAAAGGCTTGAATATCGATAGGGAACTACATGTGTTTTTGACTAGATATGTTCCTTTATCTAACAAAGGTTTGATACAGGCTTTACTTTATTGAAACTAACAACCGTATGTTTCTGCTTGTGTGGGATGTAAATATTGCTACATGATATGTGACCCACTGACACTGTAATTCTGACTATCCTCTAGCAGCACATTTCAACTTGCAACATGCTGAATCACACATTCTGAATATCAGATTCCATGGTATTACCCAAGTCTTCTGCCACCCTAGATTAGGTGACAGGACTAAGGAACTGAAATAATGTGAAGCTAAATGGATATTATTTATTGAAACTAACCCCCGTATATTACTGCTTTTGTGGTATGTAAACGCTGTATGATACAGGACCCATTGACATTGTATATTAGTCCACTGTCATCTCTCGCTTTCGCAAATACCCTCTATGTGCTTAATACTCCTCAATTTACATGCTGTAACGGACAAATACTATCTTTCTAATACTGTGTTTTTTTAGAATGATTTAATGAATACTTGCTTCACGTCTTGTCCTTCTACTCCTGTTATTTTACACATTCTTAGATTGCACTTTAGGAAAACGCCTAGCCTCCTCAGCATGCTTCTTGGACCTGCCTATTTGTGGGGTTTAGCTCCTTTTACCCTTGGCCGCCTTCTTCTCTGTGTTTACAATACATTCAGTTCCTTGACAATAGTCCTATTTATATTTCTGTTTTCCTATAATGACCTACTGGATCAGACCCAAGTATTACTTTAATATCTTATAGTTTTGGATACGAGGGGCTTCGCTCTTATCATGAATGGCTGCCCTGTTTCTCAGGGTCTCCATTTAATACTCATCCTCCACAAAGAGTCCTCGATCTATTTGACCACTAAGAGCCGTAATTTGACGAATGTTTTCATAAATATGTTATCTCACTAGCACTCGCCACTACAAGACAAATCACTTTTAATAAATTTTCATACTCCTTATATTTATCTCTTTCTGTTGTATCTTTTAACTACTTTTCAGGATTAGTTACATTTCAATGAGCTGTCTGGACACTATGATTAGACCCAATTAGATTTATTGCATTCCATTGTACACTGAAAGAGGTGCACCGTTCTCACTATATATGGCCATCCTCTTTGCAGTGTCTACAATATAAACGTTCTTTGCTAATAGTCCTATGTCTATTTCTACACGAGTGACATTTCAACTACAAGCTACTGTTCTACGTAACGTAAGTAACGACTAGTCCTTTCTCTATCTTGACTACGGGTGCTATATATGCACCTCGCTGTCTTCGCATCTTGAATATTGGCCACGTAAATTTTGTGCACCGACGGGTGCATGCAGAACAGCTCCGCAGGTGAGGGACTGCTCGCCTTTGATACGCGTTGCGTCTTGGGCGTATTTATCTATATGGCTTGCCAGGTTTTTGGATTAGATTCCAACTTCGTATTGGAGGCTTACCGCTTTCTGCGCTAGCGTTTTTTTCAAACTGATTTCCACAGTGCATGCTTACCTCCTCGTTTCAGTGCCTTGTTTATAATAACAGCCTGATTTCCATCTTACGGCCTTCTCCATCAGTTTTCCAGCTTATGTTGGTTCCGCCGATCTTACTCTATATATTTACTTCTGAATACTGACATTGTACATTTATTAAACTCATACTTCTCAATTCCGAACATCAATAGTGCATAAATATTGAACATATGGTCCCTCTTTTTCCAGAGACAGTTCTTTCAAGTCCTTCAAAATCTAGATCACATAGGATCTAAATAAGGCCAATAGATTATCAGTTATACATATATCTCTTTACAATTCTTAACTATACACCTTTTGTTTTTGCTGCTTCGCTCCCTTTTTCTGAATATAGGACTTACCATGGTCCCACAACTTCTCTATCTTTGATGACCCTTTCTATTACACACGGGTTACAATTGTTTGAAATATCCATACATCAAACTTCTTCGCTCTCCAAACTTGGACACAGGTATTTATATTAGCAGTTGTCTGCTTTACGAATTTGAACGACAAGTAGTATCTAATAAGGTATCCATCTTAGTTGTTTTTTTCTCTGTTCCTGTTACAGTTCTTTCACACCATATATCTAGCCGGACATGGTTATATTTTGTCTACTATCTAGGAAGGTTCCAAAATTGGGAGCTCCTTTGTTTTCACATCATGTTTTCTTTATTTCAACACAATATAGGATCTACATCTACCTTTATTCAATTCACCTTTATGCTGCTCTGTCTCACGCCTTGGGTGTTGTTGGATACATCATTTAGAACTATTCTTGAGGTATTTATCTTTTCACTTTTTTCCAGTGATCTACACATACAATTCACTTCACACTTCTTTTTGGGACATCATTCCACTACTACATGCCTATTCACCTCTGTCATGTGTGAGTCCTTTTATTTTTAGCCCTTTGTACCAATATTATAAATGCTTATGTATGCTATATTTTTTACAGCCTTGAAAAAGTCACTGTGTGACAAAACATGTGTTGGCTGTGTATGAATACATATATATTCCAAAGGCTATCACAATATGTTGGCTATGACTGATCCGACTATACGGAGCAAATGTTGATCCAAATAAATTCTTTACTGGAACACAAAGAAGATTACTGTACTGTTCACAAATGGACGTCTTGCATCAGACTTCGTTGTTGTGTTTCTAAATATCTGTGCTTTGAGTGCAGTGGTCGTAGCTGTTTTTATAATAATTATAAGTAATTTAATTGTATTTTAAAAATTCTTACATGAATTTTTAATTTTAAAATGGTTGTTAAAATATTTTAGAATTAAATAATAAATATGTATTTTTTCTATATATTTTAACATTATATTAAATGTATTTATATTTTAACTATTTAAAATAATTTAACATTATTTCCTGAAGGAAATTTAATTTAATGTACCCACTGCTGTTATTTTCTATGGGATATTGTAGTAGTCCCGGTGGGTGGCTATGTGTGACATTGGACTAACTAGTAGTTTGGCAGTTGTAAGTTACACTTCTAAATTTGGGACCACCCCCTTTTCAGGGGTAACGTTTGTTTAAATTTTGAGAATAAACAAAAAGTAGTAACCTTACTCAAAAGTGTAAATTACTCAAAAGTATAAGATGCCTTTGTAACTCAACCTCATTGTGTCCAAATTTATTTTATGTGGCTATCTTGAACATCAGGACATGTGCTAGGCACTCCTGGTCTACGGAGATGGAGAGGAAACATGATATCACTGTATAAATATTTAAAGAGGAGTAATAAACAAGCAAGAAAAGATCTGCTATATGTACAAATGCTAATCCAGTCAATAGCGGCTTCAAACTAGACATGTAAGAAATTGAGGCTAGGGATTAGGAAATAGGCCTAACCATCTGTGCAAATAACTCCAAAATGGTCACTATAGTAAGCAGATTAGACACCCCACCACGACGAGACTTCAAACATAGGGCCTCATTACGAGTTTGGCAGTCTTAAGTGCTGATCACGACTTCCCTTTCTGCCGGCCTTTTAATGGATTTCTGAGGCCAATGTCACCACACTGTTTCCACTGCGCTGAACAGCGGAAACCTCCTAATATGGAGGTTTCCACCAGCAGTCAGCCCAGTGGGAACTTCGTAATTGGGCCGGGTGGGAGACTGCCAGCTACGTGGTGGTCTCCTCCCCACTGGTCTAGCGGGCCGATGGTCGGCATGCCAAACTCGTAATGAGGCTCATAATCTTAATAAAGAGTGCATCAATACACCAACCATCCCACCTCACAGCAGGGGGTTAGGCACAATGGTCAGCTTCAGACAATCTTAAAACATCAGTACAGCAATGCACAAACTATCTATGATAATCTTTCCAGCATCAAAGTACATGCCGATGAGACTGTTCACTGAGTTTAACACTCGCCGCTGTCATCTAGTGTGATTTGAAAGTCATGAGCTTGAATACTAGCAAAGACAACTCAGCCTTTCATCATTCTGAGGTGGATAAAGTGGGTACCTTTAGATTGGGTAATAGGAATATAGGTTAATTACAGTTCTGGGATGTGCAGCTGAATTAAGTAGTATATAAATTACATCTGATTTAAGTACTAAAAATTGAAGTCACGTGACCTTAGCAAACAGGATTCTGAACATTTAGGACATTCAATATTCTGTATCTAAGTGAAAATGTTTAGACAGAACTTTAAAAATACAATGAAGTATCCTAGCATGTTAAACTCTCCAACGTGTTTCTACTTAAATGTCATAAAGTTTCAGACATATGGATAAAAAGTGTAATGATGACTATTTCCCCTCCAGGCTCACTTGGTAGTCAGTCTGAAGGACAAATAAAAATACAAGGAATGTAAAGTTAAGACGAAAGGTAAACCCACCACGCTTCCAGGCAGGTATGAACGCAGCCTGCAGCCAGCCTGCGAGTTTGATGGATATGTGAGTCTTACTGTATATACGAGATAAAGTACACAAAACAGTACATAATCAGGATATGTTAAGTCAATGCCAAATTCCATGACAATAAAGAGACTCAAGACTGAGTGCTTTTATAATGTAATGAAAGTGCGAGGTGCCGAGCGACAAAAGGGACAAAGTACCCCCTGCCGTACTTTATAAGGATTTTGCAAGTTACCAGATTTCCATAACTATACAGAGAAACGAGGCCAAAAGCTGAGTTCCTTTATAAGGTTATAGAACTCCGAGGCAGGGGATAATTTATCCCACACATGGTCACACTAGGGCCGGCTTAAGGGGGGTATGACTGGTGCGGCCGCACTGGGCGATGATCTGGAGGGGGGCACTGACCACAGGAGGGGCGCTGTGTTTAGCAATAACTTCGAATTTAAAAGCACGTGAAGCAGAGTTTCATGTGTGCCCAGCTGTCAGGAGGAGGGCACTGACCATAGGGGGGGCGCTGTGTTTAGCAATAACTTCGAATTTAAAAGCACCTGAAGCAGAGTTCCATGTGTGCCCAGCTGTCAGGCAACAATAAAAATGTCAAGATAATTCTTGTGATTAATGTTACTAATAGAGGGATCAGAGTTTGTCCTGCTGCAGTTTTGATTCGCCATAAAGGAGAGCAGAGGGTTTATATTGCTGCTGCAAAGAACAGATCTGTATTTTATGTGGATAGCAGAGTGGATTAGTAAAGTCAGCCTTTAGAAGCGCTTTAAAAAATGAATTGTATGTGAGAGAGGGGCTATGGAGAGATTCGGGGTACTTTTGCTGAGTGATAGTGCGGGAATCCTAGGAGGAGGTCATGAGGGATGCCAAAAAAGATTGTCGCACAGGGCACCATCAGCGCTAAAGTCTGTCCTGGGTCAAACCATCACCTTCCCACAAACCACTTGAAACCTTTTTGTGTAGCTCTTTCATATCATAGAGAGCATGTTTGCAAACATGAAGAACAAAAATTAAACCTCTAGTGCAAAATTAAACACCTCAAAAACCTATTAGATATTCGTTGCAAAAAGATATTAGAAACAGTTCAATACAGTACAAGTCATTTTTAGGTCTCTCCTAGGCAGGAAATGTGCTGCTTTGCAAGACTTGCTGTTATCTACTGTATGGTTACATAACAAAGGGGTAACCCAACATTAACCCAAAGCACCTGGGTGAACAGTAATACACAACAACAATGGTCCAATCGGAAGGACCTATACTTGAGGCAAAGCCAAAATACTCAGCTTATCCTACTCATCAATAGAAGCCCAACCCCCACGACTAGAGGTAGGTCAGATATCTTTATATCAATGCAGAACAATGTATACATTGTTTTAATACTTATCAAACACAAAGACATATAAATGCATAGATTAGATTTGTATATTCAAATCTGACAATATAGATACCTTAGTAATAAAATCTTACACATGGTTGCCCCAAACAGAAAACATAATAGAAAAAGCAACGGAAGTGCTTAAAAGAAAAAGTGCCTGTGAAGGAAATTAAGTAGAAAGAAAGAAAAAATATAGATATATCATAATCATTACAGAGAAGTGTCTTTGTAACAATTCTTGTATGAAATAACATAAATGTAATCTCATCAAGAAAGGGTAACTGTTTTAATCATAATTGCTCTTCGATGGACCAATTAAGCAATCCAGGCTTGATACAAATGTTGACGTTTCGACCCGGCGAACGGGCCAACTGTAGCCTCACCAGCGGGCCTTCCTCAGGACTCAACAGACGAAATCAGGGGTGCAACCTGGACCGCTAAGTGCTGCAGTGAGGAAGCTGCGGAGCCTGTTCATATGGTGGGGGCCAGGCAGCACCTCAATGATAGGGGAATTAATCTCATTCCTCAAAGGAAAAATCCCCTGGAGACAAGTTGAATTATTGTATTAGCCAAAATTGTCCCGTAGCTCTCTGCGCAATGCAAACCAGTCTGCGCGTTCAATTACTGAAAATAATTCTCCTCGTGATACAAAT
The DNA here is from genome assembly GCF_031143425.1 of Pleurodeles waltl. Taxonomy (NCBI): domain Eukaryota; kingdom Metazoa; phylum Chordata; class Amphibia; order Caudata; family Salamandridae; genus Pleurodeles; species Pleurodeles waltl. Next base: position 174,745,879 of record NC_090441.1, on the reverse strand, counting down.
GGATTCTCCGTATCAGGCGAACGTGTGTCCCTGATTTTTCAAAGACTCATCTTTTGGAAGTTTGTATCTTTTTCAGGCTATTTTTTTTAGTTTGCCTTGTCTTGGGATTTTGGTTTGTTGAATTTTAGAGGTGGGGAAAACAACTCCGCTTAAACCGACGCCACTTTTGCCATGCCGCCCCTCTGCCGTCGCCCTCCTGCCACACTTCTGCTCTTATCACTGCTGCTGCTCGTTACATACAATAGGGCGCACGTGACATGACGTTAAGAAAGGGTGCCGCAACTAGTAGCCCTCCACAAACTTTACCAAACCCGGGGTGATGAAGTATAGCAATGTATCAGACAAAAACCTGAAGTGAAATGGTCTATTTTTTAAGTTGGTGAACTGGGAGGGAGTCGAATTGTTCCTACAATGATGGCTTTTGATAACCACGTAGTGGGCTTTACTGTTGGATATCCCAAAGTTATTATGAAGGAAAAACACACTGACTAAGACTGTGTTAACAGCAGTGCTTAATTTGTGCTTTTTGTTTCCGGTGCTGAGCACCGGCACTTATTTTTGAGGGCCGGGGCTTATTCTTGTGCCTCAAGCTTTTGCTGCATGCAAAAGACACATATCGGAAAGATGGATGAGCAGAAAAACGAAAAAGCGTCACAAAGGGAGACAGTAGAAAGCTGCAAGAGTGATCTGAAGGGGCAGGGAGTGGCTTTACATGGATTGAAGAGGCCAAAGATGGCTTCAGGTTTACGCCACCTCAGTATTCCGTGTTCACACATTTAATTGCAGCAGCCGCTTGTTTTAGAGGAGGGCTTTGAGCACCGGCAGCTTTTTATTTACAAATTAAGCACTGGTTAATAGTTTGTGCTAACAACTTCTGGTGACTACAAACATAAGAGGCATTTGGCAATGCAGGCAGACAGGCACGGAAATGTATACAAAGCCTTACCTTGTGTCCATCTTAGAGCTCATAACTCCACAGCCTAACGTACAAATCAGTGACAACGGGACCATTTCAAATGACCTTTGTTAGCAAAGACTGCTGCAATCAGTACAAGCGCAGGTACTGAATGCATTAGTTAGGGTCCAATCCTCCAGCCATCTCAGTAGAGGAGAAATAGTAATCTGCAAAGGGTGGCCATGCGACCCATTGAAATTCCCAGCCAGGGTAAAAGAGACAGAGTACATAACGGGAGGGTCACACGCTGCTGCTCTATCGGTGCCCAGTGTCTCATTATACAGTAAAGCTCATACACCGAGACCACTTTAATGCGGACAGCCATAGCCCAGAAATATCAATTATAGGCTCCTTTTCGGGGAAATGTGATCAAATGCCTGCTTGCCCTGAGAGCAGGAAATCCTTGGACTGGCCACGCAAAACACTTGAGAAAGTGAGGGGCGTGTCTTTGATTGCTGGACATTTTTGAGACGGACGATTCCATCTCATTAACAATAGTGCAAGCGGCCCCTCACCAACACAAAGGGCCCGATTACGAGTGTGGCGGTCTCTAGACTGGTTGAGTTCTGACGTCTTTTCTTTATAATCAGCGACTGGATGCATCACAAGTCGGTGATTATAAAGAAATTAGAGACTGCTATATAAATAGGGATTGCCCAATCTCACGTATTTTATCCTCATTACACACATTCAGGTTCATTTTAATACACAAACCCTCAATTCCTGAACATGTGGAAAAAATCAAACGTGAACTATGTAAACTCCCTACAGGCCCATGTGTCAGAGGCAGTCGGAATCCTCAAGCATTCTGCAGGTGATAATGTATAACAACTGATGGCAGACAAGAACATGTTGTAAAAATGTAAAATTGATCTTCATCACTTCAGCACACGGGCATGATGAAAATCTACTAAATATATGCAATTTCAGTATAAAATAGTGAGCCAGAGAAGAACCTAAAAGTGTTTGTGGTTGTGTGTTGCTGCAAAAATGCTTAGCATGCCTTGTTCGTGCTCACAGGCAGCAGCGGCTCCTCTGCTATGGTGGAGGAGTGCCCCCCCCCCCACCCCACCAGCAGCAGCTGCTGCAAAACTTGAAAAATAGAACAGTAATAAACCATGGCCCAGATTTAAGGAGGCCTAGCGCCTCCTTGCACCACATCAGTGTCATTTTCTATCATGCTAATGTGGCCCAACGAGCACAAATTTGCATGCATTGCGCCACTTTGTAACCCCTTGCACCACATGCGGCCTGCGCCAGGCTTAATGTGTGCAAGAGGGTCGTTCCCCTGTTAGGGGGATGTAGGAAGGTGGCTCTGTATATACTATCTCAAAGTGAGAGATAGCGTGCACAGTCTCCAAGGGTTCCCCTTAGAGGCTGATAGTGGCAAAAAGAGATAATTCTAATGCTCTATTTTGTGGTAGTGTGGTCGAGCAGTAGGCTTATCAGAGGGTAGTGTTAAGCATTTGTTGTACACACACAGGCAATAAATGAGAACACACACTCAAAGACTTAACTCCAGCCCAATAGGTTTTATATAGAAAAATATATTTTCTTAATTTATTTTTAGAACCACAAGATTCAAATTTGAGGTAAGTACATAAATTGCAAGGTACATCACACAGGTAAGTATAGAACTTTGATTTAAAACAACAGCACACATAGTTTTGGTTAAAATGGCAAATAGCTATTTTAAAAGTGGACACTGCAAAAATCAACAGTTCCTGGGGAGGTAAGTAATAGTTTTTCAGGTAAGTAAAGCACTTACACAGTCAGTCTCCTGGGCATAGGCAGCCCACCGGTGGGGGTTCAAGGCAACCCCAAAGCCACAGCACCAGCAACATCAGGCCAGTCAGGTGCAGAGGTCAAAGGAGGGCCCAAATCACATAGGCGCCTATAAAGGACAGGGGTGCTCCGGTTCCAGTCTGCTAGCAAGTTTGTACCTGGGTCCTCGGGAAGCAGACCAGAGGGGTTTTGTACAGCACTGGGGAGGACACACACAAGCACACAAAACACACCCTCAGCGGCACTGGGGCAGCCGGGTGCAGTGTGCAAAGTAGGCGTCGAGTTTTGTATTGAAAACAATGGAGGGACCCGGGGGTCACTCTGGCAAAGCAGGCAGGGCACAGGGGGCCATCTCGGGCCAGCCACCGACTGGGCTACAATGAGGGCCTCCTGCTGGTCACTCCTGCACTGGTAGGTGGTTCCTCTCGGTCCTGGGGGCTGCGGGTGCAGTGCTTGGTCCAGGCATCTGGTTCCTTTGTTACCAGGCAGTCGCTGTCAGGGGTGAAGGGAGGTCGACTCAGGGTGTCCATATCGTTGGAGTTGCCGGGGAGTCCTCTCTGCAGTGTTGGTTTCTCCAAATTCGAACCGGGGGCGTTGGGTGCAGTGTGAAGACTCACGCTTCTGGTGGGAAGTGAGAGTTTCTTTAAAGTTGGTTTCTTGTAGCTGTTTTGTAGTTGTTTCTGGACAGAGTTGCTGTCCTCAGGAGGTTCCTGGTCCTTTAGGTGCAGGTTAGTCCTCTGAGTCCTCAGAGGTCGCTGGTCCAGCTGGATGCGTTGCTGTGCAGGTTCTTTGAGTCTGGAGACAGACCAGTAGGGCTGGGGCCAAGTCAGTTGTCGTCTCCGTTGTCCCTGCGGGGCTTTCAGGTCAGCAGTCCTTCTTTCTTCAGTTTGAAGGAATCTGATTTCCTGGGTTCAGGGTCGCCTCTAAATACTCAATTTAGGGGGGTGTTTAGGTCTGGGAGACAGTAGCCAATGGCTACTGTCCTTGAGGGTGGCTACACCCTCTTTGTGCCTCCTACCTGTGGGGAGGGGGGCACATCCCTAATCCTATTGGGGGGAATCCTCCAAATCAAGATGGAGGATTTCCTAAGGCAGGGGTCACCTCAGCTCCAGACACCTTAGGGGCTGTCCTGACTGGAGGGTGACTCCTCCTTGTTTTTCTCATTATCTCCTCTGGACTTGCCACCAAAAGTGGGGGCTGTGTCCGGGGGGCGGGCATCTCCACTAGCTGGAGTGCCCTGGGGCATTGTAACATGAAGCCTGAGCCTTTAAGGCTCACTGGTAGGGGTTACAGTTCCTGCAGCGGGGAGGTGTGAAGCACCTTCACCCAGTGCAGGCTTTGTTTCTAGCCTCAGAGAGCACAAAGGGTCTCACCCCATGGAGTCAGAAACTCGTCTCTGTGGCAGGCTGGCAGCGACCAGTCAGTCTGCACTGAAGGATTGGGGCAAAATACAGGGGGCATCTCTAAGATGTCCTCTGTGTGCATTTTTTAATAAATCCAGCACTGGCATCCGTGTGGGTTTATTATTCTGATAAGTTTGATACCAAACTTCCCAGAGTTCAGTGTAGCCATTATGGAACTGTGGAGTTCGTTTTGACAAACTCCCAGACCATATACTTAATATGTCCACACTGTACTTACAATGTCTAAGAATAGACTTAGACACTGTAGGGGCATATTGCTCATGCAGCTATGCCCTCGCCTGTGGTACAGTGCACCCTGCCTTAGGGGTAGAGGGGTGACTTACCTATGCCACAGGCAGTATTTTGTGTGCATGGCATCCTGAGGGGACTTTGCCTTTTTCTCCCCACCAACACACACAGAGGGTCATTACAACCCTGGCGGTCAAAGACCGCCAGGGCTGTTCCGACGGAAGCACCACCAACAGGTTTACCGCCACTTCAGCACCGGCGGTTTTAATCCGCCCAGGGGATTATGAGTCCCCCTACCGACAGCCTTTTCCTGGTGGTTTGAACCGCCAGGAAAAGGCTGGCGGTACGGGGAGTCACGGGGCCCCTGGGAGCCCCTGCACTGCCCATGCCACTGGCCCCCTGACACAGTCCCGTGCAGCTTTTCACTGTGCGCGACGGGTGCAACTGCACCGGTTGCACAGCCGCAACACCGCCGGCTCCATTTGGAGCCAGCTCCTGTGTTGCGGCCGTGATCAGGTGTGAAACCAGGTTTCCGCCCGCCGGCCCATCGGGGATCTCAAAATGACCGCGGCGGGAGTGTGGCCGCATTGGCGGCAGTCCGGCAGTCCAACCTTGGCGGGCGGCAGCCCGCCGCCATGGTTGTAATGAGCGCCACAATCTGCAGTGGCAGTGTGCATGTGTTAGGTGAGGGGTCCCTTAGGGTGGCACAATACATGCTGCAGACCTTAGGGACCTTCCCTGGTCACAGAGCCCTTGATACCACTGGTACATTTTACAAGGGACTTATCTGTGTGCCAGGGGTGTGCCAATTGTGGAGACAATGGTAAATTTTTAGTGGAGGAACACTGGTGCTGGGGCCTGGTTAGCAGGGTCCCAGCACACTTCTTACTCAAGTCAGCATCAATATCAGGCAAAAAGTGGGGGGTAACTGCAACAGGGAGCCATTTTCCTACAGGGGACCTCAAAAATGACGCAGTGAAATCGAAGAGATCCCACTGTGCCATTTTTAGCGGCTATTTTTAACGCCTGCACAGAGCAGGCATTAAAAGAGGGCATATCATTGTTTTCAATGGGCCCATATATACTCTTCAGGATTAGTGTCAAAAGACACTAATCCTGCACAGCACATCAATAGTGTCAAAAATGTTGACGCTAGTGCGTCTACCCTGCGCCATGGTGCGCTGTATGTTAAATACGGTGCACACATGATGGCAGTAGGGGCGCTAATGGGCACAAGAAAAGTGGCGCTGCATTGGTTGCAGCGCCACTTTTCTTAAACTCTGGCCCATGTTTATTATTGTTTTATTTTTCACGGGGGCAGAGCCATGGGGGATGACAAGCAGGGAGGGAGAGTGGTGTTCACTCCCCTCACTGCTCATGTGGATTTGGCCGCCCTCTCAGGACAGCCAAACTGACATGTGCACTCAGTTCTCTTTACCCTGAGCTGTGTTGCCACGTTGGAGACAGCAGGCACAGGCTCCCGGTCTGCCTGGAAGCGCAAAGCCAGGGGCCTCAGGCCAATCCTGACACTGCTGGCATGCTGCCAGCAGCATGAGAGCAGCATTATGATTGGCCGCAGGGCAGGGCAGGCTGGGGGCCTGTGCCTGCAGTGAATGTTGCCAGAAGAGCGAAGATGCGGCAGCGATGTGGGGGTCGTCAGGTACAATTTTTTTCTATATTATTTCTATTTTTCGTCTTTTTGTTTTGTGCCCCCCACCCCGCCTCGCCACTTTGCCCCAACAGCAGCCGCTCCTCCTCACTAGACATGGGCTTGCTGGGGAGCCATGCTCGCTCATGCTTTGACAATACAGCTATGTCTGCCAATGCTCCAGGCATTTCTTTCTTTCAGCATTTCTTTGAATGTTGCAAACTCTCAAAAATAAAATGAAACAAGCTCTCATAACCTTCCTTTTTACTCACAATTAAAGGATGGATCTGTGCCAGCATTACATGCTGAGATGTTTTATTGCTTCTCAGTTCTGACGTCCATACTTTTGTAATAAAATAAGTGGCAGGCTTCTATGATGAGATTATGGGGGTCATTATGAGTCTGGCGGTTACTTGCCTGGCTGCCAAAGTGGCGGTTCGAGCACCACATTATCACCACAGCAGTCGTGCCGCAGTCGGACAGCCAGTACCACCAGGATCAGGGATCCTGGCGTTCTGGCGGTTGCTGTGGTCCTAATCTGCCTGGGCAGCGCTGCCTTGGGGATTACGACCTTGTTCTCCGCCAGCAGTATTACCGCCATGAAAGGTCTGGTGGAGAACGGGTGCAGGGGGCCCCAATGGGGTCCCTGCACTGGCCATGCACTTTACATGGGCAGTGCAGGGCCAGCCCTGGCCAGCACCCTTGCAATGTTCACTGTCTGTTTTGAAGACAGTGAACATTGCGAGGGTGCTGGGGCAACCTGCAACCTACAGCATTACCGCTGGCTCGATTATGAGCCGGAGACAATGCTGTAGGGTGTTACCCGCTAGGCCAGCGGGCGGAAACTCAGGTTTCCGTCTGCCAACCCAGCAGGGAAACTCTTAATGGGCCCGGCTGGAAGGTAGCCACTATGGTGGCAACCTCCCCGTTGGAAGTTCCGTGGACGTCCTAAACCGTGTGCCAAACTCATAATCAGGCTCTATTTGTCCTCAATATCATAACCAATATAATATATTACAAGGGACACTGTAGTACCTCGAAAAACACCTAAAAGTGCCCAAACAGTTTAGATGTGACATCTTTTCTGATCTGTAACAATAAAATATCGTCTCCACTGAAACGTAACACTTTATTACAGGTGAGTTCTGATGCCACAAGGGATCGTGAAAGAGCCACAGATATGTAGGACAGAGCTCTCAGAGCAGGACACCAGCTGCCACATAAACAATTGATGAATCATATGGCTCTTTACACAGTCTTTAAACGAGAACTTCCCTTCTCTGGCAGACCGCAGTCTTTAGCGGATGAGGAAGCAATTAAAGGCCTCTATCTACTTAGAGTCCTGCTCAAAACCAGAGAGAAGGATATATTTACAGATAAACAACTGTTAAAACAGGATTTGAAAGTAAACTACTTTAGGCGACCAAAAAACGCTTGCCAAAACCCCAGCGCTGAAAAAAATGTCATCTAATTCCCATAATCTGATTCAAAAAGGTTTTCTCGCAGGGATTAGGATCCCAAGTGCACATGGGCGAGGGATAGCTTTCATCATGTGTGACTGTCGCCATGTATTATGAGGAATAAAGTACCCTGCTACACAAAAAAGGACAATGCTAGTCACCTCGAACTTCGCTATTGTGTCTTTCAGCCTCATTCCTGCATATGTTCAAAGAACCTTTCTCTGCTTTTTATCACATATGTAACTATCATTATTACAGTGTAATGTGATTGAAACTGCCTGAAATTACAGCAATTCGACTATTTCTGTGGCCATTTTTACTATTTCTTAATCCATATAACAAGTGATCACTTTGTCTCTCAGTCGTCCCCCGATCACTCTTTTCTTCCAAACCTTCGATCAGTCCAACCAGCTACATTTCTGTCTCAGAGTTGACCCATCCATCCATGCTTCAATTTAGCCATTAACTTATTTAAAAATTTAGCGACCCCTCCACCATTGTAGCCATCCATCTACACATCAGTCTAGCCAGCCATTCACCTATCAGCCTAGATGCAATTCATGGACAATCTACAATTCCTTCTAGCAGTCCTGGTTTCCATTCATGCCACAATCTACCCATTCACCTTCATCTAACAAACCTGGCTTTCGACCCATATGAATTCATCAAATTATCTGTTAATCTTATTATCTCGAATTTTACCATCATTTAGAAACTCAGCCATCTAACAGTTTATTTAACAATCAGACCATATTATTCCGCCCACCAAAACAACATCCTCTTTATTAAAATGTGTCTTTCAGGTCTGCCTACTATAATTAAACAAGCCTTTGCAATGGAATCAGTCTCGCATTTGTGAAAGTTAGAGCTACTGGCGTTGAAAATGACAATGTTTTTTACTTTTGTTTTTTTGTATGGAGAGGAGTGATGATATTTGCATAGCGCTATTTTTATGACATTGCGGGGCTGGAGAACCAGAAAACTGGAAATAGGTTATGAGGGAAGTGAGACAAGAGTAATATGCTACCTGAAAAAAAGTAACAACATCCTGGAAAAAGCAAATACTCATAGAGAATGCACGATTAAGTAAAGCATATGAAATGTGAGCAGAAACAACATGGTTACCTTAACGCTTTTATACTTATTGTTCAGAAATCAATGAGTGTTTTTGCCTGAAAAGTTAAGGACATGACTATGGGGTCCGGAAGGGACCCGTTTCAATGTCCATTGCTCATATCCTTACAAAACGTAAGCAGTATGGTTTGAAAAGACCACATCCCTGATCACAGAGCCGCGGTACACATTCTATAAACAAAAAATTACGGAAACACCTGATATGGCTCATGTTAATCGTTTTCCACTCTGCGCATCATCCAGGTATTGCAATGCCTCCAGGCATGGTGCACTTCCACATCCCGGGAAAACAATGAGGGTTATTTTCAAGACCCTTGCGCCGCCGGTGTGGCATGTTTAATATAGGAAAAAGTGACATACCTGCGGTGCAACGGACTTGGAAATAAGCCCCTAGAAAGAGGAGAAAACGAAAGTAGCGCTTCATTGGCAAACTCTGTAAAGCGGCGCTGTGTGTTGTTGTGAATAAAACCAATCTGCCCGCTTTGCGACCCCTCTGTCTTGCTTTGTTTACATTTTTTCCCCGTATTTTGAACCTTTTTTTCTCTCCTTCCTGAGGCTGCACTTTGGAATAGAAAAATGTCAGAAAAAGACGACATTTGCAGCCAAAGTGTTCTTTCTTTTTTGGATCCATTTCACAGCGGAACAAATAAAGGAGAGGAGAGGAAAGGGAGGGCAAGAGCCGCTTGTTGAAGTCATGGCTTTCAGCAAGTGAGGATGAGCGGGACAGAGACAGAAAGAGACGGAAGAAGAGGAAGAGGAAGAAAGGGGGAGCAGCTGCCAGCGGCTGAGCAGAAGCGAACACTGAAGGGAGGTGGAGACTTGAGATGAGTGTGGTGAGGGGTTCATCATATTCAGAAGGCGGCCTACACCGTGGTGAGGCAGATAAATCCAGGAAATCGGTTGGTTTTATTGCGAGTGGACCAAAGACGAGCTCAAGTGCAGACTTAAATGTTTTCCACTGTACGCATCAACCAGGCATTGCAGTACCTCCAGGAATGGTGCACTTCCCAACCCTGGGAAAACAATATTGTTCGAAGAAAGATGAGAAAATAAAAGTAGCGCTTCACTGGCAAACTATGTAAAGTGGCACTAAAGTTTGTGGTTGTGAATAAAACCAATCTGCCCACTTTGCAACCACTCTCTCTTGTTTTTTGATTTTTTATTTTGAACCTTTTTTTCTCTCCATCCTGAGGCTGCACTTTGGAAAAAAAAAATAAGAAAAAGGTGACATTTGCAGGCAAAATGTTTCTTTCTTTTTTGGATCCATTTCACAAGGGAACAAATAAAGGAAAGGAAAGAAAAAAGACAGTAAGAGACATTTTTGAAGTAATGTTTTTCAGCAAGTGAGGAGGAATAATGCGGTCAGTTTAACGCAGAATTGTGAGCTGTGCTGATACACGAGCCGAGGAGCAAACCTAAAAGAGTGCTCAGGAAGGAACATACATAAAACAAGCAATGTTGTGGGGGGTGAGGGGGTGTTGGGGGAGATGGCACAGGGAGATTAAGTGATAGCAGTGCAAATGAAGTGGTAATTTATGTTAAATTAAAAGAAAAAACAAGCAGAGACCATGAAGGTGTGCTGGGGTGGGCAAGCAGTGTTGTGGGAGGGGTGAGAAGGGTTGGAATGAGGCACAGGGAGTTTAAGTGACGGCACGGCATATGGCTGCACTAATGATCAAGAACAGGAAAGCTAACAAAACACAAACACGGCTCCTAACTGGGCATTGCACTGAGCATCGAAGAGCAGAGTGTGAAGCCCGGCCCCTGCATGGCCTCACCCGCAAGGCACTGCCTGCTACCACGGGACGACCAAAAGGAATCCTTAATGAAATCACCATGGGGGGGAACATGACACAAAGGATTACAATTACATGTAATACACCAATAAAATGAGAGAGGTCACAGGGAGAGCAGGCTGCCATGATCAGCAAACAACCTGCGATTGTGAAAGTGAAAGCAAGTGCGTCGTTAAAAGGTGCAAACCCCGCGACGCAAATGCCCACTGAAACATGACACACAGCACAGGGAGAGCAGGCTACCACGAGCAGGAAACAACCTGCGATTGTGAAAATATAAGAAGGTGCGTTGTTAAAAGGCGCATGGCCCCCAAAGTAAGACAATAATTCAACCAGTGATGTAAACAAATGAATAAGACAGCATTGAGGAGGGAGGAAAGTCTTGGAATGCACAGCAAATGTGACCAGATAGGATTTACAATCCTGTTTACAGAGGAGCTCGGAAAGACCAGCACCCCTCTCCAGTGCACCAGATGAAAGATCAAAGTAGTCCCTGAACACATCTTAAAATGGTGAGCAGTTTATTTAGATAGTATTTGGTCTGATCTCCTGTGAGGAGACAAAAAAGAAAAAAGTTCCAAAACACCCTTTAGGGTGACCATGAGTATTACAAATACATGTTATGTTATCCATTTGTAAATACAGGGAGCCCTCCACAGATCACTGTAGACATCTGCCTACTGGATGAGCTAAGAAGCTACCCAGATATTTATCTCCTAACTCTAGTCATTTGCATTTATAACAAACCTGTACTTTTGTCATTATCATTATAACCACATTAATCCTTGAATCTGACACCCTACACACCTGACATGATACCTTTCTATCCATTGGCAATCTATGTTTCCTTTTAAAAATACAGCCATAGATCAATGTACTAATCTAGTCATTCATACTTCAGAGCCTAGTCCATACATTAACCAACCTGGCAATTCATTCATCTGACCATCTAATCCATTCATCTAACAATCCACCTATGCATCCTTCACTCAGTCCAGGCATTCCCCTAAAGACTGATTCCATTTATCAACCACTTCTGCCATCCATACATCAAGCAATTGAGTCATTCATCCATCATTCAATACATCTACCCATACAACCATCCACCGTACCAATCTGTTCACCCCCCAGGTATCACTGCTGTATCCATCATATCAACCAACCTTCTGAAAATCTAAGCAGCCACCCATAAAACAATTTGGTGACTCATCTGTGTAACTACCAAGTCTCCAACAATGCATCCATCCACCCATCCAGCCACCCAATCTAGACATGCACTCTTCCAGCAACCCAACCATCCGTCTGTCACTCTAGGCATTCACTGATCAATCTAGTGACTCATCTAACAATGCAATCATTCCTTCATCCATGTACCTATCCACACATCCATGCATCAGTCTACAGTGTTGCCAACCATTCCTCAGGTAACTCAGTCATCCATCCCAGTCACCCATCAACTCGCTTAAGGTTGCAAAATCCACCTGTAATGCTAGACATTCGCCCATCTGTCAGTCTAACTACAGTCTCTAAAACCGACTTATTCATCCATGAACCTAGTCACTCATAAATCAATCGGATCATTCATTGAGCAATCACACACTGCAATCATTGTCCACAATCCTCAATTTTGATTAATCTAATATTCCAGTATTTCGGCCATCTAACGGTTTAGCCATGCAGCCATCACTCTAGCTATCATTCATGCATCCATCACTGTAGTCATCATTCACCCTGCAATATAATCACCCATCAATAAACTCTGCCCATACATCCATTTATGGATGAGAGCTTGAATAGCTAACAATGTAGCCATCCTTCAAACACTTCAGACACACTCCTTCGTGCGATATAGCTTTCCATCTTTCACATCTATCCATCCCCCGACCCGCCGTCCACCCATCCATCCAACCATCACCCTGGTTACTATGTCTAGCAAAACACCTAGCCAACCATAAACTCCATCCATCCATCGATCCATCCATCCATCCATCCATCCATCCATCCAGCCAGCTACACACTCATCCACTCATCCCTATAGTCATCGTGAAACGAGCAACACACCCTCACACATACATGCATACATGCAGCCCTCACCCGCTCACTCATTCATTCACATGTGCACTCACAAATGCAGTCAAACTCCCAAACCTATTCACGCATGGCCACGTTCACTCAACTGCTCTCGCACACACACTCTGTTATATGCTCTCGTGTGAATGTGTGCATCCATGTACTTGTACACGTTCTCTACTACACTAACACATATATCCCTGCACGCATACATGTTCTCATTCACTCACACGTCTGTGCAATGTTTTCACGCATGCCTGTGTGTGCCCTTTGTAGTCACACGTTTGTGTGTACTCATATCTCGTGCACTCATATATGCTCATGTGTATACTACACCTTCTCGTGCACTCATACATAATTACATGACGTCACGCGGGCTCTCTCCCCTCACTCATGCTCTCATACACTTACGTACACTGAAATATGCGGAGGTGCCCTCGCATGCGCAATGATACAATTACACGTATACCAATACACTCACACATGGTCTGGTGCAATCACGCCAATCCATATTTTCCTATACATACGCAAGTATGTTTATGATCTATCGTATGTGCTACAAGTATGTAAGTAAACACTTATATGTGCTCTGTTGCACTTAACATATGCCCATATGCAAATGCTAGCATCCAATTACGCGTGTTCGCTACATTTTCGCAAAGACTCACGCGTGCACCCATTCATTTAAACATATTTTATGGGCTCTTTCTCATGTGACTGTCAGTCACACGTGTTCTCGTGCACTCGACCATGTTCTCTTGCACACATGGAGGCCTCTGTGTACTCACTGCAGTGCTCCCACACCCTCACACATTAGCACGCACAGAGAAATGCCCATCCCTTGCAATAATCTCACGCTCTCATTTACACACTCACGCATGCTCCTATGCACATATGCATACTCCTGTGAAATGCACGCCCACATGTTCCCGTGCACTCACGCATGTTCCTGTGCACTCACGCATGCTCGTCTGCACTAACGCATATTCCCATGCACTCACCCATGCTCATGTGCACTCGCGCATGTTCCCCTGCACTCACGCAGGCTCGTGTGCTCTCGTGCATGCTCTTGTGTACTCACGCATGTTCTTGTGCACTCACGCATGCTCCTGTACACTCACGCATGTTCTTGTGCACTCACGCATGCTCCCGTGCACTCACACACACCGGCCCGCAATGAGACGCGCCCCGCGCACTGGTGTCTGTTCTCATGGACTAACCCACACGAGCTCTCGTGCACTCCCAGCAGTGCTGGACGCCGCCGCCCCTTACCCATTCGAAGTTCACCTCGCTGCCGGCGCCTGTGGCGGGTCCTCATTGGCTGTGGGGCAGGGTCTTCTCCCTCACTCCTCCCTTCCAACCTCACTCCGCTCTCTCCTTCCTCATTGGATTGTTGTCCTGGTCCTCTGTCTCTACCCTCTCTGGTCCTGTCTCTCTTACTCTCTGGTCCCCCCTCCTGGTCCTCTGTCTCTACCCTCTCTGGTCCTCTGTCTCTCCCCTCTCTGGTCCTCTGTGTCTCCTCCTCTCTGGTCCCTCCTCCTGGTCCTCTGTCTCTCCTCTCAGGTCCCCTGTCTCTCCCCCTCTCTTGTCCCTTCTCTCAGGTCCTCTGTCTCTCCTCCTCTCTGGTCCTCTGTCTCTCCTCCTCTCTGGTACGTCCTGGTCCCCTGTCTCTCCTCCTCTTTGGCCCTCTGTCTCTCCTCCTCTCTTGTCCCTTCTCTCAGGTCCTCTGTCTCTCCCCCTCTCTGGTCCCTCCTCTGGTCCTCTGTCTCTCCTTCTCCCAGGTCCTCTGTCTCTCCCCCTCTCTGGTCCCTCCTCTGGTCCTCTGTCTCTCCTTCTCCCAGGTCCTCTGTCTCTCCTCCTCTCTGGTCCCTCCTCCTGGCCCCCTGCCTCTCCCCCTCTCTGGTCCCTTCTTCTGGTCCCCTGTCTCCCCTCCCTCTCCGGCTCCTTCCCCTCTCCTCTTCAGCGGGAGCTCTCCACGGCGTGCGGTGCTGAAGCAGGACTTTGAGGGAGTGTCCAGGCTGATCTCACAGCCCTGCCTCCTGCCCTCACCGGCCCCTCCCCCCTGAGCTCCAAGGCACGTGGCCAGGTCAGCAGGAGGCTGGGATGTGATGGCCTCTAGTGCCTAGAGAGACAACCTGCTTTCCAGCATCCTGAACACGAGAGACGCTGAGACAGCGGAGGGCCAAAGGGGCACAGGCACCAGTGACGTCACTCTACCCAACAATAGGACCGATGGATGCTCCAGGGGGCCTGCACAAGAGCAGACGTCTTAATGCTGCGCCCAGGGACCTCTCTCCGCTAAGAGCCTATCTAGCGCCTAAACTGTACTTTTCTCTCTTCACCTACACATCTTCTGTCTGCAACTCGAAAAGCAAGTGTACAATTTAGTGCTACCAGGCACACGCCCGGGGTCCAGCATTTGCACTTAAAGGGCCCCTGTTGTCCTTAAATCAAGCGCCAGGAACTTACAAGAATCTACGTCACACTCAAGGAGAAAGTAAAGAACTAGCTGTCACCTAAAGGTCCTTTCTGACTCAAAGGACATGTCATGCGTTTAAAGAGCTCACGCCTAAAGATATTATCTAGTGCTTAAAAAGTGTCTAGGCGGTATGTTCCTAGTCGATATAGTGCTTCAAGACCACCCAGAGCTCATATATCACTCGGGCGTACATAATCTACATAACGCTTAAGCAATATTTGCAGCAGAGCCTTTAAGTCAATTGAAGAGCTTCAAATAGGTACAAACAGTGCTTTACAGTACTCGCTGCATAAATACAATTACATGGAAAAAGAGAAGTGACGGTACTTATCTAATTGATTGGGATGGGTCTTGAGGGTCTGGTAGGGGCGTGTCTGGGGCGTGGCTTCGAGACAGGCATTTAACAATAGCGATATTTTCTCAAATTCGAATCAAAACGTCCTTCGGCCAAGTTTGTTCACGTGTGCAGAGCACAATGGCATTTTTTTGCAGTTTTAAATAGTCCGAATTTGGCAAGAGGGCATTAAAGCTTTGTACTTGAGAAGCAGAAGTTTTACATGAAAGTATACCTTTTTTTAGTTTTTATGGCACGGGGAAATTAAGTGACTTGCCCAGAATCACAGGAGATGGAGGGGACGCTGGGATTTCAACTCCCTGTGCCATAAAAAAACAAAGTACTCTTTCATGTAAAACTTGCGCTTCTCATTTAAAGCGCATGATTAACCCCCCGTCAGTGGCGTAGCGTGGGGGGTGCAGGGGGGGGTGGCCGCACCGGGCGCAACATCTTGGAAGAGACTAAATCCACGGGTTAGGGGCGCAAATTACTTGCCTTGCCCCGGGTTAGGGGGCGCAAATTACTTGCCTTGCCCCGGGTGCTGACAACCCACGCTACGCCACTGCCCCCGTCAAGTGTGCACAAGATATAACTTGAAAAAGTTCCAGTTGGCTCTGTACACATAAACTGAAGTTGGCCGAAAGGCGCTGGGCGCTGTGACAGACAATGGCGAGTGTATTCCAGCGCTGTAGCCTTACCCTCGAACTCAGTGGTTCCCAACCTTTTGACTTCTGCGGACCCTCACTTTATCGTTACTGGAACCCGGGGACCCCCACTGATTCATTATTGGAATTCAGGGACCCTCCCCCCCCCAGTCAGTCATTACTGAAAGCTGGGGACCTAATCTGTTAATATTCAATTTTCTGAGCAGTCGCAGACCCCCTGAGGAAGCTTCACAGACCCCCAGGGGTCCCCAGACCACAGGCTGGGAACCACTGCCTTATGATATCTAAAATCTGACCGAATTTGAGTACATAAATGGCCCTTTAGGTGATGTCAGAGAGCGCACTAGCTGAGGAGTGATAGACACCCAGCACGCTAGGAAAGCTTCAACCTACCCTGGGTCCTGTCGAAGTACCCAGATCCACAGGGACTTTACATGGCACGAAACATGTCGACCGATGCTCTCACTTTCCTGTAAGCTGCACCGAATCATTGCCTCCTGCACAGCTACCCTTTGTTTTTATTCATAACAAGAGGTCCCATGTGTCTTGTAGTTCTTTTTATACCACACCTACACCAACCTACACACACCGCACCTCCCCTTACACTTCATAATGGCGTCTTAGCCCCTCCGAAGGGGCCGTTGGGTATTGGAGCACCGGCCCAACGAGGACCTGCTCAATGATGAAGCATGACACCCACCTGGGTGTGTGAGGGCTCTTGCTTCCGAGCAATCAGATCCCCCTGATCTTCTTGCTGAGACCCATCCCATCCTACTGCCTGTTCTGTTTCTTTTTCTGATTCTTTTAGGAACTGCGTACTTCATTTGTACACATGGTTCTGGAATTGTACACATTTTTTACCAGACTTGTCCTACACATACATTTTAGATCAGAATCGAAAGAGTAACCAGCATTGAATGTTTCAACAGTTCTATGTTTGATATTATATACAGAATTCTCTCAGGACAAATCACAGAGTAAAGGTTGTATGTCAGACTGTTGACACAAGTATCGAATGACATAAATATTGTGCCCTAGATAGCATTTTTCAAAATATCCTCCCATTTCATGTACATTTTCTATTATTAATTTCAATGGAGTGATGATTTTTGGAAGGCAATATTTAGACCGCAACATTCTGGTACCATACAAAGTCCATGTAGCGCCATTACATTTACTGTCCATCACACAACAGAGTGCTGCATGAAAAGATTTTGCATTGTTTTGCACGAAGAGCTGAAAACAGCACATCAGATTTAGTAAACATCGCCTGGTGATGACATCATCAGTGGTGCTAAATGAGGCTGTTCTGCATCCCACAGATCCTCATGCTGTGATGCAAAGGAGACACTGTACTATCTAGAGTGGGCTTTGATATGCAACTACACCCTCCAGGACAAATTCTTATGTGTAGGCACTACTGGACGTCAGACATGTTGGATCTGTGCCTTAGGGTAATACGCATGTGACATACCGCTTGCTTGCACCTACGTTTCTTTGGCCATAGGATTTGAGCCCTCGCCAGCTCATGCTATTATTACGCATAGGGCGCACTATCTCTGTTTGCACCACGGCACACCTTAAAAGATGCAAGCCATGCGCAAACAGGGAAAGTGCGCCCTATTATGTTGAATGTGCCACCCCCAGGGCAGCCACAAACTTGTGCTGCGCCCAGGGCAGCGCATTCAAGTGAAAAACAGCGGCTGCTTTAAATCAGCTGCTCGCTGTGTCACTGTGCAGGCAGCAACCCGCCTGCACTTTTAATGGGGGTTAGAGATTCCCTTGCAGACGGATGCAGTGAGTGACTGCAAAGCAGACAGTGAACATTGCAAGGGTGCTGACCAGGGGGACCCCTGTACTGGCCATGCCAATGTTTGGCCAGTGCAGGGGACCCCTGCGGCCCCCTGCACCTGTTCTCCGCCAGCCTTTACATGGCGGTGCTACCACCCTGAAATTGCTGGCGGAGAACGAGGTCGTAATCCCCCGGGCGGCGCTGCTTGCAGTGCTGCACTGGCGGATGAGGACCGCTGCAACCGCCAGCCCACCGAGATCCCTGATCCTGACGGTGCTGTCGGTCCGACCGCGGCACAACTGCCGTGATCATAATGTGGCGTTTGGACCACTGCATTGGTGGCAGTCCAACCGCGAGTCTGGCGGTCAAGTGATTGCCAGACTCGTCATGAGCACTTAGTGTTACTTACGCACGCGCCTGTGCACACTCTTAGCAAATCCGACCCAAAGAGTCTTTTTAACACTTAAAGGGCTTCCCATCTATTTACGAGCCCCAATGGAACTGTTTCTACAAGAAGGATAAAGGTATTTATAATATCAATAAAAATATCAAAACTAATATTCATTTTTGTACGTTATTCTTGAGTACATATTATTCGTCGTACTATCATTGCTAACAATAGAAGCTCATGTTAAACCTTATTACAGAGATTTTGTTACGAAATTATTATCGCTATTGTTACTATTTATAAGTAATACAATGTTAACACATTATTGACAACCATAATAATAATAAACATTTTCAGCAGAGTAAACCACACCTGAAAGGGCCTAACTAACCTTGTGCTGGTTTTCTTCGCTGGGTTCCCTCCAGGAATCTGCGCCTCTGAACTCCTACACAAGTGGGCACGTGGCCCTCAGGCCCCCTCCTCCGCTGATGATGCAGTGGGTGACGTCACCTCGTCATTATGAGGTTACAGGATATGACGTCACAGCAGGACGCAGGCTGCACTGGTTAGTGCTAGGGAAGGCCAAACAAGGGCATCGGGGGTGCGTGATTGGTGGCGTGTTGTGCTCACAAACGTGAAAGCCGTCAGCCAATCACGTGAAGGAAATGTGAAGTGACGCCACCCAGGGTCCCACAACCGAACAAGCTGTGATTGTATCTCTTTCCTGCAGCATCTAGAGATGTGCGAGCCAACAAGTCACCAAGCAGAGGCGAGCCAGAGCCGAGCCAAGGATTCTGTGCACGAGCCAAGCATGAGAATTTTTTGCATATAAATCGTGCAAAAATATGTTAAAGTATCTCCAAAATAAAAAAAAACAATGTCTCTTTAATACGCTTAAGCGTTTTACCTTCTGTAAGTATTTTTGCATTGCTAGGTTTTTATTAACAAATAATTTTTTAACATGAACTTAATCATTTTCCGACCCTCCTATTCTGACTACAATGCCATTAGTGCGTTAAGATACAAGTCATTTGTCATGCGTACCCCATATGTACCCTACATTCTTCTTATACGGGGATCACTATTATGGTCTGTTAAATGAAACACAAGATGTTTTTGTACAGCACATATTGTGAACTTGCTCATTTGTGATAATGACTTAAAGGAGGTTCGGTGAAATAAAATAAATGCTTAGGATCACACAGTTTAGACAAGCGGGGAAGCAGGATTGATCCCAGGTTATCTAGTTTTGCATTGTTAAATTCAGCCAAGAGATGGGTATTTCTCTTCCCCTCTCTCTTTTTACATCAACGATCACTGCTGGGTCTTTCGTTTTTGGTGCATCAGTTACAGAGTCAATGACAGGCAGACGCTCAAGTCGGGCTCAAGCTTTCATTGCCTGGTCCACATATAACAGGATCTGTGTAACTAAAGGGGTATAGCACAGGCATCACACTCAGATCGGATACAGAGCAAGCGTCACTAACTCGCACACATGTAAGCATGCACACACACAAGGACCACACCAGCTGTAAATGTGCATTTTGCAAAGAAACCGTGCCAGTATAGCACACAGATGCAAGGTTTACACACAAAACTGGTACAGCCTGGGCAGTAACTGAAAGCTTCACACACATGCTATGTACAGCACTGGTGGCAAAAGTGCATCTTCACTTACAGAACAGAGGCAGGTCAGCATCAGTGGTGCAAGATTTCTTTACACAGAACAAGGAGAAAACAAATGTAAGAAGCTCAATATTCATTCACAAACAGACAGCACTGACAGCTGTGCATACTTTCCTCGACACACAATCATATACAGCTCAATTGTCATCTGAGCAAGGCAGGAGTGCAAGCTTCATCCACACAGAGCAAATACAGCACAAGTGGCAGCAATGCAGCTTCACTTACAGAGCTGGTACAGCACAAGGAGCAGGGGTGCAAGCTTCACCCACACAGAGCAGATACAGCACAAGTTGCAGCGATGCAGCTCACTTATAGAACAGCACCAAGAGCAGGACTGCAAGCTTCACCTGCACAGTGTAGATACAGCACAAGTGGCAGCAATGCAGCTTCCCTTACAGAGTTGGTACAGCACAAGGAGCAGGGGTGCAAGCTTCACCCACACAGAGCAAATACAGCACGAGTGCCAACAATGCAGCTTCACTTAAAGAACAGCACCAGGAGCGGGAGTGCAAGCTTCACCCACACAGAGCAGATACATCACGGGTGGCAGCGATGCAGCTTCACTTAAAGAACGGAGCACCAGCAGCAGGGGTGCAAGCTTCACCCACACAGAGCAAATACAGCACGAGTGCCAGCAATGCAGCTTCACTTAAAGAACAGCACCAAGAGCGGGAGTGCAAGCTTAACCTGCACAGTGTAGATACAGCAGAAGTGCCAGCTATGCAGCTTCCTTTACAGAGTTGGTACAGCACCAGCAGCAGAGTGCAAGCTTCACCCACAGAGAGCAGAAAGAACGGAGCACCAGGAGCAGCGCTGCAAACTTCACCCACACAGTGCAGATAGAGCACAAGTGGCAGCGATGCATCTTCACTTAAAGAATGGAGCACCAGGAGCAGGAGTGCAAGCTTCACCCACACAGTGCAGATACAGCACAAGTGGCTGCACTGCATCTTCACTTAAAGAACGGAGCACCAGGAGCAGGAGTGCAAGCTTCACCCACACAGTGCAGATACAGCACAAGTGGCAGCAATGCAGCTTCACTTAAAGAACAGCACCAGGAGCAGGAGTGAAAGCGTCACCCACACAGTGCAGATACAGAACACTTGGCAAGATTGCAACTTCCCTTACAGAGCTGGTTCAGCACCAGGAGCAGGGGTGCAAGCTTCACCCACACAGGCAGATACAGCATGAGTGGCAGCATTGTAGCTTCACTTACAAAGCAGGTACACCAGCAGGAGTCCAAGCTTCACCCACACAGAGCAGCTACAGTACATGCATCAGCAATAAAGCGTCCCTTACAGATCTGGTACAACACCAGGAGAAGGAATGCAAGCTTCACCCACACAGAGCAGCTACAGCACAAGTGGCAGCAGTGCAGCTTCACTTAGAGAACAGGTACAGCACCAGGAGCAGGAGTGCAAGCTTCACCCACAGAGCAGATTCATCACAGGTGTCAGTGATGCAGCTTCCCTTACAGAGCAGGTACAGCACTAGGAGCAATAATGCAAGCTTTACCTACACAGCAGACAGAACACAATTGGCAGCGATGCAGCTTTACTTACAGAACAGAGCAGCAGGAGTGAAAGCTTCACCCACACAGATAGATCACGGGTGGCAGGGATGCAGCTTCACTTACAGAACAGGCACAGCAACCAGAGCAGGAGTGCAAGCTTCACCCACACAGAGCAGATAGATCATGGGTGGCAGGGATGCAGCTTCACTTACAGAACAGCTACAGCACCAGGAGCAGGAGCAGGAGTGCAAGCTTCACCCACACAGAGCAGATAGAACACAAGTGGCAGTGATGCAGCTTCACTTACAGAGCCAGTACAGCACCAGGAGTGCAAGCTTCACTCACACAACATGCACAGGACAGACATAAGTGGTGGAAGTTTGACTCATGGTGCAGACAGCACCGACTGTGGTGAAAAGGTCCCTCACACAAATAACAGGTACAGCACAAATGTAAGCTTGACAAGCTTAAAAAAGAACAGGCACAGCTCACGCAGCAGATGTGTAGCCTTCATACACAGAACAGGTACAGCACAGACATTAAGGGGGGTAAGCTAGACACGTTGAGCAGACAGCAGTGGTGCAAGATTTCCTGACCCAAAGATTACAGACAACACAATATTTAGCTGGACAATATTTTCACATAAAACACATACAGGGTAGGCACTCAGAAGAGGTGGAGCATGAGTAGCATCAGTGCAGGCTTCCTTCATGTAGCACAGGCAGGACCAGCACAAGTGCCTGCTCCACACAAAGACCAGGCAGCACACTCAGCCATGCCACACCACTGGGTCTGCTGAGGCTGCAAGAATCTGACTCAGCTCTAGGCTTGACACCATGGGAGATGAACAGAGAGCAGTGAGACACTCACACAGGGCTAAGGAGAGACAGATGCTTACTCTGAAATTGTAACAGACAGGTAAAGAGCATGAGACATAGGACAAGAAGACAAAGACTGACACAAAGGAAGACAGACCCAAGCATTGACACTGGGTAAGGAGGGCACAGCTAGAGAATGGTCAGGGGTATGGGGGCACAAATAGCAATCGCTGAGGCACTGCAGCGATGAGATGCAGACACTGACACCAGACAAAAGCGACAGGGTAAAGAGACACAAACATTGAAGCAACACAGACTTGATGTAAGTAGATTGGAGTAGGCAATGAATACTCTGGCTCCAGGGTAAGCAAACACAGATCACTGCCTATGATGCTACTCAAACCTTGAAGTGAAAAACAGCCCTGTTATTCACTTTTTACACATCTACAATTGTATCTGACATGTGCCCCCTGAGTCACCTGTGCTTGCTTTCAGTAGCTGCAGGGGGTAGCGGAGTGATGGCCCCCCTTCCAACACAGACCAAAAATACCTTTCCTTCTGTCACCCACTCCCTACCTTTTAATTTACCCCCACCCCACACTCAAAGTGAAAAACACCTCAACTGTCTGCCACCTGCCCCTTCCCTCCTTCTTCCTACTCAGGGCCACACTGAGAGCAGGCACAATGCTGGCGGTGGCCCTGTTAAGGCCACTGATCAATACTGCATGTTTTTCCTACCAGAGAGGTATGCAGAGGCCAGCGCTGTCATGGAAATATGGCATTTGGAACAGACAGTGCCTGCCTGCTTTCTCCCTCCACCCTCAGTGCCATGGAGACACAAGAGGCGTAAGAAGGCGGGTGAGACGGACATCCGTCATTCCGCCCCTTCACTGAGATCTCTGGAGACCTTGGTGAGGCAGCGGAACAAAGGGTCGGTGAGTGCTTCCCCTAGGGATGTAACAACAGCAGGAAACAACTTTTGTTTTCCACTGCTGTTAAGCCATATCAGTGAATAAAAGGATTTTTGGGCATATTTATGACAATGGATGCATGGCTGCAGCAAGGCAGCGATGCGTCAGAAAACGTGCTGTGTTATGACATTTGGAAACACCATGGATGCGCTGTATCAAGGGTACAGCGCACCATGTCATAAGGTCACAAGGTGCGTCAGAAATTTTGATGCATCTGTGCAAAGGATGGTGCAACACATCAGCCCCCAAAGTGACGCAGGGCTGTCTTTGGGCTTACAACAAGCGCAACTTCAGCAATGCGTCATGCAACATAGGCGATGTGTTGGTTTTGACTGACGCAAGTGGTCTAATGTGTGGGGACTCATATAATGGAGTGTGAAATGTGGGAAATCACACCTTCAACACAATGCCTTTGGTCCTGGATAAATAGCAGACAAGTAGGAAGTACGGTTATGAGTTACATTACAGTGGGCATAGTCTACTTATGTGCACCAATATACATAAGTATGTGTGACATATTGAACTGAAACATTAATGTGAGTGGATACACAAAATTGATGTAAAGTAACATTTCCTGTTTTACCTAACTTATGTTTGCACTTACCTTTTGTGGTTTGTAGTAGGCTTGGCTGGACCTGGGGACCCATTCCTGTACAGATATGAGGCAATCCTGCCCTGTTCCTTACATGCAGTACACAGCATCACATTGAATTGCTGCAGTGATGATCATATATTAGGAGCCATGGTCCCATGTTTCTCAAGGAGTCCGACAATATAATTGATACATGTGTAGACCTACCACTAGTTGAGGGGATGTGATTTAATTACTAATTCTGTTGTTTACAAAAACTTCAGCTGGTCAGATACCTATGCACGGCCACTGTATAGTTTCCTACGCCTGGGTTACTGAGGCGTAGGAATTTTGATGCATTTCAGGCTTAGCGCGAGGTATCTAAAAGGTGCGTCACACATTGCCAAACTCATAGATATCACTGCGCTAGTTTTACGTTAGAATTTATGAGGGAACGCCTACCTTGCATATTTACATTTCTGTGAGGCAGAGCCAGTTCTGGCGCAGGTATTTTTTTCCAATGGAGCACTACAAAAGCAGACACATTTGGCCACATGCGTTGAAATGTAAATATGGATACTGGCTGCGCTGCGTCAAGTCAAAAATAATGACGCAACGGTGGTGAAAGCCTCTCAAAAATATTGTTCATACTAATGCTTCACTATGAGAGCCATACATAGCAATTCATTTAACAGGGCAAAAACAGCCTGCCAGCTGGACAGACCCCTGTCAGATGTGAACAGGTCACCTTAACGCCTGGCCAGGCACATGAGCCATCTTGTCTACACTGTGCACCAGGTTATTCCAAGGGCCCTGACCCTGCCAGAAAGATAAGGTAGCAGGGTACGGTCTGTTGGCACCCCAGCACTGCTGAATCAGACTTTCGCCCTTCTGATGCAAATGCAAATAGCAGCCATGAGCTTTGTAAGAAAGGCTGCTACTTTTAAAATGCTAAGACATAATTCACTGTGAGATGCGTTATACAGTTACTTAATTATGACTTTATTAAAATATCAAGGCCACCAGTTATACGTTTTTCAGCCCTTACTCAAAGACCTCAGAACACGGAGCAACTTAAAAATCCAACTCTGGCATTCAAGAAGCATTTGCTACGTTTTAGCTACAAAAGAGCAGTTGTCATTGCCATCAAGAGCAGTTGTCAGTGCCATCAAGAGCAGTTGTCAGTGCCATCAAGAGCAGTTGTCAGTGCCATCTAGAATGGCTTGCCTTGGTTGCCAAGTTGAACCATGGCATTTGTGACACCGCCAGTCTGTCCTGGTTTGGACAAATAGCACTTTGCATTCCGAGATTCATAGTTGCACAGTTCCTCCTATTTTTAGAGAATTTATCATTTAAATGATTCTGCAGCATTTAACGTTAGCACTATTTGACAAGGTTAAGTTCCTCTGAACAACTTTAATGAAACAGAAACATCATGGTGTCAGGAGATTATCTCAGTGAAAATTGAATAGTGCTAAGCATTTTAAAAAAAAGGAGATTGTGTCACTGAAAACTGATCAGTACTTTACTGCTAAGTGACGGCTGAAAAATGAAATGAAAGATGCAGAACTATGGGCCTGATTACGACTTTGGTGGATGGGATACTCCATCACAAACGTGACGGATATCCGTCCGCCGTATTACAAGTTCCATTACATCCTATGGAACTTGTAAAACGGCGGGCATGGACTATCCCATCCGCCAAGGTCATGATCAGGCCCTATCTGTTCCGCAGTGCCATGGGGCTTTAACTAAGGCATCCTTACAGGAGGTGCATGCTGTGCAATGCTATTCGCTACTCAGAGTGTTTCCACAGTCTATGTGTATGCATTCCCCTTATAGGTATGGGCTTAAAAGCTCCTGTGGGCGGACTGTGGTTGGCTGAAAAGTCAGGACTGGCTGAGGGTGTCATAGATGACATGGGCCCACATGGCAGTGATGCTCCAATTTCTTGGTGACTCAGGCCTAGGGCGAGGCTTCTTTCTCAAAAGCCTTTATACAGATTCATGAGATGAGTATGTAGGGTCTGGTTTCCTGCTCCATTTGTTGCACCTTTGTACAGAACGTTAGCTGACAATTTCATAGATGACAATGACTTTGAGGGGGACGTGTTAGTGGTTGCTATATTTTGCAAGGTGGAAAGAACATGGCACTTACTGAATTTGATTGCCTTCCTAACAGTGGTGACAAGTTACCCTCTATGTTGATTACCTGCTTCCCGTCCTTTCTCTTTGTGACCGGAGAAAGGGGGCTTTATGTGAATGTTTGGCCCCATTGACCGGGTGCATAAGGGTTTGTTTGTGTGTAACCTTACTTGACCTTAATCGTAACATTTGAGTTGATCGTGAGCCTCTGCTAAACATTTCGGAAATGCTGTGCACGCTGAGAAGAGCAGGTGTGGCTCCTTCACAATGGCGAAGGAGCATTGCTTCCCTGGCTAAGCCAGGAGCTGAAAGATAAAACGATATTAAATATCGTTTTAT
The DNA here is from genome assembly GCF_031143425.1 of Pleurodeles waltl. NCBI lineage: Eukaryota > Metazoa > Chordata > Amphibia > Caudata > Salamandridae > Pleurodeles > Pleurodeles waltl. The sequence goes on along the minus strand of NC_090441.1, from coordinate 174,719,679 downwards.
CTTTCATCTGCTGCAGCCAGCAGTGTGTTCAGGGAGGGGCAGGGCTGGGCCATGGGATCTGGGAGGGGGGAAGGAGGAGAGAGTGCACCTAAGTGTGCATGTGTGTTTGACCTGCCCTCCCAGGCCGGCCAAACACACATGCGCACTTAGGTTTCTCCAGCCCGGCTGTGTTGAACAGCCGGGCTGGAGAAACTGCACAGAGCCCAGGGTTGTGTCTGAGCGGCAGTCCAAGCCGCTCACACCAATCCTGGTTCCATGCTAGGTGTAGCATGAAAGCAGCGCCAAGATTGCTGGGGAGCCAAGACCAGAGGGGCAAAGCAGCAGGAGGGGGCGGCGAGGGGGAAAAGATTTATTTTTATTTTTTTTATTTATCCGTCCGTCCCCTCGCCCCTCCACTTTATATTTGCGGGAGCCACCGCTGGAGAAGAGCAGTGGATTCACTATTCTCGAAATGTGCAGGCTACCATTAGCTAATCCTTTGTGAAGATTCAAAACATCTCACGTCCTGTGTTATGCAGGAGGGTGCTTTTTGCTATAAGCATATGACTTTCGGTTTGGAGTCAGCATCCTCTGTTTCAGAGACTCATGAAAGTGATCTTCCAAGACATCAAGGGCATTGTACTTCTAAGGAAACATCTTGGTGTTTGATGAAGATGTGAGAGAGCACGACACCTGACTAGAAAATCCATTGAAAAGTTTGCATGACAAAGACCTAACTTTGCGTACTGACAAGTGTACGTTTGAGGAGGAAGGTGTTGATTATCTGGGTCATCACATATCTTAGAGTGGGGTAAAACTAAAGATTAACATCCTAAAGGCAATCATGGAGCGTCTGGTTCCAATAAACAAACAGCAATTGAGATCCTTCTAGGGTTTAATTGAGTTCAACTCGAACTTTATCTCCCATTTTGTCTACAAAACAGCCCTGTTAAGAAAGCTGCTCAGGAAGGGAGAAGTGTATGTATGGAGTGAAGAATGTCAGTGTGCATTTGATGGCGTTCACACATACATCATAAATGCTCGACCATCAAAGCCTTATGACACAAAGGACTTAAGCATCATTGTTGCTGATGCCAGTATTGTTGGTTTGGGAGCTGTGGAGATACAAAAAGAAGTGATGGAAGAGGGGAAGTAGTGGAGTTTGGTTCAAGAGCACTCCATGGCACAGAATCGACTTGCTCTGCACTGAGAAAGATGCCTTAACATTGTGGTGGGGCACAAGATTTTGGAACACGTGTTTGGGTTGTTCTATTTGTATTACTGATGAACCACAAACCTTTGGTTGAGCTGTTAAGTACAAAGACTGGTGGAAAAGCCACAGTAGGGATAACAAAGTGGCAGTTTTGTTTGAAAAAACACAATTACACATTAAGGCCCTCATTACAACCCTGGCGGTCTGTGTTAAAGCGGCGTTAATACCGCCAACAGGCCGGCTGTAAAAAAAATGGGATTTTGTCCCTGGAGGTAACCGCCATCAAAGACCGCCACTTTAAAACACCGACAGCCAGAGTGGTAATGGCCGCTGGGCTGCAGCCCGGCGGCCGTCACAATTCCACCCTCAGGATTACGACCCGGCCTACCGCCATGGTTTTCGTACCAAACTTACCGTCACGAAAACCATGGCGGTAGGCACTATCAGTGCCAGGGAATTCCTTCCCTGGCACTGATAGGGGTCTCCCCTGCCCCCCTCCCTCTCCTGCCCCCCGCACATATACACACCTGCACGCGCACCCATATACACACATGCACACACGCATACTCATCACCACCCACGCATGCACACATACATATCAACACACTGCAACACACACCAACATACCTTGTCACACACATGCATTCACAACACACAACACTCACAATCACTCATTCATGCACGCATTCAACGTGACTCACACCCGCATGCACGCATTCCAAAACATACACACACACCCCCCACACACACCCCCCACATACACACAACCCCCCACCCACTCTCCTGTCGGAGAACCCGATTTACCTGCTTGCAGGGGGTCCTCCGGTTGGAGACGGTCTGCGGCTCTGCTGTCAGCAGCAGCGTCCGCCAGCAAAACACCGCCAGGCCGTATCATTGTTCATGATACGGCGGCGGTGTTTTGCTGGCGTGGCGGTGCTGCTGTCAGCAGCGTCGCCTTACTGCCGTCCACCGCCATGACCGTCAGCGGTGTTCTGCCAGCATTCTGGCAGTATACCGTCGGCGGTCATGATACACGTAGACAGCTGGTAGCCACGGCGGCGGTATGTTGGTGGCCGTCGCCGTGGCGGTAGTTACCGCCAATGTTGTAATGAGGCCTATATGTATGTGTTAGAAATTTGGTCTCTAGTTGGCAGTTGTTTGCACCCTGTCCAAGTAGGGACCCTCACTCTAGGCAGGGTAAGTGAGTCACACAGCTAAGATAACCTCTGCTCACCACCTTGGTAGCTTGGCACGAGCAGTCAGGCATATCTCAGAGGAAATGTGTAAAGTATTTGTACACACACATACAGTAACACAGTGATAGCACAACAAAAGGACTCCACACCGGTTTAGGAAAATAGCAAATATTTATCTGAATTAAACAAGACCAAATAACAAAAATCCAACATACACAAGTAAAGATATCACTTTTTAAAAGTGGACATGAGAATTAAACCATAGGAATCAATGATTGTATCTTTTTAGCACAAAGTACCTGGGATGCGTCAAAAACAAAGATGATGTGGGCCACAGGGGAGGTGATGCACTGAAAAGCAAAGCGACGCATTGCTTCCTTACTGCGCTGGGGAGGTGATGCGCCGATTCTTTCCTTGCATGAGATGGAATGGGTCAGCTCCTTACTGGTAGGGGAGGTGATGTGTTGATTGTTTCCTCAAAGGAAAGGTGATGCGTTGATTTCCAGACAAGAAGCCTCAGTGCAGGCCGGTTAGAAATTGACCCCCGAGTACGATGCCTGGGAAATCCAGATGCACTATGTTGATGGAGCCACAGTGAAACAGGCGCTGCGTCAATTCTGCAGCCATGAGCCAGGCGCTGCACCGATTTTTCTGCTGCAATGTGTCAGTGCGTGGATTTTCTTCTTTAGGTCACCACCTTACACTTCCCCAGTCCCAGGGTCTGGAGTTGACACCACTTGGCAAGTCAGAACACTCAGCAGCAGAGCCCAGGAACTGGCAGATGAAGTCTTTGATGTCCCTGAGACTTTTAACAGTAAGCAAGTTTAGTCTAAACCCTTAGACAATCTTGCAAAGCAGGATGTAGAAGGCAAAGTCCAGTCCTTTCACTCACAGGACAGAAGCAGCAAGCAGCAGGCCATCACAACAAAGCAACAGGCAAAGTCACAGCCCCTCTTACAGCATCCAGCTCTTCTTCCTGACAGAATGTCTACAGCCCAGAGTGTTATATGTGGTGTCAGAGGTCCAGTGTGTATACTCTTTTCTGTCTTTGAAGTAGACAAACATCAAAGAGAAGTCTTTGTAGTGCTCAAGACCCAGTCTTTTCTGCCATGGCCCCAGACACACTCCAGGGGTTTGGATACTGCTTTGTGTGAGGACAGGCACATCTCTATTCAGGTGCAAGTGTCAGCTCCTCCCACCACTCTATCTCAGGAAAATCCACCAGCCTGGTCATGGGCCATTAGGATATGCAGGGCACACCTTAGTTCCCTTTGTGTGACTGTCTAGAGTGAATACACAAACAGCCCCACTGTCATCCTGACCCAGACGTGAATGTAGCAGACTGGCAGAGGCACAGAATGATTAAGCAAGAAAATGCCCACTTTCTAAAAGTGGCATTTTCAAACTCATAGTTCAAAAACCAACTTCGCCAAAATATGTATTTTTTAATTGTGAGTTCAGAGATCCTGAAGTCCACATTGCTATCTGCTCCCAATAGAAAATTACACTTATTCAAGGCAATCCCCATGTTACCCTATGGGAGAGATAGACCTCCCAATAATGAAAACAAATGTAGCAGTATTTCACCATCAGGACATGTAAAACACACCAGTACATGTCCTACCTTTTAAATACACTGCACCCTGTCCATTGGGCTGCCTTGGGCCTACTTTAGGGGTGCCTTACATGTAATTAAAGGGAAGGTTTGGGCCTGACAAGTGGCTGGACTTGCCAAGTCGGCATGGCACTGTAAAACTGAACACACAGACACTGGCTGCAATGGCAGGCCTGTGACATGTTTGCAGGGCTACTCATGAGGGTGGTACAAACAGTGCTGCAGGCCCACTAGTAGTATTTGATTTACAGGCCCTGGGCACACCTGGTGCACTATACTAGGGTCTTACTAGCAAATTAAATATGCCAATCATGGGTAAACCAATCACCAATACATCTTAGACAGAGAGCATATGCACTTTGACTCTGGGCACTTTACCACTGCTAACCAGTGCTAAACAGCCAACCACAACGTCAGAAAAAATAGGAGGAAGAAGGCAAAAAGTCCAGAGATAGCCCTGCAAACAGGGCCAGGTCCAACATATGTAATCCAGTGTGCAGTTCCTTTTAAATGTCAGGTTGTCAAAATGTATTGCCCTAGACAAAACATGGTCAGGAAGCAAGAGCCCTCGCCAGCACAATGGTGGCATGCTTCATCATCGGACTATGTGCCAGGAAAGAAAAATGTGGTTGCTGACTTCCTGTCTAGACTGCCACTTGAGAGCATAAGTGAAGAATAAGCTGTGATGTGCTAATGATATTTAGGCTGTTAGGAAAGAAGCTCTTTCGCAGCAAGAGCGGAGGAATGGTCTATATGAAGATTAGGTACTAGAACAAGTCAGGGCATGGGTAGTGAATGGATGGGCTAGTGCGAAGGGACTGAGTACAGAATTAGCCCTTACCCACAAGTAGAGCCAAAATTTACCTGTGATGAAGATTTTGCCTGGTGAATTTGTTAGTTATTGTTCCAGTAAACCTAAGAAAAAGGGTATTGGAATTGGGACACGAAGGTCACATGGGTTATCAGTTAATAAAGGTCAAGGTATGTGAGGATTTCAGGTGGCATGGCATGGCATGGATAGAGTTGTAGAATGTTTTGCGAAGGATTGTGGGGTGTGAATACTGAAAAATAAGTCACAGGTGACCAATCCCGCTCCCAGAACTCCTGTTGAAGCACTTATAGTACAGTGGACAAAACTAGCTCTCGATATATCTGGTGCATTCAAAGTGTTGGGGGAACCTCCAAGTATGCATTGGGGCCCACTGATTATATGTCCAAGTGGTCTGAAGCTGTCTTTGCAAACAATGTGAACACGTACACCATAACACAGTTTTTACAATGGGTATTTGGTAGAAAGGCTTGTCCCAGTGAGCTCATTACAGATACTGGTAAGCAATTGGTCTCAGAGGAGCTACGCACGAGTACAGCTCTGTATCATCCTAGAAGCAATGGGCTGGTTGAGTGTTTTAATCATATGTTGAAAGATCAATTGCAGTTACCATTGAATAATAGATTAAACTGGAGCTAAGCAGCTGATGCTATCTTGTGGGTGTAAGAACTACACCCAACGTGAGCACGGGTGTTTCAAATTAAATGGGGAATGGATAGGCCGATCCGCATCTACACAGTGTAATAGATGTAAGGAAGAAATTGCAAAGAGGGTATGAAAGTTGGTGTAAGAATGAGAAGGAATCAAAGCTGATGGTTGGGAACTGGATCAGAATCAGAAAACCTAGACGTGCAGAAGGGAGAGCCTGAATTGTTGTCCCTGTGCAAGTTGTCAGTGTCTCATCCAATGTGGTGTGGGCAAGTGAAAGGAAAGAGTGGCTTTGATCCCAGCTAATAAGCTTGATCCCGTGCGTCATCGCTTGGATTTAGAGATGCGGCAATACATAGTGATGAGGCACATCCTTTGCATTCTTCTACTGCTAGACATATTCCTGATCAGTTGAAAGATTTTGCATTACACTAATAGTTTGGTAGCAGGTGTTAACTTATATTATTTTATTAACCAGTAATAGTTTGTTGGCAAATGTTATCTCATGGTGACATTATTTTAATTTATCACTGTTTATCGTTTCCTTTCACCTTATTCTTCCTTCTTTTCTAGTTGTTCTGATGCTTTTACTAGAGGGGGTGTGTGTAGAGTCTGTCTTCCTGCTCCATTCTTACCTGTCCCATTCAATAGAATGTTAGCTGATAACTGCATGGGCGACAGTTACTTTGAGGGAGAAATGCTGTTGGTGACTGTATTTCAAGATGGAATATACCTGGGACTTACTCATTGAGTTGGAGTGTCCTTTCTTCTTATAAGAGAGCCATTCAAATACAGTCAAAGTAAATGATGGAATTTTCAGGCTGATAAATTGAAAGAAAGTTATTTTCAGCCCCTATGGAAGCGCCGTGCCGTGTGATGGCGGGAAAGCTGAGACGGCACTGTCACGCGCTGGCAGATACCCTTTCCGTTGGCCCGCAGCCCTGGCACGGTGTGTACCTCACAGAAGATTCCCTCTTTTCCGAAACGCAAGCTCCCTCCCCGGGCACGGCTCCTGCCGCCATCAATTATTGAGAGTGGATGGAAACACAATCAGAGGGTGAAAAGGCATGGCAGCCGTCCAGGGCAGGCCTGGCCAGCAGCAGGACTTTTACTGGCAGAGCTGGACGGGGTCCAGGGGCCTGGTAACGCACACACCACAGACTGCTGAGAGGCACTTCCGTATAATGCTCCATTCCAAGGACCTCACATGGTCCCCGAGTCCTCCCTGCCAGGGTCTGAGCATGCAAGCTGCAGGTTTCACACAGATCTTCCGCAGCAGACTCTGAACCCACATAGTAATTCGATCCCCAAGCCTGCAAGCACATTTCTATATGGTTGAAATGAAGAGTTACTAGTGAGATATCTCAGTGGGTTTAATGCCCTCTTGTAGAGAGCAAAAGTCACTCCTGGAAACCTAGGTCCTCATTTACCCCTAGGCCCTCATTTATGGGGATTTGACTTGGGCAGCCCAGCAAGTCACATTGTTGACACTGCCCTAAGTGAAAGGATAGGAATGCACTATATTTATCCAACACTTTGCATTCCTGTCCTTTCCCCTGCGCTGGCGCTGTTTCAGCAGCCTAGCGCCAACGCAGGCACCCTTGCACCATGTGCGTAGCATGCAGGATTGCTTTGGGGCATGAACGGGCACCCTTTCTGCACAGAAACAATCCTGGGAGGCTTTGTCCTCTTTCTATGTCTGCTTCCGCAGCACACATAGAAAGTGGAAAAAAAACGAGAAGAAATAAAGATATTTCTCCTCGTTACGTCTGCCCTGGGGAGGCGTCAGGTTTTGACGCAATCCCAGGTTTACAAGTCCTTGTAAATCTGGGAGTGTGTCAAAACCCATGGGAGTTGCGGTAACACCCACGCAGTGCCCATGGAACGCCTACCTTGTACAGAGTAGGGTGACACAGCATTTTGTGCTGCACTGCCTTACTTAGGCCCATATTTATACTTTTTTAGCGCCACATTTGCGCCGCTTTTTGTCGCAAAAGCGTCGCAAACTTACAAAATACTATAGTATTTTGTAAGTTTGCTGTGCTTTTGCGTCAAAAAATGAGGCAAATGCGGCGCTAAAGTATAAATATGGGATTTAGGATTTACGCGGCCACTCAAAGCCTCGCGTATAAATCTGACTCCGCGCCTCGCGTGGTGCAAACGTGACGCAACACTCTCATGAATATGCCCCCAAATGCCCAAATTAAAGCACCGACTCAGTTGTTCTTCCTTTTGGGGGTGACGAAGTCATGAAGGGAGTAAAACTGAGCTGGTGACCACAGACCCTCGCTTTTTAAATGACCAGGGACAATGCGGTGTGTGGCGCGTGCTGCGCAAATGCCTGTTGTTTTGTGATCACGATTGTTGAAAAAATGACCAACACAATAATAATAATAATAATTGTAACAATATACGTTGCTGTGGCACTATCAGGAAGTTTTGCTAACAGTGCTCCTCCCTCCCCTTGGCCGCGAGGGCTCGCGCCGCTCCCTGAAGCCCCCCTCGAGGCGCTCCCTCTGGGCCGCACGCGGCAGGGCCGCCTCCGACGGATGCTCTTGACGGGGACACTGAATCATTCATGAGGCGCCTGCAGTAACCGGAGCGGGGCTGGTATCCCCCGGGGAGGCCCAGGTGCCGCGTGCCTCCGCCCCAGTCCAGGGCAGCAGGGCCCGTGCGCCGCGAGGAGAGAGAGGCGCTACGCGGATAGCGCTCTTCATGACTGACAGGTGCAAACCCCGAGTTAGCTCAGTTCGGGAAGCCTCGAACCGCTGCCGTTCACATTACATGGAAAGAGCGCCACCTAGCGGCGGGTTCTGGGATTGTGCACAATGCTAAATGCAGTGAAACCAGTCAGGCACACGCAGGCATCCCATGTGCCTGCGTCTGCTTTCAGGCGCATCCCACGTGCACCTCACAGCGGCCACAGGCATGAAGGAATGAACAGGGGCAACATGGATGAATGGATGGATGCTTTTAAGCGCAACCACCCTTTACTTCTCAACCAGTGGGAAACAAATACATTCAACCAATGAGGGAAATGTAAAGCAACAGACAAGCAAACCAATGTCAGGGACTTGTCCAAAGAGGTAATGAATGAGCTGAAACTGGCTCATACATTCAAAGCTGTTCCCAAAAGGGGCCCCTAAAATACGTTTGGACCAGGGCCCCCAAAATCCTTAAGATGTCTCCGAGTCTCAGCGATATGGAAGGTGGATTTAGGGCTGCAGTGTGGTTACCCATTTGTAGTATAGGAAAGGTGTACAATGAAAAGACTGATGGTATTTTAATCAGTATTTGTGAGAACAATTTATTTGGATTCCTGGTGCAGTCAGGGGTTACTCGGCACCAACTGAGACAAAAGGAATTGTTTACCACTGGTGTCTTGTTACCACAATACTGGGGGGCCAACTGAATCATCAAACGGTCCCTTTAACACTTGACTTTCCCGGGGTAGCAGGGTGACCAGTTGAAGGCCCACACCAGGAGGTGATGTGAGGTTAGATGCTCAGTGTACAGTAAACTCCTAGATAAGTCACTGACTGATTGACCAGGGGGTGCTTCACATCATAGAATAAAAGAACTTCACTTTACCTTCTTTTGGGCTTGATTTCATGACCAGAACGCGGACCGGATGCCCCACTGAGGAACCCACAACAGGCAGGAGAAACTCTGCCTACATAGATAGCCAAGCGCCAAGAAGCGCCAAGAAGCCCTGTAAATTACAGACACCATGCTCTAAAATAACTATGGGCCAGATGTAGCAAAGGGTTTTTCCCATTCTGTGTCAATGGGAAAATGTGTTCGTACATATGGACCTATGTGAATTAGCAACCTGGCCCTAACATGCACGAGTAGCGGACAGTGCAGGCCGCTTTCCTACCAGAATATCAAACAAAACATTGCCCTACAAAAATATTGTGGCCAAAATATCAACTAACAAAATACTGTGAAAGTAAGTACGTATAGGTAAGTAGAAGACCACGTTTATGTGCCCTGATGATACATATGTCTGCAAGGTACAGAGATATGGAGCTAAGAACAGCAAATCTATAACTACATACATATTCTTACTTTCCCAATGATTCTCAATAGTTAGTCCACAATATTTTCATAGGGAAATATTCCTGTCCTCGATTTTTGTCTTACAACTGTGCATTTCAAGCAGTTTTAAGCAACCAAGGTTGTGCTTTTCAATAAATTAGTCAAGCTCTCCTGCCCACTAGAATTAGCGTGTGCATCACCTCTGCTACCTGAGGGCCAAACATAGAATACGGAGTTACCACCTCCGTGAATGCCTCTTTACTCCTATTTAAAGAGCTTACATGGTGATGAAGCAGGCCTCTGGAAGCAGTTGGGTGCTTGTTCTGACAGAGGAAGAGACTTGTCTAGAGATGGTGAGAGGCCCTGTGACCAGGAAGAGATAGCCTAGGGCTGCCCTCCCTCAAATTCACCAGCAAGTGGTGTCAGCACAGCCCCTGGGCAGGAGGAGCCCAGCGGAGAGTGTAGGCAAGGACCAGGAGGAGAGGGCAAGCAGCCCTCATGGGACCTACCCGTAGTGAAGGACCCGCACTGAGTGACCATGTAGGGCTGGGGGAGGCCTAGAGGTAGACACCGATTGGAGCTAAAGTTTGTAATCCACCTCATCCCAAGGTTTAGCCGGTTTCGAACCCATTCCTAAACTACATTCCTCATCACTATGTAAACATGCCTTCCCCCCAAAATGCATTCGTGCTTTACGGAACGTGATTAAATATGACCAGCTTGTGGACTCCCGGACGGTCGTATGACCGCAGCCATCATTTGTGCAAAATTTCAGGAGCTGCTGTATCCACGATAACCCAAGGGGCCATATTCTTAGTATAGGAGGGTTACCTCATACAGAAGTACAGACGCTAGTGGAGTTACATTAGTTTATAGGAACACTTCCCGTGAGAGCACTCTTACTCCTCCCGGTGAGGATTAGGTTGGTGTTTTTGGTCCTGATGAAACACCACCAGATCCTTTTAGAAACATGTCAACCTTCATACTGTATGTTCATAATTAGACACACCAGATTACAACTAGGAGAAGTTCGTAACATCAGTTCCAGTACGTTCCCCCATTGTTTTTAATCTTGACGTAGATACTAGCAACTATATTAAAAGACATAGCCATAGTACCCATAGTCAATTTTAAAGTCCACTTTTTGTTTCCAGTCTTTCATTTCACTATATACTGAATTTACTGACAGAATTTTTATTACCAGTATCACTTTGGCACGCATCCAAAAGATCTCTGAAAAAGAGCCTCCTCCTGGGGCACATTGGGCATTGCAGGACCAGCCCCAGGAGCAGCAGGCCCGATGGTGAAACATGCCACCTAATGGTGGGTGAGGGCACTTGCTCCTACTAAGCAATTGCTTTAGGTGATCACGCCCCTTCTCCTAGATGGAATTAAAGAGACTGCGTAGTTCAATGTATTTATACTCATTAAAGGGACCACAATGAACCCAACTGTGGATACCCTACTTATCCAGCATTAATAATTCATACAAGACACTGAACGTGAAGGCAACCAAGAAAGATCTGAGTGAGATAGGCAGAATTGATATCCAGAAGGAGGTGCTGCAGTACAGGTCACAGACAGAAGCAGTGCAGAGCCCACAGGTAGCTGGCAAGGTCCTCAACAAACCTGGATGCAGGTATGACTCGGGGAACAGCAGGAGTATAGAGTTTCCGAGTCCTCTGCACTCTGTTTAGATATTGCAGCACAAAAGAGCGATAAGACAGCAAACACTACAACTCAGAAGGCCTGATGAAGAGAAATGTGATGACTATGGGTGCTTCTTCAGAGTGGAAAGAGCCCCCACAGTCACAACGCCCGACCACCGCATCACCACCTGGGACCAACTTACCAATCACAACACCAATGACATCATGCACTCCGTTCACTCAGGAGCGCCCACGGACCTCTTCCCTCACCACATTTTCCCCCACTGCAGCAAGACCATCAGCAACAAGCTCACAGCCATCTGCAACACATCCTTCACCTCGGCCCCCTTCCCTGAAGAGTGGAAACACGCTGAAATCAAACCCATCCTCAAGAAACCATCCGCCGACCACAACAAGCTAAAAAACTACCAGCCCATCTCTCTGCTCCCATTTCCAGCCAATGTCCTCGAAAAGACCATCAAGGACCAACTCACAGAATACCTCAAGAACAACATTCTTCTGGACGCATCCCAATCCACATTTGAAATGAACCACAGCACCAAAACTGTCCTACTCGCAGCTCTGACAACATCAGAACCCTCTTAGACCGAGAAAAGGCTGCCCTGATTCTCCGTCTCAGTGGCCTTCGACACTGTCTCACCACACCCTGATTAAAAGACTGCACCAGATTGGAATCAAAGAGGACACCCTCAAACGGATCACATCCTTTCTCATCCTGGAGCCCAAGATCATGATCTGTGGTGTCCCTCAAGGCTCACCCCTCAGCCCGACTCTGTTCAACATCTATGTGACCCTCCTGGGCAGCATCATTAGAAACCACAGACTAAATATCCCAGCTCACCCCCTCTCTGTCTTAAGACCTATCCACCACAAGAGACAACTTCCACCTGTGCATGACCAACATCACTGACTGGATGCAAAACAACTTCCTCAAGCTCAACACAGACAAGACTGAAGTACTGACCTTTGAAAACGACATCTCACCGTGAGATGATTCCTGGTGCCCTGTTGCACTGCGACCTGTTCCTACCCCCACTGACCACGCCCAGAACCTTGACATAATCGTGGACAGCAAACGCCCCCAATGCAGTCTCCTCCACGTGCTTCCTCTGAGCATGCTCTGAAAGATCTTCAAATGGCTCCCAGTCTCTACCAGATGCACCATCGTTTAAGCCTTGGACTACGGCAATGCACTCTACACAGAAATCACCACACACCTCCCTACGGGACTATAGACCATTCAAAACGCAGCAGCCACACTCATCCTTGACCTCCTCAGACAGGCCCACATCACCGCTCACCTGAAGAAGCTCCACTCTCTCCCCACACACAAGAGATGCCAATTCACGATTCTGACTCATTCCTACAAAATTCTGCATAAAAAGCACCAGTATGCACCAAGGACCACTTGAGCTTCAACTAACCCTCCAGGCTCCTGGAATCTGCCTCCCTCCCTCTCGCTTACACCCCTGCATCTGCTGAAACAACAGTGGAGGACGCTCTTTCTTCTACCTTGCCACAAAATCCTGGAACAGGCTCCCCCTCCATCTCCAGCCCTCACCCTCCCTTCAGGAATTGAGAAGGGGACTCAAAACCTGGCTATCCAGCTGATGCCCAGAGAAGCCTGGACCTCAGCGCCTGGATACCTTGCTATATAACTCTTGTTTGATTGATTGATTGATGGTGGTGTCTATGGCTAGTGTTTAAGGAAGGAGGCACTCTTGGAGACGTCCACTACCAGAGATTTAATGAGCATGGCAGATCCATGACAATAACAAAACAATATTAACATTCCACATATGTTTCTGAAATCTGCATCATAAAAAATGTGAATGTTTTATACACAATCCTCACCAAAAGACCACACTGTGACACAACTGCAATGTTTAATGAACATCAGCCAAATTTCATGGTCTGCGAATACAGCTGTTGAACTGCATTTTCTACAGTGAAGCAATTTTGCTCCTGACTTGGCAAATCCCAAACATTTACAAAAAGCCTTGCCAACTCTCACCACACTGCAAGCAAAATTCAAATGCACTAAAAGGCCCTGGTCTTTTAGAAGCAGGAGGCACCCCAGTTCCCTTCTGTTGGAAAATGGGTTATTGGTAAGGGCAGGTAGGTACCTACACTTATCAATAGGCCACTAACCTCCACTAAGGTCCAGTTAGGTCTCAGTAAATTAAACCCAGCTCAACCCTTGGTAGCTTGGCAACGAGCGTCAAGGCTTAACTTAGGAGACAGAGTGTAAAGCATTCAAATATCACGAAACAGTAATTAAATAAAACACAGGAAACAGTTTAAAAATACACAACCAATTTATAAAAATAGACTATATTTTTATCTTTAACCCCTTCGCTGCCAGGCCTTTTCCCCCTCCTGTGCCGGGCCTTTTTTTGCCTATTTGGGGCAGTTCGCGCTTAGGCCCTCATAACTTTTTGTCCACATAAGCTAACCAAGCCAAATTTGCGTCCTTTTTTTCCAACATCCTAGGGATTCTAGAGGTACCCGGACTTTGTGGGTTCCCTTGAAGGAGGCCAGGAAATTGGCCAAAATACAGTGAAAATTTCGTTTTTTTCAAAACAATTGGAAAAAGTGGCTGCAGAAAAAGGCTTGTGGTTTTTCCCCTGAAAATGGCATCAACAAAGGGTTTGCGGTGCTAAACTCAGCAGCTTCCCAGCTTTCAGGAACAGGCAGACTTGAATCAGAAAACCCAATTTGTCAACACAATTTTGGCATTTTACTGGGACATACCCCATTTTTGCAGTTTTTTGTGCTTTCAGCCTCCTTCCAGTCAGTGACAGAAATGGGCATGAAAACAATGCTGGATCCCAGAAACCTAAACATTTCTGAAAAGTAGACAAAATTCTGAATTCAGCAAGGGGTCATTTGTGTAGATCCTACAAGGGTTTCCTACAGAAAATAACAACTGAAAAAGAAAAATATTGAAATTGAGGTGAAAAAAACATAAATGTTTCTCTACGTTTTACTCTGTAACTTTTCCCTGCAATGTCAGATTATGGAAAGCAATATACCGTTACGTCTGCTGGACTCCTCTGGTTGCGGGGATATATAGGGCTTGTAGGTTCATCAAGAACCCAAGGAACCCAGAGCCAATAAATGAGCTGCACCCTGACGTGCGTTTTCATTCTATACCGGGTATAAAGCAATTCATTTGCTGAAATATAAAGAGTAAAAAATTGCTATCAAGAAAACCTTTGTATTTCCAAAAAGGGCACAAGATAAGGTGTTGAGGAGCAGTGGTTATTTGCACATATCTGAATTCCGGGGTGACCAAACTAGCATGTGAATTACAGGGCATTTCTCAAATAGATGTCTTTTTTACACACTCTCCTATATTTGGAAGGAAAAAATGTAGAGAAAGACAAGGGGCAATAACACTTGTTTTGCTAAACTATGTTCCCCCAAGTCTCCCGATAAAAAAGATACCTCACTTGTGTGGGTAGGCCTAGCGCCCGCGACAGGAAACACCCCAAAGCGCAACGTGGACACATCCAAATTTTTGGAAGAAAACAGAGGTGTTTTTTGCGAAGTGCCTACCTGTAGATTTTGGCCTCTAGCTCAGCCGGCACCTAGGGAAACCTACCAAACCTGTGCATTTCTGAAAACTAGAGACCTAGGGGAATCCAAGGAGGGGTGACTTGCGGGGCTCGGACCAGGTTCTGTTACCCAGAATCCTTTGCAAACCTCAAAATTTGGCTAAAAAAACACATGTCCCTCACATTTCTGTGGCAGAAAGTTCTGAATCTGAGAGGAGCTACAAATTTCCTTCCACCCAGCGTTCCCCTAAGTCTCCCGATAAAAATGATACCTCACTTGCGTGGGTAGGCCTAGCGCCGGCGACAGGAAACACCCCAAAGCGCAACGTGGACACATCCTAAATTTTGGAAAAAAACAGAGGTGTTTTTTGCGAAGTGCCTACCTGTAGATTTTGGCCTCTAGCTCAGCCGGCACCTAGGGAAACCTACCAAACCTGTGCATTTCTGAAAACTAGAGACCTAGGGGAATCCAAGGAGGGGTGACTTGCGGGGCTCGGACGAGGTTCTGTTACCCAGAATCCTTTGCAAACCTCAAAATTTGGCTAAAAAAACACATGTCCCTCACATTTCTGTGGCAGAAAGTTCTGGAATCTGAGAGGAGCTACAAATTTCCTTCCACCCAGCGTTCCCCCAAGTCTCCCGATAAAAATGATACCTCACTTGCGTGGGTAGGCCTAGCGCCGGCGACAGGAAACACCCCAAAGCGCAACGTGGACACATCCTAAATTTTGGAAAAAAACAGAGGTGTTTTTTGCGAAGTGCCTACCTGTAGATTTTGGCCTCTAGCTCAGCCGGCACCTAGGGAAACCTACCAAACCTGTGCATTTCTGAAAACTAGAGACCTAGGGGAATCCAAGGAGGGGTGACTTGCGGGGCTCGGACCAGGTTCTGTTACCCAGAATCCTTTGCAAACCTCAAAAGTTGGCTAAAAAAACACATGTCCCTCACATTTCTGTGGCAGAAAGTTCTGGAATCTGAGAGGAGCTACAAATTTCCTTCCACCCAGCGTTCCCCCAAGTCTCCCGATAAAAATGATACCTCACTTGCGTGGGTAGGCCTAGCGCCGGCGACAGGAAACGCCCCAAAGCGCAACGTGGACACATCCTAAATTTTGGAAAAAAACAGAGGTGTTTTTTGCGAAGTGCCTACCTGTAGATTTTGGCCTCTAGCTCAGCCGGCACCTAGGGAAACCTACCAAACCTGTGCATTTCTGAAAACTAGAGACCTAGGGGAATCCAAGGAGGGGTGACTTGCGGGGCTCGGACCAGGTTCTGTTACCCAGAATCCTTTGCAAACCTCAAAATTTGGCTAAAAAAACACATGTTCCTCACATTTTTGTGGCAGAAAGTTCTGAAATCTGAGAGGAGCTACAAATTTCCTACCACCCAGCGTTCCCCCAAGTCTCCCGATAAAAATGATACCTCACTTGCGTGGGTAGGCCTAGCGCCGGCGACAGGAAACACCCCAAAGCGCAACGTGGACACATCCTAAATTTTGGAAAAAAACAGAGGTGTTTTTTGCGAAGTGCCTACCTGTAGATTTTGGCCTCTAGCTCAGCCGGCACCTAGGGAAACCAACCAAACCTGTGCATTTCTGAAAACTAGAGACCTAGGGGAATCCAAGGAGGGGTGACTTGCGGGGCTCCGACCAGGTTCTGTTACCCAGAATCCTTTGCAAACCTCAAAATTTGGCTACAAAAACACATGTCCCTCACATTTCTGTGGCAGAAAGTTCTGGAATCTGAGAGGAGCTACAAATTTCCTTCCACCCAGCGTTCCCCCAAGTCTCCCGATAAAAATGATACCTCACTTGCGTGGGTAGGCCTAGCGCCGGCGACAGGAAACACCCCAAAGCGCAACGTGGACACATCCTAAATTTTGGAAAAAAACAGAGGTGTTTTTTGCGATGTGCCTACCTGTAGATTTTGGCCTCTAGCTCAGCCGGCACCTAGGGAAACCTACCAAACCTGTGCATTTCTGAAAACTAGAGACCTGGGGGAATCCAAGATGGGGTGACTTGTGTGGCTGGGACCAGGTTCTGTTACCCAGAATCCTTTGCAAACCTCAAAATTTGGCTAAAAAAACACATGTTCCTCACATTTCTGTGGCAGAAAGTTCTGAAATCTGAGAGGAGCTACAAATTTCCTTCCACCAAGCGTTCCCCCAAGTCTCCCGATAAAAATGATACCTCACTTGCGTGGGTAGGCCTAGCGCCGGCGACAGGAAACACCCCAAAGCGCAACGTGGACACATCCTAAATTTTGGAAAAAAACAGAGGTGTTTTTTGCGAAGTGCCTACCTGTAGATTTTGGCCTCTAGCTCAGCCGGCACCTAGGGAAACCTACCAAACCTGTGCATTTCTGAAAACTAGAGACCTAGGGGAATCCAAGGAGGGGTGACTTGCGGGGCTCGGACGAGGTTCTGTTACCCAGAATCCTTTGCAAACCTCAAAATTTGGCTAAAAAAACACATGTCCCTCACATTTCTGTGGCAGAAAGTTCTGGAATCTGAGAGGAGCTACAAATTTCCTTCCACCCAGCGTTCGCCCAAGTCTCCCGATAAAAATGATACCTCACTTGCGTGGGTAGGCCTAGCGCCGGCGACAGGAAACACCCCAAAGCGCAACGTGGACACATCCTAAATTTTGGAAAAAAACAGAGGTGTTTTTTGCGAAGTGCCTACCTGTAGATTTTGGCCTCTAGCTCAGCCGGCACCTAGGGAAACCTACCAAACCTGTGCATTTCTGAAAACTAGAGACCTAGGGGAATCCAAGGAGGGGTGACTTGCGGGGCTCGGACCAGGTTCTGTTACCCAGAATCCTTTGCAAACCTCACAATTTGGCAAAAAAACACGTCCCTCACATTTCTGTGGCAGAAAGTTCTGGAATCTGAGAGGAGCTACAAATTTCCTTCCACCCAGCGTTCCCCCAAGTCTCCCGATAAAAATGATACCTCACTTGCGTGGGTAGGCCTAGCGCCGGCGACAGGAAACACCCCAAAGCGCAACGTGGACACATCCTAAATTTTGGAAAAAAACAGAGGTGTTTTTTGCGAAGTGCCTACCTGTAGATTTTGGCCTCTAGCTCAGCCGGCACCTAGGGAAACCTACCAAACCTGTGCATTTCTGAAAACTAGAGACCTAGGGGAATCCAAGGAGGGGTGACTTGCGGGGCTCGGACGAGGTTCTGTTACCCAGAATCCTTTGCAAACCTCAAAATTTGGCTAAAAAAACACATGTCCCTCACATTTCTGTGGCAGAAAGTTCTGGAATCTGAGAGGAGCTACAAATTTCCTTCCACCCAGCGTTCCCCCAAGTCTCCCGATAAAAATGATACCTCACTTGCGTGGGTAGGCCTAGCGCCGGCGACAGGAAACACCCCAAAGCGCAACGTGGACACATCCTAAATTTTGGAAAAAAACAGAGATGTTTTTTGCGAAGTGCCTACCTGTAGATTTTGGCCTCTAGCTCAGCCGGCACCTAGGGAAACCTACCAAACCTGTGCATTTCTGAAAACTAGAGACCTAGGGGAATCCAAGGAGGGGTGACTTGCGGGGCTCGGACCAGGTTCTGTTACCCAGAATCCTTTGCAAACCTCAAAATTTGGCTAAAAAAACACATGTCCCTCACATTTCTGTGGCAGAAAGTTCTGGAATCTGAGAGGAGCTACAAATTTCCTTCCACCCAGCGTTCCCCCAAGTCTCCCGATAAAAATGATACCTCACTTGCGTGGGTAGGCCTAGCGCCGGCGACAGGAAACACCCCAAAGCGCAACGTGGACACATCCTAAATTTTGGAAAAAAACAGAGGTGTTTTTTGCGAAGTGCCTACCTGTAGATTTTGGCCTCTAGCTCAGCCGGCACCTAGGGAAACCTACCACACCTGTGCATTTCTGAAAACTAGAGACCTAGGGGAATCCAAGGAGGGGTGACTTGCGGGGCTCGGACCAGGTTCTGTTACCCAGAATCCTTTGCAAACCTCAAAATTTGGCTAAAAAAACTCATGTTCCTCACATTTTTGTGGCAGAAAGTTCTGGAATCTGAGAGGAGCTACAAATTTCCTACCACCCAGCGTTCCCCCAAGTCTCCCGATAAAAATGATACCTCACTTGCGTGGGTAGGCCTAGCGCCGGCGACAGGAAACACCCCAAAGCGCAACGTGGACACATCCTAAATTTTGGAAAAAAACAGAGGTGTTTTTTGCGAAGTGCCTACCTGTAGATTTTGGCCTCTAGCTCAGCCGGCACCTAGGGAAACCAACCAAACCTGTGCATTTCTGAAAACTAGAGACCTAGGGGAATCCAAGGAGGGGTGACTTGCGGGGCTCCGACCAGGTTCTGTTACCCAGAATCCTTTGCAAACCTCAAAATTTGGCTACAAAAACACATGTCCCTCACATTTCTGTGGCAGAAAGTTCTGGAATCTGAGAGGAGCTACAAATTTCCTTCCACCCAGCGTTCCCCCAAGTCTCCCGATAAAAATGATACCTCACTTGCGTGGGTAGGCCTAGCCCCGGCGACAGGAAACACCCCAAAGCGCAACGTGGACACATCCTAAATTTTGGAAAAAAACAGAGGTGTTTTTTGCGATGTGCCTACCTGTAGATTTTGGCCTCTAGCTCAGCCGGCACCTAGGGAAACCTACCAAACCTGTGCATTTCTGAAAACTAGAGACCTGGGGGAATCCAAGATGGGGTGACTTGTGTGGCTGGGACCAGGTTCTGTTACCCAGAATCCTTTGCAAACCTCAAAATTTGGCTAAAAAAACACATGTTCCTCACATTTCTGTGGCAGAAAGTTCTGAAATCTGAGAGGAGCTACAATTTCCTTCCACCAAGCGTTCCCCCAAGTCTCCCGATAAAAATGATACCTCACTTGCGTGGGTAGGCCTAGCGCCGGCGACAGGAAACACCCCAAAGCGCAACGTGGACACATCCTAAATTTTGGAAAAAAACAGAGGTGTTTTTTGCGAAGTGCCTACCTGTAGATTTTGGCCTCTAGCTCAGCCGGCACCTAGGGAAACCTACCAAACCTGTGCATTTCTGAAAACTAGAGACCTAGGGGAATCCAAGGAGGGGTGACTTGCGGGGCTCGGACGAGGTTCTGTTACCCAGAATCCTTTGCAAACCTCAAAATTTGGCTAAAAAAACACATGTCCCTCACATTTCTGTGGCAGAAAGTTCTGGAATCTGAGAGGAGCTCCAAATTTCCTTCCACCCAGCGTTCCCCCAAGTCTCCCGATAAAAATGATACCTCACTTGCGTGGGTAGGCCTAGCGCCGGCGACAGGAAACACCCCAAAGCGCAACGTGGACACATCCTAAATTTTGGAAAAAAACAGAGGTGTTTTTTGCGAAGTGCCTACCTGTAGATTTTGGCCTCTAGCTCAGCCGGCACCTAGGGAAACCTACCAAACCTGTGCATTTCTGAAAACTAGAGACCTAGGGGAATCCAAGGAGGGGTGACTTGCGGGGCTCGGACCAGGTTCTGTTACCCAGAATCCTTTGCAAACCTCAAAATTTGGCTAAAAAAACACGTCCCTCACATTTCTGTGGCAGAAAGTTCTGGAATCTGAGAGGAGCTCCAAATTTCCTTCCACCCAGCGTTCCCCCAAGTCTCCCGATAAAAATGATACCTCACTTGCGTGGGTAGGCCTAGCGCCGGCGACAGGAAACACCCCAAAGCGCAACGTGGACACATCCTAAATTTTGGAAAAAAACAGGTGTTTTTTGCGAAGTGCCTTCCTGTAGATTTTGGCCTCTAGCTCAGCCGGCACCTAGGGAAACCTACCAAACCTGTGCATTTCTGAAAACTAGAGACCTAGGGGAATCCAAGGAGGGGTGACTTGCGGGGCTCAGACCAGGTTCTGTTACCCAGAATCCTTTGCAAACCTCAAAATTTGGCTAAAAAAACACATGTCCCTCACATTTCTGTGGCAGAAAGTTCTGGAATCTGAGAGGAGCTACAAATTTTCTTCCACCCAGCGTTCCCCCAAGTCTCCCGATAAAAATGATACCTCACTTGCGTGGGTAGGCCTAGCGCCGGCGACAGGAAACACCCCAAAGCGCAACGTGGACACATCCTAAATTTTGGAAAAAAACAGAGGTGTTTTTTGCGAAGTGCCTACCTGTAGATTTAGGCCCATAACTCAGCCGGCACCTAGGGAAACCTACCAAACCTGTGCATTTCTGAAAACTAGAGACCTAGGGGAATCCAAGGAGGGGTGACTTGCGGGGCTCGGACCAGGTTCTGTTACCCAGAATCCTTTGCAAACCTCAAAATTTGGCTAAAAAAACACGTCCCTCACATTTCTGTGGCAGAAAGTTCTGGAATCTGAGAGGAGCTACAAATTTCCTTCCACCCAGCGTTCCCCCAAGTCTCCCGATAAAAATGATACCTCACTTGCGTGGGTAGGCCTAGCGCCGGCGACAGGAAACACCCCAAAGCGCAACGTGGACACATCCTAAATTTTGGAAAAAAACAGGTGTTTTTTGCGAAGTGCCTACCTGTAGATTTTGGCCTCTAGCTCAGCCGGCACCTAGGGAAACCTACCAAACCTGTGCATTTCTGAAAACTAGAGACCTAGGGGAATCCAAGGAGGGGTGACTTGCGGGGCTCGGACCAGGTTCTGTTACCCAGAATCCTTTGCAAACCTCAAAATTTGGCTAAAAAAACACATGTCCCTCACATTTCTGTGGCAGAAAGTTCTGGAATCTGAGAGGAGCTACAAATTTTCTTCCACCCAGCGTTCCCCCAAGTCTCCCGATAAAAATGATACCTCACTTGCGTGGGTAGGCCTAGCGCCGGCGACAGGAAACACCCCAAAGCGCAACGTGGACACATCCTAAATTTTGGAAAAAAACAGAGGTGTTTTTTGCGAAGTGCCTACCTGTAGATTTAGGCCCATAACTCAGCCGGCACCTAGGGAAACCTACCAAACCTGTGCATTTCTGAAAACTAGAGACCTAGGGGAATCCAAGGAGGGGTGACTTGCGGGGCTCGGACCAGGTTCTGTTACCCAGAATCCTTTGCAAACCTCAAAATTTGGCTAAAAAAACACGTCCCTCACATTTTTGTGGCAGAAAGTTCTGGAATCTGAGAGGAGCTACAAATTTCCTACCACCCAGCGTTCCCCCAAGTCTCCCGATAAAAATGATACCTCACTTGTGTGGGTAGGCCTAGCGCCCGCAACAGGAAACACCCCAAAGCGCAACGTGGACACATCACAGAAAACAGACCTGTTTTTAGCAATGTGCCTACCTGTAGATTTTGGCCTGTAGCTCAGCCGCCACCTAGGGAAACCTACCAAACCTGTGCATTTCTGAAAACTAGAGACCTAGGGGAATCCAAGATGGGGTGACTTGTGTGGCTCGGACCAGGTTCTGTTACCCAGAATCCTTTGCAAACCTCAAAATTTGGCTAAAAAAACACATGTTCCTCACATTTCTGTGGCAGAAAGTTCTACAATCTGAGAGGAGCCACAAATTTCCTTCCACCCAGCGTTCCCCCATGTCTCCCGATAAAAATGATACCTCACTTGTGTGGGAAGGCCTAGCGCCCGCGACAGGAAACGCCCCATTAGCGCAACGTGGACACATCACAGAAAATAGACCTGTTTTTAGCAAAGTGCCTACCTGTAGATTTTGGCCTCTAGCTCAGCCGCCACCTAGGGAAACCTACCAAACCTGTGCATTTCTGAAAACTAGAGACCTGGGGGAATCCAAGATGGGTGACTTGTGCGGCTGGGACCAGGTTCTGTTACCCAGAATCCTTTGCAAACCTCAAAATGTGGCTAAAAAAACACATGTTCCTCACATTTCTGTGGCAGAAAGTTCTGGAATCTGAGAGGAGCCACAAATTTCCTTCCACCCAGCGTTCCCCCACGTCTCCCGATAAAAATGATACCTCACTTGTGTGGGTAGGCCTAGCGCTTGCGACAGGAAATGGCCCAAAACACAACGTGGACACATCACATTTTTTCATAGAAAACAGTGCCTACGTGTGGATTTTGGCCTCTAGCTCAGCCGGCACCTGGGGAAACCTAGCAAACCAGCGCATTTTTAAAAACTAGAGACCTAGGGGAATCCAAGATGGGGTGATTTGCGGGGCTCTGACCAGGTTCTGTTACCCAGAATCCTTTGCAAACATCAAAATCTGGCTAAAAAACACTTTTTCCTCTCATTTCGGTGACAGAAAGTTCTGGAATCTGAGAGGAGCCACAAATTTCCTTCCACCCAGCGTTCCCCTAAGTCTCTCCATAAAAATGGTACCTCACTTGTGTGGGTAGGCCTAGCGCCCACAAAAGGAAATGGCCCAAAACACAACGTGGACACAACATATTTTTTCACAGAAAACAGAGGTGTTTTTTGCAAAGTGCCTACCTGTGGATTTTGGCCTCTAGCTCAGCCGGCCCCGGGGGGGGGGAAATGCCTTAAAATAAATTTGACCCCCCAAACCCCCCCTGCCCAGGTGCGACCCTTGCCTATGGGGTCGCTCCCCCTGCGTGACATTGGCGCCAAAAAACAAATCCCCGGTGCCTAGTGGTTTCTGCCCCCTTGGGGCAGATTGACCTAAAATCGACCAATCTGCCCCCAAGGGGGGCAGAAATGGTCTAAACACAATTTGCCCCCCAGGGGAGCGACCCTTGCCTGATGGGTCGCTCCCCATCTCTAAAAAAAACCAAACAAACAAAAAAAAAACACAAAATTTTTTTTTTGCCCTGGCAACAAGAGGTTTCTGCCCCCTCTGGGGGCAGATCGGCCTAATAATAGGCCGATCTGCCCCCAGGGGGGGCAGAAATGGCCTAAAATAAATTTGCCCCCCGAACATCCACCCCCCACCCCCGGAGCGACCCTTGCCTATGGGGTCGCTCCCCCTGCGTGACATTGGCGCCAAAAAACAAATCCCCGGTGCCTAGTGGTTTCTGCCCCCTTGGGGCAGATTGACCTAAAATCGACCAATCTGCCCCCAAGGGGGGCAGAAATGGTCTAAATACAATTTGCCCCCCAGGGGAGCGACCCTTGCCTGATGGGTCGCTCCCCATCTCTAAAAAAAAAAAAAAACCAATAAAAAAAACACACAAAAAAAATTTGCCCTGGCGCCTAGAGGTTTCTGCCCCCCCTGGGGGTAGATCGGCCTAATACCAATAGGCCGATCTGCCCCCAGGGGGGGCAGAGATGGCCTAAAATAATTTTGCCCCCCCCACCCCTACCCCCCCCCGGGGAGCGACCCTTGACTACAAGGTCGCTCCCCTTGTGTGACGGCGCAAAAAAAAGATCCCTGGTGCCTAGTGGTTTCTGCCCCCCTTGGGGGCAGATTGACCTAAAATCGGCCGATCTGCCCCCAAAGCGGGCAGAAATGGCCTAAATACATTTTGCCCCTCCAGGGGAGCGACCCTTGTCCAAGGGGGTCGCTCCCCATCTGTAAAACAGAAAAACAAAAAAATCCCTGGTGCCTAGTGGTTTCTGCCCCCCTTGGGGGCAGATCAGCCGAATCAAAATAGGCTGATCTACCCCCCCCAGGGGGGCAGAAATGGCCTAAAATAATCCCCCCCCTCCCCCCAGGGAGCGACCCTTGCCTAAGGGGTCGCTCCCCTTGCGTGAAATTCACGCAAAAAAAAAACTCCCTGGTGTCTAATGGTTTCTGCCCCCCTTGGGGGCAGATTGGCCTCATCAAAATAGGCCAATCTGCCCCCAAGGGGGGCAGAAATGGCCTAAATATAATTTGCCCCCTAGGGGAGCGACCCTTGCCTAAGGGGTCGCTCCCCACCTAAAAAAAAAAGAAAACATAACAAAAAGAAAAAAAAAAAAAAAAAGATCCCTGGTGCCTAGAGGTTTCTGCCCCCCCTGGGGGCAGATCGGCCTAATAATAGGCCGATCTGTCTCCAGGGTGGGCAGAAAAGGCCTTCCCAAAAAAATGCCCCCCCTGGGAGCGACCCTTGCCAAAGGGGTCGCTTCGTTGCGTGACATTCGCGCGCAAAAACAAACTCCCTGGTGTCTAATGGTTTCTGCCCCCCTTGGGGGCAGATTGGCCTTATCAAAATAGGCCAATCTGCCCCCAAGGGGGGCAGAAATGGCCTAAATATATATTGCCCCGTAGGGGAGCGACCCTTGCCTAAGGGATCGCTCCCCACCTAAAAAAAAAGAAATCATCACAAAAAAAAAGAAAAAAAAAAAGAAAAAAGGTCCCTGGTGCCTAGAGGTTTCTGCCCCCCCTGGGGGCAGATCGGCCTAATAATAGGCCAATCTGCCCCCAGGGGGGGCAGAAATGGCCTAAAATAAATTTGCATCCCCAACCCCCACCCCCCCACCAGGAGCGAACCTTGCCTACGGGGTCGCTCCCCCTGCGTAACATTGGCGCCAAAAAACAAATCCCCGGTGCCTAGTGGTTTCTGCCCCCTTGGGGCAGATTGACCTAAAATCGACCAATCTGCCCCCAAGGGGGGCAGAAATGGTCTAAACACAATTTGCCCCCCAGGGGAGCGACCCTTGCCTGATGGGTCGCTCCCCATCTCTAAAAAAAACCAAACAAACAAAAAAAAAAAAAAAAATTTTTTTTGTTCTGGCAACAAGAGGTTTCTGCCTAGCCTGGGGGCAGATCGGCCTAATAATAGGCCGATCTGCCCCCAGGGGGGGCAGAAATGGCCTAAAAAAAATTTGCCCCCTGGACCCCCACCCCCCCCCCGGAGCGACCATTGCCTACGGGGTCGCTCCCCCTGCGTGACATTGGCGCCAAAAAACAAATCCCCGGTGCCTAGTGGTTTCTGCCCCCTTGGGGCAGATTGACCTAAAATCGACCAATCTGCCCCCAAGGGGGGCAGAAATGGGCTAAACACAATTTGCCCCCCAGGGGAGCGACCCTTGCCTGATGGGTCGCTCCCCATCTCTAAAAAAAAACAAACAAACAAAAAAAATAACACAAAAAAAAAAATTGCCCTGGCAACAAGAGGTTTCTGCCCCCCCTGGTGGCAGATCGGCCTAATAATAGGCCGATCTGCCCCCAGGGGGGGCAGAAATGGCCTAAAATAAATTTGCATCCCCAACCCCCACCCCCCCACTAGGAGCGACCCTTGCCTACGGGGTCGCTCCCCCTGCGTAACATTGGCGCCAAAAAACAAATCCCCGGTGCCTAGTGGTTTCTGCCCCCTTGGGGCAGATTGACCTAAAATCGACCAATCTGCCCCCAAGGGGGGCAGAAATGGTCTAAACACAATTTGCCCCCCAGGGGAGCGACCCTTGCCTGATGGGTCGCTCCCCATCTCTAAAAAAAACCAAACAAACAAAAAAAAAAAAAAAATTTTTTTTTTGTTCTGGCAACAAGAGGTTTCTGCCTAGCCTGGGGGCAGATCGGCCTAATAATAGGCCGATCTGCCCCCAGGGGGGGCAGAAATGGCCTAAAAAAAATTTGCCCCCTGGACCCCCACCCCCCCCCCCGGAGCGACCATTGCCTACGGGGTCGCTCCCCCTGCGTGACATTGGCGCCAAAAAACAAATCCCCGGTGCCTAGTGGTTTCTGCCCCCTTGGGGCAGATTGACCTAAAATCGACCAATCTGCCCCCAAGGGGGGCAGAAATGGGCTAAACACAATTTGCCCCCCAGGGGAGCGACCCTTGCCTGATGGGTCGCTCCCCATCTCTAAAAAAAACCAAACAAACAAAAAAAATAACACAAAAAAAAAAATTGCCCTGGCAACAAGAGGTTTCTGCCCCCCCTGGTGGCAGATCGGCCTAATAATAGGCCGATCTGCCCCCAGGGGGGGCAGAAATGGCCTAAAATAAATTTGCATCCCCAACCCCCACCCCCCCACTAGGAGCGACCCTTGCCTACGGGGTCGCTCCCCCTGCGTAACATTTGCGCCAAAAAACAAATCCCCGGTGCCTAGTGGTTTCTGCCCCCTTGGGGCAGATTGACCTAAAATCGACCAATCTGCCCCCAAGGGGGGCAGAAATGGTCTAAACACAATTTGCCCCCCAGGGGAGCGACCCTTGCCTGATGGGTCGCTCCCCATCTCTAAAAAAAACCAAACAAACAAAAAAAAACACATTTTTTTTTGCCCTGGCGCCTACAGGTTTCTGCCCCCAGGGGGGGCAGAAATGGCCTAAAATAAATTTGCCCCCGAACACCCCCCCCCCCTCACCCCCCGGAGCGACCCTTGCCTACGGGGTCGCTCCCCCTGCGTGACATTGGCGCCAAAAAACAAATCCCCGGTGCCTACTGGTTTCTGCCCCCTTGGGGCAGATTGACCTAAAATCGACCAATCTGCCCCCAAGGGGGGCAGAAATGGTCTAAATACAATTTGCCCTCCAGGGGAGCGACCCTTGCCTGATGGGTCGCTCCCCATCTCTAAAAAAAAAACCAAACCAATAAAAAAAACACAAAAAAAAAATTTGCCCTGGCGCCTAGAGGTTTCTGCCCCCCCTGGGGGTAGATCGGCCTAATACCAATAGGCCGATCTGCCCCCAGGGGGGGCAGAGATGGCCTAAAATAATTTTGCCCCCCCCACCCCTACCCCCCCCCGGGGAGCGACCCTTGACTACAAGGTCGCTCCCCTTGTGTGACGGCGCAAAAAAAAGATCCCTGGTGCCTAGTGGTTTCTGCCCCCCTTGGGGGCAGATTGACCTAAAATCGGCCGATCTGCCCCCAAAGCGGGCAGAAATGGCCTAAATACATTTTGCCCCTCCAGGGGAGCGACCCTTGTCCAAGGGGGTCGCTCCCCATCTGTAAAACAGAAAAACAAAAAAATCCCTGGTGCCTAGTGGTTTCTGCCCCCCTTGGGGGCAGATCAGCCGAATCAAAATAGGCTGATCTACCCCCCCCAGGGGGGCAGAAATGGCCTAAAATAATCCCCCCCCCCCCCCAGGGAGCGACCCTTGCCTAAGGGGTCGCTCCCCTTGCGTGAAATTCACGCAAAAAAAAAACTCCCTGGTGTCTAATGGTTTCTGCCCCCCTTGGGGGCAGATTGGCCTCATCAAAATAGGCCAATCTGCCCCCAAGGGGGGCAGAAATGGCCTAAATATAATTTGCCCCCTAGGGGAGCGACCCTTGCCTAAGGGGTCGCTCCCCACCTAAAAAAAAAAGAAAACATAAAAAAAAGAAAAAAAAAAAAAAAAAGATCCCTGGTCCCTAGAGGTTTCTGCCCCCCCTCGGGGGCAGATCGGCCTAATAATAGGCCGATCTGTCTCCAGGGGGGGCAGAAAAGGCCTTCCCAAAAAAATGCCCCCCCTGGGAGCGACCCTTGCCAAAGGGGTCGCTTCGTTGCGTGACATTCGCGCGCAAAAACAAACTCCCTGGTGTCTAATGGTTTCTGCCCCCCTTGGGGGCAGATTGGCCTTATCAAAATAGGCCAATCTGCCCCCAAGGGGGGCAGAAATGGCCTAAATATATATTGCCCCGTAGGGGAGCGACCCTTGCCTAAGGGATCGCTCCCCACCTAAAAAAAAAGAAATCATCACAAAAAAAAAAGAAAAAAGGTCCCTGGTGCCTAGAGGTTTTTGCCCCCCCTGGGGGCAGATCGGCCTAATAATAGGCCAATCTGCCCCCAGGGGGGGCAGAAAAGGCCTTCCTAAAAAAATGCCCCCCTGGGAGCGACCCTTGCCCAAGGGGTCGCTCCCTTTTGCCAATTTCAAGGAAAAAAAAAAAAATCCCTGGTGTCTAGTGGGGTTTCAAAAGCCGGATTGCAAGCAATCCGGCTTTTGAAACCTGTGAGAGACTTCAAAGGGAAGGAAATACATTTCCTTCCCTTTGAAGCCTCTCGGGGCCTCCCCCATGGGATTGAAAAAGAAATGCAAAAGCATTTCTTTTTCAATCGCGCTGGAAGCTCTGCTTCCAGCGCGATGGGGGAGACCCTGTGACTAATCAGCGCGCAGGGGGGGTTGGGGGGGTCGGGGGTGGGAGGGGAAGGGCTTCCCCTTCCATCCCTGACTTCGGGGGGTGGGGGGGAACCCCACAGAGGGAGCGCTAGCGCTCCCTCTGGGCTCTGTGCACAGGACGTAATGGTTACGTCCTGGGCACAGCAGCACTGTGCCTCAGGACGTAACCATTACGTCCTGGGCACAGAAGGGGTTAAAATGACATCAAAACGAATAAAATCAGATAAGGGGAACCGGAGATATTACATTTTAAAGGTTTTTTTTTCTTTTTAGCACCTAGAAACAAAAAGCGCCTTTCGGGTCATCTGGTTGCACCTCGACCGGGGCAAAGTCAAAGTTTACGGCTGACCGCGATGGAGCCCTGCTCGGCTACAGGCCGCGGGAGGCCTCGGTTAAAAGTTTACCTTCACACTTAGGGCCTGATTACAACTTTGGAGGAGGATATAATGGACTCGTAATACGGCTGGTGGTATATCCGTCACTTTTGGGACGGATTAACACCTTCCTCCAAAGTTGTACTCAGGCCCTTAGTCTTTTTTTCGAAGGTTTTCTTCAGCGGGACGAACCTGCCAGTCCAATCTGACCTCCTGGAGCCCTTTTCCGGATACGCGATGCTGGAATCCTCAGTGAAGATTTTTACCTTCGGACTTAGTCGTTTTTTCGAGGTGAAAATCCTTCGACCGGGGTAAACCTGGATCTTGATCTGACGTCCATGGAGCTCTCCTCGGATACGCTGGCTGGGAGGTCCCGGTCAACTTTTTACCTTCAGACTTAGGGGGTTATTCTAACTTTGGAGGAGTGTTAATCCGTCCCAAAAGTGACGGTAAAGTGACGGATATACCACCAGCCGTATTACGAGTTCCATAGGATATAATGGACTCGTAATACGGCTGGTGGTAAATCCGTCACTTTTCCGTCACTTTTGGGACGGATTAACACCTCCTCCAAAGTTAGAATAACCCCCTTAGTCTCTTTTTCGGAGATTTTCTTTACCGGGACGAACCAGCAAATCAGGCCGGGTCGCGGTTGAGGAAAGCCGGCTAGAGTTGCCGCAGCGGGTCGGTCCCTCTATGGAGCTTTTTTTCAAAAGTTGTCCAAACTTCTGGGGCTTCTCCCAGATGTCCTTTTAAGGTTCGTTTGAGGTCCACAGCTCACCCCAAGGGTCCAGAAGTTCTGAGATGGTCCTTGGGGGGGTGCACACTACAACTCCCAGAATGCACCTGGCGCACACTCTTTTTTGGCCACTGGACAGTGGTTAGCTGGTCGCTTTCTTCAGGAGTTGGTGCAGGGGACTCTGGTTAGCAATTTTTCACCTGTAGCACCTCCTTGAACCAGTTGAAGCCAGGCAAAGTCCTTCTTGTGGTGAAGCCCAACTGTGCAGCTGATGCTGTCCTTCTGAGTGCAGGTTCCAGGTGCAGGCCAGGGGTCCAGCAGGGCAGTCCTTCTTCTTCTGTTGTTCATCCTTGTTGGATGTGGTAGGGAACTGAGGTGTGGGTGCAGGTCTGCCAGTTTTATCCTTGCTCCTGGGTGAAAAGCAAGGGGGGTCCTGGTTCTCCAATCAGGTGCAGGGTCCTTCCCCCTGTGATGACCACTTCCTGGGAAGTGTGGCAAAAATCAATCCCAGGAGGCAACATTCTCTAAAAATCCATCATGGCTGAATCTGATTTTTGGAGGTTACATCTGGCTGAGCCCACCCACTGGTGTAGCTCAAAATCATAAACACACCCCTCTCCTGCCCTCTCCTAATCTAATCAAGGGGGCACCTAGTTGTTGCAGGATGTGGGGGTGTTGCTGGTTGCTCCAAATGTCCTTCTCTGCCTTGGAAGACCAGTTTGGCAGCCCTCCCCCTTCCTGCCTCACCATCTGCTGAGGGGAGATTCCTTCCCACAGGCACATTCCTTTGTGTGAAGCCAGGCCACTTCACACCTCATCAAGGCAGCTTGACCAAGCTGCTAGAGGCTGGCCAATCAGAGCACAGCAGCAAAAACAATGCAGGGCTGAAATTGGCAACTTTTCAGGTAAAGTTTAAAACTCTTGGTATGGGCACATAGGGCACACCTTAGACTTTGGAACTACTTTTAATTCCAAAGTCGAATTTGCATATAACTTTAATTTAAAAGCAGCCAGCAAGGCAGGCCTGCCTTTAAAATGACACTGGGCACCACAGCAATGCACTATGGGTGCACTACCTATGCTGTGGTCCCTAAACCTACATGCCATACCATATACTAGGGCCTTATAGGTAGGTTAACTTAGCCAATTATAATTAGCCTAATTTGCATATCCATTTTACACAGAGCACAGGCCCTGGGACTGGTTAGCAGTACTCAGGGCACCATCAGAGTCAGGAAAACACCAGCAAAAAGTGGAAAATGGGGGCAAAAAGTTAAGGGGCCTCTGCAATTAGCCCTGTTTTCTCACACAACCCCCCCAGCCCACACGCCCAGGAGACTCAGCCCAACCCTAGGAGAGTCTTCCTGGCTTGTTAGGCGAGGAAGACAGTGAAGAAAACTGGCTGTCCCTTTGCAGGGCCTACTCTGCCTTACATCCTCCTGTCATGGTCTCTCCCTCTGGGTAGTGAACCCACCCAACAGTGAAAGGACCCATCTCAAACTGAAACTTCCCTCTAGGGGGGTCTTCCTCCTCTCTCTCTGCCAACTTGGGTAGTGAGGTGCCCACCTCCCCTACTCCTAACTTTGCTAGGGCAACACCTAGCTTACCCAAAGAGGTCACCCAACACTTGAGCAACCCCACCATGACCAACAGGGTCAGGGGGCCTACTTTGCTTTTGGCCATGGGGTCTGCCGCCCAGGCCAAGTGCAGGGCTGCCAGGAAGGCTAGCACCCAGCAGAGGCTACTGACAGCTGTCAGTACCCAGAACCACACCCTAAGCCCTCCACTGACGGGTGGCTGAGCTGCTTTAGGGGCAACTGTGCGGTCCTGGTACCCCTCTTGCTGTCTAGAGTGGGGGGCTACCACCTCCTGTGGCAGACACCCTCCTTCCACTCTCCCTTCTGTCAGTGCAGGGGCAACACCCTGCATCTGGACAGCTGCCTGACTACTCAGGACTTCCTTGGGGTCAGGTGAGGCCTCACCAGTGCCAACTCTGGGCTCCCCCCCTACTGGGGCAGAAGGCCTTTGGCTCCCTGGAACTCTCTTTAAGAGTGGCCTACCCATCCTTGTCTTCTTTCCTTTTCTTGGGGACCCCTGTCTCCTAAATATAGGGACTGACTCCCCAGGACTTTGGGTTGGGGGGGCGCCTTGGGCAGCCGCCCCATCTGGGACCAGACTCACTTCTGGGAGGTCATTGCCCAGGATACAATCTAGGGGGAGGTCAGCACTGACTACCACCCTAAACCAGTCAAGGATACCCTCCCTCTCTAGGGGCACTATGGCTACAGGTTTGGAGGTGACCTCCCCTGTGGCTATCCTGACTTTCCTGGTCTCTCCTGGTACATACTTGTCTGGGGTCACTAACCGGTCACTCACCATAGTGTGACTGGCACAGGTGTCTCTCAGGCCAGTGGTAGGGATCCCATTCACCTGAATGGGGTGGAAGTGCCTACTCCCACCCTCAGGGATCACCAGCTTACCATCTGGTCCTGTCTCCCAGCTCAATTCTAGGAGGACTTCATCATCTGAGGAGTCCTCCTCCATGGCTACACTGGACAGCCCAGTGCTAACCACCTTCTTTGGACAGGCTGCATCTCCTCTGAAGTGACCTGTCTGCTGACAGTCAAAGCAAGCCTTACTGTCCAAGAGCTTTTTTAACCCTGGGTCTCCCTGTCTCTGCTTGTCAGAGTGGGAGTGGGATTTACTCTCCTCCTTCTTAGGGTTCTGGGGTACAGAGGGAGTCTCTGTGGTGGGCTTACCACCTCCCTCCTTAGGTGTTTGGGGACCTGACCCCCCCTTCTTGGAGTCTTCCCCCTGGGACTTGACAACCACCCTGGTTCTCAACCACTCATCAGCTGCCTCCCCTAGCTCTCTAGGGTTGGTCTGCTTAGAGTCCACTAGATGCTGGCGTAACCTTTCTTGGGTACAATTGTTCAAGATGTGCTCTCTCATGATCAGATTGTATAACCCCTCATAAGTATTTACTTTGTTACCAATAATCCAGCCCTCTAGTGCCTTAAGTGAGGTGTCTACAAAGTCAACCCAAGACTGGATACTGACCTTCTGGGTGTCCCTGAACTTCATTCTATACTGCTCTGGGGTCAGACCAAACCTCTTGGTTAAGCACCTCTTCATACTAGGGTATGAATCTGCCTCCTCCCCCTTAAGGTCAGAAGCCTATCCCTCCCAGAGTTGGGGACCAACTCCCACAAAAGGGAACCCCAGTATTGAAGCCTAACCCTTCTCATTTGGAGTGCCCTCTCAAAGGCCTCCAACCACTTGTCTATATCATCCCCCTCTACATAAACAGGAACCACCCCCTTCGGTAATCTGGGGCAACCCTCCCCCCCCACCCATGGACACCTCAACTTCTCTGTCGCTGCCACCATCTCTTTTCTCTTTCTTTGCCCACTTCTTCTTTTCTAGGGCCAGCTTCTGTGCTTACAAAGCTATAAATGCTAGCTGGGCCTCCAGCTCTCTTTCTCTGAGGGACAGGTTCTCTCCTCCTGCAGGGACCCCCTTCCCCCAACTAGCTTTGGGACTGCCCCTAGTGACTGTATGTAATGAGGACCGGTCTTCCTCATCCTCACTTAGGCTCAGATGCCCTCCCTCCCCTGAGTGATTGGAGCTAGCATCTTCCCCTACTTCTCCCTCCTATGGAGCTTCTTCTGAGTCTACCTCTTGGGCCTCAGCCCATGCTGTCAGGGATTTGATCAGGACATGATTCCTGAGGTCAGTGGTTGCAGGCAACCCTCTTTCAGTACACAACCCCCTAAGCTGGGCTACTGTCAGTGTGGGTAGGCTAGCCAGATCAAGCTCCATGGTTCCCTAGTTTTGTGTCAACAAAAACTTTTTGCAAAAATTGGAAACAAGAATTTAGAAAAATCACAAAAATTCAATAATTGAAATTAATCCAAATTGAAAATTAAAAACAATTTTTGCACTAGGACAATTTAAAGGATTTTTAATTTGTTTTACATAAAACTGTAACGTGATACTGAACACAAGTACAGGATCCCACCAATGCTCACCAAAAATGTTGGAAAATGGGTTATTGGTAAGGGCAGGTAGGTACCTACACTTAGCAATAGGCCACTAACCTCCACTAAGGTCCAGTTAGGTCTCAGTAAATTAAACCCAGCTCAACCCTTGGTAGCTTGGCAACGAGCGTCAAGGCTTAACTTAGGAGACAGAGTGTAAAGCATTCAAATATCACAAAACAGTAATTAAATAAAACACAGGAAACAGTTTACAAATCAATTTATAAAAATAGATTATATTTTTATCTTTAAAATGACACCAAAACGAATAAAATCGGATAAGGGGAACCGGAGATATGAATTTTTAAAGAATTTTTTTTTTTTTAGCGCCTAGAAACAAAAAGCGCCAATTGGGTCATCTGGTTGCACCTCGTCCGGGGCAAAGTCAAAGTTTAAGGCTGACCGCAATGGAGCCCTGCTCGGCTACAGGCTGCGGGAGGCCTCGGTTAAAAGTTTACCTTCACACTTAGGGGGTCATTACAACCCTAGCGGACGGTGTTAAAGGTGCGGTAATACCGCAAACAGGCCGGCGGACAAAAAAAGAGAATCATGACCGTGGCGGAAACCGCCAACATAGACAGTCACTTTAACACTCCGACTGCCACGGCGGTACAGACAAGCAGCGCGGCGGTCACCGCCAACAGACAGGCGGCAGACAATGTACCGCCCACAGTATCACAACCCGCCAATCCGCCACCGTTTCCGGGGCGGATTCACCGTGGATAAAAACACGGCAGAAACAGCTTTTGCAATGGGAAAACGCTCACCTTCTACACATCCCATGAGGAAGGAGGACATCATGGAGTCAGAATTACAAATCCTACCTGCCCTTGTCTTCCTGCTCATTTACGAACACCAGCAACGGCGGCGGCGAAGACAACGGTGAGTACTGCACCTACGACATAGGGGAGGTGGGAGGCAAAAGTCAAGGGGACACACACGCAACACCCCCACCCCCACCCCCACCCTCATCCTCGCACATTACAACACACACACCAATGCATGTCAAAACATCACAGTAACAACCCACAACCCCCCTGGAAGAATGCAAAGACCAAAGGAAATCAGTTCAAAAATTGTAATGTATCAAAATACAGTTACCAAATATATACAGATATATATATATATATATACACAATCAAAAGAATATACATTACGAGAAGCAGTGCAGGTATGCACATATCAATGTCCGTGCACCACTGGTCCAAAAATGCATGGGCGAGGCCCACAATAGATACCTGTCCACAAACGGAGAGAACACTGCTGGGGCATCAGATCGAAATACAACAGGCACCTCAGGGGGAAGGGAACGGGGGCACCTCAGCCGGATTACAGCACCACGCCAGATCCACGACGTAGCTCCATGCCCATTGATGTATCCTGGGGAGTGCAAAGCCACAGTCTCTCGAGTCTCTACAGTCAATCAATCAATCAATCAAGGAATTTATATCGCGCACTGCTCACCCGGAAGGGTCTCAAGGCGCTTGGGGTAGGGGGTCTGCTACTGCTCGAACAGCCAGGTCTTGAGCTGTTTCCTGAAGGCGAGGTGGTCCTGGGTCAGCCGTAGGTGGGCGGGCAGGGAGGAGAAGGATCTTCCTCCGGCGGTGGCTCTTTTGATGCGAGGGACGACGGCGAGGGCGAGGTTCGCGGAACGTAGCTGGCGGGTGGGCGAGTAGAAGGTCAGGCGGTCGTTGAGGTACCTTGGGCCCAGGTCGTGGAGGGATTTGTGTGCGTGGGTGAGGAGTCTGAACGTGATCCTCTTGTTGACAGGGAGCCAGTGCAGGTCTCTCAGGTGGCTTGAGATGTGGCTGCGTCGGGGGACGTCCAGGACGAGTCGGGCGGAGGCGTTCTGGATACGCTGAAGTCTTTTCTGAAGCTTGGCTGTTGTACCGGCGTAGAGGGTGTTTCCGTAGTCTAGTCTGCTGGTGACGAGGGCCTGGGTGACCATCTTCCTGGTCTCGGTCGGGATCCATCGGAAGATCTTACGGAGCATGCAGAGGTTGTGGAAGCAAGCTGAGGAGACGGCGTTGACTTGTCTGGTCATCAAGAGGGAGGAGTCCAGGATGACGCCCAAGTTGCTTGCGTGGTCCGTTGGCTTGGGAGCGGTGCCTAGGGGCGGGGGCCACCAAGAGTCGTCCCATGCGGAGGGCGATGGTCCCAGGATGAGAACTTCTGTCTTGTCCGTGTTCAATTTCAGGTGGCTGATGTCCATCCATTTGGCGACGTCTTTCATCCCTTCGTGTAGGCTGGTTTTGGCGGTGTCGGGGTCTCTGGTGAGGGAGAGGATCAGCTGGGTGTCATCGGCGTAGGAGATGATGTTGAGGTTGTGTTGGCGTGCGATGGCAGCGAGGGGTTTCATGTAGATGTTGAAGAGAGTGGGGCTGAGCGATGATCCTTGCGGGACGCCGCAGATGACTTCGGTGGCCTCCGAGAGGAATGGAGGGAGGCGTACTCTCTGTGTTCTGCCGGAGAAGTATGAGATGATCCATTCCAGGGCCTTCCCTTGGATGCCGGTGTCGTTGAGGCGTTGGACTAGGGTGCAGTGGCAGACAGTGTCAAATGCTGCGGAGAGGTCTAGGAGGATGAGTGCCGCTGTTTCACCGTTGTCGAGCAGGGCTCGGATGTCGTCGGTGGCTGCGATGAGGGCGGTCTCGGTGCTGTGGTTGGCTCTGAATCCGGACTGCCATGGGTCGAGGGATCCGTTCGTCTCGAGGAAGGCGGCCAGTTGCTTGTTGACGACCTTCTCGATGACTTTG
This sequence comes from Pleurodeles waltl, assembly GCF_031143425.1. Lineage (NCBI taxonomy): Eukaryota > Metazoa > Chordata > Amphibia > Caudata > Salamandridae > Pleurodeles > Pleurodeles waltl. Next base: position 174,683,159 of record NC_090441.1, on the reverse strand, counting down.
GCAGGGAAGGGAAGGAGCGAGATGGGGAGGAAGTTCTTGAGGTCGGTCGGGTCCGCCTTTGGTTTCTTCAGCAGTGCGCTGAGCTCGGCGTGCTTCCAGTTCTTCGGGAAGGTGGCTGTGTCGAAGGAGGTGTTGATGATGTCTCGGAGGTGGGGTGCGATGGTAGAGGCGGCCTTGTTGAAGACATGGTGGGGGCACGGGTCTGTCGGCGATCCGGAGTGGATGGTGTTCATCATGCGTGTTGTGTCTTCGGGGGTCACCTCGGTCCATGTCTGGAGGATGGCGGCGAGGTGCGTGGGTTCGACCGATGGGTGCGGGGGTGGAACGCCGAAGCTGTTGTGGATGTTGGCGATCTTGCAGTGGAAGTACGAGGCGAGGGAGTCGCAGAGGTCCTGTGAGGGAGTGATGTCGTTGCCGGTGCTGGGGTTGGAGAACTCCTTGACGATGTTGAAGAGCTCCTTGCTGTCATGGGCGTTCTTGTCCAGTCGTTCCTTCAGAGATTTCTTCTTGGTTGTGCGGATGAGCTGATGATGTCTGCGGGTGGCGAGTTTGAGGGCGGTCATGTTGTCGGCGGTCTTGTCAAGGAGCCAGGCCTTCTCGAGGGTGCGGCAGGCCTTCTTGGAGTTTTTGAGTTCGTCGGTGAACCAGGGGGCCTTCTTGCTTCTGGGCCTGGTGAGTGGGTTCTTCAGTGGGGCGAGGTCGTCGGCACAGGAGGTCAGCCACTGCGTGAGGTCGAGGGCTGCTGTGTTAGGGTCCGTTGTCCTGACAGGTGGGTTCTGGCTGAGGGAGGTGGCGAGCTGGTCGACGGTGATCTTGCTCCAGTTTCTGTGGGGAACCTGCTTCGGGTGGTGGTGGACCGTGTTCTTTTTGAAGCTGAAGTGGACGCAGCTGTGGTCAGTCCAGTGAAGTCCGGTGGAGTGGCTGAAGGTGACGTGCTTGCTGGATGAGAAGAGGGGGTCGAGCGTGTGGCCGGCGTAGTGGGTGGGGGTGTTGACCAGTTGCTTTAGTCCGAGGTTGGCGAGGTTGTCCAGCAGGGCGGTGGTGTTGCGGTCGTTGTTGTTCTCCAGGTGGAAGTTGAGGTCCCCGAGGAGGATGTAGTCGGCGGAGGGGAGGGCGTGGGGGCTGATGAAGTCTGTGATGTCTTCGCAGAACTGTGCCCGTGGTCCCGGGGGTCTGTAGATGAGGGTGCCTCTGAGGGTGGTCTTGGGGTCGGTGTGGATCTGGAAGTGCAGGTATTCGGCGGCGTTGAAAGCGTCGATGGAGTCAGTCCAGATGCGAATGGTGCTTTTGTGAACGATGGCGATGCCCCCTCCGGTCTGGTTGACGCGATCTTTCCTGATGATCTTGTAGCCGTCCGGGATGGCTATGGCGATGTCGGGGGCTGAAGAGGCGTTCATCCAGGTTTCCGTGAGGAAGGCGACGTCTGGAGATGTGGTGTCGAGGAAGTTCCAGAGTTCCACGGCGTGTCTGTGGACGGAGTGGGTGTTGATCAGGATGCACTTGAGGTGGTTGCTGTTGCCCGTCTTGATGGGTGCGGTGCCGGTTCGGAGGCAGGAGAAGTTGCAGGATCGGCAGGCGAAGGGTCCATGGGTGCGTCGCGGGGATGCTCGGTAGCACCTGGGGGCTCGGGCGGTGTTGAGTGCGATGAGTGTGGCGGCATCGTAGGTCCTGCGGGGGGTTGGCGGACGCGGGGGCCAGGGGTTCTGGCGCTGGGCGCGGTCCAGGCGTGGACGGGCGCAGACGGGCTTACCTTTGGCGCACCTTCGGCGCTCAATCGGTGCTCCCGCTGCGTGCGTCCGCTGCGCGGTCGCTGGGTGGGCGTCATAAGTAAGGAGCCGGGAGGGAGGGTCAGCTGGGAGGCGGGAGGCTGGGTGGCCAATGGGCAGGGGGGAGAGGCGGGACTGCGGGGTCAGCGGCGGGAAACCAGGAAGGAGAGTGACCGGGGCAGCGGCGGCGGAGAGAAGGCGAGGAGAGTGGACAGCAGCAGCAGGTAGAGAGCAGCGAACGGAGGGCGGTACCTCCGAGATGCAGAGGTCAGCGCTGGTGAGGAGGAAGCGGCGACAGCGGGATCAGCAGCGGCAGGCGTCAGGCAGCAGCAGTGAGAGAGGAGCGACCGCCTGTGGGGGCACAGGGGGTCACACTGTGCCCCCACACAGTGGGTGGGTTGCCCACTGTTACATCCTGGGGAGTGCAAAGCCACAGTCTCTCTAGTCACTACAGTGGGTGGATTGCCCACTGTTGAATCCTGTGGAGTGCAAAGCCACAGTCTCTCAAGTCTCTACAGTGGGTGGGTTGCCCACTTAACAATCCTGGGGAGTACAAAGCCACAGTCTCTCAAGTCTCTACAGTGGGTGGGCTGCCCACTGAACAATCCTGGGGAGTGCAAAGTCACAGTCTCTCAAGAGGATAACAGTCTCCACTGGTTCTGGAGGGGGAATGGTGCCCACACTGCATTAGGCTCCCCGTGACGGTTCCTGTTCCGTCACAGTCCCAGCTGTACATGTGATAACGATGCTTGATGTGGCGGTGATTCTCTTGTTCAGCGGTGCTTTGCCATGGCGGTCTCTGATCTGTTCAGCGATTCTCTGCCCTGTTCAGCGGTGCTTTGCCCTGTTCAGCGGTCTTCACCATGGCGGTGATTCCCTTGTTCAGCGGTGCTTTGCCATGGCGGTCTCTGATCTGTTCAGCGGTTCTCTGCCCTGTTCAGCGGTGCTTTGCCCTGTTCAGCGGTCTTCACCATGGCAGTGATTCCCTTGTTCAGCGGATCTTTGCCATGGCGGTCTCTGATCTGTTCAGCGGTTCTCTGCCCTGTTCAGCGGTGCTTTGCCCTGTTCAGCGGTCTTCACCATGGCGGTGATTCCCTTGTTCAGCGGTGCTTTGCCATGGCGGTCTCTGATCTGTTCAGCGGTTCTCTGCCCTGTTCAGCGGTGCTTTGCCCTGTTCAGCGGTCTTCACCATGGCGGTGATTCCCATGTTCAGCGGTGCTTTGCCATGGCGGTCTCTGACCTGTGCATTGGTGTGTGGCATGACGGTCCCTGATTGCCCAGTGGGGCTGTGGCAGCCGGGGCCCTCCTGGGCACTGACTCTGGCGGTGGTCTCCTGACCAGTGACAATACTCCTGCCCTCCTGGGCACTGACTCCAGCGGTGGTCTCCTGACCAGTGACGATACTCCTCCCCTCCTGGGCAATGACTCCGGCGGTGGTCTCCTGACCAGTGACGACAGTGCTGGCGGTGGCGTCCCGGCCGCCGGGTACGTTGGCGCCCTTCTCTGCCGTGCTGCTCTCACCAGACTGTGCAGACTTCTTCTGGCCTTTCATCACCTTTGGAGGAGTCACAGCTGACTCTGCAATCCCCCTGGGACCCTTGTGAGCAGTTTTGCCGCCAGGAGTCTTCACCCTGTCCCGTCGGCCACTTTCCAACTTGAGATGCTTTACAGGGGGTGGACTGGCAGTGCTTTGGCTCTGTGTCACACTGCCTGCCCTGGTGGCCGGTGCACTCCACACACCTGTAACACGCACCACTGGTACTGGAGTCTTTTTGGTTGAGGTGCTACTATGGGACTTATGAATTGGAGGGGTGGGGATGGGGGCAAAGAGGTCAACGTTGCTGAGGGAGAGTTTATGATGAACCCTGGGATGGGTAGCTGGAGGGGGTCTGGGAGTGGAGGAAGAGGAGGTGGTTGTAGGAGGTGTCACTTTAGGTGTTTTGGGTGCAGGTGCAGGTACTGGAGGCTGTCGTGAGGTGGATGGATGTTGGGTGTGTGGGTGCCCGCGTTTGTGTACTTTGGGAGGGGGCGTCACAGACACACTGAGAGAGGACACAGGGGACATGTAAATGGGAGTGGGAGTGGTGAGTGCAGGTGAGCGGGGTGTGGTGCTGGGTGTTCTGGTGCGAGTCCTAGTGCCTGTAGATGTAGTGCATGCAGGTGAGAGTGTAGACGACACTGGGAGGGAGGAGGGAGACGATGAGGAGGGGGACACAGTGGAGGCAGTGGATGTTGCTGTGTCTGTATGTGGGTGATGCTTGTGTGAGTGCCTGTGGGATGTGTGGTGCCTATGTTTTCCTGAGCTACTTTTGTGTGTTGAGGTGTGTGCATGCTTGTCTGGTGGTGTGCTTGGGATGGGCTGGGGTACAGGGGATTGGCTCTGGGTGGAGGAATTTGGAGGGGGGAGGCTAGAGACAGGGACAATGGCTGCCATCAGTGCTGAGGCCAGAGATTGCAGGGTTCGATGAAGGGCAGCCTGACCAGAATGAATGCCCTACAGGAATGCATTACCGTGTTGCAAATCCCTTTCTACACCCTGGATGGCATTCACAATGGTAGACTGCCCAACAGTGAGTGACCTGAGGAGGTCAATGACCTCCTCACTGAGGGCAGCAGGGGTGACAGGGGCAGGGGCTGAGGTGCCTGGGGCGAAGGTGATGCCCACCCTCCTGGGTGAGCGGGCACGGGGCGAAGGCTGAGGGGCTGCTAGGAGGGCGGTGCTGGTAGGGGAGGTGGCGGCTGTACCTGTAGAAGTGTGGGGCACAGATGGTGCCGCCTCCCCAAGGGGGCTTCCATTGGCGGACGAGTCCGTGTCGCTGGTTGGTGATCCACTGACCGACGTGAAGCTCCCCTCGCCCTCCGTCCCACTGGTGCATTCTGAGTCCGTGGTGTGGCCCTCCATGGCCATGTGGGATGCAGCTCCCTCGTGCTCCGGTGTCACTGTACCTCCGTCTGATGATGCTGATGCACACAAGAACAGGGAGAGCAGAGAAAGGGGGGGGACGACAGAAGAAAGACAGGTTGAGTGCATGGATTACCGCTACCGTTGGCGGACAATACAGACACAGCAGCCCCCTGCACTACGCCGTGCTCCTGGCCTCTACAGATGCAATTCCTGGGATATGGCCTACATCGCTATGGTGGACATCTGCACACATGGATGCCACAGGGGCATGTATACCTGTACTTGTCACTCTACTGCGGTGGGGTGGAGTGCCACATGGCCTGCATTACGGAGGGGCCTAGCCTATGGAAGTCGCCCTGGCCTAGGGAAACCCACAGCCCTCCTCCCACACCCAGACCCCTCAACTGCGTGCAAAGTCCTCAGAATGAGGGTGTACTCACCCCCTTGTGTCTGCTGTGATGCCCTCAAGCGCCCATCCAACTCAGGGTAGGCCACCGCCAGGATCCGGAACATCAGGGGGGTCATGGGGCGATGGGCACCCCTCCCACGTTGGGAGGCCATCCCCAGCTGAGCCTCCGCCGTCTTCTTGCTCCAGCGGCAAATGTCCTCCCATCTTTTCCGGCAGTGGGTGCCCCGTCTCTGGTGGACCCCCAGGGTCCGGACGTCCTTGGCGATGGCACGCCAAATGTCCTTTTACTGGTGGGCGCTGACCTACATGACATGCACAGGGGAAGAAGAGAAGTCATTAGCAAGAGCACCGTCGAAGTAAGTGGCCCACATCCCTGCCCTTGCCATGTGGCACATGCATTCACAATCCTTCATGTTCACTGCACTCTGCCCCCTTCCCTCTTACAACCAGCCCTCTCCACCCGGGCAAAGCCCATACAACGTGCTCCCTGTGTACTTACCTGTTGGTCTGGAGGACCGTAGAGTAGCGTGTACTGGGGGAGGACCCCGTCCACGAGCTTCTCCAACTCCTGAGCAGTGAAGGCAGGGGCCCTTTCCCCAGACGCAGCAGCCATTGTCTCTTCCAGACCGAGGTCACAGCAGCACTTGCAGTGTAGGTCCTCTCCTGTCGAAGATCAGGTATCAAGTCATTGAACAGAGAGAAAATGGCGGTCACGTCCGCGGCTGCGACGTCCGCGGTGGTGCGTATCATCACCGCCGGCGCACTTCATCATTGGCTCCTGGGACCCATAGGGTCCAATGTTAACCAATGCAGCTTTGCGCCGCGGTCTTCGACCGCCTACCACGATGGTGTACAACGCCAGTGCAGTTACCTCACATCCCATTGTCCCACTTTAGAGGTCAGACAGCCGCCATTTCAGGGGCCCACATGGCTTCATTTGCAACTGCGTCACACATACCTAGGCCTACACTCGACACACATACAGGAAGATATTTGTCTTTGCTGTCGTGTTCTGTGTATCTGTGGGTACATACCTGGGATTTTGTTGACTCTGTGGTCGCTGTTGTCCTTCCTAGGCACCGTCAGCTTGGACATTTGAGAAGATGGCGGAATCCTCCGGTGTACCTATTGACAATGGAGGAGCGACATTTACTCATCACCTACAGGTTTGACCGTGCCACTATTCCAGGAACTATGTACCCAGTTGGAGCCAGACCTGATGTCACCAATCCGCCATCTAACAGGAATCCCCCCTCAAGTGCAGGTGCTGTCAGTGCTCCATTTCCTTGCAAGTGGATCGTTTCAGACAACAGTGGCCATGGCATCAGGGATGTCCCAGCCTATGTTTTCCAACGTGTTGTCCAGAGTGTTGTCTGCCCTGCTGAAACATGTAAGGAGCTACATCGTTTTCCCTCAGGTGGAGGATTTGGCTACAGTGAAAGGTGACTTCTATGCCCTTGGACATATCCCCAACATCATAGGTGCCATTGATGGGACCCATGTGGCTTTGCCCCCCCCCCACAGGAGTGAAAAGGTGTACAGAAACCGGAAGAGTTATCATTCGATGAATGTACAGATGGTATGTTTGGCAGACCAGTACATCTCCCAGGTAAATGCTATGTTCCCTGGCTCTGTGCATGACGCCTACATCCTGCGGAATAGCAGCATCCCTTATATGATGGGTCAACTCCAGAGGCACCGGGTGTGGCTATTGGGGGACTCTGGTTACCCCAACCTGTCCTGGCTATTGACCCCAGTGAGGAATCCCAGGACCAGGGCAGAGGAACGCTACAATGAGGCCCATGGGCAGACTAGGAGGGTGATCGAACGCACCTTCGGCCTCCTGAAGGCCAGGTTCAGGTGTCTGCATATGACAGGTAGTTCCCTATTGTACTCACCGAAGAAGGTGTGCCAGATCATCATCGCCTGCTCGATGCTTCACAATCTTGCTTTGCGACGCCAGGTGCCTTTTCTGCAGGAGGATGGTCCAGATGGCGGTGTTGTGGCAGCTGTGGAGCCTGTGGACAGTGATGAGGAGGACGCTGAGGAAGAAGACATAGACAACAGGGAGTAAGTCATACAGCAATATTTCCAGTGACACACAGGTGAGAACAGTTTTCTTTTTACCATTACATTCACTTTCACACTTCTACCTCTATCCTGTCTGTCAGTTCATAGCATTATTTGGTCACTGAGTTGTACCTTTCCATTACGGTTTCACAGGTGTGGTTAGCAACGTGTGTCATCTGCTTGCATCCTTCAAGGACTTGTGATGTGTGACATAGGTATGTTGGCTTTACAATTGGAAACGCATGTTGACACTGTCATTGATTATACATATTTACCAAATCACAGACTGACTCCAGATTGTTTTGTGGTTCAAGGGTGTTTATTTCAGTGCTCAAAAATGGAGGGGGGTATTAATATGGTGATGGGGGAAGGTGGAGGAATGTCCATGGCAGAGTCCAGTCCATTGGTCACACAGGTGCACTGCCCATATGGGCATAGGAAGTGGAGCTGGGGCAGTTCCAATCTGGACAGGGTAACAAAGTGAGACAGTGGGAGGACAATCAGGGTGGTCTCATTTCCTGGCGGGGGTCTTGCCATCATGCTCTGTCCTGTTCCTGGATCTCAGGGACCGCTTGCGGGGTGGTTGTCCGTCTGCAGGGGGTGGGGTGCTGGTGTGGTGATCCTGTGGCGGGCATCATGTCCACTAGCGCCGGCGGAGGTGGTGGGCAGTTCATCATCCATGCTAGTGTCAGGGGCCCCTTGGAGTGCCACGGTGTCCCTCATGGTTTTTTGTATGTCCTTCAGCACCCCTACGATGGTGCCCAGGGCGGAGCTGATGGTTCTGAGCTCCTCCCTGAACCCCAAATACTGCTCCTCCTGCAGGCGCTGGGTCTCCTGAAACTTGGCCAGGAAAGCGCCATCGTCTCCTGGGAGTGGTGGTATGCTCCCATGATGGAGGAGAGGGCCTTGTGGAGAGTGGGTTCCCTTGGCCTGTCCGCCCCCTGTCGCACAGCAGCCCTCCCAGTTCCCCTGTGTTCCTGTGCCTCCGTCCCCTGGGCCGTGTGCCCACCACCACTGCCCCCAGGTCCCTGTTGTTGGGGTGGTGGGTTATCCTGGGTTCCCTGTAGTGGTGGACACACCGCTGATTGACGTGTCCTGGGTAAGGAGGTATGGGCCCGCTGGGTGGGTGCTGTGCTGGTGTTACCAGAGGGTGGAAGGTAAGTGCTGGGCTGTGCCAGTGCAAGGGGAACCGACTGTCCAGAGGCCCACGATGGTCCGGGCTGGTCATCAGGATCCAGTAGGGCAGAGCTGCTGTCGTCACTGTGGGCCTCTTCTGTGGGTGGAGTGGAGTTTTCTGGACCCTCCGGTGTGGTGACGTTCCGTAGTGGTCCTGCAGGGATATAAGAGCATGATTAGTGCATGTGTGTGTGTGTATTGGTGTGCAATGGGTGGGTGTTTGTGTACCCCAGTGCAAGCATTCCTGTGTATGGGTTTGTGTGATGATGGTTAGGGGGTTGTTATGGGTATGTGCAGTGTACATGCTTTGGTGAGGGGTGACAATGCTTTGTTTTTGCATGCGGGGCATGGTGTTGGGATGTGTGGTTTGTGTTATGAGTACATTAGTGAGGAGTTGGAGTGATAGGGGAGGGGGTGAGGGTGGGGGTGTGTGATGGCATGCAGGTAGGGTGGGGGATATGATAGTTGAGATTTGACTTACCAGTGTCCATTCCTCCACCGACTCCTCCGAGGCCCTCTGGATGCATGATGGTCAAGACTTGCTCCTCCCATGTTGTTAGTTGTGGGGGAGGAGGTGGGGGTCCGCCGCAAGTCCGCTGTACCGCGATGTTGTGCCTGGAGACCACAGAACGCACCTTCCCCCGTAGGTCATTCCACCTCTTCCTGATGTCCTCCCGATTTCTTGGATGCTGTCCCACAGCGTTGACCCTGTCGACGATTCTTTGCCATAGCTCCATCTTCCTGGCTATGGATGTGTGCTGCACCTGTGAGCCAAATAGCTGTGGCTCTACCCGTAGGATTTCCTCCACCATGACCCTGAGCTCCTCCTCAGAAAACCGGGGGTGTCTTTGGCGTGACATGAGGTGGTGTGGGTGATGTGTGGGGTGGTGTAAGTGTTGATGTGTGGGGTGATGTATAGTGGTGTGTGGTGTTTTGTGTGTGTAATGTTGTATGGGTGATGGTGTTGTGTGCCTCTGTGTGGTGGGGTTCTCAGTTGCTGTGCTCTCTGTCTATCTGGCCTTCGTTCGTGAATTATGGTCGTAGGGGTTTGTGGGTGATGTGGGTGTGTGTTTTATATTGTGTTTGGTGTGTGGGAGTGGTGTTTGTATGTGTATCAGAGGTGTTTTATTTGGAATTGTCCAATGTGGCGGTGTTTTGGAGATGTGTGTGTATTTTGAGCGCGGCGGTGTGTACCGCCAATGGAATACCGCGGTTGAAAGACCGCTGCGTGGATTCATGGGTCGTGATAGCATGGACGTGTTTCTGTTGGCGTGACGGTGGAGGTTTTGTTTTCGCCAGTTTGTCACTGACCTATGGTGTGGCGGTCTTGTGTGGGTGTCTGAATTTCGGCGGATTCCGAGATGTGGGTCATAATAGCTGTGGCGGAATTCCACGGCCGCGGCGGTGTTTTAGCGGTCTTCTGCATGGCGGTAAGCGACTTTTACCGCCAATGTTGTAATGAGGGCCTTAGTCTTTTTTTCGAATATTTTCTTGAGTGGGACGAACCTGCCAGTCCAATCCAACCTCCTGGAGCCCTTTTCCGGATACACGATGCTGGAATCCTCGGTGGGGATTTTTACCTTTGTTTTTTCGAGGTGAAAATCCTTCTACCGGGGTAAACCTGGATCTTGATCTGACGTCCATGGAGCCCTCCTCGGATACGCTGGCTGGGAGGTCCCGGTCAACTTTTTACCTTCGGACTTAGTCTCTTTTTTGGAGATTTTCTTTACCGGGACGAACCAGCAAATCAGGCTGGGTCGCGGTAGAGGCAAGCCGGCTAGAGTTGCCGCGGCGGGTCGGTCCCTCTATGGAGCTTTTTTTCAAAAGTTGTCCAAACTTCTCCAAACTTCTGGGGCTTCTCTCAGATGTCCTTTTAAGGTTATTTTGAGGTCCACAGCTCACCCCAAGGGTCCAGCAGTTCTGAGATGGTCCTTGAGGGGTGCAGACTACAACTCTCAGAATGCACCTGGCGCAAACTCCTTTTTGGCCACTGGACAGTGGTTAGCTGGTCGCTTTCTTCAGGAGTTAGTGCAGGGGACTCTGGTTAGCAATTTTTCACCGGTAGCAAACAGGGAGTCCCTCCTTGAACCAGTTGAAGCCAGGCAAAGTCCTTCTTGTGGTGAAGCCCAACTGTGCAGCTGGTGCAGTCCTTCTGAGTGCAGGTTCCAGGTGCAGGCCAGGGGTCCAGCAGGGCAGTCCTTCTTCTTCTGTTGTTCTTCCTTGTTGGATGTGGTAGGGAACTGAGGTGTGGGTGCAGGTCTGCCAGTTTTATCCTTGCTCCTGGGTGAAAAGCAAGGGAGTCCTGGTTCTCCAATCAGGTGCAGGGCCCTTCCCCCTGTGATGACCACTTCCTGGGAAGTGTGGCAAAAATCAATCCCAGGAGGCAACATTCTCTAAAAATCCATCATGGCTGAATCTGATTTTTGGAGGTTACATCTGGCTGAGCCCACCCACTGGTGTGGCTAAAAATCATAAACACACCCTCTCTCCTGCCCTCTCCTAATCTAATCAAGGAGGCACCTAGTTGTCTGGGGTTGGAGGATGTGGGGGTGTTGCTGGTTGCTCCAAATGTCCTTCTCTGCCTTTGAAGACCAGTTTGGCAGCCCTCCCCCTTCCTGCCTCACCATCTGCTGAGGGGAGATTCCTTACCACAGGCACATTCCTTTGTGTGAAGCCAGGCCACTTCACACCTCATCAAGGCAGCTTGACCAAGCTGCTAGAGACTGGCCAATCAGAGCACAGCATCAAAAACAATGCAGGGCTGAAATTGGCAACTTTTCAGGTAAAGTTTAAAACTCTTTACCTGAACAAGTTATATTAAATCCCACAACTGGAAGTTGTTGGATTTATTACAACAATTAATTTGATACCAAACTCTTGGTATGTATCATTTAAGGAGACTTTAAAAATTAAAATAAAGTCTCCCCATTCTAGCCTATGAAGGCCATTTACTACCATGAGGGAAAAAACGAATTTGACTGTTTTTACCTCACCAGGGCTTATAAAACTATTTTTATAAGGTCCCTGCTCATAGTTACATGGCACCCAGCCCTAGGGGCACATAGGGCTCACCTTAGGGGTGACTTATATGTAAAATTAAGGTAGTTTAAGACTTTGGAACTACTTTTAATTCCAAAGTCGAATTTGCATATAACTTTAATTTAAAAGCAGCCAGCAAGGTAGGCCTGCCTTTAAAATGACACTGGGCACCACAGCAGTGCACCTATGGGTGCACTACCTATGCTGTGGTCCCTAAACCTACATGCCATACCATATACTAGGGACTTATAGGTAGGTTAACTTAGTCAATTATAATTAGCCTAATTTGCATATCCATTTTACACAGAGCACAGGCCCTGGGACTGGTTAGCAGTACCCAGGGCACCATCAGAGTCAGGAAAACAACAGCAACAAGTGGAAAATGGGGGCAAAAAGTAAGGGGGCCTCTGCAATTAGCCCTGTTTTCTCACACCTTCTCAACCTGTCTTGAAAAGCACAGCCACATTCTCCTGAACCTATTTTAACCACAAAGCAAAAATTGTCCAAGTAATGTCACCCGTTTGTGGTCAGACTGAGCAGTGGAACATCACTGCAAAAAGGTACTAAAAGTTTTGAACAGCTTACAAGAGATGGAACAACTCATGGGCAGCACTTTATCCATAAATATGTATCCATCAAACTGAATGGCTGGTAAACCTAAGTCCAATTGGTAATCTGGCAGCAGCCTAAAATCAGACTTTATGTTACATTTAGCTAACTCTGTCCCCCTACTGCAAGTTCTGATCAACTCAATTGCAACATCCACTGATGCAAATTTAACTGCAGTGTCTTCCGTTGTTATGAAATCATTCACTGAGTGGCACTTCGGGTACAGAAGACGGTGAATCATACGAAATTCAACTAATGTTTTTTAGTACCACCCCTAGAGGTGACACTATCAAATCTTGCAAAGGCCAATGACCAAAATGACCTGCCATTAGACCTTCAGAAACCTCCTTATCCAGCTTGTTTCTCACAACCTGTGTCATTTCTTTAGCTGATTGCAAATTGTCTGCAAAACATCTTACTCTTGGTACCCCAACCTGAAACCTTCCTTATATCCCCACTCCAGCATCAACTGCGCTTCTTTATCTGGATAAAACTATAACCAATAACTTAACTTAACTGAATGACATCAATAGGTGTAAAAGCCCTTGTTTCCAGGTGGTTGTGAGAATTCCCTGCCTCTTAATGGTGTCACCAGACAGGTCCGTGACCTACCTGGGACACTGAAAGCAGTGCTTAATTTGTAAATAAAAACATGCCGGTGCCCAAAGCACTCCTCTTAAACATGTGGCTGCTGCAATTAAATACGTGTACACGGAATATTGAGGCGGCGTAATCCTGTAGCCATCTCGGGCCTCTTTAATCCATTTACAGCCACTCCCTGCCCCTTCAGCTCACTCTGGCAGCCTTCTACTTTCTCCCATTGTGACGCTTTTTCGTTTTTCTCTTCCTCTGTCTTTCCCACGTGTCTTTTGCTCGCAGTAAATGCTTGGGGCAGAAAAATAGGTGCCAGCCTTCAAAAATAAGTGCAGGTGCCCCGCACCGGAAACAACAAGCACAAATTAAGCACTGACTGAAAGACTGCATGGTGCCCTCCGCATTTGGCATACTCATGCTTGTTTTTGCAAGGGTTTTTGAGGCAATAACTTCTCTTACAGCCCCAGCATGCTCCTACATTAACTCCCTGATCTCGCTCCCATACAGCCCACCCACCACTCAAGGGTGGGTCGACCAAGAAAGGGCCGGTATTACACTGAGTGACCATTAGCTGTATGAGGGTCTGAGGGGGACCTTTTGTGAAACACCCATTGTAGCTAAAGTTTGTTATCCGCTTCATCCCAAGGTTTATCCGGTTTCAAACCCATTTCAAAATAACATTCCTCACCATATTGTAAATGAGCCATCCCCCCAAAATCCATTTGTGCTTTATGTGACATACTTGAAAATAAAAACAAATCTGTCTGGACATTTCTCATAACAGATACATGCATTACTGAAAAATACTGATGTCCAAGTATGAATGTTAGTGGGGTCCCTTGGCCTCTTCTTTGGAACCTCCTTAGCCTGGATGTCTCTGTGCAATAACTTACAGACATCAATGAGCCCTTCTCCAGTGCTTTTGTAATTGATTATAAATGTGCTCGAAGGGGCTCCGACTCACCCATAAATGGTCATCTTTGCCACACATCTGAAGTATCCTTTGTATCCGCATCAGGCTCTTTCCCCAACGTTACTTCCTTTCCCCCTTTTGACACCACGCTACCAACCACCTGCACAGATTGACATTCAATAGCCTTGTCTCCACCTTCTGTTCTCCCTGTCTCCTCAGTCAACTCCTCCTCTGTGCCATCTCCATTTTCTTCACAAATCACCACACTCTGGTTTTCTCTCTTACCACCTTTTTTTGGCATCCCCAGCTCCCCACACTTCAACCAGTTATAGTCACCCGGCTGCCAGGCGCTCTTCTGCCATTGGCGCTCTCTTTGATTTTTACTTCCGCTGCTCATTCTCGTTCCCCAGTCTTGTAGCCGGATGTGTCCTGCAAAAGAGCTGTCTTTTCTGGTATAGTAGACCCCTCCTCCCCCAGTCAGTTTCTCTTTTTGCCCCACTGGCACTGCACATTTTTTCCACTTTGTGGAATTTCACCTTCTTCCAACTCTTCATCCTCTCCGTCCAGCTCTACCTCTTCAGTCTCAGTAACCTCCTCACTTCTCCCAGCATTCACACCAGGACGTTCTCCATCACCAACACCACCATTACAAGTATGTCATTCAATCCCCTTACCTTCCTAGGAGACTTAATCAGTCTTCTCATCCCTCAGTGGCGGCGGGGTTGCACAAAACCTCTCCCGCTCTTCAGCCTGGTGCTCCTGGTCACACAAGACCATACAAGTTGCAGCTCACTTGTTCTGGCCTCTGCTATCAAAACTGTCTGACCATTGGGACCCAGTGACGGCTCCTCCACAAACTGTATCTTTCATATCTTTCGAACGCCCCCCCCCCCCCCCAATTCTTTCTTATTTAAGTCTTTATGTCTTTCTTTTTTGTGCCCACTTTACCGTGGCCAACAGGGACTGAGGGTAACTCCCGCTGACAAGTCTGGCCCTAATATTCACACTCCTTACAGGCCTGTCATACTCCCTGACGTGCATCGTATAGCTTGGGGCGCCACCTACTGGTGGATTTGCAGTACTGAGCTTTCCGCGGGCGGAGCTGACAAGGCCACCTGCGCAACTAGTGTTGTCGTCACTCTTTCAACAGGAAAACTTTTCTTCAAGAAGAAGAGATTGGTCCTGAATCGCGCTATGTGGTCAGCACTAGCGTACGTGGCCCTTTTTGGGCGTTTGATCCGTAACCAGTGTCCTAATTAATAAAAGAACAAGTGCCGGTCCAAAACTGTGCTGAGAAGCGGCCGGTGCGATTAAATGCCGGCGTGCCGAATACAAAAATACGTAGTATCACATCCACCGCAGGCCCCTTTAATCCAATACCAGGCACTCCCTGCCCCTTCGTCTCGCCCTTGCAGGCTCCTCCTTTCTCCCTTTGTGAAGCTTTGTCTGTTTTTCTCCTTCGTTCCCCCTTGTTTTTCCCATGCTCCCCGGGATGAGCAGTAAGATAAGTGCAAAAATGAGTGCTGGTGGCCCCACTGAGTAAAATTAAATTCTGCCCATACATGCCCCCCTGCACCTCTGCTACAGCAGCACTCGGACGTCGCCAGGTCTCAGGGACTTAGACAATATTATTTTATGAAGCAGTTGTTCTGAAGGGATTAATTACTATGAACATGCCCATTTGACACAAAGAAAGGCTGGTGCATTTTTAAGCAGAAAATATGACACAATGCTCATGATGTTGACTCTACTGCACAATCTTGGGTTTAAAACGCCAAGTTTGAATTAGGAAAACATTTAAAAATACTAGTTTTGCGTGTGATGCTTCCTAATTTAGAAACCGTGCGAAGATCAGGGACCACACGGAATATTTCTCGCCGAGGCACTGTTCCGAAACGCCCTCGGGCACCCGTGCAGGAGGAGACGTGTCGTCCGAGGGGCCGCCGTGGCTGCCACCGCCCCGTCACTGGCAGTAAAGACGCCCTCCGCCTCCCGCCTGCAGCGCCGCCGGGTCCACGCGGTGCCATTTGCTTGTTCTCGAGCCCTAATGACATCTCGTGTATCTGTTGTGGAGGGAAAATGAAAGTCATAGCGATGAAAAATAAATGAGCCTCACAGACGCAACCGCTGTCGCTACGTGTGTTGGAAAGACAGGCCCCTAGCCCGAAGTTTATTTTTAGGGGGGGCCTGGCCCTCACCTGTGACCAAACATTAAAGCTGTGCACTGTAGGTGCATTTGTTCCCCAATATTGTTTATACTAATAAATAACTCTTAGAATGTTGTGGCAAAAGAAAATCAAGGACAGAATATTGGAAGAAAAGATAAGTGCATATGGGGAAGTCTAGAGGTGCTCTTCCTAACTTCACATCTACATACCTTGAAGATACCTATATCATATATGTGCATATATGTGGAGTAAGATATAGAAGATCTATACTTTCATGTCAGTATTTTGGATTCAATATTCTCTCCTTAATATTCTGTGGTATCAATATTCTGGTTTCGATCTTCAGGGTGCACAACCATGGACGCCAATGCACCAAAATGCCAGGGGCAGCGGAAGTGACATCATGCACTCTTGGAGCTCCACTTTCACTCACACACATACACACAAATTCACACTTACACACACTCTCACCTAAACGCACTCTCACCCCCAAGCGCACACACAACATACATTTAAAAGCATTTTTCCTTACCTCAGCCTCCATGGAAGGGCATATTCCAGGTAATTGAACCCCATTTGTATTACAGTTATAGTGAATAATATCTTATTATTCACTATTAGTGTAATAAACATTAACCGATAACAGAGCCCCCACTGAAGTTATAAGGATGGATTTGCCACCTCTGAAGCCAGGGGTCTGAAAGGGTAACCCCTAAATGACATCCATGTGCACACCGTGTGATTCTATGTGAAGGAGTACATGCATAGTGTAATTATATCTGGTAAAAAAGCACCAGTCAAAACTGTAAGGACTTGAAGCAGGCTTCGCCATTGGCATACACACCTCAGTTACAGGCAGGAAGTGTACAAAAGGAGACCTTTGTTAGCGATCGACCAGCAAAACAGATAGGCCTGGTAAAGAACAGGTGATTGTGTGAGCCCGGGATGGGTCCATTTGTGGTCTGTGGCTGGGCTGGAGACACTAGTTTCATTTCCATGTAGAGGAGCCATAGACAGGCAGACCGCAGCACTGCCTCTAAGGCTCAGAATGGTGGGCTCAGAATTACATGATCTGTGATTACATCTCTCTTTGATGCTGCTTGCATGGTACCTCCCAATTGTAGGCTACAGAGCCCTCCACTTCTAGAACTATGGGCATTCTCCACTCTTCCACATGCACAGACGCATCGCATAGATTCTTCAAGGTGTGTCAGTCTTGTCTATGTGGTTAACATTGCTTGGCCGAGCATGCATTTTTCTGAGTGACGACTATAGAAAGCATGGGAGACTGCCATAAGTACTGGCTGATGGGTATTAAAAGAGAGGGGTTAGCACTTTGCAGCAAGAGCATACAGTGTAGTGGATCCCGTTAGTTTTACTGGGACTCGGGAAAAAGTTTAGCCTTTTGGCTTGCAGGCCTGTGCCCCCCCCCCCCTCTCACCTAGTGACTTTTAACCTACTTAGTTTGCTCTATTTTAGCCCATTTATTTTATTATTTATTTTAAAATGGCTGTCATGTTTATAGTTAGAGAAACATTTTGATTTTGAGTTATGAGTGCCACTCTGAAGGCGTCACTATCAGCGTCAAAATCAAGTGATGTACGTAGGTATGAACATCATGTCCCTTTCCCACTTACGTGTGACAGGAACATAATGTACTTCTGGTGGGAATTGTTTTCATGATTGCTGCCACAAGCCTGCTCCCTTACCTATTGTTTGGAAACATACCTGCGTCAGGGGTGCTACATGGTCTGGGTAAATACACCTCACACAGACAAGGTTATCAGAGGGATTCCTACCAGATGCCACTGACGCTATCTATGCTGCGCTTGACCCTGCTGCAGAAATCAGCCTTCGTGTCCCCGCAGTCTGTGACCTAGAGACCTCATTCCAAAGTAACCAGGGTTGGGGGGCACTTCTCATGGACATGGCACTGGCAGACGAGGTTTATCACACCGAGATCTCTTTAGGTTAGAGATTAGGTTCTCCATGCTAGGGATTTTACATTTCATGCTTAGTGCAAGATGGTGGGGGTCTTTGTATTCATGACTGATATTCACAATTATGCTTCTTTTGGTATTTGTTAGCCTAATTATTGCAGCTCATGCATTTTACTGTAGATTGCAGTCCTTTCAATACATATATTGAAAACTTTCCTGCATATCCTTCATTGCCTATGTGTGACTGAGACTTATTGCTAACATGAGAAAAGGGTAACTTCTGTTCCACCACGACTCCCCTGAGATGTCGCATTCTAGAGTCCATGCAAAAGGCAGCCAGAAATCACCTTTTACAGTTTGGATTTTCTAGTGAAGTACTGCTTGTGAGCCAGGAGAGTTGGGCCAAACGTTGCGGCTTGTTGTAGGATTGGCTTAATTGCCTACAAACAAAAGTGCTGTCATCCCTGGACCAGCAGTCGTGCCTAAGAGCGAGAGTCCAACTACGACAACAGTAGTAAATTACAAGGGGTGCAGTTGTTAAGCAATTAGCAAAATGCAGTGTGGATCAAGTAATTGTGGTTAGACTTTATTAGGACTTCAAAAACCACTATTTAAAGTGATTCTTGGATCCTACACTAAGATCCCTTTTAGAAAATAAGGTGCAAACTTATGCATTGAAATCACCTTGGTCAAGGTGTGCTGGCCAAAACATAAGCTCTAAATTCCACTTAAAATCTCAAATCACCTATTCTCCGGGTGTATCTCTCATTTTGATCCTTTGGACTCTCTCTAACTTTCTCTATACTCTCCTCATCTCCTAATCTCTGTCGTCACTGCCTCTCTCAACCTTTTGCCCACTACCCCTTTTTGTTGCTGCTCCAATTATCTTCCGATTCCTGTCTTCTTTCCTGTCTTTCCTGCTCTCTCTCTTTCTCTCTCTTGCCTTTTCTATTACTTTCTATCCCTCAATCCTCTCTCCTTTTCTAGAACCTCTTCTTCTCTCTATTTTCTCTTTTATCTTCTTTGTAATTTTCAATATTTTGTATTTTTTCCCTAGTCCTCTTCTCCATAGATAATGTATGACAACTGAAACTTTCTCTTGGCTGCGCATAGCCATTAGTAGCACTTGCCACCTTTTTTGACCACTGTGCTTTTCACTGTCCCCCAGCCCCAAAGGCCTACCATCTTGGGGACCCCCCAGCATTGGAGAACTCCTCTGCGATCATGGAACAAAGAAGTTAGTGCAACGTGGCCATCATATCCCTGCACCCTGTTGTCAATTCTTGTTGCAAAGGACACCAGGCTGCATGGATCTGGTGGACCTTACTGTTTTTAGGGAAAATACCAACTTGTTGATGTTCACCACACTACCTTCTTGGTGTGGTGGGCTTCAATGGGAGGTCCGCAGCACTGGAAAAGAAAATGTTTCTGGTAAAAACACCAGAAACATTTTCTTTTCCAAAATCAAAGTCAGGAGGTAAGGGAAATACTTCCCACCAGTCCCGAGTTTGATTTTTCATTTTGCCGTATTGCGCATCACATTGTGAGCACTGACGTTACACAGACATACAAAAGTGAAAGCAAACAGCGCTAATGGAATTTGCGGGGATCCACAGCTTCCACAACACACGCTCCTACACTTCTCCTGATAACAATACTACTCCACTTGTGTGACTGGGTTAGCAACCGAGGAAAGAAAGGCTTCCTAAGCTCCCTAACACACAAAGAAACATCACGATTTTGCCTTGTGAATTAACTATTCAGGATATATGGGTAGCTGTGGTATTTAGGCAAGGGCTCTGTCGGAACTCAGGAAATCCTGCCAGGCCCAGACATTTCTGAAAACAAGGCACCTAGGGTAGTCTGGGGTGGTGCGGATTGTGTGGATCCCAATATCTTTTCTTACCCAGAATGCCCTGCAAACACCAAACTGTGGCTAAGTCACAGATTTTCCTCATGCCGGAATCTGTGAGGTTCCATAAAATTCCTACTACTCAGTGTTCCCATACTTCTTCCAATAAAAACACTATCCCCTGTGTTTACCAAGTATTATGATTTATTATATTATCACGTGGGACCTCATAAGAGCAATTTATTTTCTGTGACCATAAATTAGACAAAGATAAAGCAGAATTTCAAATGTTACAATACATTTCAAAAAGGAGATTCATACTACACAAATATTAAATTACAATATATGAATATCTGAAAATATTAATCAGTGTTCTGTGGAGATGTCTAGAGAAGTCAATTATAATACAAATGTTTTCTGCCTCAGATGCCCTAATCATGGTTTCCACAATATTTGGTTCAAGGAGATGAATCCTTAGCATGTTGACTTTGGGAGGGTTATCAAGAAATCAAACCATTTTTGAAAGACAGTCTATTAAAGCAGCCCTTTGCGGCATGGCAGGCTATATTGGATGACTGCAGATTCACACTAGCTAGTTAGGGTATTTGCAGCTTTCAGCGATAGGTGGATTACCCTTCAAAAACTACCTGACTCCTGCAAACAAAATAAAGATTTCCAGAGCAGATGCATCATCTCACCAGGCTATATTTCACAACAGGCCAGTGTAGGCTGGAGTAATGACAGTCAAATGTAAGTCATACCTGACTTTGTTCCAGCACAATAGGCTAATCAAAGCCATATTGGAATTTGGAGTTTACGGATTGGACATTGCATCTGAATGGCTAGTAGGTTTGGGTAGTAACAGCCACTTAAGTATAAGGAATAGGAAACAACATGAAAGTTGTTGCCTTAAGAACAACATAAGAACAGCAATGTCCCATACAGCTGTGCAATCTTTTCACAAAGCAAAATATTGTTTGAGATTCCATATATGCGAAAAGTAAGAAAGGAGTGCAGCTAATGCCCATTAAATTCTTGGCCTCTCGGTTGTGACTGTGAACTTGTGTTGGTACCAACTTTCACATCAGCTCCTCACACACAACGCTGTGGCAATTCTCTGAGGTCCATTTTATCCCATCTATTTTACAACATCTACCTAACCCCCTTACCAACCTTGATTAATTCAATGTCACCTGCGACAACTATACAGATGAATCCCAAATCATTTAAAACATTGATGGTCTGGAAGACCTCTACAATTTGAAACTTGATGACTGCCTCCATGCCATAAATACATGAATGATTAATATCCATCTAAATCTAAATGCAACAAAGGCAGAGAATACAACCTGCAGACAATGTTAAAAATTCCAGCCTACCATCATGTGGTCTAAGGAACATGAGTCCTCTCCAACAATACCAAGAGGAGTCAGAAACCTAGAGGTAACCATTGATTCAGACCAATATTTGATACCACATGTTAATAACATTAAACAGTTAACTATTAAACACTACTATGTTGCATCCTCGCACACCTTGCATCCCAACAGAAACTTCAAGCTATCTTCACACTCGCAATCTCCAGGCATGGGTACGCCAACAGCCAATACCTTGGTGTGCCTGCATTCATCATACACAAACTACAGCTCATCCAAAATGCTGCTGCAAGCCTTCTGTACCTTCACCCAAGAGAACATAACACTCCAGTCTTGCAATCACCCCACTGGCTACCTATAGCAAGAAGAGCAATGTTCAAGGCACTTTTCATTGTGCACAAAGCCTCCAAAGAAAAGGACCGCTATACCCTTAAGCTATTTTCAAGCACTTCAGGTTTGCACCACTTATGAGACATATTCGGGTCTCCACAGGAAGATTCCCAAATTATGTGAGGGAGGATACAAATGTAGGCAGCTCACTTGTTCCCTGTTGGTCCCTCGTCGAGATTGGGTGTCATTGTTTGTTTGCACCACTTATCACCATACCATCTTACCATCAGAAGTCTGTAGGAAAGCCCTGCTGTTTCAGAACAAGCCGCCAAGCTCTGGAACTCATAGCCAGCCAGGATTCGAAGCATCCAGAAGCATAGATACGTCAGAAGATAGTAAAAAACATGGCTATTTCCAAGACAGCTACAACCACACATTCCAGCAACAAAATCCAGAAAGACAGTCGCACTCAGGCTCAGCCTTCAGCTTACCATCCACAGATAGAAGCAACCGAACCTGAAAACTACTCGTCATAGGCAGGTAAATTAAGGAAGGCTGACCTGTGGTTCACCTTGAGACAATAGTTCATACAGAACACTTCTGGCCCCAACTAATACCATAACCCTCACCAGTGGGCACCCAAGTGTAACGTACACATCTTATCTTCACATAAGACATATCCGCTATGAGGACTGTCCATCACCAGTACTGTGCAGCCAATAAACCATCCATCACTAAATGAACAGGCACGGAGTAACTGAAGAGATCTCTCACACACTGCGGGTCAATTAGAGGACTTTAATCTATTCGAGCACTGCAAGTTCCAAATAGAAATACACTATTGCTGCTTCTTTATATCTCACAATGATACAAAGATGTGGGGGATGATGGTAACAACGAACAACCCAGCAGATCTCTCCACTTCTCTCTCCCTTCAGGCATGCCAGTCAGGGCCACAACTACATAATTTGTGATTGGAGAACCCAGTGTAGAAACCAGCTAAGGAGACTATAATCATAAGAAATACCACGAAGGGACCCTCCGGGATGTTTAAAAAACACAAACTGTGCATGTGCCTCTCACACATCATCATTCCCTACATTGCTACAACTGCGTCCCACAACACAATAACCGCACCTCATGGTCATCACGCATGACATGGAAGCACTTCCCACTTAGAATCATTAAACAAAGGCAACACCCTTGCATCCACACACCACCCTATCTGATGTAACATGCTGCCCATGCAAGTAAACAATTCAGGGTCACAGATGCCATACAAATGCTACAATACAAAATGTATCACGTGTACATCACTAAGAATTGTGCTGTTCCTGTTGAAATATTTGATTCTGTCACATTCCAGAATTACTGAACAAAATGTGCTTTATTTCTGCTTTCATAATTGCGGATGTATGTTGAAATATTTGTACAGTTCACTTACAGACATTTTTTGTATATTAGAAATAAACTCACATCCTGCAGTCTTTCTTTTCGCACTTCCTGTATGCTGGGCCACTGGACTCGTGATTCTGCAGCCGTGTGGTTTTCCACATGATTATGAATTTGCTGCATTTACCACATAATCCATCATTTGCTGCACAATCTACACATCTTAACAATTGTTTCTAGCTCACACGGATCAAAAGGTACTAAAATGCTGCCTCATGCGGTGCCGCACAGTGTAAGGTACTTCCCAAAGGTTGACCAGTCACCTTTCAAGTACTGACTGTTTAATTTGGATCTGGAACTGGTTCTAATAAAGTGAAACCTTTGCCCAGACAGCTCTAATGTGTACAAATGGCAAAATAATGAATTCATACTATTACAAAATGTGCTGCATTAAACCACATAATTTGTGTTTTTGCTTGCCACATAATGTTTTCAACCGTTCCATGTAATTAGGATTTGGGCCTTCCCTGCTGCATAATTCCAGTGGTAATGCCTGTATCCCAGCAAGATTGTCACATAGTTAATTTTCCAAAATCCTCTCACTTTGCAGTTGGTGAAAGAAAAGAAACATCTCCACATTAAAAGAGTAAGCAGCAGTTTGTCAGAAGACATGGCCCGACATTTAACCTTAGTCTTTGAACATGCAGTGAATGTAACAAGATAAAAACATTCATTTAATTGGTCATTTACCGTCTGAACGCTGGCGTGTTTTTTCACTTGGACTGTATGCATTCAAAAGTGACTGTAGTTTGTTAAGACCGATTTTAAACTGTGTTTTACATAAATGTTGGGTTCCGGAGTAGCGTGCTACTCATCGAAAAGCGCTTCGACGCCTCGTCAGGGGTAGTAAGCGCTATATAAATACGATTACAATACAATACAAAATACTGTGCCAGCTGCCTTCTTCATTGGGGGGGGGGGGTCGAGGGGTAAAGATTAATATGAGCTGGCACAGCCCTCAAATGCTCCCCCGTAGCTCTGGCTCTGTGGAAAGAGGGGGCTGAAGACGCGCTTGCGAGACGGCGCAGGCCGCCCACACCCAGCAGGTGGCAGCTTAGCCACTGAAAGCTCGAGCCCCATGCCTGGCTCGGCGTCCTGTTGGGACCTCGAGCCCGTAACGAGCCGAGCTTTCCTGTGGCTTCTGCCTCCCACCTTTGCTCTACTCTCATTTACAGAGGTAAAAACAGAGCATTAACCTTCGAGGTAAAAAGGAGAGGCTGATTTGTTCAAAGTGAAACCAGAAAACCTGGATTAATGAATGCGTCCTGTTTTCACCACACTGTGCGATGTCAGGCAAATAAGTAATTTCTCCAATCCACATTTTTTGCTTCATTAACATCATATATGAAGGCGCTTACATGAGTTCAAAATACCAGCTGTACAAAAACCTATTGTGCTCGACTTAATAGACTGCAAAGTTGCACTGCACATATGACTCTTGGCCACATACATGATATTTGTGACAACTGTCTTGCTTTTTAATCCACTAATGCCACTCTTGCCATGGTGTGGGGGGAGTGGGAAGGGGCAGGAATGGTTCCAAGTTCATGTTTAAAAACTATCACTTTTAATAAGTACTTCTCTGTGCAGTGCAGTGGCATAACAAAACTTGAGGGGGGCCCTCCAAAGTATATGGAGGGTGCCCCCCCTCACCCCAGGCCACCGCCTACCATTTTTGCTGAGAACAAAATGGCAGTTTCACACAATGCGTTGGAATGGAAGCTGAGGCTGGAAGCCACGACTCCTGGTTTCACAGGCAGGGCCACTAGAACACATGGGCTTTGCAGCCTGCAACATCTACTCTCAAGGCAAGTGTCAATTCCACAAAGTTAAGGAACTCTTGTATTTGGTACTGACAGCATTGTCTTCCCTGATTGTGCACTTGTATTGAGTTTAATTTATCCTGCTCACACCCCTTCATGCCAAAAATATCATTTTTTTCCCCTCTTCTTCCATCTATTGTCCTACTAACACCACAAACTACCTTCGTTGTTGAGAAAGGCAATTCTTTCTTTGACCATCTTTTTGGGCTTATTGAATTGCAGAGAAGAAAATGTTACCAATTGTCAACATTTGTGGTGAGTAGTAAATGCACACAAGGTCATCGGTGCCCCTCTGCTCCCCTGATCCTATTCTGCCAATATTCTCTTTGGCTGAAAGTGGCACCCATACCCCTGGTGTCGTAACCAGATACTAGATCTGGAGAATCGTCAAAGGATACCGAATCAGCAAAATTTGCACCAAGACACCAGGTAAGATGATCACTGTGAAAAGGCTTGTATAGGAAAAGTGAAGCTAATCCGAATAAAGAAATATCCTGGATGGGCAGCATCATGGTTGGACCCTTCTGAGACAAAGGCAGAAAAAAAAACCCACCATATTCAAATATAAACTTTTAAAAAAAGTAGCCTATATCGAGTGATGGGAAGGTCTGTATTGAACCATGGATGATTTTGGACCAAGAACGTTTTACATGGACCTCACAGAAAAAATGGTTTTCTATTGCAATAACTAGTTTTGTACTGAGGAAGGCAATTTAATGACTGAATTAGCAGAAACATTGGTAACACCTTTGTTTAACTGAGTCTCACAGGTTGGAATAAGGATATTCCTATAGCCTTAAGGCATGGGTCATTAAATGGACTCAGCCCAACAGCAAAGGGGTATGAATTTAAGAGCAAGTGTAGTCTACCTCAGCCCAAAAGAGAGTGTCCTGACAGACGTGGTCTCCGGCAAATACTGTTCAATGAGAGCTGCAGGGAGCAGCATTGGACGACTTCCACTTCTCACTCTATACTTCAACTGCTTCCCCTTTGGTCTCATTTAGAATCAACAAGTTGGTTGCTGATGTGTGTGGTGTCAGGACACTGCGGGGCGAGCAGACACCTTCCCTTCTGTCCTCTTGCAGTACTTGGTGTCAGTGAATGAGAGCAGGAGCTGAGTGAGGGGCAAGCGCCAGTGTTTTTCACAATCACTGCCCCTGCGGCCAACCTGAATGATGAGAGAAGCAGAGGCCACAGTACAACATAAGGAAATGCAGCAGCGGGCCAATACTGTTGATGAGCAAGTTACTTACCTTCAGTAACTCCTTATCTGATAGAGACAATATCCAGCCGCAGATTCCTTACCTTTGAATTTCCTGAGTCGTCAGACTGGATCCGGGAAGATTTTTCATGAGCAGTACCCCTGCGTCCCGGTTGGTGGCATCAGTTGGCTCAGCGAAGCATCGTTGGCACGGAAGAGACATCCACTTCACCTATATAGGTAGCACCTTGGCGCACTGATGTTAGGTACTTTTCATGATTATACAAACCAGGGCCCTGAAAGGGATCATCCCTGACCTTAGAAATCTGAACACAGAGCGGGGGGGGGGGGTATGGGTGGGTTGGTAAGGAATCTCTGACTTTAAAATGTGTTCTATAACTGTCTTAAGCCATGATCAGGGGCGTAACAGAGGTCCCTGCAGCCCCTGTGGTGAGCGGGGCCTCCAGGCATATCCATGCTGAAGGGGCCCCCCTTCAGTCTGGTTAGAAATGGGGTTTCTAGGTGGCAGTGGCTTATACACTGTCCAAGTAGGGACCCTCACTCTAGTCCGGGTAAGGGAGTCAAACAGCTAAAATAACCCCTGCTCACTCCCTTGGTTGTTTGGCACAAGCAATCAGGCTTATCGCAGCAACAATGTGTAAAGTATTGGTGTACACACACAGTAAACACAGTGAAAACACCACAAAAGTACTCCACACCAGTTTGGAAAAATAGCCAATATTTATCTGAGTAAACAAGACAAAAATCCAACATACACAACTAAAGATACCAATTTTCAAAGGTTAAATGTAGTATTGTACTTAGAAACACAACAGCTCCAATGAGAGCTATCACCACTGCTTGACAGAGTCGCTTCCAACAGCCCGGCGTCACCCACGAGGGAGTGTGGGCCGGCTACAAAGTCATATAGTCCCCAGTTACAGTACTTTGGAAAACAATCAGGAAAAAAGACGTTCCACTGTGTCGGGAAGGTGAGGCGTCACTGGAGTCAGTGCGGCGTCAGTTCCTTACTACCACCGGGGAGGTAAGGGGTTGGTTCCTTACTGTTGCGCAGGGGAGGTGAGGCGCCTGTTCCTTACGATTGCAGGGGAGGGTGATGCTGTGTTGGCGATGAGGCATTGGTTCTGTACGACAAGGCAGGGTCGGTGAATCCAGCAGGTCAAGATGCGAGGTGCCGACTTTGCGGTGTCGCAGTCACACCACGGGGTCACAAATGCTGCGGGGGAGTCAGATATCACAGATGTCAGTGACACAGCACTCTGGACTCATGCTGTGACTGGATTTCGAAGATGCTCCGGCAGCTTTGGGGTCTGCATTGTAGGTCACTGTTGTTGCACTCAGTGGTGACTATGGCTCCGGTGCAGGTGGCGGCATGGAGTCGGAGAGTGCCACCGGTTTCAAAGTCGCTCTGGAGACAATGTGCTTAGTTTCTTCTTAGTTGCACCAGAGCTCACTTTCAAGGGCCCAGTAAATGGATTTGGCACCACTTGACAAGTCAGGACTCTCAGCAAGAGAGCCCAGGTGCTGGTAGGTGAAATCTTTGATGTCCCTGAGACTTCTTCAAGGAGGCAAGCTCAGTTTAAGCCTATGAAGTACCTTGGAAAGCAGGATTTAGTAAACGAAGTCCAGTCCTTTCACTCCCAGGACAGAAGCAGCAGGCCATCACAACAAAGCAACCGGCAGAGGGGCAGTCCCTCCTACAGCATCCAGTTATTTTTCTTGGCAGAATGTCCTTGGTCCATAAGTATTCTAACTATGTGAGGTCAGAGGTCCAGTACTTATACCCATTTCTGTCTTGAGGCAAATTTTCCTTTCCCTGGCCCCAGAAACACTCCAGGGGGTTGGAGACTGCTTTGTGTGCGGAGAGACACAATCCTATTCAGGTGCAGATGTCAGCTCATCCCACTACTCTTGCTCAGGAAGACCCATCAGCCTGGTGATTGGCCATCAGAATATGCAGAGCACATCCCAGCTCTCTTTGTGTGACTGTCTAGAGTGAATGTGCAACAGCCCAACTGTCATCCTGACCCAGACGTGAATGCCACACACAGGCAGATGCACAGAATGCTTAAGCAAGAAAATGCCCACTTTCTAAAATGCCCGAAGTGGGAAGGGTATGCCCAGACATGGGTCCCGTGCTCACTGCGCTACTGGATTCAAGCTTGCCTGGCCGATATGAGGTGATACCCCAAAACATGTGCCGGATGCTTGTTTCTGGTCCAGGGAGGACCTGGCTTGGCAGTTCAAGCTAGACTGTTCCCATGGGGAGCAGGGTCAAGACAGCTTTGCATATGGCTGGATCCAAACTGGGGTGGCGTGGTTGGCAAAAACAACTATGGATTAAACCCAGATCCTTGTGACTGAGGGTGAATCTTTGCATTGTTCAGCATTCTGCCCATCATCTGTTCTTTTCCCTTTCTAAAAGTGGCTTTTTTTTAAAACCTACAATTCAAAAACCAACAACCAAAAGACGTATTTTTAAATTGAGAGTTCAGAAACCCCAAACTCCACATCCCTATCTGCTCCCAATGGGAAATTACACTTAAAAGGCATTTCTAGGTAATTCCCATGTTACTCTATGGGAGAAATAGAGCTTGCAATAGTGAAAAACAAATGTAGTAGTATTTTACTATCAGTACCTGTAAAACACACCAGGACATGTCCTACATTTTAAATACACCACACCCTGCCCATGAGGCTGCCTTGGGCCTAAATTAGGGGTGACTTACATGTAGTAGAAGGGAAGGTTTGTTGCCCATTCGAAATGGGTTTAAAACTGCATACAGCCACTGCAGTGGCAGGTATGAGACATGCTTGCAGGACTACTCATGTGTGTGGTATGATCAGTGCTGCAGACCCCCTAGTAGCATTTGATTTCCAGGCCATGGGCACACCTGGTGCACTATAGTAGGGACTTATCAGTAAATCAAATATTCCAATCATGGAGAAACCAATCACCCATACAGTTTAGACAGAAGCATATGCACTTTTGCACTGGTTAGCAGAGGCAAAGTGCCCAGAGGTTTAAAGCCAACAAAAAAGGTCAGAAAAAATAGAAGGAAGAACGCAAAATGTTTGGGGATAACCCTGCAAAAAAGATTGGGTCCAACACAACCCCCTTCCAGCCTAAAGCCAGGGTAGACCAATCAATACCTTGATGGACTTCCATGCTTAAGGCAAAAGAACATGGACCCTGGCCCACAACAGCAGGGGAGTGTTCCAGTTCTACGCCTTTCTGAACCTAGTTGGATTCCTCTGTCCATAACCTCATGGCCCACTAAGCTAACCCATGGGGAACCCTTCTCCTCCCCTGCGGACTAATCTGTACAGCACCTAACCTTAATTTGCTCACAGATGTATCCCAGAAGGCAGACAGTACCAACATGGCCAATGTGGTGGTGTGACCCATTCCACACTCAGGGTGTGACTCCCGTCCCCAACCCAAAGGCAACTCTGTCCACAAGGAAAGCAACCCATAGTGGCCACTGACGGGTGTCAATGATGAGAGCCAAGACTCATCACTGACAGCTCTCTAACCTCTGTAGTTTCTCAGAGTGGGGGACAGTAGCCCCAGGAGATTGGCATCCTTTGTCCACTCTCCCACCCACCAGTTGAGGGGTGGTATATTGAGACTGTTCCCCCAGCAGGGTCTGTACCCTTAGGCCGGACAGGAGTCAGGGGTGAGTCTGCCCCCCCCCCCCCACCTTTTCAGGGCTCTGTACCCTCCTTTTGGGAGCGGTACACTCTGAACCCAGAACTGTCAGGGTGCTTATGGCAGCTGTCCTGCACAATTCCTCTACATGTTTAGGAGTGCTTTTCCTGCAAATGGTCCCCCCAACCTAGGGTCTGTACCCTTAGGTTGAGCATGTGCCTGGCATGCCAGGGCTTCCAGGGGAGTACAGCCTCAATCCCCCACCCCCCCAGGGGGGACACATTTCTCATGTGTTGCGAGTCTGCCTGGCGCAGATCACCCGACCCCTGTCCATCTGACAGAGCATCAAGTCCTCCCAAACCAAAAGTGGTGTCACAAGAGTCATTACTGGGCTGCTGTAACCTCAGAGCTGGCAACTCCTGACCCACGGGGGGCTGTTTTCCCCCCTCACCCCTCCATCTGGTCTTCTGCTGTTAGACACCAGAACTGGTGGACACTTGCCCCTTCAAGTTCTCCAGACACTATGTGACTCCCATCAGTGGATGATCACCTGGTACAGACCAGATCCCACTGCCTGTGCCCCCTTTGAGAGCAATCCAATCACTGCAGCTGATAGGGCATCCTGGGCCTCTGCCCACTCCCACTCCTTCTACTCCTGCAAACAAGGTGGGACTCTTCTCCCCCCCAAACCCCCCCCTTACTACACTGGGACCCGTCTAGGTCACTGCAACCCCCCCAATCTCATTGGGATCACTCCCCAATGATATCCCAGACACTCTGGCACTCACCCAGAGGTCTGCCTCCCATGCAAGTTCCCTGGGGTCAGAGAACTCACACTCCACCTGTTGTTGGCATACCTCTGACAATCAAATTGTACACTCCCTCATATGTGGTAACCATACCACACTTCACCCAACCATCCAATGCCTTGAAAAAGTACCCCACATCATCCCATATCTGGTTAGTGTCAGATTATCCCTGAAACTCAACCTACCCTCCTCTGGGGGTGACCCTATACTCACTAACCAGGGCTTCCTCCACGGGGGCACTCCTCTCCCTGTCACTCCCTTCTAGAGCCAGTTGAGTGTTACTCCCACCACCAGGAAATGACTCCCCATGTCAGTTCCCCAGTCCACCTCAGGGACTTTTGCCCACCTCCGGAGCTACCTCATATGCCAGAGACCACTGATGTCTATTACCACCCTTAGAAGCCAAGCCTCTGGGTATGTGGATCTTTTCTTCAGTACTGGACATGATGTGTTCTCTGCAATCACCTGAGCTGAGCTCAGACCTTCTGGTTTTGAGCTCCAGCTCATCAGATAACATTTCTTATTTCTTCATGACAAGTTTGTCTTTTTCTGCCTCTGCTTTGGGGTTGGCTAGTTCCAACTGGAGATTCCTAGTTCTCCACCTATTCTCTAGCTTCCCTGGAGACAGACCTGGAGAGGAAACACTGCAGCCAGCTCTGGCGGGAGCTCTTCCACCAACAGGCGCACCCAGTATTGCTCCTGCCAGTCTTTCAGGTTTGGTGGGCAAAAGAAATGGGGACACAGAATTCTCTCTTCACATAACTTGGATATGTCAATCTCTCTCACCTGTCTAAAGTGACCCACTATAGTTGCCACATGACTGTGTTCTAATTCTCTTCTCGAAAATACTACACTAATCCATTCCTTCTGCAAATACCAGTGCTTGACAAGTTGTTTGTATTCACCAGTATGCTAATCACTTTTTGTTAGACTTGGCATCCTTGGCGTGGTCTCCCCTAACTTTTTGCCTCCGTTTCCGGGGTTGTTGATGTGTGCTGGACTCTATCCAGTGCTGAGGTGCAAGTGCTCCTATGTAGAATGTATGTGTAATGATTGGCATATTTGAATTACTGGTAGGTCCCTAGTAAACTGCACTGTGTGCGCCCAGGGCCTGTAAATCAAATGCTATTCATGGGCCTCCAGCACTGGTTGTGCCACCCACATGAGTAGCCCTGTAATCATGTCTCTGACCTGCCACTGCAATTTCTGTGTGTGCAGTTTTAAACTGCCAAATCGGCTTGGCAAGTGTACCCACTTGCCAGGCCTAAATCTTCCCTTTTCTGACATGTAAGACACCCCTAAGGAAGGCCCTAGGTAGCCCTATGGGCAGAGTGCAGTGTATGTTTAAGGTAGGACATATACTAATGTGTTTTATATGTCCTGACAGTGAAATACAGCGAAATTTGTTTTGCACTGCTGCAAGGCCTATCTCTCTCATAGGTTAACAAGGGGGCTGCCTTTAAGTATGATTTAAGTGTAGATTCCCTTTAGGAGCAGATGGACATGTGGAGTTTGGGGTCTCTGAACTCACAATTTAAAAATACATCTTTTAGTAAAGTTGGTTTTGAGATTGTGTGTTTGAAAATGCCACTTTTACAAAGTAGGCATTTTCTTGCTTAAACCATGCTGTGACTGCCTGTTTGTGGATTCCCTGTCTGGGTTAGTTTGACAGTTGGGCTGTTTGCACCTCTCTCTATACAGTGACACAAAGGGAGCTGGGGTGTAGCCTGCATATCCTGATGAGCCACCTGTCCTAGGAGGGAGGGGAAGAAGTGGTCACTCACACCTGAAAGGGCTGTGGCAGCCCTCACACAATGCAGTCTCCAACCCCCTGGTGTGTGCCTGGGGCCAGGGGCCTGTGGCCTGGCCAAGGCAGGATCTCACAAACAAGAGAGACTTTCCTATGAAGTAGGCCTACTTCAAAGACAGCAAGGGGTATAAGAAGAGCACCCAAACCCCTGAAAATTAGATCCCTTCTCGACTCAAGAGGAACCTCTGCCAAGAAGAAGAGCTGAGAAGTGCTGCTGCCCTGCCTGTGATTGTGCTTTGCGGAGCTATCCTGCAGTTGCTTCCGAGACGCGGCTGAGAAATGACGCGCCGCCAGCTTCGCAGCTGAAATCTACGCTCCACCTGCATCGCGACTGGAATATCGATGCAACGTGGCTGGATAAACGACTCGCAACACCCACTAACGGAGGCTGATAACGATGCAAAGCCCACGCAGCGCGGTTTTGTGATACCGTGCAAACGGATTTGACGCAACCTCGCTGGGCGTGGAAAAACAATTCAAAGCCTGCCTGGACCAGAGGGTGCCTGTCCGGATCGATGCATTGCTCTCCTGCGGAGAGACAAAACGACACATGCAGACCAGAGGAGGAACGACGCATGGTCTCGCTTGCGGGTGAGAAATCGACACATCGCTGGCCTCTTCAGATGCACACTCACCCGTGCAGTGTTATTTTGACACAACCCAGGTACTTTTTCACGCTAACAGCATTCCCACTGTTTTCTAAAGGATTTAAGACTCTTATTCTTTAAAAATTCATAACTTGACTTGTGTATGTTGGTTTTTTGTCATTTTGGTCTTGTTTTGTTTAAATATTACCTATTTTTTTAAACCTGGGTCGTGTCATTTTGTAGTGTTGTCACTGAGTTACTATGCATGTTGGTACAAATACTTTACACCTAGACTCTGAAATTAAGCCTGCCTGCTCGCTCCAAGCTACCAAGTGGGTGAGCGGGGGTTAGCGAAGAGTGATTCTCCTTTACCCTGACTAGAGTGAGGGTCCTTGCTTGGACAGGGGGTAACCTGACTGCCAACCAAAGACCCCATTTGTAACACTTTTGCATAAATATTTTACTTGCCGTCCTTTATTTTTTCCTTTTTCAAACTAACGACCAAGATACAAGTAGCAACTAACAAATATCACCTAAGAAATAACTAAACGATCAACACCACCTATCATTCCATCCAAATTAACCTTTTGACAACCATGCACTTAATTGCATTGTGTTGCAGTCTCACTATACTCAGTAAACACCCTTCTACAATTCAGCAACAAAGTCACTACCCCATGCAACCGGATTCAGGTGCGTCGCTCACCCTACAACAGGTCACACCCTAAAGTCAACTCATACCCTTAAGTCAATTCAAATATTATTGAAGTTGGTGTACAAATCGATACAGCCATACACTGGCAGTATGATATATAGACGTATGGTATGCTACAGACAAAAATGTCTAATATTAGTTGCACAAGAACAACATAAAATGCAATAGCATATTGCCATATGAGACCTGATATAGTTTCATTATGTTCTTATATTGTTAAGATAGATGATCATGTATCGTGTGTTTTGTTCTAATGAACCGTTAAGGCAAATGTTTATGTACCGTTGAGGCAAAGGTTTTGATGTTATAAATTAATGTTATACAGACATGTTATAATGTCAACTTAAAGTTTTAATAGACTTTCTTCTGCAACTTGATACAGCTATGTCACAAATGTGATTTAAACATTAATATCATTAACATGAAGGCGTAAGTATGCACTAAAATATAAACTGAAGGTATTTTGAGGTTCCCTTCTTGTGGTGATAGCTGCTCTCCCTGTTCCCTCCTCCCTCCCCCTCCAGTGGACTGACCCCCCCCCCCCCCCATCCCCAACCCCCTCGCCTGGGCCTCCAACTCCAGCTATATCCCGGAAGGTACTCAGTGGGTGGGACATGGGTGGTTTAAAGGGTTTTTCTTTCTCTCACCCCCTTATCTCTCTTGTTTTTCTTTTTTCTCTGTCCTTTCTCTTTACCTACAGACTACACGTTTTCTGGCAGATGACAGTCATAAGCTTGAAACTCCTAATCAACTACAACAGGCTCATACATCACTCTATATCCGCCACAACACTTCTCGACTTCCAGACTTCTTAGTTAGATTTCCCCCAAGACAGCTCCTGTATTACATATGATCACAGCAGCATGAGATGGTCACCATACCACACATGCCTAAATGCTTGCAAACACCCCAAACTTCGGCAACCATTATATATACCAAACTCCACACTCGCCAGGGACTGGAGCAGATCTTACTCCCTTGGCCAAAAAGCATGGCTGACAATCCACTCAAAGTGCTTTCCCTCAACACAAAAGTTATCACTCACCCGGTAAAGCACAGGTAAATCTTAGGGTATCTTGGCAAACGTAAGGGTGATATACTCCTTTTGCAAGAAACTAAATTGGTTCACAGAGAATGCAACTCCATACCTTATCAAGGGGTACATAGCATTTTTGCCTACCCTGTCATCAACTTTATAACAAAAAAAGCTAACTTAGAAATTGTGGAAAACACCCACAACAAGGATGGCAGATGGCTAATCACCAAAGTTAAAAACAACCATAGCTCTTTCTACATTGGTAACACATATGCCCTTACAGCTGATGATCCTGAATTATCTGTGACTTAAATAAACAACTCTGTGAAATATCAAACAACTCAACATTCTCTTAGCAAGATACATTAACCTTCCATGGGGCACTATATTGGATAGGAATTCGGACAACAAGTTCAGACCAAACAAATCACACAAGCAAATCACACGAACAAATGAGGAACCGCTGTGAAAAAAAAAAAAAAAAAACATTGCCTGGATGACATCTGGCGCCTTTGTAATCTGACCGGATGTGAATTCACTTTCTTTTCACACCCACATAACACGATCTCAAAAATTAACTACATATTAACAAATAATGTTCTTACACCAGCTGCCTCTGCCCCATCGATGGAACAAATACTGATCTCAGACCACACCTGTATATCAATAGATTTAAAATTAGGCCATAACCACCCCCAAGCAGTTCCAATAGAGATTTAACGATGTGGCCCCTAAAGATCAATCACTTAACGAAAATTAATACCTCTATTTCTAACTTCTTTCATGAAAAAGACTCCAAAGAGGTCTCTAGAGACACCATATGGTACGCTATGTAGTGGGGGGGGAGGGGGGAGGATGGTGAACAAAAGAACTATGGATTCATCCCAGATCTGTGACTGGGAAGGGTGGGGAATGGAGTTTGAAAAGTTTCAGCACTCTGTCCATCATCCTTTTCTGTTGCTGAAGTCGCCGTAAGTGGCCAGGATATGCCCAGAAGTGGGTTCCTTGCTTATTGTGCCACTGGATTCAGGCTAGCCTGGCTGATGAGGGGGTAATACCCCAAAACCGGTTCCAGGGGGCTTGTTTCTGGTCCAGGGAAAGCCTGGCAGTTTGGACTGGACTGGTCCCATGGGGAGCTAGACCAAGGCTGATTTGCATATGGCTGGGTCCAAACTAGGGTGGCATGGTGAACAAAATAACGATGGATTCAACCCAGATCTGTGACTGGAGGGGAGTGTTTGAAAAGGTTCAGCACTCCGTCCACGATCCTTTTGTGTTGCATGCTATGAAAGCAACCATAAGGGGCAACCTCATTACCATTATGTCCATCATAAATAAATGTACAAACAAATAAATCAAAGACTTAGAACAATCATTTAAAGAACTTGAAAATTAATTCTCAGTTATTAAAAAATAGGAACTCTTACAAAAACTTTAAGATATGCCTATAACAAACTTAAGTAACAGGGCGCACATCTGAGGGGGCGTGGCTAGCCATCCATGACGGCAGTCGCATAGCTGTGAGGCTCCCGGGCTGGGCTTAAGACATACTCGTTAATCTTGCATTAATATGTGACCACCACCTGATGAAATCATTACAGTACGCCCTGGGGGTGCTGCTGTCCCGCTTACAGGTGAAGTTGAGGGGGTGGCCCCAGCAGATGACTTGAGGTGGTGATTGTGGCCATGCGGTGATGGGGCTATGAGAGGCGAGACCAGGCCCGCATGCTGCACACGAGCACAGGCGACTCAAGCCTGGCACTGGACGTTGGAGTGAGGAACCGGTGAGTGGGAGACATATTTGGTGACAACGGGGAGAGGAACCCCCCCTCCCCCCGTTCGGCACTGGGCTGGACAAGCAGAAGGTCCGGCTCCTGCAGCTGATGTCAGACCAGAGGCGAGTGGGAGCGGGCAGGTTGGTGCAAAGTGTGCAGCCCGTCGGCACACTCCTCGCCACTGCGGGGCCTAGGATGGCAGCGACCAGCCTCTAGGCCATTGTTCCCTGCCGGTGCAGCAGCCGGATTGTTGGCGCACACTGGGGAGGCTTGGCACCGCGAGGCCAAGCAATCATCCTGTGAGCAGGCCTGGCTGCTGCAGCTTGACCCTGAGCAGTGGTGAGGGGGAGCCAGGATTCAGAGCAACGGTGCTGGTGGTGGCGGGTGGACCCCACCCTGGATCCCACTCCTCCTCTCCTGGAGGTGCCTGACCAGTTGAGGGTAGTGCACAGCTGAGGCTGGTGATCTTTGCCCAGGGGTGGGTGGGAGCAAGCAGGCCTGCACCGGCTGTCAGCCTGCTCTGCGCCCCTGTTGAACTACTAGGCCTGGTCTGGCACCGGCTGCCTAGTGGAGGGGGAGTGGCATCACAATGACAAGTGGCATCACAATGATAAGTGGCCCATACTAGCCCACCAGTGTCTGGGCTTTAGTTGTGTCGCAGAGGCAGACAGACACAGTTGCCCTAGTCGAACAGTAGTGCTGATTGCAGGGCCTGGTGCGGCGAGGACTTGCCACCGCTGACAGCTGGAGCTGCACTGCAGCATACTGCTTCTGACGCCCCTGTGGTCACCCTGGGGGTACCACCTGGGCGTTCTCCCCTCCGGGAACATACCCAGACTCACTAGGAGGGACTTGGTCCGCAGTGTGGCACGTGGGAACATCACCCCACCCCCATTTCTAAGTGGCCTGTGGTCCTCTGTTGTTGGGGGCAGTGACGGAGCAGTGAGAACTGAACTGTGGAGGCAGCATCTAGTTTCATAGATTGCATGGGGTGTTGGGGAGTGACTGGCAGAATCTTTCCACTACTGGCACATCACACCCCTCCCCCCCCAAAAGCACTGGATATTGCGAAGTGAACAGGCCCGACTGGTTACAGTCACGGAGAGAACTAAATCCAAAACCAGAGCCCGTTGCTCCTGGGCAACCTCCTGCTCCCCATCCTCGCAGAGCTCGTCGACCCATATCTCGTTGTCCTGTGTTCCTCCCACTGGTGGTACACCACCCCAGGACAAGTTGGACCTTATCCTACAGGAAATATGGGGGTGTCTGACTCGCCATTGAGCAATTACCATTAACATTATTCAAACGAAGCCACCATCTCTATTTTGGGACCTGCCAAAGAAGTCCATGCCATGCAAATCACTAAATGAACACATCAAATGCAACTACTTCAGGAGTGTGCAGAAGACGCTGAAGGTCACGCTCGCAGAAATAATACTCAGATCTTAGGTCTACCAGAGAAAACGGAAGGCCAAATGCCAACAATACATAGAAAACCGGCTCCTGACAGCAGTAGCACCAGAGGGCCTTTCAGAAATATTTGTGGTCAACAGAGCCCACCGGGTTTCCACAAAAGAAACCTAACCCTGGAGCGCCTCCCAGGCCTATAGTGGCAAGAATCCTGAACAACAAAGACCGTGATGTACTGCTCAGAGCCACCATCTCTATTTTGGGACATGCCGAAGAAGTCCATGCCACGCAAATCACTAAATGAACATATCAAATGCAACTACTTCAGGAGTGTGCAGAAGACGCTGAAGGTCACGCTCGCAGAAATAATACTCAGATCTTAGGTCTACCAGAGAGAACGGAAGGCCAAATGCCAACAATACAGAGAAAACTGGCTCCTGACAGCGGTGGCACCGGAGGGCCTTTCAGAAATATTTGTGGTCAAGAGAGCCCACCGGGTTCCCACAAAAGAAACCTAACCCTGGAGCACCTTCCAGACCTATACTGGCAAGAATCCTGAACTACAAAGACCGTGATGTACTGCTCAGAGCTGCCCGGAGAGAAATCCCCAACTCTTGTAAATAGTGTAAAGATTTCACTGTTCCCAGGCTACACAATGTTTGTTCAGCTGAGGGGCTCTCCAGTCCAGGCTATAAAACGCAACCCGAGAGCAGCTGGTCTCACAAACGCTTTGCTTTTCTCTGCAAAGCTCAGAATCTTACATGACAAGCGGTTTATTTTCTTTGACTCTCTAGAAGCAGCGCTCGAGTGGCTGGACCAAAACTTCCCAAATCTTGATAAGCCGGGGCATATGGCCCAGGATCTCCCCAGGCCTCAGAGGAAGCATTGTCGTCATCACCCCGCTACCAGTCCAGGAATAACCCGAGTCCGCGCCCTCTTTGCAGCAGGCACTGTTGGGCTACCTGGAGGCACTCAGATCAGCTTCCCAACTCCAAACTAATACCAATCCGAACAGCTCCAGCACATCACAGGACAGCGGTTCTGAATCTGACTCAATGGGTAGCACGTCCCCTTTCCCCCCCATCTATTACTCCCTAAATGGCTCATGATGTCTAACTTCCTGACTGTCTGGGATATATCACCCTACGGAGCATACCTACCCATCCCGAGCTGGCTGAAACTATTATACTCTATACACAGATGTTCTCCATTAATACAATGTAGGGGGAAATCAATAACTCTCGTCACCAATAAGGGTTAACTGCAATTCATAATGTTGCATGGTTTCCACACTATTGGGTTGTACGGGTAGGATTACAACACAGATTGGTTTGGGGCCCTGAGCCTGGGTCACCCCCCACAACTCTGTAGTGGTAGCCTTGATGTAGAGTGAGGACTACTTATATAAATGAGGGCTTGCGACCCCCCACATGAGCATAGGCACAAGTTGCTTGTTGTATAAAATGTTAAAGCTGTGTACAGTTTGGTCAAACGAAAACACAGCGCAAGACTGCGAATTGGGCAGTTATATGTTTAATGCAAGATGCAAATTCCACTATTAGATTACATACCCAATGGGCTGAGCAAGAGGCATATCACACCAAATGGCCACCATATATCACACTATTGCACCAGGTATGGCCTCCTACAAAATCCTGACCTGGAACGTGAGAGGGTTGGGCTCATGGCACACGAGGCATAGAATACTAGCCCAGTTACATAGGAGACATGCACAGATAGTTTATTTACAGGAAACCCACCTTCTGACATCTGCGGCTCAAAAGGTACAGTGGAGGCCAGTTCTTTCATACGTCTTATTCTGCCTATGCCGGAGGAGTTTTAATCTGACTCAGGGCGGGAGTCCCCTTCACAGCAACAGAGACGCGCATAGACACGCAGGGCAGAAATGTTCTTGTCAAGGGCACACTGGGTGGGGAACTCTTGGTACTGGGCTGTTTGTATGCACCGAACACACAGCAGGAGGCTTCCTGGGCACACTTGATGGTCCTTGCTGATTGGGCGCAGCATCCATGGGTTTTCATGGGCGACCTTAACGCAGTACTGGATGTTTCCCTGGATCGCTCCCATCCTCCTCTACCTGGCGTAGTGGCAATATGGCAAGTGGCATCCTTGCAACAATGGGTGTT
Source organism: Pleurodeles waltl (assembly GCF_031143425.1). Classification (NCBI taxonomy): domain Eukaryota; kingdom Metazoa; phylum Chordata; class Amphibia; order Caudata; family Salamandridae; genus Pleurodeles; species Pleurodeles waltl. Next base: position 174,643,574 of record NC_090441.1, on the reverse strand, counting down.
GGGTTGGTCACTAGTGGATGCCTGGCAGGCCCGAAATAGAGGGCTTCGGGAGTACTCTTTTTACTCTTACCCACACACGCTGCATACACGTATTGATAGATTCCTGTGTTCCCCACAACTTCTGCCTGATGTAATGCACATTACCTACCTCGCAAAGACGTTGTCCGGTCATAACCCCCTAGAGTTGTCACTGCAATGGGGCAAAATATCAACACCCATACCCACCTGGAGACTGCAGCCCACTTACCTAGAAGACACTCCCTTTAGAGAGTCGCTGGTGAAAACTATAGACAATTACTTTCCTGAAAATACAGGAACAGCCTCATCACTACTGCAGGAGTGTGAAGCTTTTAAGGTAGTCATTCACAGAGCCTCCATCGGTACATTGGTGGGTGCCCAACACGAAGCACTAGGGACTCTCAAGAAGGTAGAACACAGAATGGCCCATATAGAACAGACAGTGGCCGGGAGAAGTAGAACCAACATTACTGCAGGAGGCAAGAAAGAGACATGCAGAAGGCCTAGAACAATTGAGAATAATTTGACCACAGAACTTATGTTCAAAGGACTCACTCCGAAGCTGACCGGTCTGGCGCGTTACAGGCTTGCCTACTACGCCCGCACCCATTCCCCAACCTCAATACTTGCCATACGCTCTCAAACTCTGGGCATAGTCTCCACACAGCTAGACATAATACCGCTTTTCTGGATTTTTATGCTGAACTCTACACAGCCCCTGCCGCCCCACCTACCGTGACACTAGCCACATACCTGGGTGGGAACCACCTACCCAAAATAACTGCATTGGTCCGAGACACTCTTAGCGGTAAAATTACTGTGGGTGAGATTAAGGGAGCAATCAAGGAGATGGCTTGCAACAAAACTCCGGGGTCAGATGGATTCCCTGTTGAGTTTTACGCAACGTATCTGCACAAGTTGGCTCCACAGTTGGAAAAACTATACATGGAATCGTTACAGGTGGGACACCTACGTCCTACAATGTGACAAGCCATAGTCACATCACTGGTAAACCCAGGCAAGTTCCCCCCACCTAGAGTTGGCCTCTTACAAACCATTGTCGCTCTAACACGGCGTACAAAATTCTGAGCAACACCTACTTCCTCACTTGCCACAGCATCTTCACGCGGACCACAGCAGCTTTGTTCCAAAGTGAAACACCTCATTGAATATTCGCGGTCTATTTCATGTAGTAGCACCCATGGTCAGTGCTCACGCGCCCGCTGTTTACCTTTACACATGCGCCACGCGTTTGATACGCTAGGCTGGGACTTTCTGCTTGTCACACTAACCTGGTACGGGACACCAGACTCCTGCTCAAAGGGGTGCGCCTTAATTCCCCAACTACAGCGAGGGCAAAAACGGGAGCGCGCATCTCACAACCTGGTACAATGTCCTGGGGTACACGTCAGGGCTGCCCATTATCACCTCCGTTATTTGTATTCGCGATTGAGCCCCTGGCGCAGCTGTTACACCAGGAAGCACCGGAATGGGGTATTCCAATTAAAGGGGTGACCCAGGATACTTCACTCTATGCTGATGATATGCTCCCGTGTTTCAGGGATTTACGACTGGATCTGTCCGGCACAGCAGAAAGACTGACAGTTCAGGCGGCTTTCCGGCCTTCGGGTGAATGCTGATGAACCCTGTGCTTTCGCGTTCCTGACAGACCTGGGGCGGGAGATGTTGGAGTTTGGGGGAGCGGGGGCTCTATTCCGGTGACGACACATACACTCAGTTACTTGGGACTCCACATATTCTGTGACCCACAAGACGTATTAAAAGGGAATCTCATCCGTGCAATCAACTCCCTCAGGCCACAAATTCGTTTTTGGACTACACTGGCCCTTTCTGCTGCAGGCAGATTGGCACTGGCAAAGACAGCCTCCTTGCTAGACTCCTCTACGTTTTGTTAATCTGCCAGTGGTGGTCCCAGCCTCGGTGTTCCATCTGCTGAACACCGTAGTGACTAAGCTGACATATGTGGTGGGGCGTTGGAGGGTCAGTTTGCCAAAACTGCAGTTGCCAGTGCAGGACAGCGGGATGGGAGCCTCAGATCTCAAGGCCTACCGTGCGCCTGGCAAGCTGCAGTGGCCGCTGGTTAGCAGGATACAACTTGCATGAAACTGGCTTCAAGCCCAATGAGGTGCCAAATGGGCAACGGCATAGGTTGCTGTGGCCAGGCACGCCGGCCCCTCCCAACACCAATATATTATTTCAAGTGGCTATAGCGTATTTGCATATGGCACTGCGTTATATGCATACGCCCCGAACATACCACTGAAAGGTATCCCTCTTGCAATGGGAGCGCTATCAGCACAGCGTTTGCAACCTTGGGTGCACTCTGAAACCATGACGGTGTCAATGCTGTTCACAGACAGAACACTGATTTTATGCATAGGCATGGACTCCCTGACACCCCATTTCTCAAACATGCAGGAATATGTTATATTCATAAATATTGGGCTCCAGAGGGAATAGAACCTACATTTAAATTCCTATGTGTGCTGCATACAATGGGCCAAGGCTGTCATTTGGTCCTATGGCTGTATACAGGCTTGACGGCACACCTAGGGATATCCTTAAACTGGGAGATAGACCCAGGTTGCGCTATACCCAGGTTGCGCTATTCCAGACAACGAATGGAAAGCTTTGCTCACAGCCCCCAAAGTTGTATTGAGAAATTCCAGATTTAAGTTCATCCAAATATCTATATTTCTTAGATCATATCTTACCCTGTACAAAATAAATAAAATGTTTCCGGATGCAGAAGTGGGATGCTGTCGCCGACGATACGCCGATCTGCTTACATATGTTGTAGAATTGTCCAGCGTTTATACTCTGGTCAGCAACAGCAAGATCCCATAAAGACCTGACAGGACACTCACTGGCAGACTCCAGACGCATGCATACTGGGCCTTTATCCCCGACCTCAGAGAGCCAGGGTGTACACACACTTTACAGACTTGGCCTTATTGTTGGCCAAACAAGCCATAACACAGCACTGGAAGTCCCAATCACTCGCTCTCTAGAGGTTGCTGTGGATGAGCAGCCAAGACTTATGTCAGAGACATGCAAAACGTATGCAATACCACTGCAGTCACACAGCACTTGCACACACGAAAGAACCACACAGTGTTACAAAAATAAAGGTACTTAATAATGGTAACACAAATACTAAAATACCTAAAAATATAGGAAATTCTCCACTAGGAGGTGAGTAAGCACACTATTATATACACATTAGAAGTCAGTGATTAGCATAGAAAGCAATAGCAAACAGTAAAATAGAAAATAGTTAAGGCCCTGAGGGAGACCAAACCATATACTAAGTGGAATGTGAAAGGCAGTTCCCTTGCCTAAGGAAGTGGAATCTGTAGAGGGGAGCTGGAGGAACTAGGAACCCCAAGAGGTAATTACAAGGGTGCATCCTCCTCCCCCCCCCAGAGACCAGGAGAGAAGAGGTAAGTACTTGGTTCTTCCCCAAACCCACAGGTAAACTTTGGAAAAGAACTGTGCAAGACCCAGGCAAGACTGGAAGAAACCAACGGTGGATCCTGACAGAAGAGGACCTACAAAAGAAGGGGACAAATTCCATTTCAGGTTGGGGTGTCCGACTGTGGCAGGAGCCACTACTCACCCTTCTGGAGATGTAGGACCAGGTCGACGATGGAGACAAGGAGTCAGCTGTGCAGCACCGGAGCAGGATAAGAGTTCCAGAAGGGGCGCAGGCGATGTCCCACGACGGAAGAAGAATTGCAGGTAGTCAGTGGTGTTGGGAAACCACCAACTAGCCTTGGCAAAGGCAAACATCGAAGATTGAGCGTTGCATAGCTGCCGGAGACCAGCAAGGTCCAAGAGGACTCAACCCAAGGAGGGGAGTCCAAGTTTACCCCCAGCAGTGAGGAGAGTCGGAAGGATGCAGCCCCCCACAGGCAGCAGGCACAGGAGTTGCAATGAGGCCCACTCAACACACCTGGAGAGGAGTCCCACGTCGCTGGAGCAGCAGGCAGGAGACTGTGCTTTGCAAGGAAGAGTGCTGAGGGCCGGGGCTACACGGAGCCTGAAGATCCCTTGGAGGAGGAACAAACAAGCCTCTGTAGCTGCAAGAGTCATAGTGCACAGGGGTACTGTCCTGCAAGGAGAGGCAAGAGCTTACCATCTCCCAAGTTGGACAGCTGGAAGAGAGGACCAAGGGGATCACGCCAGTCCACTAACTGATGCAGGATCCACACAGTTCCGGAGGCGAGAGGATCCATGCAGCTGGTCATCATTGCAGTTAGTGACCATGAATGCAAGGGAGTGACTCCTTCACTCCAAGGGAGATTCCTTCTTGCTTCTTGGGCAGGCTGAAGACTTGTCACTCTCAGAGGATGCACAGCCAGGAAAATGTTGCAGTTGCTGGAAGGAGCTGGAGAGAGAATGTTGGAGAGGGGTGTCGTCGCTGAAGTTGCAGGTTGTCGGTTCCTGAAGAGTCCAGTTGCAGTCACAGTGGCCAGAATATGAAGGAAACGATGCAGGGGAGTTCTGCTGGAATCTTGCATGTGTACTCTGAAGACTCACCCTGGAGGAATACCCTAGAGAGCCCAGGAAGAGGGATTGGTCACCTAGCAGATGACCACCTATCAGGAGGCGGCTGTGACATCACCTGCCTGACCTGGCCACTCAGATGCTCCCTGGGGCTTCTGCCCACCTTGGATTCAAGATGGTATAATCAAATGGCCACCTGGAGGAGCTCTGGGCACCACCCCTGGGGTGGTGACGGACAGGAGAGTGGTTACTCCCCTTTACATTGTCCAGTTTTGCACCAGAGCAGGGACCAGGTGGACTGGTGCAAACCGGTTTATGCAAAGAGGGCACCAAATGTGCCCTTCAAAGCATACCAGTGGCTTGGGAAGGCTACCCTCCCAAGCCATGTAACACCTATTTCCAAAGAGAGAGGGGGTTGTCTCCCTTTCCCAAAGGAAATCCTTTGTTCTGGCTTTCTCTGCTTGAGCTGGCTAAGAACCAGGAGGGCAGAAACCAGTCTGTGGGGTGGCAGCAGCACGGGCTGCCCCGAAAATCCCAGAACACTGGTAGGAGCAAGGCTGGGGGGTCCTCCAAAGAGCCACCAGAGTGTATGAAATCATACAACCAATACTGGCAACAGTATTGGGGTAGGATTCCGACATGTTTGATATCAAACATGCCCAGGTTCGGAGTTACCATTATGTAGCTGGACACAGGTAGTGACTTGTGTCCAGTACACTGGTAAAATGGCTTCCCCGCACTTACGAAGTCTAAGAAAATTGAGCTGGAGTTTGTAGGGGCACCTCTGCTCACACACCAGTACCTGCATCCTGCTCCCTGAGCTAGGAGAGCCTGCCATAGGGGTGACTTACAGTGACCTGGTGAAGTGCCCTGCAGTGAAAGGGTGCATGCACCTTTTCACGCAGGCTGCAATGGCAGGCCTGCAGACACATTTTGCATGGGCTTCCATGGGTGGCATAAAACATGCATGGGGAACATCCTGTGCCCCAATGCCCTAGGTACCCAAGTACCATATACTAGGGACTTACATGGGGCACCAGTATGCCAATTGTGGAGAGTGCTAAGTCCTAAGCAACCAAATCGAGAGGGAGAGAGCAGTCACTGGGGTCCTGGTTAGCAGGATCCCAGTGAACACAGCCAAAACACACTGACAGGCAAAAGGTTGGGGTAACCATGCCAAAAAGAGGGTACTTTCCTAGGGGTGGGGGAGAGAGGGGTGGAAGGATGGGAGTTTATACGACAGTGGCAGGATTTACTCTTCCTTTGTGACTTTGGGCCCGGGTACGGCCATGCAGCCTGATGTTATGTGATGTGATATCTCGTGTGTCACTATTTCATCATGTGGTAAGATGTACCCGCTACTGCCAAAATGCAATAAGGTTTATAAAAAAAAAAATTAAAAAACAGGGCGCACATCTGGGTGCAGCACAACAAAATAAAAACATTTAAAGACTCTTACAAAGCAGGAAAAGCACTGGCAGACTACTTAATTCAAACAGAACCGGAACTACAATCCATCTATTAGAAACCAGACCGGATTTACCATCATAAATCTCCTAGACATAGTTAAGGTCTTCAGAGAATTTTACTACGACCTCTATAATCCCAACCATTCCACACCATTAGCTGATTGCGAGAAATACTACGAAAAAATCCAATTAGCAGCTCTCTCCAACACGGTCCTCATCGCCCTCAACCAACCCCTCTCCTGCTCTAAAATTATAAAAGTGATTTGTACCCACAAACTTGGGAAAGTACCTGGGCCAGGTGGCTTTCCAGCCAGTTTTCACAAAACCTTCCGTCATTTGGAATCCCTCTACACCCAATTTGATAAAACTGTCAAAGTCACACGTAGAACCTCTGAAGGCACTTTTACTGTGATCTATAAAGAAAGGACCCCTTAGGGGTAAAAAAATTAAAGACAAATTTCCCTTCTGAACATGGATTGTAAAATCTACGCCAAAATCCTGGCATCCAGACTAGAGAGAATTCTTCCATCCTTTATTCACAGATCACAAGCCGACTTCGCCGAACAGAGAATTGACTCAGTAATGTGGCAGAAAAGTCAGACATTGTTGAGACAGCTAGATCATTACCATCACCTGCTATGGCCTTGGGTGCCGGAAAAGTCCTCGATAAGGTCTCTTGGCCTTTTCTTGCGTAAATTTAATCCCTGAGAATCCTTTATCCGTCAAACATTTGTGCTATATGTCCATGCTTCAGCACGTGTCAGAGTTAATGGGTTCCGATCAGATAAACTGAATTTAGCGCAATGTACTAGGCAAGGATATCCCCTCTCTCAACTTCTTTATCTATGAGCCATTGAGCCTTTTCTCACCTCCCTCAGAACCAACGCACTTATAATAATAATCTCTCTCGAAAACACTCCCTACAAAGTTGCCACCTATGCAGACGATGTTCTCATTCTACAAGAGGCCGAAAACGCTATCCCTGAAATCTTATCAGTAATAAACTCTGATAGGTAGGTTTCAGGTTACACCCTGAAACTTGAAAAGACAGAAGTCTTCCCCTAAATATTCTAGCTCTTCCGTCATACGTGAAAAACACTAAAGTACATTGGCAATCCTCACAGATAAAATACCTTGGTATAAACTTTAATAATGACCTTGAAGACGCAAAAAAAAAAAAAAAACACATTTAAAAAAAATGAGATTACCTTAAAGAAAATTAAAGAAGCCTTATCTGCCTGGTCGCCAAAATTCATGACCTAGTGGGGTCGCGTGGAATGTATAAAAATGATAATTGTTCCACAAATATATTTAATCACTTACATGCTTCCCTTACATCTATCATAATTTCAAAAACAGACATTGTAATTTCCGAATTCCTTTGGAAAGGGAAGAAGGCTATAACAGCCCTAAAAAAGCAAGCTAAACAAAGGTTCTGGAGGCCTTAACGTGCCAAATATTTTTCAAATACCAATTTTCCTTCCTAATCAAACAAGCTTTTTGGTGGTTCCAACCTAAAACACTAGATACACCACTGTGGGTACATATCGAAGAATCCACGTGCTCTAATCTTGCGGTTAACAATTGTAGGATGTTGGTTCTGTATGTACTATTTCAAAGTAAGAAATAGCACGCACAGAGTCCAAGGGTTCCCCTTAGAGGTAAGATAGTGGCAAAAAGAGATACTTCTAATGCTCTATTTTGTGGTAGTGTGGTCGAGCAGTAGGCTTATCAGAGGGTAGTGTTAAGCATTTGTTGTACACACACAGGCAATAAATGAGGAACACACACTCAAAGACTTAACTCCAGGCCAATAGGTTTTATATAGAAAAATATATTTTCTTAATTTATTTTAAGAACCACAGGTTCAAGATTTACAAACAATACTTTAAATGAAAGGTATTTCACTCAGGTATCTTAGGAACTTTGAATCATCACAATAGCATGTACAGGTTTGGCAAAAATGGCAATAAGCTATTTTAAAATTGGACACTGCAAAATTCAACAGTTCCTGGGGGAGGTAAGTATTTGTTAGTTTCACAGGTAAGTAAAGCACTTACAAGGTTCAAAGTTGGGTCCAAGGTAGCCCACCATTGGGGGTTCAGGGCAACCCCAAAGTTACCACACCAGCAGCTCAGGGCCAGTCAGGTGCAGAGGTCAAAGTGGGGCCCAAAACGCATAGGCTTCAATGGAAATAGGGGTGCCCCGGTTCCAGTCTGCCAGCAGGTAAGTACCCGCGACTTTGGAGAGCAGACCAGGGGGGTTTGGTAGGGCACCGGGGGGGACAAGTCAGCACAGAAAGTACACCCTCAGCGGCACAGGGGTGGCCGGGTGCAGACTGCAAACAGGCATCGGGTTTGCAATAGGTTTCAATGGGAGACCCAGGGGTCTCTTCAGTGATGCATGCAGGCAAGGGGGGGGGGGGGGGGGCTGGGGCTCCTCGGGGTAGCCACCACCTGGGCTAGGAAGAGGGCCACCTGGGGGTCGCACCTGCACTGGAGTTCGGTTCCTTCAGGTCCTGGGGGCTGCGGGTGCAGTGTCTTTACCAGGCGTTGGGTTCCTTGAAGCAGGCAGTTGCGGTCAGGGGGAGCCTCTGGATTCTCTCTGCAGGCGTCGCTGTGGGGGCTCAGGGGGGTCAACTCTGGCTACTCACGGGCTCGCAGTCGCCGGGGAGTCCTCCCTGTAGAGTTAGTGTTCAGCAGGTCGAGCCGGGGGCGTCGCGTGCAGAGTGGAAAGTCTCACGCTTCCGGCAGGAAACGTGTGGTCTTTAAAAGTTGCTTCTTTGTTGCAAAGTTGCAGTCTTTGTGGAACAGGGCCGCTGTCCTCTGGAGTTTCTTGGTCCTTTTACATGCAGGGTAGTCCTCTGAGGCTTCAGAGGTCGCTGGACCCTGGGGGACGCGTCACTGTTGCAGTTTTTCTTGAAGTGGGGAGACAGGCCAGTAGGGCTGGGGCCAAAGCAGATGGTGTCTGTCTTCTCTGCAGGGCTTCAGGTCAGCAGTCCTTCGTCTTGAGGTTGCAGGAATCTATCTTCCTAGGTTCTGGGGGGCCCTAAATACTCAATTTAGGTGTGTGTTTAGGTCTGGGAGGTTAGTAGCCAATAGCTACTAGCCCTGATGGTGGCTACACCCTCTTTGTGCCTCCTCCCTGAGGGAAGGGGGGCACATCCCTAATCCTATTGGGGGAATCCTCCATCTGCAAGATGGGGGAATCCTCCATCTGCAAGATGGAGGATTTCTAAAAGTCAGAGTCACCTCAGCTTGGGGGTTGTCCTGACTGGCCAGTGACTCCTCCTTGTTTTTCTCATTATCTCATCCGGCCTTGCCGCCAAAAGTGGGGCCGTGGCCGGGCATCTCCACTAGCTGGGATGCCCTGTGGTGCTGTAACAAAGGGGGTGAGCCTTTGAGGCTCACCGCCAGGTGTTACAGTTCCTGCAGGGGGAGGTGAGAAGCACCTCCACCCAGTACAGGCTTTGGTACAAGCCACAGAGTGACAAAGGCACTCTCCCCATGTGGCCAGCAACATGTCTGGTGTGTGGCAGGCTGGCAAAACTAGTCAGCCCACACTGGAAGTCGGGTATGTTTTCAGGGGGCATCTCTAAGATGCCCTCTGGGTGTATTTCACAATAAAATGTACACTGGCATCAGTGTGCATTTATTGTGCTGAGAAGTTTGATACTAAACTTCCCAGTTTTCAGTGTAGCTATTATGGTGCTGTGGAGTTCGTGTATGACAGACTCCCAGACCATATACTCTTATGGCTACCCTGCACTTACAATGTCTAAGGTTTTGCTTAGACACTGTAGGGGCATAGTGCTCATGCACCTATTCCCTCACCTGTGGTATAGGGCACCCTGCCTAAGGGCTGTAAGGCCTGCTAGATGGGTGACTTACCTATGCCATAGGCAGTGTGAGGTTGGCATGGCACTCTGAGGGGAGTGCCATGTCGACTTAGTCATTTTCTCCTCACCGGCACACACAAGCTGGCAAGCAGTATGTCTGTGCTGAGTGAGGGGTCCCCAGGGTGGCATAAGACATGCTGCAGCCCTTAGAGACCTTCCCTGGCATCAGGGCACTTGGTACCAGGGGTACCAGTTACAAGGGACTTACCTGAATGCCAGGGTGTGCCAATTGTGGAGACAAAGGTACAGTTTAGGGAAAGAACACTGGTGCTGGGGCCTGGTTAGCAGGCCTCAGCACACTTTCAAACCATAACTTGGCATCAGCAAAGGCAAAAAGTCAGGGGGTAACCATGCCAAGGAGGCATTTCCTTACAACAATGAAATCTGTCCCATCACAACACTCTCAGTCTATCCTCAAAGACACTATAACAGCTCTCAAGGCAAATCGCTCCCACACAGTACCGACATGTTAAAATTAAAAGTGAAGGAGCGCCCTCATCATGGACACCATGGTCATCAAATAATATCTTATTCCTCAAAGACATCAGCCCACCATCACAACCTGCAACGTTTGCAGACTTACAGATCTCACAGAACCTCACGGACACTGAATTCTACAACTTCCTCATACTAAATGTTCGCAGTAAGGAAGATTCCCATCCCACACAACTCCAATCTGAGGCCGCTTCTCGGTAAACTAGCTCAAATACCCCCATGCAGCCTCGACAATTTATATAACCCTGAATTCTTCAAACACCAGCAAATAAACCACTTCCGAAATTGAAATTAAATGGTCAGAACCTACTCTTACCCACTCAATCTCTGCCCTAAGTAGTATCATGGAAAAAGACATGGACATATGCTCGCAATGTAGGTTCTGGATACTACATAGAGTGTACTGGACGCCTGAGAAATTTCTGCGTGTTTGAACCGGCAAAACTTCCCAGGCATCATCCCACACATGTTTTTTTCAATGTAGAAAACTCCACTATTTCTGGAACAAGATACAGAAAACCATAAAGGCAATTTTCAACACTGAAATATCCCTAAATGTCCATACAGTTACCCGACGCCCCTGGTCCTGTTCGCCCTCCAAGAAACTAAATCAATCAGACATGCGTCTCATAGACCTGCTACTAACGTTAGGAATGAACATTTTATGCAAATGGGAATCATTTCAAAACCTCATTCCATTCCTGGTGGGCTTGGATTTGCTTCATGAGAAGTGCAGACAACATACACTCCAACAACAACAGTCAGACTTCACAGAAACTAAGGAAAAAAACTAGACTCTCATACTTACAACAAAAAATAATTCAAACCTCTTAGAAAAACAACTCTCCCTTGTCCCAGAAAGGCAGGTCTAAACCAGCCCTTTGAATGCTGATAAAATGATAAATGGCTTAACACAAATACCTTTTCTGACATCTTGTTTTTCCTCGGGGACATCTCTCTTCTCCCTCTCCATTTTCCCCTAGGATACCTGTTGGACTTTTGCTTATGCAGGGTCATCCCCAGACTTTTTTGCCTCCTGCCTCCTATGTTTTTCTGACATGTTGCTGTTGGCTTTTGAACTCTGAGCACTTTCCCACTGCTAACCAGTGCTAAAGTGCATATGCTCTCCTGTTTAAATTGTATGTAAGTGGTTTATCCATGATTGGCATATTTGAATTACTAGTAAGTCCCTAGTAAGGTGCACTAGAGGTGCCAGGGCCTGTAAATCAAATGCTACTAGTGGGCCTGCAGCACTGGTTGTGCCACCCACATAAGTAGCTCTGTAATCATGTCTCAGACCTGCCACTGCAGTGTCTGTATGTGTATTTTTACACTGTAAATTCGACTTGGCAAGTGTACCCACTTGCCAGGCCTAAACCTTCCCTTTCCTTACATGTAAGGTACCCCTAAGGTAGGCCCTAGGTAGCCCCAAGGGCAGGGTGCAGTGTATGGATAAGGTAGGACATATAGTAATGTGGTTTATATGTCCTGACAGTGAAAAACTGGCAATTTCGTTTTCACTGTTGCAAGGTCTGTCTCTCTCTCATAGGATAATATGGGGGCTACCTTTAAATATGATTAAAGTGTAGATTCCCCTAGAGAGTAGATGGACATGTGGAGTTTGGGACCCCTGAACTCACAATTTAAAAATACATCTTTTATTAAAGTTGATTTTGAGATTGTGTGTTTGGAAATGCCACTTTTAGAAAGTGAGCATTTTCTTGCTTAAACCATTCTGTGACTCTGCCTTGTTTGTGGATTCCCTGTCTGGGTCAGTTTGACAGTTGGGTTGTTTTTCACCTCACACCAGACAGTGACACAAAGGGAGCTGGGGTGTGATCTGCATTTCCTGATTAGCCATCTCTGCTAGGAGGGAGGGGTGGAGTGGTCACTCTCATCTGAAAGGACTGTGCCTGCCTCTGACAATGCTGTCTCCAGCCCCCTGGTGTGTGTCTGAGGCCTTGCCTGGGCAAGGCAGGATTTCACAAGAAGGTGTGAGTCCCCTTTGAAGAAAGGTGACTTCAAAGACTAAAATGGGTATAAGAAGGGCACCCAAACTTACAAACTTTAGAAACACTTCTGGAATCAAGGGGAACCTCTGCCTGGAGAAGAGCTGATCGCTGAGGAACAAGTGCTGCCCTGCCTGTGACTGTGCTTTGTGGAGCTTTCCTGCAGTGCTGCTTCTGCCAGAGTAAGAGGGCAAAGACTGGACTTTGTGTGCCTTCCATCTTGAAGAAGAAATCTCCAAGGGCTTGATGTAGAGCTTGCCTCCTGTTGTTGAAGTCTCAGGGATAGCAAAGACTTCTTCCTGCCAGCACCTGGAGTCTCTGGAGAGACCCCTACTCTGCTCTGTGGTGCCCTTCCAGTTCCTGGGACCCTGAAAGGAGAGGCTGGCAGCCTAAGGACAAAAATACACGCACCGAGCACCGTGCGGAGAAAAGATCGACGCGAATCCGATCGCGGCTGAGAAAACGACGCGACGCCGGTTCCGCAGCTGAGAAACGACGCCGCAGGAAACGCGACCGAAAAACCGACGCCCGGAGCAGGAGAAACGACGCGCAGCATCGCTGACGGAGGCTGAGAGATCGCACCCTGCGCCGCGGGACTTTCGGATCGTCGTGTGGCTGGCTTTTTCAACGCGCACCGCCGTGCCGAGTTGTTTTCGACGCACCCAGCCGTGCAGGGTTACTTTCGACGCACACCGCCCGTGCGGGGTTATTTTTGACGCAAACCAGGTACATTTACACGCTAGCAGCGCTAGTGTGTTGTTACAACTACCTAAAGACTCTTTATTTTAAACCTTTTAAAAATCATAACTTGACTTGTGTATGTTGGATTTTTGTCGTTTTGGTCTTGTTTTGTCTAGATAAATATTTCCTATTTTTCTAAACTGGTGTTGTGTCATTTTGTAGTGTTTTCATTAAGTTACTGTGTGTGTTGGTACAAATACTTTACGCCCAGCACTCTGAGGTTAAGCCTACTGCTCTGCCAAGCTACCAAGGGGGTAAGCAGGGGTTAGCTGAGGGTGATTCTCTTTTATCCTAACTAGAGTGAGGGTCCTTGCTTGAACAGGGGGTAACCTGACTGTCAACCAAAGACCCCATTTCTAACATTGGTGACCAGCGGTGGGATTTGGACTTGTATTTGTACTTGACATACAGTAATTAAGTGTACACTACTGTTTTGATCTCAGACCACTACGTGACCACATACTACTTGTCTTGTGATTCTGCTTTTTGTTCTCTGATGTCCTCCTGGAAGTATTGATGATATTTTTGGACTTTGTTTTTTGGTTGTGAAGCCTTTGCAGAAATGGAAGTCAATTTCTGGCACCTATCTATGTATAAAAAGTGGCAGCTTAAAGCATTCTGCATGGAAAGGGGACTGGCTGTGAACAAGGAATCCAGAAGGGAGGATCTTGAGTCAGCCCTGTGTCAGGATGAATTGAAACGTTGTCAGGCAACACCACCAAATGAGTCTGAGGAGGATAACTACTCTGAGGAGGAGGACTACTCCAAAGAGGAGGGCAGTGGCCCTGAGGAGGGAACAGAAAGAGATGATAGGCTCCTAGCTCGAATCCGGAGTCTGGAAGAGTTTAAGAGGGCCGAGGAGAAGAGAGCCTTAGCCCTGGCAGAAAGGAGGAGGGACTTAGAGATTAAAAAAATGATTTATGCTTACGAGCTTAAATTGAAAGAGCTGGAAGTCATGAGGGCTGAGTCCAGCTGGAATGGTGGCAGCAACAATTGTATATCCAGTGATGCTGCAGAAGTACACATGCCCAGAGAGGTGGTGCCCTACTTGAAGGAGGGAGTTAACACACGCCAGGAGGTTCAGGGGTATGAGGTAGCTCCAGTGATGCACAGGGTCTCTGAGGTGGATTGGGGAACTGGCATGGGGAGTCATATTCCTACTGGTGGGAGGGACACTCTACTGACTCTAGGTGAGAGTGACAGGGAGAGGGGTTCCCCCCAAGTAGAAGTCCTGGTTATGGAGTGTGAAGACATCCCAGAAGAGTGTGGGTTGAGTGTCAGGGACAGTCAGGTACTGTCTCACCAGTCTCAGGAGGGTGATGTGGGGTGCTTTTTCAAAGCAGAGTCACTGGATGGTTGGGTGAAGGGTACTTTGGTTAATTCATGTGAGGGGCTGAGTGATGTAATTGCTGGAGAGCATATGTCTAGTCCTTATTTTCCAGAGCTATGCCAACACCAGGTGGAGTGTGAGTTCTCTGACCCCAGGGAGCTTACAATGGAGGCAGACTTCTGGGTGAGTACCAGAGAGTCTGAAGAGGCATTTGGGGGTGCTCCTAAGAGGAGTGGTCTAGGTAGTTCCCAACCAGGTGAGGTAGGGAAGGATTGTAGTGTCCCAGGTAGGTCCCAGTGTAGTGGGATGGGTGAGGGACCCCATGTCCAGTCTCAGAGGAGAGGGAATGGGGATGGGTTGAGGCCCAAGGTGCCCGAGATCCGGTCCCAGGTCCTGGAGGGTTCCCTGCGGGAACCCCAGGAGGGGAGCCTAGCCTGTACCATAGGGCCATCTGTTGAGGGAGACCCCACAGTGTCAGGAGAACTTGGGGGGGCGGCTGTAGCCAGCGTCCCACCAGTTCTGGTGTCTGGCAGTACCACTCCTAGTGAGGGGTTGCAGAAGTCCAGACAGAGGGTTGAGAGGGGGTTGCGGACCCCAGTGGAGAACCTGGAGGGTCAGGGGTCAGCTCTGAGAGCAGAGCCCCCCATGAATGACCTTGGTAAGACCATTTCTGGGTTGGGGGGAATCCAGACTCTGTCAGATGGGCAGAGGTCAGGAGACCTGCGCCAGCCAGACTCTTGTGTGGCCCTTCGGGACAGTGTGTCCCTTGAGGGGGGTAAGTGTGCCCCCCTGGAAGTCCTGGTGTGCCAGGCAATGGTTCAACCGCAGGGTGGTGACTCTGGGTTGAATGATCAGGTTCAGGGGGTAAACTCTGACCTGATGGGGAGTACGTGTGCTCCCAAGGAAGTCCTGGTGCGCCAGGCAGTGGTTCAACCGCAGGGTAGTGACTCTGGGTTGGATTGCCAGATTCAGGGGGTAAGCTCTGATCTGGTAGGGGGTAGGTGTGCTCCCCTGGAAGTCCTGGTGTGCCAGGCAATGGTTCAACCGCAGGGTGGTGACTCTGGGTTGAATGATCAGGTTCAGGGGGTAAACTCTGACCTGATGGGGGGTAAGTGTGCTCCCAAGGAAGTCCTGGTGTGCCAGGCAGTGGTTCAACCGCAGGGTGGTGACCCTGGGTTGGATGACCAGGTTCAGAGGGTAAACTCTGACCTGGTAGGGGGTAGGTATGCCCCCCAAGAAGTCCTGGTTTGCCAGGCAGTGATCCAGTCTGTGGGTACAGGCCCTGGATTGGGAGGCCAGGTTAAGGGTGTCCCCCCTGACCTGGAGGAAGGGGCTACTGCTAACAGTGCCCCTACCATGTT
Organism: Pleurodeles waltl; assembly: GCF_031143425.1. NCBI lineage: Eukaryota > Metazoa > Chordata > Amphibia > Caudata > Salamandridae > Pleurodeles > Pleurodeles waltl. Next base: position 174,627,723 of record NC_090441.1, on the reverse strand, counting down.
GTCTTCTGGGGGGGCCGCTCCTAGTTGGGTGGTTCAGGACCCCAGAAGAGAGGGCAGGGGGAGGGAAGCCTCACCCCTGGCCCTGGTCCAACCTGAAGGTACAGACCCCAGGTTGGAGGATCAGTTGCAGGTTAACATCCCTGCACTGATGGAAGAATTGTGCAGGACTGCTTCTACAAGCACCCTGACAGTTTTTGACTCTGGGGGTGCCGCTTCTGCAGGGAGGGTACAGAGCCCCAGAGGGGAGGACCAGGGTCAGGTTGTCATCCCTGACCTGGTGGAAGAGAGAGTGGTCAAAGGGTGCCAGGCACCTGGGGCTACCACCCCCCACTCTCCACAGTCACAGTGGTTAGAGAGGCCTGAGGTCGGGCTCTCATCCCTGACAGTTGTCTGGGGCCACTGTGGCTTGCTGTCCTGGTGGACAGAGTTGCCCCTGGGGGGGGGGAGGACGAGAGTCACACCCCGGGGGTGGAGTGGGCAACACCACTGTGTTGGCCCTGGTGGTACTATCTGCCCATTGCAATACATCTGTGAGCAAAGTAAAGTTAGGTGTTGCACAGATGGTGTCTGTAGATGTGGAGAAGGGTTCCCCATGGGTTAGCTTAGTGGGCCCTGAGAGTATGGACAGAGGGATCCAACTGGAGTCAGGAAGGCGTAGAACTGGAACATGCCTCTGCTGTTGTGGGCCTGGGTCCCTGTTCTGTCGCCCCAATCAGGGAAGTACATCAATGTATTGATTGTTCTCCCCTGGCTTTAGGCTGGTAGGGGGTCGTGTTGGACTTTTGCTTATGCAGGGTCATCCCCAGACTTTTTTGCCTCCTGCCTCCTATGTTTTTCTGACATGTTGCTGTTGGCTTTTGAACTCTGAGCACTTTCCCACTGCTAACCAGTGCTAAAGTGCATATGCTCTCCTGTTTAAATTGTATGTAAGTGGTTTATCCATGATTGGCATATTTGAATTACTAGTAAGTCCCTAGTAAGGTGCACTAGAGGTGCCAGGGCCTGTAAATCAAATGCTACTAGTGGGCCTGCAGCACTGGTTGTGCCACCCACATAAGTAGCTCTGTAATCATGTCTCAGACCTGCCACTGCAGTGTCTGTATGTGTATTTTTACACTGTAAATTCGACTTGGCAAGTGTACCCACTTGCCAGGCCTAAACCTTCCCTTTCCTTACATGTAAGGTACCCCTAAGGTAGGCCCTAGGTAGCCCCAAGGGCAGGGTGCAGTGTATGGATAAGGTAGGACATATAGTAATGTGGTTTATATGTCCTGACAGTGAAATACTGCCAATTTCGTTTTCACTGTTGCAAGGTCTGTCTCTCTCTCATAGGATAATATGGGGGCTACCTTTAAATATGATTAAAGTGTAGATTCCCCTAGAGAGTAGATGGACATGTGGAGTTTGGGACCCCTGAACTCACAATTTAAAAATACATCTTTTATTAAAGTTGATTTTGAGATTGTGTGTTTGGAAATGCCACTTTTAGAAAGTGAGCATTTTCTTGCTTAAACCATTCTGTGACTCTGCCTTGTTTGTGGATTCCCTGTCTGGGTCAGTTTGACAGTTGGGTTGTTTTTCACCTCACACCAGACAGTGACACAAAGGGAGCTGGGGTGTGATCTGCATTTCCTGATTAGCCATCTCTGCTAGGAGGGAGGGGTGGAGTGGTCACTCTCATCTGAAAGGACTGTGCCTGCCTCTGACAATGCTGTCTCCAGCCCCCTGGTGTGTGTCTGAGGCCTTGCCTGGGCAAGGCAGGATTTCACAAGAAGGTGTGAGTCCCCTTTGAAGAAAGGTGACTTCAAAGACTAAAATGGGTATAAGAAGGGCACCCAAACTTACAAACTTTAGAAACACTTCTGGAATCAAGGGGAACCTCTGCCTGGAGAAGAGCTGATCGCTGAGGAACAAGTGCTGCCCTGCCTGTGACTGTGCTTTGTGGAGCTTTCCTGCAGTGCTGCTTCTGCCAGAGTAAGAGGGCAAAGACTGGACTTTGTGTGCCTTCCATCTTGAAGAAGAAATCTCCAAGGGCTTGATGTAGAGCTTGCCTCCTGTTGTTGAAGTCTCAGGGATAGCAAAGACTTCTTCCTGCCAGCACCTGGAGTCTCTGGAGAGACCCCTACTCTGCTCTGTGGTGCCCTTCCAGTTCCTGGGACCCTGAAAGGAGAGGCTGGCAGCCTAAGGACAAAAATACACGCACCGAGCACCGTGCGGAGAAAAGATCGACGCGAATCCGATCGCGGCTGAGAAAACGACGCGACGCCGGTTCCGCAGCTGAGAAACGACGCCGCAGGAAACGCGACCGAAAAACCGACGCCCGGAGCAGGAGAAACGACGCGCAGCATCGCTGACGGAGGCTGAGAGATCGCACCCTGCGCCGCGGGACTTTCGGATCGTCGTGTGGCTGGCTTTTTCAACGCGCACCGCCGTGCCGAGTTGTTTTCGACGCACCCAGCCGTGCAGGGTTACTTTCGACGCACACCGCCCGTGCGGGGTTATTTTTGACGCAAACCAGGTACATTTACACGCTAGCAGCGCTAGTGTGTTGTTACAACTACCTAAAGACTCTTTTTATTTTAAACCTTTTAAAAATCATAACTTGACTTGTGTATGTTGGATTTTTGTCGTTTTGGTCTTGTTTTGTCTAGATAAATATTTCCTATTTTTCTAAACTGGTGTTGTGTCATTTTGTAGTGTTTTCATTAAGTTACTGTGTGTGTTGGTACAAATACTTTACGCCCAGCACTCTGAGGTTAAGCCTACTGCTCTGCCAAGCTACCAAGGGGGTAAGCAGGGGTTAGCTGAGGGTGATTCTCTTTTATCCTAACTAGAGTGAGGGTCCTTGCTTGAACAGGGGGTAACCTGACTGTCAACCAAAGACCCCATTTCTAACAATACCCTTTTGTTATCCCGTATCCCACACCCTCTTCCCCTGGGGTTTGTCATATTATATATATATATATATATATATATATATATATATATATATATATATATATATATATATATATATATATATTACCCAGTGTACATCTGTTCGTGGCATGTTCCGCTGCTGCAGATTCACATGCTATGCATAGTTTACCATCTAGTGTTGGGCTCGGAGTGTTACAAGTTGTTTTTCTTCGAAGAAGTGTTTGAGTCACGGGATCGAGTGACTCCTCCTCTTCGGCTCCATTGCGCATGGCCATCGACTCCATGTTGGATTGTTTTCCCAAGAGGGTGAGGTAGGAGTGATAGAGTATAAAGGAAAGAGATGTCCATGCAAATGGAATATAAATATATATACATATGTACAAATTAATGTTGAACTTAAACAGCTACAGGCTCCCGGGGAGGTGGGATGGTGCATTTGAATCTGCAGCAAACATGCCACAAACAGATGTACACTGTGTAAGTGACATCTTCCGTTCGATGGCATGTGTAGCTGCAGATACACATGCTATGTATGCATAGACTACAAAGCAGTTTTACCTCCCATAAAAGCGGTGGTTAGCCTGTAGGAGTTTAAGTTGTTTGAAATAGTGTTCTTAGTACAGCTTGACCTACTGTGGCTTGCTGTGTTGCTAACACATCTACACAGTAATGCTTGGTAAATGTATGCGGTGTTGACCAAGTGGCTGCTTTACAAATTCCAGCCATTGGTATATTTCCTAAGAAAGCCATTGTAGCCCTTTTTTTCCACGTGGAATGTGCCTTAGGTGTAACTAAGAGCTGCCTTTTAGCTTTAAGGTAACATGTTTGGATGCATTTTACTATCCATGTTGCTAAACCTTGTTTTGAAATAGGGTTACCAGAATGTGGTTTCTGGAACGCCACAAATAACAGTTTGGTTTTCCTAAATGATTTTGTTCTATCTATGCAATACATTAAAGCTCTTTTAATATCTAATGTATGCAGGGCTCTTTCTGCTAGAGTCTGGCTGTGGGAAGAAGACTCGTAGTTCCACTGTTTGATATGAAACAGTGATATAACTTTTGGGGGAAATTTGGGGTTTGTTCTAAATACAACTTTATGTTTGTGTACTTGTATGAACGGTTCTTGAATTGTGAAAGCTTGGATTTCACTAACTCTTCTTAATGAAGTAATTGCGACTAGGAAGGAAACTTTCCATGTTAGGTATTCAATTGGGCATTAATGGATAGGTTCAAATTGTGGACCCATAAGTTGTGTGAGTACTATGTTTAGATTCCACGAAGGTACTGGAGGCATTCTAGGTGGAATGATGCGTTTTAATCCTTCCATGAAGGCTTTGATAACAGGAACTCAAAGAGCCTTGTTGTATATTTTGTAAATACGCAGAGATTGCAGTGACATGTATTTTTTATGGATGAAAAAGCTAAGTTTGCTTTTTGCAAATAACATACAATGTCTTGTATTGATGCTGAAAGAGGGGTAATTTGTTTAGATTGACAGTAATACACAAATCTTTTTCATGTGTTTGCATAGCACTGCCTGGTAGTGGGTTTCCTTGCTTGTTTAATTACTTCCATACATTCAGTTGGTAGTTGTAGATACCCAAACACTGACTTCCGGAGCCAAAATCGCTAGATTGAGTATGTTGAGATTTGGATGCCTGATCAGTTGTTTGTTTTGTGTTAACAAATCTGGTCTGTTTGGGAGTTTGACATGTGGTACTACTGACAGGTCTAATAGTGTTGTGTACCAGGGTTGACGTGCCCATGTTGGCACTACGAGTATGAGTCTGAGTGAGTTTGTTTTGACGTAGTTTGTGGACTAGAAATGGAATGAGCAGGAGAAGGGGAAAAGCATAAGCAAATATCCCTGACCAATTCATCCATACAGCATTGCCCTTGGATAGGGGATGTGGGTGTCTGGATGCGAAGTTTTGGCATTTTGCGTTTTCGCTGGTGGCGAATAGATCTAGGTATGGTGTTCCCCAGTGGTGAAAGTATAGCTGAAGCACTTGAGGATGAATCTCCCACTCGTGTGTTTGTTGATGATCTCGGCTGAGAACATCTGCTAATTGGTTGTGTATCCCTGGTATGTACTGTGCTACCAGGTGAATGTTGTTGTGGATTGCCCATTGCCAAATCTTTTGGGCTAGGAGGGAGAGTTGGGATGAATGGATCACTCCTTGCTTGTTTAGGTAATACATTGTTGTAATTTTGTCTGTTTTGATAAGGATGTTCTTGTGAGTGAGAAGAGGCTGAAAAGCTTTGAGTGCTATGAATACAGCCAGCAATTCTAGGCGATTTATGTGTAACTGTTTGTGTTTGGCGTCCCATTGTTCTTGAATGTTGTGATTGTTGAGGTGTGCTCCCCCCCATCCAATCATTGATGCATCTGTTGTAAGTATGGTCTGAGGCACGGGGTCTTGAAATGGCTGCCCTTTATTTAGGCTTGTGAAATTCCACCACTGAATTAATATGCATGTTTGCCAATCTATCAACACTAGATCGTGAAGTTGACCCTGTGCCTGCGACCATTGCTTTGCAAGGCACTGTTGTAAGGGCCGCATGTTTAGTCTTGCATGTGGGACAATGGCGATACAGGATGCCATCATGCCCAACAGTTTCATAACTAATTTGACAGTGTACTGTTGGGCTGGCTGTATTTGTGACAATATATTGCGAAATGCTTGTATTCTTTGTGGACTTGGGCTTGCAAGCGCTGTTTGCGTATTTAGTGTGGCCCCTAAATACTGTTGAATTTGTGCAGGTTGTAGGTGTGATTTTTGGTAGTTTATGGAGAACCCTAGGTCATGTAGGTTCGTATTACATAATGTGTATGTTTTTGACACTGTGTAGGACTGTTGGATTTTATTAGCCAATCGTCGAGATATGGGAAGACATGAATGTGTTGCCGTCTTAGGAAGGCTGCAACTACTGCCAGGCATTTTGTAAATACTCTGGGAGCTGTTATTCCGAAGGGTAACACTTTGAACTGATAGTGCTTTCCCTGAATTACATTAATTTGAGGTCTAATGTTGCCATGAAATCGTGCTGTTGAAGTAGTGGGACAACCTCCTGTAGTGTTACCATGTGAAAGTGTTCTGACAGGATGTAAAGATTGATGGTTCTGAGATCTAATATTGGCCTTAAGGTTTCGTCCTTTTTGAGAATGAGGAAATACAGTGAGTAAACTACTGTTCCTTGCTGATTTTGAGGCACTGGCTCTATTTGCGTGTTTGAGTAATAGAAATTGTACTTCCTCTTGCAACAGGGCGATATGTTGTGTGGAGAGGTTGTGTAGTTTTGGTGGGATATTTGGTGGAGTTTGTGCCAATTCTATGCAATAGCCATTGCGGATGATTGATAATACCCAGTTGTCTGTTGTGATGGGTAGCCGATTGGTGTGGAACCTTGGCAGTCTTCCCCGACAGGTGAGTTGGGAAGGAATGGATTAAGTCACTGCTTTGGCTGTTGTGAGGCTTGTTTTGTTGACTGATATTTTCCCCTGCATCTGGGGTACTGGTCTCTGTAAGTGCTTTTGAACCCACCTCTTTGATATTGAGGATGGTAGGTGGACTTTGTGAGGTAGATGCCTCAGGTGTTTGGGTTCTAAATCCACCTCTGTACTGGGGCTTACGAAAGGATCCCCTGTATTGCGTTGTATACAAAGCACCCATGGCTTTAGCTGTGTCCGAATCTTTTCTCATTTTGTCAATAGCCGTGTCAACCTCGGGGCCAAAAAGCTGTTTTTGGTTAAATGCCATATTGAGGACCGCCTGTTGAATTTGAGGCTTAAATCCTGAAGACCTAAGCCAGGTGTGTCTTCGTATGGTGACAACAGTGTTGATTGTTCTAGCTGCCAGTTCTGCAGAGCCTAGGGCTGACCTGATCTGATTGATTGTGATAGCCAGCCCTTCCTCAACTATTTGTTGCGCCCTTTTTTGTTGGTCTTTGGGGAGATGTATTATATATTTCATCTCATCCCAGTGGGCTCTATCATATCTAGCCAACAATGCCTGGGAGTTGGCTATCCTCCACTGGTTGGCTGCCTAAGATGCCACCCTTTTGCTAGCAGAAGCAAACTTTCTGCTCTCCTTGTCTGGTGGGGGTGCATCCCCTGATGACTGCGAGTTTGCTCTTTTCCTAGCTGCGCTTACCACTACAGAGTCCGGAGGCAATTGTTGTGTGATAAAGGCAGGATCAGAGGGTGGTGGCTTATACTTTCTTTTTCTCCACCCTAGGAGTAATTATTCTGGCTTTCACTGCCTGGGAACATGGGAAGTGACTGATAGGTGGTATGTGTAGAGGAGAGTGTTAAAAAGGAAGTCATCCTCCAACGGCTCAGTGTGCAAGGCGAAGTTGTGATAGGATGCCTCCCTAGCTATGACCCGAGTATATCCTGTACTATCCTCTGTGGTGATGGCTTAGAGGGATAGCAGTCTGGGTTATCTGGAATGGGATCTGGATCATAAAGATCCCATGGATCCACATTGTCGTGCTGTGAATTAAATGAATGTGCAGGAGATTGCACAGGTGTGGGGCTAGTAGGGGGAGAGATAAGCAAATGAGGAGAGTGAGGAGGAGAAAATTGAGGAGGAGGAGGTTTCTCTTTAGATTTTGGTACTTTAGCTGGTGGCTGATCAGTGTTCAATTGTTCTTCAAAGACTAATTTCCTCTTAGGCTTTAGAGGTGGTGCTGTTATAATTCTGCTAGTGTCCTTGTGGATGTGAATCCTGGTTTGCCTTTCATCCATAGCCTCCATTTGTGAATGTTCCTCAGTGATTTTATAGCTTTGAGTGCTTGTGAAAGTCCATGTTCCTCAATATAAATAGGCCTTTTAGTCTCCGAAGCTGTTTTTTCGGTATCAAAGGATCGATGTTTGGTAGACTCAGACAGAGCTTCGGCTCGAGTCCGAAGGCTTAGGTGGTGTGGTCTTTTTCGGTGCCAAAGTTGTTGGTTGGTCACTGAAGGCCTTTTTACAGGTCGAGCCATGGCCTTCCAGCAGTGGTGTTCCCAAGGCCTTATGTTTGGGCTTTGCTGGGGCAGGCGTATTCACATGCTGTCCTGCCGTGACCGGTCTGTCCTCCTTGGCCTCCTGTTCGGAGTCAGACCCTTGGATGGAGACTGCCGTGTGCATCTCTTCCTCCTCGACGTCGAGACGTTTGGTGCTCTTGGGCACCATCTTGAGTCTCCGGGCTCTTCTGTCTCAGAGCGTTTTCTTCAAATGGAAGGATCTGCAGGCCTCACAATTCTCTTCCCGATGGTCTGTGGAAAGACAGAGATTAGACGAGATGTTGGTCTGGGTAGGGAAATTTTGCGTGGGCAGAGGACAAAAGCAGAATGGGGTCCGGTCCATGAGGCTTCCACGCGGTCGGCCCGACCAGGCCTGAGTTGGGCACGGGCGCCCCGAAGGGCGAGTAAAGATGTTGGACCCAAGGGTACCAAAGTGTTGATGGAAGATGGTACGCGATCAAAACAATACCAACCAGAATTAGAGAGTTTTAGAACTTTTCCGACTCGAACTATCGGAGCGAAAAGAAACACGCCCGAACCAGATGGCGGAAAGAAAACAATCTAACATGGAGTCAATGCCCATGTGCAATGGAGCCGAAGAGGAGGAGGAGTCAGCCGGCGTCGACGCCATCTGGAGTCTTCTAGCTCTTCGATCGCGTAGGGTCTTTTTCGATCGAAATGCCCGACAGGCCTCGCAAGTATCCTCCCTGTGTTCCGGTGAGAGACACATATTACAGACCAAGTGCTGGTCTGTATAAGGACACTTTGCGTGGCAATTCGGGCAGAAACGGAAGGGGGTCCGGTCCATGAGGTTTGAAGATGGCCACGGTCGGGCCAACCAGGCCCCGCTGAAGAGTGGAAGCCCCGAAGGGCTGCCGGAGCGCTTCTTTTTTTCGGTGTCGATGTGCCAACACTAAAGCGCGAACAATACCGTTGAATTTTCCGATAACTAGCTAACTTTCCCGATTCGAAATACGGAGCGAAGAGGAACACGTCCGAACCCGATGGCGGAAAGAAAACATTCTAAGATGGAGTCGACGCCCATGCGCAATGGAGCCGAAAGGGAGGAGTCCCTCGGTCTCGTGACTCGAAAAGACTTCTTCGAAGAAAAACAACTAGTAACATTCCGAGCCCAACACTAGATGGCAGGATAATGCACAGCATGTGTTCTGCAGCTACACATGCCATTGAATATATATATATATATATATATATATATATATATATATATATATACATACATACACACACACTAATCTGATTGGTTTCATTCATGGATGTGTAAAGATCACAAGGACTATCTTCATTATGGCTCATTATGTCTGTCCAATACCCCTCCCCTTGTCTTTTGTAACCCCCAAAACCAATAAAGAAAACATTTGAAGTGATGTCTTGCCTTCTCTTATAGACTTGGAAGGTTTACTGTGACTCAAACGTTTGAAATCCGTTACTACTATTTGTACATTTATATACTTCTAGGTCCGTACACTATGCATCTTTTAGTGGCTCTCACCTATGTGGCTTTTTGTAACTTTTGTGACTACCAAACTTGCAGGTCTTCCTTCGAGTTGGAGCAGCTTTGTGCACAACGGTGATTTATTTTTATAACTTTTTTGTGTACACTTTTGTTTGAATACCTTGTACTATGGCGATTGATTATCCAGCAACTCTTGAAACTGTTTGCTAAACATGGGTGTAGGGAATGCTGTTACATCTGACCTTGTCACTTTTAAGACTTGAATTTACATCACCATTATCCCTGTGTATGGTTTCTGATCATTATTTTTAAGTACCATTGCAGCCTTTATAAAAAAAAAAAATAATAAGAACAGAAAAGCCACAGATCGTGACAAAACATGTGCCGGGTGTTGTGATAATATATACAATTTAGAGCGCAGAATATCAAACGTTTCAATGAAACTCTTGATTGGACTCATCTACGAATCCTTACTCTATGGACTTACAATTACTTTTGAAATACTATTTGGGTGCTTGGGTATCATTGTATACTCTGTACAGCACTGTGCAGCATGACTAAAAATATATAATTAATATTCAACGTTTTTTTTGTTTTGTTTACATTTTTAGCCATGCAACCCAACCCCTCCTGCCTGTCCTTCACCCACCGACCCCCCGAAAACAGCCTTCTTTCACCTTCCCTCTGTTGCTGTGTCCCCAGCTAACTCACCAAATTCATAGCAAAGTGGGTTGACAGAGGAGGCAACATAAAAGGAAGGAGGGCAACAGAGGTCATGAGCAAGGAGTAGAGTGGGGAGGATAGGCGATAGGGAATGAGTGAGCACATGGACCACAGAAGGAGGGCGGGGCTATGGACAACAGAGGTTGGGCGGCAGAGTCCAGGGCAAAAACACAGACAAAGGAGGGGCGAGGCAAGCACACAACTAAAGGTGGGCAAGGGAAGCACCTGGACAATGGAGGGTGGAAGAGGGGTGGGGCCAAGCACATGGATAGCGGAGGGTAGACGGGAAGGGGCTGGGGCGAGCACAGACAGTGGGTGAGAGGGAAGGCACATGGATGATTAAGGATAGACAAGCACTTGGACTGCAAAGAAATGAGCAGGAGAGCAAGCAGACAGTGGCAGGTGGTTTGGGGGGGGAAGAACACAGACAACCTAAGGTGGGAGAGAAGGAGCAAGCACACAGGCAAGACAGAGGTTTCGCACTAGGGGGTGGTGCAGCACATGGACAACGTACAGCAGGCTAGAATAGAATTGGACCACCACAAGGGGATAAGTACATGAGACAGCTGGAAAAAAACGAAAAAAACACTTGTAGAGTACTTACTCAAAAAGAAAAAGTAACACCATAAATGGCAAGAAGTGGAAAGAAACAGTAATGTGTTCATGCTCCAAGGGAGATAGAAACACAAGAAAGAGGAGCAAAAGCCTATGGACTGAATGCTTTGACTCTGTAGGTTGCTTCACTGTGGGTAATCTTGTAGGTGGTTACTTTGTGTGTGGTGATGCCAGGGATCTGTGTGCAGGCTGAAGTTCTGCGAGCTCAGTGCAGTGGTCCGGTGCCTGGATACTACTATTTTTTTTCTTCTTCTCTGCAAGTCACACATGTCCACTCCTACAAGTTCTTGAGTGTGCTAAAGTCTGGAGAAGCATGTTTTCAGTATTGTATTCAGTTCAACAAGTTTTTAAAAGTTTGCGCTTAAGTATCTAGGAGTCGGTTGACACAGTTTAGTGAGTTTAACAGACTGTTTTTTAGATTAGTTTGTTGGAACGCCTAAAAGGGCAAGAAGATGTCCAATGTTTTGAGGAGTAGAGGGAGTCTTATTGTATTGTTGCTATAATCACAAGGGTGTTTGAAGACTCAAAAAGGAACATGCACTGGGTGTGCTGAACGAAGGTAGAGATGTCTGACATTTCTTCTGTGAAGCTGCTTTTGAGTCCGGGGTAGAGGATCTGCTGATCAAATGAGGATGTTTTTTTAATTCTGAGAAAGGGAAAAAGCAGGCAAGGATCTCAGAGACATGGCTGCAGAAGAGCCATTAAGATTGCAGGGAGAGTTGTGGCTGTTTGTGGAACACTCACTGAACGCTGTCGTCTGTAACAACGATAGCATCAAGGCTGGGTTAAAGTGAGTTCGAGTCAGGTTTCTATGGATCTATTAGAAAAATGAGGTTAAGTAACTTCAACAAATGATTCTTACCACAGATTCTTCATCTTTGAAAGACTCATGATACAACCTTCAACAGGAGAGTGGTCTAACAGGGCCGTATGTATATGTTCTGAGACTGAAAACATTGTAACACTTGCTTAGAAATTGGCCTCTTAGCATGCTCTTGAATCCAAACATGTTTTGTATACTTATTACACGATAGCTACTCCTCTGCCAAACAATATGCTGAAACTTTTTGTCTTGTAAGCATGTTCCCCCAATAAAATCAATTTCCTTTAAGTGACTAACATTTTGATAGGGTGCCCTCCATCTCCAAATAGTACGTTCTCTCGTTTTACTTTCTTTACTACAGCAGATGTCATGCAAAGGTGTGGTCATCATCCAGTCAAAACTCATTTTTTAAGTCAATGCAATATTCCTTACATTTAAAAGAACATGGAGGAGGAAACGGTGGAGTTATCAAACAGAGATAAATCTTTGCAAGTGTTAGTAGAGTACAAACTTGTACAGTAACAAGACGTTGTGTGGTATTGGATGGACAATGTTTCTCACACTCCTAGACAACCAAGGTTATCAGAAAGAGATCTGAATGTGGGAAAGTGCAATGGGCACGGGTTTATAGGGTGGAATGTGTTCCCTTTCGAAATGTGAGGACTAAGTGCACATTGACATGAATGGTCTTTGGTGCAAACGTGTCCATTCAAAATTAGAGGGGATATAAATAACCTTCCCAAGCAACCGCCTTTATTCATACCTACATTGCCATCCACTATCCTTTGGTGATGTCTACATTAGAAGCTTCTTCAGCAAAGGACACAGTAAGCTGCAATACAATTTTCTCCTGCCAGTAGATTTGGTTTTTGCAACACCTATGTACACATTTATTCAATTAGACTTCTAGCTATTAAACCTACCTCTCTTATCAGACACTGTATATGTTCATTAATTCATCTTTTTAACCACCTGGTCTACAGGCTGAGGGTAAGTAGGTTCCACTGTGCTACTTTAATGTACTGTTTTGCTGAGGCAGTATATTCTCTTTCACAAGTGTTGTGCATGGTGTGCTCCATGGGGTTAATTTACCAAGTCTTCCTTGCCCACCATGGGGCACGTAGAAACATTTGGACTGGTCTATCCTAATCTACCTGAGAATGTTTTGCAGCACCAGTACTGGAGGGGAAAAAAATGAGAAGCAGGAATTCATGAAATTGGTTTGTAAAATGAGAATGTTCTCACCCAACTTCTATGCTGTTCTATAAGCAGGTGATCAATCCCTCTTTAAAATGTTTTTATGCTTCTTTTTGGAGTGAAGAGAATTCTCCTAGGATCTCAAATGCTCTTTAAGGATTCCAACCTTGGACATATTCACCCAGATCTCTTCTCCAGGTGTTACATGCAAAAGGGAAGAGGGTCGGAAAACAGTCTAGAAGTCCTGTATTTGGAGATTAATTTGGACAAAGTTTCAATTCAAAATTAAAAAACATCAGAAGGAGCGAACATCAGTGAATAAAGCAGTATAACCAGTGAGAGTTCAGGATTGTCCAATACAAAGCACGTGAAAAAGACACAGATGTCAAACTAATTAAGTGCTCAATAACCTGCTAGTGAGGATACTAGGAAACAACAGCTAGTAGCCTAGTAACATTACAATAGCTCTGTAAAAAGCCTTCCAGAGCCAGTGTAGTTCCTGGGGACTTAAAGGATAAGGAATCTGCAGGAACATGAAATGCACAACGTGACAGACCACTGCCCAGTGTTCCCACATCAAGTGGAGAAATATGTGGGAAACATCATTGATTTAAACTGGTGGTACACACCACCACTAAAATATGACGGACTCAAATCTGGCTTTGGAAAATGTGGTGGGAAGTGAGAATCTAATCTGGCACCTCTATGGATAATAATAAAAAAAAAATCTATATGTTAAAGTTAGGAGTGGGAAACAGTCATAAAATTTGACTCAAACATTTATTACAAAACTGGAAGCAAGACCCGAGGCACTGAAGGCAATATTAACGGGCAGGTCGGATTATTTCCTGGGAAAGAGGAGAGTAAGTCTGAAATGCTAATAGCAGTGTTAAACCCATATTACTTCCAGGCCTATTCCAGAGTATAGACGCTATGCAAGAGCTGCACTTCTGATGTTGGACAACTCAGATTTCTCATGCTCACTTCTCTATTCATGCACTCGTTCATCCTATAAATGTCCCATCACACACTCGTGACTGTCATTCGGCTTTGCCTGATGTTGGCTCAAAGATATAGACAGGATATAGGCATGATCACTTGTAACATGGAATATTTGTTTTTATTCTTTTTGGAAAAAAAGCTAATGAAAACCAATACTCAAAAAAAACTTTTTGCACTGCCTGACCAATAACTGCAGGAGAGTGCTTAAAAGTGCTGCTAACCACACGAGGCTGAAAGACAGGGTGTGCAATCTGAAAAGCCACGCCTCTCCGTGCCTTCTCCTGCCCCCTTAGGAGACCTGTACCATCCCATCTTCTATGAGAGTGGATTGGACCCTTCCAATTAATTCCAGTAATATGTCTATATGGAAACCTGATGAACGTTATAGAAACTAGGTCCCCACACCCTGAAAAAAAGAGGGTAGTAACTGATTTTTTCCACTGCCTTTCTAATGGATTTTATATCTGTCCTCCATCAGGGGTTACTTCTGAAAAGCATTTATGGCAAAGCAGGGAAGAGGCAGAGATTTAGTGCGTTCAGCTGTCTAATGTTACAAAACAGATCTACTGAAAAGTAACAATTTGGGCAGCTATTGAACATTGGCTTGTAAACAGTGTGACCTTCAAGACGCCAGAGAAACAGCACCGACCCCTCCCCAACGAGGGAGTTTAAACATTCCTCCATTCGTTTTTATCTCCTGCATGTGGCGGAAAACCAAATGAAGAGGAAAATTCGTTGTCCTTTAAGTAAACCTGTTTCTTAGCATTCCTTAAAGCTGCGTTAACATATGCTGGTGTTGGACTCCCCCACAGATGTGGTGATATTAGTCACATCACAAAGAAGCAGGTGTTCCAGGCTTCCCAATTAATTTCCAAGGCTGGAGGTCTTTCTCCTTCTGTCTGTGTTCAGCTTTCCCCAGAAGGTTTCGTACTGCTCCGGCTGGCTCAAAAGAGCAGGGCGTTAGCCCTTTCTGTACCACTTCTTCCTCACACCCCACAGGCTCACTGGGGAGGAAGAGGGATGCCCCTAGGGTCAGTGACCTGTCCCTCCTGGAGATTCTTCACCAGCTGTGCCAGCCAGCGTTTGGTGGTCGTGTCGTCCTTGAGAACCTGGGCAAAAGTTGTGTCCTTGAGCTGATCTGGGAGGCACTGCCTCAGAGCTTCACGGGCCCTGTAACAAATAAAAGTAAAGGACAAGGCTGTAAAATGGGAACTAAAGCAACAGACCACCTCCGACAATACACAGTTAATTACACTTAAGAGGCAAAGTACTCAAGTAATGGTGAAAAGTGTTAAATTATTAGTGTCAGAAGTCAATCAAATCTGGACCCTAATCAAATAGTTCCATGTGAGCTAAACAACCAGTTGTCACAAGAAACATGCAGTGGATGGACTGTGCTCTATACTCATTAGCATTCCATCACTGGAGAAACTGGTCTCCAGAAAATTCAAACCAGGTAAAAAAAAGACACAGATGTCAGACTGATTAAGTGTTCAATAATCTGCTAGTGAGGATACCAGGACACCAAAAGAATTATGACTGAACCTAAAAAAGTATCCAACTAACTGTCATATAACATTTCGAGCTACACAAACTCAAAATTTACACGCCCCCCCCCCCCAAATCACGCAGCCAAAAATGCTATTCAAACAGCTCACTGGATGCCTCCCACATGTTACATCAATTTCGACACATCATATACTGGTATTTTCTTTTTGCTATATGAGTAATCCATGTTCCACTCTTCGACCAAATTAACAAGTTACTCATCTATGTAATGCTCGTTCTGATGTATGCTATAACTGCAGATTCCTCCCCTTTAGAATATCCACAGGTGACTGATGGGATTCAGAAGATAGTCCCGGACTGCCTCTAGGCACTACTCTGCTGCGGAAGGGATCGCTAGAGGCACATATAGGTGCCACCCAAGTGTGACTACATACCTTTCGTTCTGTACACCATCTGCACACGGAGCACAAAAAACAACTGTTGGCAGCAATGTGCACATCTCTAATTTTGAGATCACTTAAATTGAAGAGTTCACTCCACAGAACGGAGAGGTGAAGGGCAGTGAGGAATCTGTGGTTAGAGTGTCCACCAGAAAGAGCATTAGCGAACGTAGGTAGCATTCGTTTGAAGGGTACCTCACTTTTAGAAAAGATACCAAAGCAGTACATCCCCCATTGGTGGGTCGGTGGAATGAGTCAGACCAAAACGTTCTGCAGGAGAAAGTGGCCAAAATGCCCTTCCCATCAGACCTGTAGTGTCAGCAGTGAACAGGTGCACCGACACCCAAGTTGCAACTTTAAAAATATCTTGGACAGGCATACCACACGCCAACACAGTGATAGCAGCCTTGGCCCTGGTGGAATGGGCCATCAGCACTTTTGGCAGCTGCTACATCATGGAACAGATTTTAATGCTAATGCAGAGGACTACACACCTGAAAAAATGTGGTTTCTTCATCACAGACCACACAAAGCTGATTGTCCAGAACAACAGTCTGGTCGATTTAAAAATCGGAGCACTCTTGGGATCCAAACAATGGAGTCCCTCTCCCTTCTTATAGGGGTGAGGTGCTGCAAAACTTTGGAAGAGTGAAGTACTGCCCAACATGAAAGGAAACAAAGTGATTACTTACAAGTATAAGTAATTTTGCTGCCCAAAGACTTGGGTTCACATGCTGTGCATCTATTCCACCAATTAGTGGTTGGGTCCTGAATAATGTTTTTTTTGTTCTTCTCTTTGGGAGTGTGGACGTTGATCACCATTTGGTGGTAAGTCGATCTGCTGTGTGACATCAGATGGTGCCCCAGAAGTTTGTGTGATTGCCATCTTCAGCTTCTTTTTTTCTCCTAGAGCCTGTTCTATTTAGAACTTTCCTTGTTCTGAAGTGTTGCTCACCTCACCCGTTTGCTTTACCCCCCATTTACGGGGCATGGGGTGAGTTGCATGCGAATCAGGAATACATAACGGCATTTAGTTCCTTGGAAAGGATGGGCTAAAATGTGGACGAGTTTGTAAACAGAGG
Organism: Pleurodeles waltl; assembly: GCF_031143425.1. Taxonomy (NCBI): domain Eukaryota; kingdom Metazoa; phylum Chordata; class Amphibia; order Caudata; family Salamandridae; genus Pleurodeles; species Pleurodeles waltl. The sequence continues at coordinate 174,610,924 of NC_090441.1, read as the reverse complement.
TTGTAGCACTGTCCCACTTCTGCTTATCTCTTCATCTGGAGGTCTACACAGTGTGACTTGGTCATCCCAACATACCTTCACAAAACAGCCATGCAGATGTCACCAAAGGCAATGTTGGCTAGGAACGTTAGGGTTGCACCCTTCTTCCTCACCGAGTGCCCTGGGGGGTGTGGGTAACGTCTTCCCTGCCCTTGTGTAGCTGATTTGGATAGTTTCGACTAGCCATCGTGCAATCATTCCCTTTGTTACTGGGATATCTTGGCTTGCCCTGGCAAAGGAGAGCGAGTTGAGTCCCTTTTCAGAGTAGCTTTTGCCTCTTGTAGGTAGTATATGAGTGATCTTCGCACATCCAAAGAGTGTAGTGCCCTTTCTGCCTGTGACTTAAGATCCTGAAAACAGGCTGGTAGTTGAATGCTTTGGTTGACGTGGAGTTGTAAAACCACCTTTTGTAGAACCTGGAGGTTTATCTGTAGTCCAACCTTGTCCTTGTGGATTTGAAGGTATGCCTCCTGGATAGTGAGCCCTTGTAGCTCACTGATTCTGTGAATTGGGAACACTGTCCTTAGGTTTAAGAACTTCAACTCAGACTTGGGCATTGACTCAAATGGTTCTGTTGTAGATTGTGTGATTACTGTGTTCAGGTTCCACATTGGTATCAGTGCAACTCATGATTTCACCACTATCTGATTCTACTAGAAATCTTTTAACCACTGGTAGTGTGAATAGACTACTGTAGGAAGTTGGCTCTGTATGTGCTATTTCAAAGTAAGGAATAGCATGCACAGAGTCCAAGGGTTCCCCTTAGAGGTAAAATAGTGGTAAAAATAGATAATACTAATGCTCTATTTTGTGGTAGTGTGGTCGAGCAGTAGGCTTATCCAAGGAGTAGTGTTAAGCATTTGTTGTACATACACATAGACAATAAATGAGGTACACACACTCAGAGACAAATCCAGCCAATAGGTTTTGTTATAGAAAAATATCTTTTCTTAGTTTATTTTAAGAACCACAGGTTCAAATTCTACATGTAATAGCTCATTCGAAAGGTATTGCAGGTAAGTACTTTAGGAACTTCAAATCATCAAAATTGCATGTATACTTTTCAAGTTATTCACAAATAGCTGTTTTAAAAGTGGACACTTAGTGCAATTTTCACAGTTCCTAGGGGAGGTAAGTATTTGTTAGTTTTACCAGGTAAGTAAGACACTTACAGGGTTCAGTTCTTGGTCCAAGGTAGCCCACCGTTGGGGGTTCAGAGCAACCCCAAAGTCACCACACCAGCAGCTCAGGGCCGGTCAGGTGCAGAGTTCAAAGTGGTGCCCAAAACACATAGGCTAGAATGGAGAGAAGGGGGTGCCCCGGTTCCGGTCTGTTTGCAGGTAAGTACCCGCGTCTTCGGAGGGCAGACCAGGGGGGTTTTGTAGGGCACCGGGGGGGACACAAGTCCACACAGAAATTTCACCCTCAGCGGCGCGGGGGCGGCCGGGTGCAGTGTAGAAACAAGCGTCGGGTTCGCAATGTTAGTCTATGAGAGATCTCGGGCTCTCTTCAGCGCTGCAGGCAGGCAAGGGGGGGGTTCCTCGGGGAAACCTCCACTTGGGCAAGGGAGAGGGACTCCTGGGGGTCACTTCTCCAGTGAAAGTCCGGTCCTTCAGGTCCTGGGGGCTGCGGGTGCAGGGTCTCTCCCAGGCGTCGGGACTTTAGGTTCAAAGAGTCGCGGTCAGGGGAAGCCTCGGGATTCCCTCTGCAGGCGGCGCTGTGGGGGCTCAGGGGGGACAGGTTTTGGTACTCACAGTATCAGAGTAGTCCTGGGGTCCCTCCTGAGGTGTCGGATCTCCACCAGCCGAGTCGGGGTCGCCGGGTGCAGTGTTGCAAGTCTCACGCTTCTTGCGGGGAGCTTGCAGGGTTCTTTAAAGCTGCTGGAAACAAAGTTGCAGCTTTTCTTGGAGCAGGTCCGCTGTCCTCGGGAGTTTCTTGTCTTTTCGAAGCAGGGGCAGTCCTCAGAGGATGTCGAGGTCGCTGGTCCCTTCGGAAGGCGTCGCTGGAGCAGGATCTTTGGAAGGCAGGAGACAGGCCGGTGAGTTTCTGGAGCCAAGGCAGTTGTCGTCTTCTGGTCTTCCGCTGCAGGGGTTTTCAGCTGGGCAGTCCTTCTTCTTGTTGCAGGAATCTAATTTTCTAGGGTTCAGGGTAGCCCTTAAATACTAAATTTAAGGGCGTGTTTAGGTCTGGGGGGTTAGTAGCCAATGGCTACTAGCCCTGAGGGTGGGTACACCCTCTTTGTGCCTCCTCCCAAGGGGAGGGGGTCACAATCCTAACCCTATTGGGGGAATCCTCCATCTGCAAGATGGAGGATTTCTAAAAGTTAGAGTCACCTCAGCTCAGGACACCTTAGGGGCTGTCCTGACTGGCCAGTGACTCCTCCTTGTTATTCTCATTATTTTCTCCGGCCTTGCCGCCAAAAGTGGGGCCTGGCCGGAGGGGGCGGGCAACTCCACTAGCTGGAGTGTCCTGCTGGGTTGGCACAAAGGAGGTGAGCCTTTGAGGCTCACCGCCAGGTGTGACAATTCCTGCCTGGGAGAGGTGTTAGCATCTCCACCCAGTGCAGGCTTTGTTACTGGCCTCAGAGTGACAAAGGCACTCTCCCCATGGGGCCAGCAACATGTCTCGGTTTGTGGCAGGCTGCTAGAACTAGTCAGCCTACACAGATAGTCGGTTAAGTTTCAGGGGGCACCTCTAAGGTGCCCTCTGTGGTGTATTTTACAATAAAATGTACACTGGCATCAGTGTGCATTTATTGTGCTGAGAAGTTTGATACCAAACTTCCCAGTTTTCAGTGTAGCCATTATGGTGCTGTGGAGTTCGTGTTTGACAGACTCCCAGACCATATACTCTTATGGCTACCCTGCACTTACAATGTCTAAGGTTTTGTTTAGACACGGTAGGGGTACCATGCTCATGCACTGGTACCCTCACCTATGGTATAGTGCACCCTGCCTTAGGGCTGTAAGGCCTGCTAGAGGGGTGGCTTACCTATACTGCATAGGCAGTGAGAGGCTGGCATGGCACCCTGAGGGGAGTGCCATGTCGACTTACTCGTTTTGTCCTCACTAGCACACACAAGCTGGTAAGCAGTGTGTCTGTGCTGAGTGAGAGGTCTCCAGGGTGGCATAAGACATGCTGCAGCCCTTAGAGACCTTCCTTGGCATCAGGGCCCTTGGTACTAGAAGTACCAGTTACAAGGGACTTATCCGGATGCCAGGGTCTGCCAATTGTGGATACAAAAGTACAGGTTAGGGAAAGAACACTGGTGCTGGGGCCTGGTTAGCAGGCCTCAGCACACTTTCAATTGTAAACCTAGCATCAGCAAGGGCAAAAAGTCAGGGGGCAACCATGCCAAGGAGGCATTTCCTTACACAACCCCCCCCCAAACGAAAGAGGATGAGACTAACCTTTCCCAAGAGAGTCTTCATTTTCTAAGTGGAAGAACCTGGAAAGGCCATCTGCATTGGCATGGGCAGTCCCAGGTCTGTGTTCCACTATAAAGTCCATTCCCTGTAGGGAGATGGACCACCTCAACAGTTTAGGATTTTCACCTTTCATTTGCATCAGCCATTTGAGAGGTCTGTGGTCAGTTTGCACTAGGAAGTGAGTCCCAAAGAGGTATGGTCTCAGCTTCTTCAGGGACCAAACCACAGCAAAGGCCTCCCTCTCAATGGCACTCCAACGCTGCTCCCTGGGGAGTAACCTCCTGCTAATGAAAGCAACAGGCTGGTCAAGGCCATCATCATTTGTTTGGGACAAAACTGCCCCTATCCCATGTTCAGAGGCATCAGTCTGCACAATGAACTGCTTAGAATAATCTGGAGCTTTGAGAACTGGTGCTGAGCACATTGCTTGTTTCAGGGTGTCAAAGGCCTGTTGGCAGTCCACAGTCCAGTTCACTTTCTTGGGCATTTTCTTGGAGGTGAGCTCAGTGAGGGCTGTCACAATGGATCCATATCCCTTCACAAACCTCCTGTAGTACCCAGTCAAGCCAAGGAATGCCCTGACTTGAGTCTGGGTTTTTGGAGCTACCCAGTCCAGAATAGTCTGGATCTTGGGTTGGAGTGGCTGAACTTGGCCTCCACCTACAAGGTGTCCCAAGTAAACCACAGTTCCCTGCCCTATCTGGCATTTGGATGCCTTGATAGAGAGGCCTGCAGATTGCAGAGCCTTCAAAACCTTCCTCAGGTGGACCAGGTGATCCTGCCAGGTGGAGCTAAAGACAGCAATATCATCAAGATAAGCTGTGCTAAAGGACTCCAAGCCAGCAAGGACTTGATTCACCAACCTTTGGAAGGTGGCAGGGGCATTCTTTAAACCAAAGGGCATAACAGTAAACTGATAATGCCCATCAGGTGTGGAGAATGCTGTCTTTTCTTTTGCTCCAGGTGCCATTTTTATTTGCCAGTACCCTGCTGTCAAGTCAAAGGTACTTAGAAATTTGGCAGCACCTAATTTATCAATGAGCTCATCAGCTCTTGGAATTGGATGAGCATCTGTCTTGGTGACAGAATTGAGCCCTCTGTAGTCCACACAAAACCTCATCTCTTTCTTTCCGTCTTTGGTGTGAGGTTTGGGGACTAAGACCACTGGGCTAGCCCAGGGGCTGTCAGAGCGCTCAATGACTCCCAATTCCAGCATCTTGTGGACTTCCACCTTGATGCTTTCTTTAACATGGTCAGATTGTCTAAAGATTTTGTTCTTGACAGGCATGCTGTCTCCTGTGTCCACATCATGGGTACACAGGTGTGTCTGACCAGGGGTTAAGGAGAAGAGTTCAGGAAACTGTTGTAGGACTCTCCTACAATCAGCTTGCTGTTGGCCAGAGAGGGTGTCTGAGTAGATCACTCCATCTACTGTACCATCTTTTGGGTCTGATGACAGAAGATCAGGGAGAGGTTCACTCTCTGCCTCCTGATCCTCATCTGTTACCATCAACAGATTGACATCAGCCCTGTCGTGGAAGAGCTTAAGGCGGTTTACATGGATCACCCTTTTGGGGCTCCTGCTTGTGCCCAGGTCCACCAAGTAGGTGACCTGACTCTTCCTCTCTAGTACTGGGTAAGGGCCACTCCATTTGTCCTGGAGTGCCCTGGGAGCCACAGGCTCCAGAACCCAGACTTTCTGCCCTGGTTGGAACTCAACCAGTGCAGCCTTTTGGTCATACCAAAACTTCTGGAGCTGTTGGCTGGCCTCAAGGTTTTTGGTTGCCTTTTCCATGTACTCTGCCATTCTAGAGCGAAGGCCAAGTACATAGTCCACTATGTCCTGTTTAGGCTCATGGAGAGGTCTCTCCCAGCCTTCTTTAACAAGGGCAAGTGGTCCCCTTACAGGATGACCAAACAGAAGTTCAAAGGGGGAGAACCCTACTCCCTTCTGTGGTACCTCCCTGTAAGCGAAAAGCAGACATGGCAGGAGGACATCCCATCTCCTTTTGAGTTTTTCTGGGAGCCCCATGATCATGCCCTTTAATGTCTTGTTGAATCTCTCAACCAAGCCATTAGTTTGTGGATGGTATGGTGTAGTGAATTTATAAGTCACTCCACACTCATTCCACATGTGCTTTAGGTATGCTGACATGAAGTTGGTACCTCTGTCAGACACCACCTCCTTAGGGAAACCCACTCTGGTAAAGATACCAATGAGGGCCTTGGCTACTGCAGGGGCAGTAGTCGACCTAAGGGGAATAGCTTCAGGATACCTGGTAGCATGATCCACTACTACCAGGATATACATATTTCCTGAGGCTGTGGGAGGTTCCAGTGGACCAACTATGTCCACACCCACTCTTTCAAAGGGCACCCCCACCACTGGAAGTGGAATGAGGGGGGCCTTTGGATGCCCACCTGTCTTACCACTGGCTTGACAGGTGGGGCAGGAGAGGCAAAACTCCTTAACCATGTTGGACATATTGGGCCAGTAGAAGTGGTTGACTAACCTCTCCCACGTCTTGGTTTGTCCCAAATGTCCAGCAAGGGGAATGTCATGGGCCAATGTTAGGATGAACTCTCTGAACAGCTGAGGCACTACCACTCTCCTAGTGGCACCAGGTTTGGGGTCTCTGGCCTCAGTGTACAGGAGCCCATCTTCCCAATAGACCCTATGTGTTCCATTTTTCTTGCCTTTGGACTCTTCAGCAGCTTGCTGCCTAAGGCCTTCAAGAGAGGGACAGGTTTCTTGTCCCTTACACAGCTCTTCCCTGGAGGGTCCCCCTGGGCCTAAGAGCTCAACCTGATAAGGTTCAAGCTCCAAAGGCTCAGTTCCCTCAGAGGGCAGAACTTCTTCCTGAGAAGAGAGGTTCCCTTTCTTTTGCTGTGTTGCAGTTGGTTTCCCAACTGACTTTCCTGTTCTCTTGGTAGGCTGGGCCATTTTTCCAGACTCCAGCTCTACTTTTTCACCCTTTGCCTTGCATTGTGCTCTTGTTTTCACACACACCAGTTCAGGGATACCCAGCATTGCTGCATGGGTTTTTAGCTCTACCTCAGCCCATGCTGAGGACTCCAGGTCATTTCCAAGCAGACAGTCCACTGGGATATTTGAGGAGACCACCACCTGTTTCAGGCCATTGACCCCTCCCCATTCTAAAGTAACCATTGCCATGGGATGTACTTTTCTCTGATTGTCAGCGTTGGTGACTGTGTAAGTTTTTCCAGTCAGGTATTGGCCAGGGGAAACCAGTTTCTCTGTCACCATGGTGACACTGGCACCTGTATCCCTCAGGCCCTCTATTCTAGTCCCATTAATTAAGAGTTGCTGTCTGTATTTTTGCATGTTAGGCGGCCAGACAGCTAGTGTGGCTAAATCCACCCCACCCTCAGAAACTAGAGTAGCTTCAGTGTGGACCCTGATTTGCTCTGGGCACACTGTTGATCCCACTTGGAGACTAGCCATACCAGTGTTACCTGGATGGGAGTTTGGAGTGGAACCTTTCTTGGGACAGGCCTTGTCTCCAGTTTGGTGTCCATGCTGTTTACAGCTATGACACCAGGCCTTTTTGGGATCAAAGTTTTTACCCTTGTACCCATTGTTTTGTGAAGAGGCTCTGGGCCCACCCTCCTGTGCAGGTTTTTGGGGGCCTGTAGAAGACTCTTTACTATCTTTAGTTTTGGTTGTCTCATCACCCTTCTGCTGGGGAGTCTTTGTGACCCCTTTCTTTTGGTCACCCCCTGTTGAAGTCTTGGACACCCTTGTCTTGACCCAATGGTCCGCCTTCTTTCCCAATTCTTGGGGAGAAATTGGTCCTAGGTCTACCAGATGCTGATGCAGTTTATCATTGAAACAATTACTTAACAGGTGTTCTTTCACAAATAAATTGTACAGCCCATCATAATTACTTACACCACTGCCTTGAATCCAACCATCTAGTGTTTTCACTGAGTAGTCAACAAAGTCAACCCAGGTCTGGCTCGAGGATTTTTGAGCCCCCCTGAACCTAATCCTGTACTCCTCAGTGGAGAATCCAAAGCCCTCAATCAGGGTACCCTTCATGAGGTCATAAGATTCTGCATCTTGTCCAGAGAGTGTGAGGAGTCTATCCCTACACTTTCCTGTGAACATTTCCCAAAGGAGAGCACCCCAGTGAGATCTGTTCACTTTTCTGGTTACACAAGCCCTCTCAAAAGCTGTGAACCATTTGGTGATGTCATCACCATCTTCATATTTAGTTACAATCCCTTTGGGGATTTTCAACATGTCAGGAGAATCTCTGACCCTATTTATGTTGCTGCCACCATTGATGGGTCCTAGGCCCATCTCTTGTCTTTCCCTCTCTATGGCTAGGATCTGTCTTTCCAAAGCCAATCTTTTGGCCATCCTGGCTAACTGGATGTCCTCTTCACTGGGGCTATCCTCAGTGATTTCAGAGGTGTTGGTCTCTCCTGTGAGGGAACCAGCATCTCTGACTATTATTTTTGGAGTCAGGGTTTGAGGGACCCTGTTCTCCCTAGATAGGACTGGTAGGGGGGAATCTTCCTCCAATTCACTATCATCTTCCTCTGAGTTGCCACCCTCAGAGGGGTTGGCCTTTTCAAACTCTGCCAAAAGCTCCTGGAGCTGTATTTTGGTAGGTTTGGGGCCTATGGTTATTTTCTTTAGTTTACAGAGTGACCTTAGCTCTCTCATCTGTAGATGGAGGTAAGGTGTGGTGTCGAGTTCCACCACAGTCACATCTGTGCTAGACATTTTGCTTCTAAAAGTTGGAATACTTTTTAAGAATCTAAAACTGGTTCTAGAATCTAATTCAAACTTTTACAAACTTTTAAACTCTAAAAGAAATGCTAAACAGGATCTAACACAAGGCCCTAGCAGGTCTTTTAAGAATTTAGAAAACTTTTCAAATTGCAAAAATCAATTTCTAATGACAATTTTGGAATTTGTCGTGTGATCAGGTATTGGCTGAGTAGTCCAGCAAATGCAAAGTCTTGTACCCCACCGCTGATCCACCAATGTAGGAAGTTGGCTCTGTATGTGCTATTTCAAAGTAAGGAATAGCATGCACAGAGTCCAAGGGTTCCCCTTAGAGGTAAAATAGTGGTAAAAATAGATAATACTAATGCTCTATTTTGTGGTAGTGTGGTCGAGCAGTAGGCTTATCCAAGGAGTAGTGTTAAGCATTTGTTGTACATACACATAGACAATAAATGAGGTACACACACTCAGACAAATCCAGCCAATAGGTTTTGTTATAGAAAAATATCTTTTCTTAGTTTATTTTAAGAACCACAGGTTCAAATTCTACATGTAATAGCTCATTCGAAAGGTATTGCAGGTAAGTACTTTAGGAACTTCAAATCATCAAAATTGCATGTATACTTTTCAAGTTATTCACAAATAGCTGTTTTAAAAGTGGACACTTAGTGCAATTTTCACAGTTCCTAGGGGAGGTAAGTATTTGTTAGTTTTACCAGGTAAGTAAGACACTTACAGGGTTCAGTTCTTGGTCCAAGGTAGCCCACCGTTGGGGGTTCAGAGCAACCCCAAAGTCACCACACCAGCAGCTCAGGGCCGGTCAGGTGCAGAGTTCAAAGTGGTGCCCAAAACACATAGGCTAGAATGGAGAGAAGGGGGTGCCCCGGTTCCGGTCTGTTTGCAGGTAAGTACCCGCGTCTTCGGAGGGCAGACCAGGGGGGTTTTGTAGGGCACCGGGGGGGACACAAGTCCACACAGAAATTTCACCCTCAGCGGCGCGGGGGCGGCCGGGTGCAGTGTAGAAACAAGCGTCGGGTTCGCAATGTTAGTCTATGAGAGATCTCGGGCTCTCTTCAGCGCTGCAGGCAGGCAAGGGGGGGGTTCCTCGGGGAAACCTCCACTTGGGCAAGGGAGAGGGACTCCTGGGGGTCACTTCTCCAGTGAAAGTCCGGTCCTTCAGGTCCTGGGGGCTGCGGGTGCAGGGTCTCTCCCAGGCGTCGGGACTTTAGGTTCAAAGAGTCGCGGTCAGGGGAAGCCTCGGGATTCCCTCTGCAGGCGGCGCTGTGGGGGCTCAGGGGGGACAGGTTTTGGTACTCACAGTATCAGAGTAGTCCTGGGGTCCCTCCTGAGGTGTCGGATCTCCACCAGCCGAGTCGGGGTCGCCGGGTGCAGTGTTGCAAGTCTCACGCTTCTTGCGGGGAGCTTGCAGGGTTCTTTAAAGCTGCTGGAAACAAAGTTGCAGCTTTTCTTGGAGCAGGTCCGCTGTCCTCGGGAGTTTCTTGTCTTTTCGAAGCAGGGGCAGTCCTCAGAGGATGTCGAGGTCGCTGGTCCCTTCGGAAGGCGTCGCTGGAGCAGGATCTTTGGAAGGCAGGAGACAGGCCGGTGAGTTTCTGGAGCCAAGGCAGTTGTCGTCTTCTGGTCTTCCGCTGCAGGGGTTTTCAGCTGGGCAGTCCTTCTTCTTGTTGCAGGAATCTAATTTTCTAGGGTTCAGGGTAGCCCTTAAATACTAAATTTAAGGGCGTGTTTAGGTCTGGGGGGTTAGTAGCCAATGGCTACTAGCCCTGAGGGTGGGTACACCCTCTTTGTGCCTCCTCCCAAGGGGAGGGGGTCACAATCCTAACCCTATTGGGGGAATCCTCCATCTGCAAGATGGAGGATTTCTAAAAGTTAGAGTCACCTCAGCTCAGGACACCTTAGGGGCTGTCCTGACTGGCCAGTGACTCCTCCTTGTTATTCTCATTATTTTCTCCGGCCTTGCCGCCAAAAGTGGGGCCTGGCCGGAGGGGGCGGGCAACTCCACTAGCTGGAGTGTCCTGCTGGGTTGGCACAAAGGAGGTGAGCCTTTGAGGCTCACCGCCAGGTGTGACAATTCCTGCCTGGGAGAGGTGTTAGCATCTCCACCCAGTGCAGGCTTTGTTACTGGCCTCAGAGTGACAAAGGCACTCTCCCCATGGGGCCAGCAACATGTCTCGGTTTGTGGCAGGCTGCTAGAACTAGTCAGCCTACACAGATAGTCGGTTAAGTTTCAGGGGGCACCTCTAAGGTGCCCTCTGTGGTGTATTTTACAATAAAATGTACACTGGCATCAGTGTGCATTTATTGTGCTGAGAAGTTTGATACCAAACTTCCCAGTTTTCAGTGTAGCCATTATGGTGCTGTGGAGTTCGTGTTTGACAGACTCCCAGACCATATACTCTTATGGCTACCCTGCACTTACAATGTCTAAGGTTTTGTTTAGACACGGTAGGGGTACCATGCTCATGCACTGGTACCCTCACCTATGGTATAGTGCACCCTGCCTTAGGGCTGTAAGGCCTGCTAGAGGGGTGGCTTACCTATACTGCATAGGCAGTGAGAGGCTGGCATGGCACCCTGAGGGGAGTGCCATGTCGACTTACTCGTTTTGTCCTCACTAGCACACACAAGCTGGTAAGCAGTGTGTCTGTGCTGAGTGAGAGGTCTCCAGGGTGGCATAAGACATGCTGCAGCCCTTAGAGACCTTCCTTGGCATCAGGGCCCTTGGTACTAGAAGTACCAGTTACAAGGGACTTATCCGGATGCCAGGGTCTGCCAATTGTGGATACAAAAGTACAGGTTAGGGAAAGAACACTGGTGCTGGGGCCTGGTTAGCAGGCCTCAGCACACTTTCAATTGTAAACCTAGCATCAGCAAGGGCAAAAAGTCAGGGGGCAACCATGCCAAGGAGGCATTTCCTTACAACTACTGTCTGTTGTTCATTTGGAATATACGAGTATGGTAGCCAAGTGGACATTTAGTGAGGAGTAGGTCAGGCTGCTGTAGAGTAGATGAGTAAGGTATGTTAGCACCATACCGTGGTTATCCTTGTTTCTAGTGTTTTGTGGTCCACGCACCAGTGGTTGTATCTAATCCATTTGGCTGTATAGCACTTAATAGTGATTGGCATCCTCCTTCCGGATTTCCATTATCCTGGGCGGCAGCTTTAGGTGTCCAAATTCTATGTATTCCGGAGCCACGCTGCAGGGATGTGTGTGGCTGGTTCTGAGTGTCACATTCCTCTGTTTTGTACTGTTAACAGGGCCTGCGTCATTTTGACTGGCATTGGTCCTCTGGATGACTCTAGGAGTCTGAATATCATGTTTGTGGGGCCCACTATGATGTGATGAGTATGAATTACATCCCTGGATGTCTGACCTTGTCCAGTGCATTCAGTGGGAATCAGTGGAAAGGTGTATGCAAATCTCCCTAAACAGCCTATCAATTTGGATTCTCCTTGGACTGAGGGTGTGCAAACCTGGACGTGAAGGCTTGGCATTTTTCATTTTCTGGACCAGCAAAGAGGTCTGTGCTTGGTGAGGCCTAGCATCTCAACATGCTGTTTAATACTTCCTACTTATCTCCCACTTATGGGAAGTGTTTTCTGGTCTCCCTCGGTGTATTGTTATATCATGTTTCTTTGGATCACCCATTTTCATAGCTCTGCGCTAGACTTGACAATGGGAACAACTTTGTTCCTCCCTGCTTGTTAAGGCAGAACACAATAATTGTGTTCTGTTTAGAAGCACCATGCTTCCACCATGTGCACCTGGAATGTGTTCAGCGCTAGAGTCCTTAGTTCCAGGTAGCTAATGCATTTCATGGCGTCCACTGGACTCCAATGTCTTCGGACCTTCCGATTTCAGATTGTCCATGTAGCCTCCCAACCCTTGAGGGATTTTTCTGTTGTGGTCACAGTGGGAGCTGACAATTTGAAGGGTTTCCCTATCCTCACATTTGTCGAGTTCCATTATTCTGTTTTCTACTGAACCCTTGCTGTGACAACCACTGGATCCTCACAACTCTGTGGCTTGTTGAGGAGTCATTCCTGTATGGGTCACATGTACAGTTTGCATGCAGTAAGAGTGGGGTGCATGGTCCCAGCCTACCCATCAACTTCATGACAGTCATCACTGTCAGACTGCCCCTTCTGGTAGAGCCCGCTCCGCTATTGTAGCTGCCCTCTTGGGGACTGAATACAATTGTGCGGTTCTTGAGCCCAATGTTGAGCCCAGTGCTGCCCCCCCAGAAACCTTTTCAACCTGCTCTGAGTGTGGTAACGATTTCTCATGGTTTATGGTGAACCTAGGGCATTTTCGCATGATTATTGTTTATATGTCTTGGCGGCATTTTTGTTTCACGTTTACCTTTACCAGCCGGTCATCCAGGTATGGCTAGATGTGCATACCCTGTCTTCTCATATGTGCTGCCACTGCCGCTAGGTATTTCGTAAACACCGTTAGTGCATATTTTATGCCAAGAGGTAGCACTCTGAACTGGTAGTGTACCTTAACCAGGATTAATCTGAGGCCCTTTTTGTGTCTATAGCTCATTGGTATGTATAGGTAGGTATCTTTTAGGGCAAAGGTGGCAATGTAATCTTTCTTAGGAGTGTGATCATTTCTTGTAGGGTTGCTATTCTGAAGTGATGAGTTTGTATGAACTTGTTTAAGTATCTGAGGTGTAGAATAGGGGTCAATGTCAAATCTAGTTTTGGTACTAGGAAGTTCACCAAGTAGAAGCTACCGTCGTTCTCCCATGGAGGGAATCTATGGCTTTTTTTGGTTTATAAGTTCTTTGACATCTAACTATATGAGTACTTATTCCTTTTAGGTTCTTGACTTTGGAGGAACATGTGGTGGTGATCTGTTGAGTTCTATGCAGTAATGTCTTATGTTTAAAATAAAATTGTCTAAAGGATCCAATTGACCTTAACTCCAAGCGGAATCCACCTATTCCCTCTCTCTTCGCCCCCCCAAATCCCCAATTGTGTTATGTGAGGGAAGTGTTGGCCGGTAGAGTCAATTGCTTGGTAGCCCCCTTTTGTGGGATGTCCTCTCCCTCTGGGTGTTTCCACAAAAGGGCTGCCTCGCTAGGTTTTGCCACGTTTCTTGTCGACTGAAGCCTTGCTGTTGGCGTTGTTGTGGGGCCGGTGAGAAACCTGTCCTGCCTGTTGGCGGTTCCACCACTCCTGAAGCATTATCCGATTCGCAAAAAATACCCATAGCCTTTGCTGTTTTATTATTCTTTTGTTATTTCTTTGAGTGCCTTGTATACAGCATCCCCAAAAGGGGCTTCCCTTCTGAAAGGCAGGTTGATGATGGACACTTGTACCTCTGCCTTGAATCCAAAGACCCTGAACCATGCATCTCTTGAGGGTACTGCACGCACACATCTGCCTGCTGGTGGTATCCGCCGCATCCAGTGCCAGATCAGAGAGAGGAAGTAAATCCTGTGCACGGATCTATCCCTGGGATCCAGACTTTTGTATCTAAGGGCCATAGTGAAAAATTAATTCACCAGCAGAGGGGTGAGGAGGCATTAGTCCGAAAGGGCTTTATGCAGGTTACTACCTCTGTTTTTGAATATCCAAGCCCTATATCCCAGGATCCCCTCCAGCATGTGCCCCATATATTATAATTCTGGAAAATGTACCTAGGCCAGATCCTCTGCACCTGGAGTCCCACACCTCATTAATAAATAAGGTTATGCATTGACTGAGGAAGTACTCTGGGTGGAGTTCAGATTCGTCCAGAGAACTTTTAACTGAGAGAAGGGTTTCATGGATTGGCTCAACCAGCAAAATCTCACCAGGGGATTGCATAGGTATTCATTTTAGAAACAACCCACTACAAGATAGCGCTTTGTTCTATCATTTTGTAATATGAATACTTGACTTGTGAACTATCGGAGTACAGCGGCTGGCATACTTTAATGGCACCCCTTTTCAGCTTCAACATTCTCAACCCAATAGGTCAGATAAGCAGAGGTTTTGCAATCCTCAGTCCAAGTGGTTTGATTGCTCACTATCCAACAGCTTTGAGCCTCTGAACTCCTTGAAGCAACTGGACTGACCATTAGCCAATGGAAATGCCTCATGTGGAGAGCAGGAGTCTCATTTGGCTCCTAATTTTCAACCTCAAGGAACAGCAAATATCTCCTCTATTGTAGCCCCTGGGATTATCTCATGGAATGTGGCAGGGCTCAGGGCCAAGTTGGCTAATTCAGATTTGTTACATATGCTGCCAAGAGACTTCTTTTGCCCCCCCCCCCCTCATATTAAAGGTTTTACCACCCGCTGTGCCCCTGCAGTTAAGTCTCCATCAGGAAGGGCTAAGGGGAAGGGGAGTATTGGCCACGTTTACGTTTGTACTTTAAAGGGGTTGGATGTACGCGTTGCTGATGCAACACCACAATACTTGGTTCTTCTCAGCAAATTAACTGAGCCACATGATGTTTTGTGGATTAATTAATTATTATAACAATGTTTTTGATTCCTCAGACACTAGCGTTATTGATGGTCTGGAGACAAAGGTGCATAAGCTACAGAATGAACATAAGAAGGAACTTATGATTATCTGTGTTGCAGATTTTAACTATGAACCTATATTTTTAGACTGTCGCGGGATCTCTGATGAGTATGAATGTCCCATACGGCACTTTAAACATTTCCCCTATGGGACCGCACACAACAGAATGCTGGCCACCAACTCTGATCTTTCCATCCCCAGAAGTCAAGGGTGTCCCTATGTATTTGGGTGGAAGTGCTCAATCCACAATTTACTTTATTCAAAAGATTTAACCCTCTCTGTAAGGAAGTTTAGTGTGACGCTAACATGCATTTGTGATCATAACCCCCTAATTCTGGAAACTAGGATGGATTTGGATAAGGGTTCTGGCGTGGAAGTCCAGCAACCTGAGTTGAGGCTTAATGGACAGAAAGGCCTGATCATCAAGTGGGAAACAATGATAAATGCAGCTTTTATAGAGATCTAATGACAAATAAGAAGGAAGAGGTCATGGGTGCTCTAGGGAAAAAATACCCCTCTGCATAAAATTGAGACATTTTCTGCTTTAACAAGCTATGCGGCAGATAAGTTAAAGCGAGTAAGTGTCAATAAAGATACAAGCCCTCCTTGGTTCAATCATGCATGTACGTCCGCTCTTAAAGCCTTAAAGAAGGCTATTGGCACTTCCCCCACATAATCAGACCGCTACCCGATTGGCAAGAAAGACATACTAGGACACCCGTGTTGTCAGGAAGAAAGAACTGAGGAAGAAGGCCTGGAACGAGTTAATCGAAGTAAGTAATAATAAAAATGTGAAGGCTTTTTGGCGAGTGGTTAATTCCACCCCATTGGCTGGCAAGGATAGTGCTGTAATAGATACTGGTATCCCAGCCAAAGTGTGGGTGGAATATTTCTCTTTAAAAAAAAAAAAAAAAAAACACTTTTAAAACCAGGGATAATACCCTCCAAGAAGCAGTGAATGGCCCTACTGATGGGATAGAGGTCTCTCTAGCCATAGCCTCGATATGTGGTAGTTCATCACTCAAGTTCCTCAACTCAGGATTTTGTGAGGGTACAGAATGACTTCAAAAAGTCAAACTCCCCCATGCATTGCCATCTCATCCTCATGTTGGTGTCTCTCCGCTAAGTATTCAGCGTCAGTCGAGGATGGTTTCCTCTTCATGGCAGCCATTTCTTTATGCTTTGCCCCCTTTGTCCTTCACTACCTATTTTACACCTGTAGACGTCAAAGGTTTGTTATATGCCCCCAATGTTGTCCTTTGGTTGGGGCCCATGAGGCTCTGTATGTTTGTGCTGACTTTTTTTTGTGGAATGTTTGGATTCCAAGGTGACTCTCAGGGCTTTAAAGTCTTTTGTTACCGTCTGCCACTTGGCCTTTTCGGTGTCCCTCGCTGTCTTCTTCGCAGGTTCTGCTTTCTCTATAACAATGAAGCCACCTTCGGCATCCGATTTCCCTCCCTGTGCTAGCTCAATTTCCTAGAATTTTCCCTCGTCATCAATGGAGAGACCGAGGTAATTCAGGGATTCTTGAGGTTTGTGGGTACCAGCTATGGTGTGGTGTGCCAGTCACTGTTTCGAATCTCAGGTTTCTCTGGTAAAATTAGGTGCAGGCTTCATAGTCTTCTGTGTTGTGATCCTCCGATAAGCACGTGTTACAGACCTTGTGTGGTTCCCTCTGCAAAAATTTGTGATGGCAGTTTGGGCAGATTTCAGAGGGGATGGTGGTGGTCTGGGGCATGGGGTTCCATTTCCTCCTAGCTGCCCCTCTCCTCTGCATTCTTGGACATGTGGTCCTCAGCAAAAGGGTCCCCTGTCCGGGTCAAGAAAACTCTTTGGTCTTCGGTGTTTCTCATGGCAACAATGTCTTTTTGTGCTTTCAAGTGACTTTCTCTCTCCTTTCTGTAATTCTGCCAAGATTCTTCCGAGCTCTTCCGGTGTACTTCCAATGACAGAAAAAAAGAATCTGAAGGTGCCAACCACACACTGGAACTTCCGGGGTACCATGCGACGTCACCTAGTCGATGGATGTAGGAAGTTGGCTCTGTATGCACTATTTCAAAGTAAGGAATAGTATGCACAGAGTCCAAGGGTTCCCCTTAGAGGTAAAATAGTGGCAAAAAGAGATAATTCTAATGCTCTATTTTGTGGTAGTGTGGTCGAGCAGTAGGCTTATCAGAGGAGTAGTGTTAAGCATTTGTTGTACATACACAGGCAATAAATGAGGAACACACTGAGACAATTCCAGGCCAATAGGTTTTTGTATAGAAAAATATCTTTTCTTAGTTTATTTTAAGAACCAAAGGTTCAAGATTTACAAGTAATACTTCAAATGAAAGGTATTTCAGGTAGGTACTTTAGGAACTTTGAATTAGCAAAATAGCATATACAGTTTTCACATAAATGACATATAGCTATTTTAAAACTAGACAGTGCAATTTTCAACAGTTCCTGGGGGAGGTAAGTGTTTGTTAGTTTTTGCAGGTAAGTAAACCACCCACAGGGTTCAAGTTTGGGTCCAAGGTAGCCCACTGTTGGGGGTTCAGAGCAACCCCAAAGTTACCACACCAGCAGCTCAGGGCCGGTCAGGTGCAGAGGTCAAAGTGGTGCCCAAAACGCATAGGCTTCAATGGAGAAGGGGGTGCCCCGGTTCCAGTCTGCCAGCAGGTAAGTACCCGCATCTTCGGGGGGCAGACCAGGGGGGGGTTTTGTAGGGCACTGGGGGGGGGACACAAGTCCACACAAAAAGTACACCCTCATCGGCACGGGGGCGGCCGGGTGCAGTGTGCAAACAAGCGTTGGGTTTGTAATAGAAAATCAATGCGAGACCAAGGGGTCTCTTCAGCGATGCAGGCAGGCAAGGGGAGGGGGGGCTCCTCGAGGTAGTCACCACCTAGGCAAGGGAGAAGGCCACCTGGGGGCCGATCCTGCACTGGAGGTCGGATCCTTCAGGTCCTGGGGGCTGCGGGTGCAGAGTCTTTACCAGGCGTCGGGTCTTTGAAACAGGCAGTCGCGGTCAGGGGGAGCCTCGGGATTCCCTCTGCAGGCGTCGCTGTGGGGGCTCAGGGGGGTCAACTCTGGCTACTCACAGTCTCGTAGTCGCCGGGGAGTCCTCCCTGTGGTGTTGGTTCTCCACAAGTCGAGCCGGGGGCGTTGTGTGCAGAGTGTAAAGTCTCACGCTTCCGGCGGGAAACGTGTGGGTTTCAAAGTTGCTTCTTTGTTGCAAAGTTGCAGTCTTTGGTGAACAGAGCCGCTGTCCTCGGGAGTTCTTGGTCCTTCTAGATGCAGGGTAGTCCTCTGAGGCTTCAGAGGTTGCTGGACCCTGGGAACGCGTCGCTGGAGCAGTTTCTTCAGAAGGGGGGGGGGGGGGGGGGGAGAGACAGGCCGGTAGAGCTGGGGCCAAAGCAGTTGGTGTCTCCGTCTTCTCTGCAGGGTTTTTCAGCTCAGCAGTCCTCTTCTTCTTAGGTTGCAGGAATCTGAGTTCCTAGGTTCAGGGGAGCCCTTAAATACTAAATTTAAGGGCGTGTTTAGGTCTGGGGGGTTAGTAGCCAATGGCTACTAGCCCTGAGGGTGGGTACACCCTCTTTGTGCCTCCTCCCTGAGGGGAGGGGGACATCCCTAATCCTATTGGGGGAACCCTCCATCTGCAAGATGGAGGATTTCTAAAAGTTAGTCACCTCAGCTCAGGACACCTTAGGGGCTGCCCTGACTGGCCAGTGACTCCTCCTTGTTTTTCTCATGATCTCCTCCGGCCTTCCTGCCAAAAGTGGGGCCGTGGCCGGAGGGGGCGGGCAACTCCACTAGCTAGAGTGCTCTGGGGTGCTATAACAAAGGGGGTGAGCCTTTGAGGCTCACCGCCAGGTGTTACAGTTCCTGCAGGGGGAGGTGTGAAGCACCTCCACCCAGTACAGGCTTTGTTACTAGCCACAGAGTGACAAAGGCACTCTCCCCATGTGGCCAGCAACATGTCTGGTGTGTGGCAGGCTTCTAGAACCAGTCAGCCTACACAGGTAGTTGGTTAAGGTTTCAGGGGGCACCTCTAAGGTGCCCTCTGGGGTGTATGTTACAATAAACTGTACACTGGCATCAGTGTGCATTTATTGTGCTGAGAAGTTCGATACCAAACTTCCCAGTTTTCAGTGTAGCCATTATGGTGCTGTGGAGTTCGTGCACGACAGACTCCCAGACCATATACTCTTATGGCTACCCTGCACTTACAATGTCTAAGGTTTTGCTTAGACACTGTAGGGGCATAGTGCTCATGCACTTATGCCCTCACCTATGGTATAGTGCACCCTGCCTTAGGGCTGTAAGGCCTGCTAGAGGGGTGACTTATCTATACTTCATAGGCAGTGTGAGGCTGGCATGGCACCCTGAGGGGAGTGCCATGTCGACTTAGTCTTTTCATCCCCACTAGCACACACAAGCTGGCAAGCAGTGTGTGTGTGCAGAGTGAGGGGTCCCCAGGGTGGCATAAGACATGCTGCAGCCCTTAGAGACCTTCCCTGGCATCAGGGCCCTTGGTACCAGGGGTAACAGTTACAAGGGACTTACCTGGATGCCAGGGTGTGCCAATTGTGGAAACAAAAGTACAGGTTAGGGAAAGAACACTGGTGCTGGGGCCTGGTTAGCAGGCCTCAGCACACTTTCAAATCAAAACTTAGCATCAGCAAAGGCAAAAAGTCAGGGGGTAACCATGCCAAGGAGGCATTTCCTTACAATGGACCTACCACCAAATGATAGTCAATGACACTCACATAAATTCCCCCCACCCCTCCAGAAAAAAAAAAGATGACACCCACTAGGTGACGGAATAGATGCACAGCATGTGAATATAGAAAAGGATTCATGCTGCAAAACCACAACTTTCAGTAGAAAGGGAGCTAAATTCCTTCACATCAGTTTGTCTGGAAATAAGGTGGGGTAAAGTGACTGGAATGAAAGATCTTGACGCTCACTCCCAAAAAAAAAAAAAAGGAGTTGTGGTAATTGTAATAAGAAAGACCGTCATTAAGGTCATGAGGCATGGAAAACAGTGAAAGAGCTCAAAAGGGACACACATAAGGAAAGTAAAGACCAAATTAAGGTCCCACTGTGGCATCACAAAAGTTTTAGGAAGTAGCACGTGGACCAAATCTTTAAGAAAATACATCACAACAGGTGGCTTAAAAAAAAGGGAGAGTTGATCCAGTCAAATGCCAAAGGCTCAAAATAACTTTTAAAAGTGGCCACTGCAAGCTCTTGCTAAGCCAGAGGACGAGCATAGCTGACACTTTAGCATGCAGAGCCACACAGGTGCCACACCAAGCCACACACCTTTCCCAGCATCAGGTGTAAACAGATTTTATAGAGGGCCACCTGGCTGCCAGGATAACACCTACTACTTCTTGGGGTATAAACTGAAGGCAGTGAACTCCCGCCACTCAATCTCCATGCAGGGAGGACTAGATTGAACACACCCAGGTGCAGCTCCCTGCCCTGCTGCTGCACCAGAAGAAACTCCTGATGGAGCAGTCTTTTTGGAAGACATCATACCTAGACGTTCCGGGTACCACACTCTCCTGGCCCAATCTAGAGCCCCAATAATGACTTTAGCCTTGTCGTTCCTGATCTTTAGAAGGAGGGGCTGGGGAGCTAATAGCTGGAAAGAAGACAAATTCCATTATCCACTGTATGTGGAATGCATCTCAGAAAAAGAGCCTTCTTGTAAACTCCAACATGCAGAAGTGTTGACAGTGGGGAAGAGATGGACCCAGGGTTCTAGAAATTACTGGAAGACGCCCTCCGTCACCTCTGGGTGTAGATGTAATTTGTGGCTCACTTGGCGTCTCCGGCCTAGTTAGTTCGCCCTGGCATTTAAACATTCTGCCAGCTAATGTAGAAGATGAGTTGTTGATTCAGCCACTTTCAGAGGCACAGGGCCTCTTGCCACAGAATCAATGTCTTTACCCCACCCTGCTTGTTGCAGTTCCAAATGGTGGTGGTGTTGCTCATGAGGACCTGAAACGCCTCCCCTTCATGGACGTCAGGAAGGCTTCAACACCAAGCAATGTCCCACAACTGCAGAATGTGACATCTGGCATAGTCTACAAGCAGAACACAGGAGGACAGTACGCCCAGATGCCTCAGAGCCTTCTTCACGAATACCCAGGACTGAGACGGAAGCATCGAGATTAAGGACTGAAAATCCTAGACAAACTGATCTGGAAGGAAAGCGTGAAAGTGTACCCTTATTGCAGGATAGCTCAGATAAAAGGGTGTTGGGATTCATGCTCAAAGTACCAAAGTCACACTTGATTCAGAACTGTTTTTAAATATATCTTTATTAAGTTAAGAAAAAAGATGGGTATAGATTATGATACATAATACTTGCTGCAGATAACGTAAGTATAGATAATTCGATCTGGTTTACAGTCCTGTTGCTGTTAATCAGCAGGATGATTGTACACATCTCACATTTGGCACGTGTTAAATATTAACAGCATTATGACACTTGTAACAGGACTATTAACGTGGGGGGTGTACCAAATGGTAAGTCTGTGATGCACCTAATCTATATGGACCCATACTGCTTTAGGTACAGTGAGCATGTTCACGTTACCTACAAGGCAGAGTGTGTTTTGACCCCTTCCAAGAGTACCTGCCAGTCTGGTAGCCTGGTCGGGGGGTTGCCACATGTGTCCCGGCTGTACGCACCGCCTGCTGCTCTGCGAGTAGCCCTGTGCGCTAGTCAGCTAGCCATAGTGTGATAGGTGGAGCAGTGACAGATTTTCGGCACATAGCTAGTTGGCGTTTTGCCAGGATCAACGTCAGGTCAATGAATTTGTTAAAAGGTTTACCCTGTGCTATGCGGGATGTAACCCCCAATATATAATGTAATCCTTCCCTGTGGAGTTGGTCTTCCACTATCATGTCAAGGATCTGTTAATGGACTTCCAGTAGGGGAAGATGTGAGGGCATGTCCGGACTATGTGTATAAAATCAGCTTCACTGGACTGACATCTGTCCACTGCTCCCAGGTATACACTTGCCAGTTTTCTGGGAGTGAGGTAGGTATGGTGCAGGTAATTGAACTGTATATATTTATGCCTGGCATTAGTGCTTTTCAGTGCCGAAGATCATATCCACTGTGACCATTGTTTATTGTTAGCGTTATATGGAGGGCGGAGTCCCAGTAAGCTCTGTGCGTGTGAAGGGGTTATTCTCAGTCTATGCATAAAGCACCGTAGATGTTAGTAACAGCTCGCCGTATGCCTCCCACAGTCAACAGCACTTGTAACAATGCAGAGGTTGCTTGTTCCAGGTGTGTTTTATCCCAGTACTGCTTTAAATATTGCATGATTGTAGCATGTCAGGAAGGTGCCCGGTGATATACCGTAATCTTTCACTGGGCTATCAAATGTGGCCAACACCTGATCTGAAAAGAGATTTCCCACTTTCTGCAATGCCCACCCTCTCCCAGGCGGCTGCATCCAGTCGAGAGTGCATGTCTGCACAAACCGGCAGTACTCACAAGGGCAGCCCTGGTGCACATGGGTAACTGGAGTGTTTCGGGCGTGTATAGGTATGCCAGCATTTTTTGGCAACCCTCATTAAAATATTAATGTCCTCTCCCGGTAGGTCTGGGCCGTTTCTCAGCATCCACCTCAATACCTGGTTGGGGAGCGATCCCTGCCCCTAATTCGTTCTGGTTGCGCAAGAGCAGCCAGTCCATAGGCCATTGAGGTTCGGCAGCAGCATAATAATGAGACTAATTTGGTTCGCCTAATTCCCCCCCCCCCCCCCCCCCCCCCCCCCCTCCAGTGGTGCATATAATTTATGCACCCATTTACTGCATATAATTTGTGCCACCCGTTTCCTACCCCTTCCCCATATCAACGCTATCAGCATATGTAGGAAGTTGTCTCTGTATGCACTATTTCAAAGTAAGGAATAGTATGCACGGGTTCCCCTTAGAGGTAAGATAGTGACAAAAAGAGATAATACTAATGCTCTATTTTGTGGTAGTGTGGTCGAGCAGTAGGCTTATCAAAGGAGTAGTGTTAAGCATTTGTTGTACATACACACAGGCAATAAATGAGGAACACACACTCAGAGACAAATCCAGCCAATAGGTTTTGTTATAGAAAAATATATTTTCTTAGTTTATTTTAAGAACCACAGGTTCAAATTCTACATGTAATATCTCATTTGAAAGGTATTGCAGGTAAGTACTTTAGGAACTTGGAATAATTACAGTAGCATATATACTTTTCACATAAAACACAAATAGCTGTTTTAAAAGTGGACACAGTGCAATTTTCACAGTTCCTGGGGGAGGTAAAGTATTGTTATTTTTAGCAGGTAAGTAAATCACTTACAGGTCTCAGTTTTGGGTCCAAGGTAGCCCACCGTTGGGGGTTCAGAGCAACCCCAAAGTTACCACACCAGCAGCTCAGGGCCGGTCAGGTGCAGAGGTCAAAGAGATGCCCAAAACACATAGGCTTCAATGGAGAGAAGGGGGTGCCCCGGTTCCAGTCTGCCAGCAGGTAAGTACCCGCGTCTTCAGAGGGCAGACCAGGGGGGTTTTGTAGGGCACCGGGGGGGGGGGGGGTACACAAGTCCACACAGAAAGTACACCCTCAGCAGCGCGGGGGAGGCCGGGTGCAGTGTGCAAACAAGCGTCGGGTTCTCTGTAGATTTCAATGGGAGACCAAGGGGTCTCTTCAGCGGTGCAGGCAGGCAAGGGGGGGGCTCTTCGGGGTAGCCACCACCTAGGCAAGGGAGAGGGCCTCCTGGGGGTCACTCCTGCACTGAAGTTCCATTCCTTCAGGTGCTGGGGGCTGCGGGTGCAGGGTCTTTTCCAGCCGTCGGGACTTTAGGATCAGGCAGTCGCGGTCAGGGGGAGCCTCGGGATTCCCTCTGCAGGCGTCACTGTGGGGGCTCAGGGGGGGACAACTTTGGTTACTCACGGTCTCAGAGTCGCCGGAGGGTCCTCCCTGAGGTGTTGGTTCTCCACCAGTCGAGTCGGGGTCGCCGGGTGCAGTGTTGCAAGTCTCACGCTTCTTGCGGGGGATTTGCAGGGGTCTTTAAATCTGCTCCTCTGTAACAAAGTTGCAGTGCCGCTGCCCTCGGGAGTTTCTTGTCTTTCTTGAAGCAGGGCAGTCCTCTGAGGATTCAGGGGTCGCTGGTCCTTGGGAAAGCGTCGCTGGAGCAGGTTTCTTTGGAATGCAGGAGACAGGCTGGTAGGACTGGGGCCAAAGCAGTTGGTGTCTTCTTTCTTCTTCTGCAGGGCTTTTTCAGCTCAGCAGTCCTCTTCTTCTTGTAAGTTGCAGGAATCTAAATTCTTAGGTTCAGGGGAGCCCTTAAATACTAAATTTAAGGGCGTGTTTAGGTCTGGGGGGTTAGTAGCCAATGGCTACTAGCCCTGAGGGTGGGTACACCCTCTTTGTGCCTCCTCCCAAGGGGAGGGGGTCACAATCCTATCCCTATTGGGGGAATCCTCCATCTGCAAGATGGAGGATTTCTAAAAGTTAGTCACTTCAGCTCAGGGCACCTTAGGGGCTGTCCTGACTGGCCAGTGACGACTCCTTGTTTTTCTCATTATTTCCTCCGGCCTTGCTGCCAAAAGTGGGGCCGTGGCCGGAGGGGGCGGGCAACTCCACTAGCTGGAGTGGCCTGCGGTGCTGGAACAAAGGGGGTGAGCCTTTGAGGCTCACCGCCAGGTGTTACAGCTCCTGCCTGGAAGAGGTGTTAGCATGTCTCGGTTGTGGCAGGCTGCTAGAACCAGTCAGCCTACACGGGTAGTTGGTTAAAGTTTCAGGGGGCACCTCTAAGGTGCCCTCTGGGGTGTATTTTACAATAAAATG
Organism: Pleurodeles waltl; assembly: GCF_031143425.1. NCBI lineage: Eukaryota > Metazoa > Chordata > Amphibia > Caudata > Salamandridae > Pleurodeles > Pleurodeles waltl. The sequence goes on along the minus strand of NC_090441.1, from coordinate 174,586,305 downwards.
TACACTGGCATCAGTGTGCATTTATTGTGCTGAGAAGTTTGATACCAACAAGCAGTGTGTCTGTGCTGAGTGAGGGGTCCCCAGGGTGGCATAAGATATGTTGCAGCCCTTAGAGACCTTCCCTGGCATCAGGGCCCTTGGTACCAGGGGTACCAGTTACAAGGGACTTACCTGGATGCCAGGGTGTGCCAATTGTGGATACAAAAGTACAGGTTAGGGAAAGAACACTGGTGCTGGGGCCTGGTTAGCAGGCCTCAGCACACTTTCAATTCAAAACATAGCATCAGCAAAGGCAAAAAGTCAGGGGGTAACCATGCCAAGGAGGCATTTCCTTACAGCATAGAACGCATGTCGGCGAACATTTGGCATGGTAGCAGGGCTGGGATAGCTGAGAAGACGCACAATAGCCTAG